>NC_080403.1:17400000-22200000 GCF_030265065.1 Corythoichthys intestinalis | reverse complement strand
CATGTTTGTCATATAAATAAAGATTTCCGGAGTTAATCCCACATACTTCAGAATTAATACTATAATATGTAAATACTATATTACTACAGAATTCAGATTCTACACTAAGAATAGCTTTAAAATGACACCCTTTATGAAAATATGATTGGCAATGAATAATTATCATAATTATTTTAATACTATTATATATAGTAGTATAGCTACTATAATAATAATGCTATATTTTTTGAAGAATTGTTTTGAATAATATTGGAAAGGCGAAGTCAGTGTTCTGAATCTGTTTACATTCCATTCTTTTGCACTAGTAAATGCTGTCAGCATTTGACCTCATTGTTTATATGTGATTAATTATTGTTATTTACTAGGGCTGTCAAACGATTAAAATTTTTTAATCGAGTTAATCACAGCTTAAAAATTAATCGTAATTAACCACAATTCAAACCATCTAAAAAATATGCCATATTTTTCTGTAAATTATAGTTGGAATGGAAAGATAAGACAAAAGACGGATATATACATTCAACATACTGTACATAAGTACTGTATTTGTTTATTATAACAATAAATCAACAAGATGGCATTAACATTAACATTCTGTTAAAGCGATCCATGGATAGAAAGACTTGTAGTTCTTTAAAGATAAATGTTAGAACAAGTTATAGAAATTTTATATTAAAACCCCTCTTATTGTTTTCGTTTTAAAAAGATTTGAAAAATTTTCAATCAAAAAATAAACTAGTAGCTCGCCATTGTTGATGTCAATAATTACACAATTCTCATGGTGTTGAAACCCATGAAATCAGTCGCACCCAAGCGCCAGCATAGGGCGACAAAACTCCAAAAAACACAAGTAACAAGTGCACATGACGCCGTGCTGTCATTTTAATCTGTTTGAGTGGGGCATGTGCGTTAATTGCGTCAAATATTTTAACGTGATTAATTAAAAATATTAATTACCACCCGTTAACGCGATAATTTTGACAGCCGTATTAGTTACATGTTTATTTGTACTTTAATAAACAACTTAAGTGTTCCAAAAATGTTTTTGTGAACTACTAAGCGTCAACAAAAATGTCATTGCTGAATTAGTAGAAAAATATATATATCTTACATTAGTCGACTAATTGTAAAAATAGTCGGCTGACTAATCTGGAGAAAATTAGTAGTTTGGGACAGCCCTAGTGTACCGGAACATATTTCCTCCACACCCATCTCACCTTTTTAACCCCTGACCCATTTTCATGCCTGAATCATGACTTTACTAATGCGGTAGCGTAGAATTTATAAGTAAAACCAAAATCTCCCAAAACGTGTATTATAGTCTCATTAAACTAAAGTTAAACAAAGCCTACCAGAACTACTAAACTTTTTGAGTGTAAATACTGTACATGTACACTTTGCTTTATTTCAATCATTTATTTGGCCCCTCAGAACACAGGGAATAGATCAGAGTCAAGCAAGAGTAAAGGCTACAGCTGCACATGGGACGCGCTGAGGAACTCTGCCGGCGAGAAGATCCTTCAGCTTCGCACTCACCCCCTGGGCTTGCCCGCAGACTCTGACTTCTGCTCGCTGCTCGACGACCTGTCTGTTGAGCAGTCCTTTGAAATCAGTTACCTAGATTTAGGTACTCCCCTCATTTGACTGTTTAAAAAAACTAGAAAGAAATAGACACCAAAGAGTATAGTGCTTATGCTTTTATGCAGATTATTTCACACTTGAGTGCAATGTGTCATTCTGTCCACAATAATAGATCCTCATCTTTGGTTTCAGAGGAGCGCAGCCTGAGTGGCCGGTGCCAGTGTTTGGTGGAGCTGTCTACGCAGCCAATCACCGTATGCCACGGCTTCGCCCTGAGCGTGGAGGATGCTCGAGCCAACGCCGCCCACAATGCATTGCAGTACCTAAAAATCATGGCTGGGGCGAAGTGACAGTTCTGGATCACAAGAAAACCCGAAATACCTCAAATTTTGAAAAAACGAGCTAATTGTAAAAGAAATGCTCAATGACGCACTATGGGTGAAGACTTAAATTTCCATATTTATCACATTCCCTTAAAATACAGGCATATTGCATTTCAAGTCCACAAATTCATCAAGGAACCTTTCTGTGATTACGTCAAAGAGAGCACACAAAAGACATTGCTGAATAATACTTTAAGACTACCCTTTTAAAAGGATTCAGAGGGAAAAGTTGTTAATAATGTATAGGACTTAAAATCAGCATGAAATGGCCAAGTCATCAACATTACAATCCAATATTAAACACAATTTAGACAATGTGGTATATTCCTAATATCATACACCCAATCAAATAAAATGCCTAACTTGCCAGTGTTGAAAGAAATACCTCAGTGTGATCATTGTGATCTTAATTTTTGTTGTTGGACATTTTGCACTCTCCTGCACTTGCATATTAAGCGATGTGCTGGCATGTGAGCCGTTATGGCAGAATTTTAGAATTTTTAAGTGCTGCTCTTTGTCATTGCTGTTTTGTGAATAACAAAAATTGTGTAGTCCCATTTTTAAACGCCTTACGAAAACCTTTATTCATTTAAAGAGAGTTTGCAACAACTTTGCGTACTATTTAAATTTAGGATAATTAAATTACATGTACATGCACAATGTTTTTCTTCCTGCAAACTGACAAGACTGTACAATTGAAATTATTAAAAAGGACTGAAAATGCATTTTATGTCAAATTGTTTATTCATTGCACAAAATAAAATATTCTCAATGTGTACTGTACAGTTGATGTGTACTTTAGAAATTTTTACACATTTTATATGTTAACAGCAATGTTTTGTTAAAATACATTAAACAACTTCAAAGTGTATTGGTTAAATTGTTTCATGTCCTTCAATTTAATTTGTGTGGCGGCACTTGTCAATTGTTGTCAGGAACAATCTTGCAGCTGTATTTCTTCATTGGAATTGAATCATCTGAAGAGAAGCTCACGTGTCTTCATCAGTGAATCCACTACTGTCTGACTGCGTGCTGTTGCCTCGACAAATCTCCCCTATACACACCAGTACACACACAATCAGGCATTAAAAATATTACCTTTTTTTTTTAGTTGCATTTCAAATTCTACCTTTGTGTTGCATTGTTGGTGTTCCTCTTTCTGTAATTTCCTCTACTGTACTATAGACCTGTTAGGAGCACAATGCGCACATCAAAGTTTTTCATCACTATACCTCATAAAGGTCAACTTACCTCCTCCAAACTTAACGTTTTGTAATTTTTTAGGTCAAATCCGTCTGAATGTTGACAGTCTTCTGAAGACTTTGCGTAGGTCTGAACCAGACGTGGTCTGGCTGCAGATTTTGTGAATTTGTTTTGAACTCCAAACTCTTTGCTGTCCATATTTGAGAAGACCTGATGTAAGATGTTTGCTTGCTGATCATGCTCATCTATCTTTGGATGGATGAGCTCGTGCGTTACTATGGCTAATGGTTTTAGATCACCCTCTGTTAAGTCGCAATGGATTTGCTTGGAATCACTTAGTTGGGCCACTTCTGATGCAACACTGTTGTACTCTTCGCCTCTATGTGTTTGTCTTCTGTCCCCAGAATCCTCTGTCTTCGTAGTAATTTCAGCCAGACTAGACTTTTTCCTGGTTGAGGTGTAGAGGCACATATTGGAGACAGTGTCCTTCAGCCTCTCAACAGGAGAACGCAGCTCACTCTTCACGCTGCTTTTCGGGCTGCCTCTCACGTTCTCGGCGGGCGATGAAACGGTGAAGGTGAACTGTGGAGCCCCGAGTTTTCGGAGGGGAGTACGGGACACGTGTGAGTAAAGCGAGCAGAACGCATTGGCCATTGCAGTCAGTGCTTGGACTTGTCTGAAACGACCTGCGGGAAAGACGAGAAGGAATTTATGGATGGGTACAGAAAGGGGCAACACCTGTTATATTGACTATAGGGGTGTGACAAAATATCGAAATGGTGATATATCGTGGTAATTTGTATCCCCAAAGGTTATCGATATGCTTCTGCCAAAAATCGAAATATCGTTTTGAAAAGGTGTCAATGTCTACAGAAAAAAAAAAAACCCAACAAGTTGCTACCAAAATCCAAAACCATAATAGTGTCTCATTTAACTCTAAGGCTGCATTGATGGTGCTCGACGCCCAATCCATTTAGGCAAGGCAAGGCAAGGCAAATTTATTTATATAGCACAATTCAACACAAGGCAATTCAAAGTGCTTTACATCACATGAAGATCATAAAAATGACATTTAAATCAACACAACGTAGAAACGAAGACAAAAGATCGCATTTAATCACAGAATAAAAATAAATAAATAAATAAAATAAAAATAAAACAGAAACTACTACTACTAATAATAATTGAAATCAGCAATGGAGATAAAAACAAGAGGAATAGAAAGCAGGTAGATTGAAATATATAGACAGTTATAGATATGCAGTGCTAAACAAAAGCGTTTTTAGCCCTGATTTAAAAGAGCTAACAGTTTGAGCATACTTCAGACGTTCGGGTAACTTGTTCCAGAGGTGAGGAGCATAATAACTAAATGCTGCCTCACCCTGCTTGGTTCTTGTTCTTGGAACATGCAGAAGACCGGTTCCAGACGACCTTAGGGGTCTAGATGTCTCATAGGACTCTAACAAGTCAAGCATGTATTTTGGTCCAAGGCCATTAAGTGTTTTGTAGACGAGCAGTAGTATTTTATAGTCTATCCTTTGACTTACTGGAAGCCAGTGTAGCGATTTCAAAACTGGTGTAATGTGGTCCTGCTTCCTTGTATTTGTGAGGACTCTGGCTGCAGCATTCTGTACCAGCTGCAACTTCCTGACTGATTTTTTATCAAGACCTGTAAATATACCGTTGCAATAGTCCAATCTGCTGAAAATGAATGCATGCATAAGTTTTTCCATGTCTTGTTGAGTCAGAAGCCCCTTAATTCTGGTTATATTTTTTAGGTGGTAATAAGCGGATTTAGTGACGGACTTTAAATGGCTATCAAATTTTAGGTCTGAGTCAATAATTACGCGAAGGTTTCTGACTTGATTTGTAGCTGTAAGTGACATTGTGCTAAGTTGGCTGCTTATCTTTGACCTTTCCTTTTTTGGCCCAAAAATGATCACCTCTGTCTTCTGCACATTTAACTGGAGAAATTTCTGGCACATCCATTCATTGATTTGATGAATGCATTTGCTCAGGGTGACTAAGGGACTATTATCATGTGGGGACACAGAAATGTACAGTTGTGTGTCATCTGCATAGGCGTGATAGGAGATGTCATACTGTTCCATTATCTGAGCTAACGGAAGCATATAGATGTTAAGTAATTTAGACTAGAAATGTTAGTTCATTCAAAACCAGAGCATTCACAGTCATTCTGTCCGATTTTCAGGGCATTTACAGGTCAATTACTGTTCATTTTAGGGCATTTACAGGTCATTTCCTGTTCAGTTTTAGTCACTGCCTATTTATTTGGGTGATTCCCAGGTCACTTCCTGTTATTTAACTCAAAATAAACAGGAAGTGACCCACAAAATACCCCGAATTCAACAGGAAGTAAATGAAAATCAACAAGTAAATGATCGTAAATGGCCCAAAATTACCAAATTTCCTGGCATTGGCTGCCACTGAAGGCCATAGACGTTCAATCCGTTTGAAGTGGGAGGGATGGCAGCGAATGAACGAATGTTAATTCGCTGCCACCCTCCCAGTTCAAATGGATTGGACGTCTACTAGTGATAAACTCATTATAATTCACAGCAGAAGCTTGTTTTTCTGTTTATTAGTCGTTTGTAGAATATCATAGTATGATTTCCTGACCAATGTATCGATAATCTTTGTATCGTCAGATCATCGTTATCGTGCACTTTGTATCGCAAATCGTATCGTATGGTGAGGTACCAAGAGGTCCCCACTCCTAATTGACTATTACTTTAGTCTCACTTGCAATACAAAAGCTTGGGTCCTCCTCACGTATCCGTCGGACCTGAGAGTCCAGGAAAAGGCGGAAGTTGATACCCCGAGCTTGAGAGGGGAAGGAGAGGAAGCGAGGCGGGATGCGCACGGTGAGCTCCTGCTCTTCATGGCCGAAACCCAACTGCCACAATATCTCTTCTGCATCCTCCGAACGTGACTGGAGCACCTCTGGAACACTGAAGTCATGAAGGGAGGTTCAGAAAGGATTAATTTAAATAGTTCAAAATATTTATAATTCAAAAATTTGAACTACTTGCTGGTGACGCCATTGTCCATTTCGGTGCTGGCAGCGTGCATTGCCAGTCTTCAGTCATCATGGAATAAAAGAAAACAACAAATTTAATTCCTAAAAGCACAAAGACTGATTTAGTTCAACATGTGAACTCTCATCTTAAGGAGAATGGCCAACTAGATAGAAACAAAAAGACTAGCATTTGTCACTCACCGCATTTTGAATGTAACATCTCCACTGTTTAACGTCGAATCTAAAATGTATTTTGGAATGCAAAAAAGGAAGGATGTCAACGTGCGTCTGTATGATAAGTGCCAGTGCACATGCGCGTTTGAGTGTGTACATGTGTGTTGCTGTAACATTTAGCATTACATGTAATTCATAGAGTGGCATTTTATTTTAGATATTAATAGTTGAAATATACTACTCCTAAGTATTTACTTTTTTTACTAACCTCACAGTACCTTATATGTCATTTTTTTTCTTTAGAACACTGCTGGCACTATTTGTAATTAGTTAATTGGGCCTGTCAGCAAGCCCTCCTAGTTTGAATGGATTGAATGTTTTTTGGTGGGAGCTGAAAAATGATCATTCACTTGGGCTGAGCGCTAATAATTGTGAAAACCAGTAATTGATTACCCACCCCGCCCCCATCACACAAACACATATCCCCTTGCCTACAGATGCCACAAGGTGACAGCAAAGGCATGGCACCAAGATGAAAGGGTGCAAAAGAAAGAATGAGTTTTTCACGAAATACCACAGGATAATTTAGGATGACTAAAATCTGTGAGAAAGCAAATTCTAGAATGCCAATTCCCCAATAGGTTCACTGTGCGTACGAGTCTGAAACCTCAAGCATGTAGGAGTTACCATACACATTATTCAAAATCAATGAAAACTTTGATCAGATTATTTGATAAAATATTGACAATAGTGTCTGAAACAAACACAAATTGAATTCTCAACATTTCTTTCTAATTAGCGAAAGTGTGAGCATTTTCTTTAACTTACAGGAGCGTGTGCTGGTTAATGTACAGTATAGTTTGTACAGTTTGTACATACCCAAACTCCAAAGACTTCCATTTTGCAAGCAGGGTTCCAACCTGCAATACACATTCACATCTTGGGTCAACAGTGTACACACTGTCAGTATTGCATAATGTTTCTTATGAAGAAGTGTCTGCTTCTGCTTAGGAAGATAAACTCTTTAGATCTACTATTGATTGACGGCCGCAAATTTCCGCATCACTATTAAGCCCAAATAGACTTTTAACAGTTTCAAGGTATACCGTGGTATGAAAACGCCATGGTTTCAAAACCGCAAAAAAATTTCGTCATACCGTCCATACTATATTTTATGTCCCAAAAATGCAGGGAGAAATCCCAAGCTTGCTGATGCAAGACTCAACCCTCCCCCACTGGTTGTTGCTCAGTGTCAGTGAGTCAGTTCTGCTACACGATGAATGGAGGAGGTGAAACTCCTGAACTTTTTTCTCCATCGAAGAAAACGAAATCGCTGGTATGGGAATACATCTGCTACAGAAAAGTTACAGACGGCCCACTGCTTAAAGGAGGAGGGCCAACCGACATGTGAAACATGTTTGAGGAGGGTGGCTGCCGAGGAGGCAATACCTCCAATATGATTTCGCTTTATACAAAATTAGAGGTTAGTAAACATTGTCATGAACGTTTTCCACCAGCTACAAGAGTTAACTCCAGCATGTTTAGTGTGTCCAGCTGTAGTAAAACGTGGTGTTTTTTTCTCTCTCTGTCAACTGTCTGTGTTGAGAAAGACTGTGTGTGTGTGTGTGTATAATGTAAAACTGATACGAGTTATACGCACATGTTTTTATAGAAAAATAATTCAATTATTTTTGTTCTGATGGTAATGTTGAGCTGTGGCTGTGGGTTTAAGCTCACCTATAGGACTGCATTTATTTTAATTTTATTTAGAATATTTCAGTAATTTTTTTGTTATTTTTTAAAGGTAATAATGTTTAGCTGTGGCTGTGGGTTTAGGCTCACCTAAAGGACTGCGTTTATTTTAATTTTATTTAGAATATTTCAGTAATTTTTTGTTATTATTTTTTTTACATTTATGTTAACAGTATTTAGTATTTATATAGTTTTAAAAAATAAAAATCCGGTCCAATGGAAAAAAGTTTTTTTTTTTTTTTTAACCCATATATCTCAAAGTAACACATTTTAAAGCAATACCGTAATACTGTGAAACCGTGATATTTTGACTTAAGGTTATCATACTGTCAGAATATCATACCTGCATATGCCTAAACCCAAAATGTTGAAAACTACTTTTGAAAGCTCGAAAGAATCCCCGTCTTGAAGTTTAAAACACGACTGTGTTCATAGATGTCAACAACGGTCAGTAGGTGGGCCTTTGAGCAGTGTTATACCTACTGTAGTTACAGCTTTAAGAGGTTGCAACATTGTTGACTTGTCCAAGATTTGTAGTTTATTTAGTAAAAACTACATTCTCATTTTGTCCTGTTATTTCAAGACATTTTAATTTGTTTCAAGCAAAGTGGTCCGAAACCTGATAGTGTTTTAGCTTATAACGATGCATTAATTTCAAGTGGGTGAGATACGGAAAGATATTAAAAGGCCATTGGGTTAATACCAAAATATGGCTACATCTCACTGCACCATGCTGGAACATTTGACCTCAGATGTTTATCAAAAGAGTTGAGCTGACAGTTGGGCTTTTAATATCAAGAAGAAAAGGGGGTGTTGACTCACCCGTGGTGCTGGAGCATGAAGTCTGTATTTCCTGTGAAGCATACTTGGGAAATCACTCACCCATGATATATTACTTTACTAGGGGGATCAACTTTGCTTGACACGGTAGGTGCATACTGACCGTCTGCAAATACGTCATCATCATCGTCCGCTAAAGAGTCTGAGAAGGAGCTGCAATGAGATTCCACTTCTTCCAGGTTGGACCACCGTCGGCTTCTGCTTGCCCATGTTCGCCTCCTCGAAGTGGAGGAGAGACTGTCCATCGCTGGAGGCAGAGCGGTTGATGTCACCCTTGTAAACGAAACAGCCTAAACTGGTGGGAGGAAGCTGGAGTCACTCACTAAAGACTGTGAAGACCATAAAAATGCCACATAGTCTTGAGTTGTTTTGAACCAAAATTTTGGATTTTGTTTAATGCTGCACTTTCCAAAAAGAAAATATTTAAGATTCACATTCTTTTTATGATTTTATTAAAAAGAAAAAAAAACTTTTATTCATCATTCCACCTGGAGTATGTAATCCACCTATGTACCATCATAGCCTTCACAATATATGAATATACTGTATATAATTATGAAATATATGGTACAATATCGATCTAACCATGTTAAAACAGGTGTTTCCATTGTACAAAGCCTGCTCAAATATTTCACATCCAAATGTTTTTAGGTGAAAAGAACCATTACCTTGCTTGCAAACAGGTGTTAAGTTTTCTTTCCTGGTGGGTCAAACTGAGCTCACTTGAAGGTTACTGACCATCTTAACCCAGCTGTCACGCACCAAGCGCTGGACACTTCCTAGATGCTTCCGCATCTCTATGAGTCACCATTTTGGCCTCTTACATCACTTTGAGTAGAAATCGGAGGGAAGTGACGGTGAGCATTTAAAATTGACACATCGCGTGGGACGATCACCACCGCACATCCTGCAGAGATGACAAAGTGACAAGTATATAATCTGGACTAGTTGAGAATTTAAATAGCATATATCATTATCATCATTACAGATGCTTACTACAAAATGCATCAATGTGCACATATTCCCACAGATCAAATTTTGCAATTTCCTGATCAAATGGAGAATGGAAAAATAATAATGCTATTGTGCGCCAACTGACTGGACATGGAACAAATCAATGCTGGAACCCCCGCCCTCTCCTAAAAACAACAAAAACAGAACTACACTGTACATGCAATTACTCCTATTCTTTACATACCTTGCTTCCAGTTTTAATGTTTCCATTACAGGTTTCAAGTACAGTATATCAATATTTTAGCAATAAAATTCCATATCTTAGTGTTTGTGTATGGAGATCAAAATGATTTAGTTATGTGTATAGTATGAAATACAAAATGTACACAGCAGAGTGTGAATTGGAATCTTCCCTTTAGTGGTCCATGCATGTCCAATTCAATTTTTCTATGTCAATAAACCTAAAATTGGATATTCGTAAGTTGCTTACCATTATTAGCAGATATTATGTTCAAGTATATAACATGGAATATCTTGTGAAAGTTTTTCTTTCCTTTGTTTAAATAATTTGGACCTCCAATTAAATTTTTTTGATCATATACTGTAAATTATGTACATTTCCATTTATTCCTGAAGATATCTAAGAAATCATAAAAAAATAAAAATAAAAAAAAAAACGAAGGGGTGCTACCGAGCCAAACATGGTGAGTGGATAGGTCAATATTGAACATTTTCACTTATGGCTCTACTCGTACTTCGTTTCAAGTGGTTTAAACATTAAACCAATTGAGCTATTGTGCGGTACCAACAAAAATGCTCATTATTTAAAAACGGTGCAAGACACTAAATATCTAATATTGCCTCCCAAAACTTTAATTTATTCTCTGTTGTCCCATGAAATCGTGTTTTGAATATTTTTTTTCTCCCTAGACAGAGAAGTCTGTAAATAAAGCTGACTTGATTTGATGATTACTCAATCACCGTGTTGCGACACTACGGTAAAATATCGCGATGCTATCTTTTTTGTGAGTAACTGAATTCCTCCTCATACCTATGCCTATCGCCTGCTATGACACTTTTGTTATTGTGGCCACATGTGCGACTACACTGACAAGCCCCCTTGCACGTCGGAATCATCGAAAAACACTCCCACACTCGGGCCGTTCCCTCATTCCCTGCCCCCGGCGCGGCTTCGGCTTGTTCTCTCTGTTCCTCCATGGCCGCCCCCCGCCCGCCTCCGCGATCTTTCCCAGCCCACAGGGCGCCACCAAGGGAGTGGCTAGCGGCCACGGAGGCAAGACTGAAAATAACCAGCCCGCCTTCCACAGTCCACACCCGCCCGATCCCCTGTTCCAATACACCGAACTAACTTTAGCCGTCGAGCAAAGGAAAGAAGACGAAGTGGGCGTGAAGGGAAATTTATATGTATTAAATGTGTCCGATTAAAATGGCGCCTTTTACCCAACGAAAAACAAGAAAACCCACGTCTATTTTACTCAAGATGTGTAACCTAAAATGATTAAACCCGCCCTTGTCTCGAAAACAACCAATAGGATTTGGAAGGTCAGAGTTGTTGGCGGAAACGACCTAATTTAACAATTCCTATTGGTGTAAAACTCAATCTTTCAAAATTGTGGTGCGCTTCTTTTAAGGCACAGACGTTTTGAAGATTTCTAAAACAAAAGTTTTCAGCAATAGTGGGATAAAGGCAGATGGGGCAATATTACTCAAAGTAGAAGTTGAGAAGGCACTGGTACATGATCATTCAGTGCCAGTCATCCCTGTTCATTTGGTCTATCCCTGTCCATGGCAGTGAATTACATGAGTACTATGAAAACAACAACAACTTAATTTTGGGCCATTACTAGTGCGTTTCTGTTTTTATTAATTTTAATTAGAGTATATTAGTTTTAACATTTTATGTATTTGAAATGGTATTTTTTCATCTAAAACCAGATTGTATGAACAAAAATACAATAACGATTATTATTATTGATTCATTCCTTTATATTTTTGTACATCCACATACATGGACATCCCATTTTGGGGCATCTTAACCATGATACTTACTCCAAATTTTGTGGCTGACATGACCCAAAATAAGAGCTTTTTTTTTTTTTTTTTTTTTTTAACCAAAAATGCGCTATATGTTTTCATTCATTCACACTTTATTTTTTTCTCCAAGTCAACCAATTTCACTCTTTTTCAACTTTTGATGAAAACCTCAATATAACAAGTTAATGCTCTGAAATTAACATTTTAAATACAATTATTTAACAACTGTTCACTTAAAATGTTGAGTAATCAGTGGCGCCACCAGGGGGTGGCCAGGGGTGGCCACGGCCACCCCTATAAATTGGTTGGCCACCCCACTGGCCACCCTGCTTGCCAGTGTATCGTTAGATTGTTGGAGCATCAGTTATGCATTTCATCCCAAATGAATGCATTTATTTTGTTTAGTTAAATGTCGGGCTGTCAAATTATTGCTATAACGGGCGGTAATTAATTTTTAAAAATCAATCACGTGAAAATATTTATCGCAATTAACCCATTCGCGGTACGACTCATCACGCATTGCCGCAAACAGCCTACAACGGTGCCGTTTTACTTATATACAGAGATAAGAGGCAGTGTCAAGTGAGTGGAGTAAATACAAGCATTCATTGAGACCGTGCTATTAATTGGCAAAAGCTTCGTCATCTCTCCCACAGCAACTATAAATATTGTGGGAAGCGACGTGGGGAAGAATGACAGGAGTTGATCTTTTTCTTAATACCCTGTAGTGTACCCAACGCAGAGAAGATATAGCCTTTACAGCCACCACACACAGTCATGGTTGCACCACCTCCCATCATGCATTTCGGCAGAACAGTTAAGTCGCTACAGTATCATTTACTGAAAGCTCAACAAATACACTGGCAATATTTAGTCACAATACACAAACTCACATTTTTATAAGTCTTTCTATCCGTGGATCCCTTCCACAGAAAGAATGTTAATAATGTTAATGCCATCCTGTGAATTTATTGTTATAATAAACAAATACAGCACACATGTACATGTATCCGTCTTGTTTTATCTTTCCTTTCCAACAATAATTTACAGAAAAATATGGCATATTTTAGAGATGGCTTGAATTGTGATTAATTACGATTAATTTTTAAACTGATTAACTCGATTAAAAATTTTAATCGTTTGACAGCGCATGTTAAATGTACACCTTATGCCTAATATATACATAACACAATAAAACAGAATTGTGGAAATCAAAATGTTGACTGGACAGTTATGGACTACGCACATTTAATCATTAGTAACATCAAATATTACACAATACACCAAAGTATATCAGTACCCGTGTGAAATGTCAAATTCAACTAACTCAACATTCTAAGTAAACGTAATAAACAACTATTCAATTAAAATATTGCGTTAAGAGTTTTAACTTGTTTACTAAGTTTTCCATCAAAACTTTAAAAAGCCAGTGAAATTTGTTGACAAGAAAATTCAAGGTTGGTATTTGTATTTATTGTACCTCATAATACCGACAAATATCAAACAAGGTTAGGGCAGAAAGGAGAATAGGAGAATTTTGGACAAAGTATTGCACAGATATACTGTAGATATAAATACACTGTACGCATACAAAACAATACGCGTGTTATTCTCAGTAGAGGCAAACCAGATGTCCGCGTATGACATATTAAGCGCACCCTATCTGGTCTCCTTCTTAGGGGGAGGGGAAGACAAGTTTGTGTGAAGTTGTGAAAAGTTGTCAACTCGAAAAAGAAGATAAACTCCTCCCGTCTTGAAAATTATGAGCAGTAAGTCAACTTTTTCAAAATTGTAAATTCCCTCGCGGCAAAGCACCGAGCCGCCAGGGAGACGCTGGGTTCCAAGTACGAGTATTACAAAGTTTCATGTTACATAAAAAAAAGTATTTCGTTAGGCTTTTTTGCGACTCCGATGTGTCTGCTGTTGATCAGAACTAGTCGACTTCCCACTTTCGCGGTTTGAACTAAGGACTTTTCTTTAACTTTGTTGAAATGTTATTGTTAACTTTCAACCCGCGGAGCTGGGAAGTAGTTTGTCCGCAGTGATCTGCGGGTAATGCTCTACTTTAAATTCACTTAGCGATGCTAATGCGCTAGCTAGTTAGCACCCCTTCGCACTTGTGGCATTCAATTTGGCTTCATTTCTCGTCTGATTATATGTCACGTTAAGTTTTAGCGATGTGTTGTAAGTTGAACAGAACGCGGAACGGTGCCACGTTGTTGCCGCTTCGTTGATATTCACACGACGGGGCGAAAAGTCTTTTAAGTGCTCTTTAAAAAAGTCTTCTTCCGCAGATCAGCAGCAGGGTGAAATGGCCGCGGTGGAGAGCGGCGGTGGCTTTGGTCAAAAGCGAAGCTCGCAAGTAGGTCAACCACAAAACATTCTTGTGCTGTTGTGTTTTGTGTTTATATGTGTAGATTTTCATTGTCACTGATCAGTCTTTCAGTGTGTGTTGTTTCTCTCCGCGGAGCACATGTCATTGGGTGGGACGTGGGCAGGTAAAGTTCGCCCACAAACGGGCGGGGTGTCGCCGGCAAACCCCCGAGCTAGCGGTGCCTCTCGTTCGGCCCATTTGGCTGGCATCGGAGGGGGGTGGCCACTAGAGCCGTGTAAGTTTATAGGGCCGCATTTAAAGTGGGTGGGATTGGCGGGGGAGGGGGGGACAAGCCCGCGGTTGCTGAGGTGATGGGGGTTGGGAATTATGCGGCCCTCCCCTAGTAGCCACCTTTTCCCTCCTCTTCGTCGTGCCCCTCAACCATGGATTTATTTTACAACGGTAAAATGATTTATCGAATGATCGCTGTGAGCCCTCCCAGTCGAAATAGATTGGACTTCTAACGCCGTCAATGGTAGCCAACGAGTTAAAATGCATCGTATATTTTAAATTGTAAATTTAATTTGAAATGTTCATTTTTAAGATACAAAATCTAATTATTTTCAAACTAAGGTTCTATTGTGTGTGTGTGTGTGGTTGTGTTACAAAATGTATTATAATGCGTTCTATGTCAATAATGGAACACGAAATCTGAATTTTGTGCCAAAATAATATTAAAAAATAGCTTCTTGACATAAACATTGTTTGCTAAACATTCATTCAAACTATTGGACAGGAAGGATTTAATGTAGTGATGCACGATAATACATTTTTCAACTGATATCGATAACCGATAATTTCCTCCTCGTTCCAACCGATAATCGATAATGTTCTATTAAAAGATTTATGTAAAATTTTAAAGTATACACAAGACAAAATATTACTGTGCAAAAATATTAGAGCTGAAACGAATACTCGAGCAACTCGAGTAACTCGAGTTTAAAAACCGATCTGAGTAGTTGTATTCACCTCGAGGAATTGTTTAATTTTGCCAGCTCTAAGCATGTTGCTATGGTGGTAGCAGGTAGCGTCTGATACCTGTCATAGATATTACATGTACGTAGAACTAGATGCGAAATGACCAACTCGGCGGCGTTAATAAAACAGCCGCCATCTTAAAGCAGTACACTTCTCAGCGCTCATAAATAAGATTAACGTTACTGTCACTCACTCACGTAACGTTATCCCTGCGGAGGGCTAGGTTTCTATTTATTATGACCACTGTCGATGTGTGGCTAACTCTTACATACAGGCTTTATTTAATCTGAAAACAGCGCTGTAGAGTTATTAGGGTGTAAAATAAAAACTTAATAATGCTAACTGTCAATTTTAGCTCAGTAGTCATTCCTGGATAAAACACCAAGTAGCACTGGTGCCTAATGTGCTCCAATACAGCACAGCATTCATTTCGAACACCGCAAAAACTCAAAATCCTATCAGGACTTAGTTTAGACTACTTTAAACTTAACTAGAACTTATAGCTTAACACAAGTGGAAATTCCAATTGAAACACGTGGGAAAAACACCTAACTTTTAAGTGATGTGTGTTATCAAGCGTAATGACATTTTTAGGGAAGAAATATGTATATATTATAAGATCCAAAAGTTTTTTGAGTGAAAGCAGTGAATTAGTCTTTTTTTTTGTGTGTCACATTTGAGACGCAATTGTTGGCTGTTTTCAACAATGTACATTAAAAATGAAGACATTGATTGACTGAAAATTGTTCAATATTAGATTAAAAGTCTTGTTTTCGCATCTATATCTTTACCTAAAAAATGTTTTATCCGATGCCTCGATTAATCGATAGAATTTTTAGTCGATTACTAAAATATTCGATAGCTGCAGCCCTAAAAAATATAATTTATTGCTTTTTTTCAACATCAAATGTGAAGAAGTAGTAAATTCCAACACCTAAATAAAGACATTGTATAATGATAAATTTTTGGCAACAATTACTTACAGAGTAAATACCTAAGTTGCACAAAAATGCTTTTAAAAATAAGCCATTCCTAACGTAGAGTAGAGCTGGGAATCTTTGGGCACCTAACGATTCGATTACGATTACGATTCAGAGGCTCCGATTCGATTATAAAACGATTATTGATGCACCCCCCTCCTTTTTTTTTCTCTCTTTTTAAAAATTTTTTTTTTAATGTTTTGTAGATTAGTTCCAAAATTTTTCAAAAATACTCTCAGGCTAAACCACACTACTATTTCAGTATAAAGTTAACATATAGCAGTAAACAAATATACAAAAATAACATTAAATAAAAAACTCCAGTCCCCATTCTGTATCAGCAGCTTTAAACTACATTCAATTAATTTAATGTTGTGAATCAACCATTAAATTTGTTAAAATTGCTCCCGTTATTCAATAATTTCCCTTTTGTCTACTTTCGACATGTGAAAGTTTTAAAACTATTTTAAAGATAGATTCAAGTCAATATTTTACCGATTTAGGAGTATTTTAGATAAAAAGTTAATTAGGTTTGCTTGGAAGGTTCGCTACAACAGCCTTGCAGGGAAGTGTACTGCTTTAAGATGGCGGCCGTTTATAACGTCCACATCTAGCTTTTTGTAGATGTGCTGCTAACACTACCAAATCTATATTGCATCTAGTCCTATATAAATGATATCCACCGTAACATTATATGGATGTACTTTGGAGCAGCTTTTCGGCAGCAGTCAGGTATGTTGTTGTGTTTTTTTATCTCGTTGAATGAGTTGAGCTAGAGCCGTGAGTGAAAGCATTGGCATTACCCGAGGGGCCGGGTAATGGGAAGCATGATGTTTAGCTACTCTCGCTCTGTTCCGTCCCGAAGACCGCGCGGCGCGCTGAGTGTTGTGTACTTCCGCTTTACTTCGCATATTTCAGTAATCGGAATTTGGATGTTTGTGAATCGTTCCCGAATCTTCCACGGCCGAATCGCGAATAATCTAAGAATCGGAAATTTTGCACACCTCTAACGTATAGTATAACATTACTACACTGCAAAGACACACCTCTTTAAAACTAGTTAAATTCCCTTGTTTTCAGTGTAAATATATTGGAAATAAGTGAAATTATCTGCCAGCGCTTCGAATATATTTCAGATTTCTTGAAGAAAAATAGCTAGTTGAAAATAATCTTAACAGCTTTATTTTAAGCAACAAATTATTATACTTAATCCTAAAAAAAAAAAAACTTGTCAGAAATGTTTATTCAAGAATATGTACGGTTCAAAACATTATTTGAAAGCATTTTTTTTCTGGATTTAGGTGAGAAATGACCTTTTTTTTTTTTTTTTTTTTAGATGTATGGGCTTAATAAGAACAAATGGCAATATTTACTTCGAGTAAGTGGAATAATCTGGCGCATTTATTTGTTAACTAGTCTTTAACACTCAAAACAAGATGGGGAAAATTATTTGACTAGATTTAAGAAGAATGATCTGATTAAGACGTCATATATTTACAGCGTACTGAGTGCATTACTGACTGGCTGACTTCTTTGTGTGGTTTGGTGCATGTTACAATTATCATCTAACCACTGTGCCGTCATGATAAGCATGCTTACTTGACATCACTTGTCCAAATGTCTGTGGTGAAACTGATGTGATCGGCACGTTTTTCACGAAGAATGGTGGTCGTATAAACGGCATTATTTTTTTTATCCGGGGTTTGGGCTCTCCGGTCACTTCGGTAAAAAAAAACGTCTCTGGTCCGGCATCCCCTCCCGCCTGTGCCCTTCAGTCCGTCCGGCCGCCGTAGTGCTCGATGAGTTTAACTGCAGATGAGTGGCTGCGGCAGCTAAGTTCGTACCGGATATCCGCCCGCCCCGGCCAGCTCACCGAGGCGTATTCGGGGCATGACTCTGCTCCGGATGGAAGCGCGCGCCTCGCGTCCCGCACGCCGTGGGGGAACGCTCAAGAAACCGGAGTGTTCGCGGGAGGTCCCGCCTCCAGGGAACCGGGCTCGGCCCACCTGCCTGCCTGCCTGCCTAGGGTGAGGCGGCCTGCCCGACCGGCAGGCTCCATCGGAAGACGGCTACTTGTCGACCATCGGTCTCGTGCCTGTGTTTAGCCTTTGATGGAGTTTACTACCTGCTTTGGCCTGCATTCCCAAACAACCCGACCTAGGGAAGGCCACAGCGTCTCTCTATCAGCACAAACCCCTTAGTTAAGCTTAGTTTATGTGTGTTTAGCATTAGCATTTGCGCTAACAGCAGC
Organism: Corythoichthys intestinalis; assembly: GCF_030265065.1. Taxonomy (NCBI): domain Eukaryota; kingdom Metazoa; phylum Chordata; class Actinopteri; order Syngnathiformes; family Syngnathidae; genus Corythoichthys; species Corythoichthys intestinalis. The sequence continues at coordinate 22,181,435 of NC_080403.1, read as the reverse complement.
CTCGTATTCGTTTAAAAAATCTTTGTGATGCAGTTTTAAATGGCTGCTGGGTTAGTGGTGTTGAATGAGGACGCTTTCTTTCTGCCTCGTGGAACTTCTGTAGTGCATGTTTTGCAGATGGCGAGAGCGTCGTTTGTTTCACACACGGAAAAATCAACCGGAGCTAGTGAGAGCCGCCATGATATCGACTCAACCCTGTTGTGTTACACCACCTCCTCTATGACGCCATACTCCTCACTCCTCCTCCCTCAGGAGCTTCAGAGAGAGGAGGGGTTGAGGAAGCAGCGGTGGAAAAGTGGACAAAACTGCTTCGGTTGTGCACATTTGGAGGCTAAATCAAGTATATAATTATTGGATGTCATTATTGGTTGAATTTTCTTTTTTTTTAATCTGGATTATCTGTTTGACGTCATAATTGCCATTATCGGCCGATAATTATAGGTAACCTGTATTACCATGCATCTTAAATGTCAATTGTTTCCTTAAAAATATTTTATTGCTAAATGAGATCTTTTGGATAATATGCCCACTTTTATCATGAGTTCATATTGCATTACTTTTAATTTTGTTTTCAACACGGAATGTTAAACACAAAATAACAAATGACTGACAAACACTTGTAGTTTTTGACACGTAACGGTGCTGCACGTAGATAGACAGAACAATGATACTTGAAATACTTGACGTATTTTCTTCTTCTGTGAAGAACAACTCGTAATACTCCAGTCTAATGGGTTACTTAATTATGAAACTTTTTAATAAAATATGTATGGCTGGATTATATGCCCTCTGGTGCATAAGAAGAATACTACGCCAATGGCTATAGAAGCATGGCAGGTCCATTCATTTCATCGATGAAATATAAATACAAATACATTACTCATTTACATCTGTATGTACAAAATATTATGTTTTTATGTATGTCCTCCTGTGTTCAGGACTCTCAGCAACCATCTCCACTGGCAATGTTGGCGGCCACTTGCAGTCGCATCGACACCCCTGGAGAGACCGACTCTCCTGCTGAGCAGCAACAACAGCAGTTGGACATGACGCAAGGTGTCTTCACTTCCAATGCCAATGGCTGGCAGGTTGTCCCCATTAGCGCACAGGCGTCGTCATGTGGCGCAACAGCCACCACCGACTCTGCGGGCGTGCAGACCAGCAGTGAGGCCGTCAAAGGCAGAGGCTTGTTGTCCCCGTCGTCCTCTGTGGCCGTAAGCACTCAGCAGCAGCAGTATGTCGTCGCTCAGGCACCAGCGCTGCAGAGCCAACAAGTGCTCACAGCCATACCCAGCGTAATGCCCAATATCCAGTATCAGGTCATTCCTCAGTTCCAGACGGTGGACGGTCAGTCGCTGCAGTTTGCACATAGCCAGCAAGATTCCACCGTGGCTGCCGCTGCAACTCCTGGCCAGCAGTTCCAAATAGTGTCCTCCGCCAACGGACAACAGATCATAGCCGCCGCCAACAGAGGAGCCGGGGCTGGAAACATCATTGCCATGCCCAGCCTCATTCAGGGCCCTATTCCCCTTCAGAATATCACCTTAGGCAATGGAGTGTTGCAAAACCAGCCGCAGTTTCTGGCAAATATGCCTGTTTCGCTCAATGGAAACATCACGCTGTTACCCATCAGCACTGGAGCGAGCGCTACAACAACAGAAGGTGATAGCGGTACCCAACTCACCCAACAGCTGCCAACATCTTCAAGCACCAGTGCAGGTTACATGACTAGCGCAACCACAGTCACCACGCCAACCTCCTCCTCATACGGCTTGACGCAGAGCAATAACGGGACCGTGGCTGCAACATACCAACCGAATGCTGCTTCTCTTGGCGTTCCCATACAACCGGACAACAGGGATCAGCAGCAGCAACAACAACAGCAGCAGCAGCAGCAGCAGATCCTCATCCAGCCCCAACAGGTCTTACAAGGGGCATCGCCCCTCCAAACCATTCAGGCTGGTGCTATCACAGCAGCAGGCGGTCAGGTGTTCGCCACCCCAACTATTAGCCAAGAAGGTCTCCAAAACCTCCAAATAATGCCAAACACCAGCCCCATCCTGTTGCGTACAGTCGGGCCCAATGGCCAGGTTAGCTGGCAGACCTTGCAGATTCAGAGTCCAGCTGGGGCGCAAATCACACTAGCCCCAGTGGCACAGACTCAGGGAGCCCCCACCGCTGGTGGTGTATCGGTCAACACCGTGCAAATCCCTGGGCTTCAGACCATCAATCTCAACACGCTTGGAGGCTCGGGCCTACAGATGCACCAACTTCAGAGCGTCCCCATCACCCTCACCAGCACGACAGGTTAGTCACAGGGTCATCTCCGTACATTGTTTCATGTATGGTGCGGGGGGGCTTCAGCTTAGTGTTTGCCATTGTTGTCAGAGAGTGTCCAGGTAGTTTATTACATTCCAGTTGTGGTAAACTGTAAAGCTAATCAAGCAAAGATAATTATACATGTTGTGCACTAGTATACAAAATAATTTTAGTTTTTGAATGCTCACTAGTTTGATGGTAATATACAATAGTATATAGGTCATTATATAAAAATAACCAGTTTAAAAAAACAGCAACATAAAAAAGGTAAAACAAATCGTGAAAAGAATCGAGAATAGACGATGTGGGGGGAAATTATCTTTTTTTAGAAACATTATCAGACCCTAAAGTGAGCTTCTCAAAAATTAATTCCACTGACCCCATTTTTGTTCAAGGTACAATTCTAGGTCTATGCATCTAGAAATGCAAGCAGACTTCCACGGGCGTACCATTAAATTACCTTGGGAGGAAATCACAAATATAGTGAATTTGTGAATGAATCTTCCCATGGTATACTGAGAACCACGGTTCCGACTTTAGTGAAAGTAGTGATGTTCCCTAAACATCAAGCAAATCCAAAAAGATGTTTTTTCTGTTCTCAATGCAAACAGCTTCCTATCTCTGTTTGACCTCCTGCGTGCAGTGTTTGTCTGCGTGTGTGCTTATGACATCACTGGTGCAACCAGTCAGACCACTCCAACGGCTGCATCAATGCATGTCGTCAACCACGTTTGTGAAGGATGACAACAGGGTGTAACTTTACCCCTCCCGTCACAGTGTTGCAAACATTACTCCCGTTAGGTTGCTAAAGATTAATCATGGCAATGGAGCCACAGTTTATCTCCAAAGTTCTAAAAAGAGCAAACATTACCATTAAAAAATAGGTGTAAATTTTCCAGAAAGCGTAAAAGTTGCTAATCAGGTACGCTTTCTCAATAAGAATTAAAGACCGCACAACCCAAGACCAGTCCACACCAAGACAGAGACAAAACCCAGATTTTTTGGGAGTGGAGACAAAGACAAACCTGGGGAAAGCACAGACCGTAAACATCACTTTAAATACGAAGACATGGTTGAACAGTTTAAATGCATTCTCTCTTCAAATATTCTTTAACTTTATTCTCTAGCAAAGATGTACTGTATAACAAATGTTGTTTATGATGTTCAACTGCTCAAAACTAAAGAACGACTTTTTTTATGATGAAAGATGGGAATCTAATCTTTCTCTTTGTAAGTTCTGAGTCCATGTAACTATAGAACACAATATTCTGTGGCGTTTAAAAGGAGCGGATGTCTTGTGATAGGTTTGGAATGAATGAATGAGTGAAACAAAACCATGTCTTTAACTCTTACATAGCACATGCAACATGTAATTTTTAAAAAATCTTTTCAAACTAAATTCTTGGGGGAAAAACATTTTAGGCATTTCAAAATGATTAAACAGTAAGTGGTGAATAAGTTTATATTCTCTGATAACATTATAAAGGTCCATTTTTGTTAAAGTGTTAAATTGATGGCAGCCTCTGTATGAAGCCGTATGCGTGTACATATAAGTTGATGGTTGACAAGCTTGTTTATAAATCGCTCTAATGGTACAGTAAAAAATAGCCTTTTTTCTGGATTTGGCATAAAATAAATACAAAGTTTAATAAATATTTGTTAACCAAAATTTAGTTCAAATTAAAAGCTTGTTTTGGTTATATATTCATCTCAGAGAGACTAAATTATATCTGTTATAACTTCATTAGCTTACCTGTCTGTTTTCTTATAAGATCCCAGTTAAAGATCAACGTTGTCTCCACTGTTTCAGTCAGCTGAAGACTGCAGAATTTGCACACTGTGGAGTGTTTTCTTTTGCAAATTAATTCTTTGTGTTTGAGGAAGCAAAATTTTGTCGTAGTGAAGTTAGCGGATATGCCTTGGTCTGGGCTGGGTTGTTTTCTATTTACCTTGCAATTTCCACTTCCACTTGCAGGGCTTGAGGGTAACTTTTTTTTGGATACTAGAAGTTCCATCCATCCATCCATTATCTTCCGCTTGTTCCGGGGTCGGGTCGTGGGGGCAGCAGCTTTAACAGGGAAGCCCAGACTTCCCGCTCCCCAGCCACTTCAACCAGCTCCTCCGGCGGGATCCCAAGGCGTTCCCAGGCCAGCTGAGAGACCTAGTCTCTCCAGCGTGTCCTGGGTCGTCCCCGGGGCCTCCCGCCGGTGGGACATGCCCGGAACACCTCTCCAGGGAGGCGTCCGGGAGGCATCCGAACCAGATGCCCGAGCCACCTCAGCTGGCTCCTCTCTACGCGGAGGAGTAGCGGCTCGACGCCGAGTCCCTCCCGGATGACCGAGCTTCTCACCCTATCTCTAAGGGAGAGCCCGGACACCCTGCGGAGGAAACTCATTTCGGCCGCTTGTATCCGGGATCTTGCTCTTTCGGTCACGACCCAAAGCTCGTGACCATAGGTGAGGGTAGGAACGTAGATCGACTGGTAAATCGAGAGCTTTGCCTTTCGGCTCAGCTCCTTCTTCACCACTACGGACCGGTGCAGAGTCCGCATTACTGCAGACGCCGCACCGATTCGCCTGTCGATCTCCCGCTCCCTCCTACCGTCACTCGTGAACAAGACCCCAAGATACTTGAACTCCTCCACTTGGGGCAGGATCTCATCCCCGACCCGGAGAGGGCACTCCACCCTTTTCCGACTGAGGACCATGGTCTCGGATTTGGAGGTGCTGATCTTCATCCCAACCGCTTCACACTCAGCTGCGAACCGCTCCAGTGAGAGTTGGAGGTCACGACTTGATGAAGCCAACAGCACTAAATCATCTGCAAAAAGCAGAGATTCAATACTGAGGTCACCAAACCGGACCCCCTCAACGCTTCGGCTGCGCCTAGAAATTCTGTCCATAAAAATTATGAACAAAATCGGTGACAAAGGGCAGCCTTGGCGGAGTCCAACCCTCACTGGGAACGAATTCGACTTACTGCTGGCAATGCGGACCAACCTCTGACACCGGTCGTACAGGGACTGAACAGCCTTTACCAAGGGGATCGGTACCCCGCACTCCCGGAGCACCCCCCACAGGACTCCCCGAGGCACACGGTCAAACGCCTTCTCCAGATCCACAAAACACATGTAGACTGGTTGGGCGAACTCCCATGCACCCTCGAGGACCCTGTCGAGGGTGTAGAGCTGGTCCACTGTTCCACGGCCGGGACGAAAACCACACTGCTCCTCCTGAACCCGAGATTCGTCTTCTCGGCGGACTCTCCTCTCCAGCACCCCTGAATAGACTTTACCAGGGAGGCTGAGGAGTGTGATCCCTCTATAATTGGAACACACCCTGCGGTCCCCCTTCTTAAAAAGGGGGACCACCACCCCGGTCTGCCAATCCAGAGGCACTGTCCCCGATGTCCACGCGATGTTGTAGAGACGTGTTAGCCACGACACCCCCACAACATCCAGAGCCTTCAGGAACTCCGGGCGGATCTCATCTACCCCCGGAGCCTTGCCACCGAGGAGCTTTCCAACTGCCTCGGTGACTTCAACCCCAGAGATCGAAGAGCCCACCACGGAGTCCCCAGACTCTGCTTCAATACTAGAGGTTTATCATTTTAATTGCGTAAGTTAATAAAAGTACTTAGTCATCAATCAATTTTAAACAAATATTGGAATTGCGTTGTTGACTAGGTGCATGACCCTACATCGGTTTTACTTCTGGTAACACGAGAGTGGGCATGTAGATTTCCGGCTGGATGAAAATGTCATTATTTTTCTGCAAGACCTCCCAAATAACAGTTTCAGATGTCCATTACAAAGGAACGTGCTGCTCCTGAGAGTAAACTGGAGAAAGGGCATAAAATGTACCTGTCAAGTTTTTGATAATTACGAAGGGAAGGTTTGATATTATATTCATATTGTGTGCTACAGTACCTGGAAGGAGTGGGTACCGTATGCTATTTCTGAAGGAATGATCATTCTATTTAAAACTCTGATGAATCAGAATTTGATTGTGAATCTATTACCTTTAGACATAATAAAAACCGGATTGGTAAAATTATTTTCTCTTTGAGGTGTATCAACAACAGCTGACTTCTGCGTAAATTACAGTATGTCAGACAGATATTGTGTCATGTCTGTGAGTGGTATCTTACTGGAATAAAAAAAAGTGCTAATTTTCAATAAACGAAGATTTGGAATTTACCTGCCAAGTCTTTGGTTACCAATAAAATGAATGGGATTTTCAAGATTATTCGAAAATCGGTCTGGTCTACCCATGCAAAGCGTATTTGAAAAAGTTAATATCAATGCTTTTATATATATATATATATGTATATGTTGTTTTTGGGAAGGAGCTTCCAAGGTCTTGCAGCTGATCATTTGTTTTGGGATTACCCTTTTTCTATTATCAAACTAGTCCCTTTTTTGAAAATATTTTGTTCAGCTTCACTGATTATTCATATGAATATGAAAAAGTTATATTATTTAATACTTTTAACTAAATGGCACTCATGAATCCCGATACTCTCATCATGAACCTATTTTTTTGTACACATACTTGAAAATGAAGCCAAACAATATTTTGAATCGATTGCACATTCTTCAAACGTTAAAGCTAGCAGAACTTTGACATTGTTCCTTTTTAAATATATTTCAATAGTGTACGTCCCACTGGCATATTGGTTAATGCAATTCTGATAGTCATTCTGTTGGTTGGGATTCTATTGACTGTTTGTGTGTTAAAATGAATTTTAAAAAATTTAAAAAAGGAGTAGTAGCGAACTTTTCAATTGGGAAATGCTCGGTTGGTTAATTTTTCTATTGGGGATTAAAAACGTTAATAAATCCAAACAACAACTGCCGGTAAATACGATGACTAGTGCAACTGTGCACCAATGAATGGCCGTGTTACGTTTGATTTACTGTACTCTGCTGGAATGCAGTCTTTTTTTGTCTGGTCTAACATGATCACTAATCACAATATATTACTAAACACAATATACCTATATAAAAAGTTACATGCGTGTTAAACGTGTTTTGTCATTTTCATGAACATTGCAGGAGACCAAACGTTACAGACAGGCACAGAGGGCTTGGATGACACCACACCCCTCGACGACGAGGATATTAGCCCACCGTCACAGGGACGCCGCAACCGCAGAGAGGCCTGCACATGCCCTTTTTGCAAGGATGGTGAAAGCCGGTACGTCATAGTCACATCATTAGCCAAACACAAAGAACTGCCATTTTCTTAATTGTATGGGTTTCATGCCTCAAAAAGCAGAGACCCAACCAAAAAGAAGCAGCACATTTGCCACATGACCGGATGTGGGAAGATCTATGGCAAGACGTCGCACTTAAGGGCCCACTTGCGCTGGCACACGGGCGAGCGGCCTTTCGTCTGTGGTTGGGCCTTCTGTGGCAAACGCTTCACACGCTCAGATGAGCTCCAGCGCCACAAGAGGACACACACAGGTGAGGGAGGTGGATGCAGCGCCAGCATTTTGGACAAACGGTGTTGGACACGCTTTTCATTTTCTTTAAATGGCTGTGTTTAAACACATTATAAAAAATTAAATACTAATCCCACTCTTTTTCCCCAAGGTGAGAAAAGGTTTGCCTGCCCGGACTGTCCCAAGCGCTTCATGCGAAGCGACCACCTCTCCAAACACATCAAAACCCACTTTAACAAGAAGGGGGCGCTCCCCAGCAACAGTGTGGCCGCCGCATCAGACACCCCTCCCGCCACTCACTCCCCAGGTGGCGAGACCTTGTCGGCGGGCGACCAGCACTCCATCGTCACTATGGAGACGCTGTCCCCGGAGAGCTTAGCTCGGCTAGCCAGTAGCGGTATCAGCATGGTGCAGGTGGACCTGAATCACATCAACGGAAATTACTAGGAAGAGCATGTTGAATTCAGAGACAGCAGATACTGATCAAACAGGATTATGAATTTAAATTTAAAAGTTGGATTGCCATTTTGTTTACAGAAATCGTCCTGCCCCCACGACTACAATCATCTCCATTATGGGACCGCAATGAAATTAAATTTTTAGCCATGTCCTACAGCAGTAATTATGTCCAACAAACCTAATACAAACCAAGGCATTTGCATGTTCAGCAGTATAGAAAGCACAAAAATGTATGTATATAAACTGTATACATACACCGTGGTATGAAGAATGTGCACCCATCACAATTTTTATTTTCATTAGTTCATTACTTTCATAAGTCTGTGCGCTTGGATCAGCAACTTCATCATGATGTATATTTAAAAAAAAAAAAAAACGTTTGACATAGTATTTCAGACATGAAACTTTATTAGACTAATGGAAGATGTGGCATGCATCAATACAATTCTACAGGTGCAAAAATTGGGGCAGCCCAACAGAATATATTGAGTAGATCTTACTTTTGCCAAAATAACAGCTTCTAGATATTTCCTGTGAATTCCAGAGAGTTTCTTGATAGAGGTATTTTGAACTACTCTTTTCATAATCTCATATTTGATGGTTATTGAGCATTGACAGCCTGCTCCAGATCATCCAAGAGTTTCATCAATATTCAGGCCGGTTGATGGCCCTTCCCGTAAAATTTTTACTTGCTCCTTTTGATGAATACCAGAGTCGATTTTGAGCAATGTTGTGGGTTGTTGCATTGTTGAAATATCAAGCCTTGGCGAAACTTCACATATTCAATATTCTCAATGTTGGTGAAATCCATGTGACACATATTTTGTTTCCCAGTACCAGGACTGTCCACACAGCTGAATCCACCACCAAATTTTACTTTGGTTTGCAAGTGTTTTTCTTGGAATGCAGTGTTTTTTCGTCACAATAACACCCCTTATCACCAAATAATTCAATCGTTTCATCAGTCCACGGTATTTTCCAAATTCAAGCTGGCTTGTCCAAATGTGCTTTTGCATACCTCAATTTTGTGTGGCATGTGTACAGTAAAAAAACACTCCCACGTCACTGTCCTAAGAAGCTTCTTGTGCAAAGTGCGCTGAATTGTTGAATGATGCCTAGTGATACCATCTGCAGTAAAATCATGTAATTTTTGGGTGGGAGTCAATAATAATTGTTTGTGGTCTTCCATTTTGTTTGCCAAACTAGTTTTACTTCTGAAATTTTTTTTTTTTTTTTTTAAACATTATCAAAATGAAGTTGCAGATCCAAACCACCAGATTTCAGTAATGAAAATTATCAGGGGTACATTTTGATACCACTGTATAGATCCGAGTTCCCCAGAAAACTTGCAAATCCTGGTTATAGAGAAGTTCACTGGTGGCCCACCATATTTTTTGCAAAAAATGTTTACTGGAATTTCAAAGTTTTTACTATTGTGCTATTATAAACCATGAATTAACTGTACCTAAACAGTCTTACAAAAAGGCAGTCGGTTAATCGTCGGTTAAAATACAATGCAATTCAGTGTGAAGGCATGGAGCTGGGACAGGTTTCTTCACATATCGACCATAAGATGTTGCTATTGTGTTTTCAAACCTATCACGACGCGGTTAAAATATGTATACTTCTGTTGCGCCGTTTTAGGCTGGGGAGGGGATAAACCTGGCTGCCCACCAGGCTTTAAAAGCACTGGGGGAATCTTGGCATACATGCTTACATTACATGTCACTATGCATTAAATGGCTATCAAGACATCCATTCTTAATGCCAAAAGGAGTACATCATATTCTTTGTCCATCTTTGGGAGAACTGGAATTTTTTACACCATCCCGACTGGTAACGATGACATGTCATTTGTGCAAAAGAAAATATAATCATGAGTAACATTTCTAGATGGACAGCCAGTCTAAAGTGCTATGATTGTTTCATTGCAAAAACAAAACCCAATAGGTTTAAGTGTGTGTATATATAAATATATATTTGCTATTAAAAATTTTCAGAAATCTTAGCTTAGGCAGGATGGTCCCTTTTGATTGTGAGAGGATGCCTTTTTAGTCCTTCACCTCTCGTGTACAATCTTAATGAGTTTTGTTGGTGTACGTTGATCAATTGAATGATTCATTTGTATACAGTCATGATGTCCTAATACAGCCCCGGATCCCCCGTGGTACTAGCCGACACTTTGCCTTGTGGAGTTATATTTTGTGAAATATGTTTGTACAAAGCCAGCCGTACAGCACAAATGCTCATACCAAAGGTTCGCACAAAAAGAAGCAAAAATGCAGGCGTGGTGATCTCTTTTTGGTGGATTGTAACTGGACAAAGTGAAAGATATGAGACCATGGGTTCTCATTTATGTTGCTCTGTATTAAAAAGGTCAATTTGTAAGGACACTCGTCACCAACGTGATAGTCTTCCTTCACTGTGTCTGTGTCAGGCATTTAGTAATTCTTTTTGTAATCTACAGACAAGTGCCCTTTTCCTCTTCTCTGTTTCATAAGGGATTTTATATTGTATAATACTGCAAACACAAACAGCTGGATGAAAACCTAAAATATTCTCTTGCTTTTTTTTTTTTTTAAATAAAATGTGTCCCACTGAAAAACAACTCAGCCGTAAAAGAAAAATCTTTATTTGGACAGAAAGAAAAAAAAATCTCACATCTGTACTTCATCACCATCACTCTTCAGTTTGTTGCGTAGACTGAAAGACGAAATGTGGTTTACGCATTTTATAGTCATTAGATTCAATATAGTGGGTCCTCAGTTTAGAAAGTTCAAGGTCAGAAAAAGCATTGACTATATTTTGATGCTATCCATCAAACTAGATGTGTAGTATTACAGTATATGAATCGCATAGGTATTGAGGACCCACTGCATTGCCCACTTGTTGGAAAGATACCTGCTGAGGTAGGAGTGGACATCCGTAAAGCCGTGGTACTGCGCAAGCGGGAACAGGATGCCAGTGGGGCAGCGGCCCTCTCGTTGCCGGCAGAAGCTGCAATTGCAAATGCCTCGGCAGGGTGGGCACTGCCAATTCTGAGTAAAGTTGGACAAAAAAAAAAAAAATGATGACACTGCAAGACTTCAAATTCTAGACACTTTTTAGGGACTTGAAAATATTATTCAAGTTGGTCTTAATCACAATTTATGCAATTCGATCAGTTAGACTAATTGTAATTTTCTTAACAAGATCGCACCACCTTTGCAAAAATTGTTCAATGCAGTTAGGGGTTAATCAAATATTGGTACTGTATAAAATGCTCCATCGATTACTAACGACAAAAGTAAACTTTGTGATGGCTTTCACAATTCTCTCATTCAAAATCCAATATCTCAACACTAAACAAAGATTTTTACATGGAAATATTGAGATGTCGAGAGCCAAGTGAGTGAGATGTGATATGCCAATGCCAAAATACTGACTCACCCTCAGCGACTTTGTATATTATGTAGAATTGCAATGAGGTGTCAAAATCTAATGTCACTTATGTGTTCAGCAGGTGGCAGACCAGCAATGATGACAAATGATTTTTTTAATGCAGCGTTTACATTATGCGAGTTACAAGGTTTGACTCAAAGCAATGTTTTGAACAGTATTTCCTTTCCTCAGTCTGTCATAATTTTGATGATCAGCGACTCACGGAGGCATTTGCATGTTCCTCAACTTTAAATATTTTTGCGCTAAAAAAATATAAATTCCAAATTTAGACTAGAATATTTTAATGTTTGATATATCCTGAACCCTATCATTGATTTTGAAGGTGTTAAACACATACCAAATTTCAAAACTAAAGATTTCAGCTAAATGGAATCGGGACGAAAACATTCGAGGATTAAAGATTGGGATGTCGTTCACATTACACTGGGAATTCCTAATTTAAACGTACAGATTGGGGAAAACAGCACGTTTTCCCTCAAACAGAATTTCCCCACTTTGTCTCTCGCTAACAGGTGGACTCCAGACAATTGCCAAGATTGTATGTGACTTTTTCCAAGTTCTTACACTTTTCCATCATTGGTAACATCTGTGTCTTAAAAGGTTTAAACTTCTGTGTCAGTGTCCCATTCTTGTGCAAAATTTCTCTGGGTTCTCAAACTTCCTCCGACTTTCCAAAAAGATACACACATGGACATTAAATTAATTCACCTTCAGAGCCTATCCCAGTTTAGCATTGGCAGTAGGCGGAGTACACCCAGAATCGGTTGCCAGTCAATCGCAGGGCACAAGGAGACAATCATTTACGTACACACTTCTAGCTAGGGACAATTTAGTGTTCAGTCAGCCTACTATGCCTGGTTTTGGGAGGTGGGAGGAAACCGGAGTACCTGGAGAAAACCCACGCAGGCAAAGGGAAAACCACATTAAATTTGTGGCAGAAAAATGTCTATATTTGCTTTATTATGGATTGGCGACCAGCCCAGGGTGCTTTTCTTGCTCAGTCGGATGGCATAGGCCCAAGTTAACCTGGGATTATAATGAATTTAAAAAAAGGATCGTGTAGGTTCATGAGATTATGTGATGTTATTGTTGGTTTACTGGAGAGTCTAACCGGATCCAGCAGTGCCTTTTTGACATCCTCCCCGTATCGATTCCTCAGACACGGCCCACAGAACTGACCCTGGATGCCCCTGCAGCCCTCATTACGGCAGCACGTCTTTGTGTCCACTGTCTTTTGGCGACATTGGTGACACGTGGTGCCCTGAAAACAACCAACACAAAACTACAGTGGTACCTCTACATACGAATTTAATTCGTTCCAGGACCTTGTTTGTAAGTCGAAATGGTCGTATGTCGAGCAGGATTTTCCCATAGGAATACATTATAATTCCATTAATTCGTTCCAAAGCCTAAAAACATACACTAAATTCTTAATAAATACTGCTGGCACTGTTAAAAATGGCAATTAAACATAGAAAAACAAATAAGTTATAAATAAATAATTCAGAATAATATAATAAGAAGAAAAATAATTAATAATTATTCCTGTAAATAATGTAACGAATCGGATTCTAATATGGCGGACACTTTTTACTGTCCCTGAACGCACCGCGAAGCTGACGTCTCAGTGAGATAGGTCAGTGCGGTAGAGATAATACTTTCGTTTTCTTGAGAGCAGTCAACTGCTTAAGACAATGGGCGTTTTGTGTTGGATAAGTTCTTAAATAAATGATAAAAACGTGACGAAGCTGGCGATTTCCTTGGCAATGTTACCACAATAATAATTGTCACCTTAACTTATAAATAGTGGCGAACGGTGGTCGGAAGAGGACCATGGAGCTGTATTGTTGAGCCAGTTCAGGGACGCGCACCCCAAGCTCATATTTTTCTATAACTTGCATCTTCATTTCAAAGGTAAGCATCACTTTTTTCCTTGTTTCTCCAAATGTATCAACTTTTTTTGAAAACTGTGTTGATTTCTCACACAAGAAAATCCACCTTGCGTTCGTTTGCAGTGCTGTCATGTCGTCGTATTTAGAGCAACTCGTCGGATGTAGAAACAAATGGCGGCTCAAATTTTACGTCGGATGTCGAAAAGATCGTGTGTCGAAGTGATCGTATGTAGAGGTACCACTGTATTATTATACTGTACCTATAAACTACTAAAATCACCTTTCAAATTTAAATGTTTTGAACTCTTCAGCAGGGAACCTATTTAAGAAATTTAGGCTTTACAATAGCCACAGTTTGATCATATACTGTACTGGACTGAATGTTATTTCCCATGCAACATCCCAGAACTATTTGCCTTCCACTGTACTTAAGCTTTAGGTTTGAACCTACAGTGACTCTGTTATAGACTTTCTCAGTCATGTTTTCAGCCACCAACTGGAGCTCGTCCTCTGTGATGTCATCCACCTGCCGAATCGTGTGAGGTTTGCTCTGATTAGGCCGTGGAGCGCTTCGCTGCTGCGGGGCTCGCCGCACCTAGGGCCCCAAGTGAAACAGATCACGTGAAAGTGCTAAAATGTACAGAAAACGTCAATATAATAAAAGAGCTACCTCAAAAAGCTCATCTTCCAGGCTGAGCTCCAGCTTGGCTTCGTGAGGGCCTGAAAGGGCCTCGCAGCCACCCATGGAGCGAGTCTGTCGGCGGGATGTCGGCTCCAGGTTCTTTCTGGGCTCCCGGAGTGGACGCTACAAGCACAATTGTACAGCACAACTCAATATAATAAGATGGAGCAGCATCTGTATTGGGTTCCGATTCAAGGTTATTTCACGGATTGGATCGTCCCAATCTGTGAAAATTTCTAAACCATAAACCATATCTTAGGTCTCATCATTTAGGCCAACGAATTTGCTCTCACTGCAATAATGTGATTTGGGGAGCACCTTTCCACAGTCCGCAGTTTAATTTCATTTTGTCACGAAATGATAATGTTTGAATATCAGGTTGACTTTTGTGCACGACAGCAGTTTAGGTACGTGCATCACAACTTCCATCTTCACCCATGGAGGCCACAAAAGAGGGAGATAAGGGAAGTCCCAATTTTTTGTCTTCCGAAAACTGACCAAAAAAGATTCGAATGGGTTGCCCCGAGCAACCCGGCAGGTCTGCGGATGTCAACCCGCCTTAAATTGTTTTGTTTGTAAGTTTTTTAGCCTTTACGCAAAGTTTAGCCTCCATGAAGGGCGGCTCCGGCGGGTCGGAGATTTCCCCCATCCAATCAATCAAGCAAATAGTGTAAAATCTTTCCAGTTCACCAGAGGATACCAAATGCACACACACGAAATGGCATTTAGGAGGGTCTTGCAAAGCTTTGAATTTGTGTGCCCCATTTTATTAAAAATTACATTCCAATAGATTGTATGGATGCTTCTATTGATACCCTTATATGAAATTCAATAGTATTCTTTATCTAATGATACCTACTCACATTTTTTTCCCGTTTGAGCTGCTTTGCTTCTTGTTTTATTAGAAGACTGACACCTCCTGGCATCTTCTGCAGGTCTGCCATCAGCTGAGCCAACTATTGTGACAGAGTCAAAAGAATGCAAGGCAGTTTTCAAAGTTTTTTTTTTTTTTTAGTCTGGCAAACATCTACTATGTGACTGATGCAGAAGTGTGTCAAGAGCTTGTTATGGTGTACCATGGCTTTGTTAGCTTTGATGTTCTGTTCTCTCTTCACCAGGAATGAGTCATGCTCTTCTTCAAAACAAGCTTGTCCGATTTCCTTTGCCCGAATCTTTTGTGTATGCTCTTCTTTCTTTACACGATCATCATTATAATCATCCTGCTCCTCCTCTTCAGTGGAATTGTTGGCCGTCAGAGATGAGCGGAGGGCCACCCTCAGTCTGAAAGCTTTTGACGTTTTGGTGTTCTGCTGCTTAGAGATAACTGGCCAGTCTCCATCTGGAGCAGCATCTTCCATGTCACTATTCTAAATGAAAAGCAAAGTAAATAGGTTTCAGTTCATGTCACTTACACTATGGTCCAATAAACAGCCAGTATTGTACAACTAGAAATTAAACAAGTGATAGCCTAATTGATGTTTACTTGACTTTATGACTTCCGTTTTATTTAAATTAGATATAATAGACATGGACAATGCATTCTTCTTAATACCCATCAAGAAAGCCAACATATGTAGGCTCCAGTACCAGTAAAATCAGTGCCAAAATCCAGCAAATCCAGCAGAACCTTGTTGGGTGCTGTGTTTTGGTACTGGTACAAAACTCAATTTGTTTTGGTATTGCCCTTGATGATAGAGAAACCAGCAACATGTGTTGGATTTCTTAGCAGGGGGAAAATGAGGATGATTTTAATTTATCAACAGGAGCCAATTTGTCCCACCTAGCCTACTGTCATTGGTCAGCAATGTCTAACAATAGCAAACTCCTATTGTGAAATAGTTATGACGACGTGTGCTGTACTAGTATATCAAACACGCAGTTGACATAAAAATATTAAGAAGTTTAAGTACACAAAAGGGCGACCTTGTCGCAGTCGTCGCTCAGTTCAGCGTCACAAAAGCCGTAAAAAGTTGTTTCACCGTCAGAGTCTTCGGCGAAAACTTCAGCCAGTTCCTTCGTGAGTGGTAACATCCTCCAAAATTATAAATTACAACAGCCAAATGACGTTTCAAATCTAAATTTTCGTGTTATCATTTTCGTCAGGAGCAAGTGTAGCAGGTGAGGCTGCGCGCCAATTAAGACGATTGGGTGACGTAACGACGACTTATTTATTATTTTGATTACATTATGATTTTTCCCCCCTCTCATGAAATCAAACACGTGCTCCATTTGTGATCAAGGTGGACATATTTCATATGTTTTTAATATTAGTAGAAGCCCTGTTTCTTCTGGTCGCCTGTAGTATCCTGGCGTAGCGTTACTTTACTGCCACCTAGCGATGGGTTTTCACACATGTTACTTTTGCAATTGACGGCCGTTAACAGCTATACTAGTATACTGTGTATATATACTGAATAATATATTTTATATACACACATTATATTTTAGCAATTGTTGTCAATTTTTCACATTATGAATCATTATTGTATTTGTTATGTTATTTTTATAGTTTTAAATACATTTATATAATAACACAATATTAACAATAACTAAATCATCAACATTAAAATGATTAAAAACAGAATTACCAGTTATGGCCCCAAGTAACACTCGAAATTTGATTGTTATTATTATTCTTATAATTGTATTTCACTCATCCCCTGTTATTGACAACTATAGTCGCCCTGTTTATTTAAACAGAAAGGACTGGCTGTGAATCCCCATCTTTGAGTGGCATTGACGGCGCTAGACGTCTAGTCTATTTTGACTGAGAGGAGTGAATAATCTGGGAGGTGCAAATGAACAAATGTTCATACTCTCCCTTCACTCAAAATGGATTAGACACCGATGGCAGCCATAGGGTTAAATAAAAATCATAATTCATGTATGAAAGCGTTAAATACATGATGTGTATATTTTTTGTACTCCACATATATGACCGTAAACATAATAGCTCATGATACATGCTTAATTTACTGCCACTGATGTTTCAGTGCTATTGACGGCATTAGCGATCATTCATTAATTGTAAAAGATGCGACAGATTAATGGATCATTAACCCATTAACTGCCAATAATACATGTCACGATCAAATGATCGATGAGTGCTTCTCCTAGTCGGACATCCATCGCCATCAATAGCAGCCAATGAGTTAATGTGACTTTAATGAGGGGTAGAACAGTTGGTTTTCCAAAACGCTCGGGATAAGCACTCAATTATAGGCAGGGGTGCACATAAGTGGTCCGCATGCGCGCATGCGTACTGGACGTAGACAAATTCGTTGGCCCTCAACGGCTTCAATACGCTTTTGCGTACCGATGGCTGACCACTGTATTTGCGGCGGACACGAGAAAATCTATTCTCAAAATGTCAAAGAGGCAGGTCCCACTGAATAATTATTTCCGTGTTCCCCCACACCCGTCAAAAGACAGACAGACGACCAGTGTTGTTAATAACGGCGTTACTAACGGCGTTATTTTTTTCAGTAATGAGTAATCTAATCTAATTAATTGCTTTTCTTATCTTGGCAACGCCGTTACCGTTACTGAGGCGGGAAAGGCGTGCGTTACTATGCGTTACTAATTTGGTTGAATAAAAAAAGTCTGAGAGAAACGGACTCACGGAGACGAGAGAGCAGAGCAGGAGTGGGGAAGATGCCGTTGCAACCGCGATGCTAGGTGGCTCCAATAATACCTGACTGTAGCCATAGCCGACAAACTACGCCCACATGACACGGTAGATATCACATTATAGAACTAGATGCAATTAACAGACACAGCTGCATTGGCAACATGTTTTAATGACAACATGCGTTAGTAAACAGCCGCCATCTTAAAGCAGTAGACCTCTCAGGAAGGCTCTGTGGCCTATACTACGAAGCCGGTTTTCTGGCTTAGCAGGGTAACTTCGAGAGTAACTTTATCACGTGCGACGTAAGTTCGCGGCTATGCGAGACTACGAAAGGTGGATATGTTGGAACCGAGAAGTGTTGCCATGGCAACACACGCCACACGCCAAACCTGGTCGTGTCAGAGTTAGATCTTGCTTAACTTCACGATTCCAATTAACCACGCTCTATTTAAACAGCACTCCTCCGCGGACGTGTCCTCCTGACAATGACAGCGTACTTGGACGACCCATACGACATTGGCGCGCGGATTGTGAGGGGCTCTCTCCGGAGGGCACGGGTATTTCGGGACCGCCAGAATCCGCTGGCGTACCCGGACAATGTACTCCACGAAAGATATAGATTTTCAGCTTAGGGAATTCTTTACCTGTGACAAATGATCGAGGCGGACGTCACTAATGTAACCCGCCGAGTCAGGCCCTCACAACCGCGCAGCTTGTGTGCCTGTCCGTGCGCTCTTTTGCTAGGGACAATATATGTATTCCATCTGTGATGCTGAATACCTCCGTAAGAACACTGTATGCCGTGCGATTCGGAGTGGGGTATGGAAACGCTTCAAATTGATTGTTAAAATCGCTGAATGTAAATGAATGCGGAGCATTGCTCTCATACAAGAAATATATTTAACGAACTTTCCAGCGTTATTTCGTTGTGTAAATGCAGTTATAACAATCATAGAAAAATATAGACTATTTAAACATTGAGAAAACTTGCGTTTTTTTCTGCCAACTTGAAGAGATTAAATTGTCAAATCCACTGATAGGACAGACGCACAAATATAAAAGACATAAATGTTTATTGAATATGCACCTTACAGTCTTGTTTAACTGTGAAAATTCGTTACAAAAGACGGGCTTTAATTTACGCAACAACACATGGCATCCCGCATTTCCTTCTTCTCCTTGAGTCCTCACAAATATAACATTTTTTTTTTTTTTTTTTTTTTTTTGGTCGGGGTTGGGCCTGCAAATCAAGTTGATTGATCGGACTCGGGTCGGGCTGGATTTTTTAGCCCCAAACTAAAAAAAAGAACATACGTATTCATACAGTCAAGGGGACTAAACATACAATCATCCTGCTTCATGTGGTGATGCGCGATAAATTATTTCTTACTGTTAACGTACCAAATCTTCTTTTATTGTCCTAACAGCAGGCTTTATTTCTTTTGATGGAGATAAGTAAACTGGCATATTGACGCATTCACAAATCACACGATCTGTAAATTCGGTGTCAATAGACCCGTCGCACTCTACTCGCCGAATCGGTGTTGGATTTCGCGGTGAGGGTGGATTTTAATCATCGCGCATTCCTCCTCCGTGAAGTAAGGTGCCCGTGCCATCGTCACAAGTTGTGTTTGACTCTGGTCTCCGCCCCCTTTTATGTGAACGCGCAGTAACTCTGACTGGGTTGACACAGGTTCGACTAATCAACCTCATAATCAGCGTCGTAGCACCGATTGACCACAAACTAGACAACCAGGTTTTGTCAACTCCGGTTACCCGCTAGTAAACTGGATTACTTCTGGGGAGGTTGAACTCCGTTCGTAGTATAGTCCACTGATGTAGAGATCCTTCATAGCGAACCTAAGTAACTTTTTTTTTTTTTTTTTTAATCTAAAATGCTCCTAAATCGGCAAAATCTTGACTTAAATCTATCTTTAAATGATGAAACAGTTTTAAAACTTACACGTTTAAAGTAGACAGAAGGGAACTAATGAAATAACGGGAGCAATTTTAACAACTTTAACGGTTGATTCACAACTTTAAATGACTTCCACACATAGCAAAGATTACTATCTAGTTATCGCAATACCCTTGCGTCTAGTTAAGTGGAGGGTAAAGAATTGGGCTAGGGCCAATTGTCCCCCAAACCCTTTAAACTTCAGATTGCATGACGTGTTTTTTTGTTGGTTTTTTTTTTTGAGAAAAAAAAAGAAAATTACCACTAGTTACTTTTCCAAGTAAATAATTACTCTAACATTCAGGTAACTGAGTTACTAACGCAATTACTTTTTGGGAGAAGTACTTTGTAAGTGTAATTAATTACTTTTTTAAAGTAAAATTAACAACACTGCAGACGACAGAGACGTCACCAGAGCTACCGAAAAAAAGGACTTTTGCTGAAAAGTGGCTGCAGGAGGTACCATGGCTAGAAGGAAATGATGCTCTCATGGAAATGTGGTGCTAAACTTGCCGTGAGAATCTCAATGTCGCTGATAAGAGCAGCGCGTTTTATGTAGGGTCAAAGAATTTCAGCCATCCAAACTTTGAAAATCACGAAAAAAACAGAGCATGATGGCAATTAAGGAAACTATCGATGCCAGACAGGACCCTACTCGCCCTATGGACAAGTGGCGGAATAAAATTAATAAAGAACAGCGCCATGCACTGACATACGTGTTTTTGCTCGCATTTCACAAAGCTAAACATGCACGTTCAATGAGCTCTTAAGAGGTGGACATCCCACTTTTACACAGGCTTGGAGTTAATGTGGGAGGCAAAAAAAATATGCGGTACCCCTGTATATGTCTTTACATTTCACTTCAGAGTAATGGCAATTTTGTTGTGCCAGTTGATGTTAATCAAGTGTTAATTGTTAATAAAATTAATTTAAGGTAATTGGCTCCAAGTAAAGCTTGTCATAATTTTATCGCATCAGGCGGGTCGGCTCTCAAGCTCAATGAGGACCAAGTCGCATCTCCAGGTCCTCCTCTGAGAACCTGGGCAAAAAAATTATGTGCATCCCCTGATTATAGGTGTAAAAATGAAAGGAATGGTACATCATGTAGGTGAATTAGTAGACAAACTCAACAACTAAGCATCTTCAGTAACTCTATTTCTTTATTTCGTACTGTACATCAAGATAACATTTGTCTTATGACTTGTACCAAATGTTTAAAGGACAAACAGGGGAATTAAACAGAACAAAATAACAGCGATATTATTTTTACAAACTTTCTCTTACATCGAATGAGCTTGGAACGTGTGTGTGTGGTGATAGTAGCTCGTAAAACATTGGACTTGAAGCTGGGGTGGTTTATCTCCTGAGATGCATTTGTTTGGGAGGAGTCACAAATAGGCCTTTTGGCCAATTTACTACAACGACGACACTGCTCACTGCCAAAATGGTCTCAGAAAACATAATCATCATATTAAATCCTGTTTTCCACCAAAGCGGTACAGTGCAGTGTTGACAAAATAAGGCTACTTCTGGGCAACCTCCAATTGTTTATGAAGCCACTGTTTATGTATCGCTTTGGTGGAACATCCTCATGTCTGTTGTCCTGAGCTTCTTGTTAAAAGTAACTTTGGTGACGCAGAAACAGTTTGATACCTGAACTCCTTCAATTATTATATTGCTTTGCAAAGAAAAAAAAAAAAAATGTTTGACACATTCACACAATCTGGTATCATTTTTCATAATATCTACACTAGGAAATCTGCTTTATGGCTGGATTTATTACACGTAACCCGCCTTCTCTTCTTTCTCCTCCTTACTGTTGTAAAGATGTACACAAAAAAGTGGAAAGTTGTTTCTGAGGAAAGTGTACATTATTTTTAATCTCTCATTTTATAGTAATTTTCACCCTGCCACCGGAAATGGGTCAAGTTTTTTGGGAGGGTGCGGTTGACTATAAACAAGTTTTTATCTGAGGGTCTGTTGGTCTGAGGTGATTCCCACATAATCTGTTGATGATGAAACATCTGATGTTCTGGAATGACCCTCCAAAAAAGTTCAGCCAAATTTCCTCCTCCTCCTAATGTCCATTGGTCTCGGGCGCCGACACTGGAGTAGAAGGAGTAGATGAGCGAGATGCCACCGGAACCTTCTCCCCGCCTGGACTGGACGCCGTGGCAGTGACATCGGGGGTCACGGGCCCCACCGGGGACACCACGGCAGAAGTGGCTGCCACCCTGGGTGCAGAGATTGTAGAAATGGGTTTGGGTTGAGTCTGAAGTCCGGGGCTGCAGATGAGGTGGTGCCGCTCCCAGTCTTTGTGCTGGCAGAAGGAGCCACAGTAGCGCGCTGCGTTGCAGCCACTGCACGTCTCGCTAGCTTTGCGACCGCAGTTCCAGCAACACTGTGAGCACCACAAGAGGATGAGATGAGATTTAGGGAGACTTGTACCCTATTTCCATCTCGGTCCATTTACATCCACTGATAAGACCCTCACCTCGCTGGAATCCTCTTGCTCATTGATAACCATGATAGCGTCTTCCTGAGCCTTCCTCTTAGCATCGGCCAGCGTCTTTTCCATCTTGGCCCGCTCGGCTGCAATCATCTCGAAAGCCTTCTGCTCAGCCTCGGCAACCGCCTTCTGCACTTCGTCCATGGCTTGCCTCTTTACCTCGTTTACTGCCTCCTCTGCGCATGGAAAGATAGACGCCGTTAGGTTTGTCTATATGGGGACAATGGTATACGATTCTGAAAGCGATGTCTCACCTGCTTTTCTCCAGATCTCATCTGTGACGTACGCTGAGCCGGGTCGTGGGGCAAAGTCACGCTGACATTCTGTAGATCAATCAGTCGTGTGAGTATTTCATTGAAATCTGCTCCATGCAATGTTAAACTATGTAGAATTTAGTCTACAAAATGCTGGTGACGACTATTGCTGTCTTTTAAAGTGTCAGACAACACTTTTACTATATGGATTATAGCATAATTTTGTTTAATAAATTGTAAAAGTATATGTATATACATTTTTCTTGATATGTAGTAGTGGTATAGTAATGGTCTCATTAGATGTAATGCTGGCTGTGTTGTAGGAAGCACTATCATTAACCATCTGATGAACGCGGATAATGGGGTGGTACTCTCTCCATGCAGTGCTGGTTTACAGGAGTTACTCTCATTATGTTCTCAATTTGGTGAACAATTTGACATCAAATACAATGCAGAGAAAAGTAACATTATGATCATACGATCTAAAGAAGATAGGTGGGCTGTATTCCCTCGCTTTTTTCTGGGCAAAAAAGCGCTGAAGGTCTGCAATGAGGCTAAATATCTCAGCCAATTTATAACTGCTGATTTGTGAGATGACAGGGACATTCACCGTCAATGCAGTAAACTTTATGCAAGGGCAAACATGCTTAAGAGAATTGATGCCTTGAGGCTGTTATTGCGGGTGCCTAGATGGTACAGCGCCAGCCAATTATTTGTCAGTTCTGGGTTACCCACCTTCAAAGCACTATTATCTGATGTATAAGTTCATGTGTTGATTAAATGGGTCTGAAAATAGTATTTTAATGAAAATAACGGACCCTAAAAATAGTTATAGATGCAGGTCAAGCATGCGGCGTAGAAGCCTGTTTGTTGTGCACAGATGTTTTGTGCTTTTTTAATGTTCTTTCTTTTGTAGTTTCTGTTCCTGTGTTTTCTTATGTCATTTTTCTGTTGGTTTGTGTGCTATGGACACCCTGTGTGACTCCGGAATAGAGATCGTGTGTGTGTATTATATATATATATATATATATATATATTTTTTTTTTTTTTTTAAAGTGTAGAAAAATGTAAATAAAAGCCAGTATTTCTAGGGTATGCCCTCTCTTAAAGTGCGGGCAGATATTTGACATGATCAATGTCAGTACTATTTTAGATTATATATGAAATCTCCGTACACGTAGAAAACACGTAAAATATTTCTTACTTCTCTTACTGTAATGAGTTTTGCCCACAAAATTTATTTAAAGGTAACTTGTATGTAATATAAATTGATTTATAAATAATTATGTACAGAAAAATGGATATTATTAAACTAGACTCTACAATGTTGCTGACTAATATGGAATGGGGTCACATTCACTTTTGTAAAAGTTACATTGTGTTATCCACAAATGTTCTTTTTTCCCCTGTGAAATATAAATGGGCTCTGATTGGGAAAAAGGTTCCCTACCCCTCACTTTGAGAGCATCTCTATCTATAAAGAAAACAGGATCCTCATATCTGGTTTGGAAACGCAACAGAATCGTTGTTTATCGTCGTCAGATGTGAGATCTGACAGCCTCCGAGAGGAATGTGTTTGGCTTGGACGAGGGAAAGCGGGCTCACAAGCTGTGTCAACATTCTGTCCCTGCCTGCAAATTTCTCTCTGCCTGCAAATCACCTTTGTTTCTTAGTTTGTCATCCTATACGTTCTGCATCATAAAACACTCACGGGCCACTACGTCTGGTAAGCCTGCGATATTTTATAATACAACAAGCTCTCTTAGTAGTCTCTGTTGATTTAAAAAAAAAAAAAAAAATTAAATTCCGGTGGCCGGGCAGCCTTCCCGGCTGTGCGGGGGCACAGATGGTACTCGCGCATGTTGGCCAGCTTTGTCTCTCTGAGCCCGCAGGACAGCCCTTCTGTGGCCGATATGGCCCAGGCCGGTCCTGGCACCTGTGACTGCGGCTGTGGCCCAGCGGGGGCCATTGCAACGTAGGCCTGGCATTGTACACCTGATGTGGAAGTCATCCTTCCTCCACTAGAGGGCGGTGTCCGTCTTGTACTAAATTTCTATCACGCTTTGGTGACTTTTTAAGGGCCTCTTGGAATTGTTTTGGCGGGGATCTTAACATGTCTGAACATTCACCATTTACTGCAAATGCATGTATCCAAATGCCACTGTATGTATTTTAGGGATCCTGAACACAACACTCAAAAACTTTACAGAGTAGCTTCCAATGGAAAGAGAACAAAAGTCCCAGACACTCGTGTACCATGGACACAAAAAAGTCTCAAGGACCCCCTGCCTGAAATTAAATAAGTTGACAGGCATTTTGTTCTGAAGCATCCAAATTCCTGAGCACGTACTTTGACGCAGTCCGACTAGGCAATTCAGCCAAATGAGCCCCAATTGGAAGCAGGTGTCTTAAACAGATGGGCCATGCAAAATTGCCAAGTTTTTTTTTTTTTTTTTTTGCCTACACCATCTAAAGCGGGTGTACACGGTGCCAGTTTGATGATGAGTTTGACAATTCTAGGAAAGTTGCACAAAAATCCACATTTGATATAACTAACAAAAATATTTACTAAATCTTCACCTGACTCTGCAGAGTGGGGACTGTGTGTTTTGGAGAAGGGCACTGGTCCTTTGCGAGCATCCTCCTGCTCACTAGAGCGCCGCCTCCAGTAGTTGAGCTCCTCACGGTCTGACTCTTGGCACCGCCGCAGGACGCTCACTGACCGCCGCGTCTTTTCCACCATGTCCACGATAGAGTTCAGCACCTGGATATGACATTGTTGCATATTAAATCTATTTCAGAAAAATGTAGCCCAGGTGTTGCAATGTCAAGCCCATTAGGCCAACACACTAAGAACGCAAAAAAAATAACACTGTCAGGGTCATGAGGAACGCTCACGCATTGTATTGAATCGAACAATTATATTCATGAATGTATACTTAAAATATATACGTAAATGAATCTCGTAGCCAATCAGAGAAAACGTAATCAACACTTACGTGGTCCAGATGCCTCCACTCATCAGCCCACTCGCGGTCCGTCAACTTGTGGTCAACAGGCTCCTCACGGTAACCCCCATTCGTGCCTGGTTAAAAACACACATAAGCGACACCAATAATTAACATTCTGATCTCTAACACAACAACAGTGTTCTCACGCAACGTTTTGTTAATTTCTTTTGCATTATCTGCATTATCATTTTTTTCCACTAAAGCACAGGTGTCAAACTCGCTGGCCGGGGGCCAGAGCCGACCTGCCACAACATTTTGTGTGGTCCACTTTGTTTCATGATAGTATGAAATTGAAATAAAATTTCTCTCGTTCTCAAAGAAAGGTTGAAGACTAGAGAAATCAGAATATTTGTTGGTTTTCTTTTTCTAAATATAAAATAACTTTTTTTTCAAATAATAAAAAGAAAACTTTTGTGTATTTGTTTTTTTTTTTTTTTTTTTGGATTAAAAAGCAAAAATGACATCAAAAGTAAATGAAAAAAATACTGTTCTTCCATTTTGCTTTAAAAAAAATAATTGAAAACTAAGAATTTTCATTATGATTATTAAAAAAATATATATATTTTTTTTTTTCAATAAAATGTTAACAAATAATAAAGAGAATATAGTATTTACTGTCCACCTTTTTTGTGTTTTTTATTGTGGGGAAGGCGGGAGAAAGAAATATGAAAATTTACTGTTAGGCCCTTAAAAAAAAAAAAAAAAGAGGATTTGGACCATTTTTAGGTCAATAATGTCTCTAAACAACTATGAAATTAGTTGTTCAATCAATAATCAATTAGTTTCCATGAATCCTGGCAACCATAGTTGGCAGAGATTAGCCCTCCGAAGGAACCATAACTACAATGAGGCCCGCGTAAAAGATGAGTTTGACGCCCTTGCACTAAAGTGACATCATCATTTGGGCAGTAAGGGAAAGAAAAAAACAAGAGCTAGATGAAGAATGAGAAAAAGGTTGAACGAAAGAGGAAAAGAGAAGCCCCGTGATGCAAAACAGACTTTCGGCACCCGGAGCCGGAGCACATCTGGAAGTCAGCTGTCAAACACACATACACACACATGCACACACTCCAAATGTCTCTGCTGGCACCCTCCCCTTGCGGAGCTCCCAGCATTCCAGTAGGGAGACACTCAGACTGAATGCAGTGGCTCAGATATTTAAACACAACCAGCCGCGCACTGTTAGCGATCGTTAAAAAAAAAAAAAAAATATGCGCACACTACATGCCTGTACACACACACACGCACACACAACAAAGATGTAAAGCAGCGCCAATTTTCGTAAAACGCAGAAACAAACAGCCGACAAGAAGCCACATGCACACTGAGCCAGTTGAGAAGAATGATTCCTATATAGGCTCGTATCGGCCTCCTGTTTCTCATCAGCGTTCATCAGTTCAAAGCCAAGCATGTGTGGACTAGTGTGTGTGTCTCTAGTTAAGTGGCGGCAGGCGGGCGGGAGGCCGTGAGAGAAGGGACCAAGACCTCATAAACACAGCGCCTTCACCAAGAACATATCAAGGTGTGTGTGTGTGTGTGTGGGGGGGGGGGGGGGGGGTGCATGTGAGCTACTGCCATTTCCAACAAGAGTTGACAAGACCCCCGAAGAAATGGAGGGCAGATATACACCAGAGTCCATCCAGTCAGTCGCATACACCGCTCCTCTGTTTAGACGCAACACAAGGACGATACACTGAGTCTCAATTCATAGGGGCGCCACTATGCAAACACAGGAGACCACCCTTAGTTAAGCGGGCTAGCCAGTACAAGTAAAAAAACAAGAGGGTTAAGGTATCTTTTGTAAGAACAAGGGGTTCGAGTCAGAAGAAACTTTTGAATATAGTAGCGTGGAAGGGAAGACAGTAGTTAGCCAGCTAAGCTAAGCAATGAATGGAACTTAAGCAGACAACAAACGATTACCAGTTTCGAAATGTCTCCCCTGTTAGCTTAGCTCCTTCACATTAGCTATCAGAATGATGCCCTGGCGAGCCAATGGATGGATTTGCGGCATCAAACTGTAAATTTTGGACAGGGTATGGGGAGGGATGCTGGTTAAAATAAGACAATTCCAACAACAACAACAAAAAAACAAATACAACAAAAAACTAAACCAAAAAACACTCAATTTACCATTTACCGTTTAAATGAAATTAGATTTGTCATTATGACGTTTGATCAAAAAAATAACCATTTGTGGTATGACTGATTTCTAGTGGCATCATAGGCTACTGTAGTTGGCCAATAGAATAGAATAGTAAATACGAAAAGACGATGCTTGATGTCTTTTCTCATCAGATTTTAAAAAACATTTTGCACCTCAATTTTAATACTTAGCCACCCATGACACATTTCTGTGGTAGCACAAAGCCTTATTTGCCTAGACAAGGTGAGAAAGTGGCTCATTTGCAAGCGAAAGAATGGTGCAGTCATTAAGGGGAAAAAAAAAAAAACGAGAAAAAACGGATACAGTGGTACCTCTGCTTATGAAATTAATTGGTCCTGGAAGTAGTTTCTTGACAATTCTTAAGTAGAGACGCGTTTTCCGTGTAAATGCCCTAATCCCTTTCAAGACCCCCAAACTTCAGACATAAATCTTTTATAATGCATAAAAATGCATCAAAACATGTAACTAATACATGTTACAATTAACTAATTGTACAATAAACATAAAATCTCAGCGGTGCATAATGTAGAAAAACAACAAATGAGTAAAGAATAAAAGTTAATACTTTCATGTAAAGCTGTCGGACCTCGAGAGGCGAATGAAGAGGACACTTGGATACACCCATATACATACTGTACAGTAGAGGTCCGCTTAGCCAATTAGATGCCAGGAATGCTAGGCAATAGCCAATGACAGAGCAGCTATAAGTACCGTATTGGCCCAAATATAAGAGGGCCCCGATTATAAGACGACCCCCTCTTTTTCAAGACTCAAGTTTGAAAAAAGACTTTTTGAACGCCAAATTAATTTCTATACAGAAAATAATTACAGTACATCTGAAACAAATGATTATAACAATATATTTGAGAGAAAAAGCATGTTATTTTGCCTCATTCAAATCTTAATATCTGAACATTTAAATATGTAAACTAAAGTGCAATCACATTCGTAAATGAATGGCTTCTGGTTTTTGAAATGTAAATAAACCAATCTATTGTGATAAAACAACAAAATTGCAATAACTGCATTAATCATCAAAGTGAAGTCTAACTGTAACTGTAGTCTTGAAACAATTCTGAATAATGAAAAACATTGCAATAAAATAATGCAAACTGGTTAAACTAAAAAGAGTAGGTGAGATCTGTCATGACAGAACATCGCTTCAATGATATCTGGCGCCATCTAGCATCGTGAATGTGAGAGTAGCTGAGCTCTCTCATGACAGAACATCGCTTCAATGATATCTGGCGTCATCTAGCGTCGTGAATGGGTATAATGTCTAGACCGCAAATATAAGACGACCCCCTCTTTTGTTATTTCAATGTAAAAAACACCGTCTTATATTCGGGCCAATACGGTATGTTACATTCAGTAAATTCTAGGAGCTGCGAGTACCAGCCATACCGTATTTTTGCCTTTCGTATCTTGAAATTTCTTTCGTAACAAGAGGCAGTATTTTCCCGTTAAGGCGTGTCTTAACCTGAAAATTCTGTATGTAGAGACATTTGTACGTAGAGGTACCACCGTATCCCTTAATGTAAATTGGTGTGTGGTGCACGTACAACTAAGGTTGTTAAAAGTATTGAAAAGGATCGTATTTATACTGAAATGTTGTATCCAGATACAAAAACTGATTGCAAAATTATCGATACTCAGTTATTTGTATTTGCACAACAACAGGCCACCGGAAATTTGTTGTCATTGGGTAAATTTAACTGAATTTTGAGTATTTGTTACTTGTTCAATTGAGGGTACTTGCAGTTGATTTTGGATCACTTCCAGTACATTTTGGGGTATTCTGGGGTCACCTCCTGTACATTTTGGATAATTGCCTGTTGACTTCAGGGCATTTCCGGTTCACGTATTGGTCAATTACAGTAGAGTTGGGGGCATTTTTGGGTCACTTTCTGATCATTATGGGGCATTCCTGCGTCCCTTCATGTGCATTTTGGGTCACTTCCTGTTTTTTGGGAGGCAGGCAAATTCGAGTAAGGTTTTTCTCAAAGATCATGACCATTATTGGAGAAACACTAAAAGAGTTAAAAATAATTTTAAAAAATAAAATAAAATAGATTGACATTTATTTATAGTCTCAAAAATTATATTCAGTATTTTCTTTAGTATTGACATGGAGTTGACATCAGTATGTACAATCTGGGAAGAAGTGAGCGATAATATTTGGTAATTAAAAAGAAGACCGGGTCATATTGTTCTTATTCACACAAAACACTCCAATCCTGCCTTTTGGCACATTACAAGTACAAAAAGGGTCTTTCACTAAAACTGATGAAAAATGATTAATTAATCATTTCCATTAAAATGCATGTTGCTAAAAATTACCTGGCAATCTTGGTCTGTCTTTGAGTTCTCGTATGTCTAACATGCGCTGGCTGTGCTCTCGGTGCAGGATGTGTGGCGCGGCGATGTCGTCCAGGGCGTAGTGCTGCAGGGGTGGCGGCGTCGGGTGCAGCTGGGCGTTGAGCGGCAATGGGTGCGCCGGGCTGTGGCGGGGAGCCGGGCTGATGGTGCAAATGCGCTTGGCTGCGGGCTCCATGGCTACGGGGGGACGTTCGTGGAAGCCATTTTCCTTGACCCTGAAAGTCGTTGGAAGGTTGTGTTGAGATAAGGCCTCAGATCAGTGTTAAATCTAGTTGAGTGAGCTCACCTGCTAGGGCTGGGCCTCTTGACGGCGGCGTCTGAGGGCTCCATGAGGAGCTCAGAAGAGTCTGGAGAGGAAGCCATGGTTGTGCTCAGCAGGAGGTGCTCATGCTGGGACAGATACTGTGCTGGAGTCTGCTTGGCTGCACGTGCGCAATGGAGCAGCTCCCTCTGTAGAAGGGGAAGGTTCGCCTGGAGGTAAAGAATGGAGAAAATCTATTTAAAATGCATAGTTGGCACATACAATGCTGTTTTGGCATGATTGGTAAACCCGCAATTTGAGCACTGAGTCACAGCACAGACATACAAGTTGACACACAATTTTGGAAACGTTTTACAACCAACTTTTTTTCTCCCCCACGTTTTCTTTTTTCTTTCAGAAACCGTCTCCATCCTGTCCTCAACATTTCTTTTTTTCTTCGTCTACTTAATTAGGAGCAGACGTTGGTGTGCTTGCAATTACACCACTTCCTCTCTCTGGTGAGTAAATAAAACCAGGAGTTTCTTTTTTTTTATTTTGTGAAGAAATTTCAAAACGGCAGATGTCTTTTTTCTGAAGTAATGCTTTGACTTCTTTAAAGTATTTGGAAATATGTGTGACCTTAATTGGTCTGAATATTGTCTATTTACAACCAATAACGAGTTGTCGCTCCTCTATTCATGCCAGTGACATGTAGTGACAGGCAGAACATTCAGCGATTTGCATTTTGTTACTGTGGAATCATGTTACCTAATGCTTGTTATTTAAATATGGAGGATTTTTGAAATTATATTTTCAGTTATAACATTTTTCACATTCATTTTTTTCAAATTTGAAAAAACATTTTCACTAATAATCATAACTTAATATTTTAACTTTGAGTCATCGAAACTATTATGTATGTATTAGTATTGTGACATCTATTTTCAAATAAATTTATATCACGGAAGTCTATAAGTAGTCAATAGCTGCGCTTCCACCACACCAAGTATTTCGCGAAACCAACATTTTGCAAGGAAAACCATGTAATACAAAAGAGGAATTCCCCCCACAAAAACCTCTCAAATATCGCAAAAACATTTTTACAGTTTCATAACCTTTTTCAGACAATTCGCTATTAAAAGTCAAATCTCACGGGATAAGACTTCACGGGAGTTACAAAGTTTCAGGAAAAACTGCCTTCGATGGAAATTTTTGCAATTGAAGCTCAGCTAATGTCCATGAACAGTACACGAATGATCTTTTACTGGTCTACAAATGGTCCCCGACTGAAAAACATTCAGATAGCTTACTTTATTCACCTTTTATGACATTTGTATGTAGTAGTACATGGGGATTTCTTTTTTTTAAAATTATTATTATGAATGGAAAATATGTTCCTTGGCATAAAACACGTTTTGAAAACACTGCATCAAAGAATGAAAACAGTGGGGCTCATGACAAAACTCCATTTTAGTCCATCCCAATGGTGAACGATCAAGTACTTGCTTGCTTTTGTGGACTGGGAACAAAAATAGGGGTCTTTCCCAAACTGTTCCCACAAAGTTGAAAGCGTCAAAAGAAAGAAGAGGAAAAAAAGGGGTGCTCTAGCCCTAACCCCCGGCCCCTAACCAGTGGACATTTGAGAAGAGGCGCTCTATCGGGTTTTTTGGGCTGGGCGGATGCAAGCTCGGCGGCGCCTCGGCAGCTGAGCGTTCTTCACGGGGCAGCGACACTCAGAGCCCGTAAAAAAATTAAAAAAGGGGAGGGGGAGGGAGTGAAAGGGAAGACTTTATAGGCATGTTTCACACTTCCGACTTTCAATTTCCCCCCTTCCTTCTCCAATCTGCACACCAAGCAGTCTCTCTTTTTTCTCTCGATCTTAAGAGAATGAAGTTGTGCACCCCCCTTTTGTCGTAAATTAGCAAAGGCAACAGAGCCTTCTGGTCTCAGGACAGACTGATGGAGGTGAGTAAGAGGTAAACTTGTGGAGAAAAGAGCCGCTGTGGTAAGATTTACGGGCTGCTTTTTAGACTGAGTGGGGCTTCTAAAATAAAAAGTATACACTCGAAGAGACGTCTCCCGGTTACAAAAAGGGGCTCTCGGGGGGGCCGTTAAACACGCAACGTCATCTGTTGTGCATCAGGTCAGCACGCAAATCAAGATGGTTAAACCATTTTGAGGAAGTGTTTGCTCAGGGAAATACTTTCACGGGGTCGAGGGCATTCACCTTACTGCTGCCATGCATTAAAAAGGGGGCAGATAAGAATGATGGAGGCCACTTGACTAGCTATCCACGATGCAAAATTACAGGATTTTTGCAGATTTTTCTCCGTGTCATATATATATATATATATATTATATATATATACTGTATATATAAATATATTAGGGCTGTCAAACGATTAAAATTTTTAATCGAGTTAATTACAGCTTAAAAATTAATTAATCGTAATTGATCGCAATTAATCGCAATTCAAACCATCTATAAAATATGCCATATTTTTCTGTGAATTATATATGTATTCTGTAAAATAAATTGTTGGAATGGAAAGATAAGACACAAGATGGATATATACATTCAACATACGGTACATAAGGACTGTAGTGGGCATTTCACTCTACTGTCATTTAAATCTGTCTATGCTGTCCTCACTCCGAAGCGTCTACTTTTTCCAAAGCTAGACAGCTAGTGAACGACGGCTTAATAATCGGACTTCTTCCTTTTTCATCTGATTTATTAATAAAATGGCCTCAAACCATTGTCCTCTTTAGACAGTCGTAAAACTACAAAAAAAAGTACACAAGCATTGCATTAGCAACAATGTTAGCTTAGCACGCTATACAGGTTCACTAAACACAAACAAAAAGCGTCTCATACAAAAAATATAACATTTCGCTTACTAACATAATATGTACATTCTTTACAACAACCATACTTACGGACAAATCTTGTCCAAGGATCATATAAGCACAACATTACAACGTAGGCGTCAGCCCGAGACGTCGTGCAGCCATATTGAAGTTGAACTGGCAAGAAAACAATAAACCATGTCGCAAAGCAACCACAAGAGTTCGCTGTTAGACAGCACAAAAAGCCTTGCTGTAAAACTTACCAAAAGGCAGAATACTGTCTGAGCGGGACATGTGCACTAATTGCGTCAAATATTTTAACGTGATTAATTTTAAAAATTAATTACCGCGCGTTAACACGATAATTTTGACAGCCCTAAAATATATATATAAATATATATACTGTATATATTAGGGCTGTCAAAATTATCGTGTTAACGGGCGGTGATTATTTTTTTAATTAATCACGTTAAAATATTTGACGCAATTAACACACATGCCCCGCTCAAACAGATTAAAATGACAGCACAGTGTCATGTCCATTTGTTACTTGTGTTTTTTGTTCTTTGTCGCCGTCTGCTGGCGCTTGGGTGTGACTGATTTTATGGGTTTCAGCACAATGAGCATTGTGTAATTATTGACATCAACAATGGCGAGCTACTAGTTTATTTTTTGATTGAAAATTTTACAAATTTTATTAAAACGAAAACATTAAGAGGGGTATTAATATAAAATTTCTATAAGTTGTACTAACATTTATCTTTTAAGAACTACAAGTCTTTCTATCCATGGATCGCTTTAACAGAATGTTAATGTTGATGCCATCTTGTTGATTTATTGTCATTATAAACACAGTACTTATGTATGTTGAATGTATATATCAGTCATGTGTCTTATCTTTCCATTCCAACAATAATTTACAGAAAAATATGGCACATTTTTTATTTTTATTAATGTTTACGTTAAATCTTACAAAAAAATATATTGTGCAGTAATTATAATAAATATATACCCCCCAAAAATATTTTAAAAAACTGAAAAACATTTTTTGATTGATTTAATTGTTTAGTTACAGAGGGTACTCCAAATAATAATGTAAAAAATATATATTTAAAGAATATGTAAATGTTACACAAATTAGGGTTGGGCAATATATCGATATATTGTAAAAATCTCGATATATTTTTAAGTGTGTTATGCATTTAGACTACGTCGTATGCAGTGTAGCAATATAGTTCAAATGTGCAAAAGGTTGCATAGACTGCAACTCATGTTATACAGTATTTAACTTTAAATGTTATTATTTAAACAACAGAGAATTTTTTCTTGAAACAGGTGACGAAAACAGTATATTTGCTCTTACTTAGCAAAGAAAATATCTGAATTTGCATCGTATATCAATATTCAGCTAAAATACAGTACATGGCAATATGACTTTGGGTCCATATCGCCCAGCCCAAATACAAATATTTTTCAATTATGCCTCACTAAAACAATAATATTTTTCTCATCATAGTCATGATAATAGCAATAACGCATTATTATTTTACAGAATATGCCTATATGACACAGGACAACCACCAAATATGCCATTAGATTGATGCAGGTGCTCCAAATGTTATGGCCTAGAAGGCAGAGTGAAGGTCAAAATGAACCAAGCTTGTGTTTTTAAATGAAATTAAAGCACAAAATAGTCTTTTTGAAAATAAAAAGTAGACCAATCAAAAACAAACCCATATTTTGCAGGCGAGAAGGTCAAACGTGAATGTTTACCTTGAGAAAAGGAATAACAAACGGCCTCAA
Source organism: Corythoichthys intestinalis (assembly GCF_030265065.1). Lineage (NCBI taxonomy): Eukaryota > Metazoa > Chordata > Actinopteri > Syngnathiformes > Syngnathidae > Corythoichthys > Corythoichthys intestinalis. The sequence goes on along the minus strand of NC_080403.1, from coordinate 22,146,395 downwards.
GGGGAAATTGGTGGCCTCCTGAAGCCGTGAGTGAAACTCCTCGATGGTCACTGTTGAATTCTACCGGCGAAAAAAACAGTTAATATATTTTTAAACTATCAATTTCACAAATTAATTTTAGTGCCTACTTACTACTAAAGCCAGCACTAAGTTGCGAACGCTGTCGCCAATTTCTGGTGAGATGTCGTTGCCGAACTGCTGCAGCGTGGTCAGGAATCGCTTGAGCTTACTCAGCTGCCGCGCGCCGCACGTGGCCGGCAACTGCTGGTTAGACAGCGACGACGATGACGACGAAGAGGGTCCGTTGCTGTAGCGCTGCGGCGGCGAAGGCACCGCATTGAGCGTTGGTGGCGAATGGTGGTTCCCATTGGTCACTGCAAAGAAGAAAGATGAAGTTTAACACCAACTCTCCTTGATGTGTTGAAATCAATCGTTACAAATGATGGCGGACATACGTGCTGTTGTGGAGAAGGAAGCCAGGCGCGGGGCGCTGGGGTTGATGGACGGCAGGGGTGGCATGATGATGGCGGCACTGCTGCTGCTATTGGGAGCTGATCTGGAATGAGTCTTAGCATCCACAGGAGAACCGGGCATGGCAGGGCTCTTCTTCTCTACACTGTCTGCAAGAGAGGGGTGTCAATTTTAGTGGCGGGCCTAATTGTCATGGTAGGCTTCTAAAGTGAATTATAATTGAAAAATGACATAGAGATAATACATTATTTTGCACCAATTGTAAGTAGAAAAGTCAATAATGACATACAAAATCCCGATTCACAACTCGAAACTGTAAGATTTTTGACATTTTTAGGTAATCCAACATATGTCAAGGTCAAACTGACTCAGTAACTTTGGTGTGGTCCTTCAGAAAAAAAGAGCAATATACTATATTGATTTATATTTTTCTATCTTGTAAGCACTTTTGGTAATACCAACTTTATTGTTATCCTCAATATATTAATATAACTGAATGTGCAAAAATAAAATATAGTCCAGGGTTTTTCCCAATGCTGTATAAGCCTGGTGGGACAGCAGACGTAACTTCCGCTACCAGGCTAAAATAGTGCTACAAAAGAATATATAAAAAAGTCTACAGATTTTAACCACATATGGTATTAGGCTGAAAGCACAGTGACAACTTCTTAAAGTCCATATGTGAACAAACCTGTCACAGCTCTTTGCCATTGCACCACTCCACCCCGAGAAATAAATGCAACACTAGGGTTGAAATCGAAAATGATTATCAAAAATGTATATTTTTTGTTTGTTTGTAATACTTTTAAGTAACAAAAATGTGCCCCAGGTCAAGATGGAACATTAATGCCATCCCTATGAAACTAATGTAACTGGAGGGCTAAACCACAACAAAAAAACTCACTTCTCATCATATGCCCAGGCATTAACCACTCCTCCGACCCCTCCCATCAAAGAGCCAGATGTCTAAAGTTTAGTCCCTCGCTCCCTACCATTCAGATCACTAACAGAAGAAATGTTAAAGAATGCTATTGTGTACCTAGAAGAATGCCCCTTCATTGAGTGCCGTGGCCACGAAGGGGGGGCACTGGGCCGCGAGAAAGAAAAAAGTGAAAAGGGGCCGGGACTATTTCACGCTTTACTAACAAGATCGTCAGAGCTTTTGAATGTTAAACGCAACTTTTCAATATGCCATCACCACTGAATGAGACCACCAGATAAGGGGGCATGGGCCTTGTTTGGGTACCGGGGGGGTGTCATTTATTTGGCATAAGGGGACGCCTTTGTTTCCTGCAACTCCACCAAGGCGGCGCGCCCCCCTTTTAACCCCCAGCATCTCCATTTGGAGTGGATCAGACTTTTTTAAGTGCTTCAAAAAAGGACGATTAATAGACACGCAAGGCCCGGCGAGGTCGAAGTTCAGGGCTTTTTAAATACGGTTTCATGCTTTTTCCAAGTGGCCTCGCCTTCAATGGCGCCCTTTATGTCTCTTTCACGGCCGATGAACTCTGTGCGGCCTCGTGCAACAGGTTCCCAAGTTTATAAAGATGGAGGACTTAAGATGTGAGCGGCCAGCAGATAACAATGGAGACAGAGTTAGGCTCTCACGAGGGCATTCAGATTGGAGCCACTAAAGACTGGAACATGATACCTTACCCGTGCCGTAGTTTGAGTAGAGGAAACTTATTGAAAAGTATCAATAAGCCATCAATAAACACAAATTGGCTGAAATTTGGATTTTGATGTGATTTGGTATACATTTTGACATTCATAAAATAATGTATCATAATACGCACCATACATCCATCCTCTCACTCTTCTATGAGACGTGTGTGTGTGTTTGTGTGTAAGTGTACATACAAATGTTGATGTAAATTGTGTTGTTAAATGTTAAATATTTGTTAGAAATATTTAATTCTTATTACAAAATGCGTAACTTAAATCCGTGGTGCACTGAGGGGGCGAAAGTTGAGCTGCGAAGTAACGAGTGATCAATGTATTACATAAAAAAAAAAAAAAATTTTTAAATTAGAAAATAGAATATTTAGATTTTACCCTTTTTCTTTTAAAAAATAATATTTACAATTAAGAGGCCCCCAAAAAGAGGATTTGGAAAAGTCTTAGGTCTACAATGTCTCTAAACGATGAACCGACTATCAAAATAGTTGTTGACTAATTTGATAATCAAATATTTTTTGAAATATGAAGAATCATGGCAGCCATACAGCTAATAACTAAAACAATCAAAAGAATATATTACAATTAAAGATGATCACGTCATTTTCAAAGTATCGGAATCGACAAAAAAAAAAATCGGACATGCCTTTTTTCAATATATATATATTTTTTAATTAAATCGTTTTCTAATTGTATTTCACGTTGCAGACAAAATGTCTTACACTCATCCAGAGTCTTTAGTTTTGCCTTAAAGTAGGACTGTGAAATTTATCGCATTAACGGCGATAATTCATTTTTTTTTAATTAATCATGTTAAAATATTTAATGCAATTAAAGAATGCGCTGCACGACCCACTCACGCATTGTCGCGTTCAATCTATAAAGGCGCCGTTTTACCTATATATAGAGCTAAAAGGCAGTGTAAAATGAGTAGGGTGAATTTAGGCAGTCTTTGGAGCCTTTATTTAATTGGCTAAAGCCTTAAAATCCCCCTCTCAACAATTAAAAATATCGTGGGAAGCAATGTGGGGAAGAAAGGTAGTAGTTGATCTTTTTCTTAATACCTTGTGTTATTTCTCAATGCAAAGAAGATATATCAATTGGTGTCACTACGCACAGTCATGGTTGCACTTCCCATCATGCATTTGGGCAGAACAGTTAAATGGCTACAGTATCATTTACTGAAAGCTCAATAAATACACTAGATGGCAATATTTAGTCACAATATACAAAGTCACATTTATCCTTTAAGTATTACAAGTCTTTCTATCCGTGGATCCCTCTCACAGAAAGAATGTTAATAATGTAAATGCCATCTTGAGGATTTATTGTCATAATAAACCAATACAGTACTTATGTACTGTATGTTGAATGTATATATTCGTCCGAGTTTTATTCATTTTTTTCTTAATGCATTGCCAAAATGTATATGGTCAGGAACAATTATCGGGAATGATTGGAATTGAATCGGGAGCAAAAAAAAAAAAAAAAAAAAAAAGCAATCGGATCGGGAAATATCGGGATCGGCACATACTCAAACTAAAACGATTGGGGTCGGATCAGGAGCAAAAAAACATGATCGGAACAACCCTAATTAAAATTCTTATATATTGATAGTTATTGAAGTCTTGTATACGACCAGGTAGTGCCTTTGTTTACCTATACAGTACAAATATACACAGTACATTTTGTCATTGAATAGCAAGAGCATCACTAGCATTACAACATTTTTCACATCTCCATGACATTAAAAAACATCCATTGGAGATGATGTTATACAAAAATATGGTTTCACAAGCTTCTGCTCCATATTCCTTCTCTCCCGCCCCCCCATGCTGCCCATCTGTCACGCGCATGCAACATCTTTGACTGTTCATCCTCCTTCTTCGACGACACACTGTGGCTTGGCTGCCATCGCTCCACCTGTTCACCAACGGGGTGCAGGAAGGAGGGACGCACATATGCACACACGTACAGTACGTATATCTATGCGGTGCCAGTGCACAGCAGGATGCAGCCTGCAGCACACACAGCGACACACACTTGCGTATGGTCAGGAAATTAGACTGACATCTCAATAACACAATCAACGGAGCATATGGCCTTCATGTCAACACTGAGAAAACCCAAACAACACTTTGCTAAGCTGGGTATGCGCAAACAGACAAACAGGCTGAATTTGAGAAATTCTGAAAGTCAGCAAAGGTCTGATTATCGGCTGTCTCTAAAATATTATCTGAATAATTATAGTGCTGCGTGTGGGGTTTCAAGAGGATATTTTCATTGGTCGACAAATCAGCATCAAGTCAATTTTTGGTTGATTAATTTAAATGAAATTAATGACAATACCTATACAGAATTATTTTATAAGATACTTTAAATTTTTTTTATACACAATCCATTAGCAGTCAACTACAGAATACTGTAATTAGTAAAGTTGACCATTTTAAATATGAATTTAACAGCTGTGTACTTTTGTTAAAAAAAATAGTTTATTTAGTATAATCAGTAACACTTTATAATAACTATCTGTTATAACTAGTTAACAGATCATTAGTAAACTTAATAAATGATTTTTTATTTGTTAAGTGTTTGTTAAGTTTGTTTAGCATTTATAATGATACTTATAGATTGTTCTGCCCATTGGCCTTTCTGTGTGCTGTACTTTACCAAAGAAACACCACAGATGAAAAGTTTTGAATATTTTGTTCAATGCATAGAAACATACATGCTGAGCAATCACATGGCAGAACAACAAAATACCACAGTATTCTACAAATCCATGAGTTCGGGACGCTTTTGGTGCTGAATACAGAATAAACTAAATTTATGAGGGGCATTTAATGTCCATACATAACAGCAAACTGTTAACGTTTAACAATTTAACAATACATTATTTATTAACAGTTTAGTAATGATGTATTAACTAGTTATAACAGATAGTTATTATAACGTGTTACCGTATAATCAGTTTTACAAGAAATAAAAAGAATTAAAAATATATATATATATCGATTTTACTATGACTACAGTACGAACATATATAATTAGCATTAAGTTTTTGTTTGTACATACTATTTAACTTGGTCTGCTCATGTTATAGATTAGGGGTGCACGATATCCATTTTTTAAAAACCGATATCGATAACTTCCTGGTCCTTAAGGCCGATACGATAACCGATTATATATAGTACTGTGCAAAAGTTTTAGGCAGGACACCTGCCTGAAACTTTTGCACAGTCCTGTATATTTTTATTATATTATGTATACACAGGATACACTGTATGTAGTGCTGCAACGATTAATCGATTAACTCGAGTATTCGATTAGAAAAAAATATTCGAACTAAATTTTGTTGCTTCGAGTATTCGTTTAATTAAAGTGGCATTGTAATGGTTGATTTTAAAAGTGTTTGCATTTAATTTCACTGATGAGGGTGGATACAATGCACTCTGGTCTGCCTCTTTTCACATGGCTGAATCCAACTGCTCCCTGTTAAGACCAAAATAAGCTAAGTTTTTGTTTGAGCGAATGTTTTTTTTTAATGCATTCTTAATTTAGTTTGTAGGTATAATTAGCCGTTTTTGTGGGAATATGTGTCTGAACCACTTATTAAGAGCATTGTTAAAAAAAAAAAAAAAAAAAAAAAAAAAAAAAGCTAGCATTTAAGCTAGCAGACTAACCCTCTATCCAAGTTAGCCAATTGTTCTTTTGTTGTACACAGATCCTCATTTTTTTTTAAAAAAATATCGTTTGAGGCTCAGTTCAGGTGTTTTAATTTTTCATGTTCCTTATCCGATTACTCGATTATTCGAACTAACTAGTCCATCGATTAATCGACTACAAAAATATTCGATAGCTGCAGCCCTAACTGTATGTATATATTTTCCCCAAGTGGAAGCTTCCATGATCCTAATAAATTTAATAATTAAAAAAATATATATACAGTACTGTGCAAAAGTTTTAGGCAGGTGTCCTGCCTAAAACTTTTGCACAGTACTGTATTTATAATATTTAAATGTGTATTCATTTGAGTTTTTGAACACCTGCAGGTCTAAAATACTAGTGGTGGATTCTGCATAGCTTTGCCTTTGACTTAACCAGATTTTTCATGAGACATGAACATTATCATAATGAACAAAACAAAGACAAGAACAGTTTTGAATTCAAATAAATTGCCCATATTTGTTTTTTCAAAAATATTGAGTCAGTCACAATTAATCAGCCAGTGTCATTGAAGATGTGTTCCCCTGAACAATGAGCACTGAACTAACAAATATACACCTAACAGGCTTTGTCAGCAGATAAAACATTTGGCACAACAAGAGAGGAGATTGTTGTGGTCCTGGTCCATGAAACAACTTTCTTAACCTGGCAATTATAAGACAGCAAGCCTATCAATAACCAAAAGGCCCCTCAATAACTTGTAAACATAACACTGTAAAATGCAAACAAATTGCCATAGCAATGTTCATCACTCAGTGATGGAAAAATACGGCCTCTAGAACAGTAACAAAACTTTACATACTGCCAAAACAGGAGTGGAAACAAACACACACATCCCAATCCACCGATACCGTGCCAAAAATATTACATTATCGGGCCTATTAATAATGTTATCGTATTTATTGGGATGACGTCATAATTCCTGTTATCGGACCGATAATTATCGTGCACCTGTATTACAGATCGAATGTAGCCGTTGCTCATTCATACTTACATTCATTTAAAATAAAATGTAAAACTTTGAATGAATTATCATGTTACAGTATTTCCTGTTAAGAAATGAATTATTGTAAGTTCTGAAAGAGAAATAGTGGGAAAAATGAACAATGTTATGCATATTTTTTTAATAAAATATTTTGAAGACTTAAAAAAATACCAGAAATAATGAAATGCGTCGCTAGCATCTTCTAGTACTAGTAGTTCTAGTACTACTTCTGTGTCAGTCTGGATTAACTTGGCACTGTAACTCCACAAAGGTCAATCGTTGTATTACAAAATACATTATTATGTGTGTGTGTGGTGTACCGTATTTTTCGGACTACAAGTCGCACCAGCCATAAAATGCCCAACGAAGAGAAAAAAAAGCATAAATCGCACCGGAGTATAAGTCGCATTTTTGGGGGAAATTTACTTGATAAAATCCAACACATAGAACAGATACTGTATGTCAACTTGAAAGGCAATTTAATATAAAAATACAATAGAGAACAATAGAGCCTTGTAAAATTTCCGATTCTTATATTATTCGCGATTCGGCCGTGGAAGATTCGAGAACGATTCACAAATATCCAAATTCCAATTATTGAATTATACCAGGTAAAGGGGAAGTAAAACACAGTCAGCGCGGTCTTTGGGACGCAATGAGGAACGGACCGAGAGTAAATATCATGTTCAACTCATGCCGCTAGATAAAAAAACAATCATACCTGACTGCGGCCAACAGTCGCTACAAACAATGCCCAGTTGCTAGTTGCTACAAACATACGGCTACAGTAGATATCTGTGACGGAGTAGCCCCGTCAGATCCCGGGGAAAACTCTGCGTCCGCAATATAACGCATGAGACACGGCAGACTCGGCGTTTTCAATATTATTCATTTGACACACACACACGTGCGCGCGTACCCTCACACCGTACCTGTTAACTTTTTAGGCATCGCGGGGGTCTGGGGTGCACACTAGGCTGCCGCCAAAACATCGTTATGCCGTACTCACTCTTAACAAACATTTCCACATGTAGTCATCCTCCACTCACGTGCTGAACTGTCAAAACCGAGCACGCATTCACTTTCTGGTTTTATGATGTCGCGAGCGGGACGTCAGTGAGTGACGTCACCGTACGGCTTGAGTTTTTGGCTCACGGCAATTTTTTTTTTCTTTCCAAATGTTATTTCAGTATAGTAGGACCAGTATTTGGTTTATTGTATTTTTCTTTAATTTACTATTGAGCTAATATTGCATAAACTGGAGTTATTGAGCAGATAACTGAATTTTTTTAGGTAATTGATTTGAGGGGAGGGACCAGGAGAAATATAAAGACAGACCTACTGTGCCTACCTCAGTCATTTGGAGTCACGCAGTGGTGCAGATCAGGTAACAGACCTTTTTATTTTATTTGTCATGCAATTAATGTTTTTGTAAATATGGTGAATGTCGGTTTAACTTTTGTAAATAATCACTTTTGCACTTTGTCACAGGACACTGCTTGTTTAGTTGTTGGGAATGTCGTTAATAAAAACACTTAAAAACCATCATTCTGCTTCGGTTGCCATTTTTGTGAGCAAGAGCCCCGCCACAATATCATATATATGTAGAACTAGATGCAAAATTACAGACGACGTCGGTGTTAAAACATGTATTATTGAACAGAGATGCGAAATGAAAGACTTTCCGGCGTAAGTAAACAGCCACCATCTTAAAGCAGTAGATCTCTCTAGAAGGCTCTGTTGTAGCGTACCTATTTAACTTTTTATCTAAAATACTCCTAAATCGGCAGAATCTTGTCTTGAATCTATCTTTAAATGATGAAATAGTTTTAAAACTTTGCCAAAAGTAGACAGAAGGGAAATTATGTAATAACGGGAGTAATTTTAACAACTGTAACAGTTGATTCACAACATTAAATTAATTGAATGTTGTTTAAAGCTGCTGATACAGAATGGGGACTGGAGTTTTTTATTTACCGTTATTTTTGTATATTTGTTTACTGTTATATGTTAACTTGATACTGAAATAGTAGTTTGGTTTAGCGTGGGAGGATTTTTTGAACAATTTTGGAACTAATCTACAAAACATTAAAAAAAAAAAAAAAAAAAAAAAAAAGGAGGGGGGTGCATCAATAATCGTTTTATAATCGAATCGGAGCCTCTGAATCGTAATCGAATCGTTAGGTACCCAAAGATTCCCAGCTCTAGAGAACAAAAAGCTGAATAAATGTACAGTGTACAGTGCATGAACAATGAAATGCGAATATACTGTCCTCACCAGGACGCTAGGGCTCGGTCCTGGCTATACAGCGAACTCCCAAATGACGATGCTGGACGTCTGTATAATTTGCAGAATCAATTTGGTCCTAGATACCAAACAGGTTCGTATCAACGTAAATAAATGATAATTAGGTGCTCTTACAGCAATGACATAAAACTGTTAGCATGCGTTCGCTAGCATTAGCACATCATTCAAACAACAACACAACTGGCTCTAAGTGTCCGATCGCGGGTGGAAAACACACAACAACAACAAATGACAAGATGATACACACAGGCGTTGCCTCTGTAGAGATATTTTTAAAGCACAAACAATGAACTTAGGTTCGCAGCCATGTTTCTCTCTCGCTAACTCGCCCACTCACTCACAGCTACATAGCTGTCTGTCTTCTTCTGGCGTGTGAGCGCTCTTCTTCATGTAAACAAGTGTGAGTGCGCCTCCACGTGGGCGTGAAAGCACCACAAACTAAAAGCACGCATTTGAATATAAAAAAAGTCAATAATACAATTGAACACACGTTGCCAAAGGCAGAACGCGAACGTGGCCATAGCTATTAAGAGTTATTCAGATAACTATAGCATAAAGAACATGCTAACAAGTTTACCGAACCATCAGTGTCACTCCAAAACACCAAAATAACATGTGAAATGATATCATAATGTGTTAATAATTTCACACATAAGTCACTCCTGAGTATAAGTCGCACCCCCAGCCAAAATATGAAGAAAAAAAAAAACGCGACTTATAGTCCAAAAAATACGGTACTTCTTTGTTATTCAGCGTACAGCACATCACACATAACAGTATGAAGTACAAGCAGCTAGCACACACACAGACTATATGGGCAGTTCTCTACTGCTTGTTTCCTTTTATAGTATTTTCATATAAAACTCAAAGTGAAAGTCCTCAGCTGCCTTTGTTTCGCATTTAATATCAGGTTACTTGGGTTTACAGAGTTTCCTAACAATTGTTACCACAGTAACCTAAAGGGAACGCACATCTGTCCCCTGGTTGCTAGCCAGGTGCTGCTTGTTTGTTCAGCTTCAGGTGACGCACGTGCACATTAAAACATTTAATTGTCCCGGTGGCTGATGATTGCAAACATGGCGGAAAAAACAATCACATAACTGCTAAGCCGACAAACCACTGCTCCATTTAATGTTAACAGAGAAGAACACAGGATAAGAGACACATCATGAGGGGTGTAAATACTGTATATGTGCAGGGTTAATCACACTTATGGTTTCACTCTAAATTTGACTTCCAAACCTAGTTGCTATCTCTCGAAGGCCATTTAAAGGTGAGGTGTGAAGAGCAGTAATGCAGGCTGCACTCATTTATCAGTGACACACTACATAACCTTTGGGAGACTCGCATACACTTATTAGTTTAATTTCAAAATTGTTTGTAAAACCCATTTGGGGCGGCATGGATTAGTAGTTGAGTAGTTGTCTCTAAACCCAAAAGTGATTTGTTTGATTCCCTTCCTTGGCAACTATGTTAAGGTATCCTTGAGCAAAATGCTGAACCCCACATTGCCCCTGATGCTGTATGATTAGTAGCTGAATTAGAAAATTCAAATACCAAAGCATTCTTATATCTGCAACACCAGACGACTTTTTGAACTAAACTAACTTTATCCTTTAATGACCGCCAATGAGAATTGAGGTGTGAGGGCTGAAAGCCAATTGTTGAAAAATAGAATTAAAACAATAATTAAAATATACTAAAATTACACTATAAGAAACTGAATCGCTGCAGTATCATTTCTTATTCGATAGTGTCCATATTTACACAGTATTCAGCAAGCCTCAAAAGATCATTAAAAATATTTGATATTTGCTGCTACTCTAAGAGTTATCTTATTTTTTCCTTTTTTAATTAGCTGGCAGTGAAAGACTTAAAAATGTAAAAATGTTGGCGTTTTAAGGATAGCTGGAACAGATGGAAGGGAATTTCCATTCATTGCAATGGAGAAGAATGATTTGACATTCGAGTGTTTTGAGTTAAAAGCATTGCCACGGAACGACTTGAACGTCAAGATACCACTTTGAATTTGTTCGAAAGTAGCAATGGCAGCATCAGTCTTCTTTCCAGAAATGCGACACGATACACAACCCACAAAGGGTTTCAAAACAGTGCGCCCAACCAACCTGTCAAGTGGCAGCGAAGGTAAGGACGACAACAACCCGACACCAAGAACAGCACGTGCTGTGGACTAGAAATGCTTTGCGATTCCTGTTTTGACATGTGTGTGCATGTGTTTGTGTGTGTGTAGGTCAAGAGGGAGCACACGACAGAGGAACAGATGTGCGTTGCATTGTGGTGCCTGTGCATGGACTGACGGGGACCAGGTGCGGCCTTTGTCTACTTGGCATTTAAGTCTACTCGCCCGCATTCAGTCATCCTCGTGCCTCGCGACACCCGCCCCCCTTGCTCAAACCCCCCTCCCATCCTTACATGTGCTCCCAATCGCTCACTAGAATGAAGGGAGGGTGTGGGGGTTAGCTTTTTCTAGCCTTCTCCCCCCTCCATGTCTCCCTTCACAGGTGACTGTTGGAGGTCCCAGCTGGCCAAAGCTCTTGGCCCATTAGATCCATATTGTGCAGTCCAACAGCTCATCGGGGACATGGTGAGACTGTTGATTCGTGTTCCACTTTGGTAAATCTTGCACGGAGTTTCCTCATAACAATACTTTATTTCAAGACTGGGAAAAGTATTGCCTATTGAAATACATTTTCAGGAGAAGAACTACCAAGAGGGGCCAAGAGGAGTCATATTCACAATTTTTGACAATTTAACTCACTGACATCAATGACAGTAACTACGTTGACACTTTATAGGGCAAGTGACTTTTTGGGGTAATTTAATTTATGGTTATGTCCCCCACGCACACTGAAGTTGTTTTGTTTTAAATTTCGTAGATTAAATCATTATATCGTTGCTGCCATTGACAACGACAGACGTCAAATTCATTTAAACTAGGAAGACTGGCTGAAAATACTAATCTTTCAGAGCCAATGACGGCGCTAGATGTCAATCCATTTCAACTGGGAGGGATAGCAGTGATCATTTACTGCTAGCCTCTCTCAGTCAAAATGGAAAGGATGTAAAGCATCGTCAATGGCAGCACATGTCTTAAAGTGCATGTGACACGAAAAAGCATGTTTATTTCATAATACACGCGGTATTTTATGCTCCTGAATGATATGGACCGCTTGGATGTGTGTGGAAGTGATCGCTTTATTTATTTAGTTTTTTTAATCCCGCGCCATGAAAATGAGTGACTTCCGGCTTCGGTCTTGCATTGAGGAGGAGGGCGCTGTGACGTGTACGGTTGAAGGCGTCCTCTTCACTGTACAGCCGTACTGTTGTGTATGAGGACTAAGAATTCAGCTGATTTTGTGGATTAATCCGTTTATTTTTCGCATCACGCCAGCCAAACGGCTGCAGAAAAATCTTGCTGGATGATGGCGAGGCGTGCGCGCCTTTTTGGAGTTTCAAAAGGTTCCCATTCACCGTGGATATTGGCCAAAACAAGCCCTACTAATGTGGGACCATTGGAATTACGAGGAAGTGAGTAAACATCTTGTTTTGTATTATGTCAAATATGAGTACAGCGATTACAAAGTAAACACAAACTTTCTTTAAATAAAGGACTACTTACGTTTGCTCATTGATAGGCATGTAAAAAGCTCTCATCATGCACATTAGCTGCACGTTAGCTTCACAACAACTGCAGCCGCCCTCCACCGGGGAACGAGCTGTAAATTGCTCTCCGCCGGGCGGTTTGCCGATCCACAAAAACGATCAACAACCCAGTCATCATGTCAGATAATCCGGGCTAGTTATGTGTGATTTTCCGCTTCGAAGACTTTGAAACATCACTCGGTTGGGGTTAGCATGTTGGCTGGCTGTCACGCCTCTTGGTTTGTTTACATTCTCCGAAGCCGGTGAAGGGAAATGACATATGTCTGATTTAGGTGTCATAAAATATCGTTTGGGAGGTGCGACAGTAAAGGTGAAGTTGACAGGTTTGACCATTATGGAGTATTTTTGCCATGTCGTCCTGAATAAGTGCATTTTTATCATTTCATATTCCTTTTAGCACAAGACTGTTATTTGTCATGACCATGCCATTTATTTAGCTATTGGGGAAAAATACTTGGATAAAAAGAATATCCTGTAAAAATATTGGAGTAGAAAGACTGAAACAATGACATTTTGCAGCTCTATTCGTCGCGTTTTCCTCGTTCTAATGAGCCCAGTCTCCCTCTGACGTCATCCACCTGTTGGGGATGCTAGAGCCCTATAATGGTAGGCGTGGCTAACCGGCAGATTAAAGGACTAATTTCTCGTCATCTGCTCTTTGCTAAATTGTTGTATATAGTCGAATCGTCTCAAAATATGACTCTAATTCACATAATAATGCTATTTAAGACTTTTTTTCTCCTGTCGTATGCTCTTTAAATGAGTGCCCTATAAAGGTTTAATAATTCACAATGTTGCCCCCATTCGCTTTAAAGGTGGTTTTCTTTAGATTTATGAATAATACAGGTCAGAAGTCATTCCCATGGTACATATTGACTAAAGATCGACTGATATGAGTTTTTCAGGACCGATACCGATTATTAGCAGTTAGAGGGGCTGATAACACATTTTTGGAGCCGATATGCATTTGCAGTAAAAGTGTAAAAATTGGCGTAAAAAACTTTAATAATGCAAACACTGAAGTTCATTGAAATTCCTAAAGCATGTTTATTTAATCACACAAATAAAAAAATAATAGCTCCAGAAGTGCCTGAATTTTCTAGACACAGAAACATCGCTTATAAAGTTGAATAAAAGGTTAAATGAATAGCTCTCCGAAAACAAGGGTGTTGTTCCAAAAAAATAAATTAAGTTTTAAACATATTACTGGTCTAACAGGGTGCCTTCATAGGCCGATACATGTTAAATTTCCAAATATCGACCCACCGATATATCAGTCCATCTCTAATATCGACAAACAAGCATTCACATTCACGTTTATGCACAATTTAACTATATAAGAACCTAACAAGTATGTATTTGGAATGTGGAAGGATACCAGAGAACCCAAGCGAGAAAAAAAAGTCATTACGGAGAGAACATGCAATCTTGAAATTCGAACCCAGGATTTTCCAACTGTGAGGCAGATGTAACAACCACTCCTGCTGCCTTCCATTATTTCCATTGACACACTTGACTTTGACTTTTGACTTTTTGATCGATTTAATAATGGTGTAATGTTTCTTCCCAAAGTCATTGATGTCATACTGACACTTCCAACAGCTTCACAGCAGAGATTCACACTTGCAAAAACCTAAAAACTGTCAGGCAGATGTGCTTAACACTAATATGCAGTGCCACTAGAGTTTAGAAACAATGTTTGAAAAATGACTTTCCCTTGAAGACCATATTCCATCATGTCATCACAGACGCGCTTTTAGTAGAATGTGCTGGAATGCTGACTTGCCCAAAGACTGAAGAAGGTTTGTTAGTTGGGTGTGAGGAGGGAGAGGCAGATGGAGCATAGGGGGGTGGGGGGGGTGCTCAGGAACAAGGCTAGAAAATACTGTTTTCATTTGGTTTCATCAGTAAGACAAGCATGGCTGTCAGACTCCAAGCCAGGCTGTTTTTCTTGGCTTCAGCAATTGCCTTACTGCACCATAGACTACATATTTGGCCCGAGCCCAATGTCAACACGGCGCTCTCTTCGCTCGGGGAGGGGTAAGCGCGGGCGTTGCGGCCCATATATTTAAAGGTGAGAAAAGTATCCAGAGGATAAGAAATCAAAGCGGACAAGGGGGAAGATAAAGACAAAGTGAGGTGAAGGACAATGAGTCAGGATAAAAATGATGGTCTGACTTCCATGTGAGAAAGCACAGATGTGCTCCTGGAGCGAGAAGAAGCCCTCGTGTAACCTCGCCGCTCGGTGGGATGATTAGAAAAACACAGCTGTAATGCAGCGTGCAGCATATTGTGGAAAGAAAAGGAACCCAGGGATGGAATTGTACTTAGTGGGAGAGGAACTGCAAGAGGCCACTGGCGAGGCAACAGACGTTATCCATTAAACTGGAAGAAAGGAGGAGTAAAAGAAGGAAAGTGATGTCGTTCTGGAAGCAAAGGAGGATTGCATGGTGTTGCAAATGTGGTCAGGCGTAGGGGGGAGAAGAACTGGTGGGGACCAGACTTTGGTGAGCCACGGTATGGTTAGAAGGAGTCATGTAAAAGCTAATGGAGTCCGAACAGTCGTCGACAGTTTCTCTGTTCCAGAGGTTGATTTCAGTGCAGGAAAGTCTGTGTTTTTAGCTGACAAAGTCAAATGTGCAGATCAGCTGAACTAGAGTGACAACATGTAGTTCAAACCAAACCCCTGGTTCACACACTTGGGGATTTGCTGAGAGTTTTTTTTTTTTTTTTTAATGCCTGGTTTTTGGTCAATTTAAGGATCTTGAATCTGAGGTGGTGAACCCATCAGCACAGCATCACTGACTTTGGGGAAACATTTTTAGTTTGACCATGAAAATAGTGGAAAGTGGCAACAGTGGAGTAGCCTCATAGTTAAGAGGTTTTGGGTTTGAATCTCAAGTTTGCTTGTACTCTCAAGGATTATAGTTATTTTACACTGTGATCCATATGTAACTGGTCTGGTGATGTTGCCACACTATTTTCTCGTTCTCTCCCTTCCCAACTGGGAATCAAACAAACACTGTGATCTTGGCAGTTTAGCGTGCTGACTACCAAGCTTGTGAAGACTGGTTCTAGGAAAAGCTTTGTGTGTAGAACTTTAGGAAAACACTACTGAGATGCCACTGCCACTGTGACAATGCAGATTCAAACTCTGATTAGAAAGGCGGGAGAATGAGAAAGGAAGTGCGATAATGTCATCGCCCCATCCGACCAGTTACACATACTTTTTAAAATGTAGTTCGTTTTACAGTAGTTTGTTGTTAATTTGATGTGGGAGGAATGTTTGAAGATGGCATCCTCCTGAGGAAAAGTGCTATAGACGAGTTTCCGAGGTACTTCCACTTAACTGCGCGCGACTTATGTTATACACTTTCTCCAACCAAAACAACAGTGGAGCTGGAGTGGCATTACTCATCAAAATCCCTCAAAAAAGACAATTTGGAAATGCCGCATCCATCTGCCATCATCACGACATGGGAGGACAACATGAAGAAACGGCTAAGAGTCGCCACAACCAAAATAGTATTGTATTTTATTGATTTAATGGCAGTGGAAGCAAACGCAATAAGGGACCTGAAAATCTCTGAAGCATCCAGTTGAATGCGTCCTAATACATGAATATGGGAATATTGTGTTCATGAAGGCAGATGTGGAACCAAGTCAGTACCACCACAAAGCAATAACAGGTACAATTCTGTTCAATTTGACTACAATTCTGTGTGTTGCGTCAAAGCCGAGACATCATTAGCTTCAATAATAAAGAAATGGAAAACACAAATTCTACTACACGTCATACACGTACTTTTTACTCTAAATGCAGAAATTCAAGTGTTACGTGTTTTTTGTTCGTTTGTTTACAGATGGAAAACGCACTTACCTTGATGGACGAATGACTACGTGCATTCTACCTTGATGATGGAAAGCTCGATTTATACTCCACCTTCGTTAATATTTTTTCAATAATTTTATAAATTGTGATTTATTGACTGGTTTTGCACATACACCAAATGTTTTAAATAAAAAACGAAATCGAATCACGTTGTCAAAAGCTTTTTTGCAATCAATATCTGCAATAAAAAAGAATGAAATACAGCAGTATTTGTGTTTATATGTACATGTTATGTTTGCAATGAGCTCATAATACCAAACCATATAACCAGATGAAAATTACCTTATAGTATTTCCTTTCACAACATAATCGCTCAGCCCTTCTGTATTCGGCAACTGTAATATTATTTGTAATTTCGCCTCATTTTGGTCCCTCAAGTGGTCTGAGTGTCAACCTACATCCCATGTCAACACAGGCTGCAAAGATTGTTAGAATTTTGTCCAGGAACGATTACCGAAGTGATAAGAAAAAACATGCAATCTTTTAGGTGGACCCTTTAGGGTTAAAACTGCGAGCCAAATCCTTAATCTGCTGCTGGTTTCGATTTAAGGCGTATGGCGAGGTAGATCCACACTGGCGCTTTGAAGCTGGACGCTGTTCAAAACATTCCACTTCCAAGCATAAATATAGGCGCTTCCAGGAGTTCAAACAACCATGCACAGCACAAAAAATCCCGGAGTCTCATCTACGTCTATCTGATTCCATTTCTGGAGATTCTGTGGGTTCCTCTGATTTGATTTGACAGTTTAAAACTTTGTCTACTTTCAACCGCAATTCATGGTGTTCTGTCCAAACCGGAAGTCTATAGCAGTCAATGTCAAAGATGGCACCGCCCAATTTTCGCACAGGAAACTTGTCTATAGAGATGGCTGAAATCATGTTAAGCTGCATCCTTAACCAGGCAACCAATCACTTTTAGCTCTGTCAGCAACAATCCAATCATAGATATAGTATTAGCCTTGTGGTTTGGGATTGCCGCAATGGCAGTAAATGTAATGTGAGTGTCTGTGTGTACTGTATGTTTATGTGTTGGCCCCACATACCAAGTGTTGTCTGCTGCCTTTGTCACACGCACACACCTGTGAAATGGCCAGCAGACACCCACACAAGTAACAACTGTGACATAACAGGGACAATTCAAAGCTGCCAATCTAGCGCCACACACACATGCAAGCAAACTGAAGATAATGGATTAACTGCCTATCTGGTTACAAGCCTTCTCACCTCTCCATAGCTAATTGGTTATCCTGCCAATCAATTATTTTGCTGAGCTGGCGTGCAACGCCAAAAAAAAAAAAAAAACGTGTGCTTTTCTGTGCATGAAGCTAGAAAATCCACCTAAACAAAACTAAATTCTAAACACATATAGGTAATTTCTAGGTCATAAAACAGAACAGAAAATGTAGCAACTGACCTAGATCAGACCACTTGTCAAGGGACTGGAGAGTCCCAGAATCGACACCTGACCAGATGTCACCATCCTGACATGTGTCACTCTGAAGATGTTTACCCAAAACTCCTCTGACCCACTTTGCATAATCACACGACCTCCGATTTCTTCTTTGACATTAATCTGGGGCAACAATTCTGGACAGAAACGTCCCGCTTGGAGGAAAAAATCTGCTGGAATTGAGGCCGAGGTTTAGGTAACGTAGCTCCTCGCTGAACAGACGGGTGGGCGAGCGGAGCCCAGCTGTACGCCGCTGGGAAAGACAGATAAGTGAAACAAAGAGGCCAGCTGTGCATTGGAAAATTAGGGGGGAAGATACATCTGTGGAGGATGAGCGTGAACGTTGGGATTTGTGTGTGTGCTATCTTCATACGTGCATACTGAGTGTATTTCCCCGTTTATGAATACAATGCATTCTTATGTGGTTTTAAAGTCTTTTTGGAGAAGTAAAACGACTGATATGTAATGATTTAGACAGTTGCTGCGCCCACACACATACAAACACACGCAGTCTGTCCTTGCGATATTTAGATTAGTGAGAGTGCAGGTGTGTCAATCCCACAAATCCACCCGAGACGGTTGCAGGCCGGTCAGCTTTCGTTTGTAGGAGGATTAGCGCTGATGCTAAAGTCATGGAAGTGTTATCAACTCACGGTCACAGAGGTTGTCATGTGCGTACAGACACACTGAGGTTTTCCAAAAAAGCTGTAATGAAAGTTGGTAAAATTTCATTTTCCCATTGTAATCGTTTTGTCTTTAAAAAAAAAAAAAAAAAAAAAGTTTTTCCCAACTAGAAGATCCCAAATGACCAGTTACTACTTTCTTCTGTCCATAAGTAATCATCATGCTGCATTGCAAATTTTAGGGCTGCACCAATCACAATTTTCTGGCCGATCACAGCTATTTTAAAAAGTCTAACCTGCCGATATTGATTTTTGACGATCCTGATTGTTTTCATAAACAACAGCATGCACTTTTAATATGCCAATCAATTTTGTTTTATTGTTAAACAGTGAACATTACCTGTGAAACCAGACATTTTTTAACTGCACACACAGTAGTTCTCCCCCTAAAATTAAAAAGTTAAAAACATCTTTCCAAAATACTAAAGTCTAATTCAAACATGCAGCAGAATTTGGCTTTAGAAAAAGAAAATTGCAAGGTTTAAGGAAACCGATACATTAAATTCTGGAGAAAAGGACTATTAAACTATATCCGGTATCCAAGTACAGTATTTCCTTTGTCCGTACATTTTAATGCTGGAACAGTGTGAATGTAAGCCGAATGTGAACTTTCAGGTATTCAGGTATTTCTGTATCTGAATGAATTCACTCACAAAGGTAAGACAGAGTCATGAGGCCATAGAGCAGCCGCAAAACAATTACCACACAGTGGCTACAGTGTATATGGAACGCGAATACACATTTTACTCCTTCTCACATGAACGTAGCAAAGACCGAGAGATGTAACAATTGTAAACATTATGTTAGGGTCACCAAAATCATGAAGTACCCAAAAAGTGCACTTAAATGCTCATGTTGATGACCGCAAATGTCCGTGACCAAATGATAGTGGGCTAATGTGACAGACTCTAAACACGATCAGTGGACAAAATCAGTTTAAATTTTAGTAATAAACCGATGAACCAAAATTTATTAAATCGGCTCAATCGATTGGTTTACCAATTAATTACCTTTACAAATTTGTACAGAGGTTGGAATAGGCCGTCTATCGCTAACGTAGAATTAAAGTCATACATTACGGGTGCCCAAACTGGTCCCAAAGCCCGCTGTGGATCCTGGTTTTTGTTGCTACCGATCGGGCACAGACCGTTCAGCCAATGAGGTTCCTGCTAAAACAAGCAGCTCACGACAATCAATTGATGACACTTATAAGACACCAGATTGGTGCAAAGGTGTCGTTCTCTTTTGTTGCAAAGAAATCCTGCACCCATTTCGACCCATTGTGGAATAGTTTGGGGACCACTGTTATATACAGTACTGTACAGCAAATATTTCATTTAATAATTAATAAATAAGCGAAAACACCTCAATAATAGAGCTGAAATTTTGAGTCAAACAGCATGCATTCTGGACATGTTTTTTTCATTCCTGATGCTTGTGGATGATTAAACAAGCCCTGAGCATAATTGCTGTTCTGAGAAACAAATCTGAACCCACATGGGTTTTTGACACAAACCATCTGGCGTTCGGGTTAATCGGTCGCCACGCTGATCAAAAAAAGTTGATCGTTTTTAAGATGTCTGGACCGCAGCAGAGCTAATTAAAAGCATCCTTGTGAGAATGCCTGGAGCTACACTTGATAAATGCTAATAATATTTTTTTAAATATCTGATTTGATCTGATGTGAAAACAAGCCTAAATGGGACGTTGATGATTCCTGCAGGAGGACATCAACGGATTTTCTTGACTGCAGCTTCTCTTTTAGACCGTGACAACCTCTTCCCAGGTCACCAAGTGGGAGTCTAAGGGTCACCGGACTCCTGTGCACGGTGTCAACAAGCTAAGTTGTTGGATACTTTGACACACATCTGTCACTTTGACGCAATCATCTGAAGCCACCATCTTTGGGAAGTTACTGCCAAGTATGAGGTGACAAGGACATTTTTGTGGCACGCCAGCGAGCCCCGCAAGCCCACCCTCCAATCACCATCCTTAAGGGTCAGATATCACAGCCCTTGCCACTGGAACTAATAGAGAACTTCCTGCATCCCCTCTTCTAAAGCAGCTGCTCCATGCTGCGTGTATGTGGCTGTGTTTGCAGGAAAAAGGGAAATGTTGGTGACGGAGGGGGGGAGTGATGTGAAGATCAGCTCTTTTGATAATAGGAGGAGGTTTGTGGTGGTTTGCGTTTACTGTTTTTAGTGGTGAATTTAGCCCTGGGGAACATGGCAAAGAAACTTCAACAAGATGTAACAATACGACACCTGCTAAGTCTAATGGCAACCTTGTAAAACAGAGACAACCAAGGAACGTAAACAAAATAACAAACAAAATAATTAACATCCATTCATTCATTTTCTATAGCTGGAGTCTTTCCCAGTCGACTTTTTGTTTTTCACCGCAACATCACAGTTTGAAACTCGGATCTCACTGTTGTGAGTAGAGAAGGGCAGTATACCGAAAATTTACCGTTACCGTGATAGTTCATGATGAACGACATAATTTTGACCATGTCGGTAAATTCGTTTGTTTAATGAAACGAGAAAATTAGAGTCTCTTCAGCCCACTTTGACTTTATGTTGTTAGGCGATGCTCATTCCTCTTTATGAAAGTATAGCCAGTATGCTTAAGTGTGAAGTCACGTAGCTATCTGAAAATCAAACAGAAGCACGTTCCTATCAACCTGTAGGCTAACGCTAAAAGTGAACGTGATGGAATCAGATAATAGTGAAACGGCTTCCAGTAGCCAGGCCACAGGCACTTTGAGTATAGCATTAGTCAACGCTCATAGTGTGTTGCTGGTGCCATGAAAGAACTCAACGTTGGTTGTATTTTGTATTTGAGAAGGATTATAAATCATAGAGCCCTACATCAGTTTGATGGTCCATTTTATAGACAACAAATGGGATCTGCACACCTGGGTGCTGGATACAGCCTATTTCCTACTGGACAACCACACGGGTGAAATGATCGCTCAGGCCCTGAAACAAATGCTATCTGCGTGGGACCTGAAGGAGGACAACCTTGTCGCCATCACCACCGACAGCGGCTTGTAACGTTGTCAAAGTGGCTGAACTCAACGAGCTGATGCAGGAGCAGTGCTTTGGGCACAGACTGCACCTGGCAATCAGTATGTCGCGTTACTATTGCACAGTATATTAGCATTACCCTAACGGGCCCTCGAAAAATGAAATGTCCTATGTGTTTCAGTGACCAATACGTGTAATTTTCTTTGTTTAATCATTAGTCATTGAGAGTTAACTATTTGTTTATCATTAAACACCTTATTTGTAATGTTTTTGGATACGACATGTATGCGTTGCAAGGATTAAGTGCTCTTAAGCACCTTTTTTTACTCTTTGTTCACCTGAATGATGTCAATTCTACAACTACTACAATCAAGACACGATACAAGCACTGGTTCACCCTCTGAGCTGAAAATCTGACGATATAGTGTGATTGATTGGGCCTGTCCTACTTTTCCGTGCATCATCACACGCCGCCCTATGCTGTCAGCAGGCTGACACTGGCCAGCAAACCAGACGGGGGTCTCTGTTTGGGCCGACAGTTCGTCGCTCCTAACTCCCCGCTGAACAGGCCCGATGTGACGCTAGCCAGGTCCCTTCTGTGTTTTCCCTATCTAACCCCCCAACCAACACACACGTGACCTCCTCCTTTCCACGCAAGTAACAACTTCAAATCCATTGCAGTCATCCAAAAACATCACCGTTGTGGAACAGCTTGACACATAAGATTCACAAAGCGGATTCCCTGCTCGCCTTGTGTCCATATGTCCTGGACATCACACACCAGATGCGCACATGTCTCTTCCCCTGGACTACTTTCTTCGGCTCTGCTTGCCACGTGGAAGATAAAAGTGATGACTATTGGGAGGACATGACAGCTGATGGGAGAGAAAGCGCTTTTACTTCTTTCCCACATGACATCAATCAAGAGTGCTTGGTGAAGGTGTTTGATTTGGGGGATGTTTGGAAGGGGAAATAAGGAGTGTATAAGATATACTATGTGAACGGTGAATGAAGAATTCCAATGCTTGTTACGTCATATGTTTGGGGAATTTGAGTAATATTCTGTGGAATATGTCTTGAAAATTTCTACAAAGCTATTAACTCATTCACTACCAGTTATCAAATCACTTTTAACTGGGATGGCTGGCATCAAATGATCATGCTTCAGTACCATTGGCAACAATCATTCGATCGCTCCCAACCCCTCCCAGTCCAAGTAGATTGGACATCTATTGCCATGAATGGCTGCCAGAGTTAATTTATGGAAAAAAAAACATTAAAGTTATTATTGTTGATCTTTTTACTTGTTGTAAGTGGTAATTTGACAAAGTTACTGTGATCAATGTAAAAAAAAAAAAAAAAAAAAAAAAAAAGCTCATTTTTAGTGCAACACTGGTTCATCTATCGCTGTCAATGGCAGCCACTGAGTCAATGAACAAGGTAAAGCACAACATAGGAAAGTGCGTCTTATTTAATGTGTCTTTATCTATGTCTGAAGTCAATACAAAATTATGGTTAAGTTATGTTGAGTTGTGTTCCATCTTGTAATTATTAGCGTCACCTGTCAGGTTCAGGTGATAAAACACTGGTCAAAATAAGATTTTGTTGCATTGATGCAAAGACTTGATTTTATGTAATTCTGGGGTGCTGACTCCAAATCTGACTTTTTTTTAATTTAATATTTTCTACAATGCAAAATAATTGCAAACCATTTTTTTAATTAACAAAGTGGGCATATAGCTGGCACTTAGGAAATACCCCAAAAGTAACAATATATAACAAAAACAATACTTGTTATGCCATTTATTAGATAACTACAGATACAGGAGACCAACATTAGGGACAATGAGACGTGCTATACTGCACTGCTGCCAAAGTGCTACAATATGCGAAAATCAGTCAACTGTGTCAAGCAAATATTGACGACGGTTCCGGAAAATTTACGATATATAACTACGCAAAGGACTGAAAAGTTAAACTGGTATTAGGTGAAAATATATGGCGAATCTGAATAAAATACCACCAATATAAGTATAGAAAAATGCTTTTGGCATGAAAACTAAACCATACAGAAAATTTTGAAATCAGCAACCAAACATTTTATTAAATCAGTTTAAAAAAAACATAACTATAAAAATAAAAAATGTTGACCAGTGAAAGAGTGAGGATTCCTTTCTTTTAAACAATGTGTGTTTGGTCTTATGTGAGGATATTCATCTTCTCAGTCACTGGCACACTCCGACAGATCAATTATTTTACCTGTTAAAGTAAATTATTCGTAAAGGTCTTCCATGTACATGATTTCCCTTAAAGGGTATTGTTTCTATACCAACAAAGCAAACACAAGCAACAGATTGTGTTGCACTGTACATTAATTCCTCATTAGCTCAGAGGACAAGGATGGAGGGATAAAGAGGACAGGATGAGGCTGCACCATCTGCACAGTGCAGAGCAGCACAAGGGAATTAAAGCAGCACAGTCAAAAACACACGCAGAGCATTTGGAAGCCGTTTTTGCCCCTACCTCCTCTCTAGTAGAGTCCACGCGTCCAAAGTCCTGTAGAGAAAGTCAAAAAGCTGCACTTGTGGCGTCTTCTTCGTCGCTCTTATCCGCATGTGTCACGCGTGTGTTTGCATTCCCGCCAATGAGAGGACACAGATGGCACCCAGATGGAGCGACAGGCACACACATGCGTTCAAAGCTGTGCTGCGTTCTCGCTCTGTTCTCTGTGAGCCTTTTCGTCCTCTGTTTACGTCCTTCTCGTCGTGCTCGCTCTCAGCTTCTGAACTTACTAGCATCCGCGACGCTCAGACCCTCCTTAAGCCCCGCCCACACAGACCGGAGTGATGTCACTGGCCACGCCTCCTCACAGTATGGCTCAACGCCAAGCAAGCATCCAGTAGTGCCTTCATTCACTGAAAGAGCCTGTAATTAACATAACTAATTGCTTTGGCACCCAAAGGCTAAACATGAGGCAGTGCCAAGGGTGGCAAAAGTGTGCGCATCTGCATGTGTGTGAAAGAAGAATGTTAGACCCCCCTTCAACCCCCTCTTTTTCTCTCATTGATACCCTTTTGTCTCATCTTCTTAATGCAGCCAACCTATTGTGTTGGTCAGGGGGTGGAGGGACACTTGAGGAGCCTGGCACTCTCCTCGCAAGTTAAACTTAAATCGCCGGTTGATTTATGCACACAAGGAGACAATGCAGGTGAAGATAAATGATGGCCGTTAAGAAACTGCCTAACCCCCATTCATTACTTTTTCAGAAGAACATTGATCTGTTTTGGTGACGCAAGGCGACATGTGGAAGGGAATGACACCACAGAAAAATAAACTACAAGGAAATAAAGAGTTGGATTAAATTATCATAATTTGATTTTATTTTCTTTACCATAAACCACTCACCCCATCTGCAGTCCAGTGTGGCTAACTATTGAATTTTCGCAAGCTTATGAACGTCATCTTCTATTGTAAATATCCCATAATACAATGTGGACACTTGCTGTTTATAGTCCAGTGTGGATTATTTGTGAACATGTTTAGTTGGTGCGACTTACAGTCAAATTGCAGACTAGTGAAAATAAACAAGCAAACAGATTTAAAGGGAAAGACAACACCTATCATAAGCCCCTTTCACGTGTAAGGTGACGGGGGATTTACTCGCGTCAATGCCTTCACAAATGTAGAGATATCCCGGGAATGACGCTGGTTCGACACTTTCACAGACTTGTCCCGTGTTGCCCATTGGCGCAATTTTATAACCTGGACATTACGTCATTTTTGGTCGGCATCAGCTGTCACAACGTTGGTCAAATCGTGATTAGTTACAAAGCCTGTTGTAGGAGCGTTCCCGGCGTCGTAACTGCAGCCAATTCAAGCTCGTCAAGACTGTATTTAAGCCCAGGCGATCAGAGATATTAACTTGCTGGGCGCTATTCGACATCTTGTACTCTCAATTTTCGTGCATTTGCTAGCTTTGTCTGCTGCCCTTGTTTTGAAATCGTCTACATTGTGCTGGTACTTGAGTGTAATTGTTTTGTTGTCTTATCGGCTCTCTGCCTACCGCTTTGGTTAGTATTATTGATCCCCGTCGACCTATTGTCACAGACCTATTGTGTTATTCCCCCTTTCCCGCGATTGCGTGTATTTTTGTTTGCATTTGATAAACCAATCAGCACATCCCTCCGTTGTTTTCTGCTTTGAGGCACAACCTTGTTTCCGCAATTGTGAACCCTAACAATGGCGACAAAATTAACCACACATTTCCAGAGATGAACGATAGACTCTCTTCCTCGGCTCTACGCTCAAGTAGCAATTTCATTATGTTTTCAGTTTAATTTAGCTATTTCCAGCTTGCTATGTTGATAATTGCGATGTTTGTTTACCGCTTTCGTCTTACTGCGAAGAAAGAGGAAGTGACGATCTGCCCGCCATGATATTTACATCATCACCCATTGTGCTGTGACATGAGAATTTAACGCTTACTTTCATATACACATTGTCCCAGGACTTTCCCGGACATCATACTAAGACACGACCCGTGAAATGTCCGCGTAATTTCTGTGTCAGTCGACCCGCCAATTTTCTTTCACATACAAGGGCCGCCCATTTAAATCCCGGGATTTTAACCGTGTTTCGGCGTATGTGAAAGGGGCTATAATCACATGCGCCTGTAATCGAGTTTATCAGTGTGTATATATGAGGGTATAAATGATTTCACAAAATGGCTTCATTCGTAAGCACTGTCATTTTTTATGTTTAAACATTATTTTCTTTTTTATCAAATTTTAGATTTGCCCTCAAAAACTGATTAGCTCGCTTTCAAATGAAGGTTGTTTTGTACGTTTACGTTTACCTAAGTAACATATACTGACATAAGATAAGAAGGAGAATGCGAGTCTCCTTCATAGACAAAAAGACATTTTATTGTGAAATGAACTAATATTAATGCATTGCAGCGAAAAGGAGATAACGGATAATAGACTACAGTTGAAACATACGCGTCTGCTACATGACACTTCCTCAAATCAAACGTATTTTAAACCCATCCAACTCTTAGCGGTAAACTTGAGGTGTAAATGCCAGGTCCTGAAGGGGTTAGCCCCTGACCTAAACCCTGTCAAAAGCCTCAGGAAAAAACTAGAACAGAGACGCCAGTAGACCAGATTCCCACAGACTCCCTCTACTTCTAGTTTTGTGTAATGACCAGGTGTCCCCGTGAACCTGCAAGTACTGTATGACACACATGCACATACAAAAAATGAATTTTTGTGAATAATCATCCGTGATAACCTGGCCTCGCCTCCTCTTCTCTATTCAGAGTGCATCTGGTCGGCCAGCAGGCTCAGAGGCAGCGCCAGGTGGCGGCGAGCAGGAGGAAGGATGAGGGAGGGGAGGCAACTGAGGCAAGGGGGGGTAGCAGTCATGCACGAATGAGGAAGGCCATCCATCTGATGCTGTAAGAATGAAAGCTACTGCAATGGTGGGACGGTTGTTGCAACAAGGCTTAACACGGATGTAGAGCAAATCAAGCAGTGTCAAGTTGAAGCTGTTTGAACAAGAACACGATTGATTTTAGAGGAAAATCAACACATGGCCATGGGAGCTCAGCCTGTAAATGGAACTTGTCAGCTTTCTCCCTAACAAAATTTCAAACATACACGGTTAACTTTCTGTGAATGAGCAACAACCCTATTTATTGCCCTAATATACAAAATTTCAGTAAAACAGACAGCTAGATATACTCTGCTTTACATGGATATTTGTACAGTAAAGTCGAATCACCTCCTTTCAGAGGATACGGAATATGACGGAGTTCTGTTGTAAAAGTGCCGTCATATTTTTAAATTATTGTCACTTGAACATTTTGCTACCTTTTGCTTACTTTCTATAATTTGACTAAGAATCATACCCCACCCCCACCCATGTCAAAATCAGTATATGTTACATAATATATTTAAATATTTTTCTACCCTTTCATGCAAGAATTATGGCTATAAGTCTAATCCATTTTGACTGGCCATGTCAATATGGAATGGACATCTAGTGCCCTCAATGGCACTGAAAGATGCGCATTCATAGCCAACCCTCCGGGTTTAAATGAAATGGACATTTATCGCTCTAAAAAGAATGCAGTGAGTTAAATACTTAAAGTAAAATAAATTTACGGTAAAGTGTTATTTGCAGACATAACCTGCGTCTATTTCTGATATTTATTATGTTACTGCTACTGTTTCTAAGTGCCAACTTTTGAATTGCTGCCTACTGCAGAGACCATTGTTCCTGAAAGGGTAAATGAATAAATACAATAATAAAATTATAAAATTGTTCACAAAAACAAAATTTAAAAAATTAAAATGAACTGAAACAGAAATATAATTGGCTATGTCCCTCAACAACCCTCTAAAGTTAAAAAAAAAAAAAAAAAAAAAAAAAAAAAAAAAAAAAACATATTTTCTGACATTGACAACAATAGATGTTTCAGTGCCATTGACGGTGCTACACGTCCAATCCATTTTGACCAGGCTCGAGCGTATGACGTGGCACTCGCGAGGTTTCCGCCCCTATCGCCATGTCGGAAGCAGGAAGTTTGGTGTCAGAACTCCGGGAAACATAAACAGTCAGGCATTTCGACTCAGGTCGCTCTTTAAAAATGATTGAAAATTATTGTTCGGTAAAGAATTGCAACAACCGATCGAATAGAAAGGAGAATGTACAGCTCGACGGAACCCCATTGACTTTCTTCTGGATCCCTACATGGAGAAAAGACAAGAGAAAGCTCATATCTGAACTTACCAAATGTCGAAGAATGGCATGGGTGGCCTCGATCAGAAGGAAGGGCATAACGTTTGATTCTCTAGTTACACACAGAGTTTCCTCTATGCACTTCCACTCCGGTAAGTTAATTCCATTTGTCTACGCAAATTTCGGTAACTTTATGCCCTAAGTTGGCCTGTTGTTAGCTATAGCTACAGCTAAACAACTAGCATGCATACATGTGCATTGTCTTCATAAGACATAATTCCTGTGGTTTCTAAATGAAAAAGCTGTAACATGTTGCCGTGAGATAGTGGCAAAGAATTTGTACACAGGCTACATTGTCTGCAACAAATTTGTTTTGTAAAACACAGCATTGATTTGTCACTTAACTATCACAGCTCAGCACAGCACAAATTCAGATGTTCATGACAATGAAAATGTAAACACACATTGCCTACCTTTGCAAGAACGATGGTGTTGCCGTTTGCTACGGTCATAATGTGCAGGTCCTGCACCGATCCGCAGCAAAACTGTTCGTAGCTTTGTAGCGATTTGTAGTTTCGGAATTGCTGATGACCTCGTGAGGAATAAGCGGCATGGAAAATGAATGAATGAATGAATGTAGTAACTTACACCAAACACTAAATACAGCATGATGGCCATTTCGCGTAGTGGTGGAAGCTTGTCGACATCTTTATTCAATTTGTGTTTGGCTTGCTTGTAAGGGTCATCATTGTTCACATCCTCAAGTTTGCTCACATATCTGTCCTTCGCCGTGGTAACAAGTTTGTCTCTGTATCGACCTGGCAAGTTTTCCTTACTTTTTTCCATCTTTGGCACTCGTAGTTGAATTGTATTTGCCGTTAAGTTTAAATGTCCCGTGAGGCAAACGTGCTTCGAATAGGGCTGCATTGTCGCAAATCTTGCATGATCCCGTGTTGCTGTGACGTAAACGCTCGAGCCTAACTGAGAGAGGCTGGCAGCAATTACTTGCTTAAATGTCTATGGCAGCCAATGAGTTAAATGTGTGCCCTACACAGTAAAGGGTTAATTGCGGTCAGTGTTCGATTACATTACACGCATTTTTTGACATTTCATCCAATTTAAATTACTGTATGTTTGGTAAGAAGAATGTTAAAATCAACATTCAAAACATTTACCTTGCTTTCTCAATCACTCGGTTTTGGTTGAATGACATAGAAGTTGCAATGTGATGTTATTGTGAACACTCTACTGATTCCTCTCTAAACTTTCCCATGGTAGACATCTTGAAGGATGTCTTACTTTCAACTTTAACCAAGAACGCTATTGATTTTCCCATCAATGCTGAATCTGTAACTATAACGTGTCGCCTCTCCAGCTGCCTCAATTTGGAACCCTTCCAGCTTACTTTCCACTTTAAGCAAGAACCCCAATGAGTCTGCCCCCTGCTCCAAAAAAAAAAAAAAAAAAAAGCAATGACGCATGTTGCACACAGGCAATCTTGCACTGGTGTGTCTTCCTGGCGTCGCAGCTGTTTGCCATTGTGTACATGTGTGTGCGGCCAGATGAAGACAGAACAAGAGAGTGTGTGGCATCTGTTTCAGTTCACACGCTCCCTCTCCAATTTTCCCCTTTTAGAAAATGTAAACAGCAATTTTTTTCTCCCCCTCCAAGAAAGGACAGAAGAAAAAGAGGCAGTAGGGGATCAGAGGAAATGATCACATACAGTGGGTATCACAAGTGAACACAGCCTTGTTGAAATAATCGGTTTGGGGTGAAAATAATACGGCGATGCTTCCAAACAAAATGCTCGACCTCCTGTTCAATTAGGGTCTTGCATTTTTTATGTGTTTCTGTGCCCTGTTATAGGCATGTCCGCCAAATTTCATACCAATGGAGTCGATGGCTGATTATTTTTACCCTTTATATGGCAAGTGACTATTTTTGGTAATCTAAAAACCGTATACATACGTAGACATCATATTTTGGGTCATCGAAAACCAGTGTTGCTACTAACGCGTTAGAGTATAAAGGCGTTACTAACGGTGTTATTTTTTTCAGTAGTTAGTAATCTAATTAATTACTTTTCCCATCTTTGCAACGTTGTTACCGTTACTGCGGACGTGAAGGCGTGCAATTTGGTTGAATGACGAGAGATGTCTGAGAGACACGGAGAGAGCAGGTGGAATAGGGGAGAAGGAGAAGGCGGTTGTGACGCCATTGCAAACGCAATGCTAGGTGACTCGGACTATCAGCATAACATTCGCGTTCTCGCTAGCATTAGCATTTAGCTGGGCCAGTGTCATGTTAAATACTTCATACTATTTTTACATACAGTTCGGGGCGTTGAGATGGGTACAATTTAAAGATGTCCCGATTGATCGGGATGCTGATCGATTGGGTCCAATCACGTCATTTTCAAAGTATCGGAATCGGCAAAAAAATATCGGACATGCCTTTTTAAAAATATAAATACGTATATTTTTTAATTAAATCGTTTTCTAATTGTATTTAACGTTACAGACAAATGTCTTACACTCATCCAGAGTCTTTAGTTTTGGTTTAAAGATTGGTTCATAATAACAACAAACATCCTCCCCTGCCATTTATTGTCGCACTCACAAAGTGTGGCACCGAAAAAAACTTGGAACATGGAAGTGACGTCGTGTAACTTTATTTTAAGCGGAGGGGGTTAAGCGTTAAGCGTGGCTAAGGGGAAAAAAGGCAGAAGTCTAACTACAAGAAGCAGTCATACGGATAAACGGAGACGATGTCCAAAGTTTGGAATTATTTTAAACTTGAAAACGAAGGCAGCCCAACAGCCCGGTGCAATGTTTGCAAGGCGGACATTCCGCGTGGAGGAACGAGCAGGTTGTCGTTTAACACAACCAACCTTATTCGCCACCTGAAGAGCAAACATAAAGAAGAGACATACAATCAGTACGTCACAGCAACGGAGGCAACGGCTGTACTGAAACAACCGACGATTAAAGAGACTTAAAAAAAAGGAAAAGCTGTCGGTGAACAGTGAAAGGGCCAAAACCATAACAGCTGCGGTAACTGAACTCATCGCGTTGGATGACCAGCCGCTCTCCGTAGTAACGAATGCGGGGTTTCGCCGGCTCATGGAGATCTTGGAGCCATGTTATTCGTTGCCTTCTCGTCAACAGTTTACAAAGAAAGCGCTGCCTGCCGCACAGAAAAAGCTACGCGATCACATACAAGACAAGTTAAAAGACGTACCTGCCTTTGGATTAGAGACAGAGTAGAGATGCTGATTTTTCTAAAGAAAATCTCCATTTAATTTTGCCTGAATATGACGTTGAGAGTGAGAGTGGAGACGAAGAGTAGCTAATCGTCCCTTGATTTTAAAAAGTTTCTTGAGGTTTTATATCCATGTTTAGATACCGTGTTTGAGCTGTGAAATTTATATCTGTTCATGTTGTATTAATCTGCTGCACTAAGGCTAAGCCAAAATTAATTTTATTCTCATTGTTTGTGAATGTGAGTTTTTGACTGAATGTCACTTTTTAAGCCTAGTAAGTAGGTAAACTACCTCTTTTGAAGATTTTTGTTGTTGCACTATTCTGCACTCAATGTTTTAGTTTACATGTTTATTGTTTACATATTTTATGGCACAGTGCTGATAAGCTTTGTTTTGATCCAAAGCAGTGGAACAATGTCATGTTGGACAATAAAAAAAGATACTTGGAGCAATTGAATTGAGTTTTATTCATTTTTTATCTTAATGCATTGCCAAAATGTACATGATCGGGAAAAATTATCGGTAATGATTGGAATTCAATCGGGAGCAAAAAAAAAAAAAAAAGCAGTCGGATCGGGAAATATCGGGATCGGCAGATACTCAAACTAAAACGATCGGGATCGGATCGGGAGCAAAAAAAAAACATGATCAGAACAAGCCTAGTACAATTGATTGAAAATATTGGACTGTTTTCCTGTTCAGTATGCATTATCATCACCAAGTGGACGTTGTTTTTGTAGATGCTTGTTTTTGTTTTTAATTACCAAAAATAGTCACTTGCCCTAACTGCAACTGATTGTATACCATTACACTCTTATATAGGTCAAATTTTAAAAGATGTAAAAAGGGTGACCTATGTTTTTTTTTTGGAATGAAAAACAGTTTAATTCAATCAGTTAATATAAACATATTTGATGCGAAAGACGTTATAGAATGGATCATGTAATAACGTGTATAAACGTAACGTCAGTTATTTTGCCGAATAACTAATTCCTCTTACGTTGAGGTAATTGCGTTACTAACTCAATTACTTTTTGGGAGAAGTAATTTGTAACTAACCAAATCCTTTTTTTTAAAAGTAAGATTAACAACACTCTGTGTAATACACAATATTAGTGTCACGGAAGGAGGGCGGACGAGCGCTGTGGACCCAAAAGCAGGGAAACAAATGCGAAGCAAGGCAGGTAGGCAAGACTGGGTGGCAGTGAACTCAAACATGGTTTAATGAAAATTAACAAAAACAAAAAGTACCAACAAAAAGCCAGGGATCTAATAAAAGGCATTAAAACTTACTCAGACTGGGAATGCAAGAACACAGGGGATTAGACGTAGATATCGACCACACTGGGATAGACATTGACAATGACGCAACAAGGTGGGAAATGTAACTGGGAGCTTATATACACACACAAACAAAGGTTAACGAGACGAGGAACAGGTGGGTGATACAGGAGGATGCAGGTTGGAGGATACACTAGGAGCAGGCAAAACAGGTAAAATATTTGGGCAATCACAGGGAAAAGTCAGACTAGGAGGGAACAAACACAAAACCTGACAATTAGCATTTGGTGTGGCCTACAAGATCCAAAATGTGATGTCCAAATATGTGGAAGCCAGGTTTTAGTTAAATTATCGTTTTTATGACTAATAATTCTTTTGTATATATATTTTTTATGAATACATAAAATTTTAAATGACTAAAGCATTAATAAAAACAGAAATACACTCCTGTCATGGCCCGAATAACACTCTGAAGTTGATAAATAATAAATAAAATAGCGTTCATAATTATTGCTTAAATTCCTCCTTTTTTTTTAGAATGAAATAAAAAGATTCAACATTTTAAATAAAGAGGATAATTTCAGTTTTCTCTTTTCTTTTTTTTATTTTAATTTAAAATGTTTTGTTTTTTTTCAAAGTGAGAATATAGTGACAAACAAAAAAAGACTCAATGGCAGCCAATGATTTCAAAGTTGGACCCATAAAGAGTTAAACATCAGCTTGTGTTTGACTTGTGACTGATTTCTGGCTGACCTTTCACTATAAGTCAGATTGCTGAATGGGTGCATCTGATTAGCTTCTGAATGAGTTAGCTGTTAGATTGGATGAAAATAGCATCTTTCCTCACAAGTGGACTATTTTCATAGACTCCTTTAGAAATAGTATTCCCAAGCTCTCTTGGTACTGTATTGACGTCTCCATTAATGGTTTGTAATTTAATCAACAGCTGAGGAATGCAACATAATAAATAATTTTTCTTTTTTTTAAAAAGTCCCTCATGGGCCTCTTGAGCCAGAAGCTGAGAGAAAAAGCAAGTCTTGTCCTTTGGGTTTTGGCAGAACTTTTTGTACAAAGACCAAAATCAGAGAAAAAAAAAAGAAAAAGTGCTTAAGATTCAAAATGCTCAATTCAAGACAGTAAACATATTAGAAAGCAATTTTTGCTAAATGTGAACCTGATGTTTCTACAGAACACTCAATGACTCACCACCAGGTTTGCTTGTAAATACGACCAAAACAACTTGATTTTAGGCTCATACAGAGTACACAAGTTGATTTTTAACATCTTAAGCCATTTTTAAATTGTGAGAGACCCCACATGATGAGAAACCTGCAGTGTGTGTTCTTATAGGGTGTGGCGTATACTCATGATGACACACAGAAACACAGCACACCACCCACACAACGATAGCGCCACTAAATCATCTCATGGCGTCTCGTTATTCATGATTGTAGCCTGTGAGGAAGCTCTAAGGTCCAGGTCCAATTTGCCAAAACATTTTGATTTGGACCATAATGAAATAAAAAGGTTATTACTGTAAAAGCCCTGATGAAGGTCTGCAGTCAGAGCATTTTTCTCCCAGACTGACCTTCTCCAGGGTATTTTTTTCCTCTTTGAGAAATGGGATTTAAATGGGGGAATAACAGCCAAAGGGTTTTAAAATGATGACAGAAATCTTTATGGGCTCAAGAAAAGCTGTTATGGTGCCATTCTTGATCCATATTCCAGCCACTGTTTCCTGGAGTTTTACTTAACGCTTCCCACACATCGGGAATCCTTTTTGGTGTGTTTTTTAGGCTCAGCATTTTAATGTGTACATGTTAAGGAGATTAAAGAAAGCTATGTAGAACAAAAATGAATAAATAAATAAAAAAACAAAACAAATCAGCAACAAATCCTGATATTTACCACAAAATTAAAAGTATGGAAAAATAATAATAAATTTAAATATTATAACCAACTGACAAAAAATAAAAACAATTAATTACAAAAGGAATAGAGTGCTGTAAAATACTACAAATGGATTGTTTAATGTATTTTTACTGTATACAGACATTAGGAATCATTATTTTCTAGAATTGCAATGGAAAAATCGTATAAGCAAATAATAATGAAAAACGAACCAACTGCATCAGTATGTAAAATTTTTATAACATTATAATAAGCAGCATTCTAAATATATTAAAAATATCAAATAAAGAGCAGTACATGCGGGGCCGGATTTATGGGTGGGCCGGGGTGGGCACGGCCCTCCCAGACGTGAGTCGTGCCCACCCAATCAAAATGTCGGGAATATCTATTGTAGCGTCACACTGGATATAGAGAACGCACGGAGAGTTGATCTCACCTACTTTTTTATAGCAGGATTAACGGTTACTGTTGGCCGCAACAACGCCGAACAAGCAATCACCTAAACAAGCTGTTTTTCCAACCTCGTTTGTTATCCGCGCGCTTCCTCTCTCTCCTCCAGGCACATACACACACGCACCCTCCGCTCCACTCCTACTCATCCAACCACACACACCCATCCGTACCAGAGGCGTTCGCTGACGGTAGGAAGCTGATAGAACAGCAATAATACTGTGGGGTCGTTACACTAAATATTCGGTCAAAGAAAGTAAAAAGATATCACAATATCGGTACCAATACCATATTATTGGGTGGGCAGCCGTTTTCCTCCCGACAGAACATAAAAAAGTGTTTTTGCCAGCGATGCCGAGTAGCTGTAAAAGCTGTAGTAGTACCAAGTAGCTCTACCGATTTCACCAATGAGACGTCGCAAAAATAATCACATGACTCCATTATACAAATCAGACGCAAGCTTGCTGTCCTAGCTTCACGCCAGCCTGCTCAATCGTGTGGTCTTTAGTACCGTAAAAAAATGAAGTATTTCATATTGAGCGCTGCTCTCAACAGGACTCAAAAGTGCGGATTTCAACCTCTATACCAGTTTTTATTTGGCATTGATTGACCAAGTATAACCGGATATATGCTCCTTTTAATTTCTAAATAGTAATAATGAAGAAACTCTTCACTATTCAAACTCGGAACTATTTTTTCCATCAGAGGGCACTCATGCTGCTTGGACGAAGAATGCCTCGTTTATTTTGTTTTTCTCTCATTGGAATACATTTTTATTGTATTTCTTTGGCTTTATGCGGTTATGTAATGTGTTATTGTCCAGTATCATTATAACAACGGTTGATATACCATTGTAAAAAAAAAAATAAAAAAAAAATTAACAAAAATAAGCAGTTACTCAAAATGTCACTCTTAATTGAGTATTCTTTTCACTGCATACTTTTTTATTTGTACTTGAGTACATTTTTTGGATGACTACTTTTACTCTTACTTGAGTAATATTAGTTTGAAGTAACACTATTCTTAGTTGAGTAAAAATGTTGGCTGCTCTACCCACCTCTGCGTTTAAATATTGCAATTTAAATTTGCTTATAAAATCCACTTATTCTGGAAGTTTTCAAAATGTTTCTTAAGTAGTTTTTAAAAACAAAGGTTTAATCAAACGGTGTACCAATGAAACCATTACATATGCACTGCAAAACCCAAACCAAAAAAAAAAGAAAAGCTTCCCTTGTTTTCAGTGTAAATATACTAGAAATAAGTGAAATTATCTGCGAGTGCTTCAATTAAATTTACTCACTTAGATTTCTTGAAATAAGAAAAACACCTAGCTGAAAATAAGCTTAAAAAACTTGTCAGAAATGGTTTTAAATTCAAGAATAGATATTGTTCAAAACATTATTTGAAAGCATTTTTCTCTTGATTTAGGTGAAAAATGACCAACTTGTAGTTGTATGGCCTTAATAAGAACAAATACTGTAGCAATAGTAATACTTACTTAAAGTAAGTGGAAGAATCTGATGCATTAATCTGTTAACCAGCCGTTAACACTCAGTACAAGATGGAGAAAATTATTCGACTAGATTTAAGAAAAATTGTAGTTGTATGGCCT
Source organism: Corythoichthys intestinalis (assembly GCF_030265065.1). NCBI lineage: Eukaryota > Metazoa > Chordata > Actinopteri > Syngnathiformes > Syngnathidae > Corythoichthys > Corythoichthys intestinalis. The sequence continues at coordinate 22,109,230 of NC_080403.1, read as the reverse complement.
TAATAAGAACAAATACTGTAGCAATAGTAATATTTACTTAAAGTAAGTGGAAGAATCTGATGCATTAATCTGTTAACCAGCCGTTAACACTCAGTACAAGATGGAGAAAATTATTCGACTAGATTTAAGAAAAATTAAAGAAATGCAGAGGGTAAAAAACAAGCCTGCATTGGGGGTGCCCCCTCAAGATTTCTTAGTGCCCACTCTGGTGGGTAAACCTAGATCCGGGCCTGAGTACATGAAATAAAATTGAAATAAAACCGCCAATATTATAAGAATAACAAATGAAAAAAAAGTCTAAATAAAATATTAAGAGAAATAAAAACGTTTATCTTCAAAAGATAATTCTCAAAATATCGGTTGTTTATGAACACACAAAAAACATGAATGTTCACTATTTATTTATTAGACTATAAATTTAAGTTCCATTTGGCAATTTTCCTCATATTTTCTGAGCCGCTCATAGATGTTCATTCATTCACAGCTTTGGAAAGTTATCAAAAAATTACAAGCACAATAACTGGTCGTAAGTATCTTATAAACAGTTATTCAATGAGGCAGAAAAAAAAAAAACAAGTACTAATGACAGTACCGTCATGCTAACTGCTAAACTTAACAAATTTTCTCTTTATTGATAAGGTGGACAATTAATCTCAATCACTTGTACATTAACAATAAATATGTAAGCATGCAATATCTCTACAATTCTTAGTTCAAGCAAGAAAAAGCTCCCCAAGAATAACGCTTTGGTGTAGTCCAGTAGTGTTTGTCAGTAAATGAGTTGTCATAATAATTTATCTTTCTTGTCTCAGTTTCCCGGACTTTCCGACTGCACTGATAAAACACATTTGTAAGATATTTCAGATCAAACATCTTCATTACTGCTCCCTTTGATTTTCTCTAACCACCTTACCGGCAAAGCTTCCCTCCCTCTTCCCCCCGCACCACTATCCCAATGTTGACTAATCTGATACAGCAACAGATGTCCCTGTCTGATCTTGCACATATTTATCCATTACATCCTTTAGATTGTGTTTATCTTATAGGAACCCATCACTTCCAAGGCCAGTTATTGCTTAGCGGTCCATTTACTGTAAGGGAAAAATAAGTAGAAATTAAATAAAAGGATTTTTTTGGGTCATTATTAACGGATAAAGTGCATGATAGGTGGCGTAAATACAAAACAGATTTGACTGTTCGTCTCTCAAACCATGCGGGAAAGGAATGTTCTTCCCCGAAATAAAGGCGTTCATTTAAAATCTATTCTTCCTCCTGCACTTTGAGTTAAAGAGCAGTTGAGAAGCCACAAAGCGGTTCTGGGAAGCAGTGCGACCCAATGGATTCACAGACGCGGACTTTTCTTAACCCTGCGGACGAAAACGCTGTAATTCTCGTCCTGTCGCTTAAATGTGTCTCAATGCACACATAAAAGTTTACACACCCCAATTTGAATAACAGATTTCATATATGAAAATGGAACCTTAACAGTGGACTCAACTCAACACAAATGAAGTTTATCCTTTTTCGCACCAAAGCATGTTACAATAACAGTAAATTCTATTGAAATGGAAAGAATAGATCCAAGATTTGTTGTGACATAGTGTAAAAAAAAAAGTCAAAAACCATAGCTAACCAAGGATATAATGAATATGAAAATTGTTAACATACACTCACTGTGACATCAATATAAACAACAACATAATTTGATCAAAACGTATGGAAATAATCAGCTAATGCATTATATACAGATTGTGAATTAACCAACTTAGTTATAGACTTGCTGCAACTTGTGTTCTCAATAAGCACATGAACAAATATGAAACATATCTGTGCGAGTTATTTGAGTTATTTTCGTTTATGATGATGATCTGAAAATAAGTGATAGTTAACATGATTGTCATTGCACGTCAAATGTACAGAGCAATGAGATATCATTGTTGGCACAACCAGCCAAAGAGAACAGACGTATACATAGACAGAAGGGGTGTAACGACCAGTGTTGTTAATCTTACTGAAAAAAAGTAATTAATTATAGTTACAAATTACTTCTCACAAAAAGTAATTGCGTTAGTAACTCAATTACCTGAATGTAAGAGTAATTAGTTACTTGGCAAAGTAATTGGTGATAATTACTTTTTTTTTCCCCCTCAAAAAAAAAAACAACAACAAAAAAAAAAAAAAACATTGGCCACACTATGTGAAGTTTTTTGTGAAGGTTTTTGGTACAATTGGCCCGAGCCCAATTCTTTACCCGAATTTACCCTTTACCCTGAATCAACTGTTAAAAGTTGTTAAAATTGCTCCCATTATTGCATTTGTTCCCTTCTTTCTACTTTCGACATATGAAAGTTTTAAAACTGTTTCATCATTTAAAGATAGATTCAAGTCAAGATTTTGCCGATTTAGAAGTATTTTAGATAAAAAGTTACTTAGGTTCGCTAGGAAGGTTCTCTACAACAGAGCCGTCCTAAAAAATCTACTGCTTTAAGATGGCGGCTGTCTACTAATGCATTTAGTGCCATGCAGTGTTGTTAATTTTACTTTAAAAGAGTAATTAATTACAGTTACAAATTACTTCTCCCAAAAAGTAATTGCGTTAGTAACTCAGTTACCTGAATGTAAGAGTAATTAGTTACTTGGCAAAGTAACTAGTGATATATATATATATTTTTTTTCTCAAAAAAAAAAACAAAAAAAAAACACAGGTCACACAATGTGAAGCTTAAAGGGTTTGGGGGACAACTGGCCCTAACCCAATTCTTTACCCTCCGCTTAACTAGACACAAGGGTATTGCGATAACTAGCTAGTAACCTTTGCTATGTGTGGAAGTCATTTAAAGTTGTGAATCAATCGTTAAAGTTGTTAAAATTTCTCCCGTTATTGCATTAGTTCCCTTCTGTCTACTTTAAACATGTGTAAGTTTTAAAACTGTTTCATCATTTAAAGATAGATTTAAGTTAAGATTTTGCCGATTTAGGAGCATTTTAGATTAAAAAAAAATTACTTAGGTTCGCTAGGAAGGATCTCTACATCAGGGCCTTCCTGAGAGGTCTACTGCTTTAAGATGGCGGCTGTTTACAAACGCATGTAGTCTTTAAAACATGTTGGCAATGCAGCAGTGTCTGTCATTTGCATCTAGTTCTATAATATGATATCTACCGTGTCATGTGGGCGTAGTTTGTCGGCTATGGCTGCAGTCAGGTATTATTGGAGCCACCTAGCATCGCGGTTGCAACGGCGTCTTCCCCACTCCTGCTCAGCTCTCGTCCCCGTGAGTCCGTTTCTCTCAGACTTTTTTTTTATTCAACCAACTTAGTAACGCATAGTAACGCACGCCTTTCCCGCCTCAGTAACGGTAACGGCGTTGCCAAGATGAGAAAAGTAATTAATTAGATTACTCATTACTGAAAAAATAACGCCGTTAGTAACGCCGTTATATTGTAACGCCGTTATTAACAACACTGGTAACGACACACACAAGTTACGGTTCAGTACGTACAGTACCTCGGTATGGGAATCACATTTAATCACAGGTTCGGTACAACAGGAAAAACAAAATCGCTATTTTTATCACAGCATTTAAAAGTTAATGCATAGACTTGACTATTAGTTGATGGGACACTGGGCTCGGGGCAGATCCGCAGGGAGCCTATTTTAAAAAACTTTTCAAATATTTTCAAAAACCAAAACAGGAACCTCTCTTAGGCATATATGAGTTTCCATGAGCAGCGGCATAAAAAAATTCAAAGTCGTTTCATAATAAAATCCTGATTAATTATTTTTTATATAAGTAAACCAAAACTTAAGATTGCTATAAAATTCTCAGATTTTACGCTAGATGCACGAAAATCACCAAATGCAGAGCTTATCACCTATATTTTAGAAACATTAGCAATATTTAACATATCATATAATTTGCCAGAAATAACAACCTAAATGTCATGTGTAGAGAGATACAAAATCCAACAGGGCGGTCGTCACAAAACAAAGAGCTTTTTAAATTGAAAATTCTTGTAAGTAAATGCTTAAATCGCGGAATTTCTATAGATATGAACGTAAAATAGTCTAGATTCTTGGTTAAAAGCAAAAAAACGGGCAATTATGGTTCATTTTACGTAAATATTTCAAGCAAAAGTTATGGTATTGTATAATCCAGCATGCTGGCCGTCACGAAACAAAGAGCTTTTTAAGTTGAAAATTCTTGTAAATAAATGCTTAAATCACCGAATTTCTATAGATATGAACGTAGAACAGTCTAGATTCTTGGTTAAAAGCAAAAAAATGGGCAATTATCGTTAATTTTACGTAAATATTTAAAGCAAAAGTTATGGGATTGTCTAATCCAACATGGCGGCTGTCACAAATAAAATAGCTTTTTAAGTTGAAAATTAAATTAAAAAATAAATAAATGCTTACAGAGCAAAATAAACATTTCATTATTTGAAAATATAAAATAAATACACTTCAAAAAGTGTTAGTAATACTGTACTGCATTTGATAGTCACAATAACTTTCCTAGTAATAACTTCTTCGTCTGTTTTGGTTTGTCTTCTTTTTCCTGTATTGTCGGTTGTTGGTTTAGGTGCATGACCTCTACTGTCCCCTGGAGTAAAGGAAGACTAACCGAGAAATGGATTTTTTTGTTCTTACTCAAACTTATTCGCCGTCTGACTCCCTTCACCGAACCACGATCCCTGCCCTGTTGTAGTACATGTTGCGTTCGCTAGGCTATCACGTGTTTAAATTGTGCCTTATGAATCAAATAATGAACAATAAACTGTGAGTACCAGTGTCTCCTCTTTTGGATCCGTTTCGGTGGGGAAAACACAACCAGAGTATATTCGAATATACTGTACAGTACGGGAAAATGCAATTACCGTTACACTCTTAATTGACAGTCATTTACTTTCAATGGGAAAAGATAATTAAGACTAGTGTTGCACCGATACCATTTTTTCGCTCCCGATACCAATTCCAACAACCGGCTGTGTGGTATGGGACAATGGCAATACTGCACCAATACCACGTTTTTTTGTAAAAAATATTATACTTTTTCCTTTTATACAATATTATTGCATACTCACTGGAATACAAATTAATTGTTTTCATGGCTTGGTCAGACACTGTTTAACTCATGGTCTGCCATTGACAGCTGTGGACATCCAATGCATTTGAAGTGGGAGGTATGCCATCCTACCACTTCAAATGGATTGGATGTCGACTAGTGATAAACTCAAATACATTGGGCGTCTACTAGTGATAAACTCATTGAAATTCACAGGACGCCACATGATTGGACGCTTGTGGCCATCTATGGTAGGGAGACAAGGGGTTGGAAACTCGTTCTCATATTGCGCAGCATTGGCCACAATTTCTCAGTAGGGAAGACTGGGGAAATGTAAGACACCCCCTCTATCTAAGTGAGGGAGCACGTCTGTGATCATGCAACCATTATGTTTTCTTTCTCTTTTCCCCCTCTTCATCCTCTTAATGCAGCCAACCTATTGTGTTGGTCAGAGGGTGGTGAGGGACACTTGAGGATCATGTTTTCAAGCCCCGACCAATTCACCTTGTTCATGAAGAAGAGATCCTCCCCCGACTGTGGTAAACATGTTTATTCCACAAAAATATATTTTTTGCATGTAAAGTTAATTTTTCTTTCTGTCAATTTAATCAGCTGTTGAGCAAAAGCAAATTGATTTAGCTTGAAAATATTTTATCACACATGTTGATGAAGTAACAACATGTAAAACAATGTGATGATGCTAGTTTAAGATTAGCCTATGTAGCCCCCTTTTCGCACAGAGAACGTCGAGTCACCAACACAGGACAAGAATGAAAGTGTCCAACCTGGGTTATTCCCGGGCAGTGTTGTTAACAACGGCGTTAGAGTATAACGGCGTTTCTAACGGCATTATTTTTTTCAGTAGTGAGTAATCTAATTAATTACTTTTCCAATCTTTGCTACGCCGTTACTGAGGATGTGAAGATACGCAATGCAATTTGGTGGAATGTGGCACAAGTCTGATTTTATCACAGTTGCCAGGGAGATATCATCAGAAGGAGCAGGGAGGAAGGAAGAGGGGTGGTGACGCCATTGCAAATGCGATGATGATTGGCTTGGTGGCTCGGAGCGTTAGCATAGCATTCACGTTCTCATTAGCATTTAGCGTGGTAAGTTTGATCTTAAACTGTCGGGCAACTTATTATTATTAATTTTTTTTACATACAGTTCGTGGCATACAGGCGGGTACAATTATTTGAAAATAATGTACTGTTTTCCTGTTTTAAAAAAAATATTACCGTATTGGCCCGAATTTAAGACGGTGTTTTTTGCATTTAAATAAGACTGAAAAAGTGGGAGTCGTCTTATATTCGGGGTCTAGACATATACCATTCACGACGCTAGATGGCGCCAGATATCATTGAAACGAATGCTGAACTTGAGGAGTAATGTTCTGTCATGACAGATCTTAGCTACTCTGAAGTTGACAACAAAAATCTACCAGCAGTGATTATGAGATTCACAAACAGGAAGAACAAAGTAGCTCTGATGAAACAAGGAAAAAAGCTCAAAGGTACTAATGTCTATCTAAATGACCATCTAATCAAAAGAAATGCTGATATCGCCAAAAAAGCAAGAATCTTAAGGAAGCAAAACAAAATTCAGAATACTTGGGTTATGAACTGTAAAGTATATATCAAACTTAATGGCCCACCCGAAAATGCTAAAATACTAGTTATTAGAAACATTGAAGAACTGAACAAGTATGAAGGAGTGCAATAGTGGGTCAATAAGGGTGAAACAGCTCACCAGATATTATACAGGTATTTTCGTATAATGTCACCAATCTGAATTAGTTATGTATGTCCTTCCAGAATCCTTGATTCAATGTTAAACACTCCAAACGAACAGATAGCAATTAAGGACATGGATATGGTTAAAAAAAATTCTACAGCATGGACAAATGGAACTGGAAACTGTAAAAAGATATGTGGACACTATGAATGAAGTAGAGGTTGAAAGAGACCCGGATAAGAATTTCTTTTCTTCTATAGTTAAAAGCTGTAATTATTTCACCCAAGAACAGGACAGGAACAGTGTAAAATCTGAGAACAAACTGTCAATCATACATTTTAATAGCAGAAGTATGTATGCTAATTTTGAATCTATCAAGCAATATTTGAATACTTTTCCCCAACCTTTCAAGATCATAGCTATTTCCGAAACTTGGTTCAATATGGAGAAGGGTATACATTTTTTTCTTGATGATTATGAGTTAGTTTATATGAACAGAGCAAATAAAGTAGGGGGTGGGGTGGGCCTATATATTCATAAATCCATTAAATTTACTGTCCTAGCAAATATGACGTTAGAAATTGATGGAGTAATGGAATGTTTATCTGTAGAGATTATAAATGATAAAAAAAAGAATATCATTATATCGTGCATATATCGGATGCCAGGTTCGAATATAGAAACTTTTAATGAATGGATGGATACATTGTTTTCTACTCTGAATCACAAAACATTATTTATTTGTGGTGATTTTAACATTGATTTGTTAAATCCCATGAAACAAAAAGGCATTGATGACTTCCTTGATACGATGTACAGTTTGAGTTTATACCCAACAATTACAAAACCTACCAGAGTAACATCACATAGTGCCACAATAATTGATAATATTTTTACAAACATTATGGAAAATCAAATTACCAGTGGCCTATTTATTTGCGACATTACTGACCATCTGCCTGTCTTTTCCTTGGATGATTGTAGTTTTAAAAAAACCAAAGATCCTTTAAAAACTGTGATTAAACGTATAGTAACGGAAGAAACTATTAATTCCTTGAATACTAGTTTAGCAAGTCAAAACTGGGGCGCAGTATATAACAAATCAGAGGTGAACATTGCCTACAACATTTTTTTGGATATATTCACTTCATTGCAAAACAAGCATTGTCCATTAAGTGAATGTTGTATTAAGAAAAAATGTATAAAAAGCCCTTGGCTTACAAAAGGAATAAAGAGCGCTTGTAAAAAGAAAAACAAACTCTATAAATTGTTTATCAAATTCAAAACAATAGAAGCTGAAGAACGTTATAAGAAATATAAGAACAAATTAACTGATGTTATAAGAAGGAGCAAACAGTTGTATTACAAAAACAAATTGTACGAATATAAAAATAACATGAAGGGAACTTGGAACATACTGAACAGTTTGATTAAACATGGACCACCAAAGTCTACATATCCCAACTATTTTTTAGATGAAAGTGGAGAGAATTATGAAATGAACGAAATAGTGACTAAATTCAATAATTTTTTTGTAAATGTTGGCCCAAATTTGGCTGCTGATATTCCTGACCCAGGTTCTGACAAACACTTCTCAAATATTACGCATAATCCATGCTCTATTTTTCTTTCAGCAACAAATGAACAGGAAGTGATAAACACTGTACTTAAATGTAAAAGTAAGATTTCTACTGACTGCCATGATATCAATATGAATTTGGTTAAAAGAGTTATTTTAAACATTGCAAAACCCCTAACATACATATTCAATTTATCATTCCAATCTGGTTGTTTTCCGGCAAAGATGAAAATTGCCAAAGTAATCCCATTATTCAAAGATGATGACAAGCATTGTTTTTCCAATTACAGACCAATTTCTCTGCTGCCCCAGTTTTCAAAAATTTTGGAGAAACTCTTCAATTCCAGACTTGAAAGTTTCTTGACAAACATCAGATAATACATGAAGGACAATGTGGTTTCAGAACCAATAGAACGACATCAATGGCAATAATTGATGCATTTGAAGAAATCACGACTGCTATACACAAGAAAAAACATGCCATCGGTGTTTTTATTGACCTTAAAAAGGCGTTTGATACAATAAATCATTCAATTCTACTAAATAAGTTGGAAAAATATGGAATTAGAGGTGTGGCTGGGGACTGGGTGAAAAGCTATTTATCAGAAAGGGTACAATATGTTAAGATGGACGAGAACATATCTGGCACACTTCACATTAGCTGTGGTGTCCCTCAAGGGTCTGTGTTGGGACCAAAACTTTTCATTGTGTATATGAACGATATCTTCCACGTATCCAATGCATTAAAACTTATCTTATTTGCTGACGACACCAACATATTCTATAGTAGTGATAATTAAAGCGAGCTAGTAACTACTGTTAATAAGGAACTAAAAGCCATAAAGAAGTGGATGGATATAAATAAATTATCCCTAAATATTAAGAAAACAAAGGCAATGTTATTTGGTAATCAAATAGCTAATTCTGAGTTGAAAATAATAATTGAAGGTCTACCAATTGAAAATGTAAATGAAGCTAAATTTCTCGGCGTTATAATTGATAACAAGCTGTCATGGAGACCCCATATCAGATACACGAAAAACAAAATCTCCAAATGCCTGTCAATCATAAATAAAGCAAAACAATACCTTGATGTAAATGCACTTCGGATTTTATACTGCACTTTGGTACTCCCATACTTTTCATATTGTGTCGAAGTATGGGGGAACACTTACCAAAGTGCATTATATCCATTAATTACATTACAGAAGCGAGCAATTCGGATTATACATAAAGTGGGTTTTTTAGATCACACTCATGATTTATTTACTCAATCAAAACTGTTGAAATTTAATGATCTTGTGAAATACAACACATCAATATTTTTATTTAAAGCATTTCATAAGTTATTACCCCTCAATTTACAATGTCTTTTTACAGGCAAGGCAAGGCAAGGCAAATTTATTTATATAGCACAATTCAACACAAGGCAATTCAAAGTGCTTTACATCACATGAAAACCATAAAAATCACATTTAAATCAACACAACGTAAAAACCAAGACAAAAGATCGCATTTAATCACAGAATAAAAATAAATAAATAAAAATAAAACAAAAATAGAAATAAAGCAAAAACTACTACTACTAATAATCATTGAAATCAGCAATGGAGATAAGCACAAGAGGAATAGAAGGCAGGTAGATTGAAATATATAGACAGTTATGGATATGCAGTGCTAAACAAAAGCGTTTTTAGCCCTGATTTAAAGGAGCTAACGGTTTGAGCATACTTCAGACGTTCGGGTAACTTGTTCCAGAGGTGAGGAGCATAATAACTAAATGCTGCCTCACCCTGCTTGGTTCTTGTTCTTGGAACATGCAGAAGACCCGTTCCAGACGACCTTAGGGGTCTAGATGTCTCATAGGAATCTAACAAGTCAAGCATGTATTTTGGTCCAAGGCCATTAAGTGTTTTGTAGACGAGCAGTAGTATTTTATAGTCTATCCTTTGACTCACTGGAAGCCAGTGTAGCGATTTCAAAACCGGTGTAATGTGGTCCAGCTTCCTTGTATTTGTGAGGACTCTGGCTGCAGCATTCTGTACAGTGCAACAGCAATCTCATAATCTGAGAAGATTTGCCAACTTTCCACAACCAAAATTTCGTACTACTCTTAAAGGATTCTGCGTGTCTGTATGTGGGGTAAAACTCTGGAACAGTTTGGGATTACATTATAAGCAATGTCAAAGTATTCAGAAATTCAAATTGCTGTATAAACATCAGGTCTGGTCACGATATACAGAAAGAGGTCTTTAATAGTCTTGGGTGTATGCAGAAATATTACATGTTTTATGTATAATATTTTGTACATATGTAATAGTTACTCATGTATTATTAGTGATGTGTATGAATATATATATATATATATTATGCGTATATATTGGTGTTATTATGATTACTGCAACTATTATTATTATTATTATTATTATCAATGTAATCATTATGATTAGTACAGCTGTTGTAGGGAAGTGACTGCATTCCTATGGAATTTTTGGAGTGAAATGGGGGTGGGACTCAAAAAAGCTCGGCTTCTTCCCACTCCTTTTCGAGCTACACGTGTATGTATTGTTATAATTTTTGTTACATTCATCATGACTGTTTAGTTTTTATTTTATTGTATTTTATTTTTTCCATACTTGTTTTTTGTTTTTTGTTGTTATTGCTCGAAATAAATAAATCAAATCAAATCAAATCAAGTTTAAGCAGTTTGCATTATTTTATTGCAATGTTTTTCCTTGTTCAGATTTGTTTCAAGACTAGTTACAGTTAGACCTCATTTTGATGGTTAATGCAGTTATTGCAATTTTTTTTTTTTTTTTTTTAAATCACAATAGATTGGTTTATTTACATTTCAAAAACCAGTAGCCATTCATTTACAAATGTTGTTGCACTTTAGTTTACATATTTAAATGTTCAGATATTAAGATTTGAATGAGGTAAAATAACATGCTTTTTCTCCAAATATATTGTTATAATCATTTGTTTCAGATGTACTGTAATTATTTTCTGTATAAAAATTAACTTGGTGTTCAAAAAGTCTTTTTTCAAACTTGAGTCTTGAAAAAGAGGGGGTCGTCTTATAATCAGGGCCGTCTTATATTCGGGCCGATACGGTATTACCAAAAAATAGTCACATTCCCTTAACTGTTCTTGAATGACATATCCATGAACCTTTAATCAAAACAACTAAAGCAAAGATAGGAGAGGCAGAAGATTCAGAGCCTCACCTGCATATTGAAAAATATATCTATATATATTAGGGGTATGACAATACTCACGGTTCAGTACGTAGCTCCGTACGGGGGGTCACGGTTTGGTGTGGGTTCAGTACAACAGGAAAAACAAAAAGGCTTTTTTCCTCACAGCATTTAATAGTTAAAGTTCATATACTGTTACACTGTTATATAAGTAACATTTTTAAATTCAATCAGTTAATATAAACATCTTTTTTGTGAAAGATTTGATAGAATGTATAATGAATCAACGTGTAGAAGATGTAACGTCAGTTACTTTGCTGAGTAACTAATTACTCTTACAATGAAGTAACAGTTACTAAGTCAATTACTTTTTGGGAGAAGTAATTTGTAACTGTAAGTAATTACTTTTTTAAAGTATGATTAACAACACTGTTCCCGGGACATCTCCCTATGTCATCTCCCTATGTCTGAAAGCAAATCCTGTGTCACCTTACACAGGAATTTACCGGGATATAAGTCTGAAACGGGGCTTAGAAGAAGTTACAAAATTGTGGCAATGGGGTAAAGTGAGATGTCTCACTTGACTTCTTCATGTCAGTAGTGACACTACACAACATCACATATGGATTTAGAACTACTACATTTTCTCTCATTAAGCATCTGCATTATCCATAGTGTTGGACAGGCCAAACCCTGAGCTGCAACCTGCCAGAAGATCTGGATGGCCCACCCATGCAGATGATCCACCTGTAGATGAACTGCACGCTTCAGACAATTCAGTAATTGATACTAATGCATCCACTGCACAAGGTCCACCTGGATGAGCCTGGCCAGCTGACTCAGATGCGCCACGTGGTCGCAGTCAGAAATTGGTTGGGAAAAGGTAATGTTGCAAACACAATACCAACCCTAAAAAGAACACAACCAAAAATAAAATTGTAGTTAGCAGCTCTGAGGAGATTGATACCGTATCCTTGTCCCACTTGCCCAATGAAGAGAGTTCTGAGGATGAAAGAAGTGATCCGGGAACATAGATCTGACCATGGGTAATTTTGTCATATTAAGTTACGGTGCATGATGATATTCTATTATGGTGTAGTAGATCTTGAGTTGCTTTCAGGCGTTTGAAAATGTGTTTTTTCAACCAAACCCGAGGATGCTGTTACTATTCAGACATTCATTCTTAATTGTCTTGTTGTCAAGCTACCTGTTAGGATTCTAACTTTCACAAAATGTCCTAATATGATTTTTGATATTAAGATAGATAAAGTAACTGAATCAGTTTATCATCATTGGTTCACTTTACCCCTTTAATTTCTACAGTCTGTCTCACTTTGCATTTTAGATGGGGTAAAGTAAGATACAAAACCACATTTTTTTTTTTTAAAAGTAGTTATGTTTTTAATACTATTCATCCTGAGTATATTCTAATCATTTCCATTGCTAGGAAACATCATAAATTCATGAGAAATATGTAAACTTTACTGGTTTGTTGTTTTAGCTTGCTTGGACGACACCAAATGTAAAAAATGTTTCACATTGCCCCAGTCTCCCCTACTCCACAAAACCAGTGATGTGATTCTAGTGCCGTGTCGGTGCCGATACCGTATTGGTGGAACACTAATTAAGATTGCGGAGTGATAAGTGATTTGAGTTATAAGTTTGATTATCAAAGAACTAATTTAACTTGCATCACAAGGCTCCACTGTATATTTACCCTCTGATGCAAAAGAACAGCTTATGACACGAATGTTAAATGGTGGCTGGTGTAGTTTTGTGAAGTAACCACATAAGAAATGATTCACCCCTCCAAACTCTTTCCAAGTGTGAATATTTCTGTCAAAGTTTGTATTTTGTAAGAACCACACTGGCCGCAACCCATTTAACGTCCCATTAGGCTGGAGTGGCATGGTAACATTTTGTGCCATAGAATGAAACAATGGCAATAAAAAGTCATGAAGTATACTTCTGTGGTATATTACGAGTTCCAAGTCCAACGACTTCAGTTGTATGGAAAATGCAATTAGCTCACCATGTAAGGAACAGGCCAACGAGTCGGCTTTTGTGAAGTCAAGCTCCCGCCGCGGTGTTTAAAGATGTGTCAAAGCTGTTGCGTCGGCTTAGACTGGAGGCTAATTCTATCATTATAAGTGCTGCCAATTGTCTGACGTTGTCCTGGGAAACAGATTCTAATTGACTTGCCGCTTTTACCGTGGAATACATTAACAGTCATTACCTCACTGCAGTCGGAGGTCACGCGCATTTCATGTAATTCCATGTGTTCAAGGGTCACATTTTTTTCCCTTGTGTGTTACTGTTTTTCCTATTTAATAAACAGCTGACAGTGATGTAGGTCCACGTGTGAACGCATTACACTAGGTAACATAAACACTTTATTCTTAATCTTCACTCATTTTCGGTCACTTCCTCTTAATTTTGAGGCATTTTCGGGTAACTACGGTGGTATGAAAAAGTATCTGAACCTTTTGGAATTTGTCACATTTTTTAATAAAATCCCCATCAAATGTGATCTGATCTTTGTCAAAATCACATAGATGTAAAAACAGTGTCTGCTTTAACTAAAACCACTGAAATATTTATAGGTTTTCAAGCATTTATAGGTTTTCTTACTTTAATGAGGATAGCATGCAAACAATGACAGAAGGGGGAAAAAGAAATAAGTGAACCCTCTGCCTAAGGAGACTTAAAAAGCAATTGAAACCAATTTTTATCAAACAATTAAAGTCCGGTGTGTGCCCAATCACTATTGAGTGGTTTAAAGCTGCCCTGCCCACTATAAAACACACATCTGGTAAGAATTGTCTTGATGAGAAGCATCATGGTCAAAAAGGCTGTCTGAAGACCTGCGACCAAGGATTGTTGATTTGTATAAAGCTGGGAAAGGATACAAAACCATCTTTAAAAGTCTGGATGTTCATGTTCATCAATCGACAGTCAGAGAAGCTGCAAATAGAGAGAGTTTGGCACTGTTGCTTGTCTCCCAAAGAGTGGCCGTCCACCAAAGATGACGCAAAGAGTTCACCGCAGAATACTCATAGAGGTAACAAGGAACCCTAGAGTGTCTGCTAAAGACATACAGAAATAGCTATCACAGTCCAACATCCCTGTGCACACATTAACTATATGTAAAACTGGCCAAGAATGGTGTTCATGGGGGGACTCCATGGAGAAAGCCACTGCTGTCTAAAAAAAACCCCATTGTTGCTCGTTTAATGTTCGCAAAAAGGCACTTGGACACTCCACAGAAGTTCTGGCAAAATATTTTGTGGACTGATGAAACCGAAGTTGAATTTTTTGGGAGTAACACACAACGTCATGTGTGGAGGAAGAAAAATGGAACACCTCACCAACATCCACACCGCATCCCCACCGTGAAGCATGGTGGAGGGAGCATCATGATTTGGGGCTATTTTTCTGCCTCAGGGCCTGGACAACTTGCAATCGTTAATGGAAGGATGAATCCAAACGTTTCTCAGAATGTTTTGCAGGAAAAACTGAGGCCGGCCGTCATACAGTTGAAGCTAAAAAGAGAAAGAAAGCTGCAAAGACAAATATCCAAAACACAAAGGTAAATCTACTTCAGAATGGTTTCTGTAGAACCAAATACACATTCTGGAGTGGCCAAGTAAAAATCTAGACTAAAACCCCATTGAATTGCTGTGGTATGACCTAAAGACAGCGATTTATGCCAGACAACCCAGGAATCTGACTGAACTACAGTAGGTTTGTAGAGAAGAATGGGCCAAGATTAGTCCTGATCGATGTGCCACTGATCTACAGCTACAGGAAGCATTTGGTTGAAGTTATTGCTTCCAAAGGGAGGTCACAAAATATTAAATGTGATGGTTCACTTACTTATTTTTCCCCCTTCTGTCATTGTTTGCATCCTATCCTCATTAAAATATGAAAACCTATAAATGTCTGGGTGTTTTTAGAAAAGCAGAGAGTTTTTTCATCTGTGTGATTTTGAC
This sequence comes from Corythoichthys intestinalis, assembly GCF_030265065.1. Taxonomy (NCBI): domain Eukaryota; kingdom Metazoa; phylum Chordata; class Actinopteri; order Syngnathiformes; family Syngnathidae; genus Corythoichthys; species Corythoichthys intestinalis. The sequence continues at coordinate 22,093,662 of NC_080403.1, read as the reverse complement.
AAAGATCAGATCACATTTGATGGTGATTTGATGCAGAAATGTTAGCAATTCCCAAAAGGTTCAGATATTTTTTCATACCACTGTACCTTAGTAACTTATTGGTTGCTATTGACAGCAGTAGACATCCAATCCTTTTTGACTAAGAATGTTCATTCGCCATTCCAAATAAAAGAATCCTCCTATGATCTGAGAGCAAGCAGAATGTTTTCCTACCAGACCATTAGGACCACAATGAAATCCTTCTCGATTGTAAACACTGGGGCTCGCCTGTGGAATACATGTGATGCAGCGCTAACGAATATTAATTCATTAAGTTACTTAAAAAAAATGTATAAACGAGATATAATAAACCAGTACATTGGCCAAACTTAGCTGTAAAATGCACACACTTCACAGATAAGATGTTCTCACAGCAAAGGATGCTTAAATGTCAGGGTCAAATAGATAAGACATAACATTCTTAGGACATGCCCCTCAACAAAATCACATTACTGAATCTGCCATTGCAACGTTACGTACTAAGTTTCCTCTTGAGACAAAAATGGAACTGGTAGACTGGGCACTGAGTTCGATGGATAGAATATTCTCTACGATGCGGCCTACATCGGCCCAACGCCCGTGTCCAGCCACCACCTTCACGTCTGGTTATATGGAGGATGCCTGGGGTAAATGGAGGCCACTATGCCTAACGTCCCTCCAGATTAGAGCCTAGTTCGGGCCTAAAAAATCCAGCCCGACCCGACACGGCCCGCTGGTATTGAGGCCCGACCCGGCCCGAGCTCGATCACTTAACTAGATTTGCAGGCCCGAGCCCGAAAAACCCGATTTTTTTTTTTTTTTTTTTTTTTTGAGTGACGCGGAAAAAACGCAGCAGCAGCAATTTATTTTCATTTCTTCGAGTTGGCAGAAAAAAAAACGCAAGTTTTCTTAATGTTTAAATAATCTACATATTTTTTTGAGAATTATCAAAGCATTCACACAACGAAATAACGCTGGGAAAGTTTGTTAAACATATTTCTGAGTGTGTGGGATATTGTTCTCACATGGACGCGCCTCTCTGTCAAGGAAATGAAAATGAGGGCGGCGCCTCGGCCGTGCGCAAACGGTACAGCGGGAGGACAAGAATAAAGAGCGGCCGGCGCCACGGCGTTCGTGCACACGCACAAGCAAAAGCGCAATACAGAGAGCCTGCTCTCCATTTTTTTTTTTTTTTTTTTGAGTGACGCGGAAAAAAACGCAGCAGCAGCAATTTATTTTCATTTCTTCGAGTTGGCAGAAAAAAACGCAAGTTTTCTTAATGTTTAAATAATCTACATATTTTTTTGAGAATTATCAAAGCATTCACACAACGAAATAACGCTGGGAAAGTTTGTTAAACATATTTCTGAGTGTGTGGGATATTGTTCTCACATGGACGCGCCTCTCTGTCAAGGAGAGGGAACAGGAGAGGGCGGCGCCTCGGCCGTGCGCAAACGGTACAGCGGGAAGACAAGAATAAAAAGCGGCCGGCGCCACGGCGTTCGTGCACACGCACAAGCAGAAGCGCAATACAGAGAGCCTGCTCTCCATTTATTTATTTATTTATTTTTTAAAATAATTTATTAGTCCGGCATGGCGGCCCGACCCGAACTGACCCGAACGTGAATGCTTAAAATGTGGGACCGACCGACCGAACCGGGTCGGGTCGGGTTCGGGTTCGGGCACAAAATCTAACCTCTACTCCAGATAGAGGACGCCGAGGACCTGTACATCTTTGGCTCGCTGATGGCTCTTGCCTTCCTATTGCTACTTGGTGCTCTCTGGGTTCGTCGCTTCTCGATGAGGATGAAGAACCAACTCCATGAGATACTGGAGGTTGCTCGTCGCAACGGCGACGAATTGGCACTGTTAATGAAGGAGCAAGCAACGCTAAGTGACGCCGCTGCACGACTGGCCACTAAAATTGATGCGGAGCTGCGTGATCATGAGAGACTCGCTCGGGCAAACCGGGCTAGGGATGATGATGACTAACCTCCTAAACCGGGCAAGGGATGATGACGAGAAATCTCCTACAGGGGATACTACACATGCGAGCCTCCATAGCACCCCAGGCCTTCCCACCCTTCACCTACTTGGACATGAACTGATAAAATACACTCAAATTACTATATGCGAAATCTCCATGGCAATCAATGACTTTTGAACGAAATGTGGACTGGACTGATACATAACATGCTGCTTGTGCGACCCAGGTGGAAGGGGGACGGGTTTATGATAAGCTTCTGCTTTTCCCGTCTTCCTTGTCTTGTCTGTTTTCATCTTTCCTTCGGGTAAACAAATTACACTCTGATAATGTCCATACTCTGAACCAGTTAAAGATTTCTTGATGATTTTATTTTTTTCTTTATTCATTTTTTTGTTTATGATGATCCTTTCTTGATGATTTCTTTTATGATAATCTGATGATGATGATTATGACAATAAATTCATTCATTCAATTCATTCATTCATTCATTCATTCGCCCCCCAGTCAAAACAGATTGGACGTCTAGTGCCGTCAATAGGACTGAAAGATGAACATTCTCAAAAATCAGTTGGATGTCTGTCGCTGTCAATGGGAGCCAATGAGTTATCTTGGGTCACTTCCTGAATATTTTTGGGAATTCATTTTGGGCATGTACACTTTGAATCCTTTCTTGTTGGTTTCACGGCATTTCTGTTTGCCGGCGACTTTCTGTTGATTTCGGGGTACTTATGGATCATTTCAGTTGGTTTTGGGTAGAGCTGTCCTTTAACCGATATCTCGATATTGTCCAACTCCAAAATTCGATACCGATATGCGGTTGTGGACATAACATATCCATTTTTTTTCAATCATTTATTGTGTATTTAATTTCTGCACAATGAATGCAAATTGTCTGCTCACATAACAAATCCCAAGCATCTTAGGGGCAGTTTACATGGCGACTCTGCGACACAAAGACACAATGACTGAGTAGCGGACTCGCCTTGCGTGCATGTGGTGTCGGCGAAGACGAAAAATTCTGAATCCTGCCTCCAAAGTGGTAGAATCCGATTGCGGGGAATAGAGGGGGGCTTCCTCGGCATGCATATCAAAGGCTCCCGCGATCTCGCACCGTTAACATCAGCACTCCTACACGTCACATTGGGCGTGCGCAGCGGTGCTACTAAACATTAAAAAAAGCAAATATGGTGGAATGTCGGCTTTAATTTACTGTTTTAATAATAATAAATTAAATATGTTGAATGTTTCAATTTTTGTGCCTTTTTGAACAAAAGAAAAATGGCATTGCTTCGAGTGGGCGGGCATATTTTTCTCCGGGCTGAGGGAGCTTGGTGGGGTCAAAGTGCATCATTCTCTGCCGCCCTGTAAATCTGCACTGCCCCCTTGGCCCTTGCATGAATACTACATCGTTTTCATGCGGAATTGTGACATTGTTCGAATGGAGATGCAAATGCAAATTTGAAATTTTTTCGTCTTCTCGGAGAGTCACCATGTAAACGGCCCCTTAGTTCAGAGACATATACTGTAATGGTCAATAAGCACAACTGCTGTACTAAACTGTGAACAACCCTTGTGCAAATGCGGAAGGCAGATGGCTTCTACATTCACTTTGAAGGCAACACGCCCATTGCCCCAAAACCGATAATGAAAAACTGATGTCGATTTTGTCCGATATTAATCTTAAAATGCTTTTCTCGGCCGATTTGATCAGCCACATGATAATATTGGATGACTTAGGGGTAGTTTACATGGCGACTCTGCGACACAAAGACGCAATGACTGAGTAGCAGACTCGCCTCGCGTGCATGTGGTGTCGGCGAAGACGAAAAATTCTGAATCCTGCCTCCAAAGTGGAAGAATCCGATTGCGGGGGGTTGTGGGGGGCTTCCTCGGCATGCATATCAAAGGCTCCCACGGCGTGAGACCGCGCCGTTAACGTCACTACTCGTACACGTCACATTGGGCATGTGCAGCAGTGCTACTAAACATTAAAAACATCAAATATGGCAGAATGTGGGCTTTAATCTACCGTTTTAATAATATTTTTAAATTAAATATGTTGAATGTTTCAATTTTTGTGCCTTTTTGAACAAAAGAAAAATGACATCGCTTCGAGTGGGCGGGTATATTTTTTTCTGGGCTGAGGGTGCTTGGTGGGGTCAAAGTGCATCCTTCTCTGTCGCCCTGTAAATCTGCACTGCCCCCTAGGGCCTGGCATGAATACTACATCAAATTTCATGCGGAATTGCGACATTGTTCAAATGGAAACGCAAATGCAAATGTAAATTTGAAATTTTTCGTATTCTCGGAGAGTCACCATGTAAACTGCCCTTTAGTCTTGGGGAACTTACGGGTCACTTTCTGTTGATATTGTGGTATTCCCGGGTCACTTTCTATTAATATTAGGAGCAATTTGAGGTTTTTATTGTTTCTTGTAAAAAATAATGACCACTTATGGAGATACTTTGCTGGAGTTGAAAATCAATAGGAGTGAATAAAAACATTTTTGTGAGAGTTGTATGTGTCATTGGAAATACATGGGAACATTGAAAATGTATGGGGAAGTTTTTGTCAAATTTTGGTGGAATTGTGCGTTTTTGCCAAATACTGGCTGATAGCTTGTGCAAATTGATTTTGATAAGTGAGTTATGTGAAAAAGACAAAAAATATAATATTTTCAAAATTTGAATTTTATTTTTGTTCTTGCCATTGGAAATGTATGGGGCTTTAAAAATAAAAATAAAAAGTGTTTTTGGCGTAAACGTGAAGAAAAATCAAAAGAGAGCCTACGTTGTGTAAACGTTTGGAACGTTTCAAAGTAGGAACAATGTTAATTGGTCAAAGGGTGTGGGCTGGATGGTGCACTGAATAATTGGACGAAAAAAAAGACAGAAAAAAATGTTTTTAATTATTTTTGCAAAGCATCCCCACAATAAATGTAAAAAATTGTATTACATTTTTCTGATGTGTAATAGTGGAAACAAGCATTAAAAAACAGTATTTCCAGGAAGTGACAGCTTGATTTTATTCATGCTAGTACTACTTTAGCCAATCAAAGGTAAGTATCCTAAAATACTCGCCGTTCCTCATTACATCATTAATACCTATAATAACATGCACCTGTGCTTGAGTATGTGTATGTGCATGGATATAACTGAAATCACAAGATGGCTGCGCCCATAAGCAGCATCAGTGTGTATACATTGCTTTCTCCATTATCAGAGGTCTATGAAATTCATGATTGCAAACATAAATACTTTGAGCATCTGTCTTTCACTAAAAGGTGTTTTCTGTCCCTTCAAATTTCATCAATTTTGTTTCACAACACAAAGCAAAAAAAAAAAAAAAAAAATCGACCAAGTGACCGCTTGTGAATCCAGAAGCGTATAACTTTTGGGCTTTTACAACTCAAGATATGTATCATGATTTGTTAAAACCACAATTTCAAACATTTCTCCAGTGTTTTAAAAACATGAGTGACTGTGACATATTTTTAGGATCAAGAATTACAGCACACTCTCCACACCCCATTTGGTGTTTGATTGAAATTAGCTCTACTCCAGCTCACCCACAACCCTAATGAGGACAAATGCTCAATAAAATGGATAGATGGCTAAACGGCTAGTTTGATGACAGCCTCCGTTTCGGACAAAATTCCCTCGAGGCTCGTTGGCCGCCCACCCCTGAGGCATTAAAAACAAATGAGGGGCTGATCATCGGGGGTTCCCAGCCGACTGGTACTTGGCCCCCCTTTGACATCCTACTAGCCCTATCACGCCTCTCCCCGTCTGTCTCTCTTCACCCCCCCTAAATCTATTGAACCCTCCTTTTCAGCTAGTCTCATATCACCCATAACAAATGGGATCCTCCTCCCCCCTTTTCTCTCTCCCTCTCATGCACTCCCTCGCTTTTTCCTCCTCCGACTCAGTGCCGATGAAAGGCAGGCATTGAGTCGGCAGTGGCATTCCAAAACCTCAGGCCTCGGCTCCAGCGTGTCTGGCTATTCAACACTGCTGGGAGCCATTAGTTTAAGTAAGGCCTGACCCACCTACTCACCCACAGAAAACCCTCAGATCTCCTGTTACACTCGGAGAGAGGTGGGGGCAGCTTCGACGTGCCCGTGCGTGAAGGACAGAGATGGGTTAATACGGTTGGTGCAGGTATTTTTGTGCATGGTGGGCGAGTGTGAAAGTGTAAGGAAAAGACTGACTGCATGTGTGCGTACATCTTTTACGTATAAGCAGTGGGGTCACACTTTCTCTTGGCAACATCTGCCGCTAAAATTTCCAAACGGGAAGGCCAAGTGTGCAGCCAGACGACAAAGTCCAACCCCTTGACTCAAATTGGAATCCGCGAACCCTAGTTTGGGCATACGCAAAATAATTTAGCAACAAATTATTATTCCGTGTATTTTAGAAAAGTCTTTACAAGGACCAAAGCGGTAATAAAATAGTGGATTTTCAAGTGATTGTTTTTCCAGGTTTTTATACTATACATAAAGGCAAGTCCAAATCTCTATTTGAGTGTACAAAAACAGAAAAAGAAGTTATTTAAAAAGACAAACATTATTTACAGAAGTTATCGTATCATGTTTGCTTTTGTTTGTGAATCACTGTTTTCCATTAGATAGTAGTAGTAGTAGTGGCTGTAATTATTCACCACTTCAATTGTTTTTTATCACTACCTTCCTCTTACAGTTCAAATGGATTGGACGTCTATCACCATCAATGGCAGCCAATGAGTTAACAACTGTTTTATGCACCGTCTGTTTGTTTTGTGTGGTGATTCATCACACATCTGGTTTGTTGGTGCTGTGACATCTAGTAGCCGTTTTGCATCACTGTTTTAAGGAATTCAGCACTGAATAATTTTAAAATTGACGTTAGAGATGACACAAGCAATTTATGGCGATAGATAATTTACTATTGTTTTTGTTCTCAATATACTGAGATCATATCACCTACCATTGGATGTGATTGCCTTCAGTATAGCATCACTTTGTGCTTTAATATGCAAGACAGCACAGAAGTCTGAAAAGTGCAGTGAAATTAGCAGAAAGAAGAAGCAGCAGGTAGGTTTATAATTATCGTTCTGCGAGGTGTTTTACATTATATTATACCATTAAGCTAGTTTTTGTCATGTAAAATCGTCTCATCGAAGTGGCTGTGCTGTTACACTTTAAGTAAAGGATATCTGTATGCAAGCCCGTTTACAGATGGTGCGCAACCGCTTTTGTTTCTACACAGCCATAAAAAGAAGCCACAGTAAGTAATTATATTTCTTATTCAAAATGTCTGTCATTTTTAGCTTAGAATCATTTATTAATGTCTGTTTTGTTAAAAAAAAAAAAAAAAACTACTTTAAAATATCATTCACTCACATATTTTAACTTTTAAACAACTTTTAAACAAATTATGTCACAATGAAAAAAAATGGTGTCTGTGAATAAGTCACGGATATCTACCTCATAACTATGGTTTAGTTTTAATTTTTTTTTTGTTAGTGTCGCATTTTCCTTGATATGTTAGATGATAGATAATCGATCCAAACAAAGAAAAATTGGGGAGAAATAAACGTTTAAAAGGGTAAATATATGAAAAAGAACATCTCGACCACTCCTTGATGTCTGCGATTTCTGCATCGCGACCTTTGTTATATTACCACGTTTCACCCATAAAATCCCCCCAAAATCCGGCTGTGGCCATTCACATCTGTGTCTTGACACTCGATGATACATGCTACATGGAGTTTTTGGATCGAAACAAGGTAAGTATGCGATAATATCTCATTAAAATCATGGCGTCTTTAATTCTGCTATCGCGTGCGCTCACGTCCAGTTAGGGTTTTGCTGTCTAAAAGTAAAAAAACAAAAAAAATTCAAAAGCCCTCTTTTTAAAATTATTTCTTCTCCCAGAAAATTGAGATTTTAGGATTTCCACACATGCATATAGGACAATTTTGAAAGTTGGCAAAATTGGGGGTCTCGGAGTGGAACTTCCAGTCACCTGAGTGTTTTCCGTCAAGACACAAACACAAATATATGTATATGGCGGAAAACACTCAGGTGACTTGAAGTTCCGCTCCGAGACCCCCAATTTGACCAAATTTCAAAATAGTCCTATGTGCATGTGTGATACATCATTGGAAAGCTTAAAATCTTTATTTTCTGGGGGTCGAAAATTTTTGAACGGGAGGGCATTTGAAAAAAAAAAAATAATAATTTTAAACAGCAAAACCCTAACTGGAGGTGAGAGCACGCGAGAGCAGAATTAAAAAGACGCCATGATTTTAACAAGATATTATCGCGTACTTACCTCTTTTCGATCCAAAAACTCCATGTAGCATGTATCACCGAGTGTCAAGACACAGCTGTGAATGGCCACAGCCGGATTTTGGGGGGATTTAATGGGTGAAACATGGTCATATAACAAGGGTCGCGATGCAGAAATCGCAGACATCGAGGAGTGGGGTCGAGATTTTCTTTTTCATGTATTTACCCTTTTAAAGTTTTTTTTTTTTTTTTTTCAATTTTTCTTTGTTTGAATCGATTATTTATCATCTAAAATATTGGGAAAATGGGACGGTAACAAAAAAATACAATTAAGCGATAGTTATGAGGTAGATATCCGTGATCTTTTTACATTAACCATTTTTTCATTCTGATGTAATTTGTTTAAAAGTTTAAAATATAGTATATATGATATAATATATAAAATATATAATTTATATAAAGTCTTTTTTTAAAATTAAATATTAGACATCAATTAATAATTCTAAGCTAAAAATGACGGATATTTCGAATAATAAATATAATTACTGTGCTTCTTTTTATGGCTGGGTTGAAACAAAAGCGGTTGCGCGACATCTGTAAACGGGGGTTTCCAGGGTAAAACGGACAAATAATATAAAACAAATATATATAAAAACTGTTTGGGGGCTTAATGTGGCATGAATCTGCTATGGCAGCATATAGACATATTGTTCTATCAAACACAACAATTTTGAAATTTGGCAAAATTGGGCCAAATTATTACTGTATATATACTGTATATATTATATATATACTGTATATATACATACATACACATACATACATAAAATACTTGTTCTCCCCACTGTATATATATATATATTAGGGCTGTCAAAATTATTGCATTAACGGGCGGTAATTAATGTTTTAAAATAATCACGTTAAAATATTTGACGCAATTAACACACATGCCCCGCTCAAACATTAAAATGACAGCACAGTGAAATGTGTACTTGTTGTGTTTTTCGGAGTTTTGTCACCCTCTGCTGGTGCTTGGGTGCGACTGATTTTATAGGCTTCAGCACCCATGAGCATTGTGTAAGTAATTATTGGCATCAACAATGGCGAGCTACTAGTTTATTTTTTGATTGAAACGTTTACAAATTTTATTCAAACGAAAACATTAAGAGGGGTTTTAATTTCTATAACTTGTACTAACATTTATCTTTTAAGAAATACAAGTCTTTCTATCCATGGATCGCTTTAACAGAATGTTAATAATGGTAATGCCATCTTGTTGATTTATTGTTATAAAAAACAAATACTTATGTACCGTATGTTGAATGTATATATCCAGCTTGTGTCTCATCTTTCCATTCCAACAATAATTTACAGAAAAATATGGCATATTTTATAGATGGTTTGAATTGCGATTAATTACGATTAATTAATTTTTAAGCTGTAATTAACTCGATTAAAATTTTTAATCGTTTGACACCCCTAATATATATATATACCTATCAGAAATGTGGCTAGAATAGATCAATGGTCCTAAACCGGACATGTGTATATTGGTTTAAATGTCCAAAAATAAATTATTATGTTATGATTACAACTGGGTTCTTAGAAAAAATTCTCCCCTGTAAAAAGAATGTAGATCTAAAAAGTTCAAGATCCTTTCTTGAAACGATACACAACTCTTGCTCTCTTGCTCAAACCGCACACACTGTTGTGGCCATCCATCGGAGGCCCTCAGCAGTATTAAAGCTGTAAGCACAGCGGTTTTGGCTAATTGGGGTGGAAAGGATAGCGAGAACGCGCTGCGTGCCGCTGGCGTCGTGGCCGCGTTGGCACGTAAACACGGACGCTTCTCTAAACAATTCCATGTTTGGGGAGGGAGAGTGCTTGGCCCGGGCCCACACACAGTCATAACACATACAGTGAGTAAATCCACTCACCTCTCCTCGTGCTGGAAGTGTGCCTGCTTTGTGAAAATGGAACTGTCATTTTATTTAAGTTTATTTAAGTCGCCATCATCGACTGTAAATCAGGGTTCGCTATGTGCCTTGGTTTTAAGGTCATGATATTGTTCACATTGGGCATAGACAAGTTTCCTGACCGAATTTCTGCTCCGAACGTCTGGTTTAAACAGAACAACGTGTAGTGCAGTTGAAGTAAGACTAATTGATTGTGATTGACAAAAATTATATTTATTTGAAAAAATAAATATTGGCACTTTATTTGAAGTCAAGACCGTTCTTGTCTTTGTTTTGTTCATTATAATAATATTCATGTCATTATCAAAAATCTGGTTAGGTCAAAGGCAAATTTATGTTGAATCGACCACGAGTTTTTTTTTTAAAGCTCCAACATACTCGGGTGAATATACATTAAAATTATATATTTGTTATCGGTTATCGATATCGGCTTTGAGGAGTAGGAAGCTATCGATATCGGTTTTAAAAAAAACAAAAAGGATATCGTGCACCCATAATGTACAGGTAAACAAAAAACATTTGGACAACATGATTCCATTTCTTGTTTTATTTAAAACGGTTGGTGCATGTGAAAAACAGGTCAATAAATCACAATTTATAAAATTATTAGAAAAAATATCAACAAAGGTAGAGCATAAGTCGAGCCTTCCTTCATCAAGGTAGAACGCACGTAGTCTCAACATATGTCCATTGATGTACAGTAAGTGTTGTTTACACCTGTAAACAAACGAACAAAAAAGTCTTGCATTTATGCGTTTACATAATTGTGCCATCCTACACATACTGATTAGCAACAGGCTAGTAGCAGATAGCATGTGGTCCAGCCAGAGCAGTTCAGTAGTTGTAGTAAATAAAATTAAACATCATCATAATTACAGTCATCACTGTGATAACAATATCAAAGACAATAAGTCGTTTCATGCGAGATTTTAGCTTTACTATTTTTTGTGCACCGGACACATGAAAATGCAGGAATTGGAAGAACATACCTTCCATAACGCCAGCAGCAACCTGGCTACATAAACACCTGGTCTTTGTGGTGGCACGGGCTTGATTCCATGTCTGCCTTCATAAACATGTTGTCCTCCCATGTCGTGACGATGGCAGATAGATTGTATTTCCAAATTGTCTTTTTTGAGGGATTTTGATGTGAAATTTTACTCCAGCTCCACTGTTGTTTTGGATGGAGAAAGTGTAAAACGGAAGTCGCGAGTAGAAATGCTGAAGTAAAGCTGAAGTACCTCGGAAACTTGTCTATAATAACGAACAGGTTTAATAGTATTTTTAATGAAACAAGCAGTAAATTCTCCAATTCTTGAGAAAAAGTAAAATCAAACATTTGTCTATATGTCTTCATGAAACTTGTAGCTAAACTGAATGCATCCTTACTGACTTTTGGCGAGAGAAGCGCAGTAAAAACTGGACTGGTCGCCAGCCAATTACAGAATGTTTTGAACATCTTAGTCAAAAATTATAACTCCAATCCTGTAGCCACCACCAATTTTCCTCAGCTCATTTTATGGAAAAAACAAGCTTCCATCTGTTTAGTTACTCTTCAAGGCAATTCAATTCATCTCAAAGGAACAGAAACCCAAGCCAAAAATATCAATTCTTCACAAGTATCAGTAATAAATGTACTTACATACCGCGTCAAGAGTCATAACACTCTCTGGTCTGAACCATAACGCATACTTTCTGTCATTCGCCGAGAAGAGAAAGTCAGGCGTTGACAACACCGAGTTATCCTACACTTCCTGCTACCATTCCGCATAAACTTTCCATCTTGTTGTCTGTGTTGTTTTTTTTTTTGTGTCCCCGAGGCCATTGCAACAGCTGTGCTGTTCGCTTCCCTGGCGGCCGTCACACCTGTGATGTGCAGGTGGCTCATCTGGCAGCGAACAGGGGAACACCTGGCTTGGCAGCAGATAGAGCCTTCAGGCTTGGCGCCGCCACTCTGTTTGTGTGCGCTTGTATAAGTTTGAGAGGGGGTTGTGAAGGGCTCAATTAAACCAGAGGGTAGATAAGCCTCACGCACACACACATGCACACAGGCAAGTGTTGGTATTTCCCAAGGTTGAGCCTCGGGGATGTTTGGACTTGTCACAGTTGCAATACAATCCTTTATGTATGCAAGAGGAATATTTACAGTTTGACTTGCACTGTTTTCACTCCCAGGACAACCCATAATAACCCTAGCTATGGGTGGCTTTTGCCGGAACACAGTAATATAAGGCATTGCTAGTAGAAATTTTAGGCATTTTTATGCTCGTTACAGTCTCACCTTCCTACATAGTTAAATTTAATTGTCGTTGGTTGTATTTTTCTGTCACTGTATGTAGACATCAATCATAATATCACTGTGTTGAGCGTTTATTGTTGGTTTGCCCCATATTTAGCTTCAAGAGGAATATCAACATTATGAATAGTCGTATTAAACTCATTGGCTGTCATTGATGGTGATAGACGAACCAGACATTCTCCAAAAAGTTTTTAAATTGACCGCTCTGTAGCTTTGATATTTTGTAGTACAGGGATACCTCTACATTTGAAGTTAATTCGTTCCAGGACATTGTAAGTCAAAATGCTCGTATGCCGAGCTGGATTTTCCCATAAGAATACATTATAATTCCATTAATTCGTTCCACAGCCCAAAAACCTACACTAAATCCTTAAAAAATACTGCTGGTGCTATTACAAATGGCAATTACACGTAGCAAAACAAATAAATTATAAATCAAAATTGGAATAATGTAATAAAAAGAATAATAATAATTCCTGTAATAGTGTAACGAATCGGGTTCTAATAAGGCGGACGTTTTTTTGTGTACCTGAACGCACCGCGGGGCTGACGTGACAGTGAGCATGAGAGTGCGGTTGTATTTTACTTTCTGTTTTGATCCTGGCGTCAACAGCAGCGGACACTAGGCCAGTTGATGGAATAAATGATTAGAAACTTGACAAAGCTGGCAATTACTTTGGCGATGTTACCACAATAAGAATTGTCACCTTAACTTATACAGACTGGCGAACGGAGGAGGACCTCTGGTGTTGTGCCGAAAAATAGCCGCCCCACGTGAAATGTCCCCCCTAACGGGAACGCTTATTTATAACGCTTCATTGAGCGTTTATTTTATTTTATTTATTTGTTTATTTATTTTATTATTGAGCGCCCACACGTCACTCGTACAAACAGCTTTTTCTTACCAATTGATGGACATGGAAACATTTTCTTATACCATGAATATGTATTATTTTACTCTGCTTGAACTAATAAATGTCATACCTGTGTAATTGTCAATGGGATATGGTCGTGAAAACCTGTAGACTAATACATTTCTGTTCAAAGATGGTTATGTGGCCCAGTCCACGATTTGTTACTAAAATACAGTACTAGTATTTTGTGTAATTTATTTATTTAAAACTGATTTTACAGTCATAAATCCATTACTATAATGCGTCCATGAAAACATTTGATGTTTTCACCTCAATAAAGCGTTATAAATAAGCGTTCCCGTCAGGGTGGACATTTCACGCGGGGCGGCTATTTTTCGGCACAACACCGGCGGAGATCGACATTCTACGGCCTTATTGTTGACCCAGTTCATGGATGCACACACCGTGCTTATATTTTGCTATCATTCACATCTTTATTTCAATGGTAAGCGTCACCTTTTCTTTTTTTTCTCCACCTACACTAACCTTTTTGGATCCAGTTTTGATTTCTCTCACAAGAAAATCAGCTGTGCTTCTGTCTTCCGGCAAAACAAAGAAACTGCGACACTGTCAAAAATTGTTGTATTTCGAGCATATCGTCGGATGTAGAAACAAATGGCGAGTCAAATTTTACATCGGATGTCGAAAAGATCGTGTGTCAAAGCGATCGTATGTCGAGGTACCACTGTATTATCATCTACAACACTAAAACGGAGATTATTTATAAATATAAACTCGTCCTTTGATGGTGCACTTTATAATCCAGTGCACTTTATAGTTTGAAAAATACAGTCATTAAAAAAAGCATCACTAAAACGGAGATTATTTATAAATATAAACTCGTCCTTTGATGGTGCGCTTTATAATCCAGTGCACTTTATAGTTTGAAAAATACAGTCATTAAAAAAAGCATTGAAAAAAAAAACTTTTTTTTCTGAAAAAGTTCTTGAATAAGAGCAGAAAAAATATATTTAAAAAAAAATAGAAGTATCTAAAACGGATGATTAAAAAAAAAAAAGACAGAAAAAGGACATATCGTTCAGAAAAAACACATATAATTTTTTTAAAAATTGTTTTTGGTGATTCCACGGGTGAATATACAGTATAGGGAGTCCACTCTAATGCATAACTTTGGTAATGCATTCCAATTAATTCATAGTCAATGATATTGTAATTATACTTATAGCAGACTCTCAACTGATTGTCGCTCAGGTTTTGAACCACAACACCGAATAAATATCTCCAGCGACGTGCTGTGACAGCCCCCTGCTAGGCTGTTGTTGCGGCCCCCACGGTGACATCTCGCTCCAGAATTCAACAAGGACCCCCGAGCAAGGACAAGAAGCAGAGACACAAACTGACAAGACTCATAAACAATGGCGGCCAGAACGCATTCCACCCGTGGGAGGAAGATAGAGTTTTAACGCCTGTTGGACCCACACAGAAACGTAGTGGCAAAATTTTGAATGATCGTGTATCAGTGCCATTGACAGTGAGTGAGATCTAATCCATTTGAATTTGGACATATTGTGTATCATAACTTGAAATATGAAAAAGGCAATAGTGCACAAAATGACATAAGCATTAAAGGGCATTAGTATAAATCCAGTTTTTGACTCCAAAGATCTTAGCAGGAGTGAAGACAGAAGCACTAGGACATAAGGTGAACTTGACATAAGTCATAAATCACCTCACAGGCTGGCTGCGTGGTGGGCGGGCCAACAAGACATGAAGTCCTACTGCTCCTTCGCGGTTCATGTGCTTGATGAGCATACGTGTCATCTCGGTCATTATCTTGTCACGTTACTTTCTTTTTTTAAACTGAAAATGCTCGTCAGTGCCTGTGTTTCATGACCAGGGTGATAAATGGCAACTTTTGACAAACAGCCAAGCCATTAAACTCTGGCTTGAAAGGGATGCTGTAGGTTGAGATCCTTAAAAGTGAATGATTCTGTCAACTTATCACAACGGACCTCTCAATCAAACAGTGAATGTTCCAGCGAGCTACTTTATGATGACGAACCCTGAAGCTTTGAATTGAGAGTGGATGAAAAATAAGAAAAGTTGTATCTTAGGACATGCCATCTGCCAATACAAAATAGCAACATTCAGACTACGGGTCTAAATACAAAAATTTTTTTTTGAAAAATTGTCACAGCCAATCTTTTTGTGTGACCATTCAGACTACAGTGGCTTGAAAATGGTCATACTTGCAGAGAAGATGATGAGATATGTCATAGATTTCATAATGGTATTGACGTGACACGGGGCCGATTAACTCATTTGCTAATTGTTTCAGTGTCCCAAAAACGTATTTATACGTCTTTTACGTTTTTTGTTTTGTTTTTGTTTTTACAAGAGGCATCTCTAGGTTCTGTTGCACCTAAACTGCAATGCACAATGCTCAAAACTCATTTTAAAGCCATAAACTGGCCACTGGAGGGCAGCAGCGCATTTTGTAAGAACTCATCTCGGGCCAAGAAAGGAAGTGAAGAAAAATAGTCAGGAAACGGAAGTTGGAGGGATCTTGTGAAGATGCGTGAGAAAAATGTGGAGAACGATCTGGAAAAACAAAAAAGGCAAACGACACTGGAGGAGTGTTTTGAAAAGAAAACGAAACCATCATCAACGAAGGATTAAATAAAATCTATCTTGATGAGACGGACAGTGACGGCAACAACAGCATCAGGTTCTACACGCGTTCTGCAGAGCTCATGTTGCGTTACTCCTGAGCCCGAGGTTGAAACCAACGATGAAGATGATGAAAAAAGTGAGACCGATCTTGCTCCGGACTCATCAGATTACTGGGAGCCACCTCATACAACTGGGAGCAGCCGAGAGCCTTCCCCGTTGTTATGTGCGCAAATAGTTCAACAGTTCAATAATTGAGTTATGTGTAAATAAATTGTTACTTTGCGATCAAAAGCTCTATTTGTCTTGTTGCTTATGTTATTTTGTAGAACGAAAACATTATTCAGATGTTTGGGATGTCACAAAAGCGAAAAATAGCTGTGTTAAAGTCAAAGTTATGTGTGGAATGTATGCTTTTACAAAAAGCTCAATTTCTCTGTTTTTTTCATCAGAAATTGGAAAATTGCTCAAACTAAGCTATTTTCTAATGCTGATTTCTAAACAATGGAAAAATATATGAACTAACTTTTTTTTCTGCTGAATGAAGAGAGTATAATCTTTCTTTTGGTGTGTTCCATGTTTATATAGCAATAGAACAGAATTTTCTGTGGCCTTGCAAAATCAGTCAAAATCCAGTAAAACGGCCGGGAGCAAAGGACCTTGCTTCAGTGAAAATGGCTGGGACTGAAAGGTTAATAGGGGGCCTATCTCCGTCAAAGCTGTGTGGAAACACAGACAAAGAGCTTTTTACATTGAAGATTCTTGTGAATAAATGCTTAAATCTCTGAATTCTTTATAGATATGGACGTAAAACTCCATTCTTGGTTAAACCCAAGAATGTTTATTTTATGTAAATATTGCAAAAGATGCCAATGCCATAACGGCTAATTTCTCTCATTGATTTTTTTCTCTTCGTTTCGAAATGCATGTATGGTACGAAAAATATAATAATTACCTTGAATCCTCTTACAAGTCACTCCTGAGACAATCCTTCCTGTTTGTATGCGATACAGCTTTTGTACTTTTATCCTAAATCCGGCGTTCAATTGCAGCATGTGTCGCTGCAACCGACTGCGAATAACTGAAGCGGATTGTGTGCTGGCGCCTTGCTTGAAGGCGTTGCGCAGTGGCTGGCCGAATTATTGAAACGTCAATAGAATAATGAAGAAAATGTCATGACAATGTGATGAGGAAAGTGAACTGGATGCTCAGTAGAAAATAGATCACAAGAAAGCAGAGGAAACATGCTAGACAAACATCCAAGTATATTAAACGTACAGGGCTGTGATTTTGCCGTCCATGGTTTTATGTTAAAACTCTTGAGCAATGCAATTAGCCGGGTAATTGTACAGACATCCATGAGGAGAAGAGAAGAGAGCGCCCGCAATTTCACCCGTTGCTAAGCAATATTAATTGACGTCATCAATTCTGACATTTCAGATCGCAGCCACATTCTGAAAAATGGGGCTAATATCAGATGTAAATTCAGGTACGAAAATGGTACAGTTCAGATTTAAAAGAAATCCACTCAATGCGAGTCGCTCCTTACAAACCTTCAAGAAAGTATCTCACTCGAATTGGATTAAGGCGAAAAAAATTGGAATTGGGTAACTTCAGCATGCGTTGTGAACAGAGCCAATGTTCATTATTATGGCTGTAGTAAAGATCGACCTATATGGGTTTTTCAGGACCGATACAGATTATTAGTAGTTCTCTGTCTCTATCCAGCGTCGACTTTGTCGCTTCCTGACCTTGCTGCCTCCTTGGTTAACTGTCTTCAGGTTTTTTTCTGCCCTCTGCCTTTCTAAAAGCATTCTGTATTGTGCTGTTACTCCATTTCTTGATGTTGTCCATGTATGCCGTTCTTGGTCTTCCCCTTTTATGTCGACCCTCTACCATTCCTTGAATTATGTCTGTTGTCATGTTGCACTTTCTGTTCCTACTTATGTGTCCAAAGTAAGACATTTTCTTTTCAATTATTACTGGTAGGAGTTGTAGCTTGATGTTTAGTTCTTTGAGAATGCTTGAATTTGTTCTTCTTTCTTTCCAGTTGACTCTTAGTAACTTTTCCGTAAAACCACATTTCTGCTGCATGTATTTTCTTTTCCTCTTTCTGTTTGATGGTCCATCCTTCTGCTCCGTATGTTATCACTGTAAAAATGAGGCTCTTCAGTATCTTGAGTTTCAAGGCAGTGCTTAATGTTCTGTCTTTCCAAATGTTGTTTAGCTCGATCATTTTCCTGTTTAGTATTCCAATTCGTCTATTGATGTCTTTTGTGCAGTCTGCTGTGCTGCTTTTAACCCAAGTATTTAAAGTCTGCGACCGTCTCGAGTTGTTCTCCGTTGAAAGTCATGCGTTGGGTCTGTTGTTGTCCAATATGCATGTGTTTTGTTTTTTTGACATTTAGCTGAAGGTGTTTGTCTTGTCCTTTTTTTGTTTAGAGAGTCAATAATGTTTGTTTGTTGCAAATAGTGCAGTGGCATCAGCGAATCTCAAGTTTATAATTGTCTTCCTCCAATTTTACAGCCTTTCCGGTCCATTTCAGCATCTCTCACTTTTTGCTCTGTGTATAGAGAGAAAAGGTGCGGTGATAGAATGCAGCCTTGTCTCACCCCCTTCCTAATTTTGAATGGTTTTGTATGGCTGTTGTTCCATCTGATGACCGCCTCTTGGTCTATGTACCAGCTTCTGATTAATTGTATGAGGTGTTGCGGAAAGCCCATGTAATTCATAGTTTCAAGCAGGTCTGGATGGTTAACACTTTCGAAAGTCTTGCTGTAGTCTATGAAGATTATTTCTGCTTTCTGCCCTGTTTCTGTTTTTCAAGGATGACTTGGAGGGCACAAGTTATTAGTACTTAAAGGGGCCGATCTTATCTTTAGAGCCAACATTCATTTGTATTAAAAAAATCTAAAAAATGGCATAAAAATTTTGAATAAAAGACTGAACTTCATTGAAATGTCTAAAGCATGTTTATTGAATCTCACAAATAAAAAATAATAGCTACAGAATAGCCTGAATTTCCTAGACTCAGAAAGATCTCTTATAAAGTTGAATAAAAGGTTAAATAAATAGGTCTCTGTAATTTTTCAACAGAAAATATATAAGCACGAACATAAAAACAGGTCTACACTAATGGACAAACTAATCATAGAAAAAACAAACATATAGTATAACCCAGTTTTAAATTTCTTTTTTCATATCGGCCGATCAGATTAAAAAAGATACCGATGTATGCCTAATTTCCAAATAACGGCCATGCGAATAATCGGCCATGCCGATAATCAGTCTATCCCTAGTTTGCACTAGTGCAGAACTGCATTAGATTACAGTGATATCCTTGGAGGATATATATATTTCTTCGAGGAAAAAATAACGAGGTCATTTTTAAGTGGAGATACCACACATAGTATGAATTACCCTTTGGTGAAAGACGGTTGCTCAAAGTATTTAAGTATGCAAATGGAGAAAATAATGTTTAAAGACAAAAATAAGACTGTTTGCAAGCGTAGTCACAGGGGTCGCGTTAACCGAATATTTTCCGTCGTTGACCGGTTTTTTAAAACGGTGACGGAAAAAACTGAAGTCCATCTGTCATTTTGACAGGTTGCAATTCACACCCCAGACCACGGGGTAGCGAGTTAGCATATTAATTAGCTATTGTCTCTCTTGATGCATGACGTCGTTGGCCCTGACTCGGAAAAATGTCAAGGCAACTGAGTGTTTGCCTGGCCAGGCTGTTCTCCCTTTATTTTTCAAACACTGAGAGAAAAGTCTGGGACACAGCCTCTCGAGTAGGTACAAAATCATTCGACAAATCAGATTTGTTTATTTGCGTGGCGTGTTCTTCACGAGCAACGTCACTCTTGCGCGCCGAAAGTCGTCTCTACAACAACACGGATGGCGAACGGGAGAGCCGAGAATATGTTCCAATCCGCGGTAAATTCAGTTTTAAATGAGCTAAAACACATCGACACGAGTCATTGACAACAGTCTGTCTCGCGCTAGCCATGTTGAATAAACTCCGTTCTCCTTGTATGTTTACTTCCGCGCGCAAGTCCCTCGTCCTGCCCTCGTCGCTTTGCTAACGGCACGTCTGCCCGTCGCTGATTGGTGCACTCCGCTGTCTGTTTGCCTCTTGTTAAGCTTGTTCGGACAGAATATTAATTAAAAATGAATGAAAACTAAATACTATTGAATATGTCATTATTATCATATTAAAAATGTAAGTGACAGGTAAAAATAGATTATGACCGGATTTTTATGATACCGTCAGTCAAAATGACAGACAACGAAAAAGTCTAGCGCAACCTCTGTGTAGTCATTTTGTGACATCAGTTATACCCACAACCAGACACTAATAGATTTGAATACAGATGCATGATATAATGAGTAAGGAAAGGTCGGCAATCTGGGATAGTTGCATTTGATAGTCTAAAATAGTACAAAGATTGATAAAACGCCTCATGTTGGGCAGGCACTTCCTAGAAATACTGGCTTTTAATGACATTTTTCTAAACTATTATGTACAAAAAATAAAAAAAATCCCTGCATTTTTTCAGTTTATTAAACAACAATCTCTACGCTGGGATGCATATTAATAAAGATGTTGTCATTCAATTTAGATCATTGGCTGCCATTGACGGCGATAGAGTGAGGAGGGCTGGAATGGATCATTCACTGCCAGCCCTCAGAACGCAAGGATCATTTACAATCATTCACTGCCAACCTCTCTCAGTTCATATAGATCGGGCGCCTATTGCCATCACTGGCCAATGATTGAATTTTACCACTTAATTACTTGCCCTTTTGTTGGGTGCACACTAAAAAGCAACTTTTGGGAGGGAATGGTCACGTGTCAAGGAGATGTTTATGCCACTCCATACATAATGACAGTGTGAATAGCACACCAAGCAGAACCGGGGGACATTGCAATCAAGCACTAAAGCCTGAGTTATACTCCTGCATTGCAATGACGACGAAGTGACTACGGCGTCAATGAGCATTCGATAGTTCTGCCGTGAGGGAACACGTTGCTCTGTAATTCATCGCCAAGCCACTAGAGGGGTGTGGTGTTATGTTTGTACGGTTTTGAGGCATGCTTGATGACTTCCTCTAGTCTAGTTTAAAGGAGAAAAAAAAAAAAACGCAAGATGGAATGCTTGAATGTGGATCTTGGGCTACAAATGTTGAGGCGCAGGCGACGCAGAAGACGGTTTAAAGTCAATCTGTTCGACTTTTGATGCCGCACAGAGTTCTATCCTCGGGTGGAATCCAGCAAGCTGTGGCGGCTAGCTTCAAACTGGCATCGAGCACTGCGTCCAGCGTTTTGTCCTCAAGCTCAATTTGTTTGCCATGTCCTACAACCAGCCAGTAGGAAGTCATAGCAGATTTCTGGTGGCTATGGAACTTCCCAAACTGCGTTGGAAGCCTTGATGTTAAAGGGCAACTGAAGAGTTTTTCGGATTTCGCTCTTGAGTGTTTTACAGTTGAATTATATTAAATGCATCATTCGCTGTCTCAAAAAGTCACATGAAAAAAAAAAAAAAATGACCACGTAGTTTTTGAGTTATGGCCATTGCAACACCATAGCAACAAGGGACGCGCCGCCCTGCCGACCGATACCTGATGACGTAACTTCCAGGGAGCCTCGCCACCACTCTGAACACGGAAATACAGCACCACGCTATCCTCGCCATATATTGCAAACATTTTCTGGGTTTTACTCGCGAGATTTGTCATGCCATCTCGATGTGTAGCGATGAATTGCTCACAGGAAGACTCGAGACTATGAGTGGTCCAAAAAAACTTGTCCTGCAAAGGTTTGGACCGTTTTTGTGAGCATGCATACAGGTCCCCAATCGGCTCATTGTTTTGGACCGTTTTTGTGAGCATGCATACAGGTCCCCAATCGGCTCATTGTTTTCATCATTTCAGCGACGACAGCTTTGAAAACCTACAACAATGCAACCTTGGTTTTACAAAGACGTAAGTAGAGACCCTTAAGGGCTTTTATGATTCTAAAATTTGATGCACTTCTGTTGACAAACGAGGGGGACTCCTACTGCCTGTTTGTTGAAGCGCGACATTTTTTGTTGTTGCTGTTGCCCTGTCATAAGTAGATAGGTTTGCTGACAGGTCTACTCATGTGATTTTATTACTATATCAATAGGTATTATGTAAATTCAAACAATCCACTTGCCAGGCCCTAATGTATCAAATACATCTCAATAAAACAATAACTATTGTACTACAGCATCAAATCAAGGTCTGCCTATCTGAAGAGGGAACAATAGCATAAAATAGATGCTGCTTTGACTGGGGCATTATTATTTGATCACCAAGAAATTATTATTAAATTAGGATTCATCCAATATTTTCATGCTGCTGTGATTTTTTTTTTTCTTCTCCAGGAAGCCAAACGTAAAAAATTAAGCGGCGGAAACCTTCAACACGATGAAAAAAGCATTGCAAGTCAGTCACCACCCAGTTTCTCAAAATCAACAGAGAGTGGGTCGAGTCATATGATGACCCAAGTGATGCGGTGTCCAGCGATGACGACTGAAGAGATCCTATGAGGCCTGCCAGATGCTGAATTTCTTCCGTCTGCGACATAAGATGACGGTGACAGGAGAAATAAATGTAGCAAATTTTGATGAAATGAAATCATAAACTAGTCATATATACTGTACACATTTTAAAAAGAAAAATCTAGTTACCTTCATATTTTAATAATAATGATTTATCTTGGTATAGAGAACACTTAATGGTACAGAAAGGAGTAAATACATATTTCCCACTGCCATTATCATTTTTCAATGTTGCGCTAGTCTGTTGCTATCCTAACTTTGTGTTGCTTACTAAATTTATGTTCTTTGATGTGTGCCACTGTTTGTGTGGTATAACAACTTTGTTGTGTCCCAATCTGACAGCGAAAGCTGATGCCGATTCAACATAAATCTGGTATCACTTATTATTGTGGCCTATTGAATATTGTTTCAGAATGTGATATAATTACAATATATTATATACCAATAGAATACATTAAACAGTCAACAAAATATGTCAATGTTGTTTACAATTTATGGTTTTATTTTTTTAATGTAATTCATGCCCCTGTCAGTGCTTCAGCCTCCTCAGGTTTGGCTCTCACGTCTGGGATCTCCTGACAACACAGGCATACTCTTGGAAGGGTAATTCCTTGAAGGTTTACAGCAACACCTGGAAAATAAAATTGTTTTGTCATTTATTTTGAAAAATCAATAACATATCATTCAGTTAGCCACATTTGGGCTAGCTTTACCACATTTAGATCGGTAGGAGCTGTCCCATTACCTAATATCCAGTTTTAGCTATGTGGAGAGCATGGAAAAATATAAAACCATGTAATCGCATTCCAAAAAAAAAAAAAATCACGATGCTGGATTTAGGCTTACCACTTACTCTCCCGTTCGTGAAGTGTTGAGCTGTCAACTGGCGTCATGACGACATCTGCTGTGTCAAGTAAATCGCCGTCATTTGACAACTCAGGTTCAAACATGTAGGGATTAATTGTAGTTCATCTTTCCTGGGACCCTTTGCCATCGGTAGCGTCACGAAAGAGTGATCCTGAATGGTTACCTTTGGTGGAAATATCACTGACATCGTTGTTGCTGCTATGCTAGCTGTGGACAGTCTTCTCTGTTGTGTCGGGGAATCTACGTCACACTTCCGGGTTAGCGAAGAGACCATTAACGGAGTGCAAAAAAAAATGCAAATTATCCTTGCAATTACGTGTTTATAATGTCATGGTCTTTTTGACGAACTCGTCCAAAGTTTATATTCGTAAAATTACACCATAATCCGGAAAGGTCTTCAGTTGCCCTTTAACGTTATCAGTGTTGTTAATAACGGCGTTACAATATAACGGCGTTACTAACGGCGTTATTTTTTTCAGTAGTGGGTAATCTAATTAATTACTTTTCTCATCTTGGCAACGCCGTTACCGTTACTGAGGACGGAAAGGCATGCGTTACTATGCGTTACTATACTGGTCGAAAAGTCTGAGGGAGACGGACTCACCGAGACGACAGAGTAGAGCAGGAGTGGGGAGAGGCAAGAAAGTTGTGACGCCGAGCAGACGCGATGCTAGGTAGCTCCAATAATACATGTTGTAGCCGATAGCCTACAAACTATGCCCGCATGTTAAGGTAGATATGGTAGACATGGTAGATATCACATGTACTGTATATAGATATAACTAGATGCAAAATGACAGACATTGCACTCAATGCGTTAGTAGACAGCCGCCATCTTGAAGCAGTATACTTTTTAGGACGGCTCTGTTGTAGAGAACCTTCCTAGCGAACCTAAGTAACTTTTTATATAAAATACTTCTAAATCGGCAAAATCTTGAATTGAATCTATCTTTAAATGATGAAACAGTTTTAAAACTTTCATATGTTGAAAGTAGAGAGAAGGGAAGTAATGCAATAATGGGAGCAATTCTAACAACTTTTAACAGTTGATCCAGGGTAAAGAGTAAATTAGGGTAAAGAATTGGGCTCGGGTCAATTGTACCAAAAACCTTCACAAAAAACTTCGCATAGTGTGGCCAGTGTTTTTTTTTTTTTTTTTTTTTTTTTTTTTTTTGAGGGAAAAAAAAAAGTAATTATCACCAATTACTTTGCCAAGTAACTAATTACTTTTACTTTCAGGTAATTGAGTTACTAACGCAATTACTTTTTGGGAGAAGTAATTTGTAACTATAATTAATTACTTTTTTTCAGTAAGATTAACAACACTGAACGTTATCATAAAAGCACCAAGGCACTCTCAATCAATGAGGATGTATTTAGTGTGAACAGTCTGTTGTTAAAAATAAAACATCAAAACAACTCTTTTGACACCAAACCTGTGCTTTATTCTTCATATACTTGAAGTGTGACACGTAAATAAGTCACATACCAACAGCAAATATGTGTACAAAATGAATGATGAAGTGCACCAACCAAAAATATGGCATAAAGTGATAAAAAGCTGACAGTTTTTGGCCGACTGGGTCACCTCTTCGTGTGGCCATTTGATTCCGAACACACACATACAGTACTTGTCTCGGTGGTTCTTCCATTTTTTTATTCAATCGCTGGCTGACCTCCAGCCCTGTAATTTAAGCAATCTCCTCCCAAGAATTAATTGCCATTTGGCAATCTTCATAATGTCTTGAATAGACATTGTAGAAGTTGTCGTACTTGCTCTTCGTTGGCTTGGTCCATTTTTGCGTATAGCAACATAATGTTTGACAATGGCTGTGATTTTGCGCTGAACCGGAAACAACAGTCTGAGCGGACCAATCACAGTCCATTTGCGCCACATCACACGCGTTGACGCGACGCGAAGTCAGAAAATTGAGAAGGCGCAAGAGAGGCTACGGCAGAGGGTCTTCCTTGACGGCGCAGGTCTGACGCGGAAGAATAACTCGGCCTTAAAGGAGGAGGTCGGGTTGTGTTCCACGAGGTTATGTTTTGTCAGGGCACCCTAAATAGCCCCGCTCCTGTAAGCAAGGCTGGTATTTGTGAAGATTGTTGTTGGCGGGCGATACGTCGGCGCGGGGGCACATCTGGATCCCATCCTCGGTCGTAGCGCTGCACGGCAACGAGAAGCAGCTGTGCGAGAACTGGCTTCAATTAGCCTCACATTCTCCTTGACAGCTAATCCCTTTCGACTCGTTTCTCTCACTGTTTTTTTTTTTTTTTTTATACTCTCCCCCTCAACTCACTGCCTATCCCAACACTTTTAACAGCCCGCTCGCTCCTCGCTCAGCGTTGCCACACTGTCTGCAGTCATCGGCGAGGAGGGGGAGACAATGCGCTCGATTGGAAACAGACGTCGCCGGAGAGTGCAGGGGTCTCACAAAACACGCAACTCGACATTTCCTATTGGGTTGACAAGGCCAATGTTTTTTATGTGTACGCTAGTGGGCGCTGCAAATTTCAGGCAGAGGATTTGTTTTTTAGGGCCGAAACATGCCTGGAAAAAAAAAAATCAAAATTTTTTACAAACTCCTGTTTAATTATGCCTAAAATCAGCCCCTGACACCAGATAGAACATTTGATTTTAAATTGGTTGGACATTTCAATTAGCAATGTAACGATACTAAAGGTGCTATAAAATACTGCAGCAGGCGCAGGGGTGAAAGTGGTCCGGATTCTCCGGAACACTGTTCCGGGATAAAATTTGGGGGCGGAACGCTGCTTTGACCGTGAAAATATGACAACAACTGTCAAACCTCCATGTTAAAAAAAAATGCCATTCTGCCACACACACATCGCCAAGAAGAAAACAACATAATCAATTCTGTTTTCGAGGTCACAACCAGAACTGCTGAAAAAAAGTGGGTGTTCCCTTTTGCATTGTTTTAGATCAGTAACTATGAAATGGTAAAATATAGCGTGATTTGATTGCCAAATTCATTTTCTACATGTAAAATAACATTAGTGCAGTCATTTTCATTTTTTGGCACCATTTCTTAGGACCTACAAGCTGGATCGAAATATCTATTGGTTAAGCATAATCGAATCAAAATCGATCCATAACAAAACATTGATACAGGTCGTCATCTTTAGATATTCCACTCTGGAAAACAAAGGTTTTCATTCAATTGTCCGAAATATCTCCGCAAAAAAATTGTCAAACACATCTAAATTGATTTTCTATTTTTGACTGCTTGAAGTGAAATGTAACTGACTGTGGTGAATGTGCTCTATGGTATTTTATAAAATCGATCAAAGTGTCTTGAATCAAATTGAAACAAATCGTGATGGACTATGTAATCTTGATTGGTTAAAAGGTGTCGTCTTGTTTTGTTGGAATGAAATACTGCATCCACTGCAGCCCTATGCTGAATAGTTTGGAGACTCCTGCTCTAATGCCTATCAAGAACCCAAATTTTAAGATAATCAGAGTCCCCCCATTTGGGAATTTGCTCAAGTGAGCCCCAATTGGAAGCAGGTAAGGCATGAAAAAGGACTCATACTACATACCCACACTCAAAACTGACAAAGAAAGCGGCACCTCCGTGACTCATCATCTTATCGTGGTGGAGGGGTTTGCGTGTCCCAGTGATCCTAGGAGCAATGTTGTCTGGGGCTTCACGCCCCTGGCAGGGTTACCCATGGCAAACGGGTCCTAGGTGAGCAGGGGCGGACTGGGACTAAAAAGCAGCCCTGGACTTTGACTCAGCCCAGCCCACAAGATACGCTATACGAAGGGAAACAGACCCCGTAGAGGTGTCCGGGGGCATACCGCCAAACCCTCGGGGAGAATTTTTTTTTTTTTTACATTTTATTGTAAAATGCATCAATTTCTTGCACTTTAAGAGAAAATTAAGAAAATATGTCTAGACTGTCACTGTCTGACTTGGGGCGCTCAAAGTACTGCAAGGCTGAACTGGAGTTGGGTTCATTTTCTGTACTAGCTCTATGATAGACCTGAATAAACAAATGAAAATGTATTCTTCAAAGCAAGTTTTATGTATTCGGGCAAATTCCACATTCTGAAACTGTCAATGATTATGATGATGATGACAATAAATTCATTCATTCATTCATTCATGTATCCAATTGATTATAATATATCTCTATATATCTCTGTCTATAAAACGATTTCATTGTTTATGCCATAATTCAGTGGTCTCCAAACTATTCCACATAGAGCCGCAGCGGGCACAGGATTTCATTCCAACAAAACAAGACAACACCTCTGCACCAATCTGGTGTCTTACAAGTGCAATCAGTTGATTGCAGTCAGGTGCTGCTTGTTTTAGCAGAAACTTCATTGGTTAAACTGTCGGTACTCGATCGGTTGAAAGAAAAACCAGGCCCCGCAGTGGCCCTTGAGGACCGGTTTGGACTTTGGAGACCCCTGCCATAATTAATCTTGCCATACAAATAATACATTTCAATGAAAATACAAAAAACATTTCAAGACAAATCCTGTATACATAACCTTCATTGGAAAGTATTAACCAGAAAACAAAACGATATATAAATGATTAAAAATATATATCAATTTAACTACCTAAACTTTAAAGTAAAACCATTCATTTTATTAATATTTTGTTATATTTCTTCTGAATTAATATTGCTGCTGCGTGTGCATACGTTGTTTTACAGCTATAATATTTTTTCCTAGGAGAGTGATAGTAGGACTAGCATATTATAACTTGACACGATTGCAAACGGGTACATCGACTAGCTGGCACTAACCCTTTAATTGTCATTTATTTCATTTAAAATGTACCTACCTTGTGGATAACAATTGCCAGTATACCGAGCAAGTGACCCTCTTCATCCCTTTTTACTTGCTCTGCGCTTGTCTGGGGAACTTCCCTCTCGAACTTCCACCAGCTTATCATTACCTCCTCCCTCTATTTTTCTCCCTCCCTGCACCGGCTGCACGTCAAAGCGGCTGCCCCCTCTCACCATCGCCGGGGCCGGGCTGCTGTTACCCAACGTGGCCGTTGCAGCCAGACTGCTGCTTGCGAAAATATTTGTCAATTTATGACATTTTAATGCTTTGCTCTCCAGTTTCTTTAATTTTTTTCTTCCTAACCTTCTCCGCGCCACCCTTCTCTTTTCTTTTTTTGCCACCACCATCCATATTGGGCATTAACGCTCGTCGCCATTTTGCTTCGCCATTTTGCTTCCACAAGGAACCAATGAAGGCAACTTTGTGCTTCTTTCGTTCTTCTATCGGACTGGCGATGAACAGCCAGGCGCATTGCTGCCACCTGTCGGATTGGATGCAAACTGTAGATAATCAGAGGCTAGGGGGGACAAAAACAGTGATCTATAATGAATGGCGGCCGCCGGCCGTCCAGGGCACGGGCCGTTCTGTGATCCTCCAGAACCCACAGATTACCAGTCCGCCCCTGTAGGTGAGGGACCAGACAAAGCATGGCTCCAAAGACCCCTTATGACGATGAATATAAATGGAGTCAATTTTCCCTTTCCCGGACATGGGTTACCGGCGCCCCCCCTCTGGAGCCAGGCCTGGAGGTGGGGCTCGAAGGCGAGCATCTGGTGGCCGGGCCTGTATCCATGGGGCCCATTCTGGCACAGCCCGAAAAGCAAACGTGGGTCCACTTTCCCATGGAGTCACCACCCGTGGGAGGGGCCAAAGGAGTCGGGTGCGCAGTGAGTTGGACGGCGGTCAAAGGCGGGGGCCTTGGCGGGCCAACACCTAGCTACGGAAGCTAACTCTTAGGACATGGAATGTCACCTCTCCGGTGGGGAAGGAGCCCAAGCTGGTGGGTGGAGCATAAATGTTCCAACTAGATATAGTCGAACTCGCTTCCACACACAGTTTGGGTCCTGGTACCAATCCGCTCGAGAGTGGATGGACTCACTTTTCAACTCTGGAGTTGCCCACGGTGAGAGGTGCTTAGCAGGTGTGGGCATACTTATTGCCCCCCCCCCGCTTGCCGCCTGTACGTTGGGGACGCCTCCCTGGAGAGGTGTTCCGGGAATGTCCCACCGGCGGGAGGACGGGCACGACCCACGACACGCTGGAGAGACTAGACTCATACCGCAGGTCTTCATGCATGAAGCCGATTTTTTCGTGCTTTTCTGACTTGAGTGAGGCATTAACTTGAAGGTTTAAACGTGACAAGTCGCATAGAAGTGGACTATTTCAAATCTGATCTGGGTCACTTTCGTATGTGGTTTAAATCCGATCTGGGCCACATTTTCCAGAATGTGGCAGCAGTCTGAACAGTCAAGTCTCCCAAATCAGAATTCATGCAGCAATTACGTCAGCACAGAGCGAGAGCAGCAAGCAAGACTGCAGCGATGTAGCTGTTCATTAGTGTTAGCGCCTGGCTTGAACTCGGCTTTTACTACGCAGGAGGCTGGCTTGACCACATAAAAAAAATACAATCAAGAAAAGGATAAGCCCGATAATGCTTGGTTTCTTACTGTGCGCCAAATGAGCAATATTTCAGCATTGCTTACATGGCTGAGTCGAGGAAAACTGACTGCAGGTACAGTGCGTAGTTATTTGATCTGATGCTTCTGCGCATGTGGGTCAGTTTGCTCAGGGCGTGTCGGACTGCGGATTAGTGCACATGCGTAATACTTGAATGGGCTCAATGGGCACGCCAAAAAAAGAGATATGACAAAAAAATCGGAATTGTGCATTAAAACCTGCAGAATGAACCTAGCTATGTGTCTCGGCTGGCCTGGGAACGCCTTGGGATCCCGCCAGAAGAGCTGGTTGAAGTGGCTGGGGAGAGGGAAGTCAGGGCTTCCCTGCTAAAGCTGCTGCCCCCGCGACCCGACCCCGGATGAATCGGTAGAAAATGATGGATGGATGGATGGATGGATGGATGGATGGATGGATGGATGGATGGATGGATGGATGGATGGATGGATGGATGGATGGATGGATGGATGGATGGATGGATGGATGGATGGGTGGCCATCTTGGATTTACGCAGGCATTTGGGGCAAAAAGGTCCATTATTCTGTCCTTTGGGAGGGCCTCAACATTGCCAATAGTCTTCTCTGCAAATGTCCTAATGAAAAACATTGCGCGAATAATAGTGAGGTAGAAAACATCATAACTCATTAAAACTCGATAGCTG
Organism: Corythoichthys intestinalis; assembly: GCF_030265065.1. Classification (NCBI taxonomy): domain Eukaryota; kingdom Metazoa; phylum Chordata; class Actinopteri; order Syngnathiformes; family Syngnathidae; genus Corythoichthys; species Corythoichthys intestinalis. Next base: position 22,062,942 of record NC_080403.1, on the reverse strand, counting down.
GAAAGAAAGAAACCAACTGACCTCATCAAATGCTTATATTTTAAGTCGGTGCTTGATGGTTAATCTCTCAAAAACTAAAATATCTAATATCGAAAGACATTTACATGGTCAATGGAGTAAATTGTACGCAACAACAGTCTACTAAATCAAGTAAACGATCGATCAAAAGATTAGCTTAATAGTGCTTTTCGGACTTTCGACCAAATTTTAAACAGACATTGACCGCATAATATTGGGGGGAAAAAAAGTAATAATATATATTTATAATATAATATATTTAGTAATATTTTTGTGTGTGGGGCAAAGACTGCTTTGCCCCGCACATAAAATTCCCGCGTCAAATTTCGGCCAACTGGTCTGACTCAGCCAAGTTCTGGCAATTCATGCTACGCCAATCCATGGGAATGTTCTCTTACGATTTAAGATTTAAATGCGTGACAAACCCATGGCAAGTTCTGGCTAATTTGCCGAGTAACCACTTTATCATTCGAACAGAAGTAGTCAGATTCCTTTGTTGTGGTGAACTCACATTGAGAATTGGGCTAGAAAATGACCCCATAAATTCTCTCCATTCTCACGAAAGCCGCACTTTGCAAACATCTTAAAAAGGCAATCCAGCCGGGTGAGCTCGCCGAACAAAATTGTTGCCGGTGAGTCATTAATCAAACTTGGATCAGCATCTTGACTCAGCTGAAGTGCAAAATCCAACCCAGATTGGTTGTGTGATAGTAAATGTGAGCCAGATTTGAGCGGTCTGACAGACCACGATGAGCAAATATGGAAGGTTCTTTAGTTGTTCGAGCCCCGGGGGCCCCGGAGTAAAACATTAGCAGGTGCTGGTCCCGGTGGAAAAGACCCACACGGTGACCAGGGGGAGTGAGAGTGATACTTTGTGGGCTCACAAACTCTCTCACACACATCCACACATGAAAAAAAAAACCCACAAGCAACCGCACGAATGACGCACACTGTGACAAATATTGGCCGGCAGCAGAAAACACACAAATCTTGACAGAAACAACACACTGGAGTGCAAAAACAACCAACGAGAGCTCAGATGAGTTGAAGGGGGATGACGGCAGGTACCGTCTGTCTACCTCCAGAACATTCTTCCCACATGGCAAAACACAAAAGGCCGACGTCTGGCACTGAGGCTGACCGCCCAGCGAAAGCCAAAACCAATTAGAACTCTAATGGAAACCTGCAGGGCCTCTTTTCGTTTATTTCCCCTTTTTTCACGTCAGGCCATCGGAATCTCACTCAGCCCAAAAAATTGAAGGCAAATGGGAAAAATGATCGGAGGGGCTTCTTTCCAAAATGATCCACGTTTCCAAAAGGAGCTAATTGAATCAAGGGGATCAACATGGAAATGATTGACGAGTATGCGAGATGGCGCGCCTTTACTCTCGCTCTCAAAATACATTCTTTTCCCACGGGCCCGTTTAGCTTTCTGCCTAGCATCATATAATTGGCGGCAGGGGACAAGTCAACAAAATAAGATTGCCGTTGTGTGCGGCTAATAGACAGACACATTTTTTTTTTTACACCTATCAGGCTGAACATTTTTGGGAATTGGACATTCTCTGTGAAATTTAATCGGAATGAAAAGGAGCAGCTACGAACCCAGTTGTAAAATTGGAAATAGGGGTATATGTAGGAGTGTATGTTTATTTTTCCTTTTCATTGACATAATGTGCTTGAGTACTACTCACAAATAAGTGTGAGTCTAAAAGGATCTAACACTTACTAAATATTAATTACACAATATACTAATTATTAGTAGTATTCTAATAATCAAGACACACACACAGATATATATGGCGGAAAACACTCAGGTGACTTGAAGCTCCGCTCTAAGACCCCCAATTTGACCAAATTTCAAAATTGTCCTATAGACCCTACCCACGTGACGTCACAGCTCCGCTCTCCTGAATGGTACCGCCCAATTGTCCGTCAAAACATAGTGTTAACCTGTTACGGCTACGTACATTCCTCCTATTTACGGCCTGTTTTTCTGCTCCTTAACATTATTAATCAAAATGGTGAAGGCGTGTGTGGCTGTTGGTTGCACTAACAGAGAAGATGGAAGGAGAGACTTGAAGTTTTACCGTATTCCGAGGGATCCAAAGAGGAGAGCGAAATGGACGGCTGCAATTCGCCGTAAAAACTGGGCACCAAAAACTCACCACAGACTATGTAGTAGTCATTTTATATCCGGTAAGATGCATTTAAGATATACTTAGAGGGTTTTGGGCTGACAAATAACCACAATTAAGATCATTGCTAGGCTAATCGCCGACAACATACACGTATGTATGTAGTGAGAGTGCTATCGCTAAACCATATAAACATTAAAAGCCTTAACTCCATTGACAAACGACATGAAATACATTAGACTTGACAGTGGATGTTAGCAATAACAAAAGATTTTGAATTGAAAATTTCGTAACTCACCTTTCCAAGCACAAGATAGATTCCTGCCGAATTTTCGTGGACGAGGACCTGTTTCACCCAACCAGCAACGAAGTATTTATAAGCCCCCAAGCTCTTGAAGTTTTTCAAATTTTCGTGAGAATAGGCTGATTTTGTGTGGACAAGATAATTGTAAATATCAGCGTAGCAGATGTCAGGCAGACAGGGCGAAGACAGTGGGTCGAAAAACATCGATTTGGGCATCAAATATGGATCTGGCAACTGTATAGAACGAAGCTTTTCCACATAACGCCTTTTATGCAACACATCCAGTGAGTTTACGGCATCAGAAAGCACCGGGTCTTCCATGAAATGCATTTTAAATTCCTCGATCAATTGAAACCAATGCTAATACAGAGACAAAATGACGGACAAGTGGGCGGAACCATACAGCGAGCACGTGGTTTTGTGACGTCGGTGGGTAGGGTCTATATGCATGTGCGATACATCATTGGAAAGCTTAAAATCTCTATTTTCTGGGGGAAGACATTTTTTGACCCTAATTGGAGGTGAGAGCACGAGAGCAGAATTAAAGACGCCATGATTTTAACAAGATATTATCACGTACTTACCTCTTTTCGATCCAAAAACTCCATGTAGCATGTATCACCGAGTGTCAAGACACAGCTGTGAATGGCCACAGCCGGATTTTGGGGGGATTTCATGGGTGAAACATGGTCATATAACAAGGGTCGTGATGCAGAAATCGCAGACATCGAGGAGTGGTCGAGATTTTCTTTTTCATGTATTTACCCTTTAAAGTTTTTTTTTTTTTTTTTCAATTTTTCTTTGTTTGAATCGATTATTCATCATCTAAAATATTGGGAAAAAGCGACGGTAACAAAAAATACAATTACGCGATAGTTATGAGGTAGATCTCAGGGATCTTTTTACAGACATTTTTTTCATTGTGACGTAATTTGTTTAAAGGTTTAAAATATGCGAGTGAATAATATTTTAAAGTCGTTTTTTTTTTTTTAATTAAATATTGGACATCAATTAATAATTAATAATAATAATTAGTAAGCTAAAAATGATGGATATTTCGAATAATAAATATAATTACTGATCTTCTTTTTATGGCTGGGTTGAAACAAAAGCGGTTCGGGGTCTCCAGGGTAAAACGGACAAATAATATAAAAAAATAAAATAAAATATATATAAATAGTTTGGGGGCTTAATGCGCCATGAATCTGCTACGGCAGAATTTAGACATATTGTTCTATCAACCACAACTGTTCTTTTGGCTTAAAATACAGCAGTTTATTTTAGAAATGGGTGCAAGAGCTGAGGGTTAGAGTCATGTGTCATGGTAAGCCAATCAGAGCCGGTGTTTTCACACACAAACCGGAACAGTGCATGCGGCAAACACACACACGCAAAACAGATGCAGAGGGATATGATGGCAGAGCATTCAGAGGAAAATTTGTCCTTTACGAGGTGGAGATATAATCAAGTTGGTCGAAATTAAAGGAAAAAACGTGCATGTAAAATGTAATTTATGTCCCGGGGCAAAGCTTTTGTCGACATCTGTGGCAAACAATTAAAATCTGCTGAAGCACCTCACAACTACACACGCTACCACAAAGCTAGTGGCGAAAAATCTTTCTGTTTATTTTTGTTGCACTTCAAGTGTAGGATAAATCTGTTGCTGGTGAGGTGCAATTAATATTACAAGGTTCTATAACACAACTACCTGTCTGTTCTTCTCTATTCAACTGGCTCGATTACTGCTCGGAAAATGTCAAATTCTTTGACATACAACAACTTTTTAAAGTAACGTAAATAGTTACTTTCCCTGGTAACTAGTTACTTCTACTACAGAGTAATTCAGTTACTAACTCAATTACTTTTTGGAAGAAGTAGTGAGTACATATAACTAATAACTACTTTTTTAGAGGAACGTGCCCAACACTGCACATAGGTAACAAACTGTAAGATCTACGTGAAGCTGAACAGGACACCAGAGGAAGCAAAGGTACTGATTGTGAAGAACATGGAAGATCTGGGCAAGTACAACGTACAGTGATGCACCAATGATATCAATGATATAAAATGGACAGGTTGAAGTCTATATTCCATCACAAACAAATGGAACTGGCAACATATACTGAGTACAACACAGCAGATAAAGATATCAATATAGACCCTGAAGATTGTACATTTATTTCCTACCTTTGCTATAAAATGTAATTATTTTTCGTCCGAACAACATGGTAATATGTTTTTTTTTTGGGCGTAGTTGAAAGCAGAAGAACTGTATTTGTAAAAAATGAATGTAACTCCCTGAAATGAAATAAAATAATTTTAAAATATGACTACTATATCTAGCATGACTATCCTGTTTATAACTTAATTCATTGTATATATTTTTTGTGTTAGACTATAGTTGGCATGCGTGTCTATCACTTATGTAATTTCTCATACTTGTTCCTGCGACGAAAAGTCAATTTCCAATAAAACTGCTGCTATGCTAATCTCTTCATGGCCCGTCAAAATTCCTCATAACTTTCCCATGGGGTATTTGTGGGAAGTGACCATGCACTTTCCACCCCTCTGCAACCCCTCTCACACCCTGGAGCCATACAAAACAATCAAAACAACCCCAACCCATTGAGCATTTTGAGTCAAACTTACATGACACTCTCTACCCCACCCTAGTGGCCACTGTATCGCTACCATCATCATCACTACTGTATGCATGCCTTCTTGATAAAGTGCCAAGAACGACTGAAGTCCTCGGCGGGGGTCACGGCGACACAGAAGGGGGGCCTTGCAGTCCTGCCCCTGAAAGTAAATAGGCACAGCTGGCATTGCAGCACTGTACTACTGGAGCCTAAAATGAAAGCAGACATAAACAAGAAGAAAAAAAAGTGAAACGAAAGAAAAGTCCATCTTGCATCAAGCAGAAGCCCCAGCCTGGTTTCTCACCGCCTGGTGTTTTTCTCTTGAAAAGCTTTAAACTCCAGATGGTGGAAAGAAAAAAAAACTTTGCCTGGTGGATTAAGGGTTTCCAAATCCTTGTCTGAAAAGACACACCGTCCGAAAAGCTGCTACTCAAACAAATGGTAGCATAATAGCTGTCGTGAGAGCAAGGGGGGCTACATATGGGATAATGCAATTGAGTATGTGTTATGCATAGTTTATTCTCACTCTTTAATAGAGCCTAATGGGCGTAAGAGCTCGGCTGTCAAAAGGATGGCTGTGTTTTGTTTTGTTTTGTGGAGCATTCAAGCACAGACTAAAAAAAAAAAAAGACGCTCTGGTTATTAGTCATTTGTGCATTTTCATGACCCTTTTGATGCAGTCTATCTATGTTAAGGAACAAAAAGGCATCAAGGACAGGGGAGACATTTGTTTTGGGTCAGACTGTGCTGCTTGGAGCTTCACACCTGTAAGATAGAGTCAAAATATTATGCCATTTAAATTCATTTCATTTATTTTAAGTAAAAAATATCAGTATAAAGTGTTTCAATATGTCCAAAAGTTCAAGTTTTTTAATGTATATTAGATATTAAAGTTCCAATTAATTTTTACTGTCATTACTGCCTATATTGCATGCAACCCGATAAACTTGATTTTTAAGATTTCAAAACATTTTTAAACATAACAACAACTTATCAATTACATTAGGGAATGAATAACTGCTCAAAGTGCAGATAAGTGAAAAATCGACTTTAGCACAGTAGAGCACCTATCTGGACTGGCAATTAAACCCTGCAACAGACATTGTAATGATGTGGTTTTGCATTCTAATCCTACAATTACACCCCACTCTATGTAATTGTAGACTGTGTTATCATCACCTGAAGAAAGGCTTTCATGAATCTATTATGAAAGGCTCTTAAACATTTAAGCCACTGATGCTCATTAACTCGTTGGGTGCCAATGAGGGCAATGGACGTCCAATCCATGTTGTCTGGAAGGACTGGGAGCCATCATTAGCTCCCAGCCCTACTAGTCAGAACGGATTGTCTATTTCATTCAATAATGCTTTTTGAAAAAAAATAATAACATTCTACTTTTACTAACGACCACAGCACATATTCTGTGAATGACCTTTCCAATCACACCCTGATCCTTGTTGATGCATTGATGGGGCCTGTAACACTCCATGAATTGAACACAATGGCCAGATCGTTTTTGTCTAACAATTAAATCATTTAACACAACAACACATTTGAAATTAAGGGAAAAATGGTAAATATCCAAAAGAACCAACTGTTGAACCACAATTCTCCAGACACCTCCAAATAACAAGAACGTGAGAGTGAATATGGACTGTGTCCAGAATCTCTTACATTAGTCCTCTTTACAAGTATAATATTTGGATGCTGGCTGACAGAGCTGAGAGTTATCTCAAGGACACACAACCTCACCATCATCAGTATGCTCCCAGCCCCCTATAGCCACCCACATATGCCACACGCTCTGGTCCTAGAACCCCCCCCACCCCACCCTACTACCACCACCACCACCTCCAGCCTGCCTCTCCGTCCCCTCCTCCTGCCAGGCCACCACCTGCTCTCTGCAGCATGCCGCACAGCTGCTCTGCTACAATAACAAATTAAGTTCCACCGTGGCAGGAGTCACTACCTACTGCTCCTGCCATTGAGGAAAATGTTGGGTTCTGCAGCACAAGATGAGAAGACAACTCTAAAAATGTAGGGGGCAGGGGAGTTAACATTTAAAGTTCTACTGATTGTTTAAAATAAATTGCACATTTTAAGATATCGAAATAGATAAATCTCATGATTTGGTCAAACAAGCACGAGTGAGCTACAGAACACTACAAGCTGTGCGTGCAGGTCGTCTACTGACTAACTCGTCACCTGCAGTCGACACAGGCACCAATAAATCCGCAATTAATTAACCACCCCTGATGTAATTGATGTAAAAAAAGAAAAAAAAAAAAAAAAAAGAAAAAAAATCGGACTCTACAGATCGATACATACTAGCCCATGCTACAGAACTAACAAGTTTCAAGACGTTTGGTTCATGAAGGTTGGTGCAGTAGCACTTCAAAGCTAGTGTCCACAAACGTAAGAAAACAGGGGTCGAAAAGCGTTTCATTAAAAAAAAAAAAAAAGTTTGCGCAACACCTCAGTGATGAGAAAAAAATTCAAATCCAAATTGCTGACATTCTTGTCAATAAACCGATTTAAACTCATCATACATTGTATATCCGGGGTCCTCAATTAGCGAAGCGCGGTCCACGACCGTACCACGGCACACCATTCGGCGGACCCAAAGCAAATGGCACTTTTCCAAAAAAAAAAAAAAAATTTAAGCTTTTTTTTTTTTTAACATATTTGTATGAATCGCAGATCTATCACCATGCTCTACTATTGTATCGCTAAATTCTATTTAATTTTTAGTCAAATATCGTCCATGTTCCCACTTCTGTTGTCATCTCTATGACAACAATGTGCTGATTGGCTGAGAGAGCCTGCAAGCTGCTAACTAGAGTGACGGACTGCAGCAGTGTGAAACACAAGTCGAACCCGGTAATTTGCAATCTGTTTGTTTACATGCCACCAGGGGAAACAAAATGTCATGCTCATAGTTGACCAAGAGAAGAAAAGTGGATAAGGAAAATCGCCGTTTCAATGAGGAATGGACTGACAAATATGCGTCCATTTTACCAACTGCAAGTACCAAACTTATGTGCTTAATATGAGACAATTGCGCTGTTAAAAGTGAAAATGTGAAACACCATTATGTTATAGAGCACAGCTCTTTTGAAGACAAGTTTCCTCCTAAATCAGAATTGAGAAGGCAAAAAATTAACAGGTTGAAGCAGTCATATCAAGAGTCAAGCAATGTTATTGTTAAATCTATGACACAACAACAAATTGCAACGGAGAGCTCACTCAGAGTGTCGTGGGTGTTGGCCAAACTTATGAAACCGTTCTCAGATGGAGAAATAATAAAAGAGTGCATGACTGAAGTGATGGCAGCAATGTTTGAAGGAAAAGAAATGGAGGAAATGAAAACAAAAATCAAACAAATCTCAATCCAAGATTCATCAACCACAAGACGCACTGAAGTACTGGCTGATGATGTAAGTAAACAGCTTTGTGACCCCCAAATGCCTATTCTCTCATTGAGCAGTGTTTTAAAGTTAAAGTTACTGTCAATAATAATTTTGTTTGCACCTTAATGACAGAGCTTGTCATTTATGTTCTGTACATGTGAACATGTACTAGTACTGTACTATTTGCACGTTTTCTTTTTTGTCCAGCAGTTTTACAGTTACAAAATGTACTGTCGATAGTTATTGTTTGCACCTTAATGACAGATGTTGTCAATTATTTACTGTGCATGTGTAAACATTGTGCTTGCATGTTTTTTTTTTTGTGTGTGTATTTTTATTTTAAGTCAAGCAATTTTTTGTCAATGCATTTTAATTTAATCAGAAAGTGCATTGTATTTTTGTTTGGTCAAAAGAAAACTACCTTTACCAACTTCTACCTACCTTGTACTTCACCGACATTAATACATGGACCCATGCTTGTATGAAAAAAAACAACTGTGGTCCTTCAAGATTTGTATTTGAGGAGATCTTTAACCTTCCAGGCAGGGCCGGCCCAGCCTATACACAGACTAAGCAGCTGCTTAGGGCCCCCAACCACTAAGGGGCCCCCAATCTGGGAATTGTTTAATTTATATTCTATTGTGTTTACTACAGTTTGCTTGATTTGACTTTTGTGAGTTTTGATACTTCATTCATTACAAGCTTAAAAAAAATAAAAGTTCTTCCTTAACTTCTTTCTTTCATCTTTTAGAAAACGGTTTGGCGCTATCTACTGTAAGTACTGACAATCATTTGGGGTGAGAAGTTTGAAGTATGCAGTGCAACAAAATCTGATTAATATACAAAATATGGACGTATGGGTTGGATTGCATGTATGGGTTTCACAGTATACTGTGACGAAATGGTGGGCCAAAAATATGGGCCCCTTTGCATTATTTTGCTTAGGGCCCCCAGGTGGCCTGGGCCGGCCCTGCTTCCAGGGAAAGTAGTCACTACATTGCAGAGCTATTCAAAAGTTCACACTTAAGACTTTTAACAAGGGCAAGTGACTATTTACAGTCATTAAAAAATACTTCAATATCATCATTTATTATGTATAAATTATTACTTATATTTATTAATCATTGTTGTATTTTTATGTTATTTTACTCATAGAATTATAAATTAATTACATTAAAATTAAGAAAACGCTTCTATAGCTAGGGGTCGGACCGCCAAGGCCCCCGCCTTTGGCTGCCGCCCAACTCCCTATGCACCCGACTCCCACAGGTGGTGAGCCCACGGGAAGGGGGGCCCACATTTCCTTTTCGGGCTGTGCCCGACCGGGTCCCAGAAAATGCAGCGGCCGAAATGAGTTTCCTCCGCAGAGTGTTCGGGCTCTCCCTTAGAGATAGGGTGAGAAGCTCGGTGTCGAGCTGCTACTCCTCCGCGATGAGAGGAGCCAGTTGAGGTGGCTTGGGCATCTGGTACGGATGTCTCCTGGACGCCTCCCTGGACGCCTCCCTGTTCCGGGCATGTCCCACCAGCGGGAGGCCCTGGGGACGACCCAGGATACGCTGGAGAGACTATGTCTTTCGGCTGGCCTGGGAACACCTTGGGATCCCGCCGGAGGAGCTGGTTGAAGTGGCTGGGGAGAGGGAAGCCTGGGCTTCCCTGCTAGAGCTGCTGCCCCCGCGACCTGACCCCCGATTAAGCGGCAGAGGATGGATGGAGGGATGGATGGATGGATGAAGAAAACGCACAACACGCTGGTTACTGCCCCAAGTAACACTCTAAAAAGACTAAAAAACAAAAATAATAAACTGACATGAAAGAGAAAAACTGACATTAGTTTTTAATTCTGCACCCCAAAAAACTGCTTGTTTATTGTCTTGTTGTAAGTGGCCAAAACACCCAATGATGTCTGAGGCAAGCAACTGATGATGTGATGCGCTGGTGGCACCACGTGATCATTGCCAAATTCCACCCCTCCCAAGATTACATCTCCAATGTTCGATTGATGTGCTGAATATTAGGGATCTCTAACAGCTAGTCCTATTAAGAAGTTTGAATTCTGCACCCCAAAAAATTGTTTAAAAAAAAAAACATCAATCGGAACTAACTAAAAAAAATGGGGTTTTATATTGTGATTTGTTTTTATTTGTTACTATTCTGATCCATCTAAAAACTTCTGTACGTGAAACCAGTCGCTACAGAGACACCCTAAAAAATAATCAATACAAAGACACAAATCACAAAGCTGACAGATTAGTTCGGTTTGCAGGCTATAAAAGTGGATCGATAAGCAGAAGGATGTCATGTTTGTCACCTAAGGGTGCTGGTGGTCACGTGTACAATTTTGCAGTCACATGACACTTTAAACAGGAGGGCTCCACCTGAACCTGCCGTTCAAACACTCAGCTGTCCAGCAGGTCATGTCAGCTGATTTGCTATGTAACAGTCCTGCTGCTTTGATTAAAGCGGATGCGACAAAGACGCTGAAAGGCGAAGAGGGGTGGGGGGTGCTACTAGGTTGAGGAAGGCTCAGTGGCCAGCTGTCACACAGAGGGTCCATAATGACCAGAGTAAATCCCAGCGCCCGTCTGAGCCTACTTCTTCTCTGACTCAGGCCTCCTGCTAACAGACCAGTCATCCTTTTGTTAAGCTGTCAAGTAGCTGCTTGACAAGATGAGTTAGGCAGCACATTGTTGTCACAATCAAAGCTTTAGTCTGGATTGATGCATTGTTTGGGTCACTCACTGAATACATGCTTGCTTTCAGTTGTAGCGATTCATGAGGTATATTTGAGAATAATGACTTAATGCGACAGTTATAACATTCATCTTAAAACCTTTGAGAGAGCAAAGACAGATTTTTCCAGATGTGATTTTGACAGAATTGAATATATAATTCTATCTCAATTCATGTTTCCACATGGAGTCTATGTATGTAGAAGTGCTCATTAGTGCCACAACAGTAGCAGTGGAGCTAATTTCCACAATGTATTAACACTGCTTGGTCCAGGCAACTGTTTATAGTGTGCACCTGCCAATAACTACATGGGTGGCTGCACCATAGAACCGCTAATACGCTCCATTAAGGTCAAAATCTTTGTAATCACAGCTTGATTTACCTGCTCATCTTCCTACAGGAGAGAGAATAATTAAATAATGACACTGATTAGAAACATTAACCTTTTCATGCACACAGTGAGATTTTTTTTCCCGCCTGAAATGTTTTTATTACATTCATATAGGAAAGGGTTCTCAAACATGCAGCCCAGCAATTATGTGAAGGATCCATTTCTGGGGCGAAAAAAATACTAAAACAATATTTTTAAAAATAATATATACACAGTGAGGAGCAGAAGTATTTGCACCCCTTGTGATTTTGCAAGTTCACCCACTTAGAAAATAGGTAGGGTTCTGAAATTTCAATCATGGATGCATTTCCACTCATAGAGACATATTGTAAAAAAAAATCTAGAAAATACATTGTATGATTTTCTAAAAAATATATTTGCATTTTACTGGGGTTAATAAGTATTTGTACCCATGGGAATCAGCAATAATCATGACACTCAAAGAGTTGTCAGTCTACCTTAAAAAAAAGTCCACCTTTACCCCATGAGTAACCACCCACCCACCACCTGTTTGAGCTCAATATTGTCACCTGTGCACCCCACAGTCAGCCATAATTCAACTGCTACCGAGGGCAAGACCAAAGGAGTTTCGAAAGACACCAGAGAAAAAAATGTTGAGCTCCACAAAGCTGGAAAAGGCCATGGGACAATTGGAAAGCAGCTTGGTGAGAATAAATCAACATTTTGCAGCAGTTGTTAGCAAATGGAAAAGGCTAAACATGACTGATAATCTACCTTGGACTGAGTGTCCATGTAAAATCTCTCCTCGTGGAGCATCACTCATGATGAGAAAAGTGAAAAGTGAGGGCTCAGCCGAGAACTACACGGCAGGAGCTAGTCAATAACCCGAAAAGAGCTGTATGCACAGTTTTAAAGGCTACTGTCAGTGAAACACTACGGTGCAATGGTTTAAAATTATGCATTGTTCAGAAGGTTCCCCTGTCAAAGCCAGTTCATGTGAAGGCCCGTCAGAAATTTGCCAGGGACCATCTGAATGATACAGAGGGGTCATGGGAGAGAGTCATGTGGTCAGAGGAGACCAAAGTAGAACTTTCTGGTGCAAACTTTACTCTTCATGTGTAGATGAAAAAGAAGGATGATTACAATCCCAAGAACACCATCCCCACTGTGAAGTATGGGGGTGGAAACCTTGTGTTTTTGGGCTGCTTTTCGGCAAAGGGGACAGGACGACTTTACTGTATAAAGCAGAGGACGAATGGTGAAATGTATCGTCAGATTTTGAACCACAACCTTCTTCCCTCAGTCAGAGACTTGAAAATGAGTCGTGGCTGGATCTTCCAACATGACAAGGATCTGAAGCACACAGCCAAGCTGACCCAGGAGTGGCTGCGTAAAAAGCATATCAATGTTCTGGAATGGCCTAGCAAGTCTCCAGACCTCAATCCATTAGAAAATCTTTGGATGGAGCTGAAACTTCGTGTTTCTCAACAACAGCCCCGAAACCTGACAGATCTAGAGAAGATTTATGTGGAGGAATGGGCCAAAATCCATATGTGGAAACCTGGTGTAGAACTACAGAAAGCGTCAGACCTCTGTAATTGCATACAAAGGCTTTTGCACTAAATATTAGCACTGATTTTCTCAGTGGTACAACAACTTATGAACCCCAGTAAATTACAAATGAATTCTTGAAAAAATCAGATTGTGTAATGTATGTATAAATGGAAATGCATCTATGATTGAAATTTCAGACCTCTACCTTTTTTCTAAGTGGGTGAAATTGCAAAATCACGAGGGGTGCAAATACTTCTGCTCCTCACTGTAACTAAGATGAATAATTCCAAATCAAATACAATTTATTTAAACATTAAAACGTCACAAACAAATTAGAAAAACAAAGTGCAATGAATGAAAAATAATAAGAATAATTAAAGGCATCAATTCAAATAAGTGTTACCCGTGTGTATTTTGCGCTGGGATTTTTTGTTTGCTTTAAAAATCTCTTCTTAACTAAATGTTTCTTAACTCTTTGGCTGCCATTGACGGCAATATGTGTCCAATCCATTTGAACTGCTAAAATAGATTGGACGACGTCTGTTCCCTTCAATATGTGTTTTCAAGATCAATTACCCTTTTACTAACTAACTACCACAACAGATTAGGTTTAACTATGATTACTGCTTAAATGTGTGTTTTTATTTCTAAATAATTTTAGCTCAACCTAATTTTATTGACATAGCCAGGGGTGCACATAAGTGGTCCGCATGCGCGCATGAGTACTGGACGTAAACAAACACTCTGGCCCTCAACGGCTTCCATACGCTTTTGCGTACCGATGGCTGACCACTGTATTTGCGGCGGACACGAGAAAATCACTTCTCAAAATGTCAAAGAGGCAGGCCCCACTGAGTAATTATCTCTGTGTTCCCCCACCCCCGTCAAAAGACAGACAGACGACAGAGACGTCACGGGAGCTACCGAAAAAAGGACTTTTGCTGAAAAGTGGCTGCAAGAGGTACCATGGCTAGAAGCAAATGATGCTCGCACGGAAATGTGGTACAAAATTTGCCGTGAGAATCCCAATGTCGCTGATAAGAGCAGCGCATTTTATGTAGGGTCAAAGAATTTCAGCCATCCAAACTTTGAAAAGCACGGAAAAAACAGAGAGCATGTGGCAATTAAGCAAACTATCGATGTCAGACAGGACCCCACTTGCCCTATGGACAAGTGGCGGAATAAAGTTAATGAAGAACAGCGCCATGCACCGACAACGTGTTTTTGCTCGTATTACACAAAGCTAAACATGCACGTTCAATGAGCTTTTATGAGGAGGACATCCCATTTTTACAAGGGCTTGGAGTTAATGTGGGAGCCGCATAATGCCCTTTATTTTGAATTAGTGCTTTTATGTTTATTTCTTTACATTTCACTTCAAAGTAATGGCAATTTTGTTGTGCCAGTTGATAATCAAGCATTAATTTTTAATATAATTAATTAAAGGTAACTGGCTCTAAGTAAACCTGGTCATAATTTTATCGCATCAGGCGGGTCGGCTCAAGCTCAATGAGGACCAAGTCACATCTCCAGGTCCTCCTCTGAGAACCTGGGCAAAAAAAATATGTGCACCCCTGGACATAGCACTTTACCTCATTGGCTGCCATACATGATGATAGACGTCCATCCCATTTGGGCGAGCAGAGAACATTTTAATTGAGGACCCCTGCGGTAGATGATGACTCCGTGATCTGGCCCTCACGGCACAGACATGACCTCTTCACAAGCATAGGTACCCTCTTTATAGTGCAATGTCTGTTCTGGCAGACTCTAACAACACTCCTTCACCCCTCCGGGAGGAAACCTTCTCCCTGTTATTTGCTGGTTCACTTGAGCGTACTTGTCGGGTCATCGGCAGGGACTGTTGAGCCTATTTTCTCAGCAGCCATGCCATCTGCGAGCGTGCTGCAGGTACCCGGCCCGATAAAATACACTGAGTACTCGGTTTACACCATACGACATTTCTTGGTTTTTATCGTTCTACTTAAGTGGCCCAGAAGGGAATTGACAATATATAATCCTTCCATCCAATAATCCATATCATCTGAGTAGTGGGAGGGAGTGAGTGATCAGGAATGGTGCCTAACAAAAGAAACACAGATGTCCTCAATAACGACAGACCGACAGATGAGCGGACAATAAGAGATTTGAAAATTAAAATATGGCATAATTTACCCTCATATGTGGACGACAGATCGCCGAATGCCGCCGTATAATGAATCACGGGGAAGGGGCGGGGGTCATAATGAGAGGTCAGACAGAAGAATACATGTCAGCCTTGTACACCTGTGGCCCACCTTCTGCCACTGAGACCCCCACCTTCAGTTACTCTCATTAAAGCCTTCTGAATAATGTAAAGGTATATATATGCATGAAGGGACGTGTGGCTGAAGGGACCGAGGGATCTACATAATAGGGCTATCTCTCTCTCCATCTGGTCATGTGTTTTTTCATCTTCCCCTCCTCCCGCTTGCTATCTCATCCTCCTTATATGTCACTCCGCGAAATTGCTGTTCATCGTTCGTCCCGCCACCTTTTTGAACTATTGTTTTTTAGGGGTGATAGCCATTTGTTGTGCTATGCAAACAAACATAGTAAATGAGTTTGCTCACACAGACTAAATGACGTTACTCACCATCAATCCCTTTTTAAGAGATTTTAAGGGATAGGTGAGTTTCATGATGGGGTATACTGTATAAAAATAGGATCTCCAAAAGTTCACAACAAGGTTAAAAGTTTTTTTATTATTATAATTATTGTTAAGTTTTATTTAGTTTTTTGTTGTTGTTTTTTTTCTTTTGCATAAATTCAGTTAGTTTTTGTTTTGAAAAGTTTTAGCCAGTTTTTTTGTTTTTTTTAAATGAGTATTTTCCTTGAAATTACAATTTATTTATTCATAATTATAAAGTTGAGTTCAAAGTAATCAGTTGTTTAATTGAGCTTTTCATAAAAACTTGAAAAAGCAAAAGTTTTGATTGACTTGATATTTGAAGGTTAACAAACTTTTTTTTTTAAACATTGTATTGTTTATTTAAGATTTTAATAGTTTCCATTTTTCCTGAAATTATTAGTTTAACTTAACCCTTAAATACATGTATATTTTTTTTTCATTTTGAATTTTGTCATTTTGACGTGTAGATATTGCCTTAAGGCAGGGGTGGCCAAACTTTTTGCAAAGGGGGCCAGATTTGGTGTGGTAAAAATGTGGGGGGCCGACCTTGGCTGACGTCCTTTACATAGAACAATATATTTAGGCAAATTTTAGCAAGCCATTTTGTGTGTCACATTCGCTTTATTATTTTTTAAAAATAATTTCAACAATCTCGCAACTAGCCTGTGTGGCGTTCTCTTTCGACTCTCGGGCTTTTGCAAACTAACTTCAAGTTGCTTCAATTTCTCGCTGTGTATTTTCCCTGTAATCTTGTCGTACATGTCGGTGTGTCTTGTTTGGTAATATTGGCTCACAATGAACTCTTTAAAAACAGCGAGTGTCTCTTTGCAAATGAGGCAGACACTGTTGTTGCGTATTTTAGTGAAGAAATAGTCAAATTTCCACCTATCCTTGAAGCGTCGGCCAACGTAGTCAGCTTTCTTTTTTTTTTTTGTTGATTATCGCCATTTTAGAAAATTGTAAGTAAAGGATCACACGGGGTAATGTTGCTTAGAGTGCTGCTGCCTTTTAGTGGGTAAATGAGGAGCAGCATTTAGTGTGTAAGCTACTTCATATGCTGGTAGCAGTGCTGCTGACCAATTCATTAAGTCTGTGTGCGGGCCAGACGTTATTGAATTTATGACAGAGGCTGGGGGCCGGATGAAATTTGACCACGGGCCGCATTTGGCCCCCGGGCCGGACTTTGGACATGTCTGCCTTAAGGGACAAAATGCAAGAACAAAGGCATTAATTCCTTTATTTAAATACGTTTTAGTTAGTTGTGTGAAAACAATACAATTTCAGTTAGTTAAAGGTAGTTCCTTTTATTTATTTATATTATCTTACACTTTTATTGATCCCATGCGATAAAAGCAAGTGAGGTTTCACAATTTGAAAAATTTTAACATATAAAACACGAAAAAAAGAAAAAGAAAACCCCAAATCAAACAACCCCCCCCCCCCCCCCCCCCAAAAAAAAAAAAAAAGCAAGTTTGACAATGCTATAAGGTTCCCCTTCTGAGAAGGTAGAAAACATGCTGCTGGAACCATACTGCTGGAACTTGTTTGCACACCAAACAGAGCAGTCAAGAGGATTTTTGTTTTATTATAGTAATTTCAATAAACGAAAAATATTTTTTCAATTCTAGTTTGGTTCATTTTTCATTCATTTAAAAATGAAAGAAACTAAAATTGAATAAAACATTTTCGAGGTGTGGTTCAGCACTTTGTGAACAAGTGTATAAACAAATAATGACTATACAAAAAGTAGTTGTGCATGCCACAATTTAGTGACAAGAAAACTTGGAAAAGAGTAGTCAAAGGTTAATTTCCGAAGAATACATTTTTATCAACTACCTTAGATTATTCACTGTCAGCCCTTCCTGTTCATCTGGATTGAATGTCTATTTTTGCCAGTGGCAGAAAATGAGTAAAAGGCACACAGATGAGTAATCATTATTTTGGACTTCTGACTTGTTCCAACACATAGAAAATATACGAATGTTTAAAAAAAATATGGGACCATTTTAAAAATTGTGCTGAATTTCTTTTTTTTACAGTATTTAAAGGCAGATGTTTTGCTCTAACACTTAATGTGTAGCTCATTAAGCTAAGCAGGTGTTCTTAATGTTGTGACCACCGAACATACAATGACGGCCCGACCGCAGCCTGGAGCTGACGTGAGCGCTGGGGATCCTCATGAGAATTAACCAGGCGTCTGCCACATGACCCCGCTGACTCGCAAGCATCCTGGGCTCAGCTGATACGCGTGCCGTGTCCCCCCACATCCCCTTGACATGACAAGCGGGAGGAGGAGGACAGAGGGACCAGCAGGCAATTAATGATTATGATGACTAGGGCCATCTTGCTAGTCTCTCAGCTCCGTACTCCCCCCAAACATCCCCACCTCTTCCAAAGCAGGAACCCTGGCCTTGGCCTGGGGTCTGGCTCACACATTGAACGGGCTTGGGACGGGTTAGCGGGGGGCAAAGTGTCACCACCAGACACGGTCTGGTGTGTCAGCTGTCAGAGATCACAGGAGGAAATGTGGGGATCAGAAGGCCCCAATACATTGATCACCTTAGACTTGTAAATCTGAAAGATAGTCCCAGTTGATTACACTCATTTGGGAAAAAAATCTATTTGTGTTTTGATGAGATACTGTACAGGTAAACCTATGAAGCTTAGCGGAAGGAACTGTCAGAACCCCTTTTAGCCAATCACCCACCCTCCATGCGTCCAATCTTTGATTGACATACAGTACATGACAACAATTTAGATCTCGTTTTGCATGAGTCACAACACACAAGTGGTGCAGCTAATTTCCCTTAATTAACTACTGTAACCTGCAGTAACATTAAACTTCATTAACAAGCAGTAAATAAATACTGTCAGCCGCCTTAATTGAAATGGATTGGATGGAATTTGTCATCAATTTCAATAAGGAAAGAGGATTTAAGCTGTGACTATTTTGAGTCATTTAAAAAGTAAAACCTAATTTACCCAATAAAGACCTGGCATCCCCACAGATGGACGTCACATTGTGGGTCAACTAGATCACAATAATAATATTTTGTACGGCCAGTTTGACACAAAATGTGATGTCCACTTAAAGGGATGCTAAGTCTCAATTTTAATAATTATTTTTTGTAAGTTTGTATTTTAAAAAAACTCTTCCCTCCTCCTCCCCCATCTCCTCCTGGTAGGGTAGGTGGCTGTTCACCTCAAACTTGGGTCCTCTACGGAAGTCCTGGAAGTTTGAGGGTCCTGCGCAGTATCTTTGCTGTTCCTAGGAATGCACTCTTCTGGACAAAGATGTTTGATATTTCTCCAGGTATCTGCTGGAGCCACTTCTCCACTGTGGGGGACACAGCCCCCAGTGCTCCTTTGACCACAGGCACCAATGTTGCATTCACCTTCCAGGCTCTCTCCAGCTCTTCCTTGAGCTGTGGTATTTCTCTAGTTTCTTGTGTTCCTTTTTCCTGATATTGCCAAAACCAACTTATCAGTCTGTCTGTATCCAAAAGTCCCACAGGATCTTAGCCCTCTTATTTTCCACCACATTGGGAGGTGTTTCCCATTGTGATCTAGGGGTCTCCAGTCCATACTCTGCACAGATGCTTCTGTACACGATATAGGCTACTTGGTTATGGCGTTCCATGTAAGCCTGTCGCGATTAGAGGTGTGCAAAATTTCCGATTCTTCGATTAGTCGCGATTCGGCCGTGGAAGATTCGAGAACGATTCACAAACATCCAAATTCCCATTATTGAAATATGCCAAGTAAAGCGAAAGTACAACACACTCAGCGTGCCGCGTGGTCTTCGGCACAATGAAGAACGGAGCGAGAGTAGCTAAACATCATGCTTCTCATTACCCGGCCTCTCGGGTAATGCCAATGCTCAACTCACGGCTCTAGCTCAACTCATGCCACGAGATAACAAAACACAACAACATACCTGACTGCTGCCGAAAAGCTGCCACAAAGTACATCCACATAATGTTACGGTAGATATCATTTATATAGGACTAGATGCAACAAGGATTCAATGGCGTTAGTAGCACATCTACAAAAAGCTAGATGCGGGCGTTAGTAAACGGCCGCCATCTTAAAGCAGTACACTTCCCTGCAAGGCTGTTGTAGCGAACCTTCCATGCGAACCTAATTAATTTTTTATCTAAAATACTCCCAAATCGGTAAAATATTGACTTGAATCTATCTTTAAAATAGTTTTTAAACTTTCACATGTCGAAAGCAGACAAAAGGGAAATTATGGAATAACGGAAG
The DNA here is from genome assembly GCF_030265065.1 of Corythoichthys intestinalis. Classification (NCBI taxonomy): domain Eukaryota; kingdom Metazoa; phylum Chordata; class Actinopteri; order Syngnathiformes; family Syngnathidae; genus Corythoichthys; species Corythoichthys intestinalis. Next base: position 22,042,860 of record NC_080403.1, on the reverse strand, counting down.
CAATTTTAACAACTTTAACGGTTGATTCACAACATTAAATTAATTGAATGTAGTTTAAAGCTGCTGATACAGAATGGGGACTGGAGTTTTTTATTTACTGTTATTTTTGTATGTTTGTTTACTGCTATATGTTAACTTGATACTGAAATAGTAGTTTGGTTTAGCCTGAGAGTATTTTTGAACAATTTTGGAACTAATGTACAAAACATTAAAAAAAAAAAAAAAAAAGGAGGGGGGTGCATCAATAATCGTCTTATAATCGAATCGGATCCTCTGAATCATAATCGTAATCGAATCGTTAGGTGCCCAAAGATTCCCAGCTCTAGTCGCGATATGCAATAATTCCATTTATCGCACGGATATGAAAATGAAGGCGGTAATTTTCCCGTCGGTGCTTGCGTGCGCGCGTGCGGCAGACGTGCTGTTAAAAGTTCAGCTTCCTTGTTACCAACTATGCAATATGCTACGACGAGGACTCAGGGCTGAAATACACTGGGCGTGAGGTGGAAAGTCACAAAGTGATTTATGATGCAGCAGATCATTATTATTACAGCATTCAAAAGGAAGCTGCAAGGTGTCCTATTATGTGTGTTTTTTTGGCAATGATACTACACACGACTTGCTGACAACTTTGTTTTTATTAACACACGGCGCTCACAACACTTCCTCAATCTGTGGCTCTCGGTAGACTGTCTCTTTCTTACTCCCGCATTATATGAACAAAACAACATCACCGTAGTGCGCACTTCAGTGTAGGGCTGCAGCTATCGAATATTTTCGTAATCGACTGAAAATACTATCGATTAATCGAGTAATCGGATAAAACGTTTTTTTTTTTGTAAAGAGCAATTATAAATATACGTGAGAAAAAAAAGACATTTAATCCAATATTGAACCATTTTCAGTCAATCAATGTCTTTATTTTCAATGTACATTGTTGAAAACTGCCAACAATTGCATCTCAGATGTGAATAGAAAAAAAAAATCACTGCTTTCACTCAAAAAACTTCTAGATCTTATAAAAAAAACCCATATTTCTTACCCAAAAATATTAATTACGCTTGATAACACACATCACTTGAAAGCTACATGTTTTTCCCACGTGTTTCAATTGAATTTCCATTTGTGTCAAGCTATTTTTAAGTTCTAGTTAAGTTTTAAGTTAGTCTAAACTTTAAGTACTGATAGGATTTTTAGTTTTTGCAGTGTTCAAAATAAATGTATGATACCTGCTGTATTGGAGCACATAGGGACCAGTGCTACTTGGTGTTTTATTCAGCAATGGCTACTGAGCTAAAACTGACAGTTAGCTTTATTATGTTTTAATTTTACACACTCATCACTCTACAGCGCTGTGTTTTTACAGATTAAATAAAGCCTGTATGTAAGACACATTAGCCACGCATCGACAGTGGTCATAATCAATAGAAACCTAGCGCTCCGAAGGGCTAACGTTATGTGAGCGAGTGACAGTAACGTTATATTTATTAGCGCTGAGAAGTCTACTGCTTAAAGATGGCGGCTGTTTACTAACGCTGCCCAGACTCGGCCGAGTCTGTCATTTCGCATCTAGTCCTAAATGCATGCGATATTTATGAGACGCATCGGACACTACCTGCTACCACACTAGCATGCGGGTGTAGTTTTTAGCAACGTCGACATAGTTTGTAGCGGCTGTCGACTGCAGTAAGTTTTTAAAAAAAATTTTTATTGCTTCTTCCTCTACGCACGTGACGTCAACGCGTTGTCCCGCATTAAAAGTTGTCCGGGCAAAACGTGATGCTTAGAGCTGGCAAAATTAAACGATTCCTTGAGGTGAATAAATTTACTCAGATCAGATTTTAAACTCGAGTTACTCGAGTTGCTCGAGTATTCGTTTCAGTGTGCCTCGGAAAACATCCAATCAGAATATTACACATGGAACGCCATAGCAGAAGCTATGAGGATGGACGAGTTTTTGTGCAAGTTATGTAATTTATAACAGTAATTAAATAGTGTCGCAAACTCATAGTTAAAGCAAAAAAAAAAAAAAAAAAATCGGGGGAAAATTGTTCAGTCAAATCAAATCCACCTCTCTCTCTCTTTCTTTGCTTCTCTGATGAGTACAGACTCCGTGTGTTTTTTTTTTTTGTTTGTTTGTTTCGAATGCCACATTATGACGGGACAGAGTTGGCCCCGCAGCCGTGCGCAGCCGGTATTGCCCATTGCCTATTTTTGACGTACAGCGGGGAACCCAGTCAACACAGAGCCGTGCCGGACCTGGAACGACGATGCATCATTGTGCTGACAACTTTGTTTTTTATTAACACACGGTGCTAACAACACTTCCTCAACATGTGGCTTTCGGCAGGCTGTGTCTGTGTCTCTCACTGCCGCGTCACATGAACAAAACAACATCACCGTTGCGTGCGCTTCAGGGTGCCTCGGAAAACATCCAATCAGAATATTACACATGGGAAGCCATAGCAGAAGATATGAAGGGAAAAGTTTTCATTTGCCTAAATGCTTAAGGTATTGAAAAAGACATTTTATTTATTCTGTGTTTCTGTGCGGTACTAATATTGTTGTCTTTTACTTAAAAGAGGCTATTATGTGTTGGACTGTTTCAGGGGCCTTTTTGTGCAGCCTGCACCTGGGATCCTGCCTGATGTGATATATCTGGGCCTCTATTGCTCTGGTGCTCATGGCCTGCTGCTGTGGTGCCATGATTAGCACCTCTGTGCTGTCTTTCAGTCCAGCCCTCTCTAACCGTTAGTAAAACTTCGTCATATCTGCCACTTCAGTTATCTGTCAGTGGTACATCCCATGCAGGTGTTTTTCCTCAAATGATGGTTCCTCCAACTTATCCTCTTCCAGTTTCCAGTGCCTGAGACATTCACTAAGTGCTTCATCTCTTGGGGCCATCTTCGTGATGTATTCGTGGAGCTTGGATGTTTCGTCTTGGATAGAGGTTCTGATGCCCACTAATCCTCGGCCTCCCTGCTTGTGCTTAGCGTGTAGCCGCTGGATTCTGGATTTGGGGTGGAACCGGCATGGTGAGCAGCTTCCTTGTTTTCACATCTGTAGTCTGAACTTAACTATACACACATATTAAGGCTGTCAAACAATTACAATTTTTAATCGAGTTAATCACAGTTTAAAAATGAATCGTAATTAATCGCAATTCAAACCATCTCTAAAATATGCCATATTTTTCTGTAAATTATTGTTGGAATGGAGAGATAAGTAAAGTAGTGATTGAAAATACACCACAAGGTGTCAATGGTGAGTGTTAAATTAATTAGCGATCAAGCCAAGTCAAAGTCTGAGTAAGTTTGATGTGTATTTTGCATAGCTATTTTGATTGGGAATGCCAGTTCTCTTTGCATTGAGTGTTTTTCTTTTTGTGAACATTATTTTTTTTTGACAGATAGGAATATTATTTTTGTTGTGCTTTTGCTAAATGATACTGTAGCAACTTAACTGTTCCGCCCAAATGCACGCTGGGAAGTTCTGCAACCATGACTGTCAGTAGTGGCTGCATATGTTATACTGTATGGTCTCCGTTATGTTCAGTTAAGCGTGTTAAGAAAAATATTGTCTCCTCCTCCGCTCAAATGCATGCTGGGAAGTTGTGCGACCCTGACTGACAATAGTGGCTGCAAATGGTATACAGTATGGTCTGCATTATATTCATTTAAGCGTGCTATGAAAAAGATTGTCTCCAGCTAAGCCCAAATGCATGCTGGGAAGATGGCAACCATGTCTGTCAGTAGTGGCTGCAAATGGCATACAATAAGTACTGTGATGTATTGAATTAGGCGTGTAAAGAAAAAGATGATCTGATCGTCAATGAATGCCAGTGACCACTTGCATTTCTATGCTTTTTTGCTCCCACTGTGCTAAAACGGCGTCATTGTAAACTGTTAGAGGCGACGCATGAATGGGTCATTCTGTGCATGGGTTAATTGCGTCAAATATTTTAACGTGATTACTTAAAAAAATTAATTACCTCCAGTTGACGTGATCAATTTGACAGCTCTTATATATATATATATATATATATATATATATATATATATATATTTTTTTTTTTTTCTGAGGGTCACTGCTGCGATACAAGTCAATTTAAATTAAAGATTTAGCACACAGGTTCTGTGGGGGAACTCAGATCACTGAGCTATCACGTGGAATCTTTGTTTTTTTTTTTTTTTTAAAGAAATGAATAAAATATTAATAGCTGAGTGAAACTGCGGCTGTATATAATTGGTGAATTCATGAACATCATTGGTTTTCAGTTATTTCAATTGCTTACTAAAATGATGTCACATTCCCTTAATAAATCTTGTAAGCACCACTATATATGTGGATTTCTTCCATGGAAACCGAGTCGAAATGTCTCTTTTAGTGTTAAAGGTTGCCGACCCCTGGAAACGTCAAGGTTTAAAAAGAAAAATACCTCAAAATCACATCTATATGAGGATGTATTTTCATGTATAGGTCAGTATCCCCTGAATCCACATTTATTTGAACTTATTGTCATCAGCAATCACCAGCCTGCAGAGATGTGGACTCTGCTGTCACAGCAGAACAGGTGGAGCAGGCTAACAGTCACAGCACACACACATACGCACGCACACACGCAGGGCTCAGACACTAGCCCATATGGTAGACCTCTGGAGCTGTTGCCCTCAGCAGATCGGGGAGAGATGCAGAGAAGGCCGCAGGACCAGGAGGCGGCAGAGGGAAGCGGAGTTGGAGGGGGTTGAGGTGTGAGCGATTGGGGGGTTGGCCACCCCAACTGTCCGCTGTCTTTGGGGAATTGAGACATGCATATATGTGGCTGATTGAGGTATGGGACGTTAGGCTGAGGGGGTCCATTTGGGAAAGCAAAAAACAGCAACAAAATGTAGATGGATTGACAAGAAATATGAGAATAATTTAATTTAAAAAAAAAAACTTCAAGATTGAAAATTGTATTGATTATTAAAAAAAAAAAAAAAAAGAAAAGAAAATTGCACAGATTAATGGTTGTAATAGTACAAGAAAGATAAGTTTTGAAATTTAGAAAAAACGATTGATCAATAAATTGGTGAAATAAAATTGTGTTTTTTCCCCCTTTTTTTCTTTTTTATACGAAATTCACTTCTTTAATTTTTTTTTATTTTAATAATAAGGAAAGTTACTTCATTTATCTTTAAAATGTAAGATTGTAACATTGTAAACTGATTACGTTGATTAAAAATAGTTTTTGAGGTGAAACAATCAACTTTTAATGAATACAAACTGTTTTTATAAAATTATTAATCGAATTTAGACACACATTTGCTTTTACTTTGGAAGAAAATAATCAACATCTGTGCCCGTTTTTTGAAATGTTGCAGACCAAAAAATTGAATGAGAACCCGTTCTCCTTTATGCATTTTCTGCACACAATCCTGTTTTTTTTTTTTTTTTTTTTTATGAAGAGATAGCATTTTTTTCAAAATCAGTTCCAAAAAAATATGACTTTAACCATTTATGACTTTGATCAAAAAAATTAACTTGCACAACTTGATCTTAATTCATCTCTTGTAATGTCTACAACATTATGAAAATTTTTTATTATAAATACACATACAGAAGCACCTCTAGTATTATTTTTCCATTGGATTGACAGTAAATGACTAATGTTGCCAATCCAAATTTAGGATGTCTGAAAAGGCATTTAAAAAAGTCAAAAGTCAGTTGGTGGAATGATTAACAATGTCCCACTGACACATGCTAATAACAGGCACACGCCACTGCCATAACATGGCTAACACTATTGGCTGAGTAGAAATGTGTTTTCCATGAGCGGACATTGTATGTTTTGGGCCTTCCATTCAAGTCAGCTTTGTTTAAAAAAAAAAAAAAAGAAAAAAAAGGGGGGGGCGGGTTGTCTGGAGTGAAGGATAGGCTGCTGGCCACCTGCCGCTCAACATCACAAAGGCCAACAAGACTGGCAGATGTACAGACTGGAGGTCAGATGGCGCACTTTGTCATAATGCTAAACATCATCACGCAGATACACGCTGGGTCACACAACACCCTTAACACCCGTACTAATCACGAGAGCTCAGATCAACGACAACTAAAGTATATACAGTCGTTGCTTGCTGTATTGCGGTTTACTTTTTCTCCAGCAAGCGACAAAGTGTGTGAAAAAAAAAAAAAAAAAATCGGGGGGATTATTATTTATTTTGCACAAAAAAGTGTAAAATGCCTATAACTACAGTACGTATAGCTAGCTAAAGTTGCATAACTGTATGAGTTTTGAAAAAAAAAAAAGAAAAAATCCGAAACATCAATCTCCTGATTTCCAATCAGAACCAATTTTATTCGAAATTCAAAACACTAATTTGTTTACAAGCCCCTTGACCTGAATAAATTGTAATATGCCACTTTCATGGGCCATACGGTGCAGATAACAATATTTGGGGGTGTGACAAAAAAAAAAAAAAAAAAAAAACAGCAGCACGTTTAATCCTGCACAGATTGCAAGGGTATATTTTTAAGGCACATTAAATGCACCATTAATCTTATCTAATCTTGAAGAGATTATTCAATGTAATGTAAAATGGAGAAGGTCAAATAGATCAGACCCAGTCTGCTCAAACTGTATGTTCAAGCAATTATGTTGACCATCTTGTATTCATCATTTTCAAAAGATAATATTTTATCCAGATGCACATTGGTTTAGTGGTTAGCACGTCTGCTTCATAGTTCTGGAATAAAGGGTTTTCTTCGGGTACTCTGGCTTCCTCCCACATCCCAAATATTATATGCATTGTGGGCTGATTGGAAACTTGGAAATTCTGCATAATTGTAAATGTGATGTGTGAACGTTTGTTTGTACTCCTGCCCATAGCTAGCTGGGATAGGCTCCAGTAACCCCGCGACCCTTGTGAGGATAAGCGGTATGCATACCTGTCAAGTTGTACGGTTTCGGTATAATTTGTACAAGTGAGCACTGTCTTTTATGTGTGTACGCCGTACATTGAAAATCTGTATGTTTTTCGTGCATTACGTTTTTTTTTCTCCGTTCGGATTTTGTCACCGTTTCGGCAATGAGATTGTGCATTACTATGCATTACGCTGGTTGAATGATGTGAGAAAAGTCAGAGACATGGCGAGAGAAGAGTGTTTGTTGTGACGCTGTAGCAAACGCGATGCTAGACTAGGTGGCTCCAATATTTCCTGACTGTAGCCGACAGCCTACAATCTCCGCCTAGATATCACATGCATAAAGAACTACATGCGAAATGACAGACTCGACGGCGTTGGTAAACAGCCGCCATTTTAAAGCAGTAGACTTATCACAAAGGCTCTATTGCAGTGAACCTTCCCAGCTAACCTAAGTAAATTTTTATATAAAATACTCCTAAATCAGCGAAATCTTAACTTGAATCTATCTTTAAATGATGAAACAATTTTAAAACTTTCACATGTTGAAAGTAGACAGAAGGGAACTAATGCAAAAACGGGAGCAATTTTAACAACTTTAACGGTTGATTCACAACATTAAATGACTTTCAAATAGCAAAGGTTACTACGTTTTTTTTTTTTGGGGGGGGGGGGGGTGAAAAAAAAAAAACATGAAAGGCAACACCAGTCACTTTGCCAAATAACTAATTACTCTTACATTCAGGTAACTGAGTTACTAACTCAATAACATTTTGGGAGAAGTAATTTGTAACTGTAATTAATTACTTTTTTAAAGTAAGATTAACAACACTGATCATAAAGATGAAGTCTGCAGAATGAAAAGTGACGAAAGCGGAGATTTTATTCTGCCAATTTGTTGAAGAACACAATTTGCCCGCAACTATTGCTGAACACTTCTCAGAATTAGCAAAAGAAATGTTCCCTGACTCAAAGATTGCATCGGTAGAGTTAATTTTATCAATTGACCTTTTTAATTTATAATTGGACACACTAACGCACTACCTTCAAGTCAAACTGAATTGCGAGCTGAAGTGCCATGAAGTGCAGCCATCAAAAGACATGATAGAAATTGCCAAAAGTGCTACATACAATTATAACAAAAGTCACTGTTAAATTTTAGTAATCATGATGTAGCTGAAGATACTGATTGTTCTTTGATCGCACCAGGTTAAATGTTACAATATTACCGACAAATTCATATTATTATAAAAATTGAGTTTTGTTTTTGTTTCATATAGCACGCTATATACTGTACGACGTTGTAAGATTAGTCACAAATTTGTTAGTGACTATTCATAATATTGCCAACGGCCTCTGGTTGACAGGTATGGGTATGGGAAATGAATGAATAAATATTTAATCCATCTGTCCACTTGCTTACTTCTTTGCCCTCTTCCCACACGTGAACAAATGTTCTTATTGGGATGTAGTATACCAGTTTAACCACCAGATGTCAGCAGGATATTAGTTGTCAAGTTTAAAAAACTGAGTGGGATAATTAATTCTGTTGGTCAATGTTCTATTATACCAAGAAATATACAGTAAAATTGGTTGAGTCAACTAAGTAAATATGTTATGAATTTTTTAACAAGTGTTCAAAATTTTTTTAACAAACGTTTTTCCACGGGCCACCCACAACTATTGGGCGTGCCAACTTCTGCTGCTAGTTCACCTGCTGTGAAACAGATACAACACTGGCTGCCACACAAACAGATGCAACAGTTGTATACACTATTTGTCCCCTTTAACATTTCATAGGACACTCATTTAAAAACGGGGGGATTTAGTTTTATTGGGGGCCATAACCTGTGTATTTCTATTTTTATTCAGTAAGCTTTGTTTTTGATTGATATTTCATTAATGTATATATTTATTCACTAAAAATATATATAATTATAGAAAAATGCAATAAGATATTAATTTTAATTACATTTTTTAGTATAATCATAATTGAAATCTTGCAACCGCATTTGGTCCTGCCAAACTAGTCGAACAATTAACCAAAACAAATTTTTGTCGTGGGCTACGTTACTGTTATATGGTTTTCCTGTAAGGATCATTATTACTGTAAACCCATGAAAATATATAAAGGCCTCATATTATTACAAATACACAACAACTTGATACATGGTTTTAAAATCAGAAGCAATACAAAGCTGATGTTTAACAACTATTTAATAAGTGTTTTTACATCAGCTTTATTGTACTTTTGCGTACGTTTTTCTGTGGTCCACATTGTGGCGAGGCTTTGGATCTCTTATTCTGTACAATGAAAACAAAAGCTTTCTATTCTATTCTATTCTATTCTATTCTATTCTATTCTATTCTATTCTATTCTATTCTATTCTATTCTATTCTACAGTGGTATGAAAAAGTATCTGAACCTTTTGGAATTTCTCACATTTCTGCATAAAATCACCATAAAATGTGATCTGATTTTTGTCAAAATCACACAGATGAAAATACAGTGTCTGCTTGAACTAAAACCACCCAAACATTTATAAGTTTTCATATTTTAATGAAGATACCATGCAAACAATGACAGACGGGGGGATTTAAGTGAATCCGCTGCCTTAAAGAGCAATTGAAACCAATTTTTAACAAACATTTTAAGTCAGGTGTTTGCCCAATTCACTGATGAGTGGTTTAAAGCTGTTCTGCACACTATAAAACACACACACCTGGTAAGAAATGTCTCCATGAGAAGTATTGTCTGATGTGCATCATGGCTCGGTCAAAAGAGCTGTCTGAAGACCTGCGATCAAGGATTGTTGATTTGTATAAGACTGGGAAAGGATACAAAACCCATCTCTAAAAGTCTGGATGCTCATCAAACGACAGTCAGACAGTCTAGAAAATGGAGAGAGTTTGGCACTGCTGCTTCTCTCTCAAGGAGTGGCCGTCCACTAAAGATGACGCCAAGAGTTCAGAGCAGAATACTCAGAGAGGTAAAAAGGAACCCTAGAGTGTTTGCTAAAGACTTACAGATATCACTGGCACAGTCCAATATCTCTGTGCACACATCAACTATATGTAAAACTATGGTCAAGAATGGTGTTCATGGGAGGACTCCACGGAGGAAGCTACTGCTGTCTAAAAGAAACATTGTTGCTCGTTTGATGTTTGCAAAAAGGCACTTGAACACTCCACAAAAGTTTTGGCAAAATATTTTGTGGAGTAATGAAACCAAACTTGAATTGTTTGGGAGCAACACACAACGTCATGTGTGGAGGAAAAATGGAACAGCTCACCAACATCAACACCTCATCCCCACCGTGAAGCATAGTGGAGGGAGCATCATGATTTGGGGCTGTTTTGCTGTCTCAGGGCCTGGACAACTTGCAATCATTAATGGAAGAATGAATTCAAAAGTTTATTAGGATGTTTTGTAGTGTTGTATCGGTCGCGAACGATTCGTTCTTTTTGAACGAATTGTTTGGGTGAACGAGACCGAACTAATCACCATCTGCACTGATTCGTTCTATGAAGTTGGTGCTTGTTCACTGCGTGGGAGGGCGTTGAGCAAGCGGCAGCGTCTTCTGACATCGCACACGACCAATCAGACGCCAGCCTCATCGCGGGCAGGGGAGGGACCGGAAACAGAATCAGGGCGTATGTCACTCACTTCCACGTGTGGCCAATAAGCAGCCAGCGTGCAGGCAGGGGGGCAAGACTGAGTTTTGTCACTTCCCGTTCAGTGACTCGGTCCTCCGGCTCCTGACGTAGCTTGCTGCTAACTTGACTTTCCAGTAATGACTATGCGGTGAACGAATCAAAAAATGAAAGGAAAGGACTTTGTCACATATTTGTTAACGTGGAGCCTATCAAATGCAGCTCAAAAAGACAAAAACACCACACAAATCTAGCGAGCATGGTTTAGTGCAGGGGTTTTCAACCCAGTCCTCAAGGCACACTGTGGGTCCTGGTTTTTGTTCCAGCCGATCCAGCAGAGACAGTTGAACCAATGAGGCTTCTGCTAAAACAAGCCACACCTGACTGCAATCAACTGATTGCACTTGTAAAACACCAGATTGGGGAAAAAGTGTTGTCATCTTGTTTGGTAAGAATGAAATCCTGCACCCACAGTGTGCCTTAGTGGAATAGGTTGGGGACCCCTGGTTTAGTGTACTACTTTTCTCAACAGACTCGGGACTACCTATTACGACATACTATCAAATTTACAGTAATTTAAAACACGGGTAGCTACGAGGCAAGCAAAAGCTGAGCTGCGGTCGCGTGACGGCAATGAAGGGGGCAAAGAACTGTCACTATATGGAGGCTTCATGGCAGCGATATTTACCTCATATGTGCACAGAAAAAAAGAATATATAGTATGATCACCATAATACTGATTTGCAATGAAACGGTATATACATGTCCATTTTTTCAAGTGTTTTATTTTTTTTTTTCGTGTCAGGTGTTGGTTGGTTTGACAAATTATGTCAATCCGTCCATCATGTGCTACTCAAGCGCCCCAAAACAACGCACATGGACACGGGAGATGTTGCAATATGTCTACATTTTTCTTATCAGACTAATGAGAGTAGAAAGGCGATATCGTAAAGAGCAAACAATTTTCTCGTCGGCATTTGACGATCTGAGGTGCGGGGACGACAGGGGAGTTGACCGGATTATTTTATTTATTAATACCAGTGCAAAAATTCAATACGATCACCATAATACTGATTTGCAATGAAACTGTATATACATGTCAATTTTTCCGAGTGTTTTATTTTTTTTTTTTCGTGTCAGAGCGTGTCGGTTGGTTTGACAAATTATGTCAATCCGTCCTGATCATGCGCTACTCAAGCGCCCCAAAACAACGCACGCGAACACGGGAGATGTCGCAATATGTCTACATTTTTCTTAACAGACTAATGAGGGTAGAAAGGCGACATCGTAAAGAGCAAGCAATCATTTCTCGTCAGCATTTGACGAGCTGAGATGCGGGGACGACAGGGGAGTTGACAGGATTATTTTATTTATTAATACCAGTGCAAAAATTCAATACGATCATCTTAATACTGATTGGCAATTAAACTGGCAAATATCAAAATGTAGTATTGTCTTTATTTCAGAGCAGCACATTCGACAACTAGCTATTTACACTTATAGTTTTAACAATAGTGACTAAAAATAATAGTGATGAGCATAAAAACAAAAATACAACAGAGCGAGATGTAAATATGATGTGTTGGTCGTTCCATATTTAGAAATTAAACTTTCAATTTATTTTTATTTTCGTGACAGCAAGCATGCTGCGTTGGCTGGTAGCAAGCAGCATTGTAAATGTGATCAAGAACATGCTAAAGAAAGTCCGTGCGCCCCCGACCCCAACCCCCCGCTCCCCCCACAAAAGGAAAATGTTTAACCGTGTCCTCAGTCGAAATGCAAGCACGAGCCATGACTTTGAGCCCATAGAACTAGGACAGACGACGCGGAAGTTCTCCCTCGCTTTTGCAGCAGCGGGAGGGAGACGAGGCTGTCTGTGAAAGCAGAATGATATCGCCTGTCACTCATTTCTGAAACTACGACGAGTGGTCAATGTGGAAGAGAGGGAGGGACCAAGCAATGTCACTTCCCGTTCAGTTATACTGCGAAGCGGTCTTTGGTGATTCGTTCGGCAACGTCACTTCCCGTTCACTAACCGAACGATTCATTTGGGCGGGGAGGGAGATGAGGGGGGCGAACGATTCGTTGAACGATTCGTTTGAACGAATCTTTTTACTGAACGATCCGGAATGGATTCGTTTACTCAAGTGAACGACAGATCCCGTCACTAATGTTTTGGAGGAAAAGCTGAGGCTGTCTGTCAGACAGTTGAAGCTAAAAAGAGAATGGATGCTGCAACAAAACAATGATCCAAAACACAGATGTAAATCAAATTCAGAATGGTTTCAGGAGAACAAAATACACGTTCTGGGGTGGCCAAGTCAAAGTCCAGACTTGAACCCTAATAAGATGCTGTGGCATGACCTAAAGACAGCGATTCATGCCAGATATCCAAGGAATCGGACTGAACTACAGATGTTTTGTAGAGAAGAATGGGCAAGATTAGTCCTGATCTGTGAGCCAGACTGATCAGCAGCTACAGGAAGCGTCTGGGGGGGGGGGGGGGGGGGGGTCACAAAATATTAAATGTGATGGTTCACTTACCGTATTGGCCCAAATATAAGACGGCCCTGATTATAAGACCACCCCCTCTTTTTTAAGGCTCAAGTTTGAAAAAAGACTTTTTGAACACCAAATTAATTTTTATACAGAAAATAATTACACTACATCCGAAACAAATGATTATAACAATATATGAATAATATATATGAACAATGAAAAAGCATGTTATTTTGCCTCGTTCAAATCTTAATATCTGAACATTTAAATATGTAAACTAAAGTGCAATCACATTCGTAAATGAATGGCTTCTGGTTTTTGAAATGTAAATAAACCAATCTATTGTGATAAAACAACAAAATTGCAATAACTGCATTAACCATCAAAGTGAAGTCTAACTGTAACTGTAGTCTTGAAACAAATCTGAATAAGGAAAAACATTGCAATAAAATAATGCAAACTGGTTAAACTAAAAAGAGTAGCTGAGATTTGTCATGACAGAACATCGCTCCAATGATATCTGGCGCCATCTAGCGTCATGAATGGGGAGAGTAGCTGAGATCTGTCATGACAGAACATCGCTTCAATGATATCTGGCGCCATCTAGCATCGTGAATGGGTATAATATAAGACGACCCCCTCTTTTTCAGTGTTATTTCAATGCAAAAAACACCGTCTTATATTCGGGCCAATACGGTACTTATTTTTCCACTTCTGTCATTGTTTGCATACTATCCTCATTAATATGGAAACCTACGTATAAATGTTTGGGTGGTTTTAGTTAATGTAGACAGGGTTTTATCATCTGTGTGATTTTGACAAAGATCAGATCATATTCGATGGTGATTTTATGCAGATATGTGAGAAATTCCAAAAGGTTCAGATACATTTTCATACCACTGTATATAAAGGCCTAATATTAATACAAACACACAACAACGTGATACATGGTTTTAAAATCAGAAGCAAGTACAAACCTAATGTTTAACAACTATTTAATAAGTATTTTTATGTCAGCCGTGATGGAAAAAAAAAAAAAAAAAAAAAAAAAAACCAATAAAAAGGAATATCTCAACTTTTTTAAAAAAGTGACCAAAAAGAGTCAATTTTATTATTTTAAGAAACATGAATTGGATGCACTAAATTTGCTTTCACGGGCCAAACATTTTCATGTGGCGGGCCAGATCTGCCCCTGGGCCTTGAATTTGACATCAGTAATCTAGATAAAGTAAGTCCTTTATTTCCATTTTGGTTCTTCTACAAAGAATTATAGTACAATAGGACCCTTTACTGCATGGCGTGGGTGTTGACTGCTTTACATTTTTGTTTGCTGGTGTAATGTAAAGTTTTTTACTATTGCAAAACATGCCTCGGCTCCATAAAGTTTGGGAAACACTCATCTAAAGCCACAATGGAAACATTCTGTAACAACAGGCGCTGTGTGTGTATCTTGGTGCTGATCCAAAATGTGTTTCTACATTGGCATTTGGGATGCCACACTTCTAAGTGACTTGCACTTTGCTTTTACACAACACAAGCACTTAATTCGAACTAGGCTGTATTACAGTCGGTCACTCTCAATTAACTTTGATTCTTGCGACTCGCGGATAAACCTCTTGCAGGACAACACGCTGCGAGGGCGTGCAACTGTGCACGAGGGAGTTGTGTGAGCATGCATGCGCGTGTATGTGTGTACGCGGTGCCCCCTACCCTAGCCCTCCATATCTCTCCACAGGACCGCCAGCCCCGTCTAGAGTTATTCCAGGAATGCGATGAACATGGCCGCCGCGATGAAGGCGCAGAAAACGGGACTGCTGGAGCTCCGGGTGACCGTGGACCGCTGGACTCGGGTGCTGGCCACACTCACCGAGGACACGCTGACGGTCAACCCCGGCGAGGGCGCAGACGAGGCGGCCAAAACTAATCCGAATTCCGCGGGGGCGATTAACGGAGACCCCCCCAATCTCAGCTCGTGTCCCGTTCCGGAGACCATCACCAACGTGAAGCGCACGGTGCGAGTCACCAAACAAGATGTTGGAGGACTCGGCATTAGTATTAAAGGTGAGCAACTTTTTTTTTCATAATGGAGCCAAACGAACGTGTGCAACTGGCAGCGTCATTCAAGCGACGCGAGATGAGCTCAACTTTTGTCAGCGACTGTGGGAAAACTTGACTGCGTTTTGATAGCTTGATTGCGACTTGATAGCGTTTTTTAAGTAAGCAACTTGTTTTCAACACGTTTTTCAATGTTTATGTAACTTGTTGTGTGGCCTAAAAGTTGACAGCCGCCATGCTTTATTTACCTCTGCGGGGAGCCCCGATTAGTGACTAGTTGGAACGTCGTACTTGTTATCTTTTTGCCTACGTAGTAAAACATGGACATTTTTCGACGTTTTTTGTCGCCTTGCCACATTTGGGGGTTCCAAAAACCCTTTTTATTTGAAAATACAGTATGTTAATTCGTACAAGCAAAACAATCAACTAACCAAACAAACAAACACTCAAAGCACAAGGGAGTTTACCAAGAAAGTTTAGTAAAATGTTTTAAATGTTACTTTTTCTTTCCAACGCTATTTTACGTTTAATGTTCAAATTAAGAAATATATTTAAATTGAAAATATTTTTTAACCTTTACCCTCCATCCATCAATAGCAGGGATGTCCAAACTCAGGCCTGCGGGCCTAGTTTTATTGGCCTACAGCATATGAAAATACAGTGGTACCTCGACATACCATCGCTTCGACACACGATCTTTTCGACATCACACGTAAAATTTGACTGTCGAAATACGCCGATTTGTGACAGCGCCGCAGTTTTTTTGTTTTCCCGCAAGACGGACGCACAACAGATTTTCTTGTGAGAGAAATCAATATAGGCTCCAAGAAGGTTTGTGCAGGTGGTGAAAAAAGGAAAAAGCTGAAGCTTGCCATTGAAATGAAGATGGAAATTAGGGGTGTGACAAAATATCGAAATGGTAATATATCATGATACTTTGTATCCCAAAAGGTTATCGATATGCTCCTGTCAAGAAACGAGATATTACACCGTAGTAATTGATATCGTATGAAATAGTTGTCAATGTTTTTAAAAACAAAACAAAACAAAAAAAAAAAAAACAGAACCATCAAGTTGATACCAAAATCTTCCACCATCATAGTGTCTCAGTAACTCTAAGGCTGCCATTGATGGTGCTCGACGCCCAATCCATTTAGAATGGGAACATTTGTTCATTCAAAACCAGAGCATTCACAGTCATTCGGTCCGATTTTCGGGGCATACACAGGTCACTTGCTGTTCATTTCAGGGCATTTACAGGTCATTTCCTGTTGAGTTTGAGTCACTGCCTATTCATTTGGGTGATTCCGAGGTCACGTCCTATTCTGTAACTCAAAATAAACAGGAAGTGACCCATACAATACCCCAAAATCAACAGGAAATAACTGAAAATCAACAGGTAAATGACCTTAAATGGCCCAAAATTACCTCATTGCCTGGCATTGGCTGCCACTGACGGCCATAGACGTTCAATCCGTTTTAAGTGGGAGGGATGGCAGCGAATGATTCGCTGCCACCCTCCCAGTTCAAATGGATTTACTAGTGATAAACTCATTCCAATTCACAGCAGAAACTTGTTTTTCTGTTTATTAGTTGTAGAAAATACTAGAATGATTTCCTGACCAAGGTATCGATAATCGTTGTATTGCCATATCATCAGATCATCGTTATGGTGAGCTTTGTATCACAAATCATATCGTATCGTGAGGTACCAAGAGGTTCCCACTCCTAATGGAAATGATAGAAAAATATGAGCGTGGGGTACGCATCCGTGTTATGGGTCAACAATACAGCCATAGACGCTCTATGATCTCTGCGGTCGTCGTCCGTTCGCCTGTCTTATAAGTTAAGGCAACAATTATTATTGTGCTAACATTGCCAAAGAAATCGCCATCTTCGCCATCAACTTGTGCAACACAAAACGCCTAGTGTCCCCCGCAGCAAGTAAACAAAGTGAAAGTAAAAAGGCTCATTCTGTCAAGTCAGCCACGATGCGTTCAGGTAAACCCCGCAAAAACATTTGCCACATTAGAAACAGATTTATTACATATTGCAGGTATTATTATTATTATTACTATTATTATTCCAATATTATTCATAATGTACTGTATTTGTTTTGGTATATGTGAACTGGCTCGACAATACAGCCGTAGAATGTCTTGACGGTCAGTTAGCCACGTGGTGCATTCAGGTACACCGCGCAAAACACGTCCGCCACATTAGAACCTGATTCGTTATTATATACAGCATACACATATATAGTATATATTATTAGATGTATTTTTATTACCATTATCATATTATTGTTTCG
This sequence comes from Corythoichthys intestinalis, assembly GCF_030265065.1. Classification (NCBI taxonomy): domain Eukaryota; kingdom Metazoa; phylum Chordata; class Actinopteri; order Syngnathiformes; family Syngnathidae; genus Corythoichthys; species Corythoichthys intestinalis. The sequence continues at coordinate 22,025,438 of NC_080403.1, read as the reverse complement.
ATTTTTATTCATGATTTATTTGTTTTGCTATGTGTAATTGCTATTTGCAATCGTACCAGCAGCATTTATTAAGGATTTAGTGTAGGTTTTCGGGCTGTGGAACAAATTAATGGAATTATAATATTCTTATGGGAAAATCCTGCTCGACATACGACCATTTTGACTTACAAAAAAGGTCCTGGAAAGACCTTGTACTCTGCTTCATATTTTGAGGTACCACAGTATCTTTGAATATGGCCTGCACAAGAAGCTTAAATTCAGACTGCATTCTGTTGTCATTCTCAACTTTAACACTAGATGGAGCTAGTGACTTAAACAGTGCCTCTCCATGAGCTCTGGGGCTCAAAACCCAATAACATGTTGAAATCAATGTAGGAAACAGTAGAATTTCAGTATTTTGTTTTACAACAATAAACTTTTATGTAAATAAAAAATTGTTGCGATTTTGTTGAATCTTTTGTGGTTGCCAGGCATTTTGATCATTTTAAAAACCTGATCTTCTTAAGCTGATTCGAGTCCGCTGTGTAACAAAAAAAAAAAAAAAAAAAAAAGCGGAAGGATTTCAAGTTGGCCCTTGCAGCCTTTGATTTTTCTGAAAGTGGCATTCGGAGAAAAAGGTTTGGAATACCCTGAGTTATAGTGTCTGACAATTCAGTTTTAGTTGTGTTCTTTGACTAAAAAGAAGCTTTGTGATAAATCAACCGTTATTCAATAATTTTTTCACATCAGAGGAGAGCATGAATTATTTAGGGAAATCCCACGGACCACGGGATATCCGCGGGTCACGGGATTGCCGTGGGAATCCTGTGGGCTGGGAGTCAAATGTTATTAATCCCGTCAATGGGATGGTACGGAAATATTAATCAATGGGAACGGGGGGAATCGAAAACACATAAATCTGATTATTTTTCACCTGTGTTAAACAAACTAGAGGACCGAAGCATCAATTTTTGTAGTTTTATTTTTAGTGATGCACGACAATGCATTTTTCAACCGATTCCGATAATTTTCTCCTTCTTCCAGCCGATAATGTCAAGGCGATTATTCTATTAAAGCAATTTCAAATTGTAGAAAAGTTTCCTGATATGTACGTACACATAAACACAAATAGTAGCCTATTCTTTTTCATTGCAGAGACTGACCGCAATAAAACTTTTGGACAACATGGTTCCATTTCTTGTGTTATTTGCGAAACAGGTCAATAAATCACAATTTATAAAATTATTAGAAAAATATTAACGAAGGTGGAGCATAAATCGAGCCTTCCATCATCAAGGTAGAACGCACATCGTGTCAATATGTGTCCATTAACATAAGTGTTGTTGTGAGGCACATCAAGTTGTCTTCCCTTGCCTAACAGCGTTTTCCACTTGTGAACAAACGAACAAAAAATATGTAACAATTGAATTTATGCATTTAGGGTAAAAAGCCCGTGTATGACTTGTAGTAGATGAGTGTTTGTTTTCCAATATTTGTCGTTGAAGCTAATGATGTCTCAGCTGTGACACAACAAAGAATTGTAGTCAAATTGAACATAATTGTACCTGTTATTGTTTTGTGATGGCACTGACTTGGTTCCACCTCTGCTTTCATTAACACAAAATTCCCATATTCATGTATTAGGACACATTCAACTGGATGCTTCGGGGCTTTTCAGGTCCCTGGTAGCGTTTCCATTCATTGTTGTGAAATCAATAAAATACAAAACTATTTTGGTTGTGGCTAGGCATGTGCCGGTATGAGATTTTGACGGTATGATAACCGTGAGCAAAAATACCGCGGTTTCACGGTATCACGATATTGCAATTATAGTAGGGCTGTCAAAATTATCACGTTAACGGGCGTTAATTAATTTTTTAAATTAATCACGTTAAAATATTTGACGCAATTAACGCACTAGGCCCGCTCAGACAGATTTAAATGTCAGTACAGTGAAAGGCCAACTTGTTAATTGTGTTTTATGGAGTTTTTCCGCCCTCTGTTGGCGCTTGGGTGTAACTTGCATATGTTATATGGCGTAATGTCGCCCTCTGCTGGCGATTCAGTGCAGCTGATTATTTGGGTTTCGGCGCGCTTTTCTGACGTGATTATATGTCGACGTGAACTTACACTAATAGACAGTGCTCTTCAGACCAGCTAACGTCCGCATCCAGTATTCAGTGGCAATTCTCATAGCCCCATCACACTGTTTGTGTGTAATACATGCATCGCTTGTGAGTTATATTCCTCCTTTGTTTATATTCATGAGCATTAGATAGTTATTGATGATGTGTATTTGAATTTGTTCACATATATGGTGAAATGCAGTTACATTGTTAGATGCTTGTGAGCTAATTGGCTAGTACTACTGCTCAAATGGACACGTGTGTGTACATTTTATGTTATTTTGTGATTTATGCAAGTTATTGACACATTGCCTTGTTATTTTCAGTTTTACAAAAATACAGCAAACGATCTCCTGTCAAAAAGAGATGACTTCAGTAAAGCCCATGCAACTTTGCCACACCGTCTGATTTCTTTTTGGAACTTATGTTCGCTATCTGTCAATTTGTGTACTCACACACATTGAGGACAGAATAGGGCTACTAGTTTATTTTTTGACTGAAAATTTTACAAATTTTATTAAAACGAAAACATTAAGAGGCGTTTTAATATAACATTTCTATCACTTGTACTAATATTCATCTTTTAAGAACTACAAGTCTTTCTATCCATGGATCACTTTAACAGAATGTTCATAATGTTAATGCCATCTTGTTGATTTATTGTTATAATAAAAAAATACAGTCCTTATGTACCGTATGTTGAATGTATTTATCCATCTTGTCTTATCTTTCCATTCCAACAATAATTTACAGAAAAATATGGCATATTTTATAGATGGTTTGAATTGCGATTAATTGCGATTAATTACGATTAATTAATTTTTACGCTGTAATTAACTCGATTAAAAATTTTAATCGTTTGACAGCCCTAAATTATAGCTCCTAAATTTTGAGATGTATGGGTTTTTTATTAAAAAAAAAAGAAAAAAAAACTTTTTTCCATTGAACAGGTTTTTTTTTCAGAACATATTTGCAAATTGGAACATGAATATAATGTGAAAATAAATTAATGTGAAAATAAATAAATTAACAAAAAATAATATTTTATATAAAATTAAAATAAATAGAACCTAGACTATACCCACAGCCACAGCTCAAGTTGCTCAATATTAGAGCAAGAACAAAATAATTGCTATAAAAAAGTAAAAACACTTCTAAATAAAATTAAAAATATATACTGTATGACTTTTTTTGAGGGGGAGAAGCTGAAGTTTCGCCATTTTCAGCCACTGTGTCAACTCTTCTACATGATGTCATGCCTTTGTGTCAAAAAGAACAAAGAATTCATAAGTTAATAAGTTAGTTAAAAATGTATAAGTTAGTTAAAATGTAAATATTGTTGAGGAAAGGTTTCATCTAAAACAAAAAGTGAGTGAGACCTCCTTTCGCAATTAGCGATCTTTGACGCGATACTTTTTTTTTTTTCCTCCCCCCCTTCATTCAAGCTTGTTTCTCACTCAGCGGCTGTGAGACATAAAACGTCGACGAAGCTGCTCTCCCAGCTTAGCCTAGGCTAACATTCGTCTTTGTAAGTTTTAGTTAGTTTGTTTATTGAATTTGAAAGGAAAATGTATGTTTTGTTTTTGGCGACCTTTTTCATGGTGCTACTGCTATCCTGTTGAACCTACTCACATGTGGAAAAATACAATTGTATAACGTTTTAAATGTATTCATTTGTATATTTCACCATGATTTGAGAGCTCAATAAATTGAAGAAAAGTACGCCTTGTGTTTGGAGGGTTTGTTTTTGGGTTTGCTGGCTGTTTAGCAGAATAGCGTCACTGATACTCACGGCAACAAACAGGGGAAGGGTGAGCGCTGCCGCACCAAGCCACTTCGGCTGCATTTTGGCACATGAAAAATAGCGAATACCGTACTAAGGTATGACGGAAAATTTTAGTGGTTTTGAAACCGCAACGTTTTCACACCACGGTAAACCGTGAAACTGGTGACCGGCACATGTCTAGTTGTGGCGATTCTTCACCATTTCTTTCATGTTGTCCTTCCATGTTGTGATGATGGCAGATGGATGCAGCATTTCCAAATTATTTTTTTTGAGGCATTTTGATGAGTAATGCCACTCCAGCTCCACTGTTGTTTTGGTTGGAGAAAGTGTAAAATGGAAGTCACGAGCAGAAATGCGGAAGTAAAGTGGAAGTAGCTCGGGAACTTGTCTATAAACAAGAGCAAATGTTACTCTGCTAAAATAGAATTTATTGCTACTTTTTCCGCATAAAATGGGAAAAAGTAGTAAATTCCAACATCCAAATAATGTATATTAACTAATTAATATTAATAATACTTACAAAGTAAATATTGAACTGCACAAAAATGCCTTCAGAAGGGTGATGAGGCGTCAGCCCACAATTGGACAAAACTGCGTCGATTGCGCACATTTGGAGGCGAAATCAAGTATATAATTAATGGATTGCACTATTGGTTCAATTTCTAAGAAATCTAGATCATCAGTGTGACATCATAATTGCCATTATCGGGCGATAATTATTGGTAACCGATAGAGCTGGGAATCTTTGGGCACCTAACGATTCGATTACGATTACGATTCAGAGGCTCCGATTCGATTATAAAACGATTATTGATGCACTCCCCTCCTTTTTTTTTTTTTTTTGAAGTTTTGTACATTAGTTCCAAAATTGTTCAAAAATATTCTCAGGCTAAACCAAACTACTATTTCAGTATCAAGTTAAAATATAGCAGTAAACAAATATACAAAAATAACATTAAATAAAAAAACTCCAGTCCCCATTCTGTATTAGCAGCTTTAAACTACATTCAATTAATTTAATGTTGTGAATCAACCGTTAAAGTTGTTAATATTGCTCCCGTTATTCCATAATTTCCCTTTTGTCTACTTTTGACATGTGAAAGTTTTAAAACTATTTTAAAGATATATTCAAGTCAATATTTTACCGATTTAGGAGTATTTTAGATAAAAAGTTAATTAGGTTTGCTTGGAAGGTTCGCTACAACAGCCTTGCAGGGAAGTTTACTGCTTTAAGATGGCGGCCGTTTACTAACGCCGCATCTAGCTTTTTGCAGCTGCTACCGCTACCGAGTCTATATTGCATCTAGTCCTATATAAATGATATCTACCGTAACATTATGTAGCTGTACATGTAGCAGCTTTTCGGCAGCAGTCAGGTATGTTGTTGTGTTTTTTTATCTCGTGGCATGAGTTGAGCTAGAGCCGTGAGTTGAGCGTTGGCATTACCCGAGGGGCCGGTTAATGAGAAGCATGATGTTTAGCTACTCCCGCTCCGTTCCGTCCCGAAGAGCGCGCGGCGCGCTGAGTGTGTTGTACTTCCATTTTACTTGGCATATTTCAATAATCGGAATTTGGATGTTTGTGAATCGTTCTCGAATCTTCCACGGCCGAATCGCAAATAATCTAAGAATCGGAAATTTTGCACACCTCTAGTAACCGATAGTATCGTGCATCTTTATTTTCATGGGCCAACACAATCTGGACTTGTGTTGGCATGTCAAAAGAACTACACTCCAACATCCCAACGCATCGACTTCTGGCTACTAGCGCAAGAGTGGGCTGGACTCACAGACAATATCGGTGGAACTGAAGCAACTTGTTGGAGAGTCCCATTTGTTGGAAAATTTCATGAGAGTGGAACGTGATGGTGCCACTACTTCATACGTATGGTTTAAGAAAATGCGCGGCACTAATTAAGTACTATTTTATTTTATTATGGCAACATACAATATATTCCTCATTTTACAATTTTAGATAACTGTTCATGGTGTCAATTTGATTTTTAATGGCATAAAACACTGTATTCTAAAAAGATCAATCCACTGACTTTCCTAAAGACCAACTCAAGTGTAAGTTTATAAAAAAAAAAAAAAAAACGGTAGTGGGAATAATTTTGACTGGGAGCGGGATGGGATGGACAGGGCCGGCCCAGCCTATACGCAGACTATGCAGCTGCTTAGGGCCCCTGGCAACTAGGGGGCCCCCAATCTGGCAATTGCTTAATTTATATTCTATTTTGTTTACTACAGTTTGCTTTATTTGACTTTTGTGAGTTTTGACACTTGATTACAAGCCTAAAAAAAATCAAAGTTCTTCCTTAACTTCTTTCATTCCTCTTTTAGAAAAAGGTTTGGCACTATACTGTAAGAACTGGGGTGAGAAGTTTAAAGCACGCAGTGCAACAAAATCTGATTAATATACAAAATATGGATGTATGGCTTGGATTACATGTATGAGTTTCACAGTACACTGTGACGAAATGGTGGGCCAAAAATATGGGCCCCTTTGCATTATTTTGCTTAGGGCCCCCGAATGGCCTGGGCCGGCCCTGGGGATAGATAGTCATTCTTTCGGAGTGGAATAGAATGGGATTTAATTTTTGACTCGGGCCCGGGACTGGGATGGAACCGGAATTTTGCTCTGGAAGCGGGACGAAAAAGGAGTGATAAAACACTTCTGATTCATGCTGTACATCAGACCTGAGATATTTGCATGGTCTGTAGCAGTGGTTCCCAAACCGGTCCTCAAGGACCCCTGTGGGTCCTGGTTTTTGTTCCTACCGATCGAGCATGGACCGTTTAACCAATGAGGTGTCTGCTAAAATAAGCAGCACCTGACTACAATCAACTGATTACACATGTTAAAACACCAGATTGGTACACATGTGTCGTCCTGTTTTGTTGGAAAGAAATCCAGCACCCACAGCGGCCCGATGTGGAATCGTTTGGGAACCCCTGGTCTGTAGATATAAAGTCACTGCCGTACAGTACTTTTCTGACATTAAGGCACACTTAAAATCTGTGTGTATGAAAATGAATGTGATCATTGATTGTGTACTATATAATCCTGTGCGCTTTATAGTCCGAAAAACACTGTATATGGCTTGATAAGAAGTAAGAGCATTACATCAAAGTTGGTCAAGAACTGAATATAGATTGGTTACTACTATGAGACAAGACAGCCACCTCTCCATATCTACCATATCAGGCTTACGTAAGCGCGATGTGTACTCACAACAGCGTGGCGGCTGTTTGAAAGGCTTTTGCAATGCTGTTTACATGATCTCAGCTGGCATCTCAGTAGGGAGGACAGTTGGTTGGGCAGTTTTGTAAATAAAGTGAATAGAAATCATGCTGTACTTGGATTTTTCTAAATGCAAACAAATGTCTCAAAGTGGACTGGATGCCAGGCTGACTTTTAAAATGCTATTACGTTTCCCTACAATGCATCCCACATAAACGTGAGGGTATCTTAATAAATAGAAGATTTGGCAATGTAGTGCTGCAAGGATTAATCGATTAACTCGAGTATTCGATTAGAAAAAAATATTTGAATTAAATTTTGTTGCTTCGAGTATTCGTTTAATTAAAGTGGCATTGTAATGGTTTATTTTGAAAGTGTTTGCATTTTTATTGATTAGGGTGGATACACTGCCCTCTGGTCCGCCTCTTTTCACATGGCTGAATCCAACTGCTCCCTGTTAAGACCAACGTAAGCTAAGTTTTTGTTTGAGCTAATGTTTTTTCATGCATTCATAATTTAGTTTATAGGTATATCTAGTTAGGCATATTTTAGTTTTTTGTGGGAATGTGTGTCTGAAGCATTTGGTAAGAGCATTGTAAAAAAAAAACTTCAGAATTTAAACTTTTTCTACGTAAGTTAGCCAATTGTTCATTTGTTTTACACAGATCCAGATTTGGGAAAAAAATTATACTGTTTGAGGCTCAGCCCAGGTATTTTAATTTTTCATGTTCCTTATCCGATTACTCGATTATTCAAACTAACTAGTCCATCGATTAATCGACTACTAAAATATTTGATAGCCGCAGCTCTACAATGTAGGATGAATGCCATGATTTCAAATTCTCGGATTCTACCAAGTTGGGAATTGTCCGGGAAATGTATTGCAATCAACAGGACTAATGTAGCTCTTTTAAAATGTGATTTTTGACTCGTATTGGGAACTTAAACAGATATTATTTTAGTCTGAGTTCTCTTTGGAAAATTTCGAATTTTAAATGTTTCCAAAATTCCGAACTCCTAAGTTTAACTTCCCATGTTAATTTACGTAAAACTTCTTGACTTTCCTTTTGGACACAGGAACCTCAGTTATGGCACTGATACCATCTGAGAAAGTGGGAAATCGACCAGTAATTAGATGCATTACGTCAACAACTTGAGTCACAGAGCAGGAAACTTAAGACTGGGGTGTCGTATTTCAGATGCCTCTGTCATGGCCCCGATACTTCGGAGGGCAGGCAAATTGCCGGGTTGACTTAATCTATGCGACCCGAGAAAAGGCAGCTATTACAGACTGTGCTAAAAGTGCTTGTTCTTTTTTTTCAAGTTTGGCATAGGCAGTTTTACATGTTGTGCGATGTTGCTCCTCATTAGAACTGATAGTAATGCGTTTATTTTAGCTCCACACCTTGACAACAACCGAAGATTTAATAGCAAAACTGTAGTGTCCATCTCTGTAAACAAGGCATTTTGAAACAAAATGATTGCCAGCACCCTACTGTTTGGATGTTGTTTCGACACACACAGCTTGCTTGGAAGGCAGAGATAAGGAACGGGTGGGAGACAACAGAAAGCCAAAAAAAAAAAAAAAAAAAAAACGATGAAAGTCTGGATGTTGGCCTGTTGACGCCACAGTGAGTGAACAGCTGAGAGGAGCAGCCAGCATTTGTCATTGGTCAGAGATGAAAGCTATGTATCAGGGAGTGGACCGCCTGTGTTAATTTTAGGGAGCCCACCCTGGCTTTTAGAAAGCGTGGAGGCAGTCAACCTTCGCTCTGCTGTATCTAATTTAAGCAGATAGGAAAGTTCCTGGTCTTTAGACACTCCATAGCTGGAATGAATTCTTGTCACTCTAGGCCTTCTTTAAAAATTTTAATTGAATCTTTGTCATTTATTTTTCATACTCAATGATGGGATCTGTTTTTTGTATAGAAACCAAGTAAGAGACTTACTATATACAGTATATCACAATATATCGTTTGAACATCGGCATCGCAATGTGTGCGCATGCGTGATAGTCACATCGCAGGATGTGCAATTGTATTTTTTTTTAACATGTAAACTTTTGTTTTACTTCACAAACGCAGCAAGTGTGCAGATCTGGATCCCTTTTATATACAGCAATGCTGGATTAAATGGAATTATATAAATTATGGATGTCCCCGATCCGATCAAGTGATCTGAAATTGGGCCGATCGCGCCATTTTTCAGAGGATCAAAATTGGGTGAAAAGGATCGGTATTCAAAAAATTTATTTACGTTTTTCTGCTTTTTGCTCGTAGAGAGCCACAGTCTCTCACCCTCCCTCCTTCTAAGGAGTACTTAATGTTATCGATGATTGACAGGTCTGTAGCTTTGATCTGGCCAGAGAAGCCTTGGTAGCTGTACGATCAAAGGCTCAAATGTGTTAATCATCGTTAAACTTGCAGCCCAGTTTGAAGTGTGCCGTTCCAACTCATTCATTGTGTAAGTAAGAGGCTGTTCTCGGCAGCGTGTCAAAGCATGAGTGAACTTGAGTGGACTCACTCAATGAAGCATTTAATAAAGACAAGCATTTTTCTACATTATTCTTGTATTAAAATAATTCACAATATAAAGGCGGCACGGTGGGACAGTGGGTAACACGTCTACCTTACAGTCCTGGGATCGTGGGTGCAATTACGGCCATCCCAAAAAACCGGGAATGGTATGCTGATTGAACACTCCAAAATGTCCACAGGTGTGAGTGTATGCGTGAATGGTTGTGTGTTTTGATGTGCCCTGCGACTGGCTGGCAACCTGTTCAGGGTGTACCGTGCCTTCTGCCTGGAGTTAGCTGTGATAAACTCTAGCAAAATCGCGACCATCGTGAGGATAAGCGGTTTAGAAGATGAGTGAATGAAGGAATTATATTAAATGTTATGGAGAGTGATTAAAAGTAGGGCGATTAGGTGCTGCAATGAAAAATGTGGCTGCGCCTACATTTTGTGCTGCCACACCTTCAGAAAAAAGAGGTGAAACCAGTGCAAAAAGTAAGTAGATTGCCTTGGCATTACATAACGCAACGTTAATTTTTTTTTTTCTAATATTGTTCAGGCATATCCCAAACAGAGCTATTCAAGTTATCCGGTAAAAATTATTCTAATTTTAATATCGCAATACATCGCAACCCCCCCAAAAATCGCAATATTGTTTTTTTCCAATATCATTCAGGCCTACTTTGCATCATTATGAAAATCAACATTGAGCATACAGTGATCCCTTGCTACTTCGCGCTTCAAACTTTGCACCCACAGTCCATCATGGATTTTTTTTCAGTTAAAAAAAAAATACAGATGAGCTGTCCCAAGCCCATCGCACAGTCTTCCTCTCGCACCCTCCCTCTCCTTGCTTTTTGTTTGTCAGGCAGGCAGTGCATGTGCACTGGAGTTGTTTATTAAAGTTAATGATGATTGACAGATGAATGCGTTTTATCTTGCCAGCGTCACAAACCTCTGAAGCGTCGCATGCATCAATCATCGTCTAACTTGTGAAACAGTTGCTGTGGCAACTCATTGTGTGTAAGTGAGCAGCTTCAAGCGGATTTGAGTAGACTCTCTCAGGGAAGCACTCAATAAAGTCAAGTATATTTCTACTACTACTTTATTCTTGTTTAAAAATAATTCGGTGGGACAGTAACATGTTTAAAACGTATCATAATTATTACATGTGAAGCGCTTCAAAGAAAAAAGCATTTATTAAAATATATACATTTTTTTTTTTAATTATACTTTGGGGGGAAAAAAGGTGGGAAAAAAATATGTCTTATATGTATATCTTTCCAATGCTAAATCTGAATAAATATATTGAACACACACACACGAAAATAATTTTTTTTGGGTGCTACTTTGCGGTTTTTCACTTATCGCAGCAGGTTCTGGTCCCCATTAACCGCAAAAAACGAGGGTTTGCAGTATACTGTATAAACTGTATGATTTTAGTAGTGTTTGTTGAACTGGTAGCACACCAACATGAACTCAGAATCAAGTGATGAGTGGTATGGAGAGGAGTATGAGTGGTGAGTTGTTCAATGTTCTGGGTTTCTGCAGAATTTCTGCAGAATTTGAACATCTAACATGTCAGGTGGGATGGACTCCTAAACCAAGACTCTGAACCTGCTAATCCTTTAAGCAAAACTTAAGTTGCAGCAAAGTGCATCCTGATTCAATTGTGGCCTGGTCTCTGCTTAAACCTCTTCGAAATATGTACATAATCTAATGGTGAATCCTGTTCATCTGCTTAGAATTATGACACTCCTAAAATTCTAAATTGATTTGTTTGACTAACCAACTTTCTTTGAATCCCTTATAGCTTAGATACTTAGCTGTAGCTAGCTAATGAAGCCTTGCCTCTGAACCTCGGGAATTAAAAGTGGAATATTTCCACTGTCAACATCGGAAAACTGAAGCAAAAATTGACCAAATAAACCAGTCCTGAATTGGGATGCGACATTGCGATATGGTACTCTGTATGTCCACCGATATAGCAATTTTTGGAGTGGCGAACAGTACCGGATTTGATCACAAGATCAGATCACATTGTGTAGTTGCGTGTGATTCAGTACCATCGTGCTTTTCGGTTTCTTTCAATCAGAACACAAGGCAAACGTGTCTGCTGAGTGGGCCTGCTTCTGCTTCTTCGAAGATAGTAACTAGGGTTGTTCCGATCATGTTTTTTTTGCTCCCGATCCGATCCCGATCGTTTTAGTTTGAGTATCTGCCGATCCCGATATTTCCCGATCCGATTGCTTTTTTTGGCTCCCGATTCAATTCCGATCATTCCCGATAATTTTTCCCGATCATATACATTTTGGCAATGCATTAAGAAAAAAATGAATAAAACTCGGACGAATATATACCTTCAACATACAGTACATAAGTACTGTATTTGTTTATTATGACAATAAATCCTCAAGATGGCATTTACATTATTAACATTCTTTCTGTGAGAGGGATCCACGGATAGAAAGACTTGGGACTTTGTGTATTGTGACAAAATACTGCCATCTAGTGTATTTGTTGAGCTTTCAGTTCAGATACTGCAGCATGCCCCAAGGCATGATGGGAAAGTGGAACCATGATGGGAAGTAAAACCATGACTGTGAGTCATGCTAACAATGGATATACCATCTGTGCATTGGGAAATAAGTTATAGTGTAAAGATAAAGATTAATTGCCACCTAGCATCCCCACATTGCTTCCTATGACACATCTAATCATAGGGAGAGAGACTACAATGTTTGAACTAAATGAGAGACATTGATAACGTTAATATGCAGACTTGTATTCATGCTTGTGACGGGACCTGTCGTTCACTTGAGTAAACGTATCCATTCTGGTACGTTGAGTACAATGAATCGTTCGCCCCCCTCACCTCCCTCCCCGCCCAAATGAATCGTTCGGTTAGTGAACGGGAAGTGACGTTGCCGAACGAATCACCAAAGACCGCTTCGCAGTATAACTGAACGGGAAGTGACATTTCTTGGTCCCTCCGTCTCTCTTGCACACAGGCTCCTCATTGGCCGCTCGTCGTAGTTTCAGAAATGAGTGACAGGCAATATCATTCTGCTTTCACAGCCTCGTCTCCCTCCCGCTGCTGCAAAAGCGAGGAAGAACTTCTGCGTCTGTCCTAGTTCTATGGGCTCAAAGTCATGGCTCGTGATTGCATTTCGATTTAGGACACGATTAAACATTTTCCTTTCGTGGGGGGTTTGGGGTCGGGGGCGCACGGACTTTCTTTAGCATGTTCTTGATCACATATAAAATGCTGCTGCTACCAGCCAACGCAGCATGCTTGCTGTCACGAAAATAAAAATAAATCGAAAGTTTAATTTCTAAATATGGAATGACCAACACATCATATTTACCTCTCGCTCTGTTGTATTTTTGTTTTTATGTTCATCACTATTATTTTTGGTCACTATTGTTAAAACTATAAGTGTAAACAGCTAGTTGTCAAATGTGCTGCTCTGAAATAAAAACAATACTACATTTTGATATTTGACAGTTTAATTGCACATCAGTATTAAGATGATCGTATTGAATTTTTGCACTGGTATTAATAAATAAAATAATCCGGTCAGCTCCCCTGTCGTCCCCGCATCTCAGATCTGTCACGTATTAATGTTTCTGCCATTAATGTTTCATCTTCTTGCATGTGTAATATTTCAGCTAGTAATGTTTCATCATGGCGCTTCACACTCATGCATCACAAAGTCCTTTCTTATGTCGCTTCACACTCATGCATCACAAAGTCCTTTATTATGTCATAAAGAATAACTGAGAACACTATATAAGCCTCGAGCAGACAACATCCAGTGTCAGGTCGTCATCGATTAAACATAGGTCTGCATGTCAACTTGCCATTATCGCTTGACCTGATAGTTTTCCCTTGCCTGTCAACATCAATAAAATCCTGCGTCTGCGATACGCAACTGGGTCCTCCGTCTCGTACATGACAAGATCGTCAAATGCTGACGAGAAATAATTGTTTGCTCTTTACAATGTCGCCTTTCTACTCTCATTAGTCTGTTGAGAAAAATGTAGACATATTGCGACATCTCCCGTGTCCGCGTGCGTTGTTTATGGGCGCTTGAGTAGCACATGATGGACGGATTGACATAATTTGTCAAACCAACCAACACCCGGCACGCTCTGACACGAAAAAAATAAAGATAAAAAAATACACCCGGAAAAAAAAAATTCATGTATATACAATTTCATTGCAAATCCGCATTATGGTTATCGTATTGAATTTTTGCACTGGTATTAATAAATAAAATAATCCGGTCAGCTCCCCTGTCGTCCCCGCATCTCAGATCGTCAAATGCTGACGAGAAATAATTGTTTGCTCTTTACGATGTCGCCTATCTACTCTCATTAGTCTGTTAAGAAAAAGGTAGACATATTGCGACATCTCCCGTGTCCATGTGCGTTGTTTTTGGGCGCTTGAGTAGCACATGATGGACGGATTGACATAATTTGTCAAACCAACCAACACCCGACACACTCTGACACGAAAAAAAATAAAACACTCGGGAAAAAATTGACATGTATATACAGTTTCATTGCAAATCAGTATTATGGTGATCATACTAAATATTCTTTTTTTCTGTGCACATATTAGGTAAATATCGCTGCCATGAAGCCTCCATATAGTGACAGTTCTCTGCCCCCTTCACTGTTGTCACGCGACCGCAGCTCAGTTTTTGCTTGCCTCGTTGCTACCAGTGTTTTAAATTACTGTAATTTTGATAGTATGTCGTCATAGATAGTCCCGAGTCTGTTGAGAAAAGTAGTACACTAAACCATGCTCGCTAGATTTGTGTGGTGTTTTTGTCTGTTTGAGCAGCATTTGATAGGCTATACGTTAACAAATATGTGACAAAGTCCTTTCCTTTCATTTTTTAATTCGTTCACCGCATAGTCATTACTGGAAAGTCAAGTTAGCAGCAAGCTAGGTCAGGAACCGGAGGACCGAATCACTGAACGGGAAGTGACAAAACTCAGTCTTGCCCCCCCTGCCTGCACGCTAGCTGCTTATTGGCCACACGTGGAAGTGAGTGACAGACGCCCTGATTCTGTTTCCACTCCCTCCCCTTCCTGCGATGAGGCTGGCGTCTGATTGGTTGTGTGCGATGTCAGAAGACGCTGCCGCTTGCTCAACGCCCTCCCACGCAGCGAACAAGCACCAACTTCATAGAACGAATCAGTGCAGATGGTGATTAGTTCGGTCTCGTTCACCCAAACAATTCGTTCAAAAAGAACGAATCGTTCGCTACCGATACAACACTAATTCATTCCGATTCAAATCATTCCGAATGGAAATGTCAGATCAGCTGGTTACATGTCACTTCATCTATTCCGATCCAGCGTTTACATGTGACTGCCTTTATTCCGAAAGGACGTTTGACAACTGCCGTCTGACATGCGCAGATGAATCAAAACAAAGCGTCACGTTGCAAAACATGGAGATCGATCGTCGGAGTGCTGCTGTTTTAACTTTAACCCACTTGTTGTGTTTGTGGGGTCGTATCCGCTTCTGCTGTTTTGCTCTTTTGCCTTGTAGTAGGCGGTTTTCCACCGGTTTCTAATCTGGTCAACGCTCCGGTCTATTCCGGCTTCGTGTAACCTCTTGTGAACTTTTTTAAATAGTTCACTGTTCCTCGTTTTACGCCCGTCTAAGCGAGCAATTATATTCAATTCTTTTAAAGTTTGAATTAAATACAATCTTTCCGCCGGACTCCAATTAGGTGCGCTGTGCTTTTGGAAGCCATGTTGCAAGTGACGTTGCTTACGTCACAAAGTGACGTCACCACGTCAGTACGGAGCATGTGCAGAAAGAACGCAACCAGACACCATTCCGCTTCCCTGTTTACATGGTATAATTTTACTTCTAATCGGTTTGGGAAAAGGAATATTCCACCCCTGTGAATCGTAATGAAATTCCATTCGGTTTGGGCCTGATCATTCCGAATGAGGTGTTTATATGGAACACATTTATTCGGTTTGAACAAATATTCCGATTGTAATTGGAATATTTGGCTCCATGTAAACGTGGCAAGTGTCAAAGGCTGCCAAGGTTCACTCTACTCAATCAATGCTGAATTTTATCTCTCTTTGAAGGGAAAATGGCGTCACAACAGATTGAGTGCGACAACAAGGGAAAGGGTCGTACAGCGCAAATATTAATAGCTTTAAATACTTTAAAGTGACTCATTTATCAATTAATTAAATGCCGCCGTTTTCGGGATATTTATGATAACCCTACGTTAAACCTAAACTAAAGACTCAGGATGAGTGTAACATATTATGTCTGTAACGTTAAATACAATTAGAAAACGATTTAATTAAAATATAGATATATTAAAAAAAGGCATGGCCGATATTTTTTTTGCCGATTCCGATACTTTGAAAATGACGTGATCGGACCCCATCTCTAATAGGAACAGAGTATGGTGTAGAGTTTGGAAACGGAGCATTTCTTGGGGAGGTGCCAACAAGGCTACTTCAATACAAAAAATATGATTCGTCATTTACTGGTTACACTATTTCTTGAATTATTTTTACTGGTCTAAAAATATGGGTATCGGCAAACATGTCTTGGAAAAAAGTCAAAAAGTCATCCGTAGTCCTAAAGTGACAAAAAAAAAACGAACCCAATGACAAAGCCTTTCGCAATAGTACGATGATCATTTTTTTAGTTTTGTTTCCATAACCCAAAATCTGATTAAACTGAAGTACAAAAGTGTCGTGAATCATGGATTTTGTTCAACTTTCTCTCGTTGACTGTAGTGTTTCGTTGGTATCTTGCCAAATATTACAACCTGTCAATGTTGTGTGAACGACTATGATTTACATACCTGTCACCATTGGCGTCACTACACCCCCGCTATGCCACCTGTCGTCCGGGTGACACGTTGTCAGATTGTAGGTGCAGATGTGTGTGTGATAAGAAGACATGGTGGGATGATGTGAGGATTAAGTGTTAGACTGATGGTTATGGAAAAAAAACAAATTGTATACTCACTGTAGCATGCCTCCATAGATTTAAATGTACAATATAAGACAAAGCAGCTGTAAGATCAATGGCAATATTTTATATTTACTAACCCTACCAATTACAGTATACTTGTAAAGCAGTCCACATTTGACTTGTAACCACAATTGTATTAGTATTGTATTTTTGGGGGGCAAAATTGCTTTTACGTTCCTCTTAAAAGCACCAAGTATTGACTGGCTCTGCTCCTTGGGGCATCGCCTCATTTCTAATACTTAGTCATGCAGCAAACGACTTGTCTAATGTCACTGAGGTCAGAATATGGGGAAACCATTCTGTCTGAAACTCGATTGGGAATGTGCTCGACATGCATAGGAGTGAAGGCTTATAAGTCCCGCCTGGATCAAACTTGTGAGAGATGCATTAAAATTAATGGAACGTCTTAGTGCCCCTTTTGAATAGGTAATGATTAGTTCGCCACAAGTACAGAGTTCAACAACCAGCTGACATTAGTGACCAAACTTTGCGAGTTGTTAACCCGCTAACCTGTATTTAACCAGGGTTGGAGGAAGACAGGAAAAGTAGACCTTCTTCTTGTACTGATTTAAACAATCTAGTCCAATAGGCACAACATAAAAATGTGTCCCATGGTAATACGTTGATCAACAAAAAGTGGTTCATCACCACGTGCACCCAGATATAAATAATCATGCAATTGAGTTTATTGCTTTCCTGCAACCTTAATGAAAAGAAAACTAGAGGAGCACGCTAAAAGAGAAGAGCTCAGCGTAAACAGCCAAATTCAATTCGGACCTTTGACCTCATTACCTTAAAAGATAGTCACCTCTACTGTTACATATTACAAAGTTTTATAATAATCCTTTTATACTTTGAGTTATGTTGAACACAAACAAACCTCTGTGACCTTTTACTTCATCACCGCAAATTGTCATCACCTCTTCTGTTTCATATTACAAGAATATTCTGCAAGTTTTATAATAACCCCAGACGTAAATAAGAAAGGGGTTATCTTGAACACAATAATATAGACAAAAATTTAGCTCTTTGACCTTATTAACCCAAAATTTTATCACCTCTTTCGTTTTATTTTACAAAGATCCTGGAGGTTTCATAATAATCCCTCTCTTTCTTCTTGAATTATCTTAAACAAAAACACACAAACCTCTTTAACTTTGGACCTGATTACCCCAAAATGTAAATGCTCCCTCCGTTTCACATTACAAACTTATCCTACAAGTTTGATAACAATACCTTTATTCGTTCTTGAGTTATGTTGGACACAAACATACAAATTCAATTTGGCCCTTTGACCTTATTACTACAAAACACAATGACTTCTTCATGTCATACTACAAACATTTGCTGCAGTTTTGATAACAATCCCTTTTTTCGTACAGACAAACTGCTTCCGTGGGTTTCACCTATTGTACTGGTTGAGGCAATGAAAACTAAAAGGAGAGGTACAGAAAATTGGTGTATGGATGGAATGCTTTCTTATTTAAATTATACAAACTTACAACATTTTACATTCTGAGGCATGAACATGAACAGATTTCGCCCATGTGCGTTTATAGCAGAAAAAAAAAAAACTACACATTGCGACGTTAGTCGCGCTCACAATACATCAGTTATCACAATTTAAAATGGTTAAAACTGTTAAATTAGGACAAAAACGGAGCTTCTTACATTTGTGTACATCTTTCTTTGTTTCCGCCATTTTGGAAATGATACTACATTGCTCGCGAATTTCAAAAACGCTAACCGCGTTGTTTTCGATTTTTCCCAGCACCTTCACATACGTACATTGACCGATTCCTTATTTATGCAATAAAGAGTGATTTCGACCATGTGCGTTTTATAGCCGTAAAAAAACCTACACATTACGACGTAAGTCGCGCTCACACATAGGCATGTTGCGGTATGAGATTTTGACGGTACGATAACCTTGAGGAAAAATACCGCGGTTTCATGGTATCACGGTATTGCAATTACAGCTCCAAAGTGTGCTATTTTGAGATGTATGGGTTTAAAAAACCCAGAACTCCAGAACATATTTGCAAATTGGACCATGAATATATTGTTAAGATAAATAAACAAAAAAAACCCCAAATATTTTAAATAAAATTAAAATCAATAGAACTTATACCCACAGCCACAGCTCAGGTTGCTCAAGATTAGAGCAAGAACAAAAATAATTGCTATAAAAAAGTGAAAACACTTATAAGTAAAATTAAAACATATCTACTCTACGATTTTTTTTGTTTTGTTTTTTTTTTGGATGGGGCAAAAAGCTCTGCCATCTTAAGCCACTGTGTCAACTCTACATGTCATGCCTTTGTGTTAAAAAGACAAAGAATTCATAAGTTATTAAGTTAAAAATGTATAAGTTAGTTAAAATGTAAATATTGTTGTGTAAAGGTTTCATCTAAAAAACATTGGGACTGAGACCTCCCCTTGTCCAGCGAAAGAGCATCTGTCGCAATTAGTGATCTTTGATGTTATCCATTTTCCTTCATTCAAGCTTGTTTCTCAGTGGCCGTGAGATTTATAACCTTGACGTAGTTGCTCTCGCAGCTAAGACTAGGCTAACATTTGTCTTTGAAAGTTTTTAGTTTGAATTTGAAAGGAAAATGTGTGTTTTGTTTTTGGCGAACTTTTTCATGGTGTTCATGGATATGATTTCCTCACATTCTGCTGTGTTTGTGCTAATGAAGCTACTCACACGTGTAAAAAATACAATTGTACAACGTTTTTAATTGTATTCGTTTTGTTTATTTCAGTTACAATAATTTGAGACGTCCATAAATTCAAAAAAAGTACGCCTTGTGTTTGGAGTGTTTCTTTTTTGGTTCGCTGGCTGTGTAGCAGAATAGCATCACTGTCACACGCAGCAACAACCGGGGAAGGGGTGAGCGCTGCCGCTCCAAGACCCCTCTGGCTGCATTTTTGGGAAATGTTTAATAGCGAATACCGTACTACTGTATGACAGAAAAATTTAGTGGTTTTGAAACCGTGACGTTTTCATACCACAGTAAACCTTGAAACCGGTAACCGGAACATGCCTACTCACACAATACATCATTTATCACAACGTAATACAGTTAAAACAGTTAAATTCGGGCAAAAACAGAGCTACTTACATTTGTGTACTTCTTTCCTTGCTTCTGCCATTTTGGAAATGATTCGCGTTGTACTCTGGGTAATTGCTTCACACCCTGGGAAATTTCGCGTAACCCTCTGTTTGGAGTGAGGCTAGTTGTGGCCCTCCATTTGGAGGGGTTGAAAGCCCTCCCCCTGCACATTAGCGTGATTTGGGACAGCCCTACCCCTACACATGAACGCACAAAACGGAGTGGAAAAGGGGGGACAGAAAGGGAATTAAAAAAAGAGTGAGAGAAGGAAGAGAAGAACAAATAAAACAAGAAGTACATTAAAAGCTTACACTAACTATGAAAATAGCGGCGCTATCGTTAGCAATAGTATTTCCGGTTGAGACCATGTGGGGGGCCTGATGACCGAGGAGAAAAAGGAGGTGGGGGAGAGTCAAATGTGATTAGGTGGGGTGAAGCGGATACAAATTGGCAATGTGAGGTGTAGAACCCAGTATGTAACCCTTGCAAGTGTGGATATGTTGACATCCTATTCTATGCTGCCTGATCGCTAATCATGGCACCAATAGTTTCTCTACTTGAGTGTGTCTAATTGTACCCAGTTATGCGTGAATCCTATCAGACGTGTCATCGTCCTGCAGACAAGTGGAAATGCTGTGCAGGGGCCACCCCCAGGCCCACGACTCCACCCCAGCCAATCGGGGGGGTGAGCCAGCGCAGCCCGTCCCTCCTTCCGCAGCTCCAGCAAGGGGGCTGCAGTCATTTTCCTGGGACCCAGGACCATCCGCGCCCCCAATAATCGGCCTTCAGGGAAGGGATGAGGGGACACGCCACACTAGCCCACCAGCCAATGCCGCAAACCCCCAACTGACACAGCACACCGCGGGACCCCCATGGCGTACTACACCCAGGGCAGGACAGGGTCCCCACCCGGAGTGTGCGACACCCCGCCAATCCACTGGGGCACGGCCAGCAACCCGGGGCAGTACCCGGGCAGAAAAGAGAGGGGAAGGCGGAAGCAGGAGACCGCAGAGAAGCTGCCGCGGGGCGGCGTAGGACCGGAGCTTCGATCTCCCCCCACCCCGCAACCAGCAACCAGGCGAAGAGGTGGCCACGACCTGGGAGCCACACCATAGAGAAAAAGTGTGGGACCCACCTAACACCATATTACTGTGGTTGCCAGGTACCCGACTGACAGCCATTACCCACCACCGTGATGGGATTGTGTGGGGAGGGTTGTGCAGTGTATGCATTAAAATAGGAGAGCCCAGCTGAGGGCAGTGGGCCCGCCGCATGGAAGTTCTTCCCAGCCTCACATCCCACCGTCCCTCACGGAAGCCCCCCCGTGGAGTATAATGTATGTGGTGCGTTAAAAAAGGTACGAGAATGGGAGGGCCTGCGACTGGGAGCAACTGTCACGTCCCCCCAACCGCTCCCAACCGCCCCACACCCTCAGTGTATGATGCATTAAAATCAACGACGTGAATGAGTGTGTAGGTGCCATAAGTGAAAGATATTTACAGATAATTTTGCAACCCTTCTTGATTCGTGGCATATTTTGATAGAAACGAAATTGCCTTGAAATGGTTGGAAATTGTGGAAAATAACCCCATGATCTCAATTTGTCAATTAAGTTGTCTTAGCCATCCATATTTAAAGTTTGCATTTTTCTGAGTGTAAAAGGCCATTACCAGTGGATGATTTACTGTGTATTATCTGCCATTTAAAATTAAATGTCGCAAAAAATCAAATGCAATTGACCACTAATGTAAATCTAACAAAGTGCTCATAAAATTCGAAATGTTTTTTGGACAAACATCAGGCTCTGAAAAACTTGCCCTTTATTTTATGCAGGTGGGAAGGAGAACAAGATGCCCATTCTCATCTCCAAGATTTTTAAGGGCTTGGCCGCTGACCAGACAGAGGCGCTTTATGTGGGTGACGCCATATTGTCTGTCAACGGCTGCGACTTACGGGAGGCCACGCACGATGAGGCTGTGCAGGCCCTGAAAAAGACTGGCAAGGAAGTCATTCTTGAAGGTAATACATTACAATACTGGCAAGATTTACACAAACGCTTCAGATGTACAACAATTCCAAAGTTCTTCTGACCTTGTCCTTACTTAGTCTTTAACATTATTTAATACATTTTCCATAATATCGGTTAGTGTCTCTTAAGCCATACTTTGATCATACTTCACACATTCAAATAATGAGCTTCTATGAAACTAGACCAAAGACATAAAAAATTTGCGGGCGTCTCGGAATACCAATGAAGATGCGCTGTCGCATCGAGGATATAAAGTACTGTGTGATAGTGTTGTGCTGCACTTCAACCAAACACATGCTATGCCGTGCTATGTTTACTGTGGGAATCAGCAGGAATTGTTTTTCATTACTGGTGCGACCAGAGCTCATGTAGTGAGGTATGAAATGGAATGGGAAAGTGACACACTTTGTAGAATTCTAAGTATTGCGATCAAACAAAAAGGAAGACTCAAATATTCATCAATGCTACAACTTTTACAACTTGTTCCAAACGTAAAATCCTTTCCTTGAACTTTTAACTTTTAAGTCTAGTAACAGACTATTTTTTTCATCATTCCCACTCTGGTTCACAAGAAAATGTTGTATTCAAATTTAACTGCTTGTGGTGAAAAGATAAGAAATTACTCTTTCCACACCCCACTCAAAGGATAATTAATCAGGATTATCTTAGAAGCATCTGACAATCAGGCATTTGCTGACTTCCATCCAAAGGGTAAAAGCTTCAATTCAGTCCTATTTGTGGTTTGTCAGTACCCTGTTTGTGTTTTAATACTTTCACTAATTTTGTAGTAATTGTGCACTGGTAAATGTCAAATGTCATAGGGTGCGTTTACATGTGTAACGGGTGCACGCGTGTCCGTTGTGAGCGGTGCATAGAAACCTCCCTCCCGATGCTTTCAACAGTAAAGCCTGAGTTATGCTCCCGTGTTGCGGTGACGGCGCAGCGACTACGGCGTCATTCGACATTTGATGGTTCTCCATCCAGGTGACGCGTTGCTCTGTAATTCACCGCCAAGCCACTCGAGAGGTGTGGCGTTATGTTTGTACGGTTTTGGGGCATGCTTGTTGACCTCCTCATGTCTAGTTTAACGGAGAAAAAATAAACAATGCAAGATGGAACACTTGAATGTGGATCTTCAGCTCATCAAAATTGAATAAATGTTGACCATACAAATGTTGAGGCGAAGGCGACGCAGAACACGGTTTCGAGGCGGTCTGTCCAACTTTTGATGCCGCATAGAGTTCATCTAGCCTCAGGTGAAAAACAGCTAGCTGTGGCGGCTAGCTTCAAACTGGCCTCGAGCACTGTGTCCAGCGTTTTGTCCGAGGTCTGCAAAGCCCTCCAGCCCGATTTGTTTGCCATGTCCTACAACCAGCCAGTGGGAAGCCATAGCAGATTTCTTGTGTCTATGGAACTTCCGAAACTGCGTCGGAAGCCTTGATGTTAAGGTTATCATAAAAAGCACCGAGGCACTCTCAATCAGTGATGATGTATCCTGTGTGAACTGTCTGTTATTGAGAATTAAAGATCAAAAAAAGTCTTTTCACACCAAACCTGTGCTTTATTATTCATATACTTTAAGTGTGACATGTAAATAAGTCAGCAAACATATGTACACAATAAATGATGACGTGCACCAACCAATAATATGACATAAAGTGATAAAAAGCTGGCAGTTTTTGGCCGACTGGGTCACCGTTTCGTGTGGCCACTCGATTCCGAACTCACACGTCTCGGTGGTTCTTCCATTTTTTTTATGCAATCGTTGACCTTGCCATTTGGCTAACTTTATGATGTCTTGACGTAGGGGTGGGCGATATGGCCTTAAACATGTATCACGATAAATGGAGCAGATTTATCTCGATAACGATAAATGACGATAAAGTCGTCCAAGTGGACTGTTATATAATTTGAAAATCTGAATCAATGCATGAAATACAGATTAACAGTTTCTTGTTGATTTAGTTACCAGCATTCAATTTGATATATTTAACAAATGTACATGCAGTCTAGACATTAGGTTTATACAAATGAATTGTAAACAATAAGAATTCAAGTATGAGCATTTATAACAGAGTGTATGGCTTAAACAATATACATTGTCAAAATCGATATGCCTGTGCAAACATGTCATTGTAACACAAATGACTTGCAGCTCGAACAGTACACTTCAAAAAGACAATTTATTGTTAATGGCTGCTGTGACATAATTATTCAATACAAGTGTTTACTTTATGGTTTCAGGGTCCCCCCCCCCCCCGTGCATTTTTTAATAAATGCACACATACATGAACCCCCAAACAGACAGCCAGACAGACAGACACACACACATTAAAGCTATATTGATCTTCTGCAAATGAAACACTTAAGATTTTATGATAGCAATAATGACACAGAATTAAACACATACAGAAAAATAGCTGGGGCCATTTGTGCTTTATGCTGAATGCTTTACCATCACAAAAGCTATCAGAGAAATCACACACAGTCAGATACAAAATAACGCGACATAGTAATTGCTAGATGCAGTCCATGCCCAATCCACTCATTAAATTCAGCCGTTTCGACAAGGTTAGAGCTGCTATCCGACTCCATCACGTTCATTTGTAGCGTTAGCCGCTAGCGGCCGCTAGCGTTAGCGGCTAGCGTTAGCCTGTGGCCTGGCTACCGGTAGAAAGCACTGAAAGCACCATCTCCGGAAATTGTGAGAACAAGGGAGGACAGCTGGTGAAAGCCCGTCTGGATGCCACCAAGAGTCTATTAAATGTCGGGTGAAAGTTTGGCGAACCTCCCTTAAGCCACACTCCATCACGTTTTGCTTGCTTGTAGCATTAGCTGCTAGCGTTAGCTTACCGGGCTTCTGTTTGATTGGCTTCCTGATGATCACGTGACTCCCTACGTAAGTACATTCACTGCTTTCTTAAAGGGGAATGAGCATAGACGAACAACACAGAGTCAAAGCGGGATGAAAAGACTATTTTCTTGTTTTATTAATTTACCGAATTTACCGACATGGTCAAAATTACGTCGGTCATCGTGAAGAATTTCGGTGACGGTAAATTTTCGGTTTACCGCCCAGCTCTATCTTGACGAGACTTACTCTTCGATGATACTCCCGTTGGCTTGGTCCATTTTTACGTCTAGAAAAATAATGTTTTACAATGCGGTGATTTCGCGCTGAACCAGAAACAACAGTCTGAGCGAACCAATCACAGTCCATTTCCGCCACGTCATATGCGTTGACGTGACACTAGGGTTTGAAAAATCAATAGGACCGCATCAGGCTACGGCGCAGGGTCGTAAATCGGGTCTTCCTTGACGGCGCAGGTCTGACGCGGAAGTATAACTCTGCCTTAAGGATGCAACAATACTCTGTTTTATATTGAACCGTTCGATACGCCCACTTCGATTCAATACACAAAATCATTTGATCCAAATGAAAAGCTCCCAAAGTGTATTTTCCAAATTAATTTTTGTCATCTGTCTTGCTAAAAAGTCCGGCGCAGCTTTACCTGGAAAAACATACTCTGCCGCTTGCAGCCTCCCAACTCCACTCCTCCCCCAAACAGCATAAAAGGTGAGAGCTGTGTCTCACGAGGATCATTACTCGTGGGGAAAGAGAGACACTTAATGAGGCGGTTTGCTGGCTTCAATATCGTACAGATCTGTTTTTGGCAGCATGTTGGGTGAGCTGATGTGTTTTCTCCACTCGTACATGTTTAACAAAGACTGTCTTTACGGATACTTACTACAAAGTTCCCCTATATTGTTGCCGACTTGACTGCTACGAATAACCTCGCAGGTTGAGACCGTGGGTCACAGAGTGCTAACTCACAGTTACATGATGAACAATGAGTGGCAAACTAAGAGCGCTGTACTTCAAACTCGTCCTTTTTATGAAAGTCATTTGTCAAATGCTGGTGTTATGCAGTAATGAGCAGACGTGACTTCTGTGGCGTTTTTTTTTTTTTTTAAATGCCCGACAACACGTGCGCACACACTAGATATCATCAAATAGCAACCGAGATGTGCTACGTTAGATCCCATGCCATTGGCTGCGTGAGCCCAGAGTGATCATGGGACGCGTAGTCCTTATGCTACATCGATGAATTAAAAACTGGCATGACTGAATGGAAGCTAAGCAGGCCAAATCAATCCATACCAGTGACTATAGATAATGCTGCATACCAATGACTATAGATAATGCTGCAAATATTGTTAATTCACTACGTAACACATATGGACTCGGACCACAGATAGGCTGTTTTTCTCATGTGGTAAACATACCTGCTAAAAGAGTAATAGCAATCAACTGTGTGCCCTGCCTCACTTTACAAACAGTAAAGATTGTTCTCAGCACTTTTATACAAAATTTCTTAAGATCAGTAAGAAGTAAGCACATAAATATTATGCACTATTATCAGGGGTGAAAGTGGCTAGAATTTCTTGCCGGAACTCCTCGACGTGCAGGTCGCCACGGAGCCAGATTTCTTTCAAACCTCTTAAACTACTGAAATGCAGAGAAAACTGTTTTAGCAGTTATTTCTATAACACATACAAAAACTGATTTTCATTCAAAATTGTATTTTTGTCAATGATTTGCAAAATAAAAGTTAACAAAAACAGCAATAACCCCTATCTCCATCTCCTAATTTTTATTTTCCCTCATTTCCTCACTTACTAAATGCCAAATCTCAATTTTAACTTCTTAAGAACATTGGATGTACTGTATATTAAAATTGAAGTTAATGTAAACATTTTCTTTTTGTTTATTTATTTTCTTTTAATAACAAAGATGTAACATACATTCAGAAAAATACCGGTAAGTACAAATTACTTATATTATGCAGAGTGAAAGGGAACATATTTTGAAGATCGCGCAAACATTGACTTTTTTAAATCATAAGGAAATGAATAAGTAGCTTAACATAAATGAACAAATATCGGTCCAAAGTGCACATTGACAGCTAAGATGTTCTGAACCTCCCCATCAGAGCAAATAAAACTAAATATGATAAATAAGCCTCCTCAACTCTTTCCTTGCGCTTAAAGATTTGATCCATTTTATGTTGCATTGCCCTTTTTTGTCGCATCAATTCAACAACCTTTTTTTTTTGTTGTTCCAGAAAACATGCACATTTGAACCAATCCGAGCTAACTATCTCTGCTGATCACATGTCAGTATGTCAGCCAATTGAACGGAAAAATGAGTCCAGGCGTTTTGCTTTGCTGCGTGCATTCGCACATTGACGTGACTCATCATCGTCAGACTCAGATAACTGCAGCAGCTGGGGAAACCTCCATGCTTTTAAAAAATATTCTTTTCAAATTTTCTTTTATTTTTTTAAATTACATAGCATTTTGACCGTTGCCGTCATATTTTTGGAATCAAAGCACTGAGTACCGGAACAGCATTCCGACCCTGAATCTTATACCGGAACTGCGTTCTGGCCCTAATTCTTATACCAGAACTGCGTTCCTGACCGTTCTGGCCCACTTTCACCCCTGGTTATTATGCATGTTTATATGATGGCGTTGTTATTTTTGCTTGTTAGCAAAATAAAAACACTTGTATTTTTTATTTCAGAGCATTAAATGTATTGAATCGAATCGCAAATCGTGTCCCTCCTCGTATCGAAAATCGTACCGAACCTGACATAACTGTATCGTTACATCCCTATCCAACAGGGTGCGCTGGCACTTAGTGGTCGCCGCACTCGCCTGCCGTGATGGATGCAGGTGCGAGTCATGACCTGGACGAGTGAAACGGATCGTGTCGTACGGCGCAACTCCATGCAGACCAGTTACAGATAGGTCCAAGAATCCTATTTAAAATCCCATTGAAAGGCCAAAACGATAAAAAATGTCTCTTATAAGCACTTTAACTGATGGGATTTACTCAGATCGGATTGTATTTTGGATCCGATTGTAACAGGTACTCTACACCGATTGATAATCCACTCCATACCCCATGTATGCTGCTGTGTGGAGCGGAGTGTGTTGCTAGTGAGGATTGTTCAGTTTGCGCATGTGCTCCTACTACATAGGAGTATGCGGTCGAAGTACGTAAAAGACGTACGTAGAGCAAACTGCGGGCAAATTAAATCAAACATGGCTGTGACCTCTGAAACGTACAACTAGTATAATAAATAATAAAGGCTAAAAAGACGACGACGAGATATAAGTCGAACTACTGCTACTTGCTTCTTTACGTACATGTCCCTTAGCTTGGAGCTACGTAAAGTGCGTAGGACTTATTCAGCTACAGTTACGTAATGCGCATGTCAAAAAGAACAGTATACTAGTAATCGGATTTAGCTGGGCCAGGCAAATGCGGATTGAATTTGAATCTCTTTTTATCAAATCGTATTCACAAAAAAACCCATGTAAACATACCCACTGTTTTTAATCAGTCTACGCTAACTAGTGACTTTCAATGTATGGTACGCAAGCTCTCTCGAGTGGTAGGTGAAAGTAGCATTGAGTAAAATGTTCCACCTGCATTATAAAATATTGCAGTGGTTTAAAAAAAAAAAAAAAAAAAAATTCAATCCACTATAGTTCTTCTATGTTTGTATTATACTTTACTCTTCACATTACTCCTAAGTAGGGCTGTCAAACGATTAAAATTTTTAATCGAGTTAATTACAGCTTAAAAATTAATTAATCATAATTAATCGCAATTAATCGCAATTCAAACCATCTATAAAATATGCCATATTTTTCTGTAAATTATATATATATTCTGTAAAATTGTTGGAATGGAAAGATAAGACACAAGATGGATATATACAGTGGGGAGAACAAGTATTTGATACACTGCCAATGGGAAAACCCATACTTGTTCTCCCCACTGTACATTCAACATACGGTACATAAGGACTGTAGTGGGCATTTCACTCTACTGTCATTTAAATCTGTCTATGCTGTCCTCACTCAGAAGCGTCTACTTTTTCCAAAGCTAGACAGCTAGTGAACGACGCCTTAATAATCAGACTTCTTCCTTTTTCATCTGATTTATTAATAAAATGGCAGGCCCAGCCCGAAAAACCCGAATTTTTAAAAAAAGTTTTAAAGTTTTCTTAATGGTTAAATAGTCTACATATTTTTATGATCATTATAAAAGCATTTACACAACGAAATATTAAAAAAAAAAAAAAAAAAAAAAAACCTTGGGTTTTGCAGACACACAGAGAAGATTCAAAAGGATCACATTTCTGTTGCCTTTGTGTGCATACATAAAAGTGTCCTTCGTAACGAATTCTCAGTTGGCAGAAAAAAAATGCAAGTTTTCTTAATGTTTAAATAGTCTACATATTTTATGATCATTATAAAAGCATTTACACAACCAAATAACGCGGGGAAAGTTTAATATTAAAAAAAACAGAAAATGCGGTTTTGCAGACACACAGAGGAGAAGATTCAAAAGGATCACATTTGTGTTGCCTTTGTGTGCATAAATAAAAGTGTTTCGTAACAAATTCTCAGTTGGCAGAAAAAAAAAACGCAAAAAAAGTTGGCAAAAAAAAAAAAAAAAATTAACGTTTAAATCGTCTCCATATTTTTATGATCATTATAAAAGCATTTACACAACAAAATAACGCTGGGAAAGTTTAATATAAAAAAAAAAAAACATGCGGGCCACGGCGTTCATGTGCGTGCACAAGCAAATCCACAATACAGAGAGCTTGCTCTCGGTTTTATCCCATTTATTTATTTTTTTTAAATAATTTATTAGTTCGGCGCGGCGGCCCGGCCCGACCCGACCCAAACGTGAATGCTTAACATTTTGGACCCGATTGGGTTGGGTCGGGCCCAAAATGTTAATCGGGTTCGGGCACAAGATCTAACCTCTAAGAGATAGGACATAACATAACAATGGCTGAAGCGGAGAAAGAGGGAGCAAGAAAGATTACTGATGCACCTAAGACATTGAAAGCAGACATCTGGAGACATTTTGGCTTCTACAAGGTTGGTGGGAAACTTGACCAGAGTTATGCGGTGTGTAAAAAATGAAACATGAGAATAATAATACAAATGGGGAAACCAAATCCGTTGCATCAATGGAATCGCGCAGGGAAGATTTTTGAACGTACTTATATATTTTAAAATGCGCTGAATGGATTCAGCTTGTTGCCCGCATCGAATCGAATCGTCCATGCCCCGCATCGGGACGCATCGCCGCATCGATTATTGTTGACACCACTTGTAGATAGAGCAAATTCACACAAGTTTGTGCGCTTATTAGCAATCCTCCTAGAGAGTGTTGTTGACTTATGACGGAGGAGCAGACGAGTAGACTGGGGAGCTCAGCGTGTCTGCCTTTCTTGTACACAATCAGGCAGAAAAGTGTTGATAGAAGATCGCTCAAGCAGTGCTGCTCTGTGATCCGTTAAGCCAGGAATCATTTCGGGCGAGCTCTCCCTCTGTAAGAGGAAACAAAACGGGGTAGGATGCTCAAAGGGCAAAAGTATCCATGTGTGCACATGACTTTTGTGTTTTAACAAGTCATACTTATTTTCAGTGGAACTGAACTGACTGATGTACAGTGTTTCCTTGATTTTAATTTTGTCAAAATCATAATGCTCTTTGAACAGCTATAGTAGCTTGAATGTAAAACTTGGCATTCCTCCTTTTCTTTCTCCCCAAACCTCTCTCCATGAATTGGAAAGTGTGTGTTGTCAATCTGACTTCTAGGGGAGGAGGAGATAAAACTTGCGGCTATTTCACGCCGTTATCATTCCCATGCGGGTGCCCTCTTCACCCTTCTGTCACCCTCTTCCTGTCTGACTTTATATCAAAATGTGATGGAATAATCAATGTTCGTGAATGTGTGAGTGAGAGAGAGGAACAATAAACACCTGAAAGGGTCAGATAAATATAACGCACCAGATGAAACCATAAATCCCCAGCTGCCTTTATTTCCTCACAGTAATATTAACAATTGTGTGTGTGCATGAGTTTGTGTGAGACTGTGGGTGACTAACATAATGTTGCATTTTTGTGACAATAATTTTTCTTACCTGATATTTAGATGTTAGATTGCTATTTTGAAACCCTAACTTGAAACAAGAACCCTTATTTAAAACCCTAAGATGAAACTCTAAACCCTGATTAAACCCCCACTTTTTTAAAACTGTTGCTGTGGTTTTGACATCCTGCTTTCAATTCCTAACCATGACTTCAACCTCATGTTTAACATCTTATTACTGACCTGAAAGCAGACTTTGAATCCAGAGCCTCATCATAACAGTTTACGTCAAACCCAACCCTGGCTTAAAACCCGACCTTGAAATACGAACAATGGCTATAATCTTTACTTTATCCTTATCTTGAAAACAGATTTTTAACCCCAAGCCCAAATTCGAAACTATTCTGAAACCAGAACCCCAACCTTAAATCCTACCTAGAAAAACCAACCTGGAAATAAAACACCAATCCAAACCTAACCCATTGCAACCCCTAAACCTGGTTTTGACTGTCCTCTTTGGAGCCTGTACGCCAACTTAAAGCACTATTTTAAACTCTAACTCTATTGCGTACAATGGGGGGAAAAACATTTTCAATGTTTTTGTCCTGTAGTCAAAACCGTGTAATGGAACATCTGTGCATGAACATTACCTGACTGTTGGTTTCACTTTCCACACCACTCATTTTCCCATCCTACCAGATTGGTTTCCGTTGCCTTGTGGTTTGTGGTTTTCAAACACAGCTGCACCATGCATCCATTTTGGCTGCTCTAACTAAGTCACATAACATTTTTACACAGAGTGTACAACTTCAATGTGGACTTAAGATCAGCTCTAAACTTCTTGCGCAGTTTTCAGAATTGCTTTCCTTTGCCAGGACATTTCTGGACACCGCTGGTTCTTTCTCCCATGTCCTTTTCATTACTGATCCGTGGCTCACTGGACACACACAAACACCCACATGGAGTAAGAAGGCTTAGTTATGGAAGCTCCGCAGTGGCAGTCTCTCCATTGTTGTAGTAACATTTACTGGCAGACAGGGAATATGTTTTAGATGTTATGTCAGCTGTATTGGGCCGTCCAGTGCAATGGCAATTAGGCTGTTAGTCACTGTGTAATCTCGAACTGTTGCCTGAATGACATATTGTCAAAGGCATTAGGATTTTTTTTCAGGCCAAAACACGGTAAAGAAATGCTCCCAAAGTCATATAATTTGCAGTTGAAAAAAAGTTGTGAAAAAATATAGAACTGCATCTTGGATATAATTTGCATCATTATCTTTAAACGTTGCAGAAATGTTAGTATTGACTGAAAACTGGAATGTTTCCATAAACCACTGAGGCAAGGTTCATACTGCAGGTCTTAATGCACAATTCCAATTTCTTGCCATCTCTTTTTTTGGCGTGCTCCTTCAAACTGCTTTTGTCCATTGAGCCCGTTCAAGTGTTATGCATGCGCTCTAATTCGCAGTCTGACACGCTCTGAGGAAACTGACCCGCATGCGTAGAAGCATCAAAACAAATAACTATGCACTGTGCCTGCATGACGCACACACACAAGCCTTATGTGTGTGCGTCAATTTGCCCCGACTCCACCATGTAAGCAATACACAATACTGAAATTCTGCTCATTTGGCGCACAGTAAGAAACCGAGCATAATCAGGCTTATCGTTTTCTTCAATGTATTTTTTTATGACTGTGGTCAAGCCCGCCTCCTGCGTAGTAAAAGCTAGGTGCTAATGCTAAGGAACAGCTACATCGCTGCCGTCTTGCGTGCCGCTCTCGCTCTTTGCTGACGTAATTGCTGCATGAATTCAGATTTGGAAGACTCTGCAATTCAGACCGCCGCCACATTCTGGAAAAATGTGGCCCAGATCGGATCTAAACCACATACAAAAGTGACCCAGATCGGATTTGAAATGGTCCATTCCTATGCGACTTGTCCCGTTCAGACTGTCAAGTTAAACACGAAAAAATATTCATGCATTAAGACCTGCAGTATGAACCTAGCCTTAGTGCTACATCATACTTTGCAAATCCCTCTTATAAAAAGTTATGATTATTTGATCTTGGTTATTGTTCGATCCCAATAAACAATCTTAGATTCCATGAATCTATGTTAATCATCAATCAAACATGTTGAACATGTTTGACACGCAGTGGTACCTCGACATACGATCGCTTCAACACACGATCTTTTCGTGAAATTTGACTCTCCATTCGTTTCTACATTAGACAACATGCTCGAAATACGACGAGTTATGACAGCGCCGCAGTTTCTTTTGTTTTCCCGCAAGGATTTTCTTGTGAGAAATCAACATGGGTTCCAAGAATGTTAGTGCATGTGGTGAAAAGAAAGGAAAATGATGAAGCATTGAAATGAAGATGGAAATGATAGAAAAATATTAGTGTGGTGTGTGCGTCCGTGAATTGGCTTGACAATAAGGCCGTAGAATGTCTACGATCTCGAAGGTCCTCCTCCGACCTCCATTCGCCAGTCTTTATAAGTTAAGGCTACAATTATTATGATTGTAACATCACCAAAAAAATTGCCAGCTGTGTCAGGTTTTTAATCATTTATTTCAGAACTTGTGCAACACAACATGCCTACTGTCCGCCGCAGCTGAACATGAAAAATGAAAGTTAAAAAGTCCTTTCTCACTCTGTCACGTCAGCCATGCGGTGCGTTTAGGTACACCACGCAAAACACATTCGCCACATTAGAACCCAATCTGTTACATTATTACAGGGATTACTATATTATTATTATTATTTATTCATAATTTATTTGTTTTTTTCTTTGTAATTGCTATTTGCAATAGTACCAGCAGTATTTATTAAGGATTTAGTGAAAGGAATTACAATGCATTCTAATGGGGAAAATCCTGCTCGACATACGACCATTTCGACTTACAAACAAGGTCCTGGAATGAATTAACTTCGTATGTAGAGGTACCACTGTATATTATTGTCAATCATGACAATTTTCCATGGAAGAACTATCCCTCATGACACACACTACACCAAGGGATAATCACTCAGGATCTATTTAAGGGATATTATTGGTCCTTTGCTGATTCTAATGGAAATGGGGTTTATATGATTGTATTTTATGTAATATACCTATTTGTATGAACCGAGCTTTATCCTTTTTGTTAGTTATGCATGAATTTGTGGATATCCAGGCAGTCTTTATGTAAATAAGTGGAGCATCTTTTCATGTTGTCGTGCACATGGGCACTGGTTTGTCCTTTTCTGGCTTTGTCAGTGACCAATTGAGCATATTCAATCAGTCGCCGAGGCATTCAGGGAAAGAACGCAACCTGATTGGTAGGTCAGTATCTGGGAATGACTGCATGAGAACACAAATGTCTGCTTTGTTATATCCTAATTCATTGGCCTTGAGCCGTCTTATGCTTGATTTTACTATGCTGACAGTGTCATATCATAAAGCAGATGGATGCAAACAAAATCACAGCACCAACTGTGATCATTAAGCATATAAATACCGTTTTACAACAGTGTGAAAATTCCATGTGTGCAAGCATTGATGTGTTTGGCCAATCCCTGCCTGGGGTGTGATTAGATTTTGAGGACGTTCATCTGTGCCTGTGATGCTTTGTCAGCACTCTCAACAGGCACTAACACCAAATCTAATCTCTTGCTGTCTGTTTCCTTGCCCCAACACACACACACACACGCACACACCCCTACTCACCTGCAGTCAATCTTTGGGTTGCCTGCAATAGTCATGTTTAAACCACTGGAAATACACTATCAGTCAAAGTTTGGGTGTAGTTTCTGATTCATTCACACAAGAAAATCTGTCCAGACTTTTTTTTTTTTTTTTGTCTGGTAGTGTACGTGTGTCATTCCAAAATTGGTAACAAGGTTTAAAATCTGTACTAATGCTATCTTTTCCTCAGGAGTTGAAGTTAGCTATTTAGCTAAATGTTACTGTTGACCAATAGGTTAAACTTCCTTATGTAAATAAGGAAGGAAAAAAGTAGTATCCTTATTATTCAAGTAACATTGTTTCATTAGGTCAATTGAGATATTCAGTCAAGGTTTATACATTTTATATAAATATGAAAAATTGAAGCGAGGATACTGTATATATTTGCTCCAGTCATTCTTTTTGAAAACTGTCTGATGTTGTAAAATCCAACATAACATGTGATTCACTGCTTTACTTCTTTTTTGTCCTACCATGGTAAAAAAGTTATGGTAACAACACGGAACATGTTCCATGAAAAACAATTCAAATTTTAAATGTTATGTTTTACAAAACTGTTGTTCCCACATTTACAAGAGACTGGAATGGAACAAATAATACACCAAAAATGAAATGTCAAACTGTCTTATTTGAGATTCGATTTGGTCATTGGGGAAAAAGGAAATTTAGGTGGTACTCCAGACTTATTTGGTATTTTCAAAAATAAATAACCAACATTCTCTTTTTTTGGGACCTAAAATGTGATCCAATTCTGAAATGACCCATGTAAGATAATTTTTGCAGTACAGTAAAAGACTATTTGTAACAGTTTGACTTTTGTGTTCTTGAAGTTCTGTTTTTCCAGTCAACGAGCAACTTGTCTCATTAGCCTTATTATATAATTCAGAATAGAATCCATTCCAATTGGCTACATGCAATTTAGTCCAAACATGACCTTCTGTATGCTGATCTCCCGTTGATCCACAATTACCATTGTCTCCCTTTGGCATGGCTGACAATTAGTCGAACGGCAAGTGAGGTTTTCTTTAATTCACAGCTTCTACATGCATACAATATCCTCCTGTGGATGTTTAGGCCACATTAGAATCATGAAAATGCACATAAGGACACAGCAGATGTGTGGGTGAAAGCTAACATAAAAAGAACAGCAATTGTGCTTGCTTTTACCAGTATTTTTTTTTTTTTTACATCACAAAGTCCTATAGATGCTATGTGTAGCTGCTCTAGTGATGTGACAGTTTGGCATCTAATTAAACCATTCTGTGACTAAATCAGAAGGGATGAGTTTTAGTTAAAAAGCACACCTTTTAAAGCCAGGTTGAATCCCTCAGGACACATCCAATCATTCTTTCTATCGCTCAGATCATCATTCTTGCCACTCGCATGGCTCTCATCCCGTCAGCTTTGAATTGCTTTAATTAAAAAGGATGGCCGCATGCTGTTGAGACTCTGTTCAAAATTAACACTCTTAAGTTGAATTCACGGGGTTAGATTGTGACGTGCAGTTAAGAAAATAGCTAATTAGTGTTAAAGTGATTGGCAAAGTTGTACCCCTGAAGTTGAATTCAGGATTCAAGATTTTAAGGGGAGAAGTTTTTGTCATGCAGTGAGTAGGGTTGGGCATCGTTTGAATGTTCCATTCAGTTTCTTTTAATAGGCATGGTCAAAAAAGTTGCATAGTTTATATTAAGGGTGTAACGGTACATGTATTTGTATTGAACCGTTTCGGTACGGGGTGCTCGGTTCGGAACGGAGGCGTACCGAATGAGTTTCTGACGTAATATAACGCTTACTTTTCGAGGCTATGAGTCGATCGGGTTATAGTTTCTTTGTGTAGATAATATTTACTCCGTCTTCTCTCTACTATAATGAGGACCAACACGGTCGGACTGTGGACAGTATAACCCAGAAACATCAACGGCGCGACAACGTAGCTGCCGCGAGAACGCAGTGATACGCGGGCGTTAAAGTCGATCAGCCAATGCACACCAGTCACAGTGCGGCTGCGTTAGACGCGTCCCAGAAGCGGCTCAACGCGAGGCACGCGAAAAGAACGGCAGAGTTTATTATTTGACGCGAGACGCGGCCCTCCTGTGTCAGTACTACTAGCTAGGATCGGGCAGACCGGAAGTCATTCATGTAAAAATACGGTGGATCCGCTCGATTTTCAAACTAATATGCAATCGTAACCCACTTTTTGAGTCCATCAGATCTCTTGAGTGGTAGATCTGGGCACAGTTGACTTGTCTTTGTTGATTTACTGCTGTCTTCTCTGCTTTAATAATAACCTACAAGGCCCCGTGTTCAATACAAAACCCTCCTACCACAACAAAACAAGTAGGAACTAATATTCACATAGGAACTAAAGTTATACAACATAAAATATACAATATAAATGAATACTACATCACATTTGTAAAATATAAACACATAATAAAATAAATAATAGCCCAATTAAATAAAATAAATTGAAATGAGCTAAAACACCTGTAATTAAATAATAAGAATAATACACAGATCCTGCTTACACAGTTAAATTTATTAATTTCTGTGTGGCGCTTTAACTTGAGAAAATTCATCAGTAAAGCTTTTGAAAACCATTCATAAGAAAAAAAAATGATTCATTGAGGCATTTCATTTGTAAAATATATGTTAAAATCTTTGTCATTGGGATTGCTTTTCTCTTTAGCACAGGACTTCTTTTATCTTCTTTCTTTCAGAAAGAAAGCTGACTAATACGCGGGGTCTGAAAGGCAAATTGTTGTTGGATTATTATCTTTAAATACTCGCTACTTTTTGAGCATAATTCTAGCTTTGTATAGGCTAATGTTCCTATTGTTGAAAGCACAAAAGTGTGTAATAAACAACTAGCACATTTATATTTTGCATTTTGTTTTCTTACTGTACCAAAAATGAACCGAACCGTGACCTCAAAACCGAGGTACGTACCGAACTGAGATTTTTGTATACCGTTACACTCCTAGTTTGTATTCATTTCTAACTTCTCGATTCTTTTTTAAATTATATGAACTTTCAGTTAACTTTGCTCTAAATTTCTCACAGGGCTGTTTTTAACTTGTATATAAGTATCAGTCTTTGAACTTGAATATAATTAGTTTCTTTCCACAGGAGTGCATTTTTACAAAGATGTTTATTTATCAAAAGCTCACGGAGAAAACATTTACACATATTATTTTGCCTATGTTTTATAGTGTCTTATGCTGCAAACGTTTTTATATATTATTCAGCTCTCTCTAATGGGCTAACCTTGTGCAGAATATGAAACACACAAACAAACAAAAAATCAACTTGTAAAACCCAGTCCAGATTAGCAGTGGGAACAGTATGAAATCAGAAACAGTTTTTGTTGAGGAAAAGGATCATATCTGCCTCCTCAGGCAGTCAGCGTGAGCGTTCTGGACAGATAGTGTCTCATGCAGTGGAGAACACACGTTCACTGGGTGTAGATGAAGCTGGAATGCATAAATATGAGAAGCAAGAAAAAGTTGTGTTAGCTGTGAGCTGCTACGACGAAGCATTAGTATAAATTCTTCTATTGATTATAATTTGATGTAGATGAGGCAAAATAATAAGGATTTCCTTATTGTAAAGCCGGTTCTAAAACAAAAGATGTTTTAATACTGTTGATTTTAACGGACGCGGCAACGCCCTACGTAAAGTACGTAGCTGCTTATATACAGTGGGGGAAATAAGTATTTAGTCAACCACTAATTGTGCAAGTACTCCCAATTGAAAATATTAGAGTGGCCTGTAATTGTCAACATGGGTAAACCTCAACCATGAGAGACAGAATGTGAAAAAAACCCAAAAAAATCACATTGTTTGATTTTTAAAGAATTTATTTGTTAAGCATGGTGGAAAATAAGTATTTGGTCAATACCAAAAGTTCATCTCAATACTTTGTTATGTACCCTTTGTTGGCAATAACGAGGCCAAACGTTTTCTGTAACGCTTCACAAGCTTTTCACACACTGTTGCTGGTATTTTGGCCCATTCCTCTATGCAGCTCTCCTCTAGAGCAGTGATGTTTTGGGGCTGTCGTCGGGCAACACGGACTTTCAACTCCCTCCACAGATTTTCTATGGGGAGATCTGGAAACTGGCTAGGCCACTCCAGGACCTTGAAATGCTTCTTACGAAGCCACTCCTTTGTTGCCCTGGCTGTGTGTTTGGGATCATTGTCATGCTGAAAGACCCAGCCATGTCTCATATCAATGCCCTTGCTGATGCAAGGAGATTTTCACTCAAAATCTCTCGCTGCATGGCCCCATTCATTCTTTCCTTTACACAGATCAGTCTTCGTCGGTTTCCTCTGACCACAACACATTCTCCCAGTCCTCTTCTGGATCGTTCAAATGCTCTCTAGTGAACCGGAGACGGGCCTGGACGTGTACTTTCTTCAGCAGGGGGACACATCTGGCAGTGCAGGATTTGAGTCCCTGGTGGCGCATTGTGTTACTGATAGTAGCCTTTGTTACTGTGGCCCCAGCCACTCACTAGGTCCCCCCGTGTGGTGTTGGGATTTTTGCTCACCGTTCTTGTTATCATTTTGACGCCATTGGGTGAGATCTTGCATGGAGCCCCAAATCGAGGGAGATTATCAGTGGTCTTGTATGTCTTCCATTTTCTAATAATTGCTCCCACAGTTGATTTCTTTACACCACGCGTTTTACCTATTGCAGATTCAGTCTTCCCAGCCTGGTGCAGGTCTACAATTTTGTCTCTGGTGTCCTTCGACAGCTCTTTGGTCTTAGTCATGGTGGAGTTTGGAGTGTGACTGACTGAAGTTGTGGACAGGTGTATTTTATACAGGTAATGAGTGGAGCCTTGTTAGACCTCGTTAGAAGAAGTTAGACCTCTTTGACAGCCAGAAATCTTGCTTCTTTTTAGGTGAACAAATACTTATTTTCCACTTTTATTTGGAAATAAATTCTTTAAATATCAAACAATGCGATTTTCTGGGCACCGAAACATGAAATCGATAATTAAAAATTTGAACGATTCCGGGAGCATCGAGTGTTAGTCTCATCTGGATCCAGAAAAATATTTGTGGGGTGGCTGGGGGGGGGATTTCTGAGTGGTGGTAAATATTTCACGATGATACAATAAATTATCGACTCTTTAATACATCTCACATTTAACACAATCAGTTCCAATTCACCTAAAGAAGTCAAAAATACGAATTAGTTTTATGTGTGTGACAATTTTTTTGATTAAGTATCAGATTTTTTTTTTTGCGAAGAAAACTTTTAAACAAAACGGGATATTAAAATTATAATCATTTTGCATTTTGATCAAACTACATTCAATTGTGCTTAACTAGATGATATAGCATTGATTAGGATAGACTAATTGCTACATCCCTTGTGGATCTGCCCC
This sequence comes from Corythoichthys intestinalis, assembly GCF_030265065.1. Classification (NCBI taxonomy): domain Eukaryota; kingdom Metazoa; phylum Chordata; class Actinopteri; order Syngnathiformes; family Syngnathidae; genus Corythoichthys; species Corythoichthys intestinalis. Next base: position 21,985,506 of record NC_080403.1, on the reverse strand, counting down.
TGCCCATGAGGTTTCAGAATCGGCACCTTTCAAGCTAAATTCCTTGAGGCTCCGAGGTTGTAGAACCAATGCCAAGGCAAAGGGCATTAATTGGAAAATAATTAAATAAAATGATTTTTTATAAAAAAGAGAAAAAGGAAAAAAATAATTGTACGAATGTATATTTTTTGGCCTTTCGGTTTTTTAGCCAGGTGTTTCCAATACTCGTTTTTCGATTTCAGCCAAGAATTTTGCTTTCGATACATCCTTATTCATATCCCCCCCCCTGCTACATCACCCAGCACAGTTTTTTTTATGGCACAAATATGACGAGTGAACAGATTATTCGTGTGGAAAAATTCCTTCAAAAGCTGAACAAATTGTCGGACGGCTGTCACCCGAGAGAAGAGGTTCCCGCTCTCATCTCATTAAAAAGCCGCCAGTGGTCACAATCACAGAGCAGTTATCCTGCCCACCAACCAGTCCAACTCTGGTTCCATCCCAAGTCTACATGCGGTATTATCCCTGCTGCGAAAGCTGGGACCCTCTGGACACAAAGCTCCGTTCATTTTCCTTTAGAGCTGCTGGCCCATGAGCAAATTGCGCTTACGCACAGCAAGGGGATGGATTATCTCGCAAAATAACAAAGCTTGATGAAATCGCAACTCTTGCCCGGGGGTGCCGTCTTCCTCTGTAGCGTGACGTTTGCTTAGCGGGACCCCTTCTAAACCCTACTGTTCCAAGGCCCCCGATAAATTAGCAGCTAGGCCTTTGTCACGGTGGACTCGACTGAACCGCCTCGCTGTGTGATGCATGAGTACATACTGTGTTTGTGTGTGTGCGAATTCAACTTGGCTCTGCAGACATAATGTTAGAGAAGTCTCCAGCACTACCTCCTTTACACTCAACTCCTGTCCTCAGGCCAGGTCCTGTTCAAGTTTGCTTTACTTTTACTTTACACAATTAGTATAATGAACTCTCCTGACACTCTATGCAAAGTAATCACATCGGTGCTTTGGCAGAATTTGAATGAGTTGACTAGTCTGAAACACTGTTCTTCGTTGCACTGCTGTACCTTCAGAAGGCTGGCATTTAGCCAAGATCTAAATGAGATGGGCTGCAGGGATAATGAACCTATCTAAATCATTCAGGAGAGGAGAATCCCTTGACAGATGAGTGACAATGCCTGAATGAAGCTCACCTTAAGCGGCATAACACACGAGTAGCAGGATAAACGTACAGTATACACTAGAAGTATTGTTTCATCTTTACATCTTGCGGTGCTGGAGTGGTCATTTACAGAACACCAAAAAGGAGGACATTTTCCACCTTTTAATTAGGAGAAAGGAACAATTGCAAAGACAAGCATTTTTACGAGAGCAATACAATGTTCTGTGGGATAACAATGGTATTATTAGGGGTGTTTAAAAAAATCGATTCTGAGATGTATCTCGATATTCCGTCACGCAATTCTCGTATCGACCTTTACATGTGTGGTTTTGGTGAAAATAAACAATTCACCTGGTGCACTTCTACTCCCGTCCACTAGTTGGCAGCGCGCAGCAGCATTGCCTTGCCGTCTGCTGAAGTAACAACAACATTAGACTAATGCGAGTAGAGATTTGTATACTTCGCCCTCTAGTGGTTGGCCATCAATACTGCTTTGTTTTAACACATATAGCAGCCCAGCGTCAGTCAATGTAAACGGAAACATAAGCTGCTGTTGGCTGTGTGCTGCGGGCGGCACACCTCAGCATTGAAGAATGGGGTACTTACGGTCGTTTTGCTCGCATTAGTCATCTGAAATTTGGGCTCATTATGGCTTTTATTGCAAAAACAGAGGCATGGAGTATTTAGAATCCTGCATTTAAGCAGGTTTAGACTAAAGCAGGTTTGCACTAAAAAAAAAGCGAAAATGTTATAATGAAACTAGGCATGTGCCGGTATGAGATTTTGACGGTATGATAACCGTGAGCAAAAATATCGCGGTTTCACGGTATCACGGTATTGCAATTATAGCTCCAAAATTTTGAGATGTATGGGTTTTAAAAAAAAAAAAAAAAAAAAAAAAAACTTTTTTCCATTGAACAGGTTTTTTTTTCAGAGCATATTTGCAAATTGGAACATGAATATAATGTGAAAATAAATAAATTAACAAAAAATAACAACTATTTTATATAAAATAAATAGAACCTAGACTATACCCACAGCCACAGCTCAAGTTGCTCAATATTAGAGCAAGAACAAAATAATTGCTATAAAAAAGTAAAAACACTTCTAAATAAAATTAAAAATATATACTGTATGACTTTTTTTGAGGGGGAGAAGCTGAAGTTTCGCCATTTTCAGCCACTGTGTCAACTTTCTTCTACATGATGTCATGCCTTTGTGTTAAAAAGAACAAAGAATTCATAAGTTAATAAGTTAGTTAAAAATGTATAAGTTAGTTAAAATGTAAATATTGTTGAGGAAAGGTTTCATCTAAAACAAAAAGTGAGGAGTGAGACCTCCTTTCGCAATTAGCGATCTATGACGCGATCCTTTTTTTTTTTTTCTCCCCCCCTTCATTCAAGCTAAGTTGTTTCTCACTCAGCGGCTGTGAGACATAAAACGTCGACGAAGCTGCTCTCCCAGCTTAGCCTTGGCTAACATTCGTCTTTGTAAGTTTTAGTTAGTTTGTATATTGAATTTGAAAGGAAAATGTATGTTTTGTTTTTGGCAACCTTTTTCATGGTGCTACTGCTATCCTGTTGAACCTACTCACATGTGGAAAAATACAATTGTATAACGTTTTAAATGTATTCATTTGTATATTTCACCACGATTTGAGAGCTCAATAAATTGAAGAAAAGTACGCCTTGTGTTTGGAGGGTTTGTTTTTGGGTTTGCTGGCTGTTTAGCAGAATAGAGTCACTAACACTCACGGCAACAAACAGGGGAAGGGTGAGCGCTGCCGCACCAAGCCACTTCGGCTGCATTTTGGCACATGAAAAATAGTGAATACCGTACTAAGGTATGACGGAAAATTTTAGTGGTTTTGAAACCGCGACGTTTTCACACCACGGTAAACCGTGAAACCGGTAACCGGCACATGTCTAAATGAAACCCATATGTTGTTCAAACTTAAAAACCTTTTTGAGTGCAGGATGAAAATTCTGGGGATTCTGGAATAAATTGATATAAGTGTACTTTTATGTCCATTTTGATTTGTTTTTTCTAAAGTGATATACAAATATCGCAATAATCGTCTTCAAGTGTAGCATTGGGATTAATTGGGGTCAAATTGTGACCTGTGAATCATGATACGAATCGTATTGTCAGATAGGAAGCAATACATTTCCTTATGTACAGTGATTCTAAGATCCATTGTTCAGCTTCAGACAATTTCTGTGATTTTCTGCGTTTTGATGTATGTCTATATGTGCAACTGAATTGGAAATGTTTTTTTGAGCCATGGCGGAAATTATTCGCTCTAGTATTTTTACCTTGTCAATACATTATTTTGCAAGGAGAAGTGCCACAAACCAGAACATGCATGGCTTTAAATATGCAAAAGACAAACACCAGCGTCTCACACCAACATCTTCTACTGAGTCTAATGTGGTAAGTGGCTAACTGCTAGCATATGAACACAAGCAAAAACAGTTGAATTCAAACTCATAACCTGTTCACACTGGGCCACGTTATGGACATACCTGCCAGTTAATGTAGCAACAAAGGCGTCATCCAGTATAGAGTGTCGTCACTGACAGTCAAAACCCATTTGAAATGTTCAGAATGAGAAGCATCTTGTCCATATCTAATACGAAACTACCTCCTGTATGTACCGGTGGTTTGTCCGTCTCGCAAAAATCCGATTTCTGTGCTTTGTGACAGTTGAGACTACAAAAGAGCAATCCAGTTTCAATCTGGATGGTCTAAAAATCTAATTTTGCCTGCCAGTCTGAATAAGGCCTTAGTCTCCTGCTTGAGGCCACACCAAACGCCAAACGAGACATTTAAATGGAGACATGTCCAGGATCTGGACACTCTTATCTTGTACAAATATGAAAACTCGGAAATTATGTCACAGTTAGCCTGTTGTATCCTAAGTCAACGCTATACAAGACATTTGTATAGCCAGCACTAACTGAACAAAGTTTCAGCAGACAAACAAACAAAACTCATAAAATACCACAATTATTCTTATAAACTGCCTCATGCTCGTACTGCGCCACACCCTTGCTCCTGCTAAGTAGTGCACCCATACTCTCCAATTCAACTTGTGTTTGGTACTTAAATTTTACGATAATTGACAGGTTTGTAGCTTTGATCTGGCCAGAGAAGCGTAGTAGCTCTACGATCAAAGGCACAATCATCGTCAAGGCTGTTTACAGCAGCGTAAGCGTCAAAACGTAAGTGGACTTGAATGGACTCACTCAATGAAGGATTTAATAAAGACAAGCATTTTTCTACGTTATTCTTGTGTAAAAATATTTCACATTATGAAGGCGGCACGGTGGAACAGTAGCATGTTTGGAATTTTTGTTAAAAAAAAAAAATCGGTATTGGATCGGGACTCTTTATTCGGCAGATTCTCAAAATCAGGTTACTCAGAGTCTGATGAAAAAATATGTGATCTGGACATCCCTAAACTTACCTATATGAGATTCTGCTTAAATGAGTTCCAAAGGTGCATTTAGTAATTGTTTATAATAGGGCTGCAGCTATTGATTATTTAGGTAATTGATGAATCTATCGATTAGTCAGTTTGAATAATCAAGTAATTGGATTACGAACATTTCATGCATGCAGAATAACTTTTAGGAGATCTTAAAAAAACAAAACAAATGTGTTTATGCCTGCAATAACATTAATTTTGGCTCGTGAAGACTGCACTTTCAAAATTGCATTAAATGCGAATACAAAATAAAGTTTCTGATTGTTCCATAAAACGATGCAGAATTGCATTTTCATTTCACAAGCGCAATAAATGCATTTACAACTAAATTATAATATCTGATCTTAGCCTCAAATGGTATGAAGAAATCAATAAATGAGGACTAAGTACAACAAAAGAACGATTGGCTAACTTGCATTTAGCAGAAGTCCGCTAGCTTAAACGCTATAAAATAATAACATAATATATATTATTATTATTATATATAATAACAATTTATTTTTACAAAGCTCTTAACAAATCAATCAAACACATATTCCCCAAAAAACCTGCTAAATATACGTCTCAACTAAACAACGAATGCATAAACAAACCTATCAGCTCAAAACATACCTTCTGTTGATCTTAACTAGGGGTGTGCCATCTTAGGCACGCCATGATTCGATTACGATTAGATTATTGAACTATGATCACGGTATTGATGTTGATCACGATGATCACGATTATTGATGGTAAATGGTAAATGGTGTTACATGCATCATACATTACTAATTAATAAAGTAGCCAAACAAATTTATGTCCATTATTTATTTAAAATATCCTTATTCAACAGGAATGATGGAAACATGTCCATACAACAAAAAGCTGCCCTTAAAATGCTTTTTACGAAAAAGTGCAAAAACATTAACCATTTTAAAGACTTATTTCACAACATGCCTATTCAACACACAGCTGACCTTGAGATGCTCTTTTTCACAAGAAGTGCAAAAACATTAGCTGTTTCAAAGGCAGTACCGTATTTTTCAGACTATAAGTCGCACCAGCCCAAAAATGCGCATTGAAGTGGAAAAAACAACAACATATAAGTCGCACCGGACTATAAGTCGCATTTTTGGGGGAAATTTACTTGATAAAATCCAACACATAGAACAAATATGTCATCTTGAAAGGCAATTTAGAATTAAAATACAATAGAGAACAACAAGCTGAATAAGTGTACAGTATGATAATGTTACATGATACATGAACAACAAAATGCGACCTTGGCCGGTATGTTAACGTAACATAGCTATTAAGAGTAATTCAGATAACTGTAGCATAAAGAACATGCTAACAAGTTTACCAAACCATCAGTGTCATTCCAAAACGCCAAAATAAAATGTGAAATGATGTATAATAATGTGTTAATAATTTCACACATAAGTCGCTCCAGAGTATAAGTCGAACCCCCAGTCAAACTATGGAAAAAACACTTATAGCCCGAAAAATACGGTACTTATTTCTCTCAACAATACAATAAAATTTACTCTGGTGAAATGAATTCCACATTTTCTGGAAACAAACAAAGTGTCTTTAGAAATAAGACTTCTTTTAACCAATGTACTTTGTTTTCACAGATTTCGGTACTATTTTGCATGTTTGTAGCGTTTCCGCTGTGCTTAATCCTGGTTTTAAACATTTTCCATCTGGAATAACTTTTGTCCACCAACAAACAAGGCACAACTTGACATGGCAATGCATGTTAGCGAAGTCGCTAATTAGCATAGTGCTCGGTGCTAACTAGTAACATCTCAAAAACAACAACAATAAAAGCTAAACAGTACAAGAGGGTTCGTGTACTCCTCACTGATAGACGGACACGGGACTTAGCAAAACACTTTTTTTACAATTAACACGACTGGAACTTACTGCTGGACAACTGAAAGACAAGAAGCAACGAACTATCTCTCTTCCCCTCTCGCTTTAAAAAATAACTTGCGCACAGAAGAGGACCCAAAGCGCGACCGCCGGGTCCCTGCCTGTCTCATACAAAAATGTATTTTCGAGTCTTTTGAAAAGGAGTAAATCTCTCGCTCAGTAGCCAGCTGCATCCATCATCACGTTGTGCGTGCGTCCGTTAAAGGTGTCCGGGCGGCAGACATGTCTTGAACTTCGTTCCGCTACTAAGAAAACTAAATGCAACACTTTCAAAACTAACCATTACAACTAGGGTTGTTCCAATCATGTTTTTTTTGCTCCAGATCCGATCCCAATCGTTTTAGTTTGAGTATCTGCCGATCCCGATATTTCCCCAGCCGATTGCTTTTTTTTGCTCCCGATTCAATTCCAATCATTCCCGATAATTTTTCCCAATCATATACATTTTGGCAATGCATTAAGAAAAAAATGAATAAAACTCGGACGAATATATACTGTACATTCAACATACAGTACATAAGTAATGTATTTGTTTGTTATGACAATAAATCCTCAAGATGGCATTTACATTATTAACATTCTTTCTGTGAGAGGGATCCACGGATAGAAAGACTTGTGACTTTGTATATTGTGACTAAATATCCATATAGTGTATTTGTAGTGTATTTGTTGAGCTTTCAGTAAATGATACTGTAGCCATGCCCAAATGCATGATGGGAAGTGGAACCATGACTGTGTGTAGTGCTACCAATTGATATATCTTTTCTGCGTTGGGAAATAACATAAGGTGATAAGAAAAAGATCATTTGCTACCTTGCTTCCCCACATTGCATCCCATGATATTTCTAATCGTAGGGAGAGGGATTGTAAGGCTTTAGCCACTTAAAAAAAGGCTCCAAAGGCTGCCAAAATTCACCACACTCCTTTTACGCTGCCTTTTATCTCTATATATAGGTAAAACGGCGCCATTACAGATTGAGCGCAACAATACGTGAGTGGGTCGTGCAGCGCATGCATTAATTGTGTTAAATATTTTAACGTGATACATTTTTTTTAAATTAATTACCGCCGTTATCGGGATAAATTTGATAACCCTACCTTAAGCCTAAATCAAAGACTCTGGATGAGTGTAACATATTATGTCTGTAATGTTAAATACAATTAGAAAATGATTTAATTAAAATATATATATATATATATATTAAAAAAAGGCATGGCTGATATATATATATATATATATTTTTTTCCCGATACTTTGAAAATGACGTGATCATCCCGATCGATCGGGACATCTCTAATTACAACGTCACTCAAATCAAACGAATCCTCGAAGCAGCAAAATATGATTCAAAGCTTTTTTCAAATCTAATTACTCGAGTTAATTGATTAATCGTTGCAGCAAGTTTATAATGAAACCCTCATATTAAGCCGTTGCACGGTAAGATAAGATAACCAACTGCATGGACCTCATTACTGTTCCAGGAATTGCTATGGAAGCCTCATATTGTGTGATAGTGATGTACAGGTCATGTGCACGTGCTGCATCTTTGAAATGTTTGCACTGTGTTGTGAGACTTATTGAAGTCAGTGAATGCTTGTTTTCCTCGGCTGACCTGAGTACAGTACATTGAATGGGCAATGGAAAGTGCTTTTGTTACTATGTTGTTTTGGCTCGAGATGTTTTTTTTCTTGTTGCTGCTATAACATTGGGACATTGTTTGCTTGGCATGCATTACATTGGCATGCTTTGCGGAGCCAACAGCATGCTTTTGAGGTCGCTGGCTGAGCAATGACATTCCAGCCGTTCCCACAGTTACCAGTAGACTGGGAGAAATGTTTTAGCAAATTGTCTAACCCCATGCTGTGATGCAAATAGATCATGTAATTCTGCTTAGTAATACTTCAAACTAGTGATGCACGATAATGCATTTTTCAACCGATACCTGATATTTTCCTCCTCGTTCCAACTGATAACTGATAATGTCAAGCCGATAATTCTGTTAAAAGATTTATGTAAAATTTTTAAGTATACACAAGAGAAAATATTAATGTGCAAAAATATTCTTGCTCTTTTTTTCAACATCAAATGTGAACAAGTAGTAAATTCCAACATCTAAATAAAGTCGGATTGTCTGACATTGTGTAATGGTAAACTTTTGGCAACAATTACTTACAGAGTAAATACCTAAGTTGCACAAAAATGCCTTTAAAAGTAAGCCATTCCTAACATTACTACACTGCAAAAACACAACTCCTTAAAACTTGTTAAATTCCCTTGTTTTCAGTGTAAATCTATTGGAAATAAGTGAAATTATCTGCCAGTTTAACAGCCTTATTTTAAGCAATAAATTATTATACATAATCCTAAAAAAAATGTTCTATTCAAGAATATGTGTGGTTCATATCATTATTTGAAAGCAAAAATTTTTTTTTTTTAATTTACGTGAAAAATTACCTTTTTTTTTTTTTTTTTTTAAGATTTTGGGCTTAATAAGAACAAATGGCAATATTTAGTTCAAGTAAGTGGACTAATCTGGCCCATTCATCTAATAACTAGTCTTTAACACTCAAAACAAGATGGGGAAAATTATTTAACTAGATTTAAGAAGAATGATCTGATTAAGACCAGAGGTTGCGCTAGACTTTTTCGTTGTCTGTCATTTTGACTGACAGGGTCATAAAAATCCGGTCATAATCTATTTTTACCCGTCACTTAAATTTTTAAAATGATGATAATGACATTGTGGTGACCCTTTGTTTGGCATAATTCACCTTCCGTACCTGTGTGTCCATTTGGCCGAGCGCGTTACCGGCTACGACACAGTCACGTGACAGAGACACTTAAGAGCTGCGCGCGCGTTCCGACTTGAATAGCGAGTTCACAGAGAGCAGCAGAGCTACAGCGGCTGGACACAGCAATTTGAGCTAACAAGACTCTTAACATTGCATACCACTTCAACATATTGAATAGTATTTAGTTTTCATTCATTTTAAATTAATATTCTGTCCGAACAAGCTTAACAGAGAATCCACACCGTGCCATCACACATCAAGCAGATGAATATGTAACTTTTTCTCCGCAGTGACAAAAACCGTTCACAGTTCACCTGCTGTGGCCTGAACGGAGTCTTACACCTTCCTCCTGGTGCGCATGGACTTGAATTGCATGCCTGCTTGTGCAGTCCCTGTTTTTTCACCTCTTTTATCAACACCATCGTCGTTTTGGGGCTTTTTGAAGAAACTTCGGACACTCAGTTGCCTTGACATTTTTCAGAGTAAGGCCAACGACGTCATGCATCAAGAGAGACAATAGCTAATTAATATGCTCACTCGCCACCCTGTGGTCTGGGGTGTGAATTGCAACCTGTCAAAATGACAGATGGACTTCAGTTTTTTCCGTCACCGTTTTAAAAAATCGGTCAACGACGGAAAATATTCGGTTAACGCGACCCCTGATTAAGACGTCATAAATTTACAGCGTACTGAATGAATTACTGACTGGGTGACTTTGTGTGGTTTGGTACATGTTACAATTATTATCTAACCAGCATGCTTACTTGAAATCACTTGTCCAAATGTCCGTGGTGAAACTGATATGATCGGCATGTTTTTCACGAAGAATGGTGGTCGTATAAATGGCATTATTTTTTTACCCAGGGGTTTGGCTATCGGGTAATTTCAGTTAAAAAAAAAAAAAAAACGTCTCTCGTCCGGCATCTTCTCCTGCCTGTCCCCTTCAGTCAGTACGGCTGCCAAATTAGCACCCGCGCCAGGCCAGTGGCTTGAACCAGAGTGGCGGTGGCAGCTACGTTCGTACCGGATATCCGCCCCGGCTGGCTCGCCGCGGTGTATTCAGGGCATGGCTGTGCTCCGGACGGAGGTGCACGCCTCGCGTCCTGCACGCCGTGGGGGAACGCTCGATCAACCGGGTTGTTAGCCGGAGGTCCCGCCGCCGGGGAACCGGGCTCTGTTTCTAGACCCCAATCACCAACATCACACAATCACGTGATCACTGTATTGTGCCGCCATATTGTCTGTCATTGTGTGTCCGTATTGTCTTTGGTCGTAGTTTCTAAAGGTGGATTCACTTGCAAATTATGGAAGCCCCGGTGCTTTCAGACGCTGTAAACTCATTGGATGAGTTGCATAAAAGTCGTTTTTGGAAAAGCTTCGGCCGAGCCAGTCGCCAGATCCGTATTTGATGGCCAAACCGATGTTTCCTCCCGTCCGGTCCCGTCCCGTGCGTCAGAGCTCGTCCTGAGACCACAAAATTTCCAATCATACTCGAGTTTATGTCACGATGAGGAGTCGGGTACCCAAATTTGGCACCGGCCCGAATATAAACCGACATTTGGTCAGCTGAGCATCACCGTAGTCACGATTGTAAAATGAAACTTGATCAACAACGGGCCGGTGTGTGCCGAAAAATAGCTGCCCCGCGTGAAATGTCCCCCCTGACGGGAGCACTTATTTATAAGGCTTTATTGACGTGACAACATCAAATGTTTTCATGGACTCATTGCAGTAATGGATTTACGACTGTAGGATCAGTTTTAAATAATTAAATTACACAAAATATTAGTACTGTATTTTAGTAACAAATCGTGGACTGGGCCACATAATCATCTTTGAACAGAAATGTATTAGTCTACAAGTTTTCACGACCATATCCCAATGACAATCACACAGGTATGTGTGATTAGTGTGTTATTAGTTCAAGCAGAGTAAAAGAATACATATTCACGGTACAAGTAAGTCGTTTCTGTGTGGGCGCTCCCATCAGGGGGGGCATTTCACGCAGGGCGGCTATTTTTCGGCACAACACCTGTTGTTGCGCTCATCTTCTTGCTTGCGCGACCGTGGCGACGAGCTTGGTAGTCTCCGTCTGATGATGTCTGCGATCGTGTTGGCATCATATTGATGTTTTCGCCACTGTCTAACGGCTGTAGACACAAATGCATCATGGACCGAGATAAACAAACCGTGCTGCTTTCGAGATTTGCCCTTTTAACAATGGGCACACAGCAACTACTAAAATGACCGTTTATCTTCTCTGTTACTGCAACCAGCCACCACACATGCCTTCACCATTTTGATTAATCAATGTTAACGATTGTCAGGAAGGTTTTTGGGTTTGTTTACTAGGCGGTGATTCCTTAGACAAGCAGAAAAACACGCAGTAATAGGAGGAATGTACGTAAGCGGTAATATGTGAGCTGACGGACAATATGGCGGCACCAGTCGGGGGGCGGAGTTGTGACGTCACGTGATTGGGGTCGATCAGATTATCTGTGTGATGTCATAATTGCCATTATCGGCCGAAAATTATCGATAACCGATATTATCGTGTATCTTTACTTCAGACCTGTAATGGCAAAGACCGCTCGACAACAGAAAGTGATCATATGTTTAATGAACATATTTTAGGATTACACTAGAGAATTTTTCACCTTTTGATGAAGCCTTTGTATTAGCTTTAGTCCCAATAGAAATGTATTGGAACACTTATTGATGTCTGTATTCTAACTTATCTGTCAGTCTTCCAGTCTCACTTGTTTAATAATGACTGATTTAACTGATGTGTATGTTTCGAGTTAGAGGCTATAGTTCTGTTTGATCTAAGTGAGCCAAGTCAGACAAGACCATATAGAAGAGAAAACAATGGTAGTTAGATACAGAACAGTCCTTTTTGAGTGAAGATCAAAGAAAAGCTCAGAGAAGTATTCTTTTTGAACATTCACTGTGAAAGATTCCTTTGCTGTTTGGCTGTTGTTCTTTCAAGAATATGAAATAAACTTTGGGTTCTTCCAAGGCTCCTAGATATGATTCAAGTCGTTCAAACAGTTTTAATAAATTAATTTCAACTGAAAGTTGATGGCTAGAAAAAAGATCACATGGATGAAGAATTGAATTCATTATAGTATAGGAAAAGAATCCTTGCCTCCTAAACTGCCTTTGAAAAGTAGTTTGTTGCTTCTTTTTTTTTTTCCTTCGGTGGGTGGCAGATGTATGTGCTAACTGTGTGCTGTTGTTTTTATTTTCATTTTGCTGCCTCGACACAAAGGCGGAACCAGACAGTCTGATCACACGTTCTTTCGTGCACTGGTGACAATTTATCAAGTCAAAGAAGCAGGCGGTATTTATTCTGTCACGTTGACAATTTTGACTGACAGTTTGGTGTTGGGATTGGATGTGTTTATAATTACGATTCAAAGCAAACCATCTGGTGGTACTTTTCCTTTTCCAACTAAAATTTTTGTAATAGTGCTTTGACTATATGGAAACTGGCCTTGCATCCAAAACACAGAAAAGCTGTATGACTAAAAAAAACAGTTTGAAGTGAGTGACGTTAAAACTGAATTGGCTGAAAACGTCTGGTCAGGATTTGTCAAGGAAAGCTTAGAGGGGGATTCTGTGGGAAAAGCAACTCGCAAGCACACACGGACACATGTTGTACAAAAGTCGTCTCACTGGCTGCCAGATAAGCAGAAGTAATAACAGTGGCATCTCGGCTAATTTTAGCCTCTGTATTGGATGTGCTGCCCCTGGAATTCATGGCAACACTTCTGGCTGGGCTCTGCTGGATGCACCATGTCTCTTATACTCTTACTTTCAATTTCTTCTCCTTTCACTTGTTTCCCAAGTTGTTCATTCCTTCACTCTTTGGTCGTCCGCCATCCGCAACCTCTCATCTTTTGATCCACCACCAACTGCATTCTTTTAGCTATTGGTGAATTCAACAGTGGCATCTTTATCATCTTTGTGAAAATAGAGTTTTATAGAGCAGGGGTCCCCAACAGTCTGTTTTTCAGTCATCTTTGCTACCATGTGGGCTTATTATTTCCAGGAACAAATCTGATGCACTTACGTTATACGTGGTTATGTAGGACAAGCGCACATAGATTAAGAAAAAAATATATGTGGCAGAAAACACAGACAAGTCTGAAAAAACAGTTTCTGCTCTTGCACCCCTCTTTAAAATAATCTGCTGTATTTTAAGCCAAAGGAACTGTTGTGTTTGATAGAGCAATATGTCTATATGCTACAACAGCAGATTCATGGCGCATTAAGCCCCCGAACTATTTTTAATTTGTCCGTTATACCCTGGAAAACCCCTGTTTACAGACGTCGCGCAGCTGCTTTTGTTTCAACCCAGCCATAAAAAGAAGCTCAGTATATTTTTCGAAATATCCGGCATTTTTAGGTTAGAATCATTAATTGATGTCTACTATTTAGTTTAAAAAAAGACTTCAAAATATTATTCACTCACATATTTTAAAGTTTTAAACAAATTACGTCACAATGAAAAGAATGGTGTCTGTAAAAAGGTCACGGATATCTACCTCATAACTATCGCTTAATTGTATTTTTTTGTAACCGTCGCATTTTCCACAATATTTTTGATGATAAATAATTGATCCAAACGAAGTTAAATTGGAAAAAAAAAAAGTTTAAAAGGGTAAATACATGAAAAAGAAAATCTCAACCACTCCTCGATGTCTGCGATTTCTGCATCGCGACCCTTGTTATATGACCATGTTTCACCCATAAAATCCCCCCAAAACTCGGCTGTGGCCATTCACAGCTGTGTCTTCACACTCAGTGATACATGCTACATGGAGTTTTTGGATCGAAAAGAGGTAAGTGCGCGATAATATCTCGTTAAAATCGTGGCGTCTTTAATTATGCTCCCGCGTGCTCTCACCTCCAGTTAGGGTTTTGCTGTTTAAAAAAATAATAAAAAATTAAATGCCCTTCTGTTCAAAATTTTTGTTACCCCAGAAAATTGAGATTTTACGCCTTCCTTTGATGTATCACACATGCATATAGGACTGTTCTGAAATTTGGCCAAATTAGGGGTCTCAGAGCGGAACTTCAAGTCACCTGAGTGTTTTCCGCCATGTACTGTAGTGTGAATGGATTTCTATGACGACATCCTAGCCAATTTTATTATTATATGTATAGAGTAGACAGGCATATTGGTGTGTCAAGAGGCAGAGGCCAAAGTTAATTTGGCCAGAATGCAGTCGTTCATAAATCATTTATTCATTTTTTCTGTGCGGCCCAGTAGCAAATGCGCCATGGACCGGTACCGATTCCCGGCCCATCGGTTGGGGATCCCTGGTATAGCAGGTCGAGGCCATTTCAAATTTTTGTGTATCTACATGTTTGTATGTCACAAAGCCAATGGTCTGGCCCTACTTACTACCAGACATTGCAGGTACTTGCTTTCAATAAACTCAATTTACTGTAATTGGATTAATGAAATAACCTTAGTTTAAGACAAGCATGACCAAAGTATGGCTGCATGACTCAGCATGTTCAATTTTTATACTACTACATTTTTTTGTTTTTTTTTAGCAATGGATAAAACATTGTTTGCTGAGCACGGCAAACAGCAATTGTTTGGTACCAGAGCAAATAGACACAAGGCCATTTCTGAGACATTAAATACACAAGCTGATGGGTACTTCAGAAATGTAGAAAGTACCTGTTAGTCCACAGGAACTCATCTGCAGGACTTTCAACTCCAGCATGCCTGCACAATGCAGTTGAGACAAGAATTAAAGTAAAAATGAAGAAACAAGAAAAGATGTGACTTACGGATGATAACTGTGTCTTCATTGAAGATTGTTTTTTTCCGATAAAGCCTCATAACCAGAGGTGGGTAGAGTAGTCAAAAATTTTACTCGAGTAAGAGTACCATTACGATATATTTTGATTTCGAAATGTCTGAAAAACCTAATCATGAAAGCATTTACATTTTCTTTGTGATATTTTGAGTGTTTTTTTCCGAAATTTTAAAATATTTTCATCGCGGAATTCATGTTTATATCACGATACTTTGTATTTTAATAGCTTATCGATAGGGTGGTACCTCTACTTAGGAACATCCCTACAAACAGAATTTTCAGGTTACAAAATGCCTCAATAGCACATTACTGTAAAAGATCCGTATGTACGTCCTGTGTTCTACTTTTAAATGTCGTGCCATAAGATTCTGCTGCCCTGTTGGTCATAATATTTCCCATTATGCTTCATTAGTGCAATTCACTCTCCTATTGGCCTATTGTTGATGACATTTCAATTTGGGTATCGCAGTATGATGATGTGCTCAGGTGGGACGGTGTTGTTATAGGGGTCTCAATTCTCCTCGTGTTTTTGTCTCACGAAGAGTTTATTTAAGCCTACACACAGTTCACTACATTAGTAGCACATTAGAGCACAGGTCTCCTCAGGTTTTTGTGTCGCAAAGAGTAAGATGGGCAATGGGCACTATCTTGAAAGAGAAGGTAAGATATTTTATTTTTCCATTTTCCTTTGCATCGTGTTATATTTTCTACTTCATTACATGAATTGTTAGGTTAGGTTAGGTTAGGTTAGATTTGGTATATGGAATGATTCAAATGTGTTTGGCTGTTGTTTTATTCCAGTTTTACCCTGATTATGAAATTTAATGATGCGTTTCAGTAGTGCTTGGAATGGAATTTTCAGGTTACGAGACTACTTCCAGAACCAATTAATTGTCGTAGGTAAAGGAACCAATGTAAACTCCCACCAAGTAACGATATATTGTTTTAAAAGGTTTTAGAGTTTAATCAAATAACTGATTTTCAGATTTCCATAGCTTTCCACTACAGAAGTATTTTGGTTACCAAAGACATTCATTTGTTTACAAGAATTTTGCAATAATACAACCAATTCATGGTGTACCCTGCTACTCCCGGTAGTTAGCTGGGATAGGCTACAGCACTTCCGTGACCCTCGGGAGGGTAAGCGGCAGGGAAAATGAATGAATGAATGAATAGTTTTGCTGTTAAGAGGACACTATTTGTTTCCATGAATATTTCACAGAAATATTTTTAAAAAAATAAACATGTTTTATTTTCCTATTTAGAAATACCATGTTTTTCACTTTAAAAGTTGTAATAAAGAATATCGGAGATTGATTTCCTGACGCAAGTATTGCTATTCGTAGTACTGCTACAGTGGTATGAAAAAGTACCTGAACCTTTTGGAATTTCTCACATTTCTGCATGAAATCACCATCAAATGTGATCTGATCTTTGTCAAAATCACAAAGATTAAAAAACAGTGTCTGCTTTAACTAAAACCACCCAAACATCTACAGGTTTTCATATTTTAATGAGGACAGTATGCGAACAATGACAGAAGTGGGAAAAATAAGTGAACCATTACATTTGATATTTTGCCCCCCCATGAACTCCATTCTTGGCCATAGTTTTACATATAGTTGATGTGTGCACAGAGATTGGACTGTGCCAGTGATTTCTGTAAGTCTTTAGCAGACACTCTAGGGTTGTTTTTTATTTATTTATTTATTTTTACCCCTCAGAGTATTCTGCGCTGAACTTAACATCATCTTTGGTGGACGGCCACTCCTTGGGAGAGAAGCAACAATGCCAAACTCTCTCTATTTGTAGACAACTTCTCTGACTATCGATTGATGAACATCCAGACTTTTAGAGAAGGTTTTGTATCATTTCCCAGCTTTATACAAATTAACAATCCTTGATCGCAGGTCCTCAGACAGCTCTTTTGACCGAGCCATCAGTGATTGGGCACACAGCTGACTTAAAGTTGCAATTGCTCTTTAAGTCTCCTTAGGCAGAGGGCTCACTTATTTTTTCCCCTTCTGTCATTGTTTGCATGCTATCGTCATTAAAATATGAAAACCTATAAATGTTTGGGTGGTTTTAGTTAAAGCAGACACTGTATTTTCATCTGTGTGATTTTGACAAAGATCAGATCACATTTGGAAGTGGTTTCATGCACAAATGTGAGAAATTTCAAAAGCTTCAGATACTTTTTCATACCACTGTAAATAATAATAATAATAAATAATAATCGAAACCATAAGCTTTGTATCGCCAATCGTATCATATCGTGTGGTACCCAAAGGTTCCCTCCGCTACTCAACAGGGTCCAGGTATGAAAAGCTCCACTCAGACTGGATGGGTGCACCAATGTAACTCTAAACTGTCGCTCTTCCATGCCAAAGACAACACATAAAGTTGGACCTTGCACATGATAGTTAACTTCCTGAAATAATTGCCTACCCTCATATGTCTGTAGTATGAAGACGTATCTAAAAGAGGACTGAAAATTTTTGAGCACGTTATGATTCGCCAAGTCATTACAGTGGCTGCTTCACTTTTAGCCAACTGAATCAATTGTCGACATTTGCCCTGCAGCTTAATGTGTTTTTTTAAACAAAATAGCTCTATGAGGGGCTGCCTGGTTGAGTGAACGGCAGGAATGCGATCTATTTTGGGAACGGTGGAAGCCCCCCTCTCTTGCTCCTGTTGTCCTGTCCTAGGGTTCTTCTGCTTTGAGCTACATGACTCTTTATCCTCAGCAAGATGAGAGCACTTCACACTTCTTCAGTGAAATTGGAGCTCTACCTTCAGCCTTCTTATTTAGTCCATGAGCTATTTTTATTTCCTGCCAAACCTATGCCTAAGACCTCGGCCTGCTGACTCTGTTTGTTTTGTACATGTGTACAAACGTGTGAGTGTAATGGTTAAAAAGTAAAAAGGTGCCTCAGGTTCAGAATAACCCAAGATGACTCTTACAAAGAATCTTGTGTAGCTGTAGCAAAAATGTTGCCAAAGATGCTCAGCCCAGAGAGATTTCATTTGATAATATGACCTTTTTAGGGTTTGGAACACTACACTGAAGTACTTTTTTTTTTTTTCAAATGATATCAGGGAAAAGGTTATTCTTAGTGACCACTGTGTGGTGCAAAGTGTTGAGTAATAATAGAAAGGGTTTTAAAAAAAAAAAAAAAAAAAAGGTTGGGAGATTAAAAAACAGTACATGGTTACTGTGCTTTGGGTAACTGAAGGAAAAGGCCATTTGTTTTTAAGGTCAGCTGTGAGTTCTAGGTAAGTTGAACCATTTTCGTAATTCTTAACTTTCAATACTGTGCTCGTTCTAGATGAATTGGCAAACTGGCACCACATACATATGTTAGATTAGGGATGTACCGAAAGCTAAATTTATGGCTGACACCCAAAACCGGATATTGGAAGCACTTGGCTGAAAACCGAAAGGCCGAAAAATACACATGCTTATCATTAATTTTTTTACTTATTATTTTAAAAAATATTTTATTTCATCGTTTTCCTGATTAATGCCCTTTGCTTTGGCATTGGTTGTACAATCCTTGAGGCTCGAGAAAAGTAGTTTGCTTGGTGCCGATTCTGAAACCCGATGGGAGGGTGCGTTCCCGGGGGCAGTGAGCGCTGGCGTCGTCACAGCATTCTTTTCAGTAAACGTAGATAAACACTTCACGGCCGATGAAACCTTGATAAAGGCGTTTTCTTGAAGGTTTGGAACACTTTAAAAATGGGTCCTACGCCTCCAGTTGCTAAGCTAAATTAAATCTCGATGTATATTTGTGTGGAACTGTAGTTCACATCAACAACAAAAAACTTCCGTTCTTGCCGAAAATAGTCAAGCTCTTTACAAAACTGTTACAATCTCTTCTATTCGTTAAAATAAGACTTGGTGTTTTCTTGTGCAACAAGTGGAATTGATCGAGAGCCAGGCAAGTGGGCCGAGTCCTAGCGGTGACGAAGCCGAGCAAATTTACCCCGGCCAGATTAAGTGGCGACTGGCAGAGGGGGTGGAAGAGACGCAGAAACAAATGTGATAAAAAGAGGAAGGGGACGTGTCATAAACGTATTGTACAAAACCACAGCAAATGCACATGTATGCATTTAAATACTATTGTATACTGTTTGGCGTATTCGCTTAATTGAAGTCCAGACTACTCAAGCTTAGGCGCAAATGCATTGTACTCTATGTGATGCGGGACATTAATGGAAAGCAACTTCAGAACGAGCGTGTAGCCCGGGTACTGCCCTGGGGCCGTGGCCCTTTCCTGGCGGCCCAGGGTGGGATGGGGTGGGGGGTGGGGGGGTATGCAGCAGCCACAGTTCCCTCCCGGGTCGGCCCGGCCGGAGCCGCGCCTTCTTGTACCGGATACCGGAGAGGTGCTCCCTGGGGGGCTCATGGTTACCTCCTCACGGCAGGCCCCGCCATTCCTGAACCTTTTTTAACGCACCACAGACCATACTCCACTGGAGAGCTCCGGCAAAGGGCGGTGTGACGGGCGGCTGGATAGAATTTCCATGCAGCGGTCCCACTGCCCCAAGCTGAGCTCTCCTATTTTAATGCATACATTGCCCTCCCCACACAATCCCATCACGGTGCTGGGTAATGGCTGCCAGCCGGGGACCTGGCAGCCACAGTAATAGGGTAGTAGGTGGGCCCCACACTTTCTCTTTATGGCATGGCTCCCAGGGCATGGCCTCCCTTCTGCCTGGGCTGCCGGCCGCGGGAGTGGGGGAAGGTCAGGGCTCCGATCTCGCGGCGGCTCGTCTGCGTTCTCCTGCTTCCGCCTTCCTCTCTCTTCTCTGCCTGGGTATCCGCCCTGTGCTCCGTCGCGGGTCGCTGGCTGGACGCCGGTGTATCGGCTGGGTGTTACCTGCTCCGGCTGGGGACCCTGCCCTGCCCTGGGCTTGGTGGTCCGCTGGCTGTCCCGTGGCAAACTGTGCAGGTTGGGGGGCTACGGCTGTGGCTTGTGGGCCGTTGTGAGGGTGGGCATTGTGTTGGTGGTGCGTCCCCTCTTCCCATCCCTGAAGGCCGGTTGATGGGAGCGCGGGTGGCCCAGTGGACCACCCTGGATCCTGGGGGGGTGACGATGGCTTCTCTGCTCGGCTGCAGGAGGAGTGATGGGCTGCGCACAATGGGAGTATGTCAAACTCTCATTGTCAAACATTAAAACTGTTCAGACCATCCAGACACTTAGACTTCCATTCTCCGTGTCAAACAGCTGAACAGGACAAGTTTAAAACAATATATATACATTTTTTTTTTTTTAAACGAGCGTGTTGCAGCGATGAATCAAATTTATTTGATTGTCCTTTATTTAATAATTTATATGTTTCTTTGATACCTCAAAACACTTCCAAACCGCGGACATATTGGCTGTGAGCCAGTAGTGCTGCTTCTCGCCATGTTTTGATTACATCATCACAAGAGGACTATAGGAATCTTCACACTATTAGGTCGTAAAATTTTGGTCTTTTAACCGAAACCGAAAGTGCATTTTGTAGCTATTTTCGGCCGAAAGTTTTCCGCGCCGAATTTTCGGTCATATTTCTAGTTGATTAAGCGCTACATGAGAGAGAACCTCAAATGGGCATACGGTAGAATAATCATATAATAAACACTTTTCAATTAAGGTCTATGTGGGACAAATACAAAGTCCATGTATTGTATATGTATTGTATGTATTGTATAAGTAGCAGTGTATGTTCTGTTGAAGGCGCATAAAGATCTCGTGGGAAAATCTGAGGAAATTAAGTTGGATTTGTAGACATGCGGCCAATCGCAGAGTTATGGCCACTTTAGCCTCCATTTACCCTGTAATTATGAAACCATTTGTCTTCATCAGTAATGTAGCATTGCTCACACAGTATGAATTTCCCTTTTGAACAATCTCTGTGCAAATTGAAGGTTGAGAATTGAAAAAAATAGCTCACGATCGAATATTGGCATAAGTTTTGCGACTATGTAGGGTAATTCACACCGGCTGTGACAAGATTTGCTGTGTTCAAGCCGTCATAGGTATTTGCAAGCATACTAATCAATATGTCAATTTCCACCGCCTGTGGAATCGTCTACGGCGTGCCGCAGGTAATCGTAGGCTTAACGCAGAAGTCTATTGTTTTCTGGACGGCGTAGCCGGACCGCATGATGTTACAACAATACTACTGTGCTGGAAAGGATATTTATCACTGATACAAAATCAAACTACAGGTTTCCTTATTTAAAAAAAGAAGAAAAAAAAAGAAAAAAAAACACTTTTGCCAATGAAGATCACAGTTATTATCACTTCGAGGTGAAATGTTAAGCTAAAGCTATTTTATTTTCCATACTTTTCATTATCATGAACAGATAAAATATTTACTTTTATCATGAACTTGTACAGTCCTCATGCAGAAAAAAACAAACTCAGTCGATAAAAAGATTTTATTATTACATATTGTGCCTGAATTTGTGCATTCTCGTGAGAGAGAGCCGTAGACATTCGTAGCGCAAACGCAACCAGTACAAATTGACCTGCGATATTTTCGTAGCCGTCACGCAACCGTGTCGTAGCCGTGTGAATTTGGGGTAAGGCACACCAGTCTTCACGCCGCTCCCTTTCAGTTCAACAATGAAACTGTATTCATTCCTAGGGGTGTGACAAAATATCGAAATTGTGATATATCGTGATACTTTGTATCCCAAAAGGTTAATGATATGCTCCTGCATGAATCGAGATATCATTTTAAAAAAGTGTCAATGTCTTAAAAAAAAATAAAAAAGGAACCAACAAGTTGCTACCACAATCTTCCACTATAATAGTGTCTCAGTTAACTCTAAGGCTGCCTTGACGGTGCTCGACACCCAATCCATTTAGACTGGGAACGTTCGTTCATTCGAAACCAGAGCATTCACAGTCATTCATTCAGATTTTCAGGGCATTTGTAGGTCACTTGCTGTTCATTTTAGGGCATTTACAGGTCATTTCCTGTTGAGTTTGAGTCACTGCCTATTCATTTGGGTGATTCCCAGGTCTGTAACACATAATGAACAGAAAGTGACCCATACAACACCCGAAAATCAACAGGAATTAACTAAAAATCAACAGGTAAATGACCTTAAATGGCCCAAAATTACCTCATTGCCTGACATTGGCTGCTACTGACGGCCAAAGACATTCAATCTGTTTGATGTGGGAGAGATGGCAGATGAACATTCATTCATTCGCTGCCACCCTCCCAGTTCAAATGGATTGGACGTCTACTAGTGACAAACTCATTCCAATTCACAGCAGAAGCTTGTTTTTCTGTTTATAAATTGTTTTTAGAATATCCTAGAATGATTTCCTGACCAATGTATCGATAACCGTTATATCACCATGTCGTCAGATCATCGTTATCGTGAGCTTTGTATCGCCACCGTGTCGCATCGTGAGGTACCAAGAGGTTCCCACTCCTATTCATTCCTATATTTTGCACTCTTCTTGTGTTTAAGTGAAATACATAAAGGAGATGTCTGCCTTCTTCAAGAGTTCGGGCTCTCCTGGGGGAGCTCTCCCATGGGACTCTCCTCCCCCAACGCCTCAGAAGGGTGCTGACCTCTTGTCCGCCGAGTCAAGGGAACCCCGCAGCATCCCCATAAAAATGTGCCAGGTGTCTCGCAAGCAGTGCCCCCCTGACACAGAAAACCGGTATGTGCTTCACATAAACGGTTCATTCAGTTCGGTCAGTTTAAATCAGAGAGAAGAGTCAAATCCCCTTGTCTTCTACTCCCAGGTACTTCGAGGTTGTTTCCCACAACAGAAAGAACTCTGTGTTCTTGCGGGCCAAAGACCCAGCCATGGCCCAGTCCTGGTACAATGCCATCCAGGCTTGTACTGCCAACCTTTTACCACAAGTGAAGGAGGAGTTGAAGAAGTTGCAGCCAGGAATGGAAGTCAAACACTTGGGCTGGATTACAGAACAGGTAAGGAGATGATCATCTGGTGCTATCCATACTGAGAAAGATTTCTTTTAAGAACACTTTAAGGTGACAAAGTTTTGGAGGTTGTTCCATCTTTTGCAAATATGCATGTATGGCTTTTGTTAAAACCTTTATAGGGCAAGTGACTATTTTTTTGTTAATATTACATTTTGGTGTAGCGCAAAAGTGGCCTCAATGACTCAAACATTGCGGTCCACTAATCTGGACGGCACTTCTCAATTATAATTCTATATATACACAGTGATGCCTTGTTTTTTTGCAGTTAACGGGGACCAGAACCCTCCACGAAAAGTGAAAAGCCGCGAAGTAGGATATAATTACAGTACCTGCATGATGCGTGGGGGGGAACTTGGCACACCTCCTGGGTGTTGTGTAGGTCCACTAACGAGCGAAGAGAGCGTGTAGCGGGGATATGATGCTTCATTTGCGGGTTAAAATTTTCACAGAGAAGTTGGAGGTTTGTAGCAGGCTTAGGGTGCTGTCAAAGCAGGTAAAAATGGTGAAAAGTAACACTGAAAATGACCCCGGAGGTCGTGGAGGTGTTTGGCAAAGTTAATCATAATGGGAGCGGCTGCAATGGTGCTCGTTGGTGCTCTCATGTGTCAATCCCGCAGCAGGAACCAATCACGCCTTTTATGAGTGCACGTGGGTATGTACAACGCCCATGTCTAATGTTTGCCTTCCTGCGTATCAATGCCTGTTTGGCCTCAAAATGAAATACTGCTTATTTTTTCATTTTTATTTTTTGATTAATACTTTTTAAAACCCCGTGATGCACTGAATCTGTGAACGGCAAAGTAGCGAGAGATTACTGTAAATGTGTGTATATATATATATATATATATATATATATATATATATATATATATATTGTGACTAAATAAATACATGAGAGAAATATGTGAGAATATACCATTAACCATTAACAGATTGCCTGGCAGTGACAACGGTATATGTCCAATTGATTTAAACTCGAACGAATGGCCGCGAATGCGAATCTTTCAGTGCCATTGACAGCACCAGACGTCCAATCCATTTTGACTGGTAGGGCTGTTAACGACCAACCTCTACCAGTCAAAATTATTTGGACATCAGGCACCATCAATGGCAGCCAATGAGTTTAATTAGTGCCCAAAAGGGTTAACATGATGATGTGACTAAGCGAACACTACATAATCACAATTTATAAATAAGAAATATTCACTATGTTCAATATACTTTTTTTTTTTTTCTTTAATCTACAAAGCCTGTTCAAGAACCAGTTATGTTTTTTAATAAGGTTTAAACTAGTTAAGTTGTGTGGAGATATTTAAAGTCATACATGAATGATGACATTTTATGTGATTCAAACTCTGCAAAATGGATGATGAATTCTGCTCGAGGGGTCTATTTGAGGCGGCCGCCTCTGTGGTTGCAGCGGTGGGCTGGCCAAAAAAGTACAGAGATTCTCAAACTCCCCTCAAAAAGTTGTGGAGTGGCATAATGAGTTAAGAGAAATAAGCAATAGAGTCAAATAGCACTGTTGTTGTTGGCAGCCCTTTAATTTTCCTCTGTCTTTTGGACAATGATACGTATTAGTCATATTTTAAAATATGTTTGTCTTCGTCTAGTTTTAGTCACGTTCACTCAAAATGTTTTTGTCTGTAAAATTTTACTCAAAAAATGAATAGATAAATAAAGATTTCCAACTGTTTTGAATGGATATTGACAGACAAGCACAAATTGTACTGTAGCGTCTACAACAGGGGTCAGCAACATTTTTGGTGTGGAGTGCCACTTTCAAATTTTCTTGTCAATCAGTGTGCCACACCAAGATTAATGACGCACATTCGAATTTTTATATCCAACAGAGCTGTAATTTTTACTCCAAAGAAGTCTGCTCCCTTGTTTACTTTTTATGCACTCATCCTGCCCTGCTATGTGTTACACTATGCACAATTTTTGATTTCATATTACAAATATGAAAGATGCCTACCTAAATGTGATCCCTGGCCTTGTTTTCCATGAATTTTCATGTTTTGTCTCGTAGTATCGACACACAGCGGTCTCGAGGCATAATGCACAGAGCTAGCGGAAGTAACCAGCCAACCAGTTGTTACCGGCATCCCTAATGGGGTCGCTGTCCCCTACAATATGTCCGGCTTACTAGTTAAGCGTAGAAGAAGTCTGGGCGAGAAAAATAGAGGCAGCGAAGCAAGGTGTTGAGAAAGTTGCACGGAGAGCGCCGTGAAAAGTGGCTGTGTCCCATGCTGGCTTTTGTCTTGTTAAAAGAAGTCTCCAGCAAAATGCAATCCAACGCGTCACTGTGTTTTTATTAGTGATGCACGATAATACATTTTTCAACCGATAACGATAACCGATAATTTCCTCCTCATTCCAACCGATAACCGATAATGTCAAGCCGATAATTCTATTAAAAGATTTATGTAAAACTTTAAAGTATACACAAAAGAAAATATTACTGTGCAAAAATATAATTTATTGCTCTTTTTTTCAACATAAAATATGAACAAGTATTCAATTCTAACATCCAAATAATGACAGATTGTCTGACATTGTGCAATGGTAAACTTTTGGCAACAATTACTTACAGAGTAAATACCTAAGTTGCACAAAAATGCCTTTAAAAGTAAGCCATTCCTAACATGTATAACATTAATACACTGCAAAACACACCTCCTTAAAACTAGTCAGTTTTAAGTGTAAATCTATTGGAAATAAGTCAAATTATCTGCCAGCGCTTCAAGTGTATTTCTCTCAGATTTCTTGGAAGAAAAATAGCTAGTTGAAAATAATCTTAACAGCCTTATTTTAAGCAATACATTATTATACTTAATCCTAAAAAAAAAAAACTTAGAAGAAGAAAAGATTTTGAATAATATTTGTGGCTACAGAATGTTATTGTTATTTCATTACAACAGGAATGTGCATATTTAAATTGATAAGTGTTAATAAGTGCCAATAAGTTTTGATTATCTACTGTGACTGTAATTGAGCAGACAAATAAATTAAATTAATTTGAAAAGTGATTGCTAATGTTATATGCTTTATTGCGCACTGTGAAAATGATTAACTCGAAGAGCGAGATGTCATGTACCCATTCTGCAGCGCTTTGTTTACATTTGCGGCACTCACGACATGTGCTTTACAGCAGCTAAACTGATACACGGCAGTACTATTTGGCTGGAGTTGGAGCTCGCAACTCCGTGCGTGTTGTTTTGTGCCTGAGTTTTGTTAAGCCGAAAATAAAGGCAGCGTTACAAAGTCATCTGACCGCTCGTCATTTTACATACTGAAAGCATTATTGACTGGCTGACTTCGTTTTCTCCATGTTTAAATTATCATCTAACCACTGTGCCGTCATGATAAGCTTACTTGCTGGACATCACTTTTCCAAATATCCGTGGTGAAAATGTGATTGGCATGTTTTTCATGAAGAATGGTGGTCGTAGGGCTTTGGCTCTCGGGTCATTTCGGTAAAAAAAAAAAAAAATCGTGTCTCGTCTCGGCGGCTACGTTCGTACTGGATAATCCGCCCGCACCGGCCTGTTCGCCGCGGCGTAATCAGGGCCTGGCTCTGCTCGCACGCCGTGGGGGAACGCTCGAGAAACCGGGGTGTTCGCCGGAGGTCCTGAAGCCGGGGAACCGGGCTCTGCCCGCCCCGCCAACGGCGAGGCGGCGGCGGCCTGCCGGACCGGCCAGAGCAGCGGGCTCTGTCGGAGGACGGCTACTTGCAGACTATCGGTCTCCAGTCGTGCCGGTGTTTAGCCTTAGATGCGAGTTTACCACCCACCTTGGGCTGCTTTCCCAAACAACTCGACTCTGTATTGTCACAAGCCCTGTAGTTTAGCTTGTGTTTACAATAGCTTTAGCATTCCCGCTAGCAGCAGCCTCGTATTCGTTCCAAAAATCTTTGTGATGCAGTTTTAAATGAATGCTGGGTTAGTGGTTTTGAATGAGGACGCTTTCTTTCGGCCTCGTGGAACTTCTGCGGTACATGTTTCGCAGATGGCGAGAGCATCGTTTTTTCTAGTAAAAGCCGCCATAATATTCAACTATTTCTTGTCGTGTAACTCCGCCTCCTTAACCCCTCCTCCCTCAGGGGCTTCAGAGAGGGGAGGGGTTGAGGAGGCAGCGTGCTGAATTCTTCGGTTGTGCACACCTGGAGGCTAAATCAAGTATATAATTATCGGATTGCATTATCGGTTGAATTTTTTTATTATCTGGATTATCTGTGTGACGTCATAATTGCCATTATCGGCCAATAATTATCGGCGACCGATATTTGAATTTGAATTTATTGTCATTTGTCATCATCATCATCAACACAGCACACGACACAGATAAGAATGTCCTCACACCAAACCATGCTAAATGCCAGGGACAACTAGATATGACATAACAATTCTGGGACGCGCCCCGCAACGAAATCACATTACGGACTCTGCTTCTGCTACGTACACGCTGAACTTCCTCCGGAGGCAATTATGGAACTGGTAAACTGGGCCCTGAGTTCGATGGATGGAATATTCTCTACGATGCGACCTAACTCCGGTCAACGGCCTTGCCCAGTGACCACCTTCACGTCTGGATATGTGGAGGACGCCTGGGGTAAATGGAGACCGCTATGCCTAACGTCCCTCCTGATAGAAGATGCTGAGGATCTATACATCTTTGGCACGCTGCTGGCTCTAGCCTTCCTGATGCTACTGGCTGCTCTCTGGGTTCGTCGCTTCTCGATCAGGATGAAGAACCAACTCCATGACGCAGTGGAGATCGTTCGACGCAATGGCGACCAGTTGGCACTGTTAATGAAGGAGCAGGCAATGCTAAGTGACGCTGCCGCACGACTGGCCACAAAGATTGACGCGGAGCTGCGTGATCAAGAGAGACTCGCTCGTGCCAACCGGGCCAGAGATGATGATGACTAAACTCCTAATGGGATGCTGACTACAAATCTTCTAAAGTGGATGCAACACATGCGAGCCTCCAAAGCACCCCTGGCTTTCACCACTCACCAATCAAGGACATGAACTGATCAAAGATACATAAATTTATATGTCAAATCTCCATGGAAATTAATGACTTTTTGAACAATAGGCGCGAGACTGTCATTGGACTGATCATGAGCTGTTGCTTGTGCGACCTTGGTGGAAGGGGGACGGGTCCCGATAAGCTTTGGCTTTTTTCCGTTCCCTTTGTCATGTCTCTTTTCATCTTCTTGGATAAACAAATATTCCCCTCTTCTTTTCTTCCTTTTCCTTCTTTTTTGTTTTACGTTGATTTTAATGTTGATGATGATGATGATGTTGATGATGATGATGACAAATGACCGATATTATCGTGTATCTTTAGTTTTTATACACATTGCCACCTCTCTGAAGTAAGCAATGGACGAATCGACGACAACTGGCCACGTTAATCGCCGGTCCACTCCACACTACGGTGCGGAGTTGAAAGCACCGCAATTACCAAAAAGTGCAGATGGGTAACACAGTGTACTTCCGCCAGCTCTCAGATTGGTTGGCTTCGTGACATGTTAGTAGTGTGGGCTGAATTGAGCGCGCAAAGAAAAAAATCCGACGAGCGCAGGAGTCGAGAAATTGAGGAAGAGCTGGAGGAACGGTATGCTCAAAATCCATTATTGGCCGCATATAATGCCATAGGCAAAGGAGGTGGGAAGGGCGCTCTCGTAAAGCCCCTAAATAACAGGGCGCGCAACTGAAAATGCCTTAATTTCAGGTAAAAAGGCGCTTTTAAAAAAAAAAAAAAATTACCTTGCACTCGCATGTCACTGGTTAACCCTTCGCGTGCCAGTGCTGACACTTGTGTCATAGGTTGCCGACCCCTGGTCTACAAGGACGCCAACTTGGTGATAATACACACTCAGCAGGAAACGGTAAATTATTTTCAATTAATATACACACCTGACTGTCACAAACTTTATGTAAAAAAAAGTTGTCCTAGAGTTTAAGAGGACGCTCGCCATTAGCATTAGCCTAATCTTAATGGGAATGTGAATGCTATGCTAACACTACGAGTAACATTTAGTAGGTGATGGTCACTCAGCACAGATCTTTTAAGGCTAAAGCAAAATTGCATATTCTCTCTTGCTAAGATTAGAAAACAAATCTTACCATATGTATTTCAAAACGAGCAAGCCTGGAGACTGCAGAGGACACTGGTGAGTTGGAGAATCGTAGCACATCACATGAGTGACACAACCAGACACTACTATGATGCAGGCTAGCTACTTATAAAAATGTCACACATTGTGAACATGACGGAAACTATGGCGCATTTTCGTCTCGTGAGTCGAAAACTGGCATTCGTCTCGTGGTTTTTTTTTAGTCACCCAAGATGAGTTTTTAGCTCGTTATCGTCTCGTCATCGTCATGAAAAAAACTGTTCGTCAACGAAATATTTTTGTTATAGTCATTGTTGACGAAAACAAAACTGGTTGCAAGCTACATTGAAGTCATGTATGTGGGAAGATTGCAAGAAAAAAATGTCAGTCCAGACAGGATTCAAAATATGATAACCTATGTCATGTTCAAGAAAAGTTTATTTTAGCTTTTTGAAGAACAACATTTGATTGAAATAAAGGTATTTTTTGCACAATTCCAGGACATGTTGGCATTATCTAAAAAAACAAACAAAAAAAACTGGGATATTGCAGCATTCCTACAACCACAGAGATCCCTCCTGCTAATTGTATTCAATCTCTAAAATGTGTTTTTTTGTTTGTTTGTTTGTTTGTTTTAGTGATAAAAATACATCTTTGGACAGGATCCAAATACAGTGGGGCAGATAAGTATTTAGTCAACCACCAATTGTGCAAGTTCTCCCACTTGAAAATATTAGAGAGGCCTATAATTGTCAACATGGGTAAACCTCAACCATGAGAGACAGAATGCTGGGGGGGGAAAAAAAAAATCACATTGTTTGATTTTTAAAGAATTTATTTGCAAATCATGGTGGAAAATAAGTATTTGGTCAATACCAAAAGTTCATCTCAATACTTTGTTATGTACCCTTTGTTGGCAATAACAGAGGCCAAACATTTTCTGTAACTCTTCACAAGCTTTTCACACACTGTTGCTGGTATTTTGACCCATTCCTCCATGCAGATCTCCTCTAGAGCAGTGATGCTTTGGGGCTGTCGTTGGGCAACACGGACTTTCAACTCCCTCCACATATTTTCTATGGGGTTGAGATCTGGAGACTGGCTAAGCCACTCCAGCACCTTGAAATGCTTCTTACGAAGTCACTCCTTTGTTGCCCTGGCTGTGTGTTTGGGATCATTGTCATGCTGAAAGACCCAGCCACGTCTCATCTTCAATGCCCTTGATGATGGAAGGAGATTTTCACTCAAAATCTCTCGATACATGGCCCCATTCATTCTTTCATTTAGACGGATCAGTCATCCTGGTCCCTTTGCAGAAAAACAGCCCCAAAGCATGATGTTTCCACCTCCATGCTTCACAGTGGGTATGGTGCAATTCAGTATTCTTTTTCCTCCAAAAACGAGAATCTGTGTTTCTACCAAAAAGTTCTATTTTGGTTTCTTCTGACCACAACACATTCTCCCAGTCCTCTTCTGGGTCATCCAAATGCTCTCTAGCGAACCGCAGATGGGCCTGGACGTGTACTTTCTTCAGCAGGGGGACACGTCTGGCAGTGCAGGATTTGAGTCTCTGGTGGCACATTGTGTTACTGATAGTAGCCTTTGTTACTGTGGTCCCAGCTCTCTGTAGGTCATTCACTAGGTCCCCCCGTGTGGTGCTGGGATTTTTGCTTACCGTTCTTGTTATCATTTTGACGCCATGGGGTGAGGAGGGAGTTGAAAGTCCGTGTTGCCCAACGACAGCCCCACAACATCACTGCTCTAGAGGAGATCTGCATGGAGGAATGGGCCAAAATACCAGCAACAGTGTGTGAAAAGCTTGTGAAGAGTTACAGAAAACATTTGGCCTCTGTTGTTGCCAACAAAGGGTACATAACAAAGTATTGAGATGAACTTTTGGTATTAGGCTCGAGCGTTTACGTCACAGCAGCACGGGATCATGCGAGATTTGCGACAACGCAACCATTGCGGAAGCATCACGGGACATTTAAACTTAGCGGCAACCAAAGATGGAAAAAAGTAAGGAATACTTGCCAGTTCGATACAGAGACAAACTTGTTACCACGGCGAAGGACAGATATGTGAGCAATTTTAAGGATGTGAAAAATGTTGACCATCACGAGCAAGCCGAACACAAATGGAATAAAGATGTCGACAAGCTTCCACCACTACGCGAAATGGACATCATGCTGTATTTAGTGTTTGGTATATGTTACTACACTCATCAGCAATTCCGAAACTACAAATCGCTACAAAGCTACGAACAGTTTTGCTGCGGATGGGTGCAGGATCTTCACTTTATGACCATAGCAAACGGCAACACATCTTTCTAGCAAAGGTAGGCAATGTGTGTTTACATTAGTCTGTGACCACGGATGTACAAATCTTTTGCTGCATAAAATGTAGCCTGTGTACAAATTCTTTGCCACTCTCTCACGTCAAAATATTACAGCTTTTTCATTTAGCAACGACATGAATTATGTCTTATGAAGACAATGCACATGTATGCATGCTAGTTGTTTAGCTTTAGCAATAGCTAACAACAGGCCGACTTAGGGTGTAAAGTTACTGAAATTTGCGTAAACAAACGAAATTAACTTACCGGAGTGGAAGTGCATAGAGCAAACTCAGTGTGTAACTGGAGAATCAAACGTTATGCCCTTCCTTCTGATCGAGGCCACCCATGCCATTCTTCGACGTTTGGTAAGTTCAGATATGAGCTTTCCCTCGCCTTTTCTCCATGTAGGGATCCGGAAGAAACTCAATGGTGTTCCGTCGAGCTGTACATTCTCCTTTCTATTCGATCGGTTGTTGCAATTCTTTACCGCACAATAATTTCCAACCATTTTTAAAGAGCGACCTGTGTTGAAATGCCTCATTGCTTATGTTTCTCGCTTCCACAATGGCGATAGCGGCGGAAACCTCGCGAGTGCCACGTCATACGCTCGAGCCTAATTGACCAAATACTTATTTTCCACCATGATTTGCAAATAAATTCTTTAAAAATAAAACAATGTGTTTTTCTGCCCCCCCCCCCCCCCCCCCCAACACACACACACACATTCTGTTTCTCATGGTTGAGGTTTACCCAAGTTGACAATTACAGGCCTCTCTAATATTTTCAAATGGGACAACTTGCACAATTAGTGGTTGACTAAATACTTATTTACCCCACTGTACATGATGTGGATAGCCATTAAAGTGTCCACTCAGGCATGGAATTAAACTGATAAACGTTTATGTAACAGGTAAATTCGACAGGGATGAGAGCCTTTTTAAGAGCCTGTCAACAAATGTGTGTGTGATATGTGCAGGCGGTGCAAGGACCGGAGAGGCCGGTCCTCGCAGTGCTGACTGACCGGGAGCTGCTTCTCTACCCCGCCTTGCCCGAAAGCAAAGATGCCATCAGCAGCCCCGCTAAGAGTCACCCTCTCATCACCACCAGGTCAGTATACATTAATAAATAATGTACATACGCACAGCTACTGTATATATTACTCTGTAATATTAGAAACCAAGGCCACACCAAGTCACATTCTCACACTTTCCATGTCTGCCTCAGCAGATGTGTAATTCGGAAAACATTATTGTGAGCAGAATTTATGAGTCATACCATATATTCCCACCCAATTCATACTTTTAACCCTTTATGTCCTCCTGCCCTTTCTATACACCATAGACTAGTCCACTCCGGGCCAGGGAAAACCTCTCCTCTGCTAGAATCGGAGCTTTCATTTGGGCTACGTTCTGGCACAAAGCAAGGTGTTGAGACCCAGGTTTTCCGGGTGGATTCCCCAAAAGAGCTGTCGGCGTGGACTCACCTTCTGGTCGACGGCTGCCACAATGCCGCCGAACTCATCAAGGAGGTCACAACAGGTATAAAATGGAGCTCCATAATCATTGTAATGCAATGAAACCTAAGTCTGATTGTCGTTTTTAGTCCTTGTGTGCACTCAGGAGACGTAAATTCACTTTAAAAAATGCAAACAGTATACTGTGGAATTTCATGGAAACTCTTTATAGTCTTAGATCGTCCTCTAGTGGTTATATGAGGTGCTACAACATCCTCTCTCTCTTGCTGGTAGCACTATAGTACTTCTAAGTTCTGAGGCTCAAGTTTCAAATATCTGCCTTCCAAAGTGGAAAGTACGTGTCCTACATAGGCTTGCGTGTTTTTTTCTTCCTGGGAGTGAATGATCATGTTTCA
Source organism: Corythoichthys intestinalis (assembly GCF_030265065.1). Lineage (NCBI taxonomy): Eukaryota > Metazoa > Chordata > Actinopteri > Syngnathiformes > Syngnathidae > Corythoichthys > Corythoichthys intestinalis. Next base: position 21,952,011 of record NC_080403.1, on the reverse strand, counting down.
TTGAGTTTATCACTAGTTGACATCCAATCCAATAGAACTGAAAGGGATGGACTGGATGTCTATTAGTGATAAACTAATTTTAATTCACTGTAGAAGACTGAAAAGAGCCACGTGATTGGATGTCTATCATCATCAATGGCAGCCAATGAGAACAAAAAAGTATATGATAAGAGCAGTGTTCCTCTAATTAATGTAAACACACCGTGTCTCTGATCATAGCCTGCAGCTGGAACGGAAAGGAGTGCACCCTGGGAGTGCACATCGATGAGGGTTTCACGCTATTCACGGAAGAGTTGGGCGTCCGCAAGAGCGTCTTGCTGCAGCATCCTTTCGAGCGGCTGAGGATGTCTTCGGATGACGGCGTCCGTATGATGTTTCTTGACTTTGGAGGGCCTGAGGCTGAAATTGTGAGTCCAGTGCAGGTTTTCCCTACTGTATTTTTTCCTTACGTCTTCTAGTAGCTGGTCATATTGATTAATATAAAATAAGGACCAAATGATCACCCATCATATTCATATTGTTCTCATTGTCTTTATGCATTATATACAGTATTTTGACCCTTTTTAAAGTGTGTATTTTTTGTAAAAATACAATTTTACCTGATGCTAAATACTAGTATTATTATAACTAAAATAGAAGTAGTAGGATATACAAAAAGTATAATGTTAACCAATAATTGATGTTAAAAATAAAATAGCATTATTACTAAAAAAAAAAAAAAACTTTGTCGTATTATATCTATTAGTAATAACAATTCCGATTTATTTTTTTAAATCTCAAAACTAATTAATCAAATACAGATCAAATGATTTAAATAAATGCATCATCTTTACTGACGGTAAATACCAGCATGGCTTTATTTGTACAAATGCATTTTCATTTTATTGTTAATAATGATTATTATCCTATTCCATATTTCTAACCATGAATAAATATTATAATTGCACTAATTAAATATAAATACTCTTAATATACAGCTAAAATACATACTATTATATAAATACTATGTTAATTTTGTTTCCAAATTCAAATCATACAAGCAATAGATTAGACTTTATTACTGCTTTTGTTTTATTTTCTGTAACTCTTCTAAACCCTACCCAAAACGTTAAAAGTTTGCATAGGATGCCACCACTTCTGCTTAATAACACGCATTCACCCCTCCTGCCTCCTCCGCCTCCTTCGAAGATGAGGGATATTAGTTTATAGGTTTTTGTCCGCCAGCTGGAGCCACTGTAAGTGATGTACAAAGATGTTGTGAATGTTTTGGAGGTGTGGAACACCACTAATTTTGCTACTGAAAGTCAGACCTGCATCAGAGTTAGCATAAAATAACACAAGCATGAAAATCTCTCACCTTTCGGCGAAATTCGCCGTTTTGAAGTCAAAAAGGGCGACCTACGTGAATTGCGTAGATCCGAGGAGAAATTCTTTTTGGGAGGAGGGGGCGGGCGGGAGGTTTTATTTAATTATTATTATTATTATCATCATGTGATTAACTTAGTACGTAAACTGAGAACTTAAGAACACAGTCAGCAAATCCTTCTAGATGCTTCGCTGATGAGAACCAATCATCGGCCCAGGCTGCGTTCCATTATTCCAAACGCGCGCACTCCTTACTGTACATGGAGTGCTCGGAGAGCCTTTGGTTGCATTGCAAAGCTGCGAAAACAAAAAGCAGGCCTTATCCACACCGGGGCAGACCAGAGCGCAGCATACACACTTGCCTGTATTTGCCAGCAGATTGAATTTGGTGAGTAATGGTTTCAATCGTTTTCACATTTTGCGATATAAAAAAAGTTACTGCCATTCGTTGCAGCTTGCGTTGAACACTGCCAGAGCTGGCCAAATCTCCCATGAAAAAAAATAGCTCCCGTTAAATTGGCGTCAAGCTTGTGTATTTATCGGTAATATAAACGAAGAAACACACTGTTGAGTCAAATTAAGCGGCATACTCTCGGATGGAGGGGGCGCCTCACATCGCTCCCGTCGTCCGCCGGAGACGCGTTATTTTCGGCTTGGATTTGAGCTGACGGTCGGTGTCGGCACAACACCGGCCCGACGAGTGGTGGGAATGAGTCCTGCTTCTTAAAGCTTTTCAGAAATACAGGGATCCCTCGTTTTTCGCGGTTAATGGGGACCAGAACCCGCCGCAATAAGTGAAAACCGCGAAGTAGCCCCCCCCCCCCCCATTTTTTTTGTGCGTGTTCAATGCATTTATTCAGATTTTACATTTGAAAAAAGATACATATATATGACATGTTTTTTCACTTTTTTCACCAAAGTATCATTTATAAATGGTTTTCAAGCACTTCAAAATGTAAGAATTATGATAAGTTTTAAACATGTTACTGCCCCACCGAATTATTTTTAAACAAGAATAAAATGGTAAGAAAATGCTTGGCTTTATTAAATGCTTCATAGTGAGTCTACTCAAACCCTTTCAGGCTTTGGTAAACGGTGATTGACACATGTGCAAAGTTTTTCTTTTTATATATATTTTTTTGTTTGAAGCAACTTATTTGATTGAATAATAAAGACACAAATGTCCTAGCCAAAATGTGGCCCAAACGCAAAACAACATTACTTCAATGGAAAAAATTTGTTTCAAAAAAGAAAAATAGTTTTGAAATGCTTTTTTTGTCTCAAATTTATTTTTGCAATCAAAAACAATTTTTTTTATTGAAGTGACTTTTTGGGGATTAAAAGTATAGACTGTATTTTGATTGAAGCAACTTTGTTTTTGATAGAAGTAACTTTGTTTTTTGATTGAATAATAAAAACACAAATCTACCGCCATTGTTATTGAGAAAGAAATTAAGAAAGCTTTAAAACTAAAAGCCACCGGGGAGTCTGTTTTTTTGTTTTTTTAAATGTTTATATTTCATTACATAGACATGCGTCGTAGGGAAGGGAGATTGAGGGATAAAAAAAGGAGTTAGATGAGGCTGCTAAAGGCAGTGGATACCTCATCAGCTGGGTGAATAGCAGACCTGGTAAGAACAAGTTTGCTAGGATAGTCGGGTATTAAATACAATTATAAACACAATTACAATGTTATTTTTCTATAAGATTTTTATGTCATTGCTTTATTAATCATTAGGTGCTAGAGTTGTTAAGTATGGATAATAATGAAATAATAGTTTTAAGAAAACTGTGCTGCTGGTGGCTCAGTGACCATCTGATGTGGTTTGTTCTCAGATGAACAAGTTGAGGAAGGAAGTTTTGATGCAGAGGTTGAAGGAAGAAAAGAGGCAGACTGACTGAGTCACAGCCAGAAAGTGTTAATGACAGTTTTGATTTCTATTCACTGTTGCCCCCTCCCAATTAAAGTATGTCACAGTCACAGCCAATTATTATCTAAAGCTGGTTAAAATTGAAGTTATGTTGTTTTAAGGTGTATTAAATACTTGCTCTTGTGCCCCTTTTGATCTACGATCACCCGCCCCTCCACCGGTCTCTGCATGGCCCTGCTGAAACACAGTGTGGGTCGACAGAGCTCAATATTTTGTTGGGGTGTACAGTGTACTGGAACATATTTCCTCCACACCCTTCTCACCTTTTTAACCCCTGACCCATTTTCATGCCTGATAACATTAATGCGTGCGAATTTCTCGAACTCAAGCAGGAAGCTGCTTTGAGAGAAATCTCCTCCTTGAGGTTTTTCTACTGTTAATGTTAATCAAACAGTAAGAAATGTATTGAACCAAGGTTTTCCCCGTTCTCCCCAGTTTTCATTTTTATTTTATTTATGTGGTCTTATGTGGTCCAAAGGAGCGTACATTTTTTTGAGTTTGGCTGTGCTTGTGGAGAAAATCAGTCGTGTTTTACCTGAGGGTAGGCTCCATTTTTATTTATTTTTGTTATTCCCTGACTAAAAAGTTGTTGTTTTTTTGGTCATATTTAATTTATTTAGACGATTTGAGTGGTATTAAGACAAATGTTTATATTTTTGCATTCCTGGATACTTAAGAGTTGATTAACAAGCTTTTATTTCTTGTGTATTTTAAAATAGCTTGTGTTCAAATAATGCAATTTAAATTTGCTAATAAAATCCAGACCTTTATTCTGGAAGTTTTCAAAATGTTTCTTCAGTAGTGTTTTTAAAACAAAGGTTTGAATCGAATTGTGTATCATCTTAACCAATACATATGCTCTGCAAAAACCCACCTCCTTAAAACAAGTTACATTCCCTTGTTTTCAGTGTAAACCTACTCGAAATAAGTGAAATTATCTGCCAGTGCTTCAAGTAAATTTTACTCACTTAGATTTCTTGAAATAAGAAAAGCTCAAAATAAGCCTAAAAGACTTATTTTGAGCAAAAAGTTTTTTTTAGTCTGTAGAAAAATTGTCAGCAGTGTTCTTAATTCAAAAATTGATATTATTCAAAACATTATTTGAAAGCATTTTTGTCTTGATTTAGATGAAAAATTACTTTTAGATGTATGGACTTAATAGGAGCAATAGTAATATTTAGTTAACGTAAATGGAAGAATCTTACACGTTAATCTATTAACTTGTCTTTAACGCTCAACTCAAAACAAGATGGAGAAAGTGATTCGACTAGATTTAAGACAATTTTTGAGATAAAGACGTTATAAATTTGCAGTGTGAAAGTTAGTATAAATCAATACAGATTTATTTAGCATTAATCATTTAGCCTATCAATTAATTGGTTTCATATTAGTGAGAAACGTAGCCCTGAACCCCGTTCGCCCAATCTGTTTGGTCATATTAATGACCCGTCCCCAGCAAAAAGTGTACATGCAGTACCAATAAGTGTACCAATATTGAGACCACACCTACACCCTTGATTTTAGCCAATGGGTCCACTTATTATTTATTTTTCAATCTTAACTATTCCTCATTTTATGTGTGTGGGTGTGTGTATGTGAGTCCGAACATTGATTGTGGGGAGAACGGTTTTAAGGATTTTAAATGATTTTTTTTTTTTTTTTTAGCACTTTACTGGAGCAGCACTCTTAATTTCATTGTATATATTTGCAATGACAATAAAGGCATTCTGATTCTGTAGAAAATGGGTGTATGGATGTCTGTTTGAGCAAATACTTAAGCATTTTTGTTGAATTACTAAAAACTGTCTCCTTTTTGGTCCCTAGCAACTGGATCTTCATTCATGCCCCAAGACGATCGTATTCATCATTCACTCGTTTCTCTCCGCCAAGGTTAAGCGACTCGGCCTCCTGGCATGATGACATCAGTGACATCGGCATTAGGAATATTTGACACATTGACAAAAGAAACAACAACCCCGACTGACTTGAGAGCAAGTGATGACTAAATCGCTTGTGCTCTCTGGTTCCTCGTAGAAGACCGGCGGACATTTGGGCATTGAGGTTGTTGGCTCATGATTCACGTATTGATTATATAGCAGTTATTCATTTACTTTTTTTTTTCTTTGCTCCCTTTTCTCTGTCATCAGCTACGATTTTGGCATCTCCAACACTTCTATTTGTGTGTCATCAATGTCTTGATGATGTTGGACAAACATCTATTTAATTAAACGGAGTGACGGGAGACTGATCACTGCGTGATCTAAAATGACATAAGGATTCATGAAGTGAGGAACTGATGGATGTTTAACTCATTGGCTTCCATTGACGGTGATATATGTTCAATCCATTTGAATGCTAGCCCTCCAGTTCAAATGGATTGGACGTCGATGAGTGACAAACTTTTAAATCCACAGCTGAAATGTAAAAAGAGCCACATGACTGGTCATCTGTCATCATCGATGGCACAGAAAAAGTTGCCTAATCACAAAATATCTCATTTTTATGATGAGTATTTTTCCCATGATTATACTAACTAAGAGCCTAATATAAAACAAAAGTTATTTCATTTGATTCAGTTTACCTTAGCTGCAGATTTTGGTTTGGTTGGTCTACTAACAAAGTGGGCACCTAACACCTCATAACTAAATGGACTAAAGCCAGGTACACACATTACTGATTAAAAAAAAAAGTTTTGACAGCTGTTTTTAACTAATATTTGGGTGCAGAATCCAAAACTGATCTTAGTTGTTCTCGATCATGTCAAGTTTTTTTTCTCCACAGCTTACCTGCTTACTATATTGTTACTACTTGCACACAACTACTATATCCTTTGTAAAAACATAATAATGAACTTTTCAGGCATGCGTGTAGTTCAAAAAGGACATGATAGGGAAGAAAAATTAATGTGATTTGTTACAAACAGCTGTGAGACCTAAATCACCCCCCACCCCCACCCCAAAATGTGTCTCCTAGTGTAATTGGATTGAATTTGAACCGTATTTCCCCCTTTTATGACGAAAGTCAGTAGAGTCCGATTGTCCTATCAAGGTTGCAATTACCTGCCCAATCAATCAGTTCAGACAACAATTGGGGGCAAATAACATTAATGTTAAAGCTGTTTAATATTTACTACAACTCAAGGTGTAGTGGAGATTTCTGTCACTTGCGATCAAAGTAAGCAAAGGACTGGTTGTCGTATGCCATGGAAAGATTATCCAGACTGATTATCCTGACGTGTGGGATGTTTTTTTTTCCTCTCTGATCAAAACCTGCTCAATATTTGCAATGTCAAATCTACATTTGTGGTCAAATGAGGACGATGTAAGACGTACGTTGTAACTCATCTTTGATACACTATAAGCACAAACTTACACAAACTGATTTTTGATAAAAATTGGTCCATCTGGACCCTTTTTAAGGTACGAATCTGTTATGCATTCTTGAACCTTTGAATTAAAATACATGAGTTCATTCATTTAGTAAGTGGCTTTCATCCCAAACACGTATTTGTACAAAACATGAACTCCATTACATTTTAAAAGTCACCTTTTCACAGCACTAGCAATTGATTTGTATTCATAATATATGCGTGAACGCTCTCCTAAAATTAGAATGTATATTCTTATTTAAACAAGCAAAGGTGTGCCTTTTAAGGGTTGTTTGTACATAAACATGTAATAAACTTTGTTAACTTTTAACATATTTTGTTGTTTGCCTTATTGAGTTCACATGGAGCATCATTCTTAAGTTTGGATTTCAAATAGTCAAATGGTGTGAATGTATTATTATACTCTGGAACACTTAAAATGGTGCAGCTTTGTCATTTGTGTCTGTGTGACTGTATTACCGTAATTTTCGGACTATAAACAGCTACTTTTTCGTCTCATTTTGAATCCTGTAGCTTATAGTCCAGTGGGGCTTATTTGTTGATTTATTTGGGTCAATAGATAATACTTTATTTGACAGCGGCGTCCTAAGACTGCCACAAGACCATCATAATTATGATATGGCACTATTATGGGCATTAATGAATGAATATGACAGATGTCATTACGTGTCATCTGGCAAATTATGTCAATAACTCCATTTATGTCCAACTCAGATGTTTTACAGCAGGGGTCCCCAAACTACGGCCCGCCTCCACATTTGGGCTGGCCCCCTGAACAATACCAGAGAGCATTTTGATTTTTTTTTTTTTTTTTTTTCTTCAATAGTGTCATTTCCTGGCTTTTTTCTTTGAAGAACCCAGAGAGGGTTATTTGGTTATTATCTGTTTAATTAATATCGTTATTATTATTTATTATATTATTTTATATTATATTTTTATTTTATTTACTTTTGTTCCGTGAATAATCCAGAAAGGGTTATTTGATTGTGGCTTTCTGAAAAACAATAAATTTTTACATTTAGGCAATCCTGCAATCGTCACACTTTTTCTGTTACAAACTGACCCCGGCCCCTCATCAGAGAAGGGAAAATTATGTGGCCCTCACAGGAAAAAGTTTGGGGACCCCTGTTTTACAGCCATTGAAAAGTGAGATAATTCGCCAGATGACACAAAATGACATCTGTCATAAGCATTCATTAATGCTCATGGCAGTGTCATATCATAATTATGATGGTCTTATGACAGTCTAATTGCGCCACTGTCAAATACATTGTTAATAAATACCATAACTAGCAATTAATGAAACAACTGCAACAGTAAATGAAGAAATAATTAGCACAGAAATAAATGTTGATAATTTACATTTGAAGTGCTGCAATGCATGCAAGGAGGCATGTTGGGTGCCAACAGTGTTGACAGCAGGTGGCAGGTGGTTGGCCGTCTACCTCAAGGGAGCAGTGATGGCCAAATGAAGCTTCTTGAAGCAATGAAGCTTTTCAGCCAATTGGTTCAAAGCTTCATGGTGGTTCATTTGGTCTTAAGACAGTTGTATGATGCCACTGTCAAAGTGTTACCGGTTAATATCTTTTGGTGTAATTAAATCAGTGAGGACAGCTGCGGCTTTAAGTCCAGTGCGGCTTATCTATGAACAAATGCCGTTTTCGTGTCACATTTAGTGGGTGGCGGCTTATAGTCAGGTGCGCCTTATAGTGCAAAATTTATGATATATTGTCTCCCAGCGCCCACGATAGGAACGCCACAAAAAGCAGTACAATGAATTTAAGGTTGTAGGTCATGAATTAAATCATGACGTACAATCTCTGTACTATTTACTTTCTTGAGTTATTATACTTGTATTGTCTAATTTCATGCCCACTCAGTACCCACTGCCCTGTAACAGGGATAGACAATAGGGGAAATTAGCCACTGGCCCAGATACAGTGGTATGAAAAAGTATCTGACCCTTTCGGAATTTCTCACATTTCTGTATAAAATCACAATCAAATGTGATCTTTCTCAAAATCACACAGATGACAGAAATGTCTGCTTTAACTATTTAAACCACCCAAACATATTTAGGTTTTCATATTTTAATGAGGATAGCATGCAAACAATGACAGGGGAAAATAAGTGAACCTTCTACCTAACGAGACTTTAAGAGCAATTGAAACCAATTTTTACTAAACAATTTAAGTCAGTCATCACTGATGAGTGGTTTAAAGCTGCCCTGCCCACTACAAAAAACACCTGGTAAGAATTGTCTTGATGAGAAGCATTGTCTGATGTACATCAGTGCTCAGTCAAAAAAACTGTCTGAAGACCTGTGATCAGGGATTGTTTTGTATAAAGCTGGGAAAGGATATAAAACCTCTAAAAGTCTGGATGTTCATCAATCGATAGAGAAGTTGTCTACAAATGGAGAATTTGGCACTGTTGCTTCTCTCCCAAGGAGTGGCCGTCCATCAAAGATAATGCCAAGAGTTCAGAGCAGAATACTCAGGTTAAAAAAAAAAAAAAGAACCCTAGAGTATCTGCTAAAGACTTACAAAAATCACTGGCACAGTCCAATAACTCTGTGCACACATTGACTATATGTAAAACTATGGCCAAGAATAGTGTTCATTGGAGGACTCCACAGAGGAAGCCACTGATGTCTAAAAAAAAAAGAAAGAAAAAAAATCATTGTTGCTCGTTTAATGGTCGCAAAAAGACACTTGGACACTCCACAGAGGTCTTAGCAAAATATTTTGTGTACTCATGAAACCAAAGTTAAATTGTTTGGGAGTCACACACAGTGTCGTGTGGAGGAAAAATGGAACAGCTCACCAGCATTAACACCTCATCCCCACCGTAAAGCATCATGGAGGTAGCATCATGATTTGGGGCTGTTTGCTGCCTCGGGGCCTGGACAACTTGCAATCATTAATGGAAAAATGAATTCAAAAGGAAAACCTGAGGTCGTCGGTCATACAGTTGAAGCTAAAAAGAGGATAGATGCTGCAACAAGTCAATTATCCAAAACACAGAAGTAAATCAACATCAAAATGGTTTCAGAAGTGGCCAAGTCAAAGTCCAGACTTGAACCCCATTGAGATGCTGTGGCATGACCTAAAGACAGCAATTCATGCCAGAATCCCAGGAATCTGACTGAACTACAGCAGATTTGTAGAGAAGAAGAGGCCAAGATTGGTCCTGATCGATGTGCCAGACTGACCTACAGCTACAGGAAGCGTCTGGTTGAAGTTATTGCTGCCAAAGGGGGGGGGGGGGGCACAAAATATTAAATGTGATGGTTCACTTACTTACTTTCCCCCTTTTGTCATTGTTTGCATACTATCCTCATTAAAATATGAAAACCTATAAATATTTGGGTGGTTTTAGTTAAACTTTAACACCTAAGCCTATTTTGGCCGAATTTGCATGCATTTGATGCTGCCTTTATATTTCAAAGAAAAAATTGTTCACAATGGCCAAGTTGGGTCCCTTTTTTCAGGACACCTTGAACTTCATGTCCAAACTGTTGTTTTCTTCACTGACCAATTATAATCCACATTTTGGACCCAAAAAGACAAAAAAAAATCCCAAAATATTTTTTCAAAATTTGTAATGTTGGTGCCCCACTGACAACCAAACATGCTCAACCAACCGTTTTGAAGCTTGATCATATTTATTCAACTTGTTAGGATAAACATTCAATAGAAAACAATAAGATTGAATAGTTTTATGTTTTACTATTCAACACAAACAGCGGGTATGGTCATAGGCGTTTTTGGCCTTTACACATACTATGGTCAAAACAGGTTATATACAGTGCAAAATAGTGAGAAAAAAATTATGTATATCTTCTAACACAAAAAAGGTTTGGAGGATATCTCTTTGTGAAGTTAGGTATTATACCCATCACCTTATCTAAAGTATACGTACATGCAATCACGCTTCTCGAACACACATCTATATAAAAATTGAAAAGATTCATAGTGAAGAAAAAAAATATATATAACATTGAAAAAAAGTATTTTAAAAAATATTGACAAGTAGTTCAGTTCAATTCAATTTTTTCAGGCATGCGACCCGATAAAGTTTTTTTTTTTTTTTTTTGCGCACTCAATAAAGTTTGTTTTTGAACAGGTCACTGAGCTGCGTCACATACAACGTCACACAGCCTACTCTTCTGCCGTTTGAGCGCTGCTGTCACTTCTACTCGCCGAGACGCCAACTAATCCGAGGAAAACAACAACAAATGCAGCTCATCCAATTCCTTGAGTTGATGAAAAAATGCATTAGGTTGCGCTAAATTTAGTTTTCAATTCATTCTGCGCGTTTCAAAGTCGCTCGCGCAATCCAACCGGTGTTCATGCCTCCTTTTCCTTAGTTGGCGCCTAGCTCGGCAATTTATTAAAAATGTTCACATTCGGTTCGTCCTTCTTGACATCACAACGGATCTTGGGATATGTAGTCTTTTGTGCTGCTTTCGGTTTTGAAAAAGGACAAGAAATGATGGAAATATGGCGATAGATACACGGTACATGCAGCGTTTTAATGCATATTTATGAGTGCAATAAAACTATATAATAATATAATATAAAATATAATTTTTCTTGGTCGATTGACTTCAAATAAAAACTGGCGTGGACATCAACTTCCACACTTTCAAATGAGACCAACCAGCGGCACGTGGGTGACGTAATTACAGCGTGACGAAGCTTCAAAGACGACATGCATAAACGCGTCGCTGCCGACACGTTCGGTGTTAAAGGGTTAAAGCAGAGTTTTTTCATCCGTGTGATTTTGACAAATATCAGATCACATTTGATGGGGATTTTATGCAGAAATGTGAGAAATTCCTAAAGGTCAAGAAACTTTTTTATAACAGTGTATAAATTTTCATACTGGATTTCTCTTTCCCTCAACTCCTCCGGTGACGTTCTCTTTCTTGAGTTGTCTTTTTTTTCCCCCCGGTGCTTGGGCGGATGCTGGGAGTTTCCGAAACATGTTGTCTTGTAGTATAACGTTAGGTAGGTACGGAGATACTGACAATCACTCAGCAGCAGTAATCACGTGGGAGCGAACGAAGTGTGTTTACGCCCCACAGAGAGCAATGGCTGCTGCGTAGACTGTAAAGGTTGTCTTTGATGGGGATAGCGTAACGTCATCAAAACACGGAACCACTGTGAATTAATGTGAAGTAATTTTTTTTTTTTTTTTTTTAAATCGACGCATTATTTTCGGACAATTCTGGTGGGCCTGACTTTTTTAAAAGTGTGTCTGGGCCATTTATATTTTCGACCCCTTCCTTTTTAGCTCATTTCCTGCCATTGTCGGTGATAGATGTCAAATCCGTTTGAACTGGGAGTTTCTGGTGGTGAACCGAAATATCACCACAAATCATGATACCAGTACTGGACCCACAAGTGTATGTTCTTTATCCTTTGTATGGAGCGACTAATATTACTGCAGCTTACTGAGGAGCCCTCCCAGTTTAAATGGATTGGAAGTCTTTTGGATCCTGACAAAATACAAATACAATCAATGGTAGTAAATAACATTTAAAAAAAAAAAAAAAACATTAAAAACATTCTTTAAATTTATGGAGCGGTAGGCTGGAATGGAATAGTTTGAGTGATTGAGTCATTTGACTTACAGGTTTGTTCAATACAATGTTTTTCAAATATTTTCTGTTATGCTAAGCCCCCCAAGGAGTAGGACCATTTTTGAGTCCCTTCTCATGAACTACACCATGACTATAAATGGCATCATTTGTCTATAATATTGTTATACATTGGTACAGTAAAATTGTTGCAGATATTAGGTGAATTTTTGCTGATCAAACTCAAGCTTCTCCCCTAAACAAGCAGGATTTAAGAGTAATGCCTGTAAGTGACAATTTTCTTCAGAATTTTTCACAATAAACAGCTTATTTCGTCTCCCACCACAGTCACAGTGAATCCAAGTGCTAAATTTGCTTCTTCATACAGTATTTCCTGGTCGTAACTTTCCTTTGTCTCATTATCTTTGTCTCTCTCCACTTTTCTTTTCATCCCTGTTAAATATTTTTTTCACGTAGGTTGAAGGTTTATTTATTTCACTTCATATCTCCCACTCTGTGCTTCCTGTGGCAAATGTTTAGTGGATTAAAAAAAAAAAAAAAAAAAAAAAAACGTATGAGACCGACACTACCATCTGTTATAGTTGTTGTGCAATTACACTTTCCTCAAGCCCAACTTTTGAGAAAAACTGGGTGAATGAGTTACTTGTACATCAACTAGGGTTGCGGCAGTACCAATCAGAACTTCCTAAATTCCGGGTTGTCCCGCCCAATCCAGGACTGTTGGCAACCCTAACATCAACGCACTTATAAAGTACAGTTAGTCCTGATTTCCATATCAACCCATTTCCTGTTATTGACAGTGAATTAATTTAAACCGGGGTGTGTATGCTCATCTTCCAGTGCCTTGAAGCGTTAGTTCATTCACCCCGCCCAGTTGAAATGGTTTGGACGTCTAGCGGCATCAATGGCATCCTATAAGTTAAATACCTGACTTATTCCTTCTCCTACTTTATGTTGACATGTTTCTAACAGTGTTGCACCTGACGACGCAACCTGTTATGATTGGACCAGGCTGCTTGAGGTATCTCATACAAACAAATGCTCCTCAGTGGCAACCATAATGCCACATCTCTTCTGCGCAAACAAGCAAAAGCGTCCATTTTAAGGCCTTTGTACAACAGAGGCAGTTTATGACATGCACAGATATGTACTATGATGATGATGACCAGTTGGGTCAAGTCAGCGGGGAGTGTGATGGAGCCAATTAAGCCTGCTGCTAGCCAACTGTTTTCCTTCTTCCATGCTTTTACAGAAACAAGGACGCGTTATCAGCACGGAGCAGATACTGTGTGCGCGTGTACAATGTGAGCTGCGCGTTAATCAAAACCATCACATTTGATCACATCTACACCCCCCTTGCTTTCTCTCCTCTTGTTGCGGCGTTACCGTGGCAACGGCAGGGGTGCTCTCACATTGGCTTGTGCTGAACTCTGGTGAAATTGGCAATCAGCCTGTCAGATCTGCTGAAGGGGGGAAAAGGATTGTGGGGGTGGGGGAGATGTTGAATATATTTTGATGAACAAGGATGTGGAGCGTTGGAGACACGATGTTTGGATGGGAGCAAGATGGAGGGAAAAGGAGTATTGCAATGAAGGAGACAAAGCAGACGTGACATCTTCTGATAGAGTGGGAAGTGTAGCCCTTTAATATGCATAAAAACAAATAATTGCCTCACGTGAGAGGTGCTTAAAGGACTTTGTTGATATTCATGCAGCCGCATAGTTGTTTTAATGGGGTGTTACCATCATTGCTTTTGTCTTCACGTTATTTGAACCCTTTCAGGGACAGTAGTCGCTACAGTGGACATCTACAACTCCTAGCAAAAAGTGTGGAATCATCAGTCTCGGACAAGTCTCGTCCAATGCAGATTCTTGACTCTTGACAAGGTGATGATGCTGGAACTTTGGTTTGGTGCTGTTCCAGTGAGATTTACAAAGATGACTGCTTGAAGAAAACATCATAATTCCCTCAGACCTTGATCATATGGAGCTGCATGTCAGGCAAAGGCACTGGGGAGATGGCTGTGGTTAAATCTTCTATAATTGCACAAGTTGACATTGAAATTTTAGACAGCTATGTTATCCCTTCAATTGAAAAGTGTTTGTCATTTTCCAAGATGACAATGCATCATGCCACAGAGCTAAAACTCTTAAAGCATTCCTTGGAGAAAGACTCATCCAGTCAATGTCATGGCCTGCAAATAGCCCTATTGAAAACCTGTGGTGGAAATTGAAAAAAATGGTCCACAGCAAGGCTCTGGCCTGCAAGGATGATCTGGCAACTGCAATCAAAGAGAGTTGGCACCAAATTGATGAAGAATACTCATCAAGTCCATGCCTCAGAGACTGCAAGCTGTCATAAAAGTCAGAGGTGGTGCTACTAAATACTAGAGATGTGTTTTGATTGTTATTTCTTTGTTTGTTTCTCATGATACCATATTTTTTTCCCTCAGAATGGAGTGATTCCATATATATTTCCCTGCACTTGCTCTATAAAAGTAACATTTACTGACCACCACAATGTTTTTTATTCATTACTTTTAGTGTTTCTGAATGCTAAAGAGTTGCACTATTGAACTAATTCCTTTTTTTTCAAGGTTTTTATCTGAGTTTGTTCTACATGATAAAATGTCTGAGTGAGTGCTCGTCCGAGACTGATGATTCCATACTTTTTGCTAGGGGTTGTATATGAAAGTTATCATTAACTCAACTTAGGCCAGGTCACAGAGTTTCGAATCATTTATATCTTTGTTACTCATGAGTTTTATTTGTATATATTTTTTTACTTACTTCTATTTCCATAATCGATTTCTTTTCAAAAATGAATCCATCAATTAGTTCATTTTATTTTAATTATTTTCATATGTATTTACTGCCCATTACAAAATAGGTGAGGTCAACACTAATACAATACTACAGTTAGATGTCAAATGGAAGCTGCAAATTGTTGTCCTGTAGCCGGAAGTGGCCCCTGGGCTGCAAGTTTGAGACCCCTGTCCTTTATGAATTTAATAAAATTATTTAAGAAAAAAAATAGTTATTCGTGAACGAAAGTGTTACATATTATTTTAGTTGTTTCAACTGCCTAATATTGGACATACAGTACAATACTGTAGTGGCATCCACCCTTTACCCCCCCCCCCCCCCCCCCAAAAAAAAAAAAAGTCCCACAAATGTATCCAATGTAATCCTTATGACTGGAGAGTCTTGTACTTCTCAATACAAGTAAGCTTCATTCATTGTCGTAATTGAGGAAATTAAATGACTGTTTATTGAGTCACGCAAGAAGAGCCAACCAAAGAATGAAGAAATGCATGTGTTCCATAACAACACATGAAATGATCCATAAAAGAAGCGTTCCTAAGGGAACAGAACTACATGTGTGCTACATGTGATCCTTCTTTAGACTGCTGCCAATTAAATAGATGCTGTCTGTGGAAAAAAGTTTTGGGACATCTATACCACAACAAGTAACAATGGAATAAAATGTGGATATCATCCATTGATTGTCTTAAGTGAGAGAAGGTACATTCAGCTTCTTCTGCATCATATTCACCAAAACACTTAATTCAGCCTGGTTATGGGTTGTTTTTTTTTTTTTTATCCCTAAACAAAGGACTGACATTTATGATGAAATTCAGATAGGAGAAGAAAAAGGGTAATCAGCAAAAATGCAAAACAGAGCATACCACCATTAAAGGCATGTGATGTGATTTAATCTAATTTAATGATCTTTTTTTTCAAATTGCAGGAATGTAGGAGCAACGACTTTGTAGTGCAAAACCCTTTATTGCTCAAACTGCAGGCCAATTCAGATTTCTTTGACCATATGCGACCCTTATCTGATTTTTTCCCACGTAGTTTGATCAGTCCAACTCCGATTGTTTTTTTGTTTTTGTTTTTGTTTTTTTCTTTTTTAAATATCAGAAATAGGCTCATTCGTAAGTGGACAAGAATCAGACATCAATTTAACACGTCTGTAGTATGAAAGAATGTCCGCATATTCATCAATAAATGAAATACGTCACCACTGTTCAACAAAATAAATCACAGAAGCGAATTAGTGATGGCGAACAAAGATACAAAAAAATACCTTTTGCTTCTTGATACCGCATTCGAAGCCATCGGGTTAAAAAAAAATGTTGGCTCAGATAACAAAATCCTCAAAGTGGCCACAAAAGTGTGACAGCTGAGACTTCCCAAAGGGACCATATTTACTTCAGTGAACACTGCAACATGTGGCGACGTGTCATAGTGCACATGCGTATGACATAATGGATGCATTCCCTATTTCTTTCTTTCTTTTTATTAACCTGTCCTGTTCAGCTGTTTGACACGGAGAATGTAATTGTTCGGTTGGTCTGAACAGTTTTAATGTTTCACATTGAGAGTATGACATACTCCCATTGTGATCATTCAACATACCTCATTTATTATGACAAAGCAACGAACAGGAAGGGGTTATGGGGGAACCGAAAAAAAGAAAAACAAGAAAAACAACAACAGGAAATACATTGAACGCCTACACTAACTCTTAATATCTTGGTGCTATCGACAGCTAGATGTATTTCCGGTTGACACCGTGTGTGTGTGTGTGGGGGGGCTGTTGACCAGAGAAAGAAGGGGAGGGGGGTTTGGGGAGAATATATGCTAAGTGATTGGAAGGGGTAGAGTGTACACAATTCAGCACTGTGATCTAGAACCCAGTAATTGTGTGAATCCCTAGTGAGTGTAAGCCCGTTGGCAACTGACCCTACGCCGCTCCACCGCCAATCCCGGCACTGGGACTCCCCCACCCGAGCGCGCCCAATCACAACCAGCTGCACGCGAGCCCAACCAAGCACGCGACAGCCAAGCAGGCGAGCGGGAACGCGGCGCGGGCGCCAACCCACGGCCATGGCCCCTACCCAGCCAGCCCGGGGAGCAAAGGCGGGTGGGTGGGCAGGGCAGCCCATCCCTCCTCCGGCAGCCCAGCCAAGGAGCCATCGTCACCCCCCCTCCCCCACGGGATCAAGGGTGATCCCCCGGGCCACCCGCGCTCCCATCAACCGGCCTTCAGGGATGGGAAGAGGGGACGCAGCACCAACCCCAACTCTTCATTTTAGACAGGTTTTATCCCCTTTGGCAAACAGCTATTTTCGGTTAAAAAAAAAAAAGTTTTTCGGTTATTGATTGTTATTATATTTTTAAATATACTTTTTATATTGAATAAATATTACTGCTACCTCTACTTACGAAATTCATAGGTTCTGGAAGTAGTTTGTCAACTGGAAAATTCTGTAAGTAGAGACACTTTTCCCATGTAAATTTCGATCCAAGCCCCACGAGGTATTACTCGTGCTACGTTCAAGAAATGCTCTGATTTCTAGCCATCAGCCACCTTGCTGTCAGTGACAATTTGGACCCCAGCACGTCTACTGTACATCATTTGATTAGACTCGTCAAGTGTCGATATACACCAAAGTGTCCTTTCCATTTTATCCAGATGTGACGATCGTCAATCCTCCCCCTGTTTTATTCTAACACATAGTCGAGGACAGCAAAGTGGCTGATAGCTAGAAATCCGATGCAACAGCGCCATAGGCCAAGCAATCGGCCCTGATGCGGTTAAAGACATTGCTAACGTTCCCCTGATAATTATGAGCTTTTTAAGCCTCATTGTTATAAAAAATAAAAACAGAAAGAGAAAGAGAGCTGTTGAAGAAGATTCCTGCCGGGATATCGGCTTTGTGTTCATTTTAAACAGGCTCAAGTTTTACACTGAGTAAGTATAATTACTGACAAATTATTTTACAATTAGATATACTGTAAAGAAAGTCATTTTGGAAGATTTTTGGTTTGTGGTGTGCCGCGAGATTTTTTTCCAATGTAAAAATGCGCCGCGACTCAGAAAAGGTTGATAAACACTGTTCTACGATATAAAGGCTGAACGTTTTCCCTCCCTCAAACCCTCACTCTCTCAAATAGTGCTAATTAAATTGATAAAAGGCACTTTTTCGGTAATGAAATTGAACGACTAAAGTCTTATATGGCCCAAAATAAACCCCAATTTCACCCCAAACCAGCTCAGATAGGATTTTTATTGTTTGACTTAATGAAACCTAAGATTACATCTATTATGTTTACTCCCCTCAACTAATTTATTAGCTGCCATTGACGGGAATAGAGGTCTAATCCATTTTGAGCGGGAGGGGGGGGGGGGCAGTTCAAAATGGATTGAACGTTTAATGTCGTCAGTGGCACTGAAATTGACCTATATATATATGATTGCAATTGTATTTTCTAATATATTTTCTGTGTGTGGCCGACAGGTGGCAGTCGTATGCCATGTTAGATGCACTACAATGTGAGGTGGGAGCCACTAGGGGTCGCTGTGTCTCCATTCAGAGTTGGCAAGCACAAAAGCATGAATATTCCTTCAAGTGGAAGTGCAGTGAAGATAGGGGGGGGGGGGGGGGGATAACATTTAAGATTTGATTGGAGCTGACCTAATTCCGAACAGGACATCCTACAACATCCCACATTTCTCCTTTCCCTCCCCCATTCTTTCCTTTCCCCTCTTAAACACAAAAGGACCAGAGTGAATAAAGAGGCCGAGAGATTAATACCAAAGCATGAGATGAGCAATTCATATTCCAATTGAAAGAGCATGTTATCTATTTTTTCCACACTCTCACTCTGACATTTTTCCCTTTAAAGCTGGATTCTGGGGAACTTTCCAGGAACAACAATGGAGATGGCATTAAAGTGCAGGTGGAATGTTAGCAAGGTGCACCTTTACCAAAAAGCATGGAGAAAGAAAGGGGAAAAAAGGTATTGAATGAAAGATGAATCTAACTTTCTGTCATTTCCCCTCTCAGAATTATAGACTATAAAACAGTATCTTGAATTCTTTTTTCCACTCCACTCTTCCGTAGGATTGTAACAACTCTTGTGTCTTATGAAGGAGTGGCTTGTTAAATATGCCAAAGCAAATTGTATTTTCACACAAGTAAGCTCCTTGGAAATATTCCATCAGGGCACCCCCTCCTAAATGTAGTTATGAATTTTAAAGTAGACTTGTATTACTGCAGGAGAGAGGTTTGTATGTGATCGGAATACTGAGCACAAAGCGCCAGATTGGAATTTCTTGTTCTTGGTGCTGCTTTAACAGGGGGTGGGGTGGAGGGCGGTCAACATGGAAGGTGCAGGAAGAAAAGGGCGGAGGTTAATATTAGCTGCTGGAATAACAAGAACAGTATTTTAGTTGTTCTTACTTCTGGATAATGGCACATAGTGTTTGAGTATACATCATTTTGAAACAGTTTGATATATTTGGACTCTTGCTCCAAGATTAAAGTGCATGTGACATGACAAAAAAAAATCTTAGATACCATTATTATTGGAATTAAAATCATATTTTTAGACGATTCGACTATATACCGTATTGGCCCGAATATAAGACGGTGTTTTTTGCATTGAAATAAGTTTGAAAAAGAGGGGGTCGTTTTATATTCGCGGTCTAGACATTATACCCATTCACGACGCTAGATGACGCCAGATATCATTGAAGCGATGTTCTGTTATGACAGATCTCAGCTACGCTCCCCATTCACGACGCCAGATAGCGCCAGATATCATTGAAGCGATGTTGACACTGTCACGAGAGATCTCAGCTACTAGTTTAACCAGTTTGCATTATTTTATTGCAATGTTTTTCCTTACTCAGATTTGTTTCAAGACTACAGTTACAGTTAGACTTCACTTTGATGGTTAATGCAGTTATTGCAATTTTGTTGTTTTATCACAATAGATTGGGTTCTGGTTTTTGAAATGTAAATAAACCATTCATTTACGAATGTGATTGCATTTTAGTTTACATATTTAAATGTTCAGATATTAAGATTTGAATGGGGCAAAATAACAGGCTTTTTCTCTCAAATATATTCATTTGTTTCAGATGTACTGTAATTATTTTCTGCATAGAAATTAATTTGGTGTTCAAAAAGTCTTTTTTCATACTTGAGTCTTGAAAAAGAGGGGGTCGTCTTATAATCAGGGCAGTCTTATGTTCTGGCCAATACGGTACAACAATTTGGCAAAGCGCAGATGACGAAATATTCGCCTTTAATCTGATGTTTAGCTCCTCCTGTCATTAAAGCGCTCTGGTGCCTCCATCTCTGTGATGACGTGAAAGGATGAGGATTTCAGCGGATTTAGCATTGAGCCCGATGGAGGAGGAAGCGTTTTTTCAGCGATTTTGGTTCAAGTGTGAATTTTTCGAACGATATTGTCAATCCAGAGGAAGTAAGTTACATACTGTACAGACATATATGTTGGAGTCGTATTTGGAGGAGGAGGAAGATTCGGAACGAGATAAAGGCGACATAGACAACAAACACAAGGCTGATGACTAGAGCAGATGGCAAAATGTCATCATTGTTTTTATCTCTAATATTGCTCTATTTATCTCCAGTATTTTTACGCGATATTCTATATCTAAGTATTTTATCCGCGATAGCTATATAAATTGTATGGTCATGACAAATAACAGTCTTATGCTAAACAGAATATGAAATGATAAAAATGCATTTATTCAGTACGACAGGGCTATATTATTGCATTATGGTCAAAACTGCCGACTTGTTAAACAACCCGAACGGTATTTTATGCCACCGGCGTTAATCAGGCTCTTGTCATTTCCCTGCCAGGGACTCGGAGATGGAGGAAAGAGCGTAAACAAAAGAAGAGGATGAGAGCTAGGCTACATGCTAACCCGAACCGAGCGGCTCTTCCAAGTCTCTTCCTCGCCTTTCGAACACGAAAAATTACACAAAACTACCCCGACTCATGTCACACACGCCGGCCGGGGTGATTGCCTTCACCGATCGAGGAAGTTGCAGCTCGACATTCTCCTGCTGTGGCCCCGGTAGGAGTGCTCGAACGCCGAAAATGGCGCATTCTTGGTGGACAAACCGGCCGACATCGGAGCGCGTGGCTGCCCGAGCCCAAGCCGAGTATAGCGCTCTCTAGGCGGGCACGCGAAGGGGGCCGAGGGGGGTGGAAATCTCGACACAATCAAGAACTGTAGACGAGAGCGGGAGTCTCCCCGGGCCCAAACAGAGGACAGCGCTCTCTAGGCGGGCATGCGAGGTGGGTCGAGGGGGGTAGAAGTCTTGACACAATCAAGAGCTGGAGACGAGAGCAGGGGGCGCCCAGGCCCAAGCCGAGGATAGCGCTCTCTAGGCAGGCACACAAAAAGGGCCGTGGGGGGTGATAGTCTCGACACAATCGAGCGCGTGGGTTAGGTCGAGGGAGACGGCCACTTCCGCCTTTTCCGTGGAAAGGGAGCATTGACACCCCCAAAATGGAAGCCACACCCTTATTAAAACGTGTGCTATGATCCCAGTATTTGACATAATATAAAACACATAGTTTACTCACTTCCTTTTCAATTCAATGGTCCCCCGATTGTCGAAAAATCAGATGAATCCGTAGTCCTTCTCATACAACAGTATGGCTGGATAGTGAAGATGATGTCTCATGATCCTCCTTCTTCCTCAATCTGAGACTGTGGCCGGAAGTCCCTCATTTTCGTAGCGTTTGATTTAAAAATTTGAATAAATATATCAATTGCTACTGCACACATCAAAGTGGTCAATTTCATTCAGGAGCATAAAATACCACGTCTAATATGAAATAAACTTGCTTTCTTGTGTCACAGGCTCTTTAAATCTCTCATATTGTTAGGAATATATAAAAACAACCAAATTGTTAAAGTGTTAATGAATTTAAAGGGATAGACAACCTTGTTATCAGGTGCACTCAAGACAAAATAATCTTGTTTCATAAAGCTAAAAGACACAGAATTTCATTTTTCTGACGCATAATAGTGGAGAAATATGTGGGAAAAAACCAACAACAAAAAAACGCCAATATTTCCAAGAAGTAGGCAAAATAGCTGTTGTCATACATATGCCAGTACAATTTTAGCCAATTAAAGTATGTATCTCAGATTCTACCGACTACTCATCATGCATTGGCTACCCACTGTAGTATGCGAGGCTATTGAAGAAACCATTTTAGATGGACCTAAGAAGTGACGCGGGCTTTGTTTGAGTCTCAGATGGCAAAAGACAGCGACAGATTTAGCCGGTACAGAAACTATAAACGGTGTGTGCCTATTATTTTTACCTGTTTCAACCAGCAGTTATGTGCTGTAAATGGCGCGTCACATTTAACACAGTTTCTGCACTAGTAAGCGATGTAATTTTTTTGTTTAAAGATTATTTCCGCTATCATCAAAGGTTGAAGAAATATACCATTTGCATACCTAAAACGTTTGTGCAGCATTCTTTCACATGATGTTCATTTATGCTACAATAGGTGTCGTCTATTGCTTTTCGTCTAATATGCTGAGGTTAAAAGAACTTTCAAAAAAGTGAGTCAAGTCAGTCATGAAAAATGGAATAATGTCATGCTCATATGTCAAATATCCATTGAAATGAATGGAAATGGTAGGAATTTCTTACTACTTCTGCACAAACACCAACAAAATGCCTGTAATGTGTTGTTTTTTTAAACAGAAGAAATAGTGCATTATAGTAAAAACATGCACTGTTTAAAACATCTTATAGAATTTAATGAAATTATTTGATTTTTTTGCATCAATGCAATGGACGTCGTGCTGTTCTTTCTCGTGTGCACAACTTGTCCACATGGGGGCAGTATAATAAGCCGTAAGCTGTAGTAATATTAGTTGCTCTTCACAGAGGACAAAGAATATGGGCTTGTGAGTACAGTATAGTATGTAATCTTTTTAAATTGATTTTTTCTTTTGTTTATTATTTTGAATTTAACTCATTGGCTGGCATTGACGGTCAGGGATGTCTAATCAAAGTGAACTGCGAGGGATGGCAGCGATTCACTGCTATCCCTCCCAGATCAATTCGATTGGATGTCTATCGGTGTCAATGCTGACCAATTTGTTAAGAATCAATCTCAAAAGGTTCTGTAGTATAATGCTTCCTGCGAGCAGAGGTGGGTGGAGTAGCCAAAAATTTTACTCAAGTAAGAGTCACGTTACTTCAAAATAATAGTACTCAAGTAAAAAGTAGTCGTCCAAAAATGTACTCAAGTACAAGTAAAAAAAAGTATTTGATTAAAATAATACTAAAGTAATGAGTAACATTCTGAGTAACTGCTCACATTTTATTTTATTTTTTACACAATGGTATTTTTTTTTAGCACAAAGTTATCATTATGAACTGTTGTTATAATGATACTGTACAATATTCCATTACAAAACCACATTAAGCAAAAGAAACAAAACAAACAAAAAAATCATTGAATTTCGACGAGAGAAAAGAAAACTACATAAATGAAGCATAATTGGTCGTCGCATGAGTGCCCTCTGGTGGACAAAATAGTTCCTAGTTTGAATAGTGACGAGTTCCTTCATAATTACTATTATGAAATTAAAAGGATCATATCTCCGGTTTTCCATGGTCAGTCGGTGCCAAATAAAACCTGGGAGAGAAACTAAAAAACAAGGCTTTCGAGCCATGTTGAGAGCAACACTCCATGTCAATTACTTCATTTTTTATGGTGCTTTAAAGACACCACGTAATTGAACAGGCTGACGTGAACATAGAACGGCAAGCTTGCGTCTGATTGGTATAATGGAGTCAAGTCATTATTGTTGCAACGTCTCATTGGTGAAACTGGTAGAGCTACTCTTGGCATCGCTTGCAAAATAAATAAATAAATCTAGTATGTAAAATAACGAGGAAAAACCTAAAGACTAAACCCAAAGTAGCGGAGTAAGAGTAGCGTTTTTTTCCACACAATTCTACTCGAGTAAAAGCAAAAAGTATGGCTTAGTAAGACTACTCTGAGAAGTACATTTTTTTCAAAAAGTTACTCAAGGAAATGTAACAGAGTACATGTAACACACTACTACCCACTTCTGCCTGCGAGTATATTCTGTTGTTTAAAACTTGAGCATTTCATAACTGATGTCATGTAAATCACCTTGATGTGCGCCGAGATTAAAAGGAAATGTCTTAAGAGACGAGTAGGCGTTTTAAACGGGCAAAGAAAAAACACTTTTCACATGTACTTTCATACTAACCTAACTTTGCATAACATCATAGCCACATTGCATTATATTTCCACTTTTCTTTATGTTTCTACGCCGGGCTATTCATGAGCATATGCTCCCGTATGAATTCCCCCGTCAATAAATATGCACAGCCTTAATTGTTCGCCTTCGTAATTAGACGGCAGTTCTGTTCTTTTTGGCTCAGGTGTATTTTGAAACCGGCGTTCTTTTGTCTTTGCTTTCCGCTCTTTTGGCAGCTTCTGACAATTTCCATGGTAATAAGATAGATAGAAAGAGAGAGTGGGGTGAAAAACAGGCCCATCTCAATGTGAATGGCTTATTAATAGAGCTGCTCTCAGGCAAACAGATGGCAGCTGCCAAACACAAACAGAGAAAATCACACTCACCACACAAGCTAATTCAATTAGACAGGAATAGACATTCCTCAGTGTAGATTCCATTCATTTGATTAATAAAATAAAATAAAAACAGGCCTTTTTCCAGAATATTTGACAGCGACAAGCGCAGAAACAAGTCGGCGTGGGCGTGAGAGGAAAACTGGATTCAAGTCATTAGTGGCGAGCGGTTAACCTACGCGATTAGCGTGCTAATTAGCGATCGGATTAGTTGGAACTGATGCTGAGAAGAGTTTATCACGCCTTTACTTTTATTGTTACCATTCAGTTTTAAACAAAAAATCAACTCATTGGCGCCATCGACGGTGCTAGCTGTCCAATCCATCTGGACTGGGAGGATCTCGCAGCTAGTGCCGTCAAATGCACTGGAAGATGAAAATGATTTAGATGTCTATGGTAGCCAATGGTATCAATTAGTTAAGTTCTGTGACCAATTGATTTTATTAACCCCTTCAGACCTGCATTTATTTCTGCTGGGCAAAAAAAAAAAAAAATCTTCGCTGATTTTTATTCTACTGAAATACCAGAACAAAGTGCACTTTTTTTTGTCGGGGATAATACATGCTTTTATTGGTTATTTTTAATGTTAATGTTAAATTGTTTTTAATGAGAAATTAGCTCTTACGTTTGCCTTTTTGAAGTTGCATTTTATCTCAGCCATTTTCAAAGAGCCAAAAGTAGCAAAGAGGGCATGCTAAACCTCATGATTTGATTTCGATGGGTAAAGTTTCGTTCAATCCTCTCCCAGAAGTGGCAATAGCAACTAAATTAAGTGTATTTATTGATTTAGAGATGCGAACGTGTCATGCAGCATGCTCCGGTCTGAAGGGGTTAAGCTAGCAGCATAGGTGGAGTTTGACTTTTGTGGCATTGGGGGCAAAACATGTTGATAACCCAGAAACGCAAAGTCAGCATTAAAATTAACTTACCGTAATTTTCGGACTATAAACCGCTACTTTTCTCCCTCATTTTGAATCCTGCGGCTTATAGTCCAGTGCGGCTTATTTGTTTATTTATTTGTGTTAATAGGTAACCAAGGGGTCCCCAAACTACGGCCTGCGGGCTGAATACGGCCGGCCTCCACATTTGGTCCGGCCCCCTGAACAATACCAGAGAGCATTTTGATTTTTTTTTTTTTTTTTCTCAATAGTGTTATTTATTTCCTGGCCTTTTCTGTGAAGAACTCAGAGAGGGTTATTTGGTCATTATCTATTTAATTAATAGTGTTTTTATTATATTATATTATTATTTTTATTTTATTTACTTTAGTTCCGTGAAGAATCCAGAAAGGGTTATTTAATTGTGGCTTTCTGAAAAACAATAAATTTTTACATTTAGGCACTCCTGCAATCGTCACACTTTTTCTGTTACAAACTGACCCCGGCCCCTCATCAGAGAAGGGAAAAGTTATGTGGCCCTCACAGGAAAAAGTTTGGGGACCCCTGAGGTAACCCTTTATTTGACAGCGGCATAATAAGGCTGTCATAAGACCAAATGAACCACCATGAAGCTTTGAGCCAACGGGCTGAAAAGCTTAATTGCTTCAAGAAGCTTCATTTGGCCATCACTGCTCCCTTGGGGGAGACAGTCAACCGGCTGTTGTCCCACTGTCATCAGGCGAATTATTATTGTCATGAATTATTATTAACTTTTATATCCGTTCAAAAGTGAGATCATTTGCTGGATGACACTAAATGACATTTGTTATAAGCATTCATTAATGCTCATGACAGTGTGATGACATAATTATGATTGTCTCATGAAAATCTTATGGCACCACTGTCAAATAAAGTGTTACCAGATACCATAACTAGCAAATATATGAAACAACTGGTACAGTAACTGAAGAAATAATCAGCACAGAACATTAATTTTGATTGTCCTTTACAGTTGTAGCGCTTGCCTGGTATACCAGACTCACCGCTGTTTCAGCGATTGAGTCTGGCGACCGTCCGGCGGATCAAATTCTGAGGGCGGAGCAAGCCACAGCAAACAGACAGCGGAGTGGACCAATCAGCGACGGGCAGACGTGACGTTGTTAAAGCGACAAGTACACGTGAGCGGAGAATGGAGAAGTTTATTCAACATGGCTAGCGCGAGCCATGTTGACTGTTGTCAATTACTTGTTTCGATGTGTTTTTGGTAATTTAATTTTAATTTTACCGCGGATTGGAACATATTCTCGGCTCTCCCGCTCGCCATCTGTGTTGTTGTAGACACAACTTTCGGCGCGCAAGAGTGACGTTACTCGTTAAGAACACGTCACGCAAATAAACAAATCTGATTGGATGACTGATTTTGTACCTTGCTCGAGAGGCCGTTAATGGGCTGGGTCCCAGACTATTTCTCACAGTGTTTGAAAAATACAGGGAGAATAGTCTGGCAGGCAATTGTAGCTAGCAACATGCTAGGAGGCATGTTGGACGACACCAGTGTTGACAGCAGGTGGCAGCAGAGGTTATCTGTCTCCCCAAGGGAGCAGTGATGGCCAAATTAAGTTTTATGATGCCGTTGTCAAATGAAGTGTTACCGGTTAATTTCTTTTGGTGTAACTATCCCATAATACAGTAAGGACAGCTGCGGCTTTTAGTCCAGTGCGGCTTATCTATGAACAAATATTGTTTTTGTGTTAAATTTGGTAAGTGGTGGCTTATAGTCCAAAAATTACTGTAGAAGATATATGCTCGGATAGTAGCTTAGCCCATACTAGTACATACAGGCATCCCAGCTGTGTGTGTGTGTGTGCGTGTGTATGAGAGCGTGCGTTTTTCTGTCTTACCTAGTAGAGAAGTAGACGCCACATCCTTTTTGTCTGAATATTCGAGCCAGGAATATTTATAACAATACACTGAAAATAAGCGGGTTATTTTGTTTCCCATCCTTTTTGAGGGGATTCTAAATCAGGCTGTGTAGGACAGCTATTCTTTTGGCCAAGATCATCTTCCATTGAATATGGAACAGCCGGTGGTGGCTCTGTTGTACAATTAACGTCTTTAGTGGGTCAAACTGAAAGTCCGCTCACCATTTTGGCGGTGCTCTCCGGCGTCTCATGGTCCACATCTTCAATCCTTGGTTCTCGCTCAGTAGTTGTTGTCACTTTTGAAATCAAAGGTTTGAAAAAATTACGTATATCCATCTTGCATCTTCTGTCCTCAGGTGGTTTTGGCTAAGCAAAGCAAACGATGGTCTCTAAGGTGATCTGTTTGAAAAATAATTTTGACCCATTATAAAAATATTTTTTTTGTCCTTTTCATTTATTGTTGTTGTTTTATTGATTTACATTTTTTATAGACAATATTTTACCGTAAGTCTTCATTTTAAATTCATATATCGGAAAGTCAATTACATGCAATGACATTTTTGGCCCACCAGGGGGGATATGGCCCCCGGAC
This sequence comes from Corythoichthys intestinalis, assembly GCF_030265065.1. Classification (NCBI taxonomy): domain Eukaryota; kingdom Metazoa; phylum Chordata; class Actinopteri; order Syngnathiformes; family Syngnathidae; genus Corythoichthys; species Corythoichthys intestinalis. The sequence continues at coordinate 21,923,830 of NC_080403.1, read as the reverse complement.
CTCCCTTAATCTCTGTGTATGGCTAGCAGCAGTAGCTAAGCTAAGCAAAGCTAAGTAAAGCTAAGCAAAGCGTTTAAATTTCAGTACAATAATAGCTTTAAAATAATTTCCAATTTCATTGCAGCCATAAAACCTTCATGGAATTATTTAAAATGGTAGAAAAAAAAAACATTTAAAAGACGAGGGAGTCCAGTTTTGCAACTTTCACACGGCATTTCTCTCCATCTGACTCATCTCTGCTAGATAGGTCTTAGTGGGAGAAAGGGTTGAGGTGCTCTTATTTTCATTTTGACGGTGTTTTCTCCCTGGTTTTTTCTCACCCAAGTTGTGGCCTGCCACTCGTGAGAAATGTGCTCAAACACAATTAACGTTTTACACGCTGACCACATTTCCCACTTCCACTGAAATTACTTTGAAGACGTCAAAAGCCGAAAGTAGCAATGATCATATTTCTTTTGAAGCCAAAGGGGCCACAGTTTGAACAGGAATCAAATCATAGTGGAGTTAAAGAATACATGCTGACTGAGAAAAAAATGAAGTCACCTTGTTGGAAAGTACTGATTAAAAAAACTAAAGGTTGGGGCATCCTCTTTTAACTGTAAATGTATTTCCATACTGATGAACTGTATTCTAAACTTTAGGTTATAAGTTGTCATAATTAAAAAAAAAATGAAATAAATATGAAATATTCTTTGTAAAAAGTCTCTATTTTAAAATTATTAAAGGATCACGTGTAAATTTCACTTTAATTTATGTATCATTTTCAATATGTTGTGACCCGGAAGTTGTTGACTTTTTTTCCCTCACATGAAGGTCATTCAGTCTCTACCGGGTAATTCAATTGATGGGTGAATCGAGCAGGACGAGAAATTAAATGACACCAATTCGCGATCCGTTTTCCGATTTTGGATTCTAATATAGATAAAAGACTGAGCTCACTCTGACCTTCCTGAGAAAAAAAAGTCAACATCTTTTGGCTCACTATACATTGATGATACAAAATGATACGAAATGATCCAAACCAAATATGAATAGAGCGAAAATACCATGACAACACCATTCATTCATATTCTTTTTATTTCAAAACAAAATCAAAACAGCAAAAATAGCCCGTTATTTGTTTTCCGATTTTTGATTTGAACACAAGAAATAAGTCATTATCCATTTCTCGATTTTGGATTCTAAAACAGATATGGTACAAATGAGTGTTCCAGATGTTTGAGGCAGATGCAAGCCATGATGCAAAGACAAGTTTATATGTATATATATATATATATATATATATATATATATATATATATATATATATATATACAGTGCCTTGCAAAAGTATTCGGCCCCCTTGAACCTTGCAACCTTTCGCCACATTTCAGGCTTCAAACATAAAGATATAAAATTTTAATTTTTTGTCAAGAATCAACAACAAGTGGGACACAATCGTGAAGTGGAACAAAATTTATTGGATAATTTAAACTTTTTTAACAAATAAAAAACTGACAAGTCGGGCGTGCGATATTATTTGGCCCCCTTGCGTTAATACTTTGTAGCGCCACCTTTTGCTCCAATTACAGCTGCAAGTCGCTTGGGGTATGTTTCTATCAGTTTTGCACATTCATTCATTCACATTACCATTCTTCCTTGCATAACAGCTCGAGCTCAGTGAGGTTGGATGGAGAGTGTTTGTGAACAGCAGTCTTCAGCTCTTTCCACAGATTCTCGATTGGATTCAGGTCTGGACTTTGACTTGGCCATTCTAACACCTGGATACGTTTATTTTTGAACCATTCCATTGTAGATTTGGCTTTATGTTTTGGATCATTGTCCTGTTGGAAGATAAATCTCCGTCCCAGTCTCAGGTCTTGTGCAGATACCAACAGGTTTTCTTCCAGAATGTTCCTGTATTTGGCTGCATCCATCTTCCCGTCAATTTTAACCATCTTCCCTGTCCCTGCTGAAGAAAAGCAGGCCCAAACCATGATGCTGCCACCACCATGTTTGACAGTGGGGATGGTGTGTTCAGGGTGATGAGCTGTGCTGCTTTTACGCCAAACATATCGTTTGGCATTGTGGCCAAAAAGTTCAATTTTGGTTTCATCTGACCAGAGCACCCTCTTCCACATGTTTGGTGTGTCTCCCTAGGTGGCTTGTGGCAAACTTTAAACGAGACTTTTTATGGATATCTTTGAGAAATGGCTTTCTTCTTGCCACTCTTCCATAAAGGCCAGATTTGTGCAGTGTACGACTGATTGTTGTCCTATGGACAGACTCTCCCACCTCAGCTGTAGATCTCTGCAGTTCATCCAGAGTGATCATAGGCCTCTTGGCTGCATCTCTGATCAGTTTTCTCCTTGTTTGAGAAGAAAGTTTGGAAGGACGGCCGGGTCTTGGTAGATTTGCAGTGGTCTGATGCTCCTTCCATTTCAATATGATGGCTTGCACAGTGCTCCTTGAGATGTTTAAAGCTTGGGAAATCTTTTTGTATCCAAATCCGGCTTTAAACTTCTCCACAACAGTATCTTGGACCTGCCTGGTGTGTTCCTTGGTTTTCAGATTGCTCTCTGCACTTTAAACAGAACCCTGAGACTATCACAGAGCAGGTGCATTTATACGGAGACTTGATTACACACAGGTGGATTCTATTTATCATCATCGGTCATTTAGGACAACATTGGATCATTCAGAGATCCTCACTGAACTTCTGGAGTGAGTTTGCTGCACTGAAAGTAAAGGGGCCGAATAATATTGCACGCCACACTTTTCAGTTTTTTATTTGTTAAAAAAAGTTTAAATTATCCAATAAATGTTGTTCCACTTCACGATTGTGTCCCACTTGTTGTTGATTCTTGACAAAAAAAATTAAATTTCATATCTTTATGTTTGAAGCCTGAAATGTGGCGAAAGGTTGTAAGATTCAAGGGGGCCGAATACTTTTGCAAGGCACTGTATATATATATCTGTGTAAAATTGTTACCTGAATGTGCTGATACCATCCCCGAATAGCAGGCGACTGATGGGCCGGATTCGGCCTCTGCTCGCCAGATCCGCATAGCAATTACACCCGCTTAACGTCAGTACGGCAGATGTGGCCCGGTCAGCAAAATGACAGTCCAAATGATAGGTTACGCACTGTTCCAGGGCGGACCATGTACACCGGACGTGCTCAAACTCCTGCTTGTTGTCAGTGCGCCAGATGCGGCCCGGATCAGCACTATGACAGTTTTGCCCACAGATGGGTGAGCCTTGGACCAGGTGCCGCTGATCATCGTCAGCAGCTTACTTAAACCGGTCCTTGGCGTCATATGTTGCCAGATCAACAACTCACCTACAGGTATGTGACTTTCAGCTAACAAAGAATCTAATCCTGACACGGAAGCTCATTTTTGTGGTTTTCCCCCTAGATCCTGTACTGCTTGCCTGGCAAAACGCCTGCCTGTCCGTTCACCTGTTCTATCACCAAACTGCCCACTGGATTCTTTGGACACTATCTACCACCCCCTCTCATCGTCAATGAATTAGGTCCCCCGTTACCCCAGCATCTTAACAAATACAATATGTTGTTTACAGTCTAAAAATGGGTTATCTTTAATGTTGAGTTTATTGTTACAATTAAAATATTATGTGAACAAACAATGTTATATTGTTGTGTTGTATGTTGCATTAATATGTTAGCATTAATAAATGGCATGAAAAAGAAGTGTTGTAATTAGTGCTTTTAATAGACAAATTTAATTCGCAATATAAACACATGGACAAATTGAATACTGAACACGGTTTTGATACAAATCTGGCACAGACTGGGTAACATGTCTGCCATTTCCGGGCCACATACATTAATGTCATGTCTGCTATTTTGGACCAGTTGTGGCCCAAAATTGGTTGCTGATCCGGCAAGTGACTCCTTACTGAGTTTGGGTCATTGTTCAAAAAGACACTGGAGTTTATTACTAAGTTGGACCGAAATTTGCAGTACATCATTCTAGCCCATGTCCGCTCCAGTTATATTTTCTATCTGGGATATGCCTAAAAATAGGCAACCCCTCTTTAATCATTTTGATATTTTTCTAAAATATTAAAATAATACAAAAAAATAAAATCTTATTTCTATATTTTTGATGATTTAATTGAAATAAAAAATATTGAGATTTCATTTAAATCAAAAATATTGACTAAAATGAATATTGTGGATAAATCTGAATACATACAGTAATATCTTTAATATGCATTTTGAAATACTGTTGTTAAAATCAAAGTACGTCTAGAATTTTCCATTTACATATATTTTGTCTGCTGAATACAGTTTACATTTTTTAAACCTGTTTTTTTTTTTTAGTTTGTTTAATATTTGAAATGTTTATTTACAAGAAATTGATTTCAATATGTATATTTTTAAAAGATTATCTAAATATTTATTTTATATAGTCTCTGGTAAATTACCAGCATAAAATAAAAACAAATAGAAAACATTTCTATATGATCTTAATGATTATTATTTCATGAATATTAAAATTTTTGATTGAAACAAATATTGTGGAGAATTCTGAACTTATAATATTCTACATAAATAAGCATTTTGAAAAACTGTTGAATTCAGTCTTCAATTTTCCTTTCATACTTGGTCTGTTCTATATTTCTTAAATATTTTTCATCAAAAATAGAATTTTATTTAATCTTAAACAAAATGTTTTTTGAAACAGCCAGTTTGGTTATTTGGATTACATATACGTACAGTACATGGGTCTTAATCGTTGGGAACCAAAGAATCTAAGCTGCTATTGAGCCAAATAAAATGTAGCCATACAAAGAAAATAGTCTTCACCTCCTCCTGTTTTTCTGATGACTGTGACTGAATACACAGACTACATCCTACTTGTCTCAAAAGACAAATGCCTCTACTTTAGATATTCAATGTCGCATAAAGCAACAAATGGGATGATGTTGAAATTGACACATAGCACGTGAAGGAGGTTGCATCAGAAGAGGAGGTGCAAAACCACAAATGTGCTTTGAGCCAAGCATTTTACATCCGGTCTGAGGTACATTTTGTCACCCGTTGATGGAAAAAAAGCTGCAGCTGCAGCAAATGCAGTAATATTATGAAACGTGTAAAAAAATATTTTTCATCTTTTGATACCTGACTGGTAACGCAAAAACGGATGGTTCTGTTTGCAAATTCACAATGTGAGCTGAATTTGAAACTTTTTTTTCTCACAAAAAGAGCTGACTATAGAGTAATGTTAACCAACTTTTTTATGTTGGTGGTGCAAAATCTAGTTTCTTTTTCATGTTCTCTCAGACGAATGTTTTAACTGGCAATGGAAGAACACACAATAGCACTGACTAGATGAAAAGATTAGAAGAGTAGATAAATGAAATGACACGAAGCGATACGATCACTTTGAAACATTTTATTATTATTATTATCATCTTCATAATGCTGCTTGCAAAAATAAAAAGAAGCGTTGTGACACAAAGAGTTGCCGCAGATGTAACAAATTACAAAAGATAGAAAAAGAAACGCAATCCGTCTCCTGTAGAGCAGACCTCATGTTGGGGAGCAGAAAAATAAAAACATTCAAATCAAATTAACATGAACAAACTGCAAAATAAGATGAAAAAAATAATGGAAGTAAAAAACAAAATAAAACAAAGTAAACGAAAGGAACATGTAACTAAAAAACAAACAAACAATAAAACAAGTCATCTGAAAAAAAAAAACACCACAAAAAAAACATAATAAAATAAACTAAAAAAAACAAACATGAAAATATAATGAAAATAACGATGTAAAATAATTAGAAAAATGAAATAAAGTTAATCATAAAATGAGATCAAAATACAAAAAACTCAATTTAAAAAGAAAAAACATCTCTATTTACTTATTAACTCAACAAACATCATTTACCTTGCTCATAAATAAAAAATGTCATTGGCTGATGGTCAATTGGCAAAAAAACAGTTGCTAACCATTTAAAATATTTATAGTTACTGACTTTACAAATAATATAACCACAATTGGCTTTTTTGTCTTTATTTTTATTCATTTATTTTTTGTACACAACTTAAAATGCTCAAGGGATTTAAAGAAAAATCAGCAAAATGCTTTAATGTCCATCACACAGGAGTTATAAACATAACTAGAAACCTATTAAAAAAAAAATAAAATAAAAAAAAGAAACAAACAAAAATTCAGCAAATTCCTAAAATTAACTTTACGGTGGGACAAAAATAAGCTTTTTATTTGAGGCAATGTGTAATTAAGTTATTATTAAGTTGAATTTTTTATGCCCTTCTATGAAATGATCTGTTGTTTGAATTAAAAAACAAAAACAAAACAAACACACACGCACTCACGCACGCTCTCAATGACTTCCATGTATGTTTAACCTTATGAACCTTATGTGAACTTCCTTATTCGATCCCATAAAAGTTGTATTTACAATCACACTGTGTGACAGCTCATTGGACCTCCAGGGGTCTTTTATTATTTCAAAATAATACCAAAACTAGGAGAAAAAAAAAGATTTTGTGTGTGTGTAACAATTTGCTGGCCTTAAAGGAGACATACAATTTTCCCCATCATGTCTTTCTCAGGTGTCTTCATGACACTTATGTGACATTCTTTACTCAAAACACCCCAAGGATCGAAAATAAAGACTTTGTCTTGATTTTTACAGCATATCCTTTTTACAGCATATTTCTTGCCACGTTGAAATTTTCTTGTTAGTTTAATTTCACACTTGATGGGTGGGCAGGCACTCCGGAGAGCCCACTTTTTGTACACAAACATTAGAAAGTCAAATTTTGCCACAATATGTCCCCTTTAAGCATAAACAGAAATGCAGGAGTAGGAGTAAATATCTCTCGACAGCAGAGGTGGGAGCAAGGCGGAAATAAATTAAAAGAGTAACAACAACAACAACGACAACAAGTTTTTTTTCTAATTAAAGCTGAATGGGGTCCCTGAGGGGACAAAAAGGACGAGCACTCCACAGCTCGGCCTAGCCTGCCACAAGTGGGGGTGGGGGGGTCTCGTAAGTGCTTATACAGGAAGTCACCCCCCAACCCCTGCCCACCCGTTAGGAAACAATGGCATGGAGCGGTGTGTTTGTATGTTTAAGTACACGTATGTACACAAAGGTAAAGGAGGGAGGGAAGGGAGAAAAGAGAGGGTCATTCGGGTCCAACGCTGGCCGTTCGGGGGCTCAGGTGAGGTAGAGGGGCTTGTCCCTGCCTATCATGCTGCCGCTGCCCCCAAGAAAAACAACAAAAGCAAAAAGTGAGACCGACATAGAAGAGAAAAAGGAATCCCAGTGATAACATGTTTGCTGCTTTTTCATTCATTTCAATGGGTAAGATGATTTGATATGCACATTTTTTGAGTTATACAATGGTGAAATTATCGCTATTATAAGCCATTTATTAACAATACTCAAAAGTAGAGTCTTGAAATACAGTTTTAACAAACTAACCAAATACAATGCAATTCAGTGCAATGGCAGAGAGCTGGGACAGGTTTGTTCACACATCGATGTTGCCATTGCGCTTTCAAATGTATAATCACAAGTGCTTAAAATGTAGTAAAATATGTATTCTTTTTATAATTTATGTAGCCTTGCTTTAGCCTGGCAGGGGGGTATATCCTGTACCACTTAGGGCTGATTTATGCTTCTGCGTAGCGGTGACGGCAGACCTACGCCGTCAGCGGAGACCCAATTTACGACCATACGCCGTAGCTTGACGTGCACCTCCACAAAATCCTGACTACGGGTCACGTCAAAGCATGGTAACGTTACCTCAATGGACTGTGATTGGTCTGCTCAGACAAACATTCTTGCGCTGCATTAAAAAATGGACCAAGCTGACGGGAGGATCATCAAAGAGGTCCGCAAGTACTACCACCTGTACATTGTTTCGTCCAGGCATTATAAAGATTGCCAAATGGCAAGCAATTCGTGGAAGGAGATTGCTGAAAATACAGGGCTGGAGGTCAGCGAATGCATAAAAAATGGAAGAACCTCCGAGACAAGTATGTGCGTGTTCGGAAGCGAATGGCCACACGAAGCGGTGACCCAGCTGGCCAAAAACTGCCAGCTTTTTATCACTTTATATCTTATTTTTCGCTTGGTACACTTTACCAGTATGTTTGCTGTGAGTCTGTGACTTATTTACATTTACACTTCAAGTATATGAAGAATAAAGCACAGGTTTGGTGTCAAAAGAGTTGTTTTGATGTTTAATTTTCAACAAAAGACAGTTTAAACACTTGATACATCATCACTGATTGAGAGTGCCTCGGTGCTTTTATGATAACGTGTTTACCATTGAGGCTTCCAACGCAGTTTGGAAAGTTCCATAGCCGCCAGAAAACTGCTATGGCTTCCCACTGGCTGGTTGTAGGACACCCAAAAAAATCGGGCTGGAGGGCTGTCCACAATGCTTTGCAGACCTCTGACAAAATGCTGTACAAGGCTGTATACGGCGCAGCAGGTCATCAAACTGGTCCTTTGACATTCGAAAGTGCATTTCCGCATTGAGACGCATTGGGCAAACCAGTGTTCTCCACCTCGACTTGTTTAGCGGTCGGACAGACCACCTCCGCAACCGTCTTTTGCGTCGCTTGTGCCTCAACATTTATATGATCAACATTTGATGTTCATTGCTGATGAGCTGAAGATCCACATTCAAGCGTTCCATCTCCGTTGCCATTGTTGTCTAACCGGAAGAAAACTAAAGGAATTCGACAAGAGTCCCTTAAAACCGTTCAAACACAGCACCACGCCCCCCTAGTGTTTGGTGGTAAATTATAGAGCAATGCGTTCCCTTGACGCAGAACTTCAAATGCTTATTGACGACAAAGGGTCTAGGCCGTCGTTACGCCATCACCGCAACGCAGAGGCATAAATTAGGCTTCAGGGAAACCCTGTATTTCATATATTAAGTCATTGGCTGTCACGGCGATAGATGCTTAATCTATTTTGACTGGTAGGCGGCGAATGGATAGGACGTCTATCGTCACCAATGGCACACTAGCATGATTATTCACTGCCAGCCAACCCAGTTCAGATGCATTTGATGTATATCACAGTCAATGGCAGTGAAAAAGTTAAGTCTTGCGTTCATTTGCACTTACCTGCAGTGGTTGCCGCACTCCCGATTGCAGTATTCCCCATCCCAGTCGTGTCCCGGAGCGACCCCCGGCCCTGGACCGGGACCCCCGGACCCTCCTGGAGAATGCGGGGCTCCAATGCTCTTTTGATACTCTGACTGAAGGTGGGGAAAGCCCTGAATGAATGAATGAATATCTATTTATATTATTTATTTGTGGAATTAATACATTTTAAATAATTCAAAATGTATTTATTCACATTTATTTCACCCTTGATCGAAAATCCTAGAGAAAACACTGAAAATAAAAAAAATATATATTTTAAGTTGTTTCATTTGTTTTCTGACAATTTATTTTCTATTTATTTAATTAAAAAATAAATACATGAAAACAATTTTTTGCTGTGGTACTGTTTGAGTACCGGTATTAAGATACTTTATGCAGGTATCATACTGAAGTCAAGAATTTTTGTAACAATATACTGATATCAAAGTTACAAGCTTTAACTACCTGTATCTCCAGAGTTAAAGCTTTGAAGCTTTAACTTTGACAGCACTAACATATGTTGTGATTTATACATAAAGGACATTTTAAGAGAATTTTAGCATAGAGGCAATGTGCGAACGCTACCTGTTGGCCAGGAGGCGGGGAGTGGAGCGGGGCCTGCAGGCCTATCTGGTGAGAGATGATTGGCTGGGATTGGACCTGCTGCATGCGGATTGGCTGGTTGAGCAGAGAGCTCTGGTGAAGAGACAGCTGTTGGTGGGGGTGGAGCGGCGGACTGATCTGGAAGGAGGAGGGCGGAGAGGCACTAATGCTGGGCAGCATCTGCGATTGGCTGAGCGTCTGTGAGAGGGTGTGGCGTGGGGCGTGGCCGGCGTAGCTCTGCAGGTCGGCCAGAGGGAAGGCCCCCGGGCCCAGGTAAGGGGATGAAGGCTGGGGAGGAGGCGGCACACTGTACAGGGAGGAGTTGGGCAACATGTGAGGAGACGCCTGGCTTGTTTGGGCACTTTTGGGCTCCGCCGGGTCGTTATATGTCTGCGAAAAAAACCCAAAACATTTGCTTTCCTTGACCTCATCAAAAACAAAATAGGTTGTAAAGTTGGAAATTATTTGAAAAAAGACGTATTCCAAGAATGAAGTTGAAATTATATGTGAAAAACTTGTATGTAAATAAAGTCATATTCCAAGTATAAAAATATTAAATCTGAAACTGGGTATCAACCAGTTCAGGGTGTACCCTGCCTCGTGCCCGAAATCAGCTGGGATAAGTTCCAGCACCCCCGTGATCCTTGTGAGGTTATGTAGTTCAGAAGATGAATCAACGAAAATTTTTATATGACAAGTTGACGAGAAATCACAAAAATTTATTACGAGCAAAATAAATACATAAAAAAACAATGGCAAGAAAACCATGAAAACTAACAATCGCTTCATTACAGGAAAAATGTGTTATGTATTAATTAGGGAAAAAATATAAATAAAATAATATAATAAGAATAAATTCATGGGAAAAACCTTTTAATCATCATTATTTTAAGATACAGTGGGGCAAATAAGTATTTCGTGAACCACCAATAGTGCAAGTTCTCCTACTTGAAAAGATTAGAGAGGCCTGTAATTGTCAACATGGGTAAACCTCACCCATGTAAGACAGAATGTGGAAAAAAACCCAGAAAATCACATTGTTTGATTTTTAAAGAATTTATTTCCAAATTAGAGTGGAAAATAAGTATTTGGTCACTTACAAACAAGCAAGATTTCTGGCTGTCAAAGAGGTCTAACTTCTTCTAACGAGGTCTAACGAGGCTCCACTCGTTACCTGTATTAATGGCACCTGTTTTAACTCATTATCGGTATAAAAGACACCTGTCCACAAACTCAGTCAGTCACACTCCAAACTCCACTATGGTCAAGACCAAAGAGCTGTGGAAGGACACCAGAGAAACAATTGTAGACCTGCACCAGGCTGGGAAGACTGAATCTGCAATAGGTAAAACACTTGGTGTAAAGTAATCAACTGTGGGAGCAATTATTAGAAAATGGAAGACATACAAGACCACTGATAATCTCCCTTGATCTGGGGCTCCATGCAAGATTTCACCCCGTGGCATCAAAATGATGACAAGAACGGTGAGCAAAAATCCCAGAACAACACGGGGGGATCTAGTGAATGACCTAAAGAGAGCTGGGACCACAGTAACAAAGGCTACTATCAGTAACACAATGCGCCGCCAGGGACTCAAATCCTGCACTGCCAGACGTGTCCCCCTGCTGAAGAAAGTACACGTCCAGGCCCGTCTGCGGTTCGCTAGAGAGCATTTGGATGAGCCAGAAGAGGACTGGAAGAATGTGTTACAGTCAGATGAAACCAAAATAGAACTTTATGGTAGAAACACAGGTTCTCGTGTTTGGAGGAGAAAGAATACTGAATTGCATCCGAAGAACACCATACCCACTGTGAAGCATGTGGGTGGAAACATCATGCTTTGGGGCTGTTTTTCTGCAAAGGGACCAGGAAGACTGATTTGTGTAAAGGAAAGAATGAATGGGGCCATGTATCGAGAGATTTTGAGTGAAAATCTCCTTCCATCAGCAAGGGCATTGAAGATGAGGCGTGGTTGGGTCTTTCAGTATGACAATGATCCCAAACACACAGCCATGGCAACAAAGGAGTGGCTACACAAGACGCATTTCAAGGTCCAATGACAACGACCCAACGACAGCCCCAAAACATCACTGCTCTAGAGGAGATCTGCATTGAGGAATGGGCCAAAATACCAGCAACAGTGTGTGAAAACCTTGTGAAGAGTTACAGAAAACGTTTGGCCTCCGTTATTGCCAACAAAGGGTACATAACAAAGTTTTGAGATTAACTTTTGGTATTGACCAAATACTTATTCTCCACCATGATTTGCAAATAAATTCTTTAAAAATGAAACAATGTGATTTTCAGTTTTTTTTTTCCTCCACATTCTGTCTCTCATGGTTGAGGTTTACCCATGTTGACAATTACAGGCCTCTCTAACATTGTCAAGTGGGAGAACTTGCACAATTAGTGGTTGACTAAATACTTATTTGCCCCACTGTATATGGATACATATTTTTAAGTCATAAATACATTGTAAACATGGGGGAAAAAGTTTTCAGTAATCAAAAGCAGAGGTATTGAATTTACGTTTGGGACAACTAACCTATCATTGAGCCATGCCGCCCAGAGTATTTTTAAAGGTGCTATGAAACATCTACAACAAGGGACTTTAAGATAACAGCAGACCATGTTTTGGACACAGATCCATCAAAAACCATAACAGAAAAGGCCTTTCTCAAGTGCCTTCACCCCACCCTCAAAAAAATAATATCTCCAAACAGAAGCTCATGTAACATCTGGAATGAGCTGCAAATTTTTGCAGTCTGCTAGCATGGTATCCATAGACTTTCCATTTTGTTGTTGACCGTTCTGTTATTCTGTCTACATGTACCAGCTAGCGTAGCACTAGAACGTTAGGCATGATCGTCAATTATGGTTGTGATGTGACACCCAGAATGCTGAAAAAAAAAGTGGGCCTGATGCATTGTTTTGGATGGACTAACTATGAATGGTAAAAGACTGAAATTTGAGTGTCAAAATTGTTTTCTAAATGTAAAATGACATTCGAGCAGTAGAACATTTTTGACATTGTTACCATTCGTTTAGACAGGGGTGTCCAAACCAGTCCTTAAGGGCTTCTGGTTTTTGTTCCTTCCTATCGAGCTTACGATTTAACCAATGAAGTTTCTACTACTACAAGCATCACCTGACTGCAATCAACTGATTTCACTTGTAAGACACCAGATTGGCGAAAAGGTGTTTTCATGTTGGAATGAAATCCAGCGCCCACTGCAGCCCTATGTGGAATAGTTTGGATATACCTGCCTTTTTGCAACTCTGGCCCCATATAAAATATAGGCAAGTCAGTAGATGAGTGTATAGTCCTCAAATGTTCACATTCCCATGCTTGCCAAACCTGTCCTAGTGTGTGATATTGTAACAGCATAGTGTGAAATATGCCAGCGTGAGGCGGCGTGCCAGCATAAGGCGACTTAGCACCACTAACAGCACGCGCCATTGTTTCAACTAACAATCAGGTCTCCGTGCCAGCGGTATTGCTGTGCCCCCTTTTTCTTTGCTATATATACACCACAACAAAATATACAACGCCCACATGCACTCACTGGAAAAAAAACATTGCATTTACTTACTTGTCTGATGATTGAGATAAATGTATGTTTTCAAATCGTAAAATATTAAATTGGCAACTATTTGAGCAAGTGATGTAGGTAAATAAGTCCCAATAAAAAGCTTTTACAGTACTGTAATATTTCTTGTGTGTGGATAACTAATTATAATACATATGGCGGAAAACACAGACAAGACTGAAAAAGTCGTTTCTGCTCTTGCGCTCTTCTTTAAAATAAACTGCTGTATTTTAAGCCAAAAGAACTGTTGTGTTTGATAGAGCAATATGTCTTCATGCTGCAATAGCAGATTCATGGCGCATTAAGCCCCCTAACTATTTTTAATTCGTCTGTTTTACCCTGGAAATCCCAGTTTACAGATATCGCGCAACCGCTTATGTTTCAACCCAGCCTATAAAAAGAAGGCAAGTAATTATATTTCTTATTCAAAATGTCTGTCATTTTTAGGTTAGAATCATTAATCGATGTTTAATATTTCGTTAAAAAAAAAAAAAAAAAAAAAAAAAACACTTAAAAAACTTCTTCACTCGCATATTTTAAACTTTTACAAATTACGTCACAATGAAAAAATGGCGTCTGTAAAAAAGTCACGGATATCTACCTCATAACTATGGCTTAATTTTATTTATTTATTTATTTTTTACTGTTTTTTTTACTGTCACATTTTCCCCGATATGTTAGATGATAAATAATCAATCCAAACAAAGAAAAAATGGAAAAAAAACGTTTAAAAGGGTAAATATGTGAAAAACAACATCGGCCATTCCTTGATGTCTGCGATTTCTGCATCGCGACCCCTTGTTATATTACCACGTTTTACCCATAAAATACCCATAAAATCCGGTTGTGGCCATTCACATCTGTGTCTTGGCACTCGATGATATATGCTACATGGAATTTTTGGAACGAAACAAGGTAAGTACACGATAATATCTCGTTAAAATCAGGGCGTCTTTAATTCTGCTCTCATCTCTAGTTAGGGTTTTGCTGTTTAAAAAAAAAAAAAATTTAAATGCCCTCCTGCTCAAAAGTTTTCTTCGCCCAGAAAATTGAGATTTTAAGCTATCTATCTATCTATCTATCTATCTATCTATCTATCTATCTATCTATCTATCTATCTATCTATCTATCTATCTATCTATCTATCTATCTATCTATCTATCTATCTATCTATCTATCTATCTATCTATCTATCTATCTATCTATCTATCTATCTCTATCCATCCATCCATCCATCCATCCATCCATCCATCCATCCATCCATCCATCCATCCATCCATCCATCCATCCATCCATCCATCCATCCATCCATCCATCCATCCATCCATCCATCCATCCCTCTCTCTCTCTCTATATATATATATATTAGGGCTGTCAAAATTATCGCGTTAACGGGCGGTAATCAATTATTTTTAATTAATCACGTTAAAATATTTGATGCAATTAACGCACAAATGCCCCGCTCAGACAGATTTAAATGACAGTACAGTCAAATGCCCACTTGTTAATTGTGTTTTGTGGAGTTTTGCTGCCCTCTGCTGGCGCTTGGGTGCGACTGATTCTATAGGCTTCAGCACCCATGAGCATCGTGTAAGTAATTATTGACATCAACAATGGCGGGCTACTAGTTTATTTTTGATTGAAAATTTTACAAATTTTATTAAAACGAAAACATTAAGAGGGGTTTTAATATAAAATTTCTATAATTAAATGCTGTGATCTGATTTTTTTTTTTTTTAAAGATATATATATATATATATATATATATATGAAAGTATACTATTTTCATTTGACTTCAACCAGGAGTGACACAAGAGCCAATAAAAAGTTGTTTAATGTCTGTCCGCTTGTGTTGGCTCATGATTCACGAAAAATATGCTTTGCTTTAGAATTTTAATGCATCCCATGCTTTAATGCATCGCAATGCATTGCCGAATCGAACCGAATCGTGACCCTCTGAATCGAATCAAATCGAATTGAATCGTGGCCTTCTGAATCGTAATCGAATCCAATCGTGAGGGCAGTGTCGATGCACACCTCTAATATATATATATATATGTGTGTGTGTGTGTGTGAGATATACGCAATATACATTAATTTATTATATATATATTAGATTGACTTTAGAAAACCCATGTCCAATTTAGGCTCATTTTGTGAAACGTGTCAGGAGCTGCTTGGTAAGTTTTGCTTTCTTATCTTGGCTAGATATGTCACGTTGCTTTAGCCTTTAAAAGTCTGTGTTGAGTGATCATCACACTAAATTAACTTGTAGTGTTAGCTTAGCGTTCGCGTTAGCATTAGCATTTAGCACAGTGACTCTGTGTCTTCTCAAACTCTTAGAAAACAGTTTACACACAGTTGGTGGCTTCCAGGTGAGTTTAACTGCAAATAATGTGCTGTTTTCCTACTGAGTGTGGATTATCATCATGAAAATGGTGATGTCATTGTAGACTTTACAGCTATGTGCTCGTCTGTCATGTTCATTTGAAATTGTTGGAAACATTACATTTATTTATTTATTCGTGGACTAAAACTTTTGAAGTTTATAGACGAAAACATTTTGAGAATTGTCGACTAAAACTAGACGAATTTGAGTTTTTGTTGACTAAAACTAAACGAAGACGAACACATTTTGAAATGATTAAAACATGACAAGACTAATAAGTATTTTCATCTAAAAGACTAAGACTAAAACGAAAACTAAAATGGGTGCCAAAAAAAACACTGTTTTTGACTATCCTTCTATGCCTGGTAGCCTCCCTTTTTTCCCCTCCTCGGACAAAACTTTTCGTCTCTTTTGTTGCTCTGCTACCATTGCAGAATTTGCATGAAAGCGTTCGCATCGACTTCCGTCTTTATAATGAAAGGGTGAAGTTAGGCCTGTCGCAATAACACATTTTAGTGTGCGATAATTTATCTCATAAATTATTGCGATATGCGATACTATTGCGCCCCCCCATTAAAAAAAAAAAACTATTTACAATAACACAGTGAGAATACAGTATATATTAACAGAACAAGTACACCCATTTAACCGCGATAAATATTTACTCTTAAATTCAAAAATACTTTTTAAGAAATCACAACTAAAAACAATAGACCATGCCTCTTAAGTAAAAGACAATATTAATACCGCACAGAAACAGAATAAATGTGTTTTCCAAGAAAAAATAACTTAAGCATTTAGGCAAATGAAAACTTTTCCCCTCATAGCTTCTGCTATGGTGTTCCATAGAGATGCAACAATACAGTTAAGTCAGGGTTGGATACGGGGGACACGATTTTCGATCCAATTCAATACATTTAATTAAAGATACACGATAATATCGGTCACCGATAATTATCGGCCGATAATGGCAATTATGACGTCACACAGATAATCCAGATAATAAAAAAATTCAACCAATAATGCAATCCGATAATTATATACTTGATTTAGCCTCCAAATGTGCGCAACCGAAGAATTCAGCACGCCGCCTCCTCAACCCCTCTCTGAAGCCCCTGAGGGAGGAGGGGTTGAGCAGGCGGAGTTACACGACAAGAAGTAGTTGAATATTATGGCGGCTGTTACTAAAAAAAAAAAAACGACGCTCTCGCCATCTGTGGAACATGTACCGTAGAAGTTCCACGAGGCAGAAAGAAAGCGTCCTCATTCAAAACCACTAACCCAGCAGCCATTTAAAACTGCTCCACAAAGATTTTTGGAATGAATACGTGGATGCTGCTAGCGGGAATGCTAAAGCTATTGTAAACACTAAGTTAAACTACAGGGCTTGTGACGATACAGAGTCGGGCTGTTTGGGAATGCAGGCCAAGGCGGGTGGTAAATTTGCATCTAAGGCTAAACACCGGCACGACTGGAGACCGATAGTCGGCAAGTAGCCGTCTTCCGACGGAGCCCGCCGCTCTGGCTCTCGCTCAGGCCGCCGCCGCCTCGCCGTAGCCGGGGCGGGCCGAGCGCGGTTCCCCGCCTTCGGGACCCCCGGCGGACACCCCGGTTTCTCGAGCGTTCCCCCACGGCGTGCGAGCAGAGCCAGGACCCGAATACGCTGCGGCGAACCGGCTGGGGCGGGCGGATTATCCGGTACGAACGTAGCTGCCACCGAGACGAGACACGTTTTTTTTTTTTTACCTAAATGACCCGAGAACCAAAGCCCTGGATAAAAAAAATAATGCAGTTTATACGACCACCATTCTTCATGAAAAAATGATGTCCAGTAAGCAAGCTTATCATGACGGCACAGTGGTTAGATGATAATTTAAACATGGAGAAAACGAAGTCAGCCAGTCAATAATACATTCAGAATGTAAAATGACGAGCGGTCAGATGACTTTGTAACGCTGCCTTTATTTTCGGCTTAACAAAACTCAGGCACAAAACAACACGCACGCGGATGCGAGCTCCAACTCCGTCCAAATAGTACTGCCGTGTATCAGTTTAGCTGCTGTAAAGCAAATGTCGTGAAAGCCGCAAATGTAAACAAAGCGCTGCAGAATGGGTACATGACATCTCGCTCTTTTGAGTTAATCATTTTCACAGTGTGCAACAAAGCATATAACATTAGCAATCACTTTTCAAATTATTTAACTTATTTCTCTGATCAATTACAGTCACAGTAGATAATCAAATTCTTAAATCTATATTCTGTAGCCACAAATATTATTCAAAATCTTTCCTTTCAAGTTTTTTTTTTAGGATTAAGTATAATAATGTATTGCTTAAAACAAGGTTGTTAAGATTTTCAGCTAGCTATTTTTCTTCCAAGAAATCTGAGAGAAATACACTTGAAGCGATGGCAGATAATTTCACTTATTGCCAATAGATTTACACTTAAAACTGACTAGTTTTAAGTAGGTGTGTTTTGAAAGCTGCCAAGATATTGCTTGCTGATCGCCACTTGATTTTCGCACTATAGCCTCGCTACTTTCGAGTATTCCCTGTCTAGGATTTTGTTTGTGTGCTGCCCTCCGTTGAATCTCTACCTTGTGCAGGTATTTGAGTATTTGTCTTTTGCCTTTTCAGCTCTCTGCCTATTTTCTTAGTTTACCCTCGAGTTAGCATTATTGAGCCCCGTCGACCTACTGTCACGGACCCTTTTTGTTTTTTCTACCTTTCTGCAATCGCGTGTTTTTTCGTTTGTGATTAATAAACCCTAGTATTTTTGAGCCCCGTCGACATAATGTCACGGACCCTTTTCGTTTTTTCTACCTTTCCGCAATCGCGTGTTGTTTTTTCGTTTGTGATTAATAAGCCCTTGTGCGCCATCCGCGCTTGTTGTTTGCTGCTTGGTCCAACCTTATTTCCGTATTCGCGGACGTAACAAAAGTGAACGATTGACTCCGGCGCTATTTTTTGCCGGACCTGGAACGAAGATGCATTTTGCGTAGTTTGTAACAAGGAAGCCGAACTTTTAACAGCACGTCTGCCGCACGCGAGGCGATAAATCGCAGCGGAAAAATTACCGCCCTCATTTTTATTTATCGTGCGATAAATGGAATTATTGCATATTGCGACAGGCTTAGGTGAAGTGACATATGCCGTAAAGCAGTCAGCACATTTGTAGTTTTTTTGTGTGGCAGGGTTCCTGCCAGCCTCCTCAAAGTTAATTAGTGCCGGTAAAAGCGATACAGATCCCCTCAAGATATAAAGAGGTGTCATTCAACTAGTTGTCAGTCGACATGTCATCACAAATGTTATGAAAATATTTTAAAAAGGTTGAAAAGTTACAGAGTGTTGCTTTAAACTTGTTATTTTTATATAAGAATAAAACATGCCAAAACAAAACAAAAAAATCATGATGCACAACGAAATGCTATTTTTTTCCTTTGGCCCAACAGCAAAAAATTAAGAACAAAAATGAACTACCATAATTTTCGGACTAAAAGCCACTACTTTCCCCCCCTCATTTTGAATCCTGCAGCTTAGAGTCCAGTGTGGCTTATTTGTTGATTTCACAGCTGCGTCATAAGCGTCACTGCCATAATAATAACATGACACTATCATGGGCATTAATAAATGCTTATAACAGATATCATTTTGTGTCATCAGCAAATTATGGCACATTTATGTCCAGCTCGGATCCTTTAAATCAATTCATAAGTGAGATAATTTGCCAGATGACAAAAAAATATAACTGTCATAGGAATTTATTAATGCTCATGGCAGTGTCTTGTCATAATTATGATGGTCTTTGGACAGTCTTACGGAGCTGCTGTCAAATTAAGTGTTAGCAAATACCATAACTAGCAATGAATGAAACAACTGGAAAAGTAACTGAAAAAATAATTAGCGAAGAACATGAACTATGATGTTATTTACACCTGTAGCTCTGCAATGCATGCTAGGAGGCATGTTGGATAACAACAGTGTTGACAGCAGGTGGCAGCAGAAGGTGACCATCTCTCTCAAGGGAGCAGTGATGGCCGAATGAAGCTTCTTGAAGCAATGACACTTTGCAGCAGTGTTGTTTTTGGCAGCACTTTTAATTTTCGTATTATTCTCTGTCTTTTGGACGACGATACTTATTAGTCTTAGTCATATTTTAGTCATCTCAAAATGAGTTTGTCTTCGTCCAGTTTTTGTTGACGAAAATTCAAGACCAATTTCGTTTAGTTTTAGTCGACGTGTAATAAAAATGTTTTTGTCTGTAAAATGAAGAAAAAAAACAAAAAAAATGTACCCACCAGGACGCCACGAACTGTATGAAAAAAAATTGTCTGAGAGTTTAAGAGGATGCTCGCTGTTAACAATAGCCTGATGCTAACGCGAATGCTACGCTAACGCTATGAGTTACGTTTAGTGTGTGATGATCACTCAGCGTAGTTTAAGAGGGCGCTTGCCGTTAGCAATAGCCTTATGTTAACGCGAACGTGAATGCTAGGCTAACGCTACGAATTACATTTAGTGTGTGATGATCACTCAGCACACACCTTTAAAGGCTAAAGCAACATTGCATATTGTCTTCTTGCCAAGGAAAGAAGACTAATCTAGCGTGTGTATCTCAAAACAGGCAATGGGAAGACTGGAAAGGACACTAGCGGGTGAATTGGAGGGGCGGGGGTGCAGCCCCTCACGAGTGACACAACCAGACACACACTGTGAACATGCGACAAAAACAATGGGGCATTTTCGTCTCGTTCTCGTCTCGTCAGACGAAAACTGGCATCCGTGTCATTATGTTTTAGTCTCCCAATAAAAGTTTTAGCTCGTTATCGTCTCTTCATCATCATGAAAAAAATTGTTCGTCAAGGAAACATTTTTGTTATAGTCATTGTTGACGAAAACAATGCTTTGCAGCTAACTGGTTCAAAGCTACATGGTGGTTCATTTGGTCTTATGACAGTCTTATGATGCCGCTGTCAAATAAAGTATTACCGGTTCATATCTTTTGGTGTAAATATCCCACAATACAGTGAGGACAGCTGCGGCTTATAGTCCCTTGCTGCTTATCTATGAACAAATGCCGTTTTTGTGTCAAATTTGGTAGGTGGCAGCTAATAATCAGGTGTGCCTTGTAGTCCGAAAATTACGGTAATAAGGAGTAACAATAATAACTCACCTTTTTATTTCTAAATATACTTTTCTGTTTTTGGCTAAAGCGTGTTTTTTCCCCCCAAACACTTTGTATCATTTTTTATTTTGAACGAGAATTGGTGTAATCATAACAATAAGATTGTTATTAATATGAAAAAAGTATTCCAAGCTGTCTTTCCAGTGAGAGAAGAATAAAACTAGACCTCTAAAAACAAATCGCAAATGTGCCTGTTTGTCAATTCTCATTTCTTGCCCTAAACCTTCCTTGTGTTCGCGTGTATGATGTGCAAGCGCTCCTTCTCATTAAGTGTCAAGCGGGTTGGAGTGATGTATAACTCCCAATCCCTTTCCCCAGAATAATCAATGTAAAGGGATGAAAGGACGGATGGATGGAGAGGTGATAGCGGGGCCAAGTGGAAAATGAAATAGTGACTTAAGAAATATGGCGAAAGGATTTTTTACTTAAAGGTGGATCGGTCATTTAATCGATTTCCTATTTATCAGAGGAAAACCAACCGAGACTCACAGTCGTTTCAAAAACCCAAGACGGTGAAATACTTATCGTGTGCTCGAGAGTAGTTAGTGACATTTGTTGACGAGGAGGAAAAAAGGCAACAGGTGCACGGTGAGGACGTGCAACCTCAATTAGCACCATATCCACTTACAGTCAAAAGACTCATTTCATGCATCCTGCGTTCTTATCTGCTGACAAAGTTTGTATTTTTGCTTTATTTTTGGGGGCTGGCAATCTTGTCAATGTATAGTGTCAATCAACGCCTAATTGAGCATAGAAAAGCGCCTGTGAGTCAAAAGCGCGCCTGTTTTCAAGAGGCTGATAAATGAACTATTCAGGCCTTAATCAAGGTGCTTGTTTCGGGGAGAGGAAACGAGGCACGGCACAGGCAGGCGGGACTTCGTATGGAAAATATAACAATGCTAGACGAACAGCACGGGAAACTCGGAAGATGTTACTGTAAGAAGGGAAGTTAAAATGAGATAAAAACATGCAAAAAAAAAAACAAACAAAGGTATTTTGATGCATAAAGGTTTTTTGAAAAATGTATAAAAATAAATAGAAAATTATCCAGTTAAATATTATTTTTTGTATATTTATAACTTATTTATTTGCTTGTTATGTTATTTATTTATTACCGTATTTTTCGGACTACAAGTCGCACCAGCCATAAAATGCCCAACGAAGAGAAAAAAAACATATGCAAGTTGCACCGGAGTATAAATCGCATTTTTGAGGAAAATTTACTTGATAAAATCCAACGCACAGAACAGACATGTCATCTTGAAAGGCATTTTAATATAAAACAATAGAGAACAACATGCTGAATAAGTGTACAGTGTACAGTGCATGAACAACGAAATGCGAATATACTGTCCTCACCAGGACGCTACGGCTCTGTCCTGGCTATTCAGCGGCTATTCAACTCCCAAATGACGATGCTGGACGTCCGTATAATTTGCTGAATCAATTTCATCCTCAATACCAAACAGGTTCGCATCGATGTAAATAAATGATAATTTGGTGCTTTGACATGACACAAACGGTTAGCATGCGTTCGATAGCATTAGCGCATCGTTCAAGCAACCACACAACTGGCTCTAAGTGTCCGATCGCGGGTGGAAAACACACAACAACAACAGAAAAGATGATACACACAGGCGTTGCCTCTGTAGAGATATTTTACAAGCATAAACAATGAACGTAGGTTCGCTGCCGTGTTTCTCTCTCGCTAACTCGCCCACTCACTCAGAGCTACGTAGCTGTTGGTGTTCTTCTGGCGTGTGAGTGCTCTTCTTCACGTAAACAAGTGCAAGTGCGCCCCCACGTGGGCGTGAAAGCGCCACCAACTAAAAGCATGCATTTCAATATAAAAAGGTCAATAATACAATTAAACACACATTGCCAAAGGCAGAACGCGAACATGGCCATATCTATTAAGTTATTCAGATAACTATAGCATAAAGAACATGCTAACAAGTTTACCAAACCATCAGTGTCACTCCAAAGCACCAAAATAACATGTGACGTGATATCATAATGTGTTAATAATTTCACACATAAGGTGCACCTCCAGCCAAACTATGAAAAAAACTGCGACTTATAGTCCGAAAAATACGGTATATTACATTCCAGATTAATTTTATTACATGCACAACTAAAAAAAATATTTTTGGTATTTGTTTTTTAATAAATAAATGTTTACATTTCATTTTATATGACTGAATATTTATAAATTAACAAATATTTTTAAACAAACAAATTATTTATTTTACATTTACATTTAAAGGAATAAACATTGAAATTCATTTACTATAGACAGTATATGTGTATAATCAGGGGTGCACATAAGTGGTCCGCATGCGCGCATGCGTACTGGACGTAGACAAATGCGCTGGCCCTCAACGGTTTCCATACGCTTTTGCGTACCGATGGCTGACCACTGTATTTGCGGCGGACATGAGAAAATAACTTCTCAAACTGTCGAAGAGGCAGGCCACACTGAGTAATTACTTCCGTGTTCCCCCACCCCCGTCAAAAGACAGACAGACGACAGAGACGTCACCGGAGCTACCAAAAAAAGAGGACTTTTGCTGAAAAGTGGCTACAGGAGGTAACATGGCTAGAAGCAAATGATGCTCGCACGGAAATGCGTTACAAAATGTGCCGTGAGAATCCCAATGTCGCCGATAAGAGCAGCGCATTTTATGTAGGGTCAAAGAATTTCAGCCATCCAAACTTTGAAAAGCACGAAAAAAACAGAGCATGTGGCAATCAAGCAAACTATCGATGACAGACATGACCCCACTCGCCCTATGGACAATTCGTGGAATAAAGGTAATGAACAGCGACATGCACTGACAAATATGTTTTTGTTCGCATTTTACAAAGCTAAACATGCACGTTCAATGAGGTCTTATGAGGAGGACATCCCACTTTTAAAAAGGATTGGAGTTAATGTGGGAGCCGCATAATGCCCTTTATTTTGAATTGGTGCTTTTATGTTTATTTTTTTACATTTCACTTCAAAGTAATGGCAATTTTGTTGTGCCAGTTGATGTTAATCAAGCATTAATTGTTAATATAATTAATTAAAGTTAACTGGCTCTAAGTAAAGCTTGTCATAAGTTTATCGCATCAGGCGGGTCGGCTCTCAAGCTCAATGAGGACCAAGTCACATCTCCAGGTCCTCCTCTGAGAACCTGGGCAAAAAAAATATGTGCACTCCTGTGCATAATGTATGTTTATGTTTTTGTGTTTTTAATTTGGATTTTTTCATTTTTATTTTATATTCACATTATTAACATTCAAATCGATTCACAGAGTCGTGAATGAAATGAGCAATATTGACAAATAATGTTTCTATTCATTTGGTGATTGGCACGTTTCTTGGTGGAAACACGAAGAAAATCTTGTTTGTTTTCTGGACTCAAAAGAATTACAGAAAGCAGAAGATGTGTTCAAACACCCGAAGGGCCCAAATAGAAGCGCCTGAACTTGGCAAACACTTCCTTTTCCTTCTCATCGTCTAATTTATCATCCTTTATATCACCGCTGACCCATGTATACCAAAGACATGACCTACGCACATATACACATGCACGCTCGCGCGCACACACTCACAGTTACCTTGGAAACCAGACTAGCTCTGTAGGCAGCCAAGGCTTTCAGGTACTCCTTTTTAGCCGCTTCTGTTTTCCTCTTGTAGTTCTGCGGAAACAAGCAACGACAACAGTGACAGATGATTACAAAGTGAGCACACACCGAGATGTCAATACAATGAGGAACTTACTAACTCATTAGCTAACTAAGTAACAAGCTAACACATACTAATTTAGCAGCCAGATAACTAACTGACTTACTGAGTCACATTTTTACTGAGGAAATTACTTACATAATGTTGTAAAAAAATAAACATTGGCCAGATTTGAACCAAAATCCTTTATTTTTCAGTGTAGTTCAACAAAGTGGAGTTGTCACAGGTAAATAGGGATTCTACTCCTGGAAGCGGGGTCATTTTCTCTCCAAGAGTTGGTCTAGAATAACCATTAAGGATTCATGCGCTCTGACCGCACAAGTCGTATAGGCAGGCTGTCAACCACGACTAACACGGACAAACAAACTCACAGAGACACATTCGAGGAAAACAAGGTGGATACAATCTCTTGGCCAAACAATTGGTGTTCATCCTTTCACTTGTTTTTGTTTAAAATTTAATCTTTGCCATCTTTAACATAAAAGTATGCTGATTGTTGTTATTTTTTTGGCGGAATTATAATTGTACCCTAAATGGTAATCTCTAATGTGTATAACTAGAAAAATGATTAGTCGAGTGAAATAATACTAAAATTTAACTAGAAGATGCAATTTCTGAAAAACGTGGATGGGGATACTTTTCTCTCCAATGGGTCACTTTTTTCAGATTTTTGGTCCAGTGGCGCCTCCAGAAAATTTTCATATGGGTGACCAGACGGGGCCACTTAAAATCTTGGGGTGGCACACTAAAACTAAAAGCCATAATTTCCGGTTTATATTATTTTGTTGTAATAGAGAGGCCAGTAAAAAATATCAGAAAGACTCAAAGTGTCTATGACAGCAAAAAGCATGTTTATTTCGTATTTCATGCGGTATTTTATGCTCCTGAATGAAATGGACCGCTTGGATGTGTGTGGAAGCGATCGATTTATACATTCAATTTTTTAAATCCCGCGCCATGAATAAAAGTGACTTCCTGGATTGAGGAGGAATGCGAATGTGACGTCACCCGGGTCAGCATCTCACAATACAGGACTGCTTTGGAGCATGCAGATGGACTGCGGATTCAACTGACTTTGCGGATTAATTTTTTTATTTCTCGCATCACGGCTGCCAAATGTGCTGCAGGGTTTTGTTGCTGCACCAGGGAGAGGTGTGTGAGCCGTTTTGGGTTTCAACAAGTTCCTGTTCAGCGCGGAGATTGGCCAAAACAAGTCCGACAACTGTGGGACCATTGGACTTATGAGGAAGTGAGTAAACATCGTGTTTTGTATTATGTCAAATACTGGGATCATGGCACACGTTGTAATAAAGAGGTGTCTCGCATTTTGTGCCTGACAATGATCCTTGTCCACCGAGAAGGCCACTCGGCCGACGACCGGCGGCTTGTCGCACACCCCCCTCGGTCCTCTTCGCGTGCCCGCCAGGAGAGCACTATAGTCAGCTTATGCTCGTGCGGTTCTCCATATCGTCCAGACTTCCAGCCCTCTCTGCCCTCTTCGTGTGGCCTGCAATAGACCACTATCCTCGAGTTGGGCCCGGCTAGCTACGCGCTCCTCCGGTTTGTCCGGCGGTCATTCTCCAGCTGCTTCCCCGGCAACGATAACTCCTGCCCGCAGTAGGGGAACGACGAGCTGTAACTTCCTCGCTTCCGGGGGGTTCCGATCCGTGAAGACAATTGACAAACCCCGTGTGACATAATCCAGGGTAGTTTTGTGTGATTTTTCACTTTGAAAGGCGAGACTAAGACTTGGAAACGCCGCTTGGTTTGGGTTAGCATGTCAGCTAGATGTCATGCCTCCTGGTTTGTTTACGCTCTCCGAAGCTGGGGCAGGGAAATTACAAAAAAGCCCAACTAACTCCAGTGGCATAAAGTAGCATTCGGGAGGTGCAAGTCGACAGTTTTTACCATTGTGGAGTAATTTTGCCATGTCGTATTGAATAAATTCATTTTTAATATTTCATATTCCGTTTAGCACAAGACTATTATTTGTCATGACCATACAATTCATTTAGAAATTGGGGAAAATACTTAGATGAAAAGAATATCTCGTAAAAAAAATTGGATTAGTGAGACTGAAACGATCACATTTTGCAGCTCTCTTCGTCGCATTTTCCTCATTTTGAATAACTCCCCCTCAATGGGCTGAATTCTAAATCAGATGAAATCGTGACCCTGATGACGTCATCCTGCAGCTGGGGACGTTAGAACGCTATAATGACAGGCGGGGCTAAACAGCAGATTAAAAGACTAATTTCCCGTCATCTGCGCTTTGCCAAATTGTTGTATATAGTCGAATCGTCTCAAAATATGATTCTAATTCACATAGTAATGGTATTTGAGATTTTTTTTATGCTGTCACAGGCACTTTAATGACATGCCTAGTGATATATTTTGGTTTATTGTGTGATATATTTTGGTTTATTGTGTTATATTTCATGTAATTATATGCCAAGAGGTTCATTGATGTATTTTTATCTTATCTAAGACTCATGTTGTTCTGCAGGCTAGCATCAGTGCTAATGTTATTGCTAGGTACAGTGCCTTGCAAAAGTATTCGGCCCCCTTGAATCTTGCAACCTTTCGCCACATTTCAGGCTTCAAACATAAAGGTATGAAATTTAATTTTTTTGTCAAGAATCAACAACAAGTGGGACACAATCGTGAAGTGGAACAACATTTTATGGATAATTTAAACTTTTTTAACAAATAAAAAACTGAAAAGTGGGGCGTGCAATATTATTCGGCCCCTTTACTTTCAGTGCAGCAAACTCACTCCAGAAGTTCAGTGAGGATCTCTGAATGATCCAATGTTGTCCTAAATGACCGATGATGATAAATAGAATCCACCTGTGTGTAATCAAGTCTCCGTATAAATGCACCTGCTCTGTGATAGTCTCAGGGTTCTGTTTAAAGTGCAGAGAGCATTATGAAAACCAAGGAACACACCAGGCAGGTCCGAGATACTGTTGTGGAGAAGTTTAAAGCCGGATTTGGATACAAAAAGATTTCCCAAGCTTTAAACATCTCAAGGAGCACTGTGCAAGCCATCATATTGAAATGGAAGGAGCATCAGACCACTGCAAATCTACCAAGACCCGGCCGTCCTTCCAAACTTTCTTCTCAAACAAGGAGAAAACTGATCAGAGATGCAGCCAAGAGGCCCATGATCACTCTGGATGAACTGCAGAGATCTACAGCTGAGGTGGGAGAGTCTGTCCATAGGACAACAATCAGTCGTACACTGCACAAATCTGGCCTTTATGGAAGAGTGGCAAGACGAAAGCCATTTCTCAAAGATATCCATAAAAAGTCTTGTTTAAAGTTTGCCACAAGCCACCTGGGAGACACACCAAACATGTGGAAGAAGGTGCTCTGGTCAGATGAAACCAAAATTGAACTTTTTGGCCACAATGCAAAACGATATGTTTGGCGGAAAAGTAACACAGCTCATCACCCTGAACACACCATCCCCACTGTCAAACATGGTGGTGGCAGCATCATGGTTTGGGCCTGCTTTTCTTCAGCAGGGACAGGGAAGATGGTTAAAATTGACGGGAAGATGGATGCAGCCAAATACAGGAACATTCTGGAAGAAAACCTGTTGGTATCTGCACAAGACCTGAGACTGGGACGGAGATTTATCTTCCAACAGGAGAATGATCCAAAACATAAAGCCAAATCTACAATGGAATGGTTAAAAAATAAACGTATCCAGGTGTTAGAATGGCCAAGTCAAAGTCCAGACCTGAATCCAATCGAGAATCTGTGGAAAGAGCTGAAGACTGCTGTTCACAAACACTCTCCATCCAACCTCACTGAGCTCGAGCTGTTTTGCAAGGAAGAATGGGCAAGAATGTCAGTCTCTCGATGTGCAAAACTGATAGAAACATACCCCAGGCGACTTGCAGCTGTAATTGGAGCAAAAGGTGGCGCTACAAAGTATTAACGCAAGGGGGCCGAATAATATTGCACGCCCCACTTTTCAGTTTTTTATTTGTTAAAAAAGTTTAAATTATCCAATAAATTTTGTTCCACTTCACAATTGTGTCCCACTTGTTGTTGATTCTTGACAAAAAATTAAAATTTTATATCTTTATGTTTGAAGCCTGAAATGTGGCGAAAGGTTGCAAGGTTCAAGGGGGCTGAATACTTTTGCAAGGCACTGTAAATGGCGATTAACACCTGTAGGTAAGGTAAAAAGAAACTGTTGCTGCATCCACTTACAACCAATGTCTCTAACCACTCCCAGCCGCTTTCATTTCAAATTAATTTCAATATTGCTAACGATTTGCACAGCGACACTGACTTTTAAACAAATTACTGCCGCCTAAGGATGTCTAATTACCACAAAAAAAGCGGCTTCATTAGCCGACGTCGGGAGGCTGCGGGTCAGTGCGAATTAAAGCTGAGAGTGGCGAACGTACGCTGTCTTCATCACCCTGGCACAGAGGTGCGGCGCTCGAATTAGCCCCTTAATTGTAGCTTAATGAAATGTGCTTGTTTGATAAGCACTTAATTACAGGAGACAATAATGCTGCACCCAACGGACAGCCAGCTGAGTGATGAGTTCTGTGCAAGAAGGAGAAACAACCTCAATTGATGATTAAAGCTGTGACCAACAGGCCTTCGCCTTTCTTTGGCAAAACAAAAAAATATTAAGTCATACACAGTAAGTGGAATATTGGATGATTTAGATATGAATCATTGTTTGTCTGTTGGAAAGTAGGGCTTTTTTTTAGTGAAAATACACTTAAAAATGCTGATCAAAACCAAGATAAGATTAGTTGTCCAATTTTCAGGCACCGGTCCTTTTATCATGCGTCCTTTGTTAGATAGCCATGTCTGCCAAATTTTATGTTAATTAATGAAACTGTTTTCAGGGGCTGATTTTACTTATGTACTTCACAACAATCCTCTAAATCAGGGGCGTCAAACTCTGTTGTGGGTCACATTTAGGCCATTATGTCCGCCAACTAGTGCTGTAACAATTAACTGACAACTAATCAGTGTTCTAGGTTTCCTCAAGTTAAATTTAAGACTTTTTAGGACCTAATTAAGACCATAAAAAAAAAAACCCTCATACCTACAGTATTTCACAGCCATATCAACAAAGAAAAACAAAACCTGTGAATTTGTGTTAATGTATTTCTCGAATGTGGAAATGTGGAATGTTTGTGACCACAGGTCAAGTAGAGACATTCTCTTTAGCATTAGCATTTAGCATGGCGAGAGTCATCTTAAACTCTTGGGCAACCACAACACCTTTGCTTTCATGGTTATTGTGAAGGCAAACGATGTGCATAGATCCCCTCTCGCAAATCCACTAGCAATCGTAGCTGGGCTGGGATGCAGGGGGGCTGCAGGACTAGCAGCTAGCTGGCTAGTTTTAGCTGCTGTCGCTTCACTAAAATGAGCAGCTTGCTGGCTGGCTTTAGCTTCTGTCTCTTCGGGCTCGTATGCAACTGGCTGTCTTATACAGGCAAATTGAAAAACACCGGCAATGGAGGAGTTTTTCTCTTTCCTCTCATGGAGGTTATGTGCTTGGATGATTTAGCATGGGACTCTAGCACCTTCATGCCCATTGTACCCAGCTGAATCTTCGTTTTGCATACGATGCAAAAAGCCTCGAACACACTGCTTGTTTACTCAACCACGTTTCGTTGAATTTACATTTGCCAATCTCTCTAATATGAAATGTATGGCTAGGTGTAAAAAAAAAAACTGTGTAGTGTTGAGCATGACATTATGTCGGGACTCCCGTCGTAACATTGTATTCACGCGGGAATCCTGCGGGACGGGGCTGAGGTTGCGTTCTCAGTGATTGGCTCTTCTGCCCTGTTTATTTATTTAGGCTATGTTATTTAATCAAAATGACAAATGACACTTTTGAGAAGAAATGACACAGGGAGAAGTTACATACATCATACATTTTAAGACCCAGGTATGAAAATTCAATACTTTTCCAAAACTTTTTAAGGTATCATTTCCAAATTCATAAATTAAACATTTTAAAGACTTTTTAAGACCCTGCGGGAACCCAGCTAACTGATGATCAAACGAATCGACTATTTTGAGTCGATGACTCTTTTACAGACATTGTTGACCTCAAAGTTGTCCACAAGCTCTTTTTTTGAGTCTCTTAATAGAAAATATTTTTAAAATGAATTTTTAATTAATGTTTTTTATTTACATCATTTAAAAAAATAAATATAAAAACAAACCAAAAATACCCTTTTTTATTTACTTTTAATTTTGTTTATTTTTCATTTACATTTTTAAATAATAAAAAGTAGAAAAAAACAAATATGCTTTTTAAAAAATATGTTCATTTTTGTAAATGATTAAAAAAAAAATACTACAATTGTAGTCGTCAATAAAACATCGAGGACTACATAAATCAGAATATTAATTAATAAAAATAAGATAAAATAAAAATAAATAAATAAATGCATTGCATTTAAAT
Organism: Corythoichthys intestinalis; assembly: GCF_030265065.1. Taxonomy (NCBI): domain Eukaryota; kingdom Metazoa; phylum Chordata; class Actinopteri; order Syngnathiformes; family Syngnathidae; genus Corythoichthys; species Corythoichthys intestinalis. The sequence continues at coordinate 21,892,712 of NC_080403.1, read as the reverse complement.
GTTATTTTAGCAGGAAACATAAATTAGATGCACATGACTTACTTTTGCGAGTCACACAAAATGAGCCGAGATCTAGCCCCTGGCTTTGAGTTTGACACCTGTGTTCACACTGATCATAGGACAGAAACTATGTTCACCCACATTAGTTGGCATAGGCAAGTCAAATCTTGGCAATTAAATGACACTCATTTTTCTAGGATAAGTGCTTTCAATTGAAACTCAATTGGGAAGGCTGCGTTGAATCACAAGCCTCTCAAATATGCTGAAATTGGAAGATGTTGATGATGAGTTCAGGCATGATTCCCCAAATGTTCTGTTATCAAAGCCGCCAACTGTCATGTCAATCGGTCACATTGTTACCTGTGACATTGCTACTAGCCTTAAAACACAAAGATGTTTTCAAAGATATACCGTACATGCATGCAAAGTCGCTGAGTTTTCAGGCAGTCTTGAGACCCCCAAAACGGTGATAAAAGGTCAGAAAAAGAAACTACTTGGAGAAAACAAATCCAATAGGGAGAGATAAATATGCTTAAAATCTATCTTTAACCTTCCCATACTTCACAGACAGCATTCTTCCCTGTACTGCAAAAAAAAAACAACAACCCAAAAAACAGAAGTATTTTAATGTTAACACAACAAAACAAAATGCCTTTGTGTTTCTGGGGCAGCTTCAATATGACGTCACTTTAAGGACAAAAACAGCCCAAATACTGCATTGATCTCACACAGCAAAGCCTCTGGGATTTAAAAGGGAGAAAATATGGTGTTTCAATAATAATAGAAAGGCAAGTATAAACATAAACATGCATAAAAGAAAACTCAAGGACAACACTGTCGACTACAAAATCACAAAAAGAAAAAGACCCCAACAAAGACACTTTAGTCGTGGTTCAACAACAATAACAGCACGCATCACCTAATTGGAAAATATTGTTAACATAGGGCAACTTGACGGTGTCCTTGAACACAACAAACAGCCACATCTTAGTAGCATATGGTCTTGATTTATTCATTATCTACCTACCTACCTAGCGATGGACCAACCAACCAACCAATCAATGTATCTATCTACATACAGTATTTATGTACGTATCTGTACTGTGTCTACAGTTCTGTTCAAAATTATCCAACCCCCCTGCAGTATAGTAAAGTAGTTTGAGATTTGATCTGTTTATGAATGAGATCAAATTAAAAAATGTCAGACTTGCTTTAACACAATACGGCATTGGGGGTTGAATAATTTTGCACACAACTGTACCTACCTGTAGAGGTGTGACAATATATTGTGATATCGCAATACTTTGTATCCCAGTAGGTTTATAATACTCTCCAGAAATTGATATATAGTTAAAAAAACATATGTCAATATTTAATAAAGGAACCATCAGGTTCTACCGAAATTCTCCACTAGACCAAAATTTTCTACTAGAATACTGTCTACGTTAACTCACAGGCTGCCAATTCATTTTGAGTTGAAGGGGGTGAATGAATGAATGTTCAATGAGTTAAGAACAACTTTTTTTTTTTTACAAAAATGCTACAACAATATAGTGTTGCTGTATTCATTTACAGTACTGCACTGAAATATTTTCCTAATCTCTGGGGGAGATCAAATTTTCTGACAGATTATCCAGGACAATGCAAAAAACATTTATTTTTACATTCGGAAATAGGTCGTTTTTCTCTTTAATAGTTGTATCATAGAATATCATAGATTGCTTTCCTGACACATGTATCAATATTTGTATAGTATAGGAAGGCACCAAAAGGTTCCCGCCCCATTTACCTGTATCCATTTATGTAGAGTATCTATTTTTATCTATTTAAATATCTACCTAACAAACTACCTTTATCTACCGACGTGTCTATTTACATATCTACCTAAAGATCTTCCTGTATCTACCAATGTTTCTATTTACGTATCTACTGTACCTACCTATATATGTATTCAACTGCAGCTACCTGTATCTATCTACGAATCTATTGACCCATGTATTTATCTGTATCCACCAATTCTACCGACGTATCTATCTAACCATGTATTTATCTGTATCCACCTATATCTATCTACGAATCTATTGACCCATGTTTTTATCTGTATCCACCAATTCTACCGACATATCTATCTAACCATGTGTTTATCTGTATCCACCTATATCTACCAATGTATCTATTTACAAATCTACCTGTATCTACTTACAGGAGTAAACTAGTATAAGGGAAATTAGCCCTGTGGGCCAGTGTCTTTTGAAGTTCATTGGCCCCACTAGCAAAATTACTGGCACAGGTCAATGTGTCAGTTGCTGATTCCGATAATCATGAAAAAGAACAATTTGCTTGAATAGCATGAATAACATTCATTTATTTATTTTTAGGTAGATTGAATGAAAAGTGCAGGAAAACGGATCAAAATCATGAATCTCGTGCAAATAATCCTACTCCCATTCAATTATAACTCCTGTATAGCCAATGTTTTTTCCTGTGAGCTTCAGGGGAAGGCCAGCCCGCGCTGGTGTCCCTGACAGTTTTAAAAGTACGTCCGAGCCATTTATATTGTCGACCCATGACTTATCTATTTATGTATCTCCCTGTACCTGCCTATTTTATTTTTTTTATATATATGCAATGTATCTCCCTGTACCTGCCTATTTTTTTTTATATATGCAATATAATATTTGGACCATTGAATGTTTTGTCTTCCCACTCATTTTCCCCAAAAGGTCAAGTGAAAGTTAGTTTTTATCTTTCATACCATAACCATTTGTCATGTTAATTTGCACCACTGGAAAGAATTCTTTTACGCTCTGTGGCGATTTATTAATTCGAATTATTTTACCTATTAGTCAGCCCAATAATGGTTAAAGCACCTTCTCGCCATAACATAGCCATTAGTGCAACCAACGATGTGCCCTGACAAGTGACTCATTTGATTAATCTGACAAATGAGCAAACAAAATGGTGAAAAAAAATTGCAGCGAAATGGTAGGATTGTCTTTTTTTTCTCCCTCTTCCCAGGTAACGCTATGAATGAATCTTCATAGAAGCAGTCGGCATGCGATGGGTTAAAGACAGCATCAAACAATAACAATTCAGCAGCAGATGTCCTTGAGGCCAAACCAAGGACGCTAATTTCCTATTCCCCCGGCGTGATCAAATCACCCGGCAACACGTATAAATAAAAGGACAGGAAATGAGGAATTCACATTCAGTGGTGTCAGACGCCCAAATGAAGATTCATGGCGAGGAGGCGCACTGAAGGCGGCAAAAATTAACTGCGAATGAAAGCGACCGACAGCCTCCAAAGTCCGGCACCTGGAGTGTGTTTGGTGGTACACAAACACACGATCAACTTGAGGCCTTTTGTCAGCCATGTGGGAGCTTTTACTCAAACTAAATAGAACAAATTTGTGTCAACACGTAAATCATCAGGTTTCGGGATTTCATCTCAGTCAGCATCAGCTTGTTTAACTCGGAAAACCTGTTTTTTTGTTGTTGACTTTCTTGACATGCATTCTTGGACTTACAATAGTGTCAAATTTACTGTGCTCGAGCATACATGTTTCTGGAGCTGAATTGGGTTTTATGTCTATTCCTTAAACTTTACTGCCATTTAAACGAAAATCACCAAAATGACCCTAAAATGGCCTATTCCAACCAAAATGTCATATCTAGCATGACCTATTGATAATATTTATGGGTCCACTTGTTAAAGGTGGTTAAAATTTGGTAACAAAGAGATAAAATACCTTGGGTTTCCTTTAGCACGATTCTGGTAAAATCAAAATCACCCAGAACTGCACATAATAAAGCAAAATGGCATACTTCCCAGGCATGGCTTTATGAGACTTTTTGTGTGTCTCTACTCAGACAATTAGACAAAATTTCAGATGACTAAAGGAAATGTGTTGATGGGCAACAGGTAATTGCTTAAATCATCCTAATTTGGCAAGTTTAAACCAAACTTTCATAATAAAAAAAAAAAATAAAAAAAAAAACTACCAAAGTTTGAAAGCTAATGGAAGCAGGCTCTGGTGATTTAATTTTAATATTATGGTTTGTTTTACAACAAAGTTTTCACAATTGTCACTAGAGGTGGGAATCTTGGGGCACCTAATGATTCGATTACGATTCAGAGGCTATGATTCGATTATAAATTGATTTAGTTGCCCCCAAACACCCCCAGCTATTAGCTGCTTTTAATGTTTCGTACATTAGTTACAAAAACTGTACAAAAATCCTCTCAGGCTTAAATAATCTATTATTTCAGTATCAAGTTAACAGTTTAAAACAGTAAATAAAATACTCAAATTCCCATTCTGTATCAGCAACTTTGTCTACTTTAAAACTGTTTCATCATTTAAAGATAGATTCAAGTCAAGATTTAGCAGATTTAGGGGTAAAATAAGATAAAAAGTTACTTAGTAGTGTTGCACCGATACCATTTTTTGGGCCCGATACCTGGCTGTCCAGTATCGGCCGATACCGATACCATTCCGATACCACTCTGTTTGCAAAAAAATAATAATATATGTATATGTATGTATAAGGGCTGCAACGACACAGTTAAGTCACGGTTCGGTACGATTTTCGATACAATTCAATACATTTAATGCTCTGAAACAAAATACTTTTTTTTTTTTTTTTAAATGGTTTTTTTTGTTTGCTATCAAGCAAAAATAACAAAGTCATCATATAATGAAGCATTTTATGGCATAATATTTATGTGCTTAATTCTTACTGGTCTGAAAAAATTTGTATAAAAGTGCTGAGAACATTTCCGAGTCTATCTGTGTTACGTACTGAATTACCAGTATTTGCAGCATTATCTATAGTCACTGGTATGGATTGATTTGGCCAGCTTAACTTCCATTCCGTCATGGCGGTTTTTAATTCATTATTGTAGTATATGGATTACGCATCGCTCTGGGCTCACGCAGCTAATGGCATGGGATCTAACGTAACACATATAGGTTGCTATTTGATTATATCTCATGTGCGCGTGAGTGTTTTCTGGGAAATAAGAAAGAAAGAAAGAAAGAAAGTCAACAAACGCCACAGAAGTCACCTCTGCTCATTACTGCACAACACCAGCATATGACAATCGACTTTCATAAACAGGACGAGTTTGAAGTACGGCGCTCTTCATTGTTCATCATGAAACCGAGAGTTTGCTTAGTGACCCATGGTCTTAACCTTTCTGATCCCAACATTGTCGCAAAAGCCGACGCCAGTAAACGAATGCTAACCGTTTGTGAATGCCATATTTATATGAGCAGCGTGTCATTGCGGATTTGCGTTGTTGCGAATGTGACGAGCGCACGCAGGTCCGCGGGTGAGGCGATGCATGGAAAACCTTCCCTCCGATGCCTTCAAGTAGGGACGCTGACGGCTGCGCCGGTGGCTCGAGCTTTATTGGCGCAGTGGTTAGCGTCCTTACACTGTTGAAATGGAGCACGTTGTGCAGCGCGGCGTGGATTCGCTTCCCAGCCTGGTCAGAGAGGTGGGAGCAGATCGCGTCGGGGTGCGGCGCGTTTCAAACAGGTTATACGAACACACTTATTACTAGAGCTGGGAATCTTTGGGCACCTAACGATTCGATTACGATTACGATTCAGAGGCTCCGATTCGATTATAAAACGATTATTGATGCACCCCACTCCTTTTTTTTTTTTTTTTTTTTTTTTTTTAAATTTGTTTTGTACATTAGTTCCAAAATTGCTCAAAAATCCTCTCAGGCTAAACCAAACTACTATTTCAGTATCAAGTTAACATATAGCAGTAAACAAATATACAAAAATAACAGTAAATAAAAAACTCCAGTCCCCATTCTATATCAGCAGCTTTAAACTACTTTCAATTAATTTAATGTTGTGAATCAACCGTTTAAGTTGTTAAAATTGCTCCTGTTATTCCATAATTTCTCTTTTGTCTACTTTCAACATGTAAAAGTTTTAAAACTATTTTAAAGATAGATTCAAGTCAATATTTTACCGATTTAGGAGTATTTTAGATAAAAAGTTAATTAGGTTCGCTTGGAAGGTTCGCAACAACAGCCTTGCAGGGAAGTGTACTGCTTTAAGATGGCGGCCGTTACTAACGCCCCCATCTAGTTTTTTGTAGATGTGCTGGTAACGATACCGAAGCTATAATGCATCTAGTCTTATATAAATGATATCTACCGTAACATAATGTGGCTTGTAGCAGCTTTTCGGCAGCAGTCAGGTATGTTGTTGTTGTTGTCTAAGAATCGGAAATTTTGCACACCTCTACTTATTACTGAAGACGAATGTGTTTATTTTGTTTGATAAATTAGAGACAAAATCACACAGATGTTATGCATCGGGATTTGGGAATTTAGCTCACTTGGGGAGGACAGTACAGTTGCGATCAAGTGATGCCAGTAGCTGGTATCGGCGCCCTTGGTACTCGACGATACCGATAACACGAATTCGGGCCAGATCGGCGCCCCCTGCCTATACTGGTATCAGTGCAACTTTATTAATTAGGTTCGCGACAATAGCCTTCCAGAGAAGTCTACTGCTTTAAGATGGCGGCTGTTTACTAACGCCGGCGAGTCTGTCATTTGGCTTCTAGTTTTCTATACATGTGCTGGACTTGAGTTACTGATTGCAGCGAATAGATAGATAAACAATACACATACTATCGATGAAGAAAAAAATAACATGGTCATTGAGGTGTTTCCTGATTGTTGCCAAAAGTGGGTGGTCTTGAACGCTACCCATTACAGCACCAGCACAGAGTTGAAAAGAGAATCACGTTTGCTCACAATGTGTCTCACGTGCTTCGAGTAAAAAAACAGTACACGACAGTCCTCTTAGATCTCAAAGTGCAAAATAAGGCGTCATTATAACCTGTTGGGCAGAAAATGATGCCAATAGCCAGCAATCAAACTAAGTTTAAGACTCAAGATTCATTCGTTTTTAAGCAAGCTTACGGACTCTCGGGAGCAACATTTGATAAACTGGGACAGGCAGGATGATCACCGACGACGTGGACAGCGCATTTACGTGACAAAAATAAGATAAGGTGATGCAAAAAAGTAATCAAACCGCTGTGTGTGTGCTAATGCCATCCACACGACAGCTCTGGATACTAACTATCTTTATAATAATGTAACAAATAGGGTTATACTATAGTGGGGGTATTTGCTTGCGTTCCTGAATGCAATGCATGACTTACGGAGGTGCGGCAGACAACAGCCGTGTGTTGTATAAGTTCCAAAAATAAAGAATTGTAACTTTACTAAGCGGGTGACACTTTGTAGACGTTACAATAATATTGAAATAAGTTGGTTCACACAGTAGTTTAGCGTGAAGATCTGCAAACATTTTTTCACATCACTCTCCGGCTCCGTCACTAAAGCAGGAGTGCTAGCTGTCACTAGTGAACTTGACACATGTAGCTACTCCTAGTCTCATCCCATTTTTGATGTTCATTTTGCTTTTGCTGCTCGTTTTGTGAAATATCGACAGGGCTATCCTTGTCATTAATATTATGTTCGCGTTCAAATTGGAAGGGTAGAATGGACGACATGTTTATGTAGTTCACGAGTGACACTGTGGAAGTCTGGCAGCGAGCCCATTTGACGTCACCAAGCTGCGACGTCAACAACAATAATGGCAACCTACTAGTTAAAATAATTTTACAAATTTTATTAAAAAGAAAACATTAAGAAGGGTTTTAATATCAAATTAGTATAACTTGTACTAGCATTTATGTTCTATGAACTACATGTATTTCTATCCTTGGATCCCTTTAAAGACAAGCATAAATAGTCAAAATGACCTCAAAGTGTTCGTTTCAAACCAAATCAGTAGACTTTTGGTGACCCTTTTGTGAGTTTACTCATAATTGATATGACTTCTTGAGACTTTTTCGTGGGTCATGTTGTGGTAAAACTTTGAACCAAAAACCATGTTCTTAACTGAAACTGGCGGGAGGGGCTGAATTTTCAAAAATATATTTTTAATATTTATAATTTACGCATATATTTTTATATTACATTTCAATTTAACACAGTGCTGGTATATGGCTTCAGTACCTGTTTCTGCTCCTCTCCCAGGCCGTCCCACATGGAAGCGACGATCTTAGACACGTCTCCAAATGTGGCATTGGGATTCTGCCCTTTAATGGCTGCCTGAGTGTCCCTGAAGAAGAGCGCGTATGCCGACACGGGCTTGGTGGGCTCGTTAGGGTCCTTCTTCTTCTTTTTCTTCTGCGGTTTGGGCTTGGGCTTCATCATCTCGGAGGATGGCCGTTTTTCACCTGTCATCTGGAAAAAAGGCAAAAAAACAAGCTGATTGAAAGCCTAGTTTAAATAATAAAAGCCTCCTCATTGACAATGTTTTAAAGAACCCTGAAGAGAAGCACTAGCCTGCTGCTGTACCAGAATGACGCAATAGCCAAATCCATTAAATCTTTTTCACCAAGTTATATATATATAAAAACATGGACATTTCTGAGCAAGAGGAATTTTAAATCACCTGCTGGATCTGCTCCAGCTTTGATGGTGGTCTCACAAGCAGAGTGGAGAGTGCAAATGGAATTACTTACCGATAGAGAGAGAGCGAGAGATGCTAATCATTTTTATTCGCACACGCTGAGAAGAGGAAATATTCCGGGATAGTCTGCTCTTCTAATATCTAATAGTGTTAAGAGCTCCGAAGCGCTCATTTACATCCTGCCATATACGTGAAGCTCACTGTGTTCTCTGATGAAAACAAAGCAAATCCACTCACACATGTTGGCCAATAGGCAATTTAGGACAACAGTTTTTTCCAATTTAGCACACAAATGAATGCAATAAAACCCTGTAAACTTAGTAGTAGCTCTTTAACTCAATATGTCAGTATGCAAAATGCATTTCAAGTACTTCATCTTGGCCCATTAATATAACAATTTGCATCATCCATTTATCCTTTTTTTTTCTTTTTAGCGATAGCTAATGCCAGATTCCATTTGGCAACAGAAGCTGGGGAGACCCTGGAGTGTCTATCAATCACAGGGCACATTCATCCCTTTTATAAAAAAAAAAAAAAATTTTTTTAAACAACTGGTCTAGGGTTACGGCTGAGCTAGGGACTATTATATTTCGCTTTTGATAAGTGAAGTGGTGGACATCCTTGACTGGTCACAAGTCAATCTATATATCACACAAATCCACTTTCTTCATACTTAAAAACTAGAAGTCGCGTTTTTTTTTTTTTTTTCTATAAAGAAAGACCAGAAAGGCGTCAAATGACCTCGATACCAAACTGACTACCTTGCTTTGTCAAACAATAGACCACTCAAAAACGGAATCTAGCAGACAAACCCCCTACACCCTCCTGTTGAGTCGCGGCCTAGGTGTGAAGGGGGGGTTTCACTCTGGATAGCTGCAATTAGCATCTTGAATATTTGCAAATCCAGGGCTCCCTTGGCTTTGTCAAACACGGAGGAACACGGAGATGTCCAGTCGCCGTGTTCTACAATATGTTTGACATGGCAGCTGAATATGGGAATATGTAAAAAGGTGTTCCGCCCGATTGCCTGCCTGAGTGGTCCACTGTCCGACAAAGCCAAGGCAGTCCTGCCCTGCAAACACTGAAGAGGCTAATTGGAGCAATCCAACCCTGTGGTTTTACGAGTGTGAATGTAAATGACTAATGAGGACCTCAAAGCTCACAAAAGATGATTAGGGTCAGATGACCCTTCTCTGGATACAAAAAGGATCTGTATCAACTGATCCACCTTTGATAGTTCATAAACACAATTATCCAACATCCATAGTGACATAAGGTAATCATTTCAGCAGCAAGCCAACATAAATGCTGTGAATTGCTTTCTTCTGCATGCTTTGAATGGGAAAATGCAGCACCATCTGGTGGAAAAATAAACACAATTAACTGTAATTGCCAGTTGAAATAGCTACATGAAGATTTGTTCATATCAAGACAATTGTGGAATCAAAAATGGCATATGAAACGGAATGTTTTCTTGTGTGTTTTTTTGCCACCCAATACAGATTCCGATACACGGCTGTGCAGTATCGGCTCATGCCAATAGAGTACAGTACCACACTGTTTGAAAAACAAAACAAAACAAAAAAACACACAAAATAGTTTTTATAAAGCCTGGTAACTACTGGTTACAACAGAAACGTTAGGCAATTGGCACCATGTTTTGGTACGTAACTCGCCACCTGATGGAACTTTAAATGTTTACGTTGTCCATTGTTTTACAAAAACATTTCTTCAAGATACAAGACAAAATTTGATGTTTAGGCTTTTTTCTCCCCTGGTTTGGTCCTGTGATGTTGTACATATTGGATTCTACCAACGTTAGAACTTTTATCTCTTTCACTCTGGCATTGAATGACATAGTAATAGCCCCTGGTACATTGGATTTCAGGAAGGTCCAGAATGCTCTAAAAAATGAAACCCCAAAAACTAGAGATGTCCCGATCGATCGGGTCCGATCACGTCATTTTCAAAGTATCGGAATCGGCAAAAAAATATCGGACCTGCCTTTTTTTTTAATATATATATTTTTTTTAATTAAATCGTTTTCTAATTGTATTGAACGTTACAGACAAAATGTCTTACACTCATCCAGAGTCTTTAGTTTTGGTTTAAAGATTGGTTCATAATAACAACAAACATCCTCCCCTGCCATTTGTTGTCCCACTCACAAAGTGTGGCACCGAAAAAAACTTGGAACATGTGAGTTTTTGACTGAATGTCACTTTTAAGCCTAGTAAGTAGGTAATCTACCTCTTTTGAAGATTTTTGTTATTGCACTATTCTGCACTCAGTGTTTTAGATTACATGTTTATTGTTTACATATTTTATGGCACAGTGCTGATAAGCTTTGTTTTGATCCAAAGCAGTGGAACAATGTCATGTTGGACAATAAAAAAAGATACTTGGAGCAATTGAATTGAGTTTTATTCATTTTTTTCTTAATGCATTCCCAAAATGTATATGATCGGGAAAAATTATCGGGAATGATTGGAATCGAATCGGGAGCAAAAAAAAAAGCAATCGGATCAGGAAATATCGGGATCGGCAGATACGCAAACTAAAACGATCTGGATCGGATCGGGAGCAAAAAACATGATCGGAACAACCCTACCAAAAACCTTATAGTATAAAAAGTCAAAAAGGTTTGCAACCGTGAACCACATCAGTACCTTCAAATGAGGATCGGTCTCCTCTTCCTGATTGGAACTGGAAGGGGAGGGCGTTGCCGATTTGCTCCCGGGAGGTGAGGGGGAACCGTGGGGAAGTGCGCTTCGACCCAGCTGAGGGTTCAGCTGTGAGAGCGCGCTCATCGGATTGGCCAATATCGGAGGCGAACGGTTAATCAGTGGGTGGTTACGGGCGGGATCGTAACGAGCGCCATCTGGGTGGTGCTGCTGGTGGTGATGGTGGTGGTGTTGCTGTTGTTGGTGGAGGTGGTGATGGTGGTGGTGCATAGCCATCTCGTGCATCTGGGGTGAGAGAAGAAGACCAGCTTTACTACAGTATCATCTTCTCTGCAGCCCAAGAATATGCAAATGCCAATCAGCCAAATATGCAAACAGACATGGAGAATGTATTTGTCAATTTGAGAGTGGCTACATCATGAATATGATCAAATAATATGAGTGTAGTGAGGGAAGAGACGCTCTCTAAACGGGGCTGTGGGTGCTGTTGGAATTTTTCTTCATTGACCTTCACATAAGGACGAATTACATAGCGGGGGATAAGGTAATTATGGTAGTAATGATCCCTAATATTGTTTTTGAAGAGTGGAAAACTGCAAATGTTGACATCTACACCATATTGTATGCATTAGAGGTGTAACAGTACACTAACGATTTAAACATTGGTATGTATGATGGCTGTATGCCTGTGCATATTTACATTCATTCAGTTATACTATCAGGGCATTAACTCTTTCATGCATGAATTATTATTAGTATTATTATCATTTTTACACTTACAGGGCACTCATTTAACTCATTAGCTGCCATTTACGGCTTTAGACATCCAATCACGTTTGACTGGATCCAAGCCAAAAGTGATTGGATGTGTATCGCCATCAATGGCATACAATGAGTTAAAAATATGAAGGAAAAAAAAAAATCAAAATATCAAATTTGTATGAATTTATGATTTAAAAAAAAAAAAGAAAAATACAATCATGATAAATTTGAAAATAATACTGGAATAATTATTGCTAAGTTTTTTTTTTTTTTGAAATTAGCAAAAATCTTAAGTCACTAGCCCTATAAAGGGTTAAATGTATTAAGTGTCTGCTCCCACGAAAAAACAAAACAAAAACCAATTACGAAAAATCCCTCAGTTAAAGGACACTAGAATATCAAATAATATTTTGCAATCCAAAACGCTGGCTTGTAAATGGTCAAACATCGAGGCCACTAAAATGGAAAGAGTCTGCATTAGAGCACTTCAAATAGATTCAAAATTTGTTTAGCACTTCATTTCATTATTCATATCCAGTTTAAAGAAAAGCTGTAAACATTTCCATGGACTCTTTAATAAATTGCTCGAGATCAAAAACTCAATTACGCTGCAACTGCTATGACTCACATTTAATCAAAGCTGTTTTTTTTCTAACCTTCTGGTCCAGTGATTGAAGCACAATGGCGAAAGTTCTTCAATATCCATTGTCCTTTTAAGGGTGCTCGCTAAAGTCTTTCACTGCATCGTGCTCTTAGCGCTTTTAAAAGATCCCGAATAATAAGCACATCAAACGCGTTTCTCGGAGATGCGTCGAGACAGACCGCGAGAACGATGCTTTTAATGCAGCCATAAATGGGAATACGTTGGGCAATTTACTCCATCAGAAAGTGATGAGCCAGCATTTGTTAGCGCTTTTGAGTTTTTTTTTTTTTTTTTTTAAACATTTATGACTTAAATAATACATTACACATTAGCGCCAGAGCTGCATAAGATCAAATCGAAAGGGTCGCTGCGTGCATGAGGTCTTGATAAACACGAGTAGAGGTTTAGAGATGAAGGCTCTCTAATCATAATAGGCCCCTAGTGGATTGCTTGAGTTAAAAAAAACAAAAAAACACAACAACAAAGACATGCCACGTGAGCCTCAAACTCATCATTTCCCATGTCTGCTGCCGTGAACAATGACGTTCCTTTTGCATTTCGAATAACTTCCAATCATAATTCAAAACACTTTTTTTTCAACATGGTAAAATAGCCTCACTAAAAAAAGTGAATAAAAGAGTAAAGGGGGAGTAGGAAATAGAAACCCATTAATTTTCCATTTTCCACGGGCTTGCTCTTTATGGGTCCTCACAAGCCGAGAAGCGTTGAAAAACCAATTAATCAAACATGAATGGCCTATCATAGTCACCGCGCTTCTATTTCCATAGCAACAGCCTCCTGGCGCACACACACATGCAAAAATTGTCACCCTATAATGGGAGCCACCATGTTTAATGTAAACAACAAGGAGACACAGCTACTTCTAACACATTTAACCAGCGTTAGCATCTTTTCGCTACGGTGTCATTGTTCTTTTCATCAAGCGTGTTTAACGTAGGGTTACGTTTGATTGGCTTCATATATTTTCCACATAGAAAGCAGAACAAACAGGTTCACTGTGCTGCTGCCGGTCTGTGAATCGTCCATACATTTTTTTTCCATCCCCCCGCCATCATCCTTCATACAGGTTCTCATAGCTCACAGCTTTCACTGTTTTAACATTCCAGCTGAGAGTCAAGCCCCACAACTAATGAAGCAGTCAGTCGTCAAACGAAAAAAATAAGACTGCTGTGTGCGGTAAAGTTGAATAAAATATGCCTATTTTGAAAGCTAATTAGAAAGGGAAATTGTGTCTATTTGAGGTGTGGCATTTTACTTAATAAAGTCCTATCATACTTACAGTCATGTGAAAAAATTAGGACACCCCATTAAATATTCAGTTCCTAATTAAGAAATGTTCACATATCAAACTCTGATCTTGTTTTTCTTTATATCTGCAAAAGAAAGGGATTTGATTGCAGGTACACAACAAACATTAACATTGTTTTACTCATTAAACCAAATACATCAACAAAAATGCATATTCTAACTGAGGAAAAAGTTAGGAAACCATACCACCTAATAGCTAGTGTTACCCCTTTTGGCTGAAATAACTTCAGTGGGACACTTTTTGTAGCCATCTACCAGTCTTTGACATCGGTCTGAAGAAGGTTTGCCCCACTCCTCAATGCAGAATACTTTCAACAGTGACTGACTGTTGAAGTGAGGGAAAACAGCATGATGAGATCAAAGGAGCTGTCTGAGGTCTTCAGAAAAAAGATTGTAGACGCTCATGAGTCTGGTAAGGGATTTCAAAAGATCTCAAAACATTATAAAATCAGCCATTCCACTGTCTGGAAAATAGTCTCCAAGTGGAGGACATTCAAAACAACTGCAAACATGCCCAGGTTCTGACCGTCCAAGCAACTTCACCCCGAGAGCAGACCGCAAGATGCCATAAGAACTCTCCAAAAACCCTAAAATGCCATCACCGGACCTACAGGAGGCTCGTGCTACTGTTGATGTGAAAGTGAATGCCTCTTCAATATGAAAGAGACTTCACAAATTTAACATTCATGGGAGGTGTGCAAGGAGGAAACCTTTGCTCTCCAAGAAGAACACGAAGGCCAGACTGAAGTTTGCCAGAGTTAATGTACACAAAGACCAGGACTTGTGGAATGATGTTCTTTGGACAGATGAATCTAAAATGTTATTATTTGGACACCAGAACAGAGGACATGTTTGGAGTAAACCCAATACAGCATTCCAGGAAAAGAACCTCATACCAACTGTGAAGCATGGCGGTGAACATTTCATGGTTTGGGGATGCATTGCTGCAGCAGGACCTGGCCAGCTGACAATCATAGAATTCATAGAGTGCTTGAGGAACATGTACAAATACCCAAAACATACCAGTAAATCCACCAAGGACTGGCTGAAAAGGAATAAATGGACAGTCCTGGAATAGCTGAGTCAAAGCCCAGATCTTAATCCCATTGAGATGCTGTGGGGTTACTTGAAACGGGCTGTACATGCAAGAAACCCCTCAAACATCTCACTGCTGAAAGTATTCTGCATTGAGGAGTCGGAAAAACTTTCTTCAGACCGATGTCAAAGACTTGCAGATGGCTACAAAAAGCGTCTCACTTAAGTTATATCGGCCAAAGGGGGTAACACTAGCTATGAGGTTAGAATATGTATTTTTATTGATATATTTGGTTTAATGAGTAAAACGTGGTTAATTATTGTTGTTTACCTGCAATTAAATCACTTTCTTTTCCAGACCATAAGAAGAAAAAAAAAGACATTGATATGTGAGCATTTCTTGCACCGAATATTTAATGGGTGTCCTAATTTTTTCACATGACTGTATATACAGTGGGGCAAATAAGTATTTAGTCAACCAACAATTGTGCAAGTTCTCCAACTTGAAAAGATTAGAGAGGCCTGTAATAGTCAACATGGGTAAACCTCAACCATGAGAGACAGAATGTGGAAAAAAAACAGGAAATCACATTGTTTGATTTTTAAAGAATTTATTTCCAAATTAGAGTCGAAAATAAGTATTTGGTCACCTACAAAAAAAGCAAGATTTCTGGCTGTCAAAGAGGTCTAACTTCTTCTAACGAGGTCTAACGAGGCTCCACTCATTACCTGTATTAATGTCACCTGTTTTAACTCATTATCGATATAAAAGACACCAGTCCACAATCTCAGTCAGTCACACTCCAAACTCCACTATGGCCAAGGCCAAACAGCTGTCGAAGGACACCAAAGACAAAATTGTAGACCTGCACCAGGCTGGGAAGACTGCGATAGGTAAAACACTTGGTGTAAAGAAATCAACTGTGGGAGCAATTATTAGAAAATGGAAAACATACAAGACCACTGATAAGCTCCCTCGATCTGGGGCTCCATGCAAGATCTCACCCCGTGGCGTCAAACTAATAACAAGAACGGTGAGCAAAAATCCCAGAACCACACGGGGGGAACTAGTGAATGACCTACAGAGATCTGGGACCACAGTTACAAAGGCTACTATCAGTAACACAATGCGCCGCCAGGGACTCAAATCCTGCACTGCCAGACGTGTCTCCCTGCTGAAGAAAGTGCACGTCCAGGCCCGTCTGCGGTTCGCTAGAGAACATTTGGATGATCCAGAAGAGGAATGAGAGAATATGTTATGGTCAGATGAAACCAAAATAGAACTTTTTGGTAGAAACACAGGTTCTCGTGTTTGGAGGAGAAAGAATACTGAATTGCATCCAAACCACACCACACCATACCCACTGTGAAGCATGGGGGTGGAAACATTATGCTTTGGGGCTGTTTTTCTGCAAAGGGATCAGGACGACTGATCTTTGTAAAGGAAAGAATGAATGGGGCCATGTATCGAGAGATTTTGAGTGAAAATCTCCTTCCATCAGCAAGGGCATTGAAGATGAGACATGGCTGGGTCTTTCAGCATGACGATGATCCCAAACACACAGCCAGGGCAACAAAGGAGTGGCTTCGTAAGAAGCATTTTAAGGTCCTGGAGTGGCCTACCCAGTCTCCAGATCTCAATCCCATAGAAAATCTGTGGAGGGAGTTGAAAGACCGTGTTGCCCAACGACAGCCCCAAAACATCACTGCTATAGAGGAGATCTGCATGGAGGAATGGGCCAAAATACCAGCAACAGTGTGTGAAAAGCTTGTGAAGAGTTACAGAAAACGTTTGGCCTCCGTTATTGACAACAAAGGGTACATAACAAAGTATTGAGATGAACTTTTGGTATTGACCAAATACTTATTTTCCACCATGATTTTCAAATAAATACTTTAAAAATCAAACAATGTGATTTTCTAGTTTTTTTTCCCACATTCTCTCTTTCATGGTTGAGGTTTACCCATTTTGACAATTACAGGCCTCTCTAATATTTTCAAGTGGGAGAACTTGCACAATTAGTGGTTGACTAAATACTTATTTGCTCCACTGCAGATGCAACGCTGGGCAACAATTTGAAAAAAAAAATCTCGTTTTAGGTCTGATGGCTGTTTTTAGTTTTTATAGTTTTTCTAGAGGAAAAACTGAGATCCGTTTTGGGTTCTGCATTGAAAATTAATAATAATAATAATAATAATGATAAAACACAATTAAAAAAGGAATGTAGATTTCAGACCTAATAGAACAAAAGTTTTGTTCAGCAATGTAATGACACTTGACTAAAACAGTGCAGCACTTTCTCTGACAACCCAAGTGTAAATTTCAGCTTTACAAATGCGACATCATCTGTGTAGGCATGGTGTGCACTTAGATGTGTGATAATTGCTTTTCAAACATATACAACCCCTAGCAAAAAGTATGGAATCACCAGTCTCGGACTAGCACTCACGCAGACATTTTATCATGTAGGACAAACTCAGATAAAAAGCTTGAGAAAATATTGAATTAGTTCAGAAGTGCAACTCTTTAGCATTCAGAAACACCCAAATAAATGAATAAAAAATATTGTGGTGGTCAGTAAATGTTACTTTTATAGAGCAACTGCAGGGAAGTATACATGGAATCACTCCATTCTGAGGAAAAAATATGAAATAGTGAGAGACAAAGAAGTAACAATCAAAACACATTTCTAGTATTTAGTAGCACCACCGCTGGCTTTTGGGACAGCTTGCAGTCTCTGAGGCATGGACTTGATGAGTATTCTTCATCAGTTTGGTGCCAACTCTCTTTGATTGCAGTTGCTGTGGACCATTTTTTTTTCAATTTCCACCACAGGTTTTCAATAGGGTTGAGAACTGGGCTATTTGCAGGCAATGACATTCACTGGATGAGTTTTAATCCAGTCCAAGGAATGCTTTAACAGTTTTAGCTCCGTGGCATGATGCATTGTCATCTGGAAAATGACCAACATATTTTTAATTGAAGGGATAAGAAAGCTGTCTAAAATTTCAATGTAAACTTGTGCATTTATTGAAGATTTAAGCGCAGCCATCTCCCCAGTGCCTTTGCCTGACATGCAGCCACATATCATAAAGGACTGAGGGAATTTTGATGTTTTCTTCAGGCAGTCATCTTTGTAAATCTCACTGGAACAGTACCAAACAAAAGTTCCAGCATCATCACCTTGTCCAATGCAGATTCTTGACTCTTGACATTCCTCAGAATGGAGTGATTCCATTTATATTTCCCTGTACTTGCTCTATAAAAGTAACATTGACTGACCACCGCAATGTTTTTTTTATTCATTTCTTTTAGTGTTTCTGAATGCTAAAGAGTTGCACTTTGAACTAATTCGTTTTTTTTTTCTTCAAGCTTTTTATCTGAGTTTGTTCTACATGATAAAATGTCTGAGTGAGTGGTCGTCCGAGACTGGTGATTCAGTACTTTTTGCAAAGGGTTGTAGATGTGCATAGTGAGTTATGTGTTTTAAGAAATATGCTTTTTCTTCAAAGAATATTTAAGCTTGGCGTAGCAAAGAAGTTAAAATAAACTTGCACAAATGCTTTATTTTTCCTCTGAAAAGAAAGAAACTATGGTTTGATGGCTGAATGAAAACACCAGCACACTTTTAAGTCCCGGCAACCCAATGGCAAGTCTTGTAATTAATACAGATCTTACGTATGGGTGGTTGATTATGTGTGCTATTACAGAAAAATTACATTCTCAATTTTGCAAACATGGCAAGCAGCCAGTACGATTCCATAAGCTAACATGTTGAAAATCATGATGGTATGGAAATACTGTGTTAAATTCGAGGGTAAAAACACACATGTTCACAATAGGAGCCTTGTGGAACTCCCAATTTGTCAACCCAACTCCCTGCCCAGGTGTTTGTTGGTTTTAGGTGTGCTGGGTCAATGCCAATTCAAAATTTGCCACAGCAGTGGTCAGTCTGTGTAATCCATCATCATGAGTCATTACTTTTAACCAGAGACTTGCAAATCACTGTCACAGTGGGATTAATTCATTAAAAGATTTTGCATTTAATTACCTTTTAAATGAAAGGTTCATAATTATTAACCGTGGAATTGAGCGGCGGCCATTTCAAGCCAGTCAAACATTATGAAAGATTGAGACAGAGGTTGCCGGTTGCCATAGGTACTGTATGCTAATTCATAATGGCATGGTTTGATTTCTGAGCTAGGGAGATGAGGGAGAACATTGAGTTACAGGAATTTATCGGTCAGCGCGTCCTCTGCTTTTAGCATGAATGACTCTCTGGCACTGAGATGATTTCGCTCTTAGCGGAAGCAAACATCTCACAATGAAGCTGGCCGCTTTCAGCAGTGCTTTGACTACATTTCTATTGACATACTGTCGATTGAATAAAAAACCATGAACAGCACTCGGCAAAGGCTTGAGATACTGTGAAATCACTGAGTCAATGCCTAGGATAAGGAATTTCAAGTCAAATTCAGAGACAGACCTGGTGAAAACAATGAAAAAATTATGCTATCAAACATATTAACCCTTTCAGGAACAGTGGTCACGACAGTAAACACTTGAGACCTTTGACTCTTTGTAGAGGAAGTGACTATTTTTGGGAATTTAACTTTTTCAGGGACAGTGGTCACAGCAGTGGATATATATTCAAAAGTTGACACTTAAAGGGAGCCTCAGACTTAAAGACTTGTAGGTCTCTAATAAGCCACAATTGTTCTCTTTTACCAAAATATGTTATTAGAAACATATAAAATATTGCCATTGATTTAAAAATCTATAATATTTAATACTTGTTTTGACCTAAGGAGGGCCCCGTGTTTTATGCGCGCAATGGACGCTTGGGGTGATGACGTAATTTGTCACTGTCACTAGACGAACACTACAATTCTTTCCTTCTACTCGGTCAAACGTCCAACACATGCACACATTGGTTAAAAGCGGCAAGTACTCACTATTTGTGTTTTTATTGAGTCTTTTATTACCTTTTCATTGCCTCAAAATACTTTTTGCGTTTGTTTCCCTTTCATACTTTTAGGCATTGTGTTTTCTTGTGGCAGCTTTAAAGCAGATTGTTGATCTGTTGACCACATTAGTCACGTAGCATATTTAAACCACCCTTTTTTAATATTACTACGTTTAAGTATTTTCTTAAGGCATTATTAGTATGTTCTGTTTGTATGCATCTAAACAAAACAAGCTGAAAGCGCACGGTAGTACTTTGGGTGTCAAATTCGCCTCTTGGAGGACTTTTCGCCGGTGGAGCACATTTTCGCAGACCACTTGTTTTGTCATACTCTCGTCTTGTCTAGTCCCGTCTTTCCTGTTCATTTCGCTTTTGCTGCTCGATTTGTGAAATATCGACAGGGCTGTCATGCTCATTATTGTTCCTCTCGGGTTCAACTTGAAAGGGTTTAATAGATGTTTATGTCGCTAGAGTGGAAGCCCGGCAGCATAACCATGTGACGTCCCCACCCTGCGACGTCAACAACAATGGCGACCTACTAGTTAAACTAAATTTACAAATTGTATAAAAACAAAAACATCAAGAGCGGTTCCAATTTCATATTATTTTAACATAATAAAGCTTATCTTTTAAGAACTACACGTCTTTGTATCCGTCGATCCCTTTAAGTCCTTTAACATTATATAGGGCAAGTGACTATTTTTGGTCATTAAAAAAAGTATTAGCGATTGTTATTATATATGTTTTCAAAATTATTAATCACTATAGTATTTTTCATATTATTTTTATATAATAATTAACACATTTATACATTAATACAATGTTAATGAAAGATAAAATAATTAAAATAGAATTAAGAAAAAAAGAAGTACACACTGGTTGGTTAAGCTCTAAAGCACTCTAAAGTTGATTTTTTTTTTCTTTGTATTTAATGCCACTGACGGCGACAGACGTCCAAATCATTTAAACTGAGAGGACTGGCTGTGAATGCTCATTTTGAGTACAACTGACCATGCTAGATGCCCAATCTATTTTAAGTGGGAGGGGCAAATGAACGTTTGTTGACATCCAGAGCTGTCAAAAGCAGCCAAAAATGATTAATTTATGCAGGAAAGGGTTAAAAAAAAAAAAACTTTATTTTTTTAACACTTGGGACATTTAACCCTTCATAGGTAAAGGGATTATTTTTGGCTGTATGGGATGAAAAAAAAAGATATATTAGCAATTACATTGCAATTGTCCAGGCGCAGCTAAAGTTGAAACGTATAGGCAGGAAACTGGCAGTGAGCGGGCTTTTCCTCTGCCCGTCGTCGTCTTTACCCCTGTCGTGTTTGCATTCCTGCCTTGTACATCACAGTCAAATGGGAGTCAAATAACAAAAGGCTTTCCAATTATGTGCAGCACATTGGGAGCCTGAGATGGAATATCACAAAGGCATTGTTCCCTTTTGCTCCGCGGCCGACCTCACCTCCAATTGCCTGCACCATTTGATTTAGCTAAGGGGATTTGACCAGCAGCACTGAGATGAGATGGGGGGCGGTGGTGCAGAGTGCTATTCAGATACAAGGAAGACAGAGAGATTTAAAGCAGAGGCTAAAACACCTCACCTTGGCGTGTCCTCGTGAGGAGTAGCTTCTTCACTTTATTCCCCCTCAACTTATTAGCGTCATATATTTTTTATTCATTATTGACTGGAGTCCCTTCTGGGAGCCTCAATCAATCACTTTATTCCACATTCAACTGTAAAATGGGAGCAGAAAATGAAGTCCATTAAAGATAAAACTGCGCATTATTCACTATTTGATCTGTTTTAATAAGCTCTGTCCAAACTCTAGTCATGTGACTACTCCCGTGTATGTTGTTGTCATATTTTTTAGCCAGAATACATATAAATAGTTTTACTAAAATCCAAAAACATACAGAGTGGTGTGTGGCTATCCTAATGAAGTCCTATCAGTATAATTAAAAAAAGCTGGATTCCAATGTCATCTCAAGGATGATCAGAAGAAGTTACATTTGCAAGTTTATAAGGATTAAATGCCTGATCAGTATCAAATTGCTTAATGTCCACGCCCCGCACGGAATATTCTAACCTGATTAAGCCCATTCCGATCAAGATGTTATTCTGAACGAGAGGGGTAGTGTATGTCAATTTATAATCTGATCAGCGTGAGTACACTGATTCCAAAACAGGACAAACTGTCTTTATATATTATTATCCATCATATTATTTACATATGAAATATTACCTTAGTGACTATTTATCATTATCTAGTCCGTGTAGGAGGCAAAAGCACATCTTTAACTTGCACAATAATGATTTGTTAGCCTAATTGCTGACTGCCTCAACTGAGGGCTTTTGGAAAAGAAAAAAACAATACAACACATAGAAAGAGTCCAGTTGCCGCGATTCAACATTTGCAGACAAAGAATCTATGCAGATATCAATCATCTTATTTTATCTTTTTGTATTGACTGGACCGGTATCTATGGTCAAGACTTACTGTGCCGGTATAAGTATTTAACTTGAATTATTAAATTGATTATTACCGATTTACTTTAATTTTCTAGACACGAGCCGTTGTTTGGATTTTTTTATGCTTCGCAAGTAAACATTTAACAAATGTTTGAGTTTGAAGTGTCCAATCAAACTAAAAAAAAAAACTGAAGACAATTTATTGTGTATTTAAAACAACTTAATAATTTTGCAACACAAAATGCCAGAGATGGACGAATAAATAAGCATTTGTTTCATTAACAACTGTCCATTGATTGATCCAAATTAAAAAAGAGCAATCAACCATTTATAACTCCAGAATAGGCATGTGCCGGAATGATATTCTGAAGGTATGATAACCTTAAACCAAAATATCATGGTATCACAGTATTGCAATTACAGCTCTAAAATGTGTTACTTTGAGTTATCTGGGTTGGAAAATGTTTTTTCTTTTTCCATTGAACAGGATTTTTAGTTTTCAAAACATAATAGCAAATTGGAACATAAGTATAATGTTAAGTTAGAATAAATTCACAAAAATAAAAAAATATTCTAAATAAAATTAAAATAAATGCAGTCCTTTAGGTGAGCCTAAACCCACAGCCACATCTCAACATTATTACCATCAGAACAAACATAATTGAATTATTTTCAATAAAAAGCATGTGTGTGTGACTCGTATCATGTTTACACCATACAGACTCTCTTTTTCTCCACACAAACAGTTCCTAGAGCAAAAAAACCCTATCACGTTTTACCACCGCTAGACACACTAAACACGCTGGACTTAACTCTCGTAGCTGGTGGGAAACGTTTAGGACGGTGTTTACTAACCTTTAATTATGTATAAATGCGGAATAATATTGAGGTATTGCCTCCTCGGCAGCCACCCACCGCAAACATGCATAGATGTCGGTTGGCCCTCCTCCTCTAAGCCGCAGCCGTCTGTAACATTTCTATAGCCAAAGTATTCCCATATCAGCGATTTCGTTTCCTTCGATGGGGGAAAAAGTTCAGGAGTTTCACCTCCTCCAGCCATCGTGTAGCATAGCTGACTCACTGACACTGAGCAACAACCGGTGGGGAGGGTTGAGCCTTACAGCTGCAAGCGAGGGATTTTTCCATGCATTTTTGTAAAATAAAAAATAGCTAATACCTTAGGGACAGTATAACGGAAAATTTTTGCGGTTTTGAAACCTTGACGTTTTCATACCACGGTATACCTTGAAACTGGTAATCCGCACATGTCTACTCCAGAATGGTTTTATTTTTATAATACGGTGGTGCCTTGAGATACGAGTGAATTCAGATATTAGCCACTGTCCAGACAACCTTTTTTTTTTTTTTTTTTTTTTTTTTTTTTTTTTAAAGTACAATTATGGAATGCAATTTTCCTCATTAAAATATAATCTGAAAACAATTGGATTTATATGATATGATATAAGTGTTATGAGTTACGGAACAAATTAAATTTATGTCTCAGTGCACTGGAGTAAGAATCCCCAACCACCAGGCTGGGGACCGGTACGGTCTGTGGCGCATTTGCTACTGGGCCACAGAGAAATAGCCTGTAACTCTTGAGACATCAATATGCCTGTCTCCTCTAGAGATATAAAAATAAAACAGCATAGGAAGTAATCATTGAAATACTAGTCCTTCTCAAAAAATTAGCATATTGTGGTAAAGTTCATTATTTTCTGTAATGTATTGATAAACATGAGACTTTCATATATTTTAGATTCATTACAAACAACTGAAGTAGTTCAAGCCTTTCATTGTTTTAATATTGATGATTTTGGCAAAAAAGTCAAGAAAAAACAAAAATCCCTATCTAAAAAAAAATAGCATATTTCAACTGACCAATACAAAAAAAGTGTTTTTCAATACAAAAAAATTCTACCTTCAATCAATTATATCAGCTATGCACTCAATACTTGGTCGGGAATCCTTTTGCAGAAATGACTGCTTCAATGTGGCGTGGCATAGAGGCAATCAGCCTGTGGCACTGCTGAGGTGTTATGGAGGCCCAGGATGCTTCGATAGTGGCCTTAAGCTCATCCAAAGTATTGGGTCTGATGTCTCTCAACTTCCTCTTTACAGTATCCCACAGATTCTCTATAGAGTTCAGGTCAGGAGAGTTGGCAGGCCAATTGAGCACAGTAATGCCATGGTCAGTAAACCATTTACCAGTGCAGGTGCCAGGTCATGCTGAAAAATGAAATTTTCATCTCTATAAAGCTTTTCAGCAGATGGAAGCATGAAGTGCTCCAAAATCTCCTGATAGCTAGCTGCATTGACCCTGCCCTTGATAAAACACAGTAGACCAACACCAGCAGCTGACAAGGCACCCCAGACCGTCACTGACTGTGGGTACTTGACACTGGACTTCAGGCATTTTGGTATTTCCTTCTCCCCAGTCTTCCTCCAAACTCCAGCACCTTGATTTCCGAATGACATACAAAATTTGTTTTCATCTGAAAAAAGTACTTTGGACCACTGAGCAACAGTTCAGTGATGCTTCTCTCTAGCCCAGGTCAGGCGCTTCTGCCGCTGGTTCTGGTTCAAAAGTGGCTTGACCTGGGGAATGCGGCACCTGTAGCCCATTTCCAGGTTTCTGCCCGAGGTCTGGAATCGGCCCTTCTCCAAAATCGTTCTCAGGGTGCTGTCACCTCTTTTGGTTGTGCAGCGTTTCCTGCCACACTTTTTCCTTCCCACAGACTTCCCACTGAGGTGCCTTGATACAGCACTCTGGGAACAGCCTATTCGCTCAGAAATTTCTTTCTGTGCCTCTTGCTTGAGGGTGTCAATGATGGCCTTCTGGACAGCAGTCAGGTCGGCAGTCTTGCCCATGATTGCGGTTTTGAGTAATGAACCAGGCTGGGAGTTTTTAAAAGCTTCAGGAATCTTTCGCAGGAGTTTTGAGTTAATTTGTTGATTCAGATGATTAGGTAAGTAGCTTCTTCAGAGCAGGGGTCCCCAACGACCGGGCCGCGGGCCGGTACCGGTCCGTGGCGCATTTAGTACTAGGCCGCGCAGAAATAATAAATAATTTACTAACGACTGCATTCTGGCCAATTGACTTTGGCCTGTGCCGCTTAAGACACCAATATCCCTGTCTACTCTAGATATACAACTACAGGATAGGAGGTCGTCATAGAAATGCATTGATTAGGCTGTTAGCACTAAATCTCGTTTTGTATATCTATGCGCGCTTGGACTCGATAATAACAAATGACGTAGGTTGTCGCCAATCACATTTCTTCCCGGAAATAATTAGCCCCCACACTAGAATGACTGAATAACAGACGTCTTTGGACACACTTTTTACGGGGAAAAGGGAACCTGACGAGCCAGAAGATGTGCCTACAACCTCAAAGAAAACAAAATTTATGCTACTTCCCAATCACTAAAGACCCACGAACTGCGAAGGAGTGAATTCGTGACCCATATGTGAATAAATCGAGTGATTCGAGCATGTCTGTGGAACAGGAATATCAGCTTGTAGAGATCGCAAATCACGGCGACTTAAACGTACATTTGAGACAACAACTCTACCGCAGTTCTGGATTAAAGTCATTTCAGAATATCCTGACATCGCTAGGAGCGCGCTGAAGACTGTGCTACAATTTCCAACATCGTGTATTTGTGATGCTAGCTTCTCTCACTCTCCCATCTCGGGACCATCTCGTCTCAACGAAACAAACTCAGGCCTCCCACTGATTCAGCGGGTGAGTTGTATTTTTTTCCCTGCACTTAACAGGACGGAGCTATAAACAAATGCTATTTTATATTTGCTGTATGTTTCTGCCGCACATTGCCGGTGTTCTGACAAAGTTGGCATGCGCGTAATGTTAAAAAGGACCGCGAATGCAGCAATTCCTAAGTACACACTACAAACTTTCTTCAAAGAAAGGAATATTAACTTACGTTTGCCATGTTAGGCGCACACAACAACTGCACGTAACCCTCTCACTTAACGACTTCGCCGTGTCGTTAAACATTAATTTACGCCATTTCCGTGTTGCACATGTATGTTTGTGATGTAAATAGTTTTTTAGCACCATTGGATAACATTGAGAGTCCAACTGAATATAAAAGAGGGCTTTTTTCACCGCCACCAAACCTTTGGGAGTAAAATTTTATAAGGTTGCAAAATTTGACAGGACACTGGTCCATGAAAAAATAGACCCAAATCACACCGGTCCGTGGGGTAATAAAGGTTGGGGACCCCTGCTTTAGAGTACCTTTCCATGATATGCTAATTTTTGAGATAGTGATTTTTGTTTTTTCTTGACTTTTTTGCCAAAATCATCAATATTAAAACAATAAAAGGCTTGAACTACTTCAGTGGTGTGTAATGAATCTAAAATATATTAAAGTCTAATGTTTATCAGTACATTACAGAAAATAATGAACTTTATCACAATACGCAAATTTTTTGAGAAGTACTAGTACAATGAAGCTAGCATCTAGCATTTTTTTATATCTATGTGCACTTGTCCTCAATAATAGGTGCATCCAATTTGTTCCCGGAAATAATATTTATTTATTTATTTGACAGGGACAGTGCACATCAATGAACATCTATTTATACACATCTAAAAAACGTTAATAGGCCGGATTATAGCAAAAATGCTAATTTACATCCACAGTCCCTAGGCAGGTAATGGAACAGAAAGACACAAGAAGACATAAGACGGAAAAAGAAGTTACAATAAAACACAACACAGTACAATAAATTACTAAGAAGTTAAAAGTTAGTGGTAAAAGGACTGGTTTACTTTCAACCACTGCTTGAGGTGAGTTTTGAAAGTTTGTGTGAGCATTTTTTTTTATCCAACATAGGAGGTAAGCCCAGACCTTTGTGAAGATTGCTGAAAAACAAACATCTTTGGACAGATTTTTTGGGGGGAAAAGGCCACCTGCTGAGCCATAAGAGGAGCCTACAACCAAGTCCATTTTGCACTGTATGTGGCTAAAAGCTAGCAAACGAGGCAACAAATGCAAATGCACTGAGAGGATCATAGCTCGTTGCGAACAATATTGGTAAAGTCAAGAAACCTTTCACGATTGGAGAAGAACTCATTCTGCCTGCGACCAAGGATAGTTGCCGTCAAGTTTTTGGAAAGGCCGCTGTTTAAAAAGGTTGATTTAGTGGATGGTAGTTACATTTTCCCTGCACTAAATGTTTGTTTTTAGCCCCGTCATGTGATTTTATATTTCCGTAGTGCAAAAAAGGTTGGGGACAACTGCACTAAAAGTAAAAGTATTCGCTATTGATGGGTTGAGCTGGTAGGTATTAGTGTAAAAGTATATAGAGAGGTCCATTAACGATCAAACTGCACATTAGTCATTGTTTGGACTGTTTTAATAAGCTCGGTCCTGTCCCGCATGCTTTTTTTTTTTTCCCTTTTGAATACACAGGGATCATGTGACTACATCTACACACAAATGCGCACTCCGCCTCCTCCTGGCTGCTTGACTGGAGCCATCTTGTTTAGAGTGATGGCTCACTCGCGCAGGTTCACGGCCGCTATTGTAAAATCAGCCAGCGTTTAATTGAAACAAATGACTATAATAATAGAACATTATCCCTGCAGGCACCCAGCCGTGACAGCTTTAATTAGAGGCGCGCTCGGGTGCCATCCTTCAAAAAGAGCAGTAAACACAAGCCTGCGGGTGGAGGGGGCGGTCGAAGGGAAGGTGGGGCGGGGGGTCCCTTCGCGAGCCCCTCCAAGGTACTCGTCGTTCGCCCCGAGGGCACGGTACGCTAACGACGGCAAGACACCGCCGCCACCTCCGTGCCCTCCCTCTCCCCTTCGTGTCTTTGCTTTATCAAGCTTTACACGCCCGGGGGGGTCATTTACACTGAATTAATGCGCCAGCCGATTTATGAATCATACATTGGGAGCCGACGCGGCTTTCTTCGTGACATCACACAGATGCTGAGTCAAGAGAAGCCATGGAAGCAGATGTATGCTTGTAGCTTAATTAGTGGCCAATTTGAAAGCACAGTTAGACCCATTAATAAAAAGACATGGACAGAATTCACATCTTTTTAGCACGGCTGCTCACTGAACTCCTTTACAACAAAATAAAAAAAACACATCGACTAGGGTCAGACCGCAGGTCTTAATGCACGTATCCGATTTTCTTTTCGTGTTTTTTCGACTTGAGTGAGGCATTATCTTGACGCTCTGAATGTGACGAGTCGCACAGAAGTGGACCATTTCAAATCAGATCTGGGTCACTTTCGTATGTGGTTTAAGTCCGATCCGGGCCACATTTTTCCAGAATGTGGCAGCGGTCTGAACTGTCAAGTCTCCTAAATCTGAATGTATGCAGCAATTACGTCAGCAAAGAGCGAGAACGGCAGGCAGCGATGTACATTAGCTGTGCATTAGCGTTAGCGCCTAGCTTGAACTTGGCTTTTACGCAGGAGACGGGCTTGACCACAGTTATCAAAAAAAGAAGAAAAAAAAAATGAAGAAAAGGATAAGCCCGATAATGCTCGATTTTCTTTCTGTGCACCAAATGAGCAATACTTCAGTATTGCTTACATGGCCAAGTTGCGGCAAACTGATGCACTGATGTCCTCATTTTGGAAATTAAAATATGATCACCCTGGAATGACATACAGCAAGCATATGTAGTTATTTGTTGCTATGCTTTTGCGCACGCGGGTCAGTTTGCTCAGCGCGTGTCGGACTGTGAATTAGGCTCGGTTCATACTACAGGTCTTAATGCACTAATCCGATTTTTTGCCATATCTGTTTTTTTGGCGTGCCCGTTCTGACTGCGTTTGTCCATTGAGACCGTTCAAGTATCACGCATGCGCACCAATTCGCAGTCCGAGATGCGCTCAGCAAAGACACCCGCATGCGCAGAAGCATCAAAACAAATTACAAATGCTAGCTGAATGTCATTCCAGGGTGATCATATTTTGAATTCCAAAAAGAGAACACAAATAACAGAAATTAATAATCCCCATTTAGTCTTATATTCAAAGTTTATATGGACTGATAGAACACATTCACATGAGCCTTGACGTGTGTGCGTGAAATGACGTGGGTGCGTCAGTTTGCACCGCCTCGGCCATGTGTGCAATAATTAAATATTGGTCATTCGGCGCACAGAATGAAAATCGAAAATTGTAAGGCTTATTCTTTTCTTCATTTTATTTTTTTAAGACTGTGGTCAAGCCCGCTTCGTGCTTAAAAGCAGAGTTCAAGCTAGAAGCTAATGCCTACATCGCTGCCGTCCTGCCTGCCGCACTCGCTCTTTGCTGACGTAATTGCGGCATGAATTCCGATTTGGGAGTCTTGACAGTTCAGATCGCCAGTCACGTTCTGAAAAAATGTGGCCCAGATCGGATTTGAACCACATACGAAAGTGACTCAGATCGGATTTGAGATGGTCCACTTCAATGTGACTTGTCACATTCAGACCGCCAAGTTAATGCCTCACTCGAGTCGGAAAAACACGAAAAAATTGCGCATTAAGACCTGTAGTATGAACCTATCCTTAGTGCGCATGTGTAATACTTGAGCGGGCTCAATGGACAAAAGCAGTTTGAACGGGCACTCAAAAAAAACCAAAAAAAACAAAAAAACACATATGACAAAAAATTGGAATTGTGCATTAAGACCTGCAATATGAACCTAGCCATCTGGGGCAGTGGCGGCTGAAAGTTGTATTGACAAAATATAAGATGTTTACGTTGAAATAGCACTTTCCTGATTTGTTTAATATTGTCTACCTGTATTTGCTTTCAATAAAGCGACTGAGTGTGTTGTGCTCAGGTTGGTGCAACTCGGAAAAAGAGGACAAATAAGTTTTCTCCTCAAGGTTGCAAGCATTTCACTGTCTGCATAAATCAGGATGTTTAGCCATCCTAATTGGCAGCCAAAAGCCAACTGTCCCGATTTTTTTGCTCATTTAAAATGTGGCAGTCCAATAATGTATACAAACTGATGTAACTCCTGCACTGTTCACCTAATTTGGATAGGAACAACAGTTCAATTCAATAGCCACAAGCAAACCAATAAAACACTTATTGTATTCATGCTCAACTGTGATCACTTGACATCATCTTGGCAGGCAAAGAGAAATATCTTACAAACGAGCAAAAAACTGGACGGAAAAGGCAATTTAGTCCAACTACATTTCCAACTAGCCACGCTGCTGAAATGGACCTTGACACAGCCATACTCAGCCAAATAGATAACATGCCAAAGTTTTGTAGAAGACTGCTGGCTTTAAAGATGTGCCAGACTCACAAATGCTGGTATATTTGTATTTTTTACCAGCTTCTGTAATGATGGCCGTGCTGTGTCTGTTGTGTTGTTTTCGCACAGGATGTTGATGGTTGTGTCTGTGATGATAAATGGCTTATTTCATCACCAAGGAGTGTTGTTATTGTTAAAATTATTATTTTCTCTGCCAAGCACAACAAAAAAGAAACAATTGTTTTGTTTGCCAATTTTTAGGATCACACAAAACCAAGTCAACAGCACATTTTGGCGCAAATTCCGACGTCAAGGTTGGAATAAACTAATTTAAAAAAAAAAAGACTTTTTTTTTTTTTTTTTTTAAATATTTGAACTGTTAAAGCTGCATTTATTTCTTTGGGTAGGGTAATTCACCAATTTCATGATGTTCAATGATAGCAATTCCTTGGACAATTCAATATTTGCCATTGTTTTAACATCTGCAATCATACAATTTGATTCAAGGGTTTTTGGTCAATTTTAGTGTTGCAATTATATAATTTTTTTGGCTCCCGATTCCGACACCCGGCTATGTGGTATCGACTGTACCGATACATATTCCAAAAAAATATATGAATTTTTTTCCCCCTTGATCAGACACTGCTTAACTCATTGTCTGCCATTGATGAGGCGAGACGTCCAATTCATTTGAAGTAGGAGGGTTGGCAGCGAAAGACATTCGTTCATTCACTGCCACCCAGTCACACCAAATGAATTTTCGTTCATTCAGTGCCAACCTCCCGCTTCAAATGAATTGGACGCCTCCTCGAGATACAGCAGCACACCAGAAGAATGATTGGACACCACAAGATTGGACGTCTATTAGGTCTGCACAATATATCGTTTGAACATCGCCATCGCAATGTGCGCATGCGCAACAGTCCCATCGGAGGACGTGCATTTTTTTTTTTTATTGTTTTTTATGTAAACTTTTGTTTTTCTTCATCAAAGACATGGCTTCCTGGATCCCTATTATATACACCAATCTTCATCATTCACTGATAAAACCCCCTTAACCTGGATTAAATTGTATTATATGAATACTAGAGATGTCCTGATCTCATATTTTTGCACCCAAATCTGCTGATACCGAGTCATGATCCAATGAGGAAAAATTATTATTATTATTGTTATTATTATTACTTTTTTGCTATAATGCTCACGATGCCGAGAACAGCCTCTTACTTACACAATGAGTGAGTTACCACAGAACATTTCAGACTGTGTACCAAGCTCAACGATAATTAAAAAATGTGTGCCTCTGATTGTAGAGCTACCGTCTCTGGTAAGAACAAAGCAACAAACCTGTCAATCATCGTTAACTTTAAGTACCAAATGCCAGCTGCACTGGTGACCAAGAAAAACAGTTTGGTTGTACTGCTTTTCAGAGGGAGGGTGAGAGGCTGTACGAAAATAAAAAATAAAAACATATATTTTGTAAAATTAACTCATTCACTCACAGCCATTTTAACCGTTGCAACCCCCTTCGCTCCCGGCCGTTTTACTGGATTTTGACTGATTTTGCAAGGCCCACAGAAAATTCTGTTCTATTGCTATATAAACATGGAACCAACCAAAAGAAAGATTAGACTCTCTTCTTTCAGCAGGAAAAAAGTTCATATCTTTTTCCATTCTTTGGAACTCAGCATTAGGAAATAGCTTAGTTTGAGCAATTTTCCAATTTTTGATGAAAAAAAAGAGAAATTGAGCCTTTTGTGAAAGCATACATTTCAAACATCACTTTGACTTTAACACAGCTATTTTTTGCTTTAGTTACATCCCAAACATCTGAATAATGTTTTCTTTTTACAAAATAACATAAACAGCAAGACAAATAGAGCTTTTAGCAAAGTAACAATTTATTTACACATAACTAACTGAGAGATGACGCTGTTGTGGCTGCGACAGCCGGGGTAAACTTTTCCCTCAACGCCGCCGGTCTCATAAAGATGGATTTTTTGAGTCTTTCTTTGGTGGTGACCACTGCCTCGTGGCAGAGTTCGCCTGGGGAACTTGTGTTCCTGGGGGGGAGGGAATGGTTTGGCTGTGCGCGTTTCCGTGCGGGACACTGGAGGGTGCGGGGGACGTGAGCGGCTGAGCAGCACGGGCTCAATGGCATCATCCGTTGCACTGGTGGTCCCGGTCGTTCTGCTCGGTCGTCCAGCGCCTGGCATCCTGGGCGTCCTCCCGGTTGTTCTGCTCGGTCGTCTGCCGCCTGGCATCCTTGACGTCCATTTGGTCGTCTTCTGCCGGCGCCCCAGTCGTGCGGCCAGGCCGTTCTTTCCGTTGAATCGGGTTGCGGGTCTTACCAAATGCGCTACTGACCTCCAGTGGCCAGTTTTATTGCTTTAAAATGGATTGTCAGCGTTGAATCAGAACCCAGAGATGTCTCTTGTGAACAAAAACGTAAAAGACGTATAAATACGTCTCTGGGACACAGAAAAAATTAAAAATAGAAGGTATTTATACGTTTTTGGGAGCAAATGAGTTAAAAACCCGATCCTTTTCACCCGATTCCGATCCTCTGAAAAATGGTGCACTCTGCCCGATTTCCGATCATGTATTCGGATCCGGAAATCGCTAATGAATAAAATTTTGTCATAGTGACCAACCAAAGTCTTCCCACACAGAGCTATTCAAGTCTGGTGAAAATTTTAGTTTTGATATTGCAATATACCGCAACCCCCCCAAAAAAATCGCAATGTCAGTTTTTTCCAATATTATTCAGCCCTAACGTCTATCATCATCATCTTGGAAAGGTCGACATTGTTCCTTTTATTTTAAGCCGTGTGCTTAACTGGCGACCATCTTGGGTAGGTTGACCAGGAAACTATAGCTCAAAAAGTGCATATTGCACAGCACTGGCTGTAATTTAATATTCTAGATACAAATTATGTCTTTTTATTGCCATATAAGTACCAATATTGACATTAGAAGGGTAATCTTTGCAACACCAGCCAATTTAACACGATACAATGAACACATTTAACTTAATTAGTTACATTTGTACATTTATGAAGGGTAATCTTTGCAACACCAGCCAATTTAACACAATACAATGAACACATTTAACTTAATTAGTTACATTTGTACATTTATGAATCAATTTTGATGTTTTTGTCTATTATTTTTTTATTTTTATCAAAACATATCTAAATATGATGTTTTGGATTTCGATGTATTGTTCCACCCCTAGTAGACATACAGTGTTGTGTGTGTTTGCACAAGCAGTGTATTGAATAAAATAATGCCTCCACAAGTTAAAATGCATATCTGGTTTTTATAACTTGTTTCTCTTGATGCCGCAGAAATTTTATGATCACATCTGGGCACTGTTTTCAATTTTAAAAAACGAATAATAGGTCTCATTTAAAGACATTGATTGATCCCATGACTGATGTGCTATATGTCTCCCAGTGGGGGTTTCCGACCAACTTTGCCAGGAAAAAAAAAAAAACGCTCAGGGCGACATGACAACAAGGCAGGTAGTAATGTCATGATGTCCCCCTCAGCCCTATCCTGCATGATGCTCATTACAGCTTATGTCAGAACCTTCTTAGCTTTTATGTCTCTCCCCTCTCCCTCCCTCTTTTGTTCTCATTGGTGGCATACACCCCCCCTTGGCCCGGGTGTGCCTTGGCACTCAGCCTGTAAAAAGCGGGGCGCACCTCCCAGAGAGAATGCCCCGCCTGACATGACAGTTGTGTGGAGGCCGCACCAGCACTGACAAGCAGACGGAAAAAAGGATGCTTGGCTAATGAGGCTCCTGACTACCGTGTCAAACGTACTTTGAGTTTGACGCACCCCACATCTCCCCTCAAATATAATACAATACAATACAATAAAAGTGAGCATCGATGCAAAAATAATGAAGTGAAAAACAAGAAATCAAAGAAAAGTGCATCTTAAAGCTTGTATGTAAGCAGAAGGGATGATGTGATGCATCTTTGCCTTGTTTTGGACATGTGTGAGCATGTATAAGAATGTTTATTTTGTTCAAATTCATATATGTTAAATATGAGTTGTTCGTGCCAGTTTTCTCTATGTTCTTTGCTGTGTGGGGGCCCATTCTTGAGATTCCAGCATGCAGGGAAAATTATTTTGTTGTTAAGTCATATAATTTTTCTTCATCATGAACGCATCCTCACACTCATAAACACAGTAAGTAAGTAATTGCAGGTGGGTGAGTTGTCAGTGACTGAAACCAGATATTTGG
The DNA here is from genome assembly GCF_030265065.1 of Corythoichthys intestinalis. Classification (NCBI taxonomy): domain Eukaryota; kingdom Metazoa; phylum Chordata; class Actinopteri; order Syngnathiformes; family Syngnathidae; genus Corythoichthys; species Corythoichthys intestinalis. Next base: position 21,857,784 of record NC_080403.1, on the reverse strand, counting down.
TTAAGGACGTCACTGAGTCGATCATGAGATCATAAATTGGGCCCGATCATTTCATTTTCAAGGGATCGGAATCAGGTGAAAAAGATTGGATTTTAATTATGCATTTATTGACACAGAATTATGAATAAACTCTGACCTAAGAATCTTTCATTTTAAGGTTTGTATCACAAACCTTTGTGCTTTTGTAATTAAGAATGTATCACGTTATTATTAGATTTAAACACTCTAGAAACTTTCACTTCAAGTTGTGCATCCGAAAACAATAAAAACACTTGAAAAATTCTTGGCCAAGCCTAAAAACTGATCATTGGAAACACTTGGCCAAAAACCGAAAGGCCAAACAATAAACATGTTTACAATTCATTTCTTAAAAATTGTTTTATTTACTTATTTTACGATGCCCTTTGCCTTAGTACTATCCCTTTTTCACTTTTCACTCTCTTGAAAGCCTTCGCCACAGAAGGAGTCGGTATGCTGGAAGTAGGCATTTGCTGGCGTGAGATTCTGACGGTATGATAACGTTAAGCAAAAATATCACGGTTTCACAGTATCACGGTATTGCAATTACAGCTCTAACTTGTGTTACTTTGAGATATCTGGGTTAAAAAAAAAAAAAAAAAAAAAAAAAAACTTTTTCCATTGAACAGGATTTTGGTGGGAAACATCCATGACAGTGTATACAAACGTTTAATTTTGTAGAAATTCGAAATCATTTTGGATCTATTGCCTCCTCGGCAGCCACAGTCCGCAAACATGCTTTACATGTCGGTTGGCCCGCTTCCTCTAAGCCGCGGCCGTCAGTAACTTTTCTGTAGCCGAAGTACTCCCATACCAGCGATTTCGTTTTCTTCGATGGGGGAAAAAGTTCAGGAGTTTCACCTCCTCCAGTCATCGTGTTGCACAGCTGGCTCACTGACACTGAGCAACAACCGGTGGAGGAGGGTTGAGCCTTGTAGCTGCAAGCGAGGGATTTCTCCCTGCATTTTCGGAACATAAAAAAAATAGTAAATACCTTAGGGGCGGTATGACAGAATTTTTTTGTGGTTTTTAAACCGTGACGTTTTCATACCACGGTTTACCTTGAAACCGGTAATCGGCACATGTCTAGCTGGGAGCGACTTTTTTCCTCTCATTTCTGTGAGCTTATTTATTAGCTTTATTTATTTATTTATTATTATTGTTCTGCGTGTTTGTTGTGCAAGTGGCTAATTAAACCAGAGATGGAAAAATTTTGCACACCTTTTTCATGGCCATATTCAAGCACTTTTTAAGGACTTTCAAGCCAAAATTTCCAGTACCTTTTAAAACATATCTAAATGTTGTAAATGTCAGGCATAAGTAAAATATAGTGCCAAATAGCTTCAAATATGTTCTACGACCCCGGAGGCTCAAGAAATTTAGTTTGAAAGGTGACACATCGGTCACATCTCCAGTAAAAACTATGAGGAGGCAATGTATATCATATCATATCATATCATATCATATCATATCGCTGCCAATTCAGCTTAGCAACTGGGCTTTGCTGGATGTCTTTACTGTGTTGACTGTGATTAACTGGGATGGTTGGCACTAAATGATTATGCTTTATTGCCACTGATAGCAATATACTGTACATCCAATCAATTTTTACTGGGAGGACGTCTATCGTCGTCAGTGGCGGTCAGTGTGTTAATTTATGAATTACCATTGGTAATACACGAAAGTTACTGTGCGGTAAATATTTAAAACAGTTCAATTTTAGAGCAACTCTGGTTCATCTATCACTGTCCATGGCAGTCAGTGAGTTAAATGGACATTTTGTTTACATAAATCATGTTGCACCTATGAACGGGCTTAGTGTGGTCCAGAAATGGTGGCCTTGTGTCACAGTAGGGGGTCGTGAGAGCTGGTAGCAAAGGTTGGCGGGTTGTGGGGTGCTCATTTCAGAGTGAAATGACATGGGCCGGCAATTCACCGCCACCGGGGGCAGAATATTCCCGCTGATGAAAGCAGAATGAGGCGATAGGCCACAGTGCAATATGGACATGATTTCATGGCATGATAACGCCCAGCAGGGGCCCTTGGCGGACTCCAATATGAGACGTCGTATCTGCGCCATGTATCTAGCTTCATAATACGGGCGATCTGCAGCAGCCGCTTCTGTTTCTTCTTCACTTGAGTGCTGCCGTTGATCACATCTGCGGCACGGAATGAAGATGGTGACGGCGATGACGACAAAACCAACAACAACAGGTGTGCGGTAGCTCATCTTTCTTGTTTTTGAAATGCGGTTTGATGAATTATCTAGACGGACCATTTTCTACCATAGAGATGATCCGCAATGGCCCTGATAAGCAACATTATTGCGAGTGCTCTTTAGAGTGGCAATTCCATTTTAAAGCCTGTGTTTGTACATAGGTCGAAATTACACCTGTGATGTGAATGAAATGCAATTTAAAAGTTGGCTTCCCGTGTAATTCAATACGGCCTCTTTAGAATTTCTGATTAAAAAGGATGAAATGAAGTCAGGGCCCATATCCTCTGATTGCCTTAAGACATTAATTGACTTTTATTATATATATTACAAAAAAAGATGAACTGCCAACCTAGGCGGCAATAAATAACCCTTTCAAATAATGAGAATGGAAAATAACCACTATTTCTTAATGTACAACTATAGTTTCATATCAGACTGCAGAGAAGAAGAAAAAATATAAGCCACTTTCTCCTGGGAGATGAGAAAAGAATTGAATTCTTCCTTATCGGTCATCTATTTTTCCACAGAATGCTATTACTCGCTGCCTGCCGTCGCTAGGCAACAGGACATATTAATAGGAGCCTTTTATTAGCCAGGCTTTACCAGCGTGGTACTAAAATGAGGAAGTGGAAAACATGAATGTGTTACATAAATCTTGGGAACCTTTCTCCGTGTGTACAATCTCTCAGCCTGGCCGCTGATGCTTCATTTATGGGGGAAGCAAAAATAAACAATACATTTATGATTAAGTACAATAATATACTGTATATCATGAAATATTAAATATAATATAATGAAATAAACTATTTCATATCTTGCGAACTACATAGTATGTATTTACAATATATTTCATCCAATCTCAAATCTAAGAATCTGATAAAATAGATTAATATATTAAAGTGAATCATATTCTTTACCTACATGTAGAATGTAACGCAATAACATTTTATAATCGTAAATATGTTAGGTCTGCAACGATTAATCGATTAACTCGAGTAATTTGATCAGAAAAAACTACGAATCAAATTTTGCAGCTTTGAGGATTTGTTTAATTAGAGTGGCTTTGTAATGGTTGGTTTTGTTGATTTGGGTGGATAAACTGCCCTCTAGTGGCAACAGTGAATATGCCATAACTCATCTAACAGCTGAATCCAGCTGCTCCCTATTAAGACCATATAAGGTATGTTTTTGTTGGAGCTAATATGTTTGCTTCTGCATTTGTAATTTAGTTTAGATGTACGGTATATTTAGCAGTTTGAACGATATGTGTTTGAACGATTTGTTAAGAGCATTGTTAAAAAAAAAAAAAAAAAAAAAGAAAAAAACTTAGCATTTTATAGCATTTAAGTTAGCGCACTTTTGCTACAGTTAGCCAATTGTTCTTTTGTTGTATTTCGATCTTAATTTATTATTTTGTTTCATACTGTTTGAGGATAAACTCAGGTATTTAATTTATTTTTAAATGTATTTATTGCTCTTGTGAAATGAAAGTGCAATTTTGCTAGTTGAAAAAACACTCTGGAATTTTGTATTTTAATGCTTTATTAAAAGTGCAATTTAAGTTTTAGTTTCTAATCTTTGTTTTACATCTCTTAAAATGTATTCTGCAACACATTAAATGTTGCTGATCTGATTACTCGATTATTCCGACGAACTAATTGATAGATTGATTGCTTAAATTGAATAATATTTTGTACAGTAACGTAATGAATCAATGCATTGAAATAATATGATTCAAATGATTATAATATACATTACTTAATATTATCATGTCATATTCTATTCTTAGCATATATTATATTTAGGGCTGTCAAAATTATCACGTTAACGGGCGTTTATTAATTTTCTAAATTAATCACGTTAAAATATTTGACGCAATTAACGCAGATGCCCCGCTCAGATACATTTAAATGACGGTACAGTGAAACGCTCACTTGTTAATTGTGTTTTATGGAGTTTTACCGCCCTCTGCTGGCGCTTGGGTGCGACTGATTTTATAGGCTTCAGCACCCATGAGCATTGTGTAAGTAATTATTGACATCAACAATGGCAGGCTACTAGTTTATTTATTGATTGAAAATTTTACAAATTTTATTAAAACGGATACATTAAGAGGGGTTTTAATATAAAATTTCTATAACTTGTACTCACATTTTTCTTTTAAGAACTACAAGTCTTTCTATCCATGGATCGCTTTAACAGAATGTTAATAATGTTTATGCCATCTTGTTGATTTATTGTTATAATAAACAAATACAGTCCTTATGTACCGTATGTTGAATGTATATATCCATATATATATATTTTTTTTTTAACCAAATGGTTTTTAAGCACTTCAAATGTAATAATTATTTCAAGTTTTAAACATTTAAACATGTTCCTGTCCCACCGAATTATTTTTAAACAAGAATAAAGCAGAAAAATACTTGTGATGTGAGCTGTATTGAGTGAGTCAATTCACATCCGCTCAAGCAGTTCACTTACACACAATGAGCCGCCACAGGAACTGTTTAACAAGTTAAGCAATGATTGACACATGCGATCCTTTGAAGCTCGTTTCGCTGGCAACATCAAACATCAACGTCTGTCAATCATTGTTAACTTTAATGAGCAACTCCAGTGCACTCACTGCCTGACCAACAATGAGCAGGGAGAGGGAGGGAGGGAGAGGAGAGTGAGAGAGCTGATCTGTTTTTTTTTTTAAGTTTTTTTTAAATTGAAAAAAAACCCCACAATGGACTGAGTGTGCGAAGTTTGAAGCGCGAAGTAGCGAGGGATCACTGTATATCACTTTTAAATATTACTTACATTTTATTAGAATCGTAATAAAATATAAGAAATTACAATATTTTAATAATATACTAGTGCTACTATGTATACTACTACTCATTTTAAGAATACTAATGTAACTTCTATAACTGATACTAGTATAATAAATAACACAAGCGAACAAAATTATTGTTTTAGGCCTGACAGATATTTTTAACAAATTTTGAGATGCATAATTCAAAACTGATCATGTTTTTTTTTAACTATAGGATTCCTGTTTTCTAAAAATAATTTTAAAAATTCTGTCCTTAAATGTCCTTGCTATATAATGAAAGTCAATTTACAAATTTTACTGTATGTCAAATATTGACATACAATGAAAGAAACAGGCATGACTCTAAATGCTTTATGTTCTTTTTATTATTTTTTTTAAAGAAATGATATAAGGTAGCTATCTGTCTTCATTTAATAAAAACACAGGGAAAAGGTAAACTGTGGATAAAAAACCTTCCGCACCCAAAATTTTGTTAGAAACAGCAGTCAGAGCTAAAATGACAAGATTTTTTTAAAATAAAAATATTTGTATATACAGTGCCATAAAGAAGTATTTGTTGCCTTTTTAAATGTACATTATCATACATACTGTATAAATGACTTCTTTTATGAAAATTGTCTTTGGTCATTCCATGTGAGTAATCAACATTGGAATAAATAATAATTCTACCCTGTCGTTGAAGCTTGTTGAAGAGTAGAGAAAGCACCAGACGTTCACCATCATTTTTCTGCACATGCTCTCTAATCCCCGACACCAAATGACTTCAAAGAAGCTCCCCCCCCCCCCCCCCTTTTCTCATTTAAAAAGGAGGGGGAGTCCAGAAGAAGAAAAAGAAGATTCAAAGAGCAAAAAGTCCATCAAGTAATATTGTACTTTGAAATTGGAAAAGTCACATGCAATTCTCTCTTTTGCGTCACTCAGCTTATCTTAAATCCACCATGTTTCTTGTTTGTGGAAACATTGATAATGAAGGGAAAATGTTTAAAAACACTCCTCTGTGTCTCTTTTTTTTCTCATTAATTCACAGCACCTTGTCTGTGACACGTTGACGTGACATCGCCGCTCATATTTCATTCACGCCGGCTCAACTGAGCCGCCAACACCTGCCAGAGCAATTCATTGCTCACCAGGAAAAAGAAAGTCATTGTGGAGAACCAACGAAAAAAAAAGGAAAACGGAAAGCATGGGGATTTCTAATGTGAGAATCAAGATGGGGTTAATGTGACAAGTGACCTCTGACACAAAGCAATTTCTCACGTTTAAACAAGAAAATTTTGAATTTAAAAGAGACATTTCGAGATCCTTCTGCTTTCCATCACGCATTGCAACCAGAGGTGGGTAGTAACGCGTTCATGTACTCCGTTACATTTACTTGAGTAACTTTTTGAGAAAAATTTACTTCTAAGAGTAGTTTTATTAAGCCATACTTTTTACTTTTACTGAGAAAAAACGCTACTTTAACTACGCAACTTTGGGCTACACAAGAGTCATTACATTTTTCCTCTTTATTCTACATACATAGACTTCATAATGTATAGACGGGACATGGGGCCCGGGGCAGATTAATATGGGGCCTATCGCCAGTCAAAGCTGACCAAGTGAAAACACAGACAAAGAGCTTTTAATGTTAAAAAATTTTGTGAATAAATGCTTAAATCCCTAAATTCTTTAGATATGGACGTATAACAGTCTCGATTCTTGGTTAAAAGCAACAAAAAAAAAAAAAAAAAAAAAAAAAAAAAAAAAAAAAAAAAAAAAAACTATTTTACATAAATATGTCGAATGTTCTGCTAGTCTTTAAGCCACTATGGCGCCGCCTTATCAACACAAAGAGCTTTTTACGTTGGAAATTCTTGTGAATAAATTAATTAAATCCCTAAATTATTTACAGATATGAATGCAAAACAGTCTCTATTCTTGGTTTAAAGCAAAAAAATGGGCAGTTAGCATTTATTTTACGTAAATATTGCGAATTATGACGCCAATACTCTAGCGGTTAATTTCTCCCACTGATTTTTTTTTCACGTTTCAAAATGCATCCATGGTAAGAAAAATATAATAATTACCTTGTATCCTCGAACAAATCACTCCTTCCTGTTTGTATGCGGTACAGCTTTCATACTTTTTCAACCTAAATCCGGCGTTGGATCGCTGCATGTGTTTGAGAATAACTGCGACCGACTGAAGCGGAGTGTGGGACGGCCCCCTACTTGAAGGCGTGGTGCAATGTCCGAGGAATTTGTCCGGTCAATATCATTATGAAGTCTATGCTACATATTAGATTTTTTTTTTTTTCTGCTAGCGATGCTTTTGCCAAGAGTGGTGCTACTAATTTCACCAATGAGACGCCGGAACAATAATCGCATGACTCAATTACACCAATCAGATGCAAGCTTGCCATTCTATGATCACGCAAGCCTGTTTAATCACGTGTCTTTAAAGCATCGTAACAAATGAAATATTTGACAGAGCGCGGCCCTCAACCTGAATCGAAATCGCGGATTTAAAACTCTCTCCCAGTTTTTATTTGGCACCGACAGACCACGGAAAACCGGAGATATGATTCTTTTAATTTCATAATAGTAACTATGAAGGAGCTACATTACTCACTACTCAATGTAGGAACTATTTTCTCCATTAGAGGGCAGGGCACACATGCTCTTTGGACGAATAATGCTTCATTACTGTTTATTTTTTTTCTCTTTAATGAATTAAAAAAAAATCTTTGGCTTAATGTGGTTATGTAATGGATTATTGTACAGTATCATAACAACAGTTCATATAGATAAGTTTGTGCTGAGAGAGAAAAAATACCATTGTTTGAAAAAAAAAAAAAAAAAAAAAGTAAATTTTGGGGATGACTACTTTTACTCTTACTTGAGTTATATTATTTTGAAGTAACGCTACTCTTACTTGAATAAAAATTTTGGCTACTCTATCCACCTATGATTGCAACGTAATTTACATAACCTTTAGTAGTGCTTTATATTGGAATGAATGAGATGAGTTTTACTGTTTGTTGGTAAATAGTTCCAGTCAAAGAAAGTTACTACAACTGCTAGAATGGAGAATGCAGGTGGTGTTATGTAAGTTATGAGAAGAAAATAGTGTGAAGAAGAGAGGACCACTTCAATTAACCCAGTAGTATAGAGGTTTTTTCACCAACATCACAATCATCACGTGACTCCATCCCAACGAGAACCGTCAAACATACCGTGTATGCAGTGAAAATGAAAGCAAATTATCTTGAAAAATAAAAGGATAATATTAAACAATACAGTTTGGTTCACATTTAACAAATAACACGCATTCATCAGGGTAGCCAAACAAACCACGTTTGTTTTGGGTAACTTCAAAAGTGTTCCTGACGTTGGCCATCAGTACACTTAGCAGTTGTCGCTTGTATCCTTGAATTAGTTTTTTAAACTTTATTATGTTATTTTAGGTTATTTTTACGTTGGTAAATGCTATTGAGCTAGCCTGCTTGTTGTGTTTGTATTATTTGTTGTTTCCAAGCAGTTGGTTAAAACAAACCTTTGGATTGGCATAAATTCAGTGTTCTAAATATATCGCTACAATAAAGGGTCTGTCTTCAATATATCACATTTTGCTATAATAATAACCAACTAATCACTTCCCACTGTGTTCAACACAAAACCCTCCTACCACAACAAAACAAATAGGAACTAATATTCACATAGGAACTAAAGTTATACAACAGGGGTCCCCAAACTACGGCCCGCGGGCCGGATACGGCCCGCAGCCACATTTGGTCCGGCCCCCTGAACAAAAAAAAAAAAAAAAATTTGTAAAAAAAAAAAAAAAAAAAATTTGTAAAAAAAAAAAATTTTTTTTTTTTTTTTTTTTTTCCAATAGAGTTATTTATGTCCTGGCTTTTTTCTGTGAAGAACTGACCAATGGTTATTTGGTTATTATCTATTTAATTAATACAGTATTATTACATTATATTACATTACATGATATTATATTATATTATATTATATTCAGGGGTGCACATAAGTGGTCCGCACATGCGTACTGGACGTAGACAAACGCGCTGGCCCTCAACGGCTTCCATACGCTTTTGCGTACCGATGGCTGACCACTATTTGCGGCGGACACGAGAAAATAACTTCTCAAAATGTCGATGAGGCAGGCCACACTGAGTAATTATTTCCGTGTTCCCCCACCCCCGTCAAAAGACAGACAGACGACAGAGAGGTCACCGGAGCTACCGAAAAAAAGGACTTTTGCTGAAAAGTGGCTACAGGAGGTACCATGGCTAGAAGTGAATGATGCTCGCACGGAAATGCGGTACAAAATGTGCCGTGAGAATCCCAATGTCGCCGATTAGAGCAACGCATTTTATGTAGGGTCAAAGAATTTCAGCCATCCAAACTTTGAAAAGCACGAAAAAAACAGAGAGCATGTGGCAATTAAGCAAACTATCGATGTCAAACAGGACCCCACTCGCCCTATGGACATGTGGCGGAATAGGGCGGAATAAAGGTAATGAACAGCGACATGCACTGACAAACGTGTTTTTGCTCGCATTTTACAAAGCTAAACATACACGTTCAATGAGGTCTTATGAGGAGGACATCCCACTTTTAAAAAGGCTTGGAGTTAATGTGGGAGCCGCATAATGCCCTTTATTTTGAATTGGTGCTTTTATGTTTATTTCTTTACATTTCACTTCAAAGTAATGACAATTTTGTTGTGCCAGTTGATGTTAATCAAGCATTAACTGTTAATATAATTAATCAAAGTTAATTGGCTCTAAGTAAAGCTTGTCATAAATTTATCGCATCAGGTGGGTCGGCTCTCAAGCTCAATGAGGACCAAGTCACATCTCCAGGTCCTCCTCTGAGAACCTGGGCAAAAAAATTATGTGCACCCCTGATTATATTATATTATATTATATTATATTATATTATATTATATTATATTATATTATATTAAGGGCTGTCAAAGTTATCGCGTTAACGGGCGGTAATTAATTTTTTTCATTAATCACGTTAAAATATTTGACGCAATTAACGCATATGCCCCGCTCAAACAGATTAAAATGACAGCAGTGTCATGTCCACTTGTTACTTGTGTTTTTTGTCTCCCTCTGCTGGCGCTTGGGTGGGACTGATTTTATGCACCATGAGCATTGTGTAATTCTTGACATCAACAATGGTGAGCTACTAGTTAATTTTTTTGATTGAAAATTTTACCAATTTTATTAAAACGAAAACATTAAGAGGGGTTTTAACATAAAATTTCTATAATTTGTACTAAAATCTATCTTTTAAGAACTACAAGTCGTTCTATCCAGGGATTGCTTTGACAGAATATTAATGTTAATGCCATCTTGTTGATTTATTGTTATAATAAACAAATACAGTACTTATGTACAGTATGTTGAATGTATATACCCGTCTTGTGTCTTATCTTTCCATTCCAACAATAATTTACAGAAAAATAAGGCATATTTTAGAGATGTTTGAATTGCGATTAATTACGATTAATTTTTAAGCTGTGATTAACTCGCTTAAAAATTTTAATCGTTTGACAGCCCTAATTATATTATATTATACTATATTATATTATATCATTTTTATTTTATTTACTTTGGTTCCATGAAGAATCCAGAAAGGGTTATTTGATTGTGGCTTTCTGAAAAACAATACATTTTTACATTTAGGCACTCCTGCAATCGTCACACTTTTTCTGTTACAAACTGACCCCGGCCCCTCATCAGAGAAGAGAAGGGTTATGTGGCCCTCACAGGAAAAAGTTTGGGGACCCCTGTTATACAACATAAAATATACAATATAAATGAATACTACATCACATTTGTAAAATATAAACACATAATAAAATAAATAATAGCCCATTTAAATGAAATAAATTGAAATGAGCTAAAACACCTGTAATTAAATGATAGGAATAACACACCTGCTTACACAATTAAATTTATTAATTTCTGTGTGGCGCTTTAACTTGAGAAAATCCACCAATAAAGCTTTTGAAAACCGTTCATAAGAAAAAAAAAAAATAATTGAAGCATTTCATTTGTAAAATACATGTTAAAATCTTTGTCATTAGGATTGCTTTTCTCTTTAGCACAGGACTTTTCTTTTCTTTTCTTTCTTTCAGAAAGAAAGCTGACCAATACGCGTCTGAAAGGCAAATTGTTGTTGGATTATCTTTAAATACCCGCTACTTTTTGAGCAGAATTCTAGTTTTGAATCGGCTAATGTTCCTATTGTTGAAAGCAAAAAAGTGTGTAATAAACAACTAGCACAATTATATTTTGCATTTGGTTTTCTTACTGTACCGAAAATGAACCGAACCGTGACCTCAAAACCGAGGTATGTACCGAACCGAGATTTTTATGAACCGTTACACCCCTAGTTGCTACTTATCAGTGTCCTCTCCTCTCCAGACTTGCTTGTTTTGCAAAAATAGAGAAACTATGCAATGTTGCTTTAGCCTTTAAAGGTCTGTGCTGGTCATCACACAATAAATGTAACTCGTAGTGTTAGAATAGCAGTCGCATTAGCATTAGGCTAGTGCTAATGGCGAGCGTCCTCTTAAATAATCGAACTTTTTTTTTTCCATACAGTACGTGGCATCTAGGTGGGTATAATTAGTTGAAAATAATGTACTGTTTTGCTGCTGAGTGTGCATTATCACCAGGAAGTTGCCGTTGTCCTTATAGATGCTAAAATACGCACTCGTCTATCAGCAATCATTCAAAATGGTTGGAGACTTTTATTTATTTATGTATTCATTTATTAATTTATTTCTTTATTTTTGAACCAAAACTTTTGAATTTTACAGACGTAAACATTTTGAGTAAACGTCAACTAAAACTGGACGAAATTGGGCTGTGTTTTCGTCAATGAAAACTACACCAAGACACATTTTGAAATAACTAAAATAGGACTATAAGTATTTTTATCCAAAACAAAAGACTAAGACGAAAATTAAAAGGGCTACCAAAAACAACACCGATGGTGGCCCACTATTTAGGCGGAAGTGCAGTAATGTCACATGAAAACCCTCTAAAGGTGGGTATTATTGTTGCATTTTGCTGGTCTAGGTATCAAGTCTACCTCACATTTCTGAGGTTCAATCTTTGAGTTCATTTGTTTCACATGGTGTCAATGCAAGTTAAAAAAAAAAAAAAAAAAAGCTTAAAAAAAAAGGATTAATGGGCGATGGACCTTAATTAAGACAATAGAAAATAGATGCATGGTGGACTGTTAATGTTGAACTATGAGTAAAATATTGCCTGCACAACTAGCAAATGGATATAATAAAAAACATAAGCAACACACCATCATACCCATGAGCTCGACAGCATGCATGGACCACTTCTGTTAATATCTAGCATGCTATGCGCGGACATTTCTCAGTATGATTATACATTCATCATCTGCTCCGTATTCAAACGAGCACACTGGAGGCACACTGACGAGCGCTAATATCTCACGCGCCATTGAGCAAAAGAGGCTGAGGTCATTTAAATTTCAGTGGCGTCTTTTTCAATATCGCTTAATAGAAAATGAAGCACTCCAGCTCAAAAAGATGGTGAGTTTATGCACAACTATACAGATATGAAGAAGTATATGAGCTGTTTATTTTGTTGTTGTCTTTGAAGCCAGAAATAGCAGACAAAAAACAAAACCACTCAATGAGTCCGCCTGAGATGAGTATCTTCGCCTGGCTGCATTGATAAGATCAGTGCAACCTGAGCATGGCTATTAAATGTCTAATGTGCTTTGGAATCTGGAGATGCTATGACAGTGGCGGATGGACAGAGGACTCACCGAATATTACAGAGCATCATGGACATGGAGTTCGTATGAACACCATCTATCAGTTCCTGGTCGCCAAAAATGTAGATAGAATGACATTTTTTTTTGGTTGCCCTCAAAAGCCAACAGTAATGACAATGCTAAAAGATGCCAATTTTTTTGAAAAATTTCAAGTGAGACATGGCAGTTTTTACACTGAAAGAACACAAAAACAACCCACAACAATCCCAAATTGCATGTAACCCCACAAAGTTCCAATATATGTACACACATACTGTACTGAATAATTTTTGCAGCTGTAAACGAGTAAGCAAACAAAGCCCCTCATAACTTTTATGTGGCTGTTTTCAGAATTGAGCAGTCTTAATCAAACTCAAATTTTGTGGTAGTTGGCACATAACTGCCGCCATTTATAGTGCCCCTGAAATTAAATCGATTAAAAAAAAAATCTGATGTTCTAGTGATCTTTGTCTGCCACCACCATGCTTCACTATAGCTATGGTGTTCCCTTGGAGACTTAGCAGGGTTGTGCTTGGCCCAAACCTACCGATCAGAAATACAAGAGATGTCTCAATCACATATTTTTCGCATCCAAGTTCAAGTCACATCCAATTTTTTTGTATTACTTTTTTTGATAGCATAAGGCTGCAAACAAATTATGTTTTAATAGTCTGTTTTACATAAATAAACTTAACCCAAAATAAACATTGTGGAAATTCCACTAAATGAAGTAAAATCAAACAATCCAGAAGGCGAATAAGTTAATTTTACATAGTGCAAGTAAAATTTAAGTTCTTTCAATTCCTTGAAAATAAGATTACAGTGATCCCTTGTTTTTCGCGGTTAATGGGGACTAGAACCCGCCGCGATAAGTGAAAAAACGCGAAGTAGCGCACCCCCCACAACCCCCTCAAAAAATATATTTTTATTTATTTTTTGTGTTCAATGTATTTATTGAGATCTAGCATTGGAAAGAGATACATACAAGACATGTTTTTTCACTTTTCCCCACCAAAGTATAATTAAAAATATATATACATAAGTGTATATATATTTTAATAAATGTTTTTAAGCACTTGAAATGTAATAATTATGAAAAGTTTTAAACATGTTACTGTCCTACCGAATTATTTTTAAACAAGAATAAAGTAGTAGATAAATGTTTGGCTTTATTAAATGCTTCATTGAGTGAGTCCACTAAAATCCGCTCACGTGAGTGAGTTGCCACAGCAACTGTTTAACAAGTTAAATGATGATTGACACATGCGGCACTTTTCTTCGTGAGTCTGGCAAGATCAAACACAAAAATCTGTCCATCATTGTTAACTTTAATAAGCAACTCCAGTGCACGTGCACTGCCTGACAAACAAAGAGCAGGGAGAGGGAGGGAGCGAGAGTGAGACTACGCGATCGGCTCCGGACAGCTCATATGTATTATTATTATTATTATTATTTTTTAGTTGAAAAAAATTCTGCGATGGACTTAGGGCGCAAAGTTTGAAGTAGTAAGGGATCACTGTAAATACTAGAGCTGTCCCGACTAGTCGACATAGTCGACGTCATCGATGACGTAAATCTGTCGACGAGCACATCATCCCGTCGACGGTTAATGAAGGGTTAAAAAAATATATGCGTGGAAAGTTCAGAATGTCGGATGCTCTGTTTGCAAGCGGGGAAAGCGGCACAAAGCCAAAAAAAAGCGCACCAGAGTGTCCAAAACATTGACTTATTTCAAAGAAACAAAGGAGAGTACACTCTTCTGTCCTGTCTCTTCAGTGCCAAGCTTGGCTGCACGTCGGCCGTGAATAAACACCTCAAGCGCCTTCACGCAGTTTGTAATTTTTTTTTTTTTTTTTTTTTGTACACCAGAGGGTGCTGTCGCCTTACTAAATATGTTTCATTGACAATGGGCCTATAAGTGCTATTAGTATTGTTCTTAATGCTAATTGAAAGGTTTATTTCATGTTATGGTTTATTTTATGGTATAGAAAATTATATAAGGTTAAAAGTTCATAAATATATACAGTATATACAGTGATTGCACTCAAGGGAGAGATTGTCAATGATAAGGTAATAAGGTAAAGGCAATTCATTGATTTATAAATAAGGTTTAAAAGGAAAAAGGTTAAAAGTTTTTGTTAATTTCTAATTGTGTTGCTTTATTTGTGTGCACCGTAGCTCTTACGGTGTGTTTACATCAAGGATGGAATAAAAGTTGTAAACCATCAGTTTAAGAGACCATCTTTTCAATCGGGATGCTACACTAGTTAATTCTATCAGCATTTGAACTCATTGTTTATTTGTGATTTATTATTGTTATTTACGTGTTTATTTGTACTTTAATAAATGATTTGAGTGTTCCAATATGTTTTTTGTGAATTGATAAGCATCAACAAAAATTTCATTGCTAAATTAGTAAAAAAAAAAAAAAAAAAAAAAATTATTAGATTAGTCGACTAATCGTAAAAATAGTCGGCTGACTAATCGGGAGAAAATTAGTCGTTTGGGACAGCCCTAGTAAATACAATTTAAAACCCTAATCTTTTCACCTGATTTGAATACAAATGTTTCTCTGTATTTAAAAGAGCTCTTGATTCCAGTCTCAAGATCTAATTCCTTCCATTTTCTCATTGACTGCCCTTGACGTCTATCTCCGTCAATGGCGCCCAATGAGTTAATGAATGTGAGCCAAGAAAAATTGAAGAAAACTCAATCTAAACTCTGTTTAGTTCAGCAAACGAAACATGCTCCTTGTTTTGTACCTAATAGCTCTCTGAATATGTTTACCTATTGCCGCAATAGGTCTCCACTCATTTCGCCACCCATTTCTCCACATAATTAGTCCATTTACTTTATGCTTTTATGCGAACACCTGCGACGAAACACTCATCGCCCTCGTACGTGAATCGTACCGAGCTAGATGTTATTTCACTCAAGTGAATTACCTCGAAAATACACAATGATGAAATCCACATATGCTCATTTAGAATAAGTCACCTCTTTGCAATTTCTTCTTTTTTTCACCCACCTTTCCATCTCCACTCCCTCCATCCAAGTCTATTGCACTCTTCTTTTCATTGCCCAGCTCACGTATTGAATCTGCCTGATGAAAACAGATCTCACTGCAGCACCACAATAGAATGGCTGATGCAGGAAAGATGAACCCTAATGGATTTTTTTTTTTCAACGTGCTCAAGATTGAATATAAGCCCCTGACCTCCAGATGTAGTGGATCCATTTCAACAGCAGAGATATTGTTTATGGTTTACACACACACACATACGCATACACATGCTGGGACACGCCACAACGTCCACCTCCGCAAAATGTAATTATCTCATTTCGTAGAGACCGAAATTATGAATGAACCCTCTTTACTGTCCGTCCAGCAATTCGTATCGACGGCGTCTTGTGTTTGAACTTCACAGTTTGCTTAATTACTCCGTTCGACAGAGTGTGTCAAGGTGAGGCAGCGATTTAATAGAAATTCCTTCGCTGCACAAATGAACCTTGCTCCGCCACGCTTTGGTAGCTTTGCCAGGCAGAAGACTATTTGATTTAGACCTTTCTGATTTTCGGCAGCGAAGCTTGAAAGAGCAAAAAAAGAAATGTGTGCGCTGAGGAAACACCGAGAAGCTTTTTAAAATATTGAAACTGCTTTCAGCTCTACCTTCTTTTCATTTTAATTCAGCTCTAAAAATGCCAGTCAGTGGTCATTATCACCAAAAATTAAAAAGGCAAAACTGCAGATGAAGTAAACATACTGAAATTAAAGCTTTATCCCCATATTGTATTGCCTCTAGATAGTTTTTCTAACAATTATGATTCGCGCACACACTAAAAGAAGAAACGAAACCTATTGCAATTTATCAAAATCAATCTTAAACTTTCGCTGTTTCGCTGCTTTTTAATATTTATTCATTTGTTTCCATGCATTTTTAATAGACATGCTGACTAAGTTACGAGTGCAGGGGGTGAATTTGGGAGTGCCAATGTTAGTTTTGTGTTTTACGGAAAGTCATAAAAATCATTAAACTTCACTTGCACACTATGCCCACGCTCACAAGTGAAAATGCAAATTTTCCCTAAATTTGTGTATTAAAAAGGATTGCGATATGATCCCATGTGACAAAGCCATATTGCAACTCTTTTTTCAATATATTGGGCAATGCTTTTCAAACATTTTTCTATATTTCGAGATGAATGAAAAATAGATTAGCAATAAAAACATTCTATTTATTACATGCTACTGCAAAAAATTTGCAGGAATTATAAATCGCTAGCAATAGCCTTATAGCTATGAGGTTATAATTGTAGTTGCGTCGGGCCCGCCCAATTGAATAAGGCACCGAATATCCATTGTCTATTGTTGCTGTTCGATTCAAATGAGATTCACGCAAAAATTAACTTGACCTGTGATGTCCAATGGTAAAATGACATCTTTGAAAATAATTGGCAAAGAAAGTAGATGAATATTTATAAAGTACATCTCAAAAAGAAGAAAAAATGTTTACGCAATGGATTCGAAACCAAATGTCATATTGTGATATGCGTATTTTCTCACTTCACATTACAATAAACTGATACATCTGTTAAAATATTCTCCAACTTTAATGATAAGTGGCTTAAATTTGGTGGGAATTAGATACAATTTTTTACAATTATCTTTTGAATCGTTTCTAGAAAAGCGACCGTAAAATGTCCACTCCAAACCTGTATTTTAGACTTCCTGGATCTGCTCAGGCATGTCGTGTGAAAATTCACGCACTTAAGTATTGTGTGGTCTTGAAAAATGACCTGAGTGGCTGATCAAGCGCTGTGTCTATGGTCAAGGTCATGACCAAAATTGTGTATGAAGATATATAACATGAATTCAATTTCCCTGTGGGCTACTTACCGATATTCCACATAATGCTCAGTATTGTAGTTATATTTCAGATGTATATCAAGCCATATGCTGACTGTTGTTTGGTCTTATATCTCCTCTGCTTGTGATAAATGCTCCAATATGTTCTGCTTGACCTTGATGTGTATCTGTGTGTATATATACTGTACAGTATACCCTCTTTTCTTTTCATTAGCAGGCTGTTATTTCTAAACAACGTGCTGGCTGGGATAATATGAAACAACTTTAAGCCAATAAACTGATAGGAAAGCCAAAGTGTCATGTGTCATCATATTTGATCCTCCCACCCCCTCATTCTCTGTCAGTCCTGGTGGTATTACTCAAGTATTAACTATTTCAGTGCCACTGGCGATGCCATATGTGGCTCTTTTAATTCCTCTGCTCTGAATTAAGAAAAAAAGTATATACCAAGGCACAGTTTTCCAACCCAAATCATCTACCCGAGTGTTTCCCAACCAACCAACCAACCAACCAACCAACCAACCAACCAACCAACCAACCAACCAACCAACCAACCAACCAACCAACCAACCAACCAACCAACCAACCAACCAACCAACCAACCAACCAACCAACCAACCAACCAACCAACCAACCAACCAACCAACCAACCAACCAACCAACCAACCAACCAACTAACCAACCCTAAAATGGCATACACAGATAAAACCCTTACACAGTAACCAGTAGATTACATTTGAAAACTATTGAAAAAAATTCCCTCGACGAAAATAATGATGACCTTGTTTCATTTTACTCAAATTATGTGACCCATTCAAAACTAACCAGGATGCACATTTAAAGGTGTGATGACAATATACAGCAATTGATTTTAATAAAAATCCATTGAAAAAACGTCACAGAAAAGTTTTAATAATGAAAGAGCATCCTATCTAGTCTACAGCCTGGGATGGGACATGGATGGAACATCTAGTGCCATCAATGGTAACCAATAAGTTAAAATCGGCATTTGTTTCTCATCTTTCAGGACCATTGACAGCTCTAGACATCCCATCCATTTGGACTGGGAATGAACAATCATTCAATCGCCCTGTCTCTGTCCAAAGGGTTGGGACGTCTAGCGCTGTCAATGGCAGCCAATGATAAAGGGAACCTCGGACTTAAAGACTTGTAGGTTCTAATAAGCCTCAATTGTTCTCTTTTACTAATATAATGTATGTTATGAGAAACACATACTATATTGCCATTGATTTAAAAATCTCTTAAATTTAGTACATGTTTTGACCTACGGAGGGCGCCATTTTTATGGACACTCGGGGTAATGACGTAGACTGGAGGGAAACCTACTATTTGTGTTTTTCTTGAGTCTTTTATTACCTTTTCATTGCCTTAAAATAGTGTTTGCATGTGTTTCCCTCTCATACTTTGAATTTTAAGCAGAGTGTTTTCTTCTTTAAAGCAGATTGTTGGTTGGTTGACCACATTAGTCAGGAAGCATATTTAAACCACCCGTATTTGATATTACTACGTTTAAGTATTTTCTTCTTTAGTAGGTTCTGTCTGTAAACATCTAAACAAAACAAGCTGAAAGCGCACGGTAGTACTTTGGGTGGAAAATTCGCCTCTTGTAGACGTTTCGCCGGAGTAGCACATTTTGGCAGAACACTTTTGTTTTTTCCTACTCTTATCACGTCTCATCCCGTCTTTCCTGTTCATTTTGCTTTTGCTGCTCGTTTTGTGAAATATCAACAGTGCTGTCATGCTCATTAATGTTCCTCTTGAGTTCAAATTGAAAGGTTTTACAGATGACATGTTTATGTCACGAGAGTCATACTCTCACTCATAGTGTCAGTCATACCTGTCACCGCCCTGCGACGTAAACATCAATGGCGACCTACTAGTTAAATTAATTTAACAAATTGTATAAAAACGAAAACATCACGAGGGGTTTCAATATCAAATAATTTTAACACATAATAATGGTTATCTTTTAAGAACTACAAGTCTTTCTATCCGTGGATCCCTTTAACAACAAAACTGCAAAAATAAATATCACATTACTGTGAAGACTAGTGTAAAATCAAATTTACCCCAAGACAGCCCATTTCTGGTGACCTCTGGTCGTGAAAAAATAAATTGATTATGGATTCCTTGGCAATTAAATAACTTATTCAGATACAGCATTTCAGTATCGATGCTTCTATACTTTTTCAATACTTTTGGCAGCCCTGTTAGGTGGATCATTTTGTTGGGAAATACCAGTTTGTCCAGTGTCTGAGTCTACTCACCGATGGCATCTGTCCGGACACGAGCTGGCTGTCTTGCGCTAGCATGTTAGACATCATGAGGGTGGGCAATTCCGGGTAGGAATAAGGGTTGATGAGGCCGTTGTGTGACAGCGAGTGGCAGAGGTAGCCCGTGGAGTCGTGCTCCATCAGGTGTAGCAAAGGAGGCTCCGGGTGGTTGGGCGGAGTAATGGGAGGGATCTCGTAGTCTTCGTCCCCGGCTCCATTGCCGCTTGTTGTTCCGCCGCCACCGCTTCCGCCACCGCCGCCACCTCCAGCTCCTCCACCATTACTGCCGTTACCGCCACCAGTCTGAGTTGTGTAGTTCTGAGAAAGATGGAGACACATTTGTGCTTAAGTGACTTTTTTACCAACAGATGGAAACTGCTCATCGTATCTGACTTTGGGGCAAGAGGGGTTAGACTGGACTGGTCACCAGCCAACCTCAAAGCACATATGGGTGACTATTCACACTGCATTCACGCAATTAGTCTTCAGTGTACTACGGTAAACAAGCTTTTGGCTTGAATTCTAAACTTCAACGGAAACACTATACTTCAGGGCTGGAGCTATCAATTATTTTATTAGTCGATCAATTTATCAACTAGTTAGTTCGAATAATTGAGTTATTTGATTAGGAACATTTAATACGTTGCAGAATAGATTTTAGGAGATGTAAAACAAAGGCTTGCTAAAATTGTTCTTTCAAAACAGCATTAAATGCGAATACAAAATACAATTCCCGAGTGTTTCTTCAAACTATTTAGACTTGCACTTTCATCTAAAAATAATTTTAGTTTAGCCTCAAATTGCATTAAAAAAAATAAATAAATAAATGAGGATCTACAGTAAGTACAACAAGAAAACAACTGGCTAGCTTGCATAGCAAAATTACGCTAGCTTAAATGCTATAAAATGCTAACCTTTCTGCAATGCTTTAAAAACAATTGTTCAAACACATATTCCCACAAAAAATTGCTAGATATATCCATAAACTAAAATACAAATACATAAAAAAACATTCGCTCAAACAAAAATTTAGCTTATGTTGGTCTCACAGGCAGCAGCTGGATTCAGCCATGTTAAATGAGTTATGTCATATTCACTTTTGCCACTAGAGGGCAGTGTATCCACCCAAATCAATAAAACTAAATGCAAACACTTTCAAAACAAACCATTACAACCCTAACCAAATACTCGAGGCAGCAAAACTTGATACAAAGCTTTTTTCTAATCGAATTACTCGAGTTAATCGATTAATTGTTGCAGCACTACGATACTTTTAAAGTTTCACTTTGACATAGGTTTTTCCAGTTTTCATGCAACCAACACCATCCCTGTTCCATCTGTTTTAAGTGAAGAAAAGGTGTAACAACCCCTCAAATACCAACATATTTGAACATTTACCAAGTTACAAATAATATCGTCTCACCCAAGATTACCAAACCATAAAACACCTAATATCTCCATTGACCATTTTCCGGGAACATCCATGGCAGGATAAATCTCAAATTAGATGCATGTGTATGTGTGTGTATCGACATGAGTGCAATTTGCTTTAATTGATTTTTTAAAATAAAATAAATTATCGAGCAACTCGTCTTCTGATCGAATATTGTACTCAAGATGGACAATAGGGGTGTGACAAAATATCAAAATGGTGATATATCGTGATACTTTGTATCCCAAAAGGTTATCGATATGCTCCTGCCAAGAATCGAGATATCGTTTTAAAAAGGTGTCAATGTCTTAAAAAAAAATAAAATAAAAATGAACCAACAAGTTGCTACCAAAATCTTCCACCATAATCGTGTCTCAGTTGCTAAGGCTACATTGACGGTTCACAACGCCCAATCCATTTAGACTGGGAATGTTCGTTCATTCGAAACCAGAGCATTCACAGTCCGATTTTCAGGACATTTACAGGTCACTTGCTGTTCATTTTAGGGCATCTACAGGTCATTTTCTGTTGAGTTTGAGTCACTGCCTATTCATTTGGGTGGTTCCCAGGTCATTTCCTGTTCTGTAACTCAAAATAAACAAGAAGAGACCCATAAAATACCCCAAAATCAACAGGAATTAACTGAAAATGAACAGGTAAATGACCTTGAATGCTCCAAAATTACCTCAATGCCTGGCATTGGCTGCCACTACCGGCCATAAACGTTCAATCCGTTTGAAGTGGGAGGGATGGCAGCGAATGAACGGCCACCCTCCCAGTTCAAATGGATTGGACGTCTGATGATAAACTCATTCTAATTCACAGCAGAAGCTTGTTTTTCTGTTTATTAGTTGTTTGTAGAATATCCTAGAATGATTTCCTGACCAATGTATCGATAATCGTTGTATTGCCATATCGTCAGATCATCGTTATCGTGAGCTTTGTATCGCAAATTGTATCGTAACGTGAGGTACCAAGAGGTTCCCAATCCTAATGGACAATGCAACAAACGACACAAATAGCATCCACACCATTGTTGATCATTTCAAGTAAGGATTCTTGAATGAAGAAATTGCGATTTCAAGTTTTTTGTCTGCTGTGACACATTTACAAGGAAGATCCAAGAGTAAAAATCGTTCTGCATGCAATGGCTCAGGATAATCTTAAAGAGAAATGTTGAACCAAGAAACATTCTCAAATTCAGTCCAATTGCTCATGTATGCAATTTGTTAAGTTATTTACCAGTCTTGCATATCCCTGTACACATTCCTCGAGGTATTTCAAATACTCGAAAAACCTCTACACATGCTCCCAATTCAAATTTCATTTATTGCAAAAACAAACCTAATAAAAATACTAAACGTATTTGAATGCCACTACAGCGAGTCCAATCAAATCGCAGCTCCAAAAGACCCGGAGAGAAAAAATAGCCAGGGGAGTCAACAGGGAGCGAAAAGCAATCTCCAGCTGAAACGACTCCCATTGTAATGACTGTGTCAAATTAATCATCACAAATAATATTCCGGTGTCAGCCATTCAAGAGTTTTTTAATAGAATTTTTATGATTCACGTCATGCGGCATACATCAAACAGTCAGTCCAGCAACATTTCTGAAATCAATTCAATATCATCTTTGTGTAGGCTGTCATGCTCGGCGGCAGAGTGGTCATTTATCTCAGCGCCAGATACTTTTCGGAGAAGAAAAAGACTGGCGGGAGAGAAAGAGAAGGGGGGGGGATTTGACGCATTGTCGTTTTTCTTCCTCAAGGTGAGCTGATTGTTCACCTGGTTCAACTGTGTTAAACCCCAAGATAAAATCTCAAATTGAATCCGAAATGCATTATTACTGCAAAAGATAACTTTTATGAAAATTCAGAAAAACAAACAAACAAACAAACACAAAAAATAAAAATAAAAAATAAAAAAAATAAAAAAATAACAAAAACATTACATAAATCATTAATTTGAAAAAAATAAGGTGTTTATTACTTGGATTCCTATTAAATTTCAATATTCTAAAACAAATCCTATTAAATGCTAAAAATGAATATAAATAATACATGACAAGAGTAGTATAAATGAATCATAAAATAAATGCAATAAAAAAAGCTACCATTCAATAATGAAGACAGAAAAAAACTGCATTTGAAGTGTTTGTGTATGATCTAAAAAATATACTATCAAAATTATTAATACAATCAATAAGAATATATAATAGAAAGCCATAGGAATAACTTTAAAAGTTGAAGTACAAATAACGAAATTATATAAACAATGCACTACCAATATAATAAAGACAAATACATGAAAAGTAACATATTGTATAAATGTAATAAAAAGTAAATTAGGATAAAACTATCCCAAAAAAAAAAAAAAATATATATATATATATGTATATATATATATATATATATATATATATATATATATATATACCAAAGAAATAATTTATATAAAACAATATTTTATATTTGAAAAAACAAAAAAAATATTATTTGATATCTGTAATAATATATTCAATGAAACTATTTTATGAAAAAAATAAGGAAAAACTACATAAACTCCCTTAGTGAACATATATTATAAACATATATATAACATATATTTTAATATAAATAAAGAATATCTAAAAAAAAAAAAAAAAAAAAAAACCCTACACAGGAAAAGCTTGTTATCCCAAATTAAATAATTATAAATAATGCATGAATGAATGAAAAAAAAAAAAAACAGAAAAAAATATATATACACACATGTATATATATATAAATAAATCAAATCAATACATACAAAATTAATGATATACATGTGTAACAACTTTATCTTTTATCATGTTTTAATAATAAAACAAAAATATTTGATTAATAAAATACATAGTTGTAAATAATTCAGTTTAATGAAAGATCGCTTGGATTTTGTTTCAGTTTCCCCTAAATGAAAAAAAAAAACAAATCTAATGCAGCTATTTGATCATTGGCATCCTTTTACACACATGAGCAAGCACGTTTTGAGTTTTCACTCGAATTGAAACCGATTTGATATGCTTTGAAGCAAGCTTTTTATTTTCTAAATCCTCTTCTCTTACATTTAATAAGAAAAGAACAAGGTGATTAACCTACAGTCAATGTCAAAGGTTGGCATTACTTTTTGGATTCTGTCTCTTTGCTGACTGATGATTTTTTTTTTGGAGTGTGTGTAAACCTTTAGGGATTACTTGTGTTATTGTTTGGTCTAATGGATGAGAAAAGCAACATTTCCTGAGATTCAATTTCCCTCATAATTGTTGGAAGGAAATGGGATTGTTCGCTGTAAACATCTAAGCCATTGTGTGTGTCCCTTGCCATTGTGTTCCAACGGGTGCCATCTTTGAGTTATCATGGAGCATGTTCATCAGCCTTTATGTGTGCAGTTTGTCCAAGTGTGTATCCACAAATCCAGCGATAGTTTCCTGCTTTGGATGAGGACGACCACAGAGCCTCATCCATTGCCCTTGGATGAAATCATGTAAATATGCCAAGGATAACCGTAGTTGGATTGCGGCTGTTTAAATCATTCATATGTCTCCGTTGTGCATGCCTGCTTATATTTGAGTTTAAAAGTGTGCTCTGGCAAGTGCCTATACGGTACTGTATACAGTGGAAGCTTTCTTTAATGCTTTCTGGGACAGAGACCACTAAAGTGGACAACTATTCAAACTAGGGCTGCAGCTATCGATTATTATAGTAGTCGATTAATCGATGAACCATTAGTTAATAATAGTAATAATCGAGTAATCGGATAAGGAACATGAAAATTAAATTACCTGAGCTGAGCCTCAAACGGTATAAAAAAATAAATAAAGGAGGATCTATGTACAACAACAACAACGATAAAAAAAAACAATTGGCTAACTTAGATAGCAAAAGTCCGCTAGTTCAAATGTTATAAAATGCCAACTTTTTAACAATGATCTTAACAAATGGTTCGGACACACATTCCCACAAAAATAGGCTAAATATGCCTATAAACTCAATTACAAATGCATTAAAAAACATTAGCTCAAACAAAAACGTAGCTTATGTTGGTCTTCACAGGGAGCACCTGGATTCAGCCATGTGAAATGAGGCAGACTTGAAGGCAGTGTATCCACCCAAATCAATAAAACTAAATGCAAACACTTTCAAAATCAACCATTACAACGCTACTTTAATTAAACGAATACTCGAAGCAGCAAAATTTAATTTGAATCTTTTTTTCTAATCGAATACTCGAGTTAATCGATTAATCGTTGCAGCACTAATTCAAACATTGACATTTAAGATATTTAACCCTTCATAGGGCAAGTAAATATTTTTGGTCATCACAATATTAAAAACTAGAAATATACAGATAGTCCCTAGGCTACGACGTAGCCGACTTACGTGATTTCGATTTTACGACGCAGGAGTCTCGTCCACCATTTTGTCTGCAGGCTACATTATTGTACCTCAGAGTATGTTATTATTTTTATTTTATTTTGTTAATATTACCGTTCGCCTTTTGGCGACATGTGTATTTGATTATATTCTTGCCTTTTGGTTTGTGATCCATGCTTTTATTTTGGCACAGGAAGCGAAGAGCAGAAAGTACTTCCACACGCAAGTAAATACGCATCTACACACGTAGAAGAAAATATTTGCTACCACGAAGCAGTTGCGTAGCTAGTGAGAGAGGACAAAGATTACGGTTTAACTAGCTGTGTAGCTAAGACTTACAGTACAATGAAGTATAATACTGTGGTACCTCTACATATGAAGTTAATTTGTTCTAGGACCTTGTTTGTAAGTCGAAATGGTCGTATGTTGAGCAGGATTTTCCCATAAGAATACATTATAATTCCATTAATTCATTCCACAGCCCAAAAACCTACACTAAATACTTAATAAATACTGCTGGTACTATTGCAAATAGCAGGTACACAGAGCAAATCAAATACATTATGAATAAAAATTGGAATAATAATATATTAATAGTAATAATAATAATAATAATAATAATGCTAGTAATAATGTAACGAATTGGGTTCTAATGTGGCAAATGTATTTTTGCGTGGTGTACCTGAATGCACCGCGTGGCTGACTTGTCAGTTAGGGAGGACTTTTTAGTTTCACTTATTATGTTCTGTTGTAGGGTACAGCTGCAGCAGACAGTAGGCATACTGTGTTGCACAAGTTCTGAAATAATGATTAAAAACCTGACGAAGCTGGCGATTTCTTTGGCGATCTCAAAAAGGAATGTGAAAAGGCTGGCGAACGGAGGAGGACCGCTAAGCTCATAGACCGTCTACGGCCGTATTGTCGAGCCAGTTCACAGACGCGTATACCATGCTAATATTTTTCTATCATTTCCATCGTCATTTCAATGGTAAGCCTCACCATTTTCCTTTTTTCACCACCTGTACAAACATTGCTGGAACCCTTGTTGATTTCCCTCACAAGAAAATCTGCCGTGCGTCTGTCTTGTGGGATAAAAGAGAACCTGCGGCGCTTACATAAATCATCGTATTTCGAGCATGCCGTCGTATGTAGAAACAAATGGTGAGTCAAATTTTACGTTGGGTGTCGAAAAGATCGTGTGTGGAAGCAATTGTATGTCGAGGTACCACTGTACATGTTTTTGGACAGTTATTTTGAGATTTAGGGAGTATTTAGGGGTACTTAAAGGGTTAATTCCGATTTACATGGAAATTCGGGTTACGTCATCAGCGTTGGAACGGAACTCGCTCTTAACCTTTGGACTACCACATACAGAGATCCCTTTCCAATTCACGCGTCGAAATTTGCTGTTTCAGTTCTTCGCAGGGTTTAAAAAAAGTATTTTTTTTAAAAATGAAAAAAATATTTGTCATTCCATTTTGAGGCGCGAGAGAGAATGTTTCGCAGCAAAACATACTGTACATGGCTCAGGGGCTTTGTACATACAGTACCTATGAGCACTCATTTGAAGCACGTGAATGTTCCTGGTGCAAGATTGACACATGACGAAACCAGTGACCACTATCGAAGCCGCCCCTACGATGACCGACAGTCAGACACGACGAGACCGCCAATAAGAATGGCTTTATTCCAGTGACGTGCGGTCAGGGGAGGCAGGTGAGGCAGAGCATCAAATTATAGCATCAAATTTATATTAATATTTGTCCATTGCTCTTTATGTATGACCCATTTCAAACATTTTTTATAGTCAAAATCGCTGAATTTGCCTATTCCCTGTTCAAATAATGAAATGAAACGAGGTGCGGCAGCAACGAGTAAAGCCTCACCTCTGAATGCGCAATCCATAACAAACTGGGTTGATACATGGAATTGGAGCGTGCTGGTTGCCGTACATCTGCATGTCGCCATTATAATGTTTCCAGATACGTTCATTTGACCTGATTTTCCACAGTCTGGCTAATGTCTTTAACCCTTAAAGTTTAATGTTTGTTAGCGACATATTTAGTTTTGCTGATGGGAAATAAAACCGCAGTGAAAAGGCACAGGTTGCGGCAGATAGTACTCTGCCGCACTGAAAGGGGGCGTACGTGAAACTGGACTTTCCGTCAAAAGTGGACGCGATTAACAACACCGGAGCTAAAAGGTTTGCTTCAAACTACGGGACAGAAGATAACTCGCGCTTTTCAAACGGACTGGTACACCCGAAAAGACTGGCTATGTGGCTGTCCTTCGAAAAATCGCCTTTGCTGCTTTCCCTGCCTTTTCTTCTCAACTTGTGCCAATGTCCGGATTAACACGAGATATTGTGACATTAAAAAACTACCACGAAGCCTCAGCAAACATGAGAGCTCGACCACTCACATTTAAAGCCTGATTGCTTTAAAAACTTTTGGAAGCTCAAGGATCGATTTGGCTTTGACGAACAGTGGAAGCTCAACGGTAGCATCCACAATGCCAAGGTAAAGGAAAACCGAAAGAGTTTGAAAGACCTCATTAATGCAACCTGCATCCTAGCTAAACAGGAGTTAACATTTTGTGGTAACGATGAGCGTGTAAGCTCTTCTAAACGTGGCATATATGTAGAACGATTACATGGTTTTGCTGAGAAAGATGAAAGGTTAGCTTGACATTTGGACACATCCACTGTGTTTTCTGGCTTGTCAAATAGAACACAGAACAATCTAATTGAAGCAATCCTCTCCAATGAGGCGGAGAGATTTTTTAAAGTAAAGGAAAATGAATGAATGAATGCTTTATTTGGACATGAGAAAAAAATAAAAATAATAGACAAAACAAACGAAAAACAAACAAAACAATTTTTTTTTTTTTTTAAATCAGACAGAACCAATGATATTCTCGAGATAACAGAAAAAATTGTTTAAACAATAATAATAATGATAATAATAAACAAGATCAGAATTTATTCATTGTGTCCAAAAAGGAGTAGGATGAAGCATTTGCTTATTAAAACCTACCCCACAAAATGAGGACTTTTACAAAAAGGGCGTAGGTTTGCATAGGGACGGTAGGGACATAACATTACCAACTTTTCAGGATGCTAAAATTGTCCCCGCCAACTTTTAAGCAACCTTACCTTTTTTGCATGATATAATGTTCAGTTATATAGAGAATTTAGATCTTTCAATAGTTCCATATGTTGTAAGAAAAGAATTGACCCTACCATTATTAAGTGAATTATTTTCATTATGTTTATGTTTGCTAATAAAAAGCAGACATTTATTCAGGAAGTTTTCAAAATGTTTCTTTAGTATTTTTTGAAAACAAAGGTTTAAATCGAACAGTGTATCATCTGAACCAATGCACGTAAAAGTTATTATCAGTAGATAAGGATTTATTTTGCATTGATCATTTTGCCTTTTATTTAGCATTTTGATCATGCCTATTAATTAATTAGGTTCATATACATGACAAATGTGGCCCTTTGCCCCCTTCATCCAATCTGTTTGGTCTTATTAATGTTCCGTCCCCAGCAAAAAGTGTACCTACATGCAGGTTATGCTGTTATATCGTCCCTACGAATGTTGAGACCAAACCTATGCCCTTCCAAAGTAACGGCGGTTTTTGTGGTGAAGGACAGGCGTAAGACCACAAAGTTTTCATTTCAATCTTCTTTCAAAAAAAAAAAAAAAAAGAGCTTAGACGAAGTAAAATACAATAGAATATTTAAAAACTAAATTTTGGACTTAAATAAAATATCCTTTGTTTTTCTTTTCACACTTTTTGTTTAGCAATCTGTAATAAATTGATTAAAGTATCAGAATTAAAAGTTTTAATAAATTGATTAAAGTATCAGAATTAAAAGTTTTAAAAACAACTGAGTATTTCACTAAGGGTCAGAATTGAATTCTGTGGTTTTGTACACCACTCTTTACTCTCATTTATGTTGCATGAATTATAGAATTGCGATGGCCAACACATTGAGGGTGTAGAGCAAATGCATGTTATTTTCTTACTTTTACGTATCGATAATATGTACCGTGTGTGCATCTTTTGTGAAGAATGCTGATGAGATATGAAATAACCAGTAGCCAATTGAATGAGCTACCCTTTTTGGTTTATATATTTGGAAATCTGACACTAAAGGAGTCAGTGCCTCACCAACCATGAACCTCACCGCACGTCACTGCTTTATTCTGTAAGCTGATTGGGTGGGTGCGCACCATCGGGACCACCCCTATAGTGACTGAAAAACTAGACTGCTAATAATAGTGGCTTTAACCCGTGAGCTAATTGGCTGCACACATTGTAGCCTCGCCCAGCCTTTTACCTTGTTTTATCTAGCTTTGCGCAAAGATCACGCTAGCCTGCATCCTTACACCATCATCAACTCACATGTAAATTTGCCCATTAGTTAAAAATGTTCTAATGAACTAGTTTTGTTGCTGCCAAGTGATAAATGTCCACTCTGCCTTAAGTGGATTTGTGGAGCTGGCATACAGCGGGGTACCAGTGTAAAATTTGTTTGAGTTCCAATGTTAGAAAGTGAACAACGGTTAGCTCCAAAGTATGCTTGAAGGCTGTCGAAACCAAAGCAAGCAGCATGGACAAATAAAAATCCCCGCTTAAAATTGAGACGTGCGGTGGCAGCAACATTTAAATTTTAAATTTTCAGGTGATTTGCTCTATCAAATGTTATAATATTTTTCACATTTGAAAAAAATGTTTTGTGTACTGAATCGTGGGTCATTACAGCCCTATTGTTATATAATTTTTATATGATTATTAGGGCTGTCAAACGATTCAACTTTTTAATCGAGTTAATCACAGCTTAAAAATTAATTAATCGTAATTAATTGCATTTCAAACCATCTCTAAAATATGCCATATTTTTCTGTAAATTATTGTTGGAATGGGAAGATAAGACACATATATACATTCAACATACTGTACATAAGTACTGTATTTCTGTATTATAATAACAAATCCAACATTATTAACATTATTTCTGTTAAAGGGATCCATGGATAGAAAGACTTGTAGTTCTTAAAAGATAAATGTTAGTACAAGTTATAATAATTTTATATTAAAACACCTCTTAATGTTTTCGTTATAATAAAATTTGTAAAATTTTCAATCAAAAATAAACTAGTAGCTCGCATTATTGATGTCGCCGAGCGGTGACGTCACATGGGCTCCCTGCCGTTCTTCCACAGTGTCTTTAACTACGTAAGATAGTGATTGAAATACACTACAAGGTGTCAATGGCGAGTTTTGAATTACTTAGAAATCAAGCCAATGAGTGTGATTTGTCCCTCGGCTGAAGCCGTAGTTCCCTGTTGACTTGTCCAGCCAATTTACTTCACGGTCATTTGAGTGCAACATACGAGACCTCTGAGACTAAATATTACCATCCAGTGTATTTGTCGAGCTAAACAACAGCTAAATGAAATGTTTGAATAGTTTGTCCAAAGGCTCTCGTGAGTAAAGATGCACCATCCAACACTTAGAACCATGGTACAACATGCCCAGCCGTCATTACATCCTTGAGCGATTCGGCCGTGGAAGATTCGAGAACGATTCACAAACATCCAAATTCCGATTATTGAAATATGTCAAGTAAAGGGGAACTAATACACAGCGCGGTCTTCAGGACGCAATGCGAAACGGATTGCGCGTCCCGAGAGTATGATGAGAGCATGCTTGTCATAGACCCGGGTAATGCTCATGGCTTTAGCTCAACTCATGCCGCTGGATAAAAACACAAGAATACCTGACTGCTACTGACAGCCGCTACAAACTACGTCAACATCGCTTTACTGTAGATTATAGATATCATATGTATATAGAACTAGATGCAAAATGACAGACTCGATGGCGGTAGCAACATTAAAGTATGGACAACTAGATGCGTTAGTAAACAGCCGCTATCTTAAAGCAGGAGATTTCCCTAGGCTTTTGTGAACCTTCCAAGCGAACCTAATTAACTTTTTATCTAAAATACTCCTAAATCGGCAAAATCTTGACTTGAATCTATCTTCAAAACAGTTTTTAAACTTTCACATGTCGAAAGTAGAAAGAAGGGAAATTATGGAATAACGGGAGCAATTTTAACAACTTTAACAGTTGATTTGCAAAATTAAATGAATTGAATGTAGTTTAAAGCTGCTGATACAGAATGGGAACTTGAGTATTTTATTTACTGTTTTAAATTGTTAACTTGATACTGAAATAGTCGTTTATTTAAACCTGAGAGGCTTTTTATACAATTATTGTAACTAATGCACGAAACATTAAAAGCATCTAATAGCTTTGTGGGATTTTTCACTGAGGTTGTTTGTGTGTTTTGCTTTTTTAAGACAGTTTACAATATTATTTGCACGTTTTACTGACTGACTATGCCATTTCTGTTTGTTATTTATAATGTTTTGTGTTTGTCACTGAATAAACAGGTCAGTTTCTTGTTACCAACCGTTGTGTGTTATTCAAACTCACCTAGTTCAGCTGGCTAGTTGTTATCAAGAGTACTAAAACTAGAGCTGTCCCGACTAGTCGACATAGTCGACGTCATCGATGACGTAAATCCGTCGACGAGCACAACATCCCGTCGACGGTTAATGAAGGGTTAAAAAAATATATGCGCGGAAAGAAAAATGTCGGATGCTCTGTATGCAAGCGGGGAAAGCGGCACAAAGCCAAAAAAGCGCACCAGAGTGTCCAAAACATTGACTTATTTCAAAGAAACAAAGGAGCGTACACTCTTCTGTCCTGTCTCTTCAATGCCAAGCTTGGCTGCACGTCGGCCGTGAATAAACACCTCAAGCGCCGTCACCCAGTTGGTAAATTTTTTGTTTTTTCATTTTTTGTACACCAGAGGGTGCTGTCGCCTTACTAAATAATAATGTTTCGTTGATAATGGGCCTATAAGTGCTATTAGTATTGTTCTTAATGCTAACTGAAAGGTTTATTTCATGTTATGGTTTATTTTATGGTATAGAAAATTATATAAGGTTAAAAGGTCATAAATATATACAGTATATACAGTGATTGCACTCAAGAGAGAGATTGTCAATGATAAGGTAATAAATTAAGATAAAGGCAATTCATATAGGCAATTCATTGATATATAAATAAAGTTTAAAAGGAAAAAGGTGAAAAGTTTTCGTTAATTTCTAATTGTGTTGTTTTATTTGTGTGCACCGTAGCTCTTACAGTGTGATTACATCAAAGATGGAATAAAAGTTGTAAACCATCAGTTTAAGAGACCATCTTTTCAATCGGGATGCTACACTAGTTAATTCTATCAGCATTTGAACTCATTGTTTACTTGTGATTTATTATTGTTATTTACGTGTTTATTTGTACTTTAGTAAATAATTTAAGTGTTCTAATATGTTTTTTGTGAATTGATAAGCGTCAACAAAAATTTCATTGCTAAATAAGTAAACAAAAACAAACAATTTTTTTTTTTAATTATTAGATTAGTCGACTAATCGTAAAAATAGTCGGCTGACTAATCGGGAGAAAATTAGTCGTTTGGGACAGCCCTAACTAAAACCCTTTTCGACATGAGTCTGACGACTAAGTAAGGAGGCTAAATAACTTTAAACTTTAACACATGCTCAGATAGGCCGGTATCGGCCAATATCTGTATCGGATTGGAAGTGCAAAACAATATCTGTATCGGATCGGAAGTGCAAAAACCTGGATCGGGACATCCCTAGTCATTCCGCCCATGCGTTAAATGCGTCAAATATTTTAACGTGATTAATTAAAAAAGTAATTACCGCCCACTAAAGCGATAAATTTGACAGCACTAATAATTACAGCTATAAATTGAATAGAAAGCCTTTATTGTCATTGTACACAGTACAGCAAGATTTAAAGCTTCAAAAGCAAAAAAGAAAAAAAAAAAATGAACGGAAGGTGGAATAATGAAATTAAAATGAATAAAAACAAAGATACAATCTGGTTGTGGCGACACTACTACACACATACAAGTAACACGAGTTACTTACCAGTGTTACTACTACTTCCTGGTCATAGTATTTAACTCATTGCATGCCACTGACGGCGATAGGCATCAAATTCATTTTAACTGGGAGGGCTGGCCGTGAATGCTCATATTTCGGTGTCATTTA
Source organism: Corythoichthys intestinalis (assembly GCF_030265065.1). Lineage (NCBI taxonomy): Eukaryota > Metazoa > Chordata > Actinopteri > Syngnathiformes > Syngnathidae > Corythoichthys > Corythoichthys intestinalis. The sequence continues at coordinate 21,823,767 of NC_080403.1, read as the reverse complement.
CGTTGCTAGATGTTGCCCCTCCCAGTCAAAATGGACTGTCAATGGCAGCCAATGACATACATGAGTGCTCTGTGAGGGTAAAAACCAAAATAATTTGCGCATGATAGTAAATAAAATGGAATTAAAAATAAACCGAAGAAATTAATACTGAAAAATATTTCATAAAAATCTAGATGTACATAAACCAAATTAAAAATAAAGAATAAAAAAATTAATGACAACATATAAGGAATGTCTTTAATATCTCAAATTAATATCTCAATAATTGATAAGATAAAACAAACAAAACAAATATACAGATGTTGGGGATGTCCTGATCGCATATTTCTTCACCCGAGTCCGAGTCACCTGAATTTGAAAATCTGCCGATACCGAGTCCCGATCCGATATTAATCCCACCCCGCCCAAACATGTGACAGTATTGTAACGGTTTTCAGTACTCCCCCTTTCGCTTTTTCCAAGAGTGTGCGTAGTGTTTAATTTTATTTGTTTATTTATTACCTAAACGTATGTATTTATTTTTTTTGGCAATGCCATTGTAGTTCTGGATTATTTTGTTACTTTTTAGCCCTAAAATGACTATCTTTTTTTTTTTTTAGACTAAAAGCCTGATCCTTTTCACCCGATTCCGATCTTCTGAAAAATGGCGCGTTCGGCCCAATTTCCAATCACGATTGGATTGGATATAAACATACGTAACAAATCTGTATAATAAAATTAAATATAAATTTAAGGACAAAAAGAATAAAAACATATAGACATGATAAAAGACACATACTAGTTAAAAAATACATGTATTGATACATAACATTCAGTAAATATGCTAAATTAAATAAATAAAACAATTCTTTTTAAAAAATCTGGTGTGTTTCTTGTGTGTTTTAGGAATGATCACATTTTGGACTCAATTCTTTACCATCATATAAAAAAACAAAACAAAACACGGTTTTACACCTAATAGATTGCTCGCATATTTTTTTTATTGACTAAAAAGCGTAGGGAAAATTAAATTAGATATAAAAATATTATGAAAAAATATGACCATGTTGTTTGAAATGACGGGAAACTACAGCATTTATATGTATTGGGGAGCCTTGTTTGTGGAATGGGTTTGTATGTTTCTTGAGAAGAGTGTGGGACTTTATTTATAAACCATTTCATTTCGGAAACAGCAAGAAACAACAGAAACAGAAAAAACATTAAATCTGAAATGCCTTTTTTTTTTTTTAACTCTTTAAAATTTATATACGGCAATGGACATCCAATCCATTTTGACTTTGAGGGCTGATGATTAGCTTTCAATGCCAGTGAATGAGTTATTGACCTAACAAGGATTGCAAATTGGCTTACTTAAACCAACAGTATGTTGCATGTCGTCATGTGTGTTTCCCCTCACTGAATATGAGAAAAAAAACCACAACATGTTTCACTGCAAAATTAGCTCATATACGATATGGGTCAATGTTGGACGAGAGACCAGGGAACTTGGCTTTCCACACTGGGAGTTGCTGTAACATTTTAATTAAGCTCCGCGTCTCTGGACCGTAACAGTTGCATTGCAACGCACCTTGCGTCGGAGGGAAACAGATGAAGAGACAGTTGGCGTGGGACCCAGAGAGAAAATATCATTGATTGGGGAGTGCTCCAGTTTGTCTTTTTATTTTGGCACATTTCTAATCCTCCCTCTGTAGCATTGCCTGCGCAGTCAAGGCCTTCTGGAGATGATATTGACTGTGGCTAATGGCTCATTAGCTGCACTTTTTTTTCTTTTTTTTTTTTTTACGATTAGATTATTGTTAGGATGCCTGCACTTCGCAGCGGCCAGAACACAACCTGATTACACAATGCAATAACTGTATCATGTAATAGTTACAGCAATAGTAGATAAAGATCCGAGTTTGAAAATAGATTGTGATTGTGATATGTTAAAATAAGCAAAAGTCTGTAGGCACACAATATGGATGATGGATAGAGAGATAGGTAATTCCATATTTTCTTGTTTTGTTTTTTTTTGTGCTTTTTTTTTGTTTATCAAAAGAACGGGTCTCCAGTGATAGACTTGATAGGAAGAACAGAGACCAGTTTAGTATTTCACATACCAGAAAATATTGACAATACCTGTCAGTATTGTTGGGCACGTTACTTTAAAAAAGTAATTAGTTATAGTTACTCATTACTTCTTCCAAAAAGTAACTGAGTTAGTAACTGAATTACTCTATAGTAAAAGTAAGTAGTTACCAGGGAAAGTAACTATTTCCGTTACTTTAAAAAGAAGTTGTTGTATGTAGAGCTGTCCCGACTAGTCGACATAGTCGATGACGTAAATCCGTCGACGAGCACAACATCCCGTCGACGGTTAATGAAGGGTAAAAAATATATATGCGTGGAAAGTTCAGAATGTCGAATGCTCTGTATGCAAGCGGGGAAAGTGGCACAAAGCCAAAAAAAGCGCACCAGAGTGTCCGAAACATTGACTTATTTCAACGAAACAAAGGAGGGTACACTCTTCTGTCCTGTCTCTTCAATGCCAAGCTTGGCTGCACGTCGGCCGTGAATAAACACTTCAAGCGCCGTTGTAGGCTACACCGTCACCTTGTTTGTAATTTTTTTTGTTTTTTCATTTTTTGTACACCAGAGGGTGCTGTCGCCTTACTAAATAATGATGTTTCATTGGCAATGGGCCTATAAGTGCTGTTAGTATTCTTCTTAATGATAATTGAAAGGTTTATTTCATGTTATGGTTTATTTTATGGTATCCACAATTATATAAGGTTAAAAGGTCATAAATATATACACTATATACAGTGATTGCACTCAAGGGAGAGATTGTCAATGATAAGGTAATAATTTAAGGTAAAGGCAATTCAGAAAGGCAATTCATTGATATATAAATTAGGTTTAAAAGGAAAAAGGTGAAACGTTTTTGTTAATTTCTAATTGTGTTGTTTTATTTGTGTGCACCGTACCTCTTACGGTGTGTTTACATCAAGGATGGAATAAAAGTTGTAAACCATCAGTTTAAGAGACCGTCTTTCCAATCGGGATGCTACACTAGTTAATTCTATCAGCATTTGAACTCATTGTTTATTTGTGATTTATTATTGTTATTTACTTGTATATTTGTACTTTAATAAATAATTTAAGTGTTCCAATATGTTTTTGTGAATTGATCAGCGTCAACAAAAATTCCATTGCTAAATTAGTAAAAAAAAAAAAAAAAAAAATTATTATTATTAGATTAGTCGACTAATCGTAAAAATAGTCGGCTGACTAATCGTGAGAAAATCAGTCGTTTGGGACAGCCCTAGTTGTATGTCAAACAATTTGAAATTTTCTGAGCAGTATTCGAGTCAGTTGAATAGAGAAGAACAGAAGGTAGTTGTGTTATAGAACCTTGTAATATTTATTGCACCTCACTAGCAACAGATTTATGCTACACTTGAAGTGCAACAAAAATAAACAGATTTGAATTGCTTACCACAGATGTCGACAAAAGCTTTGCCCCGGGACATAAATTACACTTTACATGCACGTTCTTTCCTTTAATTTTGACCAACTTGAAATAGTGTTTATATCTCCACCTCGTAAAGGACAAATTTTCCTCTGAACGCTCTGCCATCATATCCCTCTTCATCTGTTTTGCGTGTGTGTGTTTGCCGCACGCGCTGTTCCGGTTTGTGTGTGAAAACACCTGCTCTGAAGTTTGTTAAAAAAAAAAAAAAAAAAAAAAGACTTTATTAACAACAAATACACGTGCGCTATTAGGCTCGAGCGTTTACGTCACAGAATGGGGGATCACGTGAGATTTGACAACAACGCAGTTATATTGGAAGCAGGTCTGAAATTAAACTTTAACTTGCCAGTTCGATAAAAAGACAAACTCGTTACTAAGGCGAAGAACAGATATGTGATCAAACTTAAGGATGTGAACAATGTTGACCCTTCGAGCAAGCCGAAGACAAATGGAGTAAAAATGTCGACGGGCTTCCACAATTACGCGAAATGGAGATTCTGCTGTATTTATTGTTTGGTGTATGTTACTAAACTCATCAGCGATTCCAAAACTACAAATCGCTACAAAGCTACGAACAGTTTTGCTGCGGATGGGTGCAGGAACTGCACATTATGACCGTATCAAACGGCAACTCCATCGTTCTTGCAAAGGTAGGCTATGTGTGTTTACTATTTTCATTGTCATGAACCTGAACGCACCCCAAGTCTTGGATGACAAATAAACAGAGCAGAGTAGACTCGCTACAGCTGGTAGTTTCTTCAATTTATTCAAAGCTTTTGACCGTCAGTAACGGTAACGGCGTTGTAACGGCGGAAAAAATAATTAGATAAACCCGTTACTGAAATAAAAACTGCGTTATTCCCAACACTGCCTGTCAGACCTAACTCAACAACGACTGTGTTCTCGATTAGTTGTCAATTAGTTGATTGACCCTAGCAAGCCTTAGTGTGTGTGCAATGGGTATTTCTTTTGCAGTTAGCTTGGTAACACAAGCTGTAGCTTTGGGCCAAATGTAAACAAGATATTATGCTCACAATACAATATACAAAATAAAGCACCTTTATTACCACTTTTGGATAGATCTGCCTTAACACTAGAGTGCACTTTCCTACCTATTGTAGGACTTCACTGCTGAATTCCACTTCAATCCGCACTCACGAGTCCATTACATCGGATGCTACACTACCAGCTTCCAAAGAGACGAGACAAAGTCGGGCACCCTTTATCTCATCTTTTTTTCCTCCACTCATTTACAAATGGTCTTGTTTATAAAGTTCCTCGAGTCCCACTTTACATCTAACACAGAGAGGCCTGTTCGACAACACCATCCATCTCTGTACGGTGTCAAATCGGGCTTAATTAAAGCCTGAGCTGATCTTCTGCCATGTGATCATGTCAGAGGTATCACAAAGGCTGTACTGGCAGGAGTGCAGCAAAGGGTGACGAGCGCCAGGCGTCCGCTTACTGCTACTCTATACCTTTGCTCTCCTGCTTGCCTTCTGGTGCTGGCTATGGTAATGCCGCTATCGCTACAACGCTGTCCACTCAGCCTTGTGATGATGCGATGCGCCCCCGTGCCCTCAGTTTTTTAATAAAAGGAAACGTTTGAATGCAAAGGAAATGAAAGGGAAACCTCCCAGTATGCAATGTCCACATGCACCATTTTGCTTACTAACTAAGGCAGGGAACAAACATACTAAATTTTTAAAATCTTAACCAATTTTTAAAACGTGATGATGAAAAACTTTGTAATCATGTGCTTTTTCTTTAGATGGAAAATACACCAAAACATTTTCTCCACTGACAATTATGAATCTCCTCACACAAACTAAATAGATTTGGTAGTATCAAGACTGACCTGTGAGAGGCAGCATTGCGCCACATGCAGTGTTTTTAATAACGACGTTAGAATATAACAGCGTTACTTACGGCGTTATTTTTTTCAGTAGTGAGTAATCTAATTACTTTTCCCATCTTTGCAACGCCTTTACCGTTACTGAGGGATGTGAAGGGACGCGTTAGCGGCGTTACTGTTTGTTTGAATGAACAGCGAGTTGTCTGATTTTGTCACAGCTGCCAAGGAGGAAGAAGGAAAAGGCGTGGTGATGCTTTTGCAAACACGATGCTAGGTGGCTCGGAGTGTTAGCATAGCATTCGCGTTCTCCTTAGCATTAGCATTTAGCTTTGCGAGTGTCATTTTTAAACTCTCAGGCAACTCTTTTTTGCATTGGTGGGTACAATTAGTTAAAAATAATGTACTGTTTTTCTGTTGAGTATGCATTTCATCAACATGTTGTTGTCCTTGTAGATGCTACAGGATAATAATATCTATTTTTTTAGTACCAAAAATTGTCACTTGCCCTAAACTTTAATTGAATGACGTATCCATGAACCTTGTGTGATGTTTTTTAATTAAAATAGGTAAAACAAAGATAGACGAGAGAAGAGATTCAGAGCCTCACCTGCATATTGAAATACTGCTGGTCTTTCTCAAAAAATTAGCATATTGTGAGAAAGTTTTTTTTTTTTTGTAATGTACTATTAAACATTAGACCGGGGGTCGCGTTAACCGAATATTTTCCGTCGTTGACCGGTTTTTTAAAACGGTGACGGAAAAAAATGAAGTCCATCTGTCATTTTGACAGGTTGCAATTCACACCCCAGACCACAGGGCGGCGAGTGAGCATATTAATTAGCTATTGTCTCTCTTGATGCATGACGTCGATGGCCTTACTCAGAAAAATGTCAAGGCAACTGAGTGTCCGAAGTTTCTTCAAAAAGTCCCAAAACGACGATGGTGTTGATAAAAGAGGTGAAAAAAGACGGACTGATGCAGTGGAGGATGAAGGACCTCTGCAGCAATCCCAATTGAGACATTTGATTATGCACAAGCGGGCAAGCAATGGCGTACCGCACGCAGGATATTTTTAGACCGTGACGTCGCATCGTAAAGCGGAAGTAAAGCCGAAGTGGGACATTATAGACCCACCCTCGCATACACCCAACGTAAAAAGTGCTACTTTTCTCCGGTAATCTTTCAAAAACGAACATGCCGATCACGCATTGCTTTTTTGGAACTTGTAGAAACGACTCTAGACATTACGACACATGAAGGATGTTTTCTTCATACGTTTCCGGAACCAAAAACTAGGGAGGAAAAAATGTGAAGACCGAATCAACTTGCGCGAACTTTAACATCAGCTCGGCGAATCCATTCACGTTTCATATGCAGTAAACATTATGTTGGGTTGGCATGGTCTTTCAGAGGACAAAGAGGTAAGCCATTTTTTTATTTTTAACTTATTTTTTTAGCGTAACGTTGTGCCGTACTGTTTCTGTCTGACAATGAATGACCTGAAAAGAATTACAATGGTATTTGACTGCCACTGTTACCGTTTCTGTTATATATATAAAAAAACAACTTTAGTAAGGGGGAAGTGTAAATAAATAGTAGGATTAAGATATGTTATCAATGAAAAAATTACAAGTGTTCGTTGGTTGTCACTGAGTAGCATTTGCGATTGCTACACAAAGCTAACTAAATTACCCCCAAGAACGGTAAGAGACGTAGGACAACCAGAGGATATATAAGAAAGACAGGGCTGATGGTAAAGGATAGCTTGTTGAAACAGGAGAATGTCATTGTCAGTCGCGTCGATAAAAAAGCTAAAGCTATGCTTAGGTCGGCTCGTAGCCTACCTACTGGGGCCACAGTCAGCTGTTTTTGTCACTGCGGAGAAAAAGTTACATATTCATCTGCTTGATGTGTGATGGCACGGTGTGGATTCTCTGTTAAGCTTGTTCGGACAGAATATTAATTAAAAATGAATGAAAACTAAATACTAGTGAATATGTCATTATTATCATTTTAAAAATTTAAGTGACGGGTAAAAATAGATTATGACCGGATTTTTATGACCCTGTCAGTCAAAATGACAGACAACGTAAAAGTCTAGCGCAACCTCTGCATTAGACTATCATATATTTTAGATTCATTACACACATCCAGAGCCACTGTGCACAGACGTGTGCTGGTAATGGGCTACAGGTGCCGCATTCCCCAGGTGAAGCCACTTTTGAACCTGAAAAAGCGGCAGAAGCGCCTGTTGCTCAGTGGTCCAAAGTACTTTTTTCAGATGAAAGCCAATTTTGCATGTCAATCGGAAATCAAGCTGCCAGAGTTTGGAGGAAGACTGGGGAGAAGGAAATGCCAAAATGCCTGAAGTCCAGTGTCAAGTACCCACAGCCAGTGATGGTCTGGGGTGCCATGTCAGCTGCTGGTGTTGGTCTACTGCAGGGGTGTCAAACCGAGTCCACAAAGGGCCGCAGTTGGTCCTGGTCTTTGTTCCAACAGATCCAGCACAAACAGTTCAACCAATGAGGTTGCTGCTAAAACAAGCAGCACCTGACTGTAATCAATTGATTACACTTATAAGACACCAGATTGGTTAAAAGGTACTCATCACGTTTGGTTGGAATGAAATCCAGCACCCACTGCGGGCCTTTGAGGACCGGTTTGACACCTGTGATCTACTGTGTTTTATCAAGGGTAGGGTCAATGCAGCTTGCTGTCAGGAGATTTCGGAGCACTTCATGCTTCCATCTGCTGAAAAGCTTAATGGAGTTGAAGATTTAATTTTTCAGCATGACCTGGCACCTGCTCACAGTGCAAAAGCCACTGGTAAATGGTTTACTGACCATTGCATTACTGTGCCCAATAAGCCTGCCAACTCTCCTGACCCGAACCCCATAGAGAATCTGTGTTATAGTGCGAAGAGGAAGTTGAGAGACACCAGACCCAACACTATGGATGAGCTTAAGGCCGCTGTCGAAAGCATCTTGGGCCTCCGTAACACCTCAGCAGTGCCACAGGCTGATTGCCTCCATGCCACACCGCATTGAAGCAGTCATTTCTGCAAAAGGATTCCCGACCAAATATTGAGTGCATAGCTGATGTAATTAATTGAAGTTTGACTTTTTTTGTATTTAAAAACAATTTTTTGTATTGGTCGGATGAAATATGCAATTTTTTTGAGATAGGAAAAAACAAAAATCCCTGACTTTTTTGCCAAAATCATCAATATTAAAACAATAAAAGGTTTTAACAACTTCAGTTGTGTGTAATGAATCTAAAATACATGAAAGTCTAATGTTTATCAGTACATTACAGAAAATAATGAACTTTATCACGATATGCTAATTTTTTGAGAAGGACTAGTATCTATATATATCAGGGGTGTGACAATACACAGAAGTTTCGGTTCAGTACGTACCTCGGTACGGAGGTCACAGTTCCGTGCGGGTTTAGTACAACAGGAAAAACAAAAAGGCTTTTTTCTCAAAGCATTTGAGCGTTAAAGTTTGTATACCATTACACTCTTATATAAATGAAATTGTATTTCAATTGTAATTTACAATTTTAAAAAGTGTGACCTTTTTTGTGTTTATTTCTTGCAATTCAATAAGTTAATATAAGCATATTTGACGTAAAAGATGTTATAGAATGTTGATGTGAAAGATTTTATAGAATGTACAGCGTAATAACTTAAAAAACATGAAAAGTAACATCAGTTACTTTGCTAAGTAACTAATTACTCTTACAATGAGGTAACTAAGTTACTAACTCAATGACTTTTTGGGAGATGTAATTTGTAACTGTAACTAATTACTTTTTTAAAGTAAGATTAACAACACTGGCCACATGGGACCCAGACAGATGAAATACACAGTACAAAGTAGAAATACAAGATGTTAACCAACTTGTTCTGTAATCTTATAACTTCATTTTGGCTGCAAACTTTCCTCCTTATCATTTGTATTTTCTGGGGAAATTGCATGGGAATGCATTCATGACAGTTCACTTCCTGTTGATTTTTGGACCAATTCCTGATTGATTGCTTTTTGATTGCTGTTGCTCTATTAATGCCAATTTATTTGTTTTATTCATTTCAATGATTTTTGGTTTTTATTTCTACTTTTAATGTGTTGTACCTAGGGATGGGAATTGATAGGATTTTTACGATTCCGATTCCATTATCGATATTGCTTAACGATTCGATTCTTTATCGATTCTCTTATCGATTCTAATTTGGGGAAAAAGAAGAACAAACGTTTTGATTGGCATTGAGTTTGTTTAATCAGAAGTCACAACCGTAAAAACTCACAACAAGGTCAAAAGAGGCCCAAAGCCTCAATATTAACTGTGGCAATAAGTGGCAAATGCACAAGAATGTAACATTTTACTGAAACATTTTTCTAATAGAAATAAAAAATATTGGTATATATGTCGTTGGTCTGCCGTTAGCAATATGTGTTAAACTTGCAGGGGTCCCCAAACTTTTTCCAGTAAGGGCCGCATAACTTTTCCCTTCTCTGATGAGGGGCCGGGGTCAGTTTGTAACAGAAAAAGTGTGACGATTGCAGGAGTGCCTAAATGTAAAAAATTATTGTTTTTCAGAATGCCACAATCAAATAACCCTTTCTTGATATTTCACGGAACAAAAGTAAATAAAATAAAAATAATAATATAATATAATAATAATTAATAATAATAACACTATTAATCAAATAGATAATAACCAAATAACCCTCTCTGAGTTCTTCACAGAAAAAGGCCAGAAAATAATTAACACTATTGAGAAAAAAAAAAAATTCAAAATGCTCTCTGGTATTGTTCAGGGGGCCGGACCAAATGTCGGGGCGAGCCGTATTCGGCCCACGGGCCGTAGTTCGGGGACCCTTGTTAAAGTATTATTTACCAGTATATTGAAATGCATGCCTTTTAGTTTTTATGGTGCTTTCACGCTCAAGCGGGGGCACCCTTGTGCTTCCTCACGCGAAGAAGAACGCGCTCACATGAAGAAGAAGAAATGCCGCTCCTCCAAGCGAGTGAGCGAGTTAGTGAGAGAGGGAAGCACTGCTACGACCCTACGTTCTTTGCTAATGCTTGTAAAATATCTACAGAGGCAACGCCTGTATGTATAATCTTTTGTGCTGTTGTTGTGTGTTTCCTCTCGCGATTGGACACTTAAATCCAGTTGTGTAGTGGTTGTGTAGTGGTTAGCGAACGCATGCTAACTGTTTTGTCATTACTGAATTAGCCGCTAATCATCGCTGATTTACGTTGATGCAAACCTGTTTGTTATTGGGGACGAAATTGATTTGTTTCATTTCTATTTTTAGTTTCAGTCTTCAAGTGATGGTTGAATAAAGTCAGCAAATTATACCAACGTCTTCTGTATCGTCATTTCGGAGTTTAGCTAGCTGTATAGCTGTCTCGGTGAGGACAGTGCAGTCTATTCCCTCCCGATGCAGTTATCTCCACCTTCCCTCCCGATGCAGTTATCTCCACCTTGCAATGATTGCAAGTCGTTTTGTTGTAATTTTTCCTCGTGAAGTGAAGACACACTTTCGAGTGTTTGAACCTACGTGTTGTCATTGTTATGTTTACAGCTGCAATGCTCGTGCTAAACCATCGTAACCTTTCATTTTCACCCTCTTTCCTGGTGAAGTGTAGCCAAACTTTGGAGCGGGTGGTTCTTGGCGCCTTGCTAGTTTGATGTGTTTGGACAACAAGACAGTCACGACGCAATATGCGTCTTCAGGACTCGTTGAAGGGATCGTTAAGGCTTTTTCATTGTGATGTCGAGGCCTCGAAACACAAGGAACCGGTTCCGAATTGGAATCGGATTTCGATTCCCATCCCTAGTTGTACCCTTTATGTTCACTGTACAGCACTTATTAGTTTATTTTCGACCAACATTCTGTTGATTTTGGAGCATTTATGGGTCACTTCCTGTGGATTTTGAGGTATTTAAGGGTCATTTCCCGTTGATTTTGGGTCAATATTCTCTTAATTTTGAGCCATTCCCATTCACTTCCTCTTGATTTTTTTGGATATTTCTATGTCACTTCATATTGATTTTTAGGTCACATCCTGCTGATTTGGGGTAGATTACAGGTCACTTTGTGTTACATTCCTACTAATATTGGGGCATTTCTGGGTCACTTCCTTTTCAATTTTGGGTCACTTTTTGTTGATTTTGGGGCATTTGTGAGATTGCCTGGCACAGCTGGACTGTTCTACCTGTATTTTTTAAACACTGTGAGAATAGTCTGGTACCCAGTTCCTTAATGGCCTCTCAAGGCGAACGAATCAGAATCAGATTGGATTATTTCCGTGAAGTGTTCTTAACGAGCAACCGTCACTCTTGCGTGTCTGAAGTCGTCTCCACAACAACACAGATGCCGAACGGGAGAGCCGAGAATATGTTCCAATTCGCGGTAAAATCTGTTTTAAATTACCAAAAACACATCAACTCAAGTCATTGACAACAGTCTGTCTCGCGCTAGGCATGTTGAATAAACTTCTCCATTCTCCGCTCGCGCTAGTTTCTTGTCGCTTTACCAAAGTCACGTATGCCCGTCGCTGATTGGTCCACTCCACTGTCTGTTTGCTGTGGCTAGCTCCGCCCTGGGAATTTGATCCGCCGGACGGTCTGGTGTACCGGGCAATTTTTGAGTCACTTATTATTGATTACTGGGTCTCTTTCTGTTCATTTTGGAGCATTCACAGGTCACTTCCTGATGATTTCAAGGCAGTTCCAGGCCACCTCCTGTTGATTTTGGCATTTCCTTGTCGCTTCTGATTTTTTTTCCTGAATGACCGCTGCCATCATCATCAGTCCAAATGGAGTGGACGTTTACCACCGTCAATGGCAGCGTACATATTGAAGGCTTAATATTCACGATTATCAGCTCAGCTAGCCTTCTGAATTCATACATCCCCCCGCCACCATCCGTTGCTGCTTTTTATGTCTCCTTTCCGTCTTGAGTTGTATCCTGTTCCCACCGCTCGTCTCACTTGTCACATGGGTTCATGGGGTCACCACCATCTGATGGCGCGTCAGGACCGATTAGCGTCAGCCCCGTTTGTGCCATGTCATATTTCATTATGCGTCCGACTCATCTGGCAAGTCGGGAGGGGTCGGCATGATTTGATTGGATGACAGAAATGATATAATTTGTGTTTAACCTCAGGCGGTATGAGGCTCTGAGTGGTGTACTAATGCATGTTGCGAAAAGATGAGGGCGGGCCATCTCTCGCTCCGCTGGCGACTAATTTAAAGTGGCACACGGCCGAGCTGAAGCCGAGCCAGGGCGATTGCCCAACATGTGCGGAGGTTACGAGAGAGGCTTTTATCAAATAATAAACACAGACTCCCATGTACTCCTGTTGCTGCTTTTGCTTCCCAACGTCACTTCTTCTCTGTTTGATTAGTGTGAAGCATTCAACAGGAACACAAACAGTTATAATATCCATCCATCTATTTTACATGCAGTACATCCACTCTATTTTCAGGAGATAGCTACCAGGTCTAGTGCCAATACAGAAAAAAATAATGATTCAAACAACTCTAAAAACAACTCTAATTCACATCAGAGGTGTCACAGTTAAAGTCCTGGGGCCAGATCTGGCCCGCCACATTTTGTGTGTCCGGCAAATAATAAGCGTTGAGTTCTTCTGGAAATACCAAAATTGTCACATTTATTTCTCATCTACCTTTTACAGCAATTGCCTCTGATTTTAAAACCAGCTATCATTCAATTTGTCACGTATACAGTGGGGTAAATAAGTATTTAGTCAACCACCAATTGTGCAAGTTCCCCTACTTGAAAAGATTCGAGAGGCCTGTAATTGTCAACATGGGTTAAACCTTAACCATGAGAGACAGAATGTGGAAAAAAAAAAAAAAAAAGAAAATCGATCCAAAAAATCGATTTTTAAAGAATTTATTTCCAAATTAGAGTGGAAAATAAGTATTTGGTCACCTATAAACAAGCAAGATTTCTGGCTATCAAAGAGGTCTAACTTCTAACGAGATCTAACGAGGCTCCACTCATTACCTGCATTAATAGCACCTGTTTTCACTCATTATTGGTATAAAAGACACCTGTCCACCACCTCAATCAGTCACACTCCAAACTCCACTATGGCCAAGACCAAAGAGCTGTCGAAGGACACAAGAGACAAAATTGTAGACCTGCACCAGGCTGGGAAGACTGAATCTGCAATAGGTAAAGCGTTTGGTGTAAAGAAATCAACTGGGGGAGCAAGTATTAGAAAATGGAAGACATACAAGACCACTGATAATCTCCCTCGATCTGGGGCTCCATGCAAGATCTCACGCCGTGGCATCAAAATGATAACAAGAACGGTGGGCAAAAATCCCAGAACCACACGGGGGGACCTAGTGAATGACCTACAGAGAGCTGGGACCACAGTAACAAAGGCTACTATCAGTAACACAATGCGCCGCCAGGGACTCAAATCCTGCACTGCCAGACGTGTCCCCCTGTTGAAGAAAGTACACGTCCAAGCCTGTCTGCGGTTCGCTAGAGAGCATTTGGATGATCCAGAAGAGGACTGGGAGAATGTGTTATGGTCAGATGAAACCAAAATAGAACTTTTTGGTAGAAACACAGGTTCACGTGTTTGGAGGAGAAAGAATACTGAATTGCATCCAAAGAACACCATACCCACTGTGAAGCATGGGGATGGAAACATCATGCTTTGGGGCTGTTGTTCTGCAAAGGGACCAAGACGACTGATCTGTGTAAAGGAAAGAATGGATGGGGCCATATATCGAGAGATTTTGAGTGAAAATCTCCTTCCATCAGCAAGGGCATTGAAGATGAGACGTGGCTGGGGCTTTCAGCATGGCAATGATCCCAAACACACAGCCAAGGCAACAAAGGAGTGGCTTCTTAAGAAGCATTTCAAGGTCCTGGAGCGGCCTAGCCAGTCTCCAGATCTCAACCCCATGGAAAATCTGTGGAAGGAGTTGAAAGTCCATGTTGCCCAACGAAAGCCCCAAAACATCACTGCTCTAGAGGAGATCTGCATGGAGGAATGAGCCAAAATACCAGCAACAGTGTGTGAAAAGCTTGTGAAGAGTTACAGAAAACGTTTGGCCTTCGTTATTGCCATCAAAGGGTACATTACAAAGTATTGAGATGAACTTTTGGTATTGACCAAATACTTATTTTCCACCATGATTTGTAAATAAATTCTTTAGAAATCAAACAGTGTGATTTTCTGTTTTTTTTTTCACATTCAGTTTTAATTAGTGGTTGACTAAATACTTATTTGCCCCACTGTTTGTACAATTATAAAGTGATAACACATTCATACGATCCCATGAGTTAAACCATAACCACTATGTGGCTTGCAAAAAATGAGTAATAACAAATTCAGATTTTTAGTTTACCTTGATCTTTCATGTTCCCTACAAATGGCTCTCAGAAAATTTATTTTAAAAAAAATTTACATTTCAAACAATAACGAGGCCTCTACAATCTATTAGCTAAAGCTTTTTAAAAAGCCACTTATCAGCCCAAAACAAGTGCGTCGAAGATTCACCATAGTCACGTTTTTAACGCACAACAATTCTCTCCCACATGCAAAGATTCTGTTAATGATAACTGGGAACTAGTGAATATTTTAGTTGACATCGGGCAAAAGCCAGAATCATGGAATTGTCACATGTCAGGCATATGGTGCAGTTTAGACAGACAACCGTTCAAACAGTCACCAATTGTGAAATGAACTAAAGTCCCACGAAAGAACCCAATGTCAAAGACCTACATTTACAATAGAATACTGTAACTTTAATGTCAAAATGAAAGATTTAATTTCCCTGTCTGGAATGAGATTAGGAGATACTGTCCAATCATCATCCTCATACATTCACCAATGAGATCATCTGTTGTAATGCCCAGCACTTTCATTAGTCAACAAAGTTGTATTAATTTAAAGTCAGCCACACCTGTAGGAGTAGGCATGTGCCTGTTTAAGATTTTGACGGTACGATAACCGTGAGCAAAAATACGGTTTCACGGTATCACGGTATTGGAATTATAGCTCCAAAATGTGTTATTTTGAGATGTACTGTATGGGTTAAAAAACAACTTTTTCTCCATTGAACAGGATTTTTTTTCCAGAACATATTTGCAAATTGGAACATAATTTTAAAATAAATTAACAACAAATAACAAATATTTTGAATAAAATTAAAATTAATAGAACTTATAGACTATACCCACAGTCACAGCTCAAGTTGCTCAAGACTAGAGCACGAACAAATTAATTGCTATAAAAAAAAAAGTAAATAAAATTTAAAAAATATATATCCTGCATGACTTTTTTTTGAGGGGGGGGGCTCAAGTGAAGTTTCGCAGTTTTCAGCCACTGTGTCAACTCTAGTCTACATGATGTCAAGCCTTTGTGTTAAACTTAGGGTTGTTCCAATCATGTTTTTTTTGCTCCCGATCCGATCCCGATCGTTTTAGTTTGAGTATCTGCTGATCCCGATATTTCCCCATCCGATTGCTTTTTTTTTTTGCTCCCGATTCAATTCCAATCATTCCCGATAATTTTTCCCGATCATATACATTTTGGCAATGCATTAAGAAAAAAATGAATAAAACTCGGACGAATATATACATTCAACATACAGTACATAAGTACTGTATTTGTTTATTATGACAATAAATCCTCAAGATGGCATTTACATTATTAACATTCTTTCTGTGAGAGGGATCCACGGATAGAAAGACTTGTGACTTTGTATATTGTGACTAAATGTTGCCATCTAGTGTATTTGTTGAGCTTTCAGTAAATGATACTGTGGCCATCCCAAATGCATGATGGGAAGTGGAATCATGACTGTGCGTCGTGCTACCAATAGATATATCTTCTCTGCGTTGGGAAATAAGTTAGGGTGTTAAGACAAAGATATATTGCCACCTTGCTTCCACACATTGCTTCCCATGATATTTCTATTCATAGGGAGAGGGATTGCAAGGCTTTAGCCAATTAAATGAAGGCTGCAAAGGCTGCCAAAATTCACTCTACTCATTTTGCGCTGTCTTTTGTCTCTCTATATAGGTAAAACGGCGTCATTACAGATGGAACACGACAAAGAGTGAGATGGTCGTGCAGCGCATATATTAATTGCATTAAATATTTTAACGTGACACATTTTTTAATAAATTAATTGCCGCCGTTATCGGGATATTTTTGATAACCCTACCTTAAGCCTAAACCAAAGACTCTGGATGAGTGTAACATATTATGTCTGTAACGTTAAATACAATGAGAAAACGATTTAATTAAAACACATATATATATATATATATATATATACATATATATTAAAAAAAGGCATGGCTGATATTTTTTTTGCCGATTCCGATACTTTGAGAATGACGTGATCGGACCCCTCTAGTTAAAATGAACATAAAGAATTCATAAGTTAATAAGTTAGTTAAAAATGTAAATATTGTTGTGGAAATGATTCATCTACACAATGGGAGTGAGACCTCTCCTCGTCCAGCGAACGTGGATTTGTGCTTAGGGCAAGATCATCTTTCGCAATTAGCGATCTTTGACACTATCCTTTTTTCCCTTCATTCATTGTTTCGCACTCAGTGACTGTGAGACTCTCGACGAAGTTGCTCTCCCAGCTATGCCTAAGCTAACATGCGTCTTCGTAAGGTTTAGTTAGTTTGTATATTGAATTTGAAAGAAAAATGTGCGTTTTGTTTTTGGCGAACTTTTTCATGGTGCTAACCTACTCACACGTGGAAAAATACAATTGTACGTTTTAAATGTATTCATTTTGTATATTTCACTTACCACGATTTGAGAGCTCATTAAATTGAAGAAAAGTATGCCTTGTGTTTGGAGTGTTTGTTTTTGGGTTCGCTGGCTGTTTAGCAGAATAGCGTCACTGACACACACAGCAACAAACGGGAAGGGGTGAGAGCTGCCGCGCCAAGCCACTTCTGGCTGGATTTTTGACACATGAAAAATAGCGAATACCGTATGTATGACAGAAAATTTTAGTGGTTTTAAAACCGCGACATTTTCACACCACGGTAAAACGTGAAACCGGTAACCGGCACATGCCTATGTAGGAGAAATCCAAATATCAGTTATTTACTGACTTTAAGAAAATGACGGAAGGAAATGCTCAAACTTGACGTTGACCATATACAAAAGGATTTGTCATTAAATATTTTGCAAGTTGAACATTAACAGTTGTCCATCTCAACTACTTTCAAAGGGGAATGTGGGGAAAAAAACACTTAACACACCCTAAACCACACCATAGGACAAGCGTTCAAGTACATCTGGGAATCAGGTCTTGGCTTACATTAATCGCAAAGAATGAAAAATGCTTTAATTTAGCCATTTTTGTAGCCAGTTTGAGAGCATTGTTGTATTTCATACAATGAGCGATTGTGGTATTAAATACATAAATACAAAAATGCAGTTATGGGTCTGTGGTTGGATAGACCTTAGTGTTCACAACACTCACAAATTTTTGACTGGAAATATAGAGCTGGGTGACCATTTAGGATTGTTTTTACCTGTTTTGGAAAAAGATCTACGATGAAAACTCACTGCTAACATACCACATTAAGGCCATGTCCACACGTAGCAGGGTATTTGGCAAAAATAAGATTTTTTTCTACGGTTTGACCTATCATCCACACGCGCACGCAGATTTAAAACAGGGTTCTTAAAAACAACGGGGAAAGTGAAGATTTGCGTAATTCTGCGTTTGTGGCTCCATCATGTGGACACTGATAACCAAAGATTTACGCCACTGGCTGCGACAAATTTTGTCCTCACGTCACACATGAGACCAATTTTTACATTTGGAGTATATCAAATAGGCGCTTTTTTGCTTCCATTTTTAAAAAAACTCTTGCTGTGCTTCTTATTGAATAATGGGTATTTTGGACTATTATTTTATTGTTTTGAATGTACTTAAAAATGAATGAAAGTGGTTGGCTGTGGAAGGTTTTTTTTTTTCCTACACAAACGTGCAGGTGTGGACGCAATTATTTTTCCCCGACGTATTAGGGCAGAATCCTCGTTTTTAAAAAAAAACTCTGCTACGTGTGGACATGGCCTAAGAGTGTGACAATGTCTTGATACGGCAATATATCGCGATATTTTGCAACCCGATCGGTTATCGATATGCTCCTGCCAAGTATTGATACTTTTTTTCGACATACTGGCCATACAATGGAGTATGAATGCTGTAAACTGCTTACTCAATGTTTGTTATGCAATTCCTTAGCACTCCACTAGGGGCGCTCAAGCGTGGCGGTGAAGGTAAAGTGGGTACAAGTCGTCTAGAGAAGAAGAGAGGAAACTACAAGTGGGATGAATTTTTTTTTTTTTTTTTTTTTTTTTTTTTTTTTTTAAAGTGTAGCGAGAACAGTGGAGGAAAAAAGTGAGAAAAATATTCCTACAAATCATACGTATGAACACACTTTTAGATTTTACACCAACAAGAAAGGAAGTAAAGTGAGCAAGGACTTTGCTGTATGCAAGAATTGTCTAACAAAAATAAGGTTCACTGGAAAAACAATAATTATACACAGCCACTTGCAGCTGGTGACGAAGTGGTCACCGGATTTTTTCACTGCCATCACTATTTCGCTTTTCTCACCTGAGGTAAGAAAGTTTTGCAATGTAATTGATTTTTTAATTTACATGTATTATTTTAATGACATTTGGTGTTGAATGATATCAAATAAACCAGGACCCTAAATTGGATGGAAATGAAGCCTACATAATTTACTGATTTATTTGGTATTATTTTGGAACCACTTTCCATCTAATATACTACACAGACTATCATTATTGCCATTTTGATACAATAAGCTATAAAATGATTTGAATAGGTTCCAAGATATATAAGGTGTATAATTGATGTAGCCTACATATTAAAAAAATGTAATTATTGCATTTTTAATTTGTATACATTCAATTCATATTTTTTAAAGTCACTCAATAACTCCAACACAAAAAAAAATCTGGATTTCAACTCAAAAGCTATTAGGTAGCTAATATTTTTCGTTTTATTTTGTTATTTTTAAGGTGAGGAAGAATGTGACTGACTAAGTCCGACATCGCAAATGCTGAAGCAGCTTGTAGAAGGGCTCAAAACAACGCTTGTGGCAACAAAGGTCATATACGAAGAAATATCATATCATTGCCCCACTCCAAGTTTAACTGTTGACTGACACCTACAGCACTGTTAAAAATTTTAAAAGATTAAAAATTTTAAAGAAATTAAGTGTGCCATTCATTAGGATTGGGAACCTCTTGGTACCTCATGATACGATGCGGTTTGCGATACAAAGCTCAGGATAACGATGATCTGACGATACGGCGATACAACGATTATCGATACATTGGTCAGGAAATCATTTTAGGATATTCTAAAAACAACTAATAAACGGAAAACAAGCTTCTGTTGTGAATTGGAATGAGTTTATCACGAGTAGACGTCCAATCCATTTGAAGTGGAAGGTACGGCAGCTGCCACTTTCCCAGTTCAAATGGATTGAACGTCTATGGCCATCAGTCGCAGCCAATGCAAGGCAATGAGGTAAATTTAGGCCATTTTAGTTCATTTACCTGTTGACTTTAAGTTACTTCCTGTTGATTTTGGGGTATTTTATGGGTCAATTTTATGGGAAATACCCTAAAATGAACAGCAAGTGACCTATAAATGCCCTGAAAATCCGACAGAATGACTGTGAATGCTATGGTTTCTAAATGGATTGAGTGTCGAGCACCATCAAGGGAGCCTTAGAGTTACACCAGTGACACCTTTTAAAAATGATATCTCGATTCTTGCAGGAGCATATCGATAACCTTTTGGGATACAAAGTATCACGATATGTCACCATTTCGATATTTTTCACACCCCTACCATTCATAATGATCTCTTCAAGGGATATCAGTGGTTGTGGTTTGTTCCCTCTAAATGTGCAGGTACAAAATTTGCAGTAGATTTATATTTTACAGCAATGTTGCATAGAAAAGGTGTCACTGTTTAATAAATGACTTAAACAGTACTTAAACGGTACTTTTTTTACTATTTTGAAAAATCCGTTTTTCATTTCAACAGTTGTATCGTAGAATATCATATATCAATTTTCTGATCAATATACCAATAATCGCTGTATCGCGATATTGTGAGATAATCGTTATCGTAAGCCTTGTATTGCGAGTGCTATCGTATCGTGAGGTGCCCTGAGGTTCCCACTCCTATACCACAGGATTTGAGCTATTCCTGGAGACAACGTCTGCTTTAACACCTATGAAAACACAGGATAATCGCTTAGAAATATCTTTAAGAGTCTATTGATTTTCTGATTGATTACTGGTAAGTGTGTATTGTTTACACAGCTTTACAAATGTTGGCTCTGAACATATTCCGAGTAAATCAGAGAGGTTCCCTATCAACATACCCTACACTACAGGATAATCACTAGTCTATTGCTGCAACAATTAATCTATTAACTTGAGTATTTGATTAGGAAAAAAAGATTCAAATTAAATTTTGTTGCTTTGAGTATTTGTTTAAATAAAGTGGCGTTGTAATGGTTTATTTTGAAAGTGTTTGCATTTAGTTTTATTGATTTGGGTGGATACACTGCCCTCTAGTCTGCCTCATTTCACATTGCTGAATCCAGCTACTCCCTGTTACGACCAACATAAGCATAACATAACATAACATAACATAACATAACATAACATAACATAACATAACATAACATAAGTTGTTGTTTGAGCTAATGTTTTTTTTTTTAAATCCATTCTTAATTTAGTTTATAGATATATCTAGCTGTTTTTTTGTGGGAATACATCTGAACCATATTTTAAGAGCATTGTAAAAAAAAAAAAAAGTTAGCGTTTTATAGCATTTAAGCTAGTGGACCTTTGCTATGTAATTTACCCAATTGTTCTTTTGATCCTCATTTATTATTTTTTTTAATACCGTTTGATAGAGCTGGGAATCTTTGGGCACCTAACGATTCAATTACGATTCAGAGGCTCCGATTCGATTATAAAACGGTTATTGATGCACCCCCCCTCCTTTTTTTTTTTTTTTTAAATGTTTTGTACATTAGTTCCAAAATTGTTCAAAAATACTCTCAGGCTAAACCAAAGTACTATTTCAGTATCAAGTTAACATATAACAGTAAACAAATGTACAAAAATAACAGTAAATAAAAAACTCCAGTCCCCATTCTGTATCAGCAGCTTTAAACTACATTCAATTAATTCAATGTTGTGAATCAACCGTTAAAGTTGTTAAAATTGCTCCCGTTATTCCATAATTTCCCTTTTGTCTACTTTCGACATGTGAAAGTTTTCAAACTATTTTAAAGATAGATTCAAATCAATATTTTACCGATTCAGGAGTATTTCAGATACAAAGTTAATTAGGTTCGCTTAGAAGGTTCGCTACAACATCCTTGCAGGGAAGTGTACTGCTTTAAGATGGCGGCCGTTTACTAACGCCCGTATGTAGCTTTCTGTAGATGTGCTGCTAACGCTACCGAATCTAATTTGCATCTAGTCCTATATAAATGATATCTACCGTAACATTATGTGGATGTACTTTGTAGCAGCTGTCTGCAGCAGTCAGGTATGTTGTTGCGTTTTTTTTTATCTCGTGGCATGAGTTGAGCTAGAGCCGTGAGTTGAGCATTGGCATTACCCGAGGGACTGGGTAATGAGAAGCATGATGTTTAGCTACTCTCGCTCCGTTCCTCATTGCGTCCCGAAGACCGCGCGGCGCGCTGAGTGTGTTTTACTTCCACTTTACTTGGCATATTTCAATAATCGGGATTTGGATGTTTGTGAATCGTTCTCGAATCTTCCACGGCTGAATCGCGAATAATCTAAGAATTGGAAATTTTGCACACCTCTACCACTTGAGGCTCAGCTCAGAAATTTTTCATTTTTCATGTTCCTTATCCGATTACTTGATTATTCGAACTAACTAGTTCATCACTTAATTGACTACTAAAATAATCGGTAGCTGCAGCCAGTCTGTTTCATACAAAAAAAAAGTCATTTGCCACATTTCTTCAAAAGTTGTGACATACCCTCCAAACTGGCTCGATTATGGGTATGTGTATACCCCATTTTTAAACCTGTGATGAAAATAAACCATAAGCTAGGCTCTATCGTGCAGAATGACGGTCATGTTGAGGCTGCTGTGTGTTTAGCGGGCAGGCACAGGAAGGAAGAGGATGTTTCAAATGAGGAGCATAATCACAGTTACTGCCTGACAGGGCGCATTTAGGATTACATTGGCAGACATACAATTTTATTCCCCCTTTCTCTTAACTCCTCTGGCATTTCTTTAACTTACTGGCGACTATCTGTTCGGCGCAGCAGGCGCTCACACGTACAACCCCAATAAAATAACAAAAATCACCACGGCTCTCTTTTAAATCGAGTTCAGTCATCTGCTTTTCTTCCTCCCACCTAACTGGCTATTAGCATGCACACAATGGCGCTACTGTGTGTGCACGACAAAACAAATTATTGTTGCAAGAAAAGGTAAATGGAGAATAAAAAAAGGAAAAAAAGGCTGCGTGCGGACTGAGTGACTGGAACAATGCGGAGAATAACAAAGCGAGCGCTGATGGTGCAGTCACGCAGACAAACCAGCATTATTCGCAGAATTGTTAGGATCCTGTCACCCACAAATAACTGCTTTCAACAAACGGTGGGGTGTTAAATTCTCGGCCCGTTTCTGTGAGCCTAATAGCCTTTAAAAAGCTTTTTTACACTTTTCATACATAGTCCTTTTATCTTTTTACCACTCTTATAATGGAGCTGGAATTATATTTCATTCCTCTGAGCAATGTGCTGTTGTCACTATGCTAAAATGTTCAACTCGATACTGATACACAAAAAAAGACTCGATACTCAAAACCATTTTTGATACCACATATATTAAAAAAATGTTTTTTTTAATGAACTCTTTTAGTGTAATGGCGATGATGGATGTGCAATCATGAGGCTCCTAAAGGGAACCTCTTACTTTTTTTTTTTAAAACCTGTCCTGTTCAGCTGTTTGACACAGAGAATGGAAGTCTAAGTGCCCGGATTCTGAACAGTTTTAATGTTTCACATTGAGAGTCTGACATACTCCCATTGTGATCATTCAAAATACCTTTTTATTATGACAAAGCAGCGAACAGGAAGGGATTATGGGGGGACAGAAGAAAAGAAATACAAGAGAAGAAAGAAAAGAAACACATACACAAACAACAACAAGAAATACATTGAACATCTAAACTAGTTACTAATATGCTGGTGCTATCGTCAGCGAGATGTATTTCCGGTTTACACCATGTGGGGGCCTATTGGCCAGTGAAAGAGGAGAATGGGGGTGGGGGTGTCTATAAGACTATAAGCTAAGTGATTGAAAGGGGTAGAGTGTACACAAATCAGTTCTGTGGTCTAGAACCCAGTAATCGTGTGAATCTCTTATGAGTGTAAGCCCGTTGGCGACCAACCCTACGCCGCCGCATCGCCAATCCCGGCACCGGAACCCCCAACCCGAGCATGCCCTACCACATCCAGCAGCACGCAAGCCCCACCGGGCGCCCGACAGCCATGCAGACGGGCGGAGAAACCGCGCGGGCGCCAACCCAGGGCCACGGCCCCTACCCAGCCAGCCCGGGGAGGGAGGGCGGGCGGGGGGGCCATGCGCAGCCCATCCCTCCTCCCGCCGCCTAGCAAAGGAGCCATCGTCCCCCCCCGGGACCCAGGGTGGTCCCCCGGGCCACCCGCGCGCCCATCAACCGGCCTTCAGGGATGGCAGGAGGGGACGCATCACCAACCTCATACTTAAAGACTTGTAGGCTCTAATAAGTAAAATTATTCTCTTTTACTAAAATATGTTATTAGAAACACATAAAATATTGCCATTGATTAAAAAAATCTATAATATTTAGTACATATTTGGACCTACGGCGAGCGTCATGTTTTTTTATGCGCGTAATGGACGCTCAGGGTGATGACGTACTTTGTCACTGTCACTAGACTAACACTACCGGTGTTCGGCAATTCCTTAAACGGCGAGCTGTCCAACACATGCGCACATCAGTTAAAAGCGGCGAGTACTTACTACTTGTGTATTTATAAAGTTTTTTTTTATTATCTTTTCATTGTCTCAAAATACTATTTGCATGTGTTTCCCTCTCATACTTTTTAAGCATTGTGTTTTTCTTGTGGTAGCTTTAAAGCAGATTGTTTATCTGTTGACCACATTAGTCATGTACCGTATTTAAATAACCCTTATTTGATATTACTACGATTAAGTATTTTCGTAAGGCATATTTAGTATGTTCTGTCTGTATGCATCTAAACAAAAGCTGAAAGCGCACAGTAGTATCAAATTCGCCTCTTGTAGGACGTTTTGCCTGTGTTGCACATTTGGCAGAACACTGGTTTTGTCCTACTCTCATCTCATCTCATCCTGTCTCTCCTGTTCATTTTGCTTTTGCTGCTCGTTTTGTGATATATCGACATTGCTGTCATGTTCATTAATGTTCCTCCCGGGTTCAAATGGAAAAGGCTGAATACGCTGGAAGCCTGGCAGCGCAACCTAGTAATGCCACCGCCCTGCAACGTTGAAAACAGTGGCGACCTAAAAGTTAAACTAATTTTACAAATTGTATAAAAACGAAAACATTAAGAGGGGTTTTATTATCAAATTATTTTAACTCATAATATAAAGTTTTTCTTTTAAGAACTACAAGTCTTTCTATCAGTGGTTCCTATTAAAAACTAAATTACAACTCTTAAAATGAGTTCATCAGTAGTAGACGTCCAATCCTTTTGAGGTGGGAGAGAATTAGGGGTGCACGATATCCATTTTTTGAAACAGATACCGATATCGATAATTTCCTGCTCCTCAAGGCCGATACCGATACAATAATATATATATAATCTTTCAATGTATATTCACCTGAGTTTTTGAACACCTGTAGGTCAAAAATATGGTTGATTCAGCATAGATTTGCCTTTGACCGAACCAGAATTTTCATGATGATATGAACATTATTATAATGGACAAAACAAAGACAGTAACAAAACTTTGCATACTGGAAAAACAGGAGTGGAAACAAACGCACACATCCCGATCCAACACCGTGCCAAAAATATTATTAATAGGGCCGATAATATATTATGTTATCAGATTTGTTGGGATGACGTCATAATTCCAGACCGATAATTATCGTGCACCTCTAGAGAGAATGTTAATTCGCTGCCAACTCTGCCAACTGAACTTGGCAGTAAATGAACTGGACGTCAAGTGCCGTCAATGGCAGCCAATGTATTCACAAGGAAAATACAAACAATATCCTCCATTACTATCAAAAGTAGGAGCAAAATGAATTGATCCCATGACAACAAATTTCTGGTGAATTGTTTTGCAAATATGCTGACATTTTAATGCAAGTATGAACGAACCCTTTCCGTATGTGGATATAATTCTGATTGGTATCCGATGATTCTACTCTATGAACGCTCATCCGAACACATTTTAGCAGACATGTACGAAAAATGTTGGATAAAGGCACAAAAAATACCTTTTGCTTCTTTATACCGCACATGAAGCTATCGGCTAAAAAAATGTTAGCTCTGGCAGCGTGAAATTCTCAGAAATTTCCACAAAATTGTGAGGGCTGAGATCTATACTATAACTATATTTACTGCCGTAAACACTGCGACACGTGACGACGTGTAACTGCTCGCATATGTGTGAGATCAAGGCAGTGTTCCCTTCACACTGCGAGTCGCATATATTTGTGCAATATGAGCGGCTACACAAAAATATGAGCTTTAACAAAAAATACAAATTGTGCATCACGCCCTGCGGAGGGAATGTATCGTTAGTGTCACTGTGCTCTTAAGTGCCCCCCTTCCGAGGCTGAGTCCATGAGGCTGTGTATCAGAGGCTGGCACAGCTGGTGCCAGCAGGACGCTAACATCTGTGTCCCTGTGTTCTTGGTCGTCATTGTTTGCTGCGAGGCTGGCGGAGAGCAGAGGGGACGGCTCGCCGCTGGTGTCAATGAACTCCCCTGTTTCTACGTCTTAGAGTAGTGAACCCTCGTTATCGACTCTTTCTCTAAAATGTCACATGTACAGTACGACATTGAAAAGCTCAATAATTCTAATTCTGCACTCTTGCAAGACATTATTTCAGCTTGATCTTAATACCCAAGGAAAATAAAGGGCTTGCAACTCATCAAAATCACCCTTGAAATTAGTGATTTTTTTCAACAAGCAATTATTTAGATTCTACATAACAAATCAAACATAGGCGAATTTGCAAATTGTGAAACGTGAATAAGGCAAGGGACAGACAACGACTAGTATAAATGATGGTCACTTGAAAGAGTTTAAATATGCAAAATTTTTACAATGGATAAAAATACTGTATAACCACTAAAAATTACACCGCTTATGAGAAGTAGCCATTTTTTTCAGCACTGATAGACTTGAACACAAGTGCAGGGGACAATGGGTATTACTGAAGTCAGAAGAAAAGGCAGGCAATCTGGGATACTTGCACTTGATTGGGTAAAATAGGACAAGCATGGATGAAATGTCTTCCAGCAAGTCTAATTCTTGGAAAAAATGCCTTCTTTTTACATTTTTCTCAACTATTACACGTCATAAAAATGACTTTCTGTGTTTATTCTAAGAAAAAAACACTACTTTTTCACTTTCAGTCCTTCAAAAAATCCATTTAATAAACCCATCCCTTTCACATCTTTCACACAGAGAATTTCTGATTTGGAAGATAAGGCAAAATTGTTAGCGGACTTCGTTTCTCACAGTTTTTCTACCCTTGCAGAGTTGGTTAAGGTTTCCCCTCCCCCGTGTGTCTCATCTTCCCACCATATGTTTCTGATGAGCCATTGTCGAACATGATCCCTGAACTCTTTTATGTCCAACCTTTAACAAATCTATCACATTTGTGCCTCTATGTTCTGAATTAAAGTCCCATTCCAACTTTTCCAGTCCAGATGAGTAATAGTCTTGATGGCAGCCGCTCAGGTCCCCCTGAAACGTCTGGGTAAGTCGTCGTGCCGCCATTGGTCCAGTTTCAGCCGTGTGTGACTGACAGGAAGCCAAGTGATTGGGGCAGGGGGTGCTGGTATCTTCGGATCGGTGCGCTGATTAAAGCACTTGCATTTTGTAAACTCCCGCCGTTTGGCTCCCTGCGCCAGTGCCTGAGCCCTGCTGGTCTGAATTACAGCTCGGCCACATTAGGTTGATTTACAGCTTCCTCCTGCTGTTTAGATTGGAAGTGGGGGGTTCTGTAGCCGTTACCCCGTCTCTTTTTCATTGATTCCTCACCCTAATTCCTCCCTTCACCTGACTCACCTCATCTGCACATTGATCTCTTAGCTCCGCTTTTCCACCCCCCTTCTACTGTTTTCATTTTTCCTCCTCTCCACAAGCAATTCTTACCACTTTCCATCCCGCTTTTGCTTAAATGTCCGCCTGACTTGACGCCGACTCTCCGCGCCGTTTCCCACCGACTGCACCTTCCCTCCCCCGGCTTCCCTCCACCTCACTCCCACCCCCTCAGATACATCTTTTGTGAAAATGAAAACAACCAGCAGCCTGCCAAAATATTTCTATAGCCCGCGTGCTGACAATGCAGGGACAGGGAGACAAAGCAAAAAGATGTGCAGGCATATTTGTGGCGGCAGAAGAGAGATGGAAAGCGCACTCACTCTCTCATTTTTGCTTTTTCTCTGTGGCCTTGGTGCAGTCATTTACAAGCCCCCTTTCAATGCATCGTGTCCATTTAAAAGCTCTCCTGGCCCTACATGGCACCATACATGGGCGTATATTTGTGTAAGACCCGTTTTTCAAGCCCCCACCCGCATCGCCCCCAGTAATGAGACGAAACTAATGGCAACCTTAATGTGTTTATGTAGGCCCTCGCATCCTATTGGCCAACATGAAGACAGACACAACACTCACGTCACAAGGCAATATTAGACATGTTAGACACTCTCTCCTTGTTAAATTCGCTCATCCATCCATTTACTATACTGCTTGACTTGCATCTGATTTTGGCAAGAGCCCAGACTAGTTGTTAGTCAATTGCAGGGTATGAAAAAATCCTCCATGACTACACGTGCTATTTCATATCATGATAACAATATGCATTTAGCATATTTTTAATTTTTTGATGGAAAAAGTTACTAATACAAGTATTGTATTTTTCGGACGATAAGTCGCACCCGAGTATAAGTCGCACCAGCCATAAAATGCCCAATGAAGAGGAAAAAAACATATATAAGTCGCACCGGAGTATAAGTCGCATTTTTAGGGGAAATTTACTTGATAAAATCCAACACATAGAACAGATATGTCATATTGAAAGGCAATTTAATATAAAAACACAATAGAGAACAACATGCTGAATAAGTGTACAGTATGATGTTACATGATGCATGAACAACGAAATGCGAATATACTGTCCTTACCAGGACGCTATGGCTCGGTCCTGGCTATACAGCGAACTAAAATCCCAAAATGACGATGCTGGACGTCCGTATAATTTGCTGAATCAATTTCGTCCTCGATACCAAACAGGTTCGCATCAACGTAAATAAATGATAATTAGCTGCGTTCGCTAGCATTAGCACATCGTTCAAACAACCACACAACTGGCTCTAAGTGTCCGATCGTGGGTGGAAAACACACAACAACAACAGAAGAGATGATACACAGGCATTGCCTTTGTAGAGGTATTTTGCAAGCATAAACAATGAACGTAGGTTCGCAGCCGTGTTTTTCTCTCTCTTGACCACTCGCTCAGACGCTGCGTAGCTGTCCGTCTTCTTCTGGCGTGTGAGCCCTCTTCTTCTCGCAAACAAGTGTGAGTGCGCCCCCACTTGGTCGTGAAAGCGCCACAAACTAAAAGCATGCATTTCAATATGAAAAAGTCAATATACAATTGAACACACATTGCCAAAGGCAGAACGCGCACGTGGCCATAGCTATTAAGAGTTATTCAGATAACTATAGCATAAAGAACATGCTAACAAGTTTACCAAACCATCAGTGTCACTCCAGGACACCAAAATAACATGTGAAATGATACCATAATGTGTTAATAATTTCACACATACGTCGCTCCTGAGTATAAGTCGCACCCCCAGCCAAGCTATGAAAAAACCTGCGACTTAGTCCGAAAAATACGGTAGTCCCCGGGTTATGTCGCACCCGGCTTACGTGATTTCGCCTTTACGACGCCGGAGTCTCGTCCGCCATTCTGTTTCCAGTTTTTTTTTTTTTGTTTGTTTTTTTTTTTTTTTTAGATGCACAACACTCAGTAGTTAACATAACACTCCTCACTGTATCTTATTTTTTAACTTTATCTTATTAATATAATGTATAATACATGTTTTTGGACAGTCATTTTGAGTTTCAGAGGGTATCTTAAAGGGTTACTTCCGACTTCCGTGGAAATTCGGGTTACATCGCCAGCCTAAGAACAGAACTCGTTCGTAACCCGGGGACTACCTGTATTTACATGTTTGTCTTGATTAGTGGTTGATTCTTTCCCAGTGTACTCGTAGCTATGTGTGTTGACATTTGTTAACTCATTCCCTGCCACTCACTTATAAAAGTCCAATCCATTTGAAAATTTGAACTGGGAACGTGGCAGCGAATGAACATTCAAATGGATTGGATGTCTATAGCTGTCAATGCCACTGAAACAAGATAATTTGCTGTCAGCCATCCCAGTTCAAATTGATTGGACGTCTACCACCATCAATTAGTTGACTGTTTGACATATTTATGCACCACATGTTTGTGTTGTGTGGTGATTAATCACACCCCTTGTTTGTTGGTGACAGGACATCAAGTGGCCGTTCCGCATTACTGACTTAAGAAGTATCAGCACCATAGAGTTAAGTACAGAATATTTTTGTAATTCATTCATTCATCTTCCGAGGCACTATTCCTCACGGGCATCGCAGGAGTGCTGAAGTGTTTTGCAGGGTACAAGGAGCCGAACAACCATTCACGCACACACTCATTCCAAGGTACAATTTGGAGTGTTCAACCAGCTTACCAAGCATGTTTTTGGGTTATGGAAGAAAATCGAAGTACCCAGACAAAACCCCTGAAGGCATGGGGAGAACATGCAAACTCCACACTGGAAGGCCAGAGTCGGAACACTTGATCTTAACACTGTGAGGCGGACATGCTAACCACTCTTGCACCGTGCCACCTTACTTTTGTAGTGTTTTAATAATAATTTATGACAATAAATCATTTACTATCGTTTTGGTGATATATTATGTTAAAGTTCTCAGCATTAGTATGCATGGACAACCAGAACTTCTGATAACCTATTAAATTACAAATCTAATACAAATTTTAGCAGTTCAGTTCCTACATAGAAGGACAATAGATAGGCACAGTTGGTTGAGTTGCTGGCTCCCACTTGTGTAGACTGTGGAGGTAGACTGTTGATGTGTCCTTGGGCAAGACAGTTTTCCCAACTTGTTTGTGTGAAAGTAGTGCTTGGTTATGGTCAGAAGGGATGATAACACAAATTGGCTGCCTCGCTTCTGTCAGTCTGCCCCATGGCAGCTACAGAAGCAGCTTCTCGCCACCTAGTGTGGAGCGAATAAATAAATTAATCTAAAGCGTCTTTGAGTGTCTTGAAAAGCGCTATATAATTTTCTTGTATTATTCTTATTAGCAGTAGTAAAAACCTATTTTATTATTAGTAAAAACATATAAGTATAGGTTTTATTCATTTTAGGGGTGCACAATATCAATTTTTTTAAACCGATACCGATATCGATAACTTCCTGCTCCTCAAGGCCGATACCAATACGATAACCGATAATTTATATAAAATTTTTCAATGTAATATTCACCTGAGTTTTTGAACACCTGTAGGTCAGAAATACTAGTGGTTGATTCAGCATAGATTTGCCTTTGACCGAACCAGAATTTTCATGATTACATGAATATTATTATAATGAACAAAACAAATACAAGAACAGTTTTGACTTCAAATAAAGTGCCCATATTAATTTTTTCAAATAGGTATAATTTGAGTCAATCACAATCAATCAGTCAATATCATTGATGATGTGTTCCACTGATCTAAAACAAACATGAACCCAACAGCTATTGTGCTTTGTCAGCAGTTAAAACATTTGGTGCAACAAGAGAGAAGACTTTTGTCATCTTGGTCGATGAAACAACTTTCTTAACCTGGCAATTATAGAACAGCAAGCCTATCAATAACCAAAGGCCTCTCAAGAACTTGGAAACATACCACTGTTAAATGCAAACATTTGCTAATTGCCATAGTAAGGTTTATAACTCAGTGAACAAAAAATATGGCCTTTACAACAGTAACAAAACTTTGCGTACTGGCAAAACAGGAGTGGAAATAAACGGACACATCCCAATCCGACACCGTGCCAATAGGTCCGATAATATATAATCTTATCGGATTTATTGGGGTGAGGTCATAATTCCTATTATCGGACAGATAATTATCGGACCGATAATTATAGTGCACCACTAATTTATTTGTGAGTGACAGTCAGGAGTAGTAGCTAAGATGACAGTCTCCATGTCTGCTTGGAATCACGGTAGTTTTACCAAACTACGACTAAACCAGTCAGAACTGTTACAAGTCAAGAAAATGTCACTCAACCTGTCTTCACCTGTCAGTTCATGTTCTCAGTTCCTTGATCTGGCGGTTTCAGATCAATAAACAATCAATTTATAGGGTAAATTCATCATCACAATTCTTCATCATCATTATCAGAATTGTTGACGTGTAAGTGTAGAAACTGTACATTGAGTATGTGCATGCGTAAGTTGTTTATAGTACGGTAATTTTAAGGGTATAACAATGTTTGAAGACATATATATATATATATATATATATATATATATATAAGTGAAAGCCATTCATTT
Source organism: Corythoichthys intestinalis (assembly GCF_030265065.1). Taxonomy (NCBI): domain Eukaryota; kingdom Metazoa; phylum Chordata; class Actinopteri; order Syngnathiformes; family Syngnathidae; genus Corythoichthys; species Corythoichthys intestinalis. The sequence goes on along the minus strand of NC_080403.1, from coordinate 21,791,359 downwards.
GTTTTGGGATCATAGTGCGTGGTATTTTTTATTGAGCATCAATCCTTCACGGGAATTCGCTATTTAGTCCCCCGGAATAGCGGGGGTCCACTGTACACTCCATAACTACAAGGGGAGTACCAAATACCATCTAACCAAAATGATTCCTTACTGGGTCTTTTAATACACATGAAAGACCCACTGTGAGCTGCCACATGTGCTTATTGCTGCAGTAATTAAAGACAAATCAGTGATCTGTCAAAGCAAATGAGCCACTAAAACATAAATTCAATCATTCACGACCAGATGTTTCCTTTTCGTACCTGTGTTTTACTTTGAGGGCAACATATTAACTTAAAAGTGAAAGAAATGCAAATGCGGTCCTTTCAACTCGGCAATCCATAATGTTCCAGCTTTGATGCCGCGAGCCGGATGGTAACTCCCAACTAGAGAGGCTGGCTCGCTAAACATGCCACATGTAGTGCATGCTAAAACCACATGCGGCGTTTTTTTGGCTGCAGAGACGCTACAGCGACAGCCAATCAATAAAACCTTGTTACACTAATTGCAAGATCATAATCTCCGATTCCTACTTCTGCTGAATATCCAAACAGTCACTCCATTAGCGGAATTATTCCCCCGTGTAGTTCATCCGACTTGCTCAGCCTCCTCTCTTCCATTTGCTCATTTTCCTTCCCCCCCTCCTTATGACATATTCCTCTCAAACGCGGTCTTGTTAAACGGATTCATAAGTCAGGGAAGAAGACATCAAAGCGAAGAATCGTCAAGGTAAAGTGCTGATGAAGTTTCTTTTCCAGTTCGCCCGCGATGCCATGAGAACGCAATCTTTTGAATGTGCTTGCTGTTCCGCTCACAATCAGCGAGTGAAATCCCACTTCAGTCGAAGGTCTCGCAAGGAGGGGAAAAAAAGGCACTCCAAATTCATTGCTCATATTAAACTGTCAACTATGAGGTTTTTATGTTCGCAGGCCTTTTGAGAGGATGGGGATGGTATTTTCCAGCTTGTCTGGAGACGATGAATGGCCACAGGGGACGACAAAGAACAGGATCCATGAATCTGTGTCACCCTATGCTCCTGAGAGGGCATGAACTTGAGCAAAATCCCAACATGGAATGATCCAAAGTCCATATTTGTAATGGAATTTGATTTAGTCCTAGGGTTAGGGATGTTGGAAAAGAGTTAGGTGACCTGCAGGTAAGCACTTTTGGAAAGGAAAGTGCATCGATATTAAGGCTCCGAATTAGTGTTGCACCTATACTATTTTTTTGGCTTCCGATACCAATTCGGCCAACTGGCTGCGTGGTATACGTAGGCCGATGCTGTACCAAAATCGTGTTTTTTTTTTTTTTAAACATAGACCATTATTTTTTCCCCTTGTAGTACTAAATTTCTGCATTCTCACTCGAATGTAAAATGATTACTATCATGGCTTGGTCAGACACTGCTTAACAACCTCTGTGGATACCTGGTATATGTGACGATAAATGAATGAACTCTAAAACCTAAAAATGCTCTGAATTAAGGCCTTTTTTTTTTTTTTTTTTTATTAATTCAATGCCTTTTAAGACTTTTCAAAGATCTACGTGAACCCTGTTTATGGAAGAAATGGTCAAATTAACGTAACAGAAATTCCAGGACTCTTGATCATGCTCTTGCTTTAAATGCTTAGAGGGCCGGATCGAAGAATGGACTCATAAAGACCTGGTGTCCACATACTGTATGTGAACATCACATTTTGGGTCATATAGGCCACAATAACATTTGGTCTACAAAGTGTACCCTATATGACCCAAAATGTGATGTCCACATACTATATGTGGATGCCAGGTCTCAAATTTTAATTCAAATTATAATATCATTTAAAAAAAAAAAAATTGTAATTTGTAGTTATTTCATATATTTTAACGAACAATTATAGATTACCATCTCATGCACAAATTATGACTTTTTTTCTTCTAACCCTTACAGAGACTCGGCTGAAATTGCGCTAAGCGTTAATTGTTTTGTATTTGAAATTTCTTTAATGGCCAAAAATAGTCACTTGCTATCTAAATGTTTCTTCATCTTTCGTGTCAACATTTGAATAGAATAGCCGTTTACTATGGTGACCTCTATCCCTGTAAAGGAAAACATTTTTTGTTGTTGTTGTTTGAATTTCATAATACAGTGACCCTCTTTTCGCAGTTAATGGAGACAGAACGCCCCACCCCGTGAAAGTGAAAAACCGCGAAGTAGGATTTAATTACAGGTCCTGCGTGATCATGCGGGGAACTTGCCACACCTCCTGGAATTTTGTGTAGGTCCGCTCACAAGCGGAGCGCGTGTAGCGGGGATATGATGCTTTATTTGCTGGTAAAATAAAAGTTAAAATATCCCCGGAGATGTTGGAGGTTTGTAGCATACTTTGTGTGCTCTCAAAGTGGGTAAAAATGGTGAAAAGTACCACTGAAAATGAATGAAAAAGTCTTGGAGGTGTTTGGGGGGGATAGAGTGATCCGTTTGTGGGCAAAAAGTTGTTGAACCTCCTCTTGAGGTTTTGGAGGTTTGTAGAGAGTTTAGCGTGCTCTCAGAGTGGGCAAAATGGTGAAAAGTAACGCTGCATCAGAGGTCTTGGAGGTGTTTGACGGGAATAGAGTGAGGTAAAAACAATGAAAAGTACTGCTGAAAATGACCTGTGAAGGCCTCTTGCTGAAATTCCCCCATGAGACTGGCGATAGAACAAGGTAGGAGGTTGGGCTAGGCTACGATGTGTGCAGCCAATCAGCTCATGAGATAAATCCACTCTCATTTGTTCCATTGATTGTCAATTAGCATAGGGGAGGCTGTGATGGTACGCAGCCAATCAGCTGATGGGATAAGGCCACGCTTATTGGTGGACTTGTCCGTCGATCATAATGGGGGCGGTTGCGATGGTGCACGACCAATCAGCTCGCAGGAAGAAGTTACCCTTATTGGCGGCAGTCTTGTGGGTTAATCATAATGGGAGAGGCTGCAATAGTGCTCTCAGCAGGAACCAATCACACACCTTGTATGAGTGCCCATGGGTATGCATAAAGTGCCTGAGTATTGCTTACCTTGCTGCGTAACAATGTCTCTTTTGCCTCAAAATGAAACACCTATTTTTTCATTTTCACATTTACTCATTGCCTACGAATTGAAAACGGTAAATGTCCAATTCATTTAAACCGGAACTATGAATGCTCATGTTTCAGTGCCATTGACCGTAGAGGTACAACAATTAATCGATTAAATGACCACTAATCGATTAGCAAATTAATCAACAACTATTTTGATAAACAATTAATCGTTTAGGACTTTCTTCACCTTAAACTTGTCTAAATTCTTGAAAATATAATATATACACAACTTCTCAGTTGTAAATATTATTAGATTTATTCATTATATTTTTGTTAAGTCAAAGCAGAGCATGAACAAAAATCTGCTTTTATTTGGGAAAACAGCAATTCACATTTTTGCCAAGTTTCAGACATCTTACTGTTTAAACTAGCTTCTTAATATGGCTGTAACAATTAATCAATTTATAAATTAGTTGAACACATTTTGATAACCGATACAGTTGAAAGAAATAGTCATTCATTTTGTCTACATTGCTACTTACAACATGCCAAAAACAACTTTAAGGTAAATGAAAGTGACATTCATCTGATTAATCGTTTAATTAATCGTCTGATCATAATCGTAATAATCGTTAGTTACAGCCCTAATTGACAGTGCAAGATGTTCAATCCATTTTGAATGGGAGGGGAAAATGAACATTTGGTCATTCACAGTCAAAATGGACTGGACGTCTAGCACCTTTGATGGCTACTAGGGGTGTGACAATATATCGAAATGGTGATATATCGTGATACTTTGTATTCCAAAAGGCTATCGATATGCTCCTGTCAAGAATCAAGATATCATTTTAAAAAGGTGTCAATTAAAATAAATAAATACATTAAAAAAAAAAAAAAAAAAGGCCTGCCATTGACGGTGCTCGACGCCCAATCCATTTAGACAGGGAACGTTTGTTCATTCAAAACCAGAGCATTCACAGTCATTCGGTCCGATTTTCGGGGCATTTACAGGTCACTTGCTTTTCATTTTAGGACATTTACAGGTCATTTCCGGTTGAGTTTGATTCACTGCATATTCATTTGGGTGATTCCCAGGTCACTTCCTGTTCTGTAACGCAAAATAAACAGCAAGTGACCCATAAAATACCCCAAAATCAACAGGAATAACTGAAAAACAACAGGTAAATGACCTTAAATGGCCAAAAATTACTCCTTGCCTGGCATTGGTTGCCACTGATGGCCATAGACGTTCAATCTGTTTGAAGTAGGAGGGATGGCAGCGAATGAACTTCGCTGTCACCCTCCCATTTCAAATGGATTGGACGTCTACTCGTGATAAACTCATTCTAATTTACAGCAAAAGTTTGTTTTTCTGTTTATTAGTTTTTTTGTAGAATATCCTAGAATGATTTCCTGACCAATGTATCGAAAATCGTTGTATTGCTACATCGTCAGATCATCGTTATCGTGAGCTTTGTATCGTAAATCGTATCGTATCGTTTGGTACCAAGAGTTTCCCACTCCTAATGGCTACATTGAGTTAAAAAAAATGGGTGCCATATAAAGGGTAAATACACTGTAAATATCAACATGGATAAAACTGGGGAACAACAAAAGAAAGGCGTGGCCAGATTCATGCATTGGCACTTCAGCTTTGAACATCCTGTGCGAATGCTTGTATTCGCACCCACACTTTCTACTTGTGCACGCCGAGCCGCTGACCCAAATGCATTTAAATGCAATGAGGTGTGAAGGAGAAAAAGAGGAACTTGCGAGAAACAGGAGCAAATGAGGGGGAGTCAAAGAACTGGAGGATGATGAAGTGCCGAGAACAGGAAAATGAGCTTCAGGCGCTACGATTTTGTTTTTGTAGTTTTTTTTTTTTTAAGCCGCAACATGTCGGGAATGAGGTAATGTTTCCTCAAGAATTAAATAAGTTTATAAACATGATCCCCGCAGCGCTCTCATTTCTCATTTCTCTGTATGCTAACTTTCACTGCATGGTCAAGTTTTTTTTTTTTTTTTTTTTTTTAACAAACAAGTGCATACTTATATTTCCAGTTTTTTCCTTTTAATTCAATTTGCAATAGAGATAAACAAGAAAATGAGAAATAAGAACTAAAATAATTTCAAGGCAACACTGGCTTTTTAATGGCTTCTATAGGAATAGGTCTCTGGAGTCAGTAGGCCATTTGTTAAATGTGAAACGGCACAACAAAGACGATCTTTTCTAAGCGTTATATTTCAGAAAAATGTTTCTTTTAGCAAACCGTTCTGTAATTTTGTCAATTATGACTGGGAGGACTCAATGACAGCAAATCAGTTTAATAAGAATGTTGATTAGTGCTGAACAATTCTAGAAAAAAAATCAAATTGAGATTTTTCTGGCCAATGCTGCGATTTCACGGGATAAATTAAATTCCTTCACTGTAACGTTATATCAATTGTGATAATTGTATTGAATTACCGTGACTTTTGGACTTTAAGGTAAACCTGACTTACAGGTAAACCTGACTTTTTATCCCCATGCCACTGTTTGTCTTCTAGCTCACTAAGAGGCACTTTCTTCCTCGCCTGGTCCACGATCGACTTTCCCCACGACCCCATCATGTGTCAGTCCCCACAAGCATTTCTAAGCGAGCTTCCGACCGACACTCCCACTCCACTGATGGCGGATCACAGCAAAGAGTATTCAAATTAGCTCCCGTCAGCTACATATTAACGAGAAACTGCAATTCTCTAGAACAGCGGTCCCCAACCTTTTTTGCACCACGGACCGGTCTGATTTGGGTCTTTTTTTCCACGGACCGGTGGTCTGTCAAATTTTGCACCCTTATAAAATTTTGCTCCCAAAGCTTTTGTGGCGGTGAAAAAAGTCCTATTTTATATTCAGTTGGACTCTCAATGTTATCGAACGGTGCTAAAAAACTATTTACATCATAAACATACATGTGCAACACGAAAATGGCGTAAATTAATGCTTAACGACACAGCGAAGTCGTTAAGTGAGAGAGCTGCGAGCAGTTGTGAGCAGTTAACATGGCAAACGTAAGTTAATATTCCTTTCTTTAAAGAAAGTTTGTAGTGTGTACTTTGGAATCGCTGCATTCGCGGTCCTTTTTAACATTACGCGCATGCCAACTTTGTCAGAACACCGGCAATGTGCGGCAGAAAAATACAGCAAATATAAAATAGCATTTGTTTTTAGCCCCGTCATGTTAAATGTTAAGTGCAGGGACAAAAATACAACTCACCCGCTGAATCAGTGGGAGGCCTGAGTTTGTTTCGTTGAGACGAGATGGTCCCGAGATGGGAGAGTGAGAGAAGCTGGCATCACAAATACACGATGTTGGAAATTGTAGCACAGTTTTCAGCGCGCTCCTAGCGATGTCAGGATATTGTGAAATGACTTTAATCCAGAACTTCGGTAGAGTTGTTGTCTCATATGTACGTTTAAGTCGCTGTGATTTGCGATCTCTACAAGCTGATATTCCTGTTGCACAGACATGCTCGAATAACTCGGTTTATTCACATACGGGTCACGAATCCGCACCTTCGCAGTTCGTGGGTCTTTAGTGATTGGGAAGTAGCATAGATTTTGTTTTCTTCGAGGTTGTAGGCTTATCTTCTGGCCCGTCAGGTTCCCTTTTCCCCGTATAAAAAATCTGTCCAAAGTCGTCAGTTTTTCAGTCATTCTAGTGTGGGGGCTAATTATTTCCAGGAACACATGTGATGTGCCCGCCCTACGTCATACGTTATTATCGGGGCCAAGCGCACATAGATATACAAAACAAGATGTACTGCTAACAGTCCAATCAATGCATTTCTATGACCATCTCCCATCGTGTAGTTGTATATCCAGAGTAGACAGGGATATTGGTGTGTTAAGCGGCACAGGCCAAAGTCAATCGGCCAGAATGCAGTCATTAATAAATTATTTATTATATCTGCGCGGCCCAGTACCACATGCGCCACGGACTGGTACTGGTCCGCGGCCCGGTCGTTGGGGACCCCTACTCTAGAAGAGCCGAAAAAGGACTATCTAAATAAATTAAAAATAACATTCTGGCACTATCAACACATATTTTCATGCAAACTTGTTAAAATTGAATCCAAAGTAATAAAAAATAATGTCAAAACTTAAAGTAAAGGGTACCTTTAATGTGTGGGAAAGCGCTATATAATTATACGGGTATGTTAATCTGACAGAATGAATCTCTTGAGCGCCCGCAGCTATTTCTTTCATTTTTCGTGGTTCTTTTCAGCTGGAATTTGAAAACAAAAAAACACAGGTAGTCCCCGAGTTACGATGGACCTTACTTGCACGATTTCGACTTTACAGCACTTGCTCCTGGCCTTTTTTTTTTTTTTTTTTTTTTTTTTTTTAAGTTTAACTTTTGTTTTGGTATGCATGCTTTTACTTTGGCGCATGAAGCGTAGAACAGGAAGCGAGAGCATGTACAGACGTGCCGGCCCAGTCCACACACGACACGCACACACAGCCGAGTAACAGGGGTGAAACCTGCGCGCACATTTGTTGCTTGCGAAACATCCAGAGATGACGGATGTATATAACTCCTTTTTTACTGTTTATTGTGCGTTTTCAACTGTGGTCGAATTCTTGGGGCGAGTTTATCTGATTGTTTTTGATGATGTGCCGACGCAAATTGATACATGCTAATCATTTGCTATTGCTGTGTCAGTAGCTATTTGTAAACGCAAATATGAATTGCTGTTATTGAAGATGAGACTGATTTAATTTCACTTTATTTTATTTTAATTCTGCAAATGTTGATGTGGTGAGCAGCTGAATAAAAGTCAGCAAACCACACGGACATCTGACATGTCATTTTGGAGTTTAGCTCACTGTCTAGCTAGGACTTAGCTCCAATACCTTGGCGAGGACAGTACAATGACGTATATATTTGTTTTTGGATAGGTTTTTTTGTTTTGTTTTTTTTTTGTTAAGAGGCTGTTTTAGGGTATTTAAAGGGTTATTTCTGACTCACGCAGAAATCTGGGTTACATCGCCAGCGCAGGAACGAAACTCATTAGGAAACCGGGGACTACCTTGCCTGGCACGGCTGGACTGTTCTCCCTGTATTTTTCAAACACTGTGAAAATAGTCTGGGACCCAGCCCATTAACGGCCTCTCGAGCAAGCACAAAATCAATCTAATCAGATTTGTTTATTAGCGTGATGTGTTCTTAACGAGTAACGTCACTCTTCCGCGTCGGAAGTCGTCTCCACAACAACACAAATGGCGAACAGGAGCGCAGAGAATATGTTCCAATCCACGGTAAAATCAGTTTTAAATTACCAAAAATACATCGACACAAGTCATTGAAAGCAGTCTGTCTCGCGCTAGCCATGTTGAATAAATTCCACTCTCCTCGTATGTTCACTTCCACTTACAAGTCCCTCGCCGCTTTACTAACGTCACGTTCGCCAGTCGCTGATTGGTCCACTCCGCTGTCTGTGTGCTATGGCTTGCTCGCCCTGGAAATTTTATTCGCTGAATGGTGGCCAGACTCAATAGCTGGAACAGCGGTGAGTCTGGTGTACCAGGCTAGGGACTACCTGTATCAGTCCCCCAACATTGACAAAGTACAGTGATACCTCGACATACGATCGCTTTGACACACGATCTTTTCGACATTTGACGTAAAATTTGACTTGCCATTTGTTTCTACATCCGACAACATGCTAGAAATACCACAATTTATGACAGCGCCACAGTTTGTTTGTTTTCCTGCAAGACGGATGCACGGCTGATTTTCTTGTGAGAGAAATCAACATAAGTTCCAAGAATGTGAGTGCAGGTGGTGAAAAAAGAGAAACCGTTCGGCTGACCATTGAAATGAAGATGGAAATGATAGAAAAATATGAGCGTGTTGCGCACGTCCGTGAACTGGCTTGAAAATACGGCCGTAGAATGTCTACGATCTCGACGGTCCTCCTCCGACCACCGTTCGCCAGTCTTTATAAGTTAAGGTGGCAATTATTATTGTGGTAACATCGCCAAAACATCGCCAGCTTCGTCAGGTTTTTAATTATTTATTTAAGAACTTGTGCAACACAACATGCCTACTGTCTGCCGCAGTTGAACAAAGTGAAAGTAAAAAGTCCCTCTCTCACTCTGTCAAGTCAGCCACACGGTTCGTTATTAGCAGGGGTGCACATAATTTTTTCGCCCAGGTTCTCAGAGGAGGACCTGGAGATGTGACTTGGTCCTCATTGAGCTTGAGAGCTGACCCGCCTGATGCGATAAATTTATGACAAGCTTTACTTAGAGCCAATTAACTTTAATTAATTATATTAACAATTAATGCTTGATTAACATCAACTGGCACAACAACATTGCCATTACTTTGAAGTGAAATGTAAAGAAATAAAAAGCACCAATTCAAAATAAAGGGCATTATGCGGCTCCCACATTAACTCCAAGCCTTTTTAAAAGTGGGATGTCCTCCTCATAAGACCTCATTGAACGTGCATGTTTAGCTTTGTAAAATGCGATCAAAAACACCTTTGTCAGTGCATGTCGCTGTTCATTACCTTTATTCCGCGACTTGTCCATAGGGCGAGTGGGGTCATGTCTGACATCGATAGTTTGCTTAATTGCCACATGCTCTGTTTTTTTCGTGCTTTTCAAAGTTTGGATGGCTGAAATTCTTTGACCCTACATAACATGCGCTGCTCTTATCGGCGACATTGGGATTCTCACGGGACATTTTGTACCGCATTTCCGTGCGAGCATCATTTGCTTCTAGCCATGGTACCTCCTGTAGCCACTTTTCAGCAAAAGTCCTTTTTTTCGGTAGCTCCGGTGACGTCTCTGTCGTCTGTCTGTCTTTTAACGGGGGTAGGGGAACACGGAAGTAATTACTCAGTGTGGCCTGCCTCTTCAACATTTTGAGAAGTTATTTTCTCGTGTCCGCCACAAATACAGTGGTCAGCCATCGGTACGCAAAAGCGTATGGAAGCCGTTGAGGGCCAGTGCGTTTGTCTACGTCCAGTACGCATGCGCGCATGCGGACCACTTATGTGCGCCCCTGGTTATTAGAACCCGATTCCAAACATTATTACAGGTATCAGTAATTTTATTATTATATTATTATTCCGATTCTTATTCATAATTTATTTGTTTTTGCTCTGTGTAATTGCTATTTGCAATTGTGCCAGCAGCATTTATTAAGGATTTAGTGTAGGTTTTCGGGCTGTGGAACGAATTAATGGAATTATAATGTATTCTTATGGGAAAATCCTGCTCAACATACGACCATTTCTACTTACAAACAAGGTCCTGGAACGAATTAACTTCGTATGTAGAGGTACCACTGTATTCTAGTAATGAAGAACCATCTTCAATAAAACTACATAATAACACCCAAAATGTTCATCCTGATCCAACTGATCCCAACTCAAAGGGATTGGACATCCATCGCCATTAATAGCAGGAAGTGAGTTCATCTTTGGCAATTAGTAGCTGCAATGTGGCTGCTGTTTGCTTATGAACATAACACTAGTGATTGTTTAAAATATGCCCCTTAGAGGGTCCTCTCCTGTCAGCTGAAAAGAGAGGCTGGAGCTTGGTGAAATAGCAAAGAGAGCGAGGGGCATGTCAAATATGAGGTCATTGGGAGTAAACAGAGAATAACACACGCGGCAAAGCAAAATCGTCAGTTTCACGCCATTTGACTTGCTTTGTGAACCCCACCTTTCTTCCTCTGTCAATCATCTGTGCCACATTTGCGAGGATTTTATCTGTTCACCAGTAAGAAAAAAAAAACGCAGAGTGCACATCAGCACATCTTGTAATCAGTCAGTGGCAAGTGCTGTACGATGCTGAATTCCAAATGGATGATAAAAGCTCTGGATCTGAAGAGTTCTTTGACAGCCAGGGAAATATGTCGGATAACAGTGCTAAAATCACTCTCTGACATCCGTCTATTTATTACCAGAGATCTCCAAACCGACTTTATAAATCATAGGCAAAGAAAAAAAAAGGCAAAAAAAAAAGCCTCCTGACTAGCTCTCTTGTCTCTTTCCAAGCTCTGAGCAACGCTTTTAATGAAACGGAGCATTATGAAATTAACCGCTTAAAAAGTAGCTAATTCAACAGGAACGTGAAACTAGTGTAGCCGCTGGGTCGGCTGCGATAATTACAATTGACAGAGACAAATTCCCAGCTCCCCCGCGGATGTCAGATGGGCTTATTTCCCAAACTCCGACAAATCTGCCTGTCCAAACACAACCATATGCTCGCCCAGTTGTTCGGGACCAGCTGTGCTACTGCAGAGAATGTAGTCGGGCAGGGTTGCCATGCATATAATCACCCCCTCCACCCACCTCCTCCATTCTAACATCCACTGCAATAAGGGCTGAATCACTCAAAAGTGAAGCCTTGCTTCATGACAACTAAACAATTCAAATAAAGTGAAAGTCAGCATTAGAGCCATGGCTGCTGCTTAATGGCTGTTTGAAGTTCCTGCCCAAAAAAGGAACAAGATGAAGTTATGAAATGCAAATGCTGGCTTCTCATTCAAAGAGTAAGGCCATTCATTTACCTAACTGCTTTAAGTACTGAGTTCTAATGAGATAGTCAACCTCTATTACTAGACGATTAGACTACTTAAAAAATATGTTGTCAGTTTTTTTTAAATAATAAATAACAACTAATATAGTGATGCTTTGAGATTCAAGTTCATTTTTTTTTTACCTTGACCACAATCGGAACCCAAACCCTCAATTAATAATCTGTTTCAGCCTTCCAAAATTACAAAAGATTTTTTGCAATGTGTTTTAAATGAGGAAAAATAGCACTATTGTAAAATTATACTTGCTAAAACCTGATTTTAAAAAATAAAAATAAAGTACTTTTTGTCCCCCTTCTCATTCAAAGTACAATGCACATTTCATTCTGCTGCTTCTCAGGAAGGCAGTAATATTAGACGCTCCTCATAGAAGATAAAGAATGTATGCCTAGAGTATTTTGTGCTCCGTTTTTATATGTTGAATTCAAGTGTTTTTTGTTTTTTTTTTAAAATCCAAATTTTTACAGTTTTTATAATTTTACGAATATGTTAGCATTGCGACTTGTCGAAATTCTGATTTTGTTAAATTTTGTCACATACCAAGAACCTCCTGTACTGCGAAAAGCATAAAAAGCCAATACAATTCCGATATTTCTGGGATATCGGGACTGAGGACAGACTGATGTCTAACACATGCTTCCACTTACAAAATAACTCCAACATATTTCCACTTACTTCCAGTGACTTGATTTACAATATCAATATAATTTTTAACTTATAGAAAGTCTCAATCTTAATGCTGTTTTGAGTTCCACACATGGTAACAGAACAGATTAAAACTGATAAAATTGCAGTTAAGACTCTCATTTAAACAACCCGGGGTAAACTAAACAGGCTAATCACGACACAATCTCGCTCGGTCGAGACATATCATGTCAACATACTTCCTTGACACCAATGGAAGAAATGTCAACAATCCCCGCCGAAGCAAGCGCTGAGATCTACGTGAACTCACCTGGCTGGGCGGGAGGAACTCATGGTTGTTTTCATTCATGTACATGTTGTCACCATCAAACTGCAAAGAAAGGAGGAAACAATTAGACAAGCAGGAGGCTGAAGCATCCCAACAGGGAGTAGCAAACAGCTCCCCAGTCAGTCGGCGGAGAAACAATGGCGACACGGCAGCCTAATGACTACAAGTCCTCGGCTTACGGACCTCGGCGCTCTGGTGCGTGTCAGTAATTACAGTTCATTAGAGACACGCATAATTAGGCCTTGTCAAAGCTTGTGTAACTCACACTTTTCCTCTCAGCGTGCCTCAAGCTTCAAACTGTGTGTGTGCGTGTGCGTGTGCATGATTGTGTGTGTGTAAGATGCAACTGCACGCGAGTTACAAAGTGACAAAGGCAAAATAGAGTGATAAACTGTCAAAGAGAATTTCAATCTTCGTGCCGTTTTCTTTCTGTTTTAATAAAGGTTTGAAGTAAATTTGAGCACACATTAGTAGAAAAAATACTTTTTCACATTTCTAGATGTATATACATTGTACAGAAAAAGATTACCTTCTCCATTAATTAATTGATATTGTCCTCCCGCACTTCAAAAAAACTTCTATTTCATATATAAAATGTAACATTTTTCAAAAAGATTTTTACAAAAATGCTCCTTGTTGTATATTGTAAGGTCATAATTTTCGGGGTAAAAATTTTATGCTACAAATATTCTCAAAGGGGGAAACCCCTTAAAAGGTTTGATCTAAAATTACGTTTTACCATTTCTTTCTCAAAAAAGTATTTCTTAAAATAAAAAATATATATACCGTAATTTTCGGACTATAAGGCACACCTGACTAAAAGCCGCCACCCACCAAATTTGACACGAAAACGGCATTTGTTCAGGGACAACTGCACCGACGTATAAGCCGCAGCTATCCTCACTATATTATTGGATATTTACACCAAAATATATTAACTGGTCACAATATATTTGACAGCGGCATCATAAGGCTGTCATGAAACCAAATGAACCACCATGAAGCTTTAAGAAACTTAATTTGCATATCACTGCTCACTTGGGGGATACAGTCAACCTCTGCTGCCACCAGCTGTCAACACTGCTGTCGTCCAACATGCCTCCTCGCATGCATCACAGCGCTACAGATGTAAATGACAATCAAAATTCATAATCTGTGCAAATTATTTCTTCAGTTACTGTTCCAGTTGTTTCATTAATTGTTAGTTATGGTATTTAGTAACACTTTATTTGACATTGGCACCATAAGAATGCTTATGACAGGTGTCATTTTGTGCCATCAGACAAATTATCTCACTTCTGAATGGATGTAAAAGATCTGAGCTGGACATAAGGGAGTTAGTGACATAGTTTGCTGGATGACACTTGATGACATCTGTCATAAGCATTAATTAATGCCCATGTTAGTGTCATGTCATAATTATGGCAGTCTTACGACGCCGCTGTCAAATAAAGTCTTACGTATTAACCCAATAAAATCAACAAATAAGCCGCACTGGACTATAAGCCGCAGGATTCAAAATGAGGGGAAAAAATAGCGGCTTATGGTCAGAAAGTTACGGTAATTTCAATCTTCTAAATGTCTTATAAAAAAAACAACAACCTCTAAATAAAAAAATAAATAAAAATTTAAACTAAAAACATGTATTATACGTCATCGTACTGTCCTCGCCAAGACGTAAGACATACAAGACCACAGATAATCTCCCTCGATCTGGGGCTCCATGCAAGATCTCACCCCGTGGCGTCAAAATGATAACAAGAACGGTGAGCAAAAATCCCAGAACCACACGGGGGGACCTAGTGAATGACCTACAGAGAGCTGGGACCACAGTAACAAAGGCGACTATCAGTAACACAATGCGCCGCCAGGGACTCAAATCCTGCACTGCCAGACGTGTCACCCTGCTGAAGCCAGTACACGTCCAGGCCCGTCTGCAGTTCGCTAGAGAGAATTTGGATGATCCAGAAGAGGACAGGGAGAATGTGTTATGGTCAGATGAAACCAAAATAGAACTTTTTGGTAGAAACACAGGTTCTCGTGTTTGGAGGAGAAAGAATACTAAATTGCATCCGAAGAACACCATACCCACTGTGAAGCATGGGGGTGGAAACATCATGCTTTGGGGCTGTCATTCTGCAAAGGGACCAGGACGACTGATCTGTGTAAAGGAAAGAATGAATGGGGCCAAGTATCGAGAGATTTTGAGTGAAAATCTCCTTCCATCAGCAAGGGCATTGAAGATGAGACGTGGCTGGGTCTTTCAGCATGTCAATGATCCCAAACACACAACCAGGGAAACAAAAGGAGTGGCTTCGTAAAAAGCATTTCAAGGTCCTGGAGTGGCCTAGCCAGTCTCCAGATCTCAACCCCATAGAAAATCTGTGGAGGGAGTTGAAAGTCTGTGTTGCCCAACAACAGCCCCAAAACATCACTGTTCTAGAGGAGATCTGCATGAAGGAATGGGCCAAAATACCAGCAACAGTGTGTGAAAAGCTTGTGAAGAGTTACAGAAAATGTTTGGTCTCCGTTATTGCCAACAAAGGGTACATAACAAAGTATTGAGATGAACTTTTGGTATTGACCAAATACTTATTTTCCACCATGATTTGCAAATAAATTCTTTAAAAATCAAACAATGTAATTGGTTTTTTTTCCCACATTCTGTCTCTCTTGGTTGAGGTTTACCCATGTTGACAATTACAGGCCTCTCTAATATTTTCAAGTGGGAGAACTTGCACAGTTAGTGGTTGACTAAATACTTATTTGCTCCACTGTACATCTACAAGGACAACACCAATTTGGTGATGATAATGCATACTCAACAGGAAAACAGTACATTATTTTCAATTAATTGTACCCCCTGGACGCCATGAACTGTATGCAAAAAAAGAGTTTAAGATGATGCTAACCATACTAAATGCTAATGCTAATGGGAACGCAAGAACCTGTGACAAAATCAGACAACAAGCGGTTCATTCAAACAAATTATAGTAACGCCGCCAACACTTACTGAAAAATATAATGGCGTAAGTAACGTCATTATACTCTAACGCCGTTATTAATAACACTAGTAGTGAGTAATCCAATTATATAGTTTTCCCATCTTTGCAACGCCGTTACCATTACTGAGGAAGTGAAGGGGCGCGTTACTACAATTTGGCTGAATGAAGCGCGAGTTGTCTGATTTTGTAATCACACATCAGCTTCCTGGAGAGTGCAGAGCATGAGGGAGGAAAAAGCAGAGTGGGAGGGGGGAGGAAGGAAGGGTTGGTGAGGCCATTGCAATCGCGATGATGATTGGCTAGGTGGGCAGATGATGCCCTGATCAGGCTGTCTCACTGCTTGCTCTGGCAAACACATTAACATTAAAACAGCAATAATGGCGACAGGTCAGGGAATTTAAAGGGTAGCGTTCTCAAACTGGAAGAACACCGGTGTTCTGCCAAAATATCCTACATCGGCGAAACGTCCTACATTAGTCGAATTTGACACCCAAAGTACTACCGTGCGCTTTTAAACTTGTTTTGTTTAGATGCATACAGGCATAACATACTAAAAAATGCCTGAAGAAAATACTTAAATGTAGTTATATCAAATAAGGATGGTTTAAATTTGCTACGTGACTAATGTGGTCAACTGCTTCAAAGCTAACACAAAAAAAACAAAGTATCTTTGAGGCAGTAAAAAATTTCTAAAAACCTAAATAAAAACAAAAATGAGTGAGTTCTCGCCGCTTCTAACCGATGTGCGCATGCGTGCGGATGCTTGCGCAAGCGCGCTGAGCATTGGGTAGCACGTTTCGCCGCGTAGTAAGGAATGGCCGAACACCGGCACTACTTCTAGTAAGTGTTGGATATTGCTCTGTCTATTGTGCAGCAATATATAGATAAAGATAATTGCACTTTTTTAAAGGCCATATTTTCCTTTGTCATTACCTATGTTTACATTTTTGGGGTATCGGGTTTAATGAATGTAGTATGTGTGAACATTATTTATTTCCTTTGTTACTGTACTGAAAATTCGAGGGTTACATAGTACTCTGTTTAAGTGCAATGTTATACAGGTACAGAGAATTATATTACTGATTGCAAAATTTTCCTTTGAGCCCTTTTACCCAAATTTAAATGTTTGGGTATTGGTTTTTGTACTTGTACTTTGGTGAGTAACTAATTACTCTTACAATGAGGTAACTGAGTTACAAACTCAATTACTTTTTGGACAAATTCATTTGTAACTGTAAACTAATTACTTTTTTTTAAAGTAAGATTAACCACACTGTTCATTACCCTTTTATTAATTAACTTTCTTCATGCCTCTGATTGGTTAACTGGCTAATCAGTTACAGCGCCACCTTTTGCTTTAACATGGTTCCACAGCTTAAAGACAGTGTGTTTTTGTTAAAAGCGTCAACACAAATCTTCATGGTTAAGTCAAACCTGTCCTGTTCCTCGACCTAACAGTAGCAGCTGTATTTAATCTCAGCCCCAACAAGCCTTCACGGGCGTTGTGCTTTGTTTCCTCGCAAGTGGCGGCTGCCAAAAAGTGTGAGACAGACAAACGGTTTCACACAGTTCTGTTTGCGCGTCTGTCTTTCAAGCTGCAGGCCTCTGGCTGCGACCTCGCCGTTAATCGCACAAGAGCCAAATAAACCACAGGCTCCGTTGCCACTTTCCGCCGCTAAAACACTTGCCTCTGCTCCGTTGGAGCGGCAGCACACTCACTTAAACATTCACCCACTCGCTGCTTTTTCATTTAGCCCAGGGGTACACCTCTGTCTTCTCGGGAAGGGCTAAAAGCTCGGTTATGTTTGATTTTGAGCTTTGAATCAGCAGCAGTGGCCTCTTGTCTTCCGTATGGCAAAATGCAAAATGGTTTCAGGCTTGTTCGAACATTTTTTTGGCATGATGGCGAGTTGGTTAAGGTTTGGAGGGTTGCTCTCATGGGATATTGCTGCACAAACCAGTTTTCTCAATCCCAAAAATGCATACTAATACCAGGGGGAAAAAAACAGTCATCACACTGAAAAGACAAAAATTGAGAGAACAATGAATTGTTTTTTAATACTAGTATTTGTTTTTTAATGTGTACAGTAATATTACAAGGTTTTGGTTCTTCCAAAACATGAAAGTGATTAACTTTAAGCATTTGTGAGAGAAAAAAGATGTGGTGGACACAGAAAAAGAGTCCACAACCTTACAATAAAACAATATTTACTCATTCACTGCCAATAATTGCGATTAACCTAACGGCAATAAATGTGAACTTTTTTTAAATTTAGGACCAAAACTTTGCTGATCCTGCAATTAATCTCTACAAATCATGATCACTATAGCAACAATAAATTTAAAAAAAAGCTGTTCATATTCTCATTTTAAATTATTTATTCTTTTTTTTTTTTTGCAGAAAAGAAAAAACTGTAAATGGTATAATTTTTCAAATTAACTCATTTGCTCCCTAAAACATATCAGTACTTTCTATTTCTAATTGTTTCAGTGTCCCAAAAACCTATTTATAAGTCTTTTACTATTTTTTTCACAAGCAACATCTCTAGGTTCTGATGCAACTTTGCTCCAAAGCACAACGCTGAAAATCCATTTTAAAGCAATAAAACTGGCCACTGGGGGGCAGTAGCACATTTGGCAAGACCCGCAACCCGATTTAACGGAACGAACGGCCGGGCCGTACAGCCGGGGCGCCGGCGGAATATGACCAAATGGACGACCAGGACGCCAGGCTCGGGAAGTCCTAACAAGATGACCGGGAGGACGTCTGGTACGCCAGGCGACGAACGACCAAGTGCGATGACCAGGAGGACGTCCAGGATGCCAGGCGGCGGACGACCAAGCAGAACAACCGGGAGGATGCCCGGGATGCCAGGCACTGGACGATCAAACAGAACGACCTGGACCACCAGTGCAGCGGACGATGCCGTTGAGTCCGTGCTGCTCGCCGAGCAGAGCCCGCACCACCATGCTCGGCCGCTCGCGTCCTCCACACCCTTCAGTGTCCCTCGACTCAGCCTGAAACGCGCACGGCCAAACCAGCTAACCCCCAGGAACCCTAACCCTAACCCCACACAAGTTCCCCAGGAAAATTCTGCCACGAAGCAGTGGTCACCACAAAAGAAAGACTCAAAAAATCTATCTTGATGAGACACTACAGGCGGTGACGAGGGAAAAGCCCACCCATTCCACCGAGACAGCCGCGGCGGTCACAACAGCGCCGTCTCCCAGCCAAACAGTCCAGCCATGTGCAAATAAATTGTTACTTTGTTATCAATAGCTCTATTGTCTTTTGGTAGAAGGAAATTATTATTTAGATGTTTGGGATGTCACTAAAGCAAAAACTAGCTGTGTTAAAGTCAAAGTTTTGTTTGAAATGTATGCTTTTACAAAAAGCTCAATTTCTCTGTTTTTTCATCAGAAATTGGAAAATTGCTCAAACTAAGCTATTTTCTAATGCTGGTTTCTAAAGAATGGAAAAAGATATGAACTAACTTTTTTTCCTGCTGAAAGAAGAGAGTCTAATCTTTGTTTTGGTGGGTTCCATGTTTATATAGCAATAGAGCAGAATGTTCTGTGGGCCTTGCAAAATCAGTCAAAATCCAGTAAAACGGCCGGGAGCGAAGGAGGGTGAAAATGACTGGGAGTGAATAAGTTAGAAAAAAAAAAAAAAAAAAAAAAAGGTTTTTTACTTAAAATTCTGTCAATAGAAAAAGAAATGTAAATATTCCATGATGTTCTTGATCTGTGAACTGAAATTTTATTTTATTTTAAAGAGAAACAAAGTCACAGTCATAATTTAACTTTTGTGGGCCACACAAAGTGGTGTGAAGGGCTGGATCTGGCCCCCAGGCCTTGATTTTGACACCCACTTCCTATTGCTTTGACAAAATCTTTGGCATCAATACCAAATTACAAATAATATACTTTTTCTCATAATACGAAGAACACAATCACTATCATTCTTGAAAAACCTTTACAGTACGTTACTAGTAAATATGATGCAAAGACACATAGGAAGTCAAAGCCAAAAAAGAGCGGCACAGTTTAACACAACATTCATCAAATTAAAGCTCCAATTCTATTTCTATGTTATCATTGGCCTTGTGATGGAAGTGCTCCTTGAACAGTGAATGGCTTCATTCCAAGAGCGCCCTTAGTTGGCGTCAGGAACAATCAGCAAATCTGCGTCGTTAGCGTGAGGGGCAAAAAAAAAGGAATCGCTTCCTTTGTTACTCTCGAAAAACGACTTCACATGGCGTCAACATGCAGCCATGGAGCCAACGGTGTCTCTGAATGGCCTATTTTCACACCTGTGAAATGGCGCTCGATGGGCAATCGAGAAAAAAGTAGAAGATAATTACACAGCCCGGCAAAGAGCAAAGTGGAGTCACCGAGGGCATAATAACACACAATATCTACATTCAAGGCAACAAAAAAATGTTCCTGCCTCTCTGTGGTCACAAAGCGGTCATTTGGATTAAGTGGGCTGTAATTATCTTACAGTACAGATACAGTAGGGATCGCTTTGTGGAATGAAAGCCACGCATACTCGCAGGTTAGTCGTGTTTACCCATTGCTAAATCGGGTTTAATAGTCTGACGTCAATGTGGGCAGTGACTAATTTTCTTATTTCCATTAGCTCCAAGTATCTTTGCTGAACATGAACACTAAAACCAGTAAAAACTCAAAGACTTGGCCAAATTCAGAGATTCAATAAAAGAGCTGTGGCTCAGCAGAGAAAGATGATACAGCAAGAAAAACGTTAAAAGGTAACGTGAGAGGAGCCAGTTTTGGGGAAAAAATGTCAGAATATTAGAAAAGTATTGACATAATACGGAAAAAGTGAAGAGTCTATTTTCCAAAATCGACAAATGCCATTTTTGAGAAAAATGAAAAATAAAAAAGGACTGATCCTTGAAATGTACTCTTTGCATGAGGCTGTTTTAACTATGTACACATATTCATGTTTTATTATCATGTTTAAATCCATTTCGAAGCTGCTGTTTTGTGGCAGAAGCCGACAGATGCCACAGGTGTTTCTAAGCAAAAGCTGTTAACTCCTCAGTCAATTAGCGCTAAGCCTGATTGATATATCGTTTAAACATCGCCATAGCGATGTGCGCATGCACGATAGTCCCATGGCAAGGATGTGCGAGTTATTTTTATTTATTTATTTTTTTTATCCACAAACTTCATGCTCCCTGCACAGCCTCCCTCCCTCCCTCTCCCAGCTCTTTGTTCCTAAGTCACTGTACACTTGCTTATTAAAGTTAACGATGTTGACAGATGGTTGTGTCTGATCTTGCCATATAAGCGGACTTCACACGTGCCGCATATGTCAATCATCGTTTAACTTGTTAAATACTTGCTGGCAAGGAAGCGCACGCTGAAATGAATGTGTGTGTGTGTGTGCGTGTGTGTGTGTGTGTGTGGAGATGTTCGAGGCAGCCGGACGTGTTGTGTCGTGGCAATAAACGCACTCTAAGACTTACAGCCAAGGTATGTAAGCAGAAGCATTTTTTAATAAAGCCAAACATTTTCTACTACAGTACTTTATTCTTGTATAAAAATGTTTCGGAGGGACAGTTAGGTTTAATACTGATCATAATTATTACATTTCAAGTGCTTAGAAAACATTTATTAAAATATATATATACATTTTTCTAAATCATACTTTGGGAAAAAAAGTGAAAAAAAACAAGACTTATATGTATCTCTTTCCAATGCTAAATCTGAATAAATACATTGAACACACAAAAAAAAAGAGAAAAAAAAATTGGGGGCGCTACTTCGCGGTTTTTCACTTATCGCGGCGGGTTCTGGGTCACACTAACTGCGACACTGGTCACAGTAAGTCACCCAAAGACTTTCCAAACAGCTATTCAAGTAATCCAGTGAAAATGTCTTAAAATATATATGTATATATTAGGGCTGTCAAAATTATCGCGTGAACGCGTAATTAATTTTTTAAATTAATCACGTTAAAATATTTGACGCAATTAACGCACAAATGCCCCGCTCAAACAGATTAAAATGACTGCACAGTGAAATGTGTACTTGTTGTGTTTTTCGGAGTTTTAGCGCCTCTGCTGGCGCTTGGGTGCGACTGATTTTATAGGCTTTAGCACCCATGAGTATTGTGTAATTATTGACATCAACAATGGCGGGCTACTAGTTTATTTTTTGATTGAAAAGTTTACAAATTTTATTAAAACGAAAACATGAAGAGGGGTTTTAATATAAAATTTCTATAACTTACAAGTCTCTCTATCCATGGATCGCCTTAACAGAATGTTAATATTGGTAATGCCATCTTGTTGATTTATTGTTATAATAAAGAAATACAGTACTTATGTACCGTATGTTGAATGTATATATCCATCTTGTGTCTTATCTTTCCATTCCAACAATAATTTACAGAAAAATATGGCATATTTTATAGAGGGTTTGAATTGCGATTAATCGTGATTAATTACGATTAATTAATTTTTAAGCTGTAATTAACTCGATTTAAAAATTTAATCGTTTGACACCCCTAGTATATATATATGTATGTATGTATATATATATATATATATATATATATTTTTTTTTTTTTTTTCAATATCGCAATACAATATTGCAATACTGTATATCGCAAACCCCTCAAAAAATCGCAACAATAGTTTTTTTCCAATATCGTTCAGGCCTAATCAGCGCACTGCATTTGGACACACAAGCATAGCACTGCGGGTCACGTAGCAGAGAAGAAATATTAAATATAAAAATACATAATATAAATAATATAAAAAGATATTGATGACATGGAGGAGGCTCTCTTTGTAGTATATGAATCAAAGTCTGTAGAGTGGTACCTTGACATACGATCGCTTTGACACACGATCTTTTCAACATCTGAAGTAAAATTTTACTCGCCATTTGTTTCTACTGTATATCCTACGACATGCTCGAAATACGACAATTTATGACAGCGCCGCAGTTTCTTTGTTTTCCAGCAAGACAGACGCACGGCGGAATTTGTTGTTAGAGAAATAAGCATGGGTTCCAAGAATGTACAGTGTATCACAAAAGCGAGTACACCCCTCGCATTTCTGCAGATATTTAAGTATATCTTTTCATGGGACAACACTACCAAAATGACACTTTGACACAATGAAAAGTAGACTGTGTGCAGCTTATATAATAGAGTTAATTTATCTTCCCCTCAAATAACTCAAAATATAGCCATTAATATCTAAACCCCTGGCAACAAAAGTGAGTACACCCCTTTGAAAAAACGTACATCCCTAAATGTCCTAATTGAGTACTGCTTGTCATTTTCCCTCCAAAATGTCATGTGCATGTGTCATGTACAGGAGGGCTCTCAGCATTGCTGCAGAGATTGAAGAGGTGGTGGGTCAGCCTGTCAGTGCTCAGACCATACGCTGCACTCTACATCAAATTGGCGTGCATGGCTGTCACCCCAGGAGGAAGCCTCTTCTGAAGACGGTACGCAAGAAAGCCCGCCTGTCTCATCAGACCGTAGGACATGGTTCCAGTAATCCATCTGCTTTGTTGACATGTCTTCAGCAAAATGATCTGGGCACTAACAGGCTGACCCCCCCCACCTCTTCAATCTCTGCAGCAATGCTGACAGCACTACTGTAACGAGTCACATGACATTTTGGAGGGAAAATGACAAGCAGTACTCAATTTGGACATTTAGGGATGTACGTTTTTTCAAAGGGGTGTACTCACTTTTGTTGCCAGGGGTTTAGATATTAATGGCTATATTTTGAGTTATTTGGAGGGGAAAATAAATTAACTCTATTATATAAGCTGAACACAGACTACTTTTCATTGTGTCAAAGTGTCATTTTGTCAGTGTTGTCCCATCAAAAGATATACTTAAATATCTGCAGAAATGCAACATTTTTTTACACACAACTGAAGTAGTTCAAGCCTTATATTGTTTTAAAATTGATGATTTTGGCAAAAAAGTCAAGAAAAAAACAAAAAGCCCTAACTTTCTAATTTTTTGAGAAGGACCAGTATGTACAAAAGGTTGCGTGTAGAGGGGTGTGTGTGTGTATATAGACCCTACCCACGTGACGTCAAAACTCCTTCCTCCTGACTGGTGCCGCCCACTTGTCCGTCAACACATCATGTTTACCTGTTACGGCTACGTACATTCCTCCTATTTACGACGTGTTTTTCTGCTCGTTAACATTAATAATCAAAATGGTGAAGGCGTGTGTGGCGGTCGGTTGCAATAACAGAGAAGATAGACGGAGAAGACGGAGAGACTTGAAGTTCTACCGGATTCCGAGAGACCCGGAGAGAGGAGAGCGAGATGGGCTGCTGCAATTCGACGAGAAAACTAAGCTCCAAACGATTACCACAGATTATGTAGTAGTCATTTTATATCTGGTAAGATGCATTTAATATATATTTAGAGGGTTTTGGGCTGACAACCACAATTGAGATCATTGCTAGGCTAATCGCCGACAACATACACGTATGTATGTAGTGAGAGTGCTATCGCTAAACCATATAAACATTAAAAGCCCTAACTCCATTGACAAACGACATGAAATACATTAGACTTGACAGTGGATGTTAGCAATAACAAAAGATTTTGAATTGAAAATTTCGTAACTCACCTTTCCAAGCACAAGATAGATTCCTGCCGAATTTTCGTGGACGAGGACCTGTTTCACCCAACCAGCAACGAAGTATTTATAAGCCTCCAAGCTCTTAAAGTTTTTCAAACTTTCGTGAGAATAGGCTGATTTTGTGTGGACAAGATAGTTGTAAATATCAGCGTAGCAGATGTCAGGCAGACAGGGCGAAGACAGTGGGTCGAAAAACATCGATTTGGGCATCAAATATGGATCTGGCGACTGTATAGAACGAAGCTTTTCCACATAACGCCTTTTATGCAACACATCCAGTGAGTTTACGGCATCCGAAAGCACCGGGTCTTCCATGAAATGCATTTTAAATTCCTTGATCAATTGAAACCAATGCTAATACAGAGACAAAATGACGGACAAGGGGGCGGAACCATACAGCGAGCACGTGGTTTTGTGACGTCGGTGGGTAGGGTCTATACTGTATATACATGATACTGTATATACCTGTAGATGTGTATCTAGTGATGCATGGCAAAGAGCAAGTTGTAAAGCTTTTGGTTTAATTGTGTGCTTGCCTTTCACGGACTTTTAGATCATTAATCAAAGCATTCAACGAAATAGAGAGGAAGAAAAGAGACATAAAAAGAAGTATGGATGGATGGATGTGAAATGCTTTAGTGAAGACATTAGGAGCAAGGCCATGATCGACACAACAGATTCTTGTCTGTGTATTAGCAATGCAAACACGTGACAGACGATAACATTAGTAAAAATGGCAGGAATGCTACACATAGTTGCGTGTGAAAAAATGTTGATTAGACTAAACAATTTAGAATAAGTACTTTTCATTGGCTTCAGTTCATATTAAATTGAAGAGAAAAAAAAGCAAATGAAATGACAGAAGAGTGCTAAAATCAACACAAAACATTAACCTTGCTAGCATATTTTTGCCGCAGTTGTAAACAACACGATGGATGCATTGTTTATGACTTTCAAGTTTGCTATTTTATATTTTAGCTCATCAGTCGTATTTCACATATTCCAAGCAATCAAAAAAGTAATACATATTTCCATGTTTGACTAGTTTCCTGGTTGCTAATCTTACATTGAGGCAATTGGTCATGGTTAATATGGTAAATGGTTAAGGGAAAAACACAGATTCCACCATTGAAGGTCAATAATTTAAAGAGGACCTACCAAATGAACTGATTTCTTCCCCATTATCTCGCTGTCTAAAATCCACTCATGAAGCATAATTTTCATTTGAAAGTAGTCTTGTAATTAAGTAATTTTATGTCAAAAAGCTACATTTGGACCAATAAACCCACCACCCACCACTCCATCTGCAGACAGCAGTCCAAATACCTGTGTCAGGACTGTGGTCATGAGAGCATTCACAGTGACTAGCTACATACACACACGCACACACACACACGAATGCATGCATAACCAAACAGAGAGAGTAATGGGGGGATGGTGCACTGCACAGCAGATATGGATTGCCTTTGTGAATATATCCACTGCTGCATTTCACCTCTGTGTGTGTGTGTGTGCGCGTGTGCCTTATGTGCATGTACAATGTGATATATTCTCTGCAAACACCACCACAGTGTTTGTGTAATAGGACCTGACCAATAATACACAGCGCTGATCCCTGCCAGATGAAGATAACAGTTCCTATGATATTTATTTTTTTTCCCATAGCCAGAACCACACCCACAGGTCCTTCAGAGCGCATAGAAATATGGTCTTTATTAGTCTTGAGGCAGAATAAAATCTACAAATGATAAAAAAAATATGTAAAATGAAATAAAAGTAAATGTTAAATTAAAAGTGCAAAATAAATGAAATGAATAAGTCAAGTCAGATTTATTTATAGCATAAATCATATAGATTCCAAAGGGCAAATGGACAGACAAATGCCAGTTAACAAACAGGAAACATAAAATATTAAAGAAATAATGAACAGTAAATCAACAGTGAATATTAGAAAAAAAAAGTAATTCATTGTTTTTTTTAAGTAAATAAATGCAAATTAATACAATTCGTAAAAGCCTTAAATATTTTTTACATGGTAAAATTAGAAAAATGAGGGAAATGAAAGGAGATTAACTTACTTTTTAAAATTATTATTACTAAAAAAGAAGAATGAAATAATTTAAACAAAATATCCCAAATATATTTTACTGTGTATGGCAAAAAAAAAAAAAAATAATAAATATATATATATATATATATATATATATATATATATATATATTTTTTTAAGTGTGATTTGAAGGGGTAAAAAAAAAAAACATATTAACAAGGAACTGATAAGACGAAAAGACACTCTACCCGTGAAAAACATGAAAAAAATCCTCATATCCATCTCAATTTATGAAATACCCATTTTACAAAAGTTATAAATGAAAAAAGTCCACGCGTGTCACATGACAAACAATGTGAGAAAGTGGGAGTGAGGGAGACACAAGTAAAAAGAAAATATAACAATAAATTAAAGACATGAGCTTCATTTGTAATGAAATGTCAGCTGTGAGCTGAGAAGAGAAATGAAAAGAAGGCATTGGTGGTAAAGCAAGCAAGTGAACGACTCCCCAGAGAAGATGGTTCCCCCTTTTTGCTTATGATGGACTTAATTGCCTCTATCAGTGTTAAGAAGTAACATTCGTCTTAGCTTTATTGCTGGACTTTATGGTCTTGTCCATCACGCTGAGGGGCTTTCAAGAGGCAGCAAATGACGCCTTGAAGTAATGAGGCACGTTATAGAGCGATAGAGGGGATCAAGAGGAGGGAGCGATTATATTTAGAGAATCACACCATGCTAGTCAATGTTGTTTTGATGGAAAAGTCCACACTTTCTTGGTCTTTCAACTAAAAGGTGAGCGTGCGTCTCACCCACCTCTGACCCCAACAGACTGGCCAAGGTGTAGGGTTTCATGTGGTCGCACAATCGTGTCTTTGTGCTGCTGTGAACACAATGAAAACAAAGCCAACGCATTGCTGATAATAAGCCACGAACCCTCCTCCAAGCCCCTCACTCATACACAACCTTGACTTAGGCACTGGCAAACCCCAAACTCACAAATTCAAATGAAAGATTATGAGACTTGAGCCTTTCCCACACTTATGAAACCACATACCTCTCCCAAAAACAAGTGCCAACCAATGTACCACCACGAACTTTGACTATATCTTGATTTACAATAACACAAGTATCGTCAGAGGTCGCAACTTGTGACTCCACCGCCACTTTGCTCTGTGAATTAAAATTAGTTTGTTACTAGATAAAAAGAAACTCATATCTCAAGGCATATTTGTGTATCAAATATTTTCCTCATTGTAATTACTTGCTCATAGGTGACAAAATCAAGGCACGTCTGATTACCATTACAAATACAGTACTAGACAAGTGCCGATTACCAGTTTCAAGGTATACCCGGGTATGAAAACGTCAAGGTTTTAAAACCGCAAAACTTTTCTGTCATACCGTCCCTTAGGTATTAGCTATTTTTTATGTCCCAAAAATGCATGGAGAAATCCCTTGCTTGCAGCTGCAAGGCACAACCCTCCCCCACCGGTTGTTGCTCAGTGTCAGTGAGTCAGCTGTGCTACACGATGGCTGGAGGAGGTGAAACTCCTGCAATTTTTCCCCCATCGAAGAAAACAAAATCACTGGTATGGGAATACTTTGGCTACAGAAAAGTTACAGACGGCCGCGGTTTAGAGAATGAGGAGAGCCAACCGACATGTAAAACATGTTTACGGAGGGTGGCTGCTGAACATTGCTGTCATCACTTCAGTCATACACTGTTTTATTATTTCTCCATCAAAGAATGGCTTCTTATGTCCAGCCAACACCCACGACACTCTGAGTGACAGGCATGAAAATGGGTCAGGGGTTAAAAAGGTGAGAAAGGTGTGGAGGAAATATGTTCCGGCGTTCTGCCAAAATGTCCGCCGTCGGCAAAACGTCCTACATGTGGCGAATTTGACCATTTTAATTTTTCACATAAGGCTTAATATTCGAGTTAACGGGGGTTTTATTAGTTGAAGGAGTTGATTTTAACCACCATTGACTCGCGCTAGCTTAGCCACTCCGGAGCCCTGAAACTAACAAATAACTGTCAAACTGCACAGAATTTGTTCAAATCATTTCCAACTACTAATTAAACCCCGGCTAACTCAAAGATTAAGCCTAATGTAAAAAATTCTGAACTTCCCCTTTAAAATAAAGACCATTGAATATGGCCATTAAAATGTTGTCTATAAAAATTTTAGAGCAATAAAACAAACAAAAATGAATAAAATGAACAGGAATCCTTCAAAGTATTTTAGAGCAATAAAACAAACAAAAATGAATAAAATGAACAGGAATTCTTCAAAGTATTTCATATTGGGTCCAAATCATTTTTCGAACAGATCATGTGACTATAGAACCTTAGAGACAGCATTGCTTAGCCAAAACTACAGCTGAGGAGGCAAGATGGATATTTAGAATTTCTTTAAACCTAAGCTTTCAAAACCCTCAACAACAACTGAGCTTGAACCGAGGACTGAGCACGAGCAGTATCAAAAAGTCCTGGCTGTCGTGTTACCTGTTGTGCTGTAATTCCAAGTGGTGCTTGAATTGGATGCTTATAGCGGTCGACAGTCTTTTTGAGCCAGCGCAAAGTTCGCAGCGCACGGAGATATTTTTGTTATCTTTACTGGACAAAAATGTGAAGTAATGGCTGTGTTTCCAGTGTGCAAATACAGCCGTTTGTAGTATATCTCCTGCCTATTTCATTGCATCCTGGCGAGGTAGCAAGGCTATGTTGTTTTGGCCGCAAACTCCCAGCGCTCACGCATCATGGTAATACAAGTGACCCTTTTTGTTCCATCCCCGATTAAAAAATGTGACATGTGATGTCACTCCCATGACTACAGTATTCTTCATTCTACACACATTATGGGGCAATAACAAAATAGTAACGCACAGGCATCAAGGAAAGCAATTTTACTCAGATTACTGATTTAGAAAAATGAACGCATTAGATTGTTTTTTACTGAAAGAAAGTAATCAGATTAGTTACGCATTACGATACCGCGTTATTGACAACACTGCTTTTATATTACCGTTAAATACACAAGCTTGACGCTACCTTAACGGGAGCTATTTTTTCACCGGACGCTCCGGTGTTCTGACAAAATTTGCAACCCATCAAAAATTGCTACCCTGCGGGTTTTGCGCATGCGCGTAACGTTAAAAATGGCCGCGAATGCGGTAATTCCTAAGTAAACACTACAAACTCTCTTTAAAGAAAGGAATATTTACTTAAGTTTGATCATGTAAAGACATCAGGGATTCCCCTATATTCAACAGATTGTGGCGCACCGCCACACTAAAATGAAAGCCGCCACGCCTGGCAAATGAGATGTATTTTATTTATTTATTTAAATAAAAAAAAAATTTTTTAAGGCCGCTTCAAACTAGCGGCAGCCGAGTGGGAGGAGTTCAGCGGACACCTATTCATTGTGTATTGTAGCCTAATGTTCGTAACTATGCAGGCCCCCCCTTAAGAGACGCAAGGGGAACGAGTAGGAAGAATGGGAGAACGAGCGAGATAGCGAGAGATAGCGGTCGCATGTTGTAGCAGCCCGCTGTTATTTTGTTATTGTTTTTCTTTATTATTGTTACCACAATAAAGTGGGTAAGCAAATACAGACTTCTCTCCTTCTTGCCCATATCCGGGGCATTACAATAATTTGGATCGGACTTTTCGGCGAAAGTGAGCGGTGGACGGCCGTCTTGGACGGAAAGCAAACTTTGACTAACTTGCGCTGAGAGACTGCGGAGAGGCGGGGCCCAAAATAAAGCCTTGCTCTATTTTCAGAGCGTTGGTCACAGTAAACGATTTATCAGTTCAAGCAGAGTAAAATGATACATATTCACGGTACAAGAACGTCGTTTCTGTGTCCATCGATTGGTAAGAAAAGGCTGTTTGTACGAGTGACGTGTGGGCGCTCCCGTCAGGGGGGACATTTCACGTGGAGTGGCTATTTTTCGGCACAACACCGGCGCGCCAACTTCAGACAATTACGGCTGACGAAACTTTGATAAATGCGCCCCCCACCCAAATTTCGCGAGCTCTGGGACACTCAAAAAATGACTCTCATACCTCTCCTTGCTAAGTTAATGGTACCTCGACGTGCCTTTGTGTGGAAATTTAGTTTACGAACAACGGGGAAAAAACTATTCACCTTCTCACCGAATCAAGTAAAACTCTTTACACGGCTATTAGAATTCCCCCAGTGCTCTAAATGGGTCAGTTGACAGAAGGACTGTTATTGTTGTGGTAATGTAGTACTTATGAGGGTCAAATAAAAGGAAAAAGGAGGACTACGACGGTGGTCTGCAACCCGCGGCTCTCGGGCCGCATGCGGCTCTTTAGCGATGCTTCGGAGCTTTTTTTTTTTTTTTTTTTAAATGGAAAAAGATGGGGGTGGGAAATATATTTTTTTGTTTTAATAGGATTTCTAGGAGGACAAACATGACACAAACATTCTTTCAATTCATTAATATTGTAATGAAGTTAAACTTGTGGTGGCATAGTACAACAGAGTAGTCACGTGGTGCGTCATTCTCTATAGGATCCACTGCAGGGAAAACAAACATTTAATCATGAAGGCTAATTACGTATTTCTATAGTAGGCTAATATAGCTAGTATCGATAATTATAAGGCTTGTAAAAGGCTTTTAATTTTTTGTGGCTCCAGACATACTGTATCAGTTTTTTTTGTGTTTTTTTGGGGGTCAAATATGGCTCTTTCAACAGTTTGGGTTGCCAACCCTGAGTCACTACGAGATGTAAGTCGTACTATTGCCACGAGAAAAAAAGTCGCATTAGTACATCGGGTAACGTAGCTGTAATCAGCTACGCATTTTACATACATGTACTGTAGCTGAGAGGTACAACATTAGCCTGGCTAATGAAATATTTCAAATATATCTTTGTTATGGTTCTTCTTGGGGAAAAAATGAAGAAAAAAAAATTCGCTGTGGCACGACATGGTGAGGCTGTCCGACTCCGATGCACCCCACCACCACAGCTTCAAAAAATCCTAGGGGAAACACTGGACATGTACAAAAGTTCTCAGATACATCCTACCATGTTAGCTGCACACAGTAACTGCACGCCGCGCTCTCACTGTTAACAACTTTGCCGCGTCGTTAAGTATTAATTTACGCCATTTTCGTGTTGCACATGTATGTTTATGATGTATCTAGTTTAGTTAGCACTTTGGATAACATTGAGAGTCCAATTGAATGTAAAAGAGGGGTTTTTCAGCGCCACAAAAGCTTTGGGAGCAAAATTTTATAAGGGAGCAAATTTTGACAGAACACCGGCAGTGTTCAACGCAAGCTGCAACGAACGGTGTTCTGTCAAAATTTGCTCCCTTATAAAATTTTGCTCCCAAAGCTTTTGTGGCGCTGAAAAACCCCTCTTTTACATTCAATTGGACTCTCAATGTTATCCAAAGTGCTAACTAAACTAGATACATCATAAACATACATGTGCAACACGAAAATGGCGTAAATTAATACTTAACGACGCGGCAAAGTTGTTAACAGTGAGAGCGCGGCGTGCAGTTACTGTGTGCAGCTAACATGGTAGGATGTGTCTGAGAACTTTTGTACATGTCTTTACATGATCAAACTTAAGCAAATATTCCTTTCTTTAAAGAAAGTTTGTAGTGTTTACTTTGGAATCGCCGCATTCGCGGCCATTTTTAACGTTACGCACATGCGCAAAACCGCAAGGTAGCAATTTTTGATGGGTTGCAAACGAAAACCATTACTCACTAAATTCAATATGCTGGCAAATGCATTCATCTAAAAACAATTGGGAGTGATACTTTACCTCCTCCAGCGAATGTGAATTTGATCATCAAGATCATCTGTCGCAATTAGCGATCTTTGACGCTCTTTTTTTTTCCCTCCCCGCATACAAACTTGTTTCTCTCTCAGCGGCTGTGATTAACTTCAATGAAGTTGCTGTCCTAGCTAAGCCTTGCCTATCATTCGTCTTTGTAAGTTTTTGGTAACTTTGTGTATTGAATTTGAAAGGAAAATGTGTGTTTTGTTTTTGACGAACTTTTTCATGAAGCTAAACTGTTGAAGCTACTCACATGTGGAAAAATACGAGTGTACAACGTTTTAAATGTATTCATTTGGTATATTTCAGTTACCACGATTTGAGGGATCAATAAATTGAAGAATTTACGCCTTGCGTTTGGAGTGCTTGTTTTTGGGTTTGCTGGAATAGCGTCCCTGACACACGCAGCATCAAACAGGGGAAGCGCTGCCGCGCCAAGCCAATTCTGGCTGCATTGTCGACACATGAAAAATAACGAATACGTACTACTGTATGACGGAAAATGTTAGTGGTTTTGTAACCGCGACGTTTTCATAGCATGGTAATCCGTGAAGGTAACTGGCACATGCCTACAAACGACCCCCCCCCCCTCCTTAAAATTTTTCTCCTCGGATCTACACGATTCACGTAGGTCATCCTTTTTGACTTCAAAACGGCGAATTTCGCCGAAAGGTGAGAGATTTTCATGCCTGGAGTGAGCTCTCCGTTGCAGTGCAATTTGTTGGTGTGTCATAGATTTAACAATAACCTTGCTTGACTCTTGACTGCTTCAACCTGTTAATTTCTTGCCTTCTCAATTCTAATTTAGGAGGAAACCTATCTTCAAAAACAGCTGTGATTTTTAACATAATGCCGTTTCCCATTTTCACTTTCTATCAGAGCAACTGTTTTGAAGCATATTAAGCATGGCGATTTTTGTTGTCCACTTTTCTTCTCTTGACCAACTTTGAGCATGCCATTTTGTAAGATTCGGTCTTCTACTGGGGATTGCAAAGTGCCGGGTGCGACTCGTGTTTCACACTGCTGCGGTCCCTCGACTCTAGCTAGCAGCATGCAGGCTCTCTCAGCCAATCAGCGCATCCATACACGCTCTCTCAGCCAATCAGCGCATCGTAGAGATGACAACAGAAGTGGGAACATGGAAGATAATTTCCTAAAAATGAAACAGAATTCAGCGATAGAATCGTAGCGCATTTTTTATTTTTGGGAGGAAAGTGCCACTGCTCTGGGTCCGCAGAGAGGTGCGCCTTGGTCCGGTTGTGGACCGCGGTCCACTAATTGAGGACCCCGGGTATAGTGTATTTCAACAAGCTTAAAATAAGACTGTTACTAGAAGTAGCATATTTTTGCAGGCTTATAAATTACTTTAAATAATATTCTACTATGATTAGCACTTTTAATAGGCTTAGTGGTCAAAAGGTACTATAAAATGAATATACAGTACTTTAAAAATATTACTCTCAGCAACAACAACAGCAACGACGTCATAGTCAGGTAGACCAACTCAACGGACATTTGGTCCGTGATAACCCTCGGGGGGTGTGGTTGCCATGCGCATGCTCAGTAGCGCTTTGGATATCAAATCGCTCATTGACATTAAAGGCATGAATGAGTCCTTACACAAGTTTACGTTTTTGGGTATTGGTTTTTGTATTTGAATTATTTTCAATATTTAATATTGTTACTTTTCGGAATATTTAAGGATAGTGTTCTGCTTAATGTGCAGTAGGCCTAACATACAGTTTGAAATGTTCTACAGTACTGTATAAAGTGTTTTTATTCTTCAATCTTTTAATATAAACATCATTAATGTGAAAGATGTTATACAATGTATAATGTGATAACGTGTAGAACATGACAAGTAACGTCAGTTACTTTGCTGAGTAACTAATTACTCTTACAATAAGGTAGTTGAGTTACTAATTCAATTACTTTTTGGGAGAAGTAATATGTATCTGTAACTAATTAGTTTTTTAAAGCAAGATTAACAACACTGATTATTCTACAAACGTCAGTGTGGTACTAGAAAGCATGTCCAGTAAGCCGAGGAGCCCTCCCATACTTCAATTTCTTCCTTCATTCTCTTCCCTAACCAGTCAATTTGTAACATAACCAATGTTCACCATTCCAGAGCAGCAAAGAAACAGTGAGGCATACAAACAAGCATATTTATTGAATGTGAGGTGCCCTCATTTACTCCCCCAATGCCATTTCTTTAATATTTGTGCTCTTTCATCCAGAAGACAAATTATTTTACTTCGCTAGACCTTGAGCACGGAAGAAAAAAAGAAGAAATATGAGTCTTTACTTATTTTTTGCTTTAGTTTCATGTCGACTTGATTGCACTCCAATCCGCACACACTCAAACAAAAAATGACGTGGGGGGGCTCTCGCTGAATTAGTGTACTGCACTGGAAAGGGGGGCTTTGTCGCTATCCTCTAAGGGGGGGCACCCTTGAAAGGCTCCCATTGTGCTGCCGGAATGATGGTATATGTAAGTGGATTGGATGGATTTAATGAAACGTGGGCTCAAGTCGTCACGTGAGCTCAAGATGGAGAAATTGAAATGATAAGTCACAGTCACGCGTGGAATTCCAGCGAGGAGCTCCATTATTCATGTCTGCTTTCCACAAATGTGGGGTCACTTTTTATTTTCCTGTCGATTGTCAGAATAAAAGGCTGAATGCTGTTTTATTGATTGTCCAGCAGGCGCACGTTTTCTTGGCTGTGTTTAAGATGTAATAAATTAATGTCTGTTGGGGTATTTGTCATTCATTTCAATGTCCAAATTTCTGGGACATCATTCAATTTACCTTTGAAGTAATGTTAATGAACATGTTTTTGCTTGTTCGTTTTTTTTTTTTGCGTGTGTGTGTGCGCACTACTCAAGTAACGTTATTTTCACTAGCTTTTGTGTATTTATAATATGGTTGAATTAGGGCTATGCCCCATCTGATCACATGATCAGAAATCGGGCTCAATCGCATAATTTTCAGAGGATTGTAATAAGTTAAAAAAAAAACACTGGGTTTTTAAAATGTATATATTTCTATCTCTAAGTATTAACTCATTGGCTGCCATTGACGTCCAATCCATTTTGAATTTCAAATTTCCAGGAAGTTCAACTGAGTTGGAGACCCTAAAATCGAGCACATTTTCCCCCTGAACAGACGGAAACTATACCAAGGCTGTTATATTTGTGCACACATGGTGTTTAAAAACATTATTTTTATGTGGTTCTGTAGTACTTTTACTTGTGTCAACAGAATACATTCTAACACTCCGGCTACATTTGTCGTTCTCTCAATCACATCCGCGCTTCACATCCAGCCGGAATATTCTATTACCAAACTAATTGCGCACGCCGGCCTTGACAAGAGCTCATTAAAGCGTAATTATACACATGTTGTTTTCTACAAACATCTCCATTTGAGTCTCACTGCCTTGTAATTGTTCAGCGGGGACGAGATTTTCACAGATTGGAGACGCGAGGAAGATAGAGCACTACACGGAGAGGGAGAGAGTGGAAGTAGGTCATGCCTCTCCATAAACAAGGCATGGTTTCTAAAATAATATAGCCATCCAGTGGAAGTAATGCCAAACAAGTGAGCGAATGCAGAGCTCATGTAATATTTACAGAGCACTAATACATAGATGGTGGCTTTTCTTCTTTTGCTGGGGAAGGCCCCTCCCCTTCCAAGCCAGAGGTTTCTTTCTCCTTTTTCATCATCTTTGGCTCTTTTTCTCCCCCCAACTCAACACCCCACCCCCTCGCTTCTTGCCATTTGAATTTCAGAGAGAGCCAAATACACTGATATGGCAAGGAATGCGTGTAAATGTGTATGTGTGTGTACTGTTCCTCTCTCCTCCTCCCTCCATCCTTTATGCTCATTGGCTTCATCCATGCAGTTTTTTCAGGGCCTAATACACACTATTTGCAGCATGGCCGATGATACCGCCACAGAGAATTGGACGTTTAAATATGTCTTAAAGGCCCAGCTGGTGCTGTGAGGTCACTAGGCACTTGTTCAGTGTAAAGAGGCCCGGCATGTAGCCCCCCGAGGGTCGAGGCTAACTGACTGTGTCGACTTCAGGCCATGGTTCTCCGTTTTTTTTCCCAGCTGGCCTTAACACGGCTGTGCGAGAGGGAAAGAGCATTAAGGAGCAGGTTTTGAGTGTGTTTGTGGTGAGAAGAATAACATTTGCTTATTGTATTGTTTTTACTATGAAGGTAATTGAGCACAAATCTTTGTAGTGAAATGAAAGGCATGTGCGTATTAATGACAATTTTTGGTGACTTCTTTAGAGTTATATGATTTAAAAAAAAAAAAAAAAAAATCATGAAAATCCTTATCATTTTTCCGAGGAAGAAACAAAGTCTTTAGCTATTTTCTTTTTTTGTTTCAATGTTCTGTGAGTAAATTTTTTAAGACGAAAATCATTTGTATAATAATGACAGGAAAACAAATTTGTAGATAAAAACTAGAGTCCGAGTCAACTGATCGGTATCTGATCTGAGCCCCCATCTGATACAGAATTTTTTTCTTCTTTTTTTAAATATAGTTCCAAACTTACAGCACTTGACTTTTTACCATATTTCCTCTTCAGCTTTTTAAGTAGTAGTGAGTATAAAATGTTTTTGTATCTTTGGCAATGCAATTGTATTTCTGTAATAATTTAAAAAATTAAAATTAACCTTGCGATATATATTGCCAAGGCTCTTACTTTTTGCATTGGTTGCACTGGTGCGCCAAATTTTTTTCTTAAGGTGCACCAGCACAAAGTAAGGCGCACCCACATTTTTCAATGCATCACCTAACGCCGTACTTTAAATCACTCACGCTTTGACGCTCACGTTGCCGAGAACAGCCTCTCAACAATGAAAATTGACTAAACGATGATTAACACATTTGTGCTTTTGATCGTAGACCTACCGAGCCTTCGTTCGCCAGATCAAAGCTACATACCTGTCAATCATCGTTATTTTTAAGTACCAAAGGCCAACTGCACTGGCGACCAAGCAAAACAACTACAGCGAGTGTGAGAAGCTGTACGGACATGAAACAGAAAACATAAATGTTTTTTTTTTTTTTTTTTTTTTTAAATTAAAAACCAGATCCTTTTCACCCAATTCTGATCCTCTGAAAAATGGCCCGATCGGCCCGATTTTCGATCACGTGATCGGATCGGGACATCACTAACAATTCACATATTCAAATTTTATTTTAAAATGTGTCATTTTTTGTGGTATAGTTTTTTGGGCCTCTTTTTTAACTTTTTAATACATTAAAAAAAACAACAACAACAACAACAAATTAAATTGAATGAATACAAATTGTAATATTTGAGAAAATAAATATTTGACTTTAGGGGCATTTTTCTAAATTCTATTAAAATTGTTGACCTTAATGTATATTTAAAAAAAAAAAAAAAAAATAGTACCATGTTTTCTGCACTATAAGGCGCATCGGAATATAAGGCGCACCTTCAATGTATGGCCTATTTCAAAATTGTTTTCATACTGTATATAGGGCGCACTGCATTATAAGGTGCAGTAGTGGTAGTAGTAGTAGTAGTAGTAGTAGTAGTAGTAGAGATTGATGTTGCTTTATGCATCAACTAAAAAGAGCTGCGCTAAAAGGAATGTCATGCCATGATCAACCCAATATTGAGCCATATACAGTGTAAGGCGCATTGTCAGCTTTTGAGGAAATTGAAAGCTTTTAGGTGCTTCTTCTAGTGCTGAAAATTAAGTCATTTGCAATAATAGACCTGTTTTATACATTTTTTAATAGAAATTTTGAATGACTATTCATATATACAAATATTGTTGAAATTGTTGACACTGATGCATAGTTTACCCCATGTTTCGGGTCCAAACTGTTAGGAATATATGTGTTCCAGAAAGTTGAATCAGAGTTTTGGTTCTTATTTTATCCATGATAGACCAATTACTCATCGATGAGATTTGAAAAAAAAAAAAAAAAAAAAAAATGTAGTTGTCATGTAAGGGCACTTTCACACTACACCAAGAGGACCAGGGTCCGGTTGAAGAACTACCTCCCAACAGCACTTGCAAATGACTTGTTGAAAAGGTTCAGTATTCACACTGCGACAAGGAAACTGTCCGAGTAGTATCACGTGGACGGAAGGCACACTCATTGATTGGACAAATTTAGAGGAGGAAATACTTTCTTAGGAGCGGAGGAAGTGTGGTGTGATGTTGTACGTAATGTAGCATAAGCGTACCCTGGTCTGCTTGCATTCACAAGCGAAGTGTAGTAACACAAGTATCTAAGATTAGGCCAAGCTATTAGTTTTGAAGACATTAACCAATTTAAAAATGACCAATTCAATGATTATCTTATCAGAATAAAGAAATTCAAGAACTTTTTTAAGATCTGTTAGAACAGGCAACCAAACAGTAAGCTATATTAGCACAGGCTAAAGTTAACTACGCTAATTCAACATTCTAACTAAAGGGCTGAAAGTGGCACGAATTAATCCGAAAAATACACGTGACCAAGGCCCGCAACGTATTCGAACCTCTTGACATTAAGCCACACATGCTAACCACTGATCTGCCATGCTACCACATAGATTAGCAAAATATAGGCAGAACAATAGTATGCTGACATTATTCCCAGTGTTGTTTATAATCAAATATAACAGCGTTTCTAACAGTGTTATTTCTTTCAGTAGTGAGTAAACTAATGAATTACTTTTCCCATCTTTGCGACACCGTTACCGTTACAGAGGATGTGGAGGGGTGTGTTACTACAATTTGGTTGAATGAAGCACGAATTGTCGATTGTTGATTTTGTCAAACAATAGCTGCCTCCTGCCTGGACAGAGCAGAGTGGGAGGGATTTAAGAGGGAAGGGGTTGGTGACGCCCTTGCAAACGCGATGATAATTGGCTAGGTGGGCGCGGCGTGACCGAGACCCACGCTTCTTGAGTGGACCAGAGTTCGTTTGTTTGGACCAAACTAGAGTTCCGATGTGCGTTCACATCTACAAAACAAAGCGGACTATCTGAGAAAAAGTAATCTGGTCCGTTTAAAATGGCCTAAACAGAGCTAGTCTGAAAGTTTTCCGCTATTTACAGTGCACTCCAGAATTGAAAAAACAAGCAAATTGCAGGACCAAATACATAAAATGTGATGGTAGTTAATAAAACATAGTAAGTTAATATTTAATGGTGGAATACCGAATATAGCTGACTTGTTTATGTAGTTAAATAGCTTGAAGTTGCAAAATGTTTTGCATTAGTACTTTGGAAGAGTGTTTAATTAGAATTCCATACTTTTTGACAATCTTCATCTATCTGAAATGAGCCGTAAATCACTGACCATGCCACTTAGCACCCCAAATCCATGCCTCCCACTATGTGTTCATATGCATCACAGGGAAAATAAATATCCCGTCATTCCATCCTTCCAGCTTTGACGTATCGCAATTATATCAGGGACTTCTATTTTTAGTGGGGGATTGTCTTCATTTCGCTTTGTTTGTTTTTATAGTTACTTGCCTGAAATACTCCATTCTTAGCACAATTATAGTGGTACATCACTCAAGACGGGTTGGCCAGGTAAGGCAAGTCCTATTATAACCTGAAATGCACTAATTAAAACAACCTGCTTATGTGAGCTATGTAGAAATGTACTCACAGTGTGCGTGTGTCACACTTTTCCTACCTCCTTAATAGGCTCTCTCTCTTAGATATTCGCTACAGAACAGCTCTCATGCAATATTAATATCCCACCAAAATATGGAATACGGTGCCCCAACTGACTCTCTCTCTTTCTCTCTCTCAACATAATTGACTATGCAAGGTTCCAAATCATCTTGGAAAGAGAGCGAGAGAGAGAGGGATATGTAGGATTCAATGCAAGAAAAGCAATCCTTAGACGAGCCTGGTTTCTTATCGCCACAGCACATTGTGAACTTTTACCTCTGCCTATCAAATGAGTGTAAAGCCCAAACAGCAACAACATTTTAAATCCAAAGTATAAACAGTAAACCCTTGCAAGATGTTGTTTTCCAAGATGACAGCTTTCATAAGTTAAGTGAATAATATTTTTAAATAAGTGATTGGTTATGTAAATTAAGTGAATCACATTGTAAATGAAGTGAATCATATCGTCGCTGCAGTGAATCCTATCGTATTACAGTTGGAGTGAATCGCACTGTAAGGTAACTGGAGTACATCCCATTCTTCTGTACTGTAATTTGAGACTTTTTCGTAATTGAGGTGATTTGTATCATAAATTGAGTGACTCAAGTCTTAGTTGAATGGTATTGTATCATACTTAGTTTAAGTCTGATTAAACCCTAACTGTGCTAGATTACATTTCATCATTTTAGGGAAAATTGTTTTGGAAATGAAAGGAATCATAATATCAATCGATCACTTGTCACTGGGTTGAATTGCATTACAATCTAATTGGAGTGATTTGTATTTCATTTAGTTTGTTGATATGTATAAATATATTGATTGCCTGGGCGCAATCTATACAAATTTTAATAGCCCTTGAATCTGACAACACACATACAGTATATGGCGCTAGGTTCTTTTGTGGAGCTATCGAAGCTCACGTGGAAGTCACGAAAAACAGCACGTGGAAGCTTTCTTCTTTGTTGGTAAAGTAGTTGTCAATTTAACCTTGAGGAACTGCACACCTTCGAAGCAAAAGAAACTAAGCACTCGGGTCATATGGTTTTAGTTAGAGTTGTCCAATATTATCGGGTAGTCCATTATATTGGCTGATAGAAGCATTTCAAAATTATATTGGATAATATCGACATCGGATTTTCATTATCAGCTTTGGGCCAATATGCATATGGCACTGCTGTCATGTCCACTTATTGCTTACCTGTGTTTGTGGTGTTTTGACACCCCCTTTTGGCGCTTTGGTCTAAATACTTTTGAAAAGTTCAGCACTTTCTGCTGACGTCATCATATGTTGACGTAAGCTCAATGCGAACAGAGAGAGCTAAATGGACGAGCTAACGTCCACAGCCAGTGTACCATAGCAGTTCTTGCCATATCACCACGTTGATTGTGCCTAACACAAGCATTGCTTGCAAGTTATATTTTTCCTTTGTTTTGTGCTTGTTTTTCGTTTTACAAAAAAGTTATAGAGAAAGATGACCACAATAAAGCCAATTCAACTTTACTTCGTCTGACTTCTCACCAGAGCCTGATTTGTTCGCCGTCTGTCAATTTGTGTACCCCGACCAGTGTTGTTAATCTTACTGAAAAAAAGTAATTAATTATAGTTACAAATTACTTCTCCCAAAAAGTAATTGCGTTAGTAACTCAATTACCTGAATGTAAGAGTAATTAGTTACTTGGCAAAGTAATTGGTGATAATTTTTTTTTTTCCCCCCTCAAAAAAAAAAAAAAAAAAAAAAAAACACTGGCCACACTATGCGAAGTTTTTTGTGAAGGTTTTTGGCCCGAGCCCAATTCTTTACCCTAATTTACTCTTTACCCTGGATCAACTGTTAAAAGTTGTTAGAATTGCTCCCATTATTGCATTAGTTCCCTTCTCTCTACTTTCAACATATGAAAGTTTTAAAACTGTTTCATCATTTAAAGATAGAGTCAAGCCAAGATTTTGCCGATTTAGAAGTATTTTATATAAAAAGTTACTTAGGTTCGCTAGGAAGGTTCTCTACAACAGAGCCGTCCTAAAAAGTATACTGCTTCAAGATGGCGGCTGTCTACTAACGCATTGAGTGCAATGTCTGTCATTTTGCATCTAGTTATATCTATATACAGTACATGTGATATCTACCATGTCTACCATAT
The DNA here is from genome assembly GCF_030265065.1 of Corythoichthys intestinalis. Lineage (NCBI taxonomy): Eukaryota > Metazoa > Chordata > Actinopteri > Syngnathiformes > Syngnathidae > Corythoichthys > Corythoichthys intestinalis. The sequence goes on along the minus strand of NC_080403.1, from coordinate 21,749,353 downwards.
CTACCATAACATGCGGGCGTAGTTTGTAGGCTATCGGCTACAACATGTATTATTGGAGCTACCTAGCATCGCGTCTGCTCGGCATCACAACTTTCTTGCCTCTCCCCACTCCTGCTCTGCTCTGTCGTCTTGGTGAGTCCGTCTCCCTCAGACTTTTCGACCAGTATAGTAACGCATAGTAACGCATGCCTTTCCGTCCTCAGTAACGGTAACGGCGTTGCCAAGATGAGAAAAGTAATTAATTAGATTACCCACTACTGAAAAAAATAACGCCGTTAGTAACGCCGTTATATTGTGACGCCGTTATTAACAACACTGACCCCGACACACGTTGTTGGCACTTTGCATTTGCACTTGATCTAAAAAACTAAGGTTTGCACTATTTTGATTTCAACAATAAACGTAGTGGTGCAAAATAGACACTTTTTCAGTTGAATTTGTTGTCTTATTTCTCAACAGAATGTTAATATGGAAAACCTTGAATTTGTTACACATTTGTCATTACTAAAGCATCCAATGGGGCGTCTGATACAATTAGCCATAATGTGTTAAGCCCACGACCACATATATCAGTATCGGTCTGATATCGTTATCAGATTTTTGGAGTTGGACAATATCAGGATATCGTTCATCGGTTAAAAATTCATTATCGGATCACTCTAGTTTTAGTCACATGGATGAAGCCAACTCTGCCATTCAGCTGAAACCTTTCACAACGAATCAGAATTCTTGCATTTTCATCCATCCATTATGTGTATGACCTTTTAATTTTTCATCTAGAATTAAAGAAAATTGTTTTCGGTCTTGGACCAGCTTCACAAACAAATATTTCTTGGTGGAGCTCTCCTAATACTTGCTATCTTCTCCACATCCAAGTTTGTGTTTGATGACTGAGCTAAATTCCTTATTTTGTTTCCTATAATCCAGATTGTATAACACATCCCTTAACGTAGATTTCGTTCAATGATTGTGGATACTAGAAAGAGTTATCGCCCGACATCGAATTTGTAACCTGGGATGACAAACGGAGACCAACTAGTTGTTTCCAATTAAGTTCAAGAGATGCCCAGGAACAGATTATGTGTGCACCTATATGGACCCATTGTAATTTGATTGTGTTGTATTGTAATTTCGAAAGGAATTTTACCGTGATTTTCACAGAAGTGTATTATACCATATTGGAAATATATTCCTTCTTCTTACTTTAAGTTAAACATAATGATAATTAAAGCAAATCTTGAATTCATTTTGCAATTGGAATATAGTTGAATCGCATTACAATTGAAGCAATGCATGGTGAATCATATTTGGAATACCAAATCCTACCATTATCTAAGTGGAGTGACTCGTTCTGTTATTGAAAGCAATTTTATTCTAATTAGAATAGCTTGAATCATCATTAAAGTGAATATTATCATGACTCAAGTGAATAAAAGTATCAAACTGTACTGTAATACAATTTTATGATGATTAAAATTGTGTTTTGGACTCTCAAAGTTTGAAATAAAATAACGGATCTTCTCAGCTGTGAGGACTCCACTATATTTAACACAAATTCAATTTCCTTAAGTATGTTCTCATGAGGAAGCATCGAGGTCAAGTTGTCTGCAGTCCGTGGGGGAGGGTTGGTATCGCGCACCTTGACAGGAAATGAGGAGGTGTTGGAGATGGAGGTTTTCGAAACAGAGTAGGCGGCTGCGGCGGAAATGCTGAGCCTACATTTAACGGAACTGGTGGTGACTAGTGTTATAACTAGTGGTTGTGGACACAGATCAAGATGAGGGGATTATGAAAAGGGAAGGAAGAGAGGGAAGACAGGGAGAGGGGAGAGAGGGGGCAGTAGGTGCAGCAACATAGTGCACCTTGACACTGCAATGGAAAATGTCTGCTTTTCTTTCTGCATGTTAAGTGCTTTGCATTGCTGCATACAAGCTGACACTTCACTAGGGGACGGGCCATAACGGACGAACCCTAGCACCTCCTGTGTCAAAAACATGAGACATTCTGTCAGGCTGGCTGACTCCCAGGTTTTTCGGATTACAAATATATAATCGTATCTCAAAACAGTCCTGTCTTAAAATATATTTTTGGTCCAAAAACGTCAAGCTAAATCTCGTACAATCTTGTGAATCAATGCATTCGGATCTTAATATACAGTGGGGCAAATAAGTATTTAGTCAACCGCTAATTGTGCAAGTTCTCCCACTCGAAAATATTAGAGAGGCCTGTAATTGTCAACATGGTTAAACCTCAACCATGAGAGACAGAATGTGGAAAAAAAAAACAACAGAAAATCACATTGTTTGATTTTTAAATAATTTATTTGAAAACCATGGTGGAAAATAAGTATTTGGTCAATACCAAAAGTTCATTTCAATTTCTTTGTTATGTACCCTTTGTTGGCAATAACGGAGGCCAAACGTTTTCTGTAACTCTTCACAAGCTTTTCACACACTGTTGCTGGTATTTTGGCCCATTCCTCCATGCAGATCTCCTCTAGAGCAGTGATGTTTTGGGGCTGTCGTTGGGCAACACAGACTTTCAACTCCCTCTGCAGATTTTCTATGGGGTTGAGACCTGGAGACTGGCTAGGCCACTCCAGGACCTTAAAATGCTTCTTACGAAGCCACCCCTTTGTTGCCCTGGCTGTGTGTTTGGGATCATTGTCATGCTGAAAGACCCAGCCACGTCTCATCTTCAATGCCCTCGGTGATGGAAGGAGATTTTCACTCAAAATCTCTCGATACGTGGCCCCATTCATTCTTTCATTTACACAGATCAGTCGTCCTGGTCCCTTTGCAGAAAAAACAGCCCCAAAGCATGATGTTTCCACCCCCATGCCTCACAGTGGGTATGGTGCAATTCAGTATTCTTTTTCCTCCAAGCAAGAGAACCTGTATTTCTACCAAAAAGTTCCATTTTGGTTTCGTCTGACCATAACACATTCTCCCAGTCCTCTTCTGGATCATCCAAATGCTCTCTAGCGAACCGCAGACGGGCCTGGACGTGTACTTTCTTCAGCACGGAGACACATCTGGCAGTGCAGGATTTGAGTCCCTGGCGGCGCATTGTGTTACTGATACTAGCCTTTGTTAATGTGGTCCCAGCTCTCTGTAGGTCATTCACTAGGTCCCCCTGTGTGGTTCTGGGATTTTTGCTCCCCGTTCTTGTTATCATTTTGACGCCACGGGGTGAGGAGGGAGTTGAAAGTCCGTGTTGCCCAACGACAGCCCCAAAACATCACTGCTCTAGAGGAGATCTGCATGGAGGAATGGGCCAAAATACCAGCAACAGTGTGTGAAAAGCTTGTGAAGAGCTACAGAAAACGTTTAGCCTCTGTTATTCCCAACAAAGGGTACATAACAAAGTATTGATGAACTTTTGGGATAGACCAAATACTTATTTTCCACCAATATTTGCAAATAAATTCTTTAAAAATCAAACAATTTGATTTTCTGTTTTTTTTCCACATTCTGTCTCTTGTGGTTGAGGTTTACCAATGTTATTTTTTTAGTCATTCTCAGAAAAGTTGAAGTTGTTTGAGTTGGATTCGCTTGGTCATTTGGTCACATTTTTTTATCAACATTGTAGCTGTTTGAATTTGTTGGCAAATCTCCTGTAAATGGAAACATCCCGTAGGTATTAAAATGAAAGAACTTAACTCCAAATTTGTAATTGTCAATTTTTAATTTATAAAATTACTTGAATTCAAGTCGTTTTACATGAAATTTGTGTACTCTGATTTGAGACTGACTTTGAGAATCGTGTGTGAGTGAATATATATCTTTAAAACATCACCAATGTCTTTGACGCGGAACTCATCATCGTAATTTGTGTGCGTCTCTCTCGAGTTGAACGACCTACAGTACTCGTTTTAGATATGGAGCAGGTGGCTTCCTTAGAAATGCTTTCTTAGCAGTCTCTGGCTTCATAAATAATGTAAGGCTTGAAACATCAATACAATTTCTGTTGTAATTAAAAAAAAAAAAGAAAAAAAAAAAAAGGTGGGCACTAACAATATGCATTCATGCACTCACAGCCTCCCACGATCCCTGAAGCACCCGGTAGATAATTCAAAAATCACTTGCAACGAGTGCAACGCCAGATGAAATTAAATTGTCTCTTTTTGCTCTATTGTTCCTGCCACTGTCTCTCCTTTGTCACATAAAAGCAAGGCAAGCTAGATTGTAATTATGATTTGCACGCAATACTAAAAGATGTCCTAAAGAGAGTGGTGGTGTTTGGAGCGGAAAGTAGTGTTGCAGCACTTTGTCAAAGTCAAAGTATTTGCAAGCGCAGCATCGCTGAAACTTCAATGAGCTGCAGTACAATCGCTTTCGGAAAAACTCCGTCATGAAATATTTCATGCTTTGATGCCCTCAAAACAGCTGGTGTAGAAGTAAATAGACTACATAACAGTTGGTGGCCTTTGGGCTTCACACCTATGCAAAGCTACCGCGCAGGCAGACACCACAAAAACCAAAAAAGAAGCCGAAAAAGCTGCTTTATTGGAAGCCTTGTGGAGGCCAATGGAGGCCCATCGAAGGCATCGACATGAGCAAAGTTCATGCTGGTGAAAATTTACCACGTTTAAGACTTCAAATTTGGCTTCAGGAGACTTATATCTCTTAACTCAAAGGCTATCATTGATGATGATAGCGAATTAACAAATGTTCAGTTCAAATGGATTAGACATCTACAAATGACGATTTAAATTCACAGCTTACTTACTTTGACACTTTTCTGTACATTTTTGTTAGTACATGTAGTCCCCAGGTTATGTTCCTACACTGGCGACTTAAAGTGCCTGTGACACGAAAAAGCATGTTTATTTCATAATACACGCGGTATTTTATGCTCCTGAATAATATGGACCGCTTGGATGTGTGTGGAGGCGATCGCTATATTTATTTAGTTTTTTGAATCCTGCGCCAGGAAAATGAGTGACTTCCGGCTTCGGTCTTGCATTGAGGAGGAGGGCGCTGTGACGTGTACGGTAGAAGACGTCCTCTTTACTATACAGCGTACTGTTGTGTATGGGGACGAATGATTCAGCTGATTTTGCGGATTAATACGTTTATTTTTCGCATCACGCCAGCCAAACGGCTGCAGAAAAATCATTCTGTATGAGGGAGAGGCGTATGCGCCTTTTTGGAGTTTCAAAAGGTTCCCATTCACCGTGGATATTTACTGTGGGACCATTGGACTTACGAGGAAGTGAGTAAACATCTTGTTTTGTATTATGTCAAATACGAATACAGCGATTACAAAGTAAACACTACAAACTTCCTTTAAATGAAGGACTACTTACGTTTGATCATTGATAGGCATGTAAAAAGCTGTCCTAATGGTCATTAGCAGCAGCCCGTTAGCTGCACAACAACTCCAGCCACCCTCCTCCAGGGAACGAACTGTAAATTGCTCTCCGCTGGGCGGTTTGCCGATCCGCAACGACAATAGACAACCGGGTCGTCATGTCAAATAATCCAGGATAGTTATGTGTGATTTTCCGCTTTGAAGACTTTGAAAAATCACTCGGTTCGGGTTAGCATGTCGGCTAGCTGTCACGCCTTCTGGTTTGTTTACATTCTCCGAAGCCGGGGAAGGGAAATGACATATGTCCGATTTAGGTGTCATAAAATATAGTTCGGGAGGTGCGACAGTAAAGGTGAAGTCGACAGTTTTGACCATTATGGAGTAATTTTGCCATGTCGTCCTGAATAAATGCATTTTTATTATTTCATATTCCATTCAGCACAAGACTGTTATTTGTCATGACCATTCCATTTATTTAGCAATTGGGGAAAATACTTGGATAAAAAGAATATCCTGTAAAAATATTGAAGTAAAGAGACAGAAACAATGACATTTTGCCGCTCTCTTCGTCGCGTTTTCCTCATTGTGAATAGTTCCCCCTCGACGGGCTGACTGGTCCTTCTCAAGCCATTTATATAGCTATTGGGGAAAAATACTTGGATAAAAAGAATATCCTGTAAAAATATTCAAGTAAAGAGACAGAAACAATGACATTTTGCTGCTCTCTTCGTCGCGTTTTCCTTGTTCTGAATAGTTCTCCCTCGACGGGCTGACTGGTCCTTCTCAAGCAATTTATATTGCTATTGGGGAAAAATACTTGGATAAAAAGAATATCCTGTAAAAATATTGGAGTAGAGAGACTGAAACAATGACATTTGGCGGCTTTCTTTGTCGCGTTTTCCTCGTTCTGAATAATTCCCCCTCAATGGGCTGAATAGTAAAATCGATGAGACCAGTCTACCGCTGACGTCATCCACCTGTTGGGGACGCTAAAGCCCTATAATGGTAGGCGTGGCTAACTGGCAGATTAAAAAGCTAATTTCTCGTCATCTGTGCTTTGCTAAATTGTTGTATATAGTCGAATCGTCTCAAAATATGATTCTAATTCACATAATAATGCCATTTAAGACTTTTTTTCTCGTGTCGTATGCTTTTTAACCCTTAAAGTTTTAGTACCCCTTGGTTCCCCCTTAAATCTCAAAATAACTACCCAAAAAATTGTATTACACGTCACTGTACTGTCCTCACCAAGATGTTGGAGCTATTTCCTAGCTAGACAGCGAGCTAAGCGCCGAAATGACGAGGTCAAGCATCCGTGTGGTTTGCTGATTTTATTTAGCTGCTCATGACATCAACACTTGTACAAACTAAAATAAAAACGAAATTAAATCAGTTTCATCTTCAAAAACAGCAATTCAAATTTGCGTTTATAACTAGCTGCTGATAAAGCAATAACAATCTACTCAAACGATTAGCATGGATCTGTTAGCGTCCGAACATCATCCAAAACAATCAAATAAACTCGTACTAAGTATTCGACCACAATTGAAAAATCAACCTAAACAGCACAAAAGGTGTTACTGGATATACAGGTGTTGCTTCTGTGGATGCTTCACAAGCACAATTGTGTGCGCAGGCTTCCAGATGTCATCTTTGCTCTCTCTTTCACTTGGCTGCGTGACTCGCTTCTTCATGTGTTCGCATGCGCTCTTCCTTGTGTGTGTACTCTTCTTTGTGGGCGCAAAGACATTCTTCTTCGTGTGAATATGCGCTCTTACTCGCGTGCGGAAATACCACCTGCTCTACGCTTCTTGTGTCAAAATAAAAGCATGCATCACAAACCAAACGTCAACATTATAAAAAAAAAATTATTTAGTTTTTTTTTAAATGAGACTTCGGTGTCGTAAAGTCAAAATCACGTAAGTCGGGTACGTCGTAACCTGGGGACTACCTGTACATCATAACTAGATTTTTTAGTAGTGTTGCACCAGAGGTTGCGCTAGACATTTACGTTGTCTGTCATTTTGACTGACAGGGTCATAAAAATCCGGTCATAGTCTATTTTTACCCGTCACTTAAATTTTTAAAATGATAATGATGACATATTCAATAGTATTTAGTTTTCATTCATTTTTAATTAATATTGTAACGCTTGCTTGGCGGCGAAAAATTAGACACGGAAGTCGTGGTATTTTTCTCCCTTTTTACTCTGCTTACCGCCATCAACTCCGCCCCCAAAGAAAAAGAGGCAACGATATAGACCCCAATCACCAACGTCACACAATGATCTTAATTGTGGTTGTCAGCCCAAAATCTTCTAAATATATATTAAATGCATCTTACCAGATATAAAATGACTACTACATAGTCTGTGGTGATCGTTTGGTGCCCAGATTTCTTGTCGAATTACAGCAGTCCATCTCGCTCTCATCTTCGGGTCTCTCAGAATACCGTAGAACTTCCAAGTCTCTCCGTCTATCTTCTCTGTTACAGCAACCAACCGCCACACACGCCTTCACCATTTTGATTATTAATATTAACGAGCAGAAAAACACACCGTAATAGGAGGCATGTACATAGCGGTAATGTGTAAACATGACGAGCTGACACACAATATGGCGGCTCCGGTCAGGGGGGCGGAGTTGTGACGTCATGTGATTGGGGTCTATACACAGGCGGCTAAGAGTGTGACAATATCTCGATACAGCGATATATCGTGATATTTTGCAACCCGATCGGTTATCGATATGCTCCCGCCAAGTATCGATACTTTTATTTAACATATTGGCCATACAATGGAGTATGGATGCTGTAAACTGCTCACTGTTTGTTGAGCAATTCCTTGGCGGTCCACTAGGGGGCGCTCGCGAGTGGCGGTGAGGGTAAAGTGCCCACAAGTCGTCTAGAGAAGAAGACAGGAAGCTCCAAGTGGGTTGAAAAAATAAAGCTCCGTGGGAACGGTGGAGGAAAAAATGAAAAAATATTGCTACAAATCACACATGGGGACACACTTTAGATTTTACACCAACAAGAAAGGAAGTAAGGTGAACAAGGACTTTGCTGTATGCAAGAATTGTCTACGAAAAATAAGTTTCACTGGCAGCTGGTGACGTAGTGGACACCGGAGTTGGTGAGCTTCGCTTTCATCACTTGAGGTAAGAAATTTTTGCAATGTAATTCACTTTTTAATTTACATGTATTATTTTGATGACATTTGGTGTTGAATGATATAAAATAAACCAGGACCCTAAACTGGATGAAAATGAATATCGAACAAGCCCACATGAATTTACCGATTTATTTGACATTATTTGAGAACCACTTTCCATCTAATTTACTACACAAACTGTTATTACTGTCATTTTGATACAATAAGCTATAAAAATGGTTTGAATAGGTTCCAAGATATATAAAGTGATGTGCATGACAGAAGAGCCAAAGACGTCATGCATTAAGAGAGACAATAGCTAATTAATATGCTAACTCGCCACCCTGTGGTCTGGGGTGTGAATTGCAACCTGTCAAAATGACGGACGGACTTCAGTTTTTTCCGTCACTGTTTTAAAAAACCGGTCAACGACAGAAAATATCCGGTTAACGCGACCCCTGTGTTGCACCAATACTGATATCAGTACCGATGCAGCACTAAAATGAATTCATCAGTTCATTGGGAAGTACTACGAAATAACGTGCCAGTGCTGTGCAATATGTACTTTTCGAGATCCAGTTTTCAACCGCTGCTTGCCCTTCCCATGAAGACCATCGGCAAAGTGAATAATGGAGCACTTGTCGCCGTTCCCAAGATGAAAATAGACTTCCAACCGTGTTGCATATTTTTTCAAAAAACCAAGTACCCGTACAGCATCGGCCAATACCAGACAGCCATCTGTCAGAGTCTGTATTTGGAGCCGAAAAATGGTATCAGTGCAGCATTACTCTCTAGTGTTATTTTCCCTAGATTTATGTCTAAATTGCCACTCGTGTGGCACGTCAGGAAGAAAAAAATCGCAGAACTAGAACTCATTTTTGGTCCGTGTTAAGACTCAAGAGCACAGTTACACGGATAGACTGTGCTGCACATATACATTGTGTCTAAACTCATACTATAATGACAAAATGCAGTATTTTCAGCCAAACCTACTCCAGGAGATGGCAGTCTCTTGCCGTCAGGGTTGGAGCGCATGGGCAGAGAACTGTAGAGCCTCACACCTCGATCTGCACCAACGTATCTGCTCTGAAAGACAAAGAATACAAATAAAAACCTTTTAGTATCCCATTTTTCATCAACCAAGAATTATTCCACAACAATTGCTAGTCTCTAATTCGAAGTTAGGAATTGATGCCAACTTATGAGTAGATAGTAGACCAATACTATTTGGCTCACATAACCTAGCTAAAAATAAAGTATTGGAAACTCTTGCTGTGCGCTTTTTTGGGAACTGTGCAGAATATTATTAAAACTGCAGGGTACTTGTGCTCTTTCTGTAGTTTTAAAGCGGATGCAGAGGACAGGGTTAGATGGAGCCAACTGATTTGCTGTGGCGACACCTGAAGGGAAAAACCGAAATGTAAAGAATAATACTAGTGGTATGTTAAAATCTGACGTAGGAGCTTCTGTGGTTAGCACTTAGGAGGTGAGGTCTGATCAGCAAAAACAGTAAGCAAAGGAAAAATAAATAAGAATATAAATAAGAATATAAATTTTTATTCAATGTATTATTTATTGCTATTGTGTTATATCTCATAGCAATAAATAATACATTAAACAAAAATCTGAATAAAATTTCAAATAAAAACTAAAAAGTTTATCTGACAAAATAAAACGTTAAAACAACATTAAAACTGTCATCTGTAAGCTGAAAAGAGTATTTAAATAAAAACACAATACAGTGGTACCTCTACATACGATCGCTTCGACACACGAACTTTTCGACATCCGACGTAAAATTTGACTCGCCATTTGTTTCTACATCCGACGACATGCTCGAAATACGACGACAATGGCAGCACCGCAGACGAATGCACGGCGGATTTTCTTGTGTGACAAATCAACACTGGTTTCAGAAAAGGTTGGTACAGGTGGTGAAACAAGGAAAAATTTGACGCTTACCTTCTAAATGAAGATGCAAATGACAGAAAAATATGAGCGTAGGGTGGGCATCCGTGAAATGGCTCAACAATACATCTCCACGGTCCTCCTCCGACCATCGTTCGCCAGTCTTTATAAGTTAAGCTGACAATTCTTATTGTGGTAACATCTCCAGAGAAATCGCCAACTTCGCCAAGTTTTTATCATTTCTTTCACAACTTATTCAAAACAAAAACACCTTCTGTCTGCCGCAATTGACGGTGTTCTCAAGAAAACATTCAAAGTGAAAGTGAAACTCAAGCTCACCGGTCTGTCTCTGGCACGTCAGCCCCGCGGTGCGTTCAGGGTCAGCAAAAAACATCCGCCACATTAGAACCCGATTCGTTACATTAATACAGGAATTATTATTATTATTATTATTATTCCGATTTTGATTTATAATTTATTTGTTTTGCTATGGGTAATTGCCATTTGTAATAGTACCAGCAGTATTTTTTAAGGATTTAGTGAAGGTTTTTGGGCTGTGGAACGAATTAATCGAATTATAATGTATTCCTATGGGAAAATCCTGCTCGACATACGACCATTTCGACTTACAAACAAGGTCCTGGAACGGATTAACTTCGTATGTAGAGGTACCACTGTATTCTAAAAGTTGAAAATAATGAAATAATATGGATGGATGAAAAAAATATATAGAATATGTACAAAAAATATACAATATGTACAAAATAACACAATAATTCAAATAAAAATCAAATCAAGTTAAATACAAAGTCCAGCTCCCCAACTTACCCATCTATTACACTGCTGGCCAAAAGTATTGGCACCCCTGCAATTCTTGTCAGATAATGCTCAATTTCTCCCAGAAAATGATTGCAATTACAAATGCTTTGGTGGTATTATCTTCATTTATTTTGCTTGCAATGAAAAACCACAAAAGAGAATGGGAAAAAAACTAATCATTATCATTTTACACAAAACTCCAAAAATGGGCCGGACAAAAGTATTGGCACCCTTTGAAAAATCATGTGATGTTTCTCTAATTTGTGTAATTAACAGCACCTGTTACTTACCTGTGGCACATAACAGGTGGTGGCAATAACTAAATCACACTTGCAACCAAGTAAAATGGATTAAAGTTGACTCAACCTCTGTCCTGTGTCCTTGTGTATATCACATTGAGCATAGAGAAAAGAAAGAAGACCAAAAAAACTGACTAAGGACTTGAGAAGCAAAATTGTGAGGAACCATGGGCAATCTCAAGACTCAAGGGATTCTATGGTAGGATACCCAGGACACCCCATTTCTGACCCAGAGACATAAAAAGTCAGGCTGGAGTTTGCCAAAACTTTCCTGAGAAAGCCAAAAATATTTTGGAAGAATGGTCTCTGATCAGATGAGACAAAAGTAGAGCTTTTTGGGACAAGGCATCAACATAGTGTTTACAGGGAAAAAAACGAGGCCTTCAAAGAAAAGAACAAGATTCACATTCCCTGATGTTTTGGGGTTGCTTTGCTGCCTCTGGCACTGAACTGCTTGACCGTATGCTTGGCATTATGAAGTCTGAAGACTATCAACAAATTTTGCAGCATAATGTAGGGCCCAGTGTGAGAAAGCTGGGTCTCCCTCAGAGGTCATGAGTCTTCCAGCAGGATAATGACCCCAAAACACTTCAAAAAGCACGAGAAAATTGTTTGAGAGAAAGCACTGAGAAAGCCAATTTTTGGATTTTTGTGTAAACTGATGATTCTTTTTTTTTTCCATTCTCTTTTGTTTTTTCATTGCAATCAAAATAAATGAAGGTATTACTTCCAAAGCATTTGTAATTTCAATCATTTTCTGGGGGAAATTGAGCATTATCTGACAGAATTGCAGGGGTGCCAATACTTTTGGCCGGCAGTCTAACTGCTAGTCTGCACAGGTTATTCGGTCACTGATGCTTATCCCAGAAAGGCAAACGGCACATTGGGCTGTCTGCCAGTCAATCACAGGGTCCATAAAGAAACACAACTCCATATACGTTCACACTGTCTCTGAGTGAGGAGCGACACCCATGCCGCCTACACGACACACAAGGTAACTAAGCTACCATTCTGACTGACTGTAAACGCAATTGCATACATTCTTTTCAAATTAGCTGCATCTGGCTTATTTTTGATTAATGTAATCATTGACCTATTATATGGGAAGTGAAGTTTCACTTTTACTTACACCACCACAAAAAACTACAGTATGTTTAATACAAAAAGACATGACTTGCAATCACACCTGCATTCATACTACTTTTCAGTGAGGATTGTTCCAAGCACGAGCATAAGCAGTTTCATTTACTGTGTATATAATATGTGCTATAAACAGATTGTGTTTATGGGTCTGCTGTGAATACACAGTGATTACCATGCAATTACCGTGCAGCAAAACCCACAAGCGATGTATGCCCAAGCTTTTTTTTTTTTCCCATACCATGCATGGAAGATAATGGGCCAGGGAATAAAAGCAAAAGCATGCAATCCAACCTATTAACAGTGATGGAATAATGTGCATATTAAAAGGTTGTTGAGCTAAAGAAGCTGAGCCATCACATACTACATATGAAGTGGAGTTTCTATAATGGATGGTTATAGATTTCTATGTGATGAAATTTGATCATATCCCTTCAATTTATCAAACTTTCCTACAAAATTCTGGTTACAGGTTAACTTAATTGTACACAAATCATTTTCTTAAGCTTAGAGTAACCAACGTTACACTTTTACTATTCCATCAATTGCACTGTAAAGCCGCGAGGCACAGCTGCAGGGATATAGTTACCTGTAACGTTAGCCATTTCACGTTATAGTTCGCGGCCTGCAGATGTGGCGCACTTAATGCAACACATATGTTTTCTTTAGGCAACATTCTTCCCAGCGTAGCTAAAAAAAAAAAAAAAAAAAAAAAACTTGCACACATCACACCACACTGATGAGAGGAATGTGCTGCCCCAGACGGAGGGAAATCCCATCACTCAGCTATTGTATACATATAGTGTGTACATTATGGAGTCAGGTCTGTATGTACAGTACGCACTCAGCAATGCATGACCGATGACATTACTACTAGGGTTGAAAACATTGCTGATATTTAGGAAAATAAATCACATTCCATTGGAAATTCCATTACAGATTGAAGAGAAGCCCAGCGGTGGCCCACCATATTTTGGGAATAAATAAATAAATACAAGTGTTAAATTGCTAGATTTGCAGCTAGGTTTATGCACACCTAGCTTGGCTAAAAAGAACATGCAAGAAGTCGATGTAGCTTTTGTGGAGGTTGGTACCTGCTCCTCCCAGCTGCTGTGATAGCAGCCTTCTTTATTCAGGGACAAACTATAGGATGGAAGGGGTCAGGAAAGCAACATAGAAAATTGAGTAGACTATAAAGGAGTAGTGGCAGTGTTCAGGTCTCTCTCTCTCTCTAATGGTAATGATAATGGTCTCTAAAGGGTTTACTTGGGGTGGGGGGAGAGGTATACAGTTAGGTATGTAAGGAAGGCACTTTTTAAATTTTTGAAAGACTTTTAAGTCCATGTAAAGATTGTAAGGGTGGAGGCATGGGTGCTGCACATTCTTGTATTTTACATGGCGGTATGCACCTGAACGTTGCTTGCAATCCACCATTGACCATAAGAAGAATTTTAACGTGCCGCGATGCCCTAAGGTAATTTATGTGTTAAATCCAGACATATAAACACATGATTATTCAAACCGCATGCCAGACCAATTTATATGTCCGAATCTCGGACTGAGGAAAAGACGTAGCGCAGTCACAAGAACAGCCAGTTACAACTGGGCTCCCGTACTCGCGTGCGCGTTAAAATTATTCTTTTTATTAATGGCGGATTGCAAGCAACTTTCAGATGCATACCCCACCTAATGGACAAAAATGTGCAGCACCAATGCCTCCACACTTACAATCTTTACGTAGACTTAATGACTTTCAAGAATTTAAAAAGTGATTTCCTTACATACATACTAGAGGTGGGAATCTTTGGGCTCCTAACGATTCGATTACGATTCAGAGGCAACGATTCGATTATAAATCGATTATTGATGACACCCACAAACCCCCGAAGCTAGTAGCTGCTTTCAATGTTTCATACATTAGTTACAAAAATTGTACAAAAAGCCTCTCAGGCTTAAATAAACGACTATTTCAGTATCAAGTTAACAGTTCAAAACAGTCAATAAAATACTGCAGTCCCCATTCTCTATCAGGAGCTTTAAACTATATTCAATTAATTTAATGTTGTGAATCAACCATTAAAGTTGTTATAATTTCTCCCGTTATTCAATAAGTTCCCTTCTGTCTACTTTAGACACGTGAAAGTTTTAAAACTGTTTTAAAGATAGATTCGAGTCAAGATTCTGCCGATTCAGGAGTATTTTAGATAAAAAAGTTAATTAGGTTCACTACAACAGAGCGTTCTAGAGAAGTCTCCTGCTTTAAGATGGCGGCTGTTTACTAACGCCGGCAAGTCTGTTATTTCGCATCTAGTTCTATATACATATGATATTTATTACCTACCGTAGCATGATGTGGACGTAGTTTCTAGCGGCTGACGGCAGCAGTCAGGTATTATTGTTTTTTTATCTAGCGGCATGAGTTAAGCCAGAGCCATGAGTTGAGCAATGTCATTACCCGGGTAATGGCAAGCATGATGTTTACTGTCGGGACGCAATGAGGAACAGACCGCATTGCACCGCGACCGGGCTGACTGTGTATTAATTCAGCTTTACTTGACATATTTCAATAATCGGAATTTGGATGTTTGTGAATCGTTCTCGAATCTTGCACGGCCGAATCGCGAATAATCTAAGAATCGGAAATTTCGCACACCTCTAATACATAGTGTAACTGTCTACCTCTCTACTCACCCCAAGTAAACCCCTCAGAGACCATTATCACCCCAAAAAAAGAAAAAATTATGTATTTTTATCGTTTAATCATCATTCTGATAAGAGGGCAGAAGTTATGCTTTTGTGGCAAGCCACTACGGCGTGAATAAATTGAGCTGGGAAATTTAGCAATCGTGTTGATAGTGTTATATTCTTGTACTGTACGTAAAGTACTGCAATTACTGTAAATAGATTTCAATGCTGTACTGTAGAGTATACGTAAAGTATACACTGGGTGTAAATACATGTAAACAAATACTGATAAGATCATTTATGATGGTCATTTTATTTTTTTAGTTTTTGGTATAGGGGCGATCCTTTTTTGCGGTTTTTCACTTCTCACGGGGGTTCTGGTCCCCAATAACTGCAAAAAGTGAGGGATCAATGTATTTCATTTCAACATATATAAGCTTTAGTTATTGTTTTGTACTTACTTGTACTGTAGTGACTGTTTCATATCTACTTTTTCACTTCATGAAAGGATTGCTTTCAGTGTTTTATATGAATGCCTATTAATTATTTTCATAAATATATAAATGTATATTGCTCTTATTATTTATTTATTATTATCATTTTATATGTTTATAGTTCATAAATTATATATATATATCTATTTGTATTACCTAATAAATTATGTTATAAATTGCATATTTTTCAGCGTTTTTTAATAGTAAAAACCATTTGAGAGCGTTTTTTTCCCCCCAAATTTTAATAAGCACTCACATAGTGTTGATTAATTTGTGATACTTTGATGAAAAATGTGATAATATTAATAATTACAAATTGGATTTGTACAGCATTGTGTACTCAGAATATATAGAAATTTAGTGGACATAGTGATACAGTATATTTATATAATAGCTAGTCATGTACACATAGAACTTTTATTTATAACGTGATGTTTAGTTTTACATTGTCTATGAATATTTAAAATCCATTCTTATCTTCATAAATTAGCTGACCAATCCTTTTCCTCATTGTGAACTTGAGTCACATCTAAACATGTAAAATGTATGTACGTACAAATTACATATACACTATGTATATACAAGAATCAATTAAATCATACAATCTAAAAATATCCTACTACAATGTCAAGAGTTGTCAGTACATAAATACAACTAGATGTTAGGATGTCACATGAGAAAATATATGGCAAACAGAGACTGTCATGGAGTTGCTGTAGAATAGATTGAGGCTTAAAGTTTCCCATCATACATCACATCAAAAACACATATTGGAC
The DNA here is from genome assembly GCF_030265065.1 of Corythoichthys intestinalis. Taxonomy (NCBI): domain Eukaryota; kingdom Metazoa; phylum Chordata; class Actinopteri; order Syngnathiformes; family Syngnathidae; genus Corythoichthys; species Corythoichthys intestinalis. The sequence continues at coordinate 21,732,768 of NC_080403.1, read as the reverse complement.
GGCGGTGGTCATTGTGTTACAGTCTATCAACAGGAAAAGTCAACCAAACAATAAAACCTGTTGTCCCTGATCCTTCTATTTTATTTTATTTTTTTATTTTTTTTATTTATTTTTTTTTTGTTGCAGCTCAGGGTAAATATGCAAAATATCTGCCACCTCCAAGAATGGAGCAGAACAGCATGATTTTCCAAACAAATAGACACATTTAGGACCTGGTGAACGTTGATTCTCAATTGAATGACTTTCAACTTACTGCTTGAGTCTCGCCCACACATTTTAAAGAAAAGATAGACTTTTCATTTTCACTCATCTTTGGCGTTGAAACCCGCTCATCTCTTTTTCACAAGGCGGTTTGCCGACAATAAAACAACATAAAGTTATGACAATGCAACAAGCGCTCAGCCCGGCCAAACAAAACCTCGGCCACTGGCTGGCTGACTGGTGGTGCGCATTGACAACAGATGGCTGCCATGAGATTTAGATGTTTCTTCTTTAAAACTACCTGAAGCATCTGGAGAGAATGAATCTTGGAGAAAATGACTTGAATAGGAAATCCTGTGACTGTAAGGTTATCTCATTTCCTTGAACACATCGCACACCATCTGCATGGCGTCATACAGCTCTTTAACGTGACTGAAAGTGATGATGGAGGAGGAATGACAATTCTGGATGCATTTGTGTAGAAAAATACCAACAAATAAAATGCCATTCGGAACATTTGGAGCACCATTGTATCTTTTAAGGTTATTGTAGACCAAACTTTAGCATATAGTTCTATCTATTCTCCCAATTAAAAGCCAGTGTTGTATACATTTTTTATTTTTATTGACTGATTTTGATAACAATTTTCATTAATGGTGATTTAACATTAGCCTGACTTTACAAGCGAAAGGATACTGATCGTTCAAATTGCATTTATGAAAGAACATAAAATAATAGGGGTGTAACAGTACACAAAAATCTCGGTTCGGTATGTACCTCAGTTTTGATAGGAATAGGAACATTAGCCTATACAAAGCTAGAATTCTGCTCAAAAAGTAGCGGGTATTTAAAGATAATCCAACAACAATTTGCCTTTCAGAACCCGCGTATTGGTCAGCTTTCTTTCTGAAAGAAAGAAGAAAAAAGAAGTCCTGTGCTAAAGAGAAAAGCAATCCCAAAGACAAAGATTTTAACATATATTTTACAAATGAAATGCATCAATGAAACATTTTTTTTTCTTATGAACGGTTTTCAAAAGCTTTATTGGTGGATTTTTTCTCAAGTTAATGCGCCACACAGAAATTAATAAATTTAGTTGTGTAAGCAGGATGAGTGTATTATTCCTATTATTTAATTGCAGGTGTTTTAGCTCATTTCAATTTATTTTATTTAAATGGGCTATTATTTATTTTATTATGTGTTTATATTTTACAAATGTGATGTAGTATTCATTTGTATTGTATATCTTATGCTGTATAACTTTAGTTCCTATGTGAATATTAGTTCCTACTTGTTTTGTTGTGGTAGGAGGGTTTTGTATTGAACACAGTGGGAAGTGATTAGTTAGTTATTATTATAGCAGAGAAGACAGCAGTAAATCAACAAAGACAAGTCAACAGTGCCCCGATCTACCACTCAAGAGATCTGATGGACTAAAGAGTAGGTTACGATTGCATATTAGTTTGAAAATCAACCGGATCCACCGCATTTTTACAAAAGTGACTTCCGGCCTGATCCTAGCTACCGGTAGTCAGGGGTTCTGATACCGAACTTCCTGCTTCCAAAATGGCGAGAGGGGCAAAAATCCCGCGGATGGGGGGGAGTGCTACGTCATACACTCGAGCCTAATAGACGCAGGAGGGCCGCGTCTCGCGTCAAATAATAAACTATGCCGTTCTTTTCGCGTGCGTCGCGTTGAGCTGCTTCTGGTTCGCATCTAACACGCCACTGCACTGCAACTGGTGTGCATTGGCTGATTGACTCTCAAGCCCGCGTTTCACTGCGTTCTCGCGGGGGCCACGTTGTCGCGGCGTTGACGTTTCTGGGTTATACTGTCCTACCGTGTTGGTCCTTATTATAGTAGAGAAGACGGAGTAAATATAATCTACACTAAGAAACTGTAACCCGATCGACTCACAGCCTCGAAAAGTAAGGGTTATATTACGTCAGAAACTCGTTCGGTACGCGTCCGTTCCAAACCGAGCACCACGTACCAAAACGGTTCAATACTATTACATGTACCGTTACACCCTTATAACATAGTGAAGCAGAAAGCAAGACGACAGCTTGATTAAGGTGAGATAAGCAGGAGGAAACGTATTGGAGGATGAAGAGTTGATTTCCTGACAACACACTTGATTTGGTTTCACACAGCATTGTTCCGCTGCTTTGAATTCAAGAATCCAGTCAAGAGATTCATTTTTATCTAATCTTATCTGAATCCTACTGGCTCTGTGTGTTTACTTTCCAGAGCATTTTACACCTACTTGCTCTTATACAGTAGATGCAGTGGTCACACAAACCACAAAAAAATATTTTTAAACTATATTTTTTAAAGCTACTGAAAAGTATCCTTTTTTTCCCACAGATGTATGTGATTGTTTGCATTACTGTTGCCACTCTTGGAGCAATGGAAGAAAAATGTAGTTCATTTACACTTCAGTGTCAACCAATTTGCTGTAATCGAAGTGACAATGACATATCAACTTTTTACATCAGTCTGACAAGAATAAAAAAAAAAAATAGAATTGAAAAGTATAATAATCGCAATTGTCATTGCAGAAACGTTACAACAATAAGTACTAGTACAACGAAAAAGTATGCAGGTGTCCAAAAAGTGACAACAATTAAGAAAAATCTGTCGAAGAAATCCTCTGATCTCCAAAATTTCACAGATGATTTCTGTTTGTCAGAGCAAGAGCAGAGCAATTGGAAGGTAGCCGAAATAACTATTTCCTCAAGGATCACTTCTGTCTTTCTTCCAACCATTTACATCTTTCTCTTTTCTCACGTTTCTCCCCATCTCGAGTGCGTCACCCTAATTAGAATCACCCTCCTGTCCCACGGACAACTGAAATTGAATTGCCCATCATTTGCATAATGATACCTCAACGGGCCGACAGATGAAATGTAGCAATCACTTAAGAGAGTGACCAAAGGCTGGGTAGGCGTTGAGTGGTGGTTGGTGCGGATATGAGACAGGCACAAAATGGTGAGAAGGTGAGCATTAAATGGCATCACACAATGAGTCATTCCGACTCTTTCGTTGCCAACCCTTTTAGTTTAAATGGAATGGGTACCCATTGCCTTTGATGGAAGTGAATGAGTTAAATTGTTTAAAAATTTCACAAACTGTCTGCTCTTTAATCCCTCAATTCCTCTCATCGTCTTCTATTGTTTGTGACTATTTTTGGTGTCTGGATTTGGTGTTAAGCAACCTCAGTGCGTTGGTTGACAGTGAACATTTTGTCAGTTCCAAGACTTCCTGTGAACCCGATGACTCACTTTGCAATTGAAACTTATCTTGCGTTTCTCTTCAATTAGGGCTGAATAGTGCTTCAAGTCATCCTCATTCAGACCGCAAAGTGTGGCAAGGCAGCAGCAGTTTATGCGGTTTGACTGATAAGCAGTGAGGAGAATCTGTTCATGGTTATGACTAGTGCTGCCTAGTGTCTAAGAGTGTAACAGTACATATATTTGTATTGAACCGTTTCGGTACGGGGTGCTCAGCTCGGAACAGAGGCGTACCGAACGAGTTTCTGACGTAATGTAACCCTTACTTTTCGAGGCTGTGAGTCGATCGGGTTACAGTTTCTTTGTGTTGATTATATTTACTCCGTCTTCTCTACTATAATGAGGACCAACACAGTAGGGCATTATATAACCCAGAAACGTCAACGGCGCGACAATATGGCCGCCGCGAGAACGTAGTGAAACGCGGGCGTTAAAATCAATCAGCCAATGCACACCAGTCGCAGTGCGGCCGCGTGTTAGACGCGTCCAAGAAGCGGCTCAACGCGACGCATGCGAAAAGAACGGTAGAGTTTATTATTTGATGGGAGACAAGGCCCTCCTGTGGCAATACTACTAGCTAGGATCGGGCAGACCGGAAGTCACTCGTGTAAAAATACGGTGGATCCGGTCGATTTTCAAACTAATATGCAATCTTAACCTGCTTTTTGAGTCTATCAGATGTCTTGAGTGGCAGATCGGGGCACAGTTGACTTGTCTTTGTTGATTTACTGCTGTCTTCTCTGCTGTAATAATAACCAACTCATCACTTCCCACTGTGTTCAATACAAAACCCTCCTACCACAAAAAAAAAAAAAGTAGGAACAAATATTCACATAGGAACTAAAGTTATACAACATGAAATATACAATATAAATGAACACTACATCACATTTGTAAAATATAAACACATAATAAAATAAATAATAGCCCATTTAAATAGAATAAATTGAAATGGGCTAAAACCCCTGTAATTAAATAATAAGAATAATACACATCCTGCTTACAAAATTAAATTTATTAATTTCTGTGTGGCGCTTTAACTTAAGAAAATCCACCAATAAAGCTTTTGAAAACCGTTCATAAGAAAAAAAAAACTGATTCATTGAGGCATTTCATTTGTAAAATACATGTTAAAATCTTTGTCATTGGGATTGCTTTTCTCTTTAGCACATGACATTTTTTTTCTTCTTTCTTTCAGAAAGAAAGCTCACCAATACGAGGGGTCTGAAAGGCAAATTGTTGTTGGATTATTATCTTTAAATACCCGCTACTTTTTGAGCAGAATTTTGGCTTTGTACAGGCTATTGTTCCTATTGTTGAAAGCACAAAAGTGTGTAATAAACCACTAGCACATTTATATTTTGCATTTTGTTTTCTCACTGTACCGAAAATGAACCGAACCGTGACCTCAAAACCGAGGTACGTACCGAGCTGAGATTTTTGTGTACCGTTACATCCTTACTAGTGTCACATGCCATGATCCTTACGTTGTACTGTATGTATATTTTTTGGTCCCATAAACATTTTACTTTGCTTTTTTGCTGGCTTCATTTAATTGTTAATAATGCTGGTAAAATATTGTGAGTACCTGACCAGATGAATTATAACTCTTCACCTCGTTTAAGTGTGAGTTGGAATGTTTCACAGCTGATTTTGGGCAACAGGTGGAATAGACCTGAACTGGTTGCCAGCCAAGCATACAGATGGACAACCAGTTACACTCATATTCACACCTAGGGCTCTATTTTCATACATAGGGCAGCTGAGCTGGAAAATAAAAACTGGTGCATCTTGATTTTCGTGCAAGCGCAAAGCTCTCTGCATCAGTTTGGGAAATTGAGAAACCTCTTTTCGCCAAATTGAAGAGGTAGCAAGAGTGTGTCTGTGAAGATACATCCAACAGATTGACAATTAGGTGCCAGAAAGTCAGTCTAAGGATACACCATGGAAAGCATTTCCAATTTAAATGCAGGTGTTCTTAAGTGATCTTGGTAAATTTGATCTGGGCACAAGCAGACAGATTCTGAACTCGGTGAACATGTGCGTGGATGTCAGATGATTTTTTATTAATTATTATGACAACAGCAATCATTGCAGATTAGGGCATGGGGAGACACGGCTTGAGCTAATATGGGACTCAAGACTTTTCAGCTGAGGGGAGTCCACTAATCACTTCCCCCCGGCCCCAAACAAAATAGACCTGGTCTTTTTTAGTTTTTAGACTTGGTTTGTTTAAATGCAGTGATTGGTGTAGCTTAAACCAGCTTGCTGCAAAAAGGTTCTTTGGTCGTAGTTACTGGACCCGAAAACACACATCAAAAGTACTTTTCGCAGGAGTCAAATCAGTGTATCCAATCCCTCAATCTGGTCTTCTTCTGTCAATGCCTACACGCGTGACGAGCGATCACATGTGGCATGTTGCAGTCAGCCGGCCCAGACAGGAGGGAGTTAAGTCCCTTATCTCTGCTCCCCAGAAGAAATTCCGACTTGAGGCCTCGCACTGCTGGTTTCCTGCCTTCTTGCCCAATGCCCTATTTATACTCATCGGGGCTCTAGAATACCATGGGCAGCTTTTTCCCTTGTCACCAACAGATTTCCTCCCATTCTACCGCTGACATTTCTCCTGTGGCTCGGGTCGGTCACCCACTTTGCAGGTCATACACAAATGTGACCTGAAAACGGCAGGGGTCCAGTTGGCCTGTCTGTCATTAAGGTTTTAACCCAGTGGGTCGACCACAAAGTAAGGTTTAAGATCTACATGTCAAATAAGAAACAAATTATTCAGTAAAATTTCGACTGAGATGAATTTGGACTTGTCCATTTTCGATGTTAGTTAGCTCTTCAATTATTGCAAGACTGTAAGCACTTTAGACATGCAAGTCTATCAGTTATGTCTACCAATTTATTTATACCTGTATTAATAAAAAAATCACACTTGAGCAATAACAATAAAACAACTAGTCGCATCTCCCTTCTCATAGGAAATCTTCAGAATTTCCCAAGGTGGCATATTAACTCTTTCACTCCCAGCCATTTTCACCAGAGCAAGGCCGTTCGCTCCCGGCCGTTTTTTCTGGTTTTTGACTGATTTTGCAAGGCCCACAGAAAATTCTGTTCTATTGCTATATAAACTTTGAACCCACCAAAAGAAAGATTGGACTCTCTTCTTTCAGCAGAAAAAAAAAGCAAGTTTGTATCTTTTTCCATTCTTTAGAAATCAGCATTAGAAAATAGCTTAGTTTGAGCAATTTTCCAATTTATGATGAAAAAACGGAGAAAATGAGCTTTTTGTAAACGCATACATTTCAAACATAACTTTGACTTTAACAAAGCTATTTTTTGCATTAGTTACATCCCAAACATCTGAATAATGTTTTCCTTTTACAAAATACTATGAACAACCAGACAAATAGAGCTTTAGATAGAATAGTAACAATTTATTCACACACAACGACTGAGAGATGACGGTTTGTCGCCGAGATGACGCCGTTGTCGCCACGTCAGCTGTGTAAACTTTTCCCTCATCGTTGTCTGTCTCACAAAAATGGATTATTTTTGCATTTCTGCGGGGTCTGCTAGGCGAGCCGCTCCACGGGGGGTTTCACTCGTTTTGCACGATCGTCCAGCGCCTGGTGTCCCAGGCGTCCTCTCGTTGTTTTGTCCGGAAGGAGCGCCGCTTGGGCTCAATCCGCCAGCGCTTTGACAATGCTGGCCGGCCGTTCACTGCTGTTGAATCGGCTTGTCTAGTCTTCCAAAATGCGTTACTGCCCTCCAGTGGCCAGTTTTATTGCTTTAAAATTGGTTTGGAGCGTTTTTCTTTGTTTCTCAGATACAGCGGAAGCTATATATGCTTCTTATAAAAAAAAACCGCAAAAGACGTATAAATACGGTTGCGGGACAGTTGAGCATTTAAAAATAAAACGTATTTATACGGTTCCGGGAGCAAATGAGTTAAAAGGGATACACATTCTTGCAAAAACTGGTGTAGTTTCTAATAAGTTCAGGCAGTTTAAACACAAGGATTCCAACAGGATGTTAGTCCAATTATGCCTGTCGCGAAATGCAATGAGTTAATTAATTGCACAGTAAATAAAATAAAGTCAGTAATATTATCGGCTGCGATTTTTGCCTCAAGCATTTACATGTGTGCATTCGTTCGTTTGTGTGTGCTGCTTGCACTCGACACATGTGCGTGCTAAAGCTTTGCTGATTGCACATCAGAGTCCAGTTCCTTTCACGGATGTTTATTGGTCATCAACACACCATAGAACTAAAGTTCAGACATACAAAATAGGACAACACATATTTATTTCCCATCATACAGCGTTAGCATTGCTACATTGAGGCTGATGGCGAAAGACAATGTATAGTACTTAGCAGAGGTTGCGCTAGACTTTCGTTGTCTGTCATTTTGACTGACAGGGTCATAAAAATCCGGTCATAATCTATTTTTACCCATCACTTAAATTTTTAAAATGATGATAATGACATTGTGGTGACCCTTTGTTTGGCATTAATTCACCTTCCGTACTTGTGTGTCCATTTGGCCGAGCGCGTTAGCGGCTACGACACAGTCACGTGACAGATACAATTAAGAGCCGCGCGCGTACCGGCTTGAATAGAGAGTTCACACACAGAGAGCAGCAGAGCTACAGCGGCTGGACACAGAAAATTCGAGCTAACAAGACTCTTAACATAGCATATCGCTTCAACATATTCAATAGTATTTAGTTTTCTTTCATTTTAAATTAATATTCTGTCCGAACAAGCTTAACAGAGAATCCACACCGTGCCATCAGACATCAAGCAGATGAATATGTAACTTTTTCTCCGCAGTGACAAAAACAGCTGACTGTGGCCCCAGTAGGTAGGTAGCCTACCATATGTAGCATATGGAACAATGAAATTAACAGTTCACCTGCTGTGGCCTGAACGTAGTTTCACACCTTCCTCCTGGTGCGCATGGACTTGAATTGCGTGCCTGCTTGTGCAGTCCCTGTTTTTTCACCTCTTTTATCAACACCATCGTCGCAGTTGCCTTGACATTTTTCAGAGTAAGGCCAACGACGTCATGCATCAAGAGAGACAATAGCTAATTAATATGCTCACTCGCCACTCTGTGGTCTGGGGTGTGAATTGCAACCTGTCAAAATGACGGATGGACTTCAGTTTTTTCCGTCACGGTTTTAAAAAATCGGTCAACGACGGAAAATATTCGGTTAACGCGACCCCTGGTACTTAGTATAGTATTGTATCTATGTACCGTATTTTTCGGACTATAAGTCGCACTTGAGTATAAGTCGCACCAGCCATAAAATGCCCAACAAAGAGGAAATAAAACATGTATAAGTCGCATTTTTAGGGGAAATTTACTTGCTAAAATCCAAGCCATAGAACAGATATGTCATCTTGAAAGGCAATTTAAAATAAAAATACAATAGAGAACATCATACTGAATAAGTGTTTAGTATGATAATGTTAAATGATGCATGAACAACAAAATGCGAACGTAGCCGGTATGTTAACATAACATAGCTATTAAGAGTTATTCAGATGATTATATAATAAAGAAAATGCTAACAAGTTTACCAAACCCAAGTGTCACTCCAAAACACCAAAATAACATGTGAAATGATGTAATAATGTGTTAATAATTTCACACATAAGTCGCTCCAGAGTGTAAGTCGCACCCCCAGCCAAACTATGAAAAAAAAAAAACTGCGACTCATAGTCCGAAAAATCTTAGCCTGGAATGAACCAATGGCAGTCTTCTCCAAAACACTCATCACAGTTAAAAGGTGACGCTTCATATATGTAAAACTCGCTGTTTTACAGCGTTTGCAAATGTTATGATAAATAGAACAAAGGTACAACTCACACGAAATGCTAAGAGGAAAATACAAAAGGCAGTACAGTAGCCGCACGGTTGCCTCAGTTGATCGGGTTCCGATCACGTGATCGGAAATCGGGCCGATCGTGCCATTTTTCAGAGGATCGGAACTGGCTGAAAAGGATCGGGTTTTTAATTAAAGAAATGTATTTTTCTTTGCTTCATGCGCGTACAGCTTTCACTCGTGCTGCTTTTCTTGCTCACCAGTGCACTGCAGTTTTCTTGTTAAAGTTAACGATGAGTGACAGCCATTGAAGCTTTGATGTTATCAGAGAAGCCCAGGAGCACTACCTTAAAAGACGCTGCATGTGTCAATTATCCTTGAGCTTGTTAAACACTATAGGTAGTGTGCTGTGGCAACTCATTGTGTGTGTGTAACTGTTCTCAGAAAGATGAGCGGATTTGAGTAGACTCATTAAATGAAGCATTTAATTATGGGAAGTATTTTTGTATGTTATTCTTGTTTAAAAATATTTCAGTGGGACACTTACATGTTTAAAACTTGGGTGGGTCCTCCTAAGGATAAACCTAACAGACGCCCATTATGAGAAATCTGATTGGCAAAAAGTTAAGTAATTTGGCTTTAAATTTGCTCAAATGCACACTTTGCAGGTCAAGATGACAGTCATTTTGGATCAAATCAATGCTTTTGATGAGCTCTTATTGGCAGAGAACAGAAATTGCGTTGGGTCCCACCTATTTTAAATACAGTGGTACCTCTACATACGAAGTTAATCCGTTCCAGGAGCTTGTTTGTAAGTCGAAATGGTCGTATGTCGAGCAGGATTTTCCCATAGGAATACATTATAATTCCATTAATTCGTTCCACAGCCCAAAAACCTGCACTAAATCCTTAAAAAATACTGCTGGTACTATTACAAATGGCAATTACACATAGCAAAACAAATAAATAATAAATAAAAATCGCATTAATAATATAATAATAATAATAATTCCTGTAATAGTGTAACGAAACGGGTTCTAATAAGGCGGACGTTTTTTTCTGTACCTGAAGGCACCGCGGCGCTGACGTGACCAAGAGGGAGGGGAGCGGGTGAAAGTTTACTTTCGCTTTCAATGCTTTCTTGAGAACATCGTCAATTGCGGCAGACAGCAGGCGTTTTGTGTTGAATAAGTTGTGAAAGAAATGATGAAAACGTGGCGAAGCTGGCGATTTCTCTGGAGATGTTACCACAATAAGAATTGTCAGCTTAACTTAGAAAGACTGGCGAACGATGGTCGGAGGAGGACCGTGGAGATGTATTGTTGAGCCATTTCACGGATGCCCACCCTACGCTCATATTTTTCTGTCATTTGCATCTTCATTTAGAAGGTAAGCGTCAACTTTTTCCTTGTTTCACCACCTGTACCAACCTTTTCTGAAACCTGTGTTGATTTGTCACACAAGAAAATCCGCCGTGCATTCGTCTGCGGTGCTGCCATTGTCGTCGTATTTCGAGCATGTCGTCGGATGTAGAAACAAATGGCGAGTCAAATTTTACGTCGGATGTCGAAAAGTTCGTGTGTCGAAGCGATCGTATGTAGAGGTACCACTGTACTACACTAAGCTAGCTTTCAAATGACATGTTTTTCATTGTGATATATTTTTTAATATGTACTATTATTTGTAATATAGTGTTTTATTATTATATATTAGGATTAGGGCTATCAAACGATTAAAATTTTTAATCGAGTTAATTACAGCTTAAAAATTAATTAATCGTAATTAATCGCAATTAATCGCAATTCAAACCATCTATAAAATATGCCATATTTTTCTGTAAATTATTGTTGGAATGGAAAGGTAAGACAAGATGGATATATACTGGACTGTCTCAGAAAATTAGAATACACAATATTCTAATTTTTTGAGACAGTCCTGTGTATATATACAGGACTGTCTCAGGAAATTAGAATACACAATATTCTAATTTCCTGACTGTCTCAAAAAATTAGAATATTGTGTATTCTAATTTCCTGAGACAGTCCAGTACATTCAACATACGGTACATAAGGACTGTATTTGTTTTTTATAACAATAAATCAACAAGATGGCATTAACATTATTAACATTCTGTTAAAGTGATCCATGGATAGAAAGACTTGTAGTTCTTAAAAGATGAATATTAGTACAAGTTATAGAAATGTTATATTAAAATGCCTCTTAATGTTTTCGTTTTAATAAAATTTGTAAAATTTTCAATCAAAAAATAAACTAGTAGCCCTATTCTGTCCTCAATGTGTGTGAGCACACAAATTGACAGATAGCGAACATAAGTTCCAAAAAGAAATCAGACGGTGTGGCAAAGTAGCATGGGCTTTACTGAAGTCATCTCTTTTTGACAGGAGCACGTTTCTTGTATTTTTGTAAAACTGAAAATAACAAGGCAATGTGTCAATAACTTGCATAAATCACAAAATAACATAAAATGTACACACACGTGTCCATTTGAGCAGTAGCACTAGCCAATTAGCTCAAAAGCATCTAACAATGTAACTGCATTTCACCATATATGTGAACAAATTCAAATACACATCATCAATAACTATCTAATGCTCATGAATATAAACAAAGGAGGAATATAACTCACAAGCGATGCATGTATTAGACACAAACAGTGTGATGGGGCTATGAGAACTGGCACTGAATACTGGATGCGGACGTTAGCTGGTCTGAATAGCACTGTCTATTAGTGTGAGTTCGCGTCGACATATAATCACGTCAAAAAAGCGCGCCGAAACCCAAATAATCAGCTGCACTGAATCGCCAGCAGAGGGCGACATTACGCCACATAACATATGCAAGTCACACCCAAGCGCCAGCAGAGGGCGGAAAAACTCCATAAAACACAATTAACAAGTTGGCCTTTCACTGTACTGACATTTAAATCTGTCTGAGCGGGCCTAGTGCGTTAATTGCGTCAAATATTTTAACGTGATTAATTTAAAAAATTAATTAACGCCCGTTAACGCGATAATTTTGACAGCCCTAATTAGGATATATTGTTACTACATTGGTGGTCAATTTGGTTAGATTTTTTTTGGGGGGGGGGGGGGGGGGGATAATATCGCATATCGGCAATACTTTATGAGACAATATGTCACTAATTAAATTTTGGTTTTGCGACAAGCCCAAGTCCAATCGCCTAAGATTTTTATAAAAACACTTGTGCTAACAGTTTCTCTCTTGGATCTCCATAACAAAGTCTTCGGCACGTCAAGTTACGTTCATGTCCTAATCGAGTAATACATCCCCACCCTGAAGAGAAGACATATCACTACTATTTTAGTCATCGCTTTCGGACAGACATCCAAAACGAGACAGGTCTGATAAGCTATCATCGTTTCACTGTTGTGATTTTCAATGGTTGTATATCAAAATGGTGGTGTTCTGACATGTTTTCCATTTCATTTGAAGCGTTACATAATCGGCCTGATTGACAAGGTGAACACGCTGACAGTGTGAAGCCAGTGAGTAACACTTAAATTGATGCCTGAAGAGACACGACACTGTGACTTGCCATCTCATTCGTCGACGAGCAAGAGCTGAATAGCAGGTGGATTGGTGTCGCTAGGGAACACTAATGGCCCAGCACAGCTTTTGTCACAGAGGTCTAATCACTCCCAGTGCTGTTAATGGAATACAGTCCTCAGACTTGCAGCCAGCATGCTTTTTTGGCCTCTTACTCATTCAATCATGCTAATTATTGGATTCTGATCAGTTTGTGTGAATAGTTTAAAGATGTGGATCTCAAAGGTCCATCATTAATGAGCATCCACTGTTGAAGAAAAATATTGAAAAGTCAATGTAGGCGCTTCGGGTTAAAGATTGAGTTTTAACCAAGTAAGAGCAAATCCTGCGATGTCTCAATGAGAAAAGAATTGACTCAGTTTGGTCATTTCTTTGGCTACAAGCAGCTTTTTCTCTGTACTGCAGTCCAAAAACATATGGATTTTTAACATTTTAACAGAGACTTCACAAATAATGAGGATTAAAATCAGTAAATAAGTAACTTGCCGAACAAGGGTAACTCTATCATAATCTTAGAGTGAACGCAATCATAGTCAACCAATATCTGAGCATCCACAATTACACACATGAGAGGAGGAAAAGGCATTACTGCTCTTATGGTGGAGAGGATGAAGCAAGGGTAACTGTTGGTTACATTGCTAAAATGTGCCTTGAAATGTCAATAAAGGTTTTCGCCAGTTAAGCCTACTGATTCAATGAAGTTCCATGCATGCTATGTATTGCAGAATATAGAGTCAAGCTATTTTACTTTCTCTAGTGCAAGTAAAATAGCAGATCAATGAAAAAATGTGCTTCACTATATCAAAAAAAAAAAAAAAAAAAAAAAAAAACCTCTTTCCAACAGATCACTAAACTTCTTTGAGAAGATGTTCATGAAAGCTGCTGCCTGCGAAATTTGTGCTAGTGTGTGCATTTTTAAATGCCACTCACAGCTATAAAATGGTTCTTTAAACAAGAACAGGAAAGTGGGAAAGCAACTTTGGGAGGTTGAAATTCAGCTTTCTGAACAAACATCAGCCACATACGTCCATATGTTTACAAACACTGCCACTGCACATTTGTTACGGCCTCATAGGCGACCACCTGGCATGCAGTGATGTGGTGATAACTATGAGGGTGACCCGTTTGTAGCCCCAATGATATTATCCAACATCTGGAAGCTGCCACACACTGCACCAAGGTAACCTGATGCAAACATGGGGGATGTGCTGTGAAGTTGATGCGATGCGACTCTCGGTGCACTGCCAGTGATATCATAGAGTCACGAAGCATAAAGAAAAACAAACTGAAAATTCTCCATGCAAAACAACTGCAATGAGATACTCCAATATCAATAGAAATATCTATTATTACATTATTATTATGCTATTATTACAAAAGACTAACTCCAAACGACTGCCATCAATTGGAATGCAATCACTCAAACTATGTGGTTAGATTCAATGACATTACAATACAATTTCATTCCTGCTTACATGATACAATTCATGTGGGAGGCTGCCAACCAAATTCAGGATGTGAGCACCCCTACTGCCCACAGCTGGCTGGGATAGGATCGGAAGATGAATGATAATAATGATTTTTTTTTTTTTATTTCGAGCATGCACAAAAAAAAAACAACCTGAAATTGAGTATTAATTCTGAATAATTATTATTGAATGAATGATACAATTTACTCCAAGTATATGAAAGAAATTTACGCTAATTGGGCGACAATACATTTGACTGTACCTACTATGTGTTGTTATCGCTTCAATCATCATTCTTAAAAAAAATTTTTTTTGAAAGCCATATTCTTCAACTTCGAAAAAAGATTTGCTTTACTTAAAACATAATTCGAAACAGGGCTGGCCAATCTGGCCAAAAAATGAATATGTGATCATGTAGCCATAGAACACAACATTCTTGAAAGAAGGGGGTGTCTGGTGACAAATTGCTGGGAGTAAATGAGCTCATAGGCAACAATATATATATATACTGTATATTTCAATTGCCTTTAAAAATCAAAATGTTCTGGGGGAAAAAAGTATACAGTATAGGCTTATAAAATCGGCTGTAGACCGTTATATTCGGCTGCATTTTTTTTCTGAAAATCAGTATCGGCATCGCCTTTTGAAAATCCCATATAGGTCGACTTCTACTTTGCAGTTCGAGTCAATGCAAAATAGGAAAAAAAGACAAAAGTAAAAATTGAACTAAAAATGTGGTCAACATGCAGGAGGAATCTTTATTTGGTCAAACTCAATAGTATGTCTATGGTAAATGTTCACTGATGCCAACGCAGATGTAAATGCCCCAAAAGGTTCATGTCAACAAGCAGCAGTTCTGGCTAGAAATGAAATTAATTACAGGTAATTTTGAAAGAAAATACAATTGGGAACCTCCAGCCATTACTGAAGAAATACACTCCTCAATGTCGATTTAGAATTAGTGACATTAAAGTAACACACCTGGACATCCCAAGTTCCAAAACCTCATTTCAGGGAGATGTTCATCGACCCCATTCAATCATTTTGCTTAATTTAATGACTGTCTTTAATCTACAGAAAAAAATGCCGGCGATGGCGTGTTTGACTTCCCTACCTTGCCTAGCCTACCTTAACATGTCTTTTACGATCACTAAATCCGCAGTGGGCAATGCTCGCTGTTAAACACAGTGCACCTCACTGCAGTGTCATAATTATTCACCTTAACTAGGCAGGGATATACCGTATTGTCCCGAATATAAGACGGCCCTGATTATAAGACGACTCCCTTTTTTTCAAGACTCAAGTTTGAAAAAAGACTTTTTGAACACCAAATTAATTTTTATACAGAAAATAATTACAGTCCATCTGAAATAAATGATTATAACAATATATTTGAGAGAAAAAGCATGTTATTTTGCCTCATTCAAATCTTAATATCTGAACATTTAAATATGTAAACTAAAGTGCAATCACATTCATAAATGAATGGCTTCTGGTTTTTGAAATATAAATAAACCAATCTATTGTGAAAACAACAAAATTGCAATAACTGCATTAAACATTAAAGTAGGGCTGCACTGCAGCTATCGAATATTTTAGTAATCGAGTAATCGACTGAAAATTCTATCGATTAATCGAGTAATCGGACATAACAAATATATTTTTAGGTGAAGAGCAATTATAAATATACATGAGAAAACAAGACATTTCATCTAATCTTGAACCATTTTCAGTCAATCAATGTCTTTATTTTCGATGTATATTGTTGAAAACAGTTAACAATTGCATCTCAGATGTAACTAGAATAAAAAAAAGACTAATTCACTGCTTTCACTCACAAAACCTTTGATCTTATAAAAAAAAAAAAAAAAAAAATTTAATGCCGTTACGCTTGATAACACACATCACTTAAAAGTTAGGATTTTTTCCCCACGTGTTTATTTGAATTTCTATTAGTGTCAAGCCATTTTTAAGTTCTAGTTAATTTTTAAGTTAGTCTAAACCAGTACTTCTCAAATAGTGGGGCGCGCCCCCCCAGGGGGGCGCAGAGCGATGCCAGGGGTGGCGCATGTGACCTCGGGGAACATGCTTTTTTTTTCTCTTTTTTTTGCCTTACTAGAATAAAGTGTACTTGCGTATCCACTCAGTGGGTGGCAGTGGCGCTCTCATTTTCAAAGTGCGCGCAGTATTTTTGAAGTAAGCAAGAGCACACAGAATAGAGATATGAAGATCTGTGCGCCGTTTTCGAAAGCCGTTTTCCGGCTGGACTCACGCAGTGACCCGCTGTCTTCTCCGGTTCTCACGTGTCCACCCGAGACGTGCCATTTTCGGCTTGGGATTGTCACGACGACTGCCCTCACCTACGGTTCTCCCTCGGCCGCCGAGAATGCGCTTTTTTCGGGCCGTTTGCCTTTTGGCTTTGACATTTAATACAGTGGTAGATGAGGAAAGACCACTGTTTACTGTGTCTAAAAATAATTATAGCAGACAGCCGGAAGCCAAATCAATCAAGACGCCACTTAAAGACATTAGACCCCAATCTCATTGATAAGCGGCTTGGTTGTTTTTCAGCGAAAACGTGCCGAATATTGCCAACAATTGTCCCGCTTTGTCAGTGTTATACAAGTAAACCAGTGAGCACTGTTAGCATTCTCAGTGCAAAATTACCCCACACCATTGCAAATTGGAGGTGATACTGGGAGCTGCGAGCAGCGAAAATAAAAACTGTCCTTCTGTCCAAAGACACTCTTTTTTTTCTTCTATTCAGTTTTGTTTTTGCGGTCAAATTTTTTGGCATATTGTCCTCATGAGTTAATGTTTCTAATCAATTTGAATTTATTATTTACTGATTGTATTTTTCAGTATCAAATGTTAAAAATGTACCTTGAGTGTATTTTTGCAGTTTGGATGTGACTTTTTTTTTTTTTTAATTCAGGCAAATTGATGCGCGTTAAGTCTTTTCTGTTACAAACAAAACAATGTTGATAAAGTTATACTTTATAAGTTGATCTCTTATTTTCTGTAATAGAAAAAGGACACAATGTGAGGCAGAGGCGTACTTATAATAGTAATATTATAGACAAATGATACTATTTACAGTGGCGACAGAGTTTGGGGGGGCGCGAAACATTCAACAGTCTTCCTTGGGGGGGCGTAACAGAAAATAATTGAGAAGCACTGGTCTAAACTGTATGTCCTTACAGGATTTTGAGTTTTTGCAGTTTTCAAAATAAATGTATGATACAGGCTGTATTGGAGCACATTAGAGACCAGTGCTACTTGGGAGTTTTATCCAGCAATGACTACTGAGCTAAAATTGATAGTTCGCATTATTGAGTCTTTATTTTACACCCTCATCACTCCACAACACTATGTTATGTTAAAGCCTGTATGTAAGACACGTTAGCCACGCATCGACAGTGGTCATAATTAATTAGGGCTGCAGCTATCGAATATTTTAGTAATCGAGTAATCGACTGAAAATTCTATCACTTAATCGAGCAATCGGATAAAACTAATATATTTTTAGGTGAAGAGCAATTATAAATATACATGAGAAAACAAGACATTTCATCTAATCTTGAACCATTTTCAGTCAATCAATGTCTTTGTTTTCGATGTACATTGTTGAAAACAGTCAACAATTGCATCTCAGATGTAAGTAGAATTTAAAAAAAATGACTTAATTCACTGCTTTCACTCAAAAAACCTTTAGATCTTATTATTATTATTATTTTTTTTTTTTTTTGTCAGTGTTCAAAATAAATGTATGATACAGGCTGTATTGGAGCACATTAGGGACCAGTGCTACTTGGTGTTTTATCCAGCGATGACTACTGAGCTAAAATTGATAGTTAGCATTATTGAGTTTTTATTTTACACCCTCATCACTCCACAACGCTAGGTTATGTTAAAGCCTGTATGTAAGACACGTTAGCCACGCATCGAAAGTGGTCATGATTAATAGAAACCTAGCCCTCCGCAGGGCTAACGTTAAGTGAGCTAATGACATTAAAGTTCATCTTATTTATTAGCGCTTAGCACTCTTGATTAGCGCTTAGCGCTCTACTGCTTTAAGATGGCGGCTGTTTACGAACGCTGCCCAGACGCGGCCGAGTCTGTCAATTCGCATCTAGTTCAACATACATGTGATCTCTATGAGACTCATCAGACGCTACCTGCTACCAACGTAGCATCGTGCGCGCTAGTATTTAGCAACGTCGGCGTCGTCTGTAGCGGCTGTCGGTTGCAGTAAGTTTTTTTTTTTTTTTTTGCTTCTTCCTCTACGCATGTGATATCAGCGCGTTGTCCCGCATTAAAAGTAGTCCGAGCAAAACGTGATGCTTAGAGCTGTCAAAATAAACGATTACTCGAGGTGAATAAAATTACTCGGATCAGTTTTTAAACTCGAGTTACTCAAGTTGCTCGAGTATTCGTTTCAGCTCTATAATTAATAGAAACCTAGCCCTCCGCAGGGCTAACGTTACGTGAGCTAGTGACTGTAACGTTAATCTTTATTCTTTATTTATTAGCGCTTAGCGCTCTTTATTAGCGCTTAGCGTGCTACTGCTTTAAGATGGCGGCTGTTTACGAACGCTGCCCAGACGCGGCCGAGTCTGTCAATTCGCATCTAGTTCAACATACATGTGATCTCTATGAGACTCATCAGACGCTACCTGCTACCAACGTAGCATCGTGCGCGCTAGTATTTAGCAACGTCGGCGTCGTTTGTAGCGGCTGTCGGTTGCAGTAAGTTTTTTTTTTTTTTTTTGCTTCTTCCTCTACGCATGTGACATCAGCGCGTTGTCCCGCATTAAAAGTAGTCCGAGCAAAACGTGATGCTTAGAGCTGTCAAAATAAACGATTACTCGAGGTGAATAAAATTACTCAGATCAGTTTTTAAACTCGAGTTACTCGAGTTGCTCGAGTATTCGTTTCAGCTCTACATCAAAGTGAAGTCTAACTGTAACTGTAGTCTTGAAACAAATCTGAATAAGGAAAAACATTGCAATTAAACAATGCAAACTGGTTACACTTGAGAGTAGCTGAGATCTGTCATGACAGAACTTCGATTCAATGATATCTGGTTGTTAATCTTACTTTAAAAAAGTAATTAATTACAGTTACAAATTACTTCTCCCAAAAAGTAATGGAGTGAGTAACTCAGTTACCTGAATGCAGTGATGTGCGGTCAGGGGAGGCAGAGCCTCACCTGTCATCATGACAAAAATTAATTATAACATCAAATTTATATTAATATTTGTCCACTGATCTTTATGAATGACTAATTTCGTACATTTTTTTATAGTCAAAATCGCTGAATTTGCCTATTTTCTTGTTCAAATAAAGAAATAAAACGAGAAGTGCGGCAGCAACGAGTAAAGCCTCACCTCTAAATGCGCAATCCATCACAAACTGGGTTGATACATGTAATTGGAGCGTGCTGGTTGCCGTATATCTGCATGTCGCCATTATAATGTTGGCACGTACGTTTATTTGACCTGATTTTTCACAGTCTGGCTAATGTCTTTAACCCTTAAAGTTTAATATTTGTTAGTGACATATTTGGTTTTGCTGACAGGAAATAAAACCCCATTGAAAAGGCACAGGTTGCGGCAGATAGTACTCTGCCGCACTGAGGGGGGGCGTACGTGAGACTGGTCTTTCAGTCAAAAGTGGACGTGATTAACACAGGTAGAACAATGCCAGAGCTAAAAGATTTGCTACAAACAACGGGACAGAAGATAACTCACTCTTTTGAAATGGAGTGGTACACCCGAAAAGACTGGCTATGTGGCTGTCCTTCGAAAAATCGCCTTTAGCCCAATGTCTGGTCTAACATGGGATATTGTGACATGAAAAATTTACCACGAAGCCTCAGCAAACATGAGAGATCGACCACTCACATTCAAAGCCAGATTGCTTTAAAAACTTTTGGAAGCTCAAGGATTGATTTGGCTTTGAACGAACAGCGGAGCTCAACGTTAGCATCCACAATGCTAAGGTAAAGGAAAACCGAAAGATTTTGAAAGACCTCATTAATGCAACCTGCTTCCTAGCTAAACAGGAGTTAGAATTTCGTGGTAACGATAAGAGGGCAAGCTCTTCTACTCGTGGCAATTATGTAGAACTATTACATGGTTTTGCTGAGAAAGATAAAAAGTTAGCTAGACATTTGGACACATCCACTGTGTTTTCTGGCTTGTCAAATAGAATACAGAACGATCTAATTGAACCAATCGTCCCCATTAAGGTGGAGAGACTTTTAAAACTAAAAGAAAATGAGGAGGACTTTTACAACAACGTAACGGAGATTTTTGTGGCAAAGGGCAGGCGCATGGACTTCATCAACAAATAAAGATAAGACCACAAACAGTTTTCATTTCAATCTTATAAAATAGAGATTAGACTAACAAAATTACAATAGAATATTTATAAACTAAATTTTGGCCTTGAATGAAATATTCTTTGTTTTTCTTTTCATGTTTTTGTTGCGCAATCTGTATTAAATTGATTAAAGAATCAGAATTAAAAGTTTTAAAAACAAATCAATATTTCACTAAAGGTCAAAATTGAAATCTGTGGTTTTGTACACCACTCTTTACTCTCATTTATGTTGCATGAATTATAGAATTGTGACGGCCAACACATGGAGGGTGTAGAGCAAATGCATGTTATTTTCTTACTTTTACTTATCTGTAATATGTACCGTGTGTACGTGTTTTGTGAAGAATGCTGATGAGATATGAAATAACCAGTAGCCAATTAAATAAGCTACCCTTTTTGGTTTATATATTTGTAAATCTGACACTAAAGAAGTCAGTGCCTCACCAACCATGAACCTCACCGCACGTCACTGCCTGAATGTAAGTAATTAGTTACCTCGCAAAGTAACTGGTGTTACCGTTCATGTTCTTGTTTTTCATTCAAAAAAAAACAGTAAACTTTGTTATGTTTGGAAGTCATTTCATGTTGTGAATCAACCGTTAAAGTTGTTAATATTGCTCCCGTAACTGCATTAGTTCCCTTCTGTCTACTTTCGACACGTGAAAGTTTTACAATGGTTTCATTATTTAAAGATAGATTCAAGTCAAGATTTTGCCGATTTCAGAGTATTTTAGATAAAACGTTACTTAGGTTCGCCAGGAAGGCTCTCTAAAACAGAGCCTTCCTGAGAAGTCTACTGCTTTAAGATGGCGACTGTTTAGTAACGCCGGCAAGTCTATCATTTCGCATCTAGTTCTCTATACATATGATATCTACCGTAGCATCATGAGGGTGTAGCTTGTAGGCTATCGGCTACAGTCAGGTATTATTGGAGCCACCTAGCATCGTGTTTGCAACAGCGTTACAACACCCTTTCCTCCTCCCCACACCCGCTCTGCTTTCTCCACGAGTACATGTCTCTCACTTTTTTCACGTCATTCAATCAATGTAGTAACGCATAGTAACGCACGCCTTTACATCCTCAGTAATGGTAACGGCGTTGCCAAGATGAGAGAACTAATTAATTAGATTACTCACTACTGAAAAAAAAATAACGCCGTTAATAACACCATTATACTCTAACGCCGTTATTGACAACACTGCACACCAGTACCACAGTTTATAACTTGGCATAGCTTACAGTACACTAACTTTACAAAGTGAGGCAGGGCTATCAATTCAAAAACACATATACGATCTAGTATGACTAATAAAGATAACACAAGCATGTTACTTGGCTGGCACAAGACAAAAACATAGATGAACTTACAGAAAAACGTGTGCAGGACTTTGATCAGAAGAAAGCAGCATTAACATCTCAGTAAAATATAATTTCTTCCTAGTTTTTTTTGTTTGTTTGTTTGTTTGTTTGCACACTATTCCCCTGTGGCCGGTGAAATACTTTGCAGTTTTATTGTGACAACTAAACAATTGTCCTCACGGCCTGAAAGGAATATATTGTCGTCTTTATTTTTAATGCATAACAAATACGGCTGCACCATTTTACATCACTACAGAGAAACTAAACAACAATCGCAACTCACGATGAAATAAAGTTTTTTAATATTAGATTAAGCTGCAATTATTATTTCAAAGGTTGTATATAATAGATGACTTACTAAAATCAAAATAAAACATTTAGAATGAACGTCATTTCTCTCGGAGTTCCTTTTAAGCTAGCGAGGCATTCAAAAATACGTCAAAAATTACATCAGTAGCGATTTATGATTCTCTGAATTTCCAATACGCTGCTATCACTTCAATCATATTTATCTGCTGTGGGATACATTTTGATTACAAATACAATATATTAATTTAATCTCAGATTTACAGGCAATATAATCCGTTCCAGTTTCAAAGCGATCATTTACGATTTATTCGGATCACTTTTTTTTTTTTTTTATATATTTGTTTAATATCACTCACACATAAATAAATTGACTGATTTAAAATGATGCACCAATCAAGTGACACCAGTTTTCCAAACGAAGCTACCACTGTGTATATGATACATAAATGCATTTCAATTAAAAAAATCCCTGGCAAAGACTGCTAAGGAGCCACTAAAAAGTACATAGAGAAATACCGCATGCTGGTCATCTCGCCACAGCTTGGCGAGATGTGCAGCTCAGCAGAAGAGTTCTTCAAAAAGATCAAGCAATCAAGGGGGGGAAAGTTCTCTCTCATTATTTTAATGAGAATTACTTTTGCGCTAGAAAAATTTCCAGCCAGGGAGGTTCAACTTAGGCCAAGTGTACTTGTGTGCAGAATTCCACTGCAAAAGCCTGTTTGGAATGGGAAAAGCATCTGAGAAAATAAATTCTTTGCAAAGGAGATCGGCCCAACGAGGCGACTGCGTTGCTCTACACATAATCGAATTCATCACGAGAGTCCAAAGTGAGCCAAAGAAAGCACACTAAACACATTCATTTGTGAGAAAGGGAAACATTGAGAAAAGGAAACAATTCATTAGATATAGAAACATCAAATTAAGATGGGTATGTGAATAAATTAAAACAAAAACACAATTATTTTCACTTGGTAAACTGAAAAATTATGACAGTCTAGTTGACTGCAACCATTAATTGCCTTGGTTTTTTTCAAAGCCCAAACAATCTAACACATTATAGCTCCGGAAAAGATTGAATAATCAATCCTTAATGCATTTTCAGTGTAATTGAATGAGCCAGCAAAAGAAGAAACAAGAAAACAGCGTGTGACTTAGGGGAAGAATTAGCATTCTTAATCACACGACATGTGCTTTAATAATGTCATAAATCTGCGGCAGCTGGAACATCAGAGAGTGTTGTCACAGTCACTTAATTGTGCACTGGCGACTAATGCTAGCTGACGAGTAGCAGCCCAGGGAGAAGAAGGATGAAGGGGAGGGAGAATCCCGCCGAGCGACACGAGGAGGAAGTCAGAAATATTTCTAAAGAAATTCCAAGCGATCATTTGACAGAGCATTCCAATTGCAACGACAACAGTAATCACGTTCGAGTCAGTTGTGCTTGTCGTACAAGATACAGTTTGGTTTTTTCTCCATTTTTAGAAAACCTTTATCACATCATTGTTTTCATTGGCATTAGACTGAACGCTCAGAACCACAAAGCTTGACTGATAGTGCTGCAATGTGCATGCCAAGCTAGCAGTTGGCTATGTGACGTGGTAATTAGCCTCAGATATAAAAGCAAGGGAGTTTTTGGTTTCATCTTATCCATCTTATTTTCCTGCAATGATCTATCAATTTATAGCTTAACGATCGTAAAATATATGGCAGTATAGCTTTAACCAACATCTCTAATTTTGAGAGGTTAGTATAACTACAATCTTGGCTGGGTGACTCTTTACTGAGAAGAAATCATTACATGTTTAACATTCACATACTAGCGTAGCATTCTGATTTTTACATGGACAATGGGTCCAGTAAAAACATAAAACAAATATAATCCTTTGTGTGGTATTCACTAGCTATTAGGGGTGTGACAAAATATCGAAATGGTGATATATCGTGATACTTTGTATCCCAATAGGTTATCGATATGCTCCTGTCAAGAATCGAGATATCGTTTTAAAAAAGGTGTCAATTTAAAAAAAAAAAAAAAAAAAAAAAAAAAAAAAAAAAAAAAAAAAAAAAAAAGCTTCCGTTGACGGTGCTCGACGCCCAATCCATTTAGACTGGGAACGTTCGTTCATTCAAAACCAGAGCATTCACAGTCATTCATGTCTGATTTTCGGGGCATTTACAGGTCACTTGCTTTTCATTTTAGGGCATTTACAGGTCATTTCCTGTTGAGTTTGAGTCACTACCTATTCATTTGGGTGATTCCCAGGTCACTGTAACGCAAAATAAACAGGAAGTGACCCATAAAATACCCCAAAATCAACAGGGAGTAACTGAAAATCAACAAGTAATTGACCTTATATGGC
This sequence comes from Corythoichthys intestinalis, assembly GCF_030265065.1. Classification (NCBI taxonomy): domain Eukaryota; kingdom Metazoa; phylum Chordata; class Actinopteri; order Syngnathiformes; family Syngnathidae; genus Corythoichthys; species Corythoichthys intestinalis. Next base: position 21,707,966 of record NC_080403.1, on the reverse strand, counting down.
CCAAAATTACTCATTGCCTGGCATTGGCTGCCCCTGACGGTCATAGACGTTAAATCCGTTTGATGTGGGAGGGATGGCAGCGAATGAACAAATGTTCATTTGGTGCCACCCTCCCAGTTCAAATGGATTGGACGTCTACTAGTGATCAACTCATTCCAATTCACAGCAGAATCATGTTTTTCTGTTTATTATTTTGTAGAATATCCGAGAATGATTTCCTGACCAATGTATCGAAAATCGTTGTATCTGTATATGTCAGATTATTGTTATCGTGAGCTTTGTATCGCAAATCGTATCGTATCGTGAGGTACCAAGAGGTTCCCACTCCTACTAGCTATCTACTATCGATTATATGTAATTGGCGATCCTTAAAATTCAAATATAGCTCATTTAAAAACCAAACCCAAGCGGTAACCCATGTCTGAAGCCCTATTTTGATGTGGTAACTTTTTTTTGTTGTTGTTTTTTTCCTCACCCTTTTTACATTTCTAATGCACATTTCTCATCCTGTAATTATTTTGGCCATGAAGCGATAAAGCAGCTGGTGTGAAATCTGCTGCTCATTTTCGGCTGATGTGTGTGAAAACATTTCTGCAAGTTGTTTGATGTTCGAACCGGCGGCTCTGATTTCACTGCTGTCAACTGTTTCGAGAACATTTGAAAGCATTTTCTTTTCACGCATACATATAAACTTTGTGCAAGTTTGTACACTTCGCAACAACATTTCTATAAAAATATTACAGCAAAGCATTTTTAGCTCAGGCAGTCGAAAGGTAGGGAAGCCAATTGAGGCTTTATAACCCAACTGAAGAAAAAAATGCAGTAAATCTTCAAAAGCGGCATATTTTTGAAATGTCAAAAAGGGGGAAACCACAACACAAAAGTAACCTCAGAACTCATTTTAAGCCGCACAGTGTCAACCAAGTTGGGCACATAGTGCCCTAGCTGTTCATACGTATACTTTACAGTCAACAGGTAGGCTTTGAATCCTGAGTTAAAATGTATTGTCTTTTTTCTAGGCACTCTGGATTTCCTTTCACTTTCCAAAAGCATGAGTGTTGGGCTGAATAGAGACCCTAAATTGCTGCCTGCAACCTTAATGAGGACCAGCACTGTTGAAAAAGTTAGAAAATTGGTGACCACTAATAGAGATAGATTGATGGAGTGTACACCGCAATCAAAACAAGCAGCTTGTAGGTATAGTGCAGCCACACACACAACACACACCATTGGCAAGCAGCTAGACAAATGCAATGACATTTCAAATGGGCCGCACAACAACATTTTGTAGCTCATTGAAATCTTCCTACAAAAAAACAATCAAAAGAAGCAACGGGCAGAGCCAGCCGGGCCTTGCAAATGAGCCACTTTGGCCAATTTGTAACTCCATCAGCATTTCCTGTGAAGTCCATTAAAAGAATATTAGGTGATGCATACCTAAAAAGAATTATTTCATGCCAGAAAAAAGCTGCTGATTAGCCACTACTGAGTCTTCTCTTGCCTTCCAAAACATGCAAATGTTCTATTTGATGCGTGTGATATTCATTAGAATGTCTCAAAGACAAAACTTTCCAGAGTCAGGTGCCAAGATAGAAGTTTAGTTATTCTGCAAACAAACACAGAGCAGCTCAGCCTCTGGCAGAAATCATGGCTTCTAATAACTTTTAGAAATACGTCATATTTCATGAAAATATCAGTGCGGCGCTACTCCGGATGCGCTGAATGTTGCAAAAAATCTACTTATCATCAGCCTTTTCTTAAGTACTGAGTGTGGCTCTCTGTAAAATTAATCAATCACATTCCCAAAATATTACAAACATCCTGCAAGTTTGATACTAACCCCTTTATTGATTCTTCAGTGAACGCAGCATACACAGAACACAAACATACAGACAAATAGACATACGGACATAAGGAACCAAACACATAACCTCTTTCCGTAGGTTTCACCTAAATGCATGGGTGAAATTTAAACATTTTTTGTAGGCTCTCGCTGACAATTTTTGCTTTCTATCAGCAGCCTGAAGTTTTGCACTAACACTGACTGCTCTTTGGAACTTTTCATAATTAACCACTAACCAAAACCTAATTTCAAGCTAAAGAAAAACAACCCAAAAGCATGATGCTGCCACGACCCAGCTCCACTGTAAGTACCATTTGGACAATTATCTTACTGTTTATGTACATGCAGCTAACACTGCCACATGCCTGTGCAGGCTGTTTGTCAATGCCTTGCTGTTTACATGGGGAGGACACGGATCACATTGTGTCGTCAGCTATCGCGACAGACACAAAGCGCCTTTTGTGCGCAAGGATCAATACAGGAAATGGAGGTGACTTTGAACACCTCCAGCACTGCTGTGCTTTTGTGACTGCAAACATCCATACTGAGGAATCTTTATGGATCACTTCAAAACATTTGGTTACCAAACTAAAGTTTTTACATGATATTTACACACAATATTTGCGAAAAAAAAAAAAAAAAAAAGTAACTCTTTTGTGGTAGTAGCCAATGCGTTAAATGTAGGGCTGTCAAACGATTAAAATTTTTAATCGAGTTAATCAAAGCTTAAAAATGAATTAATCCTAATTAATCGCAATTCAAACCATCTCTAAAATATGCCATATTTTTCTGTAAATTATTGTTGTAATGGAAATGGAAAGACACAAGACGGACATAAACATTCAACATACTGTACATAAGTACTGTATTTGTTTATTATAACAATAAATCCACAAGATGGCATTAACATAATTAACATTCTTTCTGTTGAAGGGATCCACGGATAGAAAGACTTGCAGTTCTAGTAATTTTATATTTAACCCCTCTTAATGTTTTCGTTTTGATAAAATTTGTAAAATTTTCAATCAAAAAAATAAACTAATAGCTAACCATTGTTGACATCGCCGAGCAGGACGTCACATGGGCTCCCTGCCGTTCTTCCACAGTGTCTTTAACTACGTAAGGTAATGATTGATATACACCACAAGGTGTCAATGGCGAGTTTTAAATTAATTAGAGATTTAGCCAAGGCAAAGTCTGAGTAAGTTTTATGTGTATTTTGCATAGCTATTTTGATTGGGAATGCCAGTTCTCTTTGCATTGAGCGCTTTTCTTTTGTGAACATTTTTTTGAGAGATAGGAGTATCATTTTTGTTGTGCTTTCACTAAATGATACTGTAGGGACTTAAATGTTCCGCCCAAATGCATGATGGGAAGTTGGGCAACCATGACTGTCAGTGGTGGCTGCAAATGGTAAATGTTCTGTGTTGTGTTCAACAAAGAATGTTAAGAAAAAGATTGTCTCCTGTCATTCTTCCCCAGGTCGCTCGTCACAGTAGTTATGTTTGTTGTGGCAGAGTTGCCAAAGCTTCTACAAATAAAAGGCGCGGTTCAATGAATGCCTGTGGCCACTCGCATTTCTCTGCCTTTTTGCTTTCATGTGCTAAAACGGCGTCATTGTAAAATGTTTGAGGCAAGGCATGAACGGGTCATTCCGTGCATGCGTTAAATGTGTCAAATATTTTAACGTGATTAATTTAAAAAATTAATTACCGCCCGTTAACGCGATAAATTTGACAGCACTAGTTAAGTGTAAAATTATTCAAATATTTGAGGACTTATTTTTTCCTCAATTATTGTGCAACATAATCATCATCAGACCAAATTTAAAGCCAACCAGATGAGCACACTTAGGCCACGGTTACACGACAGTGATCTTATGCATTAATACAAAAAATAAATAATGCATTATTTTAATTCCGCGTTTACACGACCATTATGTGTGGGGAAAACTGCGTGCACATGGAATCGCAAAAGTTCATGAAACCTCCAATTTGCTGATGTATGCATTCCCAATGTGTAGGTGGCAGCACCACCAAAACTTAATTCCTGCATATAACCCTTCTCATCTGCAGTTTAGTCTTTTGTGCTTGTGAGATAACAGTTGACTGTATTCTTGATTGAATATTGTTGAACGCAGTTAGGCCGTGTACAAAGTTGCTACTTGAAGGCATGTTTTCATACACTGTTGGGCTGTCCGCGTGCATTGACATCATCAGTATCTTACCCCCTTCGCTGACAAGATATTGGAGCATTATCGCCACCTTCTGTTGCGGAGTACGAAAGTCAGTTGTCACCCAAAACTCACTTTTGTCTTGTCAGCTGTTTAGACGGAGATGACAGGAGAGAGCGTTTTCGAGATTTCCACTCTGGAAGGCGTTTTCAAATATTTGCATTCACAGCCCCCCAAAATGCTGTCACCGTGTAAACGATAGGGCTCTCTAGAAAAGTTTTTGCGTTGCCACCCCGGTTGCTGTTGTCATGTAAACAGCCCCTTAGGTAGCAGACCTCCTCTATTTAGTAGGACGGGCACACTCCTCTCTCATGCCTCAAAATGTCCTCACTCTTTCTCTTATCATATCACGAATTAAGGGTGTTAAAAAATAAGTTCTGAGATATATTGCGATATTGCGTCACACATTTATCAGAATCAGATCCTTACACGTGTGTTTTTAGTGGAAATAAACATTTCAGTAGCTGCCCTTTTACTCCCGTCCACTAGTGGGCAGCGTGCAGCAGCATTGGGTTTGGTAGGCTAATCAAGTAGAATTCCTCTTCTCAACTCTGACAAACATATGAATAGGCATAAGGAACGGAATCCATTAACCTCCGCAGTCCATAGGTTTCACCCACAGGTGGCGATAATAATTGAACTAGAAGCTTTTTACATACAGTATTCATATTAGTAAGCGCCATGCAAAACATAGCAAAGAAAAATCCAAAACGCCTGAATCCAACCTGTCCTTATGATATTACTGAGAGTCACGGCAACTCTACGGCTCAGCGACTATCAACACACAACTAATAGAATTCCTGGAGAGTCAGACAGCATGTCCACCTTGTGAACAAAGCTCAAAAGTGACAGGGTGGTGCAGTTGTTAGACTATGGCAGCGGTAGGGAACCCTGGGGGAGGTAGATACGGGTTTTGTCATGATTAGGGTGAGGAGTCACTCACACAGACTCAGTTGAACAAAATCAAAAACAAAGAAGACAAAAATATGACACAAAAAAAACCAACTCATCTATTGACAAAAATGTCTCACTGGTTAACAAATTTCAGCTGCACGATACCAGAAGAATGCTTATTTAATTAAATTATGCAAGTATGGACAATATGCATCTGTATCTAACTGTGAAAAAGTGTCTACTGTACGAGTGAGTGAGTGAGTGAGTGAGTGAGTGAGTGAGTGAGTGAGTGAGTGAGTGAGTGAGTGAGTGAGTGAGTGAGTGAGTGAGTGAGTGAGTGAGTGAGTGAGTGAGTGAGTGAGTGAGTGAGTGAGTGAGTGAGTGAGTGAGTACATGGATGTAGAGCAGTCATCTTGATTTTGTTTGCATAGTACATGCCTGAGGATGCTATGACAACTGCTGGCGTTTGCCCAGGCTTGCCATCAATGCTCCTAATTTGCCCGAAGGCCAAATTCTTACACCGCCTTTAGGAATCGGGTTTATCACTGTTTTTACTCACGTTAAGTCAAGAAAATCAGTCAAATCCGGTATGGCATATTTAATTGAGTGTACCATGGACATTTTTGATTGTTGTTATTCTTGTGTTTAATGTGTATGTTGGCAGTAGCATTAATAACTGTCAATACAGTAATCATGTCTAGGTTGTGTTATTGTGTCATACTATGTGCCAGTGCAAAATAAAGCAAACAGTGGACCTTTGACAGGTGAGCGTTTCTAGTTGTTTTGTTTATTCATTTATTTATTTATTTATTTTTGATGTGCAAGGTGGTGTCATTAAAAACGCACAATAAATGGTCAAATTTTACTAATATTATGACATACCTGCATACAACTTTAGTGGGCTTTTGTAGTATTGGTATTTAATGTCCAATGTTCAAATGGACTATAAATTAATGATTAGCTAAAGTAAATGAATAATTATAGTAAGATACTGTATGTATTATTAATATACATATTATTCTTAGTTTTGTTTATTCCTAAAGTGCAAGGGGGTTGTTAAGAGTTAATGATGACAAACGGCGCTCTGAATTTGTACTTTTTAAAAAACGTAGTGTGATAACATAATTAATTTGAAAGTAAATAATTAAACAATTTGGTCAGCATTATTTAATGCTGCAATCCAAATCCTTGTGCTTCTCCTGCTTGTGTACCCACCTTGACCACCAGGAGGCAGTACTATAAAATGTATATCGTCATTCAGCTATCTTAAATAACCTCAGATCTTGCGTTCATGAACATATGTGCTTATTTAGCGTCAAACATAATTAATTTCTTTTATTTTGTGAATTGTATGTAGGTGTTCCATTTATTGTGATTTTGCTTTAAATCCTAATTGGGTGAGCGACTAATTTTGGTAATTAAAAAAATAAATTAATAATAATAATAATAATAATAATAAAAATAAATAAATAAATAAATAAAAGACCTGATGTTTACATATGTGGGCATCACATTGTGTGTTAATCTAAAAATGATTTGATATTTAGGGTTACTGTTATTGCATTTATTATCATCTAACTCATTGCCCGCCATTGACGTCCAATTATTTTAAACTGAGAGGACTGACTGGGAATGCTCATTTTTCATTGCCATTGATGGCTCTAGATATTCAATCCATTTTGACTGTGAAGGCTGGCAGCGATCATCCTCTCTCAATACCCTATTAAGGATTAAGCCATGGTTTGATAGAGTTGGAAAAAATTCTCAAAGGATGTAAGCTGTTTTAACCACAGGCAAGTGGGCACAATTTTTTTGTCAAAAAGGCTTCTAGTTATGTTTATCATTCGTTCATATCAAGTACATGTCAGCGTTGCAGCAATTCCATGATATATTGTAGTCGTTCTGTCCAAGAGAGGAACCACATTTCTAAATTTGAGCTGAAAAGGAGGTTTGATATTTAGGGTTACTGTTATTGCATTTATTATCATCTAACTCATTGCCCGCCATTGACGTCCAATTATTTTAAACTGAGAGGACTGACTGGGAATGCTCATTTTTCATTGCCATTGATGGCTCTAGATGTTCAATCCATTTTGACTGTGAAGGATGGCAGCGATCATCCTCTCTCAATACCCTATTAAGGATTAAGCCATGGTTTGATAGAGTTGGAAAAAATTCTCAAAGGATGTAAGCTGTTTTGACCACAGGCAAGTGGGCACAATTTTTTGTCAAAAAGGCTTCTAGTTATGTTTATCATTCGTTCATATCAAGTACATGTCAGTGTTGCAGCAATTCCATGATATATTGTAGTCGTTCTGTCCAAGAGAGGAACCACATTTCTAAATTTGAGCTGAAAAGGAGGTTGGGAAAGTATGCTTTAAACATTATAATAAAGTTTCCTGACCTATAAGCATGCTAAATGTCAACAATAACTTCTGTGGTCACCCATCCTGCACAAGCCATAAAGTTACTTAACACAAATTGAGAGCACTTTGAATATGTTGTCATTATAAATGTATACAGTTGCTTGTCTCTGTGTATAGCCACACAGCACTTATCTCCATCGGAGCATGCACACTGTACTTCTCCTGTTTGTTTTTCATTGCTAAGTGAAAGGCATCACTCAGCATTTCCCGCTGGTCGGATTCAAACCACACCAAAGACAGCTGAATAATAAACGTCTGTCTTTCAAGACCTTATCGAGGCTGGAACACATCTGGCGGACGGCTTGTTTTTTTGGTTTCCACTTCGCTGAATGACATTACAGCTGAAAAATATACCGTGCCATTCGCCCTGCTCACTATGCCCCCCCCCCGGAACCAATCAGGAATATACTGTAAAAGAGCAACCTGACATCACGGACAACAGGGATGAAAGAGCCAAGAACGACTTCGCCACGTGAGCTTCAAGGGGGGAGGGTCAGCATTGATAATTAGGGTTAATGTGATTTAACGAGGGCCACCAGTCAGGCCAGCCAGGGCGACTTCCACTCGCAATCAGCGTCAGAACTGTAATTACTTAGACGTCTTGAGATGTGATGTGGTGTGGTCATGTCCCTTTTGCATGCAGTAAGTTGTTGCGTGAGAGGGTTAGCCTCCAACTAACTGGGGTTGCCAAAGACATTTTAAAGAACCAGAACCATATTGATGGTATGATGGCTTGTGGCATGGATAATGGCATTGTTGTGGTCAGGACAACCCCAAATTACTTATTTTACTCTTTTTAATTATTTGTACATCAGCAAGGATATCTTTTTATAGCAGTAGACTTGTTCCTAAAAAGTGATTTCAAAACTTCTTAGGGCAAGTGACTATTTTTGGTAATTGAGAAAAACCAACATAGACCTGGCGTTCACATACATGGATAGGAATGGGAATTGATAGGATTTTTACGACTCCGATTCCACTTACGATATTGCTTAATGATTCAATTCTTTATCGATTCTCTTAGCGATTATAATTTGGGGGAAATAGAAAAATAAACATTTTGATTGACATCTAGGCCTATCGCGATAACAAATTTTAGTGGGCGATAATATATCTCATCAATTATTGCGATATTATTGCGCCCCCCCATTTATTTTTTAACCAATTTACAATAACACAATGAGAATACAGTATATATTAATAGATCAAGTACACCCATTTAAAAGCGATACTTTACTCTTAAATTCAAAAATACTTTTTAAGAAATCACAACTAAAAACAATAGACCATGCCTCTTAAGTAAAAGACAACAATATTAAGACCACACAGAAACACTGAATAAATAAAATGTGTTTTTCAAGAAAAAAATAAATAAAATTGCACTTAATAACTTAAGCATTTAGGCAAATAAAAACTTTTCCCCTCATAGCTTCTGCAATGGTGTTCCATAGGGATGCAACGATACATTTAAGTCACGGTTCGGTACGATTTTCGAGGTTTTTTTTGCTGATGAGCAAAAATTAAATTGCCATCATATAAACATGCATTTTAGTGATAATATTTACGTGCTTACTTCTTACTGATCTGAAAAAAATTTGTATAAAAGTGCTGAGAACAATCTTTACTGTTTGTAAAGTGAGGCGGAGCACACTGCTGATTGCTACAGCTCTCTTAGCAGCTAGGTTTACTACATGAGCAAGACATCCTATTTGTGATCCGAATCCATCTGTGTCACGTACTGAATTAACAATATTTGCAACATTATCTATAGTCACTGGTATGGATTGATTTGGCCTTCTTAACTTCCATTCAGTCATGACAGTTTAGAATTCCTCGATGTAGAATATGGACTACGTGTCCCACGGGCTCATGTAGCCAATGGCATGGGACGTAGCACATCTAGTTTGGTATTTGATGATATCTAGTGTGTGCGCGCATTAAAAAAGTTAGCAAACGCCGCTGAAGTCACAACCGCTCATTACTGCACAACACCAGCATATGACAATCGACTTTCATAAACAGGACGGGTTTGAAGCACAGCGCTCTTAATTTCATTCAGCTGTTCGTTGTCAAAGCGAGGTTGTTCGTAGCAGCCAAGTCGGCAACAATGTTTTGGCGGACTTCGTTGTAAATATCCGGCATTGTGCCGAAAAATAGCCGCCCCGCGTGAAATGTCACCGGAGATGGTCTGCAGTCAATCCGGAGCACCGACGCAGCCGGTATACGTTGAACAATAGGATATAATGGGAACGATTGGCTCCGGCGCTATTTTTTGCCGGACTTGGAACGAAGATGCATTTTGCGCAGTTGGTAACAGGGAATTTGAACTTTTAACTTGTATATCTCCTAAAATGAAGGGAAAGTTACCTGTAAATGGCCCGAAAATTGGAAAGACTGGCTGTGAATGCTCTGGTTTCAATTCGCCCCTCCCAGTCTAAATGGATTGGGGGTCGAGCGTCGTCAGTGGCAGCAATAGAGTTAACTGAGTCACTATTATGGTGGAAGATTTTGGTAGCAACTTGTTGTTTCTTTTTTTTCTCAAACATTGTCACCTATTTAAAACAATATCTCGATTCTTGGCATAAGCATATCCATAACCTTTTGGGATGCAAAGTATCACGATATATCATCGATATTTTGTCACCCTTACTCAAAAATATTAATGAAAAAAGATAAATACTGTCAAATACAACAGAACTTTGCGTAGTGCAAATGTGCAAAATTAACAATTCTTTTGCGGAAAAATAAGCATGTCTGCTTTTTCAGGTAGGATACGTGACCTTTCTGGACTTATGGTGTCTCCAACAGTGGAGAACACCCTCTAAGATGGGGTGGAGAAAGCCTGCACACACAGAAAGTGTTCAGCTAGTCCAGACTGCAGGGGCAGAGTATCTCTTTTGTTGTCCCAAATATTAACAAGTTTATAATTAGGTTGGTGTAATTACATGAGGACGGTTGGATCTCATACAATATAAGAGGAATTTTCGCACAATCCTCCGTTAACTTGGATTTGTTAACTTCCTAGACATAGCTGGGGTCCGTTAACTTGGATTTGTTAACTTCCTAGACATAGCTGGGGTACTCTATGGAAAGGCCTTTTGATACTGAGTACAATAAAAGTGGTTTGGGACCAATGGGACCATCCTATCTCGAACTACGGGCGAAAATACGCGGATTGGCTGTAGTTGTAGGTGCATTTCGGGAAGTAATTTGGAACATCCACTTCCGTTAGTTGTAGCAACACAAAAATACCACCATCGGATGCGGAGGTATATACTTTTGTGTGAAATCAGTAGTCAGATGGGCCCTACGACCCACCAAATTCAAATTATTCCAAAAAAAAAATACTGATTGGTGGACTACCGACCGAAATGAGTATTAAAATTGCAAATACAATCGTTTAGGAATACTTTAGATGCATATATGTTATATTTTTCTTATAGAGTATTCGGCGAGGAATACGATAGACCCATTAATGGACTTTGGAAAAAAAATCACCATTTCTTTAAGTAGTCTCACGAATAATGACGTGGCCTGTGAAAATCATTGCAAAATTACCCGGCAGCTCTTCAGATTATACTTCGTAAGTGGTCACTCATTGAATAATCATATACTCTCACTTGATATTTCGAGCATGTGAAAAATATACAAATTACGTGACGTATTTTGTGCTGCTTGGAATCTATAAGAGAATTGTTAGAAAAACTGTATAGCGATTCCATGGAAATGAAATACACGGAAACAGTTTTCGGTCCCCATCCCTATACATGGACATCATATTTTGGGTCATGTAGGCCACACTTCTACACCAAATGTTATTATTGGAATTCTCAAAAGAATCACTTTTTGGCATAGTTTTAAAAACTGACCTAGATCCTTAATTTGTTACTGCCATTAACGAGTATAACTGTCAATTACATTTCCATTAGCAAGGTGCAGATGAATCTGATGCTGCTCCACTGTCTTGTAAACTGTTTTACTAACACAGAAATAGCAATGCACCATTTCACACAGTGGCGGAACAAATGTGAACAGAGCCCGGGTACGATGAGCATAAATGGGACCCTGCGAGGGGATCGTTCGACGGGAGGTGCTAGTGGACAATTATTCACGATAGGCCGACGTGTGTGTATGTGTGTAGGGGGTACAAGTGGAAATTTTTTTAGTGGGCCCCTCCAGATAACCTTCCAAGGGTGGATGGGAGGCTGCCAGAGATATTGTAACACTTAAAACACTATATTACAGCGCATTATCTTACTTTTCTGTTTGACTCGTCCCTCACCCAACAACACCCACTTAATGCCCGCAAATCCCTTTGGCCCCTTTGAGGCCCGGGCCCAGGTGCGGTTGCACCTATTCATTCCCAGGTCACTTCCTGTTCTTCAAAATCAACAGGAAGTGACCTATTAAATGCCCCCAAATCAATAGGAGGTGACCCTGAAATGCCCCAAAATCCACAGGAAGTGGCTGAAAATCAATTACCTTGTTGCCAGGCATTGGATGCCACTGGCGGCCATAAAAGTGGGAGGGGCCCGTTCGAAGTGGGAGTGGTTTATTCACTGCCACCCTCCCAGTTCAAATGAATTGGACGTTCACTAGTGATAAACCTACAGCAGAAGGAAGAAGATAGTTTGTTTTTCTGTTTATTAGTTGTTTTGTAGAATATCCTAGAATGATTTCCTGACCAATGTATCGATAATCGTTCTATCGCCAGATCGTGAGATCTTCGTTATCGTGAGCTTTGTATCGCAAATCGTATCGTATCATGCGTTACCAAACGGTTCCCACCCCTAGAAGAGAGTATATTCTTCCGTATTGTAGATTCAGCGTATTTATAGGCAAAAGCATTATTCTGTGGCTCGAGTAAAAGCAGTCAAAAAATATATATATATACACTCTAAATGCGCTAAAATGGCTGACGAATAGGGGTTTCTGCCTATGTCTTTTATCCATAGGTTTCAGGAAAACACAAAAATTTAACCATTTGTTGAAATTTTGACATTTATGGAATATTTTAAACATTTTTTGTAAACAAAAAGGACTATGCCAATTATTTTAACAGGGTGAGGATAAGAAAAGAGAACATGACTGACAAGGTCACCTTGTGTCAACTTTGCCTACATACGTATTCCAAATACAGTGGTACCTCTACATACAAAGTTAATTCGTTCCAGGACCTCGTTTGTAAGTCGAAACGTCGTATGTCGAGCAGGATTTTCTCATAGGGTTACATTACATAGGACTACATTATAATTAGAGGTGGGAATCTATGGGCACCTAACGATTCGATTACGATTACGATTCAGAGGCTCCGATTCGATTTTAAATCAATTATTGATCCCCCCCCCGAGCCCCCCTGCCTTTGATGTGTTGTACATTAGTTCCAAAATTGTTAAAACATCCTCTCAGCTAAACCAAACTAATATTTCATTATCAAGTTAACAGTTAGAAACAGTAAATAAAATACTCAAGTCCCCATTCTGTATCAGCAGCTTTAAACTACATTCAATTAATTGAATGATGTGAATTAACCGTTAAAGTTATTAAAACTGCTAACGTTATTCCATAATTTTCCTTGTGCCTACTTTCAACATGTCAATGTTTTAAAACTGTTTCTTCATTTAAAGATAGATTCAAGTCAAGATTTTGTCGATTTAGGAGTATTTTAGATAAAACGTTATTTAGGTTCGCTGCAACAGAGTCTTCTAGAGAAGTCTACTGCTTTACGATGGCGGCTGTTTACAACGTGGCAAGTACTAAATGGCAAGTCTTTCATTTCGCATCTAGTTCTCTTTATATGTTTTAACACCGCCGTCGTCTGTCATTTTGCATCTACTTCTACATATATGTGATATCTATTATGGCCGTATGTGTCCGTATGTTTTTAGCAACTAGCAACTGAGCGTTGTTTGAAGCAGCTGTCGGACGCAGTCAGGTATTATTGTTTTTTTATCTAGCGGCATGAGTTGTACATTTTTACTCTCTGTCCGTTCCTCATTGTGTCCCGAAGACCGCGTTAACTGTGTTTTAGTTCTGCTTTACCTGGTATAATTCAATAATCGGAATTTGGATGTTTTTGAATCGTTCTCGAATCTTTCACGGCCGAATCGCGAATAATCTAAGAATCTGACATTTCACACGCCTCTAATTATAATCTCATTAATTCGTTCCACAATCTGAAAACCTACACTAAATCCTTAATAAATGCTGCTGGTACTATTGCAAATAGTAATAACATGGAGCAAAATCAATAAATTATGAAGAAAAATCGGACTAATAATATAACAATAGTAAGAATAATAATAATACCTTTAATAATGTAACGAATGGGGTTCCAATGTGGTGGATGTGTTTTGCGTGATGTACCTGAACGCACTGCGTGGCTGACTTGACAGAGTAAGGGAGGGAAGACTTTTTACTTTCACTTTGTTCAGCTGCAGCGGACAATAGGCATGTGTTGCGCAAGTTCTGAAATAAACGTTTAAAAACCTGACGAAGCTGGCGATTTTTGGCGATGTTACCACAACAATAATTGTCACCTTAACTTATAAAGACTGGCGAACGGAAGGCGGAGGAGGACCGTCGAGATTCCACACCACCATTCTCATATTTTTGTATCATTTCCATCTTGATTTCATGGTAAGCCTCACCTTTTTCATTTTTTCGCCACCTGCGCTAACATTCTTGGAACCCATGTTGATTTCTCTTACGAGAAAATCCGTTGTGCGTCAGTGTTGCGGGAAAACAAAGAAACCGCGGCGCTGTCATAAATCGTCGTATTTCGAGCATGTTGTCGGATGTAGAAACAAATGGCGAGTCAAATTTTACGTCGGATTTTGAAAAGATCGTGTGTCGAAGAGATCGTATGTCGAGGTACCACTGTACAAGTTAGTGTGTTGAGTTTTACTTGCAAGTCAAAGCAAACAACACATTGAACTCTGAAGTCGAGTCACGAAAAATTCAAGGCTCACTATGCATTTGAGGAAATGTAACGTATGGCCTACCAAGTAAAAATGCACTCCATTGAGTATTTCCACATAATGCATCCTGACTGAAAGAGGTTCAAAACTGTGCCACTTTCTCCTAGTGTTGAGGTGCAGCTACTTATTAACTCAAAGACACTGTGAGCCTCAGGGCCATGTAGCTTGTCCATATGACCTTTTCACATTATTTCTGGCAAGGTAAGCGAAACAAGGGCCTGATTGCTAGAAAGCTTACCAAACACACAAAGCTATAATCATCTCATCGTTATATGCCACGCCAACGCACCACATTACCATTTCCGCATCCCATCCATGCATGGGTTAACGTTCAGCCAGTTGAGTCCATCCTGGCCAGTCAGCAGAATGTTATGAATGGGCACAATGTGAAACCCCCAAAAAGTCTGTGTCCAAGGCTGCCAGCGAAAGAATGTTCGCCTCTGTGTAATTAACTTCTTTTTCTATGAGAACACGATGAGGGCTCTGGGAATTTTCTGTTTCTGTCATCGTCATGTTTAGACTCCAAACATAACACATACAGAGCATATATAGACTAACTCGGGCCATAATCTCAAGCAAAGCTTGACTAATGACAGAGACAAGTGAACGTAGATCTTAAAAGCAACAATATGTAGCAATTTCACCCAAAAATAGGACTTGATCGGGGGTGCCTATTACGTTGATCACAACGCTAGTGTGGGTAGCTCGTGGCATCTATTTTTCTTTTCAACCCCCTGAGCACCCCTGGGCTTGATGATTAGTTGATTGTATTGATTAACCCTTTAATGCCTGCGATATGAAGCAATTGTCAGAGAATCACAAAATTTGAAAAATAAGGTCTTAATGAAACCTTTTTTTCAAATTTGTAAAAAAGAAAAAAAAAAATAGGGTTAGGGTTTAGGGTTAGGGCTCTAATAACTATAACCTTTGCTAAATCCTGTTTTTTTTCTCTCATGGAACCTGCAGATGCATGAGTTGAGTTGACTGGCATCTTTTTTTTTTTTTTTTTTTTTTTTTTTGAGGAAAGATATTTCTAAATTCAGAATTTGTCTCAAAATGAAATTCTAAGTGTATCAAATGTGATACATTTGGCAAAAAGGGGTTAACAATTTCACTGCTAGCCTAAGGACAGTATTATTCGCGAGTATGTGCTTCTGTATTTAGCAAAATAAGAATTTTTTTTATTAAAAACTTTTTTATTATCTATCTATTACTAATTACCTTAAAAACACAGATAAAAAGCAATAGATGACTAATCCATTTCAACTGGGAGGGGCTGGCAGCGTATAACCACTTCCAACTCCCAGTAAAAATGGATTGGACATCCGTCAATGGCAGCCAAAGCGTTAAACCGAGTTCATTGATTAGCATGATCTTTTGAATTTTCTTCTACTAAGAGGCGAAAAAAAATATTCCTAACTATAAATAACCACTTTGGGCCATATTTTCGACCGAGGGTATCTGCTTTTGAAACTTCATCTGCTGTAACTACTAAGCATGGCACAGTACTGAAAATGCATTAGATATACTTACCAAAATACATACACATACTGTAGTTTTATGATGACAGTATAGTAATTATAGAGGCCCTCCTTCTCTTAGAATAAGGATGGGGGGTGGAGAGAGCAAAAAAACGAGCGCTTCAGTAATCTATCCAGCTTCAAATCGCAGCAGAGTGACTGAGCCTGGGGGCATTGTGGGGGGGTATATGCACAAGTCATAATGCATTTGACAAATAGTCAGCCCCGCTGCTAAAACAGGCATTTTTACAGAGAAAGTGGCCTTCAGCGCTTGCAAACAAGCCTCCCACTCGGGGAGGACGCGCGGGGGCTTCACAAAGATTAGGAGGGATCTCTAGGCCCGATGTAAAGATGACTCACGGTGATTGTGCGAGTAGCAGCGGACAAGTTGGACGCAACTGAGAGAAGCTCACGATGCCCGATGGGTAAAAAAATGAAATCTTTTCTTAAACTCACATTTTTGTAAAAATGCCAATCAAGAACTCTTGCACTCCCATTCCTTTTATGCCTTCCTCCATCAAACACAATGCATGAGCATAAAATCACATCTGCAGACTCCCTTACAAAACAGTGAGAGCTTTTGTAGATAGATTATGACATGCATAGTAATCATTTGCACATAGTAATCATTTGCAAAGTGGGCCATATCGTGCTAATATCCTGGTTTACATACAGTATACCTGTCAGAGAGAACATTACATACTGCCACCACTCATACACCTGTTGCCATGTACTGTACTGTATTCTGCTGGTAATACTGTTGGTCACCAGCCAATTTCAGGGCACACAGACAAAAGCCAACCAAGAATTCACACCTACATTCAAATCTATAGCAATTTAGTTATTCTAATAAATTCCATCCATTCCTTAGAGAATCCATCACACACAAAATATCCTCTTTGCAATGTCGAGTATCGCCAAAAGGTCATAACGAGCTGAAGCTCATCGTTATTCAGCAGTTAGGCAGTTGAAGGTATCTTCACAGCTGTTACTTGACGTTATACGATACTGCCGCGTACCTGCCCACCAGCCTCATAACAGCAGCTATACAGGATGTTATGTAACTAGACCAATACAGAAACATACTGTTGATTGTGACTTTTTATTACTTTTATTTTTAAGGACTGGTATTTGAACCGGAAAGTTAACAGAAGACCAGAACGAAGCAGGCTTTTCTCAATGTTGGCTGAAAAAAGCCACAAGCCTCCCGTCAACCCCTAGGCTGCTTTAAATCACCTTTTACACATATTGTCACTGCCAATACCAAGATGTGGTCCATATGGCCCTCTAAAGTAAAAGGTCTGCTTTAGTGAGTCATCAAAGTACACTTTAAACATTGTCTTCCGTTCAGTATCCATTCAGTAATAAATCACTGTAAAAGATAATGTACAATTAACAACAAGTGTTAATTCCTCGACATTACATATTGAGGCTTCTTTAAAGTAGTTACATTTACAGCGCTGCCCACAGCCAGACACCGAACCCAGAAATAATAATGAGCGCAAACATTTGTGTGCCTCAATCAACACAAATAGCACAATGGGGCCAACAAATCCCCTAATGTATTACTTTTAAGGCTTTTAAGGCACATTGTAGTCAGAGACTCAACCCACTAAAGAGCATCATTAGTAAACAATAAGCCACAAATATAAACTGGTATTCTGCAAAAGTGACAAACGAGCTTACAGGGTACCATACTTGTGAAACAATATCCACAGGAGCAGATGCATGTTCACTGGCTTTAACAGACGCACATACTGAAGAGTTAAATCACATGACATGAAGTAAGACATAAGACCAACCGTTTTTTCAATAACGCCTTGAGATATGAATTCAATTTGTTCCATAACCACGCTTGTACCTCTAATTACTCGGAACCAGTTGAAATGAATGTAAATGCGTTAATCCGTTTGAGCTTTCCTAAAAAACAATAAAAACTTGTACGGGCCTACTTGTATAATGTAAAAATTTGTATAGTGTTTCAAAATCTGTCAGTTGTACGGCAGTGATGTTAATCATTCTACATAACGGATAAAGAACATATGATTGTGAGTACAGGCATATTGTCTTTGTACATTTTGCTCCAGAACCATTTGTTTTCAATACGTTGCTTGAAGGATCAAAGTGTTGCAACATAGATGCTAATTAGCATTGGTAATTACTTCAATTAATTGAGTAATGAGAAGTTTTGTATTAACTAATTGGCTGCCATTGACGGCAGTGGACATCCATTTGGACTGGGAGAGGCTGGCAGCAAATGATTGCTGCCAACTGTCCCAGTCCAAATAAATTGGACGTCTATCGTTGTCAACGACAACCAATGATTTTTTTGTTTTAAAAATCACGTTTTTGCCTGTTTAATGTTTAGTTTGACAGTCAATATCTTTATTTAATTCATTGTTTACTGCCATTTATTGTAGTGCGTTGCACTGAGTTTACAGCCAACATACAATACACCACTCGTATCTCAAGTCTGCATTAACAAGTCAAAGCAAATGAATCAAATAAAATGAGGGTCAAAAGACAGCTCGTGTCAAGGAAACAAAAGCCAATTCACTCTTATCTCAATGCACCACTGTACAGTTATGAGAATGTTTTGGGGGTTTTAATCATAATTCCACGTACTGTGTAACCCTCAAGCTGTAGGAGCACAATTTGGAAACACATACATTCGTGTCCCTTTATCAAAACTAGTTTACTTTCAAGGTTGTTTAAATTTTAAAAAAGCATGCATTTGTGCACTTTCCCATCCATCTTATCACAAGAACTATATAAATCATACTAAAAGATGCATTGAGACTCGTAAATGAAAATTCAACGCAGCTGGTGGAGAGTGATCCTACAATCACTACGCAGCGGATAAACATTAAAACAGGTGCATGGAGGCTATTGGGGGACCATTTTATGTACTGTATAGTAATAAACACAAAGTTATGGCGCCAATGCATGCTAAGCCCTGCGCAGTTGTTTCGCGCAAAAAAAAAAAAGGGAAAAAAAAGTGGAGCACTTGTCATGCTTGCGATGGATGCCGTGCAAAGAGGTGAAAAGTAAAAAGAGTAGTTGTTTTTACCTTGTTGGAGTGGTAATAGTCCAAAGTGGAATCAGGCGCTAACGTGCACGCACCCACGCTGGAGGGGGGAGCCGGGTAGAACCTGACGTCCATAGCAGGGTCCGCGGGACTGGCGAGAGTAGAGCTCCAGTTGAATGTGCCCCTCGCTCTCTCTCCTTCTCTCTCTCTCTCTCTGTTTATCGCTACCTTTTTTTTGCTCTCTCTCTTTCTGTACTGTTGTAGTTGAGAGCGCGCCTTCCTCATCCAGGCGCCTGGCGAACTGCGCCCTCGCGTGGCCAAGTGGGAATTCGCTGCCTTATTTGAAATAGCTAGAAATTACCTCTTTTAGAGAGAGAGAGAGAGAGAGAGAGAGAGAGAGAGAGAGAGAGAGAGAGAGAGAGAGAGAGAGAGAGAGTTGTTTGGTTGTTTTGACTATTATTTCATTTATTAAAAGGTTAGGATTAAAAAGCTTGCAAAACAGCCGGACAAAACAAAATAATCAACAAATTTATCATTATTACGAATCAGATGCCATTACTGAGCTGTGTTAAGATGGTAATAATTTAAATATAGTAAAAATAGTAATGTAATGAACTGGAAAAAATAATTACATACTGTGGGGCAAATAAGTATTTACTCAACCACTAATTGTACAAGTTCTCTCACTTGAAAATATTAGAGAGGCCTGTAATTGTCAACATGGGTAAACCGCAACCATGAGAGACAATGTGGGAGAAAAAAAACAGAAAATCCCATTGTTTGATTTTTAAAGAATTTATTTGCAACTTATGGTGGAAAATAAGTATTTGGTCAATACCAAAAGTTCATCTCAATACTTTGTTATTTACCCTTTGTTGGCAAAAACGGAGGCCAAACGTTTTCTGTAACTCTTCACAAGCTTTTCACACACTGTTGCTGGTATTTTGGCCCATTCCTCCATGCAGATCTCCTCTAGAGCAGTGATGTTTTGGGGCTGTCGTTGAGCAACACAGACTTTCAACTCTCTCCACAGATTTTCTATGGGGTTGAGATCTGGAGACTGGCTAGGCCACTCCAGGACCTTGAAATGCTTCGTACGAAGCCACTCCTTTGTTGCCCTGGCTGTGTGTTTGGGATCATTGTCATGCTGAAAGACCCAGCCACATCTCATCTTCATCTCCTTGCTGATGGAAGGAGATTTTTACTCAAAATCTCTCGTTACATGGCCCCATTCATTCTTTCCTTTACAAAGATCAATCGTCCTGGTCCCTTTGTAGAAAAACAGCCCAAAAGCATGATGTTTCCACCCACATGCTTCACAGTGGGTATGGTGTTTTTTGGATGCAATTCAGTATTCTTTCTCCTCCAAACACGAGAACCTGTATCTATTTTGGTTTCATTTGACCATAACACATTTTCCCAGTCCTCTTCTGGATCATCCAAATGCTCTCTAGCAAACCACAGACGAGCCTGGACGTGTACTTTCTTCAGCAGGGGGACACGTCTGGCAGTGCAGGATTTGAGTCCCTGGCGGCGGATTGGGTTACTCATAGTAGCCTTTGTTGCTGTGGTCCCAGCTCTCTGTAGGTCATTCACTAGGTCCCCCCTTGTGGTTCTGGGATTTTTGCTCACCGTTCTTGTTATCATTTTGACGCCACGGGGTGAGATCTTGCATGGAGCCCAAGATCGAGGGAGATTATCAGTTTTTCTTGTATGTCTTCCAAGCGTTTTACCTATTGCAGATTCAGTCTTCCACGCCTGGTGCAGGTCTTTGGTCTTGGCCGTAGTGGAGTTTGGCGTGTGACCGACTGAGGTTGTGGACAGGTGTCTTTTATATACCGATAATGAGTTAAAACAGGTGCCATTAATACAGGTAACGAGTGGAGCCTCGTTAGACCTCGTTAGAAGAAGTTAGACCTCTTTGACAGCCAGAAATCTTGCTTGTTTGTAGGTGACCAAATACTTTTTTTCCACTCTAATTTGGAAATAAATTCTTTAAAAATCAAACCATGTGATTTTCTGTTTTTTTTTTCCACAATCTGTCTCTCATGGTTGAGGTTTACCCATGTTGACAATTAAATGCCTCTCTAATCTTTTCAAGAAGGAGAACTTGCACAATTGGTGGTTGACTAAATACTATTTGCCCCACTATATATAAAATTATTTAAAAAAGAAAATTG
Organism: Corythoichthys intestinalis; assembly: GCF_030265065.1. Lineage (NCBI taxonomy): Eukaryota > Metazoa > Chordata > Actinopteri > Syngnathiformes > Syngnathidae > Corythoichthys > Corythoichthys intestinalis. The sequence continues at coordinate 21,686,862 of NC_080403.1, read as the reverse complement.
TAATGACTGTTAGTACTTTTGATAATAAACATAACAAGAATAATAGATGCTATAGTGGTTGACTGGTTGGTTAACACATCCATTGAAAATAAAAATAACAAAATCTAGGATTAAATGTAATTTTCCAAAATAAAAAGACTGATTTAATCTACAATAGTGAGTTTATTGCAGAAAACTTTCAAATCCTGGTGGTAGAGAAGCTCACGGGTGGCCCATCATGTTTTAGGGGGGGGGGGAAATCAAATAACAATGTTCAGTTAAAAAGATTTTTTAACCCTTTAAGACCTGAGCCTATTTAGTCCGAATTTGCATGCCTTTGATGTTGGCTTTATATTTCAAAGAAAAAAATGTTCACAATATCTTGGTTGGGTCCCTTATTCAGGACACCATAACCTTTATGTCCAAACAGTTATTTTCTTCACTGACCAATTACAACCCAAAATTGGACCCAAAATGACAAAAAAAAAAAAAAAAAAAAAAAAAAAATCTCCAGTCAAAATTTGTAATATTGATGTCCCATTAACAACCAAAAACGCTTGACGAACCGTTTTGAAGCCTGATATTATTAATTCAATTTGTTAGGAGAAATATTCAACAGAAAAAAGTAAGAATAAAGAGTTTTATATTTGACATTTCAATACAAACAGCAGGTATGGTCATAGGCGTTTTTGGCCTTTACACCTACAATGGTCAAAACAAGTTACAGACAGTAGACCAGTACTTCTCAAATGGTGGGGCGCGCCCTCCCAGGGGGGCGCAGAGCGATGCCAGGGGGGGCGCGAGTGACCTCGGGGAACATGCTTTTATTTTTTTTATTTTTTTTTGCCGTACTAGAATAAAGTGTACTTGCACATCCACTCCGTGGGTGGCAGTGGCGCTCTCATTTTCAAAGTGCGTGCAGTATTTTTGAAGTAAGCAAGAGCACACGGAAGAGACGAGAAGACTCATGCAGAGCTGGACTCACGCAGCGACCCACTGTCTTCTTCGGTTCTCACGTGTCCGGCCGAGAAGTGCCGTTTTCGGCTTGGGATCGTCACGACCACCGCCCTCACCTACGGTTCTACCTCGGCCGCCGAGAATGCGCTTTTTTCGGGCCGTTTGCCTTTGACTTTTAATATAGTGGGAAATGAGGAAAGACCACTGTTTACTGAGTCTAAAATGATTATAGCGGAGAAGCCAAATCAGTTAAGACGCCACTTAAAGACATTCGACCTCAATCTCATTGATAAGCCGCTTGATTGTTTTTCAGCGAAAATGTGCCGAATATTGCCAATTGTCACAATCGTCCCGCTTTGTCAGTGTTATATCAGTAAACCAGTGAATCAGCGAAAATAAAAACTTTCCTTCTGTCCAAAGACTTTTTTTCCCCCCCCTTCTATTCAGTTTTGTTTTTCGGTCAAATTTTTTGGCACGTTGTCCTGAAGAGTAAATGTTTCTAATTAATTTGAATTTGTTATTATTTACTGATTTTATTACATTTTATTTTTCAGTATCAAATGGTCAAAAATGTACCTTGAGTGTATTTTTACAGTTTGGATGTGACTTTTTTTTTTTTTTTTTTAACTTCAGGCAAATTGATGCGCGTTAAGTCTTTTCTGTTACAAGCAACACAATGTTAAAAAAGTTATACTTTATTATAAGTTGATCTATGTTACTTTTTTTCTTTAATAGAAAAAAAAGGACACAATGTTAGGCTGAGGCGTACTTATAATAGTAATATAGACGAATGATACTATTTACAGTGGTGGCAGAGAGTTGGGGGGGGGCGCGAAACATTTACGTCTTCCTTGGGGGGGCGTAACAGAAAATAATTGAGAAGCACTGCAGTAGACCAACAGTGTACAGTAGTGAAAAAAAAACATATACTGTACATATTATCCAACACAAAAATGGTTTGGGGGATATCTCTTTGTGAGGTTAGGTATTGTACCCATCACCTTATTAAAAGTATATGCTGGCCAAAAGTATTGGCACCCCTGCAATTCTGTCAGATAATGCTCAGTTTCTCCCAGAAAATGATTTCAATTACAAATGCTTTGGTAGTAATATCTTCATTTATTTTGCTTGCAAATAAAAGCACAAAAGAGAATGGAGAAAAAATAATAAATCATCATCATTTTACACAAAACTCCAAAAATGGGCCGGACAAAAGTATTGGCACCTTTTGAAAAATCATGTGATGCTTCTCTAATTTGTGTAATTAACAGCACCTGTTACTTACCAATGGCACTTAGCAGGTGGTGGCAATAACTAAATAACACTTGCAGCCAGTTAAAATAGATTAAAGTTTAGTCAACCTCTGTCCTGTGTGTGTACCACATTGAGCATGGAGAAAAGAAAGAAGACCAAAGAACTGTCTGAGGAATTGAGAAGCAAAATTGGGAGGAAGCATGGGCAATCTCAAGGCTACAAGTCTATCTCCAAAGACCTGAATGTTCATGTGTCTATCGTGCGCAGTGTCATCAATAAGTGTAAAGCCCATGACACTGTGGCTATCCTCCCTAGATGTAGACAGAAAAGAAAAGTTGACGAGAGATTTCAACGAAAGATTGTGCGAATGGTGGATAAAGAACCTCAACTAACGTCCAAACAAGTTCAAGCTGTGCTGCAGTCCGAGCATACAACAGTGTCAACCCATACTATCTGTCGGCGTCTAAATGAAAAGGGACTCTATTGTAGGATACCCATGAAGAACCCACTTCTGACCCAAAGACATAAAAAAGCCAGGCTGGAGTTTGCCAAAAATTACCTGAAAAAGCCAAAAACGTTTTGGAAGAATGTTCTCTGGTGAGATGAGACAAAAGTAGAGCTTTTGGGAAAAGGCATCAACATAGAGTTTACAGGGGAAAAAATGAGGCCTTCAAAGAAAAGAACACGGTCCCCACATGAGGTTCCCTGATGTTTTGGGGTTGCTTTGCTGCCTCTGGCACTGGACTGCTTGACAGTGTGCATGGCAAGTCTGAAGACAAACAACAAATTTTGCAGCATAATGCAGGGCCCAGTGTGGGAAAGCTGGGTCTCCTTCAGAGGTCATGGGTCTTCCAGCAGGACAATGCCCCAAAACACACTTCAAAAAGCACTACAAAATGGTTTGGGAGAAAGCACTGGAGACTTCTAAAGTGGTCAGCAATGAGTACAGACCTGAATCCTACAGAACACTTGTGGACAGATCTGAAAATGGCAGTGGAGAAGGCACCTTTCAAATCTCAGAGACCTGGAGCAGTTGGCCAAAGAAGAATGGTCTAAAATTCCAGCACAGATTGTAAGAAACTCAACGGTGGATACCGGTAGCGGTTGTTCGCAGTTATTTCGTGTAAAGGTTGTGCTGAAGGTGCCAATACTTTTGTCCGGCCCCTTTTTGGAGTTTTGTGTAAAAATTATAATGATTTATTTATTTTTTTCATTCTCTTTTGTGTTTTTTCATAGCAAGCAAAATAAATGAACATATGATTACTAAAGCATTTGTAATTGCAATAATTTTCTGGGAGAAATTGAGCATTATCTGACAGAATTGCAGCACACACACCCATACACAAATTGAAAAGATGGATAGTGGAAAAAAAATCAAACATAACATTGAAAAAGTCTTTAAAAAAAATTTTGACAATAAAATAGTTAAGTTCAATTTTTTCAGGCATGCCATTCAGATCCTCCTTGAACAAGACAAAGGGCTACGTCATACACTACATAACACAGCCCACTCTTCCGCTGTTTGGGCTGTCCGCCTGTCACTCTTCCCAACTCGCTGACTCATCCGAAGAAAACAACCACAAATCTCATCCATCTACTTCCTCGAGCTGATGAAATAATGTATTAGCTTGCGCTAAATTTAGTTTTCGATTCATTCAGCACGTTTCAAAGTCGCTTGCTACCTTGTCTCCTTCTGCTTGGGTGGCGCCTCGCTCGGCAATTTATTAAAAATGTTCACATTACGTCCTTCCTTCTTGACATGACAAAGGCGCCTGGGATATGTAGTCTTTAGTAGACATGTGCCGGTTACCGGTTTCACGGTTTACCGTGGTGTGAAAACGTTGCGGTTTCAAAACCACTAAAATTTTCCGTCATACCTTAGTACGGTATTCGCTATTTTTCATGTGCCAAAATGCAGCCGAAGTGGCTTGGTGCGGCAGCGCTCACCCCTTCCCGTTTGTTGCCGTGAGTGTCAGTGACGCTATTCTGCTAAATAGCCAGCAAACCCAAATACAAATCCTCCAAACACAAGGCGTACTTTTCTTCAATTTATTGAGCTCTCAAATCGTGGTGAAATATACAAATGAATACATTTAAAACGTTGTACAATTGTATTTTTCCACGTGTGATTAGGTTCAACAGAATAGCAGTAGCACCATTAAAAAGTTCGCCAAAAACAAAACACACATTTTCATTTCAAATTCAATATACAAACTAACTAAAACTTACAAAGACGAATGTTAGCCTAGGCTAAGCTGGGACAGCAGCTTCGTTGTGGTTTTATGTCTCACAGCCGCTGAGAGAGAGTGACAAGCTTGAATGAAGGGGGGAAAGAAAAAGAATCGCGTCAAAGATCGCTAATTGAGAAAGGAGGTCTCACTCCTCACTTTTTTTTTTTTTTAAATTAGATGAAACCTTTCCTCAACAATATTTACATTTTAACATTTATAAAACTAACTTATACATTTTTAACTAACTTATTAACTTATGAATTCTTTGTTCTTTTTAACACAAAGGCATGGCATCATGTAGACTAGAGTTGAAAAAGGTGGCTGAAAATGGCAAAACTTCACTTGAGCTTCCCCCCTCAAAAAAAGTCATACAGTATATATTTTTAATTTTATTTAGAAGTCTTTTTACTTTTTATAGCAATTATTTTGTTCTTACTCTAATATTGAGCAACTTGAGCTGTGGCTGTGGGTATAGTCTAGGTTGAATTTATTTAATTTTATAAAAAATATTTGTTATTTTGTGTTAATTTATTTATTTTCACATTATATTCATGTTCCAATTTACAAATATGTTTTGAAAAAAAATCCTGTTCAATGGAAATTTTTTTTTTTTTTTTTTTTTAAACCCATACATCTCAAAATTTTGGAGCCATAATTGCAATACCGTGATACCGTGAAACCGCGGTATTTTTGCTCACGGTTATGAATCTCATCTCGTGAAAATCTCATACCGGCACATGCCTAGTCTTTAGCGGTGCTTTCGGTTTTGAAAAAGGACAAGAAATGATGGAAATAATATATGGAAATATGATGGACATAAACACATGGTCCATGTAGCGTTTTAATGCTTATATAAGAGCGTAACAAAACTATAAAACTCAAATGACATTGTCTCCAGTTTTATTTGGTTGACTGACTTCAAGTAAAAACTGCTGTGGACCTCAACTTCCGCACTTGGAAATGAGACCAAACAGTGGCACGTAGGTGACGTTATTACAGCGTGAAATGGCTTCAAAGATGATATACGTAATTTTGTCGCCACCTACAGTTAACCAATATTTGTTATCATAAACCATTCATCCCCAACACTTTAACACAGTTACAGTCTTTAAATACAGTTTGAATAAACAACCAAAAATACAACGCAATTCAGTGCAATGGCACAGAGCTTGGACAGTTTTGCTCACATGTTGACCATAAGATGTCGCTTTGTGCTAGTAAACACATGACCAGATACGTTTAAAATAGGGTGTATACTTTTTATACTTTTTTGTAGCACTGTTTTAGCCTGAAGGAGTCACAGGCTTGGGGCAAGAAAAGTCTGATGCCCCGCCAGGCTTATAAAGCATTGGCGGAAACCCTGCAACAGACTGAATAATTACGTGGGGATAGTCTAACATTGCACTTTATAAAATTAAATGGGGTACTAAAAAAAGACATTTAAAAACAGTGGAAACTTTTAACAGATGACTACTCTCAAAATACAATAAAAAGAAATGAAAGAATGAATTGTTTTAACTGTTCTTGCTTTATTGGCTCATCGCAGTAAACCATAATGGGTCTGGGAGTTGAATAATTAGCAGTACAACTGTATTAAATGTATAAAATCCATAATTTCATGATTTAATTAAAAAAGCAATCACATCATAAACATGAAAAAATTACTATTATTTTAAAATCTCAATTTCCTCATGAGACCACTACAAGCAATCAAGTTCATTTCTATGCCCCATCTCAGTATTCAATTGATTTAAGTCCATTCATATTAAGACCCATAGACATGCTTTACTCAACTAATTATTCACATGAAAATATTTCTCTCTTCACTGTGAATATAATTTTAATCATTATTTTTAAATTCTAGCCTTCTAGATTCATTTTTAGCGCTAACTTAATGTACCAAACAAGCATCCTCGCCCTACAAAGAGTTAACCAGCTTGTTTGACACACTCATAGTTGACCTCTGGTGTTTTAAATGTTACACACACTGATTCAGTCTTGACTGCGCATATACACAGGCAGAGAAAATAGTCTCACTCACACAGTGGTTGACACAACAGGATGTAAGTGCAGAACAATGTCCAAGCAGAACCCAGAGAAGGAAAATAACATGCTTATGGCCAAAATGTTTTTCCATGACAGGTTTGTTGCTCATCTTACGCAACATGGGGACACACTTTGGTCTACACTTTAGTCCAGCTGTCCTGATTTTGACCCCATACAGTTTTGCATCACCACTCACACATAAGTACTTCATAATACAGCTCACGACAACGTCAAAGGCGTGGCAGGAGTTTCTGGCCAGCAATGGGTGTGTCCTCAACAATTTAGTTTCTAGTATATTTCATTTTACCATGTCAACTTGACTGCTTGTCATTTATCAGTGATGAAAGTCAAGTGGAAAAAAGATGGATACATTAAAGTGTTATCAAATATTTGACAACAGCCATCCATATTCTTCCAATTATAATGATATATTAATGTTTGCTGCTTTCCCATGTCAATGTGAATACTTCTTTAATTGCACACTAATGTACAATAGAAGAAAGTTGTCAATTGAAGGAAATGCGCAAACAGCAACAAGAAAATAGTTGCAGGAATTTCTGGCAATTACTGCCTGTGTACCACATCCAGAGTGACAATTGTCCTTTGTGTATTATAATTCTGTCTTACTTTAACCTCTTGATGAATTTATATACTACTCTTTTCGTGCTATGAACAATGCTTGACTTCCAATCATAATAATAATAATAATCATAATAATAATAATAATAATAATAATAAAATAATAAAACATGTTTAATTTTTTGAATGAATAAATAATAATAAAAAAATAATTCTCTATAATAATAAAAAAATAAAACATGTTTATTTTTTGTAATAAATAAATAATTTTTTTTTTTTTAAAAATCTCTATAAATATAAATATTTATTTATATGTGTAATTATATTTTATATATGGCGGAAAACACTCAAGGGACTTAAAGTTCCGCTCTGAGACCCCCAATTTGTTCAAATTTCAAAATTGTCCGAAACGTAAGTGTGATACATCATTGGAAAGCTTAAAATCTCCATTTTCTGACGGAAGAAAAATTTTGAACAGGAGGGCATTTAAAAAAAAAAAAAAAAATTAAACAGTGGTCGAGGAGTGGTCGAGATTTTCTTTTTCATATATTTACCCCTTTAAACGTTTTTTTCCCCCAATTTTTCTTTCTTTGGATCGATTATTTATCATCTAACATATCGTAGAAAATGCGACAGTAACAAAAAAATACAATTAAGCGATAGTTATGAGGTAGATATCCGTAACTTTTTTACAGACGCCATTTTTTTCATTGTGACGTCATTTGTTTAAAAGTTTAAAATATGCGAGTGAATAATTTTTTAAAGTCGTATTTTTTTTAAACGAAATATTAGACATTAATTAATTATTGTAAGCTAAAAATGACATTTTGAATAATAAATATAATTAATTAACTTAGTTTTATGGCTGATAGACGACGTCTGTGAAAGGGGATTTTCAGGGTAAAACGGACAAATTAAAAATAGTTTGGGGGCTTCATGCGCCATGAATCTGCTATGGCAGCATATAAACATATTATTCTACCAAACACAACAGTTGTTTTGGCTTAAAATACGGCAGTTTCTTTAAAAGAGGAGTGCAAGAGCAGAAACTGCTTTTTCAGACTTGTCTGTGTTTTCCGCCATATGTATACATATTTTTAAAATTAATATTCCATTCACTTCTACAGTATTTGTTTCTTCTATTTTCTTCTGAGTGTTTCATTTTTGTTCTCTTTTATTTATTTATTTTTTAATTTAGGGTTTTCCCATTTTTTGTCCATTTACTTATGTCCACCCCACCACCCCCCACCCCCGCCCAACGCTTTTTGATGTATACTTGTTAAATTCGGGCATCAAGGGGTTAAGTGCTTGGACTTTTGCACAGTACATTAGCGATGACGTACGATGCGGTGATGTCGTCAGTAAGTACAGAAAATATGACATACAGCAACATCAAAGTACTGCCTTACATTTGACAACAATCTCCTGTATTCACATTTTAAATCTTGTTCTTATTTTTTGCTTTTTTGCCATGTCAACATCACTGCTTCACTTTCTCACGCTATTGTTGGAGAAATGGAGAAAATATGACATACCAAAGAGCAGCAGGAATTTCTGGTGGCCTCTATGTGACAATAATCACCAATTCTGTGACGTGTCCTACTTTTCACTGCTTTACCACCATGACTGATTGGCTTTTGTTGAGTGCTGTTAAATATAGCGTCAGTGAACAGTGGAGAAAATATAGCACAAAGCCACATCAATTTACAGTTCTAAACATGACAACAATCTCCTATGTTCTTCATATTTCATTTATGAGCCACATTTTATTGCTTTACAATGTCGGTATAACTGCTTGTCCTCGTGCTGTGTCCTACAAGTGACAAGAAACTATATTTACTTTTTATCATTTTACTATGTCAACATTACACCTTTCTCACAAGACTCAAATCCACTTTTATCATCAGAAGGAAAAAATGTGGTGGACAACAACTGCTGGTTGTGACTTACACATTTTAACAATATCCCACACTCTATTTTTGTTAAACTTATGGACAAAAATCTTTCGTACTATATTTTCATACTTTTTTGTTGTTGTTGTTGTTACTGTTTACCATGTCAGGACCCCCCCCCCCCCCCCCGAAAATCTCATTGTTTGTTTTCTAAAGAATTTATTTTCAAATCATGGTGGGAAATAAGTATTTGGTCAATACCAAAAGTTCATCTCAATACTTTCTTATGTACCCTTTGTTGGCAATAACGGAGGCCAAACGTTTTTTGTAACTGTTTACAACCTTTTAACACACTGTTGCTGGTATTTTGGCCCATTCCTCTATGCAGATCTCCTCTAGAGCAGTGATGTTTTGGGGCTGTCGTTGGGCAACACGTAGTTTCAACTCTCTCCACAGATTTTCTATGGCGTTGAGATCTGGAGACTGGCTAGGCCACTCCAGGACCTTGAAATGCTTCTTATGAAGCCACTCCTTTGTTGCCCTGGCTGTGTGTTTGGGATCATTGTCATGCTGAAAGACCCAGCCACGTCTCATCTTCAATGCCCTTGAAGATGGAAGGAGATTTTCACTCAAAATCTCTCGATACATGGCCCCATTCATTCTTTCCTTTACACAGATCAATCGTCCTGGTCCCTTTGTAGAAAAACAGCCCCAAAGCATGATGTTTCCACCCCCATGCTTCATAGTGGGTATGGTGTTCTTCGGATGCAATTCAGTATTCTTTCTCCTCCAAACACGAGAACCTGTGTTTCTACCAAAAAGTTCTATTTTGGTTTCACCATAACACATTCTCCCAGTCCTCTTCTAGATCATTCAAATGCTCTCTAGCAAACCGCAGAAGGGCCTGAATGTGTACTTTCTTCAGCTGGGGGACACGTCTGGCAGTGCAGGATTTGAGTCCCTGGCGGCGCATTGTGGTACCGATAGTAGCCTTTGTTACTGTGGTCCCAGCTCTCTCTAGGTCATTCACTAGGTCCCCCTGTGTGGTTCTGGGAATTTTGCTCACCGTTCTTGTTATCATTTTGACACCACGGGGTAAGATCTTGCATGGAGCCCCAGATCGAAAGACATTATCAGTGGTCTTGTATGTCTTCCATTTTCTAATAATTGCTCCCACAGTTGATTTCTTTACACCAAGCGTTTTACCTATTGCAGATTCAGTCTTCCCAGCCTGGTGCAGGTCTACAATTTTGTCTCTGGTGTCCTTCGACAGCTCTTTGCTCTTGGACATAGTGGAGTTTGGAGTGTGACTGACTGAGCTTGTGGACAGGTGTCTTTTATACCGATAATGAGTTAAAACAGGTGCCATTAATACAGGCAACGAGTGGAGCCTCGTTAGATGTCGTTAGAAGAAGTTAGACCTCTTTGACAGCCAAAAATCTTGCTTGTTTGTTGGTGACCAAATACTTATTTTCCACTATAATTTGGAAACAAATTCTTTAAAAATCAAACAATGTGATTTTCTGTTTTTTTTTCCACATTCTGTCTCTCATGGTTGAGGTTTACCCATGTTGACAATTACAGGCCCCTCTAATCTTTTCAAGTAGGAGAACTTGCACAACTGGTGGTTGACTAAATACTTATTTGCCCCACTGTAATTTGGGATGCACTATGCAAAATATTCAGTGTCTACACAATGATTGATGCAGGGTAAAAAGAAAACGGCACAAAATGTATGCCTATCAAGAACTCCATTGTCTCAAATTACAACTAGTGGTACAAAATAAACAACATACAATTATATTCTGGGTAAGTGTGCTTTGTACATGTGTCTATTTCAGGCATTACAAAGAAGTAGCCTCTCTGCTTCCTGGTAACCAGAGTGGAAAGTCATTAAAACCCCCTTATAGGTCACTTTCATTTCATTGGTCTCGGCGCAATACCTTTAACATTTAAATCCACTTTGTCTCTCCCATTTGTCATCACTCAAAGTTCGGAGTCAAAATAACAGAAATGCTCGGTTAAGAATAAAACAAGTGGCCAGCAAGCCAAAGTGCTTTTCATTTAGTTTGCCAGAGTCGCTTGAAAACCTGAAAGTGAAAAGTTAAAGAGAGCTGAATGGCCTCATGATTGAGCTTAAACAGATATAAAGAGAAATTCACTGCCGGAGAAAGTCAAAAGCAAAGTCATTCATATAAAAAAGGCAAAAAGCATTTGATGAGCATCTTTGCTGTTGTGGTGACTCATGAGCTTTAATAGAAAAAGAGTCAAAAGGTGAATCAATCATGTTTGTTTTCTCTCAATGATTGTGATTAATGAGTCATCTCTCTACTGTCTACCATTTCCTGTTTTGACTTTTAAGAAGATTAACATCTTTTTTATTACTGGCCTTTTTCTATGGAGTCTGAAAGGTTTAGGAATAATAGTAAAGTTAATGAAGTAAAAGCTCAGTCCAGCTTCATAAAACAATAAAGTACTCATACTTTATAAATACGTCCAAGCATTGAACATCCCAGATCACCTTAACATCTTCATTTCCCATAAGTCATGTGAAACACAGAGCCTTATTAAAGTGGCATTAGATAACACTTGCATAACTGCATGTTTGTTACAGATGCGGGAACACACTAATGATATGTGGGAGGCTACTTAAACAGGATGTACTGTAGTATACCAGAGGTGGGTAATAACACGATATATTTACTCTGTACATTTACTTGAGTAGCTTTTTGATAAAATAAAATACTTTTAAGAGTACTTTAAACCGTACTTTTTTACTTGTACTTGAGTAGTTTTATGAAGAAATGCTACTCTTATGCCACTACTTTGGGATATACTGATTTTATTACATTTTTCCGCATAATTCTACATATCAGATTTGACTTTATGTTTTGACAGCGATGCACCAATGATACGTCGCAACAATAATGAGATGAAGCCATTCTACCAATCAGACGTAACAATAAAGTCACATCACCACAAACAAGCCTGTAGTCGAAAATCTTATGCTTATGCCAGCCTGTTCCGTCGGGGAGCATCTTTAAAGCGCCGTAAAACTTAAAGTCTTTGCCAGTGAAAGAACATGGAAAACCGAAGGAGCCGTTTACATGGTGACGCTCCGAAAATACGAAAAATTTCAAGTTTGCTTTTATATGGTACAGACTCCATTCGAACAATGTCGCAATTCCGTGTGAAAACAATGTAGTGTTCATGCCGGGCCCCAGAGGGCAGTGCAGATTTACAAGGCGACAGCCAATGATGCACTTTGACCCCAACAACCTCCTCAGCCTAGAAGACAACACACCCTCCCACTCCAAGCAATGGCATTTTTTTTTTTTGCTCCAAAAGGCACAAAAATGGAAACATTCAACATATTTAGATCAAAAATATTATAAAAACAGTATATTAAAGCCGAAGTTCTGCCATATTTGCTGTTTTAATGTTTAGTAGCACCGCTGCGCACGCCCATTGTGATGTGTGCGAGTGCTGACGTTATCGGCGTGGGAGCTTTCCATTGATATGGATGCAGAGCAAGCCCCCTCCAGCCCCAGTAATCGGATTTTTCCACTTGGGAGCCCGGATTCAATGGTTTGCATCTTCGCCGACACCATATAAAGGCGAGGCCATTCCGCAACACAGTCATTGTGTCTTGGTGTCGCAGAGTCGCCATGTAAATTGCCCCGAAGATATGACTGTTTTAATTTTATTGTAGGAAATATGTTTTCTCACAACCAGAGGACACTCATGCTCTTTGGATAGCTGAAACTGTCTGAATTCGATAATTTTTGTGGATTTGTTTGGCCTAATGTGGTCATGTAATAGGTTATAGCATAGTGTAATAATAACAGTTCATAAGAGATCATGTTGCGCTGAGAATGTTTTTTTTACCATTCTTTAAAAATATATCAGACATTGTAAGCAGTTACTCCCAATGTTACGCATTACATTTTTTTGGATTACTACTTTTATTTGAGTATTATTATATTAAAGTAACGCTTCTCCTACTTGAGTGAAATTTTTGGCTACTCTATTTATATCTGTAGTATACACATTACATATTTATATCTGTAGTAGACACATTGAACATTTTCTTTTTTTTATGTAAACAGTATATTAAAAAAAAAAAAGAAAGAAAAGAAAAGCTTAGCACAATGATATTGTGAGTCACAGTTAACATTTCATATGCTGATGACAGGTGATAGCAGTATATGTCCAATTCATCTGAACTAGGAGGTATGGCAGTAAATGAGCACGTTTCTGTGCCATTTGTGGTAATAGACATGCAGTCCATTTTGGTCAGGGAGGGTTGGCAGTGTGTCGTTGCACTGCATCCTTTCTTTGCCTCTGTGTCTTTTTTTGCTGAATATTTTGCTTTGTGGTTTGCAATTTGGAATTTTTGTGATGAGAAAGTTTGTAAAATAAATTCCTTTAAGTTTTTGTACCCTTCCTGTGTTTGCCTTCTTTATATTTTTCTTGCATTTGCATCTATTACCTTATTCCTCACCCGCTTTCCTGTCATGTAACATTTAGTGGATGCACTTTAAAAAAAAAAAAAAGTCCGATTAGTCATGCTAACTAAAGATTTTTAAAAAATTAAGTAGTAGTTCATCAAGTTAATAAACATGAAAGTTCAGGCTTGTGGACCATACTTAAATTTCTGAGTGAACTTAAAATGATAAGTGGTGTGAAACATTTGCAGTGTCACTCCCATTGCCTTCATGATAGCAAAGTAGCAACTAAGGGGCAGTTTACATGGCGACTCTGCGACACAAAGACGCAAAGACTGAGTAGCGGAATCGCCTCGTGTGCATATGGTGTCGGCGAAGACGGAAGGCGAAGACGAAAAATTCTGAATCCTGCCTCCAAAGTGGAAGAATCCGATTGCGGGGGATTGAGGGGGCGGGCATATTTTCTTCCGGGCTGAGGAGCTTGTTGTGGGGTCAAAGTGCATCATTCGCTGTCGCCTTGTAAATCTGCACTGCCCCATAGGGCCTGGCATGAATACTACAACGTTTTCATGCGGAATTTTGACATTTGACATTTTGACGGGCCCATATAAAAGCAAATTTGAAATTTTTCGTATTCTCGGAGAGTCACCATGTAAACGGCCCCGAAGCCTTTTAGCCCAGTTGTCTGCACGCTCTGCTACCATGGTGGAGAGCTGGGTTCGATCCCTAGTTAGAGCAAAATGTTATATTTTTATTATATATACAAAATATTATGTTTACCTAAAATTTTGAGTTCAAACTACATAACTGAAGTACAGTTTACTTCCAACATACAATGTTGACTTCACAGCGTTAACTTGTTTTTAGTTTCCTATCAAAACTTGAAAATCCAACTGAAATTTGCTGACTTGAAATTTCAACCAACTTTTTTTTTGTAGTGTAGTGATACTGATACTGACCATGCCATAAGTGCATTAATCATGCATTGTAAAGTGATCTGTTTTTCTTTTTTAAGATGAGGTGCTGCAAGAAATGAATGCAGGCTCGCTTAGTAGTGAACCTTCACCAACCTTTTCCAGTTGCTGACCTCCCATAATGACACTATGTTGCCTCTTGTTCCGCTGCACAATGGCCTATTCAAACAAGTGCCCTCCCTACTCCTCTGACCCCACAGTACTTGCTGTCAATGAGCTGCTTTGCCACCAACAATACGCAAGTCTGATTAGATCACGGCCATGCGCAAGTGTACCAATAAAGTCATTTATCTCACAGGGAAAATGCTTGGAAATTTCAACAGATCCAAGGTCACTATCATCCAATTCTATACCTAAATACACCGCTATCTTCATCATTCTTTCATTGGTCGACCTACTTGTATGAGGAAGAATAGGGTGTCGGGAGGAAAGAAGAAAATGGAAGGACAGAGGGGTTGTGAACGCCCTTCTACTGGATTTAAGTCTATGGCATTTCATTTCTAGACCAGAGGCAGCTTCATCTCCTTTCAGAGCCACCTAATTGATTAATGTTTCCATCTCATTGTGAGGGAGGTGGTGGGGGGCAGCTTAACTGGAGTCCTTTCTCATCCCCCTTACCCAAGACTTAAAAAGAGAACACACAGAGAAAGACATGACAGAATGGAAGACAAAGGGTTGAAATGAAATAAAGTCGACCATTGCAGTAAATTAAATAAATCAGTTGAAGGTCACAGATCGTTCAAATACAAAGAAGAGTGATGAAATCTTTTTCAAAGCGGGATGCACGCGTTCCAAATCGTAAATATTACACCTGTGCAATAAAAATGGCGAATACTTAACCCTTCATGGAGCACTCCTCTAACTCATTAGCTGGCCGTCCCTCTCGCAGTCAAAATAGATTGGATGCCGAGCACCGTCAATGGCATTGAAAGATGAGCGCTCACAGTCGGTCATCCAAGTTTAAATTAATTGGATATACTCTATATCGTTGTCAATGGCAGGCAATTGGTTAACCCTTTAACACCTAAGCTTATTTTGGCCGAATTTGCCAGCCTTTGATGTTGTCTTTATATTTCAACGAAAAAAATGTGCACAGTGGCCAGGTTGGATCCCTTTTTTCAGGACACCATAACCTTCATGTTCAAACTGCTGTTTTCTTCACTGACCGATCATAATCAACATTTTGGCCCCAAAATTACAAAAAACAAAAACAAATGTCAAAATTTGTAATGTTGATGTCCCATTGACAACCAAACTTACTCGACGAAATGAAATATGAAAACTATTTACAATAAACTTCATTAGATACGTTTACTGTAAATGTGCAAAACAGGCCATAAAATGAAAACTATATACATTTTTTAGTCTTTGATTCCTTAGAGGCCTTGGTGAAACGTTCAAGAGTAGTTCCTGTCTGGCTGGAGACACGGGCACACATTGCATGTCTCACACATCCCTGCAGTGCTCCTTTTACAGCTCTCTGTGATTTCGATCTATTACCACACAGAAATCTCCTGCTCCAGCATCTCCACAGCCCTCTACAGGACATAGGTCACTTGAGGAAGAAGACGAGTACGGTACTTATTTTACTGTCATTTTAAAGCACATACACAGTATACCTGTTCGTCATCACAACACAAACAGTAGCAGAGTAGTAGTAGTCACTAACGCTGTATAGTACCAACAATGTACGGATTACTGCACATACACGAACATAATTTTATATAAACTTTGAAACAAGACTTTGACAATGTTACGCTGTTGAAATATGGTTGCTAAGCCAACAAGGCATGCATTATACATAGAAGGTTGCTATGCGCACATTTGCGCATTTACACTCTGTATTTTGTACTGTACTGTAAGTCAACACACAATACAAACATGTTTTCTACATAAAGTACTGTGAACAAAGTAAAAATGAGCTTGATAAAAGTACAGAGAGAGGTTCAACTACAGAGAAACAATCGATACCTTTCTTCACTTGTGGAGTCAATTCTTGGAACACTCTTAGGCTAGGTTCATACTACAGGTCTTAATGCACAAATCCAATTTTTTGTCATATCTTTTTTTGGCGTGCCCGTTCAGACTGCCTTTGTCCATCGAGACCATTCAAGTACTACGCATGCGCACTAATTCGCAGTCCGACACGCGCTGAACTAGAAGACCCGCACGTGCAGAAGTATCAAAGCAAATGGCCACACATGCTGGCTGTCAGCCGTCATTCCAGGGATATCATAGTTTGCTTTTCAAAAAGAGGACACAAATAACAGACATAAATAATCCCCGAGCTCAGATTATGGAAAAGTAAGACATCTCCTATTACACCTATGCAAATGACAACACAACTCTACATTTCTGTGTCCCCACATGATTATAGTCCCTTAGTCTCCCTGAGTAAATGCATTCATCAAATCAATTAATGGATGTGCCAGAATTTTCTCCAGTTAAATGTGGAAAAGACAGAAGTGATCATTTTTGGGCCAAAAAAGGAAAGGTCAAAGATAAGCAGGCAACTTAGCACAATGTCACTTACAGCTGCAAATCAAGTCAGAAACCTTGGCGTAATTATTGACCTAAACCCTAAATTTGATAGCCATCTGAAGTCTATCACTAAATCTGCTTATTACCACCTAAAAAATATAGCCAGAATTAAGGGGCTTCTGGCTCAACAAGACATGGAAAAACTTCCATTTCAGCAGATTGGACTACTGCAACGGTAAACTGTATTTACAGGTCTTGATAAAAAAAAAAATCAGTCAGGAAGCTACAGCTAGTACAGAATGCTGCAGCCACAGTCCTCACAAATACAAGGATACTGGACCATATTACACCGGTTTTGAAATCGTTACACTGGCTTCCATTGAGGATAGACTATAAAATACTGCTGCTTGTCTACAAAACTCTTAATGGCCGTGGACCAAAATACATGCTTGATTTGTTAGATTCCTATGAAACATCTAGACCCCCAAGGTCGTCTGGAACCGGTCTCCTGTATGTTCCAAGAACAAGAACCAAGAGGGTGAAGCAGCATTTAGTTATTAAGCTCCTCACCTCTGGAACAAGTTACCTGAAGGCCTAAAGTATGCTCAAACTGTTAGCTCCTTTAAATCAGCGCTAAAAATGATTTTGTTTAGCACTGTATATCCATAACTGTCTACATATTTCAATCTATTTGCTTTCTATTCCTCTTGTGCTTATCTCCATTGCTGATTTCAATTATTATTATTATTACTATTTATTTATATATTTACTATTATTATTTTTTTTTTTTAATTCTATTCGTGATTAAATGCGATTTTTATGTATAATTTTATTTCCTCCTTCGATTTCCTTTGTTTTTACGTTCTATTGATTTGAATGTGATTTTCATGATCTTCATGTGATGTAAAGCACTTTGAATTGCCTTGTGTTGAATTGTGCTATAAAATAAATTTGCCTTGCCTTCACCAAAAGTTGCTCCTCACTTTGCACCATCACTCCTAAACTCTTCACTGAACCCCTGTGGAGGTTCAATTGTTTTTCATGACAATCTTGCAGGCATTTCCTTGCAAAAAATCAAAATAAAACGTGTCGTTCTTCGCTGTTTTTTTATGCCGCTCACCTGACTTCTTCTGTGTGTCTATTGCGGTAGTTCAAAGGGTCGCATGCGTAAATGCGCCAATGTCAGCACGTCAGTGAATAACGGAGCTGATTCGCTGGTTTCCTGGCAGTAGGAGAGTGAGATCAGAGCAATGACACCCATTTGGCTGTCGAGCGCAACCGCTCAGCTTTCAGGATCCCTATAATTTTTTTCGACAGCACAAACCGTTTAGGAGCTACGGTAGTTCAAAGTACGCATGCAAAAATGTGTCGCCGTCGACACATCCCCGTTAAAGGGTTAAATACCATAAGCATGCAGAAATGTGTTTCCGTCGACACATCCCCGTTAAGGGTTAAATACCATGAAATTAAAAAAAAAAACACAAAAACAACAAAAAAGCCATCAGCGTTAGTGCTATGTGGACAGTTCGATAATTCTGACAATCGTGGAGTTTTGCACCTGCCAGCATTACACCAGAATGTCATTCTGATTGCTGCTATGTACGAGTTAAACTGAATAATTCATGTTGGGCATGTTCATGACCAAACCTGGACAACTGATTCCTGCACTTCATGTGTATGCTATGCTAACAACAAGTTGATGACAGGATGGTTTAACCTTAACTTTAAACCTGATTTTATTGTTCCAAAATTTGCCCAACTTCATCGATTCATTTGGTTACTCGTCCTGTATATATTTGAAACATGTATTCAATACACATTATAATTGAAAGAAAAAGGCTGAGCATGATTTTGCAAAGAGGAGCCGTCCTGCCTGGTCCTCTCATATTTTCAACAGAAACTGACTTGTTTCGTTCATTGTATTTGCATGTTTGTTTTCAAGTGTAATGGAAACATATACATCGGGAAGTGCGAGCCGATATAGTTTCCAATTGCAAAAACAGTTGCGACCTTTATCCAACATGCTGTATTAAATAGAAAAGGTCAGCTACATCGGAGAGGTGGTAGCATGGGTGGGGGAGGGAGCATGCTGAGGCCTGGAACAGATATCCTGGAGCTTCTAACAGGCAGAGCTTCTTAGGTTCCCAAGGTTTGTGATAGAATTCCATTTCACTGGCAAATTCATATAAGGCGGTCAAGATAACGTACGTGGAGCAAAATATATTTATAGTGAAAATTTAATAGAAATAAATAATTTTGGGTGGAATGAAAATAAAAATAAACACCAGTCAGGCTACAACTCTTTCAGTTTCTCAAAACTCCAATATGGCGGACAAAAATATCATTTATATTTGCTCGTATTGTGTTCCTGGTACTTGTGAGAACAGTTCAACCCAGCGAATGAATCCTGTTTCTTTGTCACTTTTTTTTTTTACACACTGCAATTCCATATTTTTTGCTTTAATCAACTTTTCTTTTTCAAATGCACTTTTGGATCCCATCTGGACAATGGTGTCTATTGTCAGGTTGGCTCAGAAAGTAGGTATCTCGCTATCTGTCATCGCCCTATGAATTGTGAGTGTGAATGGACCAGTGAGTCAATGCAATATTTGCTTTTTAGTCTTGCACAACACACACTTGGTTATAGATTTGTTGCTCAATAGTAAACACATGTAATCCCTGTTTCAGCGCAAGGCATTTGCACAAATATTAGCAGACTGAATCTTCAAAACTAAATGGGATGACATGGCAATATTTTGTTTTGCATGGAAAAACATAGTTTTGCTCTCTTGCTCACTAATAATGGTCACTAATAATGAAATTCACGTCCAAACATGAGTGGAAAAACAAGCACCATTGTGCACCAGTGTGCACCAGCACACTACAGATGAAGGCTGTGTGCCAATGGCATCTACTGGCTAACTCATAACCTACAGGCAACACAGACACCAATAAGTTTGCAATTAACTAAACAGCTCTGATACAAAAAAAAATTAAAATTCGGGTACCGAAGGTTGATATATATTGGCCCATGCAACTGAGCTAATAAGTTTCAAATCTGAACGTTATATGGTGTTTTAATGTCCATAGGATTTATTTCTAAATGATTTTTTACCAAGGGTTTGCGCTCAACACTGGAAGGGATGATATAGCATTACCTTCATGTCCACTTTTTGCTGAGGACGGGACATTCATAATGATCAAAAATAAATAAAATCAAAATAGCAAAATAAATCTGTATTGACTTACTGTATACTAACTTTTATGTGTATTGGTTCAGCCTACACCATTTAACTCAAACCTTTGTTTTCAAAAACTACAAAAGAAACATTTTGAAAACTATGAAAAATGTCCGATTTTATGAGCAAATTTAAATTGTATTATTTGAACATAACTTAAATTATATTAACACACACAATAAATACAAGCTTGTTAATCATCTCTTAACTATCCAGGAATTTAAAAAATATATACTATATATATATATATATATATATATATATATATATATATATATATATATATATATATATATATATATATATATAATATCTTAAAGACCAAATGTAATGCCAAATAGGGTCACAATTAAAGTAATTAAACATTGTCCAACAAATAAAAAATGAAAAAAAATCATTTATATGTTGTATATTTGACAAAATATTCGTGTTTCCGAAGTTCGGGCCTGAAAAGGGACGAACCCGGAAGTGATTCATCACACCAAGAACAGCGATTGGCAACGCTCCATACGGCCGCCATACAAAGCCCTTCAAACAATGATTCAAACGGCGATATAAGCAATAGATCGAGCGCAAGTGAGGAGATCTAAGTTTTTGAAGAGGTGGAGGAAGAGGAGGAGGTTGGAATTTTATGTTGGACCGTACATGTATTAGCCAGACGCTAATCAGGATGCAAAAAATGTGCCCAGACTACCTGACATGGAATGGAGACAAGACCCATCGAGATTACAAGATTGGTAAGATATAGGCTGTTATTATTTTTATGATTTGAAGCATGTCAGGTAAATAAACCACCTACTATTGCCTGGGATAAAAGAAAAGTTTTGACGAATCCCCGATCATGTTGTGGAATGAACAGTAGAAGCTAGTGACGTTAGCTTTTATTTACCTGAAATGTTTCGGGGAACACTTCTGCCTTCGGACCGTCTGACAAAGGCGGAAGTGTTCGCTGAAACATGTCAGGTAAATAAACCACCTACTATTGCCTGGGATAAAAGAAAATTTTTGACGAATCCCCGATCATGTTGTGGAATGAACAGTAGAAGCTAGTGACGTTAGCTTTTTTTTTACCTGACATGTTTCGGGGAACACTTCTGCCTTCGGACCATCTGACAAAGGCGGAAATGTTCGTCGAAACATGTCAGGTAAATAAACCACTTACAATTGCCTGGGATAAAAGAAATGTTTTGACGAAGTTATAAGTGTAGGCAAAATGTACTCAATACAACTATGATCGGGGATTGCCACGAGTTAGCTTTCGGTTAACGTCGCTAGCTTCTACTGTTCATTCCACAACACGATCAGGGTTTTGCCTCGAGTTACCTTTCTGCTAACGTCGCTACCTTCTACTGTTCATTCCACAACAGTTGGCGGCTCTGCTTTGACAAAGTCATCAGTCATCTGTCCAAAAATCACACTTATTTTTTTGCAAATCCTTGATCATAAGCAGACTGGTTGAGGAAGCAGGCATCTTCGAAGTGTTTGTAGCAGAGAACACTACTCGATGATGGCGTGAAATTCATTCGCTTCGTGCGAACGAAAGATGTCCATTTATGTGCCCTGCTATCCTTTGGCCACTCATACAACTTTTCTTTAGATTGAGAACAATAATCGCCACACACCGCCGTGGCATCTTACCAAGAGGCAATATTGTTCTATGGCTGACTTCCCTCGCAGTTCTCTGTGTGACGTAATTTGACGAAGATTGTCAAAGAAAAGCATTTTCGTTGTCAAGGGTGTTGCTATGGGTTAAACAAAGAATCTGGAAGGGTTGCGTTTAAAAAAAAAAACGAAAATATGCTTATAATTGTTTCGCCATTGATATTATTCAAAAACATGGTTGGCCAACCTTACTTCACATTTGGTCTTTAAGACCACTCGACATTGTCTAAATAAAGAAATTAAATATAACTGAAAAATTTCTTAAACAGGGGATAGCAAAAAATAAAAAATAAAGCGAAGCTGTCCTCCAGGTAAAACAATACTGCTTTTGTCCATACTCAACCAAAAAAATTAAAGCTCCCGTGGGCTGCTTTAAGAACATATAAATAAAATAAAAAGTAAAATTTGGGAAATGGGGGTAAACCATGGTTCACATTGTTTGTACCCTTGATATATATCTTGTTTTTAAAGTCTTCTAAGCAGGCAATCCTTGGCTGAGTCGGATTCTTTTCTCCTATATCGATACTTGTCTGGGTGTTCAAAAGTGAACTTCCCTGACAGTTAGCATAACATTAAACTGTGCGAACTTACTAACCTGCAAAACTTTAAAAAAGTAGGAAGCTGTTTCGAGAGAAGTGTCCTCCTGTATTTGTTTTCTACTTGGTTAGTGGTCACTCGTTGAATAACCGCTTGCTGAATTGAACGTGTGTAATATGCAATATAATACGTGACCTAATTTGTGCTTCTTGGAATCCATAAGAGCATCATCAGATAATCTGCCAAACAGTTCCATAGAATTGAAATGCAGGGAACTGGTTCTCCATTGGAACTGGTTTTCGATTCCCACCCCTAGTACACATGCTGGCTTACTCATGCTGGTTTGTTTGAAAACGTGAAACACTCCAGTGTCGATTTTCTTGGCACTTTTGTTCGCAAATGATGGAGGAACAAGACTTCAAAGTTAGATTCCACAAGAAGCAAAACAACAGTACTTGAGTAGCACCTTGAAAGGCCTTCAGCTCGTAAAAATATGGGGGAAAAAAAGGATGATTATTTCTTCTATAATGAATTGATAACCTAACAAAAATAATTTCATAAGGTAAACATATACAGAGAGTGCACACAAACACATTTAATTTACCTTAATTTCCCGAATATAAGGCGCACCCGTGTATAATGCGCACCCCAAATTTACTTGTAAAATTTGGGGAAAATTATTGTACCCGTTTATAACGCGCACCCTAATTTTAGCACCAATAAATAGAAGAATACAAGAAAACAGAGCTCGTGTACAGATACAGAGATGTCATTTTACTGACTGGTGAAACACAGCACAAGCATAGCACATTGGTAGTTCAAAACATTACCGTAAACTGACAATATTTACGGTAATAATATGATTTGACAACTTCTCCAACTTACCAGAATCTAGGAGAAAACAAAACGGATGTGACTTTTCTTTTAAAGGCTGCTGTATAACTTGCGCGTTTCCTCATGATGAATAAATGTTTCTTCCATGGATTGATACGGTAAAACTACTGAACTATTGTTATTTGGGTTTGAGTTTCCCGAGGGACCGATATAGTTGACGGACACAGGAAGTGTGTGTCCTTACATTTGTTATGCTCCGAATTGTGGAGCTGCAATAAACGTCGACTCAAATGAGTTCAAGAAACTAAATTCTGTGCTTTATGAAGAGTGAAAAAAGCAGAATTTAACACAGACGAAATCATTCGGCCGATTAGTGTGAAGTATTACCGAAACAAAATGGTGACGTCACGTACCGTAATGGTCGGCAACGGGTCGCCGCATACGTTTCTTCAACACAACGTGGCCGTGTCAATGAAAAAAAAATCGGTTTATATATATATGTAATACATATATATTTCTGTCTCCATCCATGTACCCGTTTATAATGCGCACCATGAGTTTACAAGTTGATTTTGGGGAAAAAAAGTGCGCATTATATTCGGGAAATTACGGTATTTCAGTTCAGCATTATTATTGTTATTTTTTGTTGTTGTTGCAAAGTTCAGTATAGCACACATTAGCGCTTGTTTCCTGGCTGGTCCGCTTTCTTTACAGTCCGCAAAAATCTAGGGCTCAGTGTGACAATAAAATGTTATTCACCTAATTATTGTTCTTAAATGTCCAGAATATTAATCATATATCAGTCTGAACTACATTTACGCTCTAAAAATAATTGCCTAATTCTTTCTTTTTTTTCTTTTTAACTCATTTGCTCCCAAAAATGTATAAATAAGTTCTATTTTTAATTGTTTCAGTGTCCCAAAGACGTATTTATACGTCTTTTACATTTTGAAAATTGAAATGTATGCTTTCACAAAAAGCTCAATTTCATCAGAAATTGGAAAATTGCTCAAACTAAGCTATTTTCTAACTCTGATTTCTAAAGAATGGAACAAGATATGAACTTACTTTTTTTCTGCTGAAAGAAGAGAGTCTAATCTTTCTTTTGGTGGGTTCCATGTTTATAAAGCAATAGAACAGAATTTTCTGTGGACCTTGCAAAATCAGCCAAAATCCAGTAAAACGGTCGGGAGTGAAGGGCCTTGCTCCGGTGAAAATGGCTGGGAGTGAATAAGTTCATAAACATTATTAAAATTATTCATAAATATTTTAAAAAATCAGAGATTGGTTCATTATTTGTATTTCCTGAAAATTCGAAAAAACAAGACAAAATGCAATTATTTTAAGAAGGCGTTGATATGTTTTTGCACTTTCTGAGCTTCTGCTTGCTAATTATGTATATTTCCAACTTGAGTTCCTCTACTACTGCCTGCTTGATCCCCCACAAGGAGCAATTTCCATTAGCGCAAATGACACATCTTGGATTTGAAGATAAGCGGGAACAAAGCCTCGTCGCATTTGATCGCCGTCTTGTAGCGTTGCATAAGCCACTCTCCACTCATGACACACTTAAACAAGCAATGTGCTTATGTAACTGCTCCATAATGCAGCTTCAGTAACGAAAGCAAATGAAAGAATCTAGTAGTCAAGCAAAAATAACACAAAAAACCCCACACAGATTCCTGTCTTTGTCTGGTCTGCATGATGATATGTTGTTAAGTGCTTAAAAAAATCATAAAGGTACAGCTGTAAAGAATTTCCTCTTCTGTTGATGACTCACAGGAAGTGGAAAAGTGAATAATAAGAGCTGCATAAACACAAGGCATGCACGGGCACATGCACGCACACAGTTGCTTAGCATGCCTGTGTGTGTGTGTGTGTGTGTGTGTGTGTGTGTGTGTGTGTGTGTGTGTGTGTGTGTGTGTGTGTGTGTGTGTGTGTGTGTGTGTGTGTGTGTGTGTGTGTGTGTGTGCGCGCGTGATATCGGGTGGGGTTGTAAAGAGATGGGAAAGTAATTTAGCGCTTTTTCCGTTTATAAATTCAGACAAGCAGCAAAGCCTTTCACGGGGGTCATTAATATTTGACAGCCAACATGGCTTTTTTTTTTTTTTTTTTTTAATCGGAGTAAGATTTTTTTACTCATGACGCTCCTCAGCTGCACATGTAAAGCCTTGTGTCGCACCGCATTACAGCCTTTTGCTTTTATCTCCACCACTTCACCTCCCTATTTTATTGCTCGCCTAAGATCCACAATGAGGATTTAAGACACACCATTTGCCCAGATTTGAGCATTTTCTGATCGAAGTCTTGATCATCAGGTGTCAGATTATCCAAAACGATTATCTTGTGGTGTAAGGTATGTTAAGAGTGAAAATTGCTGAGCCAATAGTAATAGGACTGTCAGCTATTTCTAAAAGATGATCCTAAGAAGCCATCCTAGGTTTGCTTTCCCCCCCCGATCTGCTCGAATAATGAGCAGTTTATCAATCCTAAATCTCAAACTTGTCCAATATTTAAAATCGCACATGCCTCTAGTGTGGTTAACAAAGATTCAGTTTAGGATTTTCCTGCCATTTTTGCCTCTTTCGCACAGCTAGTCCAAAGATTTAATATTCCTAACTCACATCATTTTAGATATCTGCAACTAAGATATTATTTCTTTAGATCCGACAGAGAAAGGGGGTATCAAGCGTATTCTTAACCTATTTTCTCATATGGTAGCGCCGTCCTTATCCAGAATCAAAGACCTGTGGATGCAACACTAAGCCATATGTTTTGGTTATGTCTGAGTTTAGAAACATTTTGGAAGGGTATTTTTGAAGCCCTCTCCCTAGTGTTAGGGGTCGGAATCACTCCTCATCCTTTAATATCAATATTTGGAGTTTTACCGGAGGGTCTGTGGCTGCCCACTTGGGGGTGTAGGGTTATTGCTTTTACCACCCTTTTGGCGCGACGTTTGGTTCTTCTGAGGTGGAAGGAGGCTGCCCCACCCACAACTTCGTATTGGATAAGGGATGTGCTGATGAAAATCAGATATATTCTTCGCGGTTCTGCAAGGAAATTTTATAGAACATGGGGAACTTTTCTTTCCTTCTTTGACAACACCGTCACACAAGTACAGGAATGACAAGCACTGTCATATTGTTAATTTAGCTATGGGGGATGGTCAACGGTACGGTCGCTTTCCATGCTGCTCCTACTTGGTGGGGCATCTGGCTGTATTGTATTCTATTCTGATACTGTAACCATTATGTATTGGGAGTGATGGCACTGAAGAACTTTCTATGGCTCTACGGACGTTCACGATTAGACTTGAGAGTTCATGGCTGGATGTGTTAGATAGCTTAGGGGCCGTTTACATGGTGACTCTCCGGGAATACGAAAAATTTCAAATTTGCATTTGCATTTGCGTGTCCATTTAAAAAATGTCGCAATTCCGCATGAAAACAATGTAGTATTCATGCCAGTTCCTAGGGGGCAGTGCAGATTTACAGGGCGACAGAGAATGAAGAACTTTGACCCCACCTAGCTCCTTCAGCCCGGAAAAAAATATGCCCGCCCACTCGAAGCAATGTCATTTTTCTTTTGTTCAAAAAGGCACAGAAATTGAAATATATATATATATATATATATATATATATATATATATATATATATATATATATATATATATATATATATAGATATAGATATATATATATATATAATTTAAAAATATTATTAAAACGGTAAATTAAAGCTGACATTCCGCCATATTTGCTGTTTTTAATGTTTAGTAGCACCGCTGCGCACACTCAATGTGACGTGTACGAGTCCTGACGTTAACTGCGCGGTCTCGCACCGCAGGAGCCTTTGATATGCATGCCGAGGTAGCCCCCTTCAACCCCCCGCAATCAGATTCTTCCACTTTGGTGGGAGGATTCAGAATTTTTCGTCTTCGCCTTCCGTCTTCGCCAACACCATATGCACGCGAGGCGAGTCCCTACTCAGTCATTGCGTCTTTGTGTCGCAGAGTCGCCATGTAAACTGCCCCTAAGAGTGAAACTTTTTTTTTTTTTTTAGTTTGGGGAGGGGGGGTTGTTCTGTAATTTTGTGAAACCAATAAAAAGACATTTGAAAGGAATTTCCTGCCCTTGCTTCTAAATTGAGGAAAAAGTCCTATTGTCGGCTGTACCTGAAAGATTTTCCATAGTGATTACGCTGTGGTGTGTAGTGATTTGTGTGTGTTATTTTTCATCTCCCTGAGCTGTTAGGGTTAGAAAATGATAGGGAACAATAATTGTAAACCCACACACAGGGCCGGCCCAGGCCATTTGGGGGCCCTAAGCAAAATAATGCCAAGGGGCCCATATTTTTGGCACACCATTTCGTCACAGTGTACTGTGAAACCCATACATGCAATCCAACCCATATGTCCATATTTTTAATATTAATCAGATTTTGTTGCACTGCATACTTCAAACTTCTCACCCCAAATGATTGTCAGTACTTACAGTAGATAGCGCCAAACCTTTTTCTAAAAGAGGAAAAGAAGTAAGGAAGAACTTTTATTTTTTTAAGCTTGAAATTAAGTATCAAAACTCACAATAGTCAAATAAAGCAAACAGTAGTAAACAAAATATAATATAAATTGATAAATAAACATATATAATAATAAACAATTGCCAGATTGGGGGCCCCCTAGTGGTCAGGGGCCCTAAGCAGCTGCATAGTCTGCTTATAGGCTGGGCCGGCCCTGCCCACACCGTACAATAAGAGCAGTAGGAAAAAAAACATATCGTTTCTTTTCCTTGTCATGTGTCGAGTCTGTCACATTTTAAAACTCAATTAACACTGACAATTTAAATTCTATAGAGAATATTCTTATAGGTGGGCTTCATGTACTTGACAGTCATTTTCGAAACAGTTCTTTGCTGCATATCAAATTGAGAAGATGAGTAGTAGCTTACAGTTTACAAGGACTTTAAAGGAAGTTGCAAGCAAACCACTCGAGATCACACAATGAGCTAATGAACCAAAACAAAATGTGGATGATTTTAGACTTCCCAAAGTAATCCCCAGACTCCAACTCTATAGATTATGCATTTCATTTGCTAAAGGAAAACGTGAAGGGAGTAACAGTCAAAAGCACATATAATAAAGAAGGAAGAATGCAAAATGTTTCATATTGTTAGAAATAAATAAAATAATTGATAATTTAGTTGTCCGCAGAAATCTGTTGTCTAAAAATATGTAAGCATATTATTTAGAAGATCAACACTACAGAGGGGTTCATCCAGGGCTAAAATCAAACTTTTAGACTAGCCATAGTCAAACCCAGGGAGCTAATTGTCTCACAGTTCCATTACTTTTGGAGGTGGGAATATGCATTGAAAGTACATCACATTACGCAAACAACATTTAAAATATTCACACCATTTGAAAAGAATACAGCCGACTTCTGGAAATGATATCTAAGTGCTACGGGCTTAGCTCTCTATATGCTGGAGTAAGCACAAACATCAACACTTTGAATTAAATAAATCTCCAAACCTTTTGAACCTTTTGTGAGGAAGGTAACATTAAATATTTATTAGAAATGGCGGTATGCATCATAAATATTAATTTGCTGCAGTGTTTATACACACTGCAGAAATGTATTGACAGTTCTGGCAATACTATGAATAACCCTATTTGTCGGAGTATGACTTCAGAAGCCAACTGCAAGAAACTATACATGGAGTAATAGTAAGCCCAGAAAAATATATCAAAACAATTATATTAATGCATTTAAAAATATGAAATTAAAATAATAAAACATGTTTGGCTTTTTTATGGCTCAAATCATGTAACAATCTATATTTTACACATTACTAAACATGTTAAAGTACTTTTGCAGCAGTTTATAAATATGATTGCATTTTTAAAATAAATAATTAATACTGTGCTGATTAGTATTTTAAATAAATTTTTAAGGTTAAATGCTTCCCTGATGGTGCTTGTAACTTTCTTGTAACTATTGCAAAATCCCTTTCCCTTCTAAAATGGAAAGACGAGTAATTAATCTGTTCCAGTGCACCACTGTTTGTCACAGAGGATCAAGAATATATATACCTGTGACAGCGCAGTTATATATATTTTTGTTCAGATCCCCTAATATGAATGTTATTTATTTATTTATTTTTTATTAAATTCTTTTTATTAACGGTACATAAGATGCTATTCTCTGTTTTATGTTTGATTTAAACTTACGATTTCTATTGTTACGATTATTGCCATTCTTGTTGAAATTACTCAGAACTCAGCAACCTGGTGTGTTTTGTTGGTTTTCTCCTAACCGTGCTTCATTCAGTCTGTCTTTCAGCATTTCTTTGAAAAAGACTTTTACGTTCAACATGCATCACAGTCCCAAATATTTATTTTTTTTCCTACCTTTCAGTCAGTGGAAAATGGATTATCATTCACTTCCTCCACGACCTACTCCAACAGGTCGGCTGTGGCAGCTTTCAGCGTGGGATTACAGCACTATTGAAAGAAGAGTGACGTGATTGACAGGTTTTCTTCTTTTTTCAGGCCTCACATTTTGCATTCCTTTGAGCAACTGTAGAACTTGGGGTTCACTATTTTTCATACCTTGTACGTGTTAAAATGCTCCAAAATAAATAAATACATAAATAACACACTATAGGGAACAATTTATTTGACAGTACAAGTGTGCGTTAAATTATTGATTCTTTGTGCAGACTGACAGATCAAGAGACTAGGAAATTAATAAATTGGGAATTAAAAAAAATAGTAATTTATCTCTTTTAAATGCATATTCGTTAGTGGATTGCTTTAGATGTAGTCAACAAAAGGATTATTGTCTTGTATTGTTTTGCAGTTACCCCACCGTCAACCGCGGCTTGATAGAAAAAGCCAGTCTTCTCTATGAAGTGAAACTAGGCAGAATGGAGCCCTAATTTGTGAGATGACTAATTTGTGTGGGCGATCGAAAAAGCCTCTCAAATAAGTTGTTCAAAGAAAATGTGGCTCATTTGGTACATGGTGCCTTTTTTGAAGGGGGAGAGGGGCAAATACTAATATGAAAGAATTTTTGTGTGTGTGTTTTTTTTTACGACAGTATTTATTATGAAAATTATTGTCTCATGTTATTGTTATGATTATTGTTTCATGTTATAGAACTTGTTGTTATTGCGTTGTTTCCAAAAATGTCATCCTTCTCCCATCCAAGTCCGTCTCCTTTGCTTTTTCCGTGCGACTGTAACAAGTGATCTAATTAGAGGGCAAACAGCCAATCAGAGTAGCTCTGATTGGCTCTCTGATTGGTTGGCTTTGTGGCACATTTGTAACATGTGTGCCAAACTAAGCGCGGAGAGAAAACAAACCGGCATGTGCAGGGGTCAAAAGATCGCGCGAGAGCAGGAAAAGAGAATTGAGTGTGTAAAACTAACATGCAAACACAAATACGGAGCACAGAATAGAATTTTTTTCTCAATTTTATTTTCTGTGCTCAAAATCTTTTAGTTTTTTTTTTTTTTTTAAATACAGTTTTGTATACATACACACACACACACAACCTCTCATGATCATGGGGCTTTACAAAGAAATATTAACGCTCTCGGACAATGACATCAAATTGAGGGCTTTTTACTTATTGATCAACTTCAGAGACATATACCAAAGACAAACTCATTCACTGTGCTCAAAATCTATTATTGCTTGCTCAAAATCTTTAATTGCTCTATATATTTTTCGGTGCTCGTAATATATTTTCTGTGCTCAAAATCTACCATTGCTCACTCAGAATAGATCCTCAACTCTGTTTTGTCTTGACCTCATAATTTTCCGTTACTTTTATCCTGCTTTTAATCTCTGTTTGTTCATTTTAATTTATCTCTTGTACAGTGTCCTTGGGTGTTTTGTATTTTACATGAGGTCAATTAACAGTATAGCATAGAGATGTTGACCACATCAAGCAAATACTGAAAACTTCAGGTTGATGTCATTGTTTGTAGATGCATCACTTCCTTCTCACCCAAAATTGATAAACAATGGCTAATAGTCAGGATCTATTTTTCAAAGAATTATCAAATGCTAACATGCTACAGTGCTAACAGTTGGTATGTTAACATAAAACAAGCCAAGGGAGCAACTTGAGTACATAAAGCTCTGTGCGAGATTGGTCATGATTTTATACTGTATCCTTGCAGGAAAGTACAGTGATCCCTCGTTTTTCGCAGTTAATGGGGACCGAATTCCGCCACCCCACTCCCCGCAAACATTGAAAATCTGCGAAATAAATGTTTTTGGGGTGCTTTCAATGTATTTATTCAGATTCAACAGAATAGGAAAGAGATACATATACCGCATTTTTCGACCTATAAATCACACCTGAGTATAAGTCGCACCAGCCCAAAAATGCGCAATGAAGAGGAAAAAAAAACATAAGTCGCATATTTGGGGGAAATTTACTTGATAAAATCCAACACATAAAACAGACATGTCATCTTGAAAGGCAATTTTAAACAGAAATACAATAGAGAACAACATGCTGAATAAGTGTACAGTATGATAATGTTACATGATGCATGAACAAAGAAATGTGAACGTGGCCGGTATGTTAACATAGCATAGCTATTAAGAGTTATTCAGATAACTATAGCATAAAGATAATGCTAACAAGTTTACCAAACCATCATTGTCACTCCAAAACACCAAAATAACATGTGAAATGATATAATAATGTGTTAATAATTTCAAGCATAAGTCGCTCCAGAGTATTTTGCACCCCCAGCCAAACTATGAAAAAAAAAAAACTGCGACTTATAGTCCGAAAAATACGGTAATAAGACATGTTTTTTTTCCCACTTTCTTCCCCCAAAGTATAATTTAAAAAAACAAATGACCAAAAAAAAAAAAAAACACGTGTATGTATATTTTGATAAATGTTTTTTAAGCACTGCAAACTTAATAATTATGATATACAGTATACATACACTACCTGTATCATATAGGATTTTTCATTATGTACACTACGGTTCAAAAGTTTGGAAATAATTGGAAAGCTTAAAATCTCTATTTTCTGGGGGAGGAAAAATTTAGGAGGGCATTTGAAAAAAATAAAATAATTTTTAAACAGCAAAACCCGACCTGGAGGTAATTGCACGCGAGAGCAGAATTAACGACGCTGTGACTTTAACGAGATATTATCGCGTACTTATCATTGTTTCGATCCAAAAACTCCATGTAGCATGTATCACTGAGTGTCAAAACACAGCTGTGAATGGCCACAGCTGGATTTTTGGGGGGATTTTATGGGTGAAACATGGTAATATAGCAAGGGTCGCGATGCAGAAATCGCAGACATCAAGGAGTGGTCGAGATGTTCTTTTTCATATATTTACCCTTTTAAATGCCGTTTTTCGATTTTTCTTTGTTTGGATCTATTATTTATCATCTAACATATCGGAGAAAATGAGACAGTAACAAAAAAAAATACAATTAAGCGATAGTTATGAGGTAGATAGCCGTGACTTTTTTACAGACACCAGTTTTGTCATTGTGACGTAATTTGTTTAAAAGTTTAAAATATGCAAGTGAATAATTTTTTTTTTTTTTTTTTTTTTAACGAAATATTTAGAGGTGCACGATAATTATCGGTCCAATAATAGGAATTATGACGTCATCCCAGTAACTCCAATAACATTATATATTATCGGGCCTATTAATAATATTTTTGCCGCAGTGTCGGATTGGGATGTGAGCGTTTGTTTCCACTCCTGTTTTGCCAGAATGCAAAATTTTGTTAGTGTTCTAGAGGCTGTATTTTTCCTTCAATGAGTTATAAACCTTACTATGGCAATTAGCAAATGTTTGCATTTTACAGTGTTATGTTTAAAAGTTTTCGTGAGGCTTTTTGGTTATTGGTAGGCTTGCTGTTCTATAATTGCCAGGTTAAGAAAGTTGTTTCATGGACCAAGACAACAAAAGTCTCCTCTCCTGTGGCACCAAATGTTTTATCTGCTGACAAAGCACAATACATGTTGGGTCTATGTTTGTTTTAGATCAGTGCTCATTGTTCAGGGCAACACATCGTCAATGATATTGACTGATTGATTGTGATTGACTCAAATTATATTTATTCGAAAAAAATTATATGGGCACTTTTTTGAAGTCAAAACTGTTCTTGTCTTTGTTTTGTTCATTATAATAATGTTCATGTCATAAAAATTGTGGTTTGGTCAAAGACAAATCTATGCTGAATCAACCACTAGTATTTTTTACCTATAGGTGTTCAAAAACTCAGGTAAATATAATTATATATATATTATTGGTTATCGTATAGGTATCGGCTTTGAAGAGCAGGAAGTTATCGATATCGGTACCGGTGTCAAAAATGGATATCGTGCACCCCTAGAAATATTAGACATCAGTTAATGATTCTAAGCTAAAAATGACAGACATTTTGAATAATAAATATAATTAATTATCGGTACCTTCGTTTTATGGTTGGGTTGAAACAAAAGCGGCTGTGCGATGTCTGTATACGGGGGTTTTCAGGGTAAAATGGACAAATTAAAAATAGTTTGGGGGCTTAATGTGCCATGAATCTGCTATGGTAGCATATAGACATATTGTTCTTTCAAACACAACACTTCTGTTGGCTTAAAATACATCAGTTTATTTTAAAGAGGGGTGCAAGAGCAGAAACTGCTTTTTTAGTCTTGTCTGTGTTTTCCGCCATACTGTATTGTTTTCAATTAGGAAGTGATGAAATGCTACCATAGGCCAATTAACAACATACAGTGAGTCAGCTTGCAAGCCAACATGACGCTGGTAAACTGAGAACAAATGTTTAAAGTTGATTGATGAAGATTTCTTCCTGTTATCACGTATTATTATCAAATGAACATTGATAACATGCTAACATTTGTATGCTAACGTAAAGGAAGAGAGCAGCCTGACTGAAGACTTTAACTTACCAAAAATTCAGGTCTTAATGGGTAACACATTCCAAGTTGTCATGCTCTTATCCTGACACGAGTCATTGCGGACATGAGCTGGACAGGACAAAACAGGACAATCCTGAAATAAAGTCAATGTGACAAGATGGTTGCTTTCCCAACTCTGCTGTGACAGTTCATTCAGGACGAGGGAAAAAGCGTCAAAAA
This sequence comes from Corythoichthys intestinalis, assembly GCF_030265065.1. Lineage (NCBI taxonomy): Eukaryota > Metazoa > Chordata > Actinopteri > Syngnathiformes > Syngnathidae > Corythoichthys > Corythoichthys intestinalis. The sequence continues at coordinate 21,652,596 of NC_080403.1, read as the reverse complement.
TGCTTAGCTGTGCTTGAGCGGCCTTCATTACAGAGCCCGAGGCAACGTGGCATTGGATTACTAATAGCACTTCCAAAACTAATTTTTAAGAAGCTACGTTACTTAAAATGCACTCTAATTGTCACAGGATGACATTTAGAGTGTCGTGAAAACTGGTTTGTCTTTATTTGAGCTCAGCCCGCCGCAGCATTTGGTGTTTTCGCTTATTACATCTCTTACATGTCTTTGTGGTCGAATAATTTCCCACACGGCCGCTTGCTCACTTCTTGTCTGTGAGACTTGAGAGAGAAAAGGAGTTGAGGCTGTCGCGACAATCACAACCCACATAAAGGCCATTAAAAGTTCTTTTTATAAAATGTGCTACCTATCAACACCATTATAATTTTTAAATCATCCCAATGGTGAATTGGGGTGGAGGGGGTCATGCACTCTTGACAATTATTTAAGATCAGTCGGCTACGTGGTGGTCTTCATGCATGTATTCAAACTTTGCATGCCTCCAGGTCCAATGACTTGAGTACCCTTGTGTCAAGGACTCACAAGAATGTGGATGTTTTGAACTGCATGGTAAATACAGTTGGGTAGTCTGAGACAAAAAAAGCTCAAAATATGGCCTTGAGCACATCGTCTAGCTGTTTGATTATTTGTCTCACTAAAACAACTAAACAAAACAGAATGAATCTTTTTTAGGGACAGTGGTCACTCCATTGGACACTAAAGACTTAACGCTTTATAGTACAAGTGACTATTTATTGGAATTAAAACAGAAATTGACATAAGTATTGACTCAAATAATGCCCACATGAAAAGATTTAGGTCCAAAAATAATGATTATGTGGAATAAAGTGCAATAGCAAAGGAAAAATGTATTGAAAACACCTACTGAAACTCACTTAAAACTTAATGGAGAATCCTTGTTTGCAATGACAAACTTTTTTTTTTTTTAATTATTTGCACAAATGTTCAATTACATTTACGTCAGGAGATTGAGTAGGCCATTCCAACAGTTTATTTTCTTTTTGAAAGTTAACTTTGCTTTGAGATTTGGATCATTGTCCCACTGGAACATCCAGCCACGTCTCATATTCATCGTTCTAGTGGATGGCCACAGGTTTATATCAAGAATTTCCCGATACATGGTTCCATGAATTGCTCTTTCAACTTTTTGAAGTTTGCTAATACCTCGAGATGAGGAAAAAAAAAACAACCAAAAAACAAACATGCCATTATGCTTCCCCCTCCAAACTTCACTGTTGGTTGTTTGGGTGATGAGCAGTGCCATTTCTTTTCCAAACATGGTGTGTAGTATGACAGTCGAAAAGTTCAATTTTGGCCTCATCTGACCGGAGAACATTCTCCCAGTTTGTCAAGATGCTGTTTAGCAAACTTTCAACAAGCTTTAACATGCTTTTTCTCGAGGAATGGAGTCTTGCAGACTGAACGTCCATAGAGATCATGGTGGTGGAGTGCATTGCTAAATGTTTTCATTGTAACAATTGTACCTGCTGCGTTCAAGTCTTTCTGGAGCGCGCTCAGGGTGGTCTTTGGCTCATTGAGTACTCTTCTGATGATCTTTCGTAATCCTTGGTCAGAAATCTTGCAAGGAGCTCCCGAGCTTGGCCTGTTGATGGTAAGGTGGTTCTTCTTCCACTTTCAGATAATGACCCCAAGAGTGCGGATCGCAATATTCAGGTGCTTTGATAGAAGTCTGTAACCAAATCTATTCTGATGCTGGGCATCAATCAGGTTGCAAATGTCTTCTTTGCCTTTACTCATTTTGAGATCCTGTATGTCTTGTTTGACCTCTTGGTGACAACAACCTGTTTAGAAGGCCATCAATTTACTCTAACCTAGCTAATGTTGGTTTGCAGTCACTGGATGCTCAAGTAATGATTACTTATTAAGTAACAACGTAGTATTTAACACATTAAAAGCCATTGATGGCGATGGACATTTTGACGTTGCATTTGGAACATTTTGCATTTGGAACATTTTGCATTTTGTTTGTTCATTCATCCCTCCTAGTCAAAATGGATTAGACATCATGCGCCGTCAATGGTAGCTAATGAGTTAAATGAGCGACTGTAAGGGTTACAAAAAGATCATAACCTGTACATCAAAGGGTTAACATAAAATGTGAGTTAGTGGTTTACAAATGTAATCTCAATATCAGGACGATTTTCAAAAGGTAATGACAACTGTGCAACCAGTTACCTGCTGTTTGAACTCTTCTAATACTCACACAGTATGCGACTTGTTTAACATAATGTCTGCTGTGTCGATGATGATAAATGAAAACCATTACATCCATTCATGGGCATGCAGTGCGCACACACGAGGACACACACACATACAAACAGAAACAGGCTTGTGTTTGGAGCGTAGAGGTCAGCACATGTGCAGCAACCATAGGGCATGTATACTGTACCTTGGTGCATAAATGAGGTGTAGTTTGGAAGTCGTCCAAATCGTATGCTAGTTTGTGTACTTCTTATAGTAGCAGGATACTAGGACAAAGTTCATGATGGTTTGTGGCATAATAAACATGCTGCCTAGCAACAACGTTTGGCAGTAGAAGTCAGCCCCTACAAAGTCTCAAGAATAACGCAAGATTAGTTAATACACTAGACAGTGTTTCAAAAGCTGTTTACAACTACATGTGTGAATCATGGTGTCAAAGCTGCGCATCAGTCACTTTAGTGAATGCTAGGTACAGTAGACAGCAACTGAAAAGCTTTCTTTTTTACTCCACGTTGACAACGTTGACCTAATTCGTGAACGACGCAAAAAACTGCTTTTTTTTCGGTGTATACTTTAGTGACGAATGGCACCAAGATTCCCATATATAAAATGAATCACAAAGAAAAGTCATCTTTGATGCATACTGTAGCTTAGCCAGCAAGCACATCCGAAAGAGTTGAGCGTTTGATGCCGTTTAAACATATTTTTAATAACTCTTTCTCTTACATCATCTCTGACAAAAAATAATCTAGTGTCAGGTCAACTGCATTTGCCAAACCAAGACAACCACTTGTTAGTTGAGGGACCAATGTATAAAGATGTATAACTAATGAAAAACTATTCGGGTTTCGGTTTGTGTGCCGTTTTCGTTCTTTCGAGTTTATGCCCTAGTCTGTCTTGTCCTTGTGATTGCCCATTGTTTTCACCAGTTCTGTCTACTCCTTGTGTGTTGACCAATCCGCCGCCTCTTCTGACACCCACCTGTTCTTTATTGTCTTGTCACACCTGTCTTAATATACCCTCAGATTTTGTTTGTTCCATGTCCGATCATCATCCTTGATATGTCTGTATCATGAGCCTGGTCTTTTTCCACTAATTGTGGAGTATTCCAGCACACTCAGCCTGCTGCCAGTCCACCTATCAGGAGGCTCATCTGCCAATCACTCCTAATTATCAACACCTGTATCTTGTTACCAGCTGTGCAGTTAAGGCACGGCCTCCAAACAGTCAGTGTCAGTTCATCAACGATTCAACTCACTCCTACTCATCGACCATCATTGACGGATCACCACTTCTGACCCAGTCAGCTCAACCTGTCCTGCTTGACCAGACTATGCCAGATCTCCAGCCCAATCAGCTTGCTCTGCTTGACCCCACTATGCCATCTCTCCAATTCCTGACCGTTTTTTTACTGCCTATCAACACTAATAAAACCTTGTGCTCGCAATAAGCAACGGATTCTCCACATACGCGGAGTTTAAGGGGGGGCCAGCCCCCCCGGTGGCCGAAAAGTGTCATTGCATGTAATTGACTTTCCTGTATAGGATTTTAAAATTTGTAGAGTTTTCCGGTAAAATATTGTCTATAAAAGTTTTAAAGCAATAAATCAAACAAAAAAAAAAATAATGAAATGAACAAAAAAGATATTTTTATAATGGTTCAAATGTTTTTCTCAAACAGATCGTGTGACTAGCCCCTTAGATGGTCATTCACTTTGCTTAGCCAAAACCACCCGAGGACTGAAGAGTCAAGATGAATTTAGGTAATTTTTTCAAACCTAAGCTTTCAAAAGCGACAACAACGACTGAGCAAGTACCAAGGATTGAAAATGTGGACCATGAAATGCTAGACAGCACCGCCAAAATGGTGAGAGGAGTTTAAATTTGTCCCACTCTGGACGGTGTGTTGCCAATGTAGTTACCCCTGTCAAAAATTGTATCCCCTGGCTGCGGGAGCGCACACACACACACACACATTAGTTATGATTTATGTCGACTTAAACAATTGAAGCCAGAAAAGAACCACAGTCATACATTTTGGACAATTGTGGTTTATTAAACTGGAGAAATTCCATTGAATTACAGTAATAACAGTTATAGGTCATCCTACACGTAAAAACAGTAAAACATTGCCTTTTTTTTACATTCAGTACGTATGTTACGTTATACGACAGGAAAAAAAAGTTGTTGTTTTTTTTATTTTTTATGGATGGGCCATCTTTTAAAACCTCGTGGATAACTCTTGTCTTGTACCTGACAGTGTGGTTTCCACGAATGGCATTTCCCTGTAAAAGTGATTTTTTTTTTCTTTTTTTGGATCTTTTTTGTTTGCACAAGTTTTTGGAAGTGTGAACAAGTTTTGGTTAATAAATTCTTTGCACCTGTTCCTTTGGCCTCAACTAACTTGCTCCCCCCACATTCGGTCCTCGTCCGTTTAAATTTTTTTTTTTTTTTTTATCGAGAAACAAAACACGGCTTTTGATAATGCAGTATAACAGAAATTTCTATGATGGACAAGTAGAAGTACTTATTCCTAGACATCTGTGCCTCAAAAAGAACAAAATCTCCCTGTAGTATCTAATGAAACCACTCAAGGTTTTTTTTTTTTTTTTAGATCAGGCAGCTCATCTCTATTCAAATAAGGATTTATTGTCCATGCCTACGCACACTATGCACACACATTAGTGTCAGAGCACAGTTAGTTTGCTGTGCACTGATGAGAGGATGTCAGTCAGCCATGCAGTAATGTTCACTGGACTGACCTCACTGATGATCTAACCACAACAGACATCCACTCAGTCCAGCCTGGCCCCAATGGAAACTCCCAGGAAAGTCGGTTTGAGACATGCTAATGCTAGCAGCTTCATAGGAACACGCCATTTAAAATGTAGGGTAATAGCTATTCAATAAAAACTTCCTAAATTATTAATAAACAGTATTTGAGTGTGTGATGTGTTATCCTAACAAACCAAAGCTAATGCTAATAAATCCAAGTTATGCATAAAGCTCTACGACTATCAACGTCGTTTGAATCCTCCATCAGCTCACTGGTTATTGTTTAAGTATCAACGAACCTGATTAATAACCAGTTTGTAAATATATATTTATTTTAATGTTGTGAAAATAATTGTTATCTTGATGTTTTATGCATAGGAGCCACTTCCATGCCTTTCCAAAAGCTCTTGCCATCTGTGCCAATGTGATACCTTTCCCGGGTGAATGGAACACAGTAAAAAGGGTGCTTTATATAATCCTCAAATCCATCCAACTCTTCATATTTTATCATGTAAATGGAAAAAAATGAGTACAATGGATAGATATATAATGTATGCCGAAGCCTTTGTGTGTAAAACAGAGGCAGTAGAGCAACATTATTTTGATCATACACATAAGCATTAGCGCCAGACTTGAATGAATGAAGTCAATTTAGAGCTGGGCATTATTGCTACTCAGAAAGAAATACTTGTAAAAATAAACTCAAGTTCCGAGACATGATTTATAAATTAAGAGATATGACTGATAAAATTGAATAATGTTTTTCTTAGACCTAAGCTGTATTGTGGGACATGATGTCCTCTCCAAATACAGTATTGTTGTTCACAGGAAGGATACAGCTCCAAACTTGAATGAAAAAGAAACATTCTTGTTATCACCTGCCTATATGATTACATAGGTTAAACCCCATATATTGTTTGTTTTTTGTTTACGCGCAGGCTATAAATCTCAGTGGCGTCTGAGTCGCACATGTGTTTGTGGCTCATCAATCACAGAGGTGTAATATTTGTGTTTTTCATGATAGATGTGGATGGTTTCTTTTTGAACAGTACAATATCTGCAGTGAGGTACAGAAGTTTTGTGTATGTGTTATGCTTTTCAAGTGGGGTCATAAATCATGGACTTACTGTACTTCGATTTGGGGGATTGTCCTTGTACTGTAAATATTTTTTTAGGTGTTACATCTCTATTACGCACTAAAACCATTTATTTGGACAAGAAGTAAAATTCATATAATGCCAATGGCTAGCCTGTACGTATGTAGGTTAAATTAGCCAGAGAATGTTTTTCTCTAATCCCTTTAAGTACCGTAATTTTCGGACTTTAAGGCGCACCTGATAAACTGCCACTCACCATATTTTGCACGAAAACAGCATTTGTTCATAGATAAGTCGCACCGGACTATAAGCCGCAGCTGTCCTCATTGTATTATGGGATATTTACATCAGAAAATATTAACCAGTAACACTTTATTTGACAGCGGCGTCATAAGACCGTCATAATTATGACATGACACTGTCATGAGCATTAATAAATGCTTATGACAGATGCCATTTTTTCTCATCTGGCAAATTACCTCTTTTTTGAATGGATGTAAAAGATCAGAGCTGGGCCTAAATGGAGTTAGTGACAAACTTTGCCAGATGACACTTAGTGACATTTGTCATAAGCATTCAATAATGCCCATGACAGTGTCATGTCATAATTATGATGGTCTTATGACAGTCGCTGTCAAATATAGTATTACCCATTAACCCAAATAAATCAACAAATAAGATGCACTGAACTATACGCTATAACTTATAGTCCGAAAATTACAGGTAATAGTCATAAATGGAAAAACTAAAAACAGAAAAAAAGTGCCCATGAAAAAAAAAAAACATGACACAAGAAAACTGGTGAATTTGTCCACAAGATGGCCCAATATTTTGTCATTCAAAGCATGCAGCAATATTTTACGAATAATATTAATAATAAGTATATCTACCAGTAGTGCTCTGTAATATAATATACATAATGTAGTACATTTTAAACATACAGTTGTGGTCAAAAGTTTACATACAGTACACTTGTGAAGAACATAATGTCATGGCTCTCTTGAGTTTCCAGTTATTTCTACTACTCTGATTTTTCTCTGATAGAGTGATTGGAACAGATACTTCTTTGTCACAAAAAACATTCATGAAGTTTGGTTCTTTTATGACTTTATTATGGGTGAACAGAAAAAAGTGATCAAATCTGCTGGGTCAAAAATATACATACAGCAGCGCTAATATTTGGTAACATGTCCCTTGGCCATTTTCACTTCAATTAGGCGCTTTTGGTAGCCATCCACAAGCTTCTGGTTGAATCTTTGACCACTCCTCTTGACAGAATTGGTGCAGTTCAGTTAAATTTGATGGCTTTCTGACATGGACTTGTTTCTTCAGCATTGCCCACAAGTTCTCAATGGGGTTTAAGTCAGGACTTTGGGAAGGCCATTCGAAAACCTTAATTCTAGCCTGATTTAGCCATTCCATTACCACTTTTGATGTGTGTTTGGGGTTATTGTCCTGTTGGAACACCCAACTGCGCCCAAGACCCAATCTTCGGGCTGATGACGTTAGGTTATCTCGAAGAATTTGAAGGTAATCCTCCTTCTTCATGATCCCATTTACTCTCTGTAAACCACCAGTTCCATTGGCAGCAAAACAGCCCCACAGCATAATACGACCACCACCGTGCTTGACGGTAGGCATGGTGTACTTGGGGTTAAAGGCTTCACCTTTTCTCCTCCAAATATATTGCTGGGCATTGTGGCCAAACAGCTTGATTTTTGTTTTGTCTGACCACAGAACTTTCCTCCAGAAGGTCTTATCTTTGTCCATGTGATCAGCAGCAAACTTCAGTCGAGCCTTAAGGTGCCGCTTTTGGAGCAAGGGCTTCCTTCTTGCACGGCAGCCTCTCAGTCCATGGAGATGCAAAACACGCTTGACTGTGGACACTGACACCTGTGTTCCAGCAGCTTCTAATTCTTGGCAGATCTGCTTTTTGGTGATTCTCGGTTGAATCTTCACCCTCCCGACCAATTTTCTCTCAGCAGCAAGTGATAGCTTGCGTTTTCTTCCTGATCGTGGCAGTGACAAAACAGTGCCATGCACTTTATACTTACAAACAATTGTTTGCACTAGTGTTGCACCGATACCATTTTTTGGGCCCGATACCGATATAGATACCTGGCTGTGCAGTATCGGCCGATACCGATACTATTCCGATACCACTCTGTTTGCAAAAAATAAAAAATAAAAAACAAACATATACATATGTATGTATAAGTGATGCAACGATACAGTTAAGTCACGGTTCGGTACGATTTTTGATACAATTAAATACATTTAATGCTCTGAAACAGAAAATACAACTGTTATTATTATTATTTTTTTTTTTTTGCTAACAAGCAAAAATAACTGCCATCATATAAACAAGCATTTTAGTGCATAATATTTATGTGCTTACTTCTTACTGATCTGAAGAAATTTTGTATATAAATGCTGAGAACAATCTTTACGGTTTGTAAAGTGGGGCACACTGTTGATTGCTGCAGCTCTCTTAGCAGCTATATTTACCATTTAAGCAAAACATCCTATTTGTGGTCCGAGTCCATTTGTAACATGTGCTGAATTAACAGTATTTGCAGTATTATCTATAGTCATTGGTATGGATTGATTTGGCCTGCTTAACTTCCATTCAGTCATGGCGGTTTCTAATTTATCAATGTAGTTTATAGACTACGCGTCGCTCTGGGCTCACGCAGCGAATGGCAAGGGAGCTAACGTAAGACATCTAGGTTGCTATTTGATGATATCTAGTGTGTGCGCGTGATAAAGGGCATGGGATCTAACATAGGACATCTAGGTTGCTGTTTGATGATATCTAGTGTGCGCGCTGCGCCGCTTGAGTGTTTTCTGGCCACAGAAGTCACTTGTGCTCACTACTGCGCAACACCAGCATATTCCAATCGACTTTCATAAACAGGACGAGTTTGAAGTACGCCACTCATTGTTCATCATGAAACCATGAGTTTGCTTAGTCTCCCATGGTTTTAAGCTTTCTGATCCCATCGGCGCTACAATAGCAGGCGTTAGCTCATGCATGCTAATCGATTATGAATGCCATGTTAGCAAAACAGTTTAACATCGCGGATATGCGTTGCAGTTAACATCCGTAATGGTGAAGGCGAAGGTGATAATTTCGTTTGGAAATGTCGAGACAAAGACATACAGTTGTCATGCATCGGGATTTGGGAAGTTGACTCATGTGAGTAAGACAGTACATTTGCGTTCAAGTGATGCCAGCAGATGGTATCGGCGCCCTAAATGTTGGTACTCGTCGATACGGATACCACCAATTCGGGCCGGATCGGCGCCCCCTGCCGATACTGGTATCGGTATCGGTGCAACTTTAGTTTGCACTGTTGCTCTTGGGACCTGCAGCTGCTTTGAAATGGCTCCAAGTGACTTTCCTGACTTGTTCAAGTCAATGATTCGCTTTTTCAGATCCATGTATGTATATTTTTGACCCAGCAGATTTGATCACTTTTTTTTAACCCATAATAAAGTCATAAAAGAACCAAACTTCATGAATGTTTTTTGTGACAAAGAAGTATCTGTTCCAATCACTCTATCGGAGAAAAATCAGAGTTGTAGAAATAACTGGAAACTCAAGAGAGCCATGACATTATGTTCTTCACAAGTGTATGTAAACTTTTCACCACAACTGTATATGATCCCACATTTATTACTACATATACGGATGTAATCTTATATGCTATATACCGGTAGTCACATTTTCTCTCATTTAAAGATTGTTGCATATATTTGACACCTTTGACTGTTTTGTGTATATGTGCATCCCATTTTTTTGTCATGAAGACATTGAGTGTGTGTTTCAATATCTTCAACTGAAGTTTTGCTGCTTTGAATGCAGGGAAATATAAATATATTGTGTTTGAGCTTCATCATCAGTGTGGAACATAGGTTGCCCCGTAAATGTTAAACCATCCTTAAGATGCCAGTAGACCGACTGTCACGAGGGGGGTAAACCACACAAGTGGTATCCTCATCTACTTTCACACGGTTATAGTTTAACCTAATTTCATTTTGTATCCATGTTAAAGATTCATTGGCCAATTGAATTTATTTTAAGGCTCATGATTCGTGTTTGGACACTTTTAAAATCCTCAATGGTAACTTTTTTAGCATCTCATTTGACGCCTGTAATGCAGGGCTAAAGCAGTCTTCACTCCAGTACTTTAGGGCTTTTATCCACTCAACTGCCCGTCAGGGGGGCAAATTTCAGGGTCGCAACAAAGTGAAACTTGTGTTTGACTTTAACCAAGTCAAAGTGAATTTGTGAGAAACATTTATTTAATTAAAAAAAAATGATGTCACATTTAACTTCAAAATATATTCAAGAATTGTTTCTGCTTGAAATGGTCACAAAACTTTACATAAACTATATTTTAAACATCAAAATACTTGAGGAAAAAATCAACAATTTATTTATTTAGAATATTTGTTAGTTTTTTTTTTTTTTTTTTTTATGTTATGCCAAGAATAAATACAGTTTAATTAACTAATTAGAAGTTGGAGGGAAAAGCTACATTATTGCAACAGTTACTTCAGGCAGGACTCTTGATAGTGTAAATGCTCTTTGGACTGGAATTAGGAACACCCACTTCAATTATTGAGACCACTATCCAGGGCCGCCGTGGTAACAACAGATGCTTTTTTGTGTGTAAATAAATCAATATGGTTGAAAAGATTATATTTTGGGCTCAAATGAAGGCATTGTTTTTTAATGAATACAGAAATATAGACCCATAGATAAAGACACACATTTCACTCTAATGTGTTTACTTTTAATTTCTTTATGGCTAATTGCTGCGAAAATAGAGAACAAAAATCCCCACATGCGTGTTGCATTTAGAAATTTTCAAACACACCATGTTAAACATTTAATGTGCTTTAGTGTCAACTGTGTTGCAAACGCAGTCACAACAGTAGTGGCCTCATTAACATTATAAACGCGAGTTTGTGTGTGCATATGTGTTTTCTTTGTTACAGTTTTAACAACCACAGGAAAGTATTGTGACACTTTTTTTTTTTTTATATAACAAGTAATGCAGCGGTTTACTCTGAAATCTTTCCTTTTGACTTGTCTTTATATTTTGTGTTCTATTGTTAGTCAGAATGTTCTCCATAAAGGGGGTGGGTGGGTGAGTTTAAAATAAATAAATAAATAAATCTTGACTGCATGAAGGTAAAAGATATGTATTATTCATTCTCTCTGCCTCAGTCGTTTATGCTTAGCAGGCACTGTATACAGTGACTGTCAGTGTGCTCCCTGCTGCATCACCATCCATACGTTACTGCTGCATGATGCATAATTATGCTGAAACCAAAAATACAGTAAGTCAATTAACAGGACAGTGTTGTACATATTTAATTGAATAACTTCTGTACTGCTCAGATGGTCTTCTGGAATTCCACCCTGTACCAGATGTAGCAAAGCATCCCCAGAACATATTCGATCCTCCTCCATGTTTCACAGTACGGACCGTGTGTGCTTCTGTATTGAGTTTACATAATATTCTGTTAATAAGGATCATAGACATCATCATTATTGACGGGTCAGCTCGTCCATGCACTGCGCATGGGCCGTTCACATTAAAAGGGAGCTATTCACAAACACACGCACGCAGCAAACTGACGGTGGATTTCGGTTCAAAAAGTATGAAAGCTGTTCACGTAGAAACAGGAAGGATTGGCCCAGGAGTGATTTGTTCAAGAAACAAAGGTAATCGTTATATTTTTCGTACCATGCATGCATTTTGAAACATTGTGAATAAAATGGAGAAATTAGCCGCTAAATCATAGTTCGCAATATTTACGTAAAATAAATGCAACCTGCACGGTTTCTTTTGCTTTTAACCAAGAATCGAGACTGTTTTACATCCATATCCATAAGGAATTCAGGGATTTAAGCATTTGTTCACAATAATTTCAATGTAAAGAGCTCTTTGTTGTGGTAAGGCAGCACCACAGTGAACTTAAAGACGAGCCGCACATTCGACATATTCACGTAAAATAAATGCTACCTGCACGGTTTCTTTTGCTTTTAAGATTCGAGACTGTTTTACGTCCATATCTATAAAGAATTCAGGGATTTAAGCATTTATTCACAAGAATTTCAACGTAAAAATCTCTTTGTTGTGGTAAGGAGGCGCCACAGTGAACGTAAAGACGGGCTGCACATTCGAGATATTTATGTAACATAAATGCTACCTGCATGTTTTTTTTTTTTGCTTTCAACCAAGAATCGAGACTGTTTTACGTTCATATCTATAAGGAATTCAGGGATTTTAGCATTTATTCACAAGAATTTTCAACGAAAAAAGCTCTTTGTCTGTGTTTCCACTCAGTCAGCTTTGACGGCCTCGCCAACAATGCAGGCACCCTATTTTATTATTATTATTATTATTATTTTAAACCTGTCCTGTTCAGCTGTTTGACACTGAGAATGGAAGTCTAAGTGTCCGGTTGGTCTGAACAGTTTTAATGTTTCACATTGAGAGTATGACATACTCCCATTGTGATAATACAATATACCTTGTTTATTATGACAAAGCAGCGAACAGGAAGGGGTTATGGGGGAACAGAAGCTATCATCAGCTAGATGTATTTCCGGTTGACACCATGTGGGGGGCCTGTTTACCAGGTGGGTGAGTCTATAAGCTAAGTGATTGGGAGGGGTGGAGTGTACACAAATTAGCTCTGTGATCTAGAATCCAGTAATCGTGTGAATCCCTTGTGAGTGTAAGGCCATTGGCGATCAACCCTACGCCGCCCCATCGCCACTCCTGGCACCGGGACCCCTCACCCGAGCGCGCCCAATCACATCCAGCCGCACGCGAGCCCCACCAAGCACGTGACAGCCACGCAGACGAGCGGAGACACCACGCAGGCGCCAACTCAGGGCCACAGCCCCCACCCAGCCAGCCCGGGGAGGGAGGGTGAACGGGGAGAGGGGAAGAGGGGGCAGCGCAGCCCATCCCTCCTCCCGCAGCCCAGCAAAGGATCCATGGCCCCCCCCACCCCCAGGATCCAGGGTGGTCCCCTGGGCCACCCGCGCACCGATCAACCGGCCCTCAAGGATGGCAAAAGGGGACGTGCCACCAACCCCATGCCCACCCCGGCCCCCGTCCGCCCATCCGGCCCGCGAGCCACAGCCACAGCCCCCCAACCGGCACGGCACGCCACGGGACCCCCAGTGGCCCACGAAGCCCAGGACAGGGCACGGTCCCCCGCTGGAGCAGGCAACATCCAGCCGATACACCGGCGCCCAGCCAGCGACCCGCGACGGAGCGCAGGGCGGATACCCAGTCATAGAAGAGAGGGGAGGGCGAAGGCAGGAGAACGCCGAGGGGCGACCCAAGATCGGAGCCCCGACCTCCCCCCACTTCCGCTGCTGGCAGCCCAGGCAGAGGGGAGGCCACGCCCCGGGAGCCACGCCATAGAGAAAAAGTGTGGAACCCACCTACCACCCTATTACTGTGGCTGCCAGGTTCCCGGCTGGCAGCCATTACCCAGCACCGTGATGGGATTGTGAGGGGAGGGTAGTGCAATGTATGCATTAAAGTAGGAGAGCTTGGCTTGGGGCAGTAGGACCGCAGCATGCAGGCACCCTATTTATCGGCCCCGTGTCCCGTCAATTACATTATGAAGTCAATGTAAGGGTCCATTTACAAAAATTATGCCTACTTCCCAACAAATACGTAACTACCTAGTTAACAGATGTCTTGCGTGTGCTGCTGCTGCTGAGCAAAAAAAAAAAAAAAAAAAAAAAAAAAAACCCAAAAAACACACAATTGTTTTTAACTCTTTATGGGGCAAGTGGCTATTTTGGGTAATAAACAAAAAAAGAAACTTAACTACATTAAGACCAGCCAGGTGTGGCGCTTGGGGAGGTATTGGTGGTGTGGCTGCACCCGAGCCTCTGGGGGACCCGGTTTGCGGGCCTAGCAGGCCTCAGATGAGTGTTGTTGGGAATTGTCTAAAAAAGGGGTTTACGATGCGCTGTGCTCTCTGCGTGGGTCTTGATGCATATTGCAGCGGGCCTCGAAATCTCTCTATAATCTAATATTGCGAGGGCATGAAGACATTCATAGGAATAGGAGCTTGAGGATGCCAAAGTTTCACTAGCCCCCACCCCGGCGATCATTTGCTGCCAGGCCCGCCCAGGCAAAATGGATTGGATGCCTTGTGCCATCAATAGTAACCAATGTGTATGCCCTATGATATAAAAGCCAATTGGTTACTATTGGAGGAACTACCGTAGAGCGTCCTTTCGAGCATCCCATTTGCTCAATTATAAGCACCATGGAATCATGCAAACTTGCATTTTTTACAGCTTCACTGAGAAAGAGGGCCCAAGGGTAAGTCATTTTTCTGCAGCACCATTCCACTCAGATGTGGTCAAAACTAAAAAGAAAGAGGTGAATAGAGAAAAAAAACACATTTTCTTCATGTTTTAAATGAAGTGTTTGGAGAGAAATGAGTTGTGTGGTGGAGGGAGTGGAGGGGGTAAGACCAGTCATGTAAACTTGCTGAGAGGAAATGCTGTGGGAGACAAGAAGCAGTTTCAGAAAGTTACTCTTTTTTTCCCCATCTGCAGTGGACCGGCAGAAAAATAAGCATGTGCAAACACACTGGCTGTATCCTCATCAAAATGGATCTTAAGTGTTAACATCAGTGCTTGAGTCACATGACATTTCCATCTTTATTGGACAATACCGTCTTGCTTTTTTGCATCTTAAAGAGCTGGCCTCTTAAGTAGTGAATGCATTCAAGTGCAAACCCTAATCAATTATGAATGATAAGACGACTCTTAAAAGCTATGAAAAACGACATAAATGGCTCGATAGATACCAGATGTGAAAATCGTAAATGAACCTTAAGCACACAGGTGAGCGCGGAAATGGTGAGTTAATTGCTTGTGACTGGGAACAGGCTATGTACTCGGATAGTATCTTTCATTTATGTACCACATTTTCTGCATTATCTGTGCAAAGTGAGTACAAAGTTGGCCTTTTGCTCATTGTAGCACATACTTCACGATACTATCGAGGTGTTTTTGATAATATCCAAAATTAGATTACCGGTACAAGATTGTAGACATGCACAAGGCAAATTGGCTTACAAAAACATTGACAAAATTCATGATGAAAGGTGAAAATTGTTGGAGCTGTTTGTCCAAAACAAGTAGCTATACAAAATCGTTACTGGATTCCCTAATGCAGTGCTTCTCAATTATTTTCTGTTACGCCCCCCCAAGGAAGACGTAAATGTTTCGCGCCCCCCCAAACTCTCTGCCACCACCGTAAATAGTATCATTTGTCTATAAAATTACTATTATAAATACGCATCTGCCTAACATTGTGTCCTTTTTTTTCCCTAATAACGAAAAAAAGTAACAGATCAACTTATAATAAAGTAGAACTTTATTAACATTGTTTTGTTTGTAACAGAGAAGACGACGCGCATCAATTTGCCTGAATTAAAAAAATACACTCGTTACATTTTTGACCATTTGATAAAGAAAAATAAAATGTAATAAAATCAGTAAATAATAACAAATTAAAATTGATTAGAAACATTCACTCATGAGGACAATATGCCAAAAAATTTGATCGGAAAAACAAAACTGAATAAAAAAAAAAGAAGAAAAAAAAAGTGTCCTTGGACAGAAGGACAGTTTATTTTTGTACCTCCTTTGCAATGGTGTGGAGTTATCTTGCAATCAGCATGCTAACAATGCTAATTGGTTTACTGATATTAAACTGACAAAACAGGACGATTGTTGGAAATATTCGGCCGTTTTCGCTGAAAAACAATCAAGCTTATCAATGAGATTGGGGTCTAATGTCTTTAATTGGCGTCTTAATTGTTTTGGCTTCTGGCTGTCCGCTATAATTATTTTTAGACACAGTAAACAGTGGTCTTTCCTCATTACCCACTGTATTAAAAGTCAAAGCTAAAAGGCAAACGGCACGAAAAAAGCGCATTCCCGGCGGCCGAGGTAGAACCGTAGGTGAGGGCGGTCGTCGTGACGATCCCAAGCCAAAAATGGCACTTCTCGGGCGGCGACGTGAGAACCGGCCGGACAAGACAGTGGGTCGCTGCGTGAGTCCGGTCGGAAAACGGCTTTCGAAAACGGCGGCGGCGCACTGCTCTTCATATCTGTTTTCTGTGTGTTCTGAGTGCTCTTCCTTAGTTCAAAAATACTGCGCGCACTCTGAAAATGAGAGCGCCACTGCCACCCACTGAGTGGATGTGCAAGTACACTTTATTCCAGTACGGCAAAAAAAAAAAAAAAAAAAAAAGCATGTTCCCCGAGGTCACATGCGCCCCCCCCTGGCATCGCTCTGCGCCCCCCCAGGGGGGCGCGCCCCACTATTTGAGAAGTACTGCCCTAATGCAATAGGAACATGTTAATGATATGAAGCCCACAAAGTTGAGCTCCTCACAGGCTGAAGATGTGAAAAGCTAAATCATTGAGAGAAGCACTGGAGGAAATACTGTGGTCAGATGAAATGTAAGTTAAGTAATCAACTCTACCCACCAGGTTTTGCATGTGAAAATACAGTATGTCTGATATAAAAGAACATCATGACCACACTCGAGGTGGAAACATGTTTTGGGGTCAGTGAATGCAACCGCACACTCAAGTCTTAGTTTTGCAGCATGACAATGACCCAAAGATACTGCCAGGGTAACCGGGGAGTGCCTCAAGAAGAATAAGGTCACAGAGTGGCTTAATCCAGGCTCAGTCAGAAACTTGCATTCCTGAGTGATATTGTGTCTGTTGACGAGATCATTGAACCAAATTAGATACTGATATCTTAATGTGAGCAAAATTCCCTGTCAAGCAAGAAATCATTTGATAATTTCATTTAAAATTATTGGACCTGATTTGTATAACGTCAGCTCAAAAGATGATTTCCATCTGTAACTAAACGGAGGATAAAGGAGGAGTTAGGGAGGGGCGGCGGCTACAGCTCAACTGAATGTATTTAAGATACAATAGCCCCACCAACTGGCTGTCAATAACAGCACATCCTGGTGAAGTTTCATGGGGTATCGTTTTCCAGGAAACGACGATGGGCTCATAAATATAACACACGTTCAACAAAACGGAAAAAAAGATCAAAATATTATATAATTTTAATATAGTAAGCCTTGAATATGTTTTTTATTTATTATATATAATTTAACTCAAGGATGATGAGGGAGATGACGAGACACACTAGACTTGATTCCAACAAGATTACTTTTACTCATTACGGTAGAATAAATGTACTTATGAACACATATGAACAGGGAGGTCTGAATGCCATTGATTTTTCTAGTCTGAACTGCATCTTCAAGGGTAACTGGGCCAAACGTGTCCTTAAAAATCCACTTTCAATGTGGATTTTTATCCCTAATTTTATTTTTTTCTAAGTATGGTGGCCTGTAGTGTTGTATCGGTCGCGAACGATTAGTTCTTTTTGAACGAATTGTTTGGGTGAACGAGACCGAAATAATCACCATCTGCACTGATTCGTTCTATGAAGTTGGCGCTTGTTCACTGCGTGGGAGGGCGTTGAGCAAGCGGCAGCGTCTTCTGACATCGCACACGACCAATCAGACGCCAGCCTCATCGCAGGCAGGGGAGGGACCGGAAACAGAATCAGGGCGTATGTCACTCACTTCCACGTGTGGCCAATAAGCAGCCAGCGTGCAGGCAAGGGGGCAAGACTGAGTTTTGTCACTTCCCGTTCAGTGACTCGGTCCTCCGGTTCCTGACCTAGCTTGCTGCTATCGTGACTTTCCAGTAATGACTATGCGGTGAACAAATCAAAAAATGAAAGGAAAGGACTTTGTCACATATTTGTTAACGTGGAGCCTATCAAATGCAACTCAAAAAGACAAAAACACCACACAAATCTAGCGAGCATGGTTTAGTGTACTACTTTTCTCAACAGACTCGGCACTACCTATTACGACATACTATCAAATTTACAGTAATTTAAAACACGGGTAGCTACGAGGCAAGCAAAAGCTGAGCTGCGGTCGCGTGACGGCAATGAAGGGGGCAAAGAACTGTCACTATATGGAGGCTTCATGGCAGCGATATTTACCTCATGTGCACAGAAAAAAAGAATATTTAGTATGATCACCATAATACTGATTTGCAATGAAACGGTATATACATGTCCATTTTTTCCAAGTGTTTTATTTTTTTTTCCGTGTCAGGTGTTGGTTGGTTTGACAAATTATGTCAACCCGTCCATCATGTGCTACTCAAGCGCCCCACAACAACGCACATGGACACGGGAGATGTCGCAATATGTCTACATTTTTCTTAACAGACTAATGAGAGTAGAAAGGCGATATCGTAAAGAGCAAACAATTATTTCTCGTCAGCATTTGACGATCTGAGATGCGGGGACGACAGGGGAGCTGAACGGATTATTTTATTTATTAATACCAGTGCAAAAATTCAATACGATCACCATAATACTGATTTGCAATGAAACTGTATATACATGTCAATTTTTTCCGTGTCAGGTGTTGGTTGGTTTGACAAATTATGTCAATCCGTCCATCATGCGCTACTCAAGCGCCCCAAAACAACGCACGCGGACAGGGGAGATGTCGCAATATGTCTACATTTTTCTTAACAGACTAATGAGGGTAGAAAGGCGACATCGTAAAGAGCAAACAATCATTTCTCGTCAGCATTTGACGATCTGAGATGCGGGGACGACAGGGGAGCTGACCGGATTATTTTATTTATTAATACCAGTGCAAAAATTCAATACGATCATCTTAATACTGATTTGCAATTAAACTGTCAAATATCAAAATGCAGTATTGTCTTTATTTCAGAGCAGCACATTCGACAACTAGCTATTTACACTTATAGTTTTAACAATAGTGACTAAAAATAATAGTGATGAGCATAAAAACAAAAATACAACAGAGCGAGAGGTAAATATGATGTGTTGGTCGTTCCATATTTAGAAATTAAACTTTCGATTTATTTTTATTTTCGTGACAGCAAGCATGCTGCGTTGGCTGGTAGCAGGCTAGCAGCAGCATTGTATATGTGATCAAGAACATGCTAAAGAAAGTCCGTGCGCCCCCGACCCCAAACCCCCACTCCTCCCACAAAAGGAGAATGTTTAACCGTGTCCTAAATCGAAATGCAAGCACGAGCCATGACTTTGAACCCATAGAACTAGGACAGACGACGCGGAAGTTCTCCCTCGCTTTTGCAGCAGCGGGAGGGAGGGAGACGAGGCTGTCTGTGAAAGCAGAATGATATTGCCTGTCACTCATTACTGAAACTACGACGAGCGGTCAATGAGGAGCCTGTCTGCAAGAGAGAGGGAGGGACCAAGAATGTCACTTCCCGTTCAGTTATACTGCGAAGCGGTCTTTTGGTGATTCGTTCGGCAACGTCACATCCCGTTCAGTAACCGAACGAGTCATTTGGGCGGGAGAGGGAGATGAGGGGGGCGAACGATTCGTTGAACGATTCGTTTGAACGAATCTTTTTACTGAACGATCCGGAATGGATTCGTTTACTCAAGTGAACGACAGATTCCGTCACTAGTGGCCTGAACTTTATTCTGAGTTGCAGTTATGATGTTGACAAATTGGCAGGAAAGGCCTCTCTGTTTCACAAACAAGTATTGTTAGCATGGTCCATGATATACAAACACAACTTCTCACCACACACACACATAATCTGGAATAACAGGACAATTCTTTATAAAAACAAATCCTTATTTTTGGACAATTGGGTGCAAAATAATATCATTTTTGAGTCCCAACTTTTTAATCGTAACGGGCACGGGGCACCTCATGTCTTATGCAGTTTTTGGATTGTTTTAAGTTCCCAGTTAGACCTCAGCAATATGCCATTGTTTTTTATGCTATTCCGTCAGGTATCATGATGCCATGCAAAAATTTAAACTTGCCATTGCAAAGTTTGGCTCCTCCGAATATATTAAACTCAAGTGTGGGGAAATTGTGTTTGCGTCATAACAAGAATTCAAATAGATATGTTTGATCGCTTTTTCAGAATCACCTTAGATTCACGCCATATGTTCAATCGTTTTGGAATCGATTTGTTGGAGATATAATTTGGTCCAGGGTACGGACTATCCCCAACATGTTTCTGTTGACTAATAAGGTCAAAGAAGTCTCTTTCAAAATTATTATCCTGAAAATCACTACATGAACATTGACACGAACTGTTCGTTCTGTGGAGATCATCCAGAGACAGTTCAGCACCTTTTTTGGACTTGTTCTTTTTCCAACAAATTTTGGAAAGATTTTTGTAAGTTTGTTGACAGGAATCTACATGTGAACTTCAAGCTAAAATGGGAAAATGTCATTTTTTTGTTTTTATTAAAAAAAAAAAAAAAAAAAAAATCAGGAATGAAGATGTTTTTATTATTAATCTACTTGTTTTGTTGTCGAAATTCTACATCCACAAATGTAAGTTCAGCAAGCTATTACCATCTTTTTCTCACTTCCACAATGAAACGGTATGCTACATAAATTTGTTTTAAAAAACAAAGAATAGGAAAGCGGAAAAAATGGTTGATATTTGTGAAAAGCTGCGACTTTTTTGTGAATAGTTGCTTATAATATTATTCATTCTTTTTTTCTTCTCTGATGTGCAATGTTTGGTATGTTGGTAAAAGGGTTAATGAAAATAACGTTTATTTAAAACACTTTAATGACATAGAATAATAAACTGCGTGTCACCACTTCAATAAAACAAACAAACAAAAAAATTAATTAAAAAAAATAAATAAATAAAGGTTGTCAACGTTTCTGGTCACGTGGTTCGTATGTTTACAGACATCCGGGGAGGGGGGTAAAAACATGGAGGACTCCGCTGGCAGTAATCCCCAATCTCCCGGTTTCACAGACAAGTTAAAGTCGTGGCTCTCGTGGTCTTGGACATACGTGTGCTTTGTGTGGTTTGGCATGGTGCTCATTATGATTTACGTGCTGTGGAGCCCGCTCAAACTGCAGGAGAGCCTCACTTCGGGTGAATGGACGCCTCTAGACGTTAGCTTTTGTTAGCCTTCCGCTAGCCTTTGCTATCAGTGATGTACTATTTTGGCACCTGCTTGTTTAGCACATTGTTGCTTTCTAGTTCACTTGCTTTAGCATGAATTCTATGCTACTTTCGTGGGTATTTATACTATACAATTTACATCTTTTTTTCTATATTTATATTTTAATAGTAATACTTTTAGTTGTTTGTATCCAAATGATGACCTGTTTTTCCATCTCTTTGCCCACCCAACTTTTGTGTCTGACTTTTTATCCATTTATTTATCTGTGTTGATGTTTGTTTTTGTGACTGTCATTAATGTGACCCTGCTGAACGTGCTGTTGCAGCGTCGCTGTTTTTGAATACACTGACACCCAAGTTCTACGTTGCGCTCACGGGGACTTCTTCACTCATCTCTGGACTCATTCTTGTAAGTGAAAAAAAGTATACTGTATTTTCATAACAATGTCATGCAGCAAAACATAAAAATACATAACGTAAAATATATGGCTGAGGGTTTACTGCTTGAGTTGCCAACTGTATTTCTTTAACGTTTGTCCAGTTTTTGCATGTTCATCTAAACTTAGTTTATTAAACTCATTTTTTGACATCCTCATTCAATCGTAAATTTTCCCCGATGCAGATATTTGAGTGGTGGTACTTTCGGAAGTACGGCACATCCTTCATCGAGCAGGTCTCTGTCAGCCATCTGCGCCCCCTCCTCGGTGGAGTGGAGAACAGCTCCTCCGCTGGCCTCTTCTCGTCCGTCAATGGAGACGCAGAGCCGAGGCCTAGTGTGTCAGGTGACAAAAAGATACAAATTTAAGCAATAATGTCTTACTACAGATCTTACGAATAATACATATTTGTTACTCTCCGTAGAGTGCAAAGTCTGGAGGAATCCTTTAAACCTGTTCCGAGGAGCAGAATACAACAGGTAAAATAAAAAGTCAAGCACGATACTTATTGGATATTGGTGGTATCAGGCTGAAACTTCCTATGTCCAAATTTGGTCAATTTCACATTTATTCCTCAAATTGATGCTTGTGCCCATCCTTAGTGGGTATATGATTTTTTATATTTTTTTTAATTTTACCAATATTTATTGTTTTTTCTGGGTTTCTAGAAAAATAATTGTTTCTGAGATTATTTTATTATTATTTGCGGTGCTCAGGTACACGTGGGTGACGGGAAAAGAACCGCTGACGTACTACGATATGAACTTGTCAGCTCAAGACCATCAGACCTTTTTCACAGGAGACACCCAGCAGTTAAGACCTGAGGACTCAGGTGAATGTCCATTATTCTCTCACATACAAAGAGACACGCACACAATCACACACGCACGGATGAGTAAATAGGTGAATATGTTGCATTATGAACTGTTTCTTTTTCTTACAGTGATGCAGAAGGCCTGGAGGGAAAGAAATCCTCAAGCCAGGATTAGAGCAGCTTATCAGGCCATAGAGTTAAACCATGAGTGAGTCCTCCTAAATAGTATGGGTGCATATTTTGCAGATTGGGGGTAGCCTTTTTTGTGATCACTGGTGGCCAACCATGACATTAAAAAATGTCTACTTACTTAAACTGCTAGTGAAAATAAAATACCCTGAACATATCTGAGAAAAATCACTACTTTTCGACAGGAATTGTCACTGCAATGGCAGAGAGCTACGACCGGTTTGTTTGCAAATTGACCATAAGATGTGACCATTGCATTCTAATTCGTATCACTAGATATGGTAAAATACATACTTTTTATATGTACTTTTTTTTGTAGTGCTGTTTTAGCTTGGTGAGTGCAGCGTAGCCTGCTGGCCTTCCAGCCTGCCACGTTAATGAAGCACTGGGGGAACCTAGATATGAGGCAGCATTATAGGCATATTAACATTGGGACAGCACCCTTGTCAACATTATGGATTTTGTTCTTTTAAAGCGGAGACTTTTCTCAATTTTGAGTGAGTGGCAAAGTGTTTATTAGACAGCTACTACTGTTGGAGATTTCTTATTACCCAAAAGGTTGCTGTAGAATAATCAAAACCTTCTAATGACCTCCAGATGTGCCGCAGCCTACGTGCTTCTTGCTGAGGAAGAAGCTACCACAATCACTGAAGCAGAGCGCCTATTTAAGAAAGCTTTGAGCATCGGTAAGAAATTGATTTCAACGTAATATTGTACCCTGTGCGCATGTTTACAAATTGTGGCGCCAGCACTAGTCAGTCCTCTGATTGATATTGCGAAAGCGAAATAACAAACAATAAAATCATTCCAAAGACTCACTAATTTCATACACAGACTAAAACTTGGCACTTTCTAGTGGTTGCGCAAAAGTTGAGCATTTAACCCTTTATGGTCCTATTTTGTCCGATTTTGCATGCCTTTGATGTTGCCTTTATTTTTCAAAGAAAGAATTGTTCACAATGGCCTGGTTTGGTCTCTTTTCTTAGGACACAATAACATTCATGTCCAAACTATGTCCAATTATGTCATCATTTAAAGGTCCTAAAGACAAAGGAAAAAAAATCCCAAATTTGTTCGTCAAAATTTTTAATAATGATGTCCTATTGACAACCAAACATGCTCAACTGTTTTGAAGCTTGATTGTATTCTTTCATCTTGTAAATATGAGCATTGAACAGAAAAAAGAGACTGACAAGACGGAATTAGCTTTATAATAATAAAGTAAATACAATATATGAATGATAATAATAAAATATATTTTAATTAAATAGAAACAGCAGGTACGGTCATAGGTGTCTTTGGCCTTTATACATCGTATGGTCAAAACAGGTTACATCATCCTCTTCATCAAGTTGTTGAAATCTAGCAAAATTAAGGTTATGGATTATCTCCTCCAAATAAACTCTCCAAACTTCATAGCGCACTACTCCCACAAGTTATCACGGATAGTGATCCCTGTCCTCCTCTAAACACGCACTCCCGACCTCTCTTATAATTGTCATTTCCGGTGTGACGTCAGAATGGAACTATGGGATATGGAGTTCTCCATGGTGCTTTCGAATTGAAAAATGGACAAGATATGACGAATGTTTGCTCATACATATGGTCAATGCAGCCTTTTAATGCTCATTTATGAGGGCTACAAAACAAAAAAAAACTAAACTAACATTAACTCCTGTTTTATTTGGTGCAATAACTTCAAATAAACAAGACAGTTAAGCTCAACTTCCGTTCTTTCGAACAAGGGGTACCGCAAGCGCGTGGGTAACGTAATCACCAAGTTACTTGACTTGAAAAAAAGACTTTTGCACAGGACGCACCCACGCGTCCGTAGCTGAAAGTTAATACAATGGTACCTCTACATACGAAGTAAATTTGTTCTAGGACCTTGTTTTTAAGTCCAAATGATCCAATGCCGATAAATTTTCGATAAATTTTCCAGAAAAATACATTATAATTCCATTATTTAATTTGTTCCACAGCCAGAAAACCTACACTACCGTTAAATATTTCATAAATACTGCTGATATTATAGCAAATAGCAATTACACAGAGAAAAACAACTAAATTATGAATAAACATCGGAATAATATAATAATAGTTGTAATAATATAGTACTTGAAATAATGTAACGAATCGGGTTCTAATGTGTCGGATATGTTTTGCGTGGTGTACCTGAACGCACCGCGTGGCTGACGTGACAGAGTACAGAGAGGTGCATTAGAGTTTTTACTTTCACTTTTCATGTTCTGTTGCTGGCGTCAGCTGTGGCAGACAGTAGGCGTGCTGTGTTGCACAGGTTTTGAAATAAATGATTAGATACCTGACGAAGCTGGAGATTTCTTTGGCGATGTTACAATAATAAAAATTGTCACCTTATAAAGACTGGCGAACGTAAGTCAGAGGAGGATCGTCGAGATCGTAAACATTCTATGGCCGTATTGTGGAGCCAGTTCCCGGAGGCCCACACCACGCTCATGTATTTCTATCATTTCCATCTTCATTTCAATGTTAAGCATCGCATTTTTCCTTTTTTCATTACCTGCACTAACATTCTTACAACCCATGTTGATTTCTCTTACAAGAAAATCCGCCGTGCATCCGTCTTGCGGGAAACAAAGAAACTGCGGCGCTGGCATAAATTGTCGTATTTCGAGCATTTCTTCTGGTGTAGAAACAAATAGTGAATCAAATTTCAAGTCGGATGTCAAAAAGATTGTGTGTCGAAGCGATTGTACAGTTTGTCGAAGTACCACTGTATTTAGGAATTACAAAAATTATGTACCTCTGGACTGCAACCACAGGAGTCATTGTGTATGTTTTGGCGATTGATGTCTTCTGTTTTGCAGCAGGCAAAGATATAAACCTGCTGGTTTACATCAAGCGTAGACTAGCGATGTGTGCGAGGAAGCTTGGACGCATTAAAGAAGCTGTGAAAATGATGAGAGACGTAAGTG
This sequence comes from Corythoichthys intestinalis, assembly GCF_030265065.1. NCBI lineage: Eukaryota > Metazoa > Chordata > Actinopteri > Syngnathiformes > Syngnathidae > Corythoichthys > Corythoichthys intestinalis. The sequence goes on along the minus strand of NC_080403.1, from coordinate 21,626,999 downwards.
GAGAATATAACTATAACATTGGGCAGTCTAAGGTATGATGAAATTCAATGGAATATCTGTATTAAACATTCTGCCTGTTTTGACTCATTCCCCTGACAGTTAATGAAGGAGTTCCCATTGTTAGGGATGTTAAATATACACGAAAACCTCCTTGAGGCGCTCTTAGAGCTGCAGGCATACGCCGATGTCCAGGCTGTCCTCGCCAAATATGACGGTACGAACGCACCGCACCCCCAACATCTCCTTTATCTCTTAGGTCTTACTTCGTCTCTGCTTCCACCATAGATATAAGCCTCCCAAAATCAGCCACTATATGCTACACGTCTGCATTGCTGAAAGCGCGGGCCGTGTCTGATAAGTACGTATCCTTCTACCTCACAGCGAGAAGATAAATGTAAAAGGCAGTTTTAACGAGATCATCCTCCTGTTTTGTCAGGTTCTCTCCAGAAGCAGCATCGCGGCGGGGGCTCAGCACTGCAGAGATGAACGCCGTGGAGGCCATTCATAGAGCTGTGGAGTTTAATCCTCACGTACCCAAGGTCAGTGGCCCACTTGGAGATGTAGTTTAGTCACCAAGCATGCCTTCTTGTGCCCTATAAAAGTTAAAACATACGACCCTTGCGTATGAAAAAATGTTTGTCGACCTCAGAGACGATCACACATCTTCCACTCTACTCGCAAGATAAGGACTTTTATTTAGTTTTTGGCTTCTTTCAATCCTTATAGGAGCATGACTTTGTAGTGGCTTAAATTTTAATCCTTATGGGACATTCGTTCCAACCTTTTCATCAATCTGGTGTCTTACAAATGCAATCACTGGATTGCAGCCAGGTGCATCTTGTTTCCATAGAAACCTCATTGGTCAAAGACCAGGGCCCATTGCAGCCCCTGAGTATCGGTTTGCTCACCCCTGTTAGGATCTTACAAAAAAATAGCTGTAATTTTGCCTTTACTATTGTGTTACCATAAGTTAATGGTCCCTCACGAAACATTGCAATTTGCATAAAAATGTGTTGCCACAGTAGGAGCAGAACTCTATATTGAGGACGCCTTGAATAGAGGATGCAAAACTCTAAAATTACTACCATGGCTCCAGCAGGGGGCAGTGTGACGTCACTTGTTTTCACTCCCACCTCGTCTTGACTAATTATAAGCATTGTGAACTTGAAAGACATAACAGCCAATTCATTAGTCCTGAGTCTTTAAACGGGATAGCTGCCTGTCTTTCATACAAACTGGAAGTCAAGCTTTAACAAAGCGTCGTTTCATAGGTTGAACGTCTTATCTGTGTGAGATAAAGGGAATCAGTGTATTTGTGTGTGCTGGGTGTGGATGTTCGGGGGATTGGCGATCTCACTATGGTGCTTTGAGCCAACCTTTGGTTTTAGTGTGATGGCCCTCATCCTTTTCAGCTTTCAACTCCTTAGCACTATGCGCCCACAGACCTCTCATCATGCACCCTCATTTTGTTTCTTAGCCTCTCATTTTCCCTCATCTCCCTCTCATTACCTGCTTGAGCCCGAATGAAACGGTCAAACTGTGTCAGTTTGTGACCCATTTGGTACTTTTTAGCTGTTCGACTTCATTTAAAAAAAAAAAATGAATGCATATACTGTATATAGTACCACATTTAGTATTTGGTGTCAACTATTGGGTGTTGAGATATTCTGAATCTATGTTATGGGTCAACACTCAGGGAGATCCATCCATTTTAAATACTACTTGTACAAATTAAGGTCATGGTGAAGCTTGAACTCATTCAATATGACTTTGGGCTCAAAAATTAAACTGTTTACCATCATTAGGGTTATGAGGTAACTCAAGCCTGTCCCAGCTGACCTTTGGAAAGAGAAGCATTAGAACCAACTTAAACTGGTTGCCTAATAATCACAGATCACTATGTATTCATTTTCTATTGCACATCAGTTGCTGAGCAATCTGACGATATACCGTACATTGCCAAAACAATAGTCAATTTTGTATCGTCATAAATTCATCCTATTGTCACGAATGTCTGTTTCAATATTTTCTGGAATACACAGTACTCAACTCCAAAGTGCTAATATTTCTTAAATTAATGAGGAAGGATCGCCAACAGATGTTTCTATAAGAGCAAACCATTGATGTGCTAAATCACCCTCAACAAAAACATGGTGCATAAATAAAACTGTTAACTCATTGGCTGCCATTGATTTAGTCAAAAATCTAATCCATTTGTAGTGGAACGATCGCTGCCAGCCATTCCAGTTCAAATGGATTATATTTTTATCATCAAATAATTAAAAATAAAATAATACATTGTATATTGTTATTGTGCTATAAAATGACCGGTAACACTTTATAATAACTATCCGTTTTACTAGTTAATAGATCATTAGTAAACTGTTGATAAATGATTTATTGTCGATTTGTGAAGTATTTGATAATAGTTTGTCAAGCATTTACAGGGTGTTCTTAACCTGAAACGCAGTTTGTGTAGAAACGTTTCAAGTTTTTGTGTGTAACGTTTGGCATTTCTATCTTTTCATGTTAAGAAATGCCGTTCACTTCAAAAGAAAAGGCATTTTGATAAGGCATTTTGCAGGCAGCGCTCATGTTGCACATTTATGAAAATCTGCCATAGAACCAACAAATATTTGTACTTTTCTTTGTATATTTAACCAATAAAACTTATGACCTTCAACATAAAGTGTATATAGTTTTATTAAGATCCATCAACTAGCATGGGCATTTAGAATGGGGTCAACCATATTGGAACACCCTGTAAATGCTTAACAAACTGTTAACAAATACTTGACAAATCAACAATAAATCATTTATCAACAGTTTACTAATGATCTATTAACTAGTAAAGTTAGTTATTAATAATAGTATGTAGTAAATAGTAAATAATAATAATATAATAGTTATTATAAAGTGTTACCAAATGACCTATATAGTGATAGATCCTCCCCCCATATTCCCCGTTGCTAGCTACATGCTCATTATGATGAATGAGCCAGACCTTCTCACCTAACTTTTGGCAAGAGAAGCAAGTTTAAACCTGGACGCGATTGTCAATCAATCACATGTTGATGAACAAATTGGCACTGTCATTCAGTTTTCAATGATCGTAGGATAGAAGTCTGAGAACTGAGAGAAAAAACTTCACAAAAAGAACAGGCAAACGCCAAACAAGAACCCTTATAGTGCAACTCCTGGTCGCCATGGCAAGAAAGTCATACTTCTTCAATGGGTTAGTTTGCTAAAAAACATCACAGAAATGTTATCTAAACATGGAGGAAATTGTTTAAATTGTGAATAATAATGCATATTAGGTCACTCAAACCACTGTTTTGACTTAGTGGACCAGTCTCCCTAAATTCTTTTTAAAACTCCTGAGGATTGTTTGACGTCAAAGCAAGACTTGTAATGATTTTAAAGACTGTTTTGGAAAAGGATGACTGCCTTAGCCGGGTCACACCACAGAATGTACTCCTCTTCTAAAGGACACTTTTTGCCCCCAACCATTTCAATCAGCAACTCTGTGATGTTTCGAATCCAACATCCCGCAGCTTGTTGCTTTAACTGATAAAGTGTCCTTGCTCCGCCAATCTGCTTTGCATTTACATTGGCCTCCAAAGCCATTGCAATTGAGCCCCTTGACTACCTCGCTAGTTTGCTCCACTTAAGTTGACAGTTTCTCTTCTCACCTCATTGCAGCTGACAGTCTCCCATCTGGATTTGAGAGCTCAGATGTGTTTACCTCTAAAAGATTGGCCTTTTTTCTTCACTTGTAAATGGACATGGAGTAACATGCCGACGGTCGGGATAAAGACTGATTGAGTTAAGGCAAGAGGGTTTTGCCGTGTGACAGTTCTCTGCCACTTTACACAGAAGTGTTTACTCAACCTATGAAATTCAGTTTTGCCTGTGTATTACAAGCCATGAAGAGCCAATTACAGGCCCTGATGCCATTGTTCTTCGTGGTGTTCCATTGTAAAAGAGGCTGCAGATTAGAGTCAGAAGACGGCTTATGAGTTATGCTCCGGGTTTAGAAGTGCCTGGGGATAAAAGGAGAGCACATGAAACTCAATCCCTTCATCAAAGAGGCGACAGGGAGTGGAGAGGCAGATCTGAGAACAAGAGAGACGAGGGAGGGCGGGTGTGCAGGCCAGTACAGAGAACTGAGGTGTCACCAGGTTTAATGCTGCGGTATGCAAGCAAGGACAGCTGAGCCCTCTCACTGATCAATGTTGGGCCATGTGCATTGAGCATGGTTTGTTTTTCCCCTTAGTTTCGGCTGTAAAAACTCTTATTGGAGCGCCTTTTCCAAAACTTGCCATTTCATTTCATTTCCCAACTGGAACCTATCCCATCTTATGTTTGATGACTTTGTGGCTTTTATATGTTAATAGCGGTTATTTTAAGGGTTGTCCGATCCGATCACGTGATCGTAAGTTGGGCCGATCTTTCATAGGATCGGAATCTGTTAAAAAGGATCAGGTTTTTAATTTAAAAATATATTTATGTTTTTCTGCTTCATGCTCGTACTGCCTCTCACTCTCCCTTCTGGTGCTTTTCTTGGTTGGCAGTGCACTGGAGTTTTCTTGTTAAAGTTAATGATGATTGACAGGCATTGAAAATTTGATCTTGTCAGAGAAGCTTGGGAGCGCTACCTTCAAAGGCGCGGAATGCGTGAATCATCGTTTAGCTGGTTAAACACTAGCGGTAGTGTGCTATGGCAACTCCTTGTGTGTGTGTGTGTGTGTGTGTGTGTGTGCGTGTGTGTGTGTGTGTGTGTGTGTGTAAGTATAAGTATAAGTGAACATCTGCCGCGTAACCGGATTTGAGTGGACTCACTCAATGAAGCCATTAATAAAGACAAGCATTTTTCTGTTATTGTTGTTTGAAAATAATTCACATTATGAAGGCGGCACAGTGGGACAGAAGCATGTTTTTTTTTTTTTTTAATCTTTTTGACCAACATTTTTTTTCGGTATCGGGACTGTATCGGCAGATTCTCAAAATCAAGCGACTCAGACTTGCAAAAATATATGATCGGGACATCTCTTGTTATTTCGCATGTAGCGTGCGACAAAAATAGCGGACAAAATGGGTGGTTGAGATTTTCTTAGACAAATATTTTTTCTTTGAGATTTTTTTTTAATTGTTTGGATCTATTATTTATCATCCAAAATATCAGAAAAATGTGACAGCTACGAAAAATAATCCAGTAACCCAATAGTTATGAGGTCAATATCTGTGACCTATTTACAGACGCAATTTTTTTATATTGTGACATGAACACGCGAGTGAATAGCTTTACAAAGTCTGTTTTTCTTTTCTACCCTAAATAATAGACGCCAATTTATGATTCTAAGCTAACAATAATAGAAAATTTGAATAACAAATGTTACTACTTACCTTGTTTTTATGGCTGGGTTGAAACAACAGCAATTGCGATGTGTCTGTAATCGGGGGTATCAGGGGTAAAACGGACAAATTAAAAATAGTCCGGGGGAATATTGCGCGATGAAACTGCTATGACAGCATATAGATATATTGTTCTATCAAACACAACGAATCTTTTGTCTTAAAATACAGTAGCTTATTTGTATGAGCAGAAACTGCTTCTTGAGCCTTTTCATGTAGGTGTGTGACAAAATATTGAAAGGGTGATATATCGTGATACTTTGGATCCCAAAAAGTTTATCGAAACGCTAATGCCAAGAATCGAGATATCATTTTAAAAAGGCCAATGTTTAAAAAGAAAAAAGGAGCAAGTAAGTTGCTACCAAAATCTTCCACCATAATAGTGTCTCTGTTAACTCTTTGGCTTCCATTGACGTTGCTCGACGCCCAATTCATTAAGACTGGGAAGAGCGAATGAACATTCATTCATTCATTCAAAACCAGAGCATTCACAGTCACTCTTTCCGATTTTCAGGGCATTTACAGGTTACTTCCAGACGAGTTTGAGTCAGTGCTTATTCATTTGGGAGGTTCCCAGGTCACTTCCTTTACTCTAAACAAAAATCATAAAATTCCCCAAAATCAACAGGTAATGACCTGAAATGGCCCAAAATTACCCTCACTGCCTAGCATTGGCTGCCACTGAAGGCCATGGAAGTGGGAGGGGCCCATTTGAAGAGGGAGGAGCTGTTTGAAGTAGAACAGGTTCATTCCCTGTCACCCTCCCAGTTCAAATGAATTGGATGTCTACTTGTGATAAACTTACAAAATGATGATGATGATAGCTTGTTTTTCTGTTTATTAGTTGTTTTGTAGAATATCCCAAGAATTATTTCCTGACAAATAAATTGATAATCGTGTTTACGCCAGATCGTTAGATCATCGTTATCGTGAGCTTGTATCGCAAATTGTATTGTACCGTGAGATACCAAGAGGTTCCCACCCCTACTTGTGTATGTTTTCCGCCATACTGTATATGCAGTATTTATTTCTTTTTGCAATATTCTTGTACCTCTGGGTTTGTTTGTTTGTTTTTTGCCTTGTAGTCATTTAAAATAAAGATAAATAATACATTTTATAACAAAAAAAATTCCTCTGTCCTCTAAAGATGACGTAATGGGGCACGATATCCGATCATGTCTATAAATCTGACATCCGTAGACAACATCTTCACAGTACACTCTCAATTCCTGCTATTCCTTGCCACCAGCATCATCATAGCATCATAACAGAAAAAAAACAGCAAAGGTCAAATAGCAAAACATTTGTAGAGTTCCACTTTGGGATACTCGTCGAACGGACTTGTAATGAGATTTGCTACTGTATCGTGACAATGGCCTAATTCCCAAATTGAATTTCTAATATTGTTGGGCTTTTTATGATGGTCTTGGGACGTTCTGATGTACTACTTTGGTCCTTTGGACATGGGACTGCTGTAGGGGATAAATCAAGGTGAAAGGACTTGTCTGACATGAATGAAAGAGAGTCAGATGGTAAACGGAGGAGGAGATGGCCAAGCGTGGACCTCATGGTCGCCCAGACTGGCTGCTTGGCTGGATGAGCCTGTGACCATGGGAGGGGATTAGACAGGATTAGCTCGGGAAGGGGCAAGGGGGGGGTAACCTTCCCAAAGTGTTTGAGATCCGGAGTACTGTGAAGCTGGCCGCTCGGGAATCTGGTTCGGGGGGCTGGGTGGGGCAGGTGGGGCTAGATTTGTTAGACATGGAGTCCTGCAGGCCATACTGGAAACCACTGTCATGACAGATAGGTCCTGGCGTGTTCATCAAAGTCTACAGGGTTCATCTTGACTATGACTAAAGTTCTTCGTGTGGGATTGGGTTTACATTTGTCAGCCCAGTGAGCTGATTTAGTCACTCGGACAAAGTTACAACAAGATTATTGGTGGTGTTGGGTGGGGGGTGTCACTGTTATGTAGTAAACAATAACACACACCTCTCTTTGGGAAGGAAGCCTCACCCTCTCGTGTAGCAAAAAAGGATCTTGCTAAATACCTCACATGAAAAAAGTTATATTTTCAGTCTGCTGGGAGTTTGCCAGAGGGAATTGCACAATAGGATATAGTCAATGAAGGAAAAAACATGGGTGGGGATAAAATTAATGGGACTCATTTTTACCATTAATGGAAAATGTATCTTTTTTTTTTTTTTAAATATTTTGCTGACATTGACAGTGATAGGTGTTGAATCAATGACTGGGAGAGCTGAGAACGATTGTATATGGCGGAAAACACTCAGGTGACTTGAAGTTCCGCTCTGAGACCCTCAATTTGGCCAACTTTCAAAATTGTCCAAAATGCATGTGTGATACATCATTGGAAAGCTTAAAATCTCAATTTTCCGGGGGAGCAAGAATTTTGAACAGGAAGGCATTGAAAAAAAAAAATTAAACAGCAAACCCCTAATTGGAGGCGAGAACACACGAGAGCAGAATTAAAAACGCCATGATTTTAATGAGATATTATCGCGTACTTACCTTGTCTGACTCTCCTCCATTGGTATCACCCACACACCCCTTTCCTGGTTCACTTCCTACCTGTCCAACCGCACACAATTCGCCAAATTCGGCCCCCATAAATCCAATTCCCTCCTTGTCTCCACTGGCGTGCCCTAGGGCTCTGTCCTGGGGCCGCTCCTCTTTATGATTTACATTCTCCCCGTCGGTTCCATCTTCCGCAAACACAACATTCACTTCAGCTCTACATCTCCTCAAAACCAACCGCCTCCCTCCCACCTTCCTCCTTCACCCTCTGCTTAGATGACATGAACTCCTGGTTCTCCTCTAACGTCCTCCTACTCAACAGCTCCAAAACAGAAGTCCTCCTAGTTGGACCCACCGCAATGCTCTCTAATGTCCATAAGTTCTCTATTACCATCAACAATTTACCGATCTCTCCTTCATCCCAGGTTAAGAGTCTGGGTGTCATCCTCAACAGCACACTCTCCTTCCGGTCACATATTAACAGCATCACCAGATCAGCCTATTTCCACCTTCGGATTCTCGCCTCCTCCCTTCTCTCACCCGCCATACTGCTTCCACCCTGGTCTGTAATCTAATAACCTCCCGGCTCGATTATTGCAACTCACTGCTCTTCGGTCGCCCTAACAAGTCCCTGCAGAAACTGCAGCTCCTCCAGAACTCAGCAGCACGCCTCATAACTCGAACCCCCGCAACACACCACATCACATCCTCCGTCAACTTCACTGGCTTCCCGTCAAACAAAGAATCAATTACAAGATCCTCATCATCACCTTCAAAACACTCCATGGCCTGGCCCCTCCCTACCTTTGCGATCTACTCCGTTTAAACAATCCAACCCGTTCACTTTGCTCAACCACTATTCTTCCCCTCTCCGTCCCCCGTGTCCGCCTCTCCATCTTTGGTTCCAAAACTTTTAGTCAGTGTGCCCCCCAGTTCTGGAACTGCCTACCCCCTGATCTTCGCAGCATATCTACCCTATCACTTTTCAAATCCAGACTGAAAACACACCTGTTCACTCTTTCTTACCCACCATAACCCCTAGCTCTGTTATATTTCTACTTCTTTTTATTGTGCTTTTAATCTTTTATACTTTTAATACCTTTTTATCGTATGTGATTCCATGTCTGTTGTGAAGCGTCTTTGTGTGGTTTGAAAAGCGCTCTAGAAATAAAATGTATTATTATTATTATTATTAAATTCAAAATAGTTCGGAGGCTTAGTGCGCCATGAATCTGCTATGGCAGCATATAGACCCCACTCACCAACGTCACACAATGACGTGTCGCTGTATCCGGCCACCATATTGTCCATCATTGTTTATCCGTATTCTCAATGGTTTCAATTTGTCGTGCAATTTATAGTGCAATTCATGGAAGCCCCAGTGCTTTCAGACGCTGTAAACTCATTGGATGCGTTGCATAAAAGGCGTTATGTGGAAAAGCTTCAGTCTATCCATTCGCCAGATCCATATTTGATGCCTAAATCGATATTTTTCGACCCGCTGTCTTCGCCGTCTCTGCCTGACATCTGCTACCCTGATATCTACAACTATCTTGTCCACAGAAACTCAGCCTATTCTCACGAAACTTTGAAAAACTTAAAGAGCAGCACTCTAAGCAACATTACCCCGTGTGACCCTTTACTTTCAATTTTCTAAAATGGCGACAATCAATAAAAAAAAAAAAGTTGACTGCGATGGCCGACGCTTCAAGGATAGGTGGATATTGGACTATTTCTTCAATAAAATACGCAACAACTGTGTCTGCCTCATTTGCAAAGAGACAGTCACTGTTTTCAAAGAGTTCGATGTGACGCGATCGTACCAAACAAGACACGCTGACATGTGCGACATTACAAGGAAGATACGCAGCGAGAAATTGTAGCAACTTGAAGCTAGTTTAATTTCATTTAATATATTGTTCTACGTAAATCAGCCAAGGTAGCCCCCCACATTTTTACCGCACCAAAATCTGGCCCCCTTTGCAAAAAGTTTGGACACCCCTGTTTAACTGATGATCCGTAGACGAGGCCAGCTTCTTTCACTTGGTACCAGCTAAATATTATTCAAAAAGTAATGATGGCGGAAGAAATAAACATCTTGAATTTGAAACGGTATGTTGTTGGCGATTAGCCTCGCAATGATCTTAATTGTGGTTGTCAGCCCAAAACCCTCTAAATATATATTAAATGCATCTTACCAGGGATAAAATGACTACTACATAGTCTGTGGTGATCGTTTGGTGCCCAGTTTTCTCTTCGAATTGGAGCAGTCCATATCGCTCTCCTCTCCGGGTCTCTCGGAATAGAACTTCAAGTCTCTCCGTCTATCTTTTCTGTTACTGCAACCAACCGCCACACACGCCTTCACCATTTTGATTATTAATGTTAACGAGCAGAAAAACACGCCATAATAGGAGGAATTTAAGTAGCGGTAATGCGTAATCATGACGAGCTGACGGACAATATGGCGCGGAGGCGTGGTTGTGACGTCATGTGAGTGGGGTCTATAGACATATTGTTCTATCAAACACAACAGTTCTTTTGGCTTAAAATACAGCAGTTTACTTTAAAAAGGGGTGCAATAGCAGAAACGGCTTTTTCAGCCTTGTCTGTGTTTTCCGCCATAGCTATATTTTAAAAATTTCTTAGACTGAAACATCAACGAGTAATTCTGTATTTACCTTTTTGAATCCATTGTTTCCTAATATGGATGCAATTCTATTTTGGCCACCGGGTGGCGCTACTTATTTCTATTCCAAGTTTAGAGCAAAAAATTTCATTTGGTTTTCTGCAGGTTGCCTCACCACTGAAAAGATATGCATATGTCATTATCAAATTACAGTGATACCTCTACATACGAAGCTAACTCGTTCCAGGACCTTGTTTGTAAGTCGAAATGGTCGTATGTCGAGCAGGATTTTCCCATAAAAATACATTATATTTCCATTAATTCATTCCACAGCACAAAAAACCTTCACTAAATCATTAATAAATACTGCTGGTACTAATACAAATGGTAATTACACATAGCAAAACAAATAAATTATAAATAAAATAATAATAATAACTCCTGTAACAATGTAATGAATCGGGTTCTAATGTGGCGGACGTTTTTTTGCTGTACCTGAACGCACCGCACGGCTGATGTGACAGAGAGATGGAGCGGTAAGGGTGACAGCTTACTTTCACTTTCAATGTTTTCTTGAGAACACAGTCAACTGCGGCGGAGAGTATGCGTTTTGTGTTGGATAAGTTCTGAAATAAATGATAAAAATCTGACGAAGCTGGCGATTTCTTTGGCGACGTTACTACAATAATAATTGTCACCATAACTTATAAAGACTGGCGAACAGTGGTCGGGGGAGGACCATGGAGATCTATTGTTGAGCCAGTTCACGGATGCGCACCCCACGCTTATATTTTTCTATAATTTGCTTCATCATTTCAATGGTAAGTGTCCCCTTTTTCCTTGTTTCACCACCTTTTTGAAACCTGTGTTGATTTCTCTCACAAGAAAATCAGCCATGCGTCCGTCTGTCTAGCTGTCATGTCGTTGTATTTCGAGCATGTCGTCGGATGTAGGAACAAATGGCGAGTCAAATTTTACATCGGATGTCGAAAAGATCGTCTGTCGAAGCTATCGTATGTCGAGGTACCATTGTAAAAGGTTTTATTTAAATATTCTTTTGTGAATTCAACCCATATTATTTTTTAAATAGGTAAAATGGTTTGAAAACAATTGTAAAGGATTAGAAGCTTACATCATGTCTACATTGTTATTTTTAAATAATTTATTTTTTTGCCTAAAACAGCAGCTCACCTGAGTTATGTTTGATATTATTTATAGTCAAATTCCTCTTTAGTACTTATTAGAGATGAAGAGCCTCATCCTGCCACCAGAGCACATCCTGAAGAGGGGTGACAGTGAAGCGGTGGCTTACGCTTTCTTCCATCTGCAGCACTGGAAGAGGGCTGAAGGTGCCTTAAACCTACTCCACTGCACATGGGAGGGAAGTAAGTAATTCCTCCTCAACCTCTGTTGTCCTCTATTGTCAACTGATTTTCAGCCAAATAGGTTGCGATTTAGTGGTCTTCTTAAATTTTCCCACATATTGTAGATTTTTGCTGTGTATGATTCCAGGGTGTAGCATTTTTTTCTGGAGATTTTGGCTCTGACGCCAGTTACAATTCAATGAGAAAAAATTTTGGAAAGACACCATGTTTGGGTCCTGTAGTCAAAGTAGTATTTGTGCAGTTTATGTATACACTACAGTGGTACCTCTACATACCCATTTAATTCGTTCCAGAACTTGGTCTGTAAATTGAAATGGTGGTATGCCGAGCCGGATTTTCCCACAAGAATACATTATAATTCGATTAATTCATTCCACAGCGCAAAACATTCGCTAAAGGTTTTGTAAAAACTACAGCTACAATTACAAATAGCAATTGCACATAGCAAAACAAATAAAAAATGAATTATAAATACAAATCGGCCACAGTGGACGGTAGCCGTGTTGTGTTGCACCAGATCTGAAATAAATTATTAAAAACCTGACAAAGCTGGCGAGTTCCTTACCGATGCTACAATAATAATAATTGTCACTTATAAAGACTGGTAAACGGCGGTCCTAGAAGGACCGTGGAGATCATAGACATATTCCGGCTCTTATGTCGAGCCAGTTCACTGATGTGCACACTACGCTCATATTTTTCTATCAATGTTAAGCGTCACCTTTTTCCTGCACTTACCTTCTAGGGGACCCATGTTGATTTCTCTAACAAGAAAATCCGCCATGAGGCTTTTAGGAAAACAATGAAATTGCGACACTATTGTTAATCGTCATATTTCGAGCATGTCGTCATATGTCAAGACAAATGATGAGTCGATGTCGAAAGATCGTGTATCGATGAGAACGTATGTCGAAGTACCACTGTATATTGTGGCCTACCTAGTGAACTCAAACATGCATATCTGACTATTATTTTTCCTAACAAATGTAGTATTCCAGATGGGCTTATTCACACATATTTTTTTTAGACAATTAATAAATATGATTAATCTAAAAGACATATGTATTTGCAGCCTTTCGAATAATTCCTTACCCACTGGAGAAGGGTCACCTGTTCTACCCTTACCCAGGATGCACAGAAACGGCAGATCGGGAGCTGTTACCAAGTAAGCGAAATCACGAAATACCTCAAAACTAGGGCAGCAACGATCACAATTTTCTGGCCTATTACTGATCACTGCTTCATAACTTTTAATGCTGGAACAGTCGGAATGTGAGCCAAATGTGAGCATTCACTAAACAACAGGTATTATCTGACTGAATTGACTGACTGAAAGATGGAGTAATGAGGCCATCTAGCGGTTGCAGAACAATTACTACACAGTGACTACATAGAATGCCAATATAAATTTCACACCTCCCACATGAATCTAGCAGCAGATGTTACAATCGTAAATATTATTTTGGGTCCTTGAAAATATGAAAATAGCCAGCAACCACATTTATATATATCATATTAATGACCACGAATGTCCATAACAAAATGCCAGCTGGCTAATGTGGCTAACTGACACTAGACGCAATTAGTGGACAAAATTGGTTACACTTTTATTGATCGACCAATCAACAATCCCCCCAAACTTATGAACCCCCCCCCCCCCCCCCCCCCCAATCGGCCAAACCGAATGACTTAAACACAAAGGTCAAGGATTGTCCACGACAATTGCTAGAGAGCTAATGTGGTTATCTGATGCAAGACACAGTCTGTGGTCAAGTTGGGTTCCATTTTTAGTGATCGATGTATTACAGGTCCACCAACATTTTTTAAAGGGATCTACAGATAGAAAGACTTGTAGTTCTTAAAAGATAGACAATATTATGACTTAAAATAATTTGATATTAAAACCCCTCATATTGTTTTCGTTTTTATACAATTTGAAAAATTAGCTCAATTAGTAGGTCGCCATTGTTGTTGACCTCGTAGGAAGGTGACATCACTGGGTTACGCTGCCGGGCTTCCAGAGTATGACTCTAGCGACATAAACATATCATCTGTTCAACCCTTTCACTTTGAACCCGAGAACATTAATGAGCAAGACGGGACCGTCGATATTTCACAAAATGAGCTGCAAAAGCAAAATGAACAGGAAAGACATGGGATGAGACGAGTGTATGACAAAACCGGTGTTCTGCCAAAACGTGCTACACCTGCAAAACAACTACAAGAGGCTAATTTGACACCCAAAGTACTACCGTGCGCTTTCAGCTTGTTTTGTTTAGATTAATACAGACAGAACATACTAAGGATGTCCCGTCGTAATATAAAATAAGGGTGGTTTAAATACGTGACTAATGTGGTCAACAGATCAACAATCTGCTTAAAACTACCACAAGAATGCACATAAAACATAGCACCCTCCGAAGGTAAAGAATGTACTAAATATTATAGATTTTTAATTCAATGTGTTTCTATTCACATTCATTAATTCATTTTCCAAGCCATTTGTCCATAGTTTAGTAAAAGAGAACAATTGTGGCTTATTAGAGCCTACAAGTCTTTAAGTCCGAGTTCCCTTTAAATACGCCCCTATTAATCAGCCAACCAAATGAATTAAACACAAAAGTCGAATGAAACCCTCTTTTCTGTGATTTTTATATCACGAATCCATCTTGTCACTCTGCAGCATTCCACGAGGTGTCGGTGTACCCAAAGAAAGAGCTACCTTTCTTTATCCTCTTCACAGCGGGCCTTTGCTCTTTTACCGCCATGCTGGCCATGCTCACACATCAGTTCCCGGAGCTAATGGGTGTCTTCGCCAAAGCAGTAAGTATCCACACGTCTTACTCATTCATCGCCTTAAAAGGCTACTCTATCGCTACTTGAGCTTATCTCCGCTTGACCCCCCCCATTTTTTCATGAGTTTAAATAATCTTATTCGCAACATGAGCCTGCTGTGGTAATTACCACCTTCATTTACTGTCGGGCTCACGGGAGTGGTAGGTCTGTCAAGTGTAAAGCGCTTCCTCTGCCAACACAAGCTTGAGCCCAGTTGAAGGCATCCCCAGCGACAAATTGCAAACACAGCCGCATTAAAATGGTACGTGCGTGACTTCTGTTCTGTTTATTTACAGCTAAGGTGTTGTTTGGCGGGCGTCTCACTTCACAACTGTCATGTTTATTAGTCAGGACGATGTGAGGCCAAAACACGGTCATTAAGAACATCGAGTACTCCTTTGTTTTTATATCAGGGAGAGAGGATAGGGTGCAGATGGGATTTCATGTTTGGCAAGATGGCTTTTGTATAAATGTTCAAATAAAGTACATTAAAACCACCAGAGGGGGAATAACAGGGTTAGGGGAAAAACACACCTTATCCGTCTTTTTTGAAAGAAAACATTTTTCTCAAGATCCTGCTCCCTTACATAAACATTCACCTGAGTGTAGGAGTTGCTTTAATATCACTTTGTTCAATACTGGAAGTTTAAAAGTCAGAAACTTTCCATGAGAATTAACATTTTATCTGACTAAACTAGAATAGACCTGAAATATACTATTTTGAAGGTTGGTCTCCATTGGGAACTTAAATATAATTGGGGAAAAATATAATTTTAGCATAAACCTGACTAAAGCGTCAAGATTTTATGCAAGTACAATGGTACCTTCTCGTGTTTTCTTCAGTGACAGCTAGGGATGTCCCCGATCCAATCGTGATGGGAAATTGGGCCGACCACATCGGGTTTTTAATTTTAAAAAAAAAAAAATATATATATATATATATATATATATATATATTTTTTTTTTTTTTTTTTTATTATTAAATTTATTAGGATCATAGAAGCTTCCACTTGGGGAAAATATATACATACAGTATATCCTGTATATACATAACATAATAAAAATATACAGTACTGTGCAAAAGTTTTAGGCAGGTGTCCTGCCTAAAACTTTTGCACAGTACTGTATATATATATATATATATATATATATATATATATATATTAGGGGTGTCAAACGATTACAATTTTTAATCTAGTTAATTACAGCTTAAAAATTAATTAATCGTAATTCATCGCAATTCAAACCATCTATAAAATATGCCATATTTTTCTGTAAATTATTGTTGGAATGGAAAGATAAGACACAAGCCGGATATATACATACAACATACTGTACATAAGTACTGTATTTGTTTATTGTAACAATAAATCCACAAATGACATTATTAACATTCTTTCTGTTAAAGTGATCCACGGATAGAAAGACTTGTAGTTCTTAAAAGACAAATGTTATAGTTACAAGTTATAGTAATTTTATATTAAAACCCCTCTTCATGTTTTCGTTTTAATAAAATTTGTAAAATTTTCAATCAAAAGTAGAGTTAATATAATAATAAGAAGAATAAAAATAACAATAATAAGAATAGAGTGACCAAAGTCTGAGTAAGTTTTACGTGTATTTTGCATAGCTATTTTGATATGGAATGCCAGTTCATTTTGCATTGTTGTTTAACTGTGAGAATAGGGCCTCATTACTATAGAGTGAAGTGCTTTTCTTTTTGTGAACATTATTTTTTTTTGAGAGAGATAGGAATATTATTTTTGTTGTGCTTTCACTAAACGATACTTATGTTTGTTGTGAAGGAAAAGTTTATGCCAATAAACGGTGCGGTCCAAAGAACGCATGTGTCCACTCGCCTTTATAAAATATATATATCTGTACATATCTTACCCAAAATACAACAAGAGACACATAATTGTTACTAAAAGAAAGAAAACTTACCGAAGTATGTGTGGAGCACAAATAGCAATTTGCATTGCATTGTGCATATAGCATAAACATCTCACAACTACTAATTCTCCCACGTTTAGAAGAAATAACATTAGTATGGAACGGCGCTGCCCCCAAGCAGCTGGTGGCATTCTCTTCACTCTTAATGTCCATAAACGGCCTAATTGTAATCTGTTTGAGGCAATGTGCAAGCTGGTCATTCAGTGCATGCGTTAATTGCGTCAAATATTTTAACGTGATTAATTAAAAAAAGTAATTAACGCCCGTTAAGGCGATAATTTTGGCAGCCCTAATATATATATATTATTTTTAAGGGCTAAAAAGGTAACAAAATAATCCAGAAATACCATGGCATTGCCAAAGAAATAAAAATATAGCCGTTTCATACTCAACATTCGCGGAAAAAGCAGAAGAGGGAGTAATGTAAACAGTACCGTACCGTAACATGGAACTTTTTTTTTTTTTTTTTTTTTTTTAAACAAGACTTTTTCGGTATTAGATTGGGACTTGGTATTGACCGATTCTGAAAATCAGGTGACTCGGACTCAGGTGCAGAAATATGCCATCTGGACATCCCTAGTTACAACTCTAAAAGCCACCACCCTTCCATACCAATATCCAATATCGATTCAGTCAAGTTGTATTAAGACTACTATTCAACACCAGCCTGTAAAGATGACTAAATAATAGAGATGTGACTGAAAATTGGGTGCCGTAAAATGGCTAAAAATGCATCATCTCTTTTTGGTTTTGAAGGGAATAGTATCTTTAAAGTATCTTGAAAACCGAAAGTTTAACACCGAATAGTGTGAAGAACCTTAGTCCTTTTGTGATGATGTCATCTAAACACGGCAAGAAGCAACACTAGTTGATGCTATCTCGCTAACACTACTGGCTCACAGCCAAACTGTTCGTGGTTTGGAATTTGTAGAGAGCCAACATGTCCGCGGTTGGAAAATACTTCGTGTTAGCGAGATAGCGTAAGCAAGCGTTTGGGAAAACGCTCAGTTTTTGATGAAGCCAGACAAAGTGGCTGGCAAGCTTTGTCGGCGATAGCGTAGCAGCCAAAGTTTGGAAATCCATTCTTTTAAAATATGTGTAAAATTCATGGTTAGCGTTCTTTTGTAGTGCCACTTCTATAGGGTGTTTTGCAGAAATCCAGCCTAATTTGTTCTGGGGGTTGTCACATTTCGAAGCATTTATAATTTCACTCAGCTTCCCTCCCTTTCCAGTTCTTCAGCACACTCTTCGCGCCACTGGGCTTCTTCGCAGACAAGATGGAAAGCTTCATGCCGTCTAGTTTTTGGCACCAACTGACTCGGATCTGACCACAATAGACACATAGACACAAATACACTGGGGAAAAAAAATTTGCTCTCCTGTCCTCAGCATTACTGTCTACTTGTTTCTTTGTTACTGATTACATTGGCCCAGGTCGTATCAACATTGCAGTCAGTACCACTCTTAAGCTAGCCCTTCCAGCTGTCTGCATTGTGTCTAAGATTTCAAAAATTACATTTATTTGTCACGAAGGGAATTTGAAATGGTTCACACCATTTATGAGCTGTGCAATAAAAATGTGTTATACATTATATTATGTTTAACCACAAAGAGCTATTATATATTTTTCACAGCACTTATGGGCTCGTCCTCAAAAAGGGTAAAGACTAGTAGGATATTGACATTAATATTGCAGCAAATAGATTTTGATGTAATTTAACAAGAGGAAACTATTCGGTAAGGTTGATGAACTGAAATACAAATTACCATATTTGTGACCTGGCATAACAAAATGAGTCATAGAGGTTCCAAATTGAGATAAAGGGCACAAAATCTTGCCAATCCGAAGGCACTGTCACCAATGGCCATGCCATGTTGCAGAGGCGGGTCAGCCAAGACAACCTCACAACATCCAGAGCCTTTCGGAACTCTGGGTGGATCTCATCCATCCCTGGGGCCTTGGCATAGTGGAGCTTTTTAACCACCACACTGAATTCTCCAGACTTAAGGCGATCTTCCCTCAGTGTCCCCGAACTCTGCTTCCTCATGGGAAGTTGAGGAGGTCTTCGGAGTCTAAATCATGTAAATACTGGTAGTTGTGATCCAAAATTAGGCAGGGATATAAGGATTTTCCATATTATGTTCCCATTAATTCAAACATTAACTTGTTGTCATCTGACAATGCCAGCCTCTGATTGGTTTATCTTGGTGTACTTAATATACTATCCTCTAATTCAGGGGTACTCCAAAGGGTCCTCAAGGGCAGCTGTGGGTCCTGGTTTTTGTTCCTACAAATAGAGCACAGACAGTTTAACGAATGAAGTTTCTGCTAAAACAAGCAGCTCCATGCTGCAATGAACTGATTACACTTGTAAGACACCAGATTGGTGAAAAGGTGTCGTCTTGTTTTGTTGGAATAAAAATCCAGCACCCACTGCGGCCCTATGTGGAATAGTTTGGACACCCCTGCTCTAATTGGTCCTATGAATAAAAAGTTGCCGACAGTCTGAATCAGCTGTTGACTTACAGTTTTTAAGATGCTGCAATTGCACGGCAGTGGATTGAAGTTTTAATGTAATAGATAAGATAATAAACGTGAAGCTAGCAACTAGAAGGAATCACAGAATGATAATAATTAGCATAGATGAACTTGAAAATGACGCTGGCAATAGTAAAATTAATGGGAATTAATTGTTCAACCATTGTTCAGGACATTAATCAGGAAATAACTCTTGGTTGTTAAAATTCGATTGCACTTTCTGATGGCTTTTACAAGTGAAATGAAATGTAAGTCACTATTTTAAAGCTAAAATGTACAATAAATTGTTCCTCTGTATGTCCTGAGTACCTGTGCTAAATTTGATGATTGTTTAGTAGGCCTGATCGATATTGGAAAAAACTTTCATTGCTATTTTTTAGGGGTGTTTGCGATATATTGCAATATTATATTGCAATATTAAAACTAGAAGAATTTTCACCAGATAACTTGCATAGCTGTGTTTGGGATAGGCCTAAACAATATTGGAAAAAATTTAAAACTGCCATTTACATTGCCAAGGCCCCACACTTACTTTTTGCATTGGTTGCACTGGTGCGCCTAACTTTTTTCTTAAGGTGCACCAGCAGAAATTGTATGCGCAACCACATTTTTCATTGCACCACCTTTAACGCCATACTTTTAATCACTCTCCGTAACATTCATATAATTCATTCATCTTCTGAACTGCTTATCCTAACTAGAAACTGCAATTTCTGGACAAATTACTCTGGGTCTTTGCTGTGTGGAGATACAGATCATGGCCCTCGATGGCATTAAACAAAATAAATGCCATTGAAAATGAATAGGAAATTTGGACGTCCATGAACGTCAATGGCATTGATTTACCTATGCGTCAATGGAATCAAAGTACATTGGCATCAAAAGAATCTACATACATGGTCGTCAATGGCATCAATGCAATGTAAATTCAATTTGAAATTACATTGGAAGTGAATGGGAAATTTGAACGTTGCATCCCATTAAAAATGAATCGTAAACTTTTTTCCAAATTCTATATACAGCTTTTATGCCTCTCACCGTCCCGGAATTTTTGATGCCCAAATTATGTAATTTGATCAAAAATTGTAGGAATCTTAACAAGAGTCGCGGGGTGCTGGAGCCTATCACACCGTACTTCAGGCAGAAGGTGGGGTACACCCTTATCAGGTTGCCAGCCAGTCGCAGGGCACAAATAGACACACAACCATTCACGCACACCTACGGAAAATTTGGTGTGTTCAATCAGCATACCATGCACGTTTTTTTGAGATGTGGCAGGAACCGGAGAACACCCACACAGGCACGGGAATAACATGCAAACTCCACACAGGAATGCCGGAGCCAGGATCGAATCCACGATCCTACCGTGTCCCCTTCATAATGTGAATTATTTTTAAACCAGAATAACGTAGAAAAAAGGTTGTCTTTAATAAATGCTTCTTTAAGGGAGTCCACTCAGATTCACTCACACTTTGACGCCCACGCTGCCTAGAACAGCCTCTCACTTAAACAATGTATGAATTTGCATAGCACACTTCAGACCGGGCCTCCGCTATTCTGTGTAACAAGTTTAGCAATGATTAGTACATTTGTGCCTTTGATTGTAGAACTACAGAGTCTTCTCTGGCCATATCAAAGCTACAAACCTGTCAATCATCGTTAACTTTGAGTACAAACGCTAGCTGCACTGGGGACCAAGAAAAACAGTTTGGTCGCACTGCTTAGCAGGAGGAAGAGTAAGAGGCTGTAGCGTGTACGAGCATGCAGCAGAAAACTTTGTGTGTTCAAAAACTATTTGTATATATGGTGCGTCCTTGTGATGCGATCATTGCGCAACTGCACATCGCGACGACAATGTTCAAATGATATATCATTCAGGCCTATTATTTAGGCTGACTAACGTGATGGTTGCTATGGATAAGCAAAGAGTTGTTTAAACATACAGTGATACCTCTACTTTCGAATGTCTCTACATACAGAATTTTCAGATTAAGACTGCTTCAACGGGCAAATATTGCCTCTTGATACAAAAGAAATTTCAGGATACGAAAGGCAAAAATATAGTATGGCTGGTACTCGCAGCTTCCAGAGTTTTCTGAACATAACATACTTATAGTTGCTCTGCCATTGGCTATTGCCTAGCGTTCCTGGCATCCAGTTGGCTAAGAGGGACCTATTCTGTATGTGTATGTGTATAACCCAGCATCCTCTTCATTTGCCAATCGTTTTCCGACAGCTTTACTTCGATGTATTGACTTTATTTCTTTATTCTTGGTTTTTTACATCGTGCACAACTCTGATTTTATGTTTATTTTTGCAATAATCTAATTGCAACATGTATTTGTTATGTGTTTTGAAGCATTTTATGCATTATAAAAGATTAATGTCTGAATTTTGGGGGGCTTGGAACTGATTCGAGCATTTACATGGAAAACACATCCCTACTTACAGAATTTTCAAGTTACGATACTTCTAGAACAAATTTCGTAAGTAGAGGTACCAGTGTAAATATAAGTACCATTTTCTGAGTTTGTTTTCTCCAAATTTTGGTAATCCAAGACACATGGACAACGAAAATTCAAGTTGTAATTTTTTGAAGATGAATTGTGGCAAAATGGTTGGTCATTGGAAAGCTGAGATTATTCTCTTTTTGATCATAGCAAAACCTGAGTTTTGAAAAATGAGTCACTGTGACACATTTTGCTGTGCCAGGTCACATTTCTTTTAAAAATGTCCAAATTGGTCATCATCCACAAAGAAGGTGACTTATGCTTGAGACCCAGGTTCATCAGTGGGTGCCATTTGAGCCATTGCCCCAAAATCGGTTTCAGTCTTTCCACGTTCAAAGCAATTCACCTCAAATATGAATAATGCATTTTGCCAATTACTTTTGGAGAAGTTTTTTCATTTTTAAATGGTTTGATGAAGCCAAATTTGAGAGAAGTTCTAACTCAATTGATTCATGTCCTATATAGTGCCTCCCTTTATTACAATACCAGTCACAATAGTAATATGAGAAAGTGTGTCGAGACTTATGACAGCACTTACATTTGCAGAAGGTAGTATACCCAATGCGTCCAAGAATGTTTGGTAACATCATTTCATAGCTGGTTACAATCAAAAGTGGTAAAAGTGCCTTTTTAATGTCATTCTTAACATAGCGTCGGCTCATCAATGAAGGACATTGTACAACATTGCACTGGTATTGTTGTTGATTGGTAAAAAAAACGAGGCCCACATGTCAAATCATGCTCATGAAATGAGACAAAGCCGAAATGTACAAGTACTACATGCTGGAGACAAGAGACTATTCTCATGTTTGAAAAGCGCTTGAAACAAAACTTATAATAAAATGACTCCTGTGAAAGTCGATTATTTGTTTTGGGCTGTGTTTTTATTATCCTTTTGTTATTCTGGGCTTCCTTTTGTTTTTCATCCACATTACGCCATATTTGTCTGTCAGTAAGAAAAGTCAAATTTCTCCTACAGGACATTCAGTTGCATTTTAGGACATCCCGTTCGCCTTGTGCCTCAGTTGCCACTAGCACATCCTCATACTTGTGATTAAAACATTTCAAAACCATCAGTGCATGCTTTTGGGCCGATTTATCATTGCCAGTGGGTGCACTCGTGCCTGTGAGTGCCGTCTGAGAGGGCTCAACTCAAGTGTTAATGCTTGTTGCCAAAGTGTGTGAAATCTGCATCCCTGTTTAAAAGCTACAAAAAATCCTAAGAACAACCTGTTGATAATATGTATATTGAGACGTAAAATTGTCCCTGGTATGTCCTTCTTTTCAACTCTACCTGTTCTAAAATTTAGCAAAATATCCCAGTGTGTCACAAAAAACAGTATAACGACAAGTTCTGAATTATGATGACAAAAACTAAAATCTCAGAAGAAAATATTTTGCTTTTTGCGTAATACATACTTCTGCTATATGATAATCCCTGCTTCACAAATTTCATATAGAAGGCATACACAAACCAAATTGTACTGTAGCTAGAAGGTTGTTTGAAAGCCACGCTGTCTCACATACACACATGTTCACTCACACCAGGATCACCTCCAAGACTATTATCTCAATATCACCTCTGCGGTGTCTGCTTAATTTGAACTCCCTAATTATGCATGTGAACACATCATGATTGTGTGTCTGTTTCCATTTATTCCACGTCACCCATGTCATGAATAATTACTCCATATCATTACCATCACTCACGACAATAGCCACATTAAAGCTCAAATGCATGTCTTAATTAGTGCTAGGTCATATGGATTGCATGTACTTACAAGAATAACAAGTTGTTTGCCAACAGATGTCATATTCTTCCATCTACTATATATGCTCTCCTTTGTTGTATATACTGTATTGTTGCTAGTTAGTGTATAGATATTTATCATGAGAATTGTATTTGAGGCTCCTCAGACATGCTCATTTGAGGGTTTATTGTAAAAATGACACAGAGCTAAATCACCTTTCATTTTAGTTAGCATTTGCTTAGTATGTAGAAATATTCCAGATGCTAATTTTTAAATTCTGCCGGGATCATCTTTGGTTTTGTTAAACTTTCAGACACCCATGACATCACTCATGGTAATGACTTAAATCATTGTGTGCAAGAGAAGAGACAGTTTTATTTGTTTTACTGCTTTACCAGTAAATATACAGCGCTTTAATTTGAGCAAAACTTTTTAAAGATAAGAACGTACTATTTGGAAGGCCACCAACATTTTGATGAATAACATGCCTTCAAATGTTGCATAAAAATCATCTTTGGTGATCTAGGAGAATAATGTCACTTTGCATATGTTTGTGTGTGTGTGTCGTTTAATAGTTTGTATTTTTGTGACATCACCTAAAATGGAGGACAGATAATCCGTCATGGTTTCAAGAATGTTTTGTTTCTATACTATATCAACTAGGGGTGTACCGGTACACAAAAATCTCGGTTCGGTACATACCTCGGTTTTGAAGTCATGGTTTGGTTCATTATCGGTACAGTAAGAAAACCAAATGCAAAATGTAAATGTGCTAGTTGTTTATTACACACTTTTGTGCTTTCAACAAAAGGAACATTAGCCTATACAAAGCTAGAATTCTACTCAAAAAGTAGTGGGTATTTAAAGGTAATCCGACAACAGTTTGCCTTTCAGACCCCGCTTATTGGTCAGCTTTCTTTCTGAAAGAAAGAAGAAAAAAAAGTCCTGTGCTAAAGAGAATAGCAATCCCAATGACAATGATTTTAACATGTATTTTACAAATGAACTGCCTCAATGAATTTTTTTTTTTTCTTATGACCGGTTTTCAAAAACTTTATTGGTGGATTTTCTCAAATTAAAGCGAAACACAGAAATTAATAAATTTAATAACCAGATCCTGCTTACACAATTATTCATATTATTTAATTACAGGTGTTTTAGCTCATTTCAATTTATTTTATTTAAATGGGCTATTATTTATTTTTTTATGTGTGTATATTTTACAAATGTGATGTAGTATTCATTTATATTGTATATTTTATGTTGTATAACTTTAATTCCTATGTGAATATTAGTTCTTGTTTTGTTGTGGTAGGAGGGTTTTGTATTGAACACGGGGCCGTGTTGGTTATAATTATAGCAGAGAAGACAGCAGAAAATCAACAAAGACTAGTCAACTGTGCCCTGATCTACCACTCAAGAGAGCTGATGGACTCAAAAAGTGGGTTACGATAGCATATTAGTTTGAAAATCGACCAGATACACCGTATTTTTACACGAGTGACTTCCGGTCTGCCCAATCCTGGCTACCGGTAGTAGTATTGACGCAGGAGGGTCGCGTCTCGCGTCAAATAATAAACTCTGCCGTTCTTTTCGCGTGCATCGTGTTGAGCCGCTTCTGGGACGTGTCTAATACGCGGCCGCACTGCGACTGGTGTGCATTGGCTGATTGACTTTAACGCCCGCGTTTAACTGCGTTCTCACGGCGGCCACGTTGTCGTGCCGTTGACGTTTTTGTGTTATACTGTCCTACCGTGTTGGTCCTCAATATACTAGAGAAGAGGGAGTAAATATTATCTACACAAAGAAACTGTTACCCAATCGACTCACAGCCTCGAATAGTAAGGGTTACAATACGTCAGAAATTCGTTCGATACGCCTCCGTTCCGAACCGAGCACCACGTACCGAAACGGTTCAATACAAATACATGTACCGTTACACCCTTAATATCAACAAACAAAATGGAAATACCATTTGCTGCAAATACTCTTTCAACGAAGAAATACCACTTTTGCCGTGGAAACACAAACTTCGCTTTGTACATACGCTTTTGTCCTGACAGCTCAGTTTACATTGCAGTTAGCTGAACAGCACCAGCCACGTCAATTGTTGCCTCGCTTATCCTGAATAATATGAGTAAGTACATATTTTGTTTGTTATTTTGAGCAATGGTTTACATGTTTTTAGACGTGCATGACATGCATTAAAAACAAGTCTCAAGGTGCAAGTCATTCAGTTGACTTTGTCACTCTGTTGCTATGCGGTGACCGTCGGCCATGTCGCTGGAAAGCCACCTGATACTGAACCCACTGAACTTATTTAGCTCTTCCCGACCTACTGTAAGGTGCTCACATTGTCTCCATCACATTCATGGCATGTGGTAGCTGAGTCAGAGGGAGGGGGCAGATGCTCTCAATAGGAGTGACACAAGATGGATCAACAAGGTTTAATATAGACGCAGAAAGGTCTGCATTGCCGAGGTGAAAATATCTCTCCGGATGGCGACCAGGCCATCAAAATGCTGCGAGCCAGTGTCACACCATTACAATATGAACATCAGAATTCTTGGAATGCACTGCAAGCTTTTAGGTTGAAGCCTTGTGCAATTTAGAAATTCAGGGGGGAGAATGTTCATTCATGATGTCAAATGAGACGACATGTTGTGCAAGTCTGAGACTTTAGGTGGTGCCAGTTCATGTAGACTTCAGATGTCGCATGAAGTGGCTTGAGATCTTCACTCAGCCTAACTTTCAAGCTATGGATGTAGGAATGTAGGGTTGTAGGAGGTATATGTGAATTAGTTACAGTGTATCACAAAAGTGAGTACATCCCTTGCATTTCTGCAGATATTTAAGTACAGTGTATATCTTTTCATGGGACAACACTGACAAAATGACACTTTGACACAATGAAAAGTAGTCTGTGTGCAGCTTATAAAATAGAGTTAATTTACTTTCCTGTCAAAATAACTCAAAATATAGCCATTAATATCTAAGCCCCTGGCAACAAAAGTGAGTAAACCCCTTAGAAACGTACATTCTTAAGGCTGAGTTATGCTCCAGCGTTGCGGCGACGGCGCAGCGACTACAGCGTCATTCGACATTCGATGGTTGTCCGGCCAGGTGACGCGTTGCTCTGTAATTCACCGCCAAGCCACTAGAGGGGTGTGGCGTTATGTTTGTACGGTTTTGGGGAATGCTTGTTGACTTCCTCGTCTAGATTAACGGAGAAAAAATAAATAATGCAAGATGGAACGCTTGAATGTGGATCTTCAGCTCACCAACATTGAATAAATGTTGATCATACAAATGTTGAGGCGCAGGTGACGCAGAAGACTGTTATGATGCGGTCTGTCCAACTTTTGATGCCGCATAGAGAGTTCTAGCCTCGGGTGGAAACCAGCTAGCTGTGGTGGCTAGCTTCAAATTGACTTCGAGCACTGCGTTTAGCGTTTTGTCCGAGGTCCGCAAAGCCATCCAGCCTGATTTGTTTGCCGTGTCCTACAACCAGCCATTGGGAAGCCATAGCAGATTTCTGGTACACAAGACAGTACACAAGAAAGCCTGCAAACAGTTTGCTGAAGGAATGTCAACAAAGCACATGGATTACTGGAACCATGTCCTATGGTCTGATGAGACGGGCGGGCTTTCTTGTTTACCGTCTTCAGAAGAGGCTTCCTCCTGGGGTGACATCCATGCACACCAATTTGATGTGGAGTGCAGCGTATGGTCTGAGCACTAACAGGCAGACCCCCCACCTCTTCAGTCTCAGCAGCAATGCTGACAACACTCCTGTAAAAAGTCACATGACATTTTGGAGGGAAAATGACAAGCAGTACTCAATTTGGACATTTAGGGATGTACGCAGTTTCTAAGGGATGTACTCACTTTTTTTGCCCAGGATTTAGATATTAATGGCTATATTTTGAGTTATTTTCAGGGGAAAATAAATTAACTCTATTATATAAGCTGCACACGGACTACTTTTCATTGTGTCAAAGTGTCATTTTGTCAGTGTAGTCCCATGAAAAGATATACTTAAATATCTCCAGAAATGCGAGGGCTGTACTCACTTTTGTGATACACTGTACGTATAAGAGTAGGAAAGAGACTAAAATGGCTCTCGTAAAGTCGCACTTTAAGACACATAAAGAATTCTTTTTACTTTTTCTAACTATTTGCATAAGTATACATTTTTTTGTATGTCCACTAAAGTAAAAAAAAAAAAAAAAGTGGTATTGTCTTAATTATAACTGTTTTACGTCAGTAGTAAGGCATTACATTTACACCCTTAACATTACATTTACATAACTTTTTGCAAATAAATAATTTTTGAGAGTGGTTTTACTAAGCCATACTTGAGTAGATTTGTGAAGAAACACTACTCTTATTCAGCTACTTTGGGCTACACTAGTTGTTACATTTTTCCTCTTTATTTTACTTTATTTATCAACAGTGGCACTACCACTTTCACCAATGAGACGTCACAACAATAAACAACTGACTCCATTATACCAATCAGACTCCAAGCTTGCCGTTCTATGACCATGCCGGCCTGTTCAATCACATGGTGTCTTTAAAGCATTGTAAAATTACATAAGTAATCATGCAAAAAAATATATATATATGAGTAATATTATTTTGAAGTAACGGGACTCTTGAGTAAAATTTTTGGCTGTTGTACCCACCTCTGTTTAGCACATTTTCACACTGAAATTCTAAAAACTAGGGTTACATGACTTTCATTCTTAAATTTTCGTATGTGAATTTTCACAACTGTATGACAATAAGTAATGTTATCATAAATTACTTATCTTCTTCTTTTGGCTTTTCACTTCAGCTATTACACCAACTACCTTTATGTCTTGATTAAATAAACCTCCTCGTTGGTCGTCCTATAGACCTCCTGCCTGACATAGAAATTCAGCATCCTTTTGCCAACATACTCACTCTCTCTCCTTTGGACATGGCCAAAACATCTCAGTCTGGCCTCTCTGACATTATCTCCATTCCCTTTTTGTTAAACTTTTACATAGCTTTGGCCACCGCCCTACAAAAAAAAAAAAAAAAAAAAAAAAAAAACATTTTACATAGGCTCTTGTTCCCCAGTAAAAAATGTGTTGACGCACCACATTTCGCTGCTTGTTGTCACATTCATTTAGTAGCCCTTGTCAAAGTTCCCTTGAGAGGTTCTCTGTGGGGCTTAACATGACTTTTGGCTGCATTAACCAGATGTTGAAAGGTCCTAATTTGAGCCCCTATCCTGGCACATTTTGAATTGATACTTCATTTCTTGAACACTATTTAGAGCTAGAGGAATGCACACTCACTTGCTTTGTCCGGCAAAATAAAAAAAAATCCCTCTACATAGTTCGTCACATAAACACTGTCTTGCAATATAATTTATACTCAGCACCTGCACTTTCAGCCAAGATAACAATATTTAGTACCAAAAATGCAGTTTTAGCCTCAACCTCCCAATAGAGTTTACCCTTAAAACGACCTATGTTGTTTAGGGAATCAGACCATCGTGTTTTGCATACCTGGGAAAAAGAAACAAAAAACTAATGAATGATGTACAGAGTCTCCAACTAATGTACATCTCTATATTAAAAATTGTTTCTGTCTTAAATTCTAAAAAAAAAACAAAAACAAAAAAAAAAAACAGGCTAATGGGAAAGGCTTTCCATTTTGACAGGAACTTTTTCAGATGTCGTCTCTTTTGCCAGTTGAGCGGTCACATTTAACCAAAGCAATCCAGCAGGAATGTGCTGTCTGTTAAGCATTCCGGCAAATTGTGACTCACATTAGGATATTTTTTGGGCCACATTAGTTTTACACACTGCATTGAAAAAACAACCATATTTTCATTTATTTGTTAGATATTTTCTTTTGAAACCATGTAACATTTCATCTTTTGTGATCTCTGCTGTTGGCTGGAGTAGCAGAGGTTTAACAAAGTGATTAAATGCACATTTATTCAATTTTTCCAGGTTATATAAAAGGATAGATCAATACATTGCACTTGAATGTTGTTAATGTAATAGACATTGCTGTTTTTTAAAATATACAATATATGATCTAAGGTGCTTATTTACTCAGACATATTTGTTGGTAGCAAACAGTTCAACAGAGAGAATCTCACAATGGATACTAAAATAACTTGAAAAAGTTGTGAGTGGTACTTCTTTTATGGCTGATTAAGATTTCTGTCAACAGGCAGCACAATTTTGCTACAAAATGTCTTGACCGTCTTCATTGTTAATCTTCCGATCCATTACTTAATTTAGCAACATCAAAGCGACATACTTTTATGAAACTAAGCAGCACAATTTCACTTCAAAATGCCTTGATAGTCTGGGGCTTTCATTATAAACCCTGCGCCAAATTGTGCAAAGCCATCCGAGAAAATAACAGAAAAATTCAAACAAACAGCCGGCAAAACAGCCGCCACAATATTGCTTTGAAATTCCGTAATCGTTTTCAGATGTCATCTACCTTGCACAGATTGACGATGCATTGTTCAGAACAGCAGACTCTCTGACATTGGCCAGAACAGATTTGCTCCAAAGTTTCTTGGTTGTCTTGAGAATTGATTGTTCCGTTTACATATTTAAGACACACTGTGCCGGAAGTACTAAGCAGCTCCGGAACGTAAGATACTTGCCAAAAAAGATCTTGTTATGGCCCCATTTATCCAAAGGGCATAGTCCCAGAGGTTTTGTGGTTCATCAAAATGAATTTGTCATATTCAAGTTTTGTCAGTTTCAAGTTATTTTAGAGATCTTTGTGGGTTTCTTTCACACCAGGGTGCCAACCATTCTGTCTGTACTGTTTACAAAAGTAAATGATTTTTCTCACTGTGACATAGTGATTGCGTCGCAAGGCCAACACAAAGAAATCTGCCAAGGTTTTGCAGTTTTTCTAAACCAAAATACTCTGAATATTTGGAAATTCAGTTAGCTAACCAGTGTAACCACAATGAATACATCCAGGCATGGAGAGAGTGAAAATAAATGTGGCTTGAGGTTGAATGTGTTCAAATCAAAAGAAGCAAAGATGGAAACAAAGACGAGAGACGAGGTAGAAAAGAACAATGTTTTCAATGAGGTGTCAGATGTGAAAGTGCGAAAAAAAAATGTCCAACGTCCACACAAGACGGTGCATTTTTCACTCTCTCCTCTGGGGATTTTTGCCAAGAAAAGTCCTCAGTGGTTAGAGATACAATTGCTGTCATTTTTAGAAGCGCTCTATTGCTTATTAAGTGGAAAGTTTGTCAGTGTTTATCCCCCCAAAAAAGATGGATTTGCTAAACATGAGGGCTATTATCATCAGTACAGTGAACCCTCAACTATTTTTCAAATAACTGTTTTCATTTTTTCTGAAGAAAAAATATTTGAGAAAAATATTTTCATGACTGCATAGTAGGTGGCTTAAAAGTGAGCAGTGTGATGGAAGATTCCAGTAGAAGTCCTACATACAGCAAGACTCTTAATAGGGTGACGTTGGATAAAGCCATGAAGAGGTGAATTTGTTAAATTGTGAGGACGGTGGGTTCACTGTACTTTTTTCAACATATGTTCCAAAAATTCCACAAATGGTCAGAAACCTTCAAGCAGCTCACAATCAACAACTGGAAATATTTTCCAGTTTCAGCATCAAAAAGTAAATATCCTTGGCCAAGTGTTTTATTGTGAAGAAAATCCCACAATACATCTCTACAGGACGGCCTTAGGTCAGGTCCAGCCAATCAGGTCGCTTGTGAGGCTTGCAAGTGTGGATGTCCACCGTGTCCTCGCAGTCATTGCACTTAACCTTGCAGCACCACTGGAACTTGCACTCGCATTGACTGAGACGTTTAACGCGCATAGTGTCGTAGCCCCGACCACAGCACATCACCTCACAGCCGTCGGTGCCCCGTGAGGACTTGTTGCACACGCGGCCTGCCGTGCCCAGGGAGCCTGCCGAGGCAAAATGAGTGGATAAATGACATAGCTTTGCATTCTGTAATCTTCAATTTGACGTTTTAAAGTAACTATCAGTAGGAATTTCTGATTGGCACTCTGGCAGCCATAGTTCTAATACTGAATTGTCAAACTATCCATCCATTCGCTGAAATAAATATCCTCACTAGAGTTGTGGGTGTGCTGAAGTCTATCCCAGCGGGCTTAGCGTATGAGGTAGGGAACACCCTGGGAAGGTTTCAAGCAAATCACAGATTCTCAGACCAATCTTATTTGTAACATATTTCATGGCAGGTCAACGAAGTACAGTATGATGAAAGTAAGATTTTAGTGTCTGCTGGGCTTATGATCTCCTTTAAACATACTGGACTGTCTCAGAAAATTAGAATACACAATATTCTAATTTTCTGAGACAGTCCTGTATATTGTTCTATGTAAAGGACGTCAGCCAAGGTCGGCCCCCCACATTTTTACCACGCCAAATCTGGTCCCCTTTGCAAAAAGTTTGGACACCCCTGCTTTAAATGGTGGATTAATGTACAGGACTGTCTCAGAAAATTAGAATATTGTGTATTCTAATTTTCTGAGACAGTCCAGTATATTGAGTCATACAAAGAACTCAACATATTTTGAACAATTTATTAAGCCAGATAGACCGGGTAGATGAATTTAAAATTCATTGCAAAAAAGTTCGTCTTACTTGTTTATCTCACATACTTGTTTTGACTGCATGCATAACTCATTCACAGCCAGCCATTTTACTGTTGAAGCTGGGTTGTGTGTACTCCAAAAAATGTTTTCTGACATGTGAAAGGATGAAATTAACTTCTTAATCATTATCTTCTACCTAAATTTTGTGCTGATCTCAAACATAAAGTGATGGATTGAATAATGTAACTTTCTTTTATCCTGGAAGATGTCTAGGTTTCTGATGCTAAAATTTGTGACATCAGTAAAATATCAGATTTCCTACAGAGGTTAGAGTCCCAGACAAGTCATTCAAATATTTGCCGACCTGAAGTCAAGACTACTCAGGTGTGAAGATCAAATCCCTCTGATAATGACCGACCATCCCTGATGTTAAAGCGAAAGGGATAAGATATTCTCCTCAGGCTGAGAGGGATCCCTAAGTGACCAATGGAAGGATTTGAAAAATAAGCTCTTATGTATCCCCGGGCCGTGAATTCCTACACAATAGAGATTAGCAACAAGGAGGTGTCATAAGCTCCTTTTAAGATCACTTTTTAACAACCAGTCCAGTGAGTCATTACATCAGGTATCAGCCTAAAGCCAAGGAGGAGTGATTGTGCTCAGTTCAAATGTGCACAATGTCATCTCAAAAAGAACTGGTGAGCCTTCACGCTCTGTTAAAGAGACTGGATGTGAGCAGGGAGACAGATCCGTAACAAGGCAAAGCAAACGGCAGGAACTAAAGCGGATGGGAAAGGGCAAATCAGTAGACTTTAAGCTGTGATGGAATGCGAAACTTCACTTGGCGGCTCTCATTTTCCATTTGTTTTTGGGTGCCTATTTTCTCAAAGATAAACTGAAAAGTATATCCAGATATCAATCGAAATCTCCAAATATTTTACCAACACATTCCAGGTAATCTATCAGCAATGACCACTTTGTTCACAGTAGTTGTGCAGTACACCAGCATCTACACTTTCTAAGATCAACCTTTATAAGTTAATTTGACTTCCTGCTGTACCACTACTTAAAGGTGATTACTATTCATCCACACGATTTGTTGAGCAGTGTTTGAACATCTACACATGCAACAGTATTCCTACTTGAATCATTTTACAGGTCTTCCACTTGAGTTTTTTTGAACCAGCCATCTACACTTAATCCCATAAACCTATACAAATCTGTGTAACATTTGCCTCAGTGTCCTGCCATGGCCAAGCAATTTAACCTTTGCTCTAGAGCTACTAGTCGATGTCTACGTATTCCCAAAAATCTCATTTATACAGTCTTTCTCTGCCATCCCCATTAATCCCATTGTATACTTAATGTTACTGATACCTGCTGCTCGATCCATTAGACAGTAGTCTGGCGAGCTCTCCACATATACCAGCTCATTCTTAGCACTCCCCTTGAAGTCACGCTCAGCCACCATGAAACCAGTGCCGTCTTGGTTCATGGTCACCTCCACGGCCGTGTTGTACTTCTTGCGGAGGTAGTCACCCGTCCGTCTGAAGTCGGACATGGCCAGCCAGCAGGTTCTCAGGGAGCAGGAGCCGCTGACTCCGTGACACTTGCACTCCAGCTTCATGAAGCGCTTGACCGCCTGCAACAGAGGTCAGAGTTGATAGGTTGTTAAGCCTGATCAACCCTGCTAGTTATCCTAGTTTTTTTTTTTTTTTAAGAGCGCTTCTTTCGAGGGGAAACTATGGTCTGTGGGATATATACATAGGCAAAAGTGATCAAGAACTCTTGGGCTTACATTATAGCCACTGACTTGACCCTATTTGCAAATATAAACGATGTCCACGTCGATAACAATGGTAATTTTATAAGAACTGGAAAAAGAACAACAAAAAATTAGATTTTGTACCAAAGATTGCATTCTATTAAATGGTATATAGCTACTGGCAGGACTTGGTCACCTCAGGGAGAGCAACACTTTAATCAGAACTGAACAATTTACCATTCTTCCACAGCGGTTGTTATGCAGGTTCATGAGTGCCCGGGCGTCCTTCACCATCCTCTCTCGAGCATCTACAAAGGCTTTGGCGAACTTGATGCCATAGTTGATGTTGTCACTGCATCCACCCCAGTCGAAGTTACCCTGGTGGTCACTGGCTTGGCCGCGCTTGTGCTCATCGCAGTTGCAGATCTTGATGTCGCCTTGACTGCAAGCTCGGGTGATGGCATAGACCACGCCTGCTGATGATATGGCATATACAAATGCTGCTTCTCGACTGCCTGGTGAGAAAAATTCAATATAGCAATTTTTTACTGACTGTAGCAGATACCATTTCATACACAATAAATTCAACAGAGTTGTGAGTAAATTTCCAAATTAGTGAATGAATAAATAATCATGTCTGATATACCTGAAAATAGTTTTTTTTTTGTTCTTTTAAATCAATTTCCTCAGTCTGTGAATATTCAGTTTGTTTCTTCATGACCTTTATTTTTTTAATGAAGAAGCTGAGCCCTATGTCCCACAGTTGCCCTGGAAACAATAGTGAGCACGACTGATGTAATCGTGAAAGTGGCTATAGACTTGTTGTCGTTGACTTGGTTTACTAGATGACCATTGTATGATAGGAAAAGGAAAGATCACAGTGGTGCAGTTTAATTAGTTGTCAAATGCTCTAAGTAATCTTGCTATATGACTGATTTTGTGCAGTGCCATTGGATGAGACGGCTAATTCAAGTACTAGTTTGGTGTTGTCTACATGGCGGTTTAAGTCATCTGCAGGGGTGAAAGTGGGCCAGAACGGTCAGGAACGCAGTTCCGGTATAAGATTCAGGGCCAGAACACAGTTACAGTATAAGATTCAGGGCCGTAATGCTGTTCCGGTATAAGATTCAAGGCAGGCATCATGTTCCGGTACACGGTGCTTTGATTCCAAAAATATGACGGCAACTGTCAAAATGCTATGTAAAAAAAATGCTAAGCTGCCACACATGCATTTCATCTCCAAGACGAAAACAATCTACCAACATCAGATTTACATAAGTGTTAACAGCAAGCTTAATAAAGTGTTTGTGTAGCCTAATCCGTTTCCACCAATATTTATTATTTATTTTATTCCACGGACGGCATGGAGGTTTCCCCAGCTGCTGCAGTTATCAGAGGCTGACGATGATGAGTCACGTCAATGTGCGAATGCACACAGTAAAGCAAAACGCATGGACTCATTTATCCGTTCAATTGGCTGACATACTGACATGGGATCAGCAGAGACAGTTGGCTCTGATTGGTTCAAATGTGCATGTTTTCTGGAAACGCGCGCAAAAAAAAAAAAAAAAGTGGTTGAAGTGATGCAACAAAAAAAAGGGCAATGCAACATAAAATAGATCAAATTTTTCAAAGCAAGGAAAGAGTTGAAGAGGCGTATTTACCATATTTAGTTTTATTTGCCCTGATGGGGATGTTCAGAACATCTTAGCTGTCAATGTGCACTTTGGACTTATATTTGGTCATTTATGTTAGGCTAATTATTCATTTCCTTATGATTTAGAAAAATCAATGTTTGCGCCTTTTCAAAATATATTCCATTTAACTCTGCATAACATAAGTCATTTGTACTTATTTTTCTGAATGTATGTTACTTATATCTTAATTTTTAATAAAAAGTCAATGTTAACATTAACTTCAATTTTAATATACATCATATGCTCTTAAGTAGTTAAAATTGAGTTTACATTAACTTCAATTTTAATATAAATCATATGTTCTTAAGTAGTTAAAATTGAGATTTGGCATTTAGTATGTCAGGAAATGAGGGAAAATAAAAATTAGGAGATGGAGGTTGGGGTTATTGCTGTTCTTGTTAACATTTTATTTTGCAAATCATTAAAAAAATACAATTTTGAATGAACATCAGTTTTTATACTGTATGTGTTATAGAAATAACTGTGCTAAAACAGTTTTCTTTGCATTTCAGTAGTTTAGGAGGTTTGACCCCCCAAACCTTATTATCGTTGGGTTGGTTTAGGACATTGGAATTGGGTGAAAGAGTATGAATTCAATTTTTTTTCTTTATGTATTATTCATATGCTGCCATTCTTTGAGACAGTAAAAGAAAGGATTGTCGTTTAGTGTGATCTAAGTAGTTTTCTGCAATATCCAAACGATTTTGTTGTTTGGTTTTTATAGTGCATTGCTATTTTGTTTAACCATCTGGAATGGTCAATACCGTTTAATACTTTGCCACTGTATGAAATAGCAAGATTGTAGTTTGATGTGGTACGATGATTGGCAGAATGGTTGTTTGGCTGCTTGCTTGGTTGATTTAGTTAATTCTTTTCCACAGCTCTCTAATGCAGTTATTGCCCAGTACATGGAGAGCTCATTGATACAAGGCCTAGCAACATGTCAGCCATGACATCACAGCCCGGCCAACTCTCCTTTCACCTTTTCCTCGTGCACATGTGGAGGCTTTCTCAGTCACTGGGTTTTCTTTTCATCTCAGAAAAAAAGAGGAGAGTGTGTGTGTGTGGGGGGGGGGGGGGGGGGGCTATACACGCACACCTCTACCTCCTGTCCTCAACGCAACCAAGCAGAACACAAGTTATATGTCAGCCCATCAAGCTTTGTCCGGCTGCCAGAAACATCTCCCCAAATATTTACATCTCCTATTACTGTTTATATATCACCAGTGTGGATCTCTCAATTGCACTGCTTGTTTTTTCCAAGAGAAAATCACTTTCCCACTTTCCCTTTTTCCCCGAGGAGAAAAAAAAACACTTCTTTGTGTTTATACGGGGGAATTATTCATGAGACATCTATTCATTATGTGCTTATCTGATCGTGGTGGAGACATTTACAAGGGTGATTAACTGGAGTGTCTCACACACATTGGAAAAGAGCCACATTCCCCATCCCAGTTGCGCGGACTCACTTCGCAGCATCACCCTGCCAAACACGGTGTGGTCGCGCTCCAGCGTGCTGCAGTTCCAGCGCTGGTGGCGGAACTGGTGCTGGCACTCTGTGATCCACTCCTTGGCCCCCTCGCCGATGGACTGCATCAGGTCTGGGTGCCGCTGGCACAGCTGCCGCTGCTTGTTGACCAGGCCTGGGATGTTGTCGCAAATCACACGGGCACCCAGCGCACCGATGTACCTGAAATGGGAGGGGGCATTTTATGCTTTCTGATAAATCAGGGAAAAAATGCATTAATTATCCAATAGTGCAGTTTCATCGCACTACTCATCTATTTTGACCTCACATCTTTAAACACAAAAACCCGATCACCGTGTCAACAGCTTCACCAAACAAGTAATATGAGTCGGTTATATGTCGTCTGACATGATAGGGCATTGCACCTGTGGGGGATGTGGGAGTTTCAGGCAGTGGAGTTGTTTGGCTCTGATGATGGCTCTGGATCACTGCCCAGCCTTGCTTCCAGGTCATAGATAGAAAAACTAAATTTGTAAGTGGCAATTACGTAAATTAGTTGCTTGACAATAGCAAGCATGCAGTTGCAAGCAGAGTGGCTCACTCGCAGTCTGGACATTTTTCAGAAATAGCTTGCCAAACATTAAAAGGAAAAGAATACCTTTATGGTGTGCCTTCCAACAGGGGAAAAAACAGGTTTAATAATTTGACTGAAATAACACAGAATTAGGTTTGTCTCATGTGTTAAATAAAGGCCAGTATTTACTGAATGTGGCCACATTGCATTAGCCTGATACTCCAGACTCACCGCTGTTCCAGCTATTCAGTCTGGCCACCATTAAGCGGATAAAATTTCCAGGGCAGAGCAAGCCACAGCAAACAGACAGCGGAGTGGACCAATCAGCGACGGGCGGATGTGACGTTAGAAACACGACGAGGGACTTACGCGCGGAAGTAAACATACGAGGAGAGCGGAGTTTATTCAACATGGCTAGCGCGAGACAGACTGTTGTCAATGACTTGTGTCGATGTGTTTTTGGTTTTTTAAAACTGATTTTACTGTAGATTGGAACATATTCTCGGCTCTCCTGTTCGCCGTCTCTGTTGTTGTGGAGATGACTTCCGACGCGGAAGAGTGACGTTCCTCGTAAAGAACACGTCACGCAAATAAACGAATCTGATTTGACGATTGATTTTGTACTTGCTCGAGAGGCCGTTAATGGGCTGGGTCCCAGACTATTCTCTCAGTGTTTGAAAAATACAGGGAGAACAGTCTGGCCGTGCCAGGCAAACATTGCATGGGGGCAGAAATTTTATCCATGTCAGCACAATTTTAACCAATCAAATGCGAGTATTTCACATTGCCCCAACCATTCTCATGAACTCATTAATAATACCCATTTAATATGTCCCTGTGCTCTAGTCTAACAGGGTGAATGGGTATAACTCATGTCACAAAATGTCTGTGCTCGTAAGCATTATCATTCTTTTGTGTTAAAACATTGGTTTCCTCCTTTATCAGAGGTCTAACAAAATGCGGTTTACATTATTAAATACTTTGAGCAAGTGTCTTCCACAGACAGGTGACCTGACAAAAATAGATGTGAAATCTATATCAAGTGGGCTACACTGCTGGCCAAAAGTATTGGCACCCCTGCAATTCTGTCAGATAATGCTCAATTTCTCCCAGAAAATGATTGCAATTACAAATGCTTTGGTAGTAATATCTTCATTTATTTTGCTTGCAATGAAAATACACAAAGGAGAATGGGGGGAAAATTTTCCACAAAACTCCAAAAATGGGCTGGACAATAGTATTGGTTCCCCCTGTAAAAATCATGTGATGATTCTCTAATTTGTGTAATTAACAGCACTTGTTCCTTACCTGTGGCACATAACAGGTGGTGGCAATAACTAAATCACACTTGTAGCCAGTTAAAACGGATTAAAGTTGACTCAACCTCTGTCCTGTGTCTTTGTGTGTACCGCATTGAGCATGGACTTTATGGTACGATACCTAGGAAGACCCCAATTCTGAGTCAGAGACATAAAAAGCCAGGCTGGAGTTTGCCAAAACTTACCTGAGAAAGCCAAAAGCGTTTTGGAGGAATGTTCTCTGGTCAGATGAGACCAAAGTAGAGCTTTTTGAGAAAAGGCATCAACACAGAGTTTACAGGGAAAAAAACGAGGCCTTCAAAGAAAAGAACACGGTCCCCACAGTCAAACATGGTGGAGGTTTCCTGATGTTTTGGGGTTGCTTTGCTGCCTCTGGCACTGGACTGCTTGACCGTGTGCATGTCGTTATGAAGTCTGAAGACTACCAACAAATTTTACAGCATAATGTAGGGCCCAGTTTTAGAAAGCTGGGTCTCCCTCAGAGGTCATGGGTCATCCAGCAGGACAATGACCCATAACACACTTCAAAAAGCACTGGAGAATTCTAAAGTGGCCAGCAATGAGTCCAGACCTGAATCCCAAAGAACACCTGTGGAGAGATCTGAAAATGGCAGTTTGGAGGAGGCAACCTTCAAATCTCAGAGACCTGGAGCAGTTTGCCAAAGAAGAATGGTCTAAAATACCAGCAGAGCATTGTAAGAAACTCATTGATGAATACCGGAAGCGGTTGTTTGCAGTTATTTTGTCCAAACGTTTTGCTATCAAGTATTAGGCTGAGGGTGCCAATACTTTTGTCCGGCCCATTTTTGGAGTTTTGTGTAAAATGATAACGATTTTTTTTTTTTTTTTTTTTTTTTAAATATTCTCTTTTGTGTTTTTTCATTGCAAGCAAAATAAATACTATCAACGCATATGTAATTGCAATCATTTTCTGGGAGAAATTGAGCATTATCTGACAGAATTGCAGGGGTGCCAATACTTTTGGCCAGCAGTGTAGCTGGCATTTATTGATCATGTTTCAGTGCCATTGACGGTGAAAGACATCCCATCCACTTTGATATGGCTCAAAATGGGGTGGCGAGCCTCAGTGGTTGAGTAGTTGTCCCCCAACCCAGAGGTTGTGGGTTCAATTTTCCGCCCTGATGAACTTGTCTAAGTGTCCTTGAGCAAGACACTGAACCCCACGTTGCTCCTGGTGCTGCGTCACCAGTAGGTGGATGGCGAGATAGTGTAGAGCGCCTTGAAAGGTGGAAAAGCGCTATAGAAGTATAACACCATTTACCAAAATGAATTGGATGTCTATCATCATCATCAATGGCAGCCAATGAGTATATTTATTAACTGTGTTACAACAGTAGGAAGATTGTTGATCCGTTTCCTTAATTTCAGTGTTGTAAGCAGTAATATGCCAAAATTACTGTGTGCTCAGTGTGACAACAATTAAATTTTACAGCAGATCTGAATCACATATCACTGTCCAGGGCAGCCAATGAGTTGATAAAAGTAGTAAATATGACTTTAATGTGTGACTTTTAACGTGATCATTTGGGCTCATGTTTACTGCCACTCAAATTGCCCTGATAGTTGCCACATTCAGGATGTAGGAGAGCTTAAGAAATTCCTCCCGTTCAGTGAGAAAGTACCTCCTCACTTGTGACAGGCATATTGCTTCCTATTCCATTCACACATGCAAACAACTGCTCAGACACCAAACATAATGATAACATCTATTTCAATGTTTGAAAAGGGCCAATCACATGCATGTGCAGTAGGAGTTTAAAAAAAAAGTTCATCCTCACAAGAGTCCCTTTAAACGCTGCGTGTTGCCCAGTTTCCACTCCCGTTATGGCTGTGGCTCCTCAGAGCGTAACGGTGTGGCCCAGTGCTAAAAGCTTAGCAGGGGCACAACTTGTGTTTATTGTCTTGTTCACAGTGGCCCAGCCAAAAGGCACTTGAGGACACACACTTAGACAGAGAGGGGCGCCTAATAGTGCTTCTAGATTTTAAACGGAACATTTTGCAGAAATGTGTTTTGATGGATAAATGACTTGTATACAATTTAGACTGCTCACCAATGAAGTGTAAAATCAAACAACAAAGTAAATCATATGTTAGCTGACTATTTCTGAAAATGAGCTACTATGATGTCACAGCGGATGTTATTTACATAAACACATCAAGTTCTCCACCCATGGCTTGTTCAGAAAGAGTGAGTGAAGATTCAGGAGCAGTTTACATGGCGACTCTGCGACACAAAGACACAATGACTGAGTAGCGGACTCGCCTCGCGTGCATATGGTGTCGGCGAAGACAAAAAATTCTGAATCCTGGCTCCAAAGTGGAAGAATTCGATTGCGGTGGATTGAGGGGGCTTGCTCCGTATGGATATCAGAAGCTCCCGCGGCGCGAGACCGCGCTGATAATGTCAGCACTCGTACACGTCACATTGGGCGTGCGCAGTGGTGCTACTAAACATTAAAAACAGCAAATATGGCGGAATGTCCGCTTTAATTTACTGTTTTAATAATATTTTTAAATTAAATATGTTGAATGTTTCCATTTTTGTACCTTTTTGAACAATAGAAAAATGCCATTGATTCAGGTGGGCGGGCATATTTTTTTCCGGGATGAGGAGCTTGTTGGGGTCAAAGTGCATCATTTGCTGTCGCCTTGTAAATCTGCACTGCCCCCTAGGGCCTGGCATGAACACTACATCGTTTTCATGCAGAATTTCGACATTTTTCGAATGGAGACAGGTCCATATAAATGCAAATTTGAAATTTTTCGTATTCTCGGAGTGTCACCATGTAAACGGCCCCTCAGAAACACTCTCACGTGACAGTAAACCCTTTGAAATACCCATAACCACCACCAGTGTATCCCTAATATGTCAAAGCAAAAATATCAAGTCAAAACATTTTCCGAAAAACGCAATCCCTCAATGTTAACTGTTATCGAGAACATAATTAAGTTTGAAAAAAATACAGATGTTTCTTCCCCAAACTGAGAACATTACCTTTTTTATTTGTGATCCTAATCTTTCAAATATCTCAGTTGTATGTAGCCCCTTTCACCAACATATCCCTGTAAATTCCTGTGTATGGTGATGCGGGATTTATTCTCATTATTGCTTTCACTCATGTAGAAACTTCTACAGACTTGTCCCGTGTTGCCCACTGGTGCTCTCTGTGCGGGGAGGGCTGCTGGCGCGATTTTATAACCCGGACAGTACTTCATTTTTGGTCGGCATCGGCTGTCACAGTTTTGGTCAAATTGTGTTTTGTTACAGAGCCGGTTGTGGGAGCGTTCCCGACGTCGCAATTGCAGCCAATTCAAGCTCATCAAGACTATTTAAGCCCAGGCGATCCAAGAGAAGGGTGCCGAGATATTAACTTAATGGGCGCCTTTCGACACCTCTGCTGCCCTTGATTTGAAATCCCCTACATTGTGCTGGTATTTGAGTGTGTATTTGAGGGTTTTGTTGTCTTATCGGCTCTCTGCCTTCCGTTTAGGTTAGTATTATTGATCCCCGTCTACCCACTGTCACGGACCCATCGTGGTATTCCCCCTTTTCCGCGATCGAGCATATTTTTGTTTGTATTAATAAACCCTTGAACACATCCCTCTGTTGTTTTGTGCTTTAAGTTACAACCTTGTTTTGGCAGTTGCAGACCCTAACATCGGCCACAAAATAAACCACACATTTCCAAAGATGGACAATGGACACTCTTCCTCAGCTCTACGATCCATTAGCAATTTAATTGCGTTATGTTTTCAGTTAAATTTATTTCTAGCTTGCTTGGTAGATAAATGTTGATAAAGTTTCTTTACTGCTTTTTGTCTTACTGCGAAGAAAGAGGAAGTGACGATTGGCCCGCCGTGATATTTATGTCAAAAGCCATCGTGCTGTGACCCGGGAATTTAACGCTTGCTTTCACATACGCCTCGTCGTGGGACTTTCCCAGTCATTATACTAGGACGCAACCCGTGAAATCCCGCGTAATCTCCATTTTAGTCGACCCGGGAAATTGCTTTCGCATACAAGGGCTGCCAGTTTAAATCCCAGGATTTTAAAGATGTTTCGGCGTACGTGAAAGGGGTTTACGACACTCACATACTTCTGCTAACTATCACAACACATGCTCTGCCAAATCTATACATTTACATTATCTATTGAAGTGTAAATGCTCTTTTGCACTGTCATTTTCCCCATCATACATTTGTAATGTGCGGTAGGAGGAAAATTCTAATCGAAAATAGTGCATCGCTGCCTTCTACTTATGATTTTATCTCTATCACTTAGTCCAGCTTAGAATTTACAGTCCAGGTGAGTCAGACCAATCCCCATTAAAAATACATAGAAGATGCTTGGAGAAGTACGTCTCTGGCATGGAATGAGTCAAAGAATGAGGAATTAAGTTATTAGAAATCATGAAATTCAACTGGCTCATAAGTTATTCCATTTTCATTTCGTGATGCTCTTCTGATGGTTTGGATGTATTGGATGTAATGGATGTAATTCGGTGGCTTGACGATGTCCTGCTTACTGTATGTGTTTGACAAGTATCTTTGCCCCTGATTGTCATGGTAATGAAGGAGCCAAACAGAGTAATTTGTGATGTACTCTAAATTTTGCAAACAGGCTAAAGTTGGCATAATGGCAGCGGTTCATCTTTTGGTTATAAATGAACAAGAAGAGCCAATTTATTCTTTGACACCTGCTGAACTGGTGTTTTTTTGTCTTACTTGCCGACTGTTCAAGCATAGATAGAAGTGATCAAGGCTCATATTTTCATGCATTGGTGCTCCCAACTGACACTTGAACCCAAGATGGATGGGACAGGGTGGTGGGAGGGCCAGGATGATGTACTCCACCTCCCACCATGCCATTCATCTTAATCAAAACACAGGTCAAAATATAAGGTACACCTGCATTCGCTTCAACTCGGTGCATGTGTGTCCGGATGTGCGAGTAAATTGGGTTACCAAAATATTAGGAACAACCCTCAATCTTATATTTTTTTAGTGGATTACATGTTTTGCCTTTTTCTGATGGATTACTCCACATTGTTTTTCATAATTTATATTTCATAATGCATTTATTGTTTGTAATTAATTTGGTGTAACACATTAATGTTGTTTATGAATTTACGTTCATAAACAAAAAAGCTACATCATTTATTTATTTTGGTATTGTGGAGTAAGAATGAATGGTAATATGGGCTGATTTAC
Source organism: Corythoichthys intestinalis (assembly GCF_030265065.1). Lineage (NCBI taxonomy): Eukaryota > Metazoa > Chordata > Actinopteri > Syngnathiformes > Syngnathidae > Corythoichthys > Corythoichthys intestinalis. Next base: position 21,582,774 of record NC_080403.1, on the reverse strand, counting down.
ATTTGTTTTATTACATTCATTTTTCCTCGTCATTTCTGATAATACATCAAAAAAATATTTTTCATTGAATCCTTATTTGTTTTCTTATTTTATCGATTTGTAATGATATAAATTTTCTATACCGCTAATCCTCACAAGGGTCACATGGATGCTGGAGCCTATCCCAGTTAACTATGGGCACTAGGTGGACACCCTGAATTGTTTGCCAGCCATTTGCAGGCACAAGAAGACAAACAACCATTTACTCATACACTCATACAGTGGGGCAAATAAGTATTTAGTCAACCACCAATTGTGCAAGTTCTCCTACTTGAAAAGATTAGAGAGGCCTGTAATTGTCAACATGGGTAAACCTCAAAAATGAGAGACAGAATGTGAAAAAAAAAAAACAGAAAATCACATTGTTTGACTTTTAAAGAATTTATTTCCAAATTAGAGTGGAAAATAAGTATTTGGTCACCTACAAACAAGCAAGAGAGCTGTCAAAGAGGTCTAACTTCTTCTAACGAGGTCTAACGAGGCTCCACTTGTTACCTGTATTAATGACACCTGTATTAACTCATTATCGGTATAAAAGACACCTGTCCACAAACGCAGTCAGTCACACTCCAGACTCCACTATGGCCAAGACCAAAGAGCTGTCGAAGGACACCAGAGACAAAATTGTAGACCTGCACCAGGCTGGAAAGACTGAATCTGCAATAGGTAAAACGCTTGGTGTAAAGAAATCAACTGTGGGAGCAATTATTAGAAAATGGAAGACATACAAGACCACTGATACTCTCCCTCGACCTGGAGCTCCATGCAAGATCTCATCCCGTGGCGTCAAAATGATAACAAGAACGGTGAGCAAAAAGCCCAGAACCACACGGGGGGACCTAGTGAATGACCTACAGAGAGCTGGGACCACAGTAACAAAGGCTACTATCAGTAACACAATGTGCCGCCAGGGACTCAAATCCTGCACTGCCAGACGTGTCCCCCTGCTGAAGAAAGTACACGTCCAGGCCCGTCTGCGGTTCGCTAGAGAGCATTTGGATGATCCAGAAGAGGACTGGGAGAACGTGTTATGGTCAGATGAAACCAAAATAGAACTTTTTGGTAGAAACACAGGTTCTCGTGTTTGGAGGAGAAAGAAGACTGAATTGCATCCGAAGAACACCATACCCACTGTGAAGCATGGGGGTGGAAACATCATGCTTTGGGGCTGTTTTTCTGCAAAGGGACCAGGATGACTGATCTGTGTAAAGGAAAGAATAAATGGAGCCATGTTTCGAGAGATTTTGAGTGAAAAACTCCTTCCATCAGCAAGGGCATTAAGATGAGACGTGACTGGGTCTTTCAGCATGACAATGATCCCAAACACACAGCCATGGCAACAAAGGAGTGACTTCGTAAGAAGCATTTCAAGGTCCTGGAGTGGTCCAGGCAGTCTCCAGATCTCAACCCCATAGAAAATCTGGAGGGAGTCCGTGTTGCCCAACGACAGCCCCAAAACATCACTGCTCTAGAGGAGATCTGCACGGAGGAATGGGCCAAAATACCAGCAACAGTTTGGAAAAAGCTTGTGAAGAGTTACAGAAAATGTTTGGCCTTCGTTATTGCCAACAAAGGGTACATAACAAAGTATTGAGATGAACTTTTGGTACTGACAAAATACTTATTTTCCACCATGATTTGCAAATAAATTCTTTAAAAATCAAACAATGTCATTTTCTGTTTTTTTTCCCCCACATTCTGTCTCTCATGGTTGAGGTTTACCCATGTTGACAATTACAGGCCTCTAATATTTTCAAGTGGGAGAACTTGCACAATTAGTGGTTGACTAAATACTTATTTGCCCCACTGTACTTGGTTCTGATGATACAACATTCAATTCAAACCATTGTTTTCAAAAACTACTAAAGAAACATTTTGAAGCGCAGAGCTAACCAAGAATGGGTCCACTTCTGGGGGAAACTGAAGCACCCCTGGACTCAAACTAAAGTATTGTTAAAAAAAAAAAAAAAATATATATATATATATATATATATATATATATATATATATATATATATACATATATATATATATATATATATATATATATATAAAGTCATTTTGGAAAAAATAAATGGAAAAATATCTAAGATATCAAAAGACAGATCTACAGCTGAGGCATACGAGACTACCCCAATACTCGAAGCAAAGTACTCTCAGGAAATTCTTCATGACTTCAGACTTAATTTCCGATTTTTTTTTTTTAAATGTCAGTTTATGTTCATGTCAGTGTCCCCCTGAAGTGGACCGATTACTGGATAGCTACCCCTTTTTTTTTTTAAATTTTTTATTTATTTTTTTATAATAAAGGGACTTGCACTCTGAAACCACCGCGTTGCATTACCGTAATGCACATAATGCAAACAATGATCCTAATGAGGGTTGGCCAGCTTGACTTCGTTGTTCCTTCTGGAGGCTTGCCTGACCGCAGTAGTTTTGCAGGTTAGCAAGTTCACATTTTAATGTCATGCTAACTCTGATGCAGGTCGGACTTTCAGTAGCACTATTAGTGGTGTTTCCCCCACCTCCACAACATTGACATCTTTTTACATTACTTAGTGGCTGCTGCTGGCGAAGGAGGCGGCATGTTGTCGACATGAATCTGTCGGGGCTGTGTGAGTGCGCTTGTGCGGCGGGAGTGGGTCAAGTCATCAGCCAATTAAACGTGTGTTTGAGGGGTAAATAAAAAATTTGACCGGCACATTCAGCAAGTGAAAAGGGATAAATGTTGGTCTGAAGGTAAGTAAAATAATTCACCTAATAATGGTAGAGTCTAATCTATCCTTACAACATATGGGAAGACAATCTAAATTCCCTGTATATCTGAACTCATTATATAATGCAAATAAGGTTCCTTAAAAATTGGTGGGGACAATTTCAGCATCCTGAAAAGTTGGTAGTGTTATGTCCCTGCCGTCCCTATACGCAAACTTACGCCTTTGCTTAGTACCCACAGAAAACCCACGCAGGCACGGGGAGGCTGAATCCTTCAATTTTGGTTTATATTTTGATAATCTATTTTTAAACGGTTTGTTACTTTTTTATAATTTTGTGGGTAACTGTTTAAATATATATATTTTTTTCTGTTCATTGAAATGGAATCTTTATTTTTTTCTATTATCCTCTTGCTTGTATTTTTTTGTGTACTGGAATTTAATTTTTTTTTCTAATAATTTTTTATTAATCTAAATATCATTATTTAATTTGTAGTAGGAAATATTACGTGTTGATTTTATTTTGGTGTCATTCATTTAGTTTCTTCATTTTTTGTAGAAAATACTAAACTTTCTAATAACTTAAAAAAACTAATAATTAGATTTTTTTTTAGGGAGGACAGAGGGTTTAATATATATACAGTATATTTTTTAAAATAATGCTATAAACTTACTATTTTTTCCCTTAATTTTGACGTAACTACTGTATTATTTTTTCAGCATACAAATATGCTTTCCAGGGACAACTTTCTGTCCACGTGCACTAATATACTGTATGCATACTTTACTATGAAAAGAGATTTCCTCTTGAGAGAAATAAATGAAGCCTTACCACCAGGATGAATCCACTCTGGGCGTGCAGACGAGCAGCAGCCAAATGAGCACGTACACTTTGGCTTTAGGGTTCCGACGCAGCCTCCTCATGCCCATCGTGGAGTCCGGAGATTGCGAGCTCATGTTTGGTCGCTGCTCGGTGCTCGTCTGACGTCCATCGTTAATGTCCACACTCCAAGAAATACCATCAAGACTTTCAAGCGCTGTGTTGAAGCTCCATCAGTGAATGCCAGTTTGTGGTAAGTGTCCGATCGAGTCACGCGTTATTACTTTCGCGCCCAGCGCTTCATTCACACCAGCAGCAAAAGAAAGTAGAACGGGATTCAGTCATTGAGGTTATTGGATTAGTAGAAATAAATGTATATCCGTAGTGCAGGAATGAAGATGCGTTTCTCCTGTGCGCCAAATTTGTGTGCTGGGATGTGACACACCCACCTTCACCGCCCCCCTGCGACCACCCCAAGTTAGAACCAAACCCCAATACCCTTTTAATAGTCGGAAAGGTACAAGGAAGATGAGTTGCAGGGCTATTTTCAGAGATCTATAAAATAATTTTGATCCTGAAATTAATGTCACACAATTACCTGCTTTGCAGATGTACGTAACCCAAGGGACATAACAGTATACTATCTTTTCAGGATGCCCAAATTGTCCCCACCAACTTTTAAGCAACTTTAATTGCATTATATAATGACTTCAGTTATATAGGTAATTTAGATTGTCTGCCCATGTGTTGTAAGGATTAGGGGTGAAAGTGAACCAGAACGGTCAGGAACACAGTTCCGGTATAAGATTTAGGGCCAGAACGCAGTTCCGGCATAGGATTCAGGGCCGGACCGCAGTTCCGGCAAGCATAATAAAGTACTTGTGTAGCATAATCCGTTTCCACCAATATTTATTATTTATTTTATTCCACGGACGGCAGGGAGGTTTCCCCAGCTGCTGCAGTTATCAGAGTCTGACGATGATGAGTCACGTCAATGTGCGAATGCAAAGCAAAACGCCTGGACCCATTTATTCGTTCAATTGGCTGACATACTGAAATGTGATCAGCAGAGATAGTTCGCTCTGACTGGTTCAAATGTACGTTTTCTGGAACAGCAAAAAAAAGGTTTAATTGATGCGACAGAAAAAGGGCAATGCAACATAAAATGTATCAAAATCAAATGGAGTTGAGGAAGCTTATTTGTCATATTTAGTTTTATTTGCTCTGATGGGGAGGTTCAGTACATCTTAGCTATCAATGTGCACTTTGGACTAAGATTTGTTTTGTTTGTCATTTATGCTAGGCTACTTATTCTTTTCCTTATGATTTAAAAAAGTCAATGCGCGATGTTCAAAATATATTCCATTTCACTCAGCATAATATGAGTCATTTGTGCTTATTTTTCTGAATGTATCTTACTTACTGTATGTCTTTATTATTACGAAACAAAACTCTTTTTTTTTTTACATTAACTTCAATTTAAATATACATCCTATGTTCTTAAGAGATTTGGAAAAAGATGAACTTACCATTTTTTTTCTGCTGAAAGAAGAGATTCGAATCTTTCTTTTGGTGGGCTCCATGTTTATATAGCAATGGAACAGAACTTTCTGTGGGCCTTGCAAAATCAGTCAAAATCCAGTAAAACGGCCGGGAGCGAAGGGCCTTGCTTCGGTGAAAATGGCTGGGAGTGAATGAGTTAAGTAAATTACAGTACTTTCATTATGTTCAGACTTTTCACTTGCTGACTGTGCCGGTCCATTTCCCCCCCCTCAAACGCATTTTTGATTGACTGATTACTCCTCCGCCCCCTTCAAAGACGAGGGGTATTAGTATTTTTTTCCCGCCAGCAGCAGCCACTGTAAGAAATGTAAAAATACGTAAATGCTGTGAAGGTGGGGAACACACCACTAATTTTGCTACTGAAAGTCCGACCTGCATCAGAGTTAGCGTGACATTAATCTTTGTAAATTTTTCGAACTCAAAGAGGAAGCTGCTTTGAAATATCCTCCTGTATGTTTTCTACTGTTAACATTAAAAGATGTGACCAAAAATCAATAGAAAATGATGCAAAATTGCTCAGTAACCCAAAATAAATTGGATGTGACCCGTAAATGCCCTATAATCAACAGGAAGTGCCTGAAAATTGACAGGAAGTGAACCGTAAATGCCCATAAAGTAAATGGCTGAAATGAACTCATTGGCTGCCACAGACAGCCATAGACGTCCAATTCGTTGAAGAGGGTGGGATGGCCGTGATAAACTCATTCCAATTCACAGCAAGTGTGAAAGTTCGTATACGCCAATACAGATTTATTTTGCATTAATTATTTAGCTATTATTTAGTTTGATTCATACTGGTGAGAAATGTAGCCCTGACCCCCGTTCACCCAATCTGTTTGGTCTTATTAATGTCTCGTCCCCAGCAAAAAGTGTACATGCAGGTTATGCTGTTATATCGTCCTTACCAATATCGAGACCAAACCTATGCCCTTGGTGTAGCCATTAATATGAACTTTGAACTTTCCCTCTTCACAAAGCTGTTGTAGTTAATCCAGTAAGATTCCTGGGTTTTCTGGTGTGAAAAACTCTCTTGAGGTCACGCCACAGTATCTCAAGCATCTTGAGGTCAGGTCTATGACTGGGCTTCACTCCAGGACATGAATTTTCTTCTTCTGGAACCATTCTGTTGTGGAGTTGCTTCTGTATTTTTGGATCATTGTCCTCTTTTGAGCTGTATCTCTTGGATAGATGGGCTATAGTTCTTCTCCAAAATATCTTTACCACTTTATAAATTTACACAGACTTTACTATCATGTTGGTGGTGAAGTCTATGGAATTTACTTTCCCAATAATCATAGCAAGCTGTCCAGGCTTTGAGAGAGCAAAGTACGCCTACAGTCATTTGAAAAAATTAGGACACCCCATTTAATATTCATTTCTTTATTAAGAGATAGATAGACATATCAATGTCTGATCTTGTTTTTCTTTATCTCTGGAAAAGAAACTGATTTAATTGCAGGTAAACAACAACAAAAATGAACATTGTTTTACTCATTAAACCACATTTATCAACAAAAATGCATATTCTAAGTGAGGAAAACGTTAGGACACCCTACCACCTAATAGCTAGTGTTACCCCGTTTGGCTGTAATGACTTCAGTGAGACGCTTTTTGTAGCCATCCACCAGTCTTCGACATCGGTTTGAAGAAAGTTTGCCCCACTCCTCAATGCAGAATACTTTCAGCTGTGAGATGTTTGAGGGGTTTCTTGTATGTGCAGTCCGTTTCAAGTCACCTCACAGCATCTCAATGAGATTAAGATCTGGGCTTTGACTCGGCCTTTCCAGGAGTCATGTATTCCTTTTCAGCCAGTCCTTGGTGGATTTACTGGTATATGTTTTGGGTCATTGTCATGTTGCAGGGTCCATTTTCGCTTTAGCTTGAATTGTTTTTCACAGATGATCTCACATGTTCCTCAAGAACCCTCTAGTACACAATAGAATTCATGGTGGATTCTATGATGGTGAGCTGGCCAGGTCCTGGTGTAGCAAAGCATCCCCAGACCGTGACACTTCAACCTCCATGCTTTACAGAAGGTATGAGGTTCTTTACCTGCATTTTTGTTGATAAATTTGGTTTAATGAGTAAAACAATGTTATTTTTTGTTGTTTACCTGCTATTAAATCACTTAATAAAGAACTTAACCCTTAAAGACCTGCAACATGAAGCAATTATCCCCAAATCCCCAAATTTGAAAAATATGGTCCTAATGAAAATTTTTTTTCAAATTTGTAAAAAAAAAAAAAAAAAAAAAAAAAAAAAAAGTCAAAATGAATATTTGTAATAAGCACTCTAATATCTATAACCCTAGCTAAATCCTGTTTTTTTTTCCCTCATGGTACCTGCAGATGCATGTGTTGACTTGCATCCATCATTTTTTTTTTCAAAAAGAAATGTCAAAATTCTGAATTACTCTCAAAATCAGGAAATTTTAGGTCTATCAAATGTGATACATTTGGCAATAAAGGGTTAATATTTAATGGGGTGTCCTCATTTTTTCACATGACTGTATATGCTGCTGCATCTCTCTCCAGCTTTAGTTTCTACAAAAGATTGTACTGTATATAAAGTAATAACTTTAATTCAACTGAGATACTGATAAAGTGCATTTATTTTGTTGGGAAGAAGGGTAAAATAATCATCTTGATGATTATGGATGTTAAATCTGCAACCCAAGGAAGGTGCTTGAGGTTTGTGCTGCCAAAGGTGAGACCAGCTACCCAATGCAAGAGTTCACTTCCATTTTTCCTACTTGTGTTTACATGTTATGTTCTATGAAAACATCATTGTATGGTATTCGTTTTCCAAGGTGTTTTATACACTTTTACTTCCTACTGTATATGTCTTTCGGTGCATATCATAAATAGATAAGAGTTTAAAAAAAAAAAAAAAATCCAAATATTAAATATCATAAAAATGATCCAAGAAATTTACCGTAAATAAATTGAAAAAATATTGTTGTTTCAGAAATACTAGTAATAACTAAATCATTCAAAGGAAGGCTGCGTTATAGTCAAGAAAAATATAAAAATGTGAATAATGACTAACCCTCTTCCGGGGGCTCTGAGAAGCAAGCAGGGGGTCCGGAGAGCCTATTCTGGGCTTCTCTCATGGCCCTGAGCTAAATTTGGGGGACGTGGGGAAGCAAAGGGAGACCCATCGGATGTAGGGAATGTCAGACGACAGGCGACAGTCAAGACAAGCCGTCCCTCCACCCCTTGAACTCGCCGCGGCGATCATGTGTCTTCATTGTAGGGCAGCTATTGTGCAAAGTCATAAAGCAAAATGGTGACGGCGGTGGTCTTCACCAAGTGACTTTATTTAGAACTCTGCTTCCCATGAGCACACTGACAATCCTTATACACTGGATATTAAAAAAAAAAAGCCTACACACCCCCAATGAGCAAGATAACTCATTTTAAAACTTTTCCCACCAGCATTGTAACCTATAATCTAAATAAACCATTTAAATAAAAATTGTTTCCTGAGGTGATGCGACGATCTTCTATTTTCACTGGTCACATTTCCTTCATGTCAACTGGAGGCCTGCACATATCTGTCATCATTTAAAGTGCACATGATTAACTCAAAGTTTAGACGTTCTAGTAGGCTTTTTTGTACCTCGTTTTTCTTCCTTGCAGAAGCCTGGTAGAGAGACTGACCCCTATTTGGAGGTGTTCCTAATACCTGACATCTTGACTTAGGCTAGCCTTTTTAGTTGAAGATAACAACCACTTTGCATTTGGAATATTTCAGTTATGTTTCTGAAAAGTTTAAAAGCAGTGATAACATTTTAACACAACAGTTCATCGCCTAAAGAATATCATACCTATAGTAAGCATGGCGGTGACAGGAGCAGTGACGTGCGGTAAGGTTCATGGTTGGTGAGGCACTGACTCCTTTAGTGTCAGATTTCCAAATATATAAACCAAAAAGGGTAGCTTATTCAATTGGCTACTGGTTATTTCATATCTCATCAGCATTCTTCACAAAACATGCGCACACGGTACATATTACCGATACGTAAAAGTAAGAAAATAACATGCATTTGCTCTACACCCTCAATGTGTTGGCCGTCGCAATTCTATAATTCATGCAACATAAATGAGAGTAAAGAGTGGTGTACAAAACCACAGAATTCAATTCTGACCTTAAGTGAAATATTCAGTTGTTTTTAAAACTTTTAATTCTGATACTTTAATCAATTTATTAGAGATTTCTAAACAAAAAGTATGAAAAGAAAAACAAAGGATATTTTATTTAAGTCCAAAATTTAGTTTTTAAATATTCTATTGTATTTTTCTTAGTCTAAGCTCTTTTTTTTTTTTTTTTTTTTTTTTTTTTTTTAATGAGATTGAAATGAAAACTGTTTGTGGTCTTGCGCCTGTCCTTCACCACAAAAACCGCCGTTACTTTGGAAGGGCATAGGTTTGGTCTCAACATTCGTAGGGACGATATAACAGCATAACCTGCATGTAGGTACACTTTTTGCTGGGGACGGGACATTAATAAGACCAAACAGATTGGATGAAGGGGGCAAAGGGCCACATTTCTCATGTATATGAACCTAATTAATTAATAGACAAAAATGATCAATGCAAAATAAATCCTTATCTACTGATAATAACTTTTACGTGCATTGGTTCAGATGATACACTGTTCGATTCAAACCTTTGTTTTCAAAAAATACAAAAGAAACATTTTGAAAACTTCCTAAATAAATGTCTGGTTTTTATTAGCAAACATAAACATAATGAAAATAATTCACTTAATAATGGTAGGGTCAATTCTATCCTTACAACATATGGAACTATTGAAAGATCTAAATTCTCTATATAACTGAACATTATATCAAGCAAAAAAGGTAAGGTTGCTTAAAAGTTGGTAGGGACAATTTTAGCATCCTGAAAAGTTGGTAGTGTTATGTCCCTACCGTCCCTATGCAAACCTACGCCCTTTTTGTAAAAGTCCTCCTTATTTTCCTTTACTTTAAAAAATCTCTCCGCCTGTATGGATGGAGAGGATTGCTTCAATTAGATCGTTCTGTGTTCTATTTGACAAGCCAGAAGACACAGTGGATGTGTCCAAATGTCTAGCTAACCTCTCATCTTTCTCAGCAAAACCATGTAATCGTTCTACATATATGCCACGTTTAGAAGAGCTTACACGCTCATCGTTACCACGAAATGTTAACTCCTGTTTAGCTAGGATGCAGGTTGCATTAATGAGGTCTTTCAAACTCTTTCGGTTTTCCTTTACCTTGGACGTTGTGGATGCTACCGTTGAGCTTCCGCTGTTCGTCAAAGCCAAATCGATCCTTGAGCTTCCAAAAGTTTTTAAAGCAATCAGGCTTTAAATGTGAGTGGTCGAGCTCTCGTGTTTGCTAAGCCTTCGTGGTAGTTTTTTAATGTCGCAATATCTTGCGTTAGTCCAGACATTGGCACAAGTTGAGAAGAAAAGGCAGGGAAAGCAGCAAGGGCAATTTTTCGAAGGACAGCCACATAGCCAGTCTTTTCGGGTGTACCAGTCCGTTTGAAAAGCGCGAGTTATCTTCTGTCCCGTAGTTTGAAGCAAACCTTTTAGCTCCGGTGTTGTTAATCGCGTCCACTTTTGACGGAAAGTCCAGTTTCACTTTAACGTACGCCCCCTTTCAGTGCGGCAGAGTACTATCTGCCGCAACCTGTGCCTTTTCACTGCGGTTTTATTTCCCATCAGCAAAATTAAATATGTCGCTAACAAACATTAAACTTTAAGGGTTAAAGACATTAGCCGGACTGTGGAAAATCAGGTCAAATAAACGTATCTGGAAACATTATAATGGCGACATGCAGATGTACGGCAACCAGCACGCTCCAATTCCATGTATCAACCCAGTTTGTTATGGATTGCGCAATCAGAGGTGAGGCTTTACTCGTTGCTGCCGCACCTCTCGTTTCATTTCGTTATTTGAACATGAAATGGGAAAATTCAGCGATTTTGACTATAAAAAATGTTTGAAATGAGTTATACATTAAGAGCAATGGACAAATATTAATATAAATTTGATGCTATAATTATTTTTTTGTCATGATGACAGGTGAGGCTCTGCCTCACCTGCCTCCCCTGACCGCACGTCACTGGACAGGAGTCATTAGACCTTTTACATCCATCCATTAAGCATGGACAAAATGAGTCCATCTTTGGAATTGTGTACAAAAGGTATGGTACAGTATTGTCGGCAATTGTACACAGACATACACACGAAAAGTGATTTTTTTTTTAATTGTCAACGGCGAACCCAGACACATTCGCTGTTGAGCTTTCCTGAATTCCCTGATTCATTGGTTTGTTTTAGGAGCTATTCTCCGTTATTTGTCTTCACATTTCTTGTGCTAAAATCAATAGGTGTGTTGATTTGGCAATATCTTGTGGACTCATGGTACCAATGAAATGGGAGCAGAATTATAAACTTTTCACAAGTTGAAATCACACACCTATGACCTAATCTGTGTACAGACTACAGAAAAGGACGAGTTCTTTAAAATGTTTCAAAACCTAGTAAAATCTCTTAGTGAGCAAGTCCCCTTTGCTGAAATAATCCTTATGTACCTTTTTGTCCTGAATAACGAATAATCAATAACCAAAGATTCCATGATTAATTACGCAACGGCATCACTATAAAATACAGGAGTATGTATTGGGCAGTAGGTGCCTCTGTCTGCATCTTATTGTTGAGGGGTGCTGAAATTGAAAAAAGCAATTAAATTCAATACCGACACCTAGAGGACATTATGTAGACGTGCAACTATAATGCAAGAGAATTGATGCCAACAATAGAATGCTACAATAGATTACAAAAAATAATCCAAGTATCTCTCCAATTATTATTTCAATTGATAAAAATGAATTCCAAAAACACCCCATCATTGTTGTTTTATTTATTAAACCTTCCAGCATATACAGAGGAGGAATGTGTCACAGTTAGTGCACAATAGCAATTTTGCTAAAATCTATCAAGAATACATGTAATTGTACTGTGCTTGTGACTATAAAATGATCATAAGTAGATCATAAATCGATGCAACATTGAAGTAATATAAAACTATATTTTCATCATAAAGTATGTAAGGAATCTTTATGGAAAATAAATCAGCTGTACACATTTATATTAATAAAAGCAACAATTAGAGACTGCATATATGAAGACAAACAATAACATTGACATTACAGTAATCCCCCACATATTCATGGTTCACTATATAAATCCAGCTGTTTTTTTTTTCTCCTCCTGTTTAACCCAAGGGCATAGGTTTGGTCTCAACTTTGGTAGGGACGATATAACAGCATAACCTGTATGTAAACTCTTTACTCGGGATGGGACATTAATAAGACCAAACAGATTGGGTGAACGGGCATCGGGGCTACATTTCTCACGAATATGAACCTAATTAATTGATATGCTAAATCAGGGGTGTTCATTTCGTTGATTACGATCGACCAGTCGATCACAACGCTAGTGTGGGTAGCTCGCGGCATCCCATTTTTTTTTTTTCCCATGTACGTGGTTACGGTAATTATGATTATGTTTCGTGCATGTTGTGTTGCGTGAACAACATATGAGGTTATGCAGCACCCGCCTCTGTCTAAGCAGTTTCTTGCTTATGTTTTTCTGGTTCTATAGTTTCCAGCAGAGTTCACTACATTTCTCACACTTGAGTAAATGTTAACAGTAGGGGTGTCAAACGATTAAAATTTTTAATCAAGTTAATTACAGCTTAAAAATTAATTAATCGTAATTAATCGCAATTAATCGCAATTCAAACCATCAATAAAATATGCCATATTTTTCTGTAAATTATTGTTGGAATGGAAAGATAAGACAAGATGGATATATATATTCAACATACGGTACATAAGTACTGTGTTTGTTTATTATAACAATAAATCAACAAGATGGCATTACCATTATTAACATTCTGTCAAAGCGATCCATGGATAGAAAGACTTGTTGTTCTTAAAAGATAAATTTTAGTACAAGTTATAGAAATTTTATATTAAAATCCCTCTTCATGTTTTCGTTTTAATACAATTTGTAAAATTTTCAATCAAAAAATAATCTAGTAGCCTGCCATTGTTGATGTAAATAATTACTTACACAATGCTCATGGGTGCTGAAGCCTATAAAATCAGTCGCACCCAAGCGCCAGCAGAGGGCGGCAAAACTCCGAAAAACACAACAAGTACAGCTTTCACTGTGCTTTCATTTTAATCTGTTTGAGCAGGGCATTTGTGCCTTAATTGCGTCGAATATTTTAACGGGATTAATTAAAAAAATTAATTACCGCTCGTTAACGCGATAATTTTGACAGCCCTAGTTAACAGTAGAAAACACAGAGGGACATTTCTTTCCAAGCAGATTCCTACTCGAGTTTTGCAGGTTAGCGAATTCACACAGTTTAATGTTATGCTAACTCTGATGCAGGTCGGACTTCCAATAGCAAAATTTGTAGCGTGTTCCCAACCTTCACTAAATTGACATCTTTTTACATTTCTTACAGTGGCTGCTGCTGGTCGAAAAAAAAAAAATCCCTCCTCTTCAAGAGGGGGCGGAGGAGGTAGCATGTTGTCGACATGTATTTCTGTCAGGGTGTGCCCGCGTGTGTGTGTGTGTCGGGGGTTGGTCAAGTGATCAGCTAATCAAACGTGCGTTTGAGGGGGGGAAATGGACCCACGCATTCAGCAAGTGAAAAGGGGTAAATGTACTGTAAGTTTGAACGTAATGAAAATAATTCACTAAATAATGGTAGGGTCAATTCTATCCTTACAACATATGGGAAGAAAATCTAAATCAAATCTAAACTACGGCCCGCCTCCACATTTGGTCCGGCCCCCTGAACAATACCAGAGAGCATTTTGATTTTTTTTTTTTTTTTCCAATAGTGTTATTTCCTGGCTTTTTTCTGTGAAGAACCCAGAGAGGGTTATTTGGTTATTATCTTTTTAATTAATAGTGTTATTATATTATATTACCGTATTGGCCCGAATATAAGACTGTTTTTTGCATTGAAATAAGACTGAAAAAGAGGGGGTCGTCTTATATTTGCGGTCTAGACATTATACCCATTCACCACGCTAGATGGCGCCAGAAATCATAGAAGCGATGTTCTGTCATGACAGATCTCAGCTACTTTCCCCATTTACGACATTAGATGGCGCCAGATATCATTGAAGCGAGGTTCTGTCATGACAGATCTCAGCTACTCTTTTCAGTTTAACCAGTTTGCATGATTTTATTGCAATGTTTTCCCTTATTCAGATTTGTTTCCAGACTAGTTAGACTTCATTTTGATGGTTAATGCAGTTATTGCAATTTTGTTTTCACAATAGACTGGTTTATTTACATTTCAAAAACCAGAAGCCATTCATTTACGAATGTGATTGCACTTTAGTTTACATATTTAAATGTTCAGATATTAAGATTTGAATGTGGCTAAATAACATGCTTTTTCTCTCAAATATATTGTTATAATCATTTGTTTCAGATGTACTGTGTTTATTTTCTTTATAAAAATTAATTTGGTGTTCAAAAAGTCTTTTTTCAAACTAGAGTCTTGAAAAAGAGGGGGTGGTCTTATAATCAGGGCCGTCTTATATTAGGGCCAATACGGTATATTATTATTTTTATTTTATTTACTTTTGTTCTGTGAAAAATCCAGAAAGGGTTATTTGATTGTGGCTTTCTGAAAAACAACATTTTTTTACATTTAGGCACTCCTGCAATCGTCACACTTTTTCTGTTACAAACTAACTCCGGCACCTCATCAGAGAAGGGAAAAGTTATGTGGCCCTAACAGGAAAAAGTTTGGGGACCCCTGATCTAAATCATCTGTATAACTGAACTTATTACACAGGGTGATTCAAAAAGAATGTGCCGAAATCATTGCTGTATATTTAAAAAATAAATATTAAAACAAAAACAGATAATAACTAGCTGGACACAAGTATTGTATGTAACATGTAAGTTTATATTTTAAGTACTCAATGTCCACCACCAGCGGCACGGACAACATCAAGCTGATATGACTTTTAATTTGTTAAAATTACTTACTTGTTAAAAAGACTTAATTCTTATTAAATTATTAATATTAATTAATTCATAATTCAGTCTATTTGAATGATTTTAAAATGACTACATGCGTGATGATTTTGGCACATTTTTTTAAATCACCCTGTATAATGCATATAAGGTTGCTTAAAGGTTGACGCGGACAATTTGAGCATCCTGAAAAGTTGGTGGTGTTATGTCCCTACCGTCCTTATGCAAACCTACGCCCTTGGTTTAACCTACCGCCAACTATTCACACCTGCACTCTCAAATGCATTTAGATGCCACCAGATTCATATATACTCAGCAAAGTAGATTACTAAATTGGTTCAAGGATTAAGAAGTGAGGTGAGAAACTTCCTCCAGTGCTTGGCTAACAGTCATAAATTTTTTGGAAGGATAATTACTCACAACTAGGACCCCATAACTAGTGGAGGATTACAACATTGCTCTCTGACAAACCACATGAGTTGGTCCATATTTTTATACATCCATAATAAATACAAAATAGATATAACAGTGTTTAATGTTAATTAGACGAGAGCACTACATCCAGTTCTTTGACACCGTCTTGTGCTGATGTGAGGCCACAACTTCCAGAAAGAGAGCTATCGATTAAATGGCCGCCTGACCTTGGAACGGCGGCCGGCGAGGGTGGAGCTTGAGCCAGGCCGGGTTTCTTGGGTGGGATGGGCGGAGGGTTCCCCCGGTCAGCCCTTGGGACGTTGGGTGAGCGAACCCCTTGAGGCGGGGCTGCCGCCCGCCCTGCGACAGGAGACAATGGTGTTGCTAAGCACCGGTAGTCTGTCCCAAAGGGCGAGTGGTTTGGTGTGGAAAGTTTGGCCGTCTGCTGTGTGCTGGTGAAGCGGGACAAGACTTGAGTGACAGTGCTGCGGGCCATTAGCTTACTGGACTCGGCAGTAGGAGGAGGAGAAGTGCAGGGAGCCGGCTGGGTGGGCTCGGGCTCTGGAGGCGCCGCTTGGAACTTGTGGCGGGCAGCATGGAAGCGCTGGTTGATTCCAGCCTGGTAGGAAGACTTGCAACCTGAGGGACTGCTCGGATGTTTAGTTAAAATGGGGGAATTCGAAGACTGGTGCTCTGGAGATTTCTCATTCAGAGGTCCGCTCTTGGGACGCTCGTCGGCCTCTGTCGCAAAATGGTGCCCGTTGACAGCTTTGTCCTCGTGTTCTGGCTTCACTTCTAAAGGAACCTTTGTGGCCCACTGCTCACCTTCCTCGTGAACATCTTCCACCACAATGTCATCACTCAGCTTCCTTAGAAGCTCCTCCACCTTCAAGCATACATACCAGTTTTTAAAAAAAAAAATCCATTCCAGCAGTAACTGTAGTATAACATGAATGCAATCTACCTGCTGCTGCAGTCTCATACAGTGTGCCTCCTCCTTCTTGAGTCGTGAGCGGAGTTGCTCTCGCTCCGTGTCGAATTCGGCCAACTGCTCCTCTACCCTTGCCTCCATCCTCAACGCTCGCCTCCGCTCCTCCTCTAGCTCTTCCTTCAATGCCTGGCAGGCTTCCCTCTCCTGTCAAGGCCCAAAAAGACAGGCGTGAAATCGAGATACAGTAAGTTTGCCAAAGGTTGAATAATTCGTCAAAATTGAAGCTCGACACTGTTTAATGCCATTCTTAGTCGATGTGTACGGTCATACAAACATAAAATGGTGAAATACTAACAGTTAGCATTAATAGTTGTGGTTTTGAAACATTTCAGTAAATGGTAAAACATTAATTAAACCATACAATGAACAATTTATTTGTTCCATTCTTTCCAATGGGAAAGGGGATTTGTGACATGAGTGTTTTTGTATTTGAAGACCACTGAATATGTGGAAAGGATGCCCACCTTTTCCAGCTTGCGTCCAGCCTCGGCAAGGCGGTGGCCCTCTTCAAGCGCTCTGGCGCTGGCCCACTTACACTCTTTGGCTAACGCGCAGGAGAGCTGCTTGTGCTGTGCTCGTTCTTCCTCCAGCTGATCTGTTACGCGCCGCTGTTCTTTTTCCAAGCGCCGCACCTGGCCACGCTCAAAATCCAGCTAAGGGGAGAGAAAACGGCAGAAGATCCAATAGTAAGTTTTTAATTACTTAGGTGCTAAAAGTTAGGTTGGGGAACACTCACCTGCTGTTGTAAACGCTCCCGTTCCTTCTCTAGAATGTAAGTGACGTCATCGCCCTCGGCCGTGTCTTCGGCGTGCTTCCTCTTCTCCTCCTCCAGATCCATGATAACCTAAAAACACCATCTCACTTTTAGACGTTATGGTTGTTAAACATTGCCTATTCCTGAATTCAGGTTGAGTTCAGGACAGTTAAACTCTTAAGCCTCTCCAAAAGCTGACGTTGATGGCGCTAGACATCCAATCCATTTGAAGTGGGAGGGTGGCAGCGAATAAACGCAGTTCATATGCAGAACATACTGTATACCATTTGCAGCCACTATTGACAGTCATGGTTGCCCAACTTCCCATCATGCATTTGGGCAGAGCAGGAGACGTTCTTTTTCTTAACACGCCTAATTGAACACAACGCAGTCCATACTGTATACCATTTGCAGCCACCACTGACAGTCATGGTTGCCCAACTTCCCATCATGCATTTGGGTGGAACAGTTAAGTCGCTACAGTATCATTTAGTGAAAGCACAGCAAAAAATAATATTCCTATCTCTCAAAAAATTAATGTTCACAAAAAGAAAAGCGCTCCATGCAAAGAGAACTGGCATTCCCAATCAAAATAGCTATGCAAAATACACATGAAACTTACACAGACTTTGCCTTGGCTAGATCTCTAATTAATTTAAAACTCGCCACTGACACCTTCTGGTGTATTTCAATCACTACCTTACGAAGTTAAAGACACTGTGGAAGAACGGCAGGGAGCCCGATGTGATGTCACCGCTCGGCGATGTCAACAATAGCTATTAGTTTATTTTTTGATTGAAAATTTTACAAATTTTATTACAACGAAAACATTAAGAGGGGTTTAATATAAAAACTCTATAACTTGTACTCAAATTTATCTTTTAAGAACTACAAGTCTTTTTATCCGTGGATCCCTTTAACAGAAAAAATCTTAATAATGTTAATGCCATCTTGTGGAGTTATTGTTATAATAAACAAATACAGTACTTACGTACAGTATGTTGAATGTTTATGTCAGTCTTGTGTCTTATTTTCCATTCCAACAATAATTTACAGAAAACTATGGCATATTTTAGAGATGGTTTGAATTGCGATTCATTACGATGAATGAATTTTTAAGCTGTGATAAACTCGATTAAAAATATTCATTTGCTGCCACCCTCCCACTTCAAACGGATTGGACATCTACAAGTGATAAGCAGAAGGATGATTGAATGCCACATAATTGGGGCACACGTCTATCATCATCTTGGGTTGGGCGACAGCACTCCTTTTATATGGCAGCATGCGTTGCTAGCGGCAATCTTAGGTAGGGCGACCTCGATTGGAAATTATATCTCGAAGAGTACATATTACGCAGCATCGGCACATTATTTCTTAAGTAGTCCATAGCAGGGCTGTGCAGAGACCGATGGAGGGGCAGGTGCTCATAGATCAAAAAGGGCACATGAACAAGAATCGAATACACCTTACAACAACATAACTTCCGGTTTAACCAGATTTACAGTACTGTATAATTGGCTGTGACAGACTGACAGGCTGGGAAGGGGGCAATAGTGAATAGAAATCAACACTGTCATCAACACTTTCTGGTTGTGACTAAGTCTTTGCCTCTTTTTCCTTCAACCTCTAAATCAAAACTTCCCTCCTCAACTTGTTCATCTGAGAACAAACCACATCAGATGTTCACTAAGCCACCATCAGCACAGTTTTTTCAAAACTATAATTTAATTATTATCCATATTTGACAACTAGCACCTAATAATTAATAAAGCAATTACATAAAATGTTATGGAACAATAACATTGTAATTGTGTTTATAATTGTATTTTGTACCTTAATATCCTTGCAAACTGTGTTAGGGTTTCACCGATTGCAGATTCAGTCTTCCCAGCCTGGTGGAGGTCTACAATTTTGTCTCTGGTGTCCTTCGACAGCTCTTTGGTCTTGGCCGTAGTGGAGTTTTGAGTGCGACTTACTGAGGTTGTGGACAGGTGTCTTTTATACCGATAATGAGTTAAAGCAGGTGCCATTAAAACAGGTAACGAGTGGAGCCTCGTTAGACCTAGTTAGAAAAAGTTAGACCTCTTTGACAGCCAGAAATCTTGCTTGTTTGTATGTGACCAAATACTTATTTTCCACTCTAATTTTGAAATACATTATTTAAAAATCAAACAATGTGATTTTCTGGTTTTTTTTTCCACATTCCGTCTCTCATGGTTGAGGTTTACCCATGTTGACAATTAAAGGCCTCTCTAATCTTTTCAAGTAGGAGAACTTGCACAATTGGTGGTTGACTAAATACTTATCTGCCCCAGTGTCACTGATGAGGGATTTTTTTTTTTTATCCCTCAACCTCCTTTCCTTATAAGGCATGTCTACAAAATGAAATATAAATCTTAAAGAGAGAGAAGCCAGAACACTAAACAATGGTGACTAGCTGGAACAATACAAAAATATAAATTTGACCACAAAATACATTGAAATTGAATGACCAAATTATCACGTTAAGATTCATACAAACACCGTAATAACAGAAAATTAAATATAGGACGGAATGCAAATATTAAATTTAAATTAAAACGAGAACTTAAGGATGTGTACCTTTCTAGATAACGTTGTGAAGAGAACGGACAAATATAGCCATGGGGCGGGGGGTAATTATTAAAGTAGAAAACTATATAAAAAATAAAAAAAACTTAGATTTTATTAAATATTTTTGAAAAATCCCCAAAATAAACCAGGTGTAAGAATTTACACTATGGAATGTAGGGGCAAAGGGGCAGGTGCTCAAGCACCCTTCACCCAACCTCTGCACGTGCTTGGCCCTTAGTCATTTAGAGCTGTACCGATACAGATACTAGTATCAGTGCCACACTAATTAACTGTACGCATTGGAGTAGTAGGAGGTTTTGATGCTAAAAAACAAATTGGCGACTATTTTGGAGGCTGCAATTTTGCACCAGTACTAGATTGCCAAATGGAGAGCCATAAGCAAGGGAATGATTTGCTGACAAAAACTGCAAAGCCTGAGCTTTTACATGATAACTGAAATGAAATTAAGTGTATAGTGAATTTTTGGATAACCTTTAAACTGACTTTTTCCATTACATAGTTTTTCATTGCTAGCCATTTCAGGATAACATGTTCAGCAAATTTGGCAGTTGTCAACCAATTTGTTGCACATTATTGCCACTGACAGTTGTTATCCATCTATGCAAAATTAGGTAATCAAAACTACAGTACAGAAACAGTGTCCAATGAAAAACGTTTTTTTTTTTTTTTTTTTTTTTTAAATAAAAAAAACGCAACAACAAAAAGAAGTGTTATTCTCATGATTCCGATTAACAAAAAAAAGTGCTATTCTCATGTTTCTGTTTTTAAAAAACAAAACAAAACAAAAAAAACGTTAAAATGTTCTCGCTTCACACGTTCAGATTTACTACTGCACTGACATGCTTTGGCACTGAACAGAGGATACATATTCATCAAGGTTTGAAGAAGTCTCATTGCTGCCCGATTAAAAATGATGGTAATCTTGCTGTTCATCCAGACCCACCATTCTGTGCCGACTTTCCGCTGCCGCCAGCTGGGCCAGCATCTTCTCTTGCATCCTCCTGCAATGGCTGACCACCAGCTTGAGCACCACCAGTGGGTTGGAAGTGGCCGGGTGGTCTTTTCCTCGCTGGGTCCCCACGGCCTCACCGTCTCTCTGCAGAGCCAGGAACGGATCGCTGAGGTCGTAGCGGCCGTAGCGCTCCTGCACGAAGAACTCTTTGCGCTGAGCCTGATGATGACAGAGGGGAATATGATGTTGTAGTTGCCCTAGCTGTGGTTTGTTTTCCTCCGTCACAAAAGAGCAGTGCCAACATGTGGGAGACGCAACAGATGGGGAGGGCGGATGTTACTGGGACTAGAGCCAGAGCCAAGGTCTTAAATGGCAAATGGATTTACACTTGTATACTGCCTTTCCACCATCAAGGCACTCAAAGCATGTTGAGATTATATGCTCATTTACACACTAATGACGCAACATCAGGAGCAATCTGAGGTTCAGTATGTTGCTCAAGGACACTTGAGCGAGGTCACCAACCTCTGGTTTGGGGAACGACTACTCTACCAATGAGCCACACCACATTAAAGCAGGTGACGCAGCACAAAGCTGGTTCTCGACGTGAAAAGGAAGCGTGAGCCATCACCGTGGGGTTCAACAAAAAGAAGATCAAGAGATTAGAGAGAAGTCTATAGTCTTGGGATGACAAGTGCTCCCAATTATTGATGGGAAGGTTTTCAACTTTTGGGGGGAACATAGTGCCAACACGTATTGGCTAAGGGACAGGAAATGTAATTCCACACATCTACAGTTCTCATTTTTTCATATTTTTGGAACCTACTATGTTTCATTTTTCACTGAAATCTTGCCTATGCTCCATTTTTGTGCCCAAGCCAAAACAATAACAATATTTCTTTGGTGCTAGGAAAATAACTGAAGTTAGTCAAGCGTTTCAGTTGAGGAAAAAGTAGTTATTTACTAACCTCTTGCGAAATTTGTCAGCAATTACTTGCAGATTTACATGATTCGTCCTATCCATCCCTCAAATACCAGCAATTCACTTTATTTTATTAACTAACTCAGCCTGTGGCCATCATGACAAACATTACACTTTCTACAACATGTCAAACTGGAATGTTCATCCGAGACCATTCAAACAATCTCTCAGACTCTTCAAAGAGTAGAATTTAATGTCTGGGGATCAAATTGCAATCCTAAACAGGACAAGAAAATAGAGAAATACTGTATGCATAAAATTGTTTAGTGGATTTTTTTTTTTTTTTTTTTAACTTTTAGCAGTTTTTCGATGTTTCATTTTGAATGTCAACCTGTTCCAACCAAGGTAAAACGTTCAATACTTGATTCCCTTTTTCAAAAAGGCACACAAATAAGTCATATTGCAATGCAATTTTTGTTGTGTGTTATGTCGCAAAAGAAAAAGTGCCAGTGGGGGAAAAAAAAATAATGACAGGACTGGACAGGAACCTTGTGTTATCCTGATGTGAAGAAGTTTTACCTCTCTCACCCACGCAGCAGTCATGGCTTTGTTTTTCACCACTTCGTCAACATTCAGGGTTAGTACATTTTGTTTACTTTAATTAGTCAGTGAGCTCACTTTAAAAAAGGTGGGTGACTAAATTAGACATGATTTTCTGCAAACGCAGTGCAGAGCCCATTTTCGTTCCCGTTAGTGGGCTTATGTGTCACTTTAACGAAAAGCTTACAGCAGACTTTCCATTCTGGGTACTTGAATTGCACAAGGACACGCTTAGTCAGTCCCGGTGTTCATCATTGCTGTGGGTTTAAGAGGAAGAAAAAAAAATACTGCTTACTCTGTAGTTGAGGGACCATTAGAAAACAAAATAAAATCATTGATTCAAAATATAATCCTAAAATTTTAAAAATCATGACGTTAAGTCAACCTAACCCATCAAGTCTGTTAAATTAGAATTAGTTGGCAAAGATGTATCACTTTGGATTTGAGATCAGTGTAGCTTTTGAGTAATAGATGAAAACCTAATGAATCTAATTAAATGAAATGCCAACAAAAGAGTTGCACAAGTTTGGCTAACGTGAAAACAAAACCCCCCACACACCCCCAACAGTTTGCTCTCGATTATTTTCAGGATTTTTTAACTTTGATCTCTGTTGTTGTTTTTTTTTTTTTTTTTATCTGGTTATTTTAATACCATGGTGTCTACCATTCTAATATTAGCAAAAAGCTAGCAGGGGCTCAAAAAATAAAATGAATGTTTTATTTAAGTGATCAATATATGTCATTTTCATTACAATGTGTTTTTAATAGGGCTGGACATCGTTTGAAATTGAATGATTCCGGATCCGTGTTTTGAGTCCGGTTCCGAACGATTCTCGATTCCGATTCTTTTAAAAGGCAGGGTCAAAAAATCTAGAGTTTAAAAATGTATTTGTTTGCATTAACGTCTTAACTTCTCGATTTTAAAATAAATTATATGAATTTAAAATGTATATAATTATTTATATGAATATAAGATGTATTATTATTATTTATTATTAATACAATTAATGTGACATTTATGAATAGTATGAACTTCTCACAGGATTATTTTTAACTTGTACATAAATATCAGTCTTTGAACTCGAATGTGATGAAGTTTCTTTCCCCAGGAGTGCACTTTCACAAAGATGTTTGGTTTTCAAAAGCTCACGGAGAAAACATGTACTTATATTCTTTTGCCATACATGTACAGTGCCTTGCAAAAGTATTCGGCCCCCTTGAACCTTGCAACCTTTCGCCACATTTCAGGTTTCAAACATGAAGATATAAAATTTTAATTTTTTGTCAAGAATCAACAACAAGTGGGACACAATCGTGAAGTGGAACAAAATTTATTTGATAATTTAAACTTTTTTAACAAATAAAAAACTGAAAAGTGGGGCGTGCAATATTATTCGGCCCCCTTGCGTTAATACTTTGTAGTGCCACCTTTTGCTCCAATTACAGCTGCAAGTCGCTTGGGGTATGTTTCTATCAGTTTTGCACATCGAGAGACTGACATTCTTGCCCATTCTTCCTTGCAAAACAGCTCGAGCTCAGTGAGGTTGGATGGAGAGTGTTTGTGAACAGCAGTCTTCAGCTCTTTCCACAGATTCTCGATTGGATTCAGGTCTGGACTTTGACTTGGCCATTCTAACACCTGGATACGTTTATTTTTGAACCATTCCATTGTAGATTTGGCTTTATGTTTTGGATCATTGTCCTGTTGGAAGATAAATCTCCGTCCCAGTCTCAGGTCTTGTGCAGATACCAACAGGTTTTCTTACAGAATGTTCCTGTATTTGGCTGCATCCATCTTCCCGTCAATTTTAACCATCTTCCCTGTCCCTGCTGAAGAAAAGCAGGCCCAAACCATGATGCTGCCACCACCATGTTTGACAGTGGGGATGGTGTGTTCAGGGTGATGAGCTGTGTTGCTTTTACGCCAAACATATCGTTTTGCATTGTGGCCAAAAAGTTCAATTTTGGTTTCATCTGACCAGAGCACCTTCTTCCACATGTTTGGTGTGTCTCCCAGGTGGCTTGTGGCAAACTTTAAACGAGACTTTTTATGGATATCTTTGAGAAATGGCTTTCTTCTTGCCACTCTTCCATAAAGGCCAGATTTGTGCAGTGTACGACTGATTGTTGTCCTATGGACAGACTCTCCCACCTCAGCTGTAGATCTCTGCAGTTCATCCAGAGTGATCATGGGCCTCTTGGCTGCATCTCTGATCAGTTTTCTCTTTGTTTGAGAAGAAAGTTTGGAAGGACGGCCGGGTCTTGGTAGATTTGCAGTGGTCTGATGCTCCTTCCATTTCAATATAATGGCTTGCACAGTGCTCCTTGAGACGTTTAAAGCTTGGGAAATCTTTTTGTATCCAAATCCGGCTTTAAACTTCTCCACAACAGTATCTCGGACCTGCCTGGTGTGTTCCTTGGTTTTCATAATGCTCTCTGCACTTTAAACAGAACCCTGAGACTATCACAGAGCAGGTGCATTTATACGGAGACTTGATTACACACATTTGGATTCTATTTATCATCATCGGTCATTTAGGACAACATTGGATCATTCAGAGATCCTCACTGAACTTCTGGAGTGAGTTTGCTGCACTGAGAGTAAAGGGGCCGAATAATATTGCACGCCCCACTTTTCAGTTTTTTATTTGTTAAAAAAGTTTAAATTATCCAATAAATGTTGTTCCACTTCACGATTGTGTCCCACTTGTTGTTGATTCTTGACAAAAAAAATTAAATTTCATATCTTTATGTTTGAAGCCTAAAATGTGGCGAAAGGTTGCAAGATTTAAGGGGGCCGAATACTTTTGCAAGGCACTGTACATGTATACTGGGAGCTACAACGAAGCATTAGTATAAATTCTTCTATTGATTATAATTTGATGTAGATGAGGCAAAATAATAAGGTTTCCTCATTTGTAAAATCGATTCTGTTGTGTTTACAGACACATGCAATGTTTATTTTGTAACAATACCAGTTAGGCCACTGAGTGGCGCTGTAGGAGTGTGTACGTATAATGCGGAGAAGAAGAGATAAAAGCGTCTGGCTAGGATGCTTTGTGATGTGATGCTGTTTTAACTCCTACGAGTTCATTAAAAAAGTAATCAAATGCTTCATACGGCTGCTTCTTTCTAAATAAGCAACACAACAGATTCCAAAACAACAATCCTTTTAATACTGCTGATCTTAACGGAGGCGTCTACTGCTTTAAGATGGCGGCTGTTTACTAACGCCAGCGAGTCTGTCATTTCGCATCTAGTTCTCTTTATAAGTTCTAACGCCGCTGAGTCTCATTTTGCATCTAGTTCTATTTACATGTGATATCGACCATGGCCCGACATAATAATACGATTTATTCTCATACTCTTCCATCCATCCATCATCTACTGCTTAATCCGGGGTTGAGTCACTGGGACAGCAGAAGACAGACGTATTGTTTTACTTACCTGGGTCTGATGGTGCAGCATGTCAACTATGTAGCACTCAGCTAGCTTTGCACTTGGCACTTAGGCTATATTCCATGAAGCCGGTTGTGCAGCCACCTTTGCATGATATTGTTGTGTTGCAAATGTTGCACTGAGCGGACTGGTCATTTTTTTTTTTTTTTTTTTTGTAAAGATAAGCCAAACTTTTGAGCGCTGCCGCACCGTGTCCATGGTTGTAATCAAATTGCAATGCACAAACACGTGGTTCTTGTGGCTTCTTCTTTGTGCTTTTTGGTAGCATTTTTTCCCGCTCGGCAGTCAGGGCATCAAAACATGGAATTCAAATTTCAAAATTTGAACAGTCCTGGTAGAACCGGAGTGGTAGAACCGGGTCCCATCGATGCTCATCGATGCTGGATGCCCAACCCTAGTTTTTAACTTTACAGTCGACCTCGCCTAGAGTGTAATAAACTACTTAAAGCAGACATGTCCAAAGTCCGGCCCGGGGGCCAAATGCGGCCCATGGTCAAATTTCACCCGGCCCCCAGCCTCTGTCATAAAATCAATAACGTCTGGCCCGCACACAGACTTAATAAATTGGTCAGCAGTACTGCTACCAGCATATGAAATAGTGTACACACTAAATGCTGCTCCTCGTTTACCCACTAAAAGGCAGCAGCACTCTAAGCAACATTCCCCTGTGTGACCTTTTACTTCCAATTTTCTAAAATGGTGTCAATCAACAAAAAAAAGAAAGTTGACTGCGACGGCCGACGCTTCAAGGATAGGTGGAAATTGAACTATTTCTTCACTAAAATACGCAACGTCTGTGTCTGCCTCATTTGCAAAGAGACAGTCGCTGATTTTTTAAAGAGTTCAATGTGAGGCGATATTACCAAACAAGACACGCTGACATGTACGACAAGATTACAAGGAAGATGCGTAGCGAGAAATTGAAGCAACTTGAAGCTAGTTTAATTTTTCAGCAGCAGTATTTTGGAAGAGCGAAAGAGTCAAAAGAGAACGCCACAAAGGATGGTTGCGAGATTGTTGAAATTATTAATTAAAAAAAATAATAAAGCAAATGTGACACACATAATGGATTGCTAAAATTTGCTTCAATATATTGTTCTACGTAAAGGATGTCAGTCAAGGTTGGCCCCCCACATTTTTACCACACCAAATCTGGCCCCCTTTGCAAAAAGTTTGGACACCCCTGACTTGAAGCATGAACATTAGACACATTTTACTAAAATTACTCAAACAAGTCAGTTTGCATATGCATACAGTCGATTAAATCTGACAAGACTGATCAATGACATAGTTCTAAATTTATTTTTCGATGTTCAATCCTGATCTTAAAATGGCACAGCCATAGTATTAACTAAAATGTATGCAGTTTATGGACTAAATGCCGAAAAACTGAAAGCCACCGACATTGGACTCGATCCACGTGGCAAGTTCAGTAGTAGTTCCATAACTGTGGATTAGTGCTGAAATGATTATTCGATTAACTCGAGTATTCGATTAGAAAAAAATATTCTAATTAAATTTTGCTGCTTCGAGTATTCGTTTAATTAAAGTGGTGTTGTAATGGTTTGTTTTGAAAGTGTTTGCATTTTGTTTTATTGATTTGGGTGGATACACTACCCTGTAGTCTGCCTCATTTCACATGGCTGAATCAAGCTGCTCCCTGTTAAGACCAACATAAGCTAGGTTTTTGTTTGAGCTAATGTTTTTTTAATGCATTTGTAATTTAAAGGTATATTTAGCCGTTTTTTTTTTAGGGAATACAGTGTGTGTTTGAACTATTCATGAAGAGCATTGTTAAAAAAAAAAAAAAAAAAAAAAAAAAAAAACCCCTTGGCATTTTATAGCATTTAAGCTAGCGGACTTTTGCTATACAAGTTAGCCAATTGTTCTTTTGTTGTACATACAGTATATCCTCATTTATTTATTTTTTTTATACCGTTTGAGGCTCAGGTCAGGTATTTGTTATGTTCCTTATCCGATTAATTGATTATTCGAACTAGCTAGTTCATCGATTAATCGACTACTATAATAATCGATAGCTTCAGTCCTACTGTGGATACAGTCGTACCTCTTCATACGACTTTAATTCGTGCCAGGACCTGGTTTGTAAGTCAAAATGGTCGAATGTCGAGCGGGACTTTCCTATAAGAATACATTATAATCCAATTAATTTGTTCCACAGCCCAAAAACCTAAGCTAAATCCTTAATACTGCATGTAGAATTAAAAATAGTAATTACACATAGCGGAACAAACAAATTATAAATACAAATCGGAATATTAATAATAAATAGCAATTAAAGTGTTTTTATTATCACCTTAACTTATAGAGACTGGTGAATGGAGATCTGTGGAGACGTCGGGTGGAGGTAGAGGATGACTGTCGAGATTGTAGACATATTCTGGCCGTATTGTCGAGCCAGTTCGCTGACGTGCACACTACGCTCATATTTTTCAACCATTTCCTTCTTAATTTCAATGGTAAGCGTCACCCTTTTCCTTTTTTCACCATGTGCACTAACCTTCTTGGGACCCATGTTGATTTCGCTCACAAGAAAATCCACCGTGCGTCCCTTGTGCGGGAAAACAATGAAATTGTGACGCTGTCGTATATAGCTGTATTACTAGCATGTCATCATACAATATGTCGAGACAAATGATGAGTCAAATTTTAAGTTGACTGTCGAAAGGATCGTATGTCGATGCAGTCGTAAGTCGAGGTACCATTGTATGTTATTTATTTTATTGTTTTATAGTTTGAAATGTCTCAAACAAAATTTGCCTCAGTCTCTATTTGAAATTATTCTTTTTTCGTTTCATCTTTTTTTATAATATGTGGAACTCTGATTTGAAAACTGCTAGTGGTTAAAGAGTTAAAAATAACCACAACTTATTTTGATATAGTCACTTCAGCTTTGATTGTACATCTATGCTGTTTTGGCTCAAGTTTAATGGACAGCTTTGTCATAATCAATCACTGGATCACCCGTAACAATAATTGCCATCTGAAATTTCACATGCCCGTTTGGGATTCAACATGGATGATTGCGATATTCCATCCAAGTGGCCACTGTAGATCTGTGGGCTAAAGCACAAGTGCTGCCAGGACAAAAAAGAAACAAAAAGCTTTGAAACGCGAACAGCTGCAGGAGTGACTCATGAAAAGGGGAAAGAAAATGCAGTGTTATTTTTGTAATTTTATGGATTGCTGAGCAAAATTAAATATTAAAGTGGGAGATTTTTATTACATTAACTTCCATACTTTTAGTTCATCCTGGATCTTTTTCACGTAAACATCTTAAAAAAATATTTCTTTCTTGATTTCTCACATGACCACTTTGGCTTTGAGCAGCAGTACATTTTGACTGTGTGTGTTTGCCTGAAGTAATTTGGGCTGATGTTCTTCTGATAATCATCCACGTGAGCACAAAGAGCAACAGAGATTCCTTAATGGCATTTAGGCAGGAAAAAACACGGGACATGTGTGTTCTGCTTTTCTTGTTTCTGTTTTTTTTTCCCAATCTTTGTACAAATATGAATTTGGCAGGTGGGGTATAAATAACTAAGAGCACATTCCAAATACAGTCCTAAAATCAATAATGCTTCTTAGAGAAAACAAAAAAAATAATGAAATGTTTGATGAAAATGATTATTGCGTGCCAACCAATGTTAACCTTGATTAACACTACATTTGGAATCTAGTGACCTGTAAAGTAATTGAAAATAATTAAAAACATTTTTTTTTAAAAACGACATCCTTACTTTGTAAGTTGATTTTTCAGCTTGCATGTCACATAACATAAATCTTTTTATGTAACAGAAAAGGAGACAGGTGTGAAACAGACAGCTCGGGGGCTTGATCTGGCTAACTAGTTTGTGGCCCCAAATGTAAATAATGTGCATTGATTTTGTTTGTCACACATACAAAATTACGTATCTATAATTTTAACAAATAACATTTAATAATGACTTAATTTTTTTTTGTATTGAACCCCCCCCCCAAAAATCACTTTACCAGTTCTTCTCTTTACAAAAAATACAAATAAATAAAAACTGTAAATTGAAATACAGAAAAAAAAAAGGAGAATAATTGTTATGAAATATATATATATATATATATATACATACACGTATATATATATTTGGTGCCCCCTTCCCATGTATTAGGAGCAAAAAAATAAATAAAACGGGAAATAAATTGCTTTTAAGAAGCTTGAAAATGAAGATTTGGAGAATTTTGAGGTCAACTATTTCCCTAAACAATTCATCAATAGGGTACCACACTAATGCTATTTTTAGACCGTGACTTCACCATCGTAAACCGGAAGTGGGTCAACATAAAAACGCCCTTGCATACAACCCGTGTTAGTACTGCTTGTTTTCTGACGGTAATCTTACAAAAAGAGAACATGCCGAGTAACCACTGCTGCTATGGAACTTGTAGAAACAACTCTAAACATTACCACTTATGAAGGATGCTTTCTTCATACGTTTCCGGAAGCCAACAAAAAGAGGAAAAAAATGTGAGAAATGGATCAACTTGTGCGGACGTCCAAAAGACCAGTTTAACGCCAGCAAGGTGAAGCCATTCACCTCTATATGTAGTAAACATTTTGTTGGGGGTCATGGTCCTACAGAGGACAAAGAAGTAAGCCATTTTGATATTTTTACTTATTTTTTTAGCGTTGCGTTTTGCCGTGCTACTTAAGTCTGACAATGAATGACCTGAAAGAAATTAAATGGTATCTGACTGCTACTGTCGTTACCTTTTTTGTTGTAAAAAACAACTTTAGTCAGGGAGAAGTGTAAATGAATTATAGAATTAATATTTGTATTAATGAAAAACTTCAAAGTAACATCAATAATCGATTTATAATCGAATCGGAGCCTCTGAATCACAGTGTTGGGCACGTTACTTTAAAAAAGTAATTAGTTACATTACTCACTACTTCTTCCAAAAAGTAACTGAGTTAGTAACTGAATTACTCTATAGTAAAAGTAACTAGTTACCAGGGAAAGTAACTATTTCCGTTACTTTAAAAAGAACTTGTTGTATGTCAAAGAATTTGAAATTTTCTGAGCAGTATTCGAGTCAGTGGAATAGAGAAGAACAGACAGGTAGTTAACTTGTTAGGTGCTTCAGCAGATTTAAATTGCTTACCACAGATGTCGACAAAAGCTTTGCCCCGGGACATAAATTACACATTACATGCAGGTTCTTTCCTTTAATTTAGACAAACTTGAAATAGTGTCTATATCTCCACCTCTTAAAGGACAATTTTTCTACTGAATGCTCTGCCATCCCGACCCTGTGCATCTGTTTTGCGTGTGTGTGTTTGCCGCACCCGCTGTTCCGATTTGCTTGTGAAATCACCGGCTCTGATTGGCTTATCACGACACATGACTCTAACCCTCAGCCAATCACAATCACTTCCATCGCATCTCTCGAGGGGCATTCAGGTAGGCTCGTTTCCCGACAATTCACGTCACCTTCAAAGCATCTGCCATCCTCAAGATGGAAGCAGAATTATTGCTGGCTGACAGTGGGAGATGGGAACGTGGCTAGCATCAGGTGTAGCAAACACAGAAACGTTACCAAACTTTGGAAAGCATTGTCTAATTGAATGAGCAGGGACAAACAGCTTGGAGTCAGAAGTACGTGCGCTGTTCTCGAACCTGAACGCACCCCAGGTCTTGGATGACAAATCAACAGGACAGAGAGTCGACTTGACACGGCTGGTAGTTTCTTCAATTTATTCAGAGTAAGTAACGCACCGCTTTTGACCGTCAGTAACGGTAACGGCATTGTAACGGCGGAAAAAGTAATTAGTTAGATTACCCCGTTACTGAAAAAATAACGCCGTTACGTAACGGCGTTATATATAACAGCGTTACTCCCAACACTGCTGAATCATAATCGAATCGTTAGGTGCCAAAAGATTCCCACCTCTACTATTTACATGCATTTAGCATTAGGGACAAACGTGAGCTTGACCCGCCTAGCAACAGTTGCTAACGTCATGAATATAAATGAGTAAAAGTGACGTGTTGCGTGCGGTTCGCCATTGAACATCGTTTAGTGCTGTGAATGGTAATCAAATGAGTTGAATATTTATATCAGTTGGCCGACATAATTGCTTTTTAAAAGAAACCATACGATGTAGCCCTTGACAAATATTTAGTTTGATGCCCCAACATTAAGACTTAAAAAAACAAAAAGTTTTAAAAAAATTTAAAAAATAAAATTTGAAAGTGAAAGACGAAGGCAGTCTCAGCCTGATGCCAGCGATGTTAAAAAAGGAAAAAAAACCTTCTGGCATTAGCATTGGTTATAAACTGGTGCTCATGACAAGCCCCAGGCCAAGTGGTGACTACTTTTCCTTATGAAAGCATTTATCGGAAGAGATTAGACACTCCATAGAGTTAACAGTGGCACATTGATGCCAGCCCAGTGCTGAATGTGTTAACAGTTTGGCTGCTGTTTATTTGCTCGCTCGGAGTCATCGGACACCCGCCGCGCTGGAGCTCTTCTTGCCTTAGATGGCCATGTCCCGTGAGAGAGGCAGGAATGCAGTCTGGCGGTCTAGACATAATACGGGACACTTTTTCTCAAGAGGCCTTTGGAGCGCTTAAAACACTTTCGCAGAGCACGGGGGATTAGAATAAACGTTTCCGCAGAGGTGTGGGCACTATTTTGCGGAATTTCCATTACTCTCTCTTCTCTTGTTCTCCTTTTTATTAGGTAGACAGATCAGTAAATACAAAAGCGTGTGAGCTAAAGCACAGCAAAGGACTGTGGGAAATAACCCCAGAATCCTTTAATTGAAACACAGCATTAATCCTACTGAAGTAAGACACGGCGAGGTCGGGGCGGGCTATGCGTCAAACATGAGAGCCTTTGTTGCACTTGGCCGAGCAGAGTTTCACCAGTGAAGCTTGTAAGCAGGCGGATTTATGCAGTTATGAGACAACATCCCAAAGGATGCACACACAGAAAGGCAGGCAGGTTTGATTGGACGAGCATCTCGTTGTGACTCAAAGGGAAAAACAGGAAGTGGGGGCAGTTTTATATGGCTACTTAGCCTAATTGTCTTGGCTGAAGCTGAGAATAAACCGGACGCGTGAGTTCAAATGTATTTAAATAGCCATTGCAGTTCTTTAACTGTTAATAAGCACTTAATTGAGCGCCTTGAAAGGTGGAAAAGCGCTATATAAGTATAACACCATTTACCATTTAATTAAGTCATTGGCTGGCATTGATGGCGCTAGATGTTCAATCCATTTTGACTGGGAGAGACTGACAGCGAATGATCGCACTTATACCAAATGTTAATATTGTAGCCTACATAACCCAAAATGTCCATAAATGTGGATGCCAGGTCTTTGAGGTTAAGTTTTTTTTTTAAAAGGACCAAAAATGTTCACTTAGCTTATAAAGTGTTAAAATGATCCTGTTAAAAGCACACAGATTCAACATAAACTGAAATTAAGTATGGAGCACTGGGCATAGACTTCATAATGATATTGACGGGACAGATTCCCCAGACACTGCGCCTTAAAGTAGCGGGCCGCCCCACACTCCGCTTCAGTCGGTCGAAATCGGTCGCAATTATTCTCAAACACACGCAGCGATCCAGCGCCGGCTTTAGGTTGAAAAAGTAAGAAAGCTGTACTGCATACACACAGGAAGGATTGTCTCAGGAGTGATTTGTTGGAGGATTCAAGGTAATTATTATGTTTTTCCTACCATGCATGCATTTTGAAATGTGGGAAAAAAAAAAAAATCAATGGGCGAAAGTAACCGCTACGGCATTGGTGTCAAAATTCGCAATATTTACCTAAAATATATGCTAACTGCCCGGTTTATTGCTTTTAACCAAGAATCGAGACTGTTAAACGTCCCTATTTATAAAGAATTCAGGGATTTAAGCATTTATTCACAAGAATTTTCAACGTAAAAAGCTCTTTGTGGTGATAAGGCGGCACAACAGTTGCTTAAAGACTAGCAGCACATTCTACATATTTACGTAAAATAAATGATAACTGCCCGGTTTATTGCTTTTAGCCAAGAATCGAGACTGTTTTAAGAATTAAAGAATTTTCAACGTAAAAAGCTCTTTGTTTGTGTTTCCACTCAGTCAGCTTTAAAGGAGATAGGCCGATTAATAGGGGGCCCTTGCGCCCCGTGTCCCGTCAATATATTATCAAGTCTATCCACTGGGGTAGTCAAGTCACTGTTCAATGCATGTAGGGCTGCAGCTATCGAATATTTTAGTAGTCGATTAATCGGTGGACTAGTTAGTTCGAATAATCGAGTAATCGGATAAGGAACATGAAAAATTAAAATACCTGAGCTAAGCCTCAAACAGTATAAATTTATTTTGAAATATGAAATCGAAAAACAAAAGAACAATTGGCTAACTTACATTGAAAACGACAGCTAGCTTAAATGCTACAAAATGCTAAAGTTCTTTTTTACAATGTTCTAAACAAATGGTTCAGACACATATTCCCACAAAAAACGCCAAAATATACCTATAAACTAAATTATGAATGCATTAAAAAACATTAGCTCAAACAAAAACTTAACTCACGTTGGTCTTAACAGGGAGCAGTTGGATTCAGCCAAGTGAAAAGAGGCAGACCAGAGGGCAGTGTATCTACCCTAATCAATAAAACTAAATGCAAACACTTTCAAAATAAACCATTACAACGCCACTTTAATTAAACGAATACTCGAGGCAACAAAATATAATTCGAATATTTTTTTCTCATCGAATACTCGAGTTAATCGATTAATCGTTGCAGCACTAAATGCATGTATAATGTGTAATTCATCTTTATCATTTTTTTGTATAGTATTTTTGCCAAAACCCAACAGAGATGGGGTTTTTTGCGTATTTTGGATTAAAAAAAAAAACAACTACAACAAAAAAGTGTGCAGTTGGTACAAATTAATGCCACTGACATCGGGAAAGGTGCTTTTAGGGCATCGTCTGAGAGCAAACTAAAAAAATCAAGGCATAACTTTATTAAAATTACTTCAAAGAAAATAGACAAAAACGCAGCAACCCAGAATAAATTCTTATGTATGCCAGATCCCTTACAATATACTTAACACATCTGGTGTAAAAATGTAAATCAGTAATCATAAAACTGTTTCATCCCTATAAATGGTAAAATTTAACTTTTCATTTTACTATATCATCACTTTGGTGTCTCACCAAAACTTTGTCATAACATTCTTTGACGAACACACTACCTACTGTCATCCCAGAAAAAGGTGTTTGATGACCAAGTGGAAGTTGCATACCACTCATCTAAAGCTAGGTCATGTCTTCTTTGGCAGAGGTATTAATTTCGTTGTCATTAAAGAGAGTGCAATTACCTTGAGAGCATCAATGACCATGTCTCGTGCTTCCAGCTCTCCCTCCAGGATGCTGAACAACATCAGCAGCTCCTGCTTGGTCAAGCTCTCCATGTTCAGCTTGGACTGTTAGGAGGGGAAAAGACATCAGTTTCAGCCAGACGAACCCAAAATATATGATTCAATATGATATTTAAATAATTTAGAACAGGCCTCCCAGCTGTGCTGCACAGACACCTGGCACTTTATGGAATAGTGTATAACAACACTGCTCAACCACTTTATGAGAAAACACTGTAAATCACATAGTTTCGGTTTCTCTGCCTCATCCATGAATGGTTACAGTAACAATTTTGCGTGCCTGTGTGAAAATGCCGTGTGGTCTCTTTGTACTGTGGCCGTGCTGTGATCTCACAGCTGTGTTGCTTCAGCAAACCAAACGCCCCGCCGCACTTGCAAACCCGTCAAACACGCGCAGGCTGACTTTTTTTTCCTTCCCTACGGAAAGAAACAGACTTCTCCGATGACAAATATCAATGCTCTTGCTCGAAACCTCAACACAGGTAGCTCACGTTCAAAGCATTAACTAATTGTACTGGAGACAATTCGCATACATGACAGACAAGGAATGGAGCAAACGCATTTTTCCACAACTTTCCACATCATGAAGTCATCACGAGAAGGTGGGAGGGGGAGGTTGCATAATGAGAGACAGCAGTGGCAACCGTCTTTGCTTCATATGAAAGCTGAAAGATTTCCCAGGCATATTTTGTAACAACACACGAAGAACTTTAAGTGGCAATAACCATTTAATTTTTGGGCCAAATATTCTTAATCCCCAATTTTGCCTAAAGTTTTATATCTTTAAATTTTTTATGAATGACTGATGTATTTTCCAAAAAAAAAAAAAAAAAAAGTTTATTTAAAATATATAACTAATTTAAACAATCCATTTAAAATTTACTAAAAGAAAAATCATAAATCCAAATCCTTTTAAATGTGAGAATATATATATATTTTTCCAATCAATCAAATCTTCACAAACCAAAATTGATTTAAATATACTAAAGTCTTCATACATCAAAATTTATTGTATTGAAAAAATTAAACACACACAAACATGTTTCAGCCTTTCCCCCCCATGCCTTATAAGCCTGGTAGACTTTTGTTTTAATTATTCAAATTAAAATAAATAAAAACAAATTCACTATGGTTATGTCCCCCCAATAAATAATCTAAAGTTCGAATTTATAATTTAAATGTAATAGTATTTAACTCATAGCCTGCAATTAACAACAATAAATGTCCAGTTTATTTAAACTGGGAGGACTGGCTATGAATGCTCATCTTTCAATGTCATTGACGGCACTATATATCCAGTCAATTTTGACAGGGAGGGTTGAGGGTTGGCAACGGTCATTTTTACAAAATGAGTTAAGAAATAAATAACTGAGGTCCCTATTATGGATTTATTCCACATTTTCTAAAAATGTTACTTTCCTACCAAAAATGTTGTGAACTTGTAATTACTTAAAGGGACTATACAAAGTTTTTCACTTTTTTTTTTTTTTTTTTTTTTTTTTACTAGCGACTGCTATTTCCAGCCTAACTGCAGCCTGTGATAAACTCAAGCATGGCGCGCATGCTTGTACTAGCACGAACGTAAAGCAATGAGCATTTGGCCCATCAGAGCAGCACCAGAAACATAAAACAGCAACCGTGATCGTTTAGTGCTAGTAGTAGTAAGTCTGAAGAGGGTTACGGAAGTGGGTTAGAAAAGTGTTTTTGTCCAGCAAAGACAACGCCGCTGCTGCGGGGACGTAAGTTGATGTGCAAGGTGCGTGTTCGCCCAGAGTGTTCGACCCAAAGTCAATTGAAAGTAAGAAAAAGGTCTTTTGATGAGTCTCTGTTAAAATGTCAGGACTCGGAGTACTCATCACGGCATTGGTGGAGCATGCATGGAGTAGAAAAGTATTTCAAATTAACTAAAAATTCTGTATAATACCATTGAATAAAGTTTATTCATTTTTGATCCATCAATTTTCTGAGGCATTTTCTATTTGGTTTGAATTTCCATCCCAAAATTTTCTGACTCATTTAAGCGGATCACTTAGAATGAAGTGTCCTGGCTGGTCCGTTAATTTTCTGAGCAATGCATGACCATCATGGCAATGACAGAACTGCTCCTAATTACAAGCCGGCGTAGTATGG
This sequence comes from Corythoichthys intestinalis, assembly GCF_030265065.1. Lineage (NCBI taxonomy): Eukaryota > Metazoa > Chordata > Actinopteri > Syngnathiformes > Syngnathidae > Corythoichthys > Corythoichthys intestinalis. Next base: position 21,545,278 of record NC_080403.1, on the reverse strand, counting down.
TGATGATTAACCGGTTGTTAGTTTAAGCTCGGATGACTGCATAGAATTGCTTTAAAACGATGAGTGACACTCGGTCTCCAGGCCTTCTTTTGCGCTGTAAAGGCTGACCCCACTCACCAAAAGAAGGCTTGCAGTGTTCTTGCCATCACTCAGGCTCAACCGCAGAGCTAAATGCTAATTAAATGACAGCATACATATTGGGCCTCGGCTTTGCCTTTTACAGACCCTGCTTTCTCAATGTTATTGGCCTCCCTGATTATAACAGGGAATATCGCCATTTTCTTTTTAACAGACTAGCACAAACAACACTAATATTCCCATAAATTCTCCGATTTCCCTTCTACACAGCTAGTCACAAGGACATTCCATCCATCAAATTTTTACTGCGCTCGTTCTCATTAGGGGTTGAGGGTAAACTGGTCTCAGTCTCAGCTGACTTTGGGTAAGAGAAGCAGCATTCACGCTAGCACTGGTAACCAGTTGTAGATGAGCATAAATAACTATTTAGCTCTACAGCTAGAATTTCGTAAAAATGCATTTGCCCCCTAAATGCTATTTGTAGTAGCTTTGGGTTGATTCACAGCCAAATCTACCAGTTTATATGAATATTAGACTTCTTTAGCAGTCAGTAGCAGTAAATCAGTTAAGATTATAGGACAAATATAAATATCACACAGATATAACACAATTAATGCAGTTTTTAAATTGTTATTGTTTTGATACTTAAGTGGGGGGAAGGGTTACTCAAATCCTCCCTACTCCGTGCGTAAAAAATGGTTGCCCACAAGCCTAATTAGTTGGTTCACCCTCAGCAGCACCAACTGAAAACAAGCATTTTCTATAACTGGCAATAAGTCTTTCTCCACTCTGAGAGGGTATTGTGACCAATTCTTCCATGCAGAATTGTTTTAGTTTAGCAACATTGGATGGGTTTCAAGCATGATTGGCCTTTTAAAGTTCTGCCAGAGTATTTCAAGTTTAAGAGTTATTCAAGATCAGACATTGACTAAACCACTGCAAATCCAATTTTTGGACCATTAAGGCCATTTGGATCATTTGTTCTGCTGCAGTACGCATGAAGTGATGCCTGAACCATAGACTTAATAATATATTGACGGGAATTTGGGATGCGGGGCAGATTAATTGGGGGCCTGCATTGTTGGCGTGGCCGTCAGAGCTGACCGAGTGGAATCACAGACAAAGAGCTTTTCCCGTCGAAAATTCTTGTGAATAAATGCTTAAATCCCTAAGTTCTTTACAGATATGGACGTAAAACTGTCTCGATTCTTGGTTAAAAGCAAAACAACCGTGCAGTTAGAATTTATTTTACGTAAATATTGCAAACTATGATGCTAGTCAGTAAGCAAATGTAGAGGCCACCTTATGAAAACAGAAAATTGTTGTGAATAAATGCTTAAATCCCTGAATTCTTTACAGATATGGATGTAAAACATTCCCAATTGTTGTTTTAAAGCCCCCTCAAAAAAACATGCAGTTAGCATTTATTTTACGTAAATATTGCGAACTATGATTCCAATGCCGTAGCGGCTAATTTCTCCCACTGATTTTTTTTACAAAGTTTCAAAATGCATGCATGGTACGCAAAATATAATAATTACCATGAATCCTTGAACAAATCACTTCTGAGACAATCCATCCTGTTTGTATGCGCTACAGCTTTCGTACTTTTTCAACCTAAATCTGGCGTTGGATCGCTGCATGTGTTTGAGAATAACTGCGCCCGACTTCGACTGACTGAAGCGAAGTGTAGGACGGCCCCCTACTTGAAGGCGTGGCGGAGTGTCTGGCGAATCTGTCTCGTCAATATAATTAGGAAGTCTATGCCTGGACATTCTTCTTCAGGATTTTCTGGTAAATAGCAGATTTCATGGTTTTATGAATTACAACATGTCATCCAGACTCTGAAGTACCAAAGCAACACCAGGACATTATGCTGTCACTACATATTCTACGTTTTAAGGTTCTTTTTACGAAATACTATGTTATAATCAAACCAGTTGTAACAAAACACACCATCAAATAAGTTTAACTTGATCTTAAACATTTTAGGAGAGAAACTGGGGAAATAAACGTTAAGAAGGGGGCATATGCTACACGTGACATTTTAGTGTAAGTACACTTAACAATTGATATTTACGGATATAGGAAGAAGTAGTAGCTCTGGAAAAATCTCCAAACAAGCATTGGGAGAACAAACAAACTCACAATTAAACCCCATAACCCCTCAACTATAAAGCAGATGCTTTAACCAATATACCACCATCCTACCGTCTGCATTTGGCACATTCGGATCAGGAAAAGTTACATAATCTGGGCATAATCACCTCCCGATTAGTTTTAGACCGATGTACCAAAGCAAGCAGTTGTGATTACCTCAACTAAGGCTGTGATGCTCTTATTTTCCCTGTTGTGTTAAAGAAATGCAGTTTCTTGTTATTTTAACCAGTTCGAAACAGTTTTGGTGGTGGGTATTTGGTGCTGATGCAAATAGTAAGGAATGTTAAACCTTGGTAGATGTATGGAAGTCATTTATGTTGTCACTTCGGACCCCAAAAATGACACATTTTGTCACACTTTTGATTTCAGAGGGAGAACATGAGTGTCATATGTGAGATGTGGTGTATAAGCATAAATGAACCCTGGCTGCGTTCAGTTTCGTACATGTGCTTTCTTATAAACTATTCATTACTGTTACTTTTAGATGATTTTGTTGTTTATTTGCTGCAGGCTTCAACAGATGCATCAGGTCTGTATGCTCAATTGGATTTGGCCAATATAATTGACTTATACTCTCTCACGGCTGCTTGTTAACGTGCATATGGAGAAACAACACACAAATGGGACGTCCACAGTACGTCAGCCGTACTCGTTATCAAAACATGCATGAGTCAAATTAAAAAGGCTATATTAGAGGAAGTGTACAGTAAAGGTAGACAAACGGTTTCGGCCTAACTCGCTTTTCAACTTGACAAATTCTCCTCATTTTAAAGTTTTTTTTTCTCTACCCCAACAAAAAAACAAGGCGAAAGCACGATTGAAAACTTGCCTTAATACTCTGCTGCAATATTTAAACGTCAACTTACCTTCATGTGGTCCTTAGAGCTCCTTTAAAAAGTCCGACATGAAGTTTTTTCTTCCTTTTCTCTCCGATTTGAGTCTTCTTGATTCTGAAGCAAGCGGAACACTGGAGTCGGATGGACGTATGGTTTAAATGGCAGTCACGCTAACCAATAGTCGAAAATGAACATAGAAAAAGGACCAATGAGAGATAAGTTGAAGGGAAATGGGCGGGGACATTGACATACCTCCCCTTGGATTTTGTTGGCGTTCTTTGTTTGGCATTCTTGAGCTCCTTGGAGATTCTTTTCAAGACAGAGAAACTTTAAAAACTTAACACTATTTGTGAACGTGAATAATGTATCGAACCATTTGAGCACTTACAATGAGTTTGTGGACCAAAAGCGGTGGAGGTAACTAGCATTTGTTTTGCACTGTAGTCTGTATCCAAAACCCACCAGTCACAATATTAGGCATACCTCATACCTGCATTATCTCATTAGATTCAATACAATACAAAAGGCAACCAATGATATTTTATCATTGTTTAAAATATGTTGGCATGTTAATGCTTGTGAAAGTAAATAGATAAAGCAATAGAGAGGTTTGTGTATTAAACCTTGTATCAATATTAGTATTTTTTTTTAACCCTTTACAGGGCGCTTTTTTAACTCACCGGCTGCCATTGATGGCGCTAGAATTTCAATCTATTCTTTCTTAAAAAAAAAAAAAAAAAACTTTAGCATGTTGCTTGTAATATGTGTGCATTGTAAACTTATTAGGGCTGTCAAATTATCGCGTTAACGCGCGGTAATTAATTTTTTAAATTAATCACGTTAAAATATTTGACGCAATTAACGCACATGCCCCGCTCAAACAGATTAAAATGACAACACAGTGCAATGTTACTTGTTACTTGTGTTTTTTGGAGTTTTGTCGCCCTCTGCTGGCGCTTGGTTGCGACTGATTTTATGGGCTTAAGCACCCATGAGCATAGTGTAATTATTGACATCAACAATGGGGGGCTACTAGTTTATTTTTTGATTGAAAATTTAACAAATTTTATTAAAACGAAAACATTAAGATGGGTTTTAATGTAAAATTTCTATAACTTGCACGAACATTTATCTTTTAAGAACTACAAGTCTTTCTATCCATGGATCGCTTTAACAGAATGTTACTAATGTTAATGCCATCTTGTTGATTTATTGTTATAATAAACAAATACAGTACTTATGTACCGTATGTTGAATGTATATATCCATCTTGTGTTTTATCTTTCCATTCCAACAATAATTTACAGAAAAATATGGAATATTTTATAGATGGTTTGAATTGCGATTAATTACGATTAATTACGATTAATTAATTTTTAAGCTGTAATTAACTCGATTAAAAATTTTAATCGTTTGACAGCCTTAAAATTTATATATACTATATATATATATGGCGGAAAACACAGACAAGGCTTAAAAAGCAGTTTCTGCTCTTGCACCCCTCTTTAAAATAAAGTGCTGTATTTTAAACCACAAGAACTGTTGTGTTTGATAGAACAATATCTCTATACCCTGCCATAGCAGTTTCATGGTGCATTAAGACCCCAAACTATTTTTAAAATGTCCGTTTGAATATTTTTTTTTTAAGTCATTTTTTTTCCCCTTTACTCACATATTTTAAACTTTTAAATAAATTACGTCACAATGAAAAAATGTAAATAGGTCACAGAAATCTACCTCATAACTATCGCTTAATTGTATTATTTTTTGTTGTTGTTACTGTCGCATTTCATCCGATATTTTAGATGATAAATAATCGATTCAAACAAAGAAAAATTGATTTAAAAAATGTTTAAAGTGGTAAATATTTGAAAAAGAAAATCTCGACCACTCCTTGATGTCTGCGATTTCTGCATCGTGACCCTTGTCATATTACCGTGTTTCACCCATAAAATCCCCCAAAAGTCAGGCTGTGGCCATTCACAACTGTGTCTTGACACTCGGTGATACGTGCTACACAGAGTTTTTGTATCGAAATAAGGTAGGTACGCGATAACATTAAATCATGGTGTCTTAAATTATGCGCTCTCATTTTCTCACCTCGAGTTAGGGTTTAGGGGTTTCAATTTTTTTTTTTAATTATTATTTTTTTTAAATGGCTTCCCGTTCAAAATGTTTCTTCCCCCAGAAAATTGATATTATAAGCTTTCCAATGAAATGATTTATCATCCATGCATTTCGGACAATTTGGAAATTTGACCTAACTGGGGGTCTCATAGTGGAACTTATGGAAGTATATATATATACAGGACTGTCTCAAAAAATTAGAATATTGTGTATTCTAATTTCCTGAGACAGTCCAGTATATATACATATATATTAGCAATTGTTATATTATCATTTTTAAAATAGTAATCACTACTTTAAATATATATATACCGTATTGGCCCGAATATAAGACGGCCCTGATTATAAGACGACCCCCTGTTTTTCAAGACTCAAGTTTGAAAAGACTTTTTGAACACCAAATTAATTTTTGTACAGAAAATAATTACAGTACATCTGAAACAAATGATTATAATAATATATTTGAGAGAAAAAGCATGTTATTTTGCCACATTCAAATCTTAATATCTGAACATTTAAATATGTAAACTAAAGTGCAATCACATTCATAAATGTATGGCTGCTGGTTTTTGGAATGTAAATAAACCAATCTATTGTGATAAAACAACAAAATTGCAATAACTGCATTAACCATCAAAGTGAAGTCTAACTGTAACTGTAGTCTTGAAACAAATCTGAATAAGGAAAAACATTGCAATAAAATAATGCAAACTGGTTAAACTCTGTCATGACAGAACATCGCTTCAATGATATCTGGCGCCATCTAGCATCGTGAATGGGTATAATGTCTAGACCTCGAAAATAAGACGACCCCCACTTTTTCAGTCCTATTTCAATGCAAAAAAACCACAGTCTTATATTCGGGCAAATACGGTATATATGTATATATAAATATATATATATATATATATATATATATAAATATATATATATATATATATATATATATATATATATATATACATATATATATATATATATATATACAGGACTGTCTCAAAAAATTAGAATATTGTGTATTCTAATTTTCTGAGACAGTCCAGTATATATATATATCCATCCATCCATCCATTATCTTCCGCTTAGTCCGGGGTCGGGTCGCGGGGGCAGCAGCCTTAGCAGGGAAGCCCAGACTTCCCTCTCCCCAGCCACTTCAGCCAGCTCCTCCGGCGGGATTCCAAGGCGTTCCCAGGCCAGCCGAGTGACATAGTGTCTCCAGCGTGTCCTGGGTCGACCCCGGGGCCTCCTGCCGGTGGGACATGCCCGGAACACCTCTCCAGGGAGGCGTCCAAGAGGCATCCGAACCAGATGCCCGAGCCACCTCAACTGGCTCCTCTCAACGCGGAGGAGTAGCGGCTCGACACCAAGCCCCTCCCGGATGACCGAGCTTCTCACCCTATCTCTAAGGGAGAGCCCGGACACCCTGCGGAGGAAACTCATTTCGGCCGCTTGTATCCGGGATCTTGTTCTTTCGGTCACGACCCACAGCTCGTGACCATAGGTGAGGGTAGGAACGTAGATCGACTGGTAAATCGAGAGCTTCGCCTTTTGGCTCAGCTCCTTCTTCACCACAACGGACCGGTGCAGAGTCCGCATCACTGCAGACGCTGCACCGATTTGCCTGTCAATCTCCCGCTCCCTCCCACCCTCACTCGTGAACAAGACCCCAAGATACTTAAACTCCTCCACTTGGGGCAGGATCTCATCCCCGACCCGGAGAGGGCATGCCACCCTTTTCCGGCTGAGGACCATGGTCTCGGATTTGGAGGTGCTGATCTTCATCCCAACCGCTTCACACTCGGCTGCGAACCTTCCCAGTGAGAGTTGGAGGTCATGGCTTGATGAAGCCAACAGCACCACATCATCTGCAAAAAGCAGAGATGCAATGCTGAGGTCACCAAACCGGAAACCCTCAACGCTTCGGCTGCGCCTAGAAATTCTGTCCATAAAAATTATGAACAGAATCGGTGACAAAGGGCAGCCTTGGCGGAGTCCAATCCTCACTGGGAACGAATTCGACTTACTGCCGGCAATGCGGACCAAACTCTGACACCGGTCGTACAGGGACCGAACAGCCCTTACCAAGGGGCTCGGTACCCCGTACTCCCGGAGCACCCTCCACAGGATTCCCCTAGGCACACGGTCGAACGCCTTCTCCAAATCCACAAAACACATGTAGACTGGTTGGGCGAACTCCCATGCACCCTCGAGGACCCTGCTGAGGGTGTAGAGCTGGTCCACTGTTCCGCGGCCGGGACGAAAACCACACTGCTCCTCCTGAATCCGAGATTCGATTATTATATATAAATAAATAAATAAATATATATATATATATATATATATATATATATATATATATATATATATATATATATATATATATATATTTTTTTTTTTTTATGATCCCAAAATAGTAGGGGTATAACGGTACACAAAAATCTCGGTTCTGTACGTACCTCGGTTTTGAGGTCACTGTTCGGTTCATTTTCGGTACAGTAAGAAAACAAAATGCAAAATATAAATCCGCTAGTTGTTTATTACACACTTTTGTGCTTTCAACAATAGGAACGTTAGCCTATACAAAGCTAGAATTCTGCTTAAAAAGTAGCGGGTATTTAAAGATAATCCAACAACAATTTGCCATTCAGACCCCGCGTATTCGTCAGCTTTCCTTCTGAAAGAAAAAAGAAGTCCTGTGCTAAAGAGAAAAGCAATCCCAATGACAAAAGATTTTGTCACGTATTTTACATATGAAATGCCTCAATGAAACATTTTTTTTCTTATGAACGGTTTTCAAAAGCTTTATTGGTGGATTTTCTCAAGTTAAAACGCCACACTGAAATTGTGTAAGCAGGATGTGTATATTATTCTTATTATTTAATTTAATATTTAATTTCAATTTATTTTATTTAAATGGGCTATTATTTATTCTATTATGTGTTTATATTTTATAAATGTGAAGTAGTATTCATTTATATTGTACATTTTATGTTGTATAACTTTAGTTCCTAACCCTAACCCTTTGTTGTGGTAGGAGGGTTTTGTATTGAACACGGGGCCGTGTTGGTTATTATAATAGTAGAGAAGACAGCAGCACATCAACAAAGACAAGTCAACTGTGCCCCGATCTACCACTCAAAAGATCTGATGGACTCAAAAAGTAGGTAACTTTGCATATTAGTTTGAAAATCGACCGGATCCACCGTATTTTTACATGAGTGACTCCCGGCCCAATCCATTCCAAGCTACCGGTTGTAGTATTGACGCAGGAGGGCCGCGTCTCGTGTCAAATAATAAACTCTGCCGTTCTTTTTGCGTGCGTCCCGTTGAGCCGCTTCTGGGAAGCATTTAACACGCGGCCGCACTGTGAGTGGTGTGCATTGGCTGATTGACTCTAACGCCCCCGTTTCACTGCGTTCTCGCGGAGGCCACATTGTTGCGCTGTTGACGTTTCTGGGTTATACTGTCCTACCGTGTTGGTCCTCATTATAGTAGAGAAGACGGAGTAATTATAATCTACACAAAGAAACTGTTACCTGATCGACTCACAGCCTCGAAAAGAAAGGGTTATATTACGTCAGAAACTCGTTCGGTACGCGTCCATTCCAAACCGAGCGCCACGTATTGAAACGGTTCAATACTATTACATGTACCGTTACACCCTTACATAATAGTCAGTTGCCCTATAAAGGCTTAACGTTCTTCGTTGTCAACATTTCAATAGATGTCCAATGTAGTGACCACTATCCCTGAAAGGATTAGTGTTTAGCATGTTTGCCTCGCATTTGAGGGGTTCTGGAAAAAATTTCTCCTCAATTATAATTTGCCAAAGCCTCATCCCAGTCCCACATTGAAAAAAGTAGCACTTTTAAGTTGTTAGAAGTCTCCAAATTGTCAATAAATGTGAACGTAAGTGTAATTTGTTAATCGTCAACATGTACGTTGTGATTAACTGGCGACCAGTCCAGCGTGTAGCCGGTTTCTCTTGCGAAATGTCATCTTGGTTTTGCTCTAGCACATCCACAATCCTAATGAGGACAAGCCTTAAAAATGAATGGATGTATGATGCAATGATTTAAGTTTCATACCCCAATGTGTGCACACCTGCATGTCTAATTATTACACAATGATCTATTAAAAAATAAATAAAAAAGAAGGAGAATAAAAAAGCATTGTTGGCTGCCAGCCTCTGACACAGCATAGAGCCTGAAATCATCGCATAGCGCATGTGATTGTGTCTCATCTGGGAAATCATGGAGGTTTGACTGCTTGGATTAAACATGTTTTGTTGGTATGCGACAGTATATGCAGGTGATCCATTGATGCAGTGCTACACTAGGCTATCCATTCATCATTTTATGTTTATGTGGTTTAAGCAAGTCAATTGTGAAAGAAAGCAGAAGAGAGGAAAGTGACTCAAGATTTGCCAGTAGATGGCAACACTCACATGTTTTCAGCCCTGACTTGGAGAGAACACAGGGCAATTTCCCCTCTTTAACATGCAGATGGAATTGGACTTTCATAATAACGTAATCGGTCATAAGACCAACCAATGTTGCTTTAAGAACAGCTCACCAGCCTGATGCTAAGATATAATGGGGGGAAACAGACAATGCACCACTGATAACGGATTTTTTTTTTTTTTTTACTTGTGGGCTCAACGGCTTCTTCTTTTTACATTTGACAGAGTGGCCAGGCAAGGAACAGATGGATGGCGTAATTGTGTGAACTAAAATAAATAATCACTATAGAAACTCATATTCAGTTGCAGGGAATAGTGTTCCTTTGCATGAAAGTCAAATGTAAGTTCAGTTCTGGCAAATCTCAGGTTAGATCAGAGAATTTTTTCAGTTAATTTGAACCTGTGACAAGCTTTGTTGATCATGACACATACACATACTGGCCAAAAGTATTGGCACCCCTTCAATTCTGTCAGATAATGCTCAATTTCTCCCAGAAAATGATTGCAATTACAAAAAGAGAATGAAAAACAAAATTAAATCATTATCATTTTACACAAAACTCAAAAAATGGGCTAGACAAAACTATTGGCACTCTCAGCCTAATACTTGGTAGCACCATGTTCAAACAAAATAACTGCAAACAACCGCATCCGGTATCCATCAATGAGTGTCTTACAATGCTCTGCTAGAATTTTAGACCATTTTTCTTTGGCCAACTGCTCCAGGTCTCTGAGATTTGAAGGTTGCCTTCTCCAAACTGCCATTTTCAGATCTCGCCACAGGTGTTCTATGGGATTCATGTCTAGACTTATTGCTGACCACTTTAGAAGTTTCCAGTGCTTTCTCTCAAACAATTCTCTAGTGCTTTTTGAAGTGTGTTTTGGGTCACTGTCCTGCTGGAAGACCCATGACCTCTGGGGGAGACCCAGCTTTCTCACACTGGGCCCTACATTATGCTGCAAAATTTGTTGGCAGTCTTCAGACTTCATAATGACATGCATACGGTCAAGCAGTCCAGTGCCAGAGTAAGCAACGCAACCCCAAAACATCAGGGAACCTCTGCCATGTTTGACTGTGGGGACTGAGGTTTTTTTTTTTTTTTTTTTTTTTTTTTTTTTGAAGGCCTCATTTTTTCCCACTGTAAACTCTATGTTCATGCCTTTTCCCCAAAAGCTCTACCTCTGTCTCGTTTGACCAGAGAACATTCTTCTAAAACGTTTTTGGCTTTCTCAGGTGAGTTTTTGCAAACTCCAACCTGACTTTTTGTTACGTTCGTGAGCAGAGAACCCTAAAGCAGGCATATGAGATGGTGTGGTAGGGAGTCAAAAAGGTTTATTTGTTCCAGAGCTGTGGTGTTCTTCGGTGAAGAGAGCCTGGGCAGAGGTAGCAAAAGACGTGAGGCGTTGGCAGGATCCTAGGACAAGGCAAAAGGTCGATGATCAGATAAGGTCACTCCAAAACATTCAAAACGCGAGAAGGCACTAACAGTATACTGAAAGAGACGATCCAGCGACGTGGTGGAGCTCTGGTTGGCTTATGTAGGCTGGTAATGGTGATTGCTGACAGCTGCCGTCGCTCCACCCGTCAGGTGCTGGGCCTGTAATTGGATGACACACACAGCCACACTCCTGCCCAGCCCTAGGCCTCACACTTTTCTATGTCTCTAAGTCAGAAGTGGGGTCTTCCTGGGTATCTTACCATAGAGTCCCTCTTCATTCAGACGTCGACGGATAGTACGGGTTGACACTGTTGTACCCTCAGATTGCAGGAAAGCTTGAACTTGTTTGGATGTTAGTCGAGGTTCTTTTTCCACCATCTGCAAAATCTTTCGTTGAAAACTTCAATTTTTCATTTCCGTCCACATCTAGGGAGGTTACCCACAGTGCCATGGGCTTATTGATGACACTGCGCACGGTAGCCACAGGAACATTCAGGTCTTTGGAGATTGACTTGTAGCCTTGAGATTGCCCATGCTTCCTCACAGTTTTGCTTCTCAAGTCCTCAGACAGTTCTTTGGTCTTCTTTCTTTTCTCCATGCTCAATGTGGTACACACGGACACAGGACAGAGGTTGAGCCAACCTTAATCCATTTTAACTGGCTGCAAGTGTGATTTAGGGATTAGCACCACCTGTTATGTGCCACAGGTAAACAACAGGTGCTGTTAATTACACAAATTAGAGAAGCATAACATGATTTTTCAAAGGGTGCCAATACTTTTGTCCGGTCCATTTTTGGAGTTTTGTGTAAAATGATAATGATTTTTATTTTTTTTATTTTTTGTTCCATTCTCTTTTGTGTTTTTTCATTGCAAGCAAAATAAATGAAGTTATTACGGCCAAAGCATTCGCAATTGCAATCATTTTCTGGGAGAAATTGAGCATGATCTGACAGAATTGCAGGGGTGCCGATACTTTTGGCCAGCAGTGTATGGGTCAAACCAAATAAATTCTTCTGTGCCTTTTTCCAAATGATCGAAAAAAAGGTGCTTCATTATGTGAAACATAAAAGGTATTCAGTTTCAGAGAGTCGAACTTCTTTAATACAGAGTCACACTGAAGCTCGATAAGTTCCAATTTCACTTCTTGTGTTGCAGTTCAGCGTCTTGTGACAAGTGACAGGACGCCATCTGATGTGACTTTTTAATCCACTATCTTCAAAAACAGAACCAACAGCTGAATTCTCAGTGCAGGTTGTACAGTATTTTTCTGTATTTTTTGTGTGTCTGCTTACAAAGTTAAGTCTTTGACCCCATTCGTAAAATAAAATAAGTTGAAACCGTTCATAAACTTGTGTAAGTTTGTCTGACTTTGGCAGCTTTGCAAGCCATGAAGGCAAAGTTTACGGAGCTGCCTTGTCACTGCTTCTCAATTCAATGTGTGTAGAGCAGGAAAGGGGCATGTACCTTGATAGTAAGGTGACAATGTGACAGCACTTAACTCACATTTCATATCCACCCGTTTGCAGGTAGTGCTAATGTAACCTGTTTTATACATGTAATAGTGGGGGAAATTTTGACTTTTAACTATAGATCCCCTTTTTATCACTATGATAAAAATAATAATTTGATGAAATTCAGCAGACATGATTAAAAAGCCCAATGTGCCATATGCGGCCTTCGGGTCGAAGTGTTCCCAACTCTGGTCTACTGTAAAATATGATCCTTATGTCTTCTAATTCTATTCTATCACCAAAAACGACGCCTGGAGGAATTACGATATTTATATGTAAAAGAACTTTTTAAATCAAAGCAATGACTCACTTTTACTGTCTTTTTCACTCTTAATATTAATTTATACAAAGAACATTTTGAAGCTGAGTCAAGACTTTAATGAGCAAAATTGAAAAAAAAAAGAAATTGCCTCGAGAGTACAAGTGATTCCATCTTCTGCCGAGAAGTTCCCCTAAAACCGTATAAATCTACATTTAAACCAAACATCTGCTGCATGATGGAGTAATCCGATGCATAAATCCCTTATTACTTTTGCGTTCAGTTTCCCTCACTTAAGGGAAAGTATTCCAAATAAATACTTCATTTCAATTTCACACCTGGTGCACCAATCTCGCACGCCAGACACAATGTGACGTCGACACCATTGACGCAATCGTGGCACACATAGAATCAGACAAGAGTGGTAAATATAGTGTCTGCGGCTGACTACAATCCGGGAGTTCATCGGAGACTGTTATCAGCCTCTCTAGAGTGACATGCACCCACTTGCTTTCAGTCTATTGCTCTGTATCTGTCTCTCCTCATGCCTTCTTTCCTTTATCCATTTAATTCCCTGTACAGATGACGCATTCAGGAGAGGCCTTTTGATATCCCGAATCCCTGGGGCTGGTCAATCTGTTGCTAATGTATTTGCAGTGTACTCACCTGACTACCTGCTGAGGGGGAGGAGTGTGCATTCAGTTTGTTTTGCTAATGACCATATTGGACTTGAAGTAGTCTTTTAGAAATAATTAGAGTATTTCTCAAATAAAATCAAAACAGCTGAATGTAAAAAACAAAACAAGATATCTTTTATGTTAATCTAATAAGAAACCTTTTTTTTTTTTGGTAAACTGTACTCCTTTCCTTTTAAAGGTTGTCAGTTTGATTTTCTTCCTCATCCTGACTTGCCTGGCACGGCCTGACTGTTCTCCCAGTATTTTTCAAACACTGTGGGAATAGTCTGGGACCCACCTCCTTAACGGCCTCTCGAGCCAGTACGAAATGATCTGTCCAATCAGATTTGTTTATTAGCGTGACGTATTATTAACGAGCAACGTCACTCTTCCACGTTGGATGTCATCTCCGCAACAACAACGATGGCGAACAGGAGAGCTGAGAATATGTTCCAATCCACGGTAAAATCAGTTTTAAATAACCAAAAACACATTGACACAAGTCATTGATAACAGTCTGTCTCGCGCTAGCCATGTTAAATAAACTTCTCTGTTCTCAGCTCGCGTCGCACGAGAGCTGTCGCTTTACCAACGTCACGTCTGCCTATCGCTGATTGATCCACTCCGCTGTCTTTTTGCTGTGGCCTGCTCCTCCCTTGAAATTTGATCCCCTCATTCGTCGCCAGACTCTATAGCTGGAACAGCAGTGAGTCTGGTGTACCAGGCTACATGCTGACTGTTTGACTGTTGACAGTAAATGACCTTCTTGTAAAAGATGGTTGCTCAAAGTATTTAGGTATGCAAATAGCAAAATTGTTAGACCTTTGATAATGATGAAAATACTGTTTTAACACAAAAATGACACCGCTTACAGGCGCAGTCATTTTGAAATGTAAATGCACATACACACTAATAGACTTGAGCACAGGTGCTCACATTGCTCACATTTCATTGGCTGAAATATTAATTGTGTTGATAAAATGTTGAGCGACCACTCCTTGGAAATACTGGCTTTTATTTATGTTTTTGTTCATTATTACACATAAAAATTGGAAATCCTGTGTTTTTTCAATTCACTAAACAAAATTCTATCCGCTGAGATTGACATAAGGGTGTCGTGTTTCCCTTTCAGTCGAATTTTATACAGTATCTGTTGCCCATCCAGAGGTTGCGCTAGACTTTTTCGTTGTCTGTCATTTTGACTGACAGTGTCATAAAAATCCGGTCATAATCTTTTTTTACCCGTCACTTACATTTTTAAAATGATATTAATGACATATTCAATAGTATTTAGTTTTCATTCATTTTTAATTAATATTCTGTCCGAACAAGCTTAACAAGAGGCAAACAGACAGCGGAGTGCACCAATCAGCGACGGGCAGACGTGCCTTTAGCAAAGCGACGAGGGCAGGACGAGGGACTTGCGCGCGGAAGTAGACATACGAGGAGAACGGAGTTTATTCTACATGGCTAGCGCGAGACAGACTGTTGTCATTGTCTCGTGTCGATGTGTTTTAGCTCATTTAAAACTGAATTTACCGCGGATTGGAACATATTCTCGGCACTCCCGTTCGCCATCCGTGTTGTTGTAGAGACGACTTTCGGCGCGCAAGAGTGACGTTGCTCGTGAAGAACACGTCACGCAAATAAAAAAATCTGATTTGTCGATTGATTTTGTACCTACTCGAGAGGCTGTGTCCCAGACTTTTCTCTCGGTGTTTGAAAAATACAGAGAGAACAGTCTGGCCGTGCCAGGCAAACACTCAGTTGCCTTGACATTTTTCCGCGTAAGGGCAACGCGTCATGCATCAAGAGAGACAATAGCTAATTAATATGCTCACTCGCCACCCTGTGGTCTGGGGTGTGAATTGCAACCTGTCAAAATGACGGATGGACTTCAGTTTTTTCCGTCACCGTTTTAAAAAACCGGTAAAACGACGGAAAATATTCGGTTAACGCGACCCCTGTGCCCATCATAAATCAAGGTTTTGTTAATCCTTTGTCCCATTTGTTTGTTGCTAGTCTTTTCTCAATATGAGTGATTTTGTGTTTATTATATAGTGATTGGTGATGTTTTTTGAGTGGCAAATTTTGGTTTAAATTTAGTTCAAATGTGACTGTAACTTGAGCATTCCATTAAAAATGAAATAATTTCTTTTATATCCTTTACGAATGAAATGCATTCCTAGAAATGGTGATTTGCGTGGGATAACCCGCCAAAAACAAACACGCTAGAACAATTGCTCCTCCTGTCATAGCCAATTAAAGGATCATACATGACTGATGTGTTGCTGCATAAATCTGACATCTGTGCATGAAAAAAGAATGTGTATATGTTTTTTTTTTTGTATTTCTCTAAAACAAAAGTTACAGACAAGTTTCCAGAGTGAAACATCTTTGATATTTTCTGATATGGAGTTCGGTTTTAGACAGAACAACATGAGGTACGTTGTACTGAGTTCATTTTGTCTACACTCATAGATTAGTTGAATTTTTGTTTTTATAAAACAGTTGCCTGGGCTAAAAGAAAAAATCAACTAACATGAAGTGCGGTTGAAGTAAGCAGTGTGTAGACCAAGTTAAAACTGCAAAATCAAACTAGAAGTACCAAGGGATTATCCAAAAATGGATTCGGCATGACGGAGATGAAGCTCTGGGACTTTTTGTGTTGTGCATTTGTTCTTATCACTTCGTTGATCGTTCGTGGACAAAATTCTAACAATCTGTGCAGCCTGTGTTAACATGAGATGTAAATTGATACGACGGGCACTTGAGTGTCCAAAATTACTCAGAATTACAATTAATATTACAGTTGCGGAATGCAGAAGGGCTGACACTACTTTTTTTGTGACAAGGAAATATCACAAATAATTGTATATCTGGTTAGATTATATTTATGGTATTATGAACGGACTCATCACACATGTACATATGAACACAAATAGTATGTCATTCTTTTTTATTGCAGAAACTTTTGGACAACATGAATCCATTTCTTTCATTTGAGACAATTGGTGCATGTGCAAATCAGGTCAATAAATCACAATTTATAAATTATTAGAAAAAAAATATTGACAAAGGTGGAGCATAGGTCGAGCCTTCCATCATCAAAGTAGAATGCACGTAGTCTCGATATATGTCTATCAATGTACAGTAAGTGTTGTTGTGAGGCACATCAAATTGTCTTCCCTTGCCTAACAGCGTGTAAAGTGTAAAATGGAAGCCGCGAGCAGAAATGCGGAAGTAAAGTGGAATTACTTTGGAAACTTGTCCACATTATGACAGCAATTGCCTTCTTCCCCAAAACAAAATTAAGAATTGTATCACTATTGCAATTTTATTTCTCCAAAAATATGTTTATGTATACGTATTTTTTTCCCAATGTCTTTTTAGGATAGTAGTCACGTTTACTTAAGGATTAAGTAGCAGATGCTTGAAATTTCTCTCCATTGAGGGGTTCCTAAACCCAAAAAGTTTGAAAATCCATTCATAGTGTGAAAAAAAAATCTCTGGTACTATTTGTCCTTCAACCATCCTTGCTGGACACAATATAAAATGACTGTGACCCAAGTTTGCTTGGCACTGAGCACAACAAACTTCCTACGGATTTAGCTTGTGTTGATCTAAGATAAACTGTAGACCAGGGGTGTCCAAACTTTATGCAACGGGGGCCAGATTTGGTGTGTTGAACAACATATTTAAGCAAATTTTAGCAAGCCATTCTGTGTGTCACATTTCCTTCATTTTTTTTTTTTTTTTTTAATTAATAATCTCAACAATCTCGCAACTAGCCTTGTGGCGTTCTCTTTCGACACTCGGGCTCTTGCGAAATACTGCTGCTGTGAAATTAAACTAGCTTCAAGTTACTTCAACTTCTCGCTGCGTATCTTCCCTGTAATCTTGTCGTACATGTCAGTGTGTCGTGTTTGGTAATATCGCCTCACATTGAACACTTTAAAAACAGCGACTGTCTCTTTGCAAATGAGGCAGACAAAATTGTTGCGTATTCTAGTGAACAAATAGTCCAATTTCCCACTGTCCTTGAAGCGTCGGCCTTTCGCAGTCAACTTTTTTTGTTGATTGTCGCCATTTTAGAAAATTTGGAGTAAAGGGTCAGACGGGGTAATGTTGCTTAGAGTGCTGCTGCCTTTTAGTGGGTAAATGAGGAGCAGCCTTTAGTGTGTAAGCCACTTCATATGATGGTGGCAGTACTGCTGACCAAATTATTATTATTATTATATATCTGTGTGCGGCCAGATGTTATTGATTTTATGACAGAGGCTGGGGGCCGGATGAAATTTGACCACAGGCCGCATTTGGCCCCCGGGCCGGACTTTGGACAAGGCTGCTGTAGACGCACAAAAGGTAACAGGCTAAAAATAGGCCGATAAAGCTATAAGCTCAAACTGTAATTATTGTGTAAAAGTGCTACTATTTTGGCAAATAATATCCTGCCATAAAAAAAGGTGGACAAATTGATGTGTTTGTGCGAGCAGGCATTCAGGCTTTAACGCAGCTGATAGTAAAATGATGAGGTATTTTGATCACATAATGGCTTCCACACTCTTCAGGAATATAATTCTTTAAACCACGCTCCTATGTAACAACCGTGTTGCGTGCATTTTAACGACCGCTAATGAGGACAAAGGCTTTCGTCAATCTATCCATGATCAAGTCAGTTAACTCGTTCAAATCTGAGGTGCAATCATGGTTCATTATTGTGACTTGATGTTCATTTACTTCCAGCTTTCTCATTTTCCTACATCAAGATTTAAAGGGCCACTCAGACACGCTGAAATGCAGATGTCTCTCGAGGTTCAGGCTTTCTGTCTTGGACCAAAAACAAAAATCCCTAGAATAAGCCCTGCATTCTTTCTTTACATCAGTAGAAGCTTTAAGATGACAGGCAAATTGTAGACTGCAGCATCTGGAGCAACCACTGAAGGACCAAAACCATGGGGAGAAAACAATACCTTTGAGTGTAACTGCATTATAAGGAATTCAGGAAAACACATGAAACACAAAAAAAGCTACCAAACAGAGAAATGTATTAAGCCAAAAAAATTCGGTACTTTGAATGTACTTCGACATGCTTCGCTTGAACGTAATTGGGATGGGTATTAAAGCCTCGGTGTAACGATAGCTACTTGAATGAATGAGGTACAGTAACAGCCAAAATGAAGGAAAATTGAATGTAATGACATAATGAAGTCCCTTTGGCTGGCCAATTACTAGAAAATATCATGTACATATTGGTTGACCATTACAGAGACACAGTACATTTCATGCATTAGTCTCCTGGACAGTGCCATTAATACAGCCATTATCCTGTTCAGGTGTGCAGGAAAGGCGGGTGAACTCAAACTATACTCTTGTTTGGTTACTGGTCAATCACAGGGCGAATAAAGACAAACAAGTAAATGTCAGCCTTGTCTACCACAACACTATTAGTGCGTTCATGTCAATGAACTAGAGAATAATATACTCATTTTGAACCTGACAGACTTATTCACAAGCAGGTAATAAGGCCCTTGCCACCAGAACTGAGGTTAAGAAAAGTATACTTGGAAAAGTATGAGCTTAATTCCAGGAATGGCGCATTTGTCCTCCACGTTCAAGAGAACATTGTCTTACTACACTCATTAAATGATGTTCAACCTAAATTGACCAATAAAATATCATAGTGACCTCATCCGGCATGTCTTGAAGGACCACCGACCTGTGCCTGATGAGGAAAATTGTGCGGACGTCGCGTCCTTTGCCCGATGACATCAACGGAAGCGAGACGTCTCATCAGAGCGTATTTACACTCTGATGACGCAGCAGGAGAAGCAATTTGGAGACTGACTGCAGGGGTCTCGGAGGTCTCAGCCGGTAGATCTGGGCCATTGTGTTCATCTTCTGCTTGCCTTTTTTAAAATTGTAGTTTTAATCTCCATCTCTCCAGCTGCCGACGTTGCAAGGTGAAGACCGTCTCTTGAGAACATGCCTGGTATTTAACATGTTTTTAATGTGGTTTTGCAACACACTAGAACAACAAATAGCCAATGCAGCATCATTTGAATATTGTTTAAAAGGGGAGACTTTGTTAATACAACTTTCTTACCCAGATAGCAAAATATAACTGGAGCGGACATGGGCCAGATGTACTGCAAATTTTGGCCCACTCGTAAAACGGAACAGCCCCAGTGTCTTTTTGAACAATGGCCCAAACTTGGTAAGGAGTCACTTGCTGGATCAGCAACCAATTTTGGGCAAGAACTGGTCCAAAGTAGCAGACACGACATTAATGTGTGGCCCGGATATGGCACACATGCTACCCAATCTGGGCCAGATTTGTATCAAAACAGTTGTCATTATTAAATTTGGAGTCCATCTTGTTCAATGTATCATTCTGTAATGTGTTTGTATTGCAAATTAAATTTGTCAATTACCGATCGGGTCCGATCACGTCATTTTCAAAGTATCGGAATCGGCAAAAAAATATCGGACATGCCTTTTTTTAATATATATACATTTATTAATTTTATATTATATTATTAATATATATAATTAATATTATTAATATATATATATTATTCATATTTTAATTAAATCGTTTTCTAATTGTATTTAACGTTACAAACATAATATGTTACACTCATCAAGAGTCTTTAGTTTAGGCTTAAGGTAGGGTTATCAAATTTATCCCGATAGCGGCGGTAATAAATTTTTTAAAAAATGTATCCCGTCAAAATATTTAACGCAATTAATGCACGACCCACTCTCGCATTGTCGCGCTCAATCTGTAAAGCGCCATTTTACCCATATAGAGTGATAAGAGGCAGCGTATAACGAGTAGCGTGAATTTTGGCAGCCTTTGGAGCCTTTTTTTTAATTGGCTAAAGCCTTACAATCCCTCTCCCTACGACTAGAAATATCATGGGAAGCAATGTGGGGAAGCAAGATAGCAATTGATCTTTGTCTTAATATCTTACGTTAGTCCTCAACGCAGAGAAGATATATCAATTGGTAGCACTACACACAGTCATGGGTGCACTTCCCATCATGCATTTGGGCAGAAGTTAAATGCCTGAATTATCATTTACTGAAAGCTCATAAAAATCCACTAGATGGCAATATTTAGTCACAATATACAAAGTCACATCTGTCCTTTAAGAATTACAAATCTTTCTATCCGCGGATCCCTCTCACAGAAAGGATGTTAGTAATGTAAACGCCATCTTGAGGATTTATTGTCATAATAAACAAATACAGTACTTATGTACTGTATGTTGAATGTATATATTCGTCCGAGTTTTATTCATTTTTTTCTTAATGCATTGCCAAAATGTATATGATCGGGAAAAATTATCGGGAATGATTGGAATTGAATCGGGAGCAAAAAAAAGCAATCGGATCGGGAAATGTTGGGATAAAAATCCACTAGATGGCAATATTTAGTCACAATATACAAAGTCACATCTGTCCTTTAAGAATTACAAGTCTTTCTATCCGCGGATACCTCTCACAGAAAGAATGTTAGTAATATAAACGCCATCATGAGGATTTATTGTCATAATAAACAAATACAGTACTTACGTACTGTATGTTGAATGTATATATTCGTCCGAGTTTTATTCATTTTTTTCTTAATGCATTGCCAAAATGTATATGATCGGGAAAAATTATCGTGCATGATTGGAATTGAATCGGGAGCAAAAAAAAAGCAATCGGATCGGGAAATATCGGGATCGGCAGATACTCAAACTAAAACGATCGGGATCAGATCGGGAGCAAAAAAACATGATCGGAACAACCCTAATAACAACACTTCTTTTTCATGCCATTTATTAATGCTAACATATTAATGCAGCATACAAAAACATAACATTATAACATTGTTTTTTTCACAAAAAATTTTCATTGGAACAAGCAACTCAACATTAAAGATGACCCATTTTTAGACTGTAAACAACATATTGTATTTGATAAGATGCTGGGGTAATGGGGGACCTAATTCATTGATGAGGAGAGGCAGTGTTAGAAAGTGTCCGAAGAGTCCGGTGGGCAGTTTGGTGGTGATAGAACAGGTGAACGGGGGGGAGGGACGACACAAAAACAAGCTCGGTATCAGGATTATAAGATTCTTTGTTAGCTGAAAATCACATACGTGTAGGTGAGTTGTTGATCTGGCAAAGATGTGAGGCCAAGGACCGGTTTAAGTACGCTGCTGCTGATGATCAGCGGCACCTGGTCCCAGGCTCACCCATCCATGCAATCAAGGCGATAATTAAAGCAAAACTGTCATAGTGCTGATCCGGGCCACATCTGGCACACTGATGTTAAGCGGTGTGATTGCTATGCGGATCTGGCGAGCTGAGGCCGGATCCGGCACGCAGTCGCCTGCTTTTGGGGTAGTTAATGTCCAGTGAAAGCTACCTTCCTTGATGATGTAAATATGTATTTATAAGATGGGCGAAATTGTAATATACAGTATATTTTTGTGTAAAGTATTTATTTTACACAGTATTTCAAAAACAATAGAAAAATACAGCCTGGACACATGCTGTACATACCTTCAAGTTTTTATTTTACGTTTTATAGTGCTCAAAGTGGCCACCACCGGCAGCATGGTCAATATCAAGATGATATTAGAATTCTTCCCAAATGCATCTCAGGATGTTGGGGTCCACTGAATTGATTGCAGCTGTTATCCGATTTTTCCATAAGAAAATTGTATTTCAGTCAAAATTTGATCACTCGACTGTGCAAAAAGGGGAAAAAAGGAACCAAAACAATTCCAAAAGTGGTTCAAAATACTGTATCGGCATGATAATCTGGTCCCAAAAAAACTAATGGTTGACATTGTTATCTCAATAAGACACAAGATAAAATGGTTACAAATGTTTTACGATTAACACTAGAGGTCCCAGGGAATTCTACAGCACGAGTATTTGCCTTGGACGGGTGATGTTTCAACTGTTGTCTAATATAGTCATGTAATAGGTTATAGTGCAGTATAATAATAACAGTTCATCTAGATAACGTTGTCCTGAGGAGGGGGGGGGGGGGGGGACGAGGATTTTTTAAAAATCAGACAAAAATTATATAAGTATACTAAATAATTGCATATTGTTATCATAGTATACAATGGCTAATATCATGATAGAAGATTTTTGCTATACCGCCTAGTACTACTTACTTACATACCCCAGTTCAATGGATTTAATCCGATTATTCTTCTCCAATCTGCTCGGAAAACGATGAGACCTGTTAATGTTCAATATAATCAGGAAAGTGTGTCTGAATGGCAAACTGATGAATTTCGCAGATTGTATGATCAAAGCTTTTGGCTCGGTTGTCTTGGCCGATAAAGTGGCGCTCAATATTTACAGCATAGCTCCTGCTCATGATAAATATTCACAATCATGTAGCCTGGCGGCCAGACCACAAAATACTAGATCATGTGCAATCATCGTGGATCACACAGCAAGGGGTGTATTTTTTTTCTACAAAAAAATGTATTCATGGTAGAATGGTGCTTGATGAATAGTGAGCAGTCTGTGGTTTTCATGTGTTGCGTGTTTAGACTTTAAATAATAATACTTTTAAAGTAGCATTAAACAGAAGTGTCAAACCCCCTGATATTTTGTGGGTTTGTATTCAAGAAAATATTTTTAAATGAAATCCTATGCTAGTGTTAATTTAATCTTTTTGATGCCTTGATTATACATGTATTTTTATGTAATCATGCAGCAGCTCGCATTGACCCATGAACATTTTTACCGTGCCAAGGAAATTAAACTCTTGCAGTTTGAAAGTGTCAACCTCTCAGGTTAACTAATTTCTCACAAAATTGCAGAAAACAATTTTTACAGAAAGTAATCTGTCACTAATTTGTATGGGCTTGACACAACTGAAATATCAATCGATAAGATAAAACAGTTAAAGAAAACTGTTAGGCTTTTAAAAGTAGGTTCACAGTTTGATGTCTTCTCCTGCTTTACTGGAAAAACCGTAATAAATCTACACAATAAAAATGGGTTTTAGCTTTGTATTCAAGGATTCAAATCATATAAGCCCAGTGTTATAGAGTTATGAATCCGGGTATGTTTTGTGTGTGCATGTGACATGTGTGTTTGCGTTCAATTTCTTGTTCTCTTCTCCAACCAGGATTTGAACCTACACCGTGGCAGTCAAGCATCCTGACTAGCAAGCCAATGGCCTGTTCTAGCTCTTTCAATATCTCAGGGAGTAAGTTTTCCTAACCAACTACAAGCAAAGAACCAGCTTCAAATGGTTTTCAGTAACTCAATAGTCATGCCTGACTGTTAAGGTTACAGTGTGGACTCAAATCCCGAAAAAGTTGATTTTCTTTTTTTTTTTTTACAGGTACTTTTATTCTCTTAATGAACAGGAGATGACCACACACCATTCAGGAACAAAAAGAAAGCAATATTCACCTAAGATGAATACTAGATTTATTAAGTTAAGAATAATTAAAAGCTGACCGACCAGGACAAATGTCCCCGAGAGCCCCACACAGGTGCCTTCGAGAAGATCTGCCCCGAACTCTCAATGCATGCACTTTTTGTTATTTCCAATGCGAACAGGCAGGCCCCAATGTTAACCCATGGAATGGCTTTCAAGAAGTTGAATTTTACGCTGCAGCAGTGTTATCTGTTAAATGTACCAAGTGATATGAAGAAACAAATGGGAACAAATATCACTATAGGGCTGAATGAGAAAAATGTGTTTAATTATGTCGCCATAAAGACCTGTTACATATAGTATCTACTGCTGTATGAAAAAATTACAAAATCACATTTTTTCTCCCATGATTTTCAGTAGGAAAAAAACACACGATTCTGTTTTTACATAAATTTTACAGTTGTCTTGCTTTTCTTTTCTAACAGTAAATTTCTGGCAATCGCAACTGCCACTATTTAATCAAACATTTAATATACAGCGGTACCTCGACATA
Organism: Corythoichthys intestinalis; assembly: GCF_030265065.1. Classification (NCBI taxonomy): domain Eukaryota; kingdom Metazoa; phylum Chordata; class Actinopteri; order Syngnathiformes; family Syngnathidae; genus Corythoichthys; species Corythoichthys intestinalis. The sequence continues at coordinate 21,520,762 of NC_080403.1, read as the reverse complement.
CGATTGCTTCAGCACATGATCTTTTCGACATCCGATGTAAAATTTCACTCACCATTTTGTTCTACATCCGACGAAATGCTCGAAATACGACGATTTATGACAACGTCACAATTTCATTGTTTTCCCGCAAGACAGACACACAGCGGATAGTCTTGTGAGAGAAATCAACATGGGTTCCAAGAATGTTAAATCAGGTGGTGAAAAAAGATAAAAGGTGAGGCTTACCATTGAAATGAAGATGGAAATGACAGAAACAAAAGAGTGTAGTCTGTGCTTCCGTGATCTCAACGGTCCTCCTCTGGCCTCCATTCGCCAGTACTTATAAGTTAAGGTGACAATTATTATGATTGTAACATCGCCCAAAAAATCACCAGCTTCATCAGGTTTTTAATCATTTATTTCAGAATTTGTGCAACACAACTTGCCTACTGTCTGCTGCAGCTGAACATGAAAAGTGAAAGTAAAAAATCCTCTCTCACTCTGGCATGTCAGCCACGTGGTGTGTGCAGGTACACCACACAAAACACATCCACCACATTAAGAACCTGATTCGTTACACTATCACAGGTATTATTATTATATTATTATTCCAATTTTTATTCATAATTTATTTGTTTTGCTCTGTGTAATTGCTATTCGCAATAGCACCAGCAGTACTTATTAAGGATTGAGTGAAGGTTTTCGGGCTGTGGAACGAATTAATGGACTTATAAATATTATGGGAAAATCCTGCTCGACATATGACCATTTCGACTTACAAACAAGGTCCTGGAACGAATTAACTTAGTATGTAGAGGGACCACTGTGTATGTATATTTTTTTTCATAGTGGGTCCGTTTAACTGGTGTAAACCAAAACCGTTCATTTTTAGAGAACTAAAACACCAATAGTTTGTCTACCTTTTAGGAAACTAACAATTTGAACAATGCAAGAAAAAAATCCTTAGTTTGAAGAATTTTCCCCCCCCTTATTCCCAGGATATTGACACACAGGTGAAGGCAAGTGGCAAGTCCGGTGACAGATGGCGCCAATTTAAAAACATTTCCTGCTGATGATGTGGGCTTTTCTTGCTGATCTTTTCACTGGCGCCAAACCAGATCTGGCTGCGCTGCACGGCGTTTGCTGATGCATTGTTATCAGATTGATCTTGTTTGGACACATTATAAATATAGCAACAAAGCCGCTTCAGGTCGGAGGGGTGAAAAGCTGATGTGGTTCACCTGTTCCCTCAACCGTGTCAGGGGCCAGAATTCATTGTATTCAATTTGTTTTGACTTTACCACTCCCCCTCATGCCAATAGCATATCTGATTAACCAGTCAGTCTTGTTTGGGCTTCATCTGGCATGGCATTCATCATCTTCGAGAGTGGAGACAGAGGCTATTCACGCGCTGAAGAAAAGCAATGATTGCAAATTGCAGAAGAAGCACCACGGGAAGGCTTTGAAGACACTGTTTTTTCCTCACCGAGTGGCTCCTCTGAAGCTATACACAAGCCCTTGAAAATCACAAACTGAGAAATTCCCCACTATTTCAAAGGAGAAATCATCTAAAGGTCTCCTTTTAAAACTTTCCAACGAAAATCACCCTAATTGAAAACAAGAGAAATTGGCACAGACGAGGACTGTGTCAGATAGTGAGCACTCATAGGGCGGCTGTGTGCTCTTTTGTTATTAACATTTGGCCTCAGGTGCAAGACATTGCAGGACAAAAACTCCATCCAAGGATAACACTCGCATACATCACGCTTAATTTATTAACTCATTGGCTGCCACTGACTGCGAAAGACGACCAATCCGTTTTGACTTGGGTGGATGGCAGCGATCACTCGATCGCTACCAGCCTTACAGCCAAATTGGATTGAATGTCCATCGCCATCAATGGCAGTAAGACATGATTACGTAATGCCAGCCATCCCAGTTGAAATGGATTTGATGTCTGTGGCTATCAATTGCAGTGAACTCTTTCAGTGCCATCGCCAATGATCAGTGTTGTCACAGATTACTTGAAAAAGTAATTTAATTACTGATTCCTTATTATGCCTCAAAAATGTAATCTAGTTAATTTACTTGTTACTTCATTCTCAAAGTAACTAAGTTACTTCAAAAGTAATTTATCAGTTACTTTTTTACCATTTCCCCCCCCTTTGCCGACACAACATAAGAATGACAACAGAAAAAATGTCATTGCATGTAATTGACTTACCGATAATTGAATTTAAAGGGGAAGATAAGAATTTTTCATATAAGGCTTAATCTCCGGGTTAGCGGAGGCTTAATTAGTCGATGGAGTTGATTTCAACCACCATTGACTCGCGCTAGCTAAGCCACTCCGGAGCCCTGAAACTAACAAATAACTGACAAACTCCATGGAATTTGTTGAAATCAACAGTGTTGTTAATCTTACTTTAAAAAAGTAATTAATCCCAGTTACAAATTACTTCTCCCAAAAAGTAATTGAGTTAGTAACTCAGTTACCTGAATGTAAGAGTAATTAGTTGGCAAAGTAACTGGTTTTACTTTTCATGTTGTTGTTTTTTTTCCATTAAAAAAAAAAACAAAAAAACATAGGTTACACTATGTGACGTTCAAAGGGTTTTTGGGAAAGTCGCTCTAGCCCAATTATTTACCCTAAACTTAACTACACACAGGAGTATTGTGGATATTGTGATAACTAGATAGTAACCTTTGCTATGTTTGGAAGTCATTTAATGTTGTGAATTAACCATAAAAGTTGTTAAAATTGCTGCGTTTATTGCATTAGTTCCCTTCTGTCCACTTTCGACATATGAAAGTTTTAAAACTGTTTCATCATTTAAAGATAGATTCAAGTCAATATTTTGAGTATTTTAGATAAAAAGTCACTTACGTTCGCTAGGAAGGTTCTCTACAACAAGCCTTTCTGAGAAGTCTACTGCTTTAAGATGGCGGCTGTTTACCAACGCCGGCAAGTCTGTCATTTCACATCTAGTTCATATTAGTGCTGTCAAATTTATCGCGTTAACGGGCGGTAATTAATTTTTAAAATTAATCACGTTAAAATATTTGACGCATTTAACGTATGCGCGGAAAGACCCGCTCATGCGTTGCCTCAAACAGATCACAATGACGTACTTATGAGCTAAGAGGCAGAGAAAGGTAGGTGTCTTGTTATGTGCTTTTTCTTAACAAAGGTATACCACACGTGACGTGCTGGCACTTTGTTTCTTTATTAGCACATTCAGCTTCAACAGTAACACAGCTCACGGCTCTCGGCAGGCCGTAACTCTAACTCACTCTTGCATCATGTGAGTAAACAACATTGGCGCCGCGTGCACTTCAGGGTGCCTCGGATAATTCTATATCAGAATATTACAAAAGGTGAGTGGACACAGGCGTTCATTGGACAGTGCCGTTTATTGGCATAAGCTTCGGCAACTCCTTCACAACAAACATAAGTATCATTTAGTGAAAGCACAACAAAAATAATATCTCTCAAAAAAAAATGTTCACAAAAAGAAAAGCCCTTCAAACTGTATTAATGAGGCCCTAGTCTCACACAGTTAAACAATGGTGCAAAGAGAACTGGCATTCCCAATCAAAATTGCTATGCAAAATACACGTAAAACTTACTCAGACTTTGGTCAAACTCTATTCAAACACTTCGTTTAGTTCAACAAATACACTGGATGGCAATATTTAGTCACAATATACAAACTATCAGAGGTCTCATACGTTGTGAAGCCAGCACTCAAATGACGTGAATTACAATGGATAGACCAGTAAACAGGGAACTACGGCGTCAGTCGAGGGACAAAACACACTGTTTGGCTTGATTTCTATGTTAATTTAAAACTCGCCATTGACACCTTGTGGTGTATTTCAATCACTACCTTAAGTAGTTAAAGACACTGTGGAAGAACGGCAGGGAGCCCATGTGACGTCCCACTCGGCGACGTCAACAATGGCGAGCCACTAGTTTATTTTTTATTGAAAATTTTACAAATTTTATTAAAACGAAAACATTAAGGGGGGTTTTAATATAAAATTACTATAACCTATACAAACATCATGTAACATAAAATGTATCTTTTAAGAACTACAAGTCTTTCTTTCCGTGTATCCCTTTAACAGAAAGAATGTTAACAATGTTAATGCCATCTTGTGGATTTATTGTTATAATTAACAAATATAGTACTTATGTACAGTATGTTGAATGTATATATCTGTCTTGTGTCTTATCTTTCCATTCCTACAATAATTTACAGAAAAATATGGCATATTTTAGATATGGTTTGAATTGCGATTAATTACGATTAATTTTTAAGCCGTGATTAACTCGATTAAAATTTTTAATCGTTTGACAGTGTTGCGTCCCATGGACGGCTCGCTAAGGGCGCAACATAAAACGAGCCACACAAGGTACAAGTGGACACAAATTTATTTACACAACAATCAAACTCGCAATGAATATGTACAAAATGTGGATGAAGCGCGGCGTCAGGGTAAGCCCAGGCCAAAACAACAAACAAAAGGAATCTACACTTAAACCCCACCTGCTAACTAAACCCTGATCATGAAAAAGAACAAAGAAAAGACAGCCACTAACCTAGCTTCTTACACTAAACAAAACAGGAGAAAACGGGTTGAATAGAAATGAAGACTTACCCCTACTGCTTCAGTGCTCTTATTTACAGTGGTGAACAAAAACGATCCAATAATGGCAAAGACAAAAGACCTCATCGAAAAAGCGGGAGTGTATCAAACTAGCGATCAAAGCACGCGAGAGTGAATGGCGAGCAAAGAGCTGGCGAGGAGGACCGCAGCAGAATGCTGTCAAATGCGACCTCCCAGAGCATTGACAGCGGCAGGTTTTTGAAGCTTGGCGCCTTTTTTCATGGCCAATCAGCGGCGGCGATGTCGTCGGTCCGTCCGGCGTTGATCAGCTGTCGTCACAGTGGGAGTGGAAGCAGCCAGCTGGTGGAGGCGACTATCAGCTGACTGGAAGATTCTAAGAAAATTAACTATTAAACGGCCAGAGGCAGTCACAGACAGCCCTTGTTCATATACTTGTGATATCTAGCATAGAATAATGGGGGCGTAGTTTGTAGGCTGTCGGCTACTGTCAGTCATTATTGGAGCCACCTAGCCTAGCATCGCATTTGCAACGGTGTCACAACTACCTCTTTCTCACTCCCGCTCGTCTCTCTCCGTGTCTAGCAGTGTCTAGCGCGTCGTTCAACCAACGTAGCAACGCAAAGTAACGCACGCCTTTACATCTTCCGTAACAATAACAGCATTGCAAAGATGAGAAAACTAACTAATTAGATTACTCACTAATGAAAAAAAATAATGCAACGAAAGCTACGAAACGGTCGCTCATGTAGGGGGTCCAAACTATCGCTGATACCCTCCAGAATGAAGGAAAAATACTTACATTCACTGATGGATGTACACAAATGAACCTTCCCCCGCACATCTCAACACTCGGCTCAATTGTGCACCCACACTGGCAACCTGGCCCACGCCTTTCTCAGTGCCAAAACACTTAGCGCGTGTGACTCGAGACCAGAACAGGAAGTAGCTGTGTGCTGTTACCATGGAAACACATACCAGTATTGTTTTTCTGCATTTTCTATTCAAAATGCTCTTCATACATGACTACAATTTTCTTAATTCTACATACATTATGAGGCAATAACAAAATAGTAACGCAAAGACACTAAGGAAACTAACTTTAATCAGATTACTTGTTTGGAAAAATGAACGCGTAGATTCCTCGATACTGAAAAAAGTAATCAGATTACGCTATTGCGTTAGTAACGCGTTACTGACAATACTGCCACAGATGGATGCTTGCAAGCTGTGGCCACATGTGACTCTTTTCACATTTCTACAAATTGAATTTAAATGAATTCAGTGGCATCAAACTCATCTTTTGATGAGGGCCAAGTTGCAGTTTTGGTTTCCTTCAGAAGGCCATCATGTTAGCCAGCATGGGCTGCCATAACGAATTGACTAACTAACTATATAGTTTTCGTTGTTTTTTGTAGTCATTTATTTTTTTAAATATAATTACAAACATTCTATCACTTTCTTTTGTATAATATATTTTAAAATTTAAAACACACACAATAAACAGTGAATACTCTTTTTATTTGAAAAGTATTATTTGTTCATTTAATAATTTTTTGATAGTTTTCATTGTTATTTGTAGTCATTTAATGAAACATTCTATTATTTATTTTTCATTATTATTTTTTCATTTTTAAATGAAAAGTTAAAAAATATATTTTCTTTTCAATGCATTATATATTTTTAATTAAAAACACAAACATGAAAATGCATTATATATTTTTAATTAAAAACACAAAAATGAAAAAAAAAAACAGCAGATCCTCTTTTTATTTGAAAATGATTATTTATTCATTTATTAATTTTATATTTTAAAAAAAAAGCCCTGCTTTTTCTGATTTTATCTGAATCTGATTCTCTATTTCCCATTAACGACAACAAAATGCATATGATTTTACTTTTATAGGCCATGGGTGAAAGGAAAAAAAAAAGGCTAAATGCAAAATAGGGTCAATAGCTGATGCTGAAAGATATCGCTAAGCACAACATTCAGTAACTCCGATGACAATGTTTTACTGCAAATTCAGCGCATCAGCAGGAGCCGTAACAATATGAGATGGAGTTTAGATACGTGTTGGCCAGAGGAAGAGTACTTTGCATGTGTTTATTTGTTTATTTTTTCAATAAGTGAATGTACAATGTCCTGTGAGTGTTTCAGACGGGGATTCACATAGTCTTGTGAGTGAAAAGGGAAATTTAAAGGTAAAAAAAAAAAAACAATTAGTTAACTGTTAATTCTAAGGAATGAACATATTGCTTGTTCATCATTTCCAATTTTCCTGACATCTTCCATGATGTGCCAGAAGCTGATTTGATCATCTTAATTCACCAAGTATCAATGGCCCTTCTGTGTTATGACGCTGCCTCTCTCGCCTTTATTTGCTTCTCTCCTGGAACACACACGCACAAGGCCATCCATTCAAAGTCAGGCCTTATCCCTCAAAAGCATTCCCCTGAGTTCCCAGGGTACCGCCACTGCCTTGCCTGGGATTGAAGTGAGAGTCTTCAGGTGTTGCCCACTTTTAACTTGATGATGAAAGCTTCTCAGAACTCTCAGTAGAGGGCTGGTGGTCGTGTGAAGGGGGGTAGCAGTTCATTCTTGCGTCTGAAACAATCCTCACGGAAAATAATAATGCTTCCTCAAGTGTACAAAACTTGTTGTCGAATCAGGCGTATAGATGGACTGCCAAGCTTGGATTCTAATACATTTAGATGTCATTTTTAATTTTGTAAAAGGATCTTTGCTTTAGCACTGTCATTAGCACCCTAGCCACAGTAGGGTTGTATCTAAAATAATTCAGCTGACCACACAAGTCCACAGAAATGGAATGGCATTAACACAAACTATTCTATCCGTTTAGAAGATTCAGCAGTGCCTTGGCTTGTGAGTGATCCCATTTATGAGTTAAAGATATTGGACATTTGGGGTCGCAAAACAAAAACAAAAAAAAAAAAGAAAAAAAAAAAAAAGAGAATTTTAAACTTTGGAAATTTAACCATACCACTATATCCACTAGGTTAATGCCAATACACAAAGCAAAAGTCCATAAAAGAGTTAACTGAACTAGCATTGATGTTGCAATTACACATGTGACGATTACCGGTTTCAAGGCATACCGTGGTAGGAAAATGTCAAGGTTTCAAAACCGTAAAAATTTTCTGTCACACCATCCCTACGGTATTAGCTATTTTTTATGACTCAAAAGTGCATGGAGAAATTCCTCGCTTGCAGCTGCAAGGCTCAACACTCCCTCACCAGTTGTTGCTCAGTCAGCTGTTCTACATGATGGCTGGAGGAGGTAAAACTCCTGAACTTTTTCTCCAATCGAAGAAAACGAAATCGCTCGTATGGGAATACTTCGGCTACAGAAAAGTTGACGGGAGGGCCAACCGACATGTAAAACATGTTTGCGGAGGGTGGCTGACAAGGAGGCAATACCTTCAATTTTGATTTTGCATTTATACAAAAGCCAATGTTCGTAAACACTAGAGGTGAGAATCTTTGGGCACCTAATGATTCAATTACAATTCAGAGGCAACAATTCGATTATAAATCGATTATTAATGACCCCCCCAAAGACACACAGCCATTAGCTGCTTTTAATGTTTCGTACATTAATTACAAAATTGTACAAAAAGCCTCTCTGAATCAACCTTTAAAGTTGTTAAAATTGCTCCCGTTCTTCCATAATTTCCCTTCATCTACTTTCGACATTTGAAAGTTTTAAAACTGTTTTAAAGATAGATTCAAGTCAAGATTTTGCCAATTAAGTTTGCTTTGAAGGTTCGCTACAACAGCCTTCAAGGGAAGTCTACTGCTTTAAGATGGCGGCTGTTTACCAACGCCAGCAAGTCTGTCATTTCGCATTTAGTTTTCTATACATGTGCTGCTAACGCCACAGAGTCATTTCGCATCTAGTTCTTTATACATGTGATATCTACCGTAGCATTATGTGGGCGTAGTTTGTAGCGGCTGTCGGAAGCAGTCAGGTAGTATTGTTATTTATCTAGCGGCATGAGTTGAGCCAGAGCCGTGAGTTGAGTATTGTCATTAATAACAATCATGATGGTCCATTCCTCATTCATTCCGTCCCGAAGAGCGTGCTGACTGTGTTTTAGTTCTGCTTTACTTGACATATTTCAATAATCGGAATTTAGATGTTTGTGAATCGTTCTCGAATATTCCACGGCCAAATTGCGAAATATATAAGAATCGGAAATTTCGCACACCTCTTGTAAACACTGTCATGAACGTTTCCGACCAGCTACGAGATTTAACTACAGCATGTTTAGTGTGTCTAGCTGTGATAAAACATGTGTTCTTCTCTCTTTGGCAACTATGTGTGTTGAGAAAGCGAGTGTGTTTATAATGTAAACAGGATACGAGTCATAAACATCTGCTTTTTATGGTAAATAATTCAGTTATTTTTGTTCTGATAGTAATAATGTTGAGCTGTGGCTGTGCGTTTAGGCTCACCTAAAGGACTGCATTTATTTTAATTTTATTTAGAATATTTCAGTACTTTTTTGTTATTTTTAACTTAACATTACACTTATGTTGCAATTTGCTAATATGTTTTTAAAATAAAAATCCTGTTCAATGGAAAAAATTTATTTATTTTTTAACCTGAACATCTCAAAATAAAACATTTCAAAGCTGTAATTGCAGTACCGTGATACTGTGATATTCTGGCCTAAGGTTATCATACCATCAGAATGTTATACTGCCACATGCCTAGTTGAAATACAGAAATTAGAAACCTTTAAATAGTAATGATGGTTTAAAAAATGTTTAACCCTTTAAGGTCTGGGCCTATTTTGTCTGATTTTGCATGCCTTTGAAGTTGCCTTTATATTTCAAAGAAAGAATTGTTTACGATGGCCTGGTTTGGTCCCTTTTTTTGTGACACCTTGAACTTCATGTCCAAACTGTTGTTTCCTTCACTGACCAATTATAAATCATCATTTTGGGCCCAAAAAGACCAAAAATTCCAAAATCGTTTTGTCAAAATTTTTAATATTGATGTCCAATTGACAACCAAACATGCGTAACGAACCGTTTTGAAACTTTGTAATATTTATTCAACATGTTAGGATGAACATTCAACCAAAAAAAATTAGAATAAATAGTCTTATATTTGACAATTCAACATAAACAACAGGTATAGCCATAGGCGTTTTTGCCTTTATACATGCTCTAGTCAAAACAGGTTATATACAGCAGACCAAACAGTGAAGAACAGTAAAAAAATATACACCATCTAACACAAAAAGTGTTTAGAGGCCATCTCTTCATGAGTTTAGGTATTGCGGCCCATCACCTGATGAAAACTATGTACACACAATCAAGCTTCTTGAACACACATTTATATACACAAATTGAGAAGACTGATTGTGGGGAAAAAAAATATATATAACATTGGGGAAAAAAAGTATTTTCAAAAATATTTACAATAAACAAGTTAAATTTTTTTCAGGCATGCCACTCCGAAAAGCATTTTCGTCCTGGAATTAGACACAGGGCTACATCACACAGCTCACACTTCCATGGGGTGTCGGTCCTCTTTCCACCCTTCCATTTTCATTTCACTTTACTTTCATTGTCACTATAAATGTACATGAAAAAAAGTCAGTATTTATGAAAATAATAAAGTATAAAATAAAAATATATACAGCAATAAATAATAATTGAAATCTATATGTATGACAATAGAAAGAATACCATAGCTGAATATGTGCTACATCCCTAATCTTCATATAGAAAGAACACCACAAATTATAAATTCCTGCCTGGGATACCCACAGTGCACGTACGACTTTGATCTGGTATGCACATTTTATTATTATATACACAAACACACTTATATTGCATCAAAATTAACTTTGTCTTGCAATATCAAAAGAAAATTTCAAAAGAAACTTTTTCAGCATTAAAAAAAAAAAAGTGAGTTGGCTTACCTCTGCTCGTCAATGGTGCCACCCACGTGTTCAAATCCGTCACTATCTTCACTCGAGGACTCTTCCGAAGAGGACGATGATCCTCTTCCTCAAGTTGATCAAAAAGCACAATTGCTTGCGCTAAATTTAGTTTTCCATTCATTGTCAAAGTCACACAGAGTCGCTGCTCGATCTAAACGGCCGTCGCTCGCCACCTCGCTGCTTCAGAACACTCCTCCCTGTCGTCCGGTAGAACCTCGCACGGCAGTTATATTTATAAAAAAAAACCATTTTGTGCTTCCACTGTGACTTCGAAAGGGTTCGTTTGATTTGTGTTTTTTTCATGGAGCTTCCGTTTTGAAAAATGACAAGAAATGATGGAAATATAGACATAAACAAATGATCCGTGCAGCGTTTTACTGTTTTTTTGAGAGGACAATAAAACTATAAAACTTAAATGACAATATCTCACGTTCTAGTTGGTCGATTGACTTCAAATAATAACGAGAGTAAACCGCAACTTCCGCACTTTAAAACGAGACCAACCAACGGCATGTGGGTGACGTAATTAAAACGTGAGGGCGCTTCAAAGACGACGTGCGCTGAGGACGCGCCGGCGCGTCCTTCGACTCTCAAGGGTTAAGGAGAAGCAGTAATACATGCAAAAGGAGATTGCAACAATAGTTAAACACATGTATTATTTACAATGTTGGGCACGTTACTTTAAAAAAGTAATTAGTTATAGTTACTCACTACTTCTTCCAAAAAGTACCTGAGTTAGTAACTGAATTACTCTATAGTAAAAGTAACTAGTTACCAGGGAAAGTAACTATTTCCGTTACTTTAAAAAGAAGTTGTTGTACAGTATGTCTGCATCTGTTTTGCGCGTGTGTGTTTACAAAACACCGGCTCTGAAGTTTGTTTAAAAAGAAAAAAAAAAACAAAACTTTATTAACAACAAATACACGTGCGCTATTAAGCTCGAGCGTTTACGTCACAGAATGGGGATCACGTGAGACTTGACAACAACGCAGCCATATTGGAAGCAGGTCTGGCTCGCGGGACATTAAGGGCCAAATGTGAAGTAAGGTTGGCCAACCATGTTTTGGAATAATATCAATGGCTAAACAATTATAAGCATATTTTCGTTATTTTTTTTAACGCAACCCTTCCAGATTCTTTGTTTAACCCATAGCGCCCTTGACAATGAAAATGCTTTTCTTCGACAATCTTCGGAAATCTTCGGAATTGACGTCACACCGAGAACTGCGAGGGAAGTCCGCCATACACACAGTATTGTTGCATTGCATCTCGTTAAGATGCCACGGCAGTGTGTGGCGATGTATTTTTCTCAATCTAAAGAAAAGTTGTATGAGTGGCTGAAGGATAGCAGGGCACGTAAATGGACATCTTTTGTTCGCACTAAGCGAATGAATTTCACGCCATCATCGAGTCGTGTTCTCTGCTATAAGGACTTCGAAGATGCCTGCTTCCTCAACCGGTCTGCTTATGATCAAGGATTTGCAAAAAAGTAAGTGTGATTTTTGGATAGATGACTGATGACTTTGTCAAAGCAGAGCTGCCAACTGTTGTGGAACAGTGCTTAATTTGTAAATCATAAGGTGCCGGAAGGCAAAGTACATATGACAGCGCAGGGATGACGGCATGTGGACAGGTCCCGGAACATATTGTAATAGCCCGAACAGGGAAATAGAAAGGAGAGGAGCGAATGATGGCTTCCTTCACTTTATTGTGGCCACAGTTAAGTAACAAATAACAAAAATAACAGTGGACTGCTGCAACATGCAACCGCCAACTTCGCTCTCACGCCGCACTCTTTTCCTCACTTCCCGCTACGTCACCACTCTGCTGTCCGATGGCCCCTTCACGGGCCTGCTCACAGTTACGGACATTACATTATGCAGAAAATGGTGCTGAAAACAAAACGCAAATGCCCACTTGCCATGCTGTGGGACTTTCCTTTTTTTCTTTCTTTTCTATGTGCTTTTCTGACTCGTTTTGAACCATCTTCCTTCTTTTTGAAAAAGACAGTAAATGCAATAGTCTTGAAATACCGTTTGATCCTGGCTGCTTGCTCCCAAGATGCCGCACATTTCAATTTTTTTTTTTAAATGTCAGCAGTGTGATTTGTTGGTCCAGCTTCTCAGTGCACCATTATTATTTTATTTTATACTGTAATGTCGTAACTGCGTGTAATATTCTGATATGTTTTTCGAGGTACCCTGATGTGCACGCAACGTTACTCTTGTTTTGGTCACGTGACACGGGAGTGTGATAGAGAGGCACAGGCATTATCTATCGCTCCGCACAGCCTGCCGGGAGCCCCAAGCTGTGTTCGTACTGTTAGCTTCATGTGTTAATAGAGAAACAAAGTTGTCAGCACGTCATGTGTTTGATACCTTTGTCAACAAAAAGCTCATAACAAGACACTATGCACGATCCGTTTAAGAGACGCTGGGACTGGAGAGCTGTGAGTAGTAGGAGGCGAGGGGGAGATGAGGAGAAGCAAAACTTTGCAGTCGAATGTGGCGGCAGTCCGCTATTACAGTATTTTGTTTTCTTATTGTTGCTACAATAAAGTGGAGAGAGCCATCAACGACTCATCTCCTTCTTTCCCCCAATGTTTTTATATTATTATTTTATATGCATGAGAGCTGCCGGATCTGCCAAAATGAACATGAAGTCAGAATTTTTTTTTCTTTTTTTTTAAACAATGTCATCAGATAGACAAAAACATAAAATTATGTGCAAATGCCTGCATTTTCAAATCATGGAAATAATAACAGCCTATATCTTACCAATCTTGTAATCTTGATGGGTCTTGTCTCCATTCCATGTCAGGTAGTCCAGGCACATTGTTTGCATCCTGATTAGCATCTGGCTAATACATGTTAGGTCCAACATAAAATTCCAAGCTCCTCTTCTTCCTCTAACTCTTCAAAAACTTGGATCTCCATTCTCCTCCCTTGCGCTCGATCTATCGCTTATATCGCTGTTGGAATCATTGTTTGAAGGGCTTTGTATGGCGGCCGTATGGAGCGCTGCCATCGCTGTTCTCGGTGTGACGTTTCACTTCCGGGTTCGTCCCCTTTCAGGCTCGAACTTCGGAAACGCGATTATTTTGTCAAATATACAACATATGAATTATTTTTTTCATGCTTTATTTGTTGGAAAATGTTTAATTACTTTAATTGTAACCCTATTTGGCATGTTATGAAATTACTTCACATTTGGTCTTTAAACTTTAACTTGCCAGTTCAATAAGGAGACAAACTCGTTACTAAGGTGAAGAACAGATATGCAATCAAACTTATAAACAATGTTGACCCTTACGAGCAAGCCGAAGACAAATGGAGTAATGATGTCACAATTACGCGAAATGGACATTCTGCTGTATTTATTGTTTGGTGTATGTTACTAAACTCATCAGCGATTCCGAAATTACAAATCGCTACAAAGCTACGAACAGTTTTGCTGCGGATGGGTGCAGGACCTGCACATTATAACCGTATCAAACGGCAATTCCACGGTTCTTGCAAAGGTAGGCTATGTGTGTTTACTATTTTCATTGCCACTGATTGCACCCCAAGTCTTGGATGACAAATTAACAAAGCAGAGTAGACTCGCTACGGCTGGTAGTTCTTCTTTTGACCGTCAGTAACGGTAACGGCGGAAAAAATAATTAGTTAGATTACCCCTTTACTGAAAAAATAACGCTGTTATGTAACGGCGTTATTTATAACGGCATTATTCCCAACGCTGATTATTTACACCTTGTGAAAGCTTTTGCCTATTCCTGCTTCACAGGGCTACTTTTATTTATCCCAGATTGCTTCATTTTCAACTTCCTTCTTTTAGTTAATTTCCTTAATTCACCGAAACAACTTTTAGCGTGTACCTTTTTGATTCATATAACACATATAGCTATAACTAGACCTCGAAGACAATCTTCTTTCAAGAAATATATGGAAAAAAACCTCAAATTAATTTACGCTCGCAGTTAATGGCTAGATACTTCTCCTGTCAAGAATTCATAGCTTTTACCCTTTCATGATGCTATTTGTTTTGTGTATGGAAGTAAATCTTTGTCATCGGAGTTTGAATATGAAATTCCTTACACTTAAGTTTGTCATCATTGAAATTCAGATTCAAATCAATAAATCAGTTGCGAAAATATTCAGTTGCAACATCCAAGCAGAAGCAATCAATCTCCCTCTTACTACCGATGGAACGTACCTGTGACTGTATGCCTGAATGTCCGATAAAATGACACAAGCAGTGATTCCTATCCTTAGGTACTCTGATATTGCAAGTGAATTTTTTGCAACTCCATTATTTGAAGCTGAATTTTGGTGAATAAATATGTGTGACGGGATTTTTGCGTGTGAACTTTTTGACTGAGATTTGTACAACAGAATTTTTATGACTGAATTTTTTACAACTGAATTATTTGCCACCTTTTTCTTGTGACTGAATTTCGCAACTAAAACTTTTGCAACTGAAATTTTAATACTGACAAAATTCAGCTAGAATTTCATATTCAAATTCCAGATTCATTTCCTTCATTGCGCCAGAAAATCAACCTTACCTGAACCATATATTAAAGGGCAACTTAAAAGACAACTTGAAGACAACTTGATTTGCTTTAAAAAAAAAAAAAAAATCTCAAAGTGAACTGGAAGAGGAATCAAAGCCTCTGGTTATACTAACTTGTTGAATTTATCAAAAGTGACAGAGTAATTTGTGTCACACAGGACTGTGTCGTGAGGAGGAGGAGGGTTGATGAAACCATCAGGCAAGGAGAGAGATGCGCACACTTCTACTTTTGGTTGGGAGCGAGGCTTTAGAAAGGCGCAGCGTGCGTCTCGCTTTGCACTCATCGACGCTTTGAAGAGAAAAAAAAAATCAAGAAGTCAGGATGTAGACGGCACACCAATCCTGCCCTCCCCACCGGACAGACTCTAGTAGTCTCTTTCTCTCTCTCTGTCTCTCTCTCTCCATCCATCCAGCAGCCTGTATACGCTGTGCTTGTCGGCGCAGGAGGCTGTGGATCCGCCAGCAGAGGAGAGGTGCTGTCCGCCGCTTCTTCCCGCTGGATGGACCGCCGTCTCTGCTCAAGATTACCACCCTGGATTTAACTCCAGTTTAAATGGTGAGTTAATTGCTTTATTTATGCCTGGAAATATATCTATCACATCGCACTGTGTTTAGGTGATGGAAACTTTAAAATTTGGCAATTAAGGGGATTGAAAAAATATCTTCTCATTGACTTTCCCCTCATTTTACAGCAAAGGTGACTACATTTAATGTGTAATCCTTCAAAACTGAACATATACTGTACATCAGCATTCAACAGGTTTGAATTTTCTTCCCCCTGCTTGGGTTTTCCTCAGTTACTACAGCTATACCCACCGCAAATCACAAATATATGTAATAAGATCACGAGAATTTCTAAATGGTCAATCCTTTGGTTTGAAGGTGAATACAAATACTGTAGTTGTTTTCAAAATGTGCCCTAAAATTGACTTGTAAGCAGTCCATAGTAGACCTATTCTTATTTTTCCAAAAGTCAGGTGCAATATACTCCAACTTGTCTGTGACATTACTGAATTTACTTAAAGAAAACACACGGATAACCACAGATGCAAATGAACTTATAAATTATTAATATGAATTTTTACAAGACCTGCATCCCTGTATTCTTGCAAATTCACCTATTTGCTGATTTTTTTGGATCATGAAAAGGCTCCTTGAGGACACAAGATGCTGCCAAAAGCCCTGTCTTGGGCAAAAGTACCCATAGAGGTATTGCTTGCAATTTCTCACTATTTGCGACGGTGTTGATGGCAGTGAAGGTGAAAAAAGATGGACCCAAATGAAGGTATGCAAGGCAGGAGTGTACAATTGACTTCAAAAATACATATTCACAGAAATTTAAAAAGGCAAACAGGGAACTTAGAATTACAAAAAATTAAAATGAATGAGATAAAAAAATAAATCAAAACTGAAAGTAATAAAGAAACAGGAAATAAACCTATTCTGACAGAAAACAAAATGGTTAGGTTTTCTGCACATGACTAATGAAAATCAGAAAACAAACCAGCAAAAATGAACTGACTTAAAGAAACAAAGGCACAAACTGATGAGACGAGACACACCTGGACTAGACACTAGTGGCTGGTGATCAGATTGGTTAACACAAGGTAAATAGCATACAAGAACAGGTGGAAGTGAAAACATCAATTGACAACACATTAATGAAGGACTGAGGAAAACAAGGCATAGTATGAAAGGAAAGTACTGTTATTATAACCTGAACAATAAATACATAACATACTGGCTATTCATTTAGTGCTAATGTTGCTAATGTTGCTCTTCTGGCAGATGTCAGCTGATTTTGAGGAAGCCTGAAGGTGAAGAGATCTTTTTCCAAGACTTGCCATGGCTACGGGAGTCGCTGCCTGGCTTCCTTTCGCACGGGCAGCAGCCATTGGCTGGATGCCCGTCGCTAGCTGCCCCATGCCTGTGGCGCCGAGAGACCACCGTCGCCGACAGGACGAGCTTATTGTCCTGAACGTGAGCGGCCGTAGATTCCAAACGTGGAGGACAACTCTGGATCGGTACCCAGACACCCTACTCGGCAGCTCTGAGAAAGACTTTTTCTACAACGAGGAAACCAAGGAGTACTTCTTCGACCGAGACCCCGATGCCTTTCGGAGCATCCTCAACTTCTACCGGACTGGGAAGCTGCACTACCCACGGCACGAGTGCATATCAGCCTATGACGAGGAACTGACTTTCTTCGGCATCATCCCGGAGATCATCGGCGACTGCTGCTATGAAGAATACAAAGATCGGAAGCGGGAAAACCTAGAGCGACTTCAAGACGACCTGGAAGAGAATAAGGACGTCAAGCTGCCTCACATGAACTTCAGAGAGACCATGTGGCGTGCTTTTGAGAACCCTCACACCTCCACCATGGCACTGGTGTTCTACTACGTCACCGGCTTCTTTATTGCTATCTCTGTTATCACCAATGTGGTGGAGACGGTGCCGTGTGGTTCTACCGCCACCCAAAAGGACATGCCATGCGGCGAGCGCTACACGGTGGCGTTCTTCTGCATGGACACAGCCTGCGTCATGATTTTCACGGTGGAGTACCTTCTGCGCTTGTTCGCCGCCCCGAGCCGCTACCGCTTCATGCGTTCTGTGATGAGCATTATCGATGTGGTGGCCATCCTGCCGTACTACATCGGCCTGGTAATGACAAACAATGAGGACGTGAGCGGCGCTTTCGTCACACTGCGGGTTTTCCGAGTCTTTCGCATCTTCAAGTTCTCACGCCACTCGCAGGGCCTGCGTATCCTGGGCTATACGCTCAAGAGTTGTGCTTCAGAGCTGGGTTTTCTGCTCTTTTCTCTTACCATGGCAATCATTATCTTTGCGACGGTCATGTTCTATGCTGAGAAAGGCTCCAGCTCCAGCAAGTTTACCAGCATCCCAGCCTCTTTCTGGTACACCATCGTCACCATGACCACACTGGGGTAAGTTATTAACATCATATACGCTCTCTCTCTAAGAATGCCAGATTTACATCAAATGCAGGGGATCATCACATTATTACAGTCCTTACATTCACTTTGTACTAAATAATTGGCTTTCACTTGGAATTTCAGGATGCCATCAAAAGGCAATCAAGGCCATATTCTCAAGTGGGCTAAAGTCAGAAATGACAGAGACCTGTCAAATCAAGTCAAGTGTTTTTTTAATATATTTAGCCCTAAATAAAAAAAAAATGTCTTCAAGGGCTTTAGTCGAGTAGGAACCACTGATAAAAATGATCCCTTTTTCATGATTTCCACGCAAGAAAATGTGCAGAATTGACACAATTTTTTTACCTAAAATGGTTTTTCAGGACGTGGCAATGCGTCTGAGGAAGTGGTCTTCAAATTTGTCATTTGTGAGCCATTCAACAGAAAGGCAGTGAAAGTGAAAACATTCCTCTTTGCCAGGGATTTGGGCAAAACAAATATGCTGAAAGGTAGGACATGGCCACTAAAAGTACAGCCAGAACACCATATGTCCGCCCAAGTCTAAAAAATAGCTGTACTGTAGTTCTTGTTTAGACTCTGAATGGGTGGGAGTTAAATGTATTTTCACCATGAAAACTGCACAAGGAGTCATGTGAATTTTAAAATCATCAATTTCACTCATCCACCATTTGATGCGGTTTCTCCATAACTTGTGCGTCAAGCGTTGTTTCTTCGTCTTACACAAGCAAAAGACTTGCCAGTTGCGGCTTGTTGGCAGGCACCCGGAGTTTATGTAAGCAACAGTGAAAATGAAGTCGATATGCTTTTGCTTACACTTTGTTGCAAACACGGCAGTTGGCCGACAGTTGGCTACGTTGGCCGACTGTCAGTTCAGTGTGTCACAAGCAGGTGGACTTAACTTGACCTTCTTCAAACTTTTGAATGCATATGTCCAACTGTGCAATGTTTAACTCTTAGGTGATCCTGTTTTAAGCCTGACAATGTTAAGGCGGTTTTGATATTGTCAAGTGTCATCTTTGTCTTATAATGTCAAAATGTGAACATCGTGAAGATGATGAACGTTTAAATACCAATTGTAATTGAACCAAGAAAATAATTGGTTAATTTTGGATTTCAGCTTCTAGTTAGAGAACAAGCCGTTAAAAATGTTCGGAAATATTGAACACCTGGTCATCGCAGTCAAATGATTTGCGAAAATCAATTTAGGTTGTAGTGCATTTTTAGCCATCTGGAAATTTCACCCAGAAGTCACATATCCTTAATGTTTTCTTACATCTTGGAGCATGATTTCAGCTTATAAATTCCAAAAGTTTGCCCGTAACTGCAATAAAGCATTTCATTGTGTTTTCAATGCCATTGTTCAGGTACATCTAAATTTATAAATCATAAACTTTTCCGACACCATCACGAGAACCATACATTTTACGACACACGCTTAACAACTTAATGAAATAAGAGTGGTTGTTTTTTATATTGTGGTTTATTCCAACTGCTAACCTCCCTCAAGCAACATATTTATGACTTTGGTGTTCAGTGTAAGAAAACAACAACTGCTTTGTGAGAAATTGATTTAAAGGCGCCATAAAGTCCGCAGCAATGTGTGTTGAGCCCGAAGGCAAAGAGTCCCATGAGGCTTCTTCTGTCACATTTATTATGATTCAACACACTTAATATTTCACAAGCTGGCCGAGCTCCGTGGCCGTGACCCGCGGGGCGAATGAGAAGGTACTGCTGAAGTTGGTTGCAAAGTGAATGAATGATAGTCTCGACACTTTCTTTTAATGAGAGCCAATAAACTATTATTAATTCAAAGGCATATTTTGCCATAAAACTTTGAAATGGACCTAATTAGCCTGTGGTATAGCTAATAAAGTGAACTTAGATTCTAGATTTTGGATATTGATCTCATGCTTTTCAGCGTGATTCTTACTCAACACACAACACTGCTACTGACGGCGATAGATGTCCATACCATTGAAGTGGGAGCATTGGCTGCCACCCTCCCAGTACATATCAATATATTATATCATATATTGTACAGTATATCCAAGACATAGAGACTTAGGCGGAGTTTGACTTTTGTGGCGGGGGAGGTGGCAAAAACATGTTGATGACCCTGAAACACAGTGTCAGCAATAAAATGAATTACAAGATATATGCTTGGATAGTAGCTTAGCCCGGGCTCAGATTGAGTCCCAACTGTGTGTGTGCGCACGCATGTTTTTCTGTCTTACTGAGTGGAGAAGTAGACGCCGCATCCTTTTGATAAAATATTCCAGCCAGGAATATTTATAATAATACGCTGACAACGAGTGGTTTTTTTTTTTTTTTTTCCCATCATTTTTGAGGGGAATTCTAAGTCAGGCTGCTTAGTACAGCTGTTCATTGAATATGGTACGCCCGGTGGTGGCTCTGTTGTACAATTAACGTCTTTAGGTTGGCAAACTGAAACTTCCCTCACCATTTTGGCGGTGCTCTCTGGCATTTCATGGTCCAAATCTTCAATCCTTGGTTCTCGCATAGTAGTTGTTATAGCTTTTGAAAGCTGTGGTTTGAAATAATTATGAATATCCATCTTGCATCTTCTGTCCTCATGTGGTTTTGGCTAAGCAAAGCAAATGACCGTCTCTAAGGTGCTAGTCACATGATCTGTTCGAAAAATATGCTTTACATGTTTTACAACCTTTATAGACAACATTTTGCCAGCAAAGTATTATTTTAAAATCATATATAAAGTCAATTACAAGCAATGACATTTTCGGCCACTGAGGGGGCTATGCTCCCCCCATTCACCCGGCCCCTGTTAACTCATTCACTCCCAGCCATTTTCACCGGAGCAACCCCCTTCACTCCCGGCCGTTTTTCTGGATTTTGACTGATTTTACAAGGCCCACAGAAAATTCAGTTCTATTGCTATATAAACATGGAACCCACCAAAAGAAAGATTAGACTCTCTTCTTTCAGCAGGAAAAAAAAGTTAGTTCATATCTTTTTCCATTCTTCATCCATCAGCATTAGAAAAAAGCTTAGTTTTTTTAATTTTTCAATTTCTGATGAAAAACCAGAGAAATTGAGCTTTTTGTAAAGCATACATTTGAAACATAACTTTGACCTAAACGCAGCTATTTTTTGCTTTTGTTCATCATCTGAATAATGTTTTCCTTCCACAAAATAACATAAACAACGAGACAAATAGAGCTTTTGATAACAAAGTAACAATTTATTTACACATAACTAAACTATTGAACTGAGAGATGACGCTGTTGTGCGCGTTACTGGCTGAGTCACGAGACACTAGAGAGACATGAGCGGCCGAACACGGCAAAGCGAACTCTACTCAATGAGCAACACAGACTCAACAACATCATCCGCTACACTGGTGATCCCGATCGTTCTGCTCGGATGTCCAACGCCTGGCATCCTGGACGTCCTCCGGATTGTTCTGCTCGGTCGTCCGCTGCCTGGCGTCCTCGACGTCCTCCTGGTCGTCGCGCTTGGTCCTTTATCGCCTGGCGTCCCGGACCTCCTCCCGGTCGTCCTGCTCGGACTTCCCACACCTGGCGCCCTGGACGTCCTCCTGGTCGTCCGTTCGGTCGTCTTCGACCGGCGCCCTGGCCGTGCGGCTCGACCGTTCATTCAGTTAAATCGTGTTGCGCCTGGTGTCCTGTGTGGGTGGATTCTGGGGGGGACCTGTGTGGTGACCGCTGTCTCATGGCTTGTGTGGGGCATGTTGTGTTCCTGGAGGGGGAACTGGTTTGGCCGCGCGCGTTTCCAGCTGGGTCGTTCTCCACATTTTTCTCACACTTCTTGCCTCTTCCGACTTCCGTATACTGACATATGACTTCTTACCAAATGCCCTACTGCTCTCCAGTGGCCAGTTTTATTGCTTTAAAATGAATTTTGACCATTGTGCTTTGGAGTGAAGTTGCATCAGAACCTAGAGATGTCTCTTGTGAAAAAAAAACGTAAAAAACGTATAAATACGTTTTTGGGATAGTGAAACAAAAAATTTAACGTATTTATACGTTTTTGGGAGCAAATGAGTTAATTTCCGCGTATGATCAAAGAGATATGTCCTAGAGGTGCTGTTACACTATGATGACTGAAAAATGGCTGTTGTTCACTTTTTCGGCATTATTTTGCATCTCCCACTTTATTGTTCTAAAGCCACAGAGAAAAACTAGGTGGAGGTCTGTGTCGTTATTGGGCTGTAATCGAGCCCACCAGTCCAGATGAAACGATTTGTCATGTCACGCCTCATTTGGTTCGTAATTAAAAGGATGATATGACCTTGTAACTTTTTACAGAGCTGGAAGTCGCTACGTTTTTGCTTGCTTGTCGTTTTTTGACTAAACAAAAACCAGAATTGGTGTGACTAGGGATGGACGATTAATTGAATTTATTGATTGATTTAATTTTATTTCTCACATTGTAGACGTCTTCTAGTTGCCTTTAGCAACATTGTTGCGTACACAACGTAGTATTGTTTTTTTTTTTTTTTTTTTGGGGTGGGGGGTATGTTTCCAAGCACATATATTTATTGTCGTCTTACCTCACCTTCTGAAGTTTACATTTGAAAAGGCAAAGAGAGAACCGAAGGAGCTAATGGTTCAATTAACCGAGCAGTTTGATAACTATTTCTTTCATTTAAATTTTAAGATTTATTATATTTAACTACATTTGACTAAGATTAAAGTAATTGTATGTATGGATGTTTATGTAAGTTATTGCTGGGTAAAAAAAAAAAAAAAATCAAACAAACAAAAAAAAACAACAATAAAAAAAGTAAAAAAAACATGGAGCTAAACTTTCTCTGAATAATGCTATTGTCCTTTTTTAATAAAAGGGGGAAAAAATGGATTGAAATCAGAAATGTTATCCTGAAGCTAAATTCTTGACTCCTTTTAGTGATTGCTTAATAGTCATTGTTCTATGCTATTTGAACACGTGTGTCTGCATTGCTAAGGTCCTTTACAGTCTTCTGAATTATACTCTCGCTCATTTAAAAAAAAAAAGAAAAAAACAACCTGATAGACATACCAAGGTGAAACCTTATGCAAAATTGCACGGCAACAGTCAGATACGATGTCTTTGAGTGAGACAGCATTATATCTGAACAACAATAGACTATCCAAATGCTCAGAAAAAAAGAAAGAAAATCAACCGCATTGCCAGCCAAGGACATCCTCTGAAAAAAATATAATACTGGATGTACGTTCAAGGCTTAGGCAAAAAGGTAACACCAAAATTGTATTGAGGAACTTTCACAATCTGTCCCCCACATTTTTTTCTTTAAAGTATATTAAAGGTTTGAATGTGAAATTCCATTTAGACAAATATAGTTTAATATAGTCCCAGTGCAGCCCCCATGTAAAATGATAATAACAATATCCTCTCAGTATTCCGTTGCTGACAGCCCACCACATTCCAACTGCCTTTGATCGTAATAACTAAAATGCATTTGTCTTCTTTATTCCACTAACTTTGCAATGCTGCCTTTTGATTTTTTCATACCAATCGTCCAGAGCTAAGCTGTTAAAAGAAAAACAGCAGTTCGGTGTAAACAAAAATTATTCACGGATGATGCTTGGAATTAACAACGTGTCTTCATATGCGTATGTTCACAGTAGAGTTCAGCAATTAGCCCATCTGTTAATACAATATACTGTATATAGTGTATAAAGTGAATTTCTGATTACCTTGTAGTATTTGTTATGCATTGCGGTGAGTTTGTCTGCCTCTTTGTCCGGAGGTTCTTGCTTTAACACTAGGAAAAACTTGGCAGGTTGGCTTGAGGTAGAGAGAATAAACAAACACAGAGAAAACAGGAATGATGGGTAGACAATAGGAAAAACAACAGCTGTGTCAACAACAGTAATAGTCCAATGATGACAGCAACAACGATGTTGCTGGCCCACTCCCAACCTCATCACAGCTGATAATAAGCAGATAAATGTAAAGGCGCACCTCCAGAAGCTGAGCGCACCAGCCACAGGAGAGGGAAAGACAAATAGAAAAAAGCTAGTAAATACCATAGTATTAGGTGTGATGTCATTGTAAACAAGGTGAGAAAAGGACGCGAGAAGGATAGTAAGAAGAGAAGAAGCAGAGTTTGGTGATTGAAAGGACATTGCTCAGCTGTCAAGGCCTATGGCAGCATACCTATGAGAGGAGACAGAGTAAGACTGAGTCTGGGTTTAGAATTCTATTAGGTTGAAAGGCCACCAACGTCTTTAAGTGTTTCTCAAAGTGTAACCTTTTCTAATGGCAAAAAATTATAATTATCTGGGGGCGTGATCATAACAGCAAACTCATAAAGAAAAAAGCACCACTAGCTACTAAGTTGGCATTGGAAATGTAAACAATTAAGCCTCATTGGTAGCGAAACTAATTGTAAGGGGGGTTTTACTTTAAAGGAATTTTCAAAACTAGCAGCAGCCTAGTGTGAAGGTTTCAACGGCTACCCATGCTTAGTGTATGTGGGAAGGGACTTGTTGGCGAAAATGAATCGCGGCGGCCTTTTTGAACAGAGCGGAGAGTCTTGAGATAATTTTGAACTGAGGCCAAAACAGAGACTTACTTTATTTTCACAGAGCTAACGAGCTGACGTCAACAATGCAATAGCAGAAGGGCAGGTGTACTTACAGTATATCTGTGCGATCAAGCTGTTTCGGTAGAAGGATATACGCAATTCACGACTGCCAAAACCTTCATAAATACGCTTTTTCAAAGTTTTGTGAGCTCTGGGACACTCGAAAAATGACTGTCACACCTCTCGTTGCTAAACTAAAGGATACTTCAATGTGCGTCAGTGTGGAAATGTAGTTCGCGAATAACAACAACAACAAAAAAAACGTTACCATCTTACCGACATTAGTAAAACTCTTTACATGGCAATCATAATGTCCCCTACTGAAATACGAAAAGTTTTTTTTTTTTTGTCCAACAATGAAATATTGGTGGTTGCGACTATAGTAAATATGTTTGCTAGAGTCCACCCGCTTTTCACTTTCTGGCAGTGTCTACGTCAGCCTGCGTGGCTCCTCCCGTTTTGCCCTTGCCGTGCACCTTTCACACTAGTCTGCCGTTAGTGTGAAACAGCCTTAAGTTACAGTGGTATGAAAAGTATCTGAACCTTATGGAACGTTTCTGCATAAAATTGCCATCAAATGTGATCTGATCTTTGTCAAAATCACACAGATGTAAAAACAGTGTCTGCTTTAACTGAACCCACCCAAACATTTATAGGTTTTCATACTTTAATGAGGATAGCATGCAAACAATGACAGAAGGGGGAAAAATAACTAAGTGAACCCTCTGCCTAAGGAGACTTAAACAGCAATTGAAACCAATTTTTACCCAAAAATTTAATTCAGGTCTGAGCCCAATCACTGAAGAGTGGTTTAAAGCTGCCCTGCCCACTATAAAAGACACACACCTGGTAAGAATTGTCTTGATGAAAAGCATTGTCTGATGTGCATCATGGCTCAGTCAAAAGAGCTGTCTGAAGACCTGCGATCAAGGATTGTTGATTTGTATGAAGCTGGGAAAGGATACTAAACCATCTCTAAAAGTCTGGATGATCATCAATCAACAGTCAGAAAAGTTGTCTACAAATGGAGAGAGTTTGGCACTGTTGCATCTCTCCCAAGGAGTGGCCATCCACCAAAGATGACGCAAATAGTTCAGTGCAGAATACTCAGAGAGGTAAAAAAAAGAACCGTAGAATGTCTGCTAAAGACGTACAGAAATCACTGGCAAAGTCAAATATCTCGGTGCACACATCAACTATATGTAAAACTATGGCCAACAATGGTGTTCATCGGAGGACTCCACAGAGAAAGCCACTGTGGTCTAAAAAAACATTGTTGCTCATTTATTGTTTGCAAAAAGGCACTTGGACACTCCACAGAGGTTTTGGCAAAATATTTTATGGACTAATGAAACCAAAGTTGAATTGTTTGGGAGTAACACACAGCGTCATGTGTGGAGGAAAAATGGACCAGCTCACCAACATCAACACCCCATCCCCACCGTGAAGCATGGTGGAGGGAGCATCGTGATTTGGGGCTGTTTTGCTGCCTCAGAGCCTGGACAACAAGTTTATCAGGATGGTAAATGGTGTTATACTTGTGTAGCGCTTTTCTACCTCTCAAGGTACTCAAAGCTTTACACCACATTGCCATCTACCTACTGGTGACACAGCACCAGGAGCAATGCGGGGTTCAGTATCTTGCTCAAGGATACTTAGGCGAGTTCATCAGGGTGGAGAATCGAACCCACAACCTATGGGTTGGGGGACAACTACTCCACCACTGAGCCACGCCATCCCCTGATGTTTTGCTGGAAAGCCTGAGGCCGTCTGTCAGACAGTTGAAGCTAAAAAGAGGATGGATGCTGCAGCAAGACAATGATCCAAAACACAGAAGTAAATCAACTTCAGAATGGTTTCAGAAGAACAAAATACACGTGGAGTGGCCAAGTCAAAGTCCAGACTTGAACCCCATTGAGATGCTGTGGCATGACCTAAAGACAGCGATTCATGCCAGACATCCTAGGAATCTGACTGAACTACAGCTGTTTTGTAGAGAAGAATGGGCCAAGATTAGTCCTGATTGATGTGCCAGACTGATCTGCAGCTACAGGAAGCATCTGGTTGAAGTTATTGCTGCCAAAAATATTAAATGTGATGGTTCACTTACTCATTTTTCCCCCTTTTGTCATTGTTTGCATACTATCCTCATTAAAATATATATTAAAAAAAAAAAAAAACTATAAATGTTTGGTGGTTTTAGTTCAGGCAGACACTGTTTTTCCATCTGTGTGATTTTTGACAGCGATCAGATCACATTTGATGGTGATTTTATGCAGAAATGTGAGAAATTCCAAAAGGTTCAGATACTTTTTCATACCACTGTACCTGATTACATACAGGTCAATTAAAAGTCAAAAACATCAAGTAAACTTTCAATCTCAAATGTTGCTAATTCTTTCTCACTTCTGAATCATCTCAGGTGCCAAACCTCCCTTTGCTCTGCTTCTGTTCGCTTATCCTATGACTTGCTGCTTGCAAACAACTGTCCTCATATTGTATTAACATTTTATTTAGACCCCTAAAATGGGATTAAAATCTTTTATAGGAGTGTCCTGGTCAATGTGACAATACATCATCAGTAGGGCAAAAATAAACACATCTCACAATAGTGTCAGCCCAGTTCAAGTTCCCAATTAATGGGTGAACAATCAAATGCTTGCTGAATTCTTTCCTGGAAGTTTATATTCAACCACAGTTATAGCAAAGCTCCTGAAGCCTAAGGTAGATCAACGTGAAGTCACAACGTGAACCCTTTGATGAATGTTTCTCCTCTGGTCTCTTGCAAATGAAATTAGAAGCACCACAATTGCTGTCAGGTCATACTGAACCTACTAACGAGCTGGTTTTTGGCTCAAGAGCTGTATGTTTGACGCCCTGGTCTTTGTCACGTGACCATAGCTAGAGGCAGTTTAAAGAGATACTTCCCGAGGTATTGTTGCACTTGGATAAAGTTAGAGAGATAGTGAGAGGCAGATGGAGAAGAAGCTGATAAATCCCAACTAAACCCTTTCTTTGCTGAAGGGTTATTTCGATTCATAAAGAGTGCATATTTTCTTTACATGACACATTCTAATATCATTTTTTGCCAGTTCTCTCTGCCTTCAACATGGTCATGCAGTAACAAAGTCAAAATCTCAGTTTATTATGCACACTCTCATTAATAATTCACAATCCACATAAAGCCAGTGGGATCCAGTTTCTATTTTATTTTGCTCTCTGACTTGAGTTAGGCTATGTAAAATCTTAGCAAATTTAACACACACACACAGAAAAAAAATAATGGTAACACATTTCAATAAGGGTCCCTTAATTACCATTAGTTAATGCATTTTAGACAATAACTCATGTTTAAGTAACATGACAATAATTGATATAATTGCTTATCCAACATTTATTAATATATTAATTGGGGCTGTCAAAATTATCATGTTAACGGGCGTTAATTAATTTTTTAAATCAATCACATTAAAATATTTGACGCAATTAACGCAGATGCCCCACTCAGACAGATTTAAATGACAGTACAGCGAAACGCTCGCCTGTTGTGTTTTATGGAGTTTTTCCGACCTCTGCTGGCGCTTGGGTGCGACTCATTTTATAGGCTTCAGCACCCATGAGCATTGTGTAAGTAATTATTGACATCCACAATGGCGGGCTACTAGTTTTTGTTTTTTTTTTGATTGAAAATTTTACAAATTTTATTAAAACGAAAACATTAAGAGGGGTTTTAATATAAAATTTCTATAACTTGTACTAAAATTTTTCTTTTAAGAACTACAAGTCTTTCTTTCCATGGATTGCTTTAACAGAATGTTAATGATGTTAATGCCATCTTGTTGATTTATTGTTATAATAAATACAGTCCTTATGTACCGTATGTTGAATGTATATATCCATCTTGTGTCTTATCTTTCCATTCCAACAATAATTTACAGAAAAATATGGCATATTTTATAGATGGTTTGAATTGCGATTAATTGCGATTAATTATAATTAATTAATTTTTAAGCTGTAATTAAGTCGATTAAAATTTTTAATCGTTTGACAGCCCTAATATTAATAACATGAGGTAATGCATTAGTTAATGCATTAGTCAATGCATTAGTTAATTCATAAACAGACAGTAACTAATGGTTTGGTAAAATAAAATAAAAAAAATAGGCCTATATAGGGTTAGTAGGATTTAGAGTTAGGGTTTGTTAACGTAGCATTTTAATTTCTTAGTTAAGGGACACATGTGCTACACTTTACAATAAGGGTCCAAAAAGCATTCAGTACTGGTTAATAAACGTTAAGGGAGGGCACTTAAGCATTTATAAATTCTTAGTTAAGGGACACATGTGCTACACTTTACAATAAGGGTCCAAAAAACATTCAGTAATGGTTAATTAAGGTTAAGTAATACTTATGAGCTACGTTCACTTGAAATAATACCATACTTAAGGTTAGGTTAGCAGCACCCAAAGACTCACAGAGCAATGTTAAAATAACATAATCACTTACTAGTACCAGTATACATTAATAATTATTTATGAATGCACTAATGTATATGTGAATTAATGTTAAGTAATGTATTATATATATTATACTGTATATTATAACCTAACATTGAAACATCAACATTGTAAGTCGAGAAACCAACGTATCCTGATTCCTGTCTATTTTCTAGCATGACACTGCAAGGAATTTCGGAGCACATTGCTCCATTTGAAACACTCCTCAAATGTCACGAACACATTACAGCCCCTGGTCCAGGTTCTCAAAAATTGCTCCGGGTTTGCTGCACAAATCTCACCCAGACTCGTCGAAGTGCATCCTCTTTTGGAAATTTATATGTGGGGATCTGTAAATCTCAATTTGCAACACTCTTGCATCCACTGACAATGCAATAGTTTGGCATTTTGTGGCGGAAAGCTCAACCTGTAAGACACGACAAGTCGACAGTCTTTCTACTTCCGTTCCCGCTTGTAACGTAATCTCCGAAAACTGCCGAGAATACCCGATCGCGACGTTTAAATTTGCATTTCAGTAACTGACGACACGTGAGACTGATAGTTAAATGCCTATAAAAACACTATGCCACTGCATTATTTTAAAACAGCTTTGGATTCTGTAATATTTCATTGTACAGTAGTATCTCTACATACGAAGTTAATTCATTCCAGGACCTTGTTTGTAAGCCGAAATGGTTGTATGTCCAGCAGAATTTTCCCACAAGAATGCATTATAATTCCATTAATTCGTTCCACAGCCCGAAAACATACACTAAATCCTTAATAAATACTACTGGTACTATTACAAATGGCAATAACACATAGCAAAACAAATAAATTATGAATTAAAATCAGAATGATAATACAGTATAATAATAATAATACTGATTATTATTATTATTCCTGTAATGATGTAACAAATCGGGTTCTAATGTGTTTTGCGTGTGCCTGACTGCACCGCGTGGCTGACGTGATTGATTGAGATCGGTGCGGTACAGATTTTACTTTCTCTTTTAATGTTCTGTTGTTGTTGACGTCAACTGCGGCGGACAGTAGGCGTGTTGTGTTGCACAAGTTCTGAAATAAATTATTAAAAACCTGACGAATTTGGCGATTTCTTTGGCGATGTTACATTCCAAGTCCATATTGTTTCCATCTTCATTTCAACGGTAAGCATCACCTTTTTCCATTTTTCACCACCTGCACTAACCTTCTTGGAACCCATGTTGATTTCTCTCACAAGAAAATCCGCCGTGTGTCTGTCTTGCAGGAAAACAAAGAAACTCCAGCGCTGTCATAAATCGGCGTATTTCGAGCACTTCATCGGATGTAGAAACATAGAGTGAGTCAAATTTAACATCGGATGTCTAAAAAGTCGTGTTTTGAAGCGATCGTATGTTGCGGTACCAGTGTATTCTTTTAATATCTGGGCGTTCGTTTTGTGTGATATTTCCCCCTTAACAGTACCGGAACCAAATTAATAAATACAATATCTAAATTCAAGGCAAATTGAGCTTCTAAAAAATTTCTTCTTTCCAGCGTATTTTTCAAGTCAATTTTTTTTTTTTCTATTGGCAGCTAATTTTGCCCTCTGCCCTCATGTCAGACATTTTCCTCTTTACTATCACTGCTGACAAGACACACAAGATGTGTTGATGTCTCACACACTTTTCACTGACTCACTCAGGAATCGTGAAGTCGATCTTGTTTGCCTTTCTGGGCATCCTCACCGTGTCTGCATCTGGACACTGTAGCAGCGCAAGGTAATAGGCCGGTGCTGAGGGAGATATGAGCAGGCGGAGTGGGAGTGGAAGTGTGGTGCAGGTCTGTCCAGGGGTGTTAAATCAAGCTCAGGTGGCTGATAAAAGGCTTTGCATTGAACAAAAGCTAGGTCCACTCCCCCACGGCTGCCTGCCGTCCGAATAGCCTGCTTAGTGGCATCAATGGCGAGGGTTGTAAAAGACTGATCTTTCTCCTCATGATTCTCCGAGAGCTAATTTTAGAGCGCTCGCTCAGTTTGGAAGGCAGTGATCCATTTAGACTGTAATTTGCTAAATTG
This sequence comes from Corythoichthys intestinalis, assembly GCF_030265065.1. Taxonomy (NCBI): domain Eukaryota; kingdom Metazoa; phylum Chordata; class Actinopteri; order Syngnathiformes; family Syngnathidae; genus Corythoichthys; species Corythoichthys intestinalis. Next base: position 21,489,493 of record NC_080403.1, on the reverse strand, counting down.
ATATATGATCCAGACAATACCTACATGACAGGTAGTACAGCAAGCGCGTATGTTCGACCGAGTCTTCCACAGCTCAGAAAACATGATTAACCCAATAATGAGAAAAATATTAATGAGGTTTGCATTGAAATGTGACTCTGTGTAATTAGTGTGAGTCTCCCAGATGTAGAGTCCTGGTCCTGGACGTAAGGATTGTTCTGTAGCCACAAAGTGAGAAAAAAAATGTTGCCATGCATGTAGGTCATGTTCCCATCTCTGCCTTAATCAGTGGCTATATATAATTCGCTTTCTTCCGAGACACTTTTAAGATGGCCTCCCTCTGTGTGCTCGCCTCTACATCTCTATTAGACTAAGTGGACCGGGCCCAGGGGCCAGCGTCAGAAAAAGAGAGAGGTCAGACGTTTATTGGACCTCCTTAGTCAAAATGAATATGGGAGAAAGAAGATGAGAAAGGCAGAGCGACACACATTGTCCTTAAATGTAGCTTCCCTTTGGCTCCCAAGGGGAAAACAGCCTTAGCCATTTCGGATATTGCCAAACAAACATGGAAGTAAACAAGCAGAAACTCAACAGGGACTTTGTACTGGGAAAAGGGAAATTGAATCTTTCAACACCTAATAAGCTTTTTATTGCATTTGCTTCCTTTAAAATATTGGAATCATTACTGTGCTCTGAAACCACAATAAGAAAAATCCTTAACTTGGTTAGTGCCCCATATTTTTGTAAAAAGGCATTTATTGACTACTTTGTAACATTTTTGCAACAAGAAAGCTATTTTTTTATGCCGCTAAGTGGAGTCTTCAATAAATCAACACTTTTCTGCCATGCTCAGCTTACATTCTTTCTTAGAGGTTGTGTTGCAATACAGTGGCATAAATAATTGGGTGATGTCGCTGCCTTGCTGAACTCCTCAGGTCAAAATGAGTGCCGCAAGTAGGAAATTGGAATTATTCCTGCCTTTATTGGGCCAAGATGCTCTTGCAGCCAATTTGTCAGTACGATGCTTTCTAATAATAGCCGTGTAATGTAATGCTGTGCCTGTGTTATTTCATTCTGCCAAAAAGTCATTTGAAATTATTTAATTATTGTAAAGGTCTGCAGGCACTGGAACACTAAGTGACCTAAATGACCAAAGCTTTATTGCACAGAGGCTACGAATGCATAGTTTGGTCACTGGTTGCAACCGAGATGCAGGTTTGTCTTAGCATCTTTTAGAAAATGAGGTAATCCCAACTCATCAGGCACTGGAGAGAAAAGCAAAATTAATGTTTTGGGATACCCAGACCTATCCACGGCTGGTGCCTTGGAAGTTGGTTTGGAAACAAGAACCCAAGACACAGGGTTAATGTGACTGCGTGGCCGACTGGATATGGACTTCGGATCAGAAGATTGAGGTTTCAAATCCCTTCGTGGTTGATGTTTTAAGGTGTTGACTTGATAATAAAAGGTTTGGGACGTCCTATAAAGGGCTGGTGTAAGTGGTGTCTCCATTCAGAAATGAAAGTAAAGGAAATTATGCCATTTACACTACCTGAGTGAAAAGGGAAAGGCATTGTGAAGTACTAAACACCATCCATGACAGACACCATTTCAGTTATCTTCTCCAAGACACCATTTGAAGACTTGCAGTTTTTTTTTTTTTTTGATGAACACTAACCATTGAAATCCAGGGCTACGTGGCCTAATGGACAAGTCATCTCACTTCGGATCAGAACATTGAGGGTTCACGTCCCTTCTTAGTTGAGGTTTTAGCTGATGGCTCGTTAATAAAAAGTTTGGGACTTCCTGTCAAGGGGTCATGAAAGTAGTGGCTCCATTCAGAAGGAAAAAGTAAAGGAAATTCTGCCATTTACATCACGAGAGTGAAAAGGAAATTACATTGTGGAGTACTGAAGACCATTCACCACAGACATCTTCTCCAAGACGCCATTTGAAGATTTGAGTTTTTTTTTTTTTTTTTTTTTAACACAGAACTTTGTTATTAAGAACTACGTGGCCTAATGGATAAGGCGTCTGACTTCGGATCAGAAGATTGAGGGTTCAAGTCCCTTCGTAGTTGAGCTTTTAAGCTGTTGGCTCTATAATAAAATGTTTGGGACCTCCTATAAAGGGCCCGCTGTAAGTGGTGTCTCTATTCCGAAATGAAAGTCAAGGAAATTATGCCATTTACATCACGAGAGTGAAGAAAAGACATCGTGCAGTACTGAACACCTTTCATGACAGACACCATTTTAATTATCTTCTCGAAGACACCATTTGAATATTTGTATTTTTTGTTGTTGTTGTTGTTGAACACTAACTACTGAAAGTAAGGACTACGTGGCCTAATGCAGGGGTCCCCAACCTTTTTTGCACCAAGGACCGGTGTTATTTGGGTCTTTTTTTTCACGGACCGGTGTTCTGACAAATTTTGCAACCCATCAAAAATTGCAATGATGCGGTTCTGCGCATGCGCGTAACGTTAAACATAGCCGCAAAATGCGCAAATGCAGCGATTCCAAAGTAAACACTACAAACTTTCTTGAAAGAAAGGAATATTAACTTACGTTTGATCATGGAAGGACTTGTAGAAAAGTTCTCCTCAGACTCATCCTGCCATGTAAGCTTCACACAACAGCTGCACACTGCGCTCACTATTAACGACTTCGCCTTGTCGTTAAACATTAATTAAGAAGCCCGCTTCACGAAGATACGATGTTAGAAATTGTAGCAAGGTTTTCAACGCTTTTGTCGCCATGTCAGGATATTCCAGAAAGACTTTCATCCAGAACCTCGGTAGAGTTGTTGTCTCAAATGTACGTTTAATACGGTCGCCGTCATTTGCGATCTCTCTGTTTATTCACAAACGGGTCACGAATCCACTCCTTCGCAGTTTGTGGGTCTTCGAAGTTGTAGGCTCGTCAGGTGCCCTTTTCGCCGTAAAAATATCCTTTTCGCCTTAAAAATATTTCCAAAGACGTCTGTTTTCCTGTTATCTTCGCTCGTGTGGGGCTAATTATTTCCGGGACAAATGTGCTACGCCGCGGCCTAGTAATACGCTATTATCGAGGACAAGCGCACATAGATATATTATATACACAAACAAGATGTTCTGCTAGCAGTCCAATCAATGGACTTCTATGACAACATTGTAATCTATCCCGTAGTATTATATCTAGAGTAGACAGAGATATTGGTGCGTTAAGCAGGGGCACAGGGTTAATTCGACCAGAATGCGGTCGTTATTAAATTATTTTTTTCTTTGCGGCCCGGTCGCAAATGCGCCACGGACCGGTACCGGTCCGCGGTCAGGCAGATGGGGACCCCTGTCCTAATGGATAAGGCGTCTGACTTCGGATCAGAAGAATGAGGGTTCAAGTACCTTCGTAGTTAAGCTTTTAAGCTGTTTGCTCTATAATAAAATGTTTGGGACATCCTATATAGACCCCACTCACATGACGTCACAACCACGTCTCTGCGCCATATTGTCCGTCAGCTCGTCGTGTTTACGCATTACCGCTACGTAAATTCCTCCTATTATGGCGTGTTTTTCTGCTCGTTAACATTAATAATCAAAATGGTGAAGGCATGTGTGGCGGTTGGTTGCAGTAACAGAGAAGATAGACGGAGAGACTTGAAGTTCTACCGTATTCCGAGAGACCCGGAGAGGAGAGCAAGATGGACTGCTGCAATTCGACGAGAAAACTGGGCACCGAACGATCACCACAGACTATGTAGTAGTCATTTTATACCTGGTAAGATGCCTTTAATATATATTTAGAGGGTTTTGGGCTGACAATCACAATTAAGATCATTGCGAGGCTAATCGCCGACAACATACAGTTTCAAATTCAAGATGTTTATTTCTTCCGCCATCATTATTTTTTGAATAATATTTAGCTGGTACCAAGTGAAAGAAGCTGGCTTCATCTACGGATCATCAGTTGAACAGGGGTGTCCAAACTTTATGCAAAGGGGGCCAGATTTGGTGTGGTAAAAATGTGGGGGGCTATCTTGGCCGATTTACATAGAACAATATAGTTAAACAATTTTTAGCAAGCCCTTCTGTGTGTCACATTTGCTTTATTATTATTATTCATAAATTCATAATTTCAACAATCTCGCCTTTGTGGTGTTCTCTTTCGACACTCGGGCTCTTGCGAAATACTGCTGCTGTGAAATTAAACTAGCTTCAAGTTGCTATAATTTCTCGCTGCGTATCTTCCTTGTAATGTTTTCGTACATGTCAGCGTGTCTTGTTAGGTAAAATTGCGTCACATCGAACTCTCTGAAAACAGCGATTGTCTCTTTGCAAATGAGGCAGACACAGTTGTTGCGTATTGTATTGAAGAAATAGTCCAATATCCACCTATCTTTGAAGCGTCGGCCATCGCAGACATCCTTTTTTAATTGATTGTCGCCATTTTAGAAAATTGAAAGTAAAGGGTCACACGGGGTAATGTTGCTTAGAGTGCTGCTCTTAAAGTTTTTCAAAGTTTCGTGAGAATAGGCTGAGTTTCTGTGGACAAGATAGTTGTAGATATCAGGGTAGCAGATGTCAGGCAGAGACGGCGAAGACAACGGGTCGAAAAATATCGATTTAGGCATCAAATATGGATCTGGCGAATGGATAGACTGAAGCTTTTTCACATAACGCCTTTTATGCAACGCATCCAATGAGTTTACAGCGTCTGAAAGCAACGAGGCTTCCATGAATTGCACTATAAATTGCACGACAAATTGAAACCATTGAGAATACGGATAAACAATGACGGACAATATGGTGGCCGAATACAGCAACACGTCATTGTGTGACGTTGGTGAGTGGGGTCTATAGGGCCGATGTCAGTGGTGTCTCTATTCAGAGTGAAAGTAAAGGAAATTATGCCACTTACATCACTAGAGTGAAAAAGACCTTGTGCAGTCCTGAACACCATTCATGACAGACACCATTTCAGTGATCTTCTCCAAGACACCATTTGAAGATTTGTAGTTTTTAAAAAAAAACTATTTCATTTATTTATTTTTTAAACACTAACTGTTGAAAGTAAGGACTATGTGGCCTAATGGATTAGGCGTCTGGTTTTGGATCAGAAGATTGAGGGTTCAAGTCCCTTCATAGTAGAGGTTTTAGCTAACAGCGCGTGAATAAAAAGTTTGAGACTTCCACTCAGGGCTCATGTAAGTAGTGGCTCCATTCAGAAGAAAAAGTAAAGGAAATTCTGCCATTTACATCACCAGAGTGAAAAGGAAATTACATTGTGGAGTACTAAAGACCATTCACCACAGACATGTCAATTACATTCTCCAAGATGCCATTTGACGTTTTTTTTTTTTTTTTTTTTTTTTTAACACAAAATTTTAAAATCACGAACTTTGTGGCCTAATGGATAGGGCGTCTGACTTCGGATCAGAAGAGTGAGGATTCAAGTCCCTTCGTAGTTGAGCTTTTAAGCTGTTTGCTCTATAATAAAATGTTTGGGACATCCTATATAGGGCTGATGTCAGTGGTGTCTCTATTCAGAGTGAAAGTAAAGGAAATTATGCCATGTACATCACTAGAGTGAAAAAGACCTTGTGCAGTCCTGAACACCATTCATGACGGACACCAGTTCAGTTATCTTCTCCAAGACACCATTTGAAGATTTGTAGGTTTTTTTTTGTCGTTGTTGTTGTTGTTGAACACTAACTGTTGAAAGTAAGGACTACGTGGCCTAATGGATTAGGTGTCTGGTTTTGGATCAGAAGATTGAGGGTTCAAGTCCATTCGTAGTAGAGTTTTCAGCTAACGGCTCGTGAATAAAAAGTTTGAGACTTCCACTCAAGGGCTCATGTAAGTAGTGGCTCCATTCAGAAGAAAAAGTAAAGGAAATTCTGCCATTTACATCACCAGAGTGAAAAGGAAATTACATTGTGGAGTACTGCAGACCATTCACCACAGACATCTTCTCACTTACATTCTCCAAGATGCCAATTGAAGATTTGACGGTTTTTTTTTTTTAACACAAAATTTTAAAATCAAGAACTGCGTGGCCTAATGAAAAGGCGTCTGACTTCGGATCAGAAGATTGAGAGTTCAAGTCCCTTCGTAATTGAGCTTTTAAGCTGTTTGCTCTATAATAAAATGTTTGGGACAACCTATATAGGGCTGATGTCAGTGGTGTCTATATTCAGAGTGAAAGTAAAGGAAATTATGCCATTTACATCACGAGAGTGAAGGTTGAGATCAGAAGATTGAGGGTTCAGGTCCCTTCTTAGTTGAGGTTTTAGCTGATGGCTCGTTAATAAAATGTTTGGGACTTCCTCTCAAGGGGTCATGTAAGTAGTGGCTCCATTCAAAAGAAAAAGTAAAGCAAATTCTGCCACTTACATCACTAGAGTGAAAAAGAAAAGACATTGTGCAGTACTGAACACTATTCATGACAGACACCATTTGAAGATTTGTAGATTTTTTATTTATTTATTTTTTTAAGGCGTCTGACTTCGGATCAGAAGATTGAGGCTTCAAGTTCCTTCGTAGTTGAGGTTTTAGCTGACGGCTCGTGAATAAAAAGTTTGAGACTTCCACTCAAGGGGTCATGTAAGTAGTGGCTCCATTCAGAAGAAAAAGTAAAGGAAATTCTGCCATATACATCACCAGAGTGAAAAGGAAATTACATTGTGGAGTACTAAAGACCATTCACAACAGCCATTTCTTATTCACCTTCTCCAATATGCCATTTGAAGATTTGACTTTTTTTTTTTTTTTTTTTTAACACAAAACTTTAAAAACAAGAACTACGTGGCCTAATGGATAAGGCGTCTGACTTCGGATCAGAAGATTGAGGGTTCAAGTCCCTTCGTAGTTGAGCTTTTAAGCTGTTTGCTCTATAATAAAATGTTTGGGACATCCTATATCGGGCTGATGTCAGTGGTGTCTCTGTTCAGAAAAGAAAGTAAAGAGAATTATACCTTTTACACCAGGGGTGGGCAAACCGGTCCTCGAGGGCCGCAGTGGGTCCTGGTCTTTGTTCCAACTGACCCAGCACAGATAGTTTAACCAATGAGGTTTCAGCAGAAATGAGAGCACCTGACTGCAATCGACTGATTGCACGTGTAAAACAGCAGATTGGTGAAAAGGTGTCCTCATAATGGGTTACAACAAAAACCCGCACCCACTGCGGCCCTTTGTGGAATAGTTGGCCCACCCCTGATTTACACAGTGGTTCCCAAACCTGTCCTCGGCTGTTGGTCCTGGTTTTTGTTCCTACCGATCGAGCACAGACCGTTTAACCAATGAGGTTTCTGCTAAAACAATCAGCACCTGACTATAATCAACTGATTACACTTGTAAAACACCAGATTGGTACCAATGTGTCATCCTGTTTTGTTGGAAAGAAATCCAGCACCCACAGCGGCCCGATGTGGAATAGTTTGGGAACCCCTGCATTTACATCACTAGAGTGAAAAAGAAAATACATTGTGCAGTACTGAAGACCATTCACAACAGACATCTTTTCATTTGCCTTCTCCAAGACGCCATCTGAAAATCTGAGTTTTTTTTTTTTAATTAACACTAAATTTTGAAAATAAGTTTGGGACATCCTCTCAAGGGGTCACGTAAGTAGTGGCTCCAGTCAGAAATGAAAATAAAGGAAATTATGCCATTTAAATCACCAGAGTGAAAAAGAGAAGACATCGTAGAGTACTGAAGACCATTCACAACAGACTCATTTCAGTTACCAACACACCCTTTGAAAGTTTAATCCAATAGCAGCTCTGTTGCATGGTGTGTTGGTTGGTTTGTCGGCAATTCATGGGTTTGAAAATACCTCAGACCCTTTGTGCTTTTGGTTTTCTCAATCAGCCTGGTAAAAGGAAGAGTGGGAACAGGAGATTGAGGTTCTAAGCCTCTCCTTGGTAAAGGTTTTATCTTTATAAGCAAGAAAACTGAGCCCATGTTATCATTAGCAGAGGAAGACAAAGTTAGCATATAAACGTGAGAACGTTTCGTAAAGACACGTGCAAGATGCATAATAAGATGAATACTGAAAAGGATATGAGACCCTCGAAGAAGAGCCCTTAATGCATCCTGGCTAACTTGACTCTCTGAAGGTGTTGGCATCAGGACACAAACAAGAGCCTTGAATGACACCGTGCGCTCTTTTTTCTGGCTTATTTTTAGAGGCTTGGCCCTTATCTCACAACACAGGCAGCAAAGGGTTTGGATACCAGGTATACTGTAGAAAACCCACTGATAATTCTTAATGTGCTGTGATAGAAGATACTGACAGGCCGTCATATAGTTACAGTGAGCTGAGGCACAAGACTAGAAAAATAAACATGAGACTTAAAATTAATTGATATAATTTTTTAAAAAGTTGATGAAACAGAATGCATTTTCTAAAACGACATGAATAATAAATATATATGAAGATAAGCTTATCAATAGTGCCCTACTTTTGAATGGCATGACTTAAGATATTGGAAGCAGTACAGCGGGAGAGAGCAGCTTGCATGACTGTTTGTGTTGATTTTCAATTGCTTTGTTTTTTGAGCAATAAGACTTGGCAGTCTGCACCCGCAGACTCCCAATTTTCATATCAGGAGAAAAGTGTTTGTTATAATGCAGGGAGCACATTTATAGGTTGTCCATCTAGTAATGTTTAAAAACACATATTCACTGAGACTCAGGCTTTTTAACAGGATTTTATAGAAACACTGGTTGGGAGATAAACCTAAATGGATCCGTGCTGCTTTTTCATCTGTTTGCCCAAGGTTTTTGTTTTGGTTGTAGAGTCAGGAGTGGGAAGTGAAAATAAAATCTATAAAACTCAGGTCATGTAAGGACACATTCTCTATTAACATTTAACTGGCCTTTTTAACCCATAATTCACTGATTTGATAAAAGCAAGTAATGTATATTGAATGCTATGATGTAAAACAACCTTCAAGTTTTGCATTTCATTTCAGTTCCAACTAGCGTGGCACCGATACGGATATCTGTATTAGCAACAATACAGCACTGAAATGAAGGCCACCGGGGTACTAAACAATAACATGCTGATGCCACTCAATTTGTACATTTCAGCCACTTTCAGACATACGCTGAACTCTGGTTAAATTCCGGGATTTAACTAGTAGCCCTTATGTCTGAAAGCAATTTCCCTGGTCGACTGACATGGACATTAACCAGATCACGTCCTAGTATATTGTCCAGGATTTACCCAGGATGCGACATGTGTGAAAGCAGCCTTTTAATTTCCGGGTCACAGCATGTAAATAGCATGGTGGGCTGATCATTTTTCCCTCTTTCTTCGCAGTAAGACGAAAAGTGGTAAACAAAAATCAGAATTATCAATATGGCAACGTGGTGGAAAAATAGAAAAATCAAGCTGGAAACATATCGAAATTAAATTAATACTAGATCTTAGAGCCAAGGAAGCGAAAGTCCATCGTCAATCTTTGGAAATGTGTGGTTTATTTTGTTGTTGATGCTGACCAAAAATTACATAATGTCCGGGTTATAAAATCGCACCCCCCTCCCTCCCCGGGCAGAGAGCGCTGAGTCGCTAACAAGTCAAAAACAAGACAAGTATGAAAATGTCCGACCCAGGTAATTCCCAGTACATCTCCACATGTCTGAAAGCCATGACACAGATAAATCCCGCGTCATCTTGCACGGGACAATTTAGCGGGGCATACGTCTGAAAAGGGCTTTCAAAAATAAGCATTTGTCACCCTTTCCAAGATGATGATAGACATCCAATAGTGTGGCATCCAAACATCCTTCTGCTGTGAATTTAAATGAGTTTAACTAATGAATTAATCACTAGTAGACCTCCATTTCGTTTAAAGTGCTTGCACTACAGTTTGCAGTGAACGAACATTGTACAAATAATGTACTTTACATTCAAGTGAGCATGCAGTAATCTCGTATTAAAAGAAAAAAAGTAGATTGTAGAGCAGGGGTCCCCAAACTACGGATCCGGCCCGCCTCCACATTTGGTCTGGCCCCCTGAACAATACCAGAGAGCATTTTTTTTTTTTTTCCCAGTAGTGTCATTTATTTCCTGGCTTTTTTCTGTGAAGAACCCAGAGAGGGTTATTTGGTTATTATCTATTTGATTAATAGTGTTATTTATTATTATTCATATTATATTATATTATATTGTATTATATTATTTATTATTTTTATTTTATCCACTTTTTTCCCGTGAAGAATCCAGAAAGGGTTATTTGATTGTGTCTTTCTGAAAGACAATAATTTTTTACATCTAGGCACTCCTGCAATCGTCACACTTTTTCTGTTACAAACTAACCCTGGCCCCTCATCAGAGAAGGGAAAAGTTATGTGGCCCCCACAGGAAAAAGTTTGGGAACCCCTGTTGTAGAGTATCTGCATTGACTGATACCACACAGCTGGGTGCCAGAATCAGAATTATCAATATGACAACAAAAAATAGTACTTGTAATCAGATCATTGAGTGAAAATTGTTCATACATCTATATTTCTATATTGCCAATTACTAATTTAACCAATTACAGATAATATTTGGATAACATTATCTCAGTCATTTTTTTTTTTAGAACTGTATCTATATCTATACCAGGGGTATCCAACTCCGGTCCTCGAGAGCCCCTATCCAGCTTGTTTTCCATGTCTCCCTCCTTTAACACACTTGAATCATCATAATCAGCTCATCAGCAAGCTCTGCAGGAGCCAGATAACAACCATGATTATTTGAGTCAGGTGTGTTGGAGGAGGGAGAAATGAAAAACGAACTGGATATATGTATGAATATATATGTATATATGTATATATTAGGGCTGTCAAACGATTACATTTTTTTAAATCGAGTTAATTACAGCTTAAAAATTGATTAATCGTAATTAATCACAATTAATCGCAATTCAAACCATCTATAAAATATGCCATATTTTTCTGTAAATTATATATATATTCTGTAAAATAATTTGTTGGAATGGAAAGACAAGACACAAGATGGATATATACATTCAACATACGGTACATAAGGACTGTAGTGGGCATTTCACTCTACTGTCATTTAAATCTGTCTGTGCTATCCTCACTCCGAAGCGTCTACTTTTTCCAAAGCTAGACAGCTAGTGAACGACGCCTTAATAATCAGACTTCTTTCTTTTTCATCTGATTTATTAATAAAATGGCCTCAAACCACTGTCCTCTTTAGACCGTAGTGAAACTACAAAAAAAAGTACACAAGCATTGCATTAACAACAACGTTAGCTTAGCACGCTATAGAGGTTCACTAAACATAAACAAAAAGCGTCTCATACAAAAAATATAACATTTCGCTTACTAACATAATATGTACATTCTTTACAACAACCATACTTAAGGACAAATCTTGGCCAAGGATCATATAAGCACAACATTACAACGTAGGCGTCAGCCCTAGACGTCGTGCAGCCATATTGAACTGGCAAGAAAGCAATAAACCATGTCACAAAGCGACCACAAGAGTTCGCAGTTAGACAGCACAAAAAACCTTGCTGTATAACTTACCAAAAGGCAGAATACTGTCTGAGCGGGACATGTGTGTTAATTGCGTCAAATATTTTAACGTGATTAATTAAAAAAATTAATTACCGCGCGTTAACGCGATAATTTTGACAGCCCTAGTATATATATATATATATATATATATATATATATATATATATATATATATATATATATACACACACACACATACACACATATATATAACTGTATATATATATATATATATATATATATATATATATATATATATATACACACACACATACACACATATATATAACTGTATATATATATATATATATATATATATGTTAGGGCTGTCAAACGATTAAATTTTTTAATCGAGTTAACTACAGCTTAAAAATTAATTAATCGTAATTAATCGCAATTAATCGCAATTCAAACCATCTATAAAATATGCCATATTTTTCTGTAAATTATTGTTGGAATGGAAAGATAAGAAGATGGATGTATACATTCAACATACGGTACATAAGGACTAAATTTGTTTATTATAACAATAAATCAACAAGATGGCATTAACATTATTAACATTCTGTTAAAGTGATCCATGGATAGAAAGACTTGTACTTCTTAAAAGATGAATATTAGTACAAGTTATAGAAATGTTATATTAAAACGCCTCTTAATGTTTTCGTTTTAATAAAATTTGTAAAATTTTCAATCAAAAAATAAACTAGTAGCCCTATTCTGTCCTCAATGTGTGTGAGTACACAAATTGACAGATAGCGAACATAAGTTCCAAAAAGAAATCTGTTGGATTTAACTCGGGTGTCAGAAGGGGGGCGGGGTCGCCACTGGCAGGTGACCGCTATGGTGACGCATATTAGTGCACACCTGCGTCTGATTGCAGCACAAATCAACAGCACTTGTCACCAGCATGACCCCACTGGTAAGCCACTTTGTTTATGCATTAAATTGATGTCATTTATGTTAGATGCCTTTTTGATCAATCACTCTCTTTAAACATCTACTTTGATTAGTGTGCGCGACGCCACAACGGTAGTTCACTGTGAGCCATTGAGAAATCACCTACGGTATACTAGCGTTGAACAATAGCATAGGCAATGTAAGATAGTTCACTTACAAATGGGGCGATGTCAATGCCTCAATCCTGGTACTCTCCTAACTCCATTGCCACATTGTGTGCGTGCTGATGATTGTTGATTTACGTTAATACTCTGCCAACACCGACGCTCAACTTCCTGGTTTGGTTGTGGGCATTCTCTTCCACTCACGCAATTTCATCTTAGTATGTGTAGTTCCACTGACAGCCACCAGTCTGTGCTATTGGACAGTGCTAGCTCCTTTACTTAAAAACGGGTTACATTATAATTAGTAGATGAATTGATGAAGCAAAATACATGTACGTAAAATATATATGTAAAAATGGTTGAGGATGTAATCTGATATATTTACCATAATTATCATAATAAATTATAATTTCATATTTGCATATATTTAACATGAAAAATGATAAACACTGATGATGATAGGAATACGTAATTCTAAAGCCAATGTGTTGCAGTAAAATCATGTTAAGAATATATTGTTTGTTTAATTTGTACATTATGTACCGATACAGTTTGTTTATGATATTCATGGTTTACTTTAGGTTATTACCTGCTGTGCACTGCTGTGATCTACTGTGTGCTGCTGTACTCAATAAAAAACGAAAAGTGCATGGCGAGTGATCCATTCGTGCTGAGTGACGAGCCCTATTCAGGGGGCCGTAAAACGGAATAAACTGAACAGTAATAACCAACGGGTTGGATGAGGTTGAAATTGGCCAACAGATTCCCCCCAATGAGTTACAAGCCTTGAAGAGGAAAAAATTCACTCTACAAGCAAATCACCGTGTCTACCTAATTTTTGACCAAAAGGAGCGCCACCATTTGAAGGGAAAGAACCCTGTTGGCAAAATAAACCCTGGTCAGTTAAATAAAGGACAAGGAAAATGGACACACCTGAACTTGAAGCCCTCAAAGGGAGGCGCTCTGCTGCGCAATCCTCTTTTACCAAGAGGGCTAACAAACTGTCCTCCAGAGTCAACCTGCTGGGAGAGAGAGCTCTGATCGATGAGCTAAGAGCCCTTGAGGGCGACTATGCGAGGCTCAGTGATGCAGGAGACGACTATGCTGAAGCCCTCACTGCGGTTAAAGGAACCGAGGATGAAGAGGAAATGGCGGAAGAAGCAGCATGCATAGCGGAGAAGACGGCTGAGTGCCTCCGCAAATACACAGAGACCGTTGAGCTTGTCCAAGAAACAATCTGGGTTAAGTTTGCAGCAGATGATATTGGAGAATGTATTTCAAGCACAGAGGTTAAGGTGGACCAGGCTGAGAGCTGCAACATAAAGAAGTTGCAACGAACCGATTTCGAGCTCACCAGAGGTAGCCTGAGGGAAAGGATGGATGATCTTGAGCAAAAATGCGGTAACTGGGATATGCTAATCCCATATACCAACACAAAAATACTCAAGGAGAGGATCCGAGCTTTGTGGCGTCGAGTGAGACACTTTGAGGATAGCTGGAAAGATCCAAGATACGAAGAAGAATCGTCGGAGGAAGATTTGGATGCCAAGGCAAAAAACGTGTTTAGTCCGGTCAGCCGCGTAGCACCTCCATTCTGCAGTCCCAGCCTCAAACATGAACTTCCTTCACACGACATATCTCAACCTGCTCCACCTAATCCCCCTCCAACATCCTTCTCCAATTCGGGTCCCAGAATTCAGGCTCTCAGTAGACCAGTTGGTGGCAGCACTGGAACCACAACAAGCGCCGCTAGCACACCTCTGATGAACCCGAATTCTCCCCAACGTGTCCCCGATATTCATCCTGGAGGGTACAGAAACCACTTCCCTCTCGAGAGAGCACGTCTCCCCACGTTTTCTGGTGACATAACAGATTACTACCGTTGGAAGAATGAGTGGGGAGAACTGGAGAAGTTGGGGAACCCACTGAGGACAGCAGGTGTAACAAGATTCCATCTCCTGGCAAGCCTCAGTGACAAAGTGAAAAGGGACCTAGTCCTATCCAGTTGTGCGTCCGCTGAGGAAATGTTCCAACGCATGGACAACAGATACGGGAACAAGGCGAGGATTGTCCAAATGATCGCAAGTGAAGTGCAAGGCCTGGCCCCTGTAAAAGGAAATCACCCCAGGAAAGCAATCGAGCTAATCCAGACAGTGGAAAGGGCCCTGAGCAATCTGCTTATCCTGGGTGAAGAGGACATTGTGAAGAACCGCCTTGTGGCGCAGTCTTTAGAGAGCAAGTTACCACACTTCCTAAAGGAAAAGTGGGTGGCTTACAAAAATGAGCCCACCAATGGCTTTTCCCAGCAGAACCACTTTGAGTGTCTCCTCTACTTCCTGAAGAGGCAGGAAGTCATCCTTGAGGAGCTGGACCAATTAGAAACGGGTCTTGCGGAAAAACTTCCGTCAGAGAAACGCCCGACAGAAGCCTCGGAGAAGAGGACAAAGAAAGCCTTCTCCAGAGTCACTGCAGGTCAGCAAGGGTCTCCTGGGAAGTTGCTAGCGGCATGCTCTGCCTGTGGCGATGAAACGCATTCTGGAAGGCTTTTTGCGTGCAAAATGTTCAGGGACTTGGACCTAGCAAGAAGGAAGTCTCATTTAAGGACCCATGGGGTTTGCAACCGGTGCTTGAACATTCACACTAAAGATGGCCGGTGCAACTCTGGGTTCCTTTGCAGTAAAGCAGACTGCCGGCAAGACGAGGCTCATCACTACCTGCTTTGCCCCAGGGTCACCACCCAAAAGGACGGGTGCACTACAGAACCGGGAAAGGTGATAAAAAGGCCGCTCGGTCTAACTAGCCGGCAAGAAGAATTCCTTGCCACGCTAACCCCGGAACAGAGGGTCGAGTGCAGGAAAGTCTTCTCCAACAAGATCTCCACAGCAGTTTGCACCGGAGCTGGAAATGTGCTGAAAGAATACCCAGTACTAATGATGCTACTTAAAGTCACTACTAACTCTGGCCAACTCATCGGTACATTGATTGACCTTGCTTCGGACACCAATTACATCACGAATGCTGAAGCCAAGCGTCTAGGACTGTGTGGAGAAAAGATCAAGCTGATTGTGCAGGGAGTCGGCGGGATGCACAGGACAATCATGATGCAGAGATATTCCCTTCGATTAAGGGTTGGAACCCCCGAGGGAACAGTGGAAGCGCACAAGATTGTCTGCTACGGCCTAGAGAGCATCGCAGAGGTCACTCTGAGGGCCACCCCACACCAACTAAAGAAATTCTTCCCAGGTGTTGCTGCTGAGGACTTGGTCCGACCCACGAAAATCGATCTCCTCATCAGCCACAGGGAAGGTCGTTTGGTCCCACAGCCAGTCAGGAGGGAAGGGGACTTGATCCTCTGGGACGGCCCTCTTGGAAAGACGGTCGGTGGGACTCACCCTGAGCTCTTCGAGAAGGTAGATCTAACCTTCCACCATTCCGACACTCACTTTGCAAGGTCCATGAGAACCGCCTCAAAAGTCTATGAAGAGATCCTTATGGACTCAAGCGATCCAAACACCCAGTCGTCAAAGGAAAAGACAGTCCTTGGCAGCACCACTACAACTAACAAGGAAGTGTTGGAGTGGTTCAGGTGGGACAGCATCGGGGCAGCGTGCGACCCAAAATGTGGGGGCTGCAAATGTGGCATGTGTCCTCCTGGAGGAAAGGAGATGACCCTCGGAGAAGAAAAAGAGCTGGAGGAAATTAAGAATTGCCTCTCCTATGTCCTAGCAGACAAACACAGCCAGTCACCTCATTGGGATGCTGCTTACCCCTGGCGAGGAGACCCAGCATCTCTCCCTGACAATCGCAAAGCCGTGGAGGCTACTTTCAGGAGAACGGAGTCCAGGCTGGAACGAGAGCCCGCTTGGAAAGTAGTGTATGGAGAACAAATTCATGACATGGTCAAAAGAGGTGTGGCTATCAAGCTGTCTGAAGAAGAGATTAAATCATGGAATGGACCTAAGTGGTACATCAGCCACTTGGTTGCACCGAACCCCCATTCTTCATCAACGCCAGTGAGGATAGTGTGGAATAGTAGCCAGGAGTTCCAGGGTTGGAGCCTAAATGACCTCCTCCATAAGGGTCCAGACGTACTCAACCCAATTAGGGGAGTCCTCTTGAGGTTCCGGAGCGGGCGGCATGCTGCACTGGGGGATGTACGGAAGATGTACAACTCTGTTTGGCTCAAGGACAAAGAAGTCCACCTGCACAGATTTCTGTGGAGAGATGACCCACAGAAAGAAATCGAGACGTATGCTGTAGTCCGAGTGAACATCGGCGACAAACCAGCAGGGTGTATCGCCCAAGTCGCAATGCGATAGACGGCCAGACTACCACAGTTCGTGTCAATGCCCAAAGAATGTCGAGTCATAGAAGAGGACTGCTATGTCGATGATATCCTGACGTCAGAGAACGAACTTGATGCTCTACGGAAAACAACTGTTGGTGTAGAGAAAATCTTGAAGGCTGGAGGATTCTCCCTGAAACCCTGGGTCTTCTCTGGCCAAAGTGGGAGGGGGGAAGCCCACGGCGGTCTACAGCCTGGCTGTCCAAGTACTTTGACCACCCTCATCCTTCCAAACCAGATGCAAGAAGAGGACAGTAAAGCTCTTGGGGTTGGGTATGAGCCCGAGCCAGACAAACTCCGCATCCTTGCCACAATTAACTTCTCAAAGAAGAGGGGGAAGATGAGGACTGGGCTTGACTTGAAGGAGGAAGAGGTCAGAAGTAGTACTCCTGAACCGCTAACCCGGCGTATGCTTCTCAGCCAGATTGCCAGTCTCTATGACCCCATTGGTCTGGTCTCTCCTGCAAAACAGAAAGGAGTAATACTCGTGAGGGAGTCCTTTCAAGAAGCAAGAAAAGATCGCCCGATGAAAGACACTTGGGACGACCCACTATCACCAAGACTCCGAGAGGCTGCAGTCAAACTGTTTGAGGAGTATGTCAAGCTCAGCCAAATAAGGTTCGACCGAAGTCTTACACCACCCGCAGCTGTTGGGCCCCCTGTTGGGATTACATTCTCTGATGGGAGTGAGGCCTCTTATGGAGCTGTGCTATATCTCCGTTGGGAAACCAAGCCTGGTAAAGTCATCGTGAGGCTGGTGGAGTCGAAGGCCAAGCTCACTCCTCTCGATCAAAAGGGAGATGGAATTAAGGCTGAACTATGCGGCGCAGTTATTGCTACTCGCTTGAAGAAATACTTCGAGAGGCACTGCCGCTTCCAAGTCGACCATTGGGTACACCTAGTAGACAGCCAGACGATCCTTGGTGCGATCCAAAGGGACAGCTACGGATACCAAACCTTCTTCGCGAATCGAATCGGAGAAATCCAGAAAGCTGGCCCAGTGGACACTTGGAAGTGGGTCGAGGGAGGACTTAACATCGCTGACATCCTCACGAGGGGAGCAACCCCTGAGGAACTGAAAGAAGACTCTCAGTGGCAGACTGGGCCCGAGTTCTTCAAGCGTCCTGAAAGTGAGTGGCCGGTAAAGACTGCAAGTGATATTGCTGCCATTGTTACTGATGGCAGTATCAAAAGACTTCAGAGACGTGCATTCTCTGCTGTGGTTACAAGGCGACAGAAAAGGGAGAGTGAAGGCATGATGAAGCCTCCTGACTCTGCTGGTCCGGTGATCACTCCACCTCTATCGATCCCACGAGTGCAAGCCATAGCCCTTGTGCGTCTCATTGAGCCGGGGAGGTTCAGCTCCCTCACAAGGCTGTGTGGGGCTGTCGCCTGGGCTCGTCGTGCAGTGGAAGCCTGGTTGGGTAGCAATTGTCGAGCTACTGTCGACAGAAAGGGAAGACCCAGCCTTTCGGCTGTTGAGAGAGTGGAGGCCTTCCAATACCTTGCCCTTGAAGCCCAGGACGGAATTGATTTCCAGGACACTACTCTGAATCGACTAGTGGTCCGAACAGATGAGGGCACCGGACTCCTGCTCTGCGGAGGACGTATCCAGTCTTGGGATGAAAGCAAAGTAGCTACTCCTCTGATACCGATGCAATCAAGACTGGCCGCATTACTCGCCCAAGAAGCTCATGACAAAAACCACGAGGGTGTTGCAGCAACTCTCCTAAGTACTCGGAAAAGAGCCTGGATAACACAGGGCCGTCGAATAGTTAAAAGAGTGATTAATGACTGCATCCACTGCCGAAAGCAAAGAGCTAAAGTCTGCCAGCAAGTTATGAGTGACCTCCCGTTAGAGCGCACACAAAGGGCTGGCCCATTTGAGTATACAACACTGGATTTGTTTGGCCCCTATGAAGTCAAGGACGCAGTCAAGGGGAGAGTTAGAAAGAAAGTCTGGGGAATTGTCTTCTGCTGCATGGCTTCGAGGGCAGTTCATGCTGATGTCTGCGATGATCAGTCCTCAGAAAGTTTTCTGCTGGCCTACTCCCGCTTCGCTGCTCTCAGAGGGCACCCACGCAAGCTATGGTCTGACAATGGGACGAACTTCATTGGGTCTAAACCCGCTCTGAATGAGCTCCAAATCCACCTGCATTGTCTACAAACGTCGTCAGTGGAGTACCTTGCAGCTAAGAACGGGATGGACTGGGAATGGTGCTTCCACCCTGCTGATGCACCCCATCGAAATGGAGCAGCAGAAGCTGCCGTAAAACTGATTAAAAGAGCCCTCACAAGTCTGAAAGGAGCGACAGACTCTCTTACCTGGGGCGAGTTCCAGACTCTTCTGTTCCAAGCAGCCAACCTGACAAACGAGCGCCCTATCGACGCTCATGCCCAGGAGCAAGAGGAGTCAATTGACTACATCACTCCAAATTCTCTCATCCTCGGACGGTCCTCAGTGGGAGGAGACACAGATGGACTTGATCTAGTCACCCACCCCTGGCGGAGGCTAAGGAACATCCACAATCTTGTCGACAGATTCTGGACGAAATGGAATGAACTTGCTGGTCCAAATCTCTTTGTCCGTGAAAAGTGGCATACTAAAGAGAGAAATGTCAAAGAAGGGGACATTGTCTGGATTGTGGACCCCAATGCCATGAGAGGGCAATTCCGCTTGGGCCGAGTCACAGCTACAAGACCTGACAGGTATGGAGTTGTCAGAGACGTCGACGTCAAAGTTTGTGTCGGCCTTCCAGCGACAAACACCAAGAAAAGAGCCAGGGCAAGTCAACAACTCCCGCCAACCATCATCTTGCGAAGGGACGTAAGGAGACTGATCGTACTGATCCCAGCAGAGGATTCGACTCCAGCAGCAACTCCATGATCCTGGTTCCAGCTCCAATACAGAAATCCAGTCAATGTCCCACTGCTCGGCCAAATAAACACCAAACTACCCCGTTTGTTTTTTACGGCTGGTTGGTGTAGGCGGATCGCTGCCACCATGCCTACACAATGCACACAGTACATACACGAAGATGAGCACCCACACCCCATAAACCCTTTGACCCTGCCGGAGGGTCATGGTGACTCTGGGACTATGCTCTTCATCAGGAAGTTGTACGAAGCACTGCATTGGTAGGATGGACACTTTTGGACAGGTTGGTTTAAAAAAAAAAAAAAAAAAAAAAAAGGCCACTAAGTAATGTTCATTGAACTGATGTCACTGGGGGTGTTTGATCATTGGTGTAAGTTCCTTAGATGGAACATCTGGAACTTAAGTGGGAGGTGTTGGATTTAACTCGGGTGTCAGAAGGGGGGCGGGGTCGCCACTGGCAGGTGACCGCTATGGTGACGCATATTAGTGCACACCTGCGTCTGATTGCAGCACAAATCAACAGCACTTGTCACCAGCATGACCCCACTGGTAAGCCACTTTGTTTATGCATTAAATTGATGTCATTTATGTTAGATGCCTGTTTGATCAATCACTCTCTTTAAACATCTACTTTGATTAGTGTGCGCGACGCCACAACGGTAGTTCACTGTGAGCCATTGAGAAATCACCTACGGTATACTAGCGTTGAACAATAGCATAGGCAATGTAAGATAGTTCACTTACAGATGGGGCGATGTCAATGCCTCAATCCTGGTACTCTCCTAACTCCATTGCCACATTGTGTGCGTGCTGATGATTGTTGATTTACGTTAATACTCTGCCAACACCGACGCTCAACTTCCTGGTTTGGTTGTGGGCATTCTCTTCCACTCACGCAATTTCATCTTAGTATGTGTAGTTCCACTGACAGCCACCAGTCTGTGCTATTGGACAGTGCTAGCTCCTTTACTTAAAAACGGGTTACATTATAATTAGTAGATGAATTGATGAAGCAAAATACATGTACGTAAAATATATATGTAAAAATGGTTGAGGATGTTATCTGATATATTTACCATAATTATCATAATAAATTATAATTTCATATTTGCATATATTTAACATGAAAAATGATAAACACTGATGATGATAGGAATACGTAATTCTAAAGCCAATGTGTTGCAGTAAAATCATGTTAAGAATATATTGTTTGTTCAATTTGTACATTATGTACCGATACAGTTTGTTTATGATATTCATGGTTTACTTTAGGTTATTACCTGCTGTGCACTGCTGTGATCTACTGTGTGCTGCTGTACTCAATAAAAAACGAAAAGTGCATGGCGAGTGATCCATTCGTGCTGAGTGACGAGCCCTATTCAGGGGGCCGTAAAACGGAATAAACTGAACAAAATCAGACGGTGTGGCAAAGTTGCATGGGCTTTACTGAAGTCATCTCTTTTTGACAGGAGCACGTTTGTTGTATTTTTGTAAAACTGAAAATAACAAGGCAATGTGTCAATAACTTGCATAAATCACAAAATAACATAAAATGTACACACACGTGTCCATTTGAGCAGTAGCACTAGCCAATTAGCTCACAAGCATCTAACAATGTAACTGCATTTCACCATATATGTGAACAAATTCAAATACACATCATCAATAACTATCTAATGCTCATGAATATAAACAAAGGAGGAATATAACTCACAAGCGATGCATGTATTAGACACAAACAGTGTGATGGGGCTATGAGAACTGCCACTGAATACTGGATGTGGACGTTAGCTGGTCTGAATAGCACTGTCTATTAGTGTGAGTTCGCGTCGACATATAATCACGTCAGAAAAGCGCGCCGAAACCCAAATAATCAGCTGCACTGAATCGCCAGCAGAGGGCGACATTACGCCACATAACATATGCAAGTCACACCCAAGCGCCAGCAGAGGGCGGAAAAACTCCATAAAAAACAATTAACAAGTTGGCCTTTCACTGTACTGACATTTAAATCTGTCGGGCCTAGTGCGTTAATTGCGTCAAATATTTTAACGTGATTAATTTAAAAAATTAATTAACGCCCGTTAACGCGATAATTTTGACAGCCCTAATATATATATATATATAAATGGAACTTTGTCTATGTGTGTGTTCATTCCCTATGGACTCCGAAACTGCTGGGAGGATTTTGACAAAACTTTACACAGTTGGACGTTATGTGTCTGGGAATGTTCTTAGACGGGTTTGATTTCTGTAGGCCTCCATTTAGTGCGGAAAATCCATTCGAAACTCCAAAAATGAGCGTATAAGCTACGACCTGATTGTGAAGGTGACAGTGCCATCTTTTGGGCAAAAGACATGTCTCTTGCGATTGCAATGTCACTCTTGGATTTGTAAATTTACGGTTTCATGTATAAATTTAAATGTGCTGTGATGATACTGTACGTTGTGGCTTTGAGTACTCCACAACAAGATGCTGGAATATAGTAGTACATCTACATACGAAGTTAATTCGTTCCAAGACCTTGTTTGTAAGTCGAAATGGTCTGGTGTTGAGCAGGATTTCCCTATAAGAATACATTATAATTCCATTAATTCGTTCCACAGCCCAAAAACCTACACTAAAACCTTAATAAATACTGCTGGTACTGTTGCAAATAAGAGTGGGAACCTCTTGGCACCTCACGATGTGATATGGTTTGCGATACAAAGCTCACGATAATGATCTGACGATACGGCAATACAACGATTATCGATACATTGGTCAGGAAATCATTCTAGGATATTCTAAAAACAACCAATAAACAGGAAAAACAAGCTTCTGCTGAGAATTGGAATGAGTTTATCACTAGTAGACACCCAATCCATTTGAACCGGGAGGGTGGCAGCGAATGAACATTCGTTCATTCGCTGCCATCCCTCCCACTACAAACGGATTGAACGTTTATGGCCGTCATTAGCAGCCAATGCCAGGCAATGAGGTAATTTTGGGCCATTTTAGGTCATTTATTGTACCTGTTAATTTTCAGTTACTTCCTGTTGATTTTGGGGTATTTTATAGCCTGGTACACCAGACTCCCCGCTGTTCCAGCTATTGAGTCTGGCCACCACTCAGCGGATACAATTTTCAGGGCGGAGCAAGCCACAGCAAACAGACAGCGGAGTGGACCAATCAGCGACGGGCGGATGTGACGTTAGTAAAGCGACGAGGGCAGGACGAGGGACTTGAGCGCTGAAGTAAACATACGAGGAGAGCGGAGTTTATTCAACATGGCTAGCGCGACGGACTGTTGTCAATGACTCGTGTCGATGTGTTTTTTGTCATTTATAACTGATTTTACCATGGATTACAACATATTCTTGGCTCTCCTGTTCGCCATCTGTGTTGTTGTGGAGACAACTTCCGACGCGGAAGAATGACGTTGCTCGTTAAGAATACGTCACGCAAATAAACGAATCTCATTGGACGGTTGATTTTATCCGTGCTCGAGAGGCCGTTAATGGGCTGGGTCCGACTCTATTCTCACAGTGTTTGAAAAATACAGGGAGAACAGTCTGGCCGTGCCAGGCAAGGTATTTTATGGGTCATTTCCAGTTCAGTTTGTGTTACAGAACAGGAAGTGACATGGGAATCACCCAAATGAATAGGCAGTGACTCAAACCCAACAGGAAATGACCTAGAAATGCCCTAAAATGAACAGCAAGTGACCTATAAATGCCATGAAAATCTGATAGAATGAGTGTGAATGCTCTGGTTTCTAAATGGATTGGGTGTCGAGCACCGTCAAGGCAGCCTTAGAGTTAACTGAGACACTATTATGGTGGAAGGTTTTGGTAGCAATTTGTTAGTCCCTTTTTTTTTTTTTTTAAATTAATTTAGACATTGACACCTTTTCAAATGATATCTGGATTCTTGTACAAGCATATCGATAACCTTTTGGGACACAAGTATCACGATACATCACCATTTCAATATTTTTTCACACCCCTAATTGCAAATATCAATTACACAGAGCAAAAGAATAAATACATTATAAATAAAAATCGGAATAATAATATAATAGTAACAATAATAAATAATAATAATACCTGTAACAATGTAACGAATCAGGTTCTAATGCGGCGATGGTGTTTTGCGTGGTGTACCTGAAAGCACCGCATTCACTTTTCATGTTCTGTTGTTAGCGTTAGCTGCAGCGGACAGAAGGTGTTTTGTGTTGCACAAGTTCTGAAATAAATGATTCAAAACCTGATGACGCTGGCGATTTCTCTGGCGATGTGACAATAATAATTAATGTCACCTTAACTTATAAAGACTGGCGAACGGAGGTCGGAAGAGGACCGTCGACATTCTACGGCCGTATTGCCGAGCAAGTTCACGGACGCGTACACCACGCTCATATTTTTCTATCATTTCCATCTTCATTTCAATGGTAAGCGTTACCTTTTTCCTTTTTTTCACCACCTAGACTAACATTCTTGGAACCCATGTTGATTTCTCTCACAAGAAAATCCGCCGTGCGTCCGTCTTGCGGGAAAACAAGGAAAATGCGGCTGCCATAAATGGTCGTATTTCGAGCATGTCGTCGAATGTAGAAACAAATGGCGAGTCAAATTTTACGTCGGATGTCGAAAAGATCGTGTGTCCAAGTGATCGTATGTCGAGTTACCACTGTATTAATCAGGGATTCATTTCGGCTGGATATCTTAATCTCTATAAAGGCGAGCTCGTCTGTGTAGCTGTGTATGTGTTTGTGTTTATGGACGCTGAAACGGCTGGGCGGATTTTGACTAAATTTTACACAGTTGTACTTTATTTGTTTAGGAGTTTTCTTAAATGAGTTTGATCGCTGTAGGCCTCCATTTAGACCAGAAAATTCATTCGAAACTTAAAAAATGAGCTTGGAAAATACCAATTTTCACTTTTTCACCCTAGCAACACAAGGCTATACTGCTCGATAAATCCAACCAGCATACATTAAAAAAACAAAACAAAACAAAAAAAGTAATGTCGCCAGGCCACACTGCTCTCTAATCAATAAATTAATTTAAATTTCCCTGAACCCTGCGATTCACACACAAATATATTTTTGCCAGTCACGTGCGGTGAGGTTCATGGTTGGTGAGGCACTGACTCGTTTAGTGTCATATATGATATGTCATATATATATATTATTAAAAATAGATGCAGCGAATTATTCTGACTGGCAGGTGGCAACAATGTCCTGCAAATGGTCAACTGATTTCCCATACTGCTGTCTAAAGCCAGCACAGTACTATCATCGGTCCTATTAATAATGTTATTGGATTTATTGGGATGACGTCATAATTCCTATTATCGGACCAACAATTATCGGACCAATAATTATTGTGCACCAGTACATTTTACCAAACAGCCTCATTTTAAAAAAAAGTCTTCAAAGTGCCAATTCTTTTCTATGTTATAAACTACATCTCTGGAATTCTTTTATCAATTTTTGAACTTTGACATGTCTGGAGTGTAAAAACAGGAAACACATTCTCGCTTGGGAGACACAAAATATCCCTTAGGTAAGACTTGAACCACAAATGAATTCCAATTACTTCTTCATTGCTGCACCAGGATGTTTACAACGGCGCACACAAAAAGTGTGATTTATGCCTCACTCTCGGTCGTTTGTTTTCTTCTGCCCCATGTCCACTGTTTAGGAATGCCAAAACCTAAGTGGAGCAAAACACAATCACAAGCGAACTTATTTAGCGTAAAAGAGAACATAAAAGTTGTGTAGGTTAGAGTTGTTGTATTAGCGAGATTCATGAAAAAAGCAACAGCCCGCGACAGCTGTTCATTCTTACATTCTCACGCCCAGACCGGCAGATTGCTTCTCTAATGAGCAACAGAGTGATCATGTGTCATGGCGGTAATATCGGGTGCCAACAATGAAATAATACATCAGCTTGTCACAGTGTCACGTGGGTCTGTTTGGCTAAGGAAAAACTGGAATGTGATGGACTTTTAAACACAATGTGCTGGAACTGCATGGTCCATTTATTGCTCCATAAAGGCACAATAAAATAGCCCTATTAGGAAATACGGTCAATGGTTTTCATGCACTAGAAAGGCATGCTTAATCCAAAATATCACGACTATCTAAAAACTTACATTAAAAAGTTCTCACTTTGTTCTTCTTGTTGTTGTTCTTGGGCAGGGCACTAAAATTGCTACTGCTCCGATATTTGTGGACATATAAGAATGAAAATTGGTTGGTATATTCCAGGTATGTATAATATGCATCGATTCTTGAGCCCTATTTTTACTTTATTTTTTTATTTTTATTTTATTTTTTATTTTTTTCTTTTAACCAGCTGTTGACACGGAGATTCGAAGTCTAAGTGCCCGGATGGTCTGAACAGTCTTGAGCCCTGTTTTTAATTTTTTTGTCTCATGTATGATTAATTAGATAAATTAATTGCAGACTTAAAACTGCTAACCCCTCCATTATTCGTGGACGGATCAGAATTTAACTTGGTAGGTATAATTAACAGATGTACAGTGATCCTTCACTACTGCGCGCTTCAAACTCTGGGCCCTCAGTCCTTCGCAGATTTGTTTTTCAATTAACAAAATAAATAAATAAATAAATAATTGCAGTATTTTACAGAGCTGTCCTGATCCAATTTCGTAGTCTCGCACTTTTGCTCCTGCGTCTTTTCTTGGTCAGGCAGTGCACTGGAGTTGCTTATTAAATTTAACGATGATTGGCAGACATTAAAGTTTGACCTTGCGATGGGTGGTTGGAGGCCGAAACTAAGCGCCGCATGCGTCAATCATCGTTTAACTTGTTAAGCAGTTGCTGTGGCAACTCATTGTGTGAAAGTGGGCAGCTTGAGCGGATTTGAGAGCACTCACTCAATGAAGTATTTAATAAAGAGAAGCATTTTTAATAAAGAGAAGCATTTTTCTATTTTATTCTTTAAAAATAATTCGGTGGGACAGTAACATGTTTAAAACTTATAATTATTACATTTGAAGTGCTTAAAAAGCATGGATTAAAAATATATGTATATACATAAACTTTTTTTTTTTTAATTATACTTTTGAAAAATAAGTGAAAAAACATGTCCAGTGCTAAAAATGAATAAATAGATTGAACCCCCCCAAAAAAAAAAAAAAAAATGGGAAGGGGTGCGCTACTTCGTGGTTTTTCAACTTACCGCGGTGGGTTCTGGTCCCCTTTGACCGCGAAAAACGAGGGATAACTTTATGTAGGGCCCCATTTTCATTTTTTTTTTTTTTTGGGGTGTCAGGGCTGATTAATTTCATTAATTGATTGTGTATTGAGTTACTTCCTATTATTCATAGTAACTTAAGGTTTTAAGGAGACATAATGTTGATTCCTATTGTTTTGAGTCTTCCTAACTCATTTTATCCAGTTATTAATCTAAATTTGATTATATGGGGCATGTTTTATGTCCAGCAAGTAACAGCCTGACAGTTTTAACTACATGCATAGGTTTCAGGCATTGTAAATATTAAACTGGTCTAAAATTTTCAAATTCTGACCAGGTCAATAAGAAAAAAACAAACAAACTCATAATTATCATTCATGATAATCAGGCCTTTTTGAAGGAGCACAAGCTGTAGGATGACTAGGAGTCACTGCTTATTTTTAGTGCTCTGTCAACATGTTTTTATATAATTAGAAAATACCATACTACCCTTAGACTTTTGCTTTCAGTACCATTAAATGGTATTTTTTTTCTTGTACTTGTATGGAGACCAATGTGCTTTCTGAATACTCCCAACAGGCTCTTAATTAGGCACCAAGGTCCCCGTGCCTCCTTTTTGAATACATTAAATACGCTTCATAACACCGAATGGTCAGTGAATGCACTCAGGCTTATCGTTTTTTCTCATCTATGCACACTTTACTTCCATTAAAACAGCAATCCAAATTACTCTTGGTCTATTAGTTATGAGAGATTGAAATGATTTACCTCTAGCTGGCTACGTTCATTTGAAATTTGATTATCTATTATAACTTTTCCTTCTAGAAGAAAGAGTCCTTAGTGTCAAGGTCACAGGAAATACCCTTTATGCACACTTCGTTTCAACATGTTAATTGTATTGCAATTAGTTGGGTGACCAGTTCAAATCTTTTGGGATGCACTCCACAAATGCAAAAGAAATAGATAAATATTCATTGTGATGCTGAAGAGCTTCACGTACTAACTAGAAATGTAACAACTCTTTCATCTTTTACTCAACAGTTATAAATGTTCAAGTTTGTTAGGGAAATGGTTCTTTGTGATCATGAGATCCATTACTGGGACTCTAATTAGAAAGGTTTGATTGGTTTTGTAGTCCTTAGTCAGAAATTTATGATCCTTAATACGTCCATCTGTCCTCTCTGTTAAAACTCTCCTGTGGCCATTTTTCAATGGAAATGCCTTGTACTTGCTGAGTCTGTGTCCTAGTTAACAAGACATAGCACTGACTTACTACGGTGGAAACTGTTTGAATATGTGATTTGTTTAACCCTTTAAAGGTCTCATTTACTTCACTGGCGGCCATTGATGGAGCTAGACGTCCAATCCATTTTGACTGTGAGAGGTTGGTAGCGAATGATCGTATCCAGCTTTCACTGAGCATTCACAGTCAGCCCTCCCAGTTTAGATTAATTGGTCGTTTATTGTTGTTATTCGTAATGAGTTAAATAATATGAAATTATTTAACTCATTACGAGTTAAAAAAAAAAAAAAAGAAAAATCCACTACAGAGCGTTGTTGGGGGCCATCACCAAAAGTTATTTATGTTTTATTAATTTTAATATTATTATTATTATTTATTTATTTGGGTTTTATTAACAATTAATTCATTTAGTCATGAAATATATACAAATATTTTAAAAATACCATGATCAAAAATGATTCAGACATACTAGTATATACAGTACAGGCCAAAGGTTTGGACACACCTCATTCAATGCAACACAAATGAAGGTCCCAACCCTAAAGCTAAAGCAATAAATTCCACTAATCAAACCTGAAAAGGCATAACTGTGAACATAAGCGGAGTTTAAGGGGGTGGGGGCTGGTGGCCGAAAAGTGTAATTGCAAGTAATTGACTTTCCTATAAATGTTTTTAAAGTTAAGAATTTTCCGGTAAATTGTCTATAAAAGTTGTAAAGCAATATAACAACACAAATGAATGAAATGAACATGAAAAGACATTTTTACAATGGGTCAAAATTATTTTTCGAACAGATCATGTGATTAGCACCTTAGACGGTCAGTTGCTTCGCTTAGCCAAAACCACCCGAGGACCGAAGAGGCAAGATGGATATACGTAATTTTTTCAAACCTAATCTTTCAAAAGCGACAACAACTACTGAGCAAGAACCAAGGATTGAAAATGTGGACCATGAAATGCTAGAGACCACCGTCAAAATGGTGAGCGGAGTTTCAATTTGCCCCACTAAAGATGCTAATTGTACAACAGAGCTACCACCGGTGTCTTGACAATGTAGTTACCACCGTCAAAAATTGTGTCCCCTGGCTGTGGGAGCGAACACACACATTAGTTATGAGTTATGTCGACTTAAACAATAAATTGAAGCCAGAAAAGAACCACAGTTATACATTTAACATCGAGATTTATTAAACTGGAGAAACTCCATACAGGACTTGAATTACAGTAATACCAGTTAAAAGTCATCCTACGATTAAAACAGTGAAGTAGGGCTGCAGCTATCGAATATTTTAGTAATCGAGTAATCGACTCAAAATTCTATCGATGAATCGAGTAATCGGATGATTTTTTTTTTTAGGTAAAGAGCAATTATAAATATACATGAGAAAAAAAAAACATTTAATCCAATATTGAACCATTTTCAGTCATTGTCTTTATTTTCGATGTACATTGTTGAAAACAGCCAACAATTGCATCCCAGATGTGACTAGAAAAAAAATTCACTGCTTTCACTCAAAAAACTTCTAGATCTTATTAAAAAAAAACATATTTCTTACCTAAAAATGTAATTATGCTAGATAACGCACATCACTTAAAAGCTACATTTTTCCCACGTGTTTCAATTTAATTTCCATTTGTGTCAAGCTATTTTTAAGTTCTAGTTAAGTTTTAAGTTAGTCTAAACTGTAAGTAATGATATGATTTTGAGTTTTTGCAGTGTTCAAAATAAATGTATGATACCTGCTGTATTGGAGCACATTAGGGACCAGTGCTACTTGGTGTTTTATTCAGCAATGACTACTGAGCTAAAACTGACAGTTAGCTTTACTATGTTTTAAATTTACACCCTCATCACTCTACAGCGCTGTGTTTTTACAGATTAAATAAAGCCTGTATGTAAGACACGTTTGCCACGCATAGACAGTGGTCATAATCAATAGAAACAAAACATTACGTGAGCGAGTGACAGTAACGTTATATTTATTAGCGATGAGAAGTGTACTGCTTAACCCTTTAACACCTAAGCCTATTTTGGCCAAATTTGCATGCATTTGCTGTTGCCTTTATATTTCAAAGAAAAAATTGTTCACAATGGCCAAGTTGGGTCCCTTTTTTAAGGACAGCTCGAACTTCATGTCCAAACTGTTGTTTTCTTCACTGAGCAATTATAATCCACATTTTGGACCCAAAAAGACAAAAAAATCCCAAAATATTTTTTCAAAATTTGTAATGTTGATGTCCCATTGACAACCAAACATGCTGGACCAACCGTTTTGAGGCTTGATAATATTTATTCAACTTTTTAGGATAAACATTCAGTAGAAAAAAATAAGATTGAATAGTTTTATGTTTGACAATTCAACACAAACAGCAAGTATGGTCATAGGCGTTTTTGGCCTTTACACATACTATGGTCAAAACGGGTTATATACGGTGTAAAATAGTGAGAAAAAAAATAATACATATCATCAAACACAAAAAGGGTTTGGAGGATATCTCTTTGTGAAGTTAGGTATTACACCCATCACCTTATCTAAAGTATATACGTACATGCAATCAAGCTTCTCGAACACTCATCTTTATAAAAATTGAAAAGATTATAGTGAAGAAAAATATCTAATAACATTGAAAAAAAGTATTTCCAAAAATATTGACAAGTAGTTCTGTTCAATTCAAAATTTTCTGGCATACGACTCGATAAACTGCACGTTTCAAAGTCGCTTGCTCAATTCAACCGGCCGTTGCTTGCTTCGAATGCCTTCTTTTCCTTAGTTGGCGGCTCGCTCTGAAATTTATTAAAAATGTACACATTCAGTTCGTCCTTCTTGACATCACAACGGCTCTTGGGATTTGTAGTATTTGTGTTGCTTTCGGTTTTGAAAAAGGACAAGAAATGATGGAAATATGGAGATAGATACATGGTCCATGCAGCGTTTTAATGCATATTTATGAGTGCAATAAAACTATAAAACTCAAATGACATTATCTCCCGTTTTTCTTGGTCGATTGACTTCAAATAAAAACTGGTGTGGACATCAACATCCGCACTTTCAAATGACACCAACCAGCGGCACGTGGGTGACGTAATTACAGCGTGACGAAGCTTTAAAGACGACATGCGTAAATGTGTCGCTGCCGACACGTTCGGTGTTAAAGGGTTAAAGATGGCGGCTGTTTACTAACGCTGCCCAGACGCGGCCGAGTCTGTCATTTCGCATCTAGTCCTAAATGCATGCGATATCTATGAGACACATCTGACACGACCTACTACCACATTAGCATCATGCGGGCGTAGTTTTTAGCAACGTCGGTGTAGTTTGTAGCGGCTGTCGGCTGCAGTTTTTTTTTTTTTTTTTTTTTTTGCTTCTTCCTCTATGCACGCGTCAGCGCGTTGTCCCGCATTAAAAGTAGTCTGGGCAAAATGTGATGCTTAGAGCTGGCAAAATTAAACGATTCCTCGAGGTGAATAAAATTACTCGGATCAGTTTTTAAACTCGAGTTACTCGAGTTGCTCGAGTATTCGTTTCAGCTCTACAGTGAAGCGTTGCTTTTTTTCACGTTCAGTACGTATGTTATGTTATACGAAAGAAAAAAAGGATTTTTTTATTGGGATGGATGGGCCATGTTTTAAAACCTCGTGGATAACTACATCACCAAAACACAGAAATCGAGCAAATCAGTGCAGCGCAGTGGCTCCGCCCAGGGGATACAATTTTTGATGGGTGTAACTACATTGGCACGACACCGGCGGGTGTAGCATATTTAATAGATGATGATCTTGGCTAAAAGTATAGCTGTCGTGAGCAGCCTGATTTAGAATTCCCCTCAAGAATGATGGGAAACAAAAAAACCGCTCATTTTCAACGTATTATTATAAATATTCTTGTACCTTAATTTTATTGTTGACACTGCGTTTCAGGGTCATCAACATGTTGTGCTCCCCCTGCCCCAAAAGTAAAACTCTGCCTATGCCTGTGAAGTGAAAAAACATTTTAAGTTACTCCCTCTTGCAGCTCATCAAGAGAATGGCAAGAGTGCAAAAAATTAATCAGATTAAAGGGTGGCTACTTTAAAGATACCCGAATATAATACATACGTTTTTAGTAGACCTTTTTTGCTGAGTCCCAAAATTTCATTGATTTATTATCTTCAGTGAGAATTTACAATGTAAATAGTCATGAAAAATAAAGAAAACGCACGAATGAGAGGGTGTGTCCAAACATTTGGCCTGTATTATATGATTATATACGTTGTTGCGAGTGCTGCCTTGGAACCGACATGCTCTGTATGCGCATGCACGTGCGGGGAGAGAATGAATCGCGCACTGTAATGAGTGTGTGTGGCGACGTTCGAGGTGTTATGTGCGCGGAAATAAACATCAGTTTAAACATGATCTTGAGCAGTTGTGATTTCGACCTGTCACTCCAAGAGTTACAGACAAGGGAGGTAACAACGTATTAAAATTAAAAAAGCAAGTAACAGTCATGGAGATGCACAATTCTCAAAACGATTATAGGTGAATTTAATTTGACCTTCAAACTTAAAAAATTATGACACAGATATAGAGATCTTAATCATTAGCCTCTCAATAGCATTTAGCATCTTTGTTAGCATGAAGCTAAATTGACTCTGGCTGTTAAATACAAAAATTGCAATTTTCTCTTTTTTGGGAGTGATAATAACATATTGAAGACCCTTCATATAAAAATGTTAACTATCTGTTGAATTTTGTTGTGAAGTGACTTAATTAAGTTCACAGCCACCAATAAGTACTTGTACATTGCAAAAATTGGCCACATGACAACTTGTCACTCACTCTGTAGGCATCGCTTTATCAACAATTTAGAATTTTTTTTCTAATTCCAAACAATATTGGAGTGTTCTCTCCTATCCATGTGGGATGAATAATAGAGATGTGAGACAAACACATGAGACACATCTACTTCATCAAAATAAGTGCTTGACCTTAGATGAGACAATGAAGGTAATTCTTCCACATTAACAGTTTAATGGCCCAATAACTCATTAACCACCATACGAATCAAGCCGGGTGCTAAGGGTTTTGTTGAAAACATCACTGGAGGACCTACAGTGGCTCTTCAGAAATCACCATGGAGATGAACTATGTCTTCTAGAGATTTTTTTTTGGTCTGCTATTGTCTATTGCTGTTTAAAAGAAAAAGTGGTGACATACACCTTGGTTTTGAAGTGTGTGCAACGTGTTCTTTCGCCATGCTCAACACAGACGCCAGAAACCATCACACACTTTTCTTTGTCATTTGTCTTGGGAAAAAAATCTTGAGGCAATGTTAAAGTAGCTATTTGGTAAGGTCTGTATTATTCAAGTATTGTCAGTGTACTTCAAATTAATAGATCCATTCATTTTCAGTAGTGCTTGTTCTCATTGGTCTTCTTGGAACGTAACATGTATAGCCTTGGAAAGTGTCTGGAAATTAGAATTCCCACAAAAAACTCCACACATGAAGGCCTAAACTTAGTTTACGTATAAATGAACCTGCAACATCTTAAATTTCTGGCATAGATGCAAACCACTTGTTCACCAAGGGTGGATGCCCCATCCATGCATTAATGCATTTATTTATAACTTATTTCTCTTGATCGATTCATCTTTCTGTCGTTTGGTTTTTATTCCATTCTCTCACTCTTTGTATCTTTTAAATAGCCCAATCAATTTTTGGGGATCTTTCGATTTTTCTGTCAGTTTATATCTTTCCAACTTTGTGGTCTTTTGATCTCTTTCTTTAAACCTTTCTTTCATTTCTAAATTTCTCTCTTTTTATCTTTAGCTAATATTTTATTTTTACACATGCAAAAATTAGGGAAAATTACAATGATACTTTAAAAAAGTTTTTTTACCCTCAATCAAAGTCAACCTCAGAACAAATCTTTCATTTTAAACGTCCTGGAATGAATCATGCTTAACTCTTTATGGGTCAATTGACTATTTAAAAAAAATCATTAAAAAAAAACCCAAAATAAAGCAAAATTATAAATTGATAAAATGTTACTAAAAATTTGGATATATTTTAACACATTGTCTGCCACTGACAACAATAGACGTCCAATTCATTTAAACTGTGAGGACTGGGTGTCAATCCTCATCTTTCAGTACCACTGATGGCGCTAGACATCCAAAGCATTTTTACTGGGAGGGTTGGCTGCGATCATTCGCTGCCAGTCTCTCCAGGATAAAGTTTTCAGGTTACACTTTTTGAAATATATTTTACAGTTGAATAACGCATTCGTCGAGTGAAAGACAATGGCTCTTGCTACTCTGCAATACTCACAACTAGACAATTGTTTATAGTACTCGTGTACAAAACAAGGCCTTTGAGTATTGTTTCCAACCTATCTTTTATGTTGCCTTCATTCACATGTGCACAGTGTGTCACCGCTGAACCATGCGAATGCAGAAAGCAGTTGTTTTGTTAAAGATGGAGTGGTCACCGTTAATGGCTCGGCCTTGTTTGGAGGACCACTCTCTGGCCACAGATTTCACGGCTTTCAGACAAAATCAACAGACCCATCAGCTCTCCACATCTTTTCTGCTTTGTTATCGTCCCGCTATTGCAATCAGTTTCTCTAAGCCCCATCACCACACGAGTCTCTTCTGCAAACAGGTGGACAAAGCAGCCTTGGTTGAGAGACACAAATTTGACACTCAGGCCCTTATTAGCCACAGAGTGGCATTTCATCCAGGGATCCCTTTTGGAATAGTTG
Source organism: Corythoichthys intestinalis (assembly GCF_030265065.1). Classification (NCBI taxonomy): domain Eukaryota; kingdom Metazoa; phylum Chordata; class Actinopteri; order Syngnathiformes; family Syngnathidae; genus Corythoichthys; species Corythoichthys intestinalis. The sequence goes on along the minus strand of NC_080403.1, from coordinate 21,454,516 downwards.
CGAAATATTCAAATCAAATTCAAGACCATAAAATGGAACTAGGAAATGAAAGTGTTCTCGTCACAGTTAAGACAAATATGTCAGATACCGAAAAATTCTTAGATTCAGCTCAACAGCCCATTATGCATTAATACCTCTTAAGGAGAACAGTTGAAAGGGAGTAAGTTCACTTTAAAGTGCCTGTTACTCGAAAAAGCATGTTTATTTCATAATACACACGGTATTTTATGCTCCTGAATGAAATGGACCGCTTGGATGTGTGTGGAAGCGATAGCTATATTTATTTAGTTTTTGGAATCCCACGCCATGAAAATGAGTGACTTCCGGCAATAGTCTCGAGTTGAGAAAGAGGGCGCTGTGACGTGTACGGAGAAAGGAGTCCTTTTCACTATACAGCCGTACTGTTGTATGAGAAGGACTAAGGATTCAGCTGATTTTGCGGATTAATACGTTTATTTTTCGCATCACGCCAGCCAAGTGGCTGCAGAAAAATCTTGCTGTAGGAGGGAGAGGCGTGTGCGCCTTTTTGGGGTTTCAAAAGGTTCCCATTCACTGGTGGATATTGGTCAAAACAAGCCCTACTACTGTGGGACCATGGGACTTACGAGGAACTGAGTAAACATTGTGTTTTGTATTATGTCAAATGCTGGGATCATTTTAATATGTAGGTGGCTTGCATTTTATGGCTGACATGCTCCTTCTCCCCTCGGCCGACGACCGGCGGCTTGTTGCACATCTCCCCGCCGGGAGAGCACTACTAGTATACTCGGCTTATTCCCCTCTTCAAGTGCCTGGTGTTCTGTCAAATTTTCCGACCGATCAAAAATTGCAACTTTGAGTTAAAAATAGCCGCGAATACAGCGACTGCAAAGTAGACACTACTAACTTTCTTTAAATAAAGGACTACTTACGTTTGATCATGGATTGGCATGTAAATGTTCAGGGTTATTGTCCAGCTGCTTCCCGGCGAGCTCTCCTGTCCATAGTAGCAGGGGAACGAGCTGTAAATTGCTCTCCGCCAGGCGGTTTGCCGATCGGCAAAGACAATCGACAACCCAGTAGTCATGTGAAATGATCCGGACTAGTTATGTGTGATTTTCCGCTTCGAAGACTTTGAAACATCGCTCGGTTCGGGTTAGCATGTCGGCTAGCTGTCACGCCTCTTGGTTTGTTTACATTCTCCGAAGCCGGAGAAGGGAAATGACATAAGCCCGATTTAGGTGTCATAAAATATCGTTCGGGAGGTGCAACAGTAATGGTGAAGTCAACAGTTTTGACCATTATGGAGTAATTTTGCCATGTCATCTTGAATAAATGCATTTTTATTATTTCATATTCCATTTAGCACAAGACTGTTATTTGTCATGACCATGCCATTTATTTAGCTATTGGGGAAAAATACCTTAAAAATAATATCCTGTAAATATGTTGGAGTAGAGAGACTGAAACAAAGACATTTTGCGGCTCTCTTCGTCACGTTTTCCTCATTCTGAATAATTCCCTCTCAACGGGCTGACTGGTCCTTCTCAAGCCATTTATTTAGCTATTGGGGCAAGATACTAGGATAAAAAGAATATCCTGTAAAAATATTGGAGTAGAGAGACTGAAACAATGACATTTTGCGGCTGTCTTCGTCATGTTTTGCTCCAGAATAATTCCCCCTCAACGGGCTGACTGGTCCTTCTCAAGCCATTTATTTAGCTATTGGGGAACTTACTTGGATAAAAAGAATATCCTGTAAAAATATTGGAGTAGAGAGACTGAAACAATGACATTTTGCGGCTCTGTTCGTCGTGTTTTCCTCGTTCTAAATAATTCCCTCTCAATGGGCTCCATACTAAATCAGATAAAATCGTGACTCCGCTGACGTCATCCACCTGCTGGGGACGCTAGAGCCTTATATTGGTAGGCATGGCTAACCGGCATATTAAAAGACAAATTTCTCGTCATCTGCGGTTTGCTAAATTGTTGTATATAGTCAAATCATCTCAAAATATGATTCTAATTCACATAATAATCATATTTAAGACTTTTTTTCTTGTGTCGTACGCACTTTAATATCATTATTGTGAGAACCAAGTATTTTTTTAGGTAGTATATATATATATATAGTGGGGAGAACAAGTATTTGATACGCTGTCAGTGGCTTTAACAAGTATTTGATACACTGCTAATGGGAAAACCCATTGACAGCGTATCAAATACTTGTTCTCCCCACTGTATATATACAGAATATATAGGACATCCGTTGTGATCGATGTAACCATCGCCAATGATGGCAGTATAAGGAAAAAGGAACACGAGAAACTACAGTAGAGAAATACCAAGGGCCCAAGGAAAAACTGGAGAGAGCCTGAAAGGTGAAAGCAACAGTGGTGTCCGCGGTCATAGGAGCACTGGGGGCCGTGTCCCCCACAGTGGAGAATTGGCTCCATCAGAGACTTGGAGAAACATCAGACATCTCCGTCCCAAAGAGCGCAGTCCTAGGAACAGCAAAGATACTGCGCAGGCCCCTTCAAGCTCCCAGGCCTCTGGCAGAGGACCCGAGATTGAGATGAAGTTCTGCTCTGAGACCCCCAATTTGGCCAAATTTCAAAATTGTTCAATATGCATGTGTGATACATAATTGGAAAGCTTAAAATCTCAAATTTCTGGGGGAATAAAAAATTTGAGCAGGAGGGCGTTTAAGAAAAAAAAAAAGTTTTTACACCCGTAAACCCTAACTCAGTGCTTCTCAATTATTTTCTGTCACGCCCCCCCGAGGAAGACGTAAATGTTTCGCGCCCCCCCCAAACTCTCTGCCGCCGCTGTAAATAGTATCATTTGTCTATAAATTTACTATTATAAATATGCATCTGCCTAACATTGTGTCCTTTTTTTCTAATAAAGAAAAGTAACATAGATCAAATTATAATAAAGTATTATTAACATTATTATTAGTATTATTATCATTGTTTTGTTTGTAACAGAGAAGACTTGACGTGCATCAATTTGCCTGAATTAAAAAAAAAAAAAATTCACATCCAAACTAAAAAATACACTCAAGGTACATTTTTAACCATTTGATACAGAAAAATAAAATGTAATAAAATCAGTAAATAATACCAAATTAAAATTGATTTGAAACATTCACTCATGAGGACAATGTGCCAAAAAATTTGACCGAAAAAACAAATCTGAATAAAAGGGGGGGGGGAAAGTGTCCTTGGACAGGACAGTTTTTATTTTTGCTGCTCACAGTATTTACCTCAGTTGCAATGGTGTGGAGTTATTTTGCAATTAGCATGCTAACAATGCTCACTGGCTTACTGATATAACACTGACAAAGCAGGACGATTGTTGGCAATATTCGGCACGTTTTCACTGAAAAAATCAAGCGGCTTAACAATGAGATTGGGGTCTAATGTCTTTAAGTGGCGTCTTAATTGATTTGGCTTCTTGCTGTCTGCTATAATTATTTTTAGACACAGTAAACAGTGGTCTTTCATCATCACCCACTGTATTAAAAGTCAAAGCTAAAAGGCAAACGGCACGAAAAAAGCGCATTCACGGCGGCCGAGGTAGAACCGTAGGTGAGGGCAGTCGTCGTGACGATCCCAATCCGAAAATGGAACTTCTCGGGCGGCGACGTGAGAACCGGACAAGACAGTGGGTCGCTGCGTGAGTGACTCCGGTCGGGAAACGGCTTTCGAAAACGGCGGTGGCACACTGCTCTTCATATCTGTTGTCTGTGTGTGCTGAGTGCTCTTCCTTAGTTCAAAAATACTGCGCGCACTCTGAAAATGAGAGCGCCACTGCCACCTACTGAGTGGATGTGCAAGTACACTTTATTCCAGTACGGCAAAAAAAAAAAAAAAAACATGTTCCCCGAGGTCACATGCGCCCCCCCCCCTGGCATTGCTCTGCGCCCCCCCAGGGGGGCGCGCCCCACTATTTGAGAAGTACTGCCCTAACTCAAGGTGAGAACATGAGAAAGCATAATTAAAGACACTGTGATTTTAACGGGATATGATCATATGACACTGTGATTTTAACGGGTTATGATCACGTACTTACCTTGTTTTGATCCCAAAACTCCATTTACTGTAGCATGTCCCACCGTGTGTCAAGAAACAGCTGTGAATGGCCACAGTCGGACTTTTGGGGGATTTTATGGGTGAAACATGGTAATATAACAAGGGTCGCAATGCAGAAATCGCAGACATCAAGGAGTGGTCGAGATTCACTTTTTCAAATATTTACCCTTATAAACGTTTTTTTTCCCCCCAATTTTTCTATGATTGATTATTTATCTTTTAAAATATCGGGGAAAATGCAACTAACAAAACAAAAAAAAATACTAGTAGGCGATAGTTATGAGATAGACATCTGTGACCTATTTACAGACTCTATTTTTTTCATTGTGACGTAATTTGTTTAAAAGTCTAAAATATGCGAGTGAATAATTTTATAAAGACGTTTTTTTTTAACTAAATATTAGACATACATTAATGATTCTAAGCTAAAAATGATAGACATTTCGAATAATTACCTTCCTTTTACGGCTGGGTTGAAAGAAAAGCGGTTGTGCAATGTCTGTAAACAGGGGTCTACAGGAGAAAATGGATAAATTAAAAATAGTTCAGGGGCTTAATGCTCCATGAAACTGCTATGACAGCATATTGTTCTATCAAACACAACAACTCTGTTGGCTTAAAATACTGCAGTTTATTTTAAAGAAGGGTGCAAGAGCAGAAACTGCTTTTTCAGCCTTGTCAATGTTTTCCGTCATACACATACAGTATACTGTAGATATACTGTATATAGAAAATATTGTAGCAAAACAAATTGATCATGAATCATCTCTTAATGCCTCAAAATCACTCAGGTTGTAATACATGGTGCAAACAAATTCCTATAAACTAGATGATTAATTAAAAATTGGGCCTGCATCTTGCTGATATGCACAGAATGGTCTGGAATTTCACCTTGGGCATTTTAGGTCAGAAATTCATTAAAATCAGTCATGTTCTTGCATTGACATTGGCTGTTAATCCCTGAATTATTTTGCTGAAAAAGGAACAAGCATTGATTGTACCTTTGAACTCAGCTATCTTAGGTGAGCTATCCCAAGAAATCAATTAGTATCTTTGACATTGTCCAGTAGTAGTCAAAATTTGGCTGAAATTGAGTAGACGTTGTTTAATCTTAGCAGTTTTGGCCATCTCCAATAGCAAAGGACACATAAACAACCTTTCCACCCGTAATCAATTTGCATTATAATCATAAGAGATTCAAATACTGTAAAGCACACAATATTTACGATGAAATGGCTCATCATCTCAGGAGAGTATTTAAAGGTGAACGATATGCAGTGTTTGTGGAGAGAAGATAGCAAACTAATTGTACGAGCTGGAAAAAGACCTCAGGGAATATTTATGTCTTTGTGGAAAATCAATGGGGCTCTGCTTGCTTCATCTCAATTCAGCACTCAGGAAGAAAATAAAGATGCACTTGTAGTTCTTTGCCATTATGAAGATGCATGCTTCAGGTTAAGCGTGTCTGGAGCAATGTTGATTATCACCTAGCATAGAAATGAACCATAACTAGGAAAGATGACAGCAATTGGGAAAAAGAATTAAACCTAATTCGACTGACAACGAGGAAAACAAACGACAAAGCCACATTAAGCAACGGAACCTCAATTTGTACCTGCGACAGAATACACCAAAGTAGTCACCCTTTGGCCATGGTTTGGGTAGGCATGCGACATACTCAGGTCTGACTGATATATGTTTTCTTTTTCACATTGATAGCCGCAAGAAGGACACTCTTGGTGTGGCCACCACATCATTTTGCGTGGCCAGTAAAAGTAAATCACGTGTATCGACTTAATGTTTCTGAACTGACTAAAATAAAATAAATTTAAATATAATATGTTTAGTCCTCAATCTTACATTTTTTTTCTTTTTCAAGAGTTAAAATTAATATTTTTAAAATTAAAGAGGATTATTTTCCCCCCAAAAAACAAAAAAATATATATTCTAAAAAATGGTTAATCTTTTTCTTTTTTTATTATGGAAAATTAATACAAAGAATAAAAAAATAGATTGACAGTACAGTGGTACCTCTACATATGAAGTTAATTTGTTAAAGGACATTGTTTGTAAGCCGAAATGGTCGTATGTCGAGCAGGAGTTTCATATAAGAATACATAGTAATTCCATTAATTCGTTCCACCTGAAAATCTACACTAAATCCTTAATAAATACTGCTGTTACTGTTGCAAATCCCAATTACTAAGAGCAAAACAAATAAATTCTGAATAAAAGTCAGAATAATAATATAATAATAGTACTACTTATAATAATACCTGTAATAATATAATAAATGGGTTCTAATGTGGCGGATGTATTTTGCTTGGTGTACCTGAACACACCGAGTGGCTGACAATGGAGTGAGGGAGAGTGCAATAGAGTTTTTACTTTCACTTTTAATTTTCTGTAGTTGGGTGTCAGCCGCGAGGGACAGTAGGCATGCTGCGTTGCACAATTTCTAAAACAAATGATTAAAAAACTGACGAAGCTGGCGATTTCTTTGGCGATGTTACAATAAGAATAATAGTCACCTTAACTTATAAAGAGCGGCGAAGACATTCTACAGCTGTATTGTCGGCCCACCACGGACACCACGATCAAATTTTCCTTTCATTCCCATCTTCATTTGAATTGTAAGCCCCAACTTTTTCCTTTTTTTCACCAACTACACGAACATTCTTCGAACCCACGTTGAGTTCTCCCACAAGAAAATCTGCCGTGCGTCCGTCTCGCGGGAAAACAAAACAAAAAAAACTGCAGCTGTCATAAATCGTCGTATTCCGAGCATGTCGTCGGATGTAGAAACAAATTGCGAGTCAAATTTTACGTCGGATGTCGAAAAGATCGTGTGTCGAGGCAATTGTACGTCGACGTACCATTGCATTTCCTATCAAGAGACTAAACAAAAATAGTAATTTGACATTTTTTATTTATTTCAGCAGCCCTAGTTCGCAGACATAATGGTCTCTCAAAGCAAACCGAAACTACAGTGGAATTTGGCCTACACCAAAGATGAGTATGGTACCAAAGCCATAATGTAATATTTATTCTTGGTAAACTCTTTGCTAAAATCAAATTCCTCTCCAAAATGCTAATTATCACTCCTTATCACTTATATCAGTCATTTATGTTTTTTTTCCTCTCTTAATTATGCATTCTTTCAGGGGTGCTGGTGCGACTCACCTGAAGAATACGTTACATTAATAATCTTGGGATGTAAGCCTGAACGATACACCGTTTAAACATCGCCATCGCGATGTGCGCATGCGCGATAGTCCCATCGCAAGGACGTGCGATAATTTTTTTTTTTTCCCCAATCCACAAACCTTTGATCTGTTTCATTCGCTCACACAGCCTCTCTCACCCCCTTTCCCAGCTCTCAGTCACTGTGGCACTTAGCGCTTAGTTAACGATGGCTTTGATCTGGTCAAAGAAGCCGGGCAGCAATCTGTCAATCATCGTTTAACTTGTTAAACAGTTTCTGCAAAGAAGCACGGACTGGAATTAATGTGTGTGTCTGTAGGGGAAGAATGTGGAGACGTTCGAGACATATAAAATAAACGCCAGAAGTGATTATGAGGAGTTTGTAATTTCTACATGTCACTTCATGAGTCACAGCTATGTTAGGTAAAAAGAAGCATTTAATAAAGCCGAGCATTTTTCTACTGCAGTACTTTATTCTTGTTTAAAAATGATTCAGTGGGACAGTTATGTTTAAAACTGATCATAATTATTACATTTGAAGTGGTTGAAAAGCATTTATTGAAAAAAAAATAAATAAAATAAAAAAAGAAATATATATATATATATATACATATAATTTTTTAAAAATCATACTTTGGGGGGAAAAAAGTGAGAAAAAAACATGTCTTATATGTATCTCTTTCCAGTGCTAGATCTGAATAAATACATTGAGCACACACAAAAATGGGGGGGGGGGGGGGGGGCGCTACATCGCGGTTTTTCACTTATCGCGGCGGGTTCTGGTCCCTATTAACCGCGAAAAACGATGGAATACTGTACACTGTGGTTATGATGAGTCATCCAAAGTCTTTCCAAACAGCTATTCAAGTCATCTAGTAAAAATGTCTTTTTAAAAAAAAAACAATTTTTTAGGGCTGTCAAAATTATCGCGTTAACGCGCGGTAATTAATTTTTTAAATTAATCACGTTAAAATATTTCACGCAATTAACGCACATGTCCCGCTCAGACAGTATTCTGCCTTTTGGTAAGTTTTACAGCAAGGTTTTTTTGTGCTGTCTAACAGCGAACTCTTGTGGTCGCTTTGCGACATGGTTTATTGCTTTCTTGCCAGTTCAATATGGCTGCAGGACGTCTCGGGCTGACGCCTACGTTGTAATGTTGTGCTTATATGATCCTTAGACAAGATTTGTCCGTAAGTATGGCTGTTGTAAAGAATGTGCATATTATGTTAGTAAGCGAAATGTTATATTTTTTGTATGAGACGCTTTTTGTTTATGTTTAGTGAACCTGTATAGCGTGCTAAGCTAACGTTGTTGCTAATGCAATGCTTGTGTACTTTTTTTTGTAGTTTCACTACAGTCTAAAGAGGACAGTGGTTTGAGGCCATTTCATTAATAAATCAGATGAAAAAGGAAGAAGTCTGATTATTAAGGCGTCGTTCACTAGCTGTCTAGCTTTGGAAAAAGTAGACACTTCGGAGTGAGGACAGCATAGACAGATTTAAATGACAGTAGAATGAAATGCCCACTACAGTCCTTATGTACCGTATGTTGAATGTATGTATATATCCATCTTGTGTCTTATCTTTCCATTCCAACAAATTATTTTACAGAAAATATATATAATTTACAGAAAAATATGGCATATTTTATAGATGGTTTGAATTGTGATTAATTGCGATTAATTACGATTAATTAATTTTTAAGCTGTAATTAACTCGATTAAAAGTTTTAATCGTTTGACAGCCCTAATATTTTTTTAATATCGCAATATAATATTGCAATACATCGCAAACCCCCCAAAAATCGCAGCAATAGTTTTTTCCAATATTGTTCAGGCCTATTGGGATGTCAGAACCGTTGTGAACCTTGTTCATAATTTGGAAAAGTAACTAAAGCAAAAACAAGGTTTATGAGGCAATTATTTTGAGGGATTAAAATTGTACTTTTCCAACGGTTTTAATGAGTTCCCTGTGTCAGTTAATTCCAGTTGATTCCTCTGGAAAATCTGTGAAAACACCCCAACTCTCTGCTGCCTAACCTTCAACTCAAAATAATTATGTTGTCAGTGACACCACAGGTGTCCAACATTTTAACAGCTGGCACTACAGACAACACAAACACATCCAAAACAGTTTTCATGAAACATAAAACCAGGAGCTTCGGTGGCATTGCCCAAAGAGCTTCTGCTGAAAAAAGGGCCATCTGTTCACATTGCTTTAGTTGTTCATACCCTATCTTGGTTCCACATTGAGGCTGAATCACACGAATTATGAGGATTCTGTGTTCAGCGCTCCCCCAGAGACTTCCATGAACATCTAGAGTTCATTGCGGCCAAGTTTCAATGTGCAATCGTCCTTGACAACTGAGACCGATTGTTCGACCTCATCCCATGCGTACAGCACACAATTTCAACAAAGATCTGTATGAGAGTGGAAGTGTAGCTTAGAACCTTGACCTAAGGCCTAATAGACAATTATAACATTTCTTGGAAAATATGTCCAGTCCTGAAGCCTGTAGAGACAAACAATGTACTGTACTTCTTTAAAAAAATAAATAAAAATAAATAAAAAAAAGAAATAAAGGGAGAAAAAGAATGAATAGATGTAATTGTCAGCAGCCAAAATTATAATATGGTGTGAGTTTCCATTTTTGAGCTTGCTCACTTGAGAATCTAGTAAAATTGTGTATGGAAAGCAATGCAAAATATGTTGCTTTTATTTTTTGGGACTAAAATGAAAACGCAGCTAGACAATTTTATATGCAAAAAGATGCACATACAGCATTGTAAAAGGTTGGAAATAAGTAAATGTTTCTAGTAAATCTCCAATGAAAGTTAAGATGGAGGAATTAGTTAAATTTGGAACTAGTCAAAATTGGAAGCTTTTCCAATATTTAGACTCCTCAGAAGGAAGTTTAAATATCTCACTTTGATTCTTCTTGTTCTTCTTCTTGGGGAAGACACGAACAAAATTTGCTACTCCTCTGTTATCCGGGAACGGATCAGAATGAAATTTACATATCCTGTATGGCGGAAAACACTCAGTTGACTCGAAGTTCCCCTCTGAGACCCCCTTTTTGAGATATTATCGCATACTTACCTTTTTTCGATCCAAAAACTCAATGTAGCATGTCTCAGCGAGTGTCAAAAGACAGCTGTGAGTGGCCACTGACGGACTTTTGGGGGATTTGCTGGGTGAAACACGGTAATATAACAAGGGTCGCAATGAAGAAATCGCAGACATCAAGAAGTGGTCGAGATTTTCTATTTTAATATTTACCCTTTTAAATGTTTATTTATTTATTTATTTTTTACACACTACTACTTTTGTAGTCTGTGTGCACCTTATATATTAGGGTTAATTTATTTTCCCCTCAAAATAACTCAAAATATAGCCAATAATATCTGAACCCCTGGCAATAAAAGTGTGTACACCCCTATGAAAAAATGCACATCACTAAATGTCCAAATTGAGTACTGCTTGTCATTTTCCCTCCAACATATAATGTGACTCATTACAGGAGTGCTGTCAGCATTGCTGCAAAGAATGAAGGGGCGGGGAGTCAGCCTGTTAGTGCTCGGACCATACGCCGCACTCTACATCAAATTGGTGTGCATGGCTGTCACCCCAGGGGGAAGCCTCTTCTGAAGACGGTACACAAGAAAGCCCGCAAACACAGTTTGCGAAGACATGTCAACAAAGCACATGGATTACTGGAACCATGTCCTATGGTCTGATAAGACGGGCGGGCTTTTGACGGGCATCGGCCGTGCTCTATTTTTGGCCCCGCCTCTCGGCGCAAATTCATTCAAACTTGCCGTTCCACCTAAGAAGGCCGTCCACCACTCACTTTCGCTGAGAAGTCTGCTCTCACATGCACAATGAATGGGTTGCAGCTGAACCCTTCACAATAGGCTGCCGCTAGTTCGAAACGGCCTTTATACACAATGATCATCAGAACCCCATTTACAACTTTTTTTGTCTCAGGTCTGATTTGTTACATTAATTAACTGGAGACTTATTGTTGCCTCTAGGAACCAGGTGGTCAGAGTTCATTGGGGAATATTTTTTCCTTAATACATTTTTTCCAATAGTTCTCTCATATTATCAAGATTGCTGTTTTATACCTATCATATCCCATGAATTTCCCAAATTTTGCGACTTTTTGCATATGCAGTACTCGATTTTATTGGCAAGGGGCACCAGTGTTTAGCTGGTTAAAAACAAAATAAATATCCAAGGATATGTGAGATTGCATCACTTTATCCATTAATTTTATCACATTAAGAAATTACACCATTTAATTAATCTTTTTACTCATCAATTATGTGGGAGAACTAACTTAAAAGACATGATTCAAAAGCTAAAATGACAGAAACTTTAAAGTGTATGGAATCATCAGTATTCCGTTCCTATAAGATAGCATAACAATTGAATATACAATGTAGGCAGGAAGAAGTCGCAGCTAACCTTTGTGACAGCAGTACTTCTGTCAATTAGGGCAACTATGAGAAATGAAATGTTATGAAAAATAACAAATTCAAGAGAACACAAGAGAAGAATTCTTTGCCTTGCTATTGCATTTTAATCACGCAATGGCATATAATTCAGAATGTAGCATGGTCATTTATCCCCCCCCCAAATTAGATATTCTTAAATTTGACCAACACTATTTGTGTTAAACATGATTTTCAAGTGAATTTATTAACAAAATCCCAAAATAATATCCAGCCTTCAAATTTCAACAAAGGGACCTTTGAAAGTCTTAAATTTGACTTCCCTAAAAGTTAGACCGACCTCAGGCCAGCACAAGGTGTAGCTAGTGAAAAAAAAAAAACTGTGTTCTTCCTTTGAACTACAAGAAAGGGTGAAGCAGAGGGAAACAAGCGAAGGAAAAGTGAATGCAAAAAGAATCCACAGTGACTTCTACCTCCTCTGTACATTGTGTCCTAACATTGATTTTTCCTGCTTCTGTTCTGCAAAGAATACCTTATTCAACTTGTGTCCTCTGCACCCACTAGAGACGATTTTTTCTTGAGAACAACAAACCAGTGGAGAACGAGCCACGCTAAAGTGGCAGAAAGTAATTTACGAACTCCATCGTGATTGCGGTAAACAAACGTCTCTTTCAGTCCGTGGGTGACGAAGCCCAAAGACAGAAAAACAAAAGGTGACGTGTAAATTGTGCGGTGGCCGTTCTATAGGCGAATGGGAAAGGTTGTACGGGTTATTCAAGTGGAGAACCAGGCCTAATGACTTTTATTGAATGCTTTTTGCCCCACTTTTGTTTTCCACCAATGACAGGTGCATTTGTCAGTTGTGTCGACGCTAAAACGAGGAGTCGTTATTACCTGACAGGTGCTGTGTTTGTGAAAAAGTATTTATACTAATTTGATGCACTTTGGGTGTTATCTGGAGTGAAATGCAAAGAGAAGAGACGTAGTGAAGCATTTGATCTGAACCATTGTCAGGTTGCCGATTATTCTCCTGCTGTTTCCGCTTAGCAGAGTGCAACTTCTCAGGAAATGGTTTTACATTTGGTTTGTTTTTAGAGCGCAGGATTAGGAAGATAAGCCAACATACACTACTAATCACATACAATATTTCACATTTAAAATCATATGAATATAGATTAGAACAATAATTGCAAAATCATCTATTCACATATTTTTGGAATGCAGCACAGCACAATAAGGTCGCATTTTAACTCCTATTTTGCAGCAATTGACTGTAAATACAGTGATATGAAAAAGGATCGGAACCTTTTGGAATTTCTCACATTTCTGCATAAAATCACAATCAAATGTGATATAATCTTTGTCAAAATCACAAAGATGAAAAAACTGCTTTAACTAAAACCACCCAAACATTTACAGGTTTTCATATTTTGATGGGGATAGTATGCAAACATAAAATAAGTTAGTGAACCATCACATTTAATATTTTCTGCCCCCCCCACCCCTTTGGCCGCAATAACTTTAACCAGACGCTTCCTATAGCTGCAGATCAGTCTGGCATATCAATCAGGACTAATCTTGGCCCATTCTTCTCTCCAAAACTGCTGTAGTTCAGTCAGATTTCTTGGATGTCTGGCATGAATTGCTGTCTTTAGGTCATGCCACAGCATCTCAATGGGGTTCAAGTCCGGACTTTGATTTGGCCACTCCAGAACGTGCATTTGTTCTTCTGAAACCATTCTGAAGTTGATTTACTTCTGTGTTTTGGATCATTGTCTTGTTGCTGCATCCATCCTCTTTTTAGCTTCAACTGTCTTGGTTTTCGTGCAAAATATCCTGATAAACATTTGAATTCATTCTTCCATTAATGATTGCAAGTTGTCCTGGCCCTGAGGCAGGCCCCAAATCATGATTCTCCCTCCACCATGCTTCACAGTGGGGATGAGGTGTTGATGTTGGTGAGCTGTTCCATTTTTCCTCCACACATGAAGTTGTGTGTTGCTCCCAAGAAATTCAACTTTGATTTCATCAGTCCACAAAATGTTTTGCCAAAACCTCTGTGGAGTGTCCAAGTGCCTTTTTGCGAACACTAAACGAGCAACAGTATTTTTTTTTTAGACAGCAGTGGCTTCCTCCGTGGAGTCCTCCCATGAACACCATTCTTGGCCATAGTTTTACATATAGTTGATGTGTGCACAGAGATATTGGTAAGTCTTTAGCAGACTCTCTAGGGTTCTTATTTACCACTCTGAATATTCTGCGCTGAACTCTTGGCACCATCTTTGGTGGACAGCCACTCCTTGGGAGAGAAGCAACAGTGCCAAACTCTCTCCATTTGTAGACAACTTCTCTGACTATCGATGGATGAACATCCAGACTTTTAGAGATGGTTTTGTATCCTTTCCCATCTTTATAAAAATCAACAATCCTTGATCGCAGGTCTTCAGACTGTATTTTTGACTGAGCAATCATCAGACAATGCTTCTCATCAAGACAATTCTTACCAGGTGTGTGTTTTATAGTGGTCAGGGCAGCTTTAAACCACTCATCAGTTATTAGGTACACACCTGACCTATTTTTTTTTTGGTAAAAATTGGTTTCAATTGCTCTTCAAGTCTCCTTAGGCAGAGGGTTCACTTACTTATTTTTCTACCTTCTGTCATTGTTTGCACGTTATCCTCATTAAAATAAATATACCTATATATGTTTGGGTGGTTTAATTAAAGCAATGTTTTGTTTTTTTTTTAATCTGTGTGATTTTGACAAAGATCAGTTCACATTTGATGGTGATTTTAGGCAGAAATGTGAGAAATTCCAAAAGATTAAGAAACCTTTTCAAGCCACTGTCATATATAAACCTACTGTATGTGTAACCAGCCCAATGATGGTGGTGATGTCACTGCACTCGTTTTCTTGTACTCCTCGCTCTCCAACCAGGGGGTGAACCTGCATTGTGACTGTGGCATTCGAGCGTGCTGACTACTGAGCTAATTGCCAAGCTTTGGCTGCCATCACATTCTTTTCCGTTCTCAATTCCAACCAGTCTTCATTAGCTCAGCAGTCAACTAACAAGACGATTGTGTGGGCCTTTGAATTCTGGTTGGAGGAGAGAATTACTAGAAAAGACACATGAATGTCACCGCTATCAAAACTGTTCACAATTGGGTCTCAGAAAATTAAATAAATAAATAAATAAATAAATGAATGAATGACAGCAATATTCCATTAAATTCAAGTTTTAAAAACAATTCTACCGTAAAATTTGCAACTACCAAGGCACTATTCCATTTGAATGTGTATTCTGGCAAACAGCTTCAATTCTCATCATTTAAATTTAAGGTTGGCAATACCAGTGCACTTCAGTCGCGTACCACCAGATGACTGCAGGACATTACAAAATATGGCCACCATTAATTCACATTAGCTTCCTTGCATTAGGAGGACAATATAGGTAGTCCCCGGGTTACGAACGACTTCCGTTGCTACACTGGCGACGTAACCCGAATTTCCACGTAAATCGGAATTAACCCTCTAAGTACCCCTAGAGACCCAATAAATCGCAAAATAACTGTCCTAAAACTTGCATTATAAGTAAAAATAAGATACTGTACTTATCATCAATGCTGGCGGATGGTGAAATAAAGTACACTAAGTATGCCGGCTTGTTCTCAAGTGGGGACACTAGAGTTCTTGTTTCACTGATGTTTACTGTAGTTTTACTTTTAAACCACAGACACACCGCGAAACACTTTGGCCTGCTAGTGAAAAAAAAGGTAGGTTGATGTGACTTATGAAGCTTATTTAGAGCTTGATTTCAACAACTTAGACGATGTCGAGGTGTTTATGCTATACTGTTGCTTGCTGCATCAGACTTTACTTCCTTTGTAGAAAATAGAAAGCAACCTGATTTGGTGTGTGCTCACTATAATGAAACTTATAAATGCACAACACATTTAACTTGTAAACAAATTATTATTAACAATATAGTCCCAAGAATTGTACAATGACAACAGGAAAACAAAAACAATGCACACACACACACAAAAAAATAATAATAAGTTGCACATCATTAGCAATCAATTAACCTTAGTGAGACAACAGCTTCTCTTATTGGCGAAAAAAAAAAAAAAAAAATTACAGGGAAACATCTGTTACACTGAAAAAATACAGAGCTCAAACACACACTCTACGACTGGAGCCAAAATGGCGGACGAGACTCTGACGTCGTAAAGTCGAAATCATGTAAGTTAGGTACGTTGTAACCTGGGGAGTACCTGTATGAGTTGGTGTCAGTAATGAGAGTGTAACATCAAATAATTGTTCCCATGCTGACTTTGATCAGACCACGCGTAACGTCCTTGGTTGTCCAGAAATTTGAACAAAAGGTAGCTAAAGGCGTTTCTTCAATTGTGGTTGAAATAGTGAAAACATCCAATCTCTTTAGTAGCTTCTGGATAAGGTATTTAAACATTAATGATTCTGCAGTTAAAGGTCAGAATGAAGTCATGCTTTTAATCTTGAGGTGTGACGTGAATTTCTTTTGAAAAACTATAGAGTTCAAATCACAGGAGGCTCCCTAGCGCACCTCCAAACATGCGCTCGTTCATTCCGACTTGCCTTGAGAGATCACAGTCGGCCTGATGTCAAGAGAACAAATAAAAGTGAGGTAATCAACGGTGGTGTAAATAACACAAAGAAATAAACTGTTTTCCTGAGGTGCTGATTCCCCACACAATCGCTCCTGAGGGAAAAAAGTCCAATGTAATTTATTCTGCAAGTGGCGGGTAGCTCAGGAGGTTTCTATGCCTAATATTTCAAAACCTATCTCAGCTGAGCAGATGTTTGCTGAGGGAAACAGCGGGAAGATTGTTGTCAGTGTAAAGGTCGAGTGGATGGAGAGACAGAAACAGATGGAAACTGTCTATGGATAACCCAAATGTACGCCTCAATTTAAACTCTTCATATTCAACTAGTTAATTTTGGCCATGCGGTTCTAAAAATGTCTGCAGGCGGCCCTCATCTATGGTGAAGGTCAGAGTTTTGTCATCCTTGTTTTACGTATTCGAAACCTTCTTCCATCCACTGAAACATTACTTTTTTCAGAAATGTTTGTCATGCTTGGCTGAGTCTCTTTTTTAACCATTCATCAGAAATAATGATCTGCACTGTAACCATGCATGGACATAAACATGTTTACACAGATAATGTGTTTCTTCGCTAATGGGAATGAGGAGAACAAGAGCTGTCTCAAGTACATTATAAAATCTACAAACATAGCAACAACATCCAAAATCCATGTCGTGCAAACAAGAAAATATGGGTCAAAGTCTTGTTTTGTTTTTTTTTTAGCTGAATTTGGAATTTTTATGTCGAGGTGATGAACATGGATTTGTACATTAGTGGATTCTTAGGCATACATGTCAAACTCAAGCCTGCAGTGTAATGTTATTTGCTCCGTGAGATCATATCAAATTGAATATGAGAGATGTAGTAGCCAATGCACCACTAAAGTGAAGCAAACAGAGTTTGGATGAATATTTCATTGAAACAGTTTTTTTTTTTTTTTTTCTTACTCCAAGGCAGGTACTGTTCATAAATAAACGTTATATTCTCCATGGAGGGCTTTATCTTTTAGGGGGTTAATCTGTTTGGGGGCTAGAATAGAATAGAATAGAATAGAATAGAATAGAATAGAATAGAATAGAATAGACAGTTGTCATTTCGCAAGTACAAGGCAACGACATATCAAACTCACCAGACAGAATATTTACAACAAACGCATACTACAAAATACATGCATACAAAATTTCTATGATGGCTAATAAACCTTTTTTTTTTTTAATTTGACCTATCAGGGCCATTAAAAAAAAGTATATGATTTTAATGATGTTTTTTGCCTTTTTATCAACCATTATGTCGAAAAGAAGATGTCACGTGAGGGAAAATTGTCTACCATTGGAATCCACTCCAAAAGACCGCTTCAAACCATAATTACTAAGACTTCCTGTTCTGTTTCAATCCAGGGTCCTAAAACATTTTCATGATAGAAATGTTCATAGTTTTGAGGAGTCAAGCCCCCTAGAAAGACAAACTTTCAATTGGCTTGTATCTTTTTTTTTTCTCCAAGCCCAAGATCAGCAAGCCCAGGCATTCTATCACCTGATGCATACGCCAGACGCATGGCCAAACATATCTCACCATTGTTTAGCTTTTAGAGCCACGTCCTGATAACCAGTCACAAAAATGTAATCTAAATCCCACTTATTCTGCATACTTCATTCCGTCTTTCACCAGCAAACAAACCGATGCGCTGGGAGAAAACATAACCTCAGAGGCTATTTGATCCAGAATTGCATCTATATGGATATGCATGTGTAAACAATCAGTACTTGTAAGTAAAAAGAAACTTGGAGAAAGTCTGGTGCGAAATATTAAAAAACATCAGTCAATATGAAACGAACAGTGCAAACTCAGATGAATAATGCAAGGCGGATATTCTTTTTGCGAATCTCATAACGCTCGTTACTTCTGATGATGCAGATAGAGTTGTCATATCAAGTGTTTGCCACGTTTATAGTACACTGCCCATCAAACAAAAAAACACGAAACAAACGAGAGGCTCTGTATTGTTTTCTTATCGCCCAATAAGCCGGAGGGCTAAATTTACTGAAACGACAGGAACAAGAAACAAAGCACTTGTAGGCTTGGATGCCTTAATTAGAAAGATCAGAGCGGGTGGGGTGTTGAGCTTGTGAACGAGCTCCATTGATACAAGTTTGTATACAGCATGCAAAGTTATTAAGCTAATGAGGAACAGCAACAAAAACAAGCTAGATTGTGTCTCTATTTGGGTTAATTACATACAGTTTCCTTTTTTAAATCAATTATACTAAGTAGTCACAGTGTATTATTATAAAAGCATTGTCAAATGTACAGGCAAGGTTTTATTTTAAAATGTGTAACTATCGTACTCGTTATGTTACAACTGCGCATATTTTAAGATACAAGCATCCATGTATTTATTTCTGAAACACTCACAAATTGAGTCTGCTTACTTGAAAGTGGTTCTTGATCTACGCCCAACCTAGTAAATCATGACCTGGGCGACGACGCATAGCGGGAATGTGGCTAAGATGTAAATACAGTAACTCTAATATTACGTGCAGTACCAGTAGACGGAAGTATTACGGTATCTTAATCACTGACAAATTTTCTTAAAGTGCCGAGGATAACATGACAGGATAAAAATGACAGGATTAAAAAAAAGTCTTAAATAGCATTGTTATGTAAATTAGAATCATATTTTAAGATGATTCGACTATATCCAACAATTTGGCAAAGCTTAGATGATGAAAATTAGTCTTTTAATCTGCCGTTTAGCCCCTGGCTGTCATTATAGCGCTCTAGCATCCCCAGCCGGAGGATGACGTCAGCGGGTTCACGATTTCATCTGATTTAGAATTGACCCCATTGAGGGGGAATTATTCAGAACGAAGAAAATATGACGAAGAGAGCACCAAAATGTCATTGTTTCAGTCTCTCTACTCCAATATTTTTACAGGATATTGTTTTTAGCTCAGTATTTTTCTGCAACTGCTAAATAAATGGTATTGTCGTAACAAATAACAGTCTTGTGCTAAATGTAATATAAAATGAAAAATGCATCTATTCAGTACAATATGGCAAAATGTCTCCATAATGGTCAAAACTGTCGACTTCTTGCACCTCCAGAACGATATTTTATGCCACCGGAGTAAGTCGGGCTTTTGTCATTTCCCTGCCCTGGCTTCGGAGAGCGTAAACAAACCAGGAGGCATGACAGCTTGCCGAGATGCTAACCCTAACCGAGCGGCGTTTCAAAGTATTATTCTCGCCTTTCAAAGCGAAAAATCACACAAAAGTACTCAGGATCATGTCACACGGCAGGGGAGGTGTCGATTGTCTTCGCTGATCGACAACCCCCCCAGCGGCAAGCAAATTACAGCTCGTCATTCCCCTGCTGCGGGCAAGAGAGCTCGTTTGCCAGGGAAGCAGCAGGAGAATGACCGCCGGACAAACCGGCCGACGTTGGAGGAGCGCGTAGCTGCCTGAGCCCAACTCAAGGATAGTGGTCTATTGCCGGTGGTCAATTTGCACCCTTATAATATTTTTCTCCCAAAGCTGTTGTGGCTGTGAATAAGCCCTCTTTTACATTCAGGTGGACTCTCAGTGTTATCCACAGGTGCTAAATAAAAAAGTAACATCGTAAGCTTACATGTTCAACACGAATATGGCATAAATTAATGCTTAACTACACGGCGAAGACGTAAACAGTGAGAGAGCGGCGTGCAGTTGTTGTGTGCAGCTGACATGACAGGATGTGTCTGAGGAGAACTTTTCTACATGTCTGTCCATGAGCAAACATAAGTAAATATTCCTTTATTGAAGAAAGTTTGTAGTGTTTACTTTGTAATCGCTGTATTTTTAACACAAAGTTGCAATTTCTGATGCGGTGAAAAATTTGACAAAACACCAGGCACAGGAAGAGGGCAATTAGCCGAGTATAACGGTCTCCCAGCGGGCACCCGAAGAGGACCGAGGTGGATGTGTGACAAGCCGCTGGGCGTCAGCCGAGTGACATTCTCGGTGGACAAGGAGCATTGTCAGCCACAAAATGCAAGCCACCCCCATATTAAATCGTGTGCCATGATCCCAGTATTTGACATAATACAAAACACCATGTTTATTCACTTCCTCGCATTTGTTTTGGCCAATCTCAGGGTGAACTTTTTGAAACCCAAAAAGGCTCACACACCTCTCCCTGGTGCAGCAACAAAACCCTGCAGCCCATTTGGCTGGCATGATGTGAAAAATAAAAGAATTCATCTGCAAAATCAGAATTCAGAAATCATTTGAATGCAAATAACACAAAGCGTATTACAAAGGGGATTTAACATATTTTCACTCAAAAGCTACGTGATGGTATATTTATTTTTCTGAAATTTGAATGTACTTTAAACTTCGTAACTGTACTCTTGTTTTGTATTTTGCTGAGTTATTTTATTGCATTTTAGGCCTCCGGTAAAGCAAAGCTCTTTTAGTGATATTTTACATTTGATTAAAGTGAGACTCCTGTTGTGTTTTAACGGCAGAAATGGAATTAACAACCTTCCAGTGCAACTCGTTAGCATCTTTTAATAAAAACAGCTCATTGTTGGTACTGTTCATGTGTGATACTGTGCTTCCTCTGTGCATAGGTTGTTCTCTCATTAGCGCTGTAGCCTCATAAAAATAACAACAAAAATGACTGTTATCTTTTAATTAGATTGCATGTTTGTCTCAAGACTTTAATTAAGATTCTCCATTAAAGGGCCCATCTTTTTGTTTTGCAAGGGTGCTAGGCCACCTTTTTAAAGAGATAGCAACAGTTCTTGTGATAAGTCTTTGTTGTTGGCGCTGAGATTTCTAAATGACACAGTTGGCAGCACCTCCGTTTTACTCACGCTATCATCAAAATCAAAGAACACTTTTAAATCATAAGGAGGCTTAATGTTTGAGAGAGAAGTAGCGACTCGCAGGCAATTCTATGTTCATTCTTGCTTTTATGGCGCATTGAAGTGCACGTAAGCAAAAACAATAATTAGGAGTCTCTTTTTATGGCTCTGTGTTAGCAACATTAAAACATTACGTTTTATTGGTATTCTGGCTGAAGAGCACTCCCAGACAGCTTGTTTGAATTAAACACAAGGATTGAATTATATGATTGTAGTTACTACAGTGCTTAGGGATGGGTGTAAAAGTCTGTTTCATTGTATATTATTTAATCACTAAATTAACATGCTAAAAATGTGAATTTTATGGATATGCATTAATTGATTAAAAGCCTTTAATACCTTTAATACTAGATTTTTTAAAAATTGGTTAAGAATGCATAAAGTTAACATTGAGATGGACCAATAGTATGGATATGTGATATCTGTATTGCTGGATCACATGTAATTTTTCATTAATTGTAGATTTTTATTCCTAATATGTACCTACTAGGGGTGTAACGGTACACAAAAATCTCGGTTCGGTACGTACCTTGGTTTTGAGGTCACGGTTCGGTTCATTTTCGGTACAGTAAGAAAACAAAATGCAAAATATAAATGTGCTAGCTGTTTATTACACACCTTTGTGCTTTCAACAATAGGAACATTAGCCTATACAAAGCTAGAATTCTGCTCAAAAAGTAGCGGGTATTTAAAGATAATCCAACAACAATTTGCCTTTCAGACCCCGCGTATTGGTCAGCTTTCTTTCTCAAAGAAAGTCCTGTGCTAAAGAGAACAGCAATCCCAATGACAAAGATTTCAACATGTATTTTACAAATGAAATGCCTCAATGAATCTTTTTTTTTTCTTAAGAACGGTTTTCAAAAGCTTTGTTGGTGGATTTTCTCAAGTTAAAGCGCCACACAGAAATTAATTTAATTGTGTAAGCAGGATCTGTATATTCTTCTTATTATTTAATTACAGGTGTTTTAGCTCATTTCAATTTATTTGATCTAAATGGGCTATTATTTACTTTATTATGTGTTTATATCTTACAAATATGATGTAGTATTAATTTATATTGTATATCTTATGTTGTATAACTTTAGTTCCTATGTGAATATTAGTTCCTACTTGTTTTGTTGTAGTAGGAGAGTTTTGTATTGAACACGGGGCCGTGTTGGTTATTATTATAGCAGGGAAGACAGCAGTAAATTAACAAAGACAAGTCAACTGTGCCCCGATCTACCACTCAAGAGATCTAATGGACTCAAAAGTGGGTTACGATTGCATATTAGTTTGAAAATCGATCGGATCCATCGTACTTTTACACGAGTGACTTCCGGTCTGCCCGAGCCTAGCTAGCAGTATTGACGCTGGAGGGCCGCGTCTCGCGTCAAATAATAAACTCTGCCGTTCTTTTCTCGTGCGTCGCGTTGAGCTGCTTCTGGCACGCGTCTAACACGTGGCCGCACTGCGACTGGTGTGCATTGGCTGATTGACTTTAACGCCCAGGTTTCACTGCGTTCTCGCGGCGGCCACGTTGTCGCGCCGTTGACGTTTCTTACTGTCCTACCGTGTTGGTCTTCATGACAATAGAGAAGACTGAGTAAATATAATCTACACAAAGAAACTGTAACCCGATTGACTCACAGCCTCAAAAAGTAAGGGTTACATTACGCCAGAAACTCATTCGGTACGCCTCCGTTCCGAACAGAGCACCCAGAACCGAAACGGTTCAATACAAATAAACGTACCGTTACACCCTTAGTACCTACAGTATTTGTCATTGCTTGGATGTGTAATTATTAAATTTAGTAATTTATTATTAGATAACTGTTTTATTTAATGTTATCTACCTAGCACTAACATTACATGACTAAAATGTGCTTATTTTATTTGAAGTACTGTCACTGTTTGTAAAGTTTTTTTTTTTTTTTAAGTTAGTGAAGTACTTTTGAATATTTCGAGCTATATCAATGAATTTGACTTGACTTGAGTGAGTAAAATACGATCATCTAAGCCAGGGGTCGGTAACCCAAAATGTTGAAAGAGCCATATTGGACCAAATAAAAAACACAAACAAATATGTCTGGAGCCGAAAAAAATTAAAAGCCTTAAATAAGCCTAATAATGAAGGCAACACATGCTGTATGTATCTGTACTAGCTGTATTAGCCTACTATCAAAATGACTAAGTTGGCATAAAATACGTAATGAGCTTCCATGATTTAATGTTTATTTTCCCTGCAGTGCAGCCAACACACAAAGTGACTACTGTTGTATGATGTCACCTCAAGTTTTACTTAATTACAATATTAATGAATTGTTTAATTGCTTTTATGAAATTAAAAAATTGCAATAAAGAAATACGATTTTTATTGTCATTTTTATTTTGAGGTTTCGAAAAACAACAAAATGGAACGTGCATAACATGCCCCTAATCCGGGCATGTCTTTGATTTTCTTTATTATCTCGGTTTTGTTTTTGAAGTCTGCAAATAGGTGTTCTGAGATGTCAATGAATGTCTCGTTCATGTACTTACCATCTGTGAACTGTTTCCCACACTTTATTATCTCCCGGGTTGCAACAAAACTTGCAGAAGTAGTGGAGTTTGGCAATGCAATCCACTTCTTAAATCTATTTTTGCGCTCCTCCAAGTTCTTCAGAACAAATGCAGCACTTTTTCTTTCGTTCCCAACTGGGTACTCGGCTTCAAATGTAGCATGTCTTTACTGAATATGTCTTTCCACATGACATTTTTTTTGTTATTTGACAACTTCACGCCACTGAGTAAACATTCAGGCAATTCTTCCGCATTGGCAATTAACAGTGTTGTTAATCTTACTGAAAAAAAAGTAATTAATTATAGTTACAAATTACTTCTCCCAAAAAGTAATTGCGTTAGTAACTCAATTACCTGAATGTAAGAGTAATTACCGTAATTTCCCGAATATAAGGCGCACCCGTGTATAATGCGCACCCTAAATTTACTTGTAAAATCTAGGGGAAATTATTGTACCCGTTTATAACGCGCACCCTAATTTTAGAAGAAAACAGAGCTTGTGTACAGATACAGAGATGTCATTTTACTGACTGGTGAAACACAGCACAAGCATAGCACATTGGTAGTTCAAAACATTACCGTAAACTGACAATATTTACGGTAATAATATGATTTGACAAGTTCTCCAACTTACCAGAATCTAAGAGAAAACAAAACAGATGTGACTTTTCTTTTAAAGGCTTCTGTATAACTTGCTCGTTTCCTCATGATGAATAAATGTTTCTTCCATGGATTGATACGGTAAAATGAAAGTGAGAACGTAAATCGGAAATCCGTGAGAGCTCATAGCTGTCAACACGTCAGTAACAAAAGGAACTATTGTTATTTGGGTTTGAGTTTCCCGAGGGACCGATATAGTTGACGGACACAGGAAGTGTGTGTCCTTACATTTGTTATGGTCCGAATTGCGGAGCTGCAATAAACGTCGACTCAAATGAGTTCAAGAAACTAAATTCTGTGCTTTATGAAGAGTGAAAAAAGCAGAATTGATCACAGACGAAATAATTCGGCCAATTAGAGTGAAGTATTACCGAAACAAAACGGTGACGTCACGTACCGTAATGTTCGGCAACGGGTCACCGCATACGTTTCTTCAACACAACGTGGCCGTGTCAATGAAAAAAAATCGGTTTATATATATATATGTAATACATATATATTTCTGTCTCCATCCATGTACCCGTTTATAATGCGCACCATGAGTTTACAAGTTGATTTTGGGGGAAAAAAGTGCGCGTTATATTCGGGAAATTACGGTAGTTACTTGGCAAAGTAATTGGTTATAATTACTTTTTTTTTCCGTCAAAAAAAAAAAATAATAATAATAATAATAACATTGGCCACACTATATAAAGTTTTTGTGAAGGTTTTTGGTACAATTGGCCCAAGCCCAATTCTTTACCCTAATTTACCCTTTACCCTGAATCAACTGTTAAAAGTTGTTAAAATTGCGCCCATTATTGCATTAGTTCCCTTCTCTCTACTTTCGACATATGAACGTTTTAAAACTGTGTCATTATATAAAGATAGATTCAAGTCAAGATTTTGCCGATTTAGAAGTATTTTAGATAAAAAGTTACTTAGGTTCGCTAGAAGGTTCTCTACAACAGAGCCGTAATAAAAGGTCTACTGCTTTAAGATGGCGGCTGTTTACTAACACATCTAGTGCCGTGTCTGTCATTTTGCATCTAGTTATATCTATGTACAGTACATGTGATATCTACCATGTCTACCATATCTACCATAACATGCGGGCGTAGTTTGTAGGCTATCAGCTACAACAGGTATTATTGGAGCTACCTAGCATCGCGTTTGATCGGCGTCACAACTTTCTTGCCTCCTCCCCACTCCTGCTCTGCTCTGTCGTCTCGGTGAGTCCGTCTCCCTCAGACTTTTCGACCAATATAATAACGCATAGTAACACATGCCTTTCCGTCCTCAGTAACGGTAACGGCGTTGCCAAGATGAGAAAAGTAATTAATTAGATTACCCACTACTGAAAAAAATAACGCCGTTAGTAACGCCATTATATTGTAACGCCGTTATTAACAACACTGGCAATGAATACAAAGGATTCCGTACAAGAAACGTTGAATCGTCTGTTCTCCGCAGTTATTTTTCTTTTTTTCCCTTTCGGATCCATGGCCCATCACACAGCCGCCGGTTTGTTTACAATAGCCACCTGGCTGGCATCCCGCCCTGCTGATAGAAACGTGTGTCGCAGGTTATGATGCAAATCTGCGTTGACAGAAATGTTAAAATTTATTATTTATTCTACACATTTATACAGCACTGGAAAACGTTAAGAATGTTTGTGTCATTTTGTCCTCCTCCAGAAACCATATATAAACAAAACATATATTTCCCTCCCCCATGTTTTCCTGTTTTCAATCATTTTTGAAAATGCTCCAGGGAGCCATTAGGGCAGCGTTATAGAGCTGCATGCGGCTCTCAAAACACAGCTTGCCGACCCCTGATCTATGCATTTTTGGACATGCTAGCTTCATGCCAAACTGCAACGCTAATAGATTTTTGGTTGTCCCGATTGTCTATCGCAAGTGGTAATTAGTCATTTCTGATTCAGAACAACACATGGTGCTCTTTAGAGATTTGTTCAAGAAAAACTGAATTTTAGCGCAGCCTCTGTTATCCAGGCAAACGTGTCTTCCCAAAAACATTTGAGTCCAATTTCGCATCCACCTGACCTCTCCTCATGCGGACTCGTGAAGTGGGATGCCTCTCCCTTCGAGCGATGCAACAGGAGCTCCTCGGGCCTCCTGAGTCTCCCGCGGCAGCCTACTTTCTCCTCTAACCTACTTAAGAAGCTTTTTAAATGATCCCAAAGAAAGCCTTGTTCATTTCTGGTCTCATATCGGCTGATTGGAGGTTGGGACGTAAGCAGGGATAGACCATCGGCGAGGGGTTGCCCGGTGGGCAAGTTAGTGGAACAGAAATACCTTTTTAGTACAGTAGAAAAGATGACAGTTATGGAAATGCTCTTTAACAGGAGTGGAGAACCCAACTGCTTGTGACAGTGACAAGCTTTCCTGCACCTTGCGATTTTGTTAGTTCTCCAACTTAGAAATAGTGTGAGGGTTTGAAATTTTCATGCTAGGTGTTTGTCCACTTTGAGAGACAATCTAAAAAAATCCAGAAATCACAGTGTATGATTTTTTTTCATCAATTTATTTGTGTTATACTGCTGCAAATAAGTATTTAAACACATCTATTAGCTAGAATTGTGAGCCTCAAAGACCTGTTAGTCGCCTTTAAAAAGTCCAACTTCACTCCACTTATTCTCCTAGATAAATGGAGTGGAGATGGACTTTTTGAGTCTGGCTTTTTGACCTGTTTGAGGCGGTTAGCTGCGTGTAAAAACCTGTCCACACCATACACGCAAAAGAGCTGTCCAAAGACACCAGAGACAGAACTGTAGACCTCTACAAGGCTGGAAAGAGTTACGGGGCCATTGCCAAGCAGCTTGGTGATATAAGATCCACCATTGGAGCAATTATTAGAAAATGGAAGAAGCTTAACATGTCTGCCAATCTCCCTCGGACTGGGGTCTCAATGATCCTAAGAATTGTGAGGAATCAGCCAAGAACTACACAGGAGGAGTTGGTCATTGACCTGAAAGCTGGGACCACCATTTCCGAGGTTACTGTTGGTAATACACTAAGACGTCATGGTTTAAAATTATGCATGGCATGGAAGATTCCCCTGGTTAAACCGGCACAAGTCCAGGCCCGTTTTAAAATTGCCAATCACCATTTGGATGATCCAGAGGATTCATACAAGAAAGTCATGCGGTCATATGAGATCCAACTGGAACATTTTGACCTTAATTCCACTCAAAGTGAGGACGAAGAATGATGAGTACCATCCCAAGAACACCATCCCTACTATGAAGCATGGGGATGGTAGCATCATGCTTTGGGGGTGCTTTTCTGCACATGGGTCGGGACAACTGGACTGTATTAAGGAGAGGATGACCTGTGCCATGTATTGAGAGAGTTTGAGGAATAACCTCCTACCTCAGTTAGAGCATTGAAAATGGGTCGTGACTGGGTCTTCCAACATGACAATGGCCTGAAGCAGACAGCCAGAGTAACCATGGAATGGCTTCGTAAAAAGCATATCAAGGTTCTGGAAGGGCTTAGCCAGTCTCCAGACCTAAAACGGATAGAAAATCTTTGGAGGAAGCTCAAACCCTGTGTTTCTCAGTGACAGCTCAGAAACCAGATGTATCTAAATAATATCTGTGTGGAGCATTGGTGCAAAATCCCTGCTGCAGTGTCTGCAAACCTGGTGAAAAGTTACAGGAAACGTTTACCTCTGTAATTGTAAACAAAGGCTACTGTACCAAATATTGACATTGATATTCACAGGTGTTCAAGTACTTATTTGCAGCAGTATAACACAAATAGATTGTTAAAAAACCATACACTTTAATTTCTGGATATTTTTTTTAGATTGTCTTTCACAGAGGACAGGCAACTACAATGAAAATTTCAAACCTGCCCGTCATTTCCAAGTAGGAGAACTTGCAAAATCACAGGGTGTTGAAATACTTATTTTCCTCACTGTATACCATAACTCACATAGTTCAATCACATGACACCAGCTTAGCAGTATGTCTGGAGATATGGACAAACTATAGGTGTGAGGCCTTTGTATTCTTCTTGAGTTTAAGAGGGCAGAGCAAATAGCTTCATCCTGACTACAGACAGTTGTTTTTGTGACAGTGAAATCAAAGTACGACTGTCACGTAAACTTTGAAACCCGACTTTCTTTTATTGTTCCATCAGTGCGAGTTCAGCGAGGCATTGCAGCACATCATACTGTCATGCATAAAGATGGTTATTTCTGCGACAGTGTTATCAAAGTGTGGCATCAAGACATTCAGCCTGACATTCATCTTCTATAACAGCATCCAGCCTTTTTGTCTGATATATATGTATACTATATTTTGCAGAACTCTGATTCTGAAAAGTGAGCCTACCACAATTGGATTATAATATAAATAGGAAATATAAAATATAAATATATATATATATTAGAGCTGACAAAATCATTGCGTTAACGGGCGGTAATTAATTTTTTAAAAATTAATCACTTTAAAATATTTGACGCAATTATGGCACATGCCCCGCTCAAACAGATTAAAATGACAGCACACTGTCATGTGCACTTGTTACTTGTGTTTTTTGGAGTTTAATTGCCCTCTGCTGGCGCTTGGGTGCGACTGATTTTATGGGTTTCAGCATCACATAAGCATTGTGTAATTATTGACATCAACAATGGCGAGCTACTAGTTTATTTTTTGATTGAAAATTTTACAAATTTTATTAAAACGAAAACATTAAGAGGGGTTTTAATATAAAATTTCTATAACTTGTACTAACATTTATCTTTTAAGAGCTACAAATCTTTCTATCCATGGATTGCTTTAACAGAATGTTAATAATGTTAATGCCATCTTGTTGATTTATTGTTATAATAAACAAATAAAGTACTTATGTACCGTATGTTGAATGTGAATCCGTCTTGTGTCTTATCTTTCTATTCCAACAATAATTTACAGAAAAATATGGCATATTTTATAGATGGTTTGAATTGCGATTAATTACGATTAATTAATTTTTAAGCTGTAATTAACTCGATGAAAAATTTTAATCGTTTGACAGCCCTAATATATATAAATGGAGAAAGTGTGTGGGGATGTTTTACTCTGCAAACTAATGCATCGGACATCTACAAGTTATAAACTCATGTAAATTCCAGCAGAAGGATGATTGGACACCACACGATGGGATGTCTATCATCTTGGAAAGGGTGACAAGTGCTCCTTATTTTCGGGGCGAGTGCGTAGCTGTTGGCCATCTTGGGTAGGGCAATCAGCAGTTGGAAACAAGATTTTAAACCCTACATATTTTGCAGCATTAGCACTTTATTTCTTCTTACTCTCT
Source organism: Corythoichthys intestinalis (assembly GCF_030265065.1). NCBI lineage: Eukaryota > Metazoa > Chordata > Actinopteri > Syngnathiformes > Syngnathidae > Corythoichthys > Corythoichthys intestinalis. The sequence goes on along the minus strand of NC_080403.1, from coordinate 21,424,731 downwards.
GATACCATTTTAGGGCTGTATCAGTACTGGTACCGATACTAGTATTGGTATCGGTGCAGGACAAATGTAAATTGGCATTTAAAACACGAAAACATGCAAAAATAATATTAATTGCATTTTGTTGTCATGTGCATACTATCACAAGGAAATTTTAATGCAATAAAGCATAAATTGCAGGTTAATATGACATTTGGAAAGGCTAAATTATTGCGTAAAATTGATATCCAACTAAAGTTTAAACCTCTGCATGTTTTATATTATTTGAACATAACGGACAGCTGGGTATACGGATGTTACATTATGCGGTGCAGTAGTTTAGTAATGGTTGTTCATCTCCTGTCAATTTCCAATTACTTTTCATCCTAATAATGGCAGAATTAGCCATTTTCTTTTAGCTCCAAGCACTAAGATTTGTTGAGATAGTCCCATAGCGTTCAGAAGTTATGGTCAGAATCACATATTCTGAAAACGGCGTGTGTTCAAACAGCTGCTTGGAGAGTTAAATTGTCCACAGGCGTCACTATAAAGTAATAAACCACTCAGCACATTCGTACACTGTCATGCTCCAAAGCATCTGAGGAGAATAAAAAAACTCCTGACTCTCTATTTTCTTGAAGTTTTTCTTGCAAAAATCATCTCCTCCTGAGAGATATCATAGTGTATAAGATCATAATTTAATGTGGCTGTTGCCACGTGGGAATGGCACAAACACCTTACTAGCAAATATATGATAGTCACCTGTCTTCTGAGAGCAGAAAATCGTTGTTTTGCATTTCGGAAAGTTTCACAAAAGTTTGTGGTTAATGAGCCATCCACAGTGTTCACTGAATAAAGGTCACCTGTCTTTTTATAGTGGGCCCATCCATCAAGCTAGCCAACTTCATTTCCTAATGTCTGTTTTTTAGTAACGAAAATTTAAGTTTTATCCTCAATGTGATTTGCAGTGAAAGACAGATAGAAAACGTACGATTTAAAATCGCTAAGTACAATTCAGTGACGCTATAACATACAAGGTTAACTCAATGACTGCCATTGACAGTGATGAATAAACCAGAATAGCTTCAAAAATCACTGTTTTCAAAGTGACCACATCGTAACGTTGGCATATTACAATTACAATACTCAAACTAGGGAAACATCAAGAAGCTTATTACTGTTTCAACAGATTTAATGTCGTTTTCTGTCTTAACTCATTGGCTGCCATCAGTGTTGTTTTTGGCAAATTCTTGTTTTAGTCTTTGTGTTTTGGATGGTCATGCTTATTGGTCTTAGTCATATTTTAGTCATCTCCAAATGTGTCTCTGTCTAGTTTTTTGTTGATGAAAACTCAAGACTAATTTCGTCTCGTTTTAGTCGACGCGTACAAAAAATGTGTTCGTCTGTACAATCAAAAAAAATTACTCAAAAAATAAATAAATATACAGTTGTGGTCAAAAGTTCACATACACTTGTGAAGAACATAATGTCATGGCTCTCTTGAGTTTCCAGTTATTTCTACAACTCTGATTTTTCTCCGATAGAGTGATTGGAACAGATACTTCTTTGTCACAAAAAACATTCATGAAGTTTGGTTGTTTTATGACTTTATTATGGGTTAACAGAAAAAGCGATCAAATCTGCTGGGTCAAAAATATACATACATGGATCTGAAAAAGCAAATCATTGACTTGAACAAGTCAGGAAAGTCACTTGGAGCCATTTCAAAGCAGCTGCAGGTCCCAAGAGCAACAGTGCAAACAATTGTTTGTAAGTATAAAGTGCATGGCACTGTTTTGTCACTGCCACGACCAGGAAAAAAAGCAAGCTATCACCTGCTGCTGAGAGAAAATTGGTCAGGAGGGTGAAGATTCAACCGAGAATCACCAAAAAGCAGATCTGCCAAGAATTAGAAGCTGCTGGAACACAGGTGTCAGTGTCCACAGTCAAGCGTGTTTTGCATCTCCATGGACTGAGAGGCTGCCGTGCAAGAAGGAAGCCCTTACTCCAAAAGCGGCACCTTAAGGCTCGACTGAAGTTTGCTGCTGATCACATGGACAAAGATAAGACCTTCTGGAGGAAAGTTCTGTGGTCAGACGAAACAAAACTCGAGCTGTTTGGCCACAATGCCCAGCAATATGTTTGGAAGAGAAAAGGTGAGGCCTTTAACCCCAAGTACACCATGCCTACCGTCAAGCACGGTGGTGGTAGTATTATGCTGTGGGGCCTGTTTTGCTGCCAAATGGAACTGGTGCTTTACAGAGAGTAAATGGGATAATGAAGAAGGAGGATTACCTTCAAATTCTTCAAGTTAACCTAACGTCATCAGCCCGAAGATTGGGTCTTGGGCGCAGTTGGGTGTTCCAAAAGGACAATGACCCCAAACACACATCAAAAGTGGTAATGGAATGGCTAAATCAGGCTAGAATTAAGGTTTTCGAATGGCCTTCCCAAAGTCCTGACTTAAACCCCATTGAGAACCTTTGGACAATGCTGAAGAAACAAGTCCATGTCAGAAAGCCATCAAATTTAACTGAACTACACCAATTCTGTCAAGAGGAATGGTCAAAGATTCAACCAGAAGCTTGCCAGAAGCTTGTGGATGGCTACCAAAAGTGCCTAATTGAAGTGAAAATGGCCAAGGGACATGTTACCAAATATTTGCGCTGCTGTATGTATATTTTTGACCCAGCAGATTTGATCACTTTTTTCTGTTCACCCATAATAAAGTCATAAAAGAACCAAACTTCATGAATGTTTTTTGTGACAAAGAAGTATCTGTTCCAATCACTCTATCAGAGAAAAATCCGAGTTGTAGAATTAACTGGAAACTCAAGAGAGCCACGACATTATGTTCTTCACAAGTGTATGTAAACTTTTGACCACAACTGTAGGTTTCCAACTATTTTGAATGAACATTGAGAGATGAGAACATATTTCAGCGTCTACAAAGACAACACCAACTTGGTCATAATACACACTCAGCAGGAAAACAGTAACCTCGACGCCACAAACTGTATGTACAAAAAGTTGTCCGAGAGTTTAAGAGGACACTCACTGTTAGAATCAGCCAAATACCAACGTGAATGCTAAGTTAACGCTACGAGTTGCATATAGCACGTCACGAGTGACACAACCAGACACTATTAACTACCAGGCTAACTACACATAAAATATCACACCTTATGAACTTGTTACAGAAACTATTGTGCATTTTCGTCTCGGTCTTGTCTCGTCAGACGAAAACTGGCATTCGTTTTGTTACATAATAGACTCCCAAAACACGTTGTTAGCTCGTTATCGTCTCATCATCATCATGCAAAAAAGTGTGCGTTGACCAAATATTTTAGTTATAGTGATCATTGACGAAAACAACACTGGCTGCCATTGATGGCGATAGTCATCAAATCAGTTTGGACTGGGAAGGGGCTGGCTGCAATCAAACGATAGCTGCCACCCAAAATTAATTGTTATTTGTAGGGATGGGAATCAAAATCCAATTTGAATTCCGAAACGGTTCCTAGTGTTTCGAGGCCTCGACATCACAATGAAAAAGCTTTAACGATCCCTTTAACGATTCCTAAAGAGGCGTATTGCGTCATCACGTGACGTGTCTTGTTGTCCAGACGCAGCAAACTAGCGTGGCGCCAAGAACCACTTGCTCCAAAGTTTGGCTACACTTCACCAGGAAAGAGGGTAAAAATGAAAGGATACGATGGTTTAGCACAAGCATTGCAGGCGTAAACATAACAATGACAGCACGTAGGTTCAAACGCTCAAAAGTGTGTCTTCACTTCACGAGGAAAAATTACAGCAAAGCGACTTGCAGTCATTGCAAGGTGGAGATAACTGCATCGGAAGGGAATACGACTGTACTGTCCTCACCGAGACGCTAAGGCTCAGTCCTGGCTATACAGCTAGCTAAACTCCCAAATGACAATGCAGAAGATGTTGGTATAATTTGCTGACTTTATTCAACCATCACTTGAAGACTGAAACTAAAAATAGAAATGAAAAAAAATCAATTTTGTCCCCAATAACAAACAGGTTTGCATCAACATAAATCAGCGATGATTAGCTGCTAATACAGTAATAACACAAACGGTTAGCATGCGTTCACTAGCATTAGCACATCGTTAAAACCACTACACAACTGGATTTAAGTGTCCGATCGCGAGTGGAAACACACAACAACAACAACAACACAAAAGATGATACATTGAGGCGTTGCCTCTGTAGATATTTTACAAACATTAACAAAGAACGTAGGCTCGTAACAATTGTTTCCCTTTCTCACTAACTCGCTTAGATGCTTTGTAGCGGCACTTCTTCTTCGTGTGTAAGCGCGCTCTTCTTCGTGTGTAAGCGCGCTCTTCTTCACGTGAGCGCGTTCTTTTCGCGTGAGGAAGCGCAAGGGCGCCCCCTTTTGAGCATGAAAGCACCATAAAAACTAAAAGTCATGCATTTCAGTATAATGGTAAATAATACACTTTAACACATATTGCCAAAGGGAGAATAACGACCTACAGTATATGCCAATATATGCCAATATTTTTTTATTTCGATTAGAAAAATGTTTCAGTAAAATGTTACACATTCTTGTGTATTTGCCACTTATTGCCACAGTTAACATTGAGGCTTTAGGCCTCTTTTGACCTCATTGTGAGTTTGTAAGGTTGTGACTTCTGATTAAACAAACTCAATGCTAATCAAAACGTTTGTTCTTCTTTTTCCCCAAATTAGAATCGATAAGAGAATGGATAAGGAACTGAATAGTTAAGAAATATCGATAATGGAATCGGAATCGTAAAAATCGTATCAATTCCCATCCCTAGTTATTTGGTATAGACGTCAAATCATGTGGCTCATAGAAACTAAATTAGACGTATTTAAATGAGTATATCACCGGTGAACGTCCAATCCATTTGAAGTGGCAGGGTGGCAGTAAAAGAATATGTTCATGCAAATGAACATTGTTCTCTGCCAACCGTCATCAAATGGATTGGACGTCCACCTCCATCAGTGGCAGACAATGAGTTAACAAGGAAAATACAAAAAATGTCCTCTATTACGATAAGGGTAGCAAAGTTAAATTTACACCATTACAACAAATTTCTGGTGACCTGTAATCCAGCAAAAACATTATACAACAAATATTGTATCCGGATACAACATTTCAGTTTTGATACTTCCTGATACTTTTAAGAAACCCTCTAAACCCTTTATAGCTCATTGACCTGTAAAAATCCATAAGCCGCACTGGACTATAAATTGCAGGGTTCAAAGCAGTGGGCAAAAGGTAGTGTTTTATAGCCCAGAATTTATGGTACTTAAGTTAGCATGACTAAAAGGAAGATGCTTGAAGATTGTTTTTTTTTTTTTAGAATGAAGTTGGGAAAAAAAAAAATCTGCATTTAAAACAAAATCTTTTTCTGATGCATTGGAAAACTGCTTTCGTATGGCATGTTTTTACCAACATCTTAACATAGTCCATTGCGATACGAGTGTGAAAGAGTTACACAGCAAGGCCTCACTTTATGACAGCACCAACTTAACTGTCAAGATTAAAAACATTTTTGTCCTCATGCCAAAGTCAAGTCTAATATAGAAAAAAACATTTAGTTGGAACCATTATTGGCTTCACTATAACCAGTTGGAACCATTTTTTTATGTTTGGCCCCGAACTATAAATCTTAGTCATCAACCAAACTAGATTGAAAGGCTCTCTTCGACCTTGCTAAACATTGCTCCAAATCGACCAACGATTTCATCATCTCCACACGTTCCACACACATTGAAAACTTAACCGTTAACACTAATTCTTTGCATGAGAAGGGAACCGAAGAAATAATAAAATTGTCTGCCTCGAATTGGCATACTTTGAAACCCAAGGATTATTATGAGGATTATTGTTATGCCATTGTGTTATTTTTCTTAACAACTCCTTCAATGTTTTGTACCCTCAGTGCTTCTCTGCTTTTTTCACCAAAGAAAGATAACATTCATTTAATGGTCCTTCACCTCCACACAGCGTTGAAGTTTTCAAAAGTCACCCAAAGCATTTTGTGTAGAGTGGCAAAATGGCCAAAAAGTTAAAAGAAAGAAATCCACAGTGACACATTGAAGGACCAGGCAAGTTAATCGTTTCAACTAATGAAATTTCTGTTATGATTATATCTCAATGATTCTATTGAGACTGAAAATTAATCTTACAAGTCAAAGAATGGTACTCTTATTTCATAAAAAGTGGCAACGTTTATTTACCAAAATATTGAAAAGCAAAGATGATGATGATTAGAAAAAACAGATAAAAAGTAATTAAATATTATTACCGGGATTCCACAGTGGAAATGAAAACTCACTACTAGCACTAATTAAAACGCAACACAAACTTCATAGCTGTTACTGCAAATGCTGCTTCTGATGCCCATCTGGTGCTACAAAATTGAAGTTCCAGACAAAAAAACTTTCATGGGCTGTTGGAAGAAATGCGATGTCAGTGTGACAAGGCGGACAAATCCTTTTAATTAGCTTGTTTTGCACGTCAAAATAAACGTATGAAAGAAAGTTCCATTTGAGTGATTCAACTCCAAAAAACACAAAAAAAATCTACATCAAAATCCCTTGCTGAAAGTCTGAATGACGTTTGGAGTGTCCTGAAAAAAAAACAGACTGTCGGGCAGTTTGGAGAATGTCAGTCCACTTTAGCCAAACAAAGGAAGCAAAAGGGCAGCCATTTATGATCATTACGTGAGTCCCAGCATTAGAAATGCTAGGAACACATTTGCATTTAACAACTTTTTCCCTTTCATACCCTTTATTAATCCAGTCTTGCAATTTTTTAATATTTCCCAGTGACATTTGACAGCATCTTTATTTTTGAAGGACAAAATAGGTCAACAGGCAATGATCATATCGTAGAACTATGGCAAATTGAATTGAACCATGTTTCCATTTTTGGCTGTAGTGTTGTCATTTCAAGATTAACCCTTTATTGGGTAATGATTTAACTCAATGGCTGCCACTGACGCCACTGGACATCCAATCGAATAAACGTTCATTCACCCATCCCAATCAAAATGGATTGGATATCTAGCTGGTTATCGTGAAAATCATTTTCACACCTCTGTGACCTTTGACCTCATTGCCCCAGAATTTCATCACCTTTTCCATTACAAATTACAAACGTATCGTGCAATTTTGACAATTATCCCTTTAGACTTTCTTGAGTTATCTCAAACACAAACATTTAGACCGGAGGTGCTCATTGCTCAAGATATACTTTTCATTCATACTTTTCTACTTTTTACTTTACGGTTTACCTTAAAAGTATACATCGTTAATGATGTTGAGTGAGTTTATAGCCCTTTTCACAGATGAAATACCGGGAAAATCGAGGGATTTAAATGGGTAGCCCTTATGTGTGAAAACAATTTCCCGGGTTGACTTACATGGAGATTATACGGACATTTCACGGGTCACGTCTAAGTATAATGTCCGGGACTTTCCCGGGAAGCAGTTCACGTGAAAGCAGGCATTAAATTCCCGGGTCACAGCAAGATGTCTTATGACGTAAATATCATGGCGGGCCGATCGTCACTTCCTCTTTCTTCGCAGTAAGACGAAAAGCGGTAAACAAATATAGCAATTATCAACATGCAAACCGGAAATAACTACATTAAACTGAAAACATAACAAAATTAAATTGCTACGGGCTCGTAGAGCCAGGAAGATAGTCCATCGTCCATCTTTGGAAATGTGTGGTTTATTTTGTTGCCGATGTTAGGGTCCTCTACTGCGGAAGCAAGGTTGTACTTCAAGGCAGAAAACAACAGAGGGATACGTTTAAGGGTTTATTAGATACAAACAAAAATACACATAATCACGGAAAAGGGGGAATAACAGAATGGGTCCCTGACAGTAGAGCCAGGAAAAGAATCCATCGTCCATCTTTGGAAATGTGTGGTTCATTTTGTTGCCGATGTTAGGGTCTGCTACTACGGAAACAAGGTTGTACTTAAAAGCAGAAAACAACGAAGGGAAGCATTCAAAGGTTTATTGAATACAAACAAAAAGACACGATTTCGGAAAAGGGCGAATAACACAATGGTGTTATGTATTATATACAAATATATTAGGGCTGTCAAAATTATTGCGTTAATGGGCGTTAATTAATTTTTTAAACTAATCACGTTAAAATATTTGACGCAATTAACGCACTCCCCCCCGCCCAGACAGATTTAAATGACAGTACAGTGAACTGCTTGTTAATTGTGTTTTATGGAGTTTTGCCGCCCTCTGCTGGCACTTGGGTGCGACTGATTTTATAGGCTTCAGCAACCATGAGCATTGTGTAGGTAATTATTGACATCAACAATGGCGGGCTACTAGTTTATTTTTTGATTGAAAATTTTACAAATTTTATTAAAACGAAAACATTAAGAGGGGTTTTAATATAAAATTTCTATAACTTGTACTAACATTTTTCTTTTAAGAGCTACAAATCTTTCTATCCATGGATTGCTTTAACAGAATGTTAATAATGTTAATGCCATCTTGTTGATTTATTGTTATAATGAACAAATAGTCCTTATGTACTGTATTTTGAATGTATATATCCATCTTGTGTCTTATCTTTCCATTCCAACAATAATTTACAGAAAAATATGGCATATTTTATAGATGGTTTGAATTGCGATTAATTACGATTAATGAATTTTTAAGCTGTAATTAACTCGATTAAAATTTTTAATCGTTTGACAGCCCTAAGGTATATATATATATAAGATATATATATATATATATATATATAAAAGGTATATATATATATATATATATATATATACATACGCATACTGTAGATAGATAGATAGCTAGCTAGCTATCAAGCTATCTAGCTATCTAGCTAGCTAGCTAGATAGATAGATAGATAGATAGATAGATAGATAGATAGATAGATAGATACATACATACATACATACATACATACATACATACATACATACATAAATAAATAAATAAATATATATATATATATATATATATATATATATATATATATATATATATATATATATATATATATATATATATATATATATATATATATATATATATATATATATATACAGCAGGGGTGGGCAGACCGGTCCTCGAGGGCCGCAGTGGGTCCTGGTCTTTGTTCCACTGACCCAGCAATCGACTGATGCACTTGTAAAACAGCAGATTGGTGAAAATGTGTTGTCTTAATGGGTTGCAACAAAAGCCCGCACCCACTGCGGCCCTTTGTGGAATAGTTTGCCCACCCCTGATATACAGTATATATACAGTATATATATATATATATATATATATATATATATATATATATAGACACCATTTTTTTCATTGGGAGATAATTTGTTTAAAAGCTTAAAATATGTGAGTGAATAATTTTTTAAAGTCGTTTTTTTTTTTTTTTTTTTTTTAAACGAAATATGAGACATCAATTCATGATTCTAAACTAAAAATGACAGCCATTTTGAATAATAAATATGATTAATTACCTTCGTTTTACGGCTGGGTTGAAACTAAAGCGGTTGCACGACGTCTGTAAACGGGGGTTTTCAGGGTAAAACGGAAATATTAAAAATAGTTCGGGGCTTAATGCGCCATGAATCTGCTATGGCAGCATATAGACATGTTGTTCTATCAAACTCAACAGTTGTTTTGGCTTCAAATACAGCAGTTTCTTTTAAAGAGGAGTGCAAGAGCAGGAGTGCAAGAGCAGAAACTGCTGTATCAGTCTTGTCTATGTTTTCCGTATATATGTATAAATATATATATATATCAGGGGTCGCGTTAACCGAATATTTTCTGTCGTTGACTGGTTTTTTACAAGGGTGACGGAAAAAACTGAAGTCAATCTGTCCGGGTGGGCGGGCGGGGGTTGGTGTAGGCGTGGGGTTGGTGAGGTGATGCGTCCCCTCCTGCCATCCCTGAAGGCCGGTTGATGGGTGCGCGGGTGGCCCGGGGGACCACCCTGGGTCCAGGGGGGGGGGACGATGGCTCCTTTGCTGGGCGGCGGGAGGAGGGATGGGCTGCGCATGGCAAAAAAGAGGGACTGATGCAGTGAAGGATGTCAACGAATCAAGTGAATCGTCGGTTCACTCCTCACTGCGGCGAGCAGTTGAAAACGCCGCCAATTACCAAGAAGGGCAGAATTGGTAACACGGTGAAAGCGGCATAAAGCCAAAAAAGTGGACCAGACTAGCCAGAGCCTGAAATTATTTCAAGGAAAATATGGAGGGTGCCACCACTGTGTGTACTTTTTTTGCTAAGCTGAGCTCGCATACCACAGTAGCACGTCGGCTATGAACGAACACTTGATGCGCCATCACCCAGGTGTATTTCGGAAGACAACAGGAAACAACAAGCTAGCGGATTGTAAGTCCATACAACTTTCTAACGATTTTTTAAAAAATTGGAAGTTGCCTTTATGTGCGTCGTATCAACGTGCATTTTTATTTAATAATAATAATAAATTAAAATATATATATATATAATGGAATTATATAATATTTGATTATTATTAAATGTATTAGGATCATGGAATCTCCCACTTGGGGGAAAAAAAAATATATATATCCTGTATATACATAATATAATAAAAATATATATGGAGACACAGCACTGGCCTGCTTACTGTAATCCATGACTGCGCTAATGTTAGTTACTTTATATTATAAAGTATTATTGTATTATTGTGTATATACATATAGTGACTGCATCAAGATATAGTCATTTTAAAAATTTAAGTGACAGGTAAAAATAGATTATGACCGGATTTTTATGACCCTGTCAGTCAAAATGACAGACAACGAAAAAGTCTAGCGCAACCTCTGATATATATACATATATATATTTTTTTTTTAAATGCCGTGAGCTACCCACACTAGTGTTACGACTGACTGGTGGATCGCAGTCGACGTACGCACCCCCTGATAGACAGACATACGGAACCGAATATATAACATCCGTTTTCCGTAGGTTTCAGCCACTGGGGATGTTATTTATAATTGTGAACCGGTGTCCACAAATGAACATGACATTTTGTTGGTCGCACTTGTGGCTTAAATGACTCCAAATGTGATGTCTACGTATGTGGATGCTAGGGCTTTATAGGGTTACTTTTTTTTTTTTTTTAATTTAAATGACCAAAAATAGTCTCTTGCCCTATAAAAGGTTAAACTGGGTTTCATTAGTGTGGCATTATGGAAAACAATAGCATTTTCATGCATTTTTAATGCAGTATGTTTAGGGACCGTGGTACATAATTTTTTTTTTCATAGAATTCCTAAAAAATTGTATTGTATACAGCATTGCATGATTATTGCTGTCATTGCTGTCACCTGAACAAAAGTAAACACGAGTAATGGCATGCTTGAGCATCAATCAAAAGTGGGCGGGGGGCGGCACTGTTCTCCACTTGCTGTATTGATATTCTACACAGCAATAAAAGGCGTGAGCGGGCTGGTATTAAACGGGAGGTAAAGAAACAAAATGTCTGTTTTTACAGCGGGGATATTAAACCCTCTGTGGGAGCGAACGCCATCCATCACAACTCGCGTTTACATCCGAGGCTGAGGGTTTTACCGTCACCTTCTCGACCCGAGCTGTGCAGACTTCATTTAAAACAGTCAATGAGGCCGTGTGACTGATAGAGAGAGCAACAACTGAACAACACTCCGGGCCGAAAATTAAGACATTTGTCTTAGTCTGCTTTTATTTGGCGAACAAACTTTTCCCAAAGCGCACACATTGTGCTGCTTAATATTCATCCATTCAATGAGCTGCCAAGTACAGCAAGTCCATTTATCACCTCTATTGTCACGTGGCTTATCACAATTTCACTTGGTCAACTGAAAAACCCTCCGATAAAGTGGTCAGCTTTTTCTTTGGCTTATTCTTTAATCAATACGGAAAGGTACCAGTACTGTCGAAAAGATAGATAAGTGTGATAAGTGATCAGAAAATTCATATTACACTGCAGCTTCACTTCAGTTAATATGTTTGTGTAATATATCCCCCCATATATGGTTAAAACCCCTCAATAGGAACCAACAATTTTAACACTTCCATGCACGAATTATGATTTTTTAAAACGTTACAGGGTACTCAATTAACATTACCTGCTTTTGACAACGCTAAAAAAGCGTCCAATACATTTTGACTTAGAGGGACAACTGAACAAATGTTCATTCGCCCCTCCCAACATGAACATTCACAGCCAGTCTTCACAGTTTAAATGAATTTTAAATCTGTTGTCTATTAATATATTAACATGGATTATTACATTTTGAAAAAATACACCAGAAGTGCAAGTTTGCTAGTGTTTTTGTCACTGGTTCAGAATCTGGAAAAATACCAATTACTGTAATTTACGGACTATAAGTGGCATTTTTCCTTTTTCATAGTTTGGCTGGGCTAGTGACTTATATTCAGACTTTTTTTCTTTTTTCGTTCACACTGACAGTTGTGAGAAGCGCGCTCTAGGCATTCCCTCAACTTCACTTGGAGACTCAGCAAAGTTGTTCAGAATGGATACTGAAGATAAACACTTTAATTGATTTTGAACTGATTTGGAGTCGGATCGTGAGTTTGGAAAACAAGTTGTGTTGTTCAAGCTATAGTTCTTGCTCTCTGATAAAATACTCTAGTGAGACTTATATGTTGTTCTTTTTTAATCTTCATTGTGTATATTTTGGCTGGTGTGACTTGTAGTGCAAAAATATGGTAATACTCTTTTAATATCTATTACTGTATATATCATACACTGTGCTTGATCACATTTGATTGTATTATAATTTTATTGATACAGCATACAATACATAGAATATTTATATTTGTAGTTTTTTTTGTTTTTTTTTTTGTTTGGTGTTTTTTTTGCACATAAGAGTACCAGCATTTTGTTGTTTGAATTTTGAAATCAATGCAATAAATGTTGTCAAAATTAAGTTGTCATATTTTTTTAAGCATTTTAGCTAAGCTAAGGTTCACACAGCCATGTCGTTCTATAAATAAAACTGTCACATTTTGCATATTGGTAAAACAATATACTGCCAAGTGCCAACAATTGAATATGTCAAAAATTTTATTAAAATATTTTTCAAAAAGCTGACAATTTTATGTCACTCAAAACCGTTATAGTAAATTACCCATATTGGCCCAAATATAAGACAGTGTTTTTTGCATTGAAATAACACTAAAAAAATGTCTTATATTTGCAGTCTAGACATTATACCCATTCACGACGCTAGATGGCGCCAGATATAATTGAAGCGATGTTCTGTCATGACAGATCTCAGCTACTCTCCCCATTCACAACGATCGATGGCACCAGATATCATTGAAGCGATGTTCTGTCATGACAGATCTCAGCTACTCTTTTAAGTTTAACCAGTTTGCATTATTTTATTGCAGTGTTTTTCCTTATTCAGATTTGTTTCAAGACTACAGTTACAGTTAAACTTCACTTTGATGGTTCATGCAGTTATTGCAATTTTGTTGTTTTATCACAATAGATTGGTTTATTTACATTTCAAAAACCAGAAGCCATTCATTTACGAATGGGATTGCACTTTAGTTTACATATTTAAATGTTCAGATATTAAGATTTGAATGGGGCAAAATAACTTGCTTTTTCTCTCAAATATATTTTTATAATCATTTGTTTCGGATGTACTGTAATTATTTTCTGTATGAAAATTAATTTGGTGTTCAAAGTCTTTTTTCAAACTTGAGTCTTGAAAAAGAGGGGGTCGTCTTATAATCAGGGCCGTCTTATATTTCGGGCCTATACGGTATGTGTTGTGCCGATACCAATACTAGTACCAGAAGATTCCCCGATATGGCACTAAAATGCTGGCATTGGTGTCGGCGAGAACTAAAAAATAACACGATACCATATGAACTCATAGAGATTTATTTTCCAATGGTCATAAAACCACAGAAGACGAAGATGTAAAAAGGGAGAGAAAAGAAGAAAAATTATGCTGGCATGTAAGGTGGGGTGCCAAAATGCGATGCCCATTGTGGTCCGTTTCTGATGTAACCGGCAGTAAAAACAAAGATTATTTGCCTTCTTGCCACCCGTTTGTTTAATTGTAAACATTAGTGATGCCAGTGATTCTAATTGTTAGAATTGTTTTGCACGCTGTTAACATTTATGCTTTCCTTGTTATAGCGACTCATCAGATAGGATAACTTCTGTTTAGTCAACCTTTCTTTGTCCTGGGCCATGTCGCCGCTTGCTTACCCCTCACCTCCTTTTGTTTTTCCTGAATAAATAGAGTTGAGGATGACAAACTGGGCAGCTTACCACCACAAAAATCTACATCGACTTCTATTCTTTTCAGCCAAGTTAGGTGTAGATGAACCAAACTTCAAATCTTAACACTAATCCTACAATATCTAATACTAGAAGTGAGAAAATAAAGTGAGGCAATGTAAACACAAGTTACTTACAAATGAGGAGGATGACAGCAGCCTTTTGTCTTCATGTAGATGACCTAAAAAATATATTTGCTCATATATTTTTATTAACACTGTACATTTTTTTTAAAATGACATGGTATTGGTAAAGTATTGGTATCGGTCGATCCCACACAGCTGTGTATCGAGTGTAAACAAATGGTATCTGATCAACACTAGTAAAAATAAAGAAATATTATTCATAGGGGTGCACAATATCCATTTTTTGAAACCAATACCGATATCAGTAATTTCCTGCTCCTCAAGGCCGATACCGATACAATAGCTGATAATATATATATATATATAATTTTTAAATGTATATTCACAAGTTTTTGAGCACCTGCAGGTCAAAAATACTAGTGGTGGAGTCAGCATAAATTTGCCTTTGACCTAACCAGATTCTTCATGATGACATGAACATTACTATTATGAACAAAACAAAGACAATAACAGTTTTCACGTCAAATAAAGTGCCTATATTTATTTTTTCAAATCAAAATAATTTGAGACAATCAAAATAAATTAGTCAATGTCATTGACGATGTATTCCCCTGAACAATGAGCACTGAACTAAAACAAACATAAACCCAACAGGTATTGTACTTTGTAAGCAGCTAAAACATTTGTTGCAGCAGGAGAGAAGACTTTTGTGGTCTTCGTCCATGAAACATCTTTCTTAACCTGGCAATTATAGGACAGCAAGCCTATCAATAACCAAAAGGCCTGTCAATAACTTTACAATAGCATTACACTGTAAAATGTGAATATTTGCTAATAGTTCATCACTCAGTGATGGAAAAATATGGCCTCTCGAACAGTAAAAAAAACTTTGCATACTGGCAAAACAGGAGTGGAAAGAAACGCACACATCCCAATCCACCGACACCGTGCCAAAAATAATATATATTATCGGGCCTATTAATAATGTTATCGGATTTATTAGGATGACATCACAATTATCGATATGATAATTATCGTTCACCTGTAATTATTTGTAGTCTTGCTGACCTCGTGCGTTTGTTTACTGTGACTGAGACGAAAAGTCATCATGAGATTTTTTTTTTTTTTCCCAAGAGATGATCAATACAAATTATTATTCCTAGCGAAAATGTCAATGATTCCAACATGGGTCAATCGTGACCAGAGGTGGGTAGTAACACGTTACATGTACTCCGTTACATTTACTTGAGTAACTTTTTGAGAAAAATGTACTTCTAAGAGTAGTTTTGCTAAGCCATACTTTTTACTTTTACCTGAGTAGATTTGTGAAGAAAAAACTCTACTCTTACTCCACTACTTTGGGCTTTGGGAAAGAGTCGTTACATTTTTTTTCTCTTTATTCTATATATTAGATTTTTTTTTTTTTTTTTTTTTTAACAGCGATGCCATGACTAGCTCTACTAATTTCACCAATGAGACGTCACAACAATAATCATGACTCCATTACACCAATCAGACACAAGCTTACGAACAGCGCTATCACAGCAGTGCACGCCAGCCTTATCAAGGCCTGTGATGACTTATTACAGGTGAAGAATGAGCTAGCGGCATCCAACGCAGCCACAACCAACATGGTAATGAAAATTACTACTGAGCTGCAAAACCTGGAGATAAATGTTCGTCGGAATGCAGCAAAGAATGAAAACCGTGACGTGGGTTAAATCGACGAAATGGGGTGGCAGACACGGCCTGGCATCGGTCCTCAGCTATTCCCTATCTTCTGGATCAAATCAACTGAATGAACTATTGGTCAACTGGATTTAATCAACATAACGAGCACATTGCAGCGATCAACAAGGACTATTGGGAAAATTAACAATCCAGGGGAGGGTAAAAAAAAACAAAAAACAAAAAAACCCTTGTAATTACTACACAATCTGAAATGTCAAAAATTGTTATTCAATAATTTCTGCGTCCTTTGGTATACTGGGGGCGGGATTCAATAAGCTTCGGCTTCTCCCGTCTGCCCTTTTCTTTTCGGGTTGAATCAAATGTAAACACATATGATTGCTGTATGTTTGTTTGGATTTCTCATGCCTGAAAGGAAAATAAAGAAAGAAAAGAAAGAAAGCTTGCTGTTCTATGATCACGCCAACCTGCTCAATTACGTGGCTTCTTTAAAACACGGTAATAAATTAAGTATTTGACATAGAGCTCTGCCCTCAACATGACTTGAAACCGTGGATTTAAACCTCTCTTCCAGTTTTTATTTGGCACTGATTGACCACGGAAAAACGGAGATATGATCCTTTTAATTTCATATTAGTAACTATAAAGGAACTACAGTATTCAATATTCAAATTAGGAACTATTTTCTCCACTAGAGGGAACCCTGCTCTTTGGGCGAATGATGCTGCATTTCTGTCTTTTTCCCCCTCTCTTGCTGAAATTCAATCTTTTTTTCTGGGGGGGTATTTCTTTGGCTTAATGTGGTTAAGTAATGAGTTATTGTACAGTATCATTATGACAACAGCTTATTTTGATAAATTTGTGCTCAAGGGAAAAAAAAAATGTTTAAAAAAAAAATCTAACAAAAATAAGCAGTTACTAACAATGTTACTCATTACTTGAGTATTCTTCTCACTGGATTTTTTTTTTTTTACTTGTAATTGAGTAAATTTTTTTGGATGTCTACTTTTACTTTTGTAATATTAATTTGAAGTAACGCTACGCTACAATAAAATTTTTGGCAACACTTCCCACCTCTGTTCGTGACCCACTTTTGTCAAGTCACTAATGTGTCTAATTTTTGCACTCAAACATACTAACCCATCTGGTTTTATTGCTGTTCTTTAGTAAAATTAAATTGAAAGGTTTAAGTAGTAAATTGGTGTGTGTGTGTGTGTGTGTCTATGAGTGATTGATGACTTGCAGCTCCAGTAACTCTGCTCCTTTATGTGTTTACAGCAGATTTTCACCACGTGGCATTTAAGTCATCAATCTTGCTGGAATAAATAAAAGTGACAAATTACAGTGTTGGCTCTTTACACCTGTCAAGGCAACAATAACACAAACATTTCATCGTCCTTTGGTTGCCCTTGTGACGGTGATAGTTGATGATTTTCATCTTTGTTATAACAAAGTGTGACTTTCTTTGTCTCCCGGGAGAAGATGCGGGTCAGACGGATTAATTTTTTTGTTTGGTTTCACGGAGCCTCTTCTTCTCATATTTGATTTGATTTTCATCATATCTGTTCAGAACACGGTTCCTTCTATGCTTCTGACAGACAAAAAAAGAGATTAAAAAGGATGAAGAACATTTACATATATTTTTAATGTTTGAATTAAATTGTTGCAATATTTTGTAATTTTTTTATTTTTTTGCATTTACTTGCATCATTCATGCATTATTTATGATGTATAGCACAATAGTAAATGATGTCAATGAAGTACTGTATGTTGAAGCAAGATCACAGATCTGACACATTTGTGTTAATACAAAGCGGCATAATCCTACTTTACACCATTTTGCTGTTCTGAAGGAGAATTTTAGAGGAAGCAGCAGACTTTGAAATGTGTGCAGGAGAAAGTCGATCCAATAATCCAGTCTTCAGTGCCAGACTCAGGAGCTCAAGAAGAAGCCCGACACCTGCCTATTTCTGTGGTGTGTCGGGATGAAGACGGGAAGGGCATAAATGCAACAAAATGCCTCCAAAATCAATATCACATATCAAATCATTGATTGCAATGTTTCTTTGTACACATTTCGGTTGTTAACAGTAGTTTTGGATGTCATTTTGTTCCCAATTAGGTAATGACAGTGCTGTATTTCCGGACTTTGAATCAGTTTTTTTTCTTTTTTTATAGTTTGGGCTCCGACATATATGCATGTGCCGACATATACGGTGGTACCTCAATTTACGAACATCTTTACATACAGAATTTTCAGGTTATGACGCGCCTCAACGCGATATATTGCTTTGCTTTACTGAACGTAACATACTTATAACTGCTCTACCATTGGCTATTGCCTAGCATTCCTGGCATCCAATTGGCTTAGAGGGACTACTGTACACTGGGGCAAATAAGTATTTAGTCAACCACCAATTGTGCAAGTTCTCCTACTTGAAAAGATTAGAGATGCCTGTAATTGTCAACAAGGGTAAACCTCAACCATGAGAGACAGAACGTGGGAAAAAAAACAGAAAATAACATTGTTTGGTTTTTTAAAGAATTTATTTCCAAATTAGAGTGGAAAATATGTATTTGGTCACCTACAAACAAGCAAGATTTCTGGCTGTCAAAGAGGTTTAACTTCTTCTAACGAGGTCTAACAAGGCTCCACTCATTACCTGTATTAATGGCACCTGTTTTAAGTCATTATCGGTATAAAAGACACCTGTCAACAACCTCAGTCCGTCACACTCCAAACTCCACTATGGCCAAGACCAAAGAGCTGACAAAATTGTAGACCTGCACCAGGCTGGGAAGACTGAATCTGCAATAGGTAAAATGCTTAGTGTAAAGAAATTAACTGTGGGAGCAATTCTTAGAAAATGGAAGACATACAAGACCACTGATAATCTCCCTCGATCTGGAGCTCCATGCAAGATCTCACCCCGTGGCGTCAAAATGATAACAAGAACAGTGAGCAAAAATCCCAGAACCACACAGGGGGACCTAGTGAATGACCTACAGAGAGCTGGGACCACAGTAACAAAGGCTACTATCAGTAACACAATGCGCCGCCAGGGACTCAAATCCTGCACTGCCAGACGTGTCCCCCTTCTGAAGAAAGTACACATCCAGGCCTGTCTGCGGTTCGCTAGAGAGCATTTGGATGATCCAAAAGAGGACTGGGAGAATGTGTTATGGTCAGATGAAACCAAAATAGAACTTTTTGGTAGATACACAGGTTCTCGTGTTTGGGGGAGAAAGAATACTGAGTTGCATTGCATTGAGGGAGTTGAAAGTCCGTGTTGCCCAACGACAGCCCCAAAACATCACTTTTCTAGAGGATATCTGCATGGAGAAATGGGCCAAAATACAAGCAACAGTGTATTTCAAGCTTGTGAAGAGTTACAGAAAACGTTTGGCCTCCGTTATTGCCAACAAAGGGTACATAACAAAGTATTGAGATGAACTTTTGGTATTGACAAAATACTTATTTTCCACCATGATTTGCATATAAAATCCTTAAAAATCAAACAATGGGATTTTTGTCTCTGTCTCTCATGGTTGAGGTTTACCCAAGTTGACAATTACAGGCCTCCCTAATATTTTCAAGTGGGAGAACTTGCACAATTAGTGGTTGGCTAAATACTTATTTGCCCCACTTTATTTATACAGTGGTATGAAAAAGTATCTGAACCTTTTGGAATTTCTCACAATTCTGCACAAAATCACCATCAAATGTGATCTGATCTTTGTCAAAATCAAACAGATGTAAAAACAGTGTCTGCTTTAACTAAAACCATGCAAACATGTATAGGTTTTCATATTTTAATGAAGATAGCATGCAAACTATGACAGAAGGGAAAAATGTAAGTAAGTGAACCGTAATGAGGATAGCATGCAAACAATGACAGAAGGGGAAAATATCAGTAAGTGAACCGTCTGCCTAAAGAGGCTTAAAGAGCAATTGAAACCAATTTTTACCAAACAATTTAAGTCAGGTGTGTGCCCAATCACTGATGAGTGGTTTAAAGCTGCCCTGCCCACTATAAAACACACACATTGTAAGAAATGTCTTGATGAGAAGCATTGTCTGATGTGCATCATGGCTTGGTCAAAAGAGATGTCTGAAGACCTTCAATCAAGGATTGTTAATTTGTATGAAGCTGGGAAAGGATACAAAACCATCTCAAAGATCTGATCACATTTGATGGGGATTTTATGCAGAAATGTTCGTTACCAACTGCGCAAAATGCATCTTCCTTCCAGGTCTGGCAAAAACTAGCGCCGGAGCCAATCGTTCCCATTATATCCTATTGTTCAACGTATGCCGGCCGCGTCAGTGCTCCGGAGTGACTGTGGACCATCTACGGCGCGCCGGTGTTGTTGACGTGTGGGCGCTCCCGTCAGGAGTGACATTTCACACTGGCCGGCTACTTTTCGGCACAACGTCGGATATTTACAACGAAGTCCGCCAAAACATTGTTACCGACTTGGCTGCTGCGAACAACCTCGCTTTGACACCGAACAGCTGAATGAAATTAAGAGCGCTGTGCTTCAAACTCGTCCTGTTTATGAAAGTCTGGTGTTGTGTAGTAATGAGCAGACGTGACTTCGGTGGTGCTTGCAAACTTTTTTAATGCGCCCACACACTAGATATCATGAAATGGCAAACTAGATGTGCTACGTTCCATGCCATTGGCTACGTGAGCCCAGAGTGATTATGGGACACGTAGTCCATATACTACATATATGAATTCTAAACTATCATGACTGAATGGAAGTTAAGAAGGCCAAATCCATACCAGTGACTATAGATAATGTTGCAAATATTGTTAATTCAGTACGTGACACAGATGGATTCGGACCACAAATAGGATGTCTTGCTCATGTAGTAAACCTAGCTGCTAAGAGAGCTGTAGCAGTCAACAGTGTGCCCTGCCTCACTTTACAAACAGTAAAGACTGTTCTCAGCACTTTTATACAAACTTTTTCCAGATCAGTAAGAAGTAAGCACATAAATATTATGCACTAAAATGCATGCTTATATGATGGCAATTTAATTTTTGCTCGTTAGCAAAAAAAAATAATAATAATAATAATTTTTTTTTTTTTTTTTTTACAGTGCATTAAATGTATTGAATCGGATCGAAAATCGTGTCCCTCGTATTGAAAATCGTACCGAACTGTGACTTAACTGTATCGTTGCATCCCTATGGAACACCGCTGCAGAGGCTATGACGGGAAAAGTTTTCATTTGCCTAAATGCTGAAGTTATTAAGTGCCATTTTTTTTTTTAAACACATTTTATTTATTCTGTGTTTTTGTGCGGAATCAATATTGTTGTTTTTTACTTAAGAGGCATAGTCTATTGTTTTTAGTGATTTCTTAAAAAGTGTTTTTGAATTTAGTCAATATTTATCGCGTTTAAATGGGTGTACTTGATCTATTAATATATCATGTATTCTCATTGTGTTATTGTAAATTAGTTTTTAAAAAATTGGGGGGGCGCAATAATATCGCATATCGCAATAATTTATGAGAATAATTATCGCACACTAAAATTTGTTATCGCGACAGGTCTAATTACAGCCTGTAATTTATGTCACCTACAGGTATGGAGATATGGTACCGAAGACCATCGCTGGTAAGATCTTCGGGTCAATCTGCTCGCTCAGCGGCGTGCTGGTGATCGCCCTGCCAGTGCCCGTCATTGTTTCCAACTTTAGTCGCATCTACCACCAGAACCAGAGAGCAGACAAACGCCGGGCCCAAAAGGTAAAAAGATAGTTATTACTACAGGGAAAAGTCAGTACCTTCTGGTAGTTAGTTCAAGAGAGGGCAAAATCGGAGGGAGATGGGAAAAAGCAATCACAGAAAACTATGGCAATCATTTATAGTTAGTTTGAATGAAACTAAATGGAACTAAAAAAAAAAAGAAAAACATTTAACCGCCATCAACTTTTTGTCCAGAGCTACAAACACTCAAAAACAGAATGGTGTTGCCCTTTTATTTGACATTCTTATACATATCACACAAGCAAACGCAAGTACACACAAACACTCTACAGCCGAGTGTTAAATGTTAGCTATCCACTCGTTGTTCTGATTTAGTGGATTTGACCTTTTCGGTAGGGCTACATAAGTGAAGCAACACGCTAAGAGTGGCTTTGCAGTGAGAAAATTGAAGAGGGTGATGTATTTGAGTGCCGTGACAAAGCTGGACCCATGTTTTTTTCATGTAAACACGTGGATGCTTCATCAGGTTAGCACACTGTCAAATAAACATTCTACTATGTGATTACATTAAAAAACAATATATAGTGATAGCTTGATTTTGGTGATAAATCTATTTAAGAAAATGAATA
This sequence comes from Corythoichthys intestinalis, assembly GCF_030265065.1. NCBI lineage: Eukaryota > Metazoa > Chordata > Actinopteri > Syngnathiformes > Syngnathidae > Corythoichthys > Corythoichthys intestinalis. The sequence goes on along the minus strand of NC_080403.1, from coordinate 21,402,259 downwards.
CTTCCAGTAGGAAATTTTATTTCTTAATAAAACTAAACTTTTCCAGACATCCACAAATATTGTACTAGTATATCCAGTCATTAAATATAATTATGCTTTAAAGCTCTACTTCAAGAGTTGACGCTGTCATTTTTTCTTAAATCTGTTGATTTATGGGAATTTATCAACGAAGAATAGCTTCTACTGACTCTTAAAATGTTTCATGCTGCTGACATAACAAGTCTTATTTAGTTGACATTCCCTGACAGAGGACTAATGAGACAATCATCATTAACGCAACTGCAGTTGATGGCGGCGATGTTCATTAATTCTCAGGGTATTGAATCAATCAGAATTGGACTTTTCTGGTTGTCTAGGAAGACGCTTCACTCCATTAGGCATGTGGAGGAGTGGCATCCAATTATAATAGCATTCAGAAGAATGCTGGAATTCACTTCATTATCTTTAGGACTATATTCTTTATTTTTTTCCTCATTATTTTCTATGACTATATTCGTGTAACATTAAAACTTAATTCTTGAAACTGACTTACTGCAAATCTAATGACTTTACAACTCCAGTCCCGCAACATTTATTTTGTTTTTATCACTTTATAACTGAATTCTTCTATCATTCTTCTTTGTAACATTTGCTCATATTTTTGTCGTTTAACTTTTTAACTTTATTCTTGTAATGTTAAAATTTTCTCATAACATTACACCATCGTTCTCAGGATATTAGTCTCGTAATCTTTTGACTTAATTCTTGTAAATTTAAATTTTCATTATTGCAATAATAGTTTCTTCCTTCTAACATTGCAACTTTATTCTTTTGAAGTTAATGACTTTCTTTTCGATGCTTTACAACTGAATTGTTTATGCCCTTCATTTAACGTCAAGACTTCTTTCTCATACAGTTTACTTTATTATCAATTAAAGCAACACTAGGTAACTTTTCAGTTTTGGTTGATTTTAGCGACACTGGTGGACAAAAGCGGTATTGTTTTGCTGCGTTTCCCATGAGGACCAGCGTGCACCCACACAGTGTCGTGAAATCATGATCTCCCGGTCGCCTGCAGCTGTATTAAACGACATTTCTGTTTCCAGTGGCTGTGTTAAGGATGAATAGTAATAAGGTAATGAATCCAGTTGTGGCTAAACAATAGTATATGGCGGAAAACACTCAGGTGACTTGAAGTTCCGCTCTGAGACCCCCAATTTGTCCAAATTTCTAAACTGTCTGATATGCACGTGTGAGACATCATTGGAAAGCTTAAAATCTCAATTTTCTTGGGGAAGAAAAATTTTGGACGGGAGGGCATTTTAAAAGAAAAAAAATGTTTTTTTTAAACAGCAAAACCCTATCTGGAGGTGAGACCACGCGAGAGCAGAATTACAGAGGCCATGACTTTAACGAGATATTATCGCGTACTTACCCTGTTTGGATCCAAAAATTCCATGTCACATGTATCACTGAGTGTCAAGACACAGCTGTGAATGGCCACAGCCGGATTTTTGGGGGATTTTATGGATGAAACATGGTAATATAACAAGGGTCATGAAGCAGAAATCGCAGACATCAAGGAGTGGTCGAGATGTTCTCTTTCATATATTTACCCTTTTAAACGTTTTTTTTTTTTCAATTTTTCTTTGTTTGGATCGATTATTTATCATCTAACATATTGGGGAAAATGCGACAGTAACAAAAAAAATACAATTTAGCGTTAGTTATGAGGTAGATATCCGTGACTTTTTTAGAGACACCATTTTTTTCATTGTGACGTCATTTGTTTCAAAGTTTAAAATATGCGAGTGAATCATTTTTAAAGTCGTTTTTTTTTTTTTTTTTAAATGAAATATTGGACTTCGATTAATGATTCTTAGCTAAAAATGACAGATATTTTGAATAATAAATAAAATTACTTACGTTCTTTTTATGGCTGGGTTGAAACAAAAGCGGTTGCGTGATGTCTGTAAACGGGGGTTTCCAGGGTAAAAGGGACAAATTAAAAATAGTTCGGCGGCTTAATGCGCCATGAATCTGCTATGACAGCATATAGACATATTGTTCTATCAAACACAACAGTTCGTTTGGCTTAAAATACAGCAGTTTATTTTATAGAGGGTTGCAAGAGCAGAAACTGCTTTTTCAGTCTTGTCTGTGTTTTCCGCCATATGACGGTTAGCAACCCGGCTCATCAGCCCTTACGAGTTCGGTTGAGGGCGGAGGGGTGCGGGTGTCATGTCAGCGAGAGAAAGCCAAGCCAGTGTTTATTCTTGAGTATCCCTTTATCCTGGTAGCCTTTTTTTCCTCTTCGGACAACATTTTTTGCCTCTTTTGTTGCTCTGCCATCTTTGCAGAAAAAGGTTGAAAAGTTACTTAATGTTGCTTTTAAATTTATACTATTATTTAATTCCTAATAATGTTTCAACTTTGTTGCGAATTTACAACTTTATTCCCATAACTGTGAAACTTGATATTTGCAACATTACAATATCAATTTATTGCAGTAATTTAATTACTTCAGGCTCTTATTTCTTGTGATCCATTTATTAATTTTTGTAACTTTGACTTCATTCCCCTTACTTCACAAATTAATTCCATATTAATACAACTTTGTCATAACATTGTCTTTCAGTATTTTAATAATGTCTATATAAACAATTTTATTCCTAGAAATGTATAACTTTATTTCAGTGAGGTTGACTTATTTGTCACATTTAATTCCCATAACATTACACCTTCTCATAATATTACATCATTATTTTGTGAGTTGTTACATTCATAATTTTGCAACTTCAACCCCATATCACTCATTTTGGTAACTTTACATTTTGATTCATTTAACTTTATAAATCAAATTAGAAGTATTCTAGGTAGATAGTAACACGTTACATGTACTCCGTTACATTTACTTGAGTAACTAACTTAAATGTACTTCTAAGTGTATTTCTACTAAACTAACTCTCAAACTAAAATTTTTACTATTACTTGAGTAGATTTGTGAAGAAAAAAGGCTACTCTTACTCTGCTACCTTGGGCTACACAAGAGTCATTACATTTTTCTTCTTCATTCTACATATTAGATTTATTATTTTTTGTTTTGCCAGCGATGCCAAGAGTAGAGAGGTGCCTGGTGTATTACCAGGGCAGCTCTACCGATTTCACCAATGAGACGTCTCAACAATAATCACATGACTCTATTAGACCGATCAGATGTAAGCTTGCCATTCTATCTTCACACTAGCCTGTTCAATCGTGTGGTGTCTTTAAAGCACCATGAAAAAAAAATAATTATTTGATATAGAGTGCTGCCCTCAACATGACTCGAAAGCACAGATTTCAGCCTCTCTCCCTGTTTTTATTTGGCATCGATTGACCATGGAAAACCGGAGATATGAGCCTTTTAATTTCATATTAGTAATTATGAAGGAACTCTTTACTCTCCAAACTCAGAAGTATTTTCTCCGCTAGAGGGCAGTCATGTTTTTTGGACAAATAATGCTTCATTTATGTAATTTTTATTTCTCTTGTCGGAATTCAATGATTTTTTACTTTTTTTTTTTGTATTTCTTGGGCTAAATGCAGTTATGCACAATATCATTATTACAATAGTCCATATAGATAACTTTGTTTTGAGAAAAAGAATACCATTGTTTTAAAAAAATAAATAAAAAAATAAAAATCCAACAAAAACATAAATGGTAAATGGTAAATGGTGTTATACTTATATAGCGCTTTTCCACCTTTCAAGGCGCAGTTACTCACAATGTTACTCGTTACTTTAGTATTCTTTTCATCAAATCCTTTTTTGCTTTTACTTGACTATATTTTTTGGACGACTACTTTTACTTTTACTTGAGTAATATTATTTTGAAGTAGTGCTACTCTTACTTGAGTAAAAGTTTTCAACCCACCTCTGAAAATATTACAACTTCATTAGCGTTTCTTATTGGGCCAATTCCTATAACATTATAACTTCAACATCATTTGTGAATATACTATACAACCTCATTGCTGCATCTTAATCAATTTTGAGAAATGGGCACTTTTGGTAACGACAATTTAATTCCCATAACATTAACTTGTGAGTGTAATATTATTTTATATTACAACTCTTGCAACTTTATCTCTCTCCAAGTTTGTTTCCAACTCTCTGTAAAATTCCACTCGCCAAAATCAAGCTCTCTCCCTAAATCTCATCCCCAATGATGTTGATTTTGACCAAAACTGACCTCTGACAAAGTCATACCTCAGTAAACTTAACTCAACCTCCATTACGACTAAATCAACCATTACAAAGGTGGCAGATACTCACAAGCCCGACCAATCACAATTGACTTCCTGCCGGGATCAGTGTGGGTTATTCCCTCACTCACTTCCTCCTCGCGTCAAGCGCAACCTTTGATCAACCGAGACGAGCGCGAGGCAGCGTTCTCGCTGTCAAACCCATTCTCTCATTAACTGAAAGCAACACAGACAGACACTTTCCATCCCATATGCAATGCACGCAAGCACACGCGAAAACGTGATAATTATATCGCCGTGCAGACGTCTGCAACTACACTTTCCAAATATTCCTAAACTAATTCTGTGACTTTATAGGTTATGCCAGGTCTTGTTTATTGGGTCACGTGGGAGAGTGTGAGAAGCTGAGCCCGGTTGAGGAGATCGCTCACTTTTACAAGCACTTGAGGCAGCTTCATATCCTTCACAGCTGCCCTAATATCCTCTTCATTTTAGCAAATTTGATTCCCCTATCATCTCTCTTTCATTCCCTGTGTCATTCTCGATTGCCCTCCCTCTGCTGAGTTATCAAATCTATCTTTCTGAGGGGCTGACTCATTTATTTTAGTACGATGCCTCCCTCTAGACAGTGGGAGGGAGAGATAGAATTTAAAGTGTTTAACTCCAGTCGCGTTTTTCATCCTCTTTGAAGCTACGACTAGAATGCAGGACACAGGAGTGCGTGGGGGTTAAGCAACTTTACAGGATTGATGTCATGTGGTAGATTCTTAGTAATAGCTCAACCGTGAGGTGTTTTCATAAGGACGCACCTAGAGTGAACGCACGTAGAGTGTCCTCGATTTATGACGGTTGCCAGCATACTGTATGAGATTTCAACTTTACAAACAATGTGCATCGACAAGTTAGTGCAATGGTGAAAGAATAAAAAGGTAACCTCACTTATTAATCTACGTATTATTACAGGATGAAAGCATGTCAATTCACCACGAAAGTACTGTGGTATGAAAAAGTATCTGAACCTTTTGGAATTTCTCACATTTCTGCATAAAATCACCATCAAAAGTGATCTGACAGAAGGGGGAAAATGAGTAAGTGAACCATCACATTTAATATTTTGTAACCCTCCACCCCTTTGGCAGCAATAACTTTAACCAGACGCTTCCTATAGCTGCAGATCAGTCTAGCATATCGATGAGGACTAATCTTGGCCCACTGTTCTCTACAAAACTGCTGGAGTTCAGTCAGATTTCTGGGATGTCTGGCATTATTCGCTGTCTTTCGGTCATGCCACAGCATCTCAATGGGGTTCAAGTCTGGACTTTGACTTGGCCACTCTGGAACGGGTTTTTTGTTCTTCTGAAACCATTCTGAAGTTGATTTACTTCTGTGTTTTGGATCATCGTCTTGTTGCAGCATCCATCCTCTTTTTAGCTTCAACTGTCTGACAGACGGCCTCAGGTTTTCCTGTAAAACATACTGATAAACTTTTGAAATCTTTCTTCCATTAATGATTGCAAGTTGTCCAGGCCCTGAGGCAGCAAAACAGCCCCAAATCATGATGCTCCCTCCACCATGCTTCACGGTGAGGATGAGGTGTTGATGTTGGTGAGCTGTTTCATTTTTCTTCTTACATGATGTTGGGTGTTACTCTCAAACAACAAAATATTTTGCCAAAACCTCTGTGGAGTGTCCAAGTGCCTTTTTGCTAACATTAAACGAGCAACAATGTTTTTTTTAGACAGCAGTGGCTTCCTTTGTGGAGTCCTCCCATGAACACCATTTTTTGCCATAGTTTTACATATAGTTGACGTGTGCGCAGAGATATTGGACTGTGCCATTGATTTCTGTAAGTCTTTAGCAGTCACTCCAGGGTTTTTTTTTTTTTTACCTCTCTGGGTATTCTGCGCTGCACTCTTGGCGTCATCGTTGGGGGACAGCCACTTCTTCGGAAAGAAGCAACAGTGCCAAACTCTCTCCATTTGTAGACAACTTCTCTGACTGTCGACTGATGAACATCCAGACTTTTAGAGATGGTTTGGTATCCTTTCCTGTCTTTATACAAATCAACAATCCTTGATTGCTGGTCTTCAGACAGCTCTTTTGACCGAGCCATGATGCACATCAGACAATGCTTCTCATCAAGACAATTCTTACCAGCTGTGTGTTTTATAGTGAGCAGGGTAGTTATAAACCACTCATCAGTGATTGGGCACACACCTGACTTAAATTGTTTGGAAAAATTGGTTTCAATTGCTTTTTAAGTCTCCTTAGGCAGAGGTTCATTTACTTATTTTTACCACTTCAGCCATTGTTTGCATGTTGTCCTCATTAAAATAAAAATAAACCTATAAATGTTTGGGATTTTGACAAAGATCAGATCACATTTGATGGGGATTTTATGCAGTAATGTGAGAAATTTCAAAAGCTTCAGATACGTTTTCATACCACTGTAGTTGTTGTTCTTGTTCTTGTGGACACGAAATTTGGAGTCCTGCTCCTCAATTACTTGTGATACTGTCATGTTTGTACCCATTCTCAGTTCTTTTTTTTTCATTCAGCCTCTGATTGAGCCAGATGGGCGGGGCATGCGACACACCTGTTCCGCATTAGGAACGCTAAATATTTAAGGACACCTTTCACCATCTGCAAGTGTCTGACTATTACTTGCCTAGCTACCGTTGTATTCTCTGTTATCACACTGTTGTTGTGCTGGTATTTTTGTTGGGCTTTGCTGTTTTTTGTGTTTGCCTTTTCTGGCCATGGCTGCCCTCCCCTTGGTTCTCTCGCCGACTCGGTTCGTGCTGTTTTTGTTTGTATTTTTCTATCGGGTTCTGGCGTGCTCCCTTAGTTCTCGTTTTGTAATGATAAATGCTACAAACCTCCGTCTCTGTTTGGATCCATATTTAACAGCTCGCTATTTCATAACAGATACGATCATCTTGAAACTTAGCTATGTATCATGGGCCAGTGTCTATTGATTCTATGAGCCCGATTTTTTAATTTTTTTGTATCAGGGCTGATTAATATATTGCAAACTTATATATTTGCGTTAGTAGTGTTTTGTAGCACACATTGTTTTCGAAAATCAGACACGTTGGTCAAAAATTTGAAGGTAAATGACATTTGGGGAAATTTAAGATTGTAAAATCTGAGAAAATGGCCAAAATAGATGAGATATGTTTGCCTTTCAAAAGTTCACGGCAAAGATTCTTTTTTCAAAAATATGTAATTTCGATCGTCATTTTTATGAATTGTATTAAATTGGTGCCACCATCCGAGCTTGAGGTATTGCATTTAACAGGTAATATCTGTCATGTGGTGAAAGCGTCTCAGAAACCGACACCTTTTATGTTTTTGTTGCTTTCTCAAGGAAGGGATCTGTTAATAAAAGCACTTGGAAACGCAACTTTAACATACAGTACGAACTTTCAAATAAAAGTTTCAGAGGTTAGAATTTAGTGATAAATCATTACAAAAATATCCACCCAGGTTTTGATAAAATACCCAAATTCCCTTGTTTGTCAAAGTCTAAGGCGTATCATCAGTGAAGTTTATTTTCATACATATGGCTCACCTTAATATACGGTACTGCATTTCTAATTTTTTTCAATATTTTTTAACATTGTAATTATTTATTTGTTGTTTGTTTTAATGTTTTATTTATGGGTTTGAGGAGTGATAAATGTTTGTCTTCAGCACTTTACTGGGGCAATATAATAGGGTTATACTCCAACAAAGGATGATTCAAAGTCATGATATGTAACCAGAATGCATACATAAAATGCATTGGATTATAAGGTGCACTGTCAATTTGGGGGGAGAATAAAGGATTTTAACTCATTGGCTGCTATTAAAAGCAGGAGATGTCCAATCAATTTCAAGTGCGAGCGCTGTGTCCTTACATTCCAGTCGAATGAACGTTCATGCCCCCCCGCCCCCCCCCAAAAAAAGTTGCCCTAAAGCTGGGGTGCAAAACTATTTTTTATTGCAAGCCAGATCGCATTCAGAAACACATTATGATTCCAAAGCCATAAAAATGTACAAATGACAAATGGAATGATACCTGATTTTGAAGTGAGTAAGAAAATTGATTCATTTAATTTTAAAAGAGGATAGTTGTGACAAAGATCCTTGAAATATCTCAACGCTATGCTTTTAAAAGGGGACACTTAGTGATGCCTGATTCAATAATCAGTATTAGTAACCTGATATTGCTATTTTTTTGGAGTATCAAACAATATCAGATTGGATCCAATGTTTTCAGCACCATCGCTCTTTTTCTCTTCTGTAAATCCAAATGCAAGGCAAACATGTCTGATGTGTTGGACTACTCTTTAGAAACTAAAGATAGTGACAGCATTTTATAATATTTGTAAACCGAGCAATTATTAGGGTGGTAACAGCAGGGCTCACTTTTACACATTTTGTTGATGGGGGCTGGATTTGATGGCATTTACTGTTTGCATATTTTTTTTATTATGTAAAAATATGGGTACTGGCCAAATATATCTTGAAAAAATCAGATTGTAAATGTAAAAATCAGCAGCAGGAAATGCTTAGCTACATCTTACATTTTTGTTATTTTGTCAAGAAACATGAAGTCAATACACCTGCTTTGCTTTTGCTTTGGCACCTACCATAAAATTGGATGTGCCATTTTGGATTAAAATTTGTAAATATAAACTGAACAGATTTATGGGTGTATAGCCACCACTTTAAATTAACCACGCAAAGTATAGAATGTAAGAATATGACGAAGTTTGCATTGTAAGTGATCTATAAGACAACGTTTTACTCATTTAAAATGCCACCCACCTGTCTGACATGATTCACTCTCCTTTTTCTGCACCCAGAAAGCTAGAATGGCTCGTATACATTTAGCCAAGACTGGCAGCGCCAACGCCTTCCTGCTGAGCAAACGCAATGGACTCCTCAACGAGCTGCTGGAGCTGACGGTGAGGGATGACGTCTGACTCTAAAATACACTTTGGAGTAGATTAGTTAAAACATTTCTTCAAATGCGGTGTATTTTATTTAAAGATTTTTTTTTTCATTGGCTGCCAATGACGGCATTTGACGTCCAATTCTGTTTGGGAGGAGGCGAAAGAGCATTCATTCAATGGCTCTTCCCACTGAAACATGAGCCTTTTAAGCCAGTCCTAACATGTTTAGATTCATTTGATGTTTTTCATTGTCAATGGCAGGCAATGAGTTAAAAACAGCACTATGCTACTGAGAAAGATTGATTCGTGCGTACTAATTCTTTGGCTGCCATTGACAACGATAGATGTTCAATCCATTTTGACAGGAACGATATGGCAGAAATATGTAGCAATTTCACCCAAAAAAGGTTTTGGTGATTGTATTCACTGCCAGCCCAGGTGTACATATAGTATTCACGGGGTATCTGGTGTGGTAGTTAGCAAAGCAAGAACATAGACTTCATAATGTATTGACGGTACAAGGGGTGTGGGGCCGATAAATAGGCCTGCATTGTAGGCGAGGCCGTCAAAGCTGACGGAGTGGAATGACAGACAAAGAGCTTTTTTTGTTGAAAAGTCTTATGAATAAATGCTTAAATCCCTGAATTCTTTATAGATATGGACGTAAAACAGTCTCGATTCTTGGTTAAAAGCAAAAAAAAAACAAAAAAAAAACGTGCAGTTAGCATTTATTTTACGTAAATATGTTGAAGAACAATGCTAGTCTGTTGTTAAATGGAGCTAGCGGCTGCTTTATGTAAACAGAGCTTTTCCGGTGAAAATTCTTGTGAATAAATGCTTAAATCACAGAATTCTTTGTAGATATTGACGTAAAACAGTCTCGATTCGTGGTTAAAAGCAAAAGAACTGTGCAATTAGCATTTTTTTACATAAATATTGTGAACTATGATACCGATGCCGTATCAACTCATTTCTAATTTCTTCTTCTTTCTTGAGTTTCAATATGCTTGCATGGTATGAAAAATATAATACAGTGGTACCTCTAAATACAAAGTTAATTCGTTCCAGGACCTTGTTTGTAAGTCGAAATGGTCGTATGTCGAGCAGGATTTTCCCATAAGATTACATTAAAATTCCATTAATTCATTCCGTAGCCCAAAAACCTACACTAAATCCTTAATAAATACTGCTGGTACTATTACAAATGGCAATTACACATAACAAAACACATACATTATAAATACAAATCGGAGTAATAATATAATAATAATAATAATAATAATAATAATAAAAATTCCTGTAGTAATGTAACGAATCGGGTTCCAATGTGGCGGACATTTTTTTCTGTATCTGAACGCGCCGCGTGACTGACGTGACAGAGACTTTACTTTCGCTTTCAATGTTTACTTGAGAATACCATCAACTGCGGTGGACAGTAGGCGTTTTGTGTTGGATACGTTCTGAAATAAATGATAAAAACCTGACGCAGCTGGCGATTTCTTTGGCGGTGTTACCACAATAATAATTGTCAACTTAACTTATAAAGACTTTTATACCTTCCATATGAACGAGGGGGACAAAGTTTTCCAAATTTAAAATGGTATTATTGGGCTGCTCAGTTACGTTCAATGGCATTCTATTTTGCAGATGAGACACGTCCATCTTGGTTGGCTATAGAGCAGGCATCGGTACAATGCCTACCCCTAAGACTTTATTTGTACTCTGCAGACCTCAAAGTTTTAAAAAAGAAAACAAGAAACCCATTTGTCAAAAATTGTATTGACATTTGGTATAAGACACATCAACACGTTAAGGATGTTCCTCAAATTTCGCGCTATAGTCCTCTGTGGGGTAATTCCAATTTTGAACCAGGAAGGGATGATGGTGGTTTCAAAATATGGGCAGAGAAGGGGGTTGGAAAAGTTTCAGATCTATACTCGAACAATGTTTTACTTACATTTGAAGAGCTCTCTAACAGGTTTCATATCCCAAAAAAACATTTTTTTAAATATTTGCAGGCAAAACATTTTATTATTTCAAAATACAAACAGGTTGAATCGGAACCACCACTGTCGATCTTAGGAAATCTGACACTCTCACATCATGAGAAGGGCTTACTTTCCCTATTCTACTCGGTTTTGGTAAAGAGTGATGGTGAAAACGCAACTGATAGACTGGAAGCATGGAAATCTGAACTTGGGGAGGCAATAACAGAGGAAGAATGGAACAGGGCATGTTTAAAAGCCCAAAAACAAACTATTAACACAAGAATGAGGTTATTGCAATATAAATGGCTGATGAGAGTATACATTACACCTGTAAAGTTAAACAGCTGGTCCCCTGATATTCCAGACACCTGCATTAAATGTTTAGAAGGACGAGGAACTCTTTTACATTGTGTTTGGGACTGCCCTAAATTGCAAAGATATTGGATAGAAGTGGCACGTATTATGTCATATATCGCTGGGATTGACGTACCGTATAATGCAAAATTGTTTATACTGGGCATTTACCCAAGGGACTCTGTGACCTGCAAAAAAAAACAGACTTTGATTGATTTTGGACTGCTACAGGCCAGGAGGCTCGTTGCGTTATTTTGGAAGAAAATGGACACACCTTCAATAAATCACTGGATTAAGGAAATGATAAATTCTGTTATGCTGGAAAAACTAACCTATGTAGTGAGAGGAAAGGCAGATGATTTTGAGCAAATATGGAAACCTTTATTGGACTTTATTGACAAATGGGGTGTACAACTACCTGTGGCATAATAAGTTGTGAAACTACTTGACTTGTGGACGGTTTTGTTTTTGTTTATTTTTTGTTCTGTGTTGTATGTTGCTATAAAATGTGTATAATCAATAAAAATATTGTTTAAAAAAAAAAAAAAAAAAAAAAAAAAAAAAAAAAAAACATAAAGACTGGCGAACGGTGGTCGGAGGAGGAAAGTGGAGAGGTATAATTGTGCCAGTTCACGGATACGCTCCCTAAACTCATATTTTTCTATAATTTGCATCTTCATTTCAATTGTAAGCGTCACCTTTTTCCTTGTTTCACCACCTGTACTAACCTTTTTGAAACCTGTGTTGATTTCTCTCACAAGAAAATCAGCCGTGCGTTCGTCTGTCACGTCGTCGTATTTTACGAATGTCGTCGGATGTAGAAAACAATGGCGAGTTAAATTTTATGTCGGATGTCAAAAGGATCGTGTGTCGAAGCGATCGTATGTCGAGGTACCACTGTAATTATCTTGAATACTCGAACAAATCACTCCTGAGACAATCCTTCCTGTCTGTATGCATTACAACTTTCGTACTTTTGTAACAGAAATCCAGCGTTAAATCGCTGCGCGCGTGTTTGTGAATAGCTCCTCTTGATGTGCGCGGCCCCTACCTGAAGGCGAGGCGCAGTGCATGACCAATCTGACCCGTCAATGTCATTATGAAGTCTGTGGCAAGAATAACTTATTTTGTTATTATTGTTTTTTTAAACTTTCTTAAAAACATCACTTAACAGTGGTAGAGGTCCAATCCATTTCAATTGGGAGGGTCTGGCAGCAAATAATAATGTGGGATTGTGTATGAGTCATGATATTTAAGAAATAAAATTAAAAAAAAAAAAAAAAAAAAAAAACAAGCATTAAATGATGAATTTGAAACTACACTATACAGTGAGTGTATAGAGTAATTAAGTGATAATGTTAAATTAATTAGATTGTATCAAATCAGAATTTATTTATAAAGCACTTTTTAAACAATGTTACACAATATGCTACCCGTTATTCTTATTGTAGCATTACGGGAATTCATTTCTAATTTTACAAGAATAGAGAAGTAACGTTACAAGTTTGAAATTTTAACGTTTCGAAAATTAATCCTTGATGTCATGAAGAAAAAAGGGCCTAATGTGAGAATGATGACATAATTTTACAAGAATTATTAAATTGTAATTTAAGAATGAAATGGCGACATAATGAAAATAAAGTCATTTTGCTGCTAGACAAGTCGTGACGTTGATAGACTCAAGTCCTAATTTTACAAGCATTGAAGTGTAATTTTAAGAAAATGAAGCTAATCAGAATTTTTTTACGTCACCCCTTTTCTCGCAGTGTCACAAGAGTTTAGAAACTTATAGACATTGAAGTGCTAATGTCTTGAGAATAAAGTCCTCACTTCATGCACTCTCACATTATGAGAATCAAGTTGAATAAAATGAAAGAATAGAGTCTGTTCTGAAACGTCTTTATTAAAAAGGAACAAATTGTAAGTCTGGTTGGGAGATTAATGACGCTGGTCTTTGTCCAACAGCATTCATTATTGCAGTCCGTTTCACATCTCTAACACACACACAGAAAGACATTTTCACATTTACATGCCCTCAAAATGACACTTACTGCCTTAATTAACCAAGGCACACTTGAAAAGTCCATCTGAAAGCTATAAAGAGCTGAAGAAAGTCAAAATGATTACATTCTCAGGGCAGAGGTGATAAGAGAGTAATCACACACGTGGTATTTATTCTACTTGTCTGCACTCCAACGTTCGATTTAAGCTTTGCATGCAAAACCAAATTAAGATTAAAACATTTTACCTGGCTTATTTTGTTGCCCCCAGTGATAATTAAATATCGTTTGCGTGGGAAAAAAATGTACAGGAAGCGTTTTACTCTAAAAATTCTATCGCTGGACAATATTCAAAGGAGGCCACGCTGAAAAGGGAAGATAAAGAATACTGTGCAAATAATTATCTTTTGAGGGGAGGTAAAAGTGCTCAGGATTTCAAGAAACAGTATTTGAAAAATAATAGCAAATATATATATTCAAAAATCATGCTAAAAATGATTAGCTTATTTTTTAGTCATTTTAAATTTACTGTTAGAATAACAATTTTTTTTAAATTGCTTGTTGAATTTCTTGTTGCTTTTTTTTCTTGGAAAACATAAGAAAAAATAACTTAATTGCGGTAAACTTTTGGTAGTAATAGTAAAGGCAAGGATATTAACGTTATACATAGGTTGAAGTTCATTGTAGTAACTTATATCTATCGGGGGGGATGCTGATGAGTGGTAATACGTAAGAGAATTGAGGTCTATGATTAATTTGACAAGCATTAGTTACTGTTGCAGTGGTTGAATCCATTCCTGTCTCATGTTTTTTGTATATTAAAAGGTTTGTTGTCCTCAAAACAAATACGTACCACCACACGTGGCTACCTTTGGCCGTCATTAGAAGACCCAGATGAACTCCAGATGCACAGCAGGTCTCATCACGTTAATAATAATAATACAGTTAATTTCAAGCGCCTTTTAAAACACTCAAGGACACTGTACAAGATAATACTTTGTTTAATTGGGAGCTAGTGGAGTTGACGGAGGATGGGGGTGATGTGGTGTGTGGTGGGGGTTCGGGTGATGAGGCGTGCTGCTGAGTTTTGGAGGAGCTGCAGTTTCTGGAGGAATTTATTTGGGAGATTGAACAATAGTAAGTTACCATAGTCAATCTGGGAAGTGACTAGACTGCAAACAAGAGTGATGGCGGTGTTGGGGTGACGAGAGACAAGAGATGGAAATAGGCTGATGTGGTGATTTTATTGATATGAGAGGGGAAGGAGACCCATTATCAGATGAATTGACATCTATTTTGACAGCCAATTAACTGTTGAGGGACATTGTTAGAACCGACTTTTTAATTAGTTTGTAATAACAAAGGAAAATAGAGTAAATATTCTCTTTTACTATTCATTATTTATTCGATGTATTTACATTTTTAGTTAAAAACAAAAAACAAAGAAAAAACAAATATGCTCTGATTTATGCAGTCCTCCAACTTATATTTCAGACTACATAAATTTTACATCCAATTTTATTTATGTGAAAAAACATGAATTTAATGCACATGATGTACATCTGTGGGCCACACAAAATGGCATTGTAGGCCCGATCAGGTCCTCAGGCCTTGAATTTGACACCTGTGATTTAGGTAAGTATGCAGAACTAACTAGATGAACAATTCCCTTTTTAAAAGTTGGTAACGCTTTATAATAACTATCCGTTTTACTAGTTAATAGATCATTAGTAAACTGTTGATAAATGGTTTATTGTTGATTTGTGAAGTATTTGTTAACAATTTGTTCAGTATTTACAGGGTACTGAAACACAGTTTGTGTAGAAAAGTTTCAAGTTTTTGTGTGCAACGTTTGGCATTTCTATCTTTTCAGGTTAAGAAATGCCGTTTACTTCAAAAGAAAAGGCACTTTGATAAGGCATTTTGCAGGCAATGCTCATGTTGCACATTCATGAAAATCTGCCATAGAACCAACGAATATTTGTACTTTTCTTTGTATATTTAACCAAAAAAACTTATGACCTTCAACATAAAGTATATATAGTTTTTTTAAGATCCATGAACTAGCATGGGCATTTAGAATGGGGTCAACTATATTGGAACACCCTTTAAATGCTTAACAAACTGTTAACAAATACTTCACAAATCAACAATAAATCATTTATCAACAGTTTACTAATGATCTATTAACTACGGGTAGTTATTATAAATTGTTACCTAAAAGGGTAATTATAAAGTGTTACCTAAAAGTTTGCACACACAAAAAAAAAAGTTTCTTAAAAGAGACTTGTTTCAAGTGTCAATGTGAGCAGTTTCTCTTTAAAAACAAAACAAAGAGAAAACTAGCTATTTTCTTATTTTTCTTCTTTAATTACTAAAATAAAGACATTGAGTAGAATCACATTGAAAGAATTATTGTATTTTTCTTGGAAAAAAAAAACAGCTTCTTGTCTCTTTTCAGCTTTATACTCCATAACAAAGGGACAAAGGAGGGTGACTATAATAACAAAAAAAAAAAAGGAAAAAAAAGGAAAAAAAGACTTCAGGTCCTTCAAAGAGAAACGAGACCCATGTGGTTCAGTGCAGATATGACATAAAAAATATTTTTTTTCACTTTCTTGCTTAGACAAGACAAGATCAATAACAATCTTCTGCTCAGCTTGAAAGTTGAAATGTGTGTTTTGGGGGGTTAAAGCTAGTTGAGGGTTCACGACAGTCAACGTGGGGGTGGCGCTAATCCTCAGAGCTGCCTCTTCAAATGGCTTTGCAAACTTTCGGTATGATTTCTGGCTGTCAAAATGGCTAAAAATAAAATAGAGGATGAAAACCATTCGCATCCATAGCGGCCATAGCGCTAACCACTGTAATATTATGTCGGGCAGTGGTCCCCAACCTTTTTTTGATCACCATAGGCTGAATCTACCTTTTTTTTTTAAAGCGGCTTCTCCTAAAACCTGATGGCAAATATCTTTGGCCGCAGGCATAATGAGGTCTTCTCCAATCATAAAAGGTTTCTTGGTAAGGTATGATGCTATCTTTTAGCCACAAGTTATTCAGAATGGACTTGGTTGTCGATTCTCTTCTGGTTCAGCAAGTGGCCTTTTCCCGTAAAAAGGCTGTCCAAAGACATCTGTTTTTCAGTCATCTTCACTATCGTCTGGGCTTATTATTTCCGGGAACAAATCTGATGCGCCTACGTACTTATGACGGAAAAGCGCACATAGGCATACCTGTCAACCCGAGGCCATTGGCAATCCTACAAATAGTGACGTATGCCCTTACAAATTGGTGACTAATCTTACAACGTTGTATATAGCGTGCAATACGAAACAAAAATAAAACTCCAATTTTTAAAATAATATGAATTTATTGGTAATTTTGTAACATATAACCTGGTGCAATCAAAGAACAATCAATATCTTCAGCTACATCATGATTACTAAAATTTAACAGTGACTTCTGTTATAATTCTATGTAGCACTTTTGGCAATTTCTATCATGTCTTGATGACTGCACTTCATGGCACTTCAGCTCGCAATTCAGTTTGACTTGAAAGTAGTTCGTTGAAGTGTCCAATTACAAATTAATAAGGTCAATTGATAAAATTAACTTACCGATGCAATATTTGAGTCAGGGAACATTTCTTTTGTTAATTCTGAGAAGTGTTGAGCAATAGTTGCAGGCAAATTGTGTTCGGCAACAAATTGGCAGAATAAAATCTCCGCTTTCGTCACTTTTCATTCTGCAGACTTGATCTTTATGACCAGTGTTGTTAATCTTACTTTTAAAAAGTAATTACAATTACAAATTACTTCTCCTAAAAAGTAATTTAGTAACTCAGTAAAAAAGTAGAAAGTAAGTGTAATTAGTTACTTGGCAAAGTAACTAGTGTTACCTTTCATGTTTTTTCTTTCATTTTTTCAAATCAAAAAACAGTAACATTTGCTATGTTTGGAAGTCATTTGATGTTGTGAATCAACTGTTAAAGTTGTTAAAATTGCTCCCGTTTTTGCATTAGTTCCCTTCTGTCTACTTTCGACATGTGAAAGTTTTAAAACTGTTTCATCATCTAAAGATAGATTCATGTCAAGATTTTGCCGATTTAGGAGTGTTTTAGATAAAAAGTTACTTAGGTTTGCTAGGAAGGTTCACTACAACAGAACCTTTCTGAGAAGTCTACTGCTTTAAAATGGCGGCTGTTTACTAACACCGCCGAGTCTGTCATTTCGCTTGTAGTTCTATATGCATGTGATATCTAGGCGTAGATTGTAGGCTGTTGGCTACAGTCAGGAAATATTGGAGCCATCTAGCCTAGCAACGCTATTGCTTCAGCGTCGCAACAAACACTCTTCTCTCTCCGTGTCCTTGACTTTTCTCGCGTCATTCAACCAACATAGTAACGCATAGTAACGCACACTGTCTCGTTGCCGAAACGGTGTCAAAATCTGAACGGAGAAAAAAAAACTTAATCCACGAAAAACGTACAGATTTTGAAGGTACGGCGTACACATTTAAAAATCTGTGCTCCCTTATACAAATTATGCCGAAACGATACAACTTGACAGGTATGACATAGGTATAGAAAAATAGATGCTAGATGCTAGCTCCAATGGATTTCAGTGAGGACTTCCTATCCAGTTTTATAATTATATCGAAAGAGTAAACAGGCATATTGATGTGTCAAGAGGCACAGGCCAGATTGTGGTCGTTAAAAAATGATTTATTATTACTTTGCGGCCTGGTAGCAAATGTGCTACGGACCAGTACCGGTGGTTGGGGATCGCTGCATTGGTGTATTGGATAGAGAGGCATTGGCTCTTCCTTAGAAGTCTGAACATTTCATATTCATGTATCAATCTGCTCATCTGATTGTTGTCATGCTTGATTTCATTCATCTGCCCTCTATTTCATCTCCTCCACCGCCGTTACGATGCATCTCTTAACACCAGCTTATGTCCTTCCATTTCCTCAAATCCATTCGGATCTAATCGAGTTGGGAGTCGATGCCGCTCCATAGTATTATCATATAAATGCCATCTTTGAGCGGCCCTAGGCAAATCTGCCTCGAGGCCGTCAGCGAATTATGGCGGCATGGCGGCGGCCGTCAAGCGAAATGTGACTTTTTTTCTGTCAGTTAAATTAACTTCCGCCTTCAGCTTTCTATTGGGATTTTTATTTGTTTTGACGGTGTTTATTAGCGACTCACATCAAGCTCATTGTCATGTATGGTGCCTTCTTAAATATTCCATTAATTTCACACGAAGGCTTAACATTGCAATTCCTATTACATTAGTTGTCACCCAGGCGCTTGCTCTGTTCGTCCCATTTTAAGACTGAAACTAGTTGTATACTAGTAGTAGTAGTAGTAGTAGTAGTATATTTATTTAAAATTGTGTTTCACTCTAGAGGTGTCCCGATCGATCGGGATGCTGATCGATCGGGACACCTCACGTCATTTTCAAAGTATCGGAATCGGCCATGCCTTTTTTTTAATATATAATTTTTTTAAATTAAATCGTAATCTAATTGTATTTAATGTTACAAACATAATGTTACACTCATCCAGAGTTTTTAGTTTAAGCTTAAGGTAGGGTTATCAAATTTATCCTAATAACGGCAGTAATAATTTTTTTTAAAAATGTATCACGTTAGAATATTTAACGCAAATAAAGCATGCGCTGCACGACCCACTCACGCATTACCTCGCTCAATCCATAATGGCGCCGTTTTACCTATATGGAGATATAAAAGGCAGCGTAAAATGAGTAGAGTGAATTTTGGCAGCCTTTGGAGCCTTTTTTGAATTGACTAAAGCCTTACAATCCCTCTCCCTATGATTAGAAATATCATAGGAAGCAATGTGGGGAAGCAAGGTAGCAATTGATCTTTTTCTTTACACTTTATGT
The DNA here is from genome assembly GCF_030265065.1 of Corythoichthys intestinalis. Lineage (NCBI taxonomy): Eukaryota > Metazoa > Chordata > Actinopteri > Syngnathiformes > Syngnathidae > Corythoichthys > Corythoichthys intestinalis. The sequence continues at coordinate 21,382,841 of NC_080403.1, read as the reverse complement.
TATTTCCCAACGCAGAGAAGATATATCAATTGGTTGCACTACGCACAGTCATGGTTCCACTTCCCATCATGCATTCGGGCATGGCTGGAGTATCATTGACTGAAAGCTCAACAAATACACTAGATGGCAATATTTAGTCACAATATACAAAGTCACAAGTCTTTCTATCCGTGGATCCCTCTCACAGAAAGAATGTTAATAATGTATGTGTCTTGAGGATTTATTGTCATAATAAACAAATACAGAACTTTTGTACTGTATGTTGAATGTATATATTCATCTGAGTTTTATTCATTTTTTTCTTAATGCATTCCCAAAATGTATATGATTGGGGAAAATTATCGGGAATGATTGTAATTCAATCGGGAGCAAAAAAAAGCAATCGGATCGGGAAATATCGGGATCGGCAAATACTCAAACTAAAACGATCAGGATCGGATCGGGAGCAAAAAAACATGATCGGAACAAACCTATTTCACTCTTGGTAAGTTGCCTTGAACAATTAGCTGTACAACATTTCAGGTGGCAGGAATGTACTAACCGAGCCGTAAAAAGAGAGTCACGACACTGTTCTCGCCGCCGGTTGTCACGTGGTTCATGTGGGGGGTGAGTAGGTCCAAGCACAAGCAGAGCTGTAGTGGTTTTCAATGGAAGTGACAGCGGTAATTGCGACATTTATTGAAAAATTTATTAAATCAAGTATCTAAGTACGTGTTTGATTATGCCATTGCATTATGACATATACGTAAATGCTAGTTTTACATTTGGAGTGATCAGGCGACAACTGAAAACTATGTAAACTCTAACGCAGAAGGGAACTTTCCCATGTTGTGGGGTAAACATATGTTTCTGTTAGCATGAGCACGGGAAATTGACTTTTACATTGAAATGCAAGATGATTTAGGTTTTTCTTTTTTCACAACTAGAATACCGTTTTTCTTGAGAATGTCTAGATTTCCTTGATTCATCTACCTGTGGTAATATATTAAAGATAACGCCATGTATAACATATTTTGTTCCCAAGTTCTAAGTGGCAGTTCCAAGCTTGTTTTGTCGCAAAAACACTTCTGTTTCCCAAAACGTTTGGGTTTGTGGTCACGACTCACGACATTTAAAATTCTTTTTTTTCCACTTTCTACTGCTTATATATATAATGCTTATATACTGTATATGTGTGTGTTTGTATATTTTCTTTTTTATTTTATAGATTTAGTTTGACCCTAAAACACAAAGAAATGACATTTAACAAATATTTCCTGCATAACTTAACTAAATTTTGAATGTAGCCTCTAATTTTAGCAAAACCAAATCTGTACCTCTTTAAAGGCATTTTTCATTTTGGACCCAAGCAACACAAAATGATTACAAGACAGGAACAACATTTTATGATTTTCCTCAACATGGTGTAATGTATAACTTATTACCCTTTGATTAAAAAATAAATAAATAAATAAATAAATAAATCACATTATTTATTGAACAATTGGTGAAATTGGCGTCATGGTTCATTGTTTACACCTAACATTTTGTAGATCAGTGGCCTGTGATGGTTGGTTGTGCAGCATGGTTTCCCCAAGGACCAAGAGCAACAGAAAAAATGGATGGCAATGGTCAGTCATCAAAACATGAAATAAAAGGCTTTTTTTGTTTGTTTGTTTGTTTGTTTGTTGCTATTTAAAAATAGGCTTCCTGCCCAAAGCCAGCAGTCACCATCAGCGGGCACCAACAACAGCTTGATGTGGATTATGAAAATGGAACCTAAAAAAAAATAATATACAAGAAATTCGTTTTTTATTAAAAAATGGTGTCTATTATTTGTTGACATCACTTTTCAATCTATACACATCTCTTAAATATAATCATGTCACACATTTTGGTGTAAAGAATACAGGCTGTCATGTATTGACTTTCTACTCTTTCATGAGGGGGATACCTTAGTTCAAAGCTTCAAAATCGGGCTAATAAGCACGTGAAAGCCGGTCATCTACCAATACTCACAAATACAGATGAGTGTGCACGTCACAAACGGCCTCTGAAAGAGTTGATAATTTAAAAGAGGTAGTGACTTAATGAATTTATCCCTGGTGATACATTCCTAGTTAGCAGACTCAGCTTAAAAAGTAGGAGAAATCGCTCATCAACCAAGATAAAATATATGTATAATTACGCCACGCACATACAAATAATGCTCAACATATGCGTCAAAAAGAACCTCTGATGGAATACAGACTGTTGGAAATTCAAAAGGTATCTTTTTTTTCATCAACTTACCTCCAAATATACTTTACAGCCAGCCATTCGTATGAATGCGGTCCACCCTCGTCTAAGCCATGTTTGGAACTACCCGTGGCTCCACCACCCAAAAAACCCGGAAGTAAAATCGTATAATGGATCGCTATGGGAATGTTGTAACCCTCTTAATATATTGCACTGATACCGAGCATTGATCCCAGTCTTTGTTAGTATAGCGGCTTAGTATCTCTGCCTGTCATGCAGAGGACCAGTGTTCAATTCCCTAATGGGGAGGAGACCTAAAGTGATGGTATTTCCTTCTATTTATAAATATACCAAAACTGCTACAGACCAAAATGGCACTCTTTCAGTGTCTTTACAGACCTTTTTCTTTGCGTCCAGTTGTGTGTTTCCAAATTAGTACTGATTGGACAACAAACTATGGACAACTTCATTTTAAGAAGTGTTTCAAACTTCCAAAATGACCCAAAGTGTCTGTTATAAACCTAAATGGCAGACTTCCTACATCATTTGAGGCATGCATGTTTTCTACACACTTTTGTAAGTCTATTCATGATAACCCTACCATATTTTGTGTTGCCAAGTCAAACCCGCCTTGAGGTGCAATTTTCCAAAAATGCCCCCCCAAAAACGAATACCAAGCCAAATTTGAGAGTCCATAATGCTACCACAATACACCATATTTTGTGAGTTTTTGACTTTTGAAAAACTGCCTTCATTCACATGAAAAGGCAGCCTAGCATTGAGGCTTGATGCATTGAAAAAAGGAACACAATCAGGAAGAAGCTGTCATGTTCCTCAGCCCACGTTCTTAGATTTTTGTTCATGAGTGTGCTGAATGTGAATGAGGATCTCTGAAGCTTGATCGCCCGCGACCCAAACTGAGCACATGTGTTGGAGGACAATTCAATTGTTTGTCATCTTACTTGGCAACACTCGAGACGAAACTTCATTGTCTTTCAAACCCATTGAAAGCCGTTTCGAGAAAGTAATCCATGATCTTTTTTTCTAAGTCATAAGCGTCACGCACCGCTTACTTCAAGGCTGCCTGCAGTATCCAATAATATTTTGTGCCAACTTTTTACAGTACCGCAGGTCATTATTGGAAGTAGATGAGTTTGAGATTACCTTAACCAACAAGTGGATTCAGTGTCTTTTATTTTGGTACAATGTGATTAACCCTTTTAGGTACAGTGGCCACTACAGTGGTCAGCTATTCAAAAGTTGACACTTAAGATCTTGAACCCTTCATAGAGCAAGTGACCATTTTTGGTCATTTAAAAAAACATTATTTCGTCATGATCATAAATACTTTTATATATATTTATTAAATGTCTATAAAAACCCAATTAATGAAATAAAAGTGATAAAACCAGAAATACACACATTAAAACTAAAACACGTAACCTCTAAAATAGATTTTTTTTTTTCATAGTATTAACTCATTGCACGTCCAATTCATTCACACCAGGAAGACTGGCTGTGAATTCTTATCTTTCAGTGCCATAGAGGTGTGTGCCCAATTACTGATGAGTGGTTTAAAGTTGCCCTGCCCACTATAAAACACACACTTGGTAAGAATTGTCTTGATGAGAAGCATTATTTGAGGTGCATCATGACTTGGTCAAAGCGCTGTCTGAAGACCTGTGATCAAGGATTGTTGATTTGTATAAAGCTGGGAAAGGATATCAAACCATCTCTAAAAGTCTGGATGTTCATCAATTGACAGTCATAGAAGTTGCTTACAAATTGAGTTGTTTGGGAGTAACACACAACATCATGTGTGGAGGAAAAATGGAACAGCTCACCAACATCAACACCTCATCCCCACCATGAAGCATGGTGGAGGGAGCATCATGTTTGCTTCCTCAGGGCCTGGACAACTTGTAATCATTAATGTACGAATGAATTTAAAAGTTTATCAGGATATTTTGCAGGACCCGAGGCCTTCTGTCAGACAGTTGAAGCTAAAAAGAGGATGGATGCTGCAACAAGACAATCAATCCAAAACACAGAAGTAAATCAACTTCAGAATGGTTTCAGAAGAACAAAAAACCCGTTCCAGAGTGGCCAAGTCAAAGTCCAGACTTGAACCCCAATGAGATGCTGTGGCATGACCTAAAGACAGCAATTCATGCCAGACATCCAAGAAATCTGACTGAACTACAGCAGTTTTGGAGAGAAGAATGGGCCAAGATTAGTCCTGATTGATATGCCAGACTGATCTGCAGCTATAGGAAGCATCTGGTTAAAGTTTTTGTGGCCAAAGGGGTGGGGGGGCAGAAAATATTAAATGTGATGGTTCACTAACTTATTTTATGTTTGCATACTATCCCCATCAAAATATGAAAACCTGTAAATGTTTGGGTGGTTTTAGTTAAAGCAGACACTGTTTTTACATCACCGTGATTTTAACAAAGATCAGATCACATTGGATAGTGATTTTATGCAGAAATGTGAGAAATTCCAAAAGGTTCGGATACTTTTTCATGCCACTTCACTTGGTGTAACAGAAATAATTTAACTTGGATCTCATGGCAATAGCATGGCTACAATAAAGTAAAGTTTGTACCATTTATGTACCTGGATGGTAAATGGAATACAATCTTTAAAAGGAATTAAAAAAAAAAAAACAACATAACTTGGTCAGAGTTTTTCAACACCTGCTCATGTTCTTATACACCAGGGCGCTAACGCAAGCGAGCAGAAGCTGCCAAAGTCATCGTGTCTTTTAGAGAGCCAACACCACCATCTGCTGCACTGTCTGGAAAAAACTACTGTATGTGAATCCCTCCAAATTATTTCCCCTCCTTCCCGCTTCTTTTTAAACCTTCTGACATGTATTCCCCTCCAGGCTCATGAGTTCATAGACGAGCAGCTTTACGAGCAGAACTATTTAGAAGCTGTGATGCAGAGCTTCCCCGCCCGCAGAGTGTCGGTGAGTAGTCGTGACGGCGCAACGCCCACCTGCTGTGGCGGCAGGGCCAAGAGGAACGCCGCCTTGCCCAACTCTGCCCGGCAGCCTGGACCCAACCAACAGAGTCCCTTACAAGAGCTCAGCGCCATCCACATTCAGTGTGCTGATAGGCCGTCGCATTCCACCAGGTGAAATTAACAATCGTGCGCAATCCTAACCCTGGCCTTGTACCCAACCCTAACTTGACCCATATCCCTTAAAGAAGGGGTGTCCAAACTTTTGGGATCTTCGGGGCAATCTTTGGGGCAAGATTTGGTGTGGTAAAAATGTGGGGGGCCGACCTTGGCTGACATCCTTTACGTAGAACAATATATTTAAGCAAATTTTAGCAAGCCATTCTGTGTGTCACATTTGCTTTATTATTTTTTTTGAATCAATAATTTCAACAATATTTATTTATTTTTATTTATTATATTTTTTAAATTAATAATTTCAACAATAGCGGCACGGTGTCTGAGTGGTTAGCACGTCTGCCTCACAGTTCTGAGATCAAGGGTTCAATCCTGGGCTTCGGCCTTCCTGTGTGGAGTTTGCATGTTCTACCCATGCCTGCATGGGTTTTCTCGCGGAACTCCGGTTTCCTCCCACACCCCAAAAAAATGCATAGTAGGCTGATTGAACACTCTAAATTGTCCGAAGGTATGTGTGTGTGAATGGTTGTATGTCTCCTTGTACCCTGCAATCACAGGCGGAGTTTGACCTTAAGGGCAGGGGTGGCACAACATGTTGATGACCCCGAAACGCAGTGTCTGCAATAAAATTAACTTTCAAGAATATTTATAATAATAAGTTGACAATTATGGAGGTAGATTTGTGTCTTAATTATTCAATCAAAAAAAAGTTGTTTCAATCAAAATATATATTTTCAACCAAAAAAAATGTTGCTTCAACCAAAAAATGTGTTTTAATTAAAAACACATTTGAAATTTAAAAAACAAAAAAATGCATGTGAAAGCTATTTTTCTTTTGATTTTTTTGTTTTTGTTGTTTTTTTGATTGAAGCAACTTTTTTGATTGAAGTAATGTTGATTTGTGTTTGGGCCACATTTTGGCTAGAACATTTTTGTCTTTATTATTCAATCTAAAAATAAGTTGCTTTTCAAAAAGAAAACCACTTCAATCAAAAAATATCAATCATAGAAAAAGTTTTTGAATGCGAAAAAATATTTGGAATTGAAAATTTTGCATTTGAACACTTAATTTATCATTGAAAAAGATTGAAGATTGCTTTGATTGAAGCAATCTTTTTTGTGTTAGGGCCATATCATGATTAGAACATTTGTATCTAAATCATTCAATTCCAAAAAAAATTTCAATCAATTTTAAAAAAATTATATGCAAAGCAAATGACCGTCTAAGGTGCTCGAAAAATAATTTTGACCCATTACAAAAATATATATATTTTTGTTCATTCCATTCATTTTTGTTGTAGTTTTATTGCTTTACAACTCATATATAAATATATATATATATATATAGGAAAGTCAAATAAATGCAATGACACTTTTCGGCCACCGGGGGAGGGGGGCTGGCCCACCTGGCCCCCCTTAAAATCCGCTTATGTCTGCAATTGGCTGGCAACCAGTTCAGGGTGTACCTTGCCTACTGCCCGTAATTAGCCGAGATAGGCTCCAGCAGCTCCGCGACCCTTCATGATGAATGAATGAATTTTCAGCAGTCTTGCAACTAGCCTTTGGGGCATTCTCTTTCAACACTCGGGCTGTTGCAAAATACTGCTTCTGTAAAATTAAACTATCTTCAAGTTGCTTCAATTTCTTGCTACGTATCTTCCCTGTAATCTTATCATACATGTCAGCGTGTCTTGTTTGGTAATATCGCCTCACATTGAACTCTTTAAAAACAGCGACTGTCTCTTTGCGAATAAGGCAGACACAGTTGTTGCGTATTTTAGTTAAGAAATAGTCCAATTTCCACCTATCCTTGAAGCGTCAGCCGTCGCAGTCAACTTTCTTTTTTTTGTTGTTGTTGATTGTCACCATTTTAGAAAATTGGAACTAAAGGGTCACACGGGGAAATGTTGCTTAGAGTGCTGCTGCCTTTTAGTGGGTAAATGAGGAGCAGCATTTAGTGTGTAAGTTACTTAATATGCTGGTAGCGGTATTGCTGACCAATTTATTAAGTCTGCGTGCAGGCCAGACGTTATTGATTTTATGACAGAGGCTGGGGGCCGGATGAAATTTGACAACGGGCCGCATTTGGCCCCCGGGCCGGATTTGGACATGTCTGCCTTAAAAGGAAGGACAACACCTTCATCATGCGGATCCCTGTTGAAGTAATTTTGATTACCGGTAATGGATTGAAAAAAAACCCCACAGAATTGCATTTTCCGGAATGTAATCGTGAAGAAAAAGGTAAATAAAAGCCAGTATTTCCAGAAAGTGGCTTCCCAACTTCTAGCCAGAAATTTTATCAATTTTAGCCAGTAAATGGCCCAAATCAACAGGAAGTGACCCAAAAAATTGTATTTAAAAAAAATAGTATTAAAAAAAAGAAAAAAAGTATTCCAGATTTCCCGCGATTCCTTGTGACACACAATTAAGACTGGGCAATGATTACAATTTTTAATCGTAATGAATAGCCTGGACTATGATTAACTGCAATTAATCACATTGTCATATGCACAAATCAATAATGAATTCAAAAGTATACCTTGTATACAGTACTCTTACAAAGTGTAGGCTTGACTTCCTTCTTCCTGTCCTATCAGTTGTCTAACCCCTACATGGTGTCCCCTTGGTAAAGAAAGTCAGAATGAGCTTGTAGTGCTACTTATATCTAGGTAGCATATGAAATACAACTCATATACTGTATACATGTATGTATATGTACATGTAGATGTATAAAAAGACCCATTTGGTAACTTCCATTAAATTATCGTGGCGTTACTTTGGCCATATTTTTTCTAACATTTTTTTACCATCTTATGTTGAGACAAAAATCTACATGAAAAAACGTATATGTAAATACTGTATATAATTATACTGATCTGTTTTATTTCGTTTTGTTTTAATTGTAGTCGTTCAAAACTCAATCTGAAAGCAGACGACATTGGCAGGCTCAACTGCAAGGGCGGTCGGCTCACCACAGCTATCGTCAGCCTCCCGTCACCTCCTGTCCTGACCGCACCAGACGGCGATAACCTCCACGGCCCCCCCATCCACAGGCCACCGCCACCCTCACCCGGCCCCAGCATCCAGACCACCACCAGCTCGGCCAACGTCATTAAAGTGTCTGCTCTGTGACCCACCGAGGCCTTTGTAAATATGAGATGGACAAGGCTGACCACTCACAGTGGAGGCTTTAAGAGACACTGCGGTGCAATGCATATCAGTCCAGCCGGTAGCGCTGTTTAGCTTCTACAAAGTCTACTTAAATAGTTTAACGAATGTTTTGTTGTCTGAAAAGTGTTGACTATGCTTACTTGAATGTTTTTATTCTGTGTGTCTTGTCAAAAAAAAAAAAAAAAGTAAATAAAAATAAAAACCATATTCCTCCCTTGTTCTAATCAACCAATAAACTAAATTTTATGTCATAAAACTGTGACCAGTCTGGGGTGGACGCCACTTCTCCGGGTAAATGTACCTGTCGTTCTGTTTGAATCATCCAGGTCAATGAGATTGTTTCATAATTTCCATTGCCTTTTTATAAGCAACAAACTGCTGAATGAATATGCTGTATGAACAAAAATATTAGGGCATCACTGCACTGAGAAGTTGTTTTTTTTTTAAGTGGTTTTAGTCTCATTGTATATTGTTTGTGTTGAGTGTGTGTGCATCACAGTGGCTGCTATACACTGTCCCTGTAGGGGAGGGGACATAATGACTATGTTATTTGCAATGGTCCAAAATGTGCATTTTTATGGTGTTTTTGTCTCCACTTTGTTTTTCAAATAGTTATTGTCAAACAAAAAACGGATTTTTTTCATTCGGATAAAAACACCCAAATTGGGGTTATACTGTATATGGCTAAATATTAAAACTGATGGCATTTTTTTTTTTTTTTTTTTTTTTTTTTGAGTTGGAACAAGCATCAAATGTAATGAAAACTGGTGAACATTATTTTTGTTATTAACTTATGTACGTCATTCCATCAGATCCCATTATTTGCATATTACTGATGTCAAGAAAAAAGCATTCCTGTGTTATTGTATAAACTGAAAAGTTGGGGGGGCCATTGTGACAAAACTGATGAAAAGTAAGACGGGAACGACTTAACTTGTCACTTGTAATGCAGAAAACTGAATGAACATCTGCTCGTTTGTCATTTTTTTAAAAAGTCTTGGCTTGGATGTTTGTGTTGCTGTTGTTTATCTGCTAGTATGAATGTGTGCGTGTGCGTGAGCACGTGCGGGTGTGTGTGCATAAGTGTGACTGTCACTATGTTTGTTCTGACACTAGTGTCAAATGACCATTAAACTCTGCTGCAACTGTCAATATTTGGTTTCTGTCTCGCTGGGGACCACAACTTCTAATTTAAAATAATAAAATAATTTTGATAATTTGATATAATTTTATATCCTATATTTTTTAAATAATGAAATTTGTCTTCATAATTTGATTAAAATATATCAAACATTTAAATACAACAGCAATAAATTACTAATACAAAGTAATAATACAAGTTACTTTTTTATTATTATCATTACTAATTATTTATGTGTTAAACATCATGTCAGAAATACTGTAGCACATTTAAAAATTGGAATAGGTATTGAAATTATGAATTGATATAAAAATATTAGGGCTGTCAAACGATTAAAATTTTTAATCGAGTTAATTACAGCTTAAAAATTAATTAATCGTAATTAATCGCATTTAATCGCAATTCAAACCATCTATAAAATATGCCATATTTTTCTGTAAATTATATATATATTCTGTAAAATAAATTGTTGCAATGGAAAGATAAGACACAAGATGGATATAAACATTCAACATACGGTACAAAAGGACTGTAGTGGGCATTTCACTCTACTGTCATTTAAATCTGTCTATGCTGTCCTCACTCCGAAGCGTCTACTTTTTCCAAAGCTAGACAGCGAGTGAACGACGCCTTAATAATCAGACTTCTTCCTTTTTCATCTGATTTATTAATAAAATGGCCTCAAACCATTGTCCTCTTTAGGCCTTCGTAAAACTACAAAAAAAAGTACACAAGCATTGCATTAGCAACAACATTAGCTTAGCACGCTATACAGGTTCACTAAACATAAACAAAAAGCGTCTCATACAAAAAATATAACATTTCGCTTACTAACATAATATGTACATTCTTTACAACAACCATACTTACGGACAAATCTTGTCCAAGGATCATATAAGCACAACATTACAACGTAGACGTCAGCCCGAGACGTCATGCAGCCATATTGAACTGGTAAGAAAGCAATAAACCATGTCGCAAAGCGACCACAAGAGTTCGCTGTTAGACAGCACAAAAAACCTTGCTGTAAAACTTACCAAAAGGCAGAATACTGTCTGAGCGGGACATGTGCGTTAATTGCGTCAAATATTTTAACGTGATTAATTTAAAAAATTAATTACCGCGCGTTAACGCAATAATTTTGACACCCTAAAAAATATTAAAATCTAGATACCATTATAGTAAATAAAGTCTGTTTTTTTAAAACAGTGCTGTATTGAATTAATATAAATTATTCAACTAAGATAAAACATTAATAAAAGCATTATCATAACAGTTGTATCAAATTACTCATAAAAGGTTTTGATAGATTGTTAATGAGCCTCAATTGAAATACAAATTAATATGGCATTCCATTTTCTTCTGTACCGCTTATCCTCACAAGGTTTGTGGGGGTGCTGGAGCCTGTCCCAGCTTGCTATGGGAAAGCGTTGGAGCACACCTTGAACTGTTTACCAGCCAATCGCAGGGCACAAATAGACTCACTCACAATCGCACTTTAGGGAATTTAGATACAGATTTTCAGAATTTAGATTCAATAAGCCTACAATGCATGTTTCTGGAACATGTGAGGAAGCCAGACTACTCAGAGAAAATCCAAGCAGGCATTGGAAGAACATGCAAACTCCACAAAGGAAGGCCAGATTAATCCCTTGATCTCAGAACTGTGAGGAGGACCTGTTAACCTCTCCTCTACCTCTACTGCCCTCAACAATATATCGTAAAGTGTGGCAATCACATTTATCAACGTCACAATCTCCTAATTGGAAGGAATTCAATTGGAAAAATCTAACTTGATATTTCATTACACTAAAAATGAAAAGTAAACAAATGAACAACCAACAATTTTGCTGGAGCTTGTGCAAAGCTATGAATCCACATCATACACATATATTTTGTACATGCAGAAATATACAACCATTCTGGGAGAAAGTTCACTCAGTTCTCTGCGATATATTGGTATACACGATCCCAAAATCCTGTCAGGTATTATATCTGGGACTTTTCGAGGATTTTTTTTTTTTTTTTTTACAAAAGGCTGACCATTACATTGTAAAAATTCTCCTTGTGGCTGTGAAGAAGGAGGCCATAACTAAGAACTGGTTAAGTACTGAATCTCCAACATATGAACAATGGCTGTCAATAGTGGATGAAATACTTGAGATGGAACGGCTAACATATAGGCTGAAGATAAAAGAAAACTTGTTTTGGAAAAACTGGGGGAAGTGGCTGACATACAGGGAAAATTTGAACAAAATGGAACTTTGACTCAATATGATCAAGGGGAAACATGGGCTCATTTGGTGCACACTTAGTTTTTTTCTTTTTGTTTTTGTGCTTTTTTTTTCTCTCTACTTGGGTGAGTAGTTCAGTTGCGGTTTCTTCCTTTGTTGGGTGGTGGTAATTGCTCCTTTGAGGGGAATATTGTATTTTGTGTTCGTGTGTGTAAATTAAAAAAATTATAAAAAATGAAAAATAAAATAAATAATAATAATATAATAATAATATCAAAACAATTCTAATAATACATCCCAAATAATTAAATAATTATAGCTAAGATCTAACTCGTCAGTAGTAATATACTTTATATCAGCCACAACAATTGAAAATGTTCATTTTATGAGATAAATAAATTATCGTGCAGTAGTTTATTGTGAACACTAGATAGCAGTGTCGCAGCAATTGTTGATGTCTTTAAATTATTTTCCCCCCCCCAAAAAAATCCACTAAAACATTTTTCAGACAACACAAAATAACTAATCATTTCGGGATATATTCATATTTACAAACAATTTTTAAAGTTTGGGTACAAAAAGACTGGCCCTTTCAAAAGGGTGACGTTGGACGCCACTAAAAACAAATGTTCCTTATGTATCGTTTTACTATTTCAGTGGCACTGACAATAATAGACGTCCAATCATTGTGACGCCCAATCATCCTTCTGCTGTGAATTAAAATGACTTTACCATTAGATGACACCCAATCCATTAGAACTTGGAGAGTTGGCAGCGGATGATCGAATAGATTGGACATCTATCGCCATTAACGGCAGCCAATGAGTTAAAAATGAGGGGTGGAGGGCTATACTGATAGTTGTCAGAAGGTCAAGTGCAATAGAAATTGAAATCTCAAAATGTTGAATACAGATCTGATCCACATTTTACAGTGTAAATGTGACATGGAAAAAAAACATTTCAACCAGAAAACTGAGCTAATTATTAATGTTTTTCAAAAAGGACTAGTCTTGTCCTGATGATTTGCCATTCCTAACTGCAATAGTGCATCATATTTATGACATCACTTGCAGCTTGGGTGTGAGCGCAGATGATGTCATACTTGAGTCAGCCACACTCTACACACGCTACTTACTAACTCCGCAGGTAGGTGAAACTTACAGAAAGTGGAGGTAGTATATTAGTTTCTGTATGTCTGTTAATATGCATGTTCAAGATAACTCACGAATGAACAAAGGGATCATTATCAAACTTGGAGGATATGTTTGTCATATGAAATGGATTACATTTTGGGGTAATGAGTTCAAAGGTCACAGAGGTCGGAAAAGGATTTTCGCAATAACTCGATCACGTATTAGTTTATTGAACTCAAATTTGAAGGTTAGGTGATATAGTGAAAAGAGAAAGAGTGAGAACAATTTGGGGTATTAGTCCAATGTAAAAGAGGTCCTAAATGTATATGACAGTTGGGTGGCATAAGCTCAAAAGGCATAAAGGTCATAAGATCCTGTAATTTGAATTATAATCAAAACTGATTGGACAAAATTTAGTTGAAATTGTATTTGGCTTTTTTTTTTTGTTAAGATAATTCATATTTACAGGTATTGCATACACTCAGTGACAATGTTTTTTTCATACATTATTTAAGCCAGGGGTGTTTAGGAGGGGGGGGGGGGGGGGGCAGTGCCCACCCACGGACACGCTCTGCCCACCCAATGAAAGAAAAGAAAAAAAGTTTTAATCTTTGCGTTGTTACCTCCTCTTTCACCTTAAAGAAATGAAATGTTGGTTTTGTTCCTAGGGGGCACTACACACATTTATGCACATTTTTTATTTATTTATTTATTTATTTATTTATTTATTTTTTAACATTTGATGAGTTTTCACCAGTGCTCTCCTAGCTGTTGAGTTTGGTGAGTTTTGAAGGATTCTGAGGGGATCAAAGTAGGGCTCAAAGCATTGGTGGGACAAAGAATGACTACTAGGAGGCGCTTGGCGCTACAAAGTGTATTTGGAATTTGTCTTTACACGTATCAAAGATTGCACCTGCCTTGACCTGCCTGCCGATTTTGGTGCATTTTGAAGCATTCTAAGGGGGTCAAATTGAGCTCAAAGGGGCTGCGGAACAAAGAATAACTATAATAATATTGATAATAATAAAACCGAGGAACCACGATAGGTTACCTAAAAAAAAACATTGTCACCTGCATGTCGATACTGTTCAGTTATGGCTGTGTTCTAAGTCAAATGAAATCAAATCAACTTTTATTTGTTTAGACCAAATCACAACAACAGTTATCTCAAGGAGAAAACAAAACATTTTTTAAGGTGCAGTAGCCCTACGCTGGATTTCGACCTACTTGAGCATAGCAGCTTTTTTTTTTTTTTTTTTTTTTTTTTTTTGCCCCCCCAGGTAAGACTAATGCCCATCCACACCTGGCATCCTGGTAACGCCACTGATTTAAGCTATGTTGACCTGATATTGTTGAAGAAAGACTATTTGTAGCAGTACCTAGCAATCTAAAGGTGTTTCACTTTTTAATGACTTGTATGCATACTTTATTTGTTACCATGACAATGTAATTTATATTTGGATATTTTTTAATATTCTGTATGCTGCATGGCTTTGCTTCATATTTAAAGGCCGTGCCCACTCTACAAAATATGGTGATGCTTTGAATTTGGCTGCTTAGGTGGAAGCCTGCTCTCTCAGAGTGCTCCTCTACTTTGTTTTATATGGCCACATGTGAAATAAACTTAATTTTCTGTAGTAATTGTCCTTTCTATAAAAAGCTGAATTCTAGAATGAATCTTGAATTCCTGCTGACTTCAGTCAATGGACAATTAACTGATATTGTTTGTTGTACAGTATTTTGGTTCTTGTATTTATTCGTCTTGACTGCAGTTTGGTCACGTGCTAGTTGTGTTTGTGTGTATCGTTTGTGTGTTTCCTGTCTCCTTTGTGTCGTGACAGCTGAGCGGAAGCGAACGCACGCACCAAGAGCAGCTGTAGGCCGGATGAACTTATTCCATGCTGTCATAGTAATAACTAGTATTACAGTTTCATGAAAATAACGTTGGCATTCATGTTTATTTAATTCCTGGCTTTTATGTTGTTATGCTCAGTATTTCTTCTCATAAGTGCTGATGATGGGAAAACTTTGCAAACACAATCCAAATGCTCTCTTGTCAACTACCTTGTTTAAATTGCTTGTAAACAAATTTCTTGACACCAGTGTTGTTTTCGTCAATGATGACGATAACGAAAATATTTTTTGATCAGATTCATACCAGATTGGAACAGTGGATAGGGCTTACTGACACTATACTTCAGTGGTTCACATCCTATTTACATGACAGGGATTTATTTGTGTCAATTGGAAACCATCAGTCAGAACGAACCAAATTCACGTGTGGAGTCCCGCAAGGGTCAATTCTGGGACCACTCTTATTTAACATCCATATGCTTCCCTTAGCTCAGATAATGGAACAGTATGACATCTCCTATCACGCCTATGCAGATGACACACAACTGTACATTTCTGTGTCCCCACTTGATTATAGTCCCTTAGTCTCCCTGAGTAAATGCATTCATCAAATCAATGAATGGATGTGCCAGAATTTTCTCCAGTTAAATGTGGAGAAGACAGAGGTGATCATTTTTGGGCCAAAAAAGGAAAGGTCAAAGATAAGCAGGCAACTCAGCTCAATGTCACTTACAGCTACAAATCAAGTCAGAAACCTTGGCTTAATTATTGACTCAGACCTAAAATTTGATAGCCATCTAAAGTCCGTCACTAAATCCGCTTTTCACCACCTAAAAAATATAACCAGAATTAAGGGGCCTCTGACTCAACAAGACATGGAAAAACTTATGTATGCATTCATTTTCAGCAGATTGGACTATTGCAACGGTATATTTACGGGTCTTAATAAAAAAATCAGTCAGGAAGCTGCAGCTAGTACAGAATGCTGCAGCCAGAGTCCTCACAAATACAAGGAAGCTGGACCACATTACACCCGTTTTGAAATCGCTACACTGGCTTCCAGTGAGTCAAAGGATAGACTATAAAATACTACTGCTCGTCTACAAAACACTTAATGGCCTTGGACCAAAATACATGCTTGATTTGTTAGATTCCTATGAGACATCTAGACCCCTGAGGTCGTCTGGAACTGGTCTTCTGCATGTTCCAAGAACAAGAACCAAGCAGTGTGAGGCAGTATTTAATTATTATGCTCCTCACCTCTGGAACAAGTTACCTGAACGTCGGAAGTATGCTCAAACTGTTAGCTCTTTTAAATCAGGGCTAAAAACACTTTTGTTTAGCACTGCATATCTATAACTGTCTATATATTTTAATCTACTTGCTTTCTATTCCTCTTGTGCTTATCTCCATTGCTGATTTCAATTATTATTAGTAGTAGTAGTTTTTGTTTTATTTTTATTTATTTATCTTCATTCTATTTGTTATTAAATGCGATTTTTATGTATAATTTTATTTCCGATTTTGATTGTCTTGGTTTTTACGTTGTATTGATTTAAATGTGATTTTTATGATCTTCATGTGATGTAAAGCACTTTGAATTGCCTTGTGTTGAATTGTGCTATATAAATAAATTTGCCTTGCCTTGCCTAAAAAGGTGTTTTGGGAAACTAAAATATAACAAGACAAATGGCAGTTTTCGTCTGACGAGACGGGAATGAGATGAAAATGCTCCATAGTTTCCGTGATAAGTTCATAATGTGTGACATTTTGTGTAGTTAACGCACATCGTAGCAATGTTTGGTCGTGTCACTCAAGTAACGTGCTGCCCAACCGCCTCCCGCTTACTAACCGGTGTCCTCAGTCTCCAGACTTCCCTTTTGTGAAACACATGTCAGGTGCTGCTTGGTAAGTTTTATTTTCTCTTCTTGGCTAGATTTGCCATGTTACTTTAAGCTTTAAAAATCTGTGCTGAGTGATCATCACACACTAAATGTAACTTGTGGTGTTAGCATAGCGTTCATGTTAGCATTAGCAATTAGCGTCGTGAGTGTCATCTTATCGTGGAGTCCAGGTGAGTTCAATTAATTGAAAGTAATGTACTGTTTTCCTGCTGAGTGTGTATTTTCATTACAGAGATGGTGACGTCATTGTAGACTACAATTATGTGCTTGTCTGTCAATATTCATTGAAAATTGTTGGAAACATTGTATCTATTTTTCATGGACTAAAACCTTTAAAGTTTACAGAGGAAAACATTTTGAGTAATTGTAGACTAAAATTTCGAGTTTTTGTTGACTAAAACTAGACAAAGTCGAACCCATTTTGAATGACAAAAATCTGACTAAGTATTTTCGTTCACAAGACTAAGACGAAGACGAAAATTAAAAGGACTGCCAAAAACAACACTGATTGACACTCAAGATTTTTTGGAATAGCTGACATTAGAGGAACTCAGCTTTCGTTGTGCTTCTGTGTGTCTGTGATGAAAAATTTTGACAGTTTCTGTTTCCACCCATTTTACAGAATTTACATCACTGTCTTCCAATGAGGGCTATAGACAAGTTTCCGAGGCGCTTCACCTTTACTTGCGCATGTCTGCAAGCAACTTCTGTTTTAGAATTTCTCCATCCAAAACAACAGTGGAGCTGGAGTAATATTACTCATCTAAATCCCTTAAAAAAGACAATTTGGAAATATCGTATCCATCTTCCATCATCACGACAGGGAAGGACAACATGTTCATGAAGGCAGCATTGGCGCCTACAGAAATTTTTCATAGGGGTGGCTAGATGGGGCCGCTTAAAATCTTGGGGTGGCCAAAACTAAAAGCCATAATTTCAGGTTTTCATTATATTATTGCAGTAAAAAGGTCAGGGGAAAACTTAAGGACAGGGCTACTGATATACTTTGGTGTATTGTGTAATATTTGATGTTACGAATGATTTAATGAGCATAGTCCATAACTCTCCAGTCAACATTTTGAGTTCCACAACAATTCTGTTTTATTGTGTTATGTATATATTAGGCATAAGGTGTACATTTAACTAGGGCTGTCAAACGATTAAAATTTTTAATCGAGTTAATCACAGCTTAGAAATTAATTAATCGTAATTAATCGCAATTCAAACCATCTCTAAAATATGCCATATTTTTCTGTAAATTATTGTTGGAATGGAAAGATAAGACAAAACGGATATACACATTCAATATACTGTACATAAGTACTGTATTTGTTTATTATAACAATAAATCAACAAGATGGCATTAACATTATTAACATTCTGTTAAAGCGATCCATGGATAGAAAGACTTGTAATTCTTAAAGGATAAATGTGAGTTCGTATATTGTGACTAAATATTGCCATCTAGTGTATTTGTTGAGCTTTCAGTAAATGATACTGTAGCGACTTAACTGTTCTGTCCAAATGCATGATGGGAAGTGGTGCAACCATGACTGTGTGCGGTGGCTGCAAATGCTATATCTTCTCTGCGTTGGGTACACTACAGGGTGTTAAGAAAAAGATCAACTCCTGTCATTCTTCCCCACGTTGCTTCCCACAATATTTATAGTTGCTGTGAGAGAGATGACAAAGCTTTTGCCAATTAAAAGCACGGCCCCAATGAATGTTTGTATCTACTCCACTCACTTGACACTGCCTCTTATCTCTGTATATAAGTAAAACGGCGCCATTGTAGGCTGTTTGCGGCAATGCATGAATGAGTTGTGCCGCGAATGCGTTAATTGCGATAAATATTTTCACGTGATTAATAAAAAAAAACAAATACCGCCTGTTAACGCGATAAATTTGACAGCCCTACATTTAACAAAACAAAATAAATGCATTCATTTGGTATGAAATCCATAACTGATGCTACAATAATCTAACGATATACCGGCAAGCAGGGTGGCCAGTGGGGTGGCCAACCAATTTATAGGGGTGGGCGTGGCCACCTCCTGGTGGCGCCACTGGAAGGTAGATGTGGAACCAAGCTTGTGCCACTACAAAGACCGGGTGTTTTTGTAGCCATGTCGCCGCTGTGTTATGGAAGGTATGTTTTTCCTATCCATGCATTTTCATGTGTCCGATGCTCAAAAAATACTAAAGCTAAAATCTTGCGCATGAAACAACTTGTTGCCTTTGATATTGTTATTACGATGATGATTGTAATTATGATGATTTTCAATATTCTCTACAATTACTATATCTGCTGCTAGCCTGTTGCTAATCACTATGTGTAGCATGCCACGCATAAATGCAAGTGTTACAAGTTTTTTGTTCGTTTGTTTAGAGGTGGAAAATGCTGTTAAGCAAGGGAAAACAAGTTCATGTGCCTCATATTGACACTTACTGTACATCGATGGACATATATTGAGAGTACGTGCGTTCTACCCAGGGCGGCTGAGAGGCTGGGAGAGACGATGGTTCGCCTCTCGGCAGACCGTCAGCTTGATCCAGAGATCCTCCTACGAGCTTTTTAACTGCACCAACTTTAAGATACGCTATTGGAGCTGGATTTACCGAGAACAGCAGCAGAAAGCCCGTCTGAAGGCCGCCGAGGGTCTGCGTAATGTCGGGTCAAAGTTCGGCGAGGCTCTCAAGCCGCTCCGGAGCTCTGATATCACATTCTCGTAACTATTTTTCCTAATAATTTTTAAAATTGTGATTTATTGACCTGTTTTGCACATGCACCAATTGTTTTAAATAAAAAATGAAATTCTGTTGTCCAAATGTTTTAGTGCGATCAATACCTGCAAAAAAAAAAAAGAATGACATAGAATTTTTGTCTACATGTACATACCTTGTAGTATTTCTTTGTAACAACAAAATATGTGTCAGCCCTTCTGCATTCGGCAAATGTAATATAAATTGTAATTTTACCTCATTTTGGTCACTCAAGTGGTCGGCGTATCAATCTATCAATCTATACCTCACGTCAACACAGGCTGACAGGCTGTTATAATTTTGTACATGAATGATCAACAAAGTGATAAGAACAAACGTACAATCTCACAGGCTGTTATAATTTTGTACATGAATGATCAACAAAGTGATAAGAACAAACGTACAATCTCATGTACGTCTCTTCAATGTCGTGCTGAATCCAATTTTGGAGATTCCGCGGATTCCTCTGGCTTAATTTTGCACTTTTAACTTCGTCAACACAATACTACTGTAACTTTAACCGCAACTCATGAGGTTTTTTCTAATCCGGAAGTTTGAAGCAGAAATTTTCCAAGATGGCGCCGCCCATATTTTGCTCAGGAAACTTGTCTATAGACGTCAAAACCATTAGAGCTGGGAGTGTCTGGCACTGATCATTCGCTGCCTGCCCTCCAGTTTATTTTGGTTCGACGTCTATCGTCGTCAACGACATTGTCAGGGACATTGGCCACAATAGTGAACAGCTACTCAAAAGTTATCATTAACTCATTTACCAACAGCCAAGGTCACAAGTATGTGTTGTGCTAGTTAGTAAAAGAGGAAAAGTGATATTGAAAACACCTACTGATGGCAATAGACGTCCAATCCATTTGGGTGGGGAGGGAGAAAAGAAAAAATTAGAAAATGGAATGGATGTATATTGGCGTCAGTTGCAGTCAAAGTGTTAAGCTATGAGAGGTCACAAAAATAAAAATTAGTGTTGTCAAATTTATCATGTTAATGGGCAGTAATTAATTTTTAAAATTAATCACGTTAAAATATTTGACGCATTTAACGCATGCACGGAAGGACCTGCTCATGCATTGCCTCAAACAAATTACAATGACGCCGTTTTTTGCACATTGAAAGCTAAGAGGCAGAGAGAGGCGAGTGGACACCCGCGTTCATTGGACCGCACCGTTTATTGGCATAAGCTTCACCAACTCCTTAACAACAAACATAAGTATCATTTAGTGAAAGCACAACAAAAATAATATTCCTATCTCTCTCAAAAAAAAAAAAAAAATGTTCACAAAAAGAAAAGAGCTCAATGCAAAGAGAACTGGCATTCCCAATCAAAATAGCTATGCAAAATATGCATAAAACTTACTCAGACTTTGGTCAAACTCTATTCAAACATTTCGTTTAGCTCAACAAATGACATGGCAATATTTAGTCACAATAGTCGCAATATTTAGTCACAATATACAAACTATCAGAGGTCTCGTGCGTTGTGAAGCCAGCACTCAAATGACGTGGATGGACCAGTAAACAGGGAACTACTGCGTCAGTCTAGGGCAGGGGTCTCAAACCGGTCCTCAAAGGGCCGCAGTGGGTACTGGATTTCATTCCAACCAAACGAGAACAATCCCTTTTCACCAATCTGGTGTCTAACAAGTGTAATCAGTTAATTGCAGTCAGGTGCTGCTTACTTTAGCAGAAACCTCATTGGTTGAACTGTCTGTTTTGGATCTGTTGGAACAAAGACCAGGACCCACTGCGGCCCTTTGTGGAATCGGTTTGAGACCCCTGGTCTAGGGACAAAACACACTCATTGGCTTGATTTCTAAGTAACTCGCCATTGACACCTTGTGGTGTATTTCAATCTAGAGCTGTCCCGACTAGTCGACATAGTCGACGTCATCGATAACGTAAATCCGTCGACGAGCACAACATCCCGTCGACGGTTAATGAAGGGTTAAAAAAATATATGCGCGGAAAGTTCAGAATGTCGGATGCTCTGTATGCAAGTGGGGAAAGCGGCACAAAGCCAAAAAAGCGCACCAGAGTGTCCAAAACATTGACTTATTTCAAAGAAATAAGGAGGGTACACTCTTGTGTCCTGTCTCTTCACTGCCAAGCTTGGCTGCACGTCGGCCGTGAATAAACACCTCAAGCGCCGTCACCGTTTGTAAAAAAAATTTTTTTGCATTTTTTGTACACCAGAGGGTGCTGTCGCTTTACTAAATAATAATGTTTCATTGACAATGGGCCTATAAGTGCTATTAGTATTGCTAACTGAAAGGTTTATTTCATGTTATTGTTTATTTTATGGTATAGAAAATTATATAACGTTAAAAGGTCATAAATATATACAGTATATACAGATTGTCAATGATAAGGTAATAAATTAAGGTAAAGGCAATTCAGATAGGCAATTCAT
This sequence comes from Corythoichthys intestinalis, assembly GCF_030265065.1. Classification (NCBI taxonomy): domain Eukaryota; kingdom Metazoa; phylum Chordata; class Actinopteri; order Syngnathiformes; family Syngnathidae; genus Corythoichthys; species Corythoichthys intestinalis. Next base: position 21,360,858 of record NC_080403.1, on the reverse strand, counting down.
AGATATATAAATAAGGTTTAAAAGGAAAAAGGTGAAAAGTTTTCGTTAATTTCTAATTGTGTTGTTTTATTTGTGTTATGTTAATAAGCGAAATGTTATATTTTTTGTATGAGACGCTTTTTGTTTATGTTTAGTGAACCTGTATCGCGTGCTAAGCTAACGTTGTTGCTAATGCAATGCTTGTGTACTTTTTTTTGTAGTTTTACTACGGTCTGAGGAGGACAATGTTTTGAGGCCATTTTATTAATAAATCAGATGAAATAGGAAGAAGTCTGATTATTAAGGCGTCGTTCACTAGCTATCTAGCTTTGGAAAAAGTAGACGCTTCGGAGTGAGGACAGCATAGACAGATTTAAATGACAGTAGAGTTAAATGACCACTACAGTCCTTATGTACCGTATGTTGAATGTATATATCCATCTTGTGTCTTATCTTTCCATTCCAACAATTTATTTTACAGAATATATATATAATTTACAGAAAAATATGGCATATTTTTTAGATGGTTTGAATTGCGATTAATTGCGATTAATTAATTTTTAAGCTGTAATTAACTCGATTAAAAATTTTAATCGTTTGACAGCCCTAGTTTTAATATAAAATTATAACTTGTACTAGCATTTATCTTTTAAGAACTACAAGTCTTTCTAGAATTTCATTAATGTTAATGCCATCTTGTGGATTTATTGTTATAATAAAATAATACAGTACTTATGTACAGTATGTTGAATGTATATATCCTTCTTGTGTCTTGTCTTTCCATTCCAACAATAATTTACAGAAAAATATGGCATATTTTACAGATGGTTTGAATTGCAATTAATTATGATTAATTAATCTTTAAGCTGTGATTAACTCGATTAAAAAGATTTAATCGTTTGACAGCCCTAATAAAAAAAAAAAAAAAAATAAATAAATAAATAAATAAAAAATTACCAGAGCATAGTTCTTCTCTCACTTTGTTCTTTTTTTTTTTTTTCAATTTATTAAAAAAAGAAGAAGAAGAAGAATTGATTTATATCGCAATAAAATATGCAAATGTGTTGCCCATCAATCAAATTGCATCACACAATGGATCTTTATATTTTGCATTTCTCGTCATAGGGGAGCATCGTTGTGGGCGGGCATATCCCCCTATGACCCGCCTGGGTGTGACGTAAGCAACGTTAAAGCTACTCTTGAATGGACGCACTCACGCATTTGAAGCTGATTGACGCAAGAGCGCACGCACTATTACACACACTCACACACGCACACACCCACACACACCATTTGTCAATCGGCGTTTGACTTACCCGACGTCACACGACGTGAGTCTCCCACCGTCTCATCAACCTAATTTTTCTGCGCAACGACCCTCGCGCTCGCAGTCTTTCACAGTCATGATGCGACGAAGTGCGTGACACTTGGTGTTTTTGTAACACGAGATGTCTAAGAAGAAGAGCATGGATGTTTGTCTGCGCAGATTGAAGCAGGAGCTGGTAAGTGTTCTGATCCATCAGCGTACTCAGTGTAAGAGATAGACTAATAACAATAAACCATATATTGTGACTGTTTGGATTCCAGTGTAAGCGAGCTAACAGATGTGGACTATTTGACCTAGATGTGTTTGCACTGTATGAACCCTCTTGATATGTGTGTTTCAAGCTACAATGTAAAGTGAACCTTCATATACTTGAGTTACTTAAAAACATATAAAGCTAATATGTTTACCTTATTTGCTTTCATTTTTTTTTATTTAGCCACTGAAATGGTTGGTGATCTATTAACCAATTAAGAGCTTGTATTAGCCTGTTATTTTAAATGGATAGTGGAAAATAAACACAACTTTAACACATGACTGTTTTTTAAATCAAGGTTTATTTTTCTTGTTCAAGGCAAAATTTTTGCGAATTTAAAATTAGCCCCAAAAAGTGACAATATGTAGAGAAACAATACCTGTTATGCCATAACTGCAAACACAGGAGACTGATCGTAGGGACCATGTGACATGTGTTGTACTGAACTTCTGCCAGAGTGCTCCAGTATGTGAAAATAAGTCAACTATGACAAGTTAATGTTGACAACAATACAGAAAAACATAGGCTATATGAATATTCAAAGAAATGGAAAGTTACACTAGTATTGGATGAAAATATACAAAGAATCTGTACAGCATGCCACTAGGATATGAATAAAAAAAATGCTGATTGCATGAAAACTAAAGCAGACAGTGGGGGAAAAAAAGTGATGGCAGATTTAAAAATCAGCTACTTTAACCCATTTAATCCCAGATTTCCTCCAGATATATAAAAATCCAAACCAGGTGTCATTGGTACTCCCTTTAAGTAATTAAAAAAAAAATCAGATCACTGTTATTGTTTTTGGTTGACTACTGTGACTAGCGGGTTGAAATGAGTTAAATTGTATAGAATCAGTTAAAAAAAAAAAAAAAAACTTTGCAACAGAAATTGAAAAAAAAAGAACTGGACATTGTAATATATTATGTAATTTATATATAATTAAAGTATTAGGATAGCGTGTGGATTATTTTTTTTTTTAGAAATAAAGATACTATATGAATATTTTAAAGCTTTGTTCAAGTCGATTTAAATGTAATTTCTTGTCATTTTTCCTCATTAAAATAATTTTTATCGTTATTTTTATTTATTTTATTTTTTTTACTCAAAAACCCAATGTTGTCACCGAGATACATTAATTAGCACATTGAGTTCATGCTTGTTAAATCTTTTTCATAGGCGTGAGATTGTGGGTTTGAATCCTAATGTGCAGTTTTGATATGACACCTATACTGACCTGTGAAAACAGTCGTCATGAAATTGTGATGATTATGTGTGAATGGATGAGGTAAGCAAGGCACTTCAGTGTCTGTTTCTGTGAGTTGGCGTGAGGTCACGCCCCCAGTTTTGACCGTTGAACTTAGAAGCTCCTGAGGGGGGTGGCAACCCCCTCAGGTGGCAATTTGTGCAGTTCAGAGTAGATTAGAATTTTCATCTCAGAGTGGATGTTTTTCTCCAGCAAGGTCATGTTATTGGTGCCGTGTAGATGTTAAAAGCATGTTGATGGGGAGTAAACTGTTGGCCTTGTTTCCAGCTATTTTATTTTAGTCAGGTTAACTCTGGCTGCCATCGAGGGTGATGGACATTCAGTTGAGCATCCATTCCCGTCAACGGAAACCAAAGAGTTAATTGGAATTTTGCTAAGAATTAGTTTCACTGTGATTACCTCAGTGTGCTTTAGTTGAATATGCCATGACTCAATCAGGCAGACAGATGGATGCACAGTGACTGACGCTTTTGTGAGTCATGTGGCGCAAAAGTGTGTTTCACACCTGTGTTGCCGCATACAAATCATCAGATCCTTTGACGTGATCACAGTGAAGGTGTTTTTTTTTTTTCTTTAGGCCTGGAGACAGACTAGACATGACTTTGGAACGTCAAAACCAAAGCTAGAATTCATGAGCTTGTGAAAAGTGAGGGAAAAAGAAACTGTATCGTGTCACCTTAGGACAAGTTGGTCTTTTAAAGACCCGCTTGAAGATGATCTGAAAAAAAAAAAAAAAGGCAATGGCTTTCTTATCTGTGTTTTCTGAAATTAATTTTTTTTAGTTTTGTGTGATTTGGAGGAGCAATTATTAAAGAATATATGGGTAATTCTGGAATTGGAGGACAAAGCATGCAGTTTCTGAGTAAATGTATTTCTCCTGAGACCAAAGCTTAAAATAAAATAAAATGAAATAAAATAAATAATAATAATAAAACAATGGAAAAGAATGAGGGAAAATAGTTCAAACAGGTCTGAAATCCCCCCTACAATTCAATTCAATTCAATTTTTTGACACCCCCCCAACCAAATTCAATCTCAAACAGTACTGTTAAAATCTATCTAAATTTTATTGTTTTGGTGTTATTTATTTAGCAGAACAAGGAAAAGGAAAGCCAATAGAGTAGGTATGTCCTCTCTTCTATATTTCATATTTTGATAACATAGTTATAGCCTTAATTTAACCCCTCACTCTACCTCATGTGACCTGTTACGTATACGACCAGAATAAGGCTTATTTTTTTTCTTAAATTTGTCATCTTGGCCAACAGTAACAGCTATCTAAACAGCTATCTTGTAGTCCTGAGAGAAAGATAACATTATAACTCATTGGCAAACCTGTTACCTGCTGAGCTAATCATGCTTTTGATAATTAATTACCTCTTTTTTGATGAATATGAAGCAGAAAATCAGAAAACTGGAGATTTATTTTTCAAGAATTTTCAACACCAAATTCTGGAATGACCTTTATGTTTAACTGTCTGCAGGGTGTTAATGAAGCTTAAAACTCAGACACATATATAATGTTATTTTCATGTTTATCTGTATTGACACAACAAGAAGGCCTTAAACAAGCGTCACTTGTTAAGGACGAGGCTGTTGCTGTTATTTGCTTCACACTTTTATTAGCCTGTTGATGTTGACCTCCCTCAATATAGAGAGACCCCTGTGTGTACGCTTCACAGAAACCTCCATTCCTCTGCCCTTGACACACATACACACACACAGACCATTCATTTTTAATGAGCCGGCTGGAGAGGAAGGAAGGGGACTGATAACCTCGACGTTATGAACCCCCCCGGCTCACCAAACAAGCAACAAGCCTCTCATGTTAGACCCACAGAAGAGGTACTTGTGAGTGTATTTATTTATTTTTTTGCACATTTGTCACTAATTATGGAGTAGAGGAACCCACTTATTTGACTTACTCTGGTTGCACAGAAAACTTGTTTGGACATGTAAGCAGTGACAGTGTTTGCACTGTTGATTTATTTATACAGCGAATCAAAAGAGACACAAAAACACGATTAAACAGCAACCAATTCATAAACATAACGATCAATGTATCGATGACTCTGCCCCATGCACAAATTCCCATAGCAGGGTTTCCCCTAGGATTTTTTTAGAATTTTTCCCCTAGGAAGCTGTGGTGGTGGGCTGCATCGGAGTCGGACAGCCTCACCATGACGTGCCATGATGAAATTGCTTCATATCATGACAAATGAGATTTTTTCCCCCAAGAAGAACCATAACAAATACATATATATTTGAAATACTGTATTTCATTAGCCAGGCTAATCTTGTAGCTCTCAGCTACGGTACATGGATGTAAAATGCATAGCTGATTAGAGCTACGTTACCGTAATACGAGTAAGAATAATACGACTTTTTTTTTCTCGTAGCAATAGTACAACTAACATCTCGTAGTGACCAGGGGTCGGCAACCCAAAATGTTGAAAGAGCCATATTTGACCGAAAAAACAAACTGATACAGTATGTCTGGAGCCGCAAAAAATTTAAGCCTTGTATAAACCTATAATGAAAGCAACACTGGCTGTATGTATCGAGATTAGCTACAGTGTATCACAAAAGTGAGTACACCCCTCGCATTTCTGCAGATATTTAAGTATATCTTTTCATGGGACAACACTGACAAAATGTCACTTTGACACAATGAAAAATAGTGCAGCTTATATAATAGAGTTCATTTATTTTCCCCTCAAAATAACTCAAAATCTACCCATTAATATCTAAAGCCCTGGCAAAAAAGTGAGTACACCCCTTAGAAACTACATACATTCCTAAATGTCCAAATTGAGTACTGCTTGTCATTTTCCTTCCAAAATGTTGTGGTACTCGTTAAAGGAGTGCTGTTAGCATTGCTGCAGAGATTGAAGAGGTGGGGGGTCAGCCTGTTAGTGCTCAGACCATACGCCGCATTCTACATGAAATTGGTGTGCATAGCTGTCACCCTAGGAGGAAGCCTCTTCTGAAGACGGTACAAAAGAAAGCCCGCAAACAGTTTGCTGAAGACATGTCAACAAAGCACATGGATTACTGGAACCATATCCTATGGTCTGATGAGGCTGGCGGGCTTTCTTGTGTACCGACTTTAGAAGAGGCTTCCTCCTGGGGTGACAGCCATGCACACCAATTTGATGTAGAGTGCGGTGTATGGTCTGAGTACTAACAGGCTGACACCCCACTTCTTCGATCACTGCAGCAATGCTGACAGCACTCCTGTAACCAGTCACATGACATTTTGGAGGGAAAATCACAAGCAGTACTCAATTTGGACATTTAGGGATATACAGTTTGGACATTTAGTAATATACGTAGTTTCTAAGGGGTGTAGTCACTTTTGTTGCCAGAGGTTTAGATATTAATGGCTATATTTTGAGGGGAAAATAAATTAACTCTAATATATAAGCCGCACACAGACTACTTTTCATTGTGTCATATACCCCTTTCCCACTGAAACTAGTGTGTCAACGCGCGTTTTTTCCAAGCCGATGCAACCCACTAGCAATTGGCATTTGGCACCTTTCCCATTGACAAAAAAAGCTGTGTCTTTTTTTTTTGTCACCCGTCTAACCCCCCACCCCTCCTCAGCCGTGCGTAAGGTTACGTGACATCACCACTAAGCTGTGCGTAGACAAATGTGACCAAATTCATTCAGTTCAAGGAAGTAAACAATGCAGAGCAAAATGGAAGCCTCCTTTCCGTTTGTGTTCTCTGTTTGCATGCTTTGTACTGCCCTCAAAATGGTCGAAATGCAGCAAAGGATCAACACTCTGCTTGTGCTGAGGCAACGTAGGCGACGTGAATTCTTCTTCTACTAGCTTTGTTGTGAGCATCGATGTAACTACGGTTGTGGGGCGTGTTAAATGGGAGGTGACTGGCACGTTGTTATGACGCTTCACGTACGAGCCTACGTCACCACGTAGATTAGGGTGTTGACTGTTGACCCGGGGTTTTGCTTTCACACTGCATGACGATCAGAGCCGAGGTGATTTTAACGCGGGTCGCTGGGCGGGTTGATTGACACGGGTCGAGGCGGGTCGCTGCACCTTTCCCACTGCCACCAAAAGCCGATTGTTAGTGGGTTGACACAGGTTTTTTGGCCAGTGGGAAAGTGGTAAAAATGTCATTTTGTTAGTGTTGTCCCATGAAAAGATATTCTTAAATATCTGCAGAAATGAGAGGGGTGTACTCACTTTTGTGATACACTGTATAATAGCTATCAAAAGTTAGCTACAAATACATAATTAGCCTTCATGATTAAGTGTTCATTTTCCCTGCAGTGGATCCCATAAAGAATGAAACACCACGTGACTACTCTGTTGTACGATGCCACCTCAAGTTTAACTTCATTACAATATTAATGAATTGAAATACTGTTTGTGTTTGTCCTACTGCAGAAACCACATTAAAACAAAAACTATATTTCCCTCTCCCATCTTTTTCCATTTTCAAAAATCTTTGAAAAAGCTCCAGGGAGGGCGGGTTGCACACTCTCATCGTAGTCCTTCTTTTTCCTTTTATTTGGCCCTAATACATACTACATTACCACAACAATAATATCCCTTCTGTTAACGGACCCATTTCAAGGAGTAGGGGAAAATTATACTAGCCGTGTTTTTTGTTGTTGTATGTGAACTACATTTCCACACAAACGCACATCGAGGTGCCATTAACTTACCAAGGAGAGGTTTGAGAGTCATTTTTCGAGTGTCCCAGAGCTCGCGAAACTTGAAAATAAGGACATTTATCAATTTCGTCTAGAGCAAGGCTGTATTTTGGGCTCCGCCTCTCGGCGCAAATTCATTCAAACTTGGCCTTCCATCCAAGACGGCCGTCCACCGCTCGCTTTGCGACAAGTCAGATCCAAACTACTGTAATGACCCAGATATGGGTAAGATAGAGAGGAGTCTGTATTGGCTTACCCACTTAACAATAACAATAATAGAGAAAAACAATAACAAAATAACAGCGGGGTGCTGCAACATGCGACCGCTATCTCTCGCTATCTCGCCTATTCTCCCATTCTTCTTCTCCCAAGTCTGATTGTCTCTTAAGGGGGCCGCGCTTAGTTACAAACATTACAATGCACAATGAATTTTGCCGCTGAACCCTTCACATTGGGCTGCCTGTAGTTTGAAGCAGCCTTAAAAAATATATATATCATTTGCAGAGGTGGTGGCTTTTATTTTGGTGTGGCGCTGTGCCACAATCTTCTATATGTAGGGAAAACCCTGAAATGGAAAGAATATGGTGGTGGCTTGAGATGACATGCCAACTTTTTAATTCTTTACATTTCATTTAGTGATGTTATAAATTAAAATAGTGTTATTGGTAAACCTTTTGTCACACATAAATATAAAACTACCGGAGTACTCCGAGAGAGTAGACGTCCGCCAGAAATTCCTTCTCTGACCTCTTTTTAGCTTTGACACCTTTTCTGTTACATATTACAAACATATCCAGCAGGTTTGATAATAATCCCTTTATTTATTCTTGAGTTATCTTGAACACAAAATAAAAAAAGTGACAGACATACAGAACTGGATACCTTAATTAACAGGCTTACTAAACAAGTCCAGCGAGATTTGCCAAAGCCTAACGTGGCTTATTTTTTCTTTCTTTTTCTAAATATGTTCATTTTCACTCAATTTTAATCGTATTTTTAATGGATTTATCGTTTGAAAAATATTATAAATTATTCTTTCTAATAAGAGATCAAATGAACTTTGATTACATTACTGTAATTTCAGTACACATACTGTACATTATCATTATAATTTACATTCATTTCCAATCAGTTTGAGGGCAAAAACTTTAAAGTTGTGTTAGAAAGAAAAAAAAATGTCAGGAAAAGACTGCTAAAACATCTGAACTTTATTTGGGGTAATTTGGGGAAAGGTAAATGCTAGCAGGTTTGTGCTGACCCTAAAACCACGTATAACTGTGATTGGTTAATTCAGAAACCAGTCAGAGAAGCAATTTAAATTTTGGTCTCATTTTTATATTGCAAAGTCCTAGTATTTTGATTAGGATGAGTAGACATTTTATCGCCACTCAACATATACTCAAGCTTTAAATTCCTACTACTTCTACTACTATAATACATATTACCCTTAATGCATCTGGCTCTGAAAATAGCAGCTATTTGAGGCATTCAAACAGGCTAAACTTACTGCAACACTGTGCCAAGTGTACACACGAGTAGGTTTTATCTCGTGTGAACATCACAGGAGGAGCAGACTGATGATGCAAGAAGTGCAAAAGGGCATTAAATTGCTTCCCTGCGGCCTCACTTTCATCGCCGCCCTTAAATGGGACTGGACGGATGTTTCCTAACGAGCGTCTCGAGCTATTGGCGCCTTTTAAAAGAGATGTCCAAAGATTCGCGGCTTCACTTTCAAGTCTTTTTAGAGCAAAAAAAATGCCAGACATATTTGGGCCATGCGCTATAGCTGCGAGTCAGATAATGTGGAAGAATGGGGTTTACTTTGTGCTGCAACATGAATTATTAATGTTGTCTGAAAAAACACCAAATGTCTGTGTTTGGCTTTCTCCTAAAATTTGTCATGATTCAATGTTTTGATTAACTTATCACACTCAGCCAAAGTCTACAGGTTAGTCCCCCCAGGAATCTGCGGCAACAAAGTGTTGATTCCGTGGAGAACAATTCTTATTCTGCAGAGAACAATTCTTGATTCCACAGCGACAAGCAATGTCCTCGCCCTGCATTCTGTAGACTGCTTTGATATCCACAGAAGGCGTTGAAATCAGCAGAAAATTCCACCTTTGCAGAAACACGGATTCCTTGGGGAACTAACAAGCTGATGCACGATACGTGAAACAAATATCGATATTAAAAAAGATCACACTTTTGTTTCGAAAATTCGGATGAAAAGGTGCGTCATTGGACATGTTTCTCAAAGCATAAAGTTATGACTGTGATTGTGTCAATGTAATGCATTTGGAAATGTAATTGTGAATGTAATTGGTGAAAACACTTGTTTAGTATTCATTCTGTTACTATACTTTTTTGTTTTTGTTTTAATGTTTTATGTATTATGTAGTTTTCTATCTGTTAATTTATTTTTGTTATTCTTACCTAATTTCTACTTCTCATTCAAATTAACTGCATGTTTTTCTGTTTTTTTTTTTATTATTAAAACAAAAAACGTTTGATTCATAAATATATTTTCAGTTTTAATTACACTCTATTGAGTTACATTTTAATTCAATGTTTCACGCTTGAAAAATATATACTTTAAAATATTTTTTATTTTATACATCATATCATTTTACTTGATGCTACAAAAATATTATTCCATTAAAAACGGAAGAAAATTTTGTTAAAATATCTTTTTGTATATGTATATATGGCGGAAAACACAGACGAAGCTGAAAAAGCAGTTTCTGCTCTTGCACCCCTCTTTAAAAAAAAATGTTGAAATGTCTTTCATTTTTAGCTTAGAATCATTAATTGATGTCTGATATTTAGTTAAAAAAAAAAAAGACAAAATTATTCACTCACATATTTTAAACTTTTAAACAAATTACGTCACAGTGAAAAAATTGGCGTCTGTAAAAAAGTCATGGAGATCTATATCATAACTATCGCCTAATTGTATTTTTTTTTTCGTTATTGTCGCATTTTCCCCAATATTTTAAATAATAAATAATCGGTCCAAACAAAGAAAAATTGAAAAACATTTAACATTTGAAAGACTAAATATATGAAAATGACCCTTGTTATATTACCATGTTTTACCCATAAAATCCCCCCAAAATACAGCTGTGGCCATTCACAGCCGTGGTTTGACACTCCGTACACGACAATATCTTGTTAAAATCATGGCGTCTTTAATTATGCTCTCGCGTGCTGTCACCTCCAGTTACGGTTTTGCTGTTTAAAAAAAAATAAATAAAAAATTTAAATGCCCTCCTGTCCAAAATTTTTCTTCCCACAGAAAATTGAGATTTTAAGCTTTCCAATGATGTATAACACATGCATATAGGACAATTTTTAAATTTGGCCAAATTGGGGGTCTCATCAGGGAACAAGTCGTCTAAATGTTTTCCGTCATATGTATATATTACACATTTCCATCATTTTTTTATTTGCTACTGGGTGTTTTGTCTTTAATAAAATGTCATTTAAAAGCATGAAGACCCCCCCCCCCCCCCCCCCCCAAACTACAAACATTATGCAATATGTTGTCCTCTCACGGGGCTTACAGGTTGTCTTCCACACTAAGGGGTGCGTAAGGGAGGGATAACACGAGGAGGGCACAGTCACATATCACAGTCTGGTGTTGTCACATAGACCCTTCGATCCTCCATATGTAATCATTTATAATTGAAACCTTAGACGCTCATCAACATCTAAACATATGGCCGAAGACCCCCGCAATCCCACCCGACTGACTCTCACTGGCAGTCTCACATCTCATTGTCACTTTGTTTCCAACCGAGTTGTCCCCAAACCCCTCCTTTCACAGTTTGGGGATTAGCCTAGACCTGGAGCTCTGATTGGTTACTCCCAAGCAAGACTGCTACATATATACATCCAAACACATGAGGGACAGTTAGGTTAGTGCATTTTGGAAAACTGACATCATAGAAGGTAAGAATAAGTATCTTTGAATAGATTGTTTTATAGAAATGATTAAATGATAAATTTCTGTGGATCTCAACTTACCTGAAATTTTGGCGACATCTATTTTAGGGATCTAAAACATTATCCCTCTTTTGCCTACTCCATGTAGGTGAAATATTTCATTAAATTGTGATAATTTTGAGGTTTCACCACCAAAAAAGGCAGCAGGCAATGCACAGGAATTTGGGGAGTTTCAACTTAAGTTACCGCGTCCTTGTGTTTAGGCATGAAATGCAAGAAAATATTCATGGATAAAGACAAAACCTGGTGTTGTTGATTCACAAAATGGCCCAAGGAGGGCAAATGATTCAGAACATGGCTACAGGGGGTTTCTGGCGCCCGTATGCCTTCGAGAGATGATGTTGGGTCACATGACTCAGCCTCAATAACAGATGAGAGGCGAAAGCAAAGAGGAGGAAGATAAGATTGTTGCGCCAGCAAATTTTAAAAAAAAGTTTTTTTAAATTTATTTTTATTTGCTATTTATGGTCAATAGAGGGAAAATAATTGATTTTAAATTGTTTTAAAAAAATCAATAAACCGTCATGCTTTGGAGATCAAGGCAAATTAGTGTCTTTTGAGTTTTAATATATACATGAATAATTTATTTTCATGCAAATTGATACCACTATAGGCACGTAAAAGCAGTAGAGATATGGAGCATCAATTGTTCATTCTATGGGCCTGACTATAGTCTAAACCAGTGGTTCTTAACTTTGCTCAAGGTACTGATCCCCACAAGTTTCACATGTGGATTCATCGAACCCTTCAGAATTCGATAATAAAGCTATTTCTTCAAATTCAAAACCAATATATCTAACCTATCAAGCTAATAATTTAGCAAATTCCCGTTCAAAATTCTTCATATTTTGACAGCATGTTTTTTTAAACAATGTTTTATCAAACGACGCTACCAATTGGTCTGTTGTATTCCCTCATACCAAGTGCGAGTCAACCTTCAAATGAGCAAACAGGTTCCTTTTCCCCATCAGATCGAGGACTAGCAGTTAAAAGAAATGAAAAGAAATCAGTCCAAAACCTGGTCTTAAAAGCCACTTGGCCTAGATTTAATCAACGTACGAAAATAGGGCTCTGTGTTTACCCTCGCCGAAACCCTTATACTTACTCACCGAAGCCCAGGGGTTCGATCGAACCCAGGTTAGTCCAAACTATACCACATAGGGCCGCAGTGGGTGCTGGATTTCATTCCAACAAAACAAGACGACACCTTTTCACCTAACTGGTGTCTTACAAGTATAATCAGTTCATTGCAGTCAGGTGCTGCTTGTTTTGGCAGAAACTTGGTTAAACTGTTTGTGCTGGATTGGTAGGACAAAAACTAGAACCCACAGCGGCCCTTGAGGACCGGTTTAGACACGCCTGCTCCAAAATGGATGATGCAAAAAACGAAAACAAACAAACAAACAAAAACTTTTAAAAAAAAAAAGCCAGAAGTACTAAAATTACAAGTATTTCTAGATTAAATCAAATCAATTTTAAAAAATTGAAAAAACAAATTTAAACAAATCGTGATGAATCGAATCGAATTCAAACAAGTGTGGCCTGTGTGTATTTCCAATCCATTTTAACCGATCCAGTGACGCCTCCCCCAATGACAGCCCCCTCCCAGTTGAAATTGGTTGGAGGTCTATTGTTCTCGATAGGGGTTTTCTGTATCAAGTTCCCTCTTTTACTGACAACCACCACAATACTCTAACCTGGGCTGGCATTGAATGAGTTAAGTGAAAGATAATAATTGTGACCAATGTCCCTGAAAGGTCTCAAACAAAACATAATAATAATAGATTTTAAAATCTATTATTATGATGTAGTGGCTCTGAAGTGGTTGAACGTGATGTGCAGTGCACGTGAATATATTTATTCATGGTGTGAGAAATTTGTGGGTGCAGCATACATTAAGGGAGGAGCTTACCATATTTTATTCATTTCGGTAAATGAAAGATGACTGAGATCGAAGGGAAAAGCTGGTCTGTTTTACAGCTGTCATGTGTTGGGTCCACTCACATGAGCCAAAAGGGGCAATGTGGAAGTACAGCCAAAACAGCCTGTAGACCTGCTGTCATGTTTCATTCTGTCAATTCATGCTGTTGGAATCAGATTATAAAGAGGCACAGTTGGTGCATCCAGGTTTGGCCCGCGTGAAACTGAAATGTACATGTTCTAATTTTCAGCACTCTCTTCTTCAGGTGTCCATGAAGGAAGCAGGAGATGGCCTCCATGCTCAGATGAATTCCATGATGGGAGCGCTCCAGGAACTCAAGCTCCTTCAGGTTCAAACCGCTCTAAACAACCTCAACCTGTCAGCTCGACATCTGCACGATACAACAGTTTCGGACACCAGTGCTTCAGAAGCAGATCCCAGATTGTGCTTGTCCAACAATCCCAGCACAAGTCCTGAGCCGTCAACAGATTTCTCACAAAGCAGAACCAGTGAAGGGACACTGTCCTCATCCAGCTCCAGTCTGGAAATGGAGAGAAGTGAGGAAGGAGACATGGAAGCTGTACCACAGAGATGGTCGGGCTACGTGGCACCGCAAGCGGATTTCTACGGACCCACGGTGGGCAACCCTCCACCCGAGCCATACATGCAGCCTTCCAAGCGCAACCAACCGGTGGATCTGCCAGGCATCCTCTACAGCCTCTCCAGAGAAGGTCCGTCGCTGGATAACGACTACTCCCAAGACAGCACGGATGATGCCGGTGACTGGACTTCCTCTCTCATGAACCGAAGCCGCAATCGCCAACCCCTAGTGTTGGGCGATAACATCTTCGCCGACCTTGTTGGCAACTGGCTGGACTTGCCAGCGATTGAACCGGAAGAATCAGGGGAAGAGGGGGTGAAGAGAGCAGCAGATGAGGGCAATGACAGACCCGACACCCCGGCACACCCGCTGCGCCTCAGCCGATCACAGGAGATCTGCAGGAAGTTCTCACTCACAACCAATATTTTCAAGAAGTTCCTTCGAGGCGTACGACCTGACAGGGACAAGCTGCTCAAAGAGCGGCCTGGCTGGATGGCTCCAGAGCTCTGTGAGGGCAACCTAGTCAAGAGGCCTAAAAAATCAGTTTCAAAAAGCTCCAAAGGGAGCTTTTACCTGCCTTTCTGGGCCAATGGACCACAGGGAAAAGTGCAGCTAGACACACATCCAAGTAACCAAACCCATATTCAGCAGTACCAAGAGAAGCCGTTTACAGGGATTTACTTAGACCGGAGACGGCCGGAGGGCAGACAGCGGAAAATGCAACCCTTGTTTGACTACAACACAGCTGTGTGGGTCTGATGGTGGGCCAACAGACTCGCACCCAATTGGACTGGCAGCAGGTGCATGGTGAAAGAATGACTGTTATCCAAAAACTTCACATGCACAATACTATGCTGCGGTTTAGTCTGACAATCAGAGAAGCTACAACCTTTTTTGCAGTGTCTTTTGTGCATTCTACATGTTTGCATTTTTTTCAGGATGTCTGACTGGCTCTTGACAATTTTGGAAAGACTGTACTTTAAGACTTTAAAAAGACACTACACTCTTTGGTCGCATGGATTTGTTTAATATGTGGTATGACAGGGGTCTCAAACCAATTCCACAAAAAGCCGGAGTGGGTGCAGATTTTTATTCCAACAGATCCAACAGAGACATTTTAACCAATGAGGCTTCTGCTAAAACAAGCAATCAACTGATTACATCTGTAAGACACCAGATTGGTGGAAAATTGTCCTCTTGTTTAGTTAGAATGAAAACCTGCACCCACTGCGGCCAACCATTTGTTTGAGAACCCTGCGGTATGACGTCACAATATACACACTTAAACATTCTTTGTTTCCAAAATGCTTTGGAAATTGATTTTCATACAATTTAAAACAGTTCCTTAATCTTTTAAGTATGGTTGAGCTTGCTTTTAGGGGCCACCCCTGTTTTGTTCAAGTGAGAAACTATATCTGCCCCACAAACTACTGGTCCAATGCCAATTCTGGCTTATATTACTAGAGTTAATGGGAGGAAAGCATTTTCATTTATTGACTCAGTCACATCACTAAACACTAATACTACACGGTTGCGTATTTCTGCATGATCTCACCTGTGAAAGTGACCATGTCATGGGTAGAGAAACTGTTTAATATTGTTCTGATTGGTGGTAAGCGACGCAGCTATGTGTCTACAAGTTATTAAAAAGTCAGTATTTCCCAAAGTCAATATTTCCCACTGTTACCTTGCTAGCCAATCACAAAGCACTTACAGTATAGACAAACATCTACAGGCACAGTAACAAAAGAGTCTTCCATTAATGTTTTCCTTTAACCAGCTTCCAAATACACAATCTTTTGGTTTTCCGTGGAACTTTGTGGGAACCTTAACATTGTCTTCAGTAAGCTAACATGCTGGAAACCTCTGTGACTCCATTTAAATAAGGCTGAAAAGTTTTTCGGTGTGTACTACGGTAGACATATCATTCAATTCTGATATAACTACCTCAATGTCTAAAATATACTTGGCTACGTTGAGGGTGTGCATCATTGAACGAACAAAAACATCAAGCATCATAATGTGCTTTAATACGATTTGAGTGAGCTCACAACATTTTACCGTGAAAATTGGAACAGTATGCCACTATGACCAGGATAGACACTGGGTGGACTGGCTGTGAATGCTCATGTTCACTGGCAGCCTTTCCCAGTAAAAACGGATTGGGCGTCTAGTCTTGTCAATGGCAGCCAATGAGGTAATGTATCATTTGAATGTAGTGGGACGTTAAAACCGTAAAAGGCTGCCGATGTTTACACGAAACAGCTTTGTGACATAAGGCTGGATGCTAGAGTGGTCAATCCTTTTTTGGCCTGTCCCATCATTGCATCATGTCAGCCCCCGCAGGAAATGAAAAGCAATAGAGTGCATGACTAGTTCACTTCAGTTCAATTTTTAGTGGTGCTTTCTTTTTGCCAGCTGTCATGTCACATATTCTTAATGACTCGACTGTGTGGCACACTGAGTCAACCGTCGGTCCACATGGGCTTCGGGCATTGTGGAGGGGGTGAGTATGGCACAGCTGACCACTGACGGCCATCTGCTATCAGGGCATTAAGAATATGACTGGAATTATTAAATTATGTACTGATCTTGTACATATTACACTTGTAACATTGGTAGAATGCAAGGACAATCTTCTAAATGTCTGTTTTTTTCTTAGCACCCCCAAATCGACCAATCAAGAGGAGCCAGCAGGGATTAGGCCGCTTTTTTTTTTTGCCTCTTGGCCAGTTGAGCCGTATGGTGTAGTCTCAGGATCCAGGTCACACACAAAGTTAGCAATATGGCTTCACTCACACTGCTGATGTCATTTTGTTTGCTCCCAAATTTGGGAAGTCTCTGCAAAGTGTTTGATGTTTTTTTTTTTTTTTTAAAGTGATGAAAGTGGTGTTTTGTAAACTTGTCCCATGACTTTTGTATACAATAAATTTGCTTGAAGAAACTAAAGTTGTGTGCATCACGTTGGCAGTTTTTTAAAAAATTTTATTAAAAAAAAAAAAAAAAAAAAGTTAGGACAAACTGAGATATATGGCAGAAAACACAGACAAGACTGAAAAAGCAGTTTCTGCTCTTACAACCCTCTATAAAATAAACTGTATTTTAAGCCAAAAGAACTTGTTTGAAGAACAATATATCTATATGCTGCCAGAACAGATTCATGGCCCATTAAGCCCCCGAACTATTTTCAATTTGTCCCTTTTACCCTGGAGACCCCCGTTTAGAGACGTCGTGCAACCGCTTTTGTTTTAACCCAGCCATAAAAAGATGGTAAGTAATTATATTTATTCAAAATGTCTGTCATTTTTAGCTTTGAATAATTATTCGATGTCCAATATTTCTTTAAAAAAAAAAAAAAAAAAAAAAGACTTAAAAAAATTATTGACTCGCATATTTTAAACTTTTAAACAAATTATGTCACAATGAAAAAAATTGGTGTCTGTAAAAAAGTCTCAGATATCTGCCTCATAACTATCGCTTAATTGTATTTTTTTTTTGTTACTTTCGCATTTTCCCCGATATGTTAGATGATAACTAATCGATCCAAAGAAAGAAAGAAAGAAAAAAAAACGTTTAAAAGGGTAAATATATGAAAAAACATCTCGACCGCTCTTTGATACCTGCGATTTCTGCATCGCGACCCTTGTTATATTACAATGTTTCACCCATAACATTCCAAAAAAATCCAGCTGTGGCCATTCACAGCTGTGTCCTGACACTCAGTGATACATGCAACATGGAGGTTTTGGATCGAAACAAGGTAAGTACGCAATAATAATTTGTTAAAGTCATGGCGTCTGTAATTCTGCTCTCGTGTGCTCTAACCTCCAGATAGGGTTTTTCTATTTAAAAAACATTTAAAAAAAAAAAATGTCCTTCTGTTCAAAATTTTTCTTCCCCAAGAAAATTGAAATTTTAAGCTTTTCAATGATGTATTACACATGCATATCGAACAATTTTGAAATTTGGCCAAATTGGGGTTCTCAGAACGGAACTTCAAGTCACCTGAGTGTTTTCCGCCATACATATACCTGTATATGTATATATATATATACAGTGGTACCTCTACATACGATCGCTTCGACACACGAACTTTTCGACATCCGACGTAAAATTTGACTCGCCATTTGTTTCTACATCCGACGACATGCTCGAAATACGACGACAATGGCAGCACCGCAGACGAATGCACAGCGGATTTTCTTGTGTGACAAATCAACACTGGTTTCAGAAAAGGTTGGTACAGGTGGTGAAACAAGGAAAAAGTTGACGCTTACCTTCTAAATGAAGATGCAAATGACAGAAAAATATGAGCGTAGGGTGGGCATCCGTGAAATGGCTCAACAATACATCTCCACGGTCCTCCTCCGACCATCGTTCGCCAGTCTTTATAAGTTAAGCTGACAATTCTTATTGTGGTAACATCTCCAGAGAAATCGCCAACTTCGCCACGTTTTTATCATTTATTTCACAACTTATTCAGAACAAAAACACCTTCTGTCTACCGCAATTGACGGTGTTCTCAAGAAAACATTCAAAGTGAAAGTGAAACTCAAGCTCACCGGTCTGTCTCTGGCACGTCAGCCCCGCGGTGCGTTCAGGGTCAGCAAAAAACGTCCGCCACATTAGAACCCGATTCGTTACATTAATACAGGAATTTATTATTATTATTATTATTATTATTATTCCGATTTTGATTTATAATTTATTTGTTTTGCTATGTATAATTGCCATTTGTAATAGTACCAGCAGTATTTTTTAAGGATTTAGTGAAGGTTTTTGGGCTGTGGAACGAATTAATGGAATTATAATGTATTCCTATGGGAAAATCCTGCTCGACATACGACCATTTCGACTTACAAACAAGGTCCTGGAACGGATTAACTTCGTATGTAGAGGTACCACTGTATATATATATATATATATATATATATATATATATATATATATATATATATATATATATATATATATATATATATATATATATATATATATATATATATATATACATACATATATATTAGGGGTGTCAAACGATTAAAATTTTTAATGGAGTTAATTACAGCTTAAAAATTATTAATCGTAATTAATCGCATTTAATGGCAATTCAAACCATCTATAAAATATGCCATATTTTTCTGTAAATTAATGTTGGAATGGAAAGATAAGACACAAGATGGATATACGTATACATTCAGCATACGGTACAGAAGTACTGTATTTGTTTATTATAACAATAAATCAACAAGCTGGCATTACCATTATTAACATTCTGTTAAAGCGATCCATGGATAGAAAGACTTGTAGTTCTTAAAAGATAAATGATAGTATACAAGTTAGAGAAATTTTATATTAATATTTTTGTTTTAATAACATTTGTAAAATTTGCAATCACAAAATAAACTAGTAGCCCGCCATTGTTGATGTCAATAATTACTTACACAATGCTCATGGGTGCTGAAGCCTATAAAATCAGTCGCATCCAAGCACCAGCAGAGGGCGACAAAACTCCGAAATCACAACAAGTACACATTTCACTGTGCTGTCATTTTAATCTGTTTGAGCAGGGCATTTGTGTGTTAATTGCGTCAAGTATTTTAACGTGATTAATTTAAAAAAATAATTACCGTCCGTTAACGCCATAATTTAGACAGCCCTAATATATATATATATATATATATATATATACAAATTATACAATTTTATGGATTAAATAAAATATACATTTAAAAAACATTCATTTTTAGGCTAAATAAATGAATCTGAATTCTAAACCACAATTTAATTTCTATAGTGTTCTGGATTAAATTAGGAAATTTAAAAGGCAAATAAATTGTTTCACTCGCTAATTAATAGCAATCAAATTAGATAAAACTTGCATTGCAAGTAAGACTGTACTTCTTGATTCATTGATTCACCATGCAGTACCGTCTTGCAAACCTCAACTGTACAACAACTTCCCCGGTCATCTGTTCGAGCCAATCAGGAGAAAGCGGTGGTAGGTGCAGACGTGACCAGGAAGCAACTATCTGGTTCCCAGATTTATATGTGGAATATATTTGTAGCGGATGTATGGAACAATCAGTCTGGCATGTCAGGTTAAAATAGATCTAGATGTATGGATACAATCATACATGCAGATTATTATAAACATAGATGGGGGTGGGGGAATTAAATAAACAGTACAGTGGTATCTCAGCATACGAATTTAATACGTTCCAGGACCTCGAAATGGTCAAATGTCGATACGGATTCCCCCATAAGAATACATTATAATTGGATTAATTCGTACCACAGCCCAAAAAACAATAAATCCTTAATAAATACTGCAGGTACAATTAAAAATAGCAATTACACATGGCAAAAGAAATCAATTATAAATAGGAAATAAAAAATGTTTTTATTGTCACCTTAACTGATAGAGGCTGGCTTTCTGACATTATTTATTCACTGACTGAATCGCCAGCAATCTCTTTATCCTTGATCCATATCAATAAAAGGCGTTCCATCTCCGAAGAAAAAGGTCTACCATGTTCCTTGGATGTTTTGACCAGTTTGATGACTTCGATCTGCTTGAGGACTGTCGAGATCGTAGACATATTCTGACAATATTGTCAAGCCAGTTCACTAACACGTATTCAACACTCATATTTTTCTATGATTTCTTCATTTCAGTGGTAAGCGTCTTCCTTTTTTCACTACTGCTACCACCTGCACTAACCTTCTTGGGACCCATGATGTTTTCTCTCACTAGAAAATCCAATGTGGTGTCGTCATGCGTGAAAACAATGAAATTGTGACGCTGTCGTAAATCGTCGTATTGCGAGCATTTCGTCAAATGTCAAGACAGATGATGAGTCAAATTTAGTGTCGTATGTCGATGTGTTCCTTTGTCGGCTTAACACTGTATACTGCTTTTATACTAGGGCTGCAGCTATCGATTATTTTAGTAGTCGATTAATCCATGAACTAGTTTGTCGAATAATCGAGTAATCGGATAAGGAACATGAAAAATAAAAATATCTAAGGTGATCCTCAAACGGTATTAAAAAAAAAAAAATTAAATAAGGATCTATGTACAACAAAAGAACAACTGGCTAACTTACATAGCAAAAGTCTGCTAGCTTAAATGCTATACAACGCTAACTTTTTTTTTCTTTTTTACAATGCTCTTAGCAAATGGTTCAGACACATATACTTACAAAAAACGGCTAAATATACCCATCAACTAAATTACGAATGCATTAAAAAAAACATTAGCTCAAACAAAAACTTAGCTTATGTTGGTCTTAACATGGAGCAGCTTGATTCAGCCATGTGAACTGAGGGAGACTAGAGGGAAGTGTATCCACTCAAATCAATAAAACTGAATGCAAACACTTTCAAAATAAACCATTACAACGGCACTTTAATTAAACGAATACTCGAAGCAGCACATTTAATTCGAATCTTTTTTTTCTAATCGAATCCTCGAGTTAATCGATTAATCGTTGCAGCACTATTTTATACTGTACCATACTGAGAGCATTGTTTTTTGTTAATTATTAAAATTATACTAATCTAAACATATGTTTCAATATGTATGTTTTGTCCACCCTCAAGAAACAGTGGATGCAGTTTTTCTTAAGAAACCCATCGAGCAGCTCTTTCTTTTACCCTGCTATTAAAGTGCTGTTGCATGACTAGAAAGTTGATGGAGCTGGCTCAGTGGCTGCGCTCTAAATTGATTTCTAAATATGGAACAGCAGTCAGACAGCGTCTTCAATAAGTAAAATGCAGAGAACGTGCAACACTCTTTTGACCGCATCAACTTTTGTGTGCCTTCAAGGCAAGTGACAAAAATAAAAATCAGTTTGGTATATATCTCTTGGCTCCACTCTGATGATATCATGCTGCATGCTTGTCACCATGAATAGATATAAACAAAGTTTCATAAAAGCAGAGACAATGTTACCAACATAGTTTTGACACACACCATTTTCAGTCCAAATAAATCTTGACAATTCATCTTGATATCATTCCAAGCAGTAACTAGCTTGCACTATTTTGACTTTTTCTTCTGGCAATTTCATTTGTCTGGTGACTTTATCATGAATGTTTGTTTTTTAAATCCTGATCAGCCTTGTAGTAGAGCCCCCGAATGTGTTCATGTGTGGGAGAGAGAGACCAACAGCTGCAACAGTGGTGCCGTCGTCTCATCTAATTCAGTTTCCCCTGGGATCGCAACACCGGGCTGTCTGGACATCTAGCCCCCTCTTCCGCACCCCTCCTCCCTCTCTAGCCCCAACTTGTCAGCTGTCGCTCTCACACAGACCAAGACTCAAAATCAGTGATCGCACGTATAGATAGACTACTACTCACCCCATTATAATTTCAATAGATTTACTGACTACTTGTCCAGGAATTTACTCATGTAATGTAAAATACAGTTCCAGCTTGTTCTTTACAGTTGCACTATTTGTAAGACGCTGTGTTGTAGTTTATCTTGATTTTGTTATACTGTTCATACTGGCCCTGTTATCTGACAATGGTGCTTTCAGGGGGTGACAAGGAGTGGCCATACTCCCCCCTATAAATCTACGGGCCACCCCACTGGCTAATGCTGTGGCGTCTAAAGTACAGCCCGTGGGCCAACTACGGTCCGCTGCCTAATTTTTATTGGCCCTCAAGAAATTATGAAATGATCACTGAATATGGCCTGCACAAGATTTTAAAATTCAGCCTATGCTCTGTTGCACTTATTAGCTTTAACTAGATGGATATAGTCACTGAAACAGTGCCTCTCCATTAGCTCAGGACTCAAAATCTGAAAATATACTGAAATCAATGTAGCCAAAGAGTTAAGCTATGTGAGGTCGCAAGGGATTTATAAAAAAAACAAACAAATTAATAAAAATAAAATTTCCACAACAAAATACCAATTTGGCCAAATTTCAAAATTGCCCTATATGCATGTGTGACATATTGGAAAACTTAAAATGCACATGATTAACTCATTTGCTCCCAAAAACGTATAAATACGTTCTATTTTTAATTGTTTCAGTGTTCCAAAGAAGTATTTATACGTCTTTTACGTTTTTTTTATTTTATTTTTTTTACAAGACACATCTCTGGGTTCTGATTCAATTTAGCTCCTAAGCACAAAGCTGAAAATCCATTTTAAAGCAATAAACCTGGCCACTGGAGGGCAGTAATGCATTTGGTAAGACCCGCAACCCGATCCAATGGCAACGAATGGCCGGGCCGCACGGCCGGGCCGCACGGCCGGGGCGCCAGCGGAAGACGACCGAATGGACGTCCAGGAGGCGGACGACCGAGCAGAACAACCTAGAGTACGCCCGGGATTCCAGGCGCTGAACGACCGAGCAGAACGGGACCACCAGTGCAGCGGACGATACTGTTGAGTCCGTGCTGCTCAGCGAAAAGACCCCGCAGAGACTGAGGGAAAAGTTTACACGGCTGTCGCGGCCACAACAGCGTCATCTCTCAGTTATGTGTAAAAGAAATTGGAAAATTTTTTGGAAAACGGTGATTTCTAAAGAATGGAAAAATATAGGAACTTACTTTTTTTTCCTGCTGAAAGAAAAAAGTCTAATCTTTCTTTAGGTGGGTTCCATGTTTATGTAGCAATAGAAGAGAATTTTCTGTGGGCCTTGCAAAATCAGTCAAAATCCAGTAAAACGGCTGGGAGCGAGGGGGGTTGCACCGGTGAAAAATGGCTGGGAGTGAATGAGTTAAGGTGGTCTTCCTTTTTAATCAAATTTTTACCTCTAATGTCATCTTTAAATCCATTTAAATAATGAATGTAGTAGTGGTGTCGTTGTGTGTGGCACTAGAAAAAGGAGCACCTGCTACAGAGAAGATACACCCAACAAACTGAAAAGCAAGAAATATGTAGTAACTGTACATCATCTCAGAGGTTAAATGAGAAAAATAACCTTTAATAAATAACTAACTCTAACTATAATGTGTATCAGTACAAAATTAAACAAAGAAATATAAAACAACAACATTACTTTTGGAGGAAAATTGCGTGTATAACACTGCGTGCGTATAGAGCTATGTGGTGCAGTGTGTGTACTCTCGTTTCTCCTCGGCCACGGCGCTCATCTCTCAGTGATCCTTCAGCTGTGCACCAGCTCCGCCTTGACCCTGTCGCTGGAATGTGCTCACGTTTCACTTTTTTATAATCGCTCAGCAAGAAGAAGAAGGAGAAGAAGTGGAGAATCATTATCACTCAGCAATGCATTTTCTCCCACAGGAAACTTGAGAGCTTTTCAATGGCAGTATGCCGAAGCATTGCACATAAACACCCCCCTTACCCCTTGGACCACTCCTTTGCAATAGGATTTGTGAGTGGACTCAATAATCAGGATTGGCATGCACTGATTATACTGTTAACCCTGGCCCTCTTCCAAACACACTCGATATATGTAAAAATCCATAAAACATATAAAACAATTTTTAAAAAATACATATTTGTCATCCTACACACTACTTATAAAACACATTTTCTTAACTTTAACTTAACTTTCTTATATTTTCTGGGGGAAGAAACATTTTGAACAGGAGGGCATTTAGAATAAAAAAGAAAAAAATTAAAAATTAAACAGTAAAACCCTAACTGGAGGTGAGAGCACGCGAGAGCAGAATTAAAGACGTTATGATTTTAACGAGATATTATCGTGTACTTCCCGTGTTTCGATCCAAAAACTCCATGTAGCATGTATTATCGAGTGTCAAGACACAGATGTGAATGGCCACAGCCGGATTTTTGGGGGATTTTATAGGTGAAACATGGTAATATTATAAAGGTCGTGATGCAGAAATCGCAGACATCAAGGAGTGGTCAAGATGTTCTTTTTCATATATTTACCCTTTTAAACATTTTTTTTTTTTTTTCCTTTGTTTGGATCGATTATTTGTCATCTAACATATTGGGGAAAATGCACCAGTAACAAAAAAATACAATTAATCGATAGTTACAAGGTATACATGACTTTTTTACAGACAATTTTTTTTTTATTGTCACGTAATTTGTTTAAAAGTTTAAAATATGCGAATATGCGATATACTACTGGAGCCAACTCACCACCAGGTGGTGATCGATTGACAGCTCCGCCCCTCTCTACAACCAAGTGTCCAAGACATGTGGCCGCAAGTCTGATGACACAACTACAAATTCAATCATTGAACTGCGGCCTAAGATGTTCAAGGTGCCAAGTGCAGCTAATGTGTATGAGGAGAGCTTTTTACATCCCCATCCATGATCAAACGTAAGTAGTCCTTTATTTAAAGAAAGTTTGTAGTGTTTACTTTGTAATCACTGTATTCGCGGCTATTTTTAACTCAAAGCTACAATTTCTGATTGGTCGGAAAATTTGACAGGGCACATGTGCACAATAAGCCGAATATAGTGCTCTCCCGGTGGGGGGATGTGTGACAAGCCACCGGTGTCAGCCACAAAATGCAAGCCACCTACATATTAAAATGATCCCAGTATTTGACATAATACAAAACACGATGTTTACTCACTTCCTCGTAAGTACCATGGTCCCACAGTAGTAGGGCTTGTTTTGGCCAATATCCACCGGTGAATGGGAACCTTTTGAAACCCCAAAAACGCCTCTCCCTCATACAGCAAAAATTTTCTGCAGCCGTTTGGCTGGCGTGATGTGAAAAATAAACGTATTAATCGGCAAAATCAGCTGAATCCTTAGTCCTTCTCATACAACAGTACGGCTGTATAGTGAAGAGGACTCCTTCCGCCGTATATGTCACAGCGCCCCCTTTCTCAACTCGAGACTGTTGCCGGAAGTCACTCATTTTCATGGTGCGGGATTCAAAAAACTAAATAAATATAGCAATCGCTTCCACACACATCTAAGCGGTCCATTTCATTCAGGAGCATAAAATACCGCGTGTATTATGAAATAAACATGCTTTTTCGTGTCACAGGCACTTTAACATATATATATATATATATATATATATATTATTTGAATAAATGGTTTTTAAGCACTTCAAATATAATGATTAGAAGTTTTAAACATGTTTCAAACATTAACTCTAAGAAGCAATTCCAGTGCACTGCCTGACCAACAAAGAGCAGGGAGAGGGAGGGGAGCGGGAGAGTGAGACTACACAATCGACTCGAGACAGCTCATCTGTATTTTTTTTTTTTTTTTTCAATTGAAAAAAAATCCGCAACGGACTGAGGGTGCGAAGTTTGAAGCGCGAAGTAGCGAGGGATTACTGTAATTTTAAATTCAAAAGGTGTACTTGTATTAGTTTTACGTCATTTTGACAACAAACTTTAACTGGCAGTGGTCAGAAAGTTAAAAGTCAATGCAAAAGATGTATTCAATAACTTCTTGTATTTTGAAAAACTCTTAAAGGCCTTTGTGTACTGCAAAACTAAAAATTAAGCCTAAATATTGACAAAAATTGATAAGAACTTTATATTTTAGCGAAATAGCAAAGATTTATGCGTCAGACAAGTTCCGATTAAAAAAATAATAATAATAAGAAGAAGAAGAACGTGAAATAGTTGGGTAACACTACGTAGTGCTACCTGTAGTTTATTGCGATATCAACCTGTTTTCACTGCACATATATTAGTATCTGCCAAGACTTTTGTGTTACATTTTTAACTTGGTTCTTATCAATGTGTTTTTTCTTTCTTTTGACCTGTTTGTTTTTTAATGTGAGTGCAGTATCTCTTCATGAATTCGTAAAAATTCGTAAAAAAAAAAAAAAAAAAAAAAAAAAAAAGTTTCTATTCGTCTATCTCACATACTACACAGTACAGACTGGAATGCAGGATAAAGAGTTAAAACTGGGGCGAATTATTGGGGGATGTAACATCTGGCCAGCTGCTTAACATCCAGCCCGTCACTTTTGTTCTGCTGACATATACAGAGATGGACTTCACACACGCATTCAAATATGCCGCATAGAACATTATTAATGCCACTGCAGTGTGTTATTCACAAAAAATGCATTTATAATGGTGCTGCAGTGTTTGAATCAGACAAAAAGTGTTGGGAAGCAGCAGCAGTGTGTGCAGCTGTTGCCTCTGAATAGGCCCCATGCTGTGCAAAATAGGTCACCATGTTGATG
Organism: Corythoichthys intestinalis; assembly: GCF_030265065.1. Classification (NCBI taxonomy): domain Eukaryota; kingdom Metazoa; phylum Chordata; class Actinopteri; order Syngnathiformes; family Syngnathidae; genus Corythoichthys; species Corythoichthys intestinalis. Next base: position 21,333,693 of record NC_080403.1, on the reverse strand, counting down.
ATGAATGCGTGCGTGTGTGTTTGTGTGACTTTGTACAGTAAGTACTAGATGATATAGAGAGCTTACATGAAATACTTAAGACAGTTTATTTAGAATTGTAAGCATTTGCCAGTGTCATAATGGATGGAAATACCCACTTAATTTATATGAGTTTTGTCTGGTTTCTTTCTCCATTCCACACACATTTGTGTTAGGTTAAGTGAGAGACTGTTTGTGTTAGGTTAATTGAGAGACTCTAAATAGTTCATTGCTGTGAACACTTTTTTGACATTATGTGTACATTTGACTGAAGACCTATCCAGAATGTCGCCAGCATGTTTTTCCAAAGGTCTGCTAGGAAAGATTAATCTGAAAGATTTTCCAGCATTCCTGAACCTAAACATGGTATTGTTTTTTCATTTTTTTTTTAATATGAAAAATATGTCATTGTGTGACAGCTGTGATGAAATGGCAGAAAACTTACCCGATGTTTAAAAAATGTTATCCACATCCAGGTCTGGCTAGGCTTGTGTCAAGATTTACCAGTGCTCCTGGCACTAACGTTTTTATTGGCAACTTGAAAAGATGAATTTTGCAACAGGTGACAGGAAACCTTCCATAAAGCGTATCTAAAGAAGGTGCCAAACTGAGGGAGTAAAAAAAGAATCTCATCAAGCACATGACTATTTTACTTCACGTCTTACACATAAATGGAAATAACTCTCAGAAGTTGAGTTTCTTCCTTTTTCAAACAGCAGACAATTGAAATTACAATCAAGGTGTGAAATACATTTGTCAGTTACAATATGCCAAAAATAATGCCTGTGAAAAAGGACTCATAATCAACAGGAAAATATTGGAAATTTTGGCGGAACTCCAAATACAACAGATGGCACATTTGAGTTTCATCTTTGACGATGTGTTTGTTTTAGTTCAATCCTGTTTTTTTTTCTTTTCTTTTTTTATCATTAAAAACATTGGTAAAACAATAATGACTAGGGATGAGCTGAAATGAAAATTATTGGCCGAAACCGAAAACTGAATATGAGAAAACTAAGGCCGAAAACTGATAGCCGAAAACTAAAACAAATGATTATTATTCAAAATCTTTTTAAAAATATTTTTTACATACATTCATAGCCTTCATAACATATTGACGTGACACTTCCGCCAGACCTTGCGCCAAGCCTTCGAGTAGGGGGCCGGACCACCCCACATCTACCAGAGAGAGCAATTCTCTGCATTCTAACGCCAGATTTAGGTTGAAACAGGACAAAACTTGTGCCTACAATCAGGCACGAGTGATCTCAAGAGTGATGTGGTCGAGGACTCAAGGTAGTTATTATATTTTTCGCACCATCCATGCATTTTGAAACGTGAATACAATGGGAAAAAATAGCACCTATGGCCCGCAAACAGTTTTCCCGAAGACATGTCAACAAACATGGATTACTGGAACCATGTCCTATGGTCTGATGAGACGGGCGGGCTTTGTTGTATACCGTCTTCAGAAGAGGCTTCCTACTGCGGTGACCGCCATGCACACCAATTTGATGTAGAGTGCGGCGTATGGTCTGAGCACTAACAGGCTGACCCCCCACCTCTTCAATCTCTGCAGCAATGCTGACAGCACTCCTGTAACCAGTCACAAGACATTTTGGAGGGAAAATGACAAGCAGTACTCAATTTGGACATTTAGGGATGTACGTAGTTTTTAAGGGGTGTACTCACGGTTGTTGGCGGGGGTTTAGATATTAATGGCTATATTTGTGTTTGTTTGTGTGTTGTTATATTTGTTTATATGTGTGTGTGTGTGTGTGTGTTTAGAGAGGAAAATAAGTTAACTGTATTATATAAGCTGCACACAGACTACTTTTAATTATGTCAAAGTGTCATTTTGTCAGTGTTGTCCCATGAAAAGATATACCTAAAAATCGGCAGAAATGCAAGGGGCGTACTTACTTTTGTGATGTACTGCATGTCCATTTCATGGCATATGTATTAACTTGTAAAACTGATAGCCCACATAGATATATATGATAGATATAATTACCCCAATATAGCTTTTTAATCAAACTTTAATATTAAATATCTTGAGTACTTAAGCTAACCAGCAATAACATTTTTTAGACTTTTTTTTAGACGTTTTAAACTTTTAAGGTCTGTGCTGAGTGGTCATGACACATTAAATGTAACTGGTAGCATTAGCATTGCATTCGCGTTAGCATTAGGCTAATGCTAACAGCAAGCGTCCTCTCAAACTCTCGACAATTTTTTTTTAGTTAAAGTTTGTGGCATCCAGGTAGGTGTAATTCATTGAAAATGATGTCTATTTTCCTAGTGAGTGTGTATAAAAACCAAGTTGGGGTTGTTCTTGTAGATACACGCTATAATATGTGCTCATCTGTCAATGTTCATTTGAAATAGTTGAAAACCTGTATTTATTTCTGGAGTAATTTTTTTTTTTTTTTTTTTTTTTACAGACCAAAACCTTTTTATTAAACGTTGACTAAAACTAAACGAAATTAGTCTTAAGTTTTCATCAACAAAAACTAGACGAAGACAAATGCATTTTGAGATGAATAAAATATGACTAAGACTAATGAGTCCAGAAGACTAAGACTAAAATTAAAAGGGCTGCCAAAAACAACACTGGTTTTGCTAATGTTGTTTCGGTTCAAAAAGTATTTGGGGCTGAAAGCATCCCGTTTTTAGCCACATTTGTGCCAAAAATGTTCAGCCGATGAATTTTATTTTATTTTTTGATTTTAGGACCTGTCCCTTCTTCTCCACTACAATCCTGATTGATGCATTTGGATGCGCTTGACAGGTGAATGTCACACCATCCAAATCTCAAACCCCTCCACCTCATGTCAATACAAGGAATGCTGTAACAGCTTACATCTCTGGTGGTAAAAATGTAAACACTGTAGTGTTAGTATTTGGACAAATTTACTACGGCAATGTGTAATATTTACATTTTGTTTGATATGATTACCAGGGACACAATACTACAAAATACTGTATGCGGTCACTGGTCACAACATTAGGCAAGTTCATCAACCACACCAGTTGTCATGAAGCCCCTTCAATCCCCTCTTAAAGCAAACAGTGAATTATGTGGTATTATCTCTGTAGGGTGTTGCTCTTATGAAATAGTCACACACATAGACACACAGTTGCATAGCTATATACACTGGACACTACTGTGCCAATGGCCTCGCCCTGGTTTTCATTAAATCATAAAGAGTGATCCAAAAGGGGGGCTGCTTGCCATCATTAATCCAGATTTAGCACAAATCTCCATTTCTGACTCTCACACACACACTCGCACTTATTTAATGCCTCATCTTGTTACTCAACACTCCATGCGTCATCTTTTATGTCACACATTTCAGAGTTTTTTAAGTCAAGTTGCTAACTTGTAGGCTTTAACTCTTTCAGTGCTCTGAATTTATCACAAGTAGACGTCCAATCCATTTGAACTGAGAGGGTGCCCACTTCAAATGCATTGGACATCTAACACCATCAATGGCAACCCATGAGTTTATCACAAAGTCTCAAAGGGCTTCATTATTGGATTTAAAAGAAAATCATCATGGAACATATTTTTTGCTTTGGTCAGTAGAATTAACTCTGAAGTAGGCATAATATTAATCAATAAAGAATGAAATTACAGGAACGTGATTCTCAGCTCAAGTTTGCTACATATTTCACATCTTCCCTCCTCAGGTCAGCACATTATCATCCTCCAGATTTTCTAATAATATGTGAGGCGAGAGATTTAAAAAGTATATCCAAGTACTTTCACGCTAATTAAAAAGGACTAAATGAGGACAGCTTAGCTGGGAAACCGCAAAGTTTAGCTTTTATGTTTCCTGGAAGCTTGCGTAAAATTCAAGACTTTAATACTGGATGAAGAATAGACGCTTATGTAAGTTCAATACACACTCATTTTGGGTTTATACAGTGGGGCAAATAAGTATTTAGTCAACCACTAATTGTGCAAGTTCTCCCACTTGAAAATATTAGAGAGGCCTGTAATTGTCAACATGGGTAAACCTCAACCATGAGAGACAGAATGTGGAAAAAAAAAAAAACAGAAAATCACACTGTTTGATTTTCTAAAGACTTTATTTGCAAATCATGGTGGAAAAAAAGGTATTTGGTCTATACCAAAAGTTCATCTCAATACTTTGTTATGTACCCTTTGTTGGCAATAACAGAGGCCAAACATTTTCTGTAACTCTTCACAAGCTTTTCACACACTGTTGCTGGTCATTTGGCCCATTCCTCCATGCAGAACTCCTCTAGAGCAGTGATGTTTTGGAGCTGTCGTTGGGCAACACAGACTTTCAACTCCCTCCTCACCCCGGGGCGTCAAAATGATAACAAGAAATGGGAGCAAAAACCCCAGAACCACACGAGGGGACCGAGTGAATGACCTACAGAGAGCTGGCACCAAAGTCTACTATCAGTAACACAATGCGCCGCCAGGGAATCAAATCCTGCACTGCCAGACGTGTCCCCCTGCTGAAGAAAGTAAAAGTCCAGGCCCGTCTGCGGTTCACTAGAGAGCATTTGGATGATCCAGAAGAGGACTGGGAGAATGTGTTATGGTCAGATGAAACCAAAATAGAACTTTTTGGTAGAAACACAGGTTCTCTTGTTTGGAGGAAAAAGAATACTGAATTGCACCATATCCACTGTGAAGCATGGGGGTGGAAACATCATGCTTTGGGGCTGTTTTTCTGCAAAGGGACCAGGATGACTGATCTGTGTAAAGGAATGAATGAATAATGTGTCGAGAGATTTTGAGTGAACATCTCCTTCCATCAGCAAGGGCATTGAAGATGAGACGTGGCTGGGTCTTTCAGCATGACAATGATCCCAAACACACAGCCAGGGCAACAAAGGAGTGGCTTCGTAAGAAGCATTTCAAGGTCCTGGAGTGGCCTAGCCAGTCTGCAGGTCTCAAAGTTGAAAGTCCGTGTTGCCCAATGACAGCCCCAAAACATCACTGCTCTAGAGGAGATCTGCATGGAGGAATGGGCCAAAATACCAGCAACAGTGTGTGAAAAGCTTGTGAAGAGTTACAGATAACGTTTGGCCTCCGTTATTGCCAACAAAGTGTACATAACAAAGTATTGAGATGAACTTTTGGTATTGACCAAATACTTATTTTCCACCATGATTTGCAAATAAATTCTTTAAAAATCAAACAATGTGATTTTCTGGGTTTTTTTCTCCATATTCTGTCTCTCATGGTTGACGTTTTACCATGTTGACAATTACAGGCCTCTCTAATATTTTCAAGTGGGAGAACTTGCACAATTAGTGGTTGACTAAATACTTATTTGCCCCTCTGTATTTGGTAAAACACTTTGATGTAGAAAATGTACATTTTTAAATGAACTCATTGGCTGCTTTAGCAGAGACGGTGATGATGATGATGGAGGTCTAATCTTTTGGCTCTTTTCACCCTTCTGCTGCAAATTAAAATGAGTTCATCACTTGTCGACAATGGAACCCCAAAAGGGTCAAAATCAAATAAAAAAACAACATATTGAAACAAATACAATTTTTAAAAATAACAGACAAATTCTGTGATATACCCATTAACCCCTTGAGACTTGCCTTTTTTCTGCTGTGAAAGAAAAACGTGCTGATTTTTACTCTACTCAAACACCAGAACAAAGTGCAATTTTTGGTCGGGGATATTCCGTGCTTTTATTGGTTATTTTTAATTTGAATGTTAATGTGTTTTAATGAGAAATGAGCACTTTACGTTATCCTTTAAAGTTGCGTTTGTTCAGCCATTTTCAAAGAGCCAAAAATACCAAAGAGGGTGTGCCAAACCTCATGATTTGATTTCGATGGGTAAAGTTTCATCCAATCATCTCCCAGAAGTGGTAATAGCAACTAAATTCAGTGCATTTATTAGTTTAGAGACGCGAACGCCTCATGTCCTTCAGTAGCATGCTTAGGTCTGAAGGGGTTAAATTGTAAAATAAGGTAATATTATTAAGAAAAAGATTTTACAAGATTAAAAGCACTTTTCAAAAAGTATTTTTTAAATTTCATAGCGCCATTTTCCACAATAGCCTTTTTATTTCATAATGTTGTTTTTTAGCACATTGAGATTTTAAAAAGCGTTTTTTCACAATGGCCTTTTCATTTCGTAATGTCGACTCCGCCTTATGTATTTGATTGACAGCACACGCTTCATTGTGCTGGAAAACTATACCTACTGTATCTCTGTCAATGGCAGTGAATGAGTTAATTAAAAAAAACAAAAAACAAATTAAATATCTTTAAAACATGTTATTTATCTGTTTCTGTAATTTCTATGTTTTCTGTAGTCCTCCTCAAACCTACATTTATTTCAGGGTAAATTTGATGATTTCTGTAGTTGTCAGTCTTTCTTTACATTTAAAATTTTAATGGGAAAAAAAAGGTCAATGCTTACTGTCCTGGGCCACACAAAATGATATGGCGGGCCAGATCTGGTGCCCTGGCCGCGAATTTGACACATGTGGGTTACAGTTTATCTGGGAAAAAAGGGGGACGAGTATTTTTTTAGGAATTTACTCACATCAGCATGTGGAATGCTTGTACCATTTTGTTGGAAAGTGCATTGTAGTCAATTTTCAATGACCCACTTTATTTTCTTCAAGCATCTCTCTCCAGCTGGAACACCTCCACTTTTTAGAAAGCAGCAGTAGGACGAGAGAGTAAAAACATCCCTGTTCTTCATTTTAGTCTGTGAAGGAGGTGGAGGAAGAGGAGGAGAAGGAGTGTGATGGAATGGGATGAGACACTCAGCACTTCCCCTAAGGATGAACAAGAATGAGTGTGCATGCGTGAGTGCGCGTGAGTGCGCGTGTGTGCGAACGTTACAGCCAAATGAAATCCTGGAGATACAGCGTGGCAGTGTAGCAGAAGAAGCTGCAGAGGCTTTTTTTTTTTTAAATGAACTTTGGCAAACGGTTTGGAGTAAGTTGAAATTAAAAGCGTTGACTCCGATTGGCTGAGTGCATCTAAGGACAAGGGTTTGGCATGTTTTGATTCTGCTGATTTACTGTTTGGTTTTACCCAGTATTCAACATCTACGGGGGAGCAGCAGAGAATTGGAAAAAGAAAATAGACTGCACATAATAGATAAACATTCAATACTGTTATTTCCAAAATGAGATGAATCAGTCATTTTGAAGTCCAAAAATGGAGTCATAAATACCTAACTATGTCCAAAACCTTCATTTCAAAAAGTATTATTTAGTAACATTATGCATTTTGAGCATTAACAATGTGCTTGAATAGATAATTCAAAAAAAGAAAACGCTAAATAATAATTCAATTGAAATATATTGTACATAAAATCGTACTTTCATTACAGTGGTACCTCTATGTACGAATTTAATTTGTTCAAGGGCCTGGTTTGTAAGTCGAAATGGTCGAATGTCGACATTTTCCCATAAGAATACATTATAATTCGATGAATTCATTCCATAGCCCAAAAACCCACGCCAAATCCTTCATAAATACTGCAGGTACAATCACAAATACAAATTACACGTAGCAAAACAAATAAATTGTAAATACAAATGGAAATAATAATACAGTGGTACCTCTACATACTGTATGAAGTTAATTAATTCCAGGACCTTGTTTGTAAGTCAAAATGGTGGTATGTCAAGCAGGATTTTCCATTAAGAATACATTATAATTCCATTAATTTGTTCCACAGCCCGAAAACCTACACTAAATCCTTAATAAATACTGCTGTTACCATTGGGAATCGCAATTATAAAGAGCAAAACAAATAAATTATAGATAAAAATCGGCATTATAATATAATAATAATAATAACACTTGTAATGTGGCAGATGTATTTTGTGTACCTGAACGCACCGCGTGGCTAGAGTAAGAGAGAGTGCATTAGAGTTTTTACTTTCATTTTTCCTGGTCTGTTGTTGGGCATCAGCTGCAGTAGAAATACAGTAAATGATAAAAAAATAAAAAATAAAAAAGATTGTCACCTTAACTTATACTGGCGAACGGAGAAGGACCGCCGAAATCCTAGACATTCTACGGCTGTATTGTCGAACCAGTTCACAGACGCGCGCACCACGCTCATATTTTTTTTTCTTATCATCTTCATTTCAATGGTAAGCCTCACCTTTTTCCTTTTTTCACCACCTGCCCTAACATTGTTGGAACCCATGTTGATTTCTCTCACAAGAAAATACGTCGTGCGTCCATTTTGCGGGAAAACAAAGAAACGCTGAAACGGCGCTAAATCGTCATATTTCGAGCATGTCGACGGATGTAGAAATAAATGGCAAGTCAAATTTTATGTCTGTTGTCGAAAATATTGTGTGTTGAAGCTTTCGTATGTTGAGGTACCACTGTAATATTATAATAATAATAATAATGTAACGAATCGGGTTCTAATGAGGTGGTTGTGTTTTGCATGCAGTTCCTGAACGCACCGTGTGACTGATGATAGGGTGAAAGAGGTGCGGAAGAGTGGCAACTTTTTACTTTCTCTTTTCATGTTCTGTTGTTGTTAGCGTTGGCTACGTCGGACAGTAGCCGTGTTGTGTTGCACAAGTTCAGAAATAATAACCTGACAAAGCTGGTGACTTCCTTGCCAATGTTACAATAATAATAATTGCAACCTTAACTTATAAAGACTAGCGAACGGAGGTCAGAGGAGGACCGTCGAGATCGTAGACATATTTTGGCAATACTGTCGAACCAGTTTACATACACCACGCTCATACTTTTCGTCACTGTTTTCCTTTTTTTCACCACCTGCACTAACCTTCTTGAGACCCATGTTGATTTCCGCTGCGCTGCCATCTTGCGGGAAAACAATGAAATTGCGACGCTGTTTTAAATCGTCATATGTCAAGACCAATAACGAGTCAAATATTACGTCGGATGTCGAAAGGATCGTATGTCGAGGTATTTGTACCACTGTATACTTTTAACCCTTTGCTGTCTATTGTTGTGAGATAGTCACATCCCAGATGAAAGCAGCCTCAATGGTTTTGTGTTTTTTTTTTAACCATAGATGTGTGTTGTAGCAAATTTGCATCATACATAAACATTTCATGAATTGAATCAATATTAATATTTATTAACTCATTATGTATGCTAATTAACTTTACCAACATTAAATTAAAAATTAAATTAGCATCTACTTGAAAGCTTCTGTAGCTGGGGATCGGACCGCCAAGGCCTTTGGCTGCCCCCCAAATCACTACGCACCTGACCCCCTTGGCCCTTTCCACAGGTTGGCCCATGGGAAGGCGGACCAACGTTGTCTTTTCGGGCTGTGCCTGGCCGGGCCCCATAGGACCAGACGCTCGCCTTCGAGCCCCACCCCCAGGCCTGGCTCCAGAGGGGGGCCGGTAAACTGCTTCCGGGCAAGGGAAACCAGAGTCCATTAATATTATTCATCATAAGGGGTCTTTTGAGTCATGCTTTGTCTGGCCCCTCACCTAGGACCTGTTTGCCACGGGTGACCCTGCCAGGGGCTTAAAGCCCCAGACAACATAGCTCCAAGGATCATTGGGACACGCGAACCCGTCCACCACGATAAGGTGATGACTCAAGGAGGGGTATCCGAGGTGGTGGATCGAGGTTATTCCTGGATTAAGCGGGAGTTGATGGATGGATCTACTTAAAAGCAAAAACACGAAAATAATATTTTTAAATCTTTTTTTTTTTTTTTTTAAATTCTGGTGTCGAGTTGTTAAAAACAAGTAGTCAAAAAAAATTATTGATTTTTGTTCATAAAAAAAGGTTAAATTCAACTGATTTATAGGTCAAAATGTACTGTTTTTAAAAACTGAAAAACACACTGCAAAATTTTAAACATGGCATACACACAGTTACAAGCTCTATTCTAATATCTTTGTGTTTCATGTTTTAAATTTTGTACATTTATCACGTAATTTTTTTTCCTTCCAGCAAAAGGCCCCAACATGCCCCACTCTAGAGAAGATAGAAAAAAACAAAGATTTCAAAAACACTTTAATGCTATGAAAATTAATTTAGAAATGTAGCTTATAAATTGGCACTCACTAGTTAAACATACAGAACAAATGTAATGCAAAAAAAGAGGAAACAGTGCATTTAAAACATGTTATTATTGTCTCAATTAAATTAACATTGGATGTGAGTGGCCACCTAAGGTTAGCGGTCAGGGCCAATGAAGCATACAAATTAGGCTGAAGCCTATGTAGGCGTAGGATACAGTGAAAGTGGATGGATTTCTCTTTACTCTGTGATTATGTCATCCCTTAAAAACATGTTCTAAAATGAAACTTGCATTTTGAAGTTGAGGGCACGTGCAAACGCCTGTGGCTTGGCAATTAAAGGACGCCATGGTTTAAGCCCTCTCTTCACCAAAAAAAAAAATATTACTGCACAGCCATGCTAGTGACCCGCCTCTGTGTGCTTGTAAATGACTGACTTGGGATGACTGCTGTCAACACTGTCCTGAACAAACAGATTTATTTTGGGAATGCTGTCAAGCATTTTTGGGTCATATTTTGTACAGCAGAATCCCATGAGAAGGTGGCGCCCATGCTCTTTCATAACATATTGACACATTAAACTTTAAGCGGGTTGCTTTTATTCTGCATGTCTGCGTGTAGTTAGAGCTTTCTAAATAGTTGATATGAGAGAACAGTGTGTGTAAATTGTCAGCTTACTCGAGTTAGCCTGAATGCAAGAATACATTTACTGTGTTCCACTCATGAAAGGTGTTAATATAAAACACATTTTTGTGAGTAAAACGTTTGAATAATCTATTTTTAAGCCAGTTTATGTGTCGCGCAAGGCCATAGGTGTCAAAGATGAGGCCTAGTGGCCAGATCCGGCCCAACAAATCATTTTGTATGGCCTCTGAAAGTAAATCTACTGCTTTACCTGCTTGTTTTTCGCTACAGAAATGACAGATTTATTTTTTTAACCATTTTAAAAACTTCAAATAAATAAAAAATATTTAAACATTTTAAAAGAAAAATAAATATTTACTTTTTACCCCTTTTGTAGATTTTTATTTAATAAAAATAAAACAAAATAAAAAGATGATATTTAATATTTTCCACTTTTATGTTTCAAAATGTTAAAAAAATAGTTTAAAAAAATATTTAGAGTGCTTGTAAATGAAGAAAAAGGAAATATTACCTGCCCCCCCTTTTTCTAATTCAAAAATTTAAATTAAAAATCAAAAGTGAAACATGAAAATATCAATATTGCTATTCAGAGGCTCAAAAAAAGTTTTTTTTTTTTTTAGTTAAACAATGTCTCTAAACGATTAATTGACTATCAAAACAGTTGTCGATTCATTTGATAATTGATTAGTTGTCTATTCGTCCATCAATCAAGGCACTTCTAGTTGCCAGACATAATGGCCCTACAAACAAACCCATAACTATGATGTGGCCCGCGACAAAAATTAGTTCAACACCCTTCCATTGGACTGTGAAGGCATAACTAATAAGTTCATCTGGTGGCTGACAAATGAATGGTCACAGTGGGAAAAAGCAAGTAGCAAGTGAAATACATCACAGCATGATAATACTAATAAATGTCACGTTCTGTGGGGTAAACAAGGGCCAAAGTGTGAGGCTCAGTTTGCTGCAAACAAACACCACTGTGTTTTTATGAGACCCTTAGGAGCAACTGCCCACTAAAACCAGTTGGACAGTCTGTGACGAGACCCCCAGGGGGGGCAGTGATTCCATACGCCACACACAGACATATAGGAATGCGTTGTCACAGGAACACACACAGCCTTGGGCCCACACACTAAATGCTTCTAATCTTAGCATCTCATTATGTGCCTCTAGCACCAATAATAAAAATCAGCATTTAGCAGTACTCAAAATCGCACGTATCAAACTCGTAGCCTGGGGGCCAGATTGGGTCCACCACGTCATTTTGTGTGGACCGCGAAAGTAAATCATGTGCATAATAGAATAATAATAGACTGAACATGTAGTAGTACCGTCAGTGGCAACCAGAGTTGGGTAGTAACTAAAGATGTCCCGATCGATCGGGATGCCGATCACGTCATTTTCAGAGTATCGGAATCGGCAAAAAAAATATCGGATATGCCTTTTTTTAATATACTGTATATATTTTTTTTATTTAAATCGTTTTCTAATTGTATTTAACGTTACAGACAAAATGTCTGTAACGTAAAATACTCATCCAGAGTAGTTTTGGCTTAAAGTAGGGCTATCAAATTTATTGCGTTAACGGCGGTAATTATTATTTTTTTATTAATTACGTTAAGTAATTAACGCATGAGCTGCACGACCCACTCACGCATTGTCGCGTTCAATATATAAAGACGCCGTTTTACCTAGAGATTGCGCTAAAAGGCAGCGTACAATGAGTTGAGAGAATTTTGACAGCCTTTGGAGCCATTTTTTATGTGGGAATGAGTATATAAAAATATATAAAATATAACGTGGGAATGTGGGGAAGAAAGGTAGTAGTTGATCATTTTCTTAACACCCTATGTTCTTTCCCAACGCAGACAAGATATATCAATTGGTAGCTCTACGCACAGTCATGGTTGCACTTCCCATCATGCATTTGGGCACAAGTTAAATGGCTGAAGTATAATTTACTGAAAGCTCAACAAATACACTAGATGGCAATATTTAGTCACAATATACAAAGTCACGTTTATCCTTTAAGAATTACAAGTCTTTCTATCCGTGGATCCCTGTAACAGAAACAATGTTAATAATGTAAATGCTATCTTGAGGATTTAAATTGTCATAATAAACAAATACAGTACTTATGTACTGTATGTTGAATGTATATATTCGTCCAAGTTTTATTCATTTTTTTCTTAATGCATTGCCAAAATGTATATCATCGGGAAAAATTATCGGGAATGATTGGAATATCAGGATCGGCAGATACTCAAACTAAAACGATCGGGATCGGATCGGGAGCAAAAAAAACATGATCGGAACAACCCTAGTAGTAACGCGTTACATTTACTCCATTTCATTTACTTGAGTAACTTTATGAGAAAAATGTACTTCTAAGAGTAGTTTTACGAAGCCATACTTTTAACTTTTACTTGAGTAGATTTGTGAAGAAGAAACGGTAATCTTACTCCGCTAATTTGGGCAACAATAGTTGTTACATTTTTTCTCTTTATGCCACTGAATTTAGAATTTACTTCTTTTTTTTTGCCAGAGTTGCCAACAGTGGCTGTCCCAGTTTCACCAATAAGTCGTCGCGACAATAATCACATAACTCCTGTCTACCAATCAGGATCAAGCTTGCCTTTCTGTGATCACGCCGGTCTTTTTAATCACGTGGCGTCTTTATAGTACATTTAAAAAATAAGTATTTGACATAGAGTGCTACCCTCAACATGACTCATGAAAGAGCAGATTTTAACCTCAGTCCCTGTTTTTATTTGACACCGATTGACAACGAAAAAAACAAAAAAAAAAAAACAAACAAAAAAAACGCAGATATAATTCTTTTAATTTCATGATAAATGTTTTCTCCACTATAGGGAACTCATGCTCTTTTGATGTAGGATGATTCTTTTTTGTAGATTTTTTTCTCTCGCCGGAATTCAATGATTTTTTTGGGGGGGATATTTATTTGGCATAGTGTGGTTATGCAATAGGTTATAGTACAGTATAATAACAATTCGTATATATAATGTTGTGCTGAGAAAGAAATACCATTGCTTAAAGAAAAAAATAAAAATCATAAGCACTTACTCACAATGTTATTCATTACTTGAGTATTCTTTTCACCAAATACTTTTTTAATTGAACATTTTTTGGATGACTACTTTTACCTTTGTAATATACATATATATATTTATATATATAATATTTTGAAGTAACGCTACTCTTAATTGAGTTAAGTTTTTGGCTACTCCACCCACCTCTGGTGGCAACCAATGAGTTAAATATTTATATGGTTTTGCTATCATAAGGGCCATCCTAAGGAAACCAGAGTGATTTTTGGCAAGCAACAAATATGCGTTTGTTTTGTTTGATCCTGTAAATTTGCCAATTATGCACGCTATTATTATTATTATTTTGTTAAAGTGCATTTAGTTGGTTGCTGGTTGCAGTTGACTAGCTGGATGACTAGATTGAAGCTAAAAATAGAATTTGTCTGTTTTCTGTTCATCATTTGGCTCCAACAAGCCCAATTTGCAGATGCGTGGATTGGTCGCCGGTGGCGGCGGCGTGCCACATAATTCATTTATGTGGCCTGGAACCAATGACACAGATTTCCTGACTCGTTGCACAAGCGGAGTATCGAGAGCCCACGAGGTTTGCAATGAGGGGGTGGTGCCATTTCATGTTAAAATACCAACTAGCGCAATTAGCGATGACTGAAAATGAGGGCCTCAGGGTGCTGCACATATTTTCTCGAGAACATAACCAAAATTAGACGCTGGAAAACGCATCGATTTGTGAAAATTTTTGTGAATCCCTGGTTCCTTCTAAAGCACTATATACAATAAGCAAAGGAGGAGTATTTCAGTTTCAGACACACACACAGACAAATTCTTCTTTTTAATTTTGCTTTATTAATATGAAGTGTTGTCTTCACTAAACGTGAAGTCGTTCAGATTGACAGACAGCAAATAAGGCAATTGTTTTTTTTTAAGCTTTATACGTCCTTCACTTTTGACAATTTGTAAAGCTGTCACACATACTGTATATGTACACCCATTTAAAACAACACACATTTTAACAATAAAACACTTGACACAAAACAATTGGTGTTCAAGGTCCATTTAGTCTAATCAATATGTAAATTTAGTAAATTAAATTAGCCTAATTTGCCCAACAAAAGTCCGCCATCTTAAATGTTACGAATGCCAACCTATTTACAATTCTCGTAGCAAATTGTTCACACATAATTCCATAAAATGTAGCTCTAAACTTGCATAGATAAACACAGATTAGTTGAAACAATTTACAGCCCTACGTAGGCCAAACCAGAGCGCAGCTGTCCTTTATCCATATCAGACAAGTGTGCTCCTCAGTCATACAAGGCGACAATCCAGCCAGACCCAACACTGCCACCAGAGGGCAGTATATCCACCATTGATAAACAAGATATAATACTTATGGACTTTTTGGATAGTTATTAGAGATTTAGGGGTACTTAAGGGTTAATTCCGACTCGTAGGAATTGACCTCGTTCGAAACTTAGGGACTACCTGTATTCCCATACACTTAGGTCTTCCTTTACCCTCCACCTTTCTGTTCATCGTACCCATCTCACCACCTTCAGTTCCAGAGCGTTTAGTCACTCTGCCCCTCTGCCATGGAGCTCCTACAAGCCTGACCTTCGTAACATGCCGAGTCTCTCAATTTAAATCACGCCTCAAAATGCATCTGTTCAATCTTTGTTACCTACCTTGATCCTTCTCTATTTTGTCTCGACACTTTTATCCTGCTTTTAATCTGTGTTTGTTAATTTTAAATCTATCTCTTGTCCAGTGTCCTTGAGTGTTTTGAAAGGCGCTTGAAATAAAATGTATTAAAATGTATTAATATTATCACTATTCATGCTAACTTAGAATTTTAAGTAAACATAACATAAATTCTTAAGTTGTCTTAAGTAATGTGAGTAAACTGAACCTAAACTGAAAAGTTGAGTGAATTTAGCCTTAGCCTCACTCACGATGCCTTTAAAAGAGCGGGCTGTCAGCCAGGGAGTTTCGCACAGTTGTCTGCGCACTCCGTTGCTATTGTGTTGTTCCTGATTGAATTGGATCAACTTATTATTTATTTACTTGAGCTGAAGTCCAGTTTACATAAAATGTTTTAAACCTAACCAGTATTGTTTTAATTTAAAAAAAAAAAAAATCATCAATGCTTGAACATTTTAGTGAAATTGGTTGACTTGAAATTTCAAGTACTGCCAACATTTTTTGTTTTGAGTTTTACAATGCGCAAAACGCTCTTTCTCAAGCTCCATCTTCTCAATATCATGCAGGGTTCGGGTTAAGTTAAGGTTCTCCATTGGCAATGGTGGAAGTTTAGATTTTCTTTTTCATTGGAGTTGCACAGGTCACAGGTCACATTTATGATGGGAAAATGTTTTTTAAAAGTTTACCTTGGACAATTTTTTTTTGTCATGACCTGGCCTTTGACCACACTTTGACTATCTCTTAGTTCAGGGGTGTCCAAACTTTTTGCAAAGGGGGCCAGATTTGGCGTGGTAAAAATGTGGTGGGCCGACCTTGGCTGGCGTCCTTTACGTAGAACAATATATTTAAGCAAAGTTTAGCAAGCCATTCAGTGTGTCACATTTGCTTAATTATTTTTTTTTAAATGAATAATTTCAACAATCTCGCAATTAGCCTTTGCGGCGTTCTCTTTTGACTCTCGGACTCTTGCGAAATACTACTGCTGTGAAATTAAACTAGCTTCAAGTTGCTTCAATTTCTCACTGCGTATCTTCCCTGTAATCTTGCCGTACATGTCAGCGTGTCTTGTTTGGTAATATCGCCTCGCATTGAAATCTTTAAAATCAGCGACTGTCTCTTCGCAAATGAGGCAAGACACAGTTGTTGCGTATTTTAGTGAAGAAATAGTCCAATTTCTACCTATCCTTGAGGCGTCGGCCATAACCGTCAACTTATTTTTGGTTGATTGTCGCCGTTTTAGAAAATTGGAAGTATAGGATCACACGGAGTAATGTTGCTCTTAAATACCTGCAACATGAAACAATTATCAGAGAATCCCGAAATTTGAAAAATAAGGTCCTAATGAAACCTTTTTTTCAAATTTGTGAAATGAAAATTCAAAATGAACATGTGTAATAAGCGCTCTAATATCTATTACCCATGCTAAATCATGTTTTTTTTCTTATGGAACCTGCACATGCATGTGTTGACTTGCATCCATCATTTTTTTTTTTTCAAAAAAGAAATGTCAAAATTCTAAATTAGTCTGAAAATCATGAAATTTTAGGTGTATCAAATGTGATACATTTGGCAATAAGGGGTTAAAGTGCTGCTGCCTTTTAGTGGGTAAATGAGGAGCAGCATTTCTTCATATGCTGGTTGCAGTACTGCTGACTAATTTATTATAAATCTGTGTGCGGGCCAGATGTTATTGATTTTATGACAGAGGCTGGGGGCCGGATTAAATTTGACCGCGGGCCGCATTTGGCCCCCGGGCCGGACTTTGGACATGTCTGTCTTAGTTCAAACCACCATCTCACCTCCAGGGTGAAAATGGATTCACCGTCTGTTGTCTTTGTCAATAGCAGCCAATGAATTAGCCATGCAGATAGCAAGGGATCACATATAAAATTCTATTTTAAAATATAAAAGAGCACTGAACACTCCCTAAAAAGTCTGATCATATTTAATTAATGATTAATTGATTTCACAGTCATTGCAGCACACTGTTCCTTGAAAAACGCCAATGGCATGTGGTGTACTGCCTGTAGCTGATGTTATTTAACGGTGGAAGATGAGTGTTACATTCACTTTAAGGCAACATGTAGATGAAATTCTATTTTAAGTAGAATATAAGCATAGTATAGGTCAAATAAGTGCAAAAAGAAATGGAGATTAACTGCCATGTTTTTTTTCTTTCATGTATTTATTATATGGTACTTGGCAAGCAGTGGTACTATAAACACTAGAAAACGCTGCAGGAATGGAGTGCAAGAGTATTACCCTCAAATAAATGTTTAAAACAGGACATTTTTCATTTAACGGTGGGTTTGTTAATTATTTGTGAGAGCTACTTTGGACCAAAACTTATGTCAACATGTTGAGCACTTCCTCATCCATGTTAAATTTTAAGTGTTTATTTGCATCCTTAGAGCAGCGTCACGCTCCAATAAGCAACTCAATGCTCAGCTCAGACTTCATTGCTCCTCTTGTATAATGTAATGTGTGTTTAATGGACTCAGGTGGTGATGCATGAGTATGTAGAATTTATTATTTATTTGAGAGCAACTTTCTGTTTACAGTCATTGTTGGAAATACGTGTATTTAATAACTCTTCCAATACCATTGACTATCATAGACATCCTTTCCTGTGGCTTTTTCATCCCTCTGCTGTTAATTTAAATTACGGTCGTTTATCACTCGCCGTCAGCCCGCCCAGTTTAAATGGATTACACGTCTATCGGCGTCAATGGCAGCCAATGAGTTAAAAGTAAGGGCATTTGATGCATTTTCATGAATTAATTATATTAGTAAAAATAAATAAAAATAACATTTATTTTAATCACAGTTTGTGTTCTAAGCAATGCAGAATCCATTGTCACTGATCGGAGGCAATTTTATTTTCAAAAGCAACTGCAACATTAAACACATGAAAAGGAAAATTGCACATAAAGAAAGATTACAACACAAAATGTATTTCGTTTTCCGAACACACCCGCTAGTTTAATGCTTATATAAAGTGGTACCTCTACATAGGAAGTTAATTTGTTCCAGGACCTTGTTTGTAAGTCGAAATGGTCGTACAGTGCTGGCCAAAAGTATTGGCACCCCTGCAATTCTGTCAGATAATGCTCAGTTTCTCCCAGTTTATGATTGCCATTACAAATGCTTTGGTTTCAATATCTTCATTTATTTTGCTTGCAATTAATGTTCTATGGGATTCAGGTCTGGACTCATTGCTGGCCACTTTAGAAGTGTCCAGTGCTTTCTCTCAAACCATTTTCTAGTGCTTTTTGAAGTGTGGTTTGGGTCATTGCCCTGCTGGAAGACCCATGACCTGTGAGAGAGACCCAGCTTTCTCACACTGGGCCGTACATTATGCTGTAAAATTTGTTGGTAGTTTTCATAATGCCATGCACACGGTCAAGTAGTCCAGTGTCAGAGTCAGCAAAGCAACCCCAAAACAACAGGGAACCTCCGCCTTGTTTGACTGTGGGGACCATGTTCTTTTCTTTGAAGGCCTTTGAAGGCTTTTTTTTCCTGGAAACTCTATGTTGATGCCTTTTCCCAAAAAGCTCTACTTTTGTCTCATCTGACCAGAGAACATTCTTCCAAAATGTTTTTGGCTTTCTCAGGTAAGTTTTGGCAAACTCAAGCCTGGCTTCTTTATGTCTCTGAGTCAGAAGTGGGGTCTTTCTGGGGGGTTACCATAGAGTCCCTTTTCATTCAGACGCCGACAGATAGTACGGGTTGACACTGTTGTACCCTCGAAATGCAGGACAGCTTGAACTTGTTTGGATGTTAGTCGAGGTTCTCTATCTACCATCGGCACAATCTTTTGTTGAAATCTCTCGTCAATTTTTCTTTTCTGTCCACATCTAGGGAAGTTAGCCACAGTGCCATGGGCTTTACACTTATTGATGACACTGCGCACGTTAGACACAGGAACAATCAGGTCTTTGTAGATGGACTTGTAGCCTTGCTCATTCTTCCTCCCAATTTTGCTTCTCAAGTCCTCAGACAGTTCTTTGGTCTTCTTTCTTTTCTCCATGCTCAATTTGGTACTAACAAGGTCACAGGACAGAGGTTGAGTCACCTTTAATCCATTTTAACTGGCTGCAGTGTGATTTAGTTATTGCCACCACCTGTTATGTGCCAGTGGTAAGTAACATGTGCTGTTAATTATACAAATTAGAGAAGCATCACATGATTTTTCAAAGGGTGCCAATACTTTTGTCTGACCCATTTAGGGGCCAAAATGATAATGACTTAATTTTCTCCATTCTCTTTTGTGTTTTTTCATTGCAAGCAAAGTAAATGAAAATATTACTACCAAAGCATTTGAAATTGCAATAATTTTCTGCGAGAAATGGAGCATTATCTGACAGAATTGCAGGGCTGCCAATACTGTATGTCGAGCAGGATTTTCCCATACAAATACATTGCAATTTCAATAATTCGTTCTACAGCCTGAAAACCTACACTAAATCCTTAATAAATACTGCTGTTACTGTTGCAAATAGCAATTACAAAGATCAAAACAAATAAATTATGAATAAAAAATCGAAATAATAATATAATACTACTAGGGCTGTTAAACGATTAAAATTTTTAATCGAGTTAATCACAGCTTAAAAATGAATTAATCGTAATTAATTGCAATTCAAACTATCTCTACAATATGCCATATTTTTCTGTAAATTATTGTTGGCATGGAAGACACAAGACGGATATATACAGTACATTTAACATACTGTACAAACATAGGTACTGTATTTGTTTATTGCAGTACTTCTCAAATGGTGGGGCGCGCCCCCCCAGGGGGGCGCAGAGCGATGCCAGGGGGGGCGCGAGTGACCTCGGGGAACATGCTTTTTTTTTTTTTTTTTTTTTTGCCGTACTAGAATAAAGTGTACTTGCACACCCACTCCGTGGGTAGCAGTGGCGCTCTCATTTTCAAAGTGCGTGCAGTATTTTTGAAGTAAGCAAGAGCACACGGAAGAGACTCATGCAGAGCTGGACTCACGCAGCGACCCACTGTCTTCTTCGGTTCTCACGTGTCCGGCCGAGAAGTGCCGTTTTCGGCTTGGGATCGTCACGACCACCGCCCTCACCTACGATTCTCCCTCGGCCGCCGAGAATGCGCTTTTTTCGGGCCGTTTGCCTTTGACTTTTAATATAGTGGGAAATGAGGAAAGACCACTGTTTACTGAGTCTAAAAATGATTATAGCGGAGAAGCCAAATCAGTTAAGACGCCACTTAAAGACATTAGACCTCAATCTCATTGATAAGCCGCTTGATTGTTTTTCAGCGAAAATGTGCCGAATATTGCCAATTGTCACAATCGTCCCGCTTTGTCAGTGTTATATCAATAAACCAGTGAGCACTGTGGTGAATCAGCGAAAATAAAAACTTTCCTTCTGTCCAAAGACTTTTTTTCCCCCCTTCTATTCAGTTTTGTTTTTTTTCGGTCAAATTTTTTGGCATGTTGTCCTGAAGAGTAAATGTTTCTAATCAATTTGAATTTGTTATTATTTACTGATTTTATTACATTTTATTTTTCAGTATCAAATGGTCAAAAATGTACCTTGAGTGTATTTTTACAGTTTGGATGTGACTTTTTTTTTTTTTTTTTAACTTCAGGCAAATTGATGCGCGTTAAGTCTTTTCTGTTACAAGCAACACAATGTTAAAAAAGTTATACTTTATTATAAGTTGATCTATGTTACTTTTTTTCTTTAATAGAAAAAAAAGGACACAATGTTAGGCTGAGGCGTACTTATAATAGTAATATAGACGAATGATACTATTTACAGTGGCGGCAGAGAGTTGGGGGGGGCGCGAAACATTTACGTCTTCCTTGGGGGGGCGTAACAGAAAATAATTGAGAAGCACTGGTTTATTGTAACAATAAATCCACAAGATGGCATTAACATTATTAACATTCTTTCTGTTAAAAGGTTCCACGGATAGAAAGACTTGTAGTTCTTAAAGAATAAATGTTAGTACAAGTTATAGTAATTTTATATTAAAACCCCTCTTAATGCTTTGATTTTAATAAAATTTGTAAAATTTTCAATCAAAAAAATAAACTAGTAGCTCACCATTGTTGACGTCGCCGAGCGGTGACTTCACATGGGCTAACTGCTGTTCTTAGACAGTGTCTTTAACTACGTAAGGTAGTGATTGAAATACACCACAAGGTGTCAATGGCTTTGTCGGACAGTGGACCGCTCATGCAGGCAATCGGGCGGACAACCTTTCTACATCTTCCAAAAGCTGCAGTTTGCCTACAGTACAAGGGACAGTGTAATAAAAAAAAAAATTAAAAAAAACATTTTTTATGTGGTGACATTTGACACTTCGCTCTTTTCATGGGGCTAGGTGTTGGAGGCTGTTGCCGAAGCAATTTTTCCTTCTGCGCCTTCTTTGCGCCCACATGAGAGTGAGGCAATTCCTTTGCAAGACCCACCAAGAAGTCCACCCGTCTGTCTTGCCTTCCGGTGCATGCCTGATACAACACATATGCATTCAGTGCTGCCATGTCAATCATATTGAAGAACACGGCGACTGGCCATCTCCGTTTTCCTCCGTGTTTGACAAAGCAAAGGGAGCCCTGGATTTGCAAGTATTCAAGATGCTAATTGCAGCTATCCAGAGTGAAATCCCCCCTTCACACCTAGGCAGCGACTCCACAGGGGGGTTGGTATGCTTGATTCCTTGTTTGAGTGGTCTATTGTTTGACAAAGCTGTCAATTTGGTATCGGGGTCATTTGACGGCTTTCTAGTCTTACTTTATAGCCAAAAAAAAATCCCGGGACTTCCAGTGTTTAATTAATAAATCAAGTTATAATGTTGTTTTTTGTTGTCATTTATAAAATTGTATGGTAAAAAATAATAAATACATCAATTCTAATTATAATAGATCAAATGATTACATTTTCTAAAAAGGTGATTCCTTGAGGTAAAAAAAAAAAAAAATGTAATAGTAATCGTTTGTTCTTTTTCCACTACAGCAGAGGCCCAATGTAATTAAACACCAAAGCCCAAGTGACAAGTGGACATGGAAGCAATTACTCCTCCAAATGATTTTCCTGACGGCTCAATTTATTACTGCTGTCCACCCATGCAGCAAAATATTATTATTAATATAAAGACACACACTACCTTGGGTAAGCCCCCCCACGTAGAGGTGCAAGTAATGCATTTTTATCAAGAAGCTGGGACATGCTCGAGTTGAATACAGAGCAGCCCCCACAACCAGACAATGTATTCATTACACCTCAAATCTCACAGTCAGCACACAGCCACACACCCGCACACACCAATCCTCTAGATGGGTTTCGACATTGTTTTTGCCATTTTTCCTCAGATGTGTTTGCGTGTGTGGGTACAGGAAGTGGAGAGGCTTTGGCTCCTCTGTGAGATAGGGATTTCACATTAGTGCATGTGTCTGGAAGCCATGTGATCATATGAAACCCCCTTTGGGCCTTTGTCAGGTTTGAAATCAATGCTTTCTCTACACTGTAGATCCACTACAAAGTGATGCATGGAGAATGGAGATGTTGAAAATGTGTGTTTTATCTATTATTATTGTCTATTATCGTGTGAATTCTCTCAATCTTCTCTTAACTATTCTGTTGCCGCTGACGGCAATGGATGTCCAATCCATTTTGTCCTCATAGTTCTCCCGTTTTTAAGTGCATTATGCTGCATTAGTCTACGTATTGATATAAAAAAGAATAATATTCAGGGTTTCCCCTAGGATTTTTCGAAACTGTGGTGGTGGCCTGCATCGGAGTCGGACAGCCTCACCATTTCTACGGCGAAATTTTTTTTTTTCATGTTTTTTTTTCCCCCTCCAAGATGAACCATAACGAAGATATATTTGAAATATTTCATTAGCCAGGCTAATGTCGTAGCTCTCAGTTACGGTACATGTACGTAAAATGCATAGCTGATTATAGCTACATTACCCTACGTAATAATACGACTTTTTTCTCGTAGCAATAGTACCCAGGGGTCGGCAACACAAAATGTTGAAAGAGCCATATTTGACAAAAAAAAAAATAACGATACAGTATGTCTGGAGCCGTAAAAAATGAAAAGCCTTGTTCAAGCCTTATAATGAAAGCAACACCGGCTGTATGTATCGATATTAGCCTACTATCAAAATGACTAAGTTGACTACAAATACATAATTAGCCTTCATGATTAAATGTTTATTTTTCCTGCAGTGGATCCTACAGAGAATGACGCACCACGTGACTACTCTGTTGTACGATGCCAAGTTTAACTTCATTATAATATTAATGAATTGAAAGAATGTTCATGTCATGTTTGTCCTCCTACAAAAACCGTGTTAAAACAAACAATATATTTCCCTCCCCCATCTTTTTCCATTTTCAAAAACATTTGAAAAAGCTCCAGGGAGCTACTAGGGCAGCGTTAAAGAGCTACAAGCCGCGGGTTGCAGACCTCCGTCGTAGTTTCCTTATTTTTGGCCCTATTACGTACTACATTACCACAACAATAAGAGTCGACAAGTCTGATCTGAACTAATGTAAGGCCCCGGATACAGGGAAAAAGGAGAGGAGTCGGTATTGGCTTACCCACTTTATTGTGATAACAATAATAAAGAAAAACTAACAAAATAACAGCGGGCTGCCTCGACAAGCGACCGCCATCTCTCGCTATCTCGCCCGTTCTCCCATTCTATCCACTCGCTTCCCCCTGCGTCACAGCTCCCCAGTCCGATTGTCTCTTAAGGGGGCCGCGCATATAAGAATAGGTTGCCGCTGAACTCTTCACACTCGGCTGCCGATAGTTTGAAACGGCCCTATTTTTAAAAAAAATAAATAAATAAAAAATATATATTTCATTTGCAAGGCGTGGCGGCTTTTATTTTGGTGTGGCGGTGCGCCACAATCTCTTGTATGCAGGGGAATCCCTGATATTTCTATGAATTTGTCCACAGTTTAACTTTATGCTTAGATTATATTTCCATTTTATATTTATCACATTTTAACAATAATGTGAAATCTGTTTAAAATGATAGCTATTAGCTATTAAAATGAAAATACAATTCAATAAATAATTTCTTAATGATAATTTTTTTTTGCATCAATAGGTCTCTTTTAACATAGTACGTAATTATTAACACATGGGTTTTGTGTTGCATTTTTTTTTTTTTTTTTTTACAAAAATGTAATTACAAGTTTAAAAGGTATCTTATTGACATACATGTACACAAATTTATTAGTAGTATGCACATTTTTATTATTATTGTGTAATGTTTATTATTCTTTATTGTAGACTGTTCCCACAATAACCATAGTTATAAAGAAAAAAGTATTTTTACAGTTCAATTCATTTCTATTAACTCATTCCCTCCCAGGTATTTTTCACAAGACATCCCCTTCTTTTAAGCACCACAGAATATTGTGTTCTCTGGCTAAATGAACACAGAATGAACTAAAATAAAAAGATTAGATTCCAATCTTTCATCATAAAAAAGTTTTTTACTCTGTCGTTTTTTAGTTGAATGAGCAGTTGAACATCATAAACAACACTGTTTATATTTGTTTAGTAGTGAATGAGTTAAAGCAACACTAAGTAACTTTCAACATTTATAAAATATTTTTATAACATTTGTGATGACATGTCGATTGACAACTAGTTGAATGGCACCTCTTTTATATATTGAGGGGGTCTGTATTGCTTTCACCGGCACTAATTAACTTTGAGGAGGGTGGCAGGAACGCCGCTACACATACAAAAACTAAAATGTGCCGACTGCTTTACGGCATACTGACTTTCCCTTTTCCCCATTCATTATAAAGACGGAAGTTGATACGAATGCTTTTGTGCAAATTCTGCAAAGATGGCAGAGCAACAAAAGAGACAAAAAGTTTTGTCAGAGGAGGGGAAAAAAGGAGGCTGCAAGGATACATAAGGATACTGGCTTTCACTCGCTTTCACTCGCGACGACTCTAACAAGTGGGGGATTTAGCCACACGGTTGCTAACCGTCATATGCTATTGTTTAACCATGTTACGGATGGAGAGTAAAACCACAACTGGATTCATTACCTTATTACTATTCATCCTTCACACAGCCGCCGAAAACAGAAATGTCGTTTAATCCATCTGCAGGACACCAGGATATGATGATTTTACGACACTCTGAGGGTGAGCGCTGGTCCTCATGGGAAACGCAGTCTTCCTGAAGGCAAAACACTACCGCTTTTGTCCACCGGTGTGGCTAAAATCGACCAAAACTGAAAAGTTACCTGGTGCTGCTTTAATCCAATGTAGTATTTTAGTTATATTTTTATTTATTATGAATTCTTAGCAACATTTCACGCTATGATTTTTACAAAATATTTTATTGTGTGTTTATATTTTATATTTTAATTTTAAGTGACATTAGAATGATAGCAGACCATATTTTAAGGCTTAAAAATTAAATTAGATGCTAATCATTCTTCCTTTCTTGGCTGCTTTTGCCCTGCCCGCTAAAAAAAATCTCCAAAGAGAATATGATGTCAAACCCAGAATGAGCGACAGATGTTTTCAGTCTGTTAGCATGCTATCCATTTGCTTTCTATTTTGTTACCGTCTGACCGTTCTGTCAACACGTAAAAGCTAGCGCAGCACTAGAAAGCTAAGCATGATCATAAATCATGGTTCTGACATCACAACTGGAATTGCTTGAAAAAAATAGGCGTTCCATGATGCAATAACTAGACTGCTGGCCAAAAGTATTGGCACCCCTGCAAATCTGTCAGATATCTTCATTTATTTTGCTTGCAATGGAAAAAACACAATATAGAGTGGAAGAAATAAATATATCATTATCATTTTACATAAAACTCCAAAAATGGGCCGCACAAAAGTATTGGCACCCTTTGAAAAATCGTGATGCTTCTCTATTTTGTGTAATTAACAGCAAATGTTACTTATATGTGGCACATGACAGGTGGTGGCAATAACTAAGTCACACTTGCAGCCAGTTAGGATTGATTAAAGGTGACTCAACCTCTGTCCTGTGTCCTTGTGTGTACCACACTGAACATGGAGAAAAGAAAGAAGACCAAAGAACTGTCTAAGGACTTGATGTCTAACACCCCAAACAAGTTCAAGCTGTCCTGCAGTCCGAGGGTACAACAATGTCAATCCGTATTATCCGTCGGCGTCTGAATGAAAAGGGACTCTATGGTAGGATACTGAGGAAGACCCCAGTTCTGACCTACAGACATAAAAAAGCCAGACTGGAGTTTTCCAAAACTTACCTGAGAAAGCCAAAAACGTTTTGGAAGAAAGTTCTCTGGTCAGATGAGACAAAAGTAGATCTTTTTGGGAGAAGGCATCAAAATAGAGTTTACAGGGAAAAAAAGAGGACTTCAAAGAAAAGAACACGGTCCCAACAGTCAAACATGGCGGAAGTTCCCTGATGTTTTGGGGTTGCTTTGCTGCCTCTGACACTGGACTACTTGACCGTGTGCATGGCATTATGAAGTCTGATGACTACCAACAAATTTTGCAGCATAATGTAGGGCCCAGTGTGAGAAAGCTGGGTCTCTCTCATAGGTCATGGGTCTGCCAGCAGGACAATGACCCAAAACACAGTTCAAAAAGCACTAGAAAATGATTTGAGAGAAAGCACTGGAGACTTCTAAAGTGGCCAGCAATGAGCCCAGATCTGAATCCCATGGCATAGAACACCTGTGGAGAGATCTGAAAATGGCAATTTGGAGAAGGCACCCTTCAAATCTCAGAGACCTGGAGCAGTTGGCCGAAGAAGAATGGTCTAAAATTCCAGCAGAGCATTGTAAGAATCTCATTGATGGATACCGGAATTGGTTGTTCGCAGTTATTTCGTCTAAAGGTTGAGCTACCAAGTAGTAGACTAAGGGTGCCAATACTTTTGTCTGGCCCATTTTTGGAGTTTGTGTAAAATGATAATTTTTTTTTCATTCTCTTTTGTGTTTTTTCATTGCAAGCAAAATAAATGAAGATATAACTATCAAAGCACTTGTAATTGCACTCATTTTCTGGGAGAAATTGAGCATTATCTGACAGAATTGCAGGGGTGCCAATACTTTTGGCCAGCAGTGTGTGAGATGGTAAAAAAAAAAAGCCAGATTTGAGTGTCAACCTCATTTTCTACATGTAAAATTATTAGTGCAGTCATTTTCATTTTTTTTTATGTAGTCACCAATTCATAGCATATTTATTCATACCTGTTATTTACACACATACTGTACATATATTTTTCCATCTTTCTATAGTATATTGTAGGATAGTAATGGTGTAGAGTGTAGATGTGGAATAATCAATAGCATGAATCTCAATGGCACGAACGGTGACATCATCAGAGTAGGGCAAGGACAAGGTTAGATTAAAGATGGGGGAGGAAGGCCTTGGGAATGGAATTGATGGTGAAATTGTCCTCGCACCTTTTACAGCCACTAGCATGTACTGTATGTTCTAATGATGATATATGCTCACGGCCAAAAAAGGGTGGTCTCACACATTTCCTGTGGTAAAGTCCACAACATAGTGTAATATGATATTTTAACTTATTATCAAACATAAAACATTGAGGTGTAAATCTGATGGCCGAGATAAGCAACCAAACATCCGCCCTACACTATCATGGACACCAGCATCACAATAAATCCATTGGCGGCAGGAAATGGCAGGCACGAGGTCAAAGATACTGTCAGCCACCTCGCCCTTCCCACAAAACTTGTCGATAAATCCCTCGATATTGAAGCTCATATTCTGCAGAGAACACATTAGACATGCATTTGATATCCTACACTGCAATGCACCGCACCCTCGATCTTCTTCATGCAATCTCTTAATTGATCTGCCAATGGAAAAGTGGGTGCATGTGTGTGCAGGTGGTGGTTGGGTGTGAAGGACTGTAATTTTTTTATATTGGATTGGGGAAACTGTGTTTTTGTCTTAATTACTGCACACCACTGCTATTTCTTGAACAAAATTCAACGTAAATTGAGAATGACATCACCTGAAGTCAACCTAATAATCACATTGTATGATGACAAAAATACAACATCAAAACTAACAATGTACTGTTTTAATCTATGTATTAAATCGTGCCTAATCATACCAGTTTGTTTCTTTATTTTCCTTTCAGGCATGAGAAATCCAAACAAACATACAGCATTCATATGTGTTTACATTTAATTCAACCCAAAAAGAAAAGGGCAGACGAGAGTAGCCGAAGCTTATTTAATCCTGCCCCTAGTAAACCATAGGACGCAGAAATGATCGAATAACAATTTTTGACATTTCAGATTGTGTAATGATTACAAGGGTTTTTTTGTGGGTTTTTTTTCCCTCCCTTTGATTGTTCATTTTCCCAATAGTCCTTGTCGATCGCGGTGATGTGGTTGTTATGTTGATTAAATCAAGTAGATTAGTTCATAATTCAGAGGTTAGTTCATTCAGTTGATTCGATCCAGAAGATAAGGAATAGCTGAGAACCGATGGCAGGCCGTGTCCTCCACCCCATTTCGTCGATTTAATCCTCATCGCGGTTTTCATTTCTTGCTGCATTCCGACGAACATTCATCTCCAGGTTTCGCAGCTCTGTAGTCATTACCATTTTGGTTGTGGTAGTGTTGGATGCAGCTAGATCATTCTTCACCTGTAATAAGTCATCACAGGCCTTGTTGAGGCTAGCGTGCACTCCGGCGATAGCGTTGGCTGCAGTAGCGGCCAATTCCACTGATCTCTTTTGGCTTTCCAGCACTTTCATGATGATCCGACAAATCAAGTGGGCTCCAAGCCCCTGCAGAAGAATAGCAGCCAGCAGCACAACAAAAAGATACACATCCTCGATGTCTTCAACTTCGAGTGTGGTCAGACACAGCAGCCTCCATTTTCCCCAGCTATCCTCCATATATCCAGACTTGAACTGTTTCCCAGGCAGGCGCGTTGTCCAGGTTCAGATCGCATTGTAGAGAAGATCTTGTCCAGGGCACTCCATGACCAATTGACCAGTTCCATGTCTTTACAGAATGTCACAATACTACTATTAAAAGTCAACTGTCTGTACACTTAGAGAGCCAAATGAGTATCTGTCTATGTGATGTCTGGTTGAGTTCTGTTTGCATTAGCTTTGAGTTCTTTTTTTTTTTTTCTTTCTTTTTTTTTTTTTTTTTTTTTTACCCTCCTTTGTTTTGGGTACGCTTGGTTTGTTTGTTTTTATTTTAAATCATTACATTTAACAAAACTGAATTCAATGTTTTTAGAGTAGTTATTTTAATAACATACAGTGCTGCTCAAAAGTTTGTGAACCCCCTCAACATTTTGGAATTTTCTATTATTTCAACCTGATTTCCTAATCAATCAATTCAGTAGTTTTTTTTTTTTGTTTTTTTAACAGTTGTGTTGTCGAGACTAAATTAAAAAGAGTTTTCATCAACTGATGTAGGTGCAAAATTGAACTGTTTGGTCACAACCAAAACCGCCATGTCTGGCGAAAAGTCAACACTGCATACCACCAAAAGAACCTTCTCCCAACAGTGAAGCATGGAGGTGGGAATGTCAAGATCTGGGCTTGCTTTTCATCCTCAGGACCTGGACAACTCCACATAGTCCAGGGAATCATGAATTCTGAGGAATATTGTCAAATCCTAGAACATAACCTGACGCCATCTGTTTTGAAGTTAAAGCTTGGCAGAAGGTGGATCATGCAACATGATAATGATCCAAAGCATTCCAGCAATACAACCAAGGAATGGCTGAAAAAGAAGAAGATTCGTGTTCTGGACTGGCCCAGTCAAAGTCCTGACCTAAATCCCATTGAAATGCTGTGGCGGGACCTGAAGCGAGCAGTTCATGCCAGACGCCCATCAAACCTCTCTCAACTGACTGCGTTCTGCAAGGAAGAATGGGCAAAAATCCCCCAAAGTAGATGTGAGAGGCTGATTAGTCACTACAGAAACCGTTTGGTTGAGGTAATCTCTGCAAAAGGAGGCGCAATATCCTATTAACTGAAGGGGTTCACATACTTTTGCACACATGATATCTGAGTTTTTCTTAAATCAACCACTTTTGTTAAATAAAGAATGACAATATAACTATTTCTTTTGTTTCAGTCCATTATTTGGAATGTCAGTATTGTGGATTTGGGTATAACTTAACATTTAATAAGGTTATTTTAGTTTTTTTTACAAAAAATCTGACCATCGCTGTGGGGTTCACAAACTTTCGAGCAGCACTGTATTAACAATTTACTCAATTAAGTATTTTCTATCGTGGGACAATTTATTTGGCGGGCTATTGTAAGATATGTCTTCAGCCCACCTTCCTGCCTCCTTAGGAGCTTTCTTCCTACATGTCCACAGGGACGAGAAGAAGAAAAAGTGATAGGAGGATGATGGCACGTTATTTCACAGTAAAAGCGCACATGGCATCACACCGCTTCTCAACTATTAAAAGGATTAACGGACTCGACGAGGCTGCGGTGAACGTGATAAGACTGAAACACAAGAGCGAGGCAGCGAGTCACACGGTTAAAAGCTTTCTCCGGCGACCTCGTCTACTCCACGTTCTCCCTTGGAGACATAAGAGGCTTCGGTAATACAGAGAAAATAAATGAGGAAAAGAAGTCGTAATATTGTCCAATATTAATTGAAATTGTTGTCAAATAAATGCCAAATTAAAAAAGTATTTCAAAAGGTTTAATATTTTCTTTGCTTCATTAATATTGTATTTAAAAATGTTTGAACAATAACATTATATAATTCTAAAATTATCTTTTTATTCATATTTATTATATTTTACATTACGTTTTTTTTTTTGTTTTTTTTTTTACTTTTACAGTGTTTATAGTAAGTTAACAATATATTAATAATACATTTTGTAATATATCTTTTTATTCAGTACAGTATTGACACACTGATCCAACTGATACATTTTAAGATGTTTATGTGAATAAAAAAAATCTAATATATATATATATATATATATATATATATATATATATATATATATATATATATATATATATATATATATATATATATATAAATTAAAAAAAAAAAAAAAAACTAGGATCACTATCATTAAAAAAAAAAAAAAAAAAACTTGTGGTATATTTCAATACAAGCATTACAAGCATACCCATTTGACAATAAATTTCAGAGTAAGCAGTACAAGCAATGGAAGTATCTAAAATAATTTAAATGCATTGCACATGCTTTTCCTATGTTACCAAAAGTTCAATTACCTGTTCTTTGGTTATCATCCCATTTGTCATGTTGGAAGCAAAATAAATAATAATAAAAACACTTAAATTCTCTCACTGAAAAAAAAAAACTAGTAGAAACTATTATCATACTGATGACATTAGGTTACTGCAATCAAATACATTAAATGCACTGAATATACCGTACTGCAAAATGACTAACCATAAAGCATGTGGAAGTAGGTGTGATTTGTACTGATATACTGCCCTCTGGTGTATCAATTCTTTTTTGCAGAATTTCCGCAATTTTCTCTGTATTTCGGGTGACGGAAGGCACAAGTCTCTGCTGGTCTTTTTAAACGAATATGCATTGTGAAAACCATTGGGAGATGCTGCCATACACTTCCATTTTCGATAGCACTTGTCTTCAGCAGGGTGGAGGGCGACGCCGAGTCTATGCAGGGGTAAGAGGGGGCCGTGATAAAAGTGATTTGGGGTAAAAACAAACAAACAAACAAACAAACAAACAAACAAACACTTTTTTTTTTTATTTTTTTTTTTTTATCTGAGATATACAAGGACCGATCTACATCTGAGGCATACTGAACTACCCCAAGACTCGAACCAAAGAATTCTCATTAAATTCTGATGTGTGATTTCATTTCAGTTTTTTTTTAGCTCCCTGTTTTTATGTTTTGATTTTTAAATAAAGGGACTTGCACTCTGAAGACACCGCGTGGCATTACTGTAATGCACATAATGCAAACAACGATCCAAATGAGGGGCGGTTGGCTTCACTTCGTTGTTCCTTGTGGAGGCTGGCCTGACCGTTGTAGTTTTGCAGGTTTGCAAATTCACACAGTTTATTGTTATGCTAACTCTGATGCAGGTCGGACTTTCAGTAGCAAAATTAGTGGTGTTTCCCCCACCTCCACAACATGGACGTCTTTTTACAAAGCTTACAGTGGTTGCTGCTGGCCGAAAAAATAATATATAATAATGAAAACAATTCACTTAATAATGGTAGGTTCTATTCTATCCTTACAGCATATGGGAAGACTAGCTAAATGACCTATACAACTGAACTCATTATATAATGCAAATAAGGTTGCTTAAATGTTGGTGGGGATAATTTGGGCATCCTGAAATTGGTAGTGTTATGTTGCTACTATCCGTATGATAACCTTCGCTCTTGATGTAAACGCCACACAAGATGAAGGCCTGAGCCAAAATTGGACCCCGGACTTCTCAATAGGGCAGGCGTGCTAACCACTAGCTATACGTTTGCAGAGACTTAGGTTTGAGAACATTGAGTTCAGTTTGAAAGTTTTGCATTTTACCAGTGTGTCAGGGGGCCTGGCCGGAGGCTTGAACTAACTAAACACTTTTGCAAATTCTACAAACACACAAGGTAAGCTGAAATATTAAAAAAAAAAAAAAAACATTTTTAACACTATTCCTTTAAAGATTTGTTTAATTAACCCTCATGAATGAACTTTGTATTCATGTTCGTCATGGTACCATAAACGCAATGGCGCTACCTGGGGGTGGCCACGGCCCCCCTATAAATTTGTTGGCCACCCCACTAGCCAGTATAATGTCAGATTGTAGTAGCTGTGGAACTCAAAATGTTGACTCGACTGCTATGGACTCTGCACATTAAATCATTAGTCACTTGAAATATAACACAAGAAACCAAAGTATATCAGTAGGCATGTCCTGAAGTCTGACAGTCTTTTTCTAGCCTGTTTACTATAACATATTAAAAACCTAAAATTATGGCTTTTAGTTTTGATGTGCCACCCCAAGATTTTAAGTGGCCCCATTTGCCCACCCCTATGAAAATTTTCTGGAGGTGCTACTGCATGCAGGCATACAATCTTAGGCTAGGTTCAGATTGCAGGTCTTCATGCATAAATCAGATTTTTTTTTTGGTGTTATTCCGACTCGAGTGAGGCATTAACTTGACGGTATGAACGGGACAAGTCGCATAGAAGTGGACCATTTCAAATCCGATCTAAGTCACTTTCGTATGCCGGCGCCAGTCTCAACTCTCAAGTCTCCGAAATCGGATTTCATGCCGCAATTACGTCAGCAAAGGGAGGGAGGCAGGGAAGACGGCATCAATGGCATTACCGTTAGCGCCTACCTTGAACTCTGGTTTTAGGGTGGAGGCGGGCTTGACCACAGTTATAAAAAAAATTAATGGAAAAAAAAGGATAAGCCTGAGAATGCTCGGTTTTCTTTCTGTGCGCCAAATGAGCAATATTTCAATATTGCTTACATGGCTGAGAGGGTTAACTGAACATTTGTGTGCACGTCACGCACGCACAGTGCGTTCAATCAATACATATAAACTTTGAATATAAGAGTAAAGAGGGATTATTTATGTCTGTTACTTGTTTCCTCTTTTTGGAAATCAAAACATGGTCATCCTAGAATAACGTAGGGCCAGCATGTGTAGTCATTTCATTCTTTTGATGCTTCTGTGCATGCCGGTCAGTTTGCTCAGCGCGTGTAATAATATAATAACTAGAGATGTCCCGATCGATCGGCCTCCCGATCGATCGGGTCCGATCACGTCATTTTCAATGTATCGGAATCGGCAAAAAAAAATATCGGCCATGCCATTTTTCAATATATCTATATTTTAATTAAATCGTTTTCTAATTGTACTTAACGTCACAGACATAATATGTTACACTCCTGAGTCTTTGGTGTAAGTTTAGCGTAAGGTTATCATAAATATCCCGAAACGGCGGCATTTACTTAATTGATAAAAGAATCACGTGAAATGATTTAAAGCTATTAATATTTTGCGCTGCACGACCCTTTCCATTGATGTCGCACTCGAACTATTGTGACGCCATTTTCCCTTCAAAGAGAGATTAAATTCAGCATTAATTGAGCAGAGTGATCCTTGGCAGCCTTTGTCGCTGTCTCTTATTTGATTAAAACTATGCAATCTCTCTCTCTACGTCTATAAGTGTCATGGGTAACAATGTAGGGAAGCAAGGAGGAATTAATCATTATCTTCATTCTATACCCTATTTCACAAAGCACAGATGGTATATCCATTGTTAGCATGACTCACAGTCTTGGTTTTACTTCCCATCATGGTTCCACTTTCCCATCATGCCTTGGGGCATGCTGCAGTATCTGAACTGAAAGCTCAACAAATACACTAGATGGCAGTATTTTGTCACAATACACAAAGTCCCAAGTCTTTCTATCCGTGGATCCCTCTCACAGAAAGAATGTTAATAATGTAAATGCCATCTTGAGGATTTATTGTCATACTAAACAAATACAGTACTTATGTACTGTATGTTGAATGTATATATCCGTCCGAGTTTTATTCATTTTTTTCTTAATGCATTGCCAAAATGTATATGATCGGGAAAAATTAACGGGAATGATCGGAATTGAATCGGGAGCCAAAAAAAGCAATCGGATCGGGAAATATCGGGATCGGCAGATACTCAAACTAAAACGATCGGGATCGGATCGGGAGCAAAAAAACATGATCGGAACAACCCTAATAATAACAAATAATACTTGAACGAGTTCAAGTGGAACCCAGGTTCAGGTGGAAAAAGACAGTCTGAACGGGCACGCCTTAAAAACAAATATGAATAAAAATCTGAATTGTGCATCAAGAATTGCAGTCTGAACATATCCTTACAGTAATTAGTCATATGTTCTTTATCCTCTATGTAGAATGGCTACAATTTGTGTGGTACTGATGGAAGAGGAGCTGAGGCACCTCAGTGAATATTATCTCTGTCTGTCTGTTACTGGTCCCATGTGGCCAAGGAAGGAACACCAGAAAAAGTAGCCAGTAGCTACTCAAGTGATGGAGTGTGGCAAACACAAACAAAAAAGAAACCCTTTTTTTAGTGATGTCATTATGGTATTCTTATGTTGCATAAAGTACATTCTTATATTGTATAAAGTACATTTAGTGTTGTTTTTCTACACACACACAAAAAACTTTTTGTGAAGCACTATTTATTTCAATGGGGTGATGATTTGAGTATTTTGTGTTACATGTGTGGGTCACGGATTGATTTTAAAAAGTATCCCAGGTTTCCACTGTATTTGTTAATGTGTATTCCTATTGGTTTCTGCAGGCCGTCTGTGAGGGGAGAGGGAATACATTCTTTTCATACCTTGCAGACAAAAAGAAAAAAAAGAGCTCATTACTCATCATACACAAATGCATTTTTGGCAAAACCAGCATAGAAGGAAAATAAATATTTTAAAGAGCTGTTATTTGCTCGATTATGGACCAAATGTATGTAGGACAAATTCAGTAGGAACGTCATATCTACAAATGACGAAAGCATTGAGGATATCTGGTAGTTTTCAGGTTGCGCAATTATGTCCTCTTTCCACAGCGGGTGCGGCCTGACTGTAGGCAACACACACGGACGCACACACGCGCACGCACACGCACGTGTATACACACAAACAGACACAAGACCACAATGATCAACTGAGGAGTTCAGTAGGTGCTTCCATTCAACCTTTCATAATAAATCTTCTAATCACCGAATACATTTCCTAAACCTCTTATTAAGCATAATAACCACTCTACAGCCTGTTACGTTCACCTATGTATTCATTGGCATCTGATCATCAGTGTTGTAAAATCTTTATCAATGGGGGTTGATACACGTAGATCTCAAGCATGTTAACAATAACTTAAGTAATGTTGTAGGAAAACTATATTTTTGTAAAAAGCCCTTTTTTTAAATGATCTAATTTCAAATGTTTATGAATGCTTTACTATTTTGCCATCATTGACGATAGTTTTTAAATTATGTTTTTAATTCAATTTCAACAACAATTCAATATTTCTCACTTTTTTATTTTGTAGTTTACTGTATTGTATTGTACTGTCTTGTAGTTACTTCTTTACCTTAATGATTAAAATAATAATGTATTTTTACTTATCCTGCTAAGTATTTGTACTGGAGTTGTAATTAAAAGTTTTATGTGAAATAATTATTTCATTTTGATTCATGTTTTTTCTCATTTTAAACCAAATTTAAATGAGCAGCTAGGTGTCACACTCAACTTTTGTTTTTATTTTGAAAGTGAGCAAGGTCAACTTCAGGTTTGCTTTGCTTCCACGACAGCTTGCTTGACAAATTTGGGAGTTTCATGGTAGATTGAACTCTGCTCGACTACACAGACTTCCAGTCATCGTCTGTCAGGTGAGCCTCAACTCATTCACATTTTGGCATGTTTTATTCATATACTTAATATTGAAACTAGAAAATATTTTTCATAGGTTGACGCACAAAATGTTAAGGATGACTTTCATATATATGGCAACTGATGGGATGTATACCAATGTGGCTTAATCTAGCCTAAGTGTGTTGTTACTTCTTATTACTGCCACTTCTTAACATTTAATATGCCATGAAATACAGCATTTCGACTCATTTTTTTCTGTTTGTGACTTGAAAGTCGATCTCATTGCTAAAGCAAGTCATGACTTGTCCTCAAACAATTTGGCTCCACTCATTTTCTGGCGGCTTTCGCTCCTATGCATCAGTGTATTTTTCCAGTCACTTCCAGAATAATCCCTTTACCTCAGATACATTAGATTTACAACTGTAGGAGGTTCAAGTGGCCACGACTTTCAGTTACCGTGTACATTTCAAGTGACTCATATTCTAAATGTCTGTGTTTATATTCCATAAACACATGAAATAACTTGCATGGACAGACACCCTATTCACACATATGATAAACAAGGCAGAATCACCAAACCAAACACTTCCACACCTTCATCGAAAACTACTTAAAGATCAATATCAGGATGTGACAACACAATTACAGTAACACATACTGTAAATAGTACAAATATGAGACATTACAGAGTATTTAGTTGGCTCAGGCTGACTCCTGCCACTATTGATTTTTATTCCCGTAATTTTCGGACTAGAAGGCGCACCTGACTATAGGCCGCTACCCACCAAATTTGACACGAAAATGGAATTCCTTCAAAGATAAGCTGCAGCTGTCCTCACTGTATTATGGGATAATACACCAAAAGATATTAACTGGTAACACTTTATTTGACAGCTGTGGTCATAAGACCGTCAAAATTATGACATGACACTGTTATGAGGATTAATGAATGCTTATGACAGATGTCATTTTGAGTCATCCGGAAAATTATCTCACTTTTGAATGGATGCAAAAGAGCCGAGCTGGACATAAATGGAACTAGTGATAAAATTTTAGGATGACACTTGTGTCATGTCACAATTATGATAGTCCTATGACGCAGCTGTCAAATGAAGTGTTTTCTGTAAACCCAAATAAATCAACAAATAAGCCGCACTGGACTATAAACCGCAGGATTCAAAATGATGGAAAAAAGGTAGCGCATTATAGTGCGAAAATTACTATATTTATTTGACATTCAGGTGACCACTCAAGATTATACCCTGCTTCTGTCATCTGGGATAGGCTACAAGTCACCTATCACTATTGCATTGCATTACATTTTGCAGGTTTTAAGTTTGAATGGATAGATGTTTTTCTTCATCGTACTAGAAAAAAAAAGGTGATTTTCTTTCTTTAAAATCTCAATATGTCTTCCCGCAGAGCTCCACTGCTCCTCCAGAATGGCGTCAAAGTCCAAAGGGGTGTCTTTTAGGTAGCCCGCCAACCACGAGGGGCCGTGCCGTAGAGATGCTGGCGTGGGCGGCCGCCTTGCTGACCCTATGCATGTGGATCCGGAGTGCCAATTCCCAAGGACAGCTCATGTGTCCCCACGGTCCCAGCAATCAGGCGGACTTCTCGGTTAAATACCCTTTGCCCCATTTCCAAACGGTGCATCCTATACAGAACATAGTGGCCAACCCACTCAACCAAGAGGTGTACGTTGCCTCACGGAACATAGTGGAAGCGGTGGACGACAAGCTTAACCAAGTATGGGAGGTAAAAACGGGTCCAATTGGCAGTCCGGAGTGTAAAACCTGCCACCTGTGCAACATGGAAATAGATCTCAGTGAACCGGTGGATACGGATAATGAGGTGCTGCTATTAGATCTATCTTTCCTGACCTACCTGTACATATGCGGAAGTACCCAACACGGCATCTGTTTTTTTATCGACCTCGAAGTCATGCCACCAAAGCCTCAGTGTTTGTACAAAGAAAATCATAACTCCCGCACGTACTGCCCAGACTGTCTGGCCAGTCCATTAGGCACCAAGATCACCATCGTGGAGCAGGCAGCAACATCGTACTTCTTTGTGGCGGCCTCTGTTAATGACAAGGTGGCACAGACGTTCCCCCGTAGGTCGGTGTCAGTGGTGAGGCCGCTCTCAACAGAAGATGGATTCCAAATGGTGATGGAGGGTCTTACGGTGCTACCTCACCTAAGGGACTCATACAAAATTGATTATATCTACAGCTTCTCCACTCAAGAGTTCGTATACTTCCTTTCCCTGCAGAGGGAGAACCCCTCTAAAGATGATTCAGCCTTTCAGACCCGTTTAGCACGGCTACCTGTGGGGACCCATGAGGTGTGGACCTATCGAGAGATGGTGTTGGAGTGCAGGTATGAACCTAAGAGGCGGCGAAGGGTACCTTTCAAGGATGTTGTGTACAACAGACTCATGGCGGCCCACTTTGGCCACGCGGGAAACAATCTCGCTGTAGAGCTATCGGTGGATGAGAGTGAGGACATCCTCTACGGAGTGTTTGCACGGGTTAACGCGGAGGGAGAACCCCAAAAGGATTCAGCTCTGTGTGCTTTCTCCTTGAGTGACATAAACAGCAAGATTGACACTGGAGTTGAGGATTGTTGCAGGTCCGGAAGTGAACAATTATCCAGAGGACTGTGTCATTTTCAGACATGTGAAAACTGCCCGCATGAGGTGAGTAAATCTGTGGTACAAACACCCAGACAGGAAATTACCAGTTTTCAAATGAAGTGATATAACCATGACCACTACATTTGATATACTTTCATAATGAGATCCATTGCAAGATGAAGCCACACCAACAACTTCCTGTTTTGAAATATGAGCAGAACTCCCTTTTTATGATATTCATTTCCGACATGTGCCACTTGAGAGCATTACAAATCCAGGCATAGTCATTGCAGATTCTCCATGTAAATATTTACAGCAGAACAGCAATGTTTGTTAGCACTTCTTCCTTACAGTTCCTAATTGCAGGCTCAAATCTCAGCTTCAGACTTCCTGTGAGAAGTTTGGTTGGAGAATGAGGAAACAGATGTTTCATTTGAGAAAAAAATCAGGGTCTCATGACTGTGAAGTAAGCATCGGTAGCCATTTCCAATAATATGCTATACTACAAGTATTAGCGGGTCGATATCTTCAGGGGTGAGATGTAACCAGTAAGTCTAATTTAGAATGTCAGTAGTTTTTTAGTATTGCTGTTTTAATGCTATCTTTTCCACGATATGAAACTGTTCCCAGGGGATTGATAAGAACATGTGTGACATACTTTCAACAAAATAGACCAAGGATCAGGCCCGGATCTAGGTTTACCCACCAGAGTGGACACTAAGAAATCTTGAGGGGGCACCCCCATTGCAGGCTTTTTTTTACCCTCTGCTTTTCTCCGGGCTTAGGACCGGCGCAAGTAGGACACTGGCTTGTGCCCCGTTAAGGCTGCATTAATTTTGGGGGGGTTTATTTGTTTTTTTCATTTATCTAAATATTCTCGCAGCCGGCGTGATGTCTCGATGACATCATCTCGCATAGCAACGTGTCGCCATTTTGAGATGGGGGCACGCACAGGTAAACATCCGTAGACAAACGTTCTCTGAAATTCATACATTTCAGCTGTGTTTTGCGTCTTTTTTCCATAAAAACGTCTTAAACGTGACTTATTATTATCACGAGTCACTGCCGACAGACGCGAGGAGGCGATACAACTTAAAATTAGCGTGTACTGGCCTGCAAATCTGCCCATACAAAGTCGCAGCTGATAGCTGGATAAACAATCCAAAGGAATTGCGTGCAGTGGAGTTCGGAAACATCTACAAGTACCTCATAAAGTCACCCAGTAAGTTGACCTTTATCAATTACGTGGAATATGTACTGTGTGGAACTAAGAAAACTGGTAGTATATACGGAGTGATTATTTCTGCCGTAACCGGTAATTCGCCTCCAAGCGTTATTTAGCCGTGAACACGTCATGGCAAAATATCCAATTACAACCAGGCCAATAATATATCGATTGACCGATCAGAGCAGTTCATGGCAAAAGAAAAATAACACTTTGCGGGTTGTCAGTTACAGTAATAATAACCACTGCCTAGTCTATTGAATCATAACAGCTAATTGGGGCAAAAAAATCGATTAAAGTTTACTCACCAGTAATAAAATGTCGGCTGCAACCGTAAATGTGCCTGGATTTAGGTTCCCAGTGGCGAGAATGGTCCAAGGAACCGTCTTCTTTT
Organism: Corythoichthys intestinalis; assembly: GCF_030265065.1. NCBI lineage: Eukaryota > Metazoa > Chordata > Actinopteri > Syngnathiformes > Syngnathidae > Corythoichthys > Corythoichthys intestinalis. The sequence goes on along the minus strand of NC_080403.1, from coordinate 21,292,580 downwards.
ACTGTTCCTCGATTGATTGGTTTCAGCCATTTGTTTGTCCTTTTCTTCTCACGAGGAAGAATGAAAAACTTCAAATGCGGCTCCGAACTCTTCCTTGTGTTACAACCCGCAACAAGGCAACTTTTAGTAATTCCGCCGGAAAAAAAGACCACAAATAAGACAAAAGTTCAACGCGTTTTTACTACAATGCACGACAGAGCAACTGCTTGTGACCAGAGGTGTAGCAAGGGTCCCAGAGGGCCCCAGGCAACAAGCAACATGGGGCCCTTTGAGCGTGTGCAAGTAAGGGGGACAGTTGGACTTGGAGCAATAGCATATTTAATAAAAGTATAATAACGCCTCAGTCTCATAGAGTGCTTTTTAGGACACTCATAAGGACATAAAAATACAGTAACATAGTACACTCACCGCTGTCTTGCTTCCTTTTCTCCTCTTCTGCTTTTTTTTTCTTTCTTTTTTCATTTCCAGACGGATAACTTCTCTTCATTTTGCCAATTAAAAAAAGGCCCGATCGCTGCCCACTTTCACTCTGAGTCACGTGACACACATACATATTTGCGCAGTAAAATGAACACGAAGGTGGGTGGGGGGGGGGGGGGGTGGGGGGGGTTCGAGTGCGTGCTGCGTGCGGTCATCTTGGCCATAAATGTGGCGAAAACTAAGCACTTTACAATCATATGGATGTACAACATCATTTTAAGATGCTAAACTAACACCTTCCCTCTTAAAGCAAATGTGCAATGCGAATATAATGTAAAGAACGCTCTCCTCGACGCAGCGAGAACAAGTGGGATAAACCAGCCGACGTAACAGGAAAAACACAAAACGGTCGCGCTGATAACGGCTCTAACTTATCATAAGAACTTTATGGCATGAAGAGGAAATACTTACATTCGTTCATTGACGCACAGATTAATCCTCAAACAGGTGGGGTGGCCCCCTCTGCTCGAAATTGCGCACCTTACGCTTACGCCTATTCTCGTTCTCAGAATATGCAGCGCTTGTGACGTAGGACAATAACAGGACTGGTTGCTATGGGAATGTACGCAGCGGCATACCGCATACCCAAGGAACCTTGCTAAAAGGAGTATTAAAATTGCTAATAAAATCGTTTAGGATTATTTTAGATGCATATGTGTTATATTTTTTTATAGAGTATTCAACGAGGAATACGATAGACCCATTAATAGACTTTCTTGGAAAAATCACCATTTCTTTAAGTAGTCACATGAATAATGAGGTGGCCTGTGAAAACCAACATAAAATCATACAGCAAGGACATTTCATAAAAGTCTTAGTGAATCACTCTTTGCACATACATACAGTATCAAAACTGAATGGACTAGCTTAAACATGTACGCTAATTGGGACTGATAGCAGAAATGATAGATAATCAGCCAAATAATTCCATGGTATAAAATCACTCCCAATACTTTTAGTCACGAAAATGCGGGGAAGCTGAGTGTGCTAAATCTTTGAGTGCCAAATCTATTGGCCCTCTGGGAGCCCCTGCTGGCTGGGGACCCTAGGCAATTGCCTGCGTATGCCCAATGGGACGCGACGCCTCTGCTTGTGACTCGTGTTTTGCCCCCATTTCAATATAGCGACGCTTTGTTGTGGCTGGTGAAGTAATTAATGCCCGGATGTCCGACTGCGAGAATGTGTCTGGAGGAGAGAGAGGATGCGCGCGGATAACAAACGAGGTTGGAAAAACAGCTTGTTTCGGTGATTGCTTGTTCGGCGTGGTTGCGGCTAACAGTAACCATTAATCCTGCAATAAAAAAGTAGGTGAGATCAACTCGGTCTCTATATCCAGTGCGACGCTAGAATAGATATTCCCTACATTTTGATTGGGTGGGCACGACTCTCGTCTGGGTGGGCCATGCCCACCCCAGCCCCCCCATACATCCGGCCCCACCAAGGATTAAAAAAAATAATAATCAGTCTATTTGAAAGGGCAGTGTTATCCCATTTAAATGATCCCCTGCTCATTCAACTACTTCAGGCTGTCCCAAACTAAATGGGAATTTTCTCAACATAATGATTAGTGTTGGGGCTACTGAGCATTCAGCAAAATAGTGAGAATGAAACTCGACCCTCCAAAATACCTTGAAAGCATGGGTTGTATTTGCACCCGTTGAGGCAGCACTTCATCACTAGGCAACCAAATGTTCTAGTCAATCAGTATAGTGTAACATATGAAACATGTATCACTGGCTACCCTATCCTAACCTGAACTAGCACATTGACAATGTCCAACTGTCAAGTAGACGTCGCTTATCATAAACTAATGGTAATTTGTGCTTCAAACAAAGCAGCTCTGCTAAACCTTTTGCTCAGACATGATAGTTATTAAGTTCAGTCCACCTGTCACTTAAAAAAACTTAATCAAACCTAGAGGATGAAGAACTCAATGTGGGGGCAGTACAGTGTCGAGTAGCCGAGCTGTTTTGTCACATTTAAGGAAAATTCTGAATGAATCACTCACGCTTATTTTTAGAAATAGCTTGGTTGTGTAATGACCCACTTGACAGGGAAAAAGGCGATGTAGAGACCAGAAATTTGTATATGGCGGAAAACACTGACAAGACTGAAAAAGCAGTTTCTGCTTTTGCACTCTTTTAAAGAATCTGCTGTATTTTAAGCCAAAACAACGTTGTGTTTGATAGACCTATATGTCTATATGCTGCCATAGCAGATTCATGGCACATTAAGCCCCAAAACTATTTTTAATTTGTTCGTTTTACCCCACAAACCCCCGTTTACAGACATCGTGCAACCGCTTTTGTTTCAAACCAGCCATAAAACGAAGGTAATTAATTATATCTGTTATTCAAAATGTCTGTCATTTTTAGCTTTGAATCATTAATTGATGTATAGTATTTCGTTTTAAAAAAACTTTTAACAAATGACGTCACAATGAAAAAAAATGGTGTCTGTAAAAAAGTCACGGATATCTACCTCATAATTATCGCTTAATCATATTTTTTATGTTAGTGTCGCATTTTCTCCGAAATGTTAGATGATAAATAATCGATTCAAACAAAGAAAAATTGAAAAAAAAATGTTTAAAAGGGTAAATATATGAAAAAGAAAATCTTGACCACTCCTTGATGTCTGCGATTTCTGCGTCGCGACCCTTGTTATATTACCATGTTTCACCCATAAAATCCCCCAAAAATCCAGCTGTGGCCATTCACAGCTGTGTCTTGACACTCAGTGATACATGCTACATGGAGTTTTTGGATTGAAACATGGTAAGTACGCGATAATATCTCGTTAAAGTCATGGCGTCTGTAATTCTGCTCTCGCGTGCTGTCACCTCCAGATAGGGTTTTGCTGTATAAAAAACTTTTTTTTTTTTTTAAATGTTCAAAATGTTTCTTTCCCCAGAAAATTGAGATTTTAAGCTTTCCAATGACGTATCACACATGCATATCGGACAATTTTGAGATTTGGCCAAATTGGGGGTCTTAGAGCGGAACTTCGAGTCACTTGAGTGTTTTCCGCCATATATTCAATTAAAAAGTCAGCCTGCTGTAACATGTCCCCTTTAAAAACATGCTTATTATTTCTACAGTAATAAACATCATGAAACAAAGTTGTAGCCAGTGAGTGTAGCCAGTACCTCTCAAAGAAAAATGAAGGTGTGTGAACGAGCACAGGGCAAATGACAAGCTTGGGAGGGGTGAATGAGTCAGTTGTTCACATTACCGTGTTCTGGCTTTCCTCAACAACCGACCGGTTTTCAGTGGATAGGACAGACAGATACAAAAAAGTTTGTTATAAATTTACGTGGGTATAGGCCAAGTAAAGCCAACAGCTTGGCTTCTTATCTCAGGTGTCATTTAAAGGTGTGGCTTTTCCTTTTTTATGGTTTTCAAATCGTGTTCTTTGAGCAGCCGTGTGTACATGCTTGCCAACAAATGCGCAATAAATCCTACTGATAAAAGGTGGAATTTCACTGGGGGAGGGACTGTTTCTCGAAAAGGAAATTGGAGAATGATGGAAAATATGCAGGGATATATGAGCTGTTCAAATCCAGAAATCCAGTTCGTTCTACTTAATCCACTGAAATGTTAGCACAGTGGAGTGCACCTTGGGACCATCGAAAGGGTTGCCTGCTAGAACTTGTGGATGGCTTCAAAGGGGAATGTTTCCACGTGTTCCTAACAGTCATTCTTTATCATTAACTGCCATGCCTCTTACTCAGTGTTTATGTGTGAGCGCTTCAAAAGGTCCACTTAAAATTGCTAGAAGGCACAAAGTCAACATATGGAAGCTGTCCCTGTGGTTTTTATGGCGCATTTGTTCTTTTGACTGCAGACATGTTGGAAAACTTCCTCTTTAGGTACGTTTAAATACTGATGCAGATTGAGGGAAACATAAACCAAAGTAAAAGTGTGAACATACTACCGCGGTTGTGAAGTGGACCATAAGTCACTTAAAGGGCAAGGGACGATTGGCAGGAAATGGACTCTTACTGAAGGTTGGGAGGAAGGCCCAATCTGTGAATAAACACAACAGACAAGAATAATATACTGTATACAAATTTTACACATGAAAAACTCCCAAAATCATTAACTACACTCTAAAAAAAATCCACTGGCTCTACTTAAAAAAATTGTTGTAACAATTTGCATTTAATTTTTTAAGTAAATTCAACTAAGCCATGATTAAGTACTTCCCTTATAAATTTTATAACTGGACTAACTCAGTTGGTATAGTTGAACCATCATTATTTATTGTCCTCCACAAGCTTTATTGTGTAGAACCAACACAATTTTTAAGTCCAAGTTTTAGCATTAATAAGAGGTAAAATTACTTCATTTAGGTTGCTATAACTCCATTTTAATTTCTCAACTCAAAAGTTGATGCAAAATGGTACATAAATTTATTGAGTAAGAATAACTTATTTTTCTAAAATAAATTGGACATGGATAGGCTCCAGCACCTCCGCGACCCTTGTGAGGAATAAGCGGCATGGAAAATGAATGAATGAAAAAAATTGGACATGGCAACTCCAGTTTTATTTGGAAAAAGATATATATTTCAAAACTCAAAAGAATGGACAAAATAAATGTGCAGAGCAAAACCAATATAAACATCCTAAACATTGTCAACAGTTCACTTCAGGTGCAGGTATAAACGAAAAGTGTACTTTCAGTACTTTGATACACAGATATGGCACAACAACACACAGTGCAAAACAAGTGTACAACAAAATGTTTGCAAATGTACAAATAATATAGGGTGATTGAAAAGTAACTCCTGTTTTAAGATAATTTATTTAAATGTTGTAAACATTTTTGTAATTTTTTGAGTATGCTGCTTGATGTATGGCAATGAAATCTGTTTTCATTTTCTTTCTGATTGCAAATATTGTAAGGATGTTTCAAACCAGTTCAGCAGTTTCTGCAAAAGAAAAAAACGTTAGTCCACTTATATGATGCAAATAGATAGTTGACCAACAGTTAGAAGAAAAACAAGCTATCACAGGTGGGCAGCTATGTCTAGTGCAGCAGTCTTATAGTGATAACTTACTGTCTAAAACTTTCTGAACAGTTGATTGCAAATATTGCCAGGTTGTTTCAAACCAGTTCAGCTGTTTCTGCAAAAGAAGGGGAAAAAAGTTAGTCCCTCTATATGATGCAAATAGATTGTTGACCAACAGTTAAGAGGAAAAACAGGCGATCACTGCAGAATCAGCAGTTGCTCTAGTTATATTTGCAGAAAATATTAACTGTTCAACTTTTACCGTAGTCTGGAGGTTGTCCGTAACCTACTACACAGTACACACTGTGGTAAAGAACTGCTACACACTGCCACCACTGAGCAGAGAGCCGGAAAACATGGATGAATAACAGACAATTATTGCAAAAGGTTGGAACCCCCCCCCCCCCCTCCACCCCAATTTTTTTTTTAAATTGCAAAGCACTCCTTTCTCATCTATACAAATCTTTAAACAAAGTGGCTTTATTATTTTCAAACAACTTTGCATACCCTTTATTTACATCACTCAAACACTGTTTGACTCACTTAATAAGGTAAGATCAATAATGGAGAACCCTTTTTGGACATTGCTTTCACAAACAACTCGCACAAACAAAAAATATGAACATTGACATTCTTTGTAATACTAGATAAATTCATTTGAACACCGAATTTCTGGATAAAAAAACAAACAAACAAACGGATAGCCAATTTTGCCTACTCCATTAATTTTATTGTCAGGGGTAACTTATTCAGTGTGGTGTTGTGATGTCTGAAGTCGAGGATTATACGACTTAAACTTGCCAATTTAACAAAGAATATCTTTACGCACACACAAAACGACAATGCTCGCTTATGTGCTAGTGGACTGATGGTTACTGTTGTACATAAAGTTCAGAAAATAAATTAAAAATATATTTACTCACCGATAGAAGTTTATCCAAGGGTGAATTTGAGGTTCGTCCTAATTGCCGTTTTCTTCCACCTGTTGGCTGGCGCAAGCTCGAGGCAGAAAATGGCCCATTCTTTTCCCGTGGTAATATGCACATGTGATGGGAATTTAGGAAGTTGCACCAACTTAATAATGGAATAAAAATTGAATTTCACTTACTTAATATTTCCCTTTGTTACGTGAAAGCAGAAAAGCTTATTCAAAAACAATATACTTTTAAGTTAATACGTCTTTCTTAATATTTAATTTTGATTAACTCCATAAAAGAAGTTACCAACTTAATAAAACAATGAATAGTAAAAAAAAAAAGTCATTTTTATGTTGAAAAAGTTCATGTTTTCAAGTCATACCAACTAGCCTCATGAATCATTTTTTAGAGTGTAGGTGTGTCAAACTCACCTTGGTCATGGGCCACATTGTCAATATGGTTTCCTTCAGGGGGCAATTATGTCAACCAACCCATATAAATATTTAACCTATTGGCTGCCACTGATGCGCTAGACATCAAATGTTTCTTAACCCAGCTAGAATGGATTGGATGTGTAGTGCTATCAATGACAATGAAACAAGGGCTGCCACTATTAATCAAAAAGGAATCGGCAATCAAATGATTCGTCAACTATTTTGAGTTGTATAGGTGATAAAATCTCAGAAACACTATTGACTTCAAAATTGTCCAAAAACTCTTGATTGAGCCTCTCACATATAGAAAATGTTTTCTGATTTATGTTTGTTTGTTTTTTAATTAAAAAAAAAATGCGGAAAACAGTACGTTTTTTTCAATATACATCTTTATTTTATCATTTTTAAATAAGACAAAACCCCAGGAAAAATATGTAAATATTCTCTGATTTCTTAAAATGTTTGTATCCATTTGATTTTAGCAAGAATCGTGCAACTAATGCACATGATTTAATTTTGTGGACCACACAAAATGATGTGGTGGGCCAGGATTGGCTTGCGCGCCACGAGTTTGATAGCTGTGAACTACAGTAAAAACGTTGGAGTTTAACGGAGGCCTGCTTCTTAACAGAGAGATTCTGGGTTCTTATCTAGTTTTGCATATTTTCTTGCTGCTTGAGTTGGTTCTCTCCAGTTTCCTCTCACACCCCAAAACATATATAAGTGCATCTGAAAAAAAGTTGAACTGCGTGGAAATTTTTTCAACTAGTCCCATTCATTGCACCTACTGTATGATATAGAAAAATATAATCAAACATGTTGAATCACCTGTTATACCCAATAGGAAGGCCAATGGACGATAAGGAATATAAACAAATAATAATTTAATCGATTGGTCGTTTTTGTGTTTGTTCCAGTCAGGCAATGACACATGCACTGCCAAACCCACACTTGTTTCAAAAACGTACTACAGAGGAGACATATTTAACCAAAAGATGAAGAATGTCCTCTTCACGTCCATCCTAGTTACCGTTCATGGCAGACAAACTCTGGGCCACTTTGGGACCTCAGATGGAAGAATCCTGCAGGTAGCTAATCTCAGTCCTGACTGTGACTGCATCTGTATCATTATGCTGCTTGGTTCAAAACTATTTCGTTGTGATTTTAGGTCATTCTTACATTGGACACACCCTTTATTTTTGCCAACTATTCTCTTGGAGAAATGCCAATATCTAGAACAGCAACTATTTTTAATGATGAATCACTACTTTTTGTGGCTGGAAATCAGGTAATATTTTTGCACCACGTTTCATGAATGATAATTGTAGCATCTCCTCACTCCCATCTCCCTCCGTCTTTGATCCAGTTGTTTAGAGTGCCTACTATAGGACCGGGCTGTACGCATTTTGTCACGTGCCACATGTGTTTGACGGCTCCCCACTTCATGAACTGTGGCTGGTGCTCGGGAATGTGCTCAAGGCAAGATGAGTGCACTTCGCTGTGGAACAAACATTCTTGTGCGCCAGTCATAACAGAGGTAGAGCTCGAGCCAGCTCAAATCAATGAGAGAGTTGACATGACTTATAGTAATGGTAATGAGATTTGATTGATTGCTTTTGCAGTTTTACCCCAAAACGGCACCATCGGGTGGGGAAACTGAGCTGACACTTTGTGGGAGGGAGTTTCGATCTCCTTGGGGACCGCCCATCATCAATGATGTGACCCATTCAGTCACTGTGGGCTCAGGGACTTTGTGTACTGTCCTACCCGACAAAAGCAGAAGTCAAGTGTGAGTAGCATACGAGCAAAAGATGACACCAAGCATGTCATTTTTCTTCATTCTTAATTTTGATAACAACCAAGACAGCCTGGTCAGGAAGGCAGCCCTAGAACATAACCAAGATCAACAGCACGAATAATGTTCAAAGCTAAAAAAAAATTATTACCTCAGAATATTCAGCAGTTGTTTACAAACTATGAAAAATCTTACATTTTACGGGGATATTGGGATTTCGAAGAAACCAGATTTCGGACAACAAGAAAAAGTTTTTGCTTATCAGTATGTGGGGTAAGATTACTGAAGAAATTTAGTGTGGGTTTAAAAGAACGTACAAATATGGGACAATTTAAGAAACTGTATGAAGGTATGATTTTCAAAAAAATATAAGGATGAGGGAGATGTGGATTATAACTACGTGTGTTGTGACAATTGTGACACATACTGTGATATCGGACATTCGGGTTATTTATTTTTTTATTTATGTTTTTCCGGGTCTGATTCATATGACTAGGCTTTTGCGACATTAGTGTAAAGGTAATATGTAGAGTTATAGTATATGGTGGAATTTTATATGTGTTACATAAAAATGTATTTGTTTAAATATATGGACGGAAACTGACACGTCAGAACATAAGGACAAGGGTTGGGAGTAAATAAGTTTTATTTCTCACTCCTTTTCGAATACTCATATTTTGTTTTCTTTCCCTTATATCTGATTATTGTTACTGATTATTGGTACCGTACTTATGAATTGAATATTTGAAATAAACATGTTCAAACAAACAAACAAAATCAAAGGTAACACATTTCACTTGAATGCTTTGATTTTCTTGAAATTTCACTCTAAGCTGTATTAACACAAGCAAAAGCATGGACAGTATCTTCACTTATGGGGGCAGCACTTCATAGCAAAGCATACCATGGTTTGACTTCCTCCTCAGTTGTCCAATTTTACAAAACACTGTCAGATGCTGGACTTTTTTTTTTCCCTTAGGTTTAATAAGGTCATACTTTAATTCTCTTTTTGCAGCCTCGTATGTAAACTGAAGGACGAAGTGTCAAACCCCAATCTGACTATCACTCTGGAAGTGCATGAAGGGAAAGCAAGGGCTGAGTACTCCATTGAAGGAAGAGCTCGGGTGTCTGGCTTCTCTGTTGTGGTGAGATGACTACATGTTATAAAATATAAAGCTTGTTATTTTGTTACAATGAATTATGTATGTGTATAAGCAGGAGCCCAGCATAATAAAAATAACACCCGAGCATGGTCCTGTTTTTGGCGGAACACTAGTCACACTGACGGGCCACAACCTTGATTCTGGGATGCAGAGGGAAGCCTTTATTGCAGACCTAACATGTCACATGCAAGAGTGAGTAACATATAGGGATGTGACAATATATCAATATGATGAGATATCGCGATATTTCGTATCCCAAAAGGTTTTCGATATGCTCCCTACAAGAATTGATGAATAGTTTAAAAAAAGATATCTTTGTTTAATCAAGGACCCAACAGGTTTGCTGGAGTACATGTATGTCTATGTTAAGTCACTGGCTGCCACTAAGGGCGCTAGACGGCCAATTCATTTTGACTGGGAGGGACGAATGAACGAATGTTATTTTCCTCTCATTTTCACCAAAACAGCAAAAGGATCATAAGTGGCGAGATTGCTGAAATATTTGATTTGATGATTGTGCACTGCAAAAACACACCTCATTAAAACTAGTTAAATTCCTTGTTTTCAGTGTTATTCTGTTAGAAGTAGGTGAAATTATCTGCCTGTGCTTCAAGTAAATTTTACTCATATTTCTTGAAATAAGAAAAATAGCTAGGCTTTCATTAAGCTGAAAATAAGCTTAATAGACTTTTTTCAAGCAATAAACTTGTATATTTAATCTTATAAAAAAAAAAAAAGCTTTAAACACTCATTTCAGTGCCATTTTTTGTATAATTAGGAAAAACACATATTCTCAGCAGCAAAGTAAGGAAATTAAATCTAAAAAAAAAAAAAAAAAAAAAAAAAACACTATCACATACGTATATCAAGCAACAAACAACTTCATTCAATCTATAGAAAAAGCATAAAACACTCAAAGCAAAATGTTGCTTGGAACAAGCAAGACAAAAAGCCTAATTCTAAGCAATAATTCTAAGAAATTAAACCTTAAAATTGCTAAAATCTCTCATTCTAAGCAACAGAACTCCATTAAATCGTGAAATATACTTGTATTGAAACACTTGTTTAGCAAGATCAAAATGTCTTATTTTTTTGTTAATTGTTTTAAACATTAAAAATATCAATAGGCCTACTGTTCAGACGTTTGAGATGAACTCTGTCAATAGAAGTGATTTGTCAAGTTACAGTATATTGGAGTGTTTCTTATTTTAAGGGAGGAGGGCGTAAATGTGTCAGAAATGTTTAAAAATTCATTTAAATTGTTTTTATTTAAAAATAGATAAGAAGATGTTTTATAATGACAAGATAAGATGGTAAGAATGATAAGAATAATGTTTTGAACAACATTATTTGAAAGCATTTTTTTCTTCATTTAGGTGAAAAAAATTACCAACTTTTAGGTGTATGCGCTTAATAATAGCAAATAGTAATATTCACTTAGTATAAAATCTTACAAATTAATCTTTTAACTAGTCTTTAATACTCAAAACAAGATTGAGAAAACTATTTGACTAGATTTATGAAAAATGATCTTATTTGCAGTGTGTCTAGTACTTCTCTGGAAGAAAGTGGATCTTTATCATCAATTGTCTGCCTCACCCCGGCTGCTCTAAACATTGGGAGTGTTCCTGTAAAACTGGTCATCGACAACCTTGAGGTCACCACCACGAAAACGTTCCACTACAAGAAAAACCCTGTTATAACTTCTGTGCATCCTCATTGCAGTTTCAGCAGGTATGACAGAATGAACTGACAAAAAGTTATACATTAAGTATCTACTCCACATAGTGTGAACGTTTTGTTGATTGTCTTCTTATGCTGACATTCAGTGGCTCCAAGTTGATGATTGAGGGTCAGAGTCTTGACTCTGCACACAAAACTGTGCTCCAGTATACTTCAAGAAGCTCCCCTTTGCAACCCCGACAACTGGTAAATCTAACACAACTCTAGACAAAAATATTCACAGATGTTGGGACCTCTTGACAAGCTGAAAAGCTAAGCACTAGAACACCAAGCTACCCATAGGATTTATTGACTGTTTGTTTGTTTGTTTAGTTTATTTAGCTGAAACAAGCTATCTGCTGGCAACTACCGTATTTTTCGGACTATAAGTCGCGTTTTTTTTTATTTATTTATTTATTTATTTTTTTTCATTTTTTGGCTGAGGAAGTGACTTATACTCAGGAGTGACTTATGTGTGAAATTATTAACACATTATGATATCATTTCACATGTTATTTTGGTGTTTTGGAGTGACACCGATGGTTTGGTAAACTTATTAGCTTGTTGTTTATGCTATAGTTATCTGAATAACTCTTAATAGCTATGGCCACGTTCACGTTCTGCCTTTGGCAATGTGTGTTCAATTGTATTATTGACTTTTTTATATTGAAATGCATGCTATTAGTTTGTGGCGCTTTCACGCCCACGTGGGGGTGCACTCGCACTTGTTTATGCGAAGAAGAGCGCTCACACGTCAGAAGAAGACGGTCAGCTACACAGCGTCTGAGAGTGAGAGAGAGGGAGAGAGAGAGAGAGAGAGAGAGAGAGAGAGAGAGCTGCGAACCTACGTTCATTGTTTATGCTGTAAAATATCTCTACAGAGTAAGCCTGTCGTAATATGCAATAATTCCATTTAACGCACGATAAATAAAAATGAAGGCGGTAATTTTTCCGCTGCGATTTATTGTCTCACGTGTGTGCGCGCGTGCGACAGACATGCTGTTAAAAGTTCGGATTCCTTGTTACCAACTGCGCAAAATGCATCTTCATTCCAGGTCCGGCAAAAAATAGCGCCGGAGCCAATCATTCCCATTATATCCTATTGTTCAACGTATACCGGCCACGTCAGTGCTCTGGATTGACTGCGGACCATCTCCGCCGTGCCAGTGTTGTTGACGTATGGGCGCTGCTGTCAGGGGTGACATTTCATGAAGGGCGGCTATTTTTCGGCACAACACCGGATATTTACAACGAAGTCCGCCAAAACATTGCTACCGACTTGGCTGCTACGAACAACCACGCTTTGACAACGGACATGATGAACATTGAGTGGCAAATTAAGAGCGCTGTGCTTCAAACTCGTCCTGTTCATGAAAGTCGATTGTCATATGCTGGTGTTGTGCAGTAACGAGCAGACATGATTTTTTTAATGCGCGCACACACTAGATATCTTGAAATAGCAAACTAGATGTGCTACGTCCCATGCCATTGGCTACTTGAGCCCAGAGTGATTATGGGACACATAGTCCATATAGTACATAAATGAATTATAAACTGCCATGACTGAATGGAAGTTAAGAAGGCCAAATCAATCCATACCAGTGACTATAGATAATGCTTCAAATATTGTTAATTCAGTACGTGAAACAGATGGATTCGGAAATAGAATGTCTTGCTCATAATAATAATAATAATACATTTTATTCTTCAGATCAGTAAAAAGTAAGCACATAGATATTATGCACTGAAATGCGTGCTTATATGATGGCAATTTAATTTTTGCTCGTTAGCAAAAAAAAAAAAAAAACCCGAAACAAAAAATACAATTGTTATTTTCTTTTGAGAGCATTACATGTATTGAATCGAATTGAATATCGTGTTCTCCGTATCGAAAATCATACCGAACCGGGACTTAACTGTATCATTGCATCCGTATGGAACACCATAGCAGAAGCTATGAGGGGAAAAGTTTTCATTTGCCTAAATGCTTAAGTTATTAAGTGCAAGTTTATTTATTTTTCTTGAAAAACACATTTAATTTATTCTGTGTTTCTGTGCGGTATTAATATTGTTGTCTTTTACATAAGAGGCATGGTCTATTGTTTTTAGTTGTGATTTCTTAAAAAGTATTTTTGAATTTAAGAGTAAATATTTATCGCGTTTAAATGGGTGAACTTGATCTATTAATATATACTGTATTTTCACTGTGTTATTGTAAACTGGTTTAATAAAAATTGGGGAGGGGCGCAATAATATCGCATATCGCGATAAATTATTGCACACTAAGATTTGTTATCGCGACAGGCCTGCTACAGAGGCAACGCCTGTGTGTATCATCTTTTCTGTTGTTGTTGTGTGTTTTCCACCCGCGATCGGACACTTAGAGCCAGTTGTGTGGTTGTTTGAACGATGTGCTAATGCTAGCGAATGCATGCTAACCGTTTGTGTCACTGCTGTAATTGCACCTAATTATCATTTATTTACGTTGATGCGAACCTGTTTGGTATCGAGGACCAAATTGATTCAGCAAATTATAAGGACGTGCAGCATCTTCATTTGGGAGTTTAGCTCGCTGTATAGCCAGGACTGAGCCGTAGCGTCCTGGTGAGGACATTTTCGCATTTTGTTGTTCATGCACTGTACACTGTACACTTATTCAGCATGTTGTTCTCTATTGTATTTTTATATTAAATTACCTTTCCAGATCACATATCTGTTCTATGTGTTGGATTTTATCAAGTAAATTTTCCCAAAAAATGCGACTTATACTCCGGTGCAACTTATACATGTTTTTTTTCTCTTCGTTGGGCATTTTATGGCTTGTGCGACTTATACTCAGGTGCGACTTGTAGTCCGAAAAATACGGTACATTAAAATTACATTGGAAATTCCGCTTTTTTTTCTTTCATTGTGGCTCATGTCTCTCAAATGTGATCATTTCCTTTCAGGAATGTAACAGCACAGGAAATGCCACACACATGATCTGCCAAGCCCCCGTTTTCCTGTTGGATATGTCGGAAGAAAGGTCAGATGTCGGGGAGCTCTCCATTCACATGGACAGCATGAGAGATGTGTGGAGGAGACGTTTTGACTACCACCCTGACGCCAAAGTTATCCCATTTGAAAATGAAGACAATGTGTTAATCCTTAAACCGGGACAGACCGAAGTTTCGCTGCATGTATGTTTGTACAGTTATTTTAACCCAAACAGCTCTCAGTAGTGACTAATAATAACCTATAAATATCATTTTAATACAGCATCAAAAACTGAACACGGTAAACCTGTGTATGAAGATCAACATGACAATTGGAGATGTGGATTGTAACGCCAAGGTTCTGATGAATGAGCTGACTTGCAGGATTCCCAAGAACCAAGCGATCCCCAGCGAGGGATTGCCTGTCAGGGTAAGATTATCAAGGACATTTCCTTGGAAATAAATTAAACATCCACAAAACTCAATACATAATCCAATTCATATTAACTATCTCATTGAGAGGGGGAAAGTACAGCAAAATGTACATAATGTTATGTTTAATGACTCTACACCGTCTACTACTCTAGGTCACTGTGAATGGTGAATCCCACGATGTGGGCACTGTCCTCTATGAGGACTATAATCACGACGCAATTATCGCTGCCATTGTCTTGGGTATCATCTTTGCCTCGATGGCAGGCGCCGGAATCGCCTTAGTTGTGATGATTCATTTGAGGAAGAAGAAGCGAGGTGAGGCATCGGAGTGTAGTACGCACTTGGCACAATTTCTGCTTTGGTGACGTTTCACTGCCCCTTTTTATATTTGCGCTTTCAGCAGTCATCGAGAATCGTTTAAGTGCCAGGCTTTCGATGAACCGCATGGGCAGCCAAAGTGAAATGTCGCCGACGGGTGACTATAGGCAGGGTGAGACACTGGCTACACGGATATGAGAAAAACTAACAGAAATGTGACTGAGTGGATTGAACCTTGGCTCTGGTCTTCCTGTGTGGAATTTGCTTTATTTCCCCATGTTGTGAGGAATACAAAAGGAGAAAGGTTTCAACTTACCCTGGAAAACTTCCTAAAGTCCATCTGTGTGCGTGTGTTCCAAAAGGTTCCAGCCAAACATCTGCTTCAGGAGGCATTGCCTTTCAAGGTCCGCTGTATGCCGCCAGTTACGACCACCTTGTCGTCCCGTTGATCCCTCAGGACAGCGTCTCAATGATCAGCCTCAATTCGGACCTGCTTGAGGAGGTCAAAGACGTCCTCATCCCTGCAGAGATGCTCAGAATTGAAACAAGCAAGAGCATTGGGCAAGGTAATGCATCTGGGTCTCTAGAAAGGGAACAAAATGAGAAGCTACTCACATTCCATATCATTTTTCTTCTCATGCAGGTCACTTTGGGACCGTATACCATGGATATCTGAAGGACAGCAAAAAGCAAGAGATGCACTGTGCTGTTAAATCGCTGAATCGTATGTAAACAGTTTTATAATCATGAATTTTTAAACTTGTTTCTTAACTCAGGCCTTAATGTGTCAACAGGTATCACAGATTTAAAGGAAGTGGATCAGTTTCTCAGGGAGGGAATCATAATGAAGGGCTTTCACCATCCCAACATTCTGTCACTTCTCGGCATCATGCTACCCAAAGAAGGGCTCCCTCTGGTGGTCCTCCCGTACATGAAGCACGGCGACGTGCGGCATTTTATCCGCTCGCCGCAGAGGGTAATGTTTCACAATCAAACTTCCTGTGACCTTTTAACTGTCAGTGTTTGCTCAGCAAAAATAAGAATGTGCGTGTGTGTGTGTTTCTTACACACAGAATCCAACTGTAAAAGACCTAATAGGCTTTGGACTGCAGGTTGCCAAGGGGATGCAGTATTTAGCAAAGAAGAAATTTGTGCACAGAGACCTAGCAGCTCGCAATTGCATGTAAGTGTAAAATTTACTTCACATACTGGATACAATACAGAAGATAGTTATTTGTCTTTACTCAAAAAGTGAACAAATCTCTATGTTAGCTGTCTAGAAATAATATTAATATACAAAAGACCCCAGTGTAAATGTCAACTAATACATAAGATAGAAGAAACAGCAAGCAGCAGTTTTCGCAGGTTTTCTATTGGGTTCAGGTCTGGAGATTGAATAGGCTGATTCTTTCTGTATTTTGATTCAGCCTGTTCAACTACTTTAATTGTTGATGCATGTCTTTGGGTCACTGTCATGCTGGAAGACCCTTTTCAGTTCTGGTGCTGAGAAAAAGAGGTGTTCATCCAAGTTTTGACCATACATGGCTTTCTAATAGTGTGAGGTTAGCCTGTTCCTATTTCAGAAAAACAACATGTTTCTATTAGGGCTGTCAAATGATTTAAATTTTTAATCGAGTTAATCACAGCTTAAAAATTAATTATTCGTAATTAATCGCAATTCAAACCATCTGTAAAATATGCCATATTTTTCTGTAAATTATTGTTGGAATGGAAAGATGTGACACAAGATGGATATATACATTCAACATACTGTACATAAGTACTGTATTTGTTTATTATAACAATGAATCAACAAGATGGCATTGACATTAACATTGTGTTAAACAGATCCATAGATAGAAAGACTTGTAGTTCTTAAAAGATAAATGTTAGTACAAGTTATAGAAATTTTATATTAAAACCCCTCTTAATGTTTTCGTTTTAATAAAATTCATAACATTTTAAATCAAAAAATAAACTAGTAGCTCGCCATTGTTGATGTAAATAATTACACAATGCTCATGTGCTTAAACCCATAAAATCAGTCGCACCAAAGCGCCAGCAGAGGGAGACAAAAAACACAAGGGACAAGTGGACATGACACTGCTGTCATTTTAATCTGTTTGAGCGGGGCATGTGCGTTAATTGCGTCAAATATTTTAACGTGATTAATTTAAAAAAACAATTACCGCCCGTTAATGCGATAATTTTGACAGCCCTAGTTTCTATTGGTGGGATGGGTTTTTGTAGGTCATGCTTTTGTCTTAAACCTCCAAACATAGCGTGTCAAGTTTCATTGGACCACAGCACTTTTCCCATAACCTTCTCTCATCTTAAGGAGTCCAAATTGTGTTATGATCATTGGAAAGTTTCCGCCTCACTTAGCATTTTCATGATCATCCTTAGTCTATGGACAAGATCTTGCAGTAAGCTCAAGAATGGTCATTTTGTGGGTCTTTAACTCCTAATAGTTGTCATCTTTTGCATCCCACCCCAACTAAAGTCTTCAATCCTGCCTTGACATATTCTGATAGCCTTTCCTTTTGTGATAAAAGGATAGGAAAGGAAGTGATGGCTTAATTTATACACACAACGAGTTAAGTGGAAAAAGCATTGGTCATTGTTTGGGTGTGCACAGTTGTGTACAAAATTGTAACTCACCAATATGTGGGACAGAGAATTCAGGCTAATATGTAGGAAATCAGACACCTTTTAACTTTGTGAGATTAAAAACCTTTAAAAACTTATCATGTTTCTCATGTGGTCTTCATTCACTTTTGAGGTTGGATGAGACCTTCACCGTCAAGGTGGCAGACTTCGGCATGGCACGTGACATTTATGACAAGGAGTACTATAGTATTCAAGACCACAGGAGGGCCAAGTTACCCGTCAAGTGGATGGCTATTGAAAGCTTACAGACACAGAAGTTCACGACCAAATCTGACGTAGTGAGTAGATCATTTGAACACATCTTGTTTCAAAAATACATTGAAAGTGCTTACAGTGATGTTGTATTTTATGACATTCTCACAGTGGTCCTATGGTGTGTTGATGTGGGAGCTTATGACCAGAGGGGCCAGTCCATACCCAGAAGTAGACCCTTATGACATCACGCACTACTTACTGAGGGGCCGTCGGCTACCTCAGCCACAGTATTGCCCTGATAGGCTGTAAGACGCTCCTCCTATAACCTCTAAATCATGATTTTGTCTTGTTTGTAAGCCTGTTGCGATATGCAATAAGTCAATTTATCACACGTTAAATAAAAATACGGGTGGTAACTTTCTCAGCTGCGATTTATCACCGTGTGCTTGCGTGCATACATTTGTGCATGCGTGTTGATTGCATATGAGACTGCACAGATATTTATTGGTCATCAACATGCCATAGAATTAAAGTTCAGTCCTACAAAATAAGGAAACACATTTATATTTTGGGTGTCAAACGATTAAAATTTTTAATCGAGTTAATTACAGCTTAAAAATAAATTAATCGTAATTAATCGCAATTAATCGCAATTCAAAGCTTCTATAAAATATGCCATATTTTTCTGTAAATTATTGTTGGAATGGAAAGATATATACATTCAACATACGGTACATAAGTACTGTATTTCTTTATTATAACAATAAATCAACAAGATGGCATTACCATTATTAACATTCTGTTAAAGCGATCCATGGATAGAAAGACTTGTAGTTCTTAAAAGATAAATGTTAGTACAAGTTATAGAAATTTTATATTAAAACCCCTCTTCATGTTTTCGTTTTAATAAAATTTGTAAAATTTTCAATCAAAAAATAAACTAGTAGCCCGCTATTGTTGATGTCAATAATTACTTACACAATGCTCATGGGTGCTGAAACCTATAAAATCAGTCGCACCCAAGCGCCAGCAGAGGGTGGCAAAACTCCGAAAAGCACAACAAGTACACCTTTCACTCTGCTGTTATTTTAATCTGTTTGAGCGGGGCATTTGTGCGTTAATTGCGTCAAATACGGGATTAATTAAAAAAATTAATTACCGCTCGTTAACACGATAATTTTGACAGCCCTAATTTATATTAAACATTGTTAAACATTAGCATTGCTAAATTGAGGCTAATGGAAAAAAGACAACGTACTAATCACTTTATCCTGCTATAAAATATTGGCAGTCTTTTCAAAAACCCAAAATTGTGGTTAAAAGGTGACACTTCAAATATGAAAACTCTCTGGACTTCAACATTTGCTATTTTTACTTTTTTTTTTTTTTTTTTTTTTTTTAACGGCATGTAAAGCTTACTGTTGGCATTGGGTTTCTCCCCTATTTCATATTCTGCACTTAGCTAGCTTTCAAATGACTCGTTATGCATTGTTTTTTCAATATTTATTATTTTTAATATAGTCTGCGTTTTATTTATGAATAACAATTTATGGCATCTGAATGGGTGATTTATTAGGATGTATACTACATTAGTGGTTGAATTGGTAAAAAAAAAAAATAACAATAATATTGAATATTGGCAATAATTTCTGAGACGATATATCTCCTACTAAAATTTGTTATCGCGACAGGCCTACTTCTTTGCGCAATCACCTCTCACACATTCATTCCACAGGTATTCCATCATGTTGGCATGTTGGAACCCGGAGCCCGAACATAGACCAACGTTCAACAACTTGGTCGCAGACGTGCAGAACATCCTGTCCTGTCTCACCGGAGAGCACTACATCAACTTGAAGGTCAACTATGTCAACTTAGACCAGGCCAGGGCTTACCCCTCACTGACTGCATCTGCAGACGAAGCCGAGGGCTCAGAGTCGGACACAAGCGGTCAAGATGGGAACAGGGAAAACCTCTAAAAGCTATGAAAATGATACGATTCAGCTCCTCAGAGTTACAAAGAGAGACTTACTGGGAGTTCTTTTATTTATTGTGTGCTTTTTGGACTGAAATACACTGTAAACTATGTACTATTTGACTAAGGGTGGATTTACACTGCAAGGTTTAAGAGACACAATTGTGAAACGTGGATAAAAGTATAAAATATGCAGGGAAAAAGAAAAGGGACGTCAGCCCAGGCAGATTAAACACAAACAAGCATATACATATTTGTTAAAATGCATCATTGTTTACTTCCACATTCACTCTCGAAAGATTATTTACATGCTAATCTGTCTCTAAAATGTACAGAAATGAAAATTTAGATTTCACAATTAAATTTGAATTAGCTACTTGGACCTCTACTGTGAATCCAGTCTATAATTGGTAGGACAGTGTGATTTCATCCTGTTACAACAAATAATTTTGAGTAAGATAAAGCTTGAAATTTACACACTCATAAAACAGAGGAAAATATAACTGATGCCAAATGAATGTTAACTTTAGTGTTGGTGTAGATTTTTAGTCTGTTTTTGCTGTTTACGCTGGCATTATATGTTAACTTATGCTCAGGGGACAACTTTTGTGTATGCAATGAATAATTTCTCTGAACATGTGAAACTAGTGCACTGGATAAAGATGAACTCATCGTCTTTTTGTAGTATGGCTTTTACATTACCAGGCTGAAGGATTCTCAAAAGGGGGCCACGGGTGAGGACACTCAGTTATTTCAAGTAGTAGCTTTGGGGTCTGTAAAATATTTTGGAATAAAGTACATAATATCATTTAAGTGCACAGCTACATATCGACCCTTTCTGAAAATAATCGCCTGTCTTTTTTTTTTTTTTTTTTCGATTGCTGCTAAGTCAGCCCTTTCAGTCAAAATGGATTTGAAATATGGATGATGGATGAAGGATGATGTTAGTCCGTAGCAGTTAATTTCTCCCATAGATTTTTCACAATGTTTCATGGTCCAAAAAATGTAATAATTACATTGAATTCTCAAACAAATCTCTCCTGAGACAATCCTTCCTGTCGATATGCGGGACAGCTTTCTTACTTTTATCAACTAAATCCGGAGTTATATATGCTGCGTGCATGTGTTTGTGAATAGCTCCTCTTGATGTGGCGGCCCACTGCTTCTAGGGGAGGTGCAGTATGTGCCCGATGTGACCTGTCAATACCATTATGAAGTCTATGGCAAGTCCTTCCAGTCTAAATGAATTGGACGTCTATCATTGGCAAGTGCAGGCATATAGAATATATATATATATATATATATATATATATATATATATATATATATATATATATATATGTATATATAGTAGGGCTGTCAAAATTATCACGTTAACGGGCATTGATTAATTTTTTAAATTAATCACGTTAAAATTTTTGACGCAATTAACGCACTCCCCCCGCTCAGACAGATTTAAATGACAGTACAGTGAACAGCTTGTTAATTGTGTTTTATGGAGTTTTGCCGCCCTCTGCTGGTGCTTGGGTGCGACTGATTTTATAGGCTTCAGCACCCATGAGCATTGTGTAAGTAATTATTGACATCAACAATGGCGGGCTACTAGTTTATTTTTTGATAGAAAATTTTACAAATTTTATTAAAACGAAAACTTTAAGAGGGGTTTTAATATAAAATTTCTATAACTTGTACTAACATTTTTCTTTTAAGAACTACAAGTCTTTCTATCCATGGATCGCTTTAACAGAATGTTAGTAATGTTAATGCCATCTTGTTGATTTATTGTTATAATAAACAAATAGTCCTTATGTACTGTATTTTGAATGTATATATCCATCTTGTGTCTTATCTTAAATATGGCATATTTTATAGATGGTTTGAATTGCGACTAATTGCGATTAATTACGATTAATTAATTTTTAAGCTGTAATTAACTCGATTAAAAATTTTAATCGTTTGACAGCCCTAATATATATATATATATATATATATATATATAATGTCCAAACTGAGTACTGCTTGTCATTTTCCCTCCAAAATGTCATGTGACTTGTTAAAGGAGTGCTGTCAGCATTGCTGCAGAGATTGAAGAGGTGGGGGGGGTCAGCCTGTTAGTGGTCAGACCATAAATCGCACTCTACATCAAATTGGTGTGATTGGCTGTCACCCCAGGAGAAAGTCTCTTCTGAAGATGGTATACAAGAAAGCCTGCAAACAGTTTGCTGAAGACATGTCAACAAAGCACATGGATTACTGGAACCATGTCCTAAAAAATTGATTCTGTGATTAAGCGCGATATTACGTCGAGTAAATTGTGATAGGAATTGTATCGCCAGATATGAAGCAATGCACACCCCTAATGTAGATGATTTTTTTTTGTTTTTTAATTTTCTATATATACTGTTATTTCTTATTGTATTTTATCTTAGTTTTTATTTTAGAATTTTCACATTTTCAGCTGCATTTTTTCCGAATAAATTTTCTATACATATTTAGTACTTTTATATAATACTATTTTTTGGGGATATCCCAATCCGATCGCATATTAAGTCCGAGTCACCTGATTTTGAGAATCTGCCGATACCTAGTCCCGAGGAAAGAAAAAACGTCTTTAAAATTGATTTTTTTTTTTTTTTTAACTGAAGTTCCAAACATGTTACAGTACTGTACTGTTTAAAGTACTCCCCTTTCCACTTTTTCCGGGAGTGTTGCGGAGTACAAAACATATATTTTTGTTTCTTTTGGTAATGCCATTGTATTTCTGGATTATTCTGCTACTTTTTAGCCCTGTTTTTTTTATTTTTTTTATTTTTTTTTTAATTAAAAACCTGAATCTTTTCACCCAATTCCGATCCTCTGAAAAATGGCCCGATTTCCGGTCACATTATCGGATCAGGGACATTCCTACTATTTTTATGTACTTATGCATTCCTCCAATGTTTTTATATAGATTTGTTAAATGTAAATCCAGGCGTCGACGGTCCAACTTGGGCTTGTGCATGGTTTGTGAAGTTTTGGCAGTTCCATTTATCAGAGCTAGAAGGCACCCTAGTACTTCCATGGATGTTACTACAGTTATGCTGCCGCAGTGTTGCGCCTCACTACGTCAAACATACAGTAAAGGTGTTACACAAACACCTCTAAGAATCCCTAATTTGTTAAAACGCTCAAACAACTGACCTTTAGGTCTATATATTGTTGTGATTACTTTAAATGCTAATTTTATTATTGTGATTTTTTTTTTCAAAGCTAATTCAACAAAAATAGGCTTTATTTTTCCCCAGCAGTACTTTTTGCTGCCCTGGCTGCATTGACTCTGTTCTATAAATCATGTTTTTAACTGTCACACCTCATGTGTAATTAGTATTTCTGCACATTTCTTTAAGACTGTTTTCTCCCTAATATTTGCATCCTCTCATAAATCTTGAATAAAGTGGAAAACCTGCAGCTCCAAGTTGAAGACGAGATAATAAATGTATTTTGATAGTGAAGATAAAAATAAATAGAAAGACGTCAGCAGCTCCAAATAAAGTGAATGCTCAAGTATGATGGCACAGGTCAACGATGGGACCTTTTGTCCTGGTGGAACCACAGTGAAAAACAACATGCTTTGGATTAACATGTGTATGGAGGATTTGTTGGCCCCTCTATGAATAATTGACGTATCTAAAAATAGTTTTCTATGTACGTATACAGAATATACTGCATATGCCTTGCCTCCAGGAATTGGTACTGGTTTTGTTTTCAGGGTGGAGCAGGTTGTATAAATATTGCGATACTTCTTCTAAATAATTGATTACAGGGAATGATGGTGAACAAATGGTTGGGATGTTGGGTCCCACAAGTTTGAGATTCAGGGGCTGAATTTCATGCCTTGCTATGTTAAATTTGAATCTATTCTCAGTACTTTGACTTCCGCGCACATTCCAAAAACAGGCATGTAAGACCCTCAGTTGTCCATATGTGTGAATGACAGCTTGAAATTCTTTTTATCAATGCGCACTGTCATCGAAAGACATTTGCATTTCCATTAACTCGTTGGATGAAACGTGACCATTCGTGCCAATTTTCCAAATTACAGTAAATGGATTGGATGTCTATCATTGCCAATGGTAAGCAATGAGGTAAAAAAAAAAAAAAAAAAAAAAATCACAGGTCTTTTGCCAGTAGTAATAGATTTGTTAACAACTTTAAACTGGTGGAGCTGGGGTGTTTATTATGTATTTATTGTTTTAAATTGTATTGTTTTTTTGTTCAATCATTACATTTATATGTTTGTAATATATTTTTTTATTTTTGTATCATATAATAATAATTGATTAATAATACTGGACAACGATAATTGCATTAGTTTTTTTTTTTTTTTTTCTTTTCTATAGATGTATATGTTTCTTTTGGTCGCTAATTACAAATTTGCCAACTGATTTTCTCTGTATGTTTTGGTGCTCAATTAAATGGGCAGTTTTTCAGTAATGTACTAATGGTTTGAAGCGATTCTTCTCATATTTTCACCCAATACCAGGGTGCGGCGGGGGTGCTGGGGGTGGTCTTGGGTGGGGGTTGGTCAGGGCCCTGGTGCTTCTCTCGCCCTGCGGCTGGTGGTTCTGCCTCTTAACTCGCGCACTCTTCCCTTTGGACTGTAAACATCTTTCAACCTGGCACCTACTGCACATACTCATTCATGCCTCCGGGAAAGGTCAGAACACGGCCGTACAGTCCCGAGCTGGCTCCCCCTTGATTTACATGCATCACACACCGAGGTTGTGGGATGGATGGGATTTGATTTGTTACATCACGGTTGCCTCCTCATGGCAGGCCCCACCATTCCTGCACCTCTTTTAACGCACCTAACATCATAACGCATAACATCATATTCTGGGTAGGCTGGGTAGAACTTGCGACAGTCCCACTGCCCTAAGGTGGGCTCTCCTATTTTAATGCATACACTGCACTACCCTCCCCACACAATCCCATCACGGTGCTTGGTAATGGCTGCTCGGGGACCTGGCAGCCACAGTAACAGGGGCGGTAGGTGGGTCCCACACTTTTTCTATATGGCGTGGCTCCCGGGGTGGGGCCTCCTCTTTGCCTGGGCTGTCGGCTGCAGGGATCGGGACTCCGATCCCGCACTGCCTCTGGGTGGGAATCCTGCCCTGCCCTGGGCTTGGTGGGCCTTTGGGGGTCCCGCGGCACGCCGTGCCGGTTGGGGGGCGTGGATGGCCTGGGGGATCACCCTGGATCCCGGGGGATGACTGCGGCCTCCTTGCTGGGCTGCAGGGAGGAGGGATGGGCTGAGCTGGCTCGCCCCCCCAATTGGCTGGGGAAGGACCGTGGCCCTGGGGCGGCTCCTGCGCAGCATTTCCACTAGTCTGCAGAACTATCACATGTGCAATTAGACACACTCAAGTGGAAAAAGTCAGTGTCAGGAATAGCGATCAGACAGCATAGAACAGGATGCCAACATACTCTTACTCACAAGGGATTCACACAAATACTTGGTTCTACACGACGCATGGCGGATTCCACCCCTCCCAATCACTTTTCTTTCAGACCCCCCCCCTCCCACCACCACCTTCTCCTTGGTCATCAGGTCGCCCACACAGTGTCAAACGGAAATACAACTAGCTAACGATATCACCAACATATTCATAGTTTGTGTAGGCATTCAATGTATTTCTTGTTGTTGTTTGTGTGCTTTTTCTGTCTCCATCTTCTTCTTTTCTTCTGTCCCCCCATAAACCCTTCCTGTTCGCTGCTTTCTCCTAATAAATGAGGCACAATGAATGATCACAATGGGAGGACATACTTCCATGTTATACGTACATCAAAACTGTTGAGACCAATCGGACACTCAAATTTCCATTCTCTGTGTCAAGCAGGCACAGGTTTAAAAAATTATAGAAAAATAAAAATAAAATTTTAAACAACATTAATTAATTATGTTTTTAGAATTACTTCTAACATGGCTCTCAATGGTTGAACTGAGATTTTCCCATTTTTAAAGTCACTTGTGAGCATGTAAAAGTTGTTATTGTTGTTAAAGTTGTTATTGTGCTTCAAGATAATCCGCCACTAGCGACTAGAACTCAGATGAAAAGGACATTATGTGATCGCTCTGTTTCAGAGTACAAACAGATAATTCAGCCTATATTTGCATCCATGTCATCTAATTATGAAGGAATAATGTCCGGCCTTGCTGTTAATGACGAGTTTGTTGATCGTGTTATGTTTACGCTTTGTACAACCCTCGATGTCGTCGCTCCCCCCAAATTAAAGTTTGTCAAGCCGAGACGAGCCTCTCCCTGGTATAATGCTGAAACACACTCTCTTAAACAATCGACACGTAAATTAGAAAGACTTTGGCGCCGTTCCAACACAGAGCACACTCTCTCTGCCTGGAAACACATTTTAGTGACATATAAGCAGGCTTTGCGTACGGCTAAAACCAGATATAACTCATCCTTAATAGATGAAAACAAAAATAATCCTAGGTTTCTGTTCAGCACTGTAGCAAGGCTGACAAACAGTCACAGCTCAATAGAACCTTATATCCCAACCACCCTTAGCTGTGATGACTTCCTAAAAATTTTTAACAATAAAATCGCAACTATTAGAAATAAAATAAATGAATCACTTCCAGTTATTAGGTCTGATAAAGTGCAGACAAAGAATTCAGAATCTCCTTTAAACCCCTCTAAAATATTAAATAACTTTACCACTGTAGACCAAATTGTTGTAATTTCAATTATAATGTCCTCCAAACCATCAACGTGCCTCCTAGACCCAATCCCAACCAAACTTTTTAAAGAGACCCTGCCTCTAACTATTGACATTATCTTAAATATAATAAATACCTCATTAGTTACTGGCTACGTGCCACAGTCCTTTAAATATGCAGTTATTAAACCGCTCTTGAAAAAACCTACTCTTGATCCTGATATTTTGGCCAATTATAGACCTATTTGTAACTTACCATTTCTCTCCAAAGTCCTTGAAAGAGTGGTAAGTAAACAGCTCTGTCAGCACCTACAGGACAATAGTTTATTTGAACATTTCCAGTCTGGCTTTCGAGCTCATCATAGCACTGAAACTGCATTAATTAAAATAACTAATGACTTGTTACTTGCCGCTGACGTTGAATTAGTCTCGATCCTGGTTCTGTTGGACCTGAGTGCAGCCTTTGACACAATCGACCATAATATCTTATTGCAGAGACTAGAATGTGACATAGGCATTAGAGGAGCAGCCCTCTGCTGGTTTAAATCATATTTATCTAATAGGTACCAGTTTGTCAATGTAAACCAGCAATCATCATCGTACTCTAGAGTTAGTTATGGTGTGCCGCAAGGATCGATCCTCGGGCCCATCTTGTTTACGCTGTATATGCTTCCTCTAGGTAATATCATCAGAAAACATAGCATTAACTTTCATTGTTACGCTGACGACACACAACTGTATTTATCAATTAAACCTGAGCAGGTCAGGCAAGTGGAAAAACTAAGCACCTGCGTCCGAGATATAAATACCTGGATGAGCACTAACTATCTTCTACTTAACCCTGAAAAGACAGAAGTCCTTATAATAGGCCCGAAAAGTGTGAGAGACTCTTTAGCTGCCCAGATAGTCACTCTGGACAATGTAAGTGTAGCCTCCAGCACCACAGTTAAAAACCTAGGAGTTTTATTTGACCCTGACTTATCGTTTAAAGCACACATTAAACAAACCTGTTGAACGGCTTTCTTTCACCTGCGCAACATCGCCAAAATTAGAAATATTTTATCTAAAAGCGATGCAGAAAAATTCATTCACGCGTTCGTTACATCGAGATTGGATTACTGTAACTCCCTACTTGCAGCTTGTCCTAAAAGTTCTCTAAAAGGTCTTCAGCTAGTCCAAAACGCAGCAGCAAGACTTTTAACAGGAACCAATAGAAGAGAGCACATCACCCCTGTGCTCCAGGCACTTCACTGGCTTCCAGTCGAGTTTAGAATTAAATTTAAAATACTCCTTCTTACATTTAAGACCATTAATGGGTTGGGGCCATCTTATCTCACCGATGCTCTGGTTCCATACCGCCCCAACAGAACACTCCGATCTCAGAATGCAGGTCTACTGGTAGTTCCCAGGGTTTATAAAAGTACTGTCGGAGCTAGAGCCTTTAGCCACCAAGCCCCTGTTTTATGGAATCAGCTTCCAGCTAGTATTAAAGAAGCCGAGACAGTCTGCACATTTATGATTAGATTAAAAACGTTCCTATTCGACAAAGCTTATGGTTAGGCTAGTTGAAGTCGGAGTAGACTCACAGTTTAGTCTAAGTTGCACAAGAAGCTATAATGCTGGGGGAAGTACAGCCGCTGAGTTCTATCTTCTTTTCTTACTCTACCTACCACTTGCCTTACTTTATTTCTATTTTCCAATGTTAATATCTAGTTGTCTAGTCTCTTCATCACTAGTCACCCGGTGTCCCCTTTCCCCCCCTCCTCTCTGGGGAGGGGCTATTTTTCAGCTGCAGCCTCCTGACTGTCCGGACCCCTGGCTGGATAGACGTCCTCGCTGCTACCCCCGTCTCATCTGGCTAGATGGACCTCTTCTTGCTCCTTTACTCCACTGCATTTTTACGGACCGTAATTTCGCCTGCTAATTCCCATTAGCAGTTCTGGGGTTCCTGTCTATCCGTCCTGGGAGTGGATCTCTCCTGACTGTGGTACTCCCTGAGGTTTCTTATTTTTCTCCCAATTGACTCTGGAGTTTTTGGAGTTTTTCCTTGCTGGCATGGAGGGTCTTAAGGATAGGGGATACCCAGGACTTGAACTGTATCTATTCATCTTTGTTGCTTCATTTCTAATTGTGTATCATATTGCCTCTGTAAAGTCCTTTGAGACATCTGTTGTGATTGAGGGCTATACAAATAAAATTGAATTGAATTATTGTTTTGATTCTATGTTTACAACAGATACCCTGCTGTCCACCTATTAGCTAAATAAGAGATAGGCTCTTTGTCTTTGTCCAGGTTTCCTGCACTATGTACACTCCGTAAACTAAGGTTGCAGAAATAAGACAAGGATATGCATAGGCCTATACGTTGTGCACTTGTGCCAACAGTACGTTTGCTAATAGTACAAGAATGTGGCGCTACTTACTTTTACTCAACTTTAGTTACTTGTACTACAATTACGTGCACTCGTGCTTACCCGTACTGTACTACAAGAATGTGTACTTGTATTACAAGTACGTGTACTTGTGTGTACCTGTACTGTACAACAAGAATGTGTACTTGTACTACATGTACATGTACTTGCGTGTACTACAAGAACTTGTACCTTGAGTTGACATTAACACAGAATAAATGCAGGCAGCATTGCACTTAATGATATCACCACAAGCAATCTAAACCACTTGACACACACACGCACACAAGTGGCCAGCCCAGTATGAGCAATAGCTGAAAAGGCTGAGGGCAGACCCCTAAAGCCTCTTCAAATATTAATTTTGTTGTCTTTGTGTGTCCATGTTGATAAATATTTTACACTAGCACACAACAGCTAAGCTACACACAGCAGTGATTTTTGTTGTTGTTGTTGTTTTTTTAAATATAATTCATACAAAAATGTGGGCAATCCCCTACTCCTTCAGACTGTTAACTCATTGGCTGCCATTGACAGCAATAGATGTCCAAGTTTGAAGCTTCTTTGAATTACCGAAAATAGTAACTTATCCTAGTATATAGGTTTACCAACTCTATGAAATTTGGGAAAGATGATTAAAATTGTCAATGTTATAAAATAAGGCTTCCAAATTGCAAAATGCAGCAACTGTTTGTTGACTTTTGCACTGAATATGTTTATGCCAGCTATCAGTATAGGTAGATGGATCCAATGGATTTTAATGGCGACATCCTATCCAGTTTTATTATATCTCTAGAGTAAACTGGCAGACTGGTGTGTAACAAGGCACAGGCCAGAATGTTGCTGTTGATAAATGACTTATTTCTGTGCGGCCCGTTAGCAAATGCGTCACGGACCGGTACCGGTCCCCAGCCCGGTGGTTGGGTACCACTGTGTTAACCCACTTAAAACTGCACAATCAAACAATGTACAGTTATGAAGGTTGGCTAGATATTGTCACGCCAACCAGATACGTGTTTTCTGCGGGAAATATTTTTCTCTCTTTAGCAAAACACTTTAAACTTGGATAATGGCTTTTTCGTGGTCAGGTTGTTACTGCTGAGGATTCAAAGCTTGGATTTTTCATTCATAATTTTTAAGATTTTATAATTATTTTTTTTTTTTTTTTTTTTTTAATGAACTGAGTGTACCGTTACACCCTTACTAGATGGGGATATTAAAGTGTACTCATCGGTGAAATCAAAAATAATTCTCTAACACTGCTCATGTTCCACTGGCATGGGCGTTTATATTTGTCAACTGGAATTCAGCCGTTTAATCCCACCAACAAATTAATTCAAGACTTGTCCAGCTGTTTTCTGGAATTCAAATTTGTTAAGCACGACTGCTGGATTTCCAGCAGATCGTGGTTACAGCACTATAACAACATTTTTCGACATACGAATCTATCGTGACAGCTGTTGACTAAACATAATTTTTTAATGCTTGCCCCACTACATTTCCCACCATGTTTATCCTTATTTATGGCTGTTTTAAACCAAATTCCACAGAGACGTCAAAAGAAAGAACATGTCGCTTGGGATCACGCCACCTACAAACAAGCAGTGTGCAAGGTCATGTTTGCACGCTTTAAGGAACTGGACTGACCTCAGGCAAACACGTGGAAGAAAACCTGCTCCCTCGCCACCATTCCATCGGGCATTGTGAACACATTCTCTAGAATATATGGAAAAAGCGATGGCAGTTGTACCAGTGGAGTTCATGCAGGTGTCAAACTTGTAATAACGAAATACCCACACGGTTAAAGAGCATACGACAGGAGAAAAAAAGTCTTAAATGGCATTATTATGTGAATTAGAATCATATTTTGAGACGATTCGACTATATACAACAATTTAGCAAAGCGCAGATGACGAGAAATTAGTCTTTTAATCTGCCATTTAGCAACGCCTACCTTTATAGGGCTTTAGCGTCCCCAACAGGTGGATGACGTCAGTGGTAGACTGGGCTCATCGGTTTTACTATTCAGCCCATTGAGGGGGAATTATTCAGAACGAGGAAAACGCGACGAAGAGAGCCGCAAAAATGTCATTGTTTCAGTCTCTGTACTCCAATATTTTTACAGGATATTCTTTTTATCCAAGTATTTTTCCCCAATATCTATATAAATGGCATGAGAAGGACCAGTCAGCCCATTGAGGGGGAATTATTCAGAACGAGGAAAACGCGACGAAGAGAGCTGCAAAATGTCATTGTTTCTGTCTCTTCAATATTTTTACAGGATATTCTTTTTATCCAAGTATTTTCCCCAATTGCTAAATAAATGGCATGGTCATGACAAATAACGGTCTTGTGCTAAATGGAATATGAAATAATAAAAATGCATTTATTCAGGACGACATGGCAAAATTACTCCATAAAGGTCAAAACTGTCGACTTCACTATTACTGTCGCACCTCCCGAACGATATTTTATGACACCTAAATCGGACATATATCATTTCCATTCCCCGGCTTCGGAGAATGTAAACAAACCAAAAGGCGTGACCGCTAGCCGACATGCTAACCCGAACCGAGTGATGTTTCAAAGTCTTCGAAGCGGAAGATCACACTAACTAGCCTCAATTATTTGACATGACGACTGGGTTGTCAATTGTCTTCGCGGATCGGCAAACCGCCCGGCGGAGAGCAATTTAAGGTTCGTTCCCCAGAGGAGGGTGGCTGCAGTTGTTGTGCAGCTAACGTGCTGCTAATTTACATGAGGAGAGCTTTTTACATGCCTATCAATGATCAAACGTAAGTAGTCCTTTATTTAAAGAAAGTTTGTAGTGTTTACTTTGTAATCGCTGTATTCGTATTTGACATAATACAAAACCTGATGTTTACTCACTTCCTCGTAAGTCAAATGGTCCCACAGTAAATATCCACAGTGAATGGGAACCTTTTGAAACTCCAAAAAGGCGCATACGCCTCTCCCTCATACAGAATGATTTTTCTGCAGCCGTTTGGCTGGCGTGATGTGAAAAATAAACGTATTAATCCGCAAAATCAGCTGAATCCTTCGTCCTCATACACAACAGTACGCTGTATAGTGAAGAGGACGTCTTCTACCGTACACGTCACAGCGTCCTCCTCCTCAATGCAAGACCGAAGCCGGAAGTCACTCATTTTCATGGCGCGGGATTAAAAAAAGTAAATAAATATAGGGATCGCTTCCACACACATCCAAGCGGTCCATATCATTCAGGAGCATAAAATACCGCATGTATTATGAAATAAACATGCTTTTTCGTGTCACATGCACTTTAAAGTTTGTTCTAAAGCTTCAGTTTTTCTTGTATTTCCTTTCATCATTCTTTTTGTGTGGCTACAGTATTATAAACACCTTTTTTTAATACATAAAAAAGTGAACTCTACTTTTGTGCGTGTTTTCTCGGGTGGATTTAGTAGACTAAACTTTCAGTGACCAGTATGAGCGACTGTGAGTGCTGCATTACACATTTGAACACACCTGCTCCCTATGCACACCTGGACCTAGTAACACTAATGAGTCACGTGACATTTTGGAGGGAAAATAACAAGCAGTACTCAATTTGGACATTTAGGGATGTAGTTTCTATGGGGTGTACTCACTTTTGTTGCCAGGGGTTTAGATATTAATGGTTATATTTTGAGTTATTTTGAGGGGAAAATAAATTAACTCTATTATATTAGCTGCACACAGACTACTTTTCATTGTGTCAAAGTGTCATTTTGTTAGTGTTGTCCCATGAAAAGATATACTTAAATATCTGCAGAAAAGTGAGGGGTGTACTTAGTTTTGTGACACACTGTACGTACGTAAACAGTACATGAAATGTGAAATAGTATTTTACATCAAGCGAAAAAATTCTTAGGAGGTTGAAAAAAAACAGTGAATTGTTTTCTACTGATGATAATCATAAAGCCAGCATAGAAGACAGTATAGTTGTTGATGGAGTGGCAGAAAGTCCAACTAAATTTAAAATGGCGCCGATTTGCGCTTCAACACGAAATTGCAAAGCTGTGCTGCATTTATGCATGAAAATATAGTCCAATATCTCCATAACTGTTCTCTGCATGTTTTCAGCAATCATCTAGTCAGAAACAAATCTTTGATTTAACTTTATAGCGACTTTTTAATACTGAACACACGTTGATGAGAATATACTGTAAATGGGCGTTATATCACAAATGAAATGACTTGTTTCTGTTTTAGAGAGAAGTTTTAATCACAGCTGCATCCATTGCTGAACAGCAATATCTGTGACAGTCCCCCCCCCTTTCTGAATCAAATGAGCTATCCTTGAGCTCGCCTACTGCTGGCACATACCTGAATAGCGAGGCAATCTTCCTCGCTCTCTGTCACACTCCTCCATTGTTGCACTCACATTCACAGAGTGGATGGAGGAGCTGAGAGGTCACAGATGGAGAGAAGTGTTATGTTTGTTCCTGTCTCTCTTGCTTCTCACGCACGCTCTCTCTCTCTCTCTCTCTCTCTCTCTCTCTGTCTCTCTCTCTCTCTCTCTCTCTCTCTCTCTCTTGCTTACACAGTCTCTGAGTGAATATCTTCACAGATGGAGAGTATGCTGAGAGAAAAATGTGCAGAGCAATGAAAGCGCTTTAGACGTCACGAGGGCATACTGCTCGCTAACTGTACTTGTTAATCACCATCCATCTTGTTATCAGAATACCAGCAGACTGTGAAGACTTATATGGGCACAAGATACAGTGTGTAAAAATGGGTACACACACACACACCCTCAACAATCAGGCCTAATTTCAGTAATACCACTCCTTTTTGATTTTGACTTTTTTAATTTAGCAAAGGCTTGATTATTTGATATCGCTAAGAGATTGTCCTGGCCAATTTTCCCGCAACATGGGTTGTGTTGATAGTTAGCTTATATCCAGTGCTTAATTTGTAAATCATAAGGTGTCGGAACACAAAGTACATATGACAGCGCAGGGATGACGAGACGGGCACAGGTCCCGGAACATTCGCAGAAAATGGTGCTGAAAATAACACACAAATGCCCACTTGCCATGCTGTGGGACTTACAAGCCTCAATTTCAGATAATATCCATGGTATAAATGTTATGAAAACAATTTACAACTATTTAGGCCATACTCTGCACAGCACGGGCAATTGCCCAAATAACCCCAGGTGGGACTTACAGTACACAGTCAGCAATTCGTTTCTCAACAGGTCTCACTTGTAGAACATAATTAAAAAAAAATCTGAGCTAACAATAAATAACACAACTCTCACATTATTATTATCTATTAAAATAATGTGTGGGTTTGAGGAAGCTCTCTGATTGGTCAGTTGCCGTGCATTAATCATGATATAACATGCCTAGATGATTAATACATGGCTAGGGCCTCATCACCAAATGTATCACTACGTCGTTATATTCGTGCTTTGAGTCTGTAGTTTACAAACATATTTATCCGTCAATTAATTATACTTCTATAATAATGTATTCCAATAATACAGTTGTAATTATTGTATAGGCCCATGTAAGCAAATAAATTGAAAATAATTCAAAACGGTGTCACCTACTTTATTGCATTAACGTAACATTTGACAGCAAATTAGCTCATATTATGAACACATTTTATGGTGACTTTATTGTAGTGGTCCGTTATATAATCACAAAAGTACACTTGATGCTGTTGCTTAACGTCATTGGTGGTACTCGAGTACAGCGTACGCAGCACTCCTGTACCACAAATGACGTTAAAGAGTATGAAAACACCTGGGGAAATGCTAATATTCCATCATTTATCCATAAACGCATGCCTTTTGGATTCATATAATGCCACTTCGTGTAATTACACACATCGCAACACCAAGAAAATGATAGAAATTTGGACCGATTGTCAAGCTAAAACGACCGGCACCCGAGATCCCAGAAATCTAGCATATTGTGTGCATGACGTCACAACTAGGAAACACCCGGCTCAGTGCTTAGTAGTGAATGGCGGCGATGATGGCGGACAATTTTGTCTCTAGTTGCAGCGACGAATTCGACGTAACTAACTTTCTTCTAATGGTGACGAGGAGAGTTATGAACCTTTCTTTGGTGTTTTGGGTTATCAATTTGAGGCCAAACGAAAGCCAATGCAGCCTAATGAAACGATCATTTAGGGGAGCAATCACACTGATGAAACACCGGCAACAGATCGTGTGGGAAACACCGAATGGTTTGTTTTGCATTTCTTTTTGTGAAGCTGATACACTGTGACCGCAAAATAATGTATAGAATAATTATCATTTAGTGTGCTATCATAGGTTTTCATCAGCCAACAGACACAAATATGAATGGGATTAGAGGATTTGTTGTATATATTTAACGAGCGATAATTTATACATGTGTCCAGTCCTACATCCAATGCGTGATATGTTTTTTATTATAAAAGAGTACTCACTCTGGCCATTTCAAGATTGGCTGCTCCCCTCCTTTGCTTAGCCTGGGGTAGTGGGGTGGTCTCATCAGTGCCAGTCATCGTCCTCTTTCTTGATATCTCGGGACATTTAGGTGGCTGCGCGTGTATGGTGGGCCCCGCATCTGCTTTCAGCAGCCATTTCTTAGAAAAACCTGATTTCATCTGTCCATAGTTCGAATAGCTTTCAGGTGTAAAATGCGCACCACACAAAACCGTGCCGGAGGCTTGGTCTGCAAAATTAGCCCTCTTTGCACGGACGAACTTTAGTCATTGTCGGCGTAGTCCAGCTCTTTTTATCGCGTTCGGGAACTCATGAGTACTACATTGCGACAAATGGCTATTTGTACACCACAAAGCAGGACAGGTTTGAACCATTTTAGCGATTTTTTGATAACACACAAAAGCAACTCTCTCGTCGATAAACAACAATGACACCTGCCTCGACCTTTTGTTTCCTGGCTGTGACGTCAAAGCCCCATTCGGCTGTTCCCGGAATACTTTTGGAAATGTTTATTAATATTATATACTTATTATACTTATATACTTATATATATTACACTTATTATTTTATACTTATTAATACTTTATTAATATTTCTTATCTTGCCACATAATGGTTCTATTGATATCTCACAGCCCCTTAGTATTATCATTCTCTTTAAACAACAGCATCTCATGTACTATTGCTTAAAAGATTGGCACGACGGCTTATTAAGTATGCTGACCATATTTAGTTGTCCAAAACATTCCACACCGTGAGCATGTCCAGATTCTCCACCCCCTCGCTGTCTCGGGTTTTACTGGGTATGTCAGTGGCAGTTCTGTGTCCTATGGCCACCCAAGACCTCACGTACGGGACTGGATTGAATTTAGCCAGTGGAGGTCCAACAAGATTTAGGAAGAGTACAGATGATATGGTAGATGTGAGCAGAGACACACGGTTGGGAGTGCAAATCAAGTTCATTTGAGAAAATGTGACCAGCTGCTGCCACGTTAGCAGTCTCCTGCCCCGGCTAGGCTGGCTGTCCATAAACTTGGCTAGCTGCTGGGGCGCTAGCCTCCTGCATGATCGCTGCAGCTGCCCTCATTGCCGTTTTTTGCTTTTCT
This sequence comes from Corythoichthys intestinalis, assembly GCF_030265065.1. NCBI lineage: Eukaryota > Metazoa > Chordata > Actinopteri > Syngnathiformes > Syngnathidae > Corythoichthys > Corythoichthys intestinalis. Next base: position 21,255,783 of record NC_080403.1, on the reverse strand, counting down.
GACTCATTTTGAACCATCTTCCTTCTTTTTGAAATGTTGAAATACCGTTTGATCCTGGCTGGTTTTTATATTATTATTATTTTCCTATACACGAGAGGTGCCAGATCTGGTCAAATAAGTCCCGGAACACAGGGAGGCCAAAATCAAGAGCTGCCAGTGTCAGGGAATGCTGGACAGGCAGGTGTGTGTGGACCCAAACGCAGGAAACAAAATGCAAGGCAGGAGGCAGAAGGCAATGAACTCAAAAAACGTTTTAATTATAACTAACAAAAACACAAAGTACAAACAAAACCACTGGGGATCAAAGGGCAAGATTAAAACAAAACTTACTTAAATCAGAGGGACTGGTACACGAGGGCTTGGAACGGACTTGAAGTTTGGCAGAGACGGACATAGACATAGACAATGACGCAGCAAGGAGTGAACAGAAAATGGGAGCATATATACACAAGCAGACAAGGGATAACGAGACAAGGAACAGCTGGGTAACACAGGTGGATGCAGATTGCCGAATACACTGGGAAAACACACACAGGTGAGAGCAATGGGTAATCACAGGACAAGTCACACAAGGAGAAACCAAACACAAAACCTAACAGTACCCCCCCCTCAAGGGACGGATCCCAGACGTCCCGAGGAAACAAAAAGTCAGAAGGTTGCTCGGAGGAGGGAGCAACACCAGCCCGTCACGGCCAGTCAGGCGGGCGTCCAGGACGCCAGACGTGGGCCGATCGCACGGGTCGATCGGGAGGGCGCCCGGGGCGCCAGACATTGGGCGACCGCACAGGCAGATCAGGCGGGCGTCCCCGACGAGGTAGTGCTCGGTTGTCCATACCGCCACGTTTTGGCAGGAAACGGGGAGCAGCATCATCGGGGCGAGGGTCAGGAACAGAGTCGGAGTCGTCGTGCGGACCAGGAACGGAGTCGGAGTCGGAGTCGTCGTGCGGACCAGGAACGGAGTCGGAGTCGGAGTCGTCGTGCGGACCAGGAACGGAGTCGGATTCGGAGTCGTCGTGCGGACCAGGAACAGAGTCGGATTCGGAGTCGTCGTGCGGACCAGGAACAGAGTCGGAGTCGGAGTCGTCGTGCGGACCAGGAACAGAGTCGGAGTCGGAGTCGTCGTGCGGACCAGGAACAGAGTCGGAGTCGGAGTCGTCGTGCGGACCAGGAACAGAGTCGGAGTCGGAGTCGTCGTGCGGACCAGGAACAGAGTCGGAGTCGGAGTCGTCGTGCGGACCAGGAACAGAGTCGGAGTCGGAGTCGTCGTGCGGACCAGGAACAGAGTCGGAGTCGGAGTCGTCGTGCGGACCAGGAACAGAGTCGGAGTCGGAGTCGTCGTGCGGACCAGGAACAGAGTCGGAGTCGGAGTCGTCGTCGTCGTCGTCTGCTGGCGGGACAGCAGCGGTGTCGTCTGCTGGCGGGACAGCAGCGGTGTCGTCTGCTGGCGGGACAGCAGCGGTGTCGTCTGCTGGCGGGACAGCAGCGGTGTCGTCTGCTGGCGGGACAGCAGCGGTGTCGTCTGCTGGCGGGACAGCAGCGGTGTCGTCTGCTGGCGGGACAGCAGCGGTGTCGTCTGCTGGCGGGACAGCAGCGGCGTCGCAGGAGGCTGCTGGCGGAACAGCAGCGGCGTCGCAGGAGGCTGCTGGCGGAACAGCAGCGGCGTCGCAGGAGGCTGCTGGCGGAACAGCAGCGGCGTCGCAGGAGGCTGCTGGCGGAACAGCAGCGGAGTCGCAGGAGGCTGCTGGCGGAACAGCAGCGGAGTCGCAGGAGACTGCTGGCGGGAGAACAAGACTGCGGAGAGTCGGCGCGGGAGCCACTTGACTGCGGGGAGTCGGCGCGGGAGCCACTTGACTGCGGGGAGTCGGCGCGGGAGCCACTTGACTGCGGGGAGTCGGCGCGGGAGCCACTTGACTGCGGGGAGTCGGCGCGGGAGCCACTTGACTGCGGGGAGTCGGCGCGGGAGCCACTTGACTGCGGGGAGTCGGCGCGGGAGCCACTTGACTGCGGGGAGTCGGCGCGGGAGCCACTTGACTGCGGGGAGTCGGCGCGGGAGCCACTTGACTGCGGGGAGTCGGCGCGGGAGCCACTTGACTGCGGGGAGTCGGCGCGGGAGCCACTTGACTGCGGAGAGTCGGCGCGGGAGCCACTTGACTGCGGAGAGTCGGCGCGGGAGCCACTTGACTGCGGAGAGTCGGCGCGGGAGCCACTTGACTGCGGAGAGTCGGCGCGGGAGCCACTTGACTGCGGAGAGTCGGCGCGGGAGCCACTTGACTGCGGAGAGTCGGCGCGGGAGCCACTTGACTGCGGAGAGTCGGCGCGGGAGCCACTTGACTGCGGAGAGTCGGCGCGGGAGCCACTTGACTGCGGAGAGTCGGCACGGGAGCCACTTGACTGCGGGGAGCCGGCGCGGAAGCTTCGGGAACCCACGACGTCAGCACTGCCGCGCGCCGTCGGCGTTGACGGCCACGCCGAGGCTTTTGCTGAGTGCCTTCAGGTGGCAGGGGCGGCAGAATAGCCCCATTAGGCCGCAGTGAGCCTGGGCGTCCCCGCAGACCACCCCGGGGGGGTCCCCGATAGATGGCCCAACGGGATCCCAGGTAGGAGTCTTTGGCCAAGATTTCAGAACGGGACACCAAGTGCGACGGGTGGAAAGAAAAATTACCAGGGGAAACAGAGGGCGTGAAATCAAAATCCAGGTCGGAGTCAGAATCAGAGTCCAAAAATATATGCCGAGGGAACACAAAATCGGGGGAACGGGCAGAAAGCCGTCGGCGAGCATGCCGGTGCCGGTTGTTTCCCGCTGGGTCCACTAGTGGCTGCGTCATTCTGTCAGGGAATGCTGGACAGGCAGGTGTGTGTGGACCCAAACGCAGGAAACAAAATGCAAGGCAGGAGGCAGAAGGCAATGAACTCAAAAAACGTTTTAATTATAACTAACAAAAACACAAAGTACAAACAAAACCACTGGGGATCAAAGGGCAAGATTAAAACAAAACTTACTTAAATCAGAGGGACTGGTACACGAGGGCTTGGAACGGACTTGAAGTTTGGCAGAGACGGACATAGACATAGACAATGACGCAGCAAGGAGTGAACAGAAAATGGGAGCATATATACACAAGCAGACAAGGGATAACGAGACAAGGAACAGCTGGGTAACACAGGTGGATGCAGATTGCCGAATACACTGGGAAAACACACACAGGTGAGAGCAATGGGTAATCACAGGACAAGTCACACAAGGAGAAACCAAACACAAAACCTAACAGCCAGATCCTGTTCCGGCAGGATCCGGCACAAATTAACCCCTGCTTATATCCCCAATCATGTCAGAAAACAGACCTCTGCATCTGAGGATGTAGTCTGATGTTAAATGCATATTTTCAAAACTAATACCTGTAAATCAAGTCAGGTCTTATTTTAACCCTTGTTGTCGACATGAATCTGTCGGGGCTGTGTGAATGTGCGTGCGTGTCTGTGCGTCGGGGGGTCAGGTTATCAGCCAATCAAACGTGCGTTTGAGGGGAAATGGGTAAATGTAAGTCTGAACATGTGAGCAAAAAAAACCCCAAAAAATTCACATAGTAATGGTAGGGTCTATTCTATCCTTACAACATTTGGGAAGACAATCTACCTATATATCTGAACCCATTATTTAATGCAAATAAGTTTGCTTAAAAGTTGGTGGGAACAATTTGACATCCTGGAAACTTGGCAGTGGTATCTCCCTACCAACCTTAAGCAAACCTATGCCCATGACTTTGAGTGCCATTGACGGCGTTAGACGTCCAATCTAATTTGACAGTCAAAATGGAATGGACAACTAGCGCCATCATTGGAAGCCAATGACTTAAATGAGTAATGGGTTCAAAGTACAGGATTTTCTAAACAAAGCTTCATTTTGCATATGTTAAAATAAACAAATGACTACTCTCAAAACTATACTTTCATGGTTGTTGAAACCATTTTGTTGAGTTATTTAAACTCCAGCTTCCATCATTGGAGGCAGCTGAGCATGTGATGGGTTTCATTTCTCGGTGAATGGACTGAATAATAGAATTCAGCATTTCCTTTTGAGAGAGGGCAGAACACCATTTATAAGATACACAAACAATTCAAAAGTTAAATCGCGTAAACTTTGGACTTGGATCAGGTAGTTCGCATTATAGCCAATGCAAATCTAACTTGTTATCTTGATTTTAAAAAGGTAAAGACTGAAAATAGGAATGAGACTTTCTCCAGTGTTGATTTGTATTTGTCCTCCAAAAGCCATGTTGTGGCTTGTGCGCTTGTTTCTATGGCAACCATCATTTGATACCAGAGGTGTGTAGGAAGGCGGAAAAACATGGTTAAAAATTAGCAAACTGCCTTATGCACAATCTATCATATATCCGCTTTGATTTGTATGTATGTGTCAGAAAGATGAGTGTGTAAATACATTGCACATCTTAAAACAAAACATCCATTCATGTACAGTACTGTATTTGCGAAGCCATGCGGCAAAATACTCACACTCAGGGTTAATAGTCAGGGTTACAGACTGCAACCAAATGGTCGCATTTTGCGACTAAAATTAAAAGCAGTACAGGTATTCATTTCATCACACGTACCACACTCTGCCTGTGCGTCATCGCTGGTCTCTGATTAGCTATGAATTTGGAGGGCATTTTAAAATTTCTAGTCTTTTCTGAGCGCCAACAACTTCCCATACAGCTGCTTTTTTATTTATGTCCCGGAAATTATGCCGAGAGGATTCATAAAGTACTGTACACGTGCTGGTCGCACACTGATAAAATGATACACTCCTCCATGTTGACAAAGTGTGGTGTGTGGATGTCAATTTCCAGGTTGGCCAGTTTCCTCGCAGGTAATTTTTCGATAAATAAATCCATTGCTGATTGGCTGTAGTGCCAGGTGAAAGCGACAGAAATAGAACAAAATTCCCATGTTAACCTTATTTCTAAGCAGCATACTGGTTGATGTCAAAATTGATCATGAATAAAATATAGATTCATAAATTTGTAGTTTTATGCATTTATTGTGAAAGTATTTATTTGTTAACAGTGACAATTAGAGGAAAACATTACATGTCAATTTACAGTTGCACCCCTGAATCTTCTGCTTCCGCCCCTAAAATTTTTAAGTTAGGGGCCACTATGCTCCTGGCATAAAATGTTAGTCTGGAACTCTGACAGTGCAAAAATCTCAAGGCGAATACAGTTGTGCCTTGACATACAAGTTTCACAGCTTGAAGCTTTACTTTTTTCTAATAAATTTTCTCACTATCTGCCAAACTTCTCACTGAGTTGACTTGAGTTCAGTGAAGTTTGTAAGTAAGTAAGTCAAAGCAACAAAAAGTGATTCGAACACCTGTCACGTAATGTCAAGTGACTGATTTGTCAAGGCACGTATTAAAAATAGCTTGTCCTTCAATAACTTCAGGTTTTGCGCATTCCATTTGGGTAAAACATCTAAAACACCAGAATTGGGTTAAGTTTACTACCACATTTAGCACTTGTATCTCAAATTCTTGCGCACAAATTTAACCCCTTCAGACCTGATCATGCTGCTGAAGGACATGATGCGTCTCCAAACCAATCAATACACTCAATTGAGTTGCTATTGCCAGTTCTTTACCCATCGAAATCAAATCATGAGGTTTAGTAGTACACCCTCCTTGCTATTTTTGGCTCTTTGAAAATGGCCGAGACAAAACACAACTTCCAAAAGGCAAAAATAAGTGCTCATTTCTTATGAAAAACATATGAACATTTACATTAAAAATAACCAATAAGAGCATGAGATATCCCTGACCAAAAAATTGCACTGTGTTCTGGTGTTTGAGTAAGTATAAGCGAAGATTTTTTTGTTTTTTTTTGCCCAGCAGAAAAATGCGGTTCTGAAGGGGTAGGAGCAAAAAATGGGTTGGGACAGTTAACATCTAGAAACATACACACACATAAGTTGTCATTGTTTATGCTGCCTTTTAGTAAAATTGTTTATTAGGCAAAAATTGCTTCAAAAAAGTCCATGCTGACCACTGTTGTAGTTTCATTTTGTCAACAAAAGTTAAACAGTTCACACACAAGTTAAAAATCACAATAACAAACATTTAAATGGGATAATTTACTCAGAATACTCTACGCGTGAAACTTTACAAAGACGAACACTTATTCCCAGCAATAACTGCAGCTCATTTGAAGCCTGTTTCATTGTTCAATAAAGCATTTAACCGGCGGTACAGAGACGGGCAGCCCTTATAAACTCTGTATTAGCTCAGGAGAACGCAGAAATAAATTCCATTTATAGGCAGGGATTAAGTAATCACGAGGATATGAAACTTGGGGTTCAGTCAGGGGAGGATGAACGAAAAATCAAATTAAAGTGCAGATTTTTACCAATGATTTGCGAGGCTCGTGTTTCAAAGTTTAGCTCTGAAGTTGCAGAAGTGCATATCTCATGTCTTATGAGCTCTTTTTTCTCATTCAGTGATGCACACGATGAAACAGAGTGGTTGCTTTGACAACAGAAATCATAGATGCACTCTGATCATCACTATGGACATCCGGCCTCGCAATGTTGTGGTAACTATGGTTACCTCAAAGAGCACCAAATGTTCTACTCCAAAGTGTGAGGGTATCATCTGTGACACTGTGCAGAAGCACAACGCTCCAATTGCAAGTCACTTCCAGAATAAGTACGGGTACTGGATGGATTCTGTGGTTTATTTGTTTGTTTTTCAAACTTTAAAATAGCAGCGATTACTTTTTTGAGTAGTTTTTTTAGCCTGGGGGCTTTTTCGTGCTACCCAAATAAGCCTGATCCGACCCCCCCTCCCTAGGAGGTTTACGTTGAGTAAAGCTTACACTGCCGTGACACCCAGAGTTGTAACTACTTGTTGATTCCCCAGAGTCTAGGAAAGTGAGTTTCAACTGGGTATGAGCACCCATAAAGACAGTAAATCCATAGATAGTCGGGCTAAGACTGAATATGTGTTAGGAATCTCGGAATGGAGGGGATCTTTATGCAGACACAGGCATGGTGTGGCAATGAATAAAAGTGCTTTATTGTGTCCAACACCAAAAACAGTGGAACTTCCTGATCGGGGTAGTCGAGTGGGCGTGAGGCGATGAAGCTCGGGAAGGAGGCAGGCGTGAAATCCGACAAGGGGCGCGCAAAAAACAGGACCTGGGACAAGAGCAAAAAATGTCGTGAGCCGGTGAGCAGAGAAATAAGTAAAGAATGCGAGATACAACTGACTTAGCAAACAGACACGTTGATCGGGCGACGAGGTGGCGGCGTCCACTGCTTTTAAAGAGGGCTGATTATCATCACCATCACCTGTGGCCGCTCACCCAGTCTCGTGCAATCTGTAATCAAAATAAAAACAGGCACACCTGCAGGAGGTGGGCCAGGGCTCAGGAGGGAGGAGCAGGAGCCCTAACAGGACCCCCCCTCCTACGGGCGCCACCTGGCGCCCGACGAAGACTTCCAGGATGGGTGCGGTGGAAATCACGGATTAGCTCGCGGGACAACACCCACCGGGCTGGAATCCAGGATCGCTCTTCCGGGCCATAACCCTCCCAGTCCACCAGATACTGGAGCCCCCGGCCACGACGGCGGACATCGAGAAGCCGCTCCACACGGTAGGCAGGACCCCCATCGACCGAGAGAGGTGGCGGAGGCGGCTGAACAGGGGGGGCCAAGGGACTCGTGGAAACCGGCTTGACTTGGGAGACGTGGAAGGTAGGGTGGACTCTGAAATGGGCAGGGAGCTTAAGGCGCACAGCACTAGGGTTCACCAACTTTGTGATCTCAAAGGGGCCAACAAACCGGGGGGAAAGCTTAACCGACTCAGTTTTCAGTGGCAGGGACTTTGAAGACAGCCACACTTTTTGGCCGACGGCGTAGCTGGGTGCAGGTGTGCGGCGACGGTCAGCCTGGGCACGGGATTTCTCCGAGGCGCGGAGGAGTGCAGCGCGCGCTTGCTCCCAGACCCTGGAACAACGATCTATGTGTCCTTGGACCGATGGGACGGCGAGGTCACGTTCCTGTGAGGGGAACAACGGGGGTTGGTAACCCAAGGAACACAAGAATGGTGACATACCCGAGGAGGCATTTGGCAGGGAGTTGTGCGCGTATTCGACCCAGGGCAATTGATCGCTCCAGGTGCTGGGGTGAGCCTGAGTAGTGCAACGGAGGGCCGCTTCGAGCTGTTGGTTAGTCCGTTCGCACTGGCCATTGGTCTGTGGGTGGTAACCCGAGGAGAGGCTCACGCTCACGCCCAGGGCCGCACAGAAAGCCTTCCAAACTTGTGAGGTGAATTGTGGTCCGCGGTCAGAGACTATATCTGCCGGAATGCCGTGCAAACGGAATACATGGTCAGTGAGCAGGGTTGTGGTTTCTGTGGCTGACGGGAGCTTGCGAAGGGGGATGAAATGGGCGGCTTTGGAGAACCTGTCCACGACGGTGAGTATCACTGTGTGACCCTTGGAAGGAGGCAGACCGGTGACGAAATCTAGCGCTATATGAGACCAAGGGCGGCTCGGAATGGGTAACGGGCGGAGAAGTCCAGAGCTGGGCTTGGTGGTAGTTTTGCTGCGGGCGCAGACTGTACATGCCAAAACAAAGGATCTGGTGTCCTCCGACATTGACGGCCACCAGAACCGCTGGCGCAGCACAGCCATCGTTCTACGTATGCCGGGGTGGCAGAACAGCCGGGAGGAGTGAGCCCACTCCAGCACCTGGGAACGGAGAGCTTGGGGCACAAACAGGTCAGGTTGCGGGCCAGTTCGGGGGTCTGGGTGCTCACCATGGGAGTCCTTCACCTTCCGCTCAATCTCCCACTCCATTGAGGCGAGGAAGCAGGTTGGTGGAAGAATGGGGGCAGGTTCCTCCTTGGGTTCGGTGGTCTGGAACTGGCGTGACAGGGCGTCTGGTTTGGCGTTTTTGGAACCTGGAATGTATGAAAGGGTGAAGTCAAAGCGGCAGAAAAACATGGCCCACCTGGCTTGTCGTGGATTCAGTCTCCGGGCGGACTTGAGGTACTCCAGGTTTTTGTGGTCGGTGAGCACGACAAATGGCTGGGATGCCCCTTCCAGGAGGTGGCGCCATTCTTCCAAGGCCAGTTTTACCGCCAAGAGTTCCCTGTCCCCGATGCTATAATTGCGTTCAGCGGGAGAGAGCCTGCGGGAGAAAAAGGCACATGGATGTATCTTGCCGTCGGCGGGCTGGCGTTGGGATAGCACAGCACCCACGCCTATCTCCGAGGCGTCGACCTCTACCATGAACTGCAGCGACTGGTTGGGATGAGCTAGCACCGGGGCAGAGGTGAAACGGCTCTTGAGGTCGCTGAAGGCGGAGTCTGCAGTCTTGGACCAAAGAAACGGCTTGGCAGTGGAAGTGAGGGCCGTGAGTGGAGCCGCAATCCGGCTGTAATTACGGATAAAGCGACGGTAAAAATTGGCAAAACCGAGAAACCGCTGTAGCTGCTTTCGGTCAGAGGGGCGAGGCCAGTTCAGAACTGCAGTGACTTTTGCCGGGTCCATGCGTAGCTCCCCCTGCCCTACGACGTAGCCGAGAAACGTGGTCTCCGGGACATGAAACTCGCACTTTTCTGCCTTGACGTACAGTCGGTTCTCAAGGAGCCGCTGGAGCACTTGACGGACGTGGTTCTCGTGCTCTTGAGGTGTGCGGGAGAACACAAGGATGTCATCCAAGTAGACCACCACAAATTTGTTAATCATGTCCCCCAGGACGTCGTTAATGAGGTTCTGGAAAACCGCTGGAGCGTTTGTGAGTCCAAATGGCATTACTAAGTACTCATAATGGCCCATGGGTGTATTAAAGGCGGTCTTCCACTCGTCGCCCTGCCTAATACGGACAAGGTGGTAGGCGCTACGTAGGTCGAGTTTCGTGAAAATAGCAGCACCTTGGAGGGGGGTGAACGCGGAATCAAGAAGGGGAAGAGGGTACTTGTTTTTTACTGTTATCTCGTTCAGGCCTCGAAAGTCTATGCAGGGTCTCAGGCCACCGTCCTTCTTGCCTATGAAAAAGAATCCCGCACCTACAGGGGAAGACGACGGGCGAATGGCACCAGTTGCTAAGGACTCTGTAATGTATTTTTTCATCGCCTCCCTTTCTGGTAGTGAGATGTTAAAGAGGCGACCTTTGGGAAGAGCCGCGCCAGGAAGGAGGTCGATAGCACAATCATAAGGACGGTGCGGGGGGAGCGATGCTGCGCGGTCTTCATCGAACACCTGCCCCAGGTCGTGGTAGCATTTTGGTACCGCGGACAGGTCAGGTTGTCCCATGCTCTGGACAGGACGAGCAGGCACTAAAGTGGATTTCAAACAGTTAGCATGGCAGAAGTCACTCCACGCAGTTAGCTTGGGGTGTGTCCAGTCTATGGCAGGGTTGTGTGTTTTTAGCCATGGCAGGCCGAGGACCAACGGTGTGCCGGGACTATGGAAAACTAGAAAGGAGCTCACCTCTCTGTGGTTTCCGGACAAGATGACGTCGACGGCTTCTGTTTTATGACTCACACTAAAAAGGAGACGCCCATCGAGTGCTGTGGTTTTTAACGGGGCAGGAAGCGGATGCGTAACCAGCCCCAACTGCTCCACGAGGCCACGATCCATGAAGTTATCGTCAGAACCACAATCCACAAGGGCGGTCACTGTGCGGGACTGGTCCTTCCAGGTGAGTGTGGCTGTGAGCTGGAGCCGGCTTGAGGAATGATTGGACATGTGGCTCACGAGTAGTCCCCCTTTTCTGGGTGAGCCCAGACGCAGCGGGCAGCTGCAAATAAAGTGCCCACCTTGACCACAGTAAATACATAATTGTGCAAGATACCTGCGTGTACGCTCCTCCTGCGACAGCCTGGTGTGGCCAAACTGCATTGGCGCGGTCCTTTCAGCAGGGGGTGATGTCGTTGGCGCCGTGTCAGTGGCCAGGACAGGAAGCGGGGATGGACGCGGGAAGACTGTGAGGGGCAAATGCGGGTCGTCCGGCCGCACCCTGCGTTGTCTCTGGCGTTCACGCAGGCGATTGTCAATTTTGATAGAAAGGCTGATGAGATTGTCCAGGGAATCTGGCTCGTCCCGGGTGGCCAATTCGTCCTTGAGAGGCTCGTTCAATGCGCGGAGGAATACCTCTTGTAGGGCCGCGTCGTTAAAACGACTCTCAGCGGCCAACGTCCGGAACTCCACTGAGAATTCGGCGACGCTCCGAGACCCTTGGCGAGCCGACATGAGCCGTTTGGCTGCCTCTTTGCCGCGGACTGGGTGGTCAAATATTTTGCGCATTTCCTCTGTGAAGGACGCGTACGAGCGACACACGGGGGATCCCTGCTCCCAGACTGATGACGCCCAATCGAGAGCCACCCCGCTTAGGCAGCTAATAAGGTAGGCAATTTTCGCTCTATCTTCGTGGTATGTGTGTGGCTGTAGCTCGAAAACTATGCTACATTGCAACAGAAAGGCGCGACAAGTGCCGAGGTTGCCATTGTACGGCGCCGGAGCGGGGACATGAGGCTCTCGGCCCGTAGCAAATGACGCCGGGTTACTTGCTGGAACGCGGCTTGGTGAGGCGGCGGCGTGGCGAAGAGGTGACGGGGCTAGTTGTGCTTGTATGGCCCGGAGTGAGTGGGAAATGGCCGTTACCTTATGGAAGAGGAAGTCAATGGCTTGGTGTTGGTCCCGGAGTGACCTGGGAGAGCCGGAAGGATTGTCTGCTAGATCCATCGTGGCCCGATCAAACTGTTAGGAATCTCGGAATGGAGGGGATCTTTATGCAGACACAGGCATGGTGTGGCAATGAATAAAAGTGCTTTATTGTGTCCAACACCAAAAACAGTGGAACTTCCTGATCGGGGTAGTCGAGTGGGCGTGAGGCGATGAAGCTCGGGAAGGAGGCAGGCGTGAAATCCGACAAGGGGCGCGCAAAAAACAGGACCTGGGACAAGAGCAAAAAATGTCGTGAGCCGGTGAGCAGAGAAATAAGTAAAGAATGCGAGATACAACTGACTTAGCAAACAGACACGTTGATCGGGCGACGAGGTGGCGGCGTCCACTGCTTTTAAAGAGGGCTGATTATCATCACCATCACCTGTGGCCGCTCACCCAGTCTCGTGCAATCTGTAATCAAAATAAAAACAGGCACACCTGCAGGAGGTGGGCCAGGGCTCAGGAGGGAGGAGCAGGAGCCCTAACAATATGACTTTCGTTGCCATGACGACGGGGGGTCAGAGCTAAGGTGTTGCAACGAGTTGAGCGGCTACTTCATGCAGAAGGGAAGTGGCAACCCAGAATTAAATGAAAAAAGCAAGATCCTACAGTAAAAGCAAAGGTTATGTTTTCTCTTCTTGACCAAGCCTCCAGAATATATTTAGTTTTTTGTGATGTCGCAATCTGTCAAAAATCAGGATATTTCTCCTTCATGTTCTATACCACTTGTCCTCACGAGGTTGATGGTAGATCCTTTGCTCGCCACATGCACATGAGTTTGTTTTGTTACGTGACCATGTTTATTACTCCATACACTTGCATCTGAAATCCTCCTTCCTGATTAAAATGAACAGAAATTGCCTTTATCAGTATGAGCCCTTTTCACTGCAAAAAAGTCGTTTAATCAGGGTAGACAGCACTCCATACAAACAAAATAAGAAAACAAACCAAAAAATACTGTAATAGAATTGTAATAAAAAGAAGGCAAAGCATTTAACTTTTTGTAAATTATGAGACAACCTTTTATAGATTTATCAGAGCAAAAGGACCGGAAGTACCCTGTCCACCAGTGCTGGGGTGTGCCGCCCGCAGCACACACATCCAGCAGATGCTAGAGTTACCAACTGTCAATTGAAAAACGGGATCGACCCGTATTCAGAAACAAAAGTACGTGTCCTGTATTAAACATGCAAGGGACGCGCTCTGTCCTGTATTGTCATTAAAAAATCGAAAATAGTGTTTAATTTGTTGAACGAATGAATACTGGTATGGTGCTTTTCAAGAATATGTAGGGAAACGCATTTCCCCGCCTCTCCTGTTTTCTGGCCAATGAGCTGACAGAATGATGACAATTCTGCTGATCTCATTGGTTGAGGTACTGTGGGTTGTCATTATGGTTCTGGAAGACAACATAGAGTGTGGGAGATAAGTTTGAGTCAAGATTGAGTAAAAAGCTTGTTCGAAATGATGATCATTTGTTTTCTTGTTCATCTCTGTGTACTTTATTTTCACTAATCGTATTATACTTTTATGTTCAGTTAATTTCGTATGTATTTTCACATTATATTTGGAGTGATCATTTGCGAAACTGTTATTGCTGATGGGACTAAACGCACCTCAGTTTATGTTTGCACTTTTAAACAAGTATTAAAAATACATTGCCAATAATTATTGTTTTCCTATGTGCTTATATCACTCAATTATACAACAATTTCTGTATTAATTAAAAAACAAAAATTACTTTTCAGATACAACAAAAATAATCAAAAGGACAGTTATCAAACCGGCCGGCCGGCTCTACCAATGGTGTACCCCTCATTTTTATATTCAGGCAGTTGGCCACAATAGCAGCTGTTAGTGTTACTGTTTACACCAGGGGTGTCCAAACTTTTTGCAAAGAGGGCCAGATTTGGTGTGGCAAAAATTTGGGGGGCCGACCTTGGCCGACGTCCTTTATGTCGAACAATATATTTAAGCAAATTTTAGCAATCCATTGTGTGTCACATTTGCTTTATTATTTTTTTTAATTAATAATTTCAACAATCTCGCAACTAACTTTTGTGGCGTTCTCTTTCGACTCTCGGGCTCTTGCGAAATACTGCCACTGTGAAATTAAACTAGCTTCAAGTTGCTTCAATTTCTCGCTACGGATCTCCCCTGTAATCTTGTCGTACATGTCAGCGTATCTTGTTTGGTAATATCGCCTCACATTGAACTCTTTAAAAACAGCAACTGTCTTTTTGTAAATGAGGCAGACAGTTGTTGCGTATTTTAGTGAAGAAACAGTCTAATTTCCACCTATCTTTGAAGCGTCGGCCGTCGCAGTCAACGTTCTTTTTTTTTGTTGTTGATTGTCGCCATTTTAAAAAATTTGGAGTAATGGTTACACAGGGTAATGTTGCTTAAAGTGCTGCTGCCTTTTCGTGGGTAAATGAGGAGCAGCATTTAGTGTGTAAGATATTTCATATGCTGGTAGCAGTACTGCTGACCAATTTTATTAAGTCTGTGTGTGGGCCAGACTTTATTGATTTTGTGACAGATGCTGGGGGCCGGATGAAATTTGTCCACGGGCCGCATTTGGCCCCCGGGCCAGACTTTGGACATGCCTGGTTTACACTGACGCTGGGCTGCTACTGAGGTATTTTAAAGCCCCAGAAATGGCGGCCACCACTAGAGAGCGATGTCCACAAATCTCTACTCGGATTAGTCTATCAGGCAAGTGACTAGCTTTGGTCATTTAAAAAAAACATTCTTGTTTAATAACATTTGCCCCTCAAGTGTGGGTCCAAATTGTGATATTTTTATGACATGATGTTTTTTTTTTTTTTTAAATATTGTATTATATTTTTTATTATTAAAGGTGCTATATGGAGTTTGTCACTTTTTTTTTTTTTTTTTTTTTACTTGCGACTGCCACCTTCGGCCTTAGGTGCAACTGCAGCATGTCTTAAGATTGTGCATGTCACGCATGCTTTTACCAGCACACACATATAAAACAACAAGTGTTTGGCCCATCAAATGATCATTAGAATAATAAAAACAGTAAACATGATTATTTACTGTTATTAGTAACTCTGAAGTGGGTACGCAAAGCGGGTTAGAAGAGTTTTTTTCGTCAAGTGGAGACTAGGCGGCAGCTCAGTGAAACAGTGCTGCTGCCGCGGGGATGCACATGGGCGTGCAAAGGCGTATATTCGCCCAGAGTGTTCGACCCAAACACTCTTTATTGAAGGGAAGAAAAAGGGCTTATTGGGACAGTCTATGTTAAAATGACAGGGATTTGTTGACTCATCAGGGTATTGGTATGCAAGCATGGAGTAGAAAAGTATTATAAATTAACACAAACAAATCTTTATAGTGTCTTTAAAATGATAATTTAGTAAAATAAAAATAACAACAGAAATACACTCTGGTTATGGCTCCCAATAACACCCTAAAGTTATATATTTATTTTATTTCATTGTATTTAACTCATTGTTTTCCATCAACAATGATAGACTGTGAGTGCTCATATTTCAAAGGCATTGAAGGCATAAAACGTCCAATCTATTTGACTAGGCGCTTTCAGCACCTCCCAGTCAAAATGGATTGGATGTCTAACACGGCAGCCAATGAGTAAAATGAGTGTCCTATAATGTGGTAATGCTAAAATCTAATTCACTATGCTGCATCTCATGGCCAATGGGAGACAGTATAATACTACATTCATGCGGATACAGAAGAAAAATAGCACTTCTACTACTGTAACTCAATGCTATAACTTAGTTGGGATAAAGAATATATGCCTGTTAGTATCATCCTGGTCATGATTCTGATAAAATCTTTGTCTTTTGCTCCCAAACTCACAAATTTTCTGAAAACAATCTCTCTCTCTTAAACACACTTCAAAGTGGAAGGATGGCAAAACAGCTCATGTCACAAAATTTGGTGCAAGAAAAAACTCAGGGAACAATAAAATAAATTTTAAAAAAATAGCTGAAAGTCAGTCACGTTGGTTAGAAGCAGACATTTGAGTTACTGTAATTCCAGGACTTGAACTCCCAATAGGGACTTCACCCGAATGAGCTCTAGACAGACTCAGGTATTTGAACAGATGTGCAACGTGATTTTGCGAATATTTTTTTGCCAACACCATTTCATGTAAGTAGAGCATGGTGTTAAAGATTGATGATTATTTCCAGAAATGGCCATGAACAATTACATTCCTCATTGCTTGCACTTTTTCTTTGATTATAACTGCACTGCATCATCTCCAGAGATGATTCCAAAATATTTTTATTTCCTGTTGCTATATAAGGGAAGCACTGCCAATGAATTGAATCAGCTCTCAGTATGACGCAGTAGTAGTACAATACCTCTCTGTTATGTAAAACTGGCAGAATTTGTTTTGTGTCTGACTTGATGATTGCGGTTGAATCCGCTCAAGAAGCCTTAGCCACTTCTTCTCCATCATTGAGGCTGCAGTCTCTTGTAAGAGCAGTTTCATATTTCTTCCAAAATAAATAAATAAATAAATAAAAGAAGAAGAAAAAAAAGGGGGGGGGGGAGATCCACTGCTGCAAAAAAGCTGTCAAGGTCTTTCGCTGATGCTTGTGAGAATAAAACATTGAGCTCTTCAGTGGATTTCATTGCGGACCTGCTCGCATGCTTTCGGTTACCATGACAACAAAGTTGAACTATACATTCATATACATACAGTCATTTGGAGGAAAGAGAAAATTGACTTCCGAGTTCTATAATCACATGCCTGGTAATAATTACCTGGCGCAATGTTTGACAATTTAATACAAAAACACACTACTGTGATCAACTCGGACTGAAGTCAGATTTTTTTTTATTTTTAATTGCTGAACAGACTTTTATTTAATTGCCGAACAGACTGTTTGAGATTAGCTAGTGCAAAATTAGTGTCAAACAATAGCCAAGTCCTTTGCTGTTGCTATGACAACATAAATCACACATTAGTGGCTGTGTCACCCCTCATTGAAGTACAGTTAAAGGAAGGTAATCACCAAATGAAAAGGAGTAGTCAGGAAGTTGATTGATCATAATGAGCTCCACAATAGCACTGAAACGTGCAAAGAGTTGATCTCATGTTATATGATTTTTCATCTGAGGTGCTGGTCTTTTATTTACGCTTTTTATCTCAAATAATAAACTCCTCAAGAGTCTGAATTTATTTTCATTTGCAGGTGTACTTCCTTCCTAAAATACTCTTACAGAAAATAGAATTTACACCTGACTCACTGATTGACTCCTACCTACCGCATAAGGGATTCTAATCTGTCTTTTTCTATAAAATCAAATCTGATATAAGGGATTCTATCTTGCGCTTGCTATACTGATACTAAGCATGGTCCTAGAAAGCACTGGGAGTTAGAAAAAGGGAGAGTAGGTGGATTTGCAAATGGGTGAGGAGCAGGTGAAAGATGCTTCAAATCTCCGTGCTGTTTTACCTGTAATGTATACAGCCCTTTACGCAGCATTACTCATTTGAGGACAGATACAGGTGCACTCATGTTACATAAAACAGAGTTTAAAAGTCTGCCTACCATCTAAAAATCCCTGCAGATCTTTCCATTAGTTTACATAGCGCTTATTAGAGTCACGACTGATTCATATTCGCTTCTATGGACAATTTAGTGTCATCAATTAGTTTTTGAGCTGGGATTCGAACCCAGAATCTTTAAGTTTTGATGCAGAGGAACTGACCACTCTGACTAATAGCACTGTACTAGTATCATTCACTGCCAACTCTCTACTTTAAATGGATTAGACATCTATCCTGATCAATGACAGGCAATGAGTTAATACTCTTTGATGTAAATTTAGACATAGGAAAAATACTTGAATAATGATTGCGAATGTATTATATAAAATAAATACAAATTGTATAATAATACATGTTTGAAAACGAATCATTCTAAATCAGGGTTCACTAAATCCGGACCTCGGTGCCACTTTTCCTGTCGTGTTTTTCACGTCTCTCTCCCCTAACACACCTGAATCAAATGATTATGTCATCAGCAACCTCTCCAGAAGCTTGATAATGATCCTGATTATTTTGATTCAGGTGTGTTGGAGGAGGGAGACATGGAAAACACAACAGGAAAAGTGGCACTGAGGTCTGAATTTAGTGAACCCTGTTCTAAATTATTACAGTTTTTCTTAATTGCTTTGGTACATTTCTCAGATCAGACTTCTCAAAACTACTTGTTCAATCCTCACAACATCGCATCACTAGTGAGCATCAAAAAAGCCGTTTCTCATTCCTTTGAGCAATTTGCAGATGTTTTTGTGCATCCACGCAAATGAGTTTGTACAATTGTTTGCTGTTTCCTACATTATCAGTTGCATCTGCTATGATGGTTAAAATGGATTATCATTGGTCTCTATTGAATAGTCTCACCACCCACAATATCTAGTAATTACTTCATTGCATAAGCCTTTACATGCAAAGTGGATGAACATGTTGTCAGAATATGTCAACACGTGTGTGCTTATTTCTGAGCATTTTCACTACTTTTTTTTTTTACGTAACTTATTTTAACCTGCCAAAATTTGTAATAGTTTGGGACAATGTTGGTTTCCACCACACCAACATAATCAGCAAATGGTTTGCAACCCACAACAGAATGATAATGAAGTTCCTACCACTCTACTCCCCATTCCTCAATCACATAGAAGAATTTTTCTCCACATGGAGTTGATAAGTGTATGATCGTCAGCTTCACAATCAGATTACTCTGCTGGATGCCATGAATGCAGCATGCAGTGACATTACAGCAGATGCCTGCAGAGGCATGGTAAAGCATTCAAGAAGATTCTCTCCACGCTGTATAGCAAGAGAGGACATCCACTGTGACGTGGATGATAGATAATTTGTGGCCAAACAGAGGAACGTCAAGATGTGTAGAAAGAATGGGTGAATAATCCTGAATTAATTTGAAGTTTAGTTGTGCCGACTGTCTTATGTTCACATTTGTAATTTTGCTTTTTTTCATATTTCTTTGTGATACTCAGTGCTGTCTTTTGCTTTCTGTTTTGCAAGGACATGGTCTGTCAAGACATTATAAAAACAGCAAAAGTCTAAACTGAATCTTGTCCAGTCTCTTGCAATCAGTCTCCCACACACAAAGGTGTAACTTTTTTTTCATCAAAACTTACGTACACCATCTTCAGCATCAGAGCCTTCCACCTGAGTAACTGTTCAAATGAGAGCATGACTAAGCAATTTGAGTCCCTTGTCTGTACACAATAAAACAAGGACTTGTCATTCTGATAGCACTGACATGTTAATTGACCCAGAAACTTAATTTTGAGCGATAGACAAAGTATTTTGCACAGAAAAACTGGCTTTTTCAGGTAATCCATGTTGTTTTGCTACTTGTGCGACATGTTGTGAGGATTGAGCAAGAAGTTTTGAAAATTTCAATTTTGATCTGAGAAACGTACCAGGGAAATTGAGAAAAACTGTACTGCAAATTTAATTAAGTTAAAAGTATCACATAATTCAGCTACTGCCAGCTCTGCTAGTCAAACTGGATTGGGCATCTAGCACCATCAATGGCAGCCAACAAATTAATTCACAAAATAAAAGTAAAGTAGTTATAACAATAATTATTCAATAATTACTTTTTAACTAATATCTCGTTATGGTCCAACTTCTAATATCCGATACCGATATCAAACGATACCAATATATATGCGATCGTGGACTTAACATATTATAACTAATTGTATTGTGATGCCCCACTAGATGCTTTAAGAATGATAATGCTCACATAACAAATCCCAAGCATCTTAGTTTAGAGACATCTAATGGTCAATAAGCATAGCTGCTCTGCCAAGCTGTGACCAGCCCTTGGACAAAGGCAAAAAAGCAGAAAGCTTCTACATTCCTTTTGGAGGCAACATGCATATTGGCCCAAAACCAATCATGAAAAACTGATGATGATATTATCCAATATCATTTTAAAATGCTTTTATCGTCCGATAACTCCAGTTATAGCAGTAGGGAGGTTTTAATAAACTTGCAGGATTTGTTTGTAATATGAAGACAGAAAAGGTGATTCAGTTTTAGAGTGATGAGGTCAAAGGTCGCAGAGGGATTCTGTGATAACTTGATAAGGCATTAGGCTATATAGCAGAAATTTTCATGGTAGGGACAATGATTAGGAGAGAAAGAGTGATGACAATTTGGGACATAAGAGCAAAGGTAAAAGAGATTATACAATTTGTCTGCTTTGTCACTATAACATTGTTTCAGTGTCATCAACAACAAAATGATCATCATCATTACTATTTGGTTGCTTTTATTAAAAAAGATTTTTCTATTATCATATTGAAATGCCCGTTTCATTATTGTGAAAACTGATTCCCCCCTCCTTAAATATTTGTATGCTGGGTGGCTTTGGTTCATAATTAAAGGGAGTGCCCATTCTACCAAAGATGGTGATGCCTTGAATTTGGCTGCTTAGGTGCAAGTCTACTCTCGCAGAATGCCACTCAAGTTGATAGATCTGATCTGGTTTGCCTATCACTAAAAATGGCAGCCAAAGAGTTAATTGCTTTTTATTTTAGATTTTTATTTTAAATATTTTAATGTACTTTTATTTATTTATTAAAACTTTTGATTTCAATTTTTTGTCAACTGTAGTTTGACTGTGAAGCCCTTAGGATCTCTTCATGATTTAGTGCTATAGAAATAAACTTGATATGACTTGTCGATACTCCGTCGTAAACCGAGGACCCCTTGTACTTGTTTTCATTCATGACAATGAAGCGAGGACGATTGAGCGCCTCTGACGCACGCAGTAGTCGTGCGTCCTGCGCGCGTACCACCCCCTCCTAATTCCTCCTCCCTCCCCGCCAATCGCTCGCTGATACACGTGCGCGCTCCCGCGGGCAAGCTGACCTGTTGGAAATGTTGTGAGGAGCCTGCAAAATCTGAGCAGTTCCCACAACGTAGAGCTGACAAAAAGTCAACCCAAAAGTCGTGCTGGGAATTAAGGAAAAAAGCAAAAGGAGGTTGGATACTTCTTACATAACCAGTTCACTTCTTTGTAGGTAAGTGAGCATCTTTTGTGCAAAAATATTAACATTTGAAGATTATCTGCTTGTGTTTTTTTGGAAAATCGTTGACATGTATGAAAGTGCTTCATACTTTACTTTGAGCATTAGGCTTCATCTTCAGCCCTGGACTTTGCCCAAACTCCACGCTGAGGCAGGCTGCTTAATGTGTTCACAGTCTCGTAGTGTCCCTGCCTCCGCAACCTTGTCATGCATGAATAGTCATCATTTCGCACCCAAAAAGTCATAATGCACCCTGTAAGGCTGCACAATGATGGATGAGGTATGAGAGAGACCGAGAAGGAGAGCAGGAGAAAACAAGTGCAAGTTGAAGGGAGTTGTGCATGATTGTGCCTTGGCTGCATTTTAAAACAATTACAAATAATATTGGCATCTATTTAATAAATAGGTGTGCATAATAAATGATGAAAACTAGGTTAGCACGTTCGCTTCACATTTCTGAGGATTTGGGCTGAATCACAAGTTTTCATCTTTGGTTTTGGTTAACTGAAGACTGAAAATTGTCCTGTTTGATTGTTTCAATTGTTGTTTGTTTAGTCTGTAGGTGCCCAGTGATCGAATGCTGACCAGTCAAGGTTGTAATCCACTTCTCTCATTAAAAGCCTGTTTTGAGACTGGTCACTTCACTTGACACCCCAATGATAACTACTGTTAAAAATAGAAAATGGATTGATGCATGTGCCCTATGATTGACTGGTTGCAGGTCCGTGGTTGACATTTCTTATCAAAAACCAGCTGAAAAATATCATCTAAAAAAATTTTACTCATTGCGTGCCATTGACAAAAGTAGACATCCAACACATTTAAACTGGAAGAACTGGCTGTGAATGCTCATCTTTTATTGCCATTGACGATGCTCGACATCCAAATGAATTTTCACAGAGAGGGCTGACAGCGGTCATTCGCTGCTAGCCTCTCCCAGTACGAACGGATTGAAGGTTTAGTGCAGTCAATGGCACCCAATGAGTTAACATGGACTTTCAACACCAATGTAAAGTTGCCAGGCCTCCTCATTGTTTTGCGATTATGTAAACACTCAAGTCAGAGAGAGACGCAGTTTTCAGTCCCATCAAGCAGTGATGATGAGCACGATGCTGTATCGACAGCAACGCAGCCGCATACTGTAGCACTCGGTCACCATGGCAACTAAACAACTTCTGAGAGAAGCTGGTCAGATGAGCCGATGACGCCAGAACATGAATGGTCATCAAAGGAGCCGATTCACTTTCTCATTTGGTTATTCCTTGCTGTGTAAAACCCACGTCATCCTTTAAATATCATACATGTTGGGTTACACATGTTAGTAGGCATGAGTGACGTTCGTATCATGAATGAAGGCTGAACTAACCACATTTTTCATAGTTTGGCTCCAACACAAGACCATCTGTCCCGTATCGTAAAGCCTTTGAAGAGGTGCCGCTGTAGCGAAATCTGCTGTTCTGACCTGCTGTCATGCTTCCAACAAACAGTCATACAATAAACATCATATATTTTTGAAACATAGAAATAAGGGCAAATATAGTAAGGCAATAATAATTCTTTCATCTAAGATGAGGTAGCTGTATTTTTTAAAAAGTGTGTTGTGAATGAAAACTGTAGATTTGATTCACTTTAGGTCAAGGTGGCATATTATGATTTATTCAAACCAATTTAAAACCATTCACAAGTGTCTTAAATACATGTCTGTGGCATGCAATTGTCAAAAGTCAAAAGGATTACGCATTCCAACAAACCTTTTAACCTTTTTTTGTAGTCTCTCTGAAATCAGACAGTGGTCCAGTCTCATGGAAACAAGCCACTGTTAATCACACTTCTACTGGAAGGCCAAGGTCAAGTAGGGCTTTTGTTATAATGACCAGGGATAGTAAATGTGTTTTTGTTTTTTGTAATTCAGTCTGAGAGTTGATAAAGCAGTGGTAAAATCCTAATTACAGTACTGTATTTTGATAAGTTAAAATGGACTACAACTGCCCGGTACCCAAATATGCAACGCAATGCTGCCATCTTTTGGATAAGTGGAGTACCTAAATAACAGGTACACAATTAATCAATCCACAATTAATCGGCCACGTTACAAAAAAGTATTAAAAAATTGGGCTCCAAGGATTGATGCATATACATCCCTAGAATGTGCCTCTCAAATTTCATTGTGATCTGTCCATGATTAATAGAGAAGTCACCATTTCAATTAGTATCCTCACCAAGAAGAAGAGCAAACCAAATTACTTTTTGGGGCCTCTAAAACACTCGTAGCCTACAAATATAAAACTTTGAAAAGAATTAAGGACATAGGTAAATGAGCATTCTAAGTAGAAACATATTCTCGCCCCGCTTCGCAAAAAGTTCATTACACAGCCTTTGTAATGTTAAAACCATGTACAGTGTGTCACAACTGTGGGAAACTGGTCTCTGTTAAAAGCTGGCACTTTGCTAAATGTGTTCTGTGCTTTCAAGTTCA
This sequence comes from Corythoichthys intestinalis, assembly GCF_030265065.1. Lineage (NCBI taxonomy): Eukaryota > Metazoa > Chordata > Actinopteri > Syngnathiformes > Syngnathidae > Corythoichthys > Corythoichthys intestinalis. Next base: position 21,232,506 of record NC_080403.1, on the reverse strand, counting down.
AACATTGTAGCTCATCTAGTGACATGATCGTACCTTCATGTAGCTTTTTGCTGTCACTTGAAAATGTAAGATCTTTATCTGAACGAACCGAGCTTCCTTGTCAATTAGCTACTCTGTTATTTCCCAATCTGGCATAATGTAAAATATCTCGTTCACCGACACAATTTTGGAACAACGAACATTTTACTTGTTTATTTAATTTAACACTTGATTGATATGCACAGACTCCTGATATTATTTGCTATGCAAGGGATTTAAAGTAATTATTTTCATGTACTTATTGCCAATTATATACACTGGTTCATATAATGTTTGCGTTTGCTTCTGGGGCAACGATTTTGTCATTCTCCCCACAAGGGTTTCCACAACTCCAAGTGAAATTCCGAAACATTAATAAAAAGCTCTTTATTTAGATCGTCCCCAAAAGACAAAGATAAAAGAAGTCTTGAGTCAGCATTACAGGTTCCCTGCTGTCGTCTTTATCAAGAAGACTTTGTCTGCGAGCAAGATGAAAAACGTTTGGTGGTAGCCTCAAAGAATAGGGACTGCTGATTAATCACTTGACTTTAACTCATTCAACGCCACTGACTGTGATAGATGCTCATCATAGTACAATTTACTAGAATCTGTCTTTCTGTCTGTTTAGCTGTATTTGGAGAATATGAACCGCCCATCGTCTTTGTGCAAGAATTTGTGGACTATACACGCGGCAGTGCATTTAGTCATTATATTGTGATCCATTTTTTCCCAAAAATTGACGTGTATGACGTTTTGTATAACAATATATTCTCAAACGATATTGATTGGAATTAATCATTTTTTTTTTTTCTGCAGCGTTAATAGACCATTCCTGATTTATTTCAAATATGACCTGGGTTCATTTGTACGTACATATGAATCAGATCTCTATCCAACGCCAATACAGTATGAATGCATATTAGTATTTATTTGACATGTACAGTACGTGTATACGTATATACAAAATGAACACGAACTATGGAAGACGACAGCAGATATCTTGGCAGGAATCTTCTTCAACAGCTGTCTGTTTTGATTTTTTTTATAGCAATTAGGCTTGAAAAGCTCAGAATTATCAGACAGGGGGACTTTAGCAATTTCTTTCACTGCATCAGTGCCGAGCATCTTGCTGACAATGCCTTTGCAGGCAGGAAGTATTAATTTCTCTGCCACTGTGTGGGACTTTTTGGATTTAGCAACAAGTTCAACAAGGTAACAGGGTTTGAGGGCTCTCATTTGCCTTTGTAGTTTTTCCTCAAAGTTGTCTGTTTCTGTGTTTTCACAAAGGCGATCAAAATAGTCCATTGACTTGTTTTGAAGCGATGGGTGTTTCGTTGGGAAATGATGTTTAAACTTGCTTGGCAGCATGGCGCTGTTGGATAATTGCTCGTGTCGCTTTCAAGAACTGCTCCGCTTTCTAGCCATTAGCCACATTGCCCTCCTGTGTTGGAATAAAAACACTGGGGTAGGATTGACGGTTGTCACATATGGATAAAATAGGAGACTTTCGAGTATATTGACACATGACGAGTCTAACCAAATGATTTGCAGTAGACTTGCTGGGATCCACATTGTCACGGACAGCAAGGTCGCCGATGGCTAGAAATCCAAACAGTTTTGAATGCGACACGAGCAATACCTCGCTCATCTGAACACGACCGAGAACTTTCTACCTACTCCTTCCTTCCTTTCTACTGCAACTCCGCCCGACGATGTAAAAAAAATAATAAATAAATAAATATATATATATATATATATATATATATATATATATATATATATACACCATGAAAATGGCCCCCAGTGATGACCTGCTCGGTGAATGCCTCAGGCAACAGAAGCCCAATAAGGAGGAGGACCCTGAGGAGCTATCATGGATGGACAAGCCCCTGCATGGTGTGTACCACCGACAAATTGAGGAGGTAGCTGACATGGGAAAAACATACCAGTGGCTGGTAAAGGCCGGACTGAAAGACAACACGGAGGCACTGATCATGGCAGCACAAGAACAGGCCCTTAACACAAGAGCAATAGAGGCTGGGGTCTACCACACCAGACAGGACCCCAGGTGCAGGCTACGCAAAGAGGCCCCTGAGACAGTCCAGCACATCACAGCAGGGTGTAAGATGCTAGCAGGCAAGGCATACATGGAACGACATAACCAGGTAGCAGGCATAGTGTACAGGAACATCTGTGCCGAGTACGGACTGGAGACCCCAGAGTCAAGGCGGGCGACACCTCCGAAGGTGGTCGAGAACAACCGAGCCAAGATCCTGTGGGACTTCCAGATCCAGACAGACAAACTGGTGATGGCCAACCAGCCTGACATAGTGGTGGTGGATAAACATCAGAAGACGGCAGTAGTGATAGATGTAGCAATCCCGAGCGATAGCAACATCAGGAAAAAAGAACATGAAAAGCTGGAGAAATATCAAGGGTTGAAGGAAGAGTTGGAGAAAATGTGGGGAGTGAAGGCAAGAGTGGTGCCAGTAGTGCTCGGGACACTAGGGGCAGTAACCCCCAAGCTGGGTGCATGGCTCTAACAGATACCAGGAGCAACGTCCGACGTCTCCATTCAGAAGAGCGCCATCCTAGGGACAGCTAAGATCCTGCGCAGGACCCACAAGCTCCCAGGCCTCTGGTAGAGGACCCGAGCTTGAAAAGGAGAGACCATACCGCCCGGGTGGGCGAGACGACGATTTTTTTATGTATATGTACTGTATATATACACAGTATATACATATGCGACAGTGGATAATTTCTCGAGGCACACCTGACGATCTCTCATGGCACACTAGTGTGCTGCTGCACACCGGTTTAAAAACATCGCATTAACCTATGAGTCGATTTTACTTTTTGCAATGTGAACAGCTGCACAAAAAATATGAGTTAACAAAAAATCTGAACTGAGAATCATGGTCCTCGGTGTGGGTGTAGCCTTAGACTTAGCGTCTCAGAGTGATGTGGCGACCATCCTAGGCCAACATGTCAAATGACTTAAGATTTTTTTTGTTGTCGAAACTAATGTTGGTTATATCGACTTGAGCTAATTGATGTTTTTTTTTTTTTTTTTTTTAATTTTTTTTTTTTTTTAATTTGTCAACAAGCAGTGAGCGCCTCCAAACAGTAGCCCCACACCTGACCTCATATTGTGAATCAGTCTTTTTTACCACTACCATGTTGTATTGAATGGCAGAGTGCAGTATAGATAGTGGTGTTCTTGCCTGACTTCTGTGGAAACAGCGTGGGTTCACTTCCCACTCAGTGAGTGGGAATGGTTGTCTGTCTCTATTTGTTCCCTGTGATTGACTGGTGACCAGTCCACAATGTAGGCTAAGCAGAGACGTAAATTGACGCATCCAGTATCACTCCTAAGAATCCAGGAACATATCGGTATTATGAAACTCAGTAATTATAACAGCACAGATGGACAAAATAAGGAGATAGGTGAAAAACATTACCGGTGATGCTGGGTGTTACATTTTCGGAAGAAAGTATGTGGTTTAGAAAATCCTGCGGACTAATGGCAAACATAGAGTATTTCCCTTGAGGACAAATACAGCTTGTGCTATATTTGGGTAAATGAGGAGCTCATTGTTGAAGTAGCTATTGTGTACTCATGCTTCACCCCTAAGGAAAGCTTTTCTCTACTTGGGCATATATTGTATCTGGAACACAAACAGCCCCATCAACCTGTCTCGCGTATAGTTGAAAGAGTTGAAAAGACTTTACTCCCTTCAGCTACACTGGGGTGATGCTCAACTGCACTTTATGCTCAGGAATGATGTACGCCTGGTGCCCTGTGAAAGATTGGCACTGCATAAACATAAGTAACCTTTGAGGCACCGGCTGCCATAGATTACTGCCAAACTGGAGCATAAGGGTGGGCACAAAAATCAACACCATCATGTTGTCATGTTAATGAGTCTAGTGTGACTTAACAATATTCAACAACATCAAGAATGTATTATACATTATTGATTCAAAACCAAAGGCAAACTATTTTTTTTAATTATTATATCTTCTCCACAAATTGGGTGCCTGTCTTGGTTTTTTAAATGGGACTTAATTCTTGCTACTCAAACCTTTGCTAGACCTGAACCCCTCAGCCCAATTGACCCTGAGCAATGTACAATGTAAAATCTCAGACATACAGTATGGCAAACATCAGTGTGTGCTCACAGCTTCTATATTTTGTTGTGTATTCAAAATGACCACATACACCGTCAGCACACCCCCACACACACATACAGCCACAAAGACCCCCCCCCACACACACACACAATCATATCCGGTTATCCACTAAAAATCTTAAATCTTAATCAACAAACCAGATGTTGGTCAGATTTGCTACCAGACTTCAGAAAAATATACAGGAATTACAAACCTCAGATTGCAACATTACTCTTTTGTTTTGCAACAGTGTTAACCTCAATCATCAAGATCTTAACGGAAACGGTAAATATGGAACGGTATTACTATTGACGACTGCCACAGGATAATCGCTCAAGATATAACTTTTGATCCACGGAAGTGCTTTCTCAAAGAGATACTTCCTATAAATACGTGCTAATTCTCTCTGCAGTTGGAAAAACACAGTACAATACTTAATCAAGGTAAATATGGCAAATAACCGAGTCCACCAAAAATTGGAAACCGTAACTTGCTTTTAGGCTAAAGCCTAGGGTTGCCACCTTTCAGAAATAGAACTAAAGGATGCCCCCCTCGCCCCCAAAGCCTTACGGGCGAAAAAAAGGGGGCATCCTCAAAACTCCTAAAATGCATAGAAATGCATCTATTTTTAGATATGAAAACTGTATTGTGCACTATGTGGGAATGGCAGTTTCCTTGCAGCTGCCTTTTTTGTTTTTTTTCTGCAGGTTAGTGAAAACGAAGTTGTGAATATCGTAATTAACATTTGTGTTGTCGGCACTGAATCCGGTTATGTGACCCATTGACAAGCCAAATTTCTTAGGGGAATGTTCCGGGAGAGCTACAATTCCAGCAGCTGACTCGTCTGCATTCTCTATGAAGTCCAGCATTTTGTTGGTGACCCCAGACTCTGGACTGAAGTACTGGACGGCAAGGGGAAACATCTTCTTGCTCAATTTATTCGAGGCATCGGTCTGTATGGAGAATGGGATGGGTGACGTTAAGATCTTGAGCACATCACTCACTGCCTTTGGACCCAGGACTTGTTTCAACAGTGCCTATTGCTTTGTTCCCCCCAAAGTCATTTTCTTCACCATTTTGGAATCACATAAAAATCTTCTGATTGAGCATGTGTCCACAGTCGGCACTATTGTAGCTCTGGCCACGTTTTACTGTGTGCTATACCTGTGTCACCTCAGCTACAGTAATTTAGAGTCAATTAGAGTCAATTATTATTGTCAAATTATTGCTTTAATTTTGGTATCACTATTAATCAATCAATAGATTCCAAAATGAGGAGCATTAGTTAGCATAACAAAATAAGATGTTCTTTATGGGTACATAAATTCATTCTATATTGATTGATAATAAATTCATGTTTAAAAAAAAAATCAACACTCCTGAAAATAATCAACCATAGTAGCAAAAGAAATAGCCGAGCTATGCTCCTATCAATGCAATATGTATGAAGGTAAATATAAATATGGCCTATATGTTATCCATATACAAGAGCATAATAACATACCAAATCAAGCTCAGGGGATGTTTCAGGTACAAAGAATTGTGACAAAGGCTCTTCTGGGATCTTATATTCCGTTTGTGGAGGTTCCCTGCAGCATGCTGTTTTACACCTCCGTGAGACACTGCAAAAACTTTCCTGCCTGCCTTGCAGTTCGCTTTATAATCATCATCAGTAACTCTATCGAGCCACGGGTTAACCTCTTCCCGCTCCAGTCTATTTTTTGGAGACGTTGCCTCTTTTGAGGATGAGGTGGGGTGTCCTGAGCGTCTGGTGTTGAAGACGTCTTTGTTTTGAAAACGCGCGTGGCGGTGCACTGAGCAGAGCGAGTGAGGTCACTAGGCAACGAACCCGGAAGTGGAGCGCAGTGCAGGGCAGACAGCAGCAGGCAGGCGGATAACTATCTTGCTGTCTTTAATATCTCCTGCCCTTTTTGTTCATTATTGTTGGCTCAGTGTTCACTCATGAGCGCAGGTGTGTGTTTGTGTGTGCCAGACGTGCACGGGCTGGGCGCCCTGCTGCCGGAGCCGTGGGTCGCCCCATGGGACAATTGTGAAATACGGAATACGGAAGGCAACTTTTAATTCCCAATTACGGAACGATTCCGTATTTCAAAGGACCAGTGGCAAGCCTACTAAAGCCACTACAAATGTCAACTATAGTGTAGTTGTAATACAACTAATATAATTAGTCTGGAATACATTAAACATGGGTAGATAAAAAGTCTATTTACATGTTTTGTTTTAAAAAGAAAAAAAATAGGTCCATGTTTACAGCTTAAGTTTATAGTGGTACAACCCAAACTCCGATTATAAATGCAAACATAGTGAGGCTTATTAAGGTTTTATCTGCCACACCATACAGTATGGAGCACATCTGCAGAGACATCAGTCTCGGTAATGAGCCCCTTTGCGGACCCTCCAATGACTCTCAACCTGCTTTAGAGCAATAAATAGTATGAAAGAAACCGCTTCGCCAGTCCTCCTCAAATGTTGCTAAGATTCCATTTTTCTCTTTATTTTCAGAAGAAACATTATTCATGACGGTTGTTTTACAGCCATGAGCAATCTTTTGCTTTTTGGTGGGGTCTCGACTGAGGCTCCAGACAGCAGCAAGCTCAGTCGGATTTCTCTTTGACTCCCACTCTTCTCTGCTGGCTGCTGTTTCTACTGCGGTGCTTGCCAAGAAAGCGCCTGTTTACCATAAAAGCATACAATATTTAGATTGGAGTTGTGGACTAGATTGTTTTTAGAGAGTGTAGTAAAATATGGAAGCACAATTACTTTTCAATGCATTAGGTGGACATACATAATTGAATTCATGCATCTGTGAGAATATCACTCAAAACTAAGGACTATTATCTTTGGAGTTTAATGAATGAATTGTACATACAGTATATGTGGTCAGCAAGCACACTGTATATATATGTAAACAGAAAAGATCATGTGAAGGACAACGTGAGGTACAAGTGAAGAAAATGCTTGCATAAAAAGCAAGCAGATGATACTGCTGCAGTACAGATATGGAGAAAGTCTGCCTACTTTTTGAATTTTTTATTATTTTAATTGTATTTTTAATTGTATTGTTTTTATGAACTTTGAGTGCCATTGATGGCACTGCCAGTACTCCCAGTCAAAATGGACTGGACATCTATTGTAGTAATTGCTGATATTTTTAGGCCCCTCAGACTCGCTTTGTTGTTGTTCTCCTTGTTCTTCTATTCAGTGAGGACACAAACTAAAAATTCTACTCCTCCATTATTCTTGGACAGATTAGAACGAAGTTTGGTAGGTATATTCTAGGGATGCATAAGCATCAACCCTCGGCGCTTAATTTGTAATATTTTATCTCATAGCTGGTAAATTATATTCAAGAATTACAGACTTCTTGTTGCCTGTAGGCTCCAAGTTTGCCAGTATATGGCATTCGTGCTCCTCAGACATGCTTATCATTTCTCTAGGCCAGTGGTTCTTAACCTTGCTAAAGGTACCGAACCCCACGAGTTTCACAGGCGCATTCACCGAACCCTTTGGAATTTCATAATAAAGGCTTTTTTTTTACGAATTCAACTTGAGCAAGCTAACATCTAAGTGAATTCCTGTTCAAATTTCTTCCAGATTTCGAATTTACTACAAATAATTCAGCCTTTTGCTGTTGATTTTCATGTCGGAAAATGAAACTGCTCCTCCGTGAGTCATCACCTTATCGTGGTGGAGGGGTTTGCGTGTCCCAATGATCCTCGGAGCTATGTTGTCTGGGGCTTTAAGCCCCTGGCAGGGTCACCCATGGCAAACAGGTCCTAGGTGAGGGGCCAGACAAAGCATGACTCACAAGACCCCTTATGATGAATAATATTAATGGACTCACGTTTCCCTTGCCCGGACGCGGGTTACCGGGGCCCCCCTCTGGAGCCAGGCCTGGAGGTGGGGCTCAAAAGCAAGCGTCTGGTGGCCGGGCCTGTCCCCATGGGGCCCGGCCGGGCACAGCCCGAAAAGGCAACGTGGGTTCCCCTTCCCATGGGCTCACCACCTGTGGGAGGGGCCAAAGGGGTCGGGTGCGCAGAGAGTTGGGCAGCAGCCAAAGGCGGGGGCCTTGGCGGTCCAACCCCCAGCTGCAGAAGCTAACTATTGGGACATGGAATGTCACCTCTCTGGCAGGGGAGGAGCCTGAGCTGGTGTGTGAGGCAGAGAAGTTCCAACTAGATATATTCGGACTCTCCTCCACACACAGCTTGGGTTCTGGTACCAATCCTCTCGAGAGGGGTTGGACTCTCTTCCACTCTGGAGTTGCCCACGGTGAGAGACGCCGAGCAGGTGTGGGCTTACTTATTGCCCCCCGGCTTGGTGCCTGTACGTTGGGGTTTACCCCGGTAGACGAGAGGGTAGCCTCCCTCCGCCTTCGGGTGGGGGGACGGGTTCTGACTGTTGTTTGCGCTTATGCACCAAACAGCAGCTCAGAATACCCACCCTTTTTGGAGTCCTTGGAGGGTGTGCTGGAAAGCGCCCCCTCTGGGGACTCCCTCGTTCTGCTGGGGGACTTCAACGCTCACGTGGGCAATGACAGTGAGACCTGGAGGGGCGTAATTGGGAGGAACGTCCCCCCCGATCAGAACCCGAGTGGTGTTCTGTTATTGGACTTCTGTGCTCGTCACGGTTTGTCCATAACGAACACCATGTTCAAACATAGGGATGTCCATATGTGCACTTGGCACCAGGACACCCTAGGCCGCAGTTCAATGATCAACTTTGTAATCGTGTCATCGGACTTGCGGCCACATCTTTTGGACACTCGGGTGAAGAGAGGGGCGCAGCTGTCAACTGATCACCACCTGGTGGTGTGTTGGCTCCGATGGCGGGGGAAGTTGCTGGCCAGACTTGGCAGGCCCAAACGTGTTGTGAGGGTCTGCTGGGAACGTCTGGCAGAATCCCCTGTCAGAAAGAGTTTCAACACCCACCTCCGGCAGAACTTCTCCCTTGTCCCGGGGGAGGTGGGGGACATTGAGTCCGAGTGGGCCATGTTCCGCACCTCCATTGTTGAGGCGGCCGATCGGAGCTGTGGCCGTAAGGTGGTTGGTGCCTGTCGTGGCGGCAATCCCCGAACCCGCTGGTGGACACCAGCGGTAAGGGATGCCGTCAAGCTGAAGAAGGAGGCCTATCGGGCCTTTTTGGCCTGTGGGACTCCGGAGGCAGCTGACAGGTACCGGCTGGCCAAGCGGACTGCGGCTTCGGCGGTCGCCGAGGCAAAAACTCTGACATGGGAGGAGTTCGGTGAGGCCATGGAAAACGACTTCCGGACGGCTTCGAGGAAATTCTGGTCCACCATCCGGCGTCTGAGGAGAGGAAAGCAGTGCACTATTAACACTGTGTACAGTGAAGATGGTGTACTGCTGACCTCGACTCGGGACGTCATGAGTCGGTGGAGAGAATACTTCGAAGCCCTCCTCAATTCCACCGACACGCCTTCCTTTGAGGAAGCAGAGTCTGGGGACTCTGAGGTGGGCTCTTCGATCTCTGGGGTTGAAGTCACTGAGGCGGTTGGTAAGCTCCTCGGTGGCAAGGCCCCGGGGGTGGATGAGATCCGCCCGGAGTTCCTAAAGGCTCTGGATGTTGTAGGGCTGTCATGGCTGACACGCCTCTACAACATCGCGTGGACATCGGGGACAGTGCCTCTTGATTGGCAGACCGGGGTGGTGGTCCCCCTTTTTAAAAAGGGGGACCGGAGGATGTGTTCCAATTATAGAGGAATCACACTCCTCAGCCTCCCCGGTAAAGTCTATTCAGGGGTGCTGGAGAGGAGGGTCCGTCTGGAAGTCGAATCTCGGATTCAGGAGGAGCAGTGTGGTTTTCGTCCCAGCCGTGGAACAGTGGACCAGCTCTACACCCTCAGCAGTTTCCTCGAGGGTGCATGGGAGTTTGCCCAACCAGTCTACATGTGTTTTGTGGATTTGGAGAAGGCGTTTGACCGTGTGCCTAGGGGAATCCTGTGGAGGGTGCTCCGGGAGTACGGGGTATCGAGCCCCTTGGTAAGGGCTGTTCGGTCCCTGTACGACCGGTGTCAGAGTCTGGTCCGCATTGCCGGCAGTAAGTCGAATTCGTTCCCAGTGAGGATTGGACTCCGCCAAGGCTGCCCTTTGTCACCGATTCTGTTCATAATTTTTATGGACAGAATTTCTATGCGCAGCCAAAGCGTTGAGGGTTTCCGGTTAGGTGACCTCAGCATTGCATCTCTGCTTTTTGCAGATGATGTGGTGCTGTTGGCTTCATCAAGCCATGACCTCCAACTCTCACTGGGAAGGTTCGCAGCCGAGTGTGAAGCGATTGGGATGAAGATCAGCACCTCCAAATCCGAGACCATGGTCCTCAGCCGGAAAAGGGTGGCATGCCCTCTCCGGGTCGGGGATGAGATCCTGCCCCAAGGGGAGGAGTTCAAGTATCTTGGGGTCTTGTTCACGAGTGAGGGTGGGAGGGAGCGGGAGATTGACAGGCGGATCGGTGCAGCGTCTGCAGTGATGCGGACTCTGCACCGGTCCGTTGTGGTGAAGAAAGAGCTGAGCCAAAAGGCGAAGCTCTCGATTTACCAGTCGATCTACGTTCCTACCCTCACCTATGGTCACGAGCTGTGGGTCGTGACCGAAAGAACAAGATCCCGGATACAAGCGGCCGAAATGAGTTTCCTCCGCAGGGTGTCCGGGCTCTCCCTTAGAGATAGGGTGAGAAGCTCGGTCATCCGGGAGGGGCTTGGTGTCGAGCCGCTACTCCTCCGCGTTGAGAGGAGCCAGTTGAGGTGGCTCGGGCATCTGGTTCGGATGCCTCCTGGATGCCTCCCTGGAGAGGTGTTCCGGGCATGTCCCACCGGCAGGAGGCCCCGGGGTCGACCCAGGACACGCTGGAGACACTATGTCACTCGGCTGGCCTGGGAACGCCTTGGAATCCCGCCGGAGGAGCTTGCTGAAGTGGCTGGGGAGAGGGAAGTCTGGGCTTCCCTGCTAAAGCTGCTGCCCCCGCGACCAGACCCCGGACTAAGCGGAAGATAATTGATGGATGGATGGAAAATGAAACTGTTTTCATTTCACGCTGTTCCTTTTTTTGTCTTCATGTCTCCCGGTACATTTTCTTTTTATTGTCGCATCCTTGCATCACATAATATTTTCATGGCATAAAATTAAGCAGATGTTTGTTTGTTTTTTAATTATCTACGCAGTTCACGTTATCTGTAGGTCTGTTATACTTCCTCATACTTAATGCCAGTCAACCTTTCACCGAGCAAACTGATTTCTCCTCCCATTTAATAGAGGGCTAACAGTTTAAAGAAATGGAATAAAGCCTGTAAATTGAGGGCAAACCAGTCCAAAACCTGGTCTTAAACGCCACTTTTCCTGGATTTAGTCAGCGTACAAAATAGGGCTTTGTGTTTCTTAACCGTCACTGAACCACTTAGGCTTACTCACCGAACTCCTGGGGTTTGATTGAACCCTAGTTAAGAACCACTGCTCTAGGCTAATGAGATGTTTAGGGAGCGAGCCAGGTAGTCGTAGTTAACATGAACTTGTTAACTACCACAACACATACTCGATTAATTTTATACATATAGCTGGGCTTAACGTGAATGGGGGGAACGGGTGTATTTTAGGGGTCTGGAAGGTAACCCTCAAAAACACTCATTAGCATCCTCTGGGGAATAGAGTTATATGCATGACATTGATTGTTAGTGGCTGTTCATCTTTTATTTTAAATCAGCTCTCTCCACTAGTTTAAAAGATTGACAGAAAAAAATCTGATCAGATTGTTGATACAAACAGGACACATAAAAAAAGGAATTGAACAAGAAGTCGATAATTTTAGTTTACAGTAGCCATTTTGGGCAAATTAGAGGACACTCACTTTAACCAACTCTCACCACATAATCTACAAACTCAGCCCTAATCCGAAGTAGTGGACAAGTGGACAATAACAAATTTCTATTTTTTCGCTTGGGTTTAGCATGTCAACTTTTGATGCTCATTTGGGGTGTGAGATGTGATGAGATGTAAGAGCCTATTAATCACAGCTTCAAGGTTTAATCTTCCTTTTTCATGTTTTTTCTTTTTTTGTTCAGCAAGCAATTCCCTGGCTAGGGCAGGAGCTGCCATGCCATTTGGTTGTCTGACGCTTGGGGAGAAAAAGGATTACAACAATCCCGCTGAAGTCACCGACAAATATGACCTGGGACAAGTTGTTAAATCGTAAGTCAGAATGATTAATAACTTAACGAAGGTTGTCTACAAAAAAATATTGATTCTTTCCCCATCTTTTTTAGAGAGGAGTTTTGTGAGATATTCCGGGCAAAGGATAGGAACACGTTGAAAATGTACACCTGTAAAAAATTCAACAAAAAGGATGGCCGAAATGTGAGGAAAGCGGCCAAGAATGAAATTATGATCTTAAAGATGTAAGTGGAGCTAAAACGCTTATTAAGCTATTTTGAGCCATTTATACAAAGTGTATTAAACGGATGAAGGACTTTACTGAGCTTCACACAATACTGTAGATCATTATCCACAAGTCACTCTCCATTGAGAGCATTTGTTTACTTTTTCTTAATGATAAGTAAATGTTGAAGTGTGAAGCAATTACTTACTGTACTTCACAGAACGCAAAGGCACGTAAAACATAATAACTCTCTTTTTAATCCTTCTGCTGCCCCCAAGTGGGCAAAATAATCTGTTTAACATAGGTTCTCTTTAATAAATACAATATTGCATAGAGTCGGCACTGTGTGCTGGTCTGGTCACAACTTTCAGGGATGGAAGCTTAATGTTATTACTAGAGACTATGGTTATTGGGGACAGGATACAGTATTCCAATATTTATTATCATTTGTCCTCACAGGAGCGTGATGAAATCTGTGCAAGGCACATCGGCATCTATTCATACTGACATTTATAACTATGGACAATTTAGAGCCTTCTTTTAAACTATAATGGAGCAAAAATTTAAACCTGGGCCAAATATACTAACTATAATGGAGCAAAAATTTAAATCTGGGCCATGTGTGCTAACAATTCATTTATTCCACGTTCCCTTTTCACAGGATAAAACATCATAATATCCTCCAGCTTGTTGACACTTTTGAAACAAAAAAAGAGTACTTTATCTTCCTGGAACTGTAAGTATTTACGTTCACATTGTGAGTACGCCTTGATGGGGATTTTCATTTATAAAAATGTCTCAACTGCAGAGCAACAGGCAGGGAGGTGTTTGACTGGATTTTAGATCAAGGGTACTACTCAGAAAGGGACACCAGCAATGTGATGAGGCAGGTGCTTGAGGCCGTAGCGTACCTGCATTCTCTGAATATCGTCCACAGAAATCTAAAGGTATAGCACTTTGCTGCTACAGTGATTACTGTGTCATTACATGAACTCTATTAACAAATGTTTTCCTTCCTCAAACAGCTTGAGAACCTAGTTTACTTCAATCGCTTGAAACACTCCAAAATTGTTATCAGTGACTTTCAGCTGGCAAAACTGGAAAACAGACTCATTAAGGATCCGTGCGGCACTCCGGAGTATCTCGGTGCGTCAAGTTTGAGATATTGAACAGCATTTCAAAACTATGCAAAACGTTAAGAAATCCTTTGTTACTTTCAGCTCCCGAGGTTGTTGGGAGGCAGAGATATGGACGGCCTGTAGATTGCTGGGCGATAGGGGTCATCATGTACATACTGTAAGTACCACTGTTTAGAGATTGGACTAATACATTGATATAGTGATCATTAAGAACGCGCGTATGTATGTCAAGGAAAGGCTATGACGAACATAATTATCACCCATTTGTCATATAAGTATTAACTGTTACCTTTGAGTGGCATACCAAGCATATACTTGGGATAATAACTCTCTAAGCAGCGTGTGGCATAACAATCACAACAAAGTTTTTCAACATTGAACTGACAAATAACTAATAAAAAACAAACTCTTAATAATGAAGCATAATGAAAGTAGATAATGCAAAATTTCCCTTATAATGATATTGCGACTGCAGTAATGCATTTTTTTTAAATACAACACCATCAATGAAACTTTTTTTTTTGGTTGTTTCAATAGATTGTCAGGCAACCCACCTTTTTACGATGACTCAGATGAAGATGACCCCGAAAGTCGGGACAAGAACCTCTTCCTGAAAATTTTGTCAGGGGACTACGAATTTGACTCGCCTTACTGGGATGACATTTCAGATTCTGGTAAATGATTCCATTCTGTTTAAGTCATGGGACTGTCAGTTCACTCTCGATTGTCTCCTCAGCCAAAACCTTAGTGGCGTCTCTGATGGAGGTGGACCAAGACCAGCGACTGACTGCACAAGAGGCAATTGCCCATGAATGGTATGAACTCCAGTTTTGTTTTATTTTGATTGGGTGATAGATCAATCCGATTAGACATTTTATGTGTTTCTTGAGAAAGTAACTACAATTACATCACTACCATAACATTAAGGTTCTTTTATAAAAACAACATTTTTAAACAATGTTTGTTTGTTTTGTTTTGTTTTTTTGCTGAGGTAAGAAATCACTATTTCAGAATATACAGAATATACATATCCATGATCACGATGTCACTGGTAGGGCACAGCTGTTAATTGCTCGGAGCTTGTTCTTGCCATTGAGCTGAATTCTCAGGACCTGCTTCACTTGTTGCAGATACATGACCGTTGCAGCTTTCCTTGTAGCCTCTTTGTGGTTACCATATGCCTGTGGTACTTGTAGCTCTCCTCAATATCTACTATTCTGCCCTCTGGTAGTGCAAACCCCTCTGTCTGGACTACCTTCCCTCTCTTTGTCACCATCCGGCCACATTTCTCCAGTCCGAAAGAAATTTCGATGTCCCCGCTGTAGATCCGTGTGGTGCGAATCAGTGAGTCAATGTCTCGCTCGCTCTTAGCGTACAGCTTGATGTCCTCCATGTAGAGTAGGTGACTGACTGTGGCCCCATTCTAAAATCGGTATCCATAGCCGATCTTGTTGATCAATTTCCTGAGGGGGTTCAAGCATATGCAGAACACCAGTGGGGATAAGGCATTTCCTTGGTATATGCCACATTTGATGGAGACTTGCGCAATTGGCTCGAAGTTGGTCTGCCACAGCCTCATTGAGTTTGCAACGAAGGCTCTTAGTGTGGTGTTGACCTTGTACAGCTTCAGGCATTCAAGGAACCATGTGTTATTGAGTCATAGTCTTTCTGGTAATCAGTTCAAGCAGTGCACAAGTCTGTCTGTCCGGTTTTGCAGTTTCGGGCGACAGTTCTCTCAACCAATGGTTGTTTTTTTGATCCTCTGGGGTTTCTAACAATGTATTTCTGTGTCTCTGTCATGTATTGATCCATGTGCCCACTTATCTTAGCTGCTATGATGCCTGACAGGAGCTTCCATGTTGTGGAGAGACAGGTTATCTGTCAGTAGTCGGATGGGATTAGTCCCTTCTGGGAGTTTTTTTGGATCAGGACCGTTCGTCCCTTAGCCAACCATTCAGGGTCGGTCCCATCCTTCAGCAGCTGGTGATTTTTCTGCTAGGCGCTCAAGGAGTGAAGTTAGCTTCTTTTACCTGTAGCTGTGAATCATGTCTGGGTCAGGTGCTGCCCAGTTCTTCATACCTGAGATCGGATGTCTGCCACTGTGATGGTTACTGGGCCTTGTCAGGAAGCGTGCTGTGGTGTGCTCTTAGATCTTTTAACGACTTGTATTTGAGGCCTGTTCTTTTGCTATCTGTCAGCCCAGCAAACGCTCTCTCTCTCTCTCTCTCTCTCTCTCTCTGTATACATATACATACATACACATATATATATATATATATATATATATTTATATATATACAGTATATATACAGTACTGGCAAAGGTTTTAGGCAGGACACCTGCCTAAAACTTTTGCACAGTACTGTATATATATAAAATCATATTTGAAGATTTAATACATATGGGCCATCACCATCTATTAAGCTTATCCTTTGCCCACTTTGACCAGTAGAGTAGAAAATGCTAACATTAGGCCTTATTATGAATTGAAGTGTACCCAATTTAAGCTGTGTGTCTTCTCACAGGATTTCTGGGAATGCTGCCTCAGATAAGAACATCAAAGATGGTGTTTGTGCACAAATCGAAAAGAATTTTGCTAAAGCCAAGTGGAAGGTATTGATTACTTTATTTATGGGTCAGATTTAAATATAATAGCAATAGTATAGCAAGGCTCCAGACTCCTTGATAATAAAGAGTACAGTCGCGCCTAAACTAACATTTTGGGGGTGCAGCTAGGTAAAAAAACTGAGGGGCGAAGTAAATATTACCATTTCATACCATCACAGTAAAGGAAGATCTTTGTTGACATATTTTGGGCACATGTGCAGTTGGTTAAAAAGCAATAAGTCGCAGACATGATGCCGGGTAGTGAAAATGCAATATACAGTACTGTATATACTGTACTGTATATAGATACTGTATATAGTTTATATTGTATACTGTTTATAATCACTTTTGTATCGGAGGTTTGAGGTCATTAAACACAACCAGAATTCATACACAAGGCGCACTGGATTAAAAGGCACACTGTCAGTTTTTTTTTCTCTGGCTAAAAAAGATTTTAAGTGTGCCGTCTTTTCCGAAAAATACGGTAATTTCGGGAAAAACGCTCTATATGGGTATGCTAATATGACATTGCGGACGTATGGAGCCATGCTATTTCACGCTGTGCAAATTTAGGTAATCTCTGAGGTGTTGGATTGCCCCCCCCACCCCCCCATTACATTTTCGTTTCCGGTTGGGGCTTGCTGTGAGATTTAATTATGTTAATCATTTGTAAAATATGTATTTTGGTTTAATAAAGGTATATAGAAACACTGATTCATACATCCATGCCACGTTTGTGGTTACTCACAGAAAGCTGTAAGGGTTACCACCCTTATGAAGAGGCTCCGAGCATCAGAGCCGGGGGATTCAGGTGCTTCTGTAGCTGACGCCGGAACACCTGCAGGCCCCGCTGCTGCTCCAACAGCTGCTGGTGGTGGCCTTGCTGCCAGCCTAAAAGCAGCTCTTAGTGCAAACGCTGCCAACATACAGACTTCATCTACTCCAGCGGACCCTCAGCCGAGTACTGCCAGAGAGGAGGACAAGTCAGAGGAACCGTGCAATGGTGATGTTCTCTAAAAAAAATAATAAAACGAGTGGGAATTAACGTACACGAAGAAGAAAATTAATGATGACTAACAAGCACATGAGCAGTACAGTCAATGTGGTTGGCATAACCATGTAGTGTTTATGTTGTCTGACTAGTCCCTGATTTAGCCTATGTTATGCATTTCATAATTTTTGCCTTCTGTACTGAATGTTCTGTAGTATTTGCCACTTCTGTTATTTTGTGTGCAGCTCCCTTTAAAAAAAAAAAAAACTGTCAAAATAGCCCCATTTTTGTTCCCCTTTTGCCCTTTCGACTAACTGTATGAACGCAAAGTGTAATTTAGTGAAATCAATTTCATCTTTGGTCCTCAACTGACTATGTATATGTAAATAGTGTGTACTGTAACTGTCTCAACCAATTGCTAGTGGTGAGCTTCAGATTTGAGTTTATGCTAGAGAGGTTTTATTTAAAAAAGAAAGACTTACTTCCAATGTGAAATTTTAATTACGGTACTATGTAAGAAACCTAATGCAAACAAGAGTAAGCCCTTTAGAATTTGTCATCCATGTGTCGTAACCCTCCCGTTATGCCAAAATGACCCATTTAAAAACTAGCAAGTAAAACATCAGTAGTTTTGTATATGAAAATTCTGCTTAGCTTAGCTTAGCTAATCTTAATCAACATATAGACTATACCTTGTAATGGTTCACTTGACATATTTGCAATTTAGAACAATGGCGAGTGATAAACAATTACTCATCCTCAGCAACAACATAACTGGAGGGTTTAAGTATTAAGTCAGTTTATTATGTCGATCAAAATGATCCTTTTTGTTAAAAGAAAAAACAATCAGACACCAGATTATGTGGCCTTGTGGGTCTTGAGGCTGGAACCCGCAACAGTTACGTGTCTCTGACCTTTTGAACCTCAGGGCTGAAAATATATAAATATTAAAACATCATAAAAAGGAAATTAATCAAATAATCAATATAGGCATGCAGCAGAGAATACAATTTATATTACAATAATTCATGTCAAATTTGTACACTGTATCCCCTATTCACTTGAATCTCACTGTAGCTACAATGAAGAAAATTGTAAAACTTCCACGTGAATTAACTTATAACTTGACAGTCAAATGGCAGCAAGAAAGCTCCCCCCTCCTTTTTTTTTTAGTTAAAGTGCCTTAATATTCTTTGCAGTTCTCAAATGTTTCAAAAGAGACAGCTCAGTTAAAAATGATATTTATTATTTCTTTGAAATGTTTTAGCTGCTTCACTTGCTCTTCTTTTTTAAAGAGTTTTAGACTGCTTTATTAATAAATATTCTTTTCCCTCTATTTTACTAGTGTTATTGGGGCAATTCTGAAAAGAAAAAAAATACATTATGAGATTTTAGTCGTAATCTGACATCACGTAAAGCTGATATAATGACGTTTCTACAGCAATTTTAGAAAAAAACATTTTACCAAAATTCAAGTCAAAAGTGCAATATTTTCAAAACATAAGAGTTGGGGTTTTTTATGTTGTAATTCATATACTTTTATAAGTAAGTTGCATAATTTTTTGTTTATTTTGAGAGTTGTATATTTTTTTAACCAAAAATTTGTATATTTTTTTTAAAATTCAAATAGTAATGAGTGTGAATAAAGTGAAATATTTTTCAGAGTAAAGTTGGAGATATTTTTTCATAAAGTCACAGTAATACGAGTGACCACCCGCGACTTACCCTGAGTGGGAAAAAGCCCTAAATCACTTATCCAGGAAAAAATAAATGAAAGAATACCGACATCAGATCATCTAAAAATGTATCAGGGCTTCAGTTGTATCCTTCTTTCACTTCCCTTGGTTAAATGACTACTTTTGTAATATTATGACTTTAGTCTCGAAAATATTTAATTTTTATCCTAAAGCATTTTTTTTTTAAAATAAAATAAGTATATTAAACTGTATTGTACTAAAATTACGTGTTACTTTAAACCCTCACCAAATGAAATGAATATCGTCATAATTATATAACATATTGAAAATATACAGCCTTATTTATGTTATTGAATTTAAATCTTGTGAGATTGCAACTTTAGTCTCAGGAATATTATTTTTTTTCTTTCCAGTATGCCCCACTGTAACACTGCAGTATAAAATTATAAACATTTTATGTAGTGTAGCTTTGTTTTAACTGCTTTGCTAATGTTGTGCTGTCCATCGTAGTCAGGTGCTGCTCATTCATTCCTGATGCTGTATCTCTGTATTATCTCTCATTATGTAGACGTTCTTGTGTGTGATCAGACTTTAGCAACCTTTAGCCGAAGAAGTTGCTACAATGCTTATGAAAGAATAAAATTAGCAATATTTAAGTCTGGTTGTGATGTTAATCTCACCCACCTTTTCACATTATTCAGACACACAGTCAAGACCAGGGGTCCTCAATTAGCGGACCGCGGTCCACAACTGGACCACGGCACACCTCTCTACAGACTCAGAGCAAATGGCACCCCCCCCCCCCCCCCCCAAAAAAAGCGCTACTATTCTATCGCTGAATTCTGTTTCATTTTTAGTCAAATATCTTCCATGTTCCCACTTCTGTTGTCATCTCTATGACAATGATGCATTGATATGCTGAGAGAGCGTGCATGGATGCGCTGATTGGCTGAGAGAGCCTGCATGCTCCTAGCTAGAGCAGACGGACCGCAGCAGTGTGAAACACGAGTCACACCCGGCACTTTGCAATCCCAGTAGAAGACCGAATCTTACAAAACGGCATGCTCAAAGTTGACCAAGAGAAGAAAAGTGGACAATGAAAAAAGAGTTTCAATGAGGAATGGACTGACAAATATGCGTCCATTTTACCAACTGCAAGTACCAAACCTATGTGCTTAATATGCGTCAAGACACTTGCTCTGATAAAAAGTGAAAGTGTGAATGCCATTATGTTAAAGAGGACAGCTCTTTTGAAGATAAGTTTCCTCCTAAATCAGAATTGAGAAGGCAAAAAATTAACAGGTTGAAGCATATCAAGAGTCAAGCAAGCAAGGGCATAGGTTTGGTCTCAACATTGTCAGGGACGATGTAACAGCATAACCTGCATGTACACTTTTTGCTCTAGATGGGACATAAATAGGGCCAAACAGAATGGCTGAACGGGGTCAGGGCTACGTTTCTCAAAAACATTAACCTAATTAATTGATAGGCTAAATCATGGGTGCTCATCACGTCGATCACGATCGACCAGTCGATCGCAGCGCTAGTGTGGGTAGCTTGCGGCAGATTTTTAAAAATTTTTTAATTTACATAGTTGATTATGATTATGTTGTGTGTATGTTGTGTTGTGTTGTGTGAGCAATGTATGAGTTTATGCAGCACCCTTCTCTAAGCAGCTTCTTGCTCACGTTTTTCTGGTTCTATAGTTTCCAGCAGAGTTTGCTACATTCCTCACGGTTTAATTAATGTCAACAGTAGAAAACACAAACAGAAAGACACTTCTCTTTAAGCAGCTTCCCACTCGAGTTTTGCAGGTTAGCAAGTTCACACAGTTGAATGTTATGCTAACTCTGTTGCTGGTCGGAATTTCAGTTGCAAAAATAGTGGTGTGATTCCCATCATCACAACATTGGCATCTTTTGAAATTACTTACAGTTGCTGCTGCTGGCTGAAAAAAACTTCTAATTTCCCTCCTCTTCGAAGGGGGCAGAGGAGGCGGCATGTTGTTGACATAGGGGCTATGCGAGTGCGAGCGTGCATGTGTGTCGGGGGCAGGTGAAGTCATCAGCCAATCAAACGTGTGTTTGAGGGGGAAAAAATGGAGCAGCGCATTCAGCAAATGAAAATGGGAAATTGTAAGTTTTAACACAATGAATATTGAATTAATAATGAATAATAGGTCGGACTTTTAGTAGCTAAAACATTGACGTCTTTTTAAGTGGCTTGTGTTAGCCGAAAAAAACTTCCCTCCTCTTCAAAGGGGGTGGAGGAGAAGGCATGTTGTATTTCTGTCGGCGGGTTGAATGTGCATGTGCGTCTGTGAAGCTGGAGGAGGGGCGGGGGGGGGGGGGGGGGGGGGTTTCAAGTCATCTGCCAATCAGAAGTGCATTTGAGGGGAAAAAATGGATCAGCACATTCAGCAAGTGAAAAGGGATAAATGTAAGTCTTAACATAATGAAAATAATTCACTTAATAATGGTAGTGTCAATTCTTTTCTTGTAACATATGGGACTGGGACGGAGATTTATCTTCCAACAGGACAATGATCCAAAACATAAAGCCAAATCTACAATGGAATGGTTAAAAAATAAACGTATCCAGGTGTTAGAATGGCCAAGTCAAAGTCCAGACCTGAATCCAATCGAGAATCTGTGGAAAGAGCTGAAGACTGCTGTTCACAAACACTCTCCATCCAACCTCACTGAGCTCGAGCTGTTTTGCAAGGAAGAATGGGCAAGAATGTCAGTCTCTCGATGTGGAAAACTGATAGAAACATACCCCAAGCGACTTGCAGCTGTAATTGGAGCAAAAGGTGGCGCTACAAAGTATTAACGCAAGGGGGCCGAATAATATTGCACACCCCACTTTTCAGTTTTTTATTTGTTAAAAAAGTTTAAATTATCCAATAAATGTTGTTCCACTTCATGATTGTGTCCCACTTGTTGTTGATTCTTGACAAAAAAAAATAATTTCATATCTTTATGTTTGAAGCCTGAAATGTGGCGAAAGGTTGCAAGATTCAAGGGGGCCGAATACTTTTGCAAGGCACTGTATGTAGAATAAAGAATACTGTAGCCATGCACGAAGAGAATCTGAATAGAAAATATTGCTCTTGAGTTTGGCAGTGACATCGGATGTCACGTTTTCTCATCGGGGGAAAAAAAACGGGTCACGTGTATTACCAGGCTACTGTATGAGCGCTGTTGGCGGCCAACAAACAACTGGCTACCTCTCATGATGCTAACAGTGGAAGACGTAGGAGAAGAACCACAAACGGCTGCATTTGCTTTTTGGACATACAGCCATGACTTCACATTTCTCTCCAATAAAGATTACCAAAAATATATCCGTGCGTCGCAAACTTTGTGCTGGCTCAAAAGGGCAGTCGACCGCTAATAACTCTACATCTAATTCAAGGAACCACTTGGAATTACAGCACAACGCGACAAAGTCGAAACAAAGCCATCAGGTAACGAGACAGCCAGCACTTTTACAGTTTGTAACCAGCCTTTACGTACATTTTATAGTTATAGTTTGTAACCATAGGCGGAGTGTGACTTTGTGTGTGTGTTGGGACAAAAGCGCGAGTCAAAAGTCAAAAGTTTGGACACGCCTTATCATTTGCGCTTTTTATATATTTTCACTACTATTATAAATTCTCACTGAAAATATCAAAACTATGAATGAACATGAGGAATTATGTACTTGAAAACAGGTTTTTTATTTGTATTCTTCAAAGTATCCACCCTTGTGGTGTCTCCAAACTTTTGACCTATACTGCATGCATTATGAAATACTTTGTAGGATTCTTGTTCATTGCATTTGTTTTTGTTGTTTGTTTTATTGCTTTACAACTTTTATAGACAGCATTTTAACGGCTAGGTCTTTATTTTAAAGGGGGAGTTCAGAATTTTTGACATTAGGCTTAATCTTCGAGTTAGCGGGGGTTTAATTAGTCGATGGGGTTGTTTTGAACAAATTCCGTGCAGTTTGTCAGTTATTTGTTTGTTTCAGGGCTCCGGGGTGGCTGAGCTAGCGCCAGTCAATGGTGGTTGAAATCAGCTCCATCGACTAACTAAACCCCTGCTAACTCGAAGATAAAGCCTTATCTGAAAAATTCAATTACATGCAATGAATTTTTTCTGTTGAGGCAGCAAAGGGAGAAAAATTGGGAAAAGTAACTGACAAATTACTTTTAAAGTAACTTAGTTACTTTGATAATAAAGTAATCAGTAAAGTAACTACATTACTTTTTTAAAGAGTAATCAGTAATCAGTAATTAGATTACTTTTTCAAGTAATCTGTGACAACCCTGTACATTTTAAATGAAATAGATCGCAAATAAAGGGTTAGTGCCAGCTAGTCCATGTCGCCGTTTGCAATCATGTCAAGTTACAGTATGCTACTCCTACTATCCCTCTCCTAAGAAAAAATATTTTAGCTGTAAAACAACGTATGCACACGCAGCAGCAATATTAATTCAGAAAAAAATAGTCTCCTGCCTTTTTCTGGTTCTACATAGAGATCCTTAGAGTGTTCTGTTCATTTCTCAGTGAGTATTAAGGGTAATATGTATAATTACAGCCTCTTTTCATTGTGATTGATCATAAATCATACCATGTTTTCTTTGTGCTTCAGGCAGTCTCCTGCCTTTTCTGGTTCTACATTGAGACCTGGAATTTGCTGTTGATTTCTCAGTGAGTATTCAAGTTAAAATGTATAATAATGCAATGTGTAGTTCTTCATAGTCGCTTCATTTTCTCTCAAAGTGCACGAAATTGATGCATTTTACATTAAAATGTAAAAAAAAAAATTATAATAATTCTCCCGGGGGGGCATGCCCCTGGACCCCCCAAAAGGGTGTGTTTCCCTTCATACAGCGATTCTTGTGGGCTGGGCTGAGTCTAAGTCCAGGGCTGCTTTTTAGTCCCAGTCTGCCCCTGGCAGTGTTTTACGGTTAAAGTTACTGCCAATAATTATTACGTTTGCACCTTAATGACAGAGCTTGTCATTTATGTTCTGTACATGCGAACATGTACAGTACTACTATTTGCACGTTTTCTCTTTTGTTCAGCAGTGTTTTACAGTTAAAAAATGTACTGTCAATAGTTATTGTTTGCTCCTTAATGACAGATTTGTCAATTATTTAGTGTACATGTGTAACTATTGTACTTGCATGTCTTTTTTTATTACTATTATTTTAAGTCAAGAAAATGTTTTGTTAATTTATTTTTATTTAATCTGAATGTGCATTGCATTTTTGTTTGGTCGAAAGAAAACCACCTTTGCCACCTTCGACCTGCCTTGTACTTGACCGACATTACTAAATGGACCCATGCTTGTATGAAAAAAATAATTATGGACCTTCAAGATTTGTATTTGAGGACCCCTGGTCTGGACGGACGGACACAGACAGACAAACGCACGTTCACCGTTGGGATCTTCGCAATGACGTTGTTCATTTATGACTACCGGAAGTATTCCGCTACGTCGTAAGTCACGTGATTCGCAGCTAGCAGTCTTCGGACTCGGTACCTTTTCGTTAGCCCTGCCTGTGCTAATTTCACTGACAAGGAAGCTTCAAAGCGGCCGAGGTGGGTGCATAATAACAGTTAAAATAAATATGTATATGGGGAAATATCGTATGTAATCAATGCGTTCATTAAGTTTAGCGGCAAAACTCGAGGGATTGAACGTTTAGGTGAAATGGCTGCCAAGCTAATGCTAGCTCTAGCCAGGTCCCGACAGATAAGCGCCTATAAACATTGTTTGAAAGAAAACAGATTACCTTATAGTTTTGTCCATCACTAATTGTACATTGCGGACTTTCAACATTTGCTTAGTTTTAGTGCATTACTCGACGCGTTGATCACCTCAAACGTTAGCGGGCCGCTCTTTTCTGGCATTGTAGCGCATCATGGGAGCAGCTATTGATTGACGTGAGCAGACTTCTCTCTTATTAAACTTAAATTTTACTTTAAGAGCGCTGCACTCACTTTTTGTCATGCTTACTGATGTTCTATGACCAATCGCTACAGACCGGCTTAAGGATCAAAATAAAGCTGAGAAAATTCTCAAGTATTGGATGCCCCACAACTGATTTTATTTTTGCACCTATTTTTAACTTAAACCTCATCCCATGGGCATAGACGGTGATCCCAAACACTTAAGCATTATGTAGCCGCCTCACAATCATACATATATAGATAAAAGTTGACATTTCTAATTTTGATTTAGCCTTATTATATTTTAAACATTTAAACTGTGACTTTAATTTTTTTTTACTGTAATCATTCTTTAATGCTTAACCTTGCAAAGGGTACTGAACCCCGCAAGTTTAACATGTGCATACACTGAACCCTTCGGAATTAAATAATAAAGCTTTTTTTTTTTTTCAAATTCAAAACTGCTATAGCTTAGCTATATAGCAAGCTGATATCTGAGTTAATTCCCATTCAAATTACTTGAAATTTCAAATGTAGTTAACGTACTCTAAATAATTGTGCCTTTTGCTGTTGATTTTCATGTTGGAAAATGATTTTTTTGTTTTTTTGTTTTCATGTCTACATTCTCATTTTAGTGTTGCATCACATACTATTTTCATAGTGTAAATATGACGCAACCTTCCACTGAGCAAACCAGTTTCTCCTCCCATTAGATCGAAGGCTAGCAGTTGAAAGAAACAGAATGAAGCCTGTAAATTGGGGGAAAAACCAGTCCAAAACCTAGTCTACAATGACACTTTGCCTTTAGTCAGTGTAGAAAAATATGGCCCTGTGTCTCTTAACCTTCGACGGACCCTTTAGACTTACTCACCGATCCCCTGGGGTTCGATTGAACCCACTGCTTTAATGCAAGGAGGGCCAGTGACCAATACACATTTCAATCATTTATTGTATCTCATTAGAAGCTCAAGCAAGCTCACTTCTCACCCAGACACTCAAGCACAGTCACTTCAGCCCACAAGGCGCCGCCTCTTAAAGGCTCATAGGTAGGAAAGGTGCCGAACGTACCTTTAGGGTTTTTCAGATGATTGTTTATATTCTACTGGAAGACAGGGTTTTTCAACTGACAGTTTATGTTCTACAGGAAGATTTGTGTCAATAGGTGAGATTGGAAATTGCAACTCTGCTGTACTTGTTTCATGTCAATAAAACTATGGAGTTTTGCCTGATTCGATCTGTAAATAATTTGTGCGTTTTTCATGATACTATGTCTAGGAAATGTGGGATGGACCAGGGCAAGGATCAAGGGGAAGACCTCCATTTAGGTAAATAATCAGTTATTTTTTGTCTGCAACGAGCTCAGTATTGCTTTTTTAAATCTACTCTGTATAAAAATTAATTGCATAATGCCGAAGAGAAACGCTAATCTATAAAGGCATTAGTAAGTTTTGCAAATTTGACATTTTGAGGTCATGAACAGCACTCCAAAAGTTTGTGTAAAGACTGCCATACCCATATTTCAGAATAATTTTAAGTGCTCATTGCAAGTTTTTAAGAAAATACCAAATGGTAAATGTTTTTCACATTACTAATTTATTTGTTATTAATATAGTACAGTGGTACTTCAAGATACGAAATTAATTGGTTCAAGTGGCTTTCGTATCATGATTTTTTTTTCGTATAACGACTCACGTATTACATATCACAAATCACCTAATTCGTTCAAAGTTCGACTGAAACACAACATTAAATTTTATAATCGGGGTAAACCACAGAGAGCCAAACACATTTGAATATTTCAATATTCTTCCCCGAACCGTTAAAAGCTGTAATGAAGTTGATGATAGAACATAATGCAAAGAAAAAAATTTAAAAATGCGGAACCTTTCTTTTTCAGGTGAGGCAATGTCTGAAAGTAAAAGTGAGACCAACAATAGGCCAATGGGAGGGCATGTTCTATGAACTGAGCATTATAGGAAAGATTCTGACCAATAGAGCAGCAGGATCTTATGGTACTCTGATGCCCTCTGCTTGCCTGTCTTTATTTTTATTGCTTTGTCGCCCAGTATTGGCGCTTGAGTGTAACTAGTTTTTTTTTTTTAAGGTTCCAGCTCATTATACAAACGCTGTTACATTACTACTCACACTGAGTGCTAAAAGACAAGCCTACTCCAGCATCCATTAATTGCATCATTGCAGTTCTTGCTATTTCATCTCGCTGTTTATGCTTTTAAAAAAGCATCGCTTGTAAGTTATATTTTTCTTTTGTTTCATATACATGAGCTTTGTGTATCACATTGTTGTATGTATTTTGTTTGACTACATTTATAACCAAATGTAGTTAAACAATTGAATTGCTGTTAGCGGGAATTATCCATTACAGTACATTTTATCTTTCGTATGCTGTATAATTTTTCGTAATTATATGGGGCTTTGCCTCGCAAAGGCCCAGATAGTGTACCAAAGCTTTCGTACCTCAAGGTACCACTGTACTGTTTGCATGGGAGTTATAAATGTTTAACTTGAAAGTAGGCATGTGCCGGTTACCGGTTTCACGGTTTACCGTGGTGTGAAAACGTCGCGGTTTCAAAACCACTAAAATTTTCCATCAGACCGTAGGACGGTATTCGCTATTTTTCTTGTGTCAAAAATGCAGCCAGAAGCGGCTGTGCGCAGCAGCGCTCACCCCCTCCCGTTTGCTACCGTGTGTGAAAGTGACGCTATCGGCTACACAGCCAGCTAACCCAAAAACAATTACTTCAAACATAAGGCGTACTGTTCTTCAATTTATTGAGCTCTCAAATCGTGGTAAGTTTAATGTACAAAATGAATACATTTAAAATGTTGTACAATTAGATTTTTCCATGTGAGTAGCTTCCACAGATTAGCACCATGGGAAAAGTTCGCCAAAAACAAAACACACATTTTCCTTTCAAATTCAATATACAAACTAAGTAAAAGCTTACAAAGATGAATGTTAGCCTAGGCTCAGCTGGGAGAGCAACTTCGTTGAGTGTTACAGCCGCAGAGTGAGAAAACAAGCTTGGTTCGCTTGAATGAAGGGGAAAAAGTGATAGCATCAAAGATCGCTAATTGCGAACGATGATCTTGCCCTAAGCACAAATCCACGTTCGCTGGATCAAGGTGAGGTCTCACTCCCAATGTGTTTTTTTTTTTTATTTTTTAGATGAAACCTTTCCACAACAATATTGACATTTTAACTAACTTATACATTTTTACCTAACTTATGAATTCCTTATGCATTTGTGTTAAAAAGAACATGACATCATGTAGACTAGAGTTGACACAGTGGCTGAAAATGGCGAAACTTCACTTAAGCTTTTCCACCCTCAAAAAAAAGTCATGCAGTATACATTTTTAAAAATTTTATTCAGAAGTGTTTTTACTTTATAGTAGGGCTGTCAAAATTATCGCGTTAACGGGCGTTAATTAATTTTTTTAATTAATCACGTTAAAATATTTGACGCAATTAACGCAGATGCCCCGCTCAGGGAGTTTTAAATGACAGTACACATTGAAACGCTCACTTGTTGTGTTTTATGGAGTTTTGCCGCCCTCTGCTGGCGATTGGGTGCGACTGATTTTATAGGCATCCATGAGCATTGAGTAAGTAATTATTGACATCAACAATGGCAGGCTACTAGTTTATTTTTTGATTGAAAATTTTACAAATTTTATTAAAACGAAAACATTAAGAGGGGTTTTAATATAAACTTTCTCTAACTTGTATTAACATTTTTCTATTAAGAACTACAAGTCTTTCTATCCATGGATCGCTTTAACAGAATGTTAATAATGTTAATGCCATCTTGTTGATTTATTGTTATAATAAACAAATAGTCCTTATGTACCTTATGTTGAATGTATATATCCATCTTGTGTCTTATCTTTCCATTCCAACAATAATTTACAGAAAAATATGGCATATTTTATAGATGGTTTGAATTGCGATTAATTGCGATTAATTACGATTAATTAATTTTTAAGCTGTAATTAACTCGATTAAAAATTTTAATCGTTTGACAGCCCTACTTTATAGAAATTATTTTGTTCTTGCTGGAATCTTGTGCAACTTGAGCTGTGGCTGTGAGTATAGTCTATAAGTTATATTTATTTTAATTTTATTTCAAATATTTTTTTATTGATTATTTATTTTAACAATATATTCATGTTCCAATTTGCAACTATGGTCTGAAAAAAAAAAATCCTGTTCAATGGAAAAAAGTTTTTTTGTTTTTTTTAACCCATACATCTCAAAATTTTGGGGAGCTATAATTGCAATACCGTGATACCGTGAAACCGCGGTATTTTTGCTCACGGTTATCGTACCGTCAAAATCTCATACCGGCACATGCCTACTTGAAAGGAAAAAAAACATACCAGCATTTAATTAGAATTGGACAATTAATATAGCTCTAGATTGTTGCAGACCCTCAATTAATGATAATGACCTTTATTACAGAGGTAATCACCATGGAGACATGTATAGGGGAAGAGATCATCCCATGTCTGAATTTAGGGGTAGAGATGGGATGAGTATGAGACCTATGGGCCATATGGGTCCACCAGATCCACCACCGATGGATATGAGAAGAATGGACAGTCCACCAATGTGGGGGCATGACACGAATTCACGTGATATGCATGGTAGAGCAATGGACAGAGATTTTTACAGATCTGTCCCAGGGCCAGATTTAAATTTCCGAGGGCAGTTTGATGGTAACCCGAAAGACGATTTAATGCATTCACCAGGTTTCTCTGGACTTGATATGGGCGGCAGAGATATGCCGACTTGGGAAAAAAACAGCAGACATATGGACATGAGAGTCAGAGACACGTTTCATGATGATATGCCTCGCTTCAATAATCCTAACCTGGACGGAAGGAGAGGTTATTCAATGGACAGAATGACAGATGATGACTTCAGGAACATGCGGACTCCCTTGGGCATGAATGATAACAGTCGTTTTAACATGGACACGCCGTCTTATGAGAGGAGGAGAATGGACATGGATAGAAGAGGAGGACCACCTCTTAATCCAAGGGGTGGATTTGAGTCGGATATGGATTTTCGAAATCATCCTGGTCCGCCGCCTGAATTTCAAAGCAGAGAGCGGTCTCCCTTAAGATTTGGAAATAATGCCCCTCCAATGGACAGGACAAGATCTGGCATGCCTGCAGATACCAGTGGGTCACAAAGATCTGACTTCAAGGGTCCAGAAGAACAGTCCAGAATGAACAAGGGTCCAAATTCGTGCGGTAGTCCCCTTATGGACTATAGGAGCGGTGAAGAGATGACTCTTGCCGAGGAATGGAAGAACCGCCAAAAGGATCAACCCCCTTTCTCAGATAAAGGAATGAAAGGTGATTCTCAGCTCTCTCAGCCAGCAAGTTTTAGAAGAGATCCTGTATACCAGGATACCAGCCGAGATCCACCAGCATTTCTTGAGAGGGATAGACCGCCTCTTGATTTTCTGGGGAAAGATGTCCATTTCCCTCGCGGTGGTCTATTTGCTGAACGAGATCGCCCTCCACTTGGTAGAAACTCCCCTCAAGACAGAACTCTCCTTGCTGCCCCTCCAGTAAGAGGAAATGAGAGTAAACACTGGCTTGCAGAAAGAGACTCTGAACAGAGTCACAAGAAATCAAAGCTTGATGAAAATTACCACAACAAACTGCTAAGTCAGGAGCTTGTGGATCCAAAGGATAGTTTTAAAGGACTTACAGATATTCCATACAGTGAAGGGCAGACTACAAGTCAGATGGCGGAACTGGAAGATTTCCAAAGCGGGGACCAAGACTACCGAGACATTGATTATAGGACAGCTTCTGGAAGGATGTTTGACTACAAGCAGGGGGATCTTCAGGCAACACCATTGATTGAGGAGTCCAAAACACCAGTTGCCCCAGACTTCAGTGCATCTGGTTCTAAGGTAAGTCTGTATTTAGTCTTTGAAATAGAGGAATGATAAACGATCAATTCCACACAGTCGACAGAATTCTGGATTGGTTATGCTCGTCACTCTTGGTTATAGTTTGGTTATAACGAATTTTGACACTTCTGTGAAAGGATCAAGATTATAGGAATGCGTCAGTGGCGGATAAAGTGTCCACAACATTATCCATAAGTGGCATTCCAAAGACTGCTACGGTGGAGCAGGTAATCAGACACACAATTTATTATTTTTCTTTTACCCCATTGATTTTTACAGTATTACAAATTACTCTCAGTTATATTAAGCATTTTGGCTTTTTCGGTTTGCAGATTCTTGGTGCCTTTACAGTTCAAGATGGGTTGCCACAACCAGGGATGAAGATTAAAAATGTTGTCCCAGGTAAAGACTGTGAGCTTTTGAAACTGTTTGGGGCACTCGATCGCTTACATGTCCCTCGATATGACGCTTTCGATGCTCGCACCTCCGCACGCTTCCTTATTTATTCCTCATGGTTGCTTTTGTCCTTGGACTGTGTGATCCTTGCCACTTAACAAAGGGAAGCCCATAATGCCATCATTTGCGATGTTGGGATGTTGGGCCATTGCCAGGAGTTGGATTCACTGTGAACCTTGAATGGGAGTGATTTGTGTGTGTTTGTGTGTCCTTCAGTGACAATTACGTAGGACCCTTTGTCAGATCTTTGAATAGCGTGAATGTTTTTGGAGGCAGACGTGGTACTGTTTATGGATATTTTCTTTGTTTTGCCTAAATGTCACGAACAGAAATGAACTCAAATGCCACATTGCCCTTTAGCTAAAATAAAGCCTTTCTCAAAATGTTGCCTACCAAAAACTGTCATCAGAAGGTGGACTACCATAAAACCTGTTAACATGCAAATGTTCCTTAGAAGGTACAGTATTTTAGTTAGTCACTGAAGCTCCCTCGCAGGGGAATATTTTATTCATCTCGATGTTTAAACGCACTGCTGTCAAATGTTATAGCGGGCTGACTGTGGTTACTGGAACTGACTAACAAAACCCCATCTGTATTTCAAATGCTGTCCCCAGGTTACAGCTACGATACGGCCTATGTGGAGTTTTTAAACCTCGAGGATGCAGTCCGCTTCATGGAGTCCAACAAGGTGGCCTATCCTCGTCACTCGACCAAGGCCGCCTCTCCCAACAGGATTACGAGTGGTCGAGAGGGCAATTAGTAGATTAGGAGAGAAATGGACTGGGGAGATAGTGGGGTTTGCTTTCCCAGTTCTTATGTTGCAGAAACTAACGATCGAGTGATTTCTGCTCTTAAAACCCAACAAACATCAGAACGAAAAAATAATTTCATTTGTTCGGTTAGTCCCTTTTCCCAATGAGACATAACTTGAAGTTGATTATTCACAAATCACCTGTTTTGGAAATGGCAACACAGGCACTACACTGAAATCGACAGGTCGGTGGAAACTGCAAACAGGCAGCAGTGTCTTAAGCATGTGGAATTTCAAACATAAAAATTACTGTAGTGCAGGTTCTATGAGAGCTCATCTGATAAGGCATCCGCTAATGTTAGTGTCAGCGAATTTAATTTTAATCGCGTTCCTGTAAAAGTGAAAGCCAGAAAATATCCTCTCAAATCTTGAAATAGCTTTGGTCGATCATTAAACTCATTTGACCAACAACTAGTTTTTGGGTCTAGGTTGCCACCTGTAGACATGGCGAGCCCTTCCTACTTGCTGTTTTTCACCAGTGTAACCAGTGAAAATGGGGAAAATGAGTTTTTATGGGATCAAAAACATGTTCAACCAGGTGACGTGGAAAAAAAGTATCGATGTCCCCAGGTGAGAGACATCAAGTCGACTTTCAGCTCCTTAGTGTCTTTGCTCTAGTGTTCACTCTGATGACAAAAACGGGAAATGCATTGTCCAAAGAGTAAGCCTCTTGCCTGTGGGAAGTATTTCAGGAGAGGCTATGAAAACGTTCTGGCCTAAGATCATTAGCTTGAGCAATGGTAAGGTATTGTCAGAACCACATTATGGGTCAGAGATGCTTTGGGTCTTTGTAACCCATCTTTTTTTTATTATTCACAATGAGGCCTGAAGATTTTGTGGTGAACATCTTTGAAAGTGGCCTTTAAAAAGCACATCCTTGTGTCATGTCTCCATGCTTCTCAAGTTTGCTAATCTGACCTAGCAAACATTTCTTCTTTACTGAAATACCATGGCTTCTCTGCTGTTATTACCATACGATTCATAAGAACCAGGCTTTGAGGATTTGTACCTGAGCCAATCTAATCAAATGTTGTTATTCACAGAAGTGGCTGGTGACTTGTTAGTCTTCAGATTCTGAATCTTATTGGCATTTCATTTTTTTCAAGGTATTTGTAATACCTGATGGAATTGGTCCACTGTGAGACTTACCGTCTTTGCTTCTGGGTTTCTTTTCAGTCGATTCGTCATGGTGACACATTGAATGCACTGTCTTGAATTTGCTCTTCTAAGAGAAGTGGGGGGAAATGGGAATGGAGTGACTTTTTCCCTTATTGTATGGTGTTGATGTTGGAAAATTCCTTTTTTCCTGGTCTTTAAAAAAAAAAAAATCAAGATTAGTTAGTAGTTTCAATATCATTCAAAGTCCAAATGTCAATTTCAGAGAATAGCTTATACTATATGGTGTGACTTTCCATGTGTAAATGTACTATTTGAATTGCGTTTTACTGACTAGACTTGTTGACAAATCTGCGCTTGTGAAACACAAGGTTTTTCTAAACATGCATGTATTCCCGAGATCACGGCAGGGCTTTTTGTAGACAGCAATTTGTTGGGATCCTTTCGCTGAAGTCTCACTTGTGAGTTAGTGGCAGAGGTCACCATTTTGATTAAGCAGTGAAACTGTCCATTTTCTCTTTTGGATAATTTGTTCTCTGTGATGGAATTGTGCTTTTGGGGTTTTAGACAATGTGCTTTAGAAGAGGACAGTTTGAGGCTGTGATGTTTTAGGTATCATAAGATGGCTCATTTATCAAATCAGTTCAGGTGTTCTTTAAGTACAACGACAATCAATACATGCAGGCGTCACTTATAGTTACCGAAATACTATAGCTTACTCGAGGGGGGCTTACTGTCCTTGAGAAGGATGGTACTGGCTCTTGGATCAGTGTACCACCATAAGTACCCCTGCCACACTGCATGTTGGTTATTGGCATTATTGACCCCTTTTAAAGGCTCTTTCTGATGGCATACATGTGCTCTTGTTGCAGGGGTCCCTCAAGGTTGGCACTAGAACTGTATCCATTAGCTACTCTCATCCAGATGATAGTGACGCAAGTATTCATGTAAGTACTGTAAAGGTCACTGTCATTTAGAATAGACTTTTGGTGAGCAAGGACTCTCATCGCACCTTGCCTTCACCCAAGGAGTCACAGTTGTCCAGACCCAATCATCCATCAGACGAATTTGAATCCGGCCAGAATGGTGGAACCATCAAAGGCCCCATGGAGCCGATGCCTCCCACCCAGTGGCAACGCAACTCTGACCTCACTCCTGAGGCCTGGCAGCAGCAGATGGACCAGCAGTATCAGGAACAGGAAAGCGAGACGCAAGCAGAGTCTTGGGGTCATCAGCATTCCCCTCACCACAATTCCCATCAGTCCAAATCAGTCTTTAAGGACAGTAAAAGTAAGTATTCTTGTCTTCCACTTGTAATGCAATGGGCTAATGTATTATTCATTTTTAACATAACTGCACTTTTCTTGCCTCCCTGAACAGCCATGATCATAAAAAATATCATGCCAAACACCACAGTCGAGGCCATCCTCAAAGCTTTGGATCCGTATGCTTATCTGGATGAGAGAAACATTCGTCTAATCAAGGCCAAGACACCCGGAGCAAAGTGCTTCTGCTTTATCGACATGGACTCCCATGAGGTGCCTTACGGGAAAGCCATACATTACGTATGTTCGCTGTGGTTACTCTACAATGAGTGTTAACAAGTCTTGTTTTGTTTGTTTATAGCAAGTTACCCGCTTGGTCGACCTACTCCTCACTAGGCCCAATCCTCTTTGTATCGATGGGTATAGAGTGTATGCGGAGGTTGCAAAACCCCTCAAGAACCAGAGGTAAATCATCTGGTCGTATTTTGGGATGGATCTCACTTGATACGACCCCCATTTTGCGTATCTGTTGTAGTTTCAGAAGAGAGTTTGACAGGACAAGCAACTCTTCACCAGGCTATCGGGCTGCATCCAATATGATGGAGGTCCGTTGCGTTGTTATTTATAAGGACTAAAATGATCAGGCCACTTGTGATTATTCTGTCTGTCGTTTCAGGCACAACAATTTTACCCCCAGCCGCAACCCTCCATGCAACAACCACCTGGAGTGCAAGGTAAGCCGTCTTTCTCTCCTGCACAGGCTTTTGTTTTGTTTCCTTTGTAAAGATTATTTAAAGTACCCGGGAATGTGAATGAACTTGAAATACTGGTCTTTTTTCCAATCTTAGCTGGTTTGCCGACTAATAATAGTAATGCACCTCCCTTGGGAGATGCCAACATCAGCCAAGTAGGTGTAATGTCAATGCTTGATGTTAAAACTGGGCACTATAGATAAATTTCATTCCCTATAACATTTCATCTAAAAGGGAAGTGGCTATGATGCCAGTCAAGCTCAAGATGCTTCTTACCAGGCGACTGAAGCTCATGTTGCCACTGATGCCGTGACACCCGCTGATCAATCATATGGTAAGAACATCCAGAGAACATGATTAAAAATTGGTATGAAACGGCATGCAGCAACAAAAAACGCATTTTGTCGTAGTCCCTGCAGATGCCGAGGCACCAGATACGTCCAGCTACTTGTATGATGCTACGTCAGGCTTCTACTATGACCCTGAGACCACCTTGTACTATGACCCTGGCTCCAGGGTGAGTATGTAAGACCAGAACTTGAATGCATTAATAACTTCAGAATGTAATATTGACTGTGTATGTTTGTTGTTCATGTAGTATAGACCCCACTCACCAACGTCACACAATGACGTGTCGCTGTATCCGGCCACCATATTGTCCGTCATTGTTTATCCGTATTCTCAATGGTTTCAATTTGTCGTGCAATTTATACTGCAATTCATGGAAGCCCCGGGGCTTTCAGACGCTGTAAACTCATTGGATCCGTTGCACAAAAGGCGTTATGTGGAAAAGCTTCAGTCTATCCATTCGCTAGATCCATATTTGATGCCTAAATCGATATTTTTCGACCCGCTGTCTTCGCCGTCTCTGCCTGACATCTGCTACCCTGATATCTACAACTATCTTGTCCACAGAAATTCAGCCTATTCTCACGAAACTTTGAAAAACTTTAAGAGCAGCACTATAAGCAATATTACCCCGTGTGACCCTTTACTTTCAATTTTCTAAAATGGCGACAATCAATAAAAAAAAAGTTGACTGCGATGGCCGACGCTTCAAGGATAGGTGGATATTGGACTATTTCTTCAATACAATACGCAACAACTGTGTCTGCCTTATTTGCAAAGAGACAGTCGCTGTTTTCAAAGAGTTCGATGTGACGCGATATTACCAAACAAGACACTGACCTGTACGACAACGTTACAAGGAAGATACGCAGCGAGAAATTATAGCAACTTGAAGCTAGTTTAATTTCACAGCAGCAGTATTTCGCAAGAGCCCGAGTGTCAAAAGAGAACGCCAAAAGGTGAGATTGTTGAAATTATGAATTTAAAAAATAATAGTAAAGCAAATGTGACACACAGAAGGGCTTGCTAAAAATTGTTTAAATATATTGTTCTATGTAAATCAGCCAAGGTAGCCCCCCACATTTTTACCACACCAAATCTGGCCCCCTTTGCAAAAAGTTTGGACACCCCTGTTTAACTGATTATCTGTAGACGAGGCCAGCTTTTTTCAATTGGTACCAGCTAAATATTATTCAAAAAATAATGATGGCGGAAGAAATAAACATCTTGAATTTAAAACTGTATTTTGTCGGCGATTAGCCTCGCAATGATCTTAATTGTGGTTGTCAGGCCAAAACCCTCTAAATAGATATTAAATGCATCTTACCAGGTATAAAATGACTACTACATAGTCTGTGGTTATCGTTTGGTGCCCTGTTTTCTCGTCGAACTGCAGCAGTCCATCTCGCTCTCCTCTCCGGGTCTCTCGGAATACGGTAGAACTTCAAGTCTCTCCGTCTGTTTTCTCTGTTACTGCAACCAACCGCCACACACGCCTTCACCATTTTGATTATTAATGTTAACGAGCAGAAAAACACGCCATAATAGGAGGAATTTACGTAGCGGTAATGCGTAAACACGACGAGCTGACGGACAATATGGCGCGGAGGCGTGGTTGTGACGTCATGTGAGTGGGGTCTATAGAAATTATTTTAGGTTAGTTTTAGCGTCGCTGTCCGTGATAACCTTAAAGAATCTCCACATGGCTCCCACCTGCTTGTGTGTCGTATTGTGATATAACACATGAGTAGAATAGGTGCTGCACTATCATCATAACGATAATTCACCACAGTCAACCAGGCTGTCCTGCTTTATTTGAAGACTATAAATCGGATAGTGATCAAACTTGGTTGGAGGGTATATCGTAGGCAGAGCAAGAACAAATCTATATTTTTAAGTGATCAGCCAAGAAATGTCCTCAGAATTGTGGAAAGTATACGATGTAAATCACACATAAATGTTTCTGCTTTGCCATTGCCACAGGAACAAACCGGTTTCCATTCATTGAAAGTAGTAGTAGTCATCGCAGCGTTTTGAGTATGAATATAGACCTACAGTATAGGTACTGAAATGTCCTAACTGCGTCTTACCCTAAGGTGTTTTTTTTGTCAATAGTACTTTTACAACGCTCAAAACCAAGAGTACCTGTACTGGGACGCGACAACAAAGGCGTACCTCCCAGTGCCTGGAGGCAACCAGGGGCACCAGCCAGTCATGACGGCCGAGGATCAAGCCATTCTCTCCAACCCGGCGGCCGACGCTCCTCTGGACATGAAGAAACCGTCGGAGCCTCCAATGCCCTCAACGCAGGTGTCCGTCACTGCTGACAACCACGACACGCCGTCCCCTGAGAAGAAAGACGACGACGATTCAATAAAAAAGGACGATAGGCCAAAAAGTATCGCTGCTGTGAAGGTTGTTTGGAAAACCAATGCCTCAAAGATGTGTACATGTAGGTAACGAGTAACTGAAGGAATGTTTATTATCTTCAGATCATGAAAGATATGGAGCGCTGGGCCAAGATCCAGAACCGGCAAAAGGACTGCGTACGTTCCCCATCGCCTGTGCTGAAAGGCAGCCTGGATGATGACAAGAAACAATCCAAGTCTGCGGATGCTGGGTTTGCTGTGTTTGAGAGGAAGGTTAGATGAGAGCTCATCTGTTGAGTTTTACGTCTAATTACTCTCAGCTCTTATAAAGTAGTTGTGCACCCACAGAAATCCGGTGGTGACGAATTTTTCAAGAAGCCACTTGCTCCACTTAAAAAAGAGGAAAAGTCAAAGGTAGGAGTTACCTTCCAGACATGGGCCATCTCATGGTGTTAACATATCTTGTTCTGCCTTGTCAGCGCCCGATGGGCTCCTTGGGCATGCTGGCCTCAGATTATGCCGCTGGAAGTGATGACGAAGTGGAGGAGGACAAGGAGGACGTAGCACGCAGCAGCCAGGTCACCAAAGCACCACCTGAAGAACGTGAGGACAAGTTGACGGACTGGAAGAAGATCGCCTGTTTGCTGTGCAGGAGGCAGTTCCCCAATAAGGATGCACTCATTCGCCACCAGCAGCTCTCAGACCTGCACAAAGTACTGTCTCCTAGCACTGCGAACACCATCAGTGGTTGAGTGAATTATCCTTTTTAACACTTGTTTATACTCTTAGCAAAACATGGAGATCCACTTGAAGATCAAAAGGTCCAAGAAAGAACTGGAGGCACTGGAGAACCAAGAAAAACAAGTGAGCTTATATGGGTTTTTGGGGTGTAAATGCAACTGTAAATGGTTGTCTAGCCCCACCATTTGCCAGCGACCATATATGGGTTGTGAATGTCTCCTAAATGTTCCCCACACAGCTGACCACCAAGGAAGTTGGCAGGTCACCAGAACAGAAGAGGAGAAAACACCATCACCATCAGCCGCAACAGCATCATAACAGTTGGGCTGGAGGATCTAGGTACGACTGGCCTTACACAATCTCCATGTACTAAATTATTATTGGCTGTTTTCGGAATCATTCACTCATTCCTTACCCCCCTAATCACTAGATATTAAGGTTGTAACTGTTCACATAGATGTATTGAACCATTTCGGGTTTGCATGTTCGGTTCGGTTGCACTCTGTTCGGTTTTGTTTTATGCATATTTTTTCCTCATGAAATGCGTGAGTGAAGTGCTACGTGCGGAACCGAAATCCTGTTGGAATTTCCGCATGGATGGCCGTAGTTGTAGTTTCGACTTTACAGCCTGTAAAGTATATTTACCTTTGTTTAACCCAGAAATACTCTCATTGAGATTAAAAATCCCCTTTACAAGAGAGTCCTGGCCAAGACGGGAAGTAGCACAAACAGAGTTGCAAAAATACAGTTAAAAACAAAGTACAAAAAACAGTTGAGAAAATAATAATTTTTAAAAAATCAGTATTCATAGCATCTACACTTTCTACAGCCAAATGTATTACTTCCAAGTCTTTCAGGAGAGCCATTAACGCATCAAGTGACACCAGATCCTGTAATTTAAGGGGTTTTTTTGTAGCTCATTCGATGACGAAAGGGCAACATAGCTGAAAGTCCTGTAAATCAGTGGTCCCCAACCTTTTTTGCACCACGGACCGGTGTGGTGTGTGCCTTTTTCCACGGACCGGCAATGTGTAGCAGAAAAATACAAGGAATGTCCCAATCCGATCATCTAATCAGAAATCAGGCCAGTTGCGCCATTTTTGAGTGGGTGGGAATCTGGTGAAAATGATTGGGTTTTTAATTTTAAAAAATATATTTTTCTGCTTCATGCTTGTCCAGCCTCACTCTCTCTCCTGCTGCTTCTCTTGGTTGGCACTGCAGTGCCCTGGAGTTACCTATTTAAAGTTAACGATGATTGACAGGGGTGTAGCTTTGATCTTGCCATAGAAGATTGGTAGCGCTACCATCAAAAGGCGCAGATATGTCAATCATCGTTTAGCTTGTTAAACACTAGCGGTAGTGTGGTGTGGCACCTCATTGTGTAAGTGAGAGGCTGTTCTCAGCAGTGTGAGCGGATTTGAGTACTCACTCAATGAAGAATTTAACAAAGACAAGCATTTCTCTGTTGTTTGAAAATCCGGCACAGTGGGACAGTAACATGATTAAAACTTTTTTTTTTAACAACTTTTTTTTTCGATATCGGATCGGGACTTGGTATCGGCAGATTCTCAAAATCAAGTGACTTGGGCTCAGGTGCAAAAATAGGCGATCAGGACGTCCCTAAAAAAATACAGTGAATATAAAATAACAGGACGGGGCTAAAAACAGGACATTATGCGCAGGCAAAATGTAACTCACCATACGCTGAATCAACCCTTTTTTAACAGGGGCCTCTCCTAAAATTTGAAGGCAAATACCCTTGGTCGCAGACGTAATGAGTTTTTCTCCAATCGTGAAAGGTTTCTTGGATTTAGCAAAACGGTTCGCCACAACGTATGAATATTCTCAGTGCAGTCGCTTTTGTTGATGTGGTAGCCCTCAGTCATTGTTTCTGTCTTTCATGCTCGCAAAAATTTCCAAAGGCTTATCTATTATTCCATGGTGCTCAGTCTCTATGTGCCAAAGCACCTTTGAAGGCTTCATTGCCGTGTTTGCTAGCTTTTGACCACATATTATGCATAGTGGCGCCAGAGAGTCACCTGTTACGACAAACCGGTTAGTAGGATTCTTGGTACTGTCTGTTAAAAGTTTTCGTTTTCTTCTTTGAGGTTGTACGCACCTCTTCTGGGTCGCCCGATTGGCCTTTGTCCTGTAAAAATGCTGTCAAAAGAAGTCGTCTTTTCAGTCATCTTCGCATAGATATACATAGATATATATAGATATATAAAAATAGATGCTAGATTCTAACTCCGCATCCTATCCAGTTTTATTATTATATCTTGCATTATTAAACTTGCAGATTGGTGTGTAACAAGGCACAGGCCAGAATGTTGTTGTCAATAAATTAATTATTTCTGTGTGGCCCCTTTAGCAAATGCGCCATGGACAGACACCTGTCCCAGCATGGTGGTTGGGTACCACTGTGTTAACCCACTTAAAACTGCACAATCAGACAATGTAAAGTCAGCTCAATATTGTCACGTCAACCACATATGTGCTTTCTCCAGAAAAACACTTTAAACTTGGATAATTGCATTTGCCATGGTCAGGTTGTTACTGCTGAGAATTCAAAGCTTAGTTTGTTCATTCATTATTTTTAAGAATTTATAATTGTTAAAATTCTTTTTTTTTTTTAATTTTATGAACTGAGTGTACACCCTTACTAGATGGGGATATTAAAGTGTACTCATCAGTGAAATCAAAAATATTTTTTTTAACACTGCTCATGTTCCACTGGCACGGGCGTTTATATTTGTCAACTGGAATTCAACCATTTACTGCCACCAACAAAACAAGACTTGTACAGCTGTTTTCTGGAATTCAAGTTTGTTAAACATGACTGCTGGATTCCTTGCAGATCGTGGCGTTACAGCACTATAACTAAATTTTTCGACATACGAATCTATCGTGACAGCTGTTGGCTGAACGTAATTCTAATTCATTTTTGTCCTTAGGGAGATCAGTAAAGTCGCTGAAAGACCTGGTTTAGGCTCAGAACCTCCGCCTGTAAGTGTGCCTCCTTAATACTTGCCCTATTACATTTCCCATCATGTTTATCCTTATTTATGGCTGTTTTAAACCTATTTCCACAGAGACGCCAAAAGAAAGAACATGTCGCTTGGGATCACGCCACCTACAAACAAGCAGTGCGTAAGGCCATGTTTGCACGCTTTAAGGAATTGGACTGACCTCAGGCAAACACTTGGAAGAAAACCCGCTCCCTCGCCACCATTCCATCGTGCATTGTGAACACATTCTCTAGAATATTTGGAGAAAGCGATGGCAGTTGTACCAGTGGAGTTCATGCAGGCCGTGCATTATGAACATTACACAAACTAATTGTGTCAAACTTGTAATAACAAAATACCCACACAGAGACTCATGGTTAAAGTTTGTTCTAAAGCTTCAGTTTTTCTTGTATTTCCTTTCATCATCCTTTTTGTGTGGCTACAGTATTATGCACACAATTTTTTTTTATACATAAAAAAGTGAACTCAACTTTTGTGCGTGTTTTCTCGGGTGGATTTAGTAGACTAAAATGTTCACAAAATACAGCATCTCGTTAAGAGCGGCATGCTATCACTAATAATGCAGCTATGTCATAATTTCTTTAAATGTCTTTACAGAACCAATCTCATGTCAGGCATGAAAATCTCTCACTTTTCGGTGAAATTCGCCGTTATGAAGTCAAAAAGGGTGACTTGAATTGAGTAGATCCGAGGAGAATATATTTAAGCGGGGAGAGGGGGGTTCATGACATTTTTTTTATGTCAGCGCTTGGTATGCAAGCGGGGAAAGCGGCACAAATCCAAAAAAGCGCGCCAGAGTGGCCAAAACATTGACTTATTGAACATTGACTTATTTCAACGAAGCAAAGGAGGGTACACTGTTGTGTCCTGTCTCTTCAATGCCAAGCTTGGCTGCACATCAGCCGTGAAGGAACACCTAAAGCGCCGTCACCCAGTTGTAACTTTGGAAGACGACGGGACACAATTACAAGCAAGTAGATTGTAAGTCCATCTAACTAACGGCATGTTGTATTGAAGTTGCTAAGCCTGTCGCGATATGCAATGAGCCCATTTATCGCACCGTAAATAAAAGTGAGGGCGGTAATTTTCACGGCGGCGTTTTATCGCCACGCATGCATGCATTTGTGCATGCACGCTGATAGCATATGAGAACAGTTCCTTTTACAGATGTTTCTTGGTCAACACACCGTAGAATTAAAGTTCAGATATACAAAATAAGGGAACACATCTATATTAAACACTGTAAACGTTAGCATTGATACATTGAGGCTAATGGGAAAAAAGACCACCTACTTCAGCCTGCTATAAAACATTGGCAGTCTTCTCCAAAACGCAAACATTTCAAACATGCAAAATTGCTTGTTAACAGCATTTGCAAATGAAAAAAAATGGATTACTGACACAACATGCAATGACAAAAGGAGCTTTTTTTGCGTAAGGTAAAGCTTACGGTTGGCAGTTTAGCGAATGTACTTCCAGTGATAATTTCAAAGTAAAAGCACATCATGTTCAGCCTATTGTATAAATTACCATTTCTAGAGTTAATCCCACATACTTCAGATTTCAGATTCTACACTAAGAATAGCTTTAACATGACACTCTTTATGAAAAATCTGATTGGCAATGAATAATTATACTATTATATATAGTAGTATACTATAATATTAATGCTAGATATTTTTTTTAGAATTGTTTTGAATCATGTTGGAAAGGCAAATTCAGTTTCTTAATCTGTTTACATTCCATTCTTTTGCACTAGTTAATGCTACCAGCATTTGACCTCATTGTTTATTTGTGATTTATTGCTGTTATTTTCATGTTTATTTGTACTTTAATAAAGAATTTAAGTGTTCCAAATTGTTTTTGTTAATTAATAAGCCTCATCAAAAATTTCATTGCTAAATTAGTAAAAAAAAAAAGTTTTTAAAAAATTATTAAATTAGTCGACTGATCGTAAAAATAGTCAGCTGACTAATCGAGAGGGAGAAAATTAGTCGTTTGGGACAGCCCTAGTTGTACAGTGTACCGGAACATATTTCCTCCAAACCCTTCTCACCTTTTTAACCCCTGACGCATTTTCATGCCTGTAATGTACTTGTAGTTAACCCTTTATTGCCAAATGTATCACATTTGATACACCTAAATATTCATGATTTTGAGAGTAGTTCAGAAATTTGTTTTTTGGAGAAAAAAAAAAAATGATGGATGCAAGTCAACACATGCATCTGCAGGTTCCATGGGGGGGACGGATTTAGCTAGGGTTATAGATATTAGAGCGCTTATTACACAAATTAATTTTGACATTTCCTTTTACGAATGGAAAAAAAGGTTTCATTAGGACTTTATTTTTCAAATTTTGGGATTCTCTTATAATTGCCTCATGTTGCAGGTCTTTAAGGCTTAATACCAAGGGCGTAGGTTTGCAAAGGGACGGTAGGGACATAACACTACCAACTTTTCAGGATGCTCAAATTGTCCTCACCAACGTTTAAGCAACTTTATTTGAATTGTATAATGATTATAATTGATGATGATTATTAATGTTAATAATTTATAGTTTCTTCCCATATTTTGTAAGAATAGAATTGGCCCTTCCATTATTAACTGAATTACTGTATTTCCATTATTTTTAGACTTACATTTACCCCGTTTCACTTAATGAATGTGCCGGTCCATTTTTTTCCCCCTCAAACACACGTTTGATTGGCTGATGACTAGAACAAACAAGCACGCACACTCGCACAACCCCAACAGAAATGCATGTCAACATGCCGCTTCCTCCACCCCTTTCAAAGACGAGGGATGTTCGAATTTTTTTTCGGCCAGCTGCAACAGCAGCCACTGTAAGTAGACGTCAATGTTGTGGAGATGGGGAACATGCCACTAATTTTGCGCCTGAAAGTCCAACCTGCATCACAGTTAGCATAACATTTAACTGTGTGAATTTGCTAACCTGCAAAACTCGAGTAGGAAGCCGGTTAGAGATAAGTGCCCTCCTGTAATGTATGTGTTTTCTACCGCTAACGTTAATTCAACTGTGCATTTATTCATTGAT
This sequence comes from Corythoichthys intestinalis, assembly GCF_030265065.1. NCBI lineage: Eukaryota > Metazoa > Chordata > Actinopteri > Syngnathiformes > Syngnathidae > Corythoichthys > Corythoichthys intestinalis. Next base: position 21,187,634 of record NC_080403.1, on the reverse strand, counting down.
TAGATTAGATTTATTTTCTCCATCGTTCATTGAAAAATAATTTTATTTGCAGCCTATGCAGACACAGAAAAAAAAAACCACACAAAAACACAACCACTGTAACTTTCCTTGATATGAAGAAGGTGGGATTTCCCCCATGAAAATAAATTTAACTTTTTTCATTTTTACGTAGGCAACACATCAGCATATTTCTGAGAAATGTATCCCTGACCCCCGGTCACCCAATCTGTTTGGTATTATTAATGCCCCGTCCCCAGCAAAAAGTGTATATGCAGGTTATGCTGTTATAGCGTCCCTACCAATGTTGAGAGCAAATCTACGCCCTTGGTTAATACTAGAGCTGAAACGAGTACTCGAGCAACTCGAGTAACTCGAGTTTAAAAACTGATCCGAGTAATTTTATTCACCTCGAGTAATCGTTTATTTTGACAGCTCTAAGCATCACGTTTTGCTCGGACCACTTTTAATGCGGGACAACGCGCTGTCACGTGCGGAGAGGAAGAAGGGGGGGGGGGGGGGAACTTACTGCAGCCGACAGCCGCCACAAACGACGCCGACGTTGCTAAATACTAGCCCGCACGATGCTACGTTGGTACAGGTAGCGTCTCATGCGTCTCATAGAGATCACATGTATGTTGAACTAGATGCTAAATGACAGACTCGGCCGCGTCTGGGCAGCTTTAGTGAACAGCCGCCATCTTAAAGCAGTACAGCGCTAAGCGCTAATAAAGAGCGCTAAGCGCTAATAAATAAGATTAACGTTACTGTTCTGAAGTAACGTTAGCCCTGCGGAGGGCTAGGTTTCTATTAATTATGACCACTGTCGATGCTTGGCTAACGTGTCTTACATACAGGCTTTAACATAACATAGCATTGTGGAGTGATGAGGGTGTAAAAAAAAACTTCATCATGCTAACTATCAATTTTAGCTCAGTAGTCATTGCTGGATAAAACACCAAGTAGCACTGGTGCTAATGTGCTCCAATACAGCCTGTATCACACATTTATTTTGAACACTGCAAAAACTCAAAATCCTATCAGGACTTGCAGTTTAGACTAACTTAAAACTTAACTAGAACTTAAAAATGGCTTGACACAAAGAGAAATTCAATTGAAAGACGTGGGGAAAAAATCCAAACTTTTAAGTGATGTGTGTTATCAAGCATAACGGCATTTTTAGGTAAGATATATATAATTTTTTTTGTAATAAGATCTAAAGTTTTTTGAGTGAAAGCAGTGAATTAGTCTTTTTTTTTTTTTTTCTTTTTTTTAGTGCTAGTTCCATCTGAGATGCAATTGTTGGCTGTTTTCAACAATATACATCGAAAATAAAGACATTGATTGACTGAAAATGGTTCAAAATTAGATGAAATGTCTTGTTTTCTCATGTATATTTATAATTGCTCTTCACCTAAAAATATATTTGTTTTATCGGATTACTCGATTAATCGATAGAATTTTCAGTCGATTACTCGATTACTAAAATATTCGATAGCTGCAGCCCTAGTTAATACCAATGATGTTTTCACATCAGGGCATAACTAAGTTTGTATGCAAGTCTGATTTCTGCAGTACAGTACACTCAACTGACCACAAGCTGGCATCATGAGCTAATGTTTGGTCTTGGCGCTTCATTGTTATCAAGCCTGTTTCTCTTTTTAATATTGTTAAAGGGTTTTACTGCATTATTAGTAGTTATCTAGGTTCTAATGATCTATTTGCCTTACATGTAACTTGTGAAATGTAGGTGACAAGGCTCGATTCTGACCAAGTTAAAAAAAAAAAAAAAAAAATCATAGAATTCTCCAAGGTAGAACACAAACTAACAAAAACAGGAATCTGAAGTTGATGACAATAAGCTCTTGACACAGCCTGAAGGAAGGTAACACCTTTTCAACAGTCTTATAGCACATGATTCTAGTCTTCCCCTGTATGTCAAATGTTGGCTGTTGCTTTGGGAACTAATAGTATTGAAAATTATTGATTTTGATCGAAAAGGACATTTGGTTTAAACTTTGAACATAAAGAAGAAAGAGGTGAAAAATGACTATGGTTGTTTTATTTTAAAAACGAAATCTCATTTTCTTCTGTTCCACCTGCTCAGTTGATTCCATTTTAGGTCTCAGTCACAGAAAGCAAAGTCAAGAATAACCTATGCGGATGTCAGCGATAAATATTTCATTTATATGCAAATACATATAGACACAGTGCATGTCTCAATCTGTGTTTAACTGTCGCCACAGGACACGATGACCGACAAATAATGGAGGCCTGTGATCCTTTCAGAGCGACAAGTGTCGGAAATCTCCCATCAAATTGACAACCATCTATTGTCTTGAACATGTTTGCTATTTAGTCCAAGGACGTTTGAAGGTCAAGATGAGATTTTCTTTCTCTTTTGCTCATTTCCCCTTTTTCACATTCAATTCTGGATATACGTTCCCCCAATTGAGTATCATTTTGCAAAAGCATTTTCAGATATTACTGCTTCTCATTGATTGGTTGAGAGAGCAGGATGGGGGAAGAGCCTCAACAAAAATCCCAAAATCTGCAGTAACTTTAGTGAAGCCTTTTAAAGCTAATTTGTGCTTTCCTTATGACACGTTAACCTAAGCAGGGCTCTCTACATATAAAATTATAATTATTATTATTTTATAATTCACATGACATGGGCTTTCATTCAATTTCGCTACTGATGTTTATGGTTGCGGCAAAAAAACACAAAATTTTCAATAAAAAAATCCATTTTCACATTTTATAATGAATCTCGTCCTACTTTTTTTTTTTTTCTTTTTTTTTTTTTTTTTTTTAATACACATCACATACAAAACCAAAAACACAAATTCAGGAAATCAAGGCACACAATAGTTGCATACACTTTTCGCTAAAAACGTACAGTTCCACTCAAATTTGACAAAAACATGCCCATTAATTTCCAATGGACCCATTCATTTCCGGTAGGTAAAATATGACTCGATATCAACAGGAAATGATTTGAAAATGAACCCACAATGCAAACTGAGTGACCCAAAATTGCCCTAAAATCATCAGGAAATCATCCAAAATGTACAAAAATATGACGCAAAAGCAGATGTGGGTACTAACATGTTACATTTACTCCGTTACATTTACTTGAATAACTTTTTAAGAAAAAAATACCTAACAGAGTAGTTTTACCACACCTTTCTTTTTACTTTTACTTGAGTAGATTTGTGAAGAAGAAACACAACTCTTACTCTGCTACTTTGGGCTGCACTAGAGTCTCTCTTTCTTTTCTCACTTTTTAAAGCGGAAGTTCAGAACGTTGACATTAGGCTTAATCTTCGAGTTAGCAAGGGTTTAATTAGTTGGTGGAGTTAATTTCAACAAATTCCGTGCAGTTAGTTATTAGTTTCAGGGCTCCGGTGTGGCTAAGCTAGCGGGAGTCAATGGTCCTGTCTTAGCATGCCAATAAAAAACGATATAAGAGCTAACATAGTCAAATAAATTCTAAATGCAGATCGTTGTTCAAAATTACCATGCGGCCAAAACAATGTCACACCAAACTGCCATAATTCATTTCGTTCTGCAGGACTCCATTTTGACCTCTAGCAAACCTGCCTTCTCGTAAGTGATCAAATAGTGGAGGAAAAACAGCGGCTAAGATAAATAGCACACACTGTAAACTGCCTTCAATAGTTTTTCTATTGACGGCCTGCTTTTTGACGGGCAGCACCATTTTGTCGAGTGACGTCAAATTGTAGCAACTCTGGAATTTGGGGTACTTTTTTTTTATTACTTTGCGACTCGGGCCTCCCAGTTCGAGTGGTGTTCCAATGATATTTTTCCTGGTCGGAGGTACTTCCCACCTTCATCGAATGCAGCATCAGTCTACTGAGTTTTGACTGAAGAACGGAGACATGGTGAAACATGCATCTAGAGGCTGTGGAAACAGACAGATGAAATGGGCAAAAAAAGTTTCCACAAATTCCCTATGAAGAATGTGGTTACATGTTGCCGGCTACGACATAAACACACTGGCTGAAAAAATATCTCTCTGCTACGCTGCCTGTTTCCTGCAGAGCTGCTGGATTACAAATGTTGTTTTTCATTCTACAGTTATTGACATGCAATGGTAAATTTTAATACATTTATCCTGAAAACATAGCCAGCACTATATTGCTATATTGCTACGTGCATATATTGTCCCGCAAAATAGTTCCACAGAAATAAATGAATTACGGCAATTTGGTGTGACATTGTTTTGTATAGGTATTTTGAAGAACGATCTGCATTTAGAATTTGTTTGACTATGTTAGATCTGTTAATATATTATATAAAATATATTTTTTATTGGCATGCTAAGATGGGACCATTGACTCGTGCTAGTTTAGCCACTCCGGAGCCCTGAAACTAACAAATAACTAACAAACTGTACGAAATTTGTTGAAAAAGCTGTCCAAAGACGTTGCCGCCTGCAGCGAACAGCCAAGAGCAGCTAAAGTTACTGTTTACATTGACAGTCTCTGGGTTACTCTAGGTGTGCAAACACACCAATAATTGCGGCCAACCACTAAATTACGACCTACACAAAGCTTACTTGGATTAGTCTATAGAGTAGACAGGAATATTGATGTGTCAAGGCCACAGTCACAGGCCGGATTGCAGTCGTTAAAAAAATGATTTATTATTTCTCTACAGCCCGGTAGCAAATGCGCTACGTACCGGTACCGGTCCGCGGCCCGGTGGTTGGGGATCACTGCACTAGACGACAGTCATGCTCTTGGAACAGGTGATTTTCATTTCTATTTTTTCTGTTGGAGTTCAATTATTGTGGTATATTTTTTACCTACTATGGTCTTCTAATAGGTTATAGTATAATAATAATAACAGTTCGTATAGATGACCTTATGCTGAGAAAAAAAATAATATCGTTTTAAGAATAAATAAGATATTATAAGGAATTACTCAGTACATGAGTATTTTTTTCATCAAATACTTTTTTACTTGAGTAAATTTTTTTGATGACTACTCTTACTTGTATTTGAGAAATATTATTTTAAAGTAAAGCTACTCGTGTACGATTTTTGGCTACTCTACCCACCTCTGCTCAAAAGGAACTCATTGCCAGCCATTGACAACAAAAGACATCCAATTCATTTAATCTAGGATGACTGGCCCTTGCTTTCTCCTAAGAAATAAAACAAAATGAACAACCACAACATCAAACTCCCATGTGGCGTATTAAAACTGTTCAGTCAATAAGGACTCTAATATTCCCATTCTTTGTGACTAAGCAGCAGAACAGGACAGGTGAAAAGTAAATAAACGAGGAGGACTAGCTGTGAATGCTCATCTCTCAGTGCCATTGACGGTGCTAGACATCCAATCCATTTTTACTGGGAGGGGCAAATGAACATTCAATGGCAGCCAATGAGTTAACAAGAAAGTGACAAAAAATGAATGTAGGAAAGAGAGCAAAGCTTCTCCTTGCAGTCTTACCAGAAATGGCTTCTTCTACTTCATTAAACCTTTCCACTCCCACATTTAGATTCCCACCCTCTTCTATTATGAATGGCCCATGGTGAATGTTTAATTCGATATTAGGCGCCATAAGCAGCGAGGTGGAAACGATAATATACTTACTATAAATGTAGGTAGACACATGCATAGCTGGGAACACTTCTTGGGAATATATCATTTTGATGATATTTCCATATTGTTGGCAGCAAAGTTGTCAACATGCCGTTGCCCTGGTTATGACAACCCGTGGGAATTTACGCAATGGCTTTAACATGATGAATACATTATTCCACAGTTTATTATGGCAGGCAATGCAAAGTCCCATCGGAAATGTATTGATTTTCCACTAGTATTGTTCTTTGAGTGAATAAATCACCTACTAAAATGAAACCCGGAAGCCAGTTTCAATTTACAAGATGAAATTCTGTAGGCACACTAGAAAATCTAGCTAGAGAAAGATATAGCTTTTTTGCCTTTGTATTCACCTGACAATACAAGCCAATAGTTAAAAGTAGCTTAAGGTTATTTTCTCCTTTGCACTGTAAAACAATCGCCCGCTTTGTGGCCAAATCCTGCAGTGAAAATATAGAAATGTAGTCTGGAAATATTCATTGTTATTCATTGCGTCTGGAGGCACAATGCAATAGCAGCATGTGAAAACAGTGGCTGATTGTCTCCTTTGAGGGACCACAGGAACCTGCGCTCTTATACATATTGTGCGAATATATGCAAACGTTCACATATTTTCATGCTGAAAGGCAAATCCTGACTAATGTTTTCTGACTTTGTATTTTAGTATATACTCACTGGTCATAGTAGCTTTGCCAAAAAATAGCTTTCTAACAGGCCCACATCATCAAAATACCACAATGATGAAGGATTAGAAGATTATGCTAGAACACATTTCTCTAATTTGAATAATTTCTCATAATATTTGTGATTTTATTTTTTTTTTAATGATTAAAATTTGAATGATGGCAGTTTTCATTAACCTGTTTTTGTAAACAGATTTTTACTGTCTATAAAAATGGAATTTTCACTTCTGCAATTAAGTCTTAGTCATCATAATATTGCCATCAAGCGACTTTGATGCTTTGTGCTGTGCTGTTTTGAATTGACATTCATAATCTGGTACCGATGTCGCGGCATGATGAAATGTGTTTCAAGTTGTCTTTCTACATTTCAGTTAATTGTTTATGAATGCTCATTAGTTCCACATAAGGGTTATTAATTGGTCTTGGAGGGGCTTGATGTCACATCTATTGAGACGTTATGTTGGTTGTCAGTTAGGTTCTGAGATACAGAATTAGTGTTTCATCCCTAGCATGCTTGGATTACTCTCACATGGACCAAGTCACCTCTAGATCGTAGAGCATGAGCCCCACGAGGGAAAAATTTGGACAATATTAAAGTGCTGGTTTTATGAGATACATTAAAGAAAAAATTATTTGTTCTCATGATAATGACTGACTGAGTCCTCGTAAAAAAATTAAAAATATTAAAAAAAAAAAAAAAAAAAAGTCTGTTCTCACTGATTGAAAATAACACATTTTAACAAATTTTCTTGTAATATTCTGGCTTTCTAGCTGCCTCATACACTGCTGGGCAAAAGTATTGGCATCTCTGCAATTCTGTCAGATAATAATCACTTTCTCCCAGAAAATGATTGCAATTACAATTGCTTTGGTAGTAATAGCTTCATTTATTTTGCTTGCAATGTAAAAACACAAAAGAGAATGATTTTTAAAAAATTTTTAATCATTGTCATATTACACAAAACTCCAAAAATGGGCCGGACAAAAGTATTGGCACCCTCAGCCTAATACTTGGTAGCACAACCTTTAGACAAAGTAACTGCTCCAACCGCTTCAGGGATCCATCAATGAGTTTCTTAAAATGCTCTGCTGGAATTTTGGGGTCGTCCTCCTGTGTATCCTACCATAGAGTTCCTTTTCATTCGGACGCCGACGGACAGTACGGGTTGACAGTGTTGTACCCTTAGACTGCAGGACAGCTTGAACTTGTTTGGATGTTAGTTGAGGCTCTTTATCCACCATCCGCACAATCTTTCATTGAAATCTCTCGTCAATTTTTCTTATCTGTCCAAATCTAGGGAGGTGAGCCACAGTACCATGGGCTATGCACCTATTGATGACACTGCACGGTCAACACAAGAACATTCAGGTCTTTGGAGATGGACTTGTAGCCTTGAGATTGCCCATGCGTCCTTACAATTTTGCTTTTCAAGTCCTCAGACAGTTCTTTGGTCTTCTCTCTTTTCTCCATGCTCAATGTGGTACACACAAGGACACAGGACAGAGGTTGAGTCAAGTTTAATCCATTTTAACTGGCTGCAAGTGTGAATTAGTTATTGCCACCACCTGTTATGTGCCACAGGTAAGTAAAAGGTGCTGTTAATAACAAAAATTAGAGAAGCATCACATGATTTTTCAAAGGGTGCCAATGCTTTTGTCTGGCCCAGTTTTTGAGTTTTGAGTAAAATGATAGTACCCTAATTTTTGGACTATAAGCCACTACTTTTTCCCCTCATTTTGAATCCTGCGGCTTATAGTCCAGTGTGGCTTGTTTGTTGATTTATTTGGGTTAAAAGGTAACACTTTATTTAACAGCGCCATGATAAGACTGTCATAAGAACATTTATGACATGACACTATCATGGGCATTACTGAATGCTTATGACAGATGTCAATATGTGTCATGTGGCATATTATGCCACTAAATCCATTTATGTCCAGCTCAGATCTTTTACGTCCATTCAAAAGTGAGATAATTTGCTGGATGACACTAACCGACATCTATTATAAGCATTCATTAATGCTTATGACGGTGTCATGTAATAATTATGACTGTCAAAGAAAATGTTACCAAATACCATAACTAGCAATTAATGAAACAACTGGAACAGTAACTGAAGAAATTATTAGCACAGAACATGACTGTTAGTTACATCTGTAGCGCCGCCATGCATGCTAGGAGGAATTTTGGATGACAACAGTGTTGAGAGCAGGTGGCAGCAGAGGTTGACTGTCTACCCCAAGGAAGCAGTGATGGCCAATGAAGCTTTTAGTGACAATAAAGCTTTGCAGCCAATTGGTTCAAAGCTTAATGGTGGTTCATTTGGTCTCATGACAGTCTTATGGTGCCATTGTCAAATGAAGTGTTACCAGTTAATATCTTTTGGTGTAAATATCCCATAACACAATGAGGACAACTGCGGCTTATAGTCCAGTGTGGCTTATCTATGAACAAATGCCGTTTTCATGTCAAATTTGGTGGCTGGCGGCTTATAGTCTGGTGCGCCTTATAGTCCAGAAATTACAGTATATATTTTTTCCCATTCTATTTTGTGGTTTTTCATTGCAAGCAAAATAAATGAAGATATTACTACCAAAGCATTTGCTATTGCAATCATGTTCTGGGAGAAGTTGAGCATTATTTGACAGAATTGCAGGGGTGCCAATACTTTTGCCTAGCAGTGTAGGACAGATAAGAGTGGGATAAATGTAGTTAAATACCAAATTATTAAATTCCTCTGAAATTGCCACTGTATTCTTAAAACATTATGCCGCATATAGTACAGTATATTTTTGTTATAAAATGTCCAGAAACTACCTTTGTAGCTCTTTGGAACATACAAAAAGGAAAGGTGAAAGAGTTCAGCAATCATGTTACAGGGACACAAGTGTGAGTGTGTGGGGGTGGGGGGCAGATAGCCAGCTTTATGTGGCAGGTTTTGTTTCTTGCAATCATGCCACCTTTGCAGCTTTTCTCAGGTCTTCTTTTGTATTCTGGTGAAACCCAAGAAAGAGGTCTAATGTGTTCTTTCCATTATACATCCATGGCATTTATCAAATGGGTTGGCCCTTTATTTGAATATCATTTGTCGGCGTCTGAAATTACAGAGCAATTTATACGTCGGCGGCAACGATGCAACATCCACTATGTGACAGCCATTCATTACCATTCACTTGCCACCCCTGCCGAATGAATCAACCTGCATCCTCGGGGTGTTCTTAGCACAATGAAAGATTTCAGTGCTGCATTACACGATCGGGGGTGATGTGAATTCAGAGCTTATGATTTATGACTATGGGCAAAATAGCGGTTAGAGTGTCAGGCCTCCTTTATGGAGATAGAATAGTGCCAAAAGAAGTGAGGTTGTAAAATGAAAATTCTTCCTGTAAAATGACCATTTTTAACTAAAAAACACTTGTATTACCGACTTTTTCCTTTTGTAATAAACATGAAAAAAACACAATGTAAAAAATACATTATACAAGTGTTTTTTTTCCAATTACAAGTGATTTTTTTTGTTCTACGGGTGTTTTTTCTTAGCTACAGGTTAAAAAGTTTTGTCTCACCCTTGTCGCGTTTTATGAGACAAAAAAAATACTCGTAACCTAGTTTTAAAATAAAAACATACCTGTAAAATGACTCATCTTAACTAAAAAACACTTGTATTTTAACTAAAAAAACACTTGTATTTCCAAATTTTTTCGTTGTGAAATAAACATGAAAAAACAATATTATAAAATTTCTTCAAGTGTTTTTTTTCCTCATTTACAAGTGGTTTTTTTTGTTCTACGGGTGTTTTTTCTTAGCTACAGGTTAAAAAGTTTTGTCTCACCCTTGTCGCGTTTTATGAGACAAAAAAAATACTTGTAACCTAGTTTTAAAATAAAAACATACCTGTAAAATGACTCATCTTAACTAAAAAACACTTGTATTTTAACTAAAAAAACACTTGTATTTCCAAATTTTTCGTTGTGAAATAAACATGAAAAAACAATATTAAAAAATTTCTTCAAGTGTTTTTTTCCCCCATTTACAAGTGATTTTTTTATTTTTCTACAGGTGTTTTTTTCTTTGCTACAGGTGAAAAAGTTTCGTCTCACCCCTTGTGGCGTTTTCTGAGACAAAAGTCACTTGTAACCAAAGATGAAAAAATCTACTTGTACATCGAAATAATATGTTGTAAAACACAAAAATATCATTCCAAGTCGTGGTCAAAAGAAGACGTTAGTTAAGAAAGAACACAATCTAGTGAATAGTTCTTCGGGTGTTTTATCTTTAATAATCTACAAGTGTTTTCTGAGCATGTACAACTAAATTTCGGCCCAAGCATGTGATGTGAGGCAAAATTCAGACCAATCGGAACGGCGATTGTTCAGGAGGAGGGCGGGACACACCATTGCCGACCTGCTCCTTCTTGCTTTATTCATCACGGCAGAGTACGACAGAAATGGCAGAGCACGCTCAGGTAAGAAGTTCCGTGGAATTAATGTTTTCTCATGAATGTCATTCAGTTAAAGATTTATCAAGCGTATAATTGGCTCGTCGTCGATTTTCGTGCCTTTCTTAGGAAGGCGAAATTCACTTGATGTTGACACGAATTATGATTATATACGCTTGATAAATCTTTAACTGAATGACATTCATGAGAAAACATTAATTCCACGGAACTTCTTACCTGAGCGTGCTCTGCCATTTCTGTCGTACTCTGCCGTGATGAATAAAGCAAGAAGGAGCAGGTCGGCAATGGTGTGTCCCGCCCTCCTCCTGAACAATAGTGTTGTATCGGTCGCGAACGATTCGTTCTTTTTGAACGAATTGTTTGGGTGAACGAGACCGAACTAATCACCATCTGCACTGATTCGTTCTATGAAGTTGGTGCTTGTTCACTGCGTGGGAGGGCGTTGAGCAAGCGACAGCGTCTTCTGACATCGCACACGACCAATCAGACGCCAGCCTCATCGCGGGCAGGGGAGGGACCGGAAACAGAATCAGGGCGTATGTCACTCACTTCCACGTGTGGCCAATAAGCAGCCAGCGTGCAGGCAAGGGGGCAAGACTGAGTTTTGTCACTTCCCGTTCAGTGACTCGGTCCTCCGGTTCCTGACCTAGCTTGCTGCTAACGTGACTTTCCAGTAATGACTATGCGGTGAACGAATCAAAAAATGAAAGGAAAGGACTTTGTCACATATTTGTTAACGTGGAGCCTATCAAATGCAGCTCAAAAAGACAAAAACACCACACAAATCTAGCGAGCATGGTTTAGTGTACTACTTTTCTCAACAGACTCGGGACTACCTATTACGACATACTATCAAATTTACAGTAATTTAAAACACGGGTAGCTACGAGGCAAGCAAAAGCTGAGCTGCGGTCGCGTGACAGCAATGAAGGGGGCAAAGAACTGTCACTATATGGAGGCTTCATGGCAGCGATATTTACCTCATATGTGCACAGAAAAAAAGAATAGTATGATCACCATAATACTGATTTGCAATGAAACGGTATATACATGTCCATTTTTTCCAAGTGTTTTATTATTTTTTTTCCCGTGTCAGGTGTTGGTTGGTTTGACAAATTATGTCAATCCGTCCATCATGTGCTACTCAAGCGCCCCACAACAACGCACATGGACACGGGAGATGTCGCAATATGTCTACATTTTTCTTAACAGACTAATGAGAGTAGAAAGGCGATATCGTAAAGAGCAAACAATTATTTCTCGTCAGCATTTGACGATCTGAGATGCGGGGACGACAGGGGAGCTGACCGGATTATTTTATTTATTAATACCAGTGCAAAACGTCAATACGATCACCATAATACTGATTTGCAATGAAACTGTATATACATGTCATTTTTTCCCGAGTGTTTTATTTTTTTTTCCCGTGTCAGGTGTTGGTTGGTTTGACAAATTATGTCAATCCGTCCATCATGCACTACTCAAGCGCCCCAAAACAACGCACGCGGACACGGGAGATGTCGCAATATGTCTACATTTTTCTTAACAGACTAATAAGGGTAGAAAGGCGACATCGTAAAGAGCAAACAGCCATTTCTCGTCAGCATTTGACGATCTGAGATGCGGGGACGACAGGGGAGCTGACCGGATTATTTTATTTATTAATACCAGTGCAAAAATTCAATACGATCATCTTAATACTGATTTGCAATTAAACTGTCAAATATCAAAATGCAGTATTGTCTTTATTTCAGAGCAGCACATTCGAAAACTAGCTATTTACACTTATAGTTTTAACAATAGTGACTAAAAATAATAGTGATGAGCATGAAAACAAAAATACAACAGAGCGAGAGGTAAATATGATGTGTTGGTCGTTCCATTTAGAAATTAAACTTTCGATGTATTTTTATTTTCGTGACAGCAAGCATGCTGCGTTGGCTGATAGCAGGCTAGCAGCAGCATTGTATATGTGATCGAGAACATGCTAAAGAAAGTCCGTGCGCCCCCGACCCCAAACCCCCACTCCTCCCACAAAAGGAAAATGTTTAACCGTGTCCTAAATCGAAATGCAAGCACGAGCCATGATTTTGAGCCCATAGAACTAGGACAGACGACGCGAAAGTTCTCCCTCGCTTTTGCAGCAGCGGGAGGGAGGGAGACGAGGCTGTCTGTGAAAGCAGAATGATATTGCCTGTCACTCATTATTGAAACTACGACGAGTGGTCAATGTGCAAGAGAGGGAGGGACCAAGCAATGTCACTTCCCGTTCAGTTATACTGCGAAGCGGTCTTTGGTGATTCGTTCGGTAACGTCACTTCCCGTTCAGTAACCGAACGATTCATTTGGACGGGGAGGGAGATGAGGGGGGCGAACGATTCGTTGAACGATTCGTTTGAACGAATCTTTTTACTGAACGATCCGGAATGGATTCGTTTACTCAAGTGAACGACAGATCCCGTCACTACTGAACAATCGCCGTTCCGATTGGTCTGAATTTTGCCTCACATCACATGCTTGGGCCGAAATTTAGTTGTACATGCTCAGAAAACACTTGTAGATTATTAAAGATAAAACACCCGAAGAACTATTCACTAGATTGTGTTCTTTCTTAACTAACGTCTTCTTTTGACCACGACTTGGAATGATATTTTTGTGTTTTACAACATATTATTTCGATGTACAAGTAGATTTTTTCATCTTTGGTTACAAGTGACTTTTGTCTCAGAAAACGCCACAAGGGGTGAGACGAAACTTTTTCACCTGTAGCAAAGAAAAAAACACCTGTAGAAAAATAAAAAAATCACTTGTAAATGGGGGAAAAAAACACTTGAAGAAATTTTTTAATATTGTTTTTTCATGTTTATTTCACAACGAAAAATTTGGAAATACAAGTGTTTTTTTAGTTAAAATACAAGTGTTTTTTAGTTAAGATGAGTCATTTTACAGGTATGTTTTTATTTTAAAACTAGGTTACAAGTATTTTTTTTGTCTCATAAAACGCGACAAGGGTGAGACAAAACTTTTTAACCTGTAGCTAAGAAAAAACACCCGTAGAACAAAAAAAATCACTTGTAAATGAGGAAAAAAAACACTTGAAGAAATTTTATAATATTGTTTTTTCATGTTTATTTCACAACGAAAAAATTTGGAAATACAAGTGTTTTTTTAGTTAAAATACAAGTGTTTTTTAGTTAAGATGAGTCATTTTACAGGTATGTTTTTATTTTAAAACTAGGTTACGAGTATTTTTTTTGTCTCATAAAACGCGACAAGGGTGAGACAAAACTTTTTAACCTGTAGCTAAGAAAAAACACCCGTAGAACAAAAAAAATCACTTGTAATTGGAAAAAAAACACTTGTATAATGTATTTTTTACATTGTGTTTTTTTCATGTTTATTACAAAAGGAAAAAGTCGGTAATACAAGTGTTTTTTAGTTAAAAATGGTCATTTTACAGGAAGAATTTTCATTTTACAACCTCACTTCTTTTGGCACTATTCTATCTCCATACTCCTTCGGGGTTCTGAAATTCATAGTTTGAATGTTGGCTATTGTTTTGTCAAGAATTTTGTAGCTTCCTACCATATTCTGAAAATATCTGTGTTAGGTTCATTGGAAAGGCTGAGTAAAGAGTATTAAAAAAAAATGTAAATTTTCATATTTCCCATTTAACTCATTCACTGCCATTGACAGCGACAGACGTCCAATCCATTTGAACTGGGAGAGGCTGGATGCGAATGATCATTGCCAGCCCTCCCTGTGCAAATAGATTGGACATCTATTGTCATCAATGGGACAGAATTTGTAAGAAGCAAAAATATTATTGTCAATTGTGAATTATTTAAGCGTGAATGGTTGTTTGCCTCTATGTGCCCTGCGACTGGCTAGCAACCAGTTCAGGGTATACTCTGCCTCCTGCCCGTTGTCAGCTGGGATAGGCTCCAGCACCCCTGCGACCTTTGTGAGGATAGGCGATTCAGAAGGTGAATGATGATGATGACGAATCTTTTTTATTTCGAGCATGCACAAAGAAACAGGAATACAGTATAATTCAAATATTTTTTTTGCACTCAAAAGGGAGTGGGAAGAAGAAAAAAACTTATTTAATCCCACCCCTGATCTCATTGTCCAGCAACCTTATATCGTGGGATACTCCTGTCCACACAATGACAGAAAGAAGAAGAATAAAGAAAAACAAGCAAAACAACTAAACCAATAGACAACCAACTAGAGTTGGCTCATTAACAATAAGAATGAATGAATATATGATTTGAATAAAAGTTTTTTTCATATTTTTTAAAGGAGCCTACCCTTGTCATGTGCATCTTTGTGGAAAAAAACTTGTTTGATAAATCTTTAAAAAAAAAAAAAAAAAAAAAACCAACAACAACAAAAAAAAAACACTTGTTTTCAATTTTCATGATGGGTAATAGTGGAGAAAAACTAAAATAGAACTCATTATTTCCTTAGCGCAGGCAGACATTTTATCAGTGTCGGTACTATTTCTGCCAATCAAGTGAAAATACACCAGATTGCCCACTTCCTCGTGACGCCATTAATACTCATCATTGCATGTACCTGTGCTCAAGTCTATCAGTATGTATGTGTGTGGGTATAACTGACGTCACAAAATGGCTGCGCTCGTTAGCAGCGTCATAGATCATGTTTGGATTCTCCTCCGTAAAATGACTGTAATTTCCCGAATATAACGCGGAATTTTTTTCAACTTGTAAAATCAAGGTGCGCATTATAAACAGGTAAATGGATGGAGACAGAAATATACAAATATATATATATTATACATATATATGAACCGATTTTTTTTTTATTGACACGGCCATGTTGTGCTGAAGAAACGTATGCGGCGATCCGTTGCCCACCATTACGGTACGTGACGTCACCATTTTGTTTCGGGAATACTTCACAGTGATCGGCCGAATGATTTTGTCTGTGTTAAATTCTGCTTTTTTTCACTCTTCATAAAGCACAGAATTTAGTTTCTTGAACTTGAGTCAACGTTTATTGCAGCTTCGCAACTCGGATCATAACAAACGTAACAACACAGACTTCCGTGCGGCCGTGGCGCAGTTGGTAGCAAGAGCTGTCCTTGGACCGCCGGATCAGTGGTTCAATTCGATTGCTACGACTGCCCACTGTCGAAGTGCCCTTGGGCAAGGCACTGAACCCTGATTTGCCTCCAATGGGTTGACAGCGCCTTGCATGGCAGTAGCCCCATTGGTGTGTGAATGTGTGCGTGAATGGGTAAATGTGTGCTGGGCATGGTAACCATGCAGATAAATGCGCTATATAAGTACAGTCCATTTACCATTCCTGTGTGTGTCCGCCAAATATATCTGTCTCTTGTGAAACTCAAACCCAAATAACAATAGTTCCTCTTGTTACTGTCGTGTCGACAACGATGCGCTCTCTCGGATTTCCGACTTACGTTCTCACTTTGATTTTACCATATCAATCCATGGAAGAAAAATTTATTCATCATGATGAAACGAGCAAGTTATAGAGCAGCCTTTAAAAAAAGTCACATCTGTTTTGTTTTCTCCGAGATTCTGGTAAGTTGGAGAAGTTGTCAAATCATATTATTACCATAAATATTGTCAGTTTATGTTTTGAACTACCAATATGCTATGCTTGTGCTGTGTTTCACCAGTCAGTAAAATGACATTTCTGTATCTGTACACGAGCTCCGTTTTCGTGTATTCTTCTATTTATTGGTGTTAAAATAAGGGTGCGCGTTGTAAACGGCTACAATAATTTCCCCTAGATATTACAAGTACTGCGATTGGCTGGCAACCAGTTCAGGGTGTACCCTGCCTACTGCCCGTAGTTAGCTGGGATAGGCTCCAGCACCTCCGTGATCCTGGTGAGGAAAAAGCGGCATGGAAAATGAATGAATGAATGAATGAATGAATATTACAAGTAAATTTGGGGTGCGCATTATACACGGGTGCGCCTTATATTCGGGAAATTACGGTAGTTAAGAGCAGCTGTCCGACAACGAAATTTGCCATTGTCATCATCAGAAAACAACCTTTGCATCTCCCCGCTGTCATACATACTGCACATTCAATCACCATTTGAACAACTGCACCTTATTCGGGTGCAAAAATTTCAGATAATTCAATTGACTTTCTAAGAGCCTCTCAATTATGCCTCGAAAGAATTCAACACAATTGGATTTACAAGATGGACAATAATGCGAGCATGTCATGCTTTGAAGTTTCACATATAATCAGCCACTCATTTCTGTTTTGTCTTTAACTAAGCTCTGTCCATCTTCTTTGTCTCCCAATTTCATCACAACATGTCCTAGGTTCTTTTCAAGGTTTCTTTTCAAGTAATTATTACTTTTTTACCATATCCTCTATATTATTGAGACAAGCAATTTCGTATGCAGAGGCACCTGAAATCAAAATTTAAAAAAAAAAAAATGTCTTGTGTGGACTGAAACCAAGTGTCCCAAGGGTTGGAGACCAATACATTACCTAAAATTGGGAATTTCTGTGTGGACTACGTGCGTAATCTCAATCATGCTTTTAATCACATCCGTGCAAGCTTCGCAGAAGGGATGACATCATGCAGCTGTCGCTACGCGGCTTTACTTAGTCCTTGCCAGCAATCAGCTTTGTCTGCGCACTCCGCAGATAGTCGCACTTTGACATGAGTAAAACGGTACAGCCAATCATTTGTCTTCCTAGCGCGCTACATAAAGCAAGCTGGTATTGTTGTATGTACAGTGATATGAAAAAGTATCTGAACCTTTTGGAATTTCTCACATTTCTGCATAAAATCACCATCAAAATTGATCTGATCTTTGTCAAAATCACACAGATGAAAAAACAGTATCTGCTTTAACTTAAACCACCCAAACATTTATAGGTTTTCATTTTTTTAATGAGGATAGTATGCAAACAATGACAGAAAGGGAGGGGGAAAATAAGTAAGTGAACCATCACGTTTACTATTTTGTGGCCCCCCTTTGGCAGCAGTCACTTCAACCAGACGCTTCCTGTAGCTGCAGATCAGTCTGGCACATCAATCAGGACTAATCTTGGCCCATTCTTCTTCATCCATCCACTTTTTAGCTTCAACTGTCTGACAGACGGTCTCAGATTTTCCTGCAAAACATCCTGATAAACTTTTGAATTAATTCTTCCATTAAGTTGTCCAGGCCCTGGGGAAGCAAAACAGCCCCAAATCACGATTCCATCCAAGATTCCACACAGTT
Organism: Corythoichthys intestinalis; assembly: GCF_030265065.1. Lineage (NCBI taxonomy): Eukaryota > Metazoa > Chordata > Actinopteri > Syngnathiformes > Syngnathidae > Corythoichthys > Corythoichthys intestinalis. Next base: position 21,169,608 of record NC_080403.1, on the reverse strand, counting down.
TGGGAACTTAGGGAAAAAACTGGCCCCGAACACCAATTTCACCAATCACAGTGAAATTTGGCAAACATGATGGAACGCACGAAAAAGTTTCAAAGACCTGTGTCCAAATTTGAAAAAATGTGGTTTGTAGCAATCATCTTGTGTGAATTTGATGAATATGATTAACTGTAGTACAGTGCCTTGCAAAAGTATTCGGCCCCCTTGAACCTTGCAACCTTTCGCCACATTTCAGGCTTCAAACATAAAGATGTAAAATTTTAATTTTTTGTCAAGAATCAACAACAAGTGGGACACAATCGTGAAGTGGAACAAAATTTATTGGATAATTTAAACTTTTTTAACAAATAAAAAACTGAAAAGTGGGGCGTGCAATATTATTCGGCCCCCTTGCGTTAATACTTTGTAGCGCCACCTTTTGATCCAATTACAGCTGCAAGTCGCTTGGGGTATGTTTCTATCAGTTTTGCACATCGAGAGACTGACATTCTTGCCCATTCTTCCTTGCAAAACAGCTCGAGCTCAGTGAGGTTGGATGGAGAGTGTTTGTGAACAGCAGTCTTCAGCTCTTTCCACAGATTCTCAATTGGATTCAGGTCTGGACTTTGACTTGGCCATTCTAACACCTGGATACGTTTATTTTTGAACCATTCCATTGTAGATTTGGCTTTATGTTTTGGATCATTGTCCTGTTGGAAGATAAATCTCCGTCCCAGTCTCAGGTCTTGTGCAGATACCAACAGGTTTTTTTCCAGAATGTTCCTGTATTTGGCTGCATCCATCTTCCCGTCAATTTTAACCATCTTCCCTGTCCCTGCTGAAGAAAAGCAGGCCCAAACCATGATGCTGCCACCACCATGTTTGACAGTGGGGATGGTGTGTTCAGGGTGATGAGCTGTGTTGCTTTTACGCCAAACATATCGTTTTGCATTGTGGCCAAAAAGTTCAATTTTGGTTTCATCTGACCAGAGCACCTTCTTCCACATGTTTGGTGTGTCTCCAAGGTGGCTTGTGGCAAACTTTAAACGATACTTTTTATGGATATCTTTGAGAAATGGCTTTCTTCTTGCCACTCTTCCATAAAGGCCAGATTTGTGCAGTGTACGACTGATTGTTGTCCTATGGACAGACTCTCCCACCTCAGCTGTAGATCTCTGCAGTTCATCCAGAGTGATCATGGGCCTCTTGGCTGCATCTCTGATCAGTTTTCTCCTTGTTTGAGAAGAAAGTTTGGAAGGACGGCCGGGTCTTGGTAGATTTGCAGTGGTCTGATGCTCCTTCCATTTCAATATGATGGCTTGCACAGTGCTCCTTGAGATGTTTAAAGCTTGGGAAATCTTTTTGTATCCAAATCCGGCTTTAAACTTCTCAACAACAGTATCTCGGACCTGCCTGGTGTGTTCCTTGGTTTTCATAATGCTCTCTGCACTTTAAACAGAACCCTGAGACTATCACAGAGCAGGTGCATTTATACGGAGACTTGATTACACACAGGTGGATTCTATTTATCATCATCGGTCATTTAGGACAACATTGGATCATTCAGAGATCCTCACTGAACCTCTGGAGTGAGTTTGCTGCACTGAAAGTAAAGGGGCCGAATAATATTGCACGCCCCACTTTTCAGTTTTTTATTTGTTAAAAAAGTTTAAATTATCCAATAAATGTTGTTCCACTTCACGATTGTGTCCCACTTGTTGTTGATTCTTGACAAAAAAATTAAATTTCATATCTTTACGTTTGAAGCCTGAAATGTGGCAAAAGTTTGCAAGATTCAAGGGGTTCGAATACTTTTGCAAGGCACTGTAAAGGTATTAAAATTATTAAAAATTCTGGGTCACTTCCTGCTAATTTTGGAGAAATACCTGATCATTTCCTGTTGATTTCAGCACACATTTTGCTGATTTTGCTGCAAACCGTGGTCACTTCCTACTGATTTAAAGGCAATTACAGGTCACTTGCAGTTGATTTCAGGTCACTTCCTCTTTATTTTTTGATGAAAAATAATGACCACCGCTAGATATTTTTTCATCGGTACAACAATGGAGATTTCTTTGTGTGGGTGTTAATCAGTGCCAATGAGAAGATAAGATTGAGTGATAGCAATGTGTTAGGCTAAATGTGACCTAAGAAATTAATGAAACTTAATGAAAACTGTTTTTAGGGGTAAATGGGACGTTTTGACATAATAAAATACAACACTGTGAAGTGTGAGTTTTCAGAAAATGTTCAGGGTTGGACAAGTGTTTAGGAGGAGATTGGCACCAATGTTTTTGCAACAAAAAGAGGAACAATGTACAGTATGTATTATGTATGGGATGCTTTGACCTTGTCAAAGCATTCCCACAATTGAGAAAAAAATACATTTCCCCCAAGAACATTTTCACTGAGCAGCTTGAAATTGGGTGGAAATACTTGTAAGAATGTGTCAAAATTTGACGACCATTTCAAATAAGCCATAAACTCAAATGCCTCTTTATGCGATGTGAATACACTGTTTGCAACCTCTCCACTCCAAACGTCGTCGTATCCTTGTTTGACAAAGGGTTAAAAGATTCACTGGGTCTACTTTTCACATCCTCGTTGCTGGATGTGCACCCCTGAGTGTGCAGCTCCTATTGTGTCCCAGCTTCAGATGCGCTGGGGGCCCTCGCTTGGATTACATCTGGCCCTCATCAAGCCAGCAGTGAGAAGAAGGCGTGAAAGAGCCTACCACAGATCGTGGGAGGAAATGAATGTGTGACACCTTAGATGTTACTTCATTTGCACTTGAACATTTGTATTTGAGTTCAATTCAATTAATATATTTTTAAGGCTGAAATGACTATGGGGAATTATTCTTGTACTACTTGTATATAACATTAGTGCTGTCAAATAACAATAGTTCCTATTGTTACTGTCGTGTCGACAGCGATGAGCGCTCTCGGATTTCCGACTTACGTTCTCACTTTCATTTTACCATATCAATCCATGGAAGAAACAGTTATTCATCATGATGAAACGAGCAATTTATACAGCAGCCTTTAAAAGAAAAGTCACCTCTGTTTTGTTTTCTTCTAGATTCTGGTAAGTTGTAGAAGTTGTCTAATCATATTATTACCGTAAATATTGTCAGTTTATGGTAAAGTTTTGAACTACCAATATGCTATGCTTGTGCTGTATTTCACCATTCAGTAAAATGACATTTCTGTATCTGTACACGAGCTCTGTTTTCTTGTATTCTTCTATTTATTGGTGTTAAAATTAGGGTGCGCGTTATAAACGGGTACAATAATTTTCCCTAGATTTTACATGTAAATTGGGGGTGCGCATTATACACGGGTGCACCTAATATTCGGGAAATTACAGTAGTTAATGATAGCACCACTATGTTTATAGTAGTGACGGGATCTGTCATTCACTTGAGTAAACGAATCCATTCCGGTTCGTTCAGTAAAACGATTCGTAATCGTTCGCCCCCCTCATCTCCCTCCCCACCCAAATGAATCGTTCGGTTAGTGAACGGGAAGTGACGTTGCCGAACGAATCACCAAAGACCGCTTCGCAGTATAACTGAACGGGAAGTGACATTGCTTGGTCCCTCCCTCTCTTGCACATTGACCACTCGTCGTAGTTTCAGAAATGAGTGACAGGCGATATCATTCTGCTCTCAGAGACAGCCTCGTCTCCCTCCCGCTGCTGCAAAAGCGAGGGAGAACTTCCGCGTCGTCTGTCCTAGTTCTATGGGCTCAAAGTCATGGCTCGTGCTTGCATTTCGAATTAGGACACGGTTAAACATTTTCCTTTTGAGGGGGAAGTCGGGGTTTGGGGTCGGGGGCGCACGGACTTTCTTTAGCATGATCTTGCTCACATATACAATGCTGCTGCTAACAGCCAACGCGGCATGCCTGCTGTCACGAAAATAAAAATAAATCGAAAGTTTAATTTCTAATTATGGAACGGCCAACACATCATATTAACCTCTCGCTCTGTTGTATTTTTGTTTTTTATTATTAAGATGATTGTTTTGAATTTTTGCACTGGTATTAATAAATAAAATAATCCGGTCAGCTCCCCTGTCGTCCCCGCATCTCAGATCGTCAAATGCTGACGAGAAATAATTGTTTGCTTTATGATTTCGCCTTTCTACTCTCATTAGTCTGTTAAGAAAAATGTAGACATATTGCGACATCTCCCGTGTCCGCGCGCTTTGTTTTTGGGGCGCTTGAGTAGCACATGATGGACGGATTGACATAATTTGTCAAACCAACCGACACCCTCTGACACGAAAAAAAAAAAAAAAAAAACACTCGGAAAAAATTGACATGTATATACAGTTTCATTGCAAATCAGTATTATGGTGATCATACTAAATATTATTTTTTTTCTGTGCACATATGAGGTACATATCGCTGCCATGAAGCCTCCATATAGTGACAGTTCTCTGCCCGCTTCACTGCCGTCACGCGACCGCAGCTCAGGTTTTGCTTGCCTCGTAGCTACGCGTGTTTTAAATTACTGTAAATTTGATAGTATATCGTCATAGGCACAGTCCCGAGTCTGTTGAGAAAAGTAGAACACTAAACCATGCTCGCTAGATTTGTGTGGTGTTTTTGTCTTTTTGAGCAGCATTTGATAGGCTCCCCGTTAACAAATATGTGACAAAGTCGTTTCCTTTCATTTTATGACTCGTTCACCGCATAGTCATTACTGGAAAGTCAAGTTAGCAGCAAGCTAGGTCAGGAACCGGAGGACCGAATCACTGAACGGGAAGTGACAAAACTCAGTCTTTCCCCCCTGCCTGCACGCTGGCTGCTTATTGGCCACACGTGGAAATGAGTGACATACGCCATGATTCTGTTTCCGCTCCCTCCCCTGCCCGCGATGAGGCTGGCGTCTGATTGGTTGTGTGCGATGTCAGAAGACGCTGCCGCTTGCTCAACGCCCTCCCACGCAGCGAACAAGCGCCACCAACTTCATAGAACGAATCAGTGCAGATGGTGATTAGTTCGGTCTCGTTCACCCAAACAATTCGTTCAAAAAGAACGAATCGTTCGCGACCGATACAACACTAGTTTATAGGCAGAAAAGGATTGTAAAAATGCATTTCTTGTTGTTGTTTGTTCTTCCCCTCTACTGTCTGCTTGCTTCCTTTCTGTCCACCATAACTTCTTCCCGTTCGCTGTTTTCTCCTAGCGAATAAAACATAATGAACAACCAAAATGAGAGTATATCAAACTCCCATGTGATACATTAAAACTGTTAAGACCATAAAGACACTCAGATTCCCATTCTCTGTGTCTAAGCAGCAGAACAGCTTGAGTTAAAAAAAAAAAAAAAAATTTAATGGTAAAAAAATATGATCTTCAGTGAGTAGTTATACAATGGTACATCTGCATACAAAGTTAATTCGTTCCAGGACCTTGTAAGTCGAAATCGTCGTATGTCGAGCAGGATTTTCCCATAAGAATACATTATAATTCCATTAATTTGTTCCACAGCCCAAAAACCTACACTAAATCCTTCATAAATACTGCTCGTACTATTACAAATGACAATTACACATAGCAAAACAAATAAATTATTAATAAAAACTGGAATGATAAAATAATAATAATTCCTGTAACAATGTAACGAATTGGGTTTTAATGTGGCGGATGTAATTTGCGTGCTGTACCTGAACGCACCGTTTCGCTGACGTGACAGAGAAAGAGCAGTACGGATGAGAGTTTACTTTCACTTTTAATGTTTTGTTGAGAACACTGTCAACTGCTGCGGACAGTAGGCATGTTGTGTTGGACAAGTTCTGAAATAAATGATAAAATCCTGACGAAGCTGGAGATTTCTTCGGCAATATTACCACAATAATAATTGCCTATTAATAATTGCTTATCATTTTCCCTCCAAACTGTCATGTGACTGGTTACAGGAGTGCTGTCAGCATTGCTGCAGAGATTGAAGAGGTGGGGGGTCAGCCTGTTAGTGCTCAGACCAGACGCCGTACTCTACATCAAATTGGTGTGCAAGGCTGTCACCCCAGTAAAAAGCCTCTTCTGAAGACGGTACAAAAGAAAGCCCGAAAACAGTTTGCTGAAGACATGTCAACAAAGCACATGGATTACTGGTACCTTGTCCTATTGTCTGATGAGACGAAGATTAATTTGTTTGGTTCCGATGGTCTCAAGCATGTGTGGCGGCGACCAGGTGAGGAGTACAAAGATAAGTGTGTCATGCCTACAGTCAAGCATGGTGGTGGGAATGACACCCCCCCCCCCCCCCCCCCCCCCATCTCTTCAATCTCTGCAGCAATGCTGACAGCACTCCTGTAATGAGTCACATTACATTTTGGACGGAAAATGACAAGCAGTACTCAATTTGGACATTTAGGGATGTATGTAGTACCCATGCGGTGTACTGACTTTTGTTGCCAGGGGTTTAGATATTAATGGCTATATTTTGAGTTATTTTGATGGGAAAATAAATTAACTCTATTATATACGATAAGTTGCACACAGACTACTTTTCATTGTGTCAAAGTGTCATTTTGTCAGTGTTGTCCCATGAAAAGATATACCAAAATATCTGCAGAAATGCAAGGGGTGTACTCACTTTTGTGATACACTGTATATCTGGTGTAACTCGAAATTTGTTCGTTGTTTGTAAGGATATAAAAACTCTGCCAGTGACCTAAACAGAAAGTTAAACTCATCATCAAACTCATATTTTCAGTGGTGAGTTTCTTTTTTTCACATGCAAATTATCACATTTTGACTTAAGTTTCACGTTTTAATGCAATGAATTATTTCATTGAAACGGTATGTTTTCACTTTAAAAGATTAAGTGTGACTTATGAGTTTACTGTCAAACACCTTTTCGTGTTTGATAGCTCTTAGGAGCTTGTTTCATAACAAAACTGCCCTTCTGGATTACTGTAAAGTTATATGGTCAAGTGTTTAATAAAGCCTTATGAAAGATGTATGAAGAAGACACATACTGTACCTTTACCTAAATGGGAACATCATTAAATTGGTTACACTGAGTAATTGCTGGCTTAGTTGCAACTTCCTGGCTTTACCAAGGTTGTCATGGTAACAAAACATTTAATTGCGCATTTGCATGACCAAAACTGCCCCTCAAAACTGAATGATCAAAATTAGTTATACAAATGGATAATTAGCAGAATGTCAAAGACCTCCGAATAAGACATCTGGGAACTGTTTAAAATGGTAGGGGAAAATGAATAATATGGCTTCTTGCACTACATAAGAAATGTTGATGCGAGCTATTAAATAGATTACTCCCTGAACTGTAAACATATAATCAGTTCAAGCAACTCACTTAACCATTGTTGCTGATCCTCAACAGTATATGTGAATCTTTCATTGGCTTTCCATCAGTCATAACAGACCGCAGGGCAAATCGTGATGCAGGGCTATGTTATTGAAGGTTAAGCCTTTTAATGAAACCAGGCTGGCCAGGCTTGGACTGGGATGGCCACGACCCCTTTTGCAATATGGCGTACATGCCACACTGCAGAAGAGCAACAGGTCTTGCTAAATGAGTCTGATGATTACAAATCAAAGTTCACTTAAGCGCACTCAAAAAAGTTGACAGCAGTTTCACCATTTGATATTACTGCATCAATTGATCAAGTGATGTCCACTTGCCGGATGGACATCAAAACAGGATGGACAGAAAACTGAAGGATCCAGTCCTGAAAATGAACAAGAAGTTGGACACTTCAGTTAGAAGCATTTGAAGTGAATTTCAAGGGTCATATTTTTAAGTACAGTGATCCCTCGCTACTTTGCGCTAAAAACTTAGTGCCCTTACTCCATCGGGGATTTTTTTTTTTAATTAAACAAATAAATAAATACAGTATTTTATTTTAAAAATGTTACAATATGTGAATGTATACATTTACAAATCATTGATTTATTTCATAATTACTACATTTGCAGAGCTTAAAAAAAACATTTATAAAAATACGCATATACGTTTTTTTGTTTGTTTGTTTGTTTGTTTTTGTTTTGTTTTTTAATTATACTTTGGGGAAAAAGGGAAAACATGTCTTATATGTATATGTGTCTCTTTGCAATGCTTTTAAATCTGATTAAATACACTGAAAACACACAAAAAAAATTTTTTTTACTGCGAGAAAAACAGGGATCACTGTCCTCCCAAAATATTTATCTGTGACAAATTTGATAAACAAAACTGGGCGGACACATGAAAAAGTCTCTTGGATAAAATAATTTCAAGTGGAAATTGGGAGGAATTTGTAAAATGGGGACAGCCCAAATAAAATTTTATTTTATGCAAAGCTATGGTTTTAAAAAACACTGTTTCAAATAATTGTCCATTGAATGTGCATGATAAAAAAATAAATAAATTTAAAAAAATTTGTTTGACAAAAATTCCTTGTGTGCCAAATTCAGCAGAGTACTTTAGGAATGGAGTATCTATGACATGACTTGTGTTATGAGTCAACTCAATCTAAGTTGTGTGTATGTTTATACAGTCAAACGATTGTGAAAGTGCCGTTTTAAAAGTAAGCGTGAAAGTAATGCAGGAGTTACTGGTTTTGTCTGTGGTCAGAAGGGCCAATAATCCAAATTGCCTGCCTCGCTTTTGTTAGTTTGCCCCCTGTAGCTGTGGCTGCAATAATAGTTTATCGCCACCTAGTGTGGAGTGAATGAATCATGAAATGTTAAGTGTCTTTGATGTCCAGAAAACGTCCTAATAAACTAAAGGCATTGTGATAATCATTAACGCGTTTGGAATGAATGAATTTCCTTTATCAGATATCAACTACATAGCTATTAATGATACATCTAAACATTAGGTGTGGGAACACACGCACACAGACACACTTGGGTGAATCTGCATAGCTCGCTGCTGAAAATCGCAAGTACGTTACAGAAAGCGTGTGCCCGGAGTGAAAGGGTCAGGGCAGGAATGCTTGCTGGCCTCATCTAAGTTTAGTTAATGTAGTGCGGCTGCACGCTTATTTTGTGATGAGGTGCTACATGACGACTGTGCATATTCTGTCAGCGACGGGACCGGCTGTTAATTCACAACAGAATGGACTTCACCAGATGTTGTTTTACTTGGGAGTCACGTTTTCACTACTAGGTTGCGTTGGTTTTCGAGTCAGTAGATTTAATTCCAAAGCGAAAAAAAGTCATAAATAATAAACAAATAGCTACGAATTTAATACAATATAGGTAATAGGGAGTAAAAGTGTATTTATATAATCAAAAATATGAATATTACAAAAAATATATACAATATTGATAGGAAAAACTTATATTGATCTAAGAACTGTGAGGTGGACGTGCTAACCACTAAGCCATCGTGCCGCCTATTATATTATATTATATTATATTATATTATATTATATTATATTATATTATATTATATTATATTATATTTAGGGCTGTCAAACGATTAAAATTTTTAATCGAGTTAATTACAGCTTAAAAATTAATTAATCGCAATTAATCGCAATTCAAACCATCTATAAAATATGCCATATTTTTCTGTAAATTATATATATATTCTGTAAAATAATTTGTTGGAATGGAAAGATAAGACACAAGATGGATAGATACATTCAACATACGGTACATAAGGACTGTAATGGGCATTTCACTCTACTGTCATTTAAACCTGTCTATGCTGTCCTCACTCCGAAGCGTCTACTTTTTCCAAAGCTAGACAGCTAGTAAACGACACCTTAATAATCAGACTTCTTCCTTTTTCATCTGATTTATTAATAAAATGGCCTCAAACCACTGTCCTCTTTAGACCGTAGTGAAACTACAAAAAAAGTACACAAGCATTGCATTAGCAACAACGTAAGCTTAGCACGCTATACAGGTTCACTAAACATAAACAAAAAGCGTCTCATACAAAAAATATAACATTTCGCTTACTAACATAATATGTACATTCTTTACAACAACCATACTTACGGACAAATCTTGTCCAAGGATCATATAAGCACAACATTACAACGTAGGCGTCAGCCCAAGACGTCGTGCAGTCATATTGAACTGGCAAGAAAGCAATAAACCATGTCGCAAAGCGACCACAAGAGTTCACTGTTAGACAGCACAACAAACCTTGCTGTAAAACTTACCAAAAGGCAGAATACTGTCTGAGCGGGACATGTGCGTTAATTGCGTCAAATATTTTAACGAGATTAATTTAAAAAATTAATTACCGCGCGTTAACGCGATAATTTTGACAGCCCTAATTATATCATATTATCTTATCTTATATTATATTATATTATATTATATTATATTATATTATATTATTATATTATATTATATTATATTATATTATATTATATTATATTATATTATATTATATATATTTTTAATTCACTTTTGTTTTGTGAAGAATCCAGAAAGAGTTATTTGATTGTGGCTTTCTGAAAAACAATACATTTTTACATTTAGGCACTCCTGCAATCGTCACACCTTTTCTGTTACAAACTGACCCCAGCCCGGCCCCTCATTAGAGAAGGGAAAAGTTATGTGGCCCTCACAGGAAAAAGTTTGGGGACCCATGTGTTAAAGGTTACATTTCAAAATGTTTTACTTGTGTTTTTTCTTTCAAGTAGAAGCTAAATCAAGCAGGGAAAGTTGATTAAAATACATAATAAACTAATTAATAATAAAATTCAATATTTTGTAAAAAATAAATAAATAATTAAATAAAATAAATCTTTGCAGTTCGCTGGAGTGGGGGATCCACTGCCCGGGATTGCCTCGGGTTTCTAAAATGACAAGCTACGCCCCAGTAAACAAACGTGAGAATCGGGATGGTAACGAGGTGTCTCTTTGAAACACAGCAAAACGCTTTCCTTCTGCTTGTATAAAGTCCCTCTTCCCTCTTATGGTTTCGTCCAAGCACCTTTTGCTGCGTGTGTGGAAACGAACATGAAACCGGTGACTGAGCTGCTTTTACATCTGGAAGTTGGTTCCCTGATGAGGAGTGCATGCAGCTGTCTTCTTCTTCAAAGTCTGCAAGTATTGTTAGTTGTGTATGTGGGTATTTGTGTGTGTCTCGGCTTTGGGCATATGCACAAACACGCCTGTATATATATTGCATGGTCAACAAGTGAACGTGTTGACGAAGGAAAAGACAGGAATGTAACATGTTTGTTGGTTGTCTTTCAGTATATACATCATTTAATTAGGGTGACGAAGTGATTCACTGCTTGTCACAACAAGAATCTGCCATTTGAAAATTACTTTAAGAGGTTAAATATGTTGAATAAAGGACCAACTTACACCCTCATCGGTGTCCTTAAGGGTTCATGAGAGTTTGCCCAACCATACCTACATTTTCTTTGTAGAATTGAAGAAGGTGTTTGACCATGTCCCTCAGTGAGAGGTAGCTTCGGGAGTATGAAGTACTAGATGTCTTCATAAAGGGCTGTTCATTCCCTGTACAAGCTGTGTCAGTGTAAATTTGATTAATTTCCTGTGAGGTTTTGACTACCTCGAGGCTGCTCTTTGTCACCGATTCTGTTCATAGCCTCTAATGATAGAATTTATAGGGGGAATTGAGGTGTTGAGTTGTTTCAGCTTGGTGTCCTCACTATTGCATGCCTGAATTTTGAAGACACTAGCCCCTTTCACCTATAGAGCCTACCCACGTACCACGTGCTCGCTGTATGGTTCCGCCCACTTGTCCGTCAAAACATAGTGTTAACCTGTTACGGCTACGTACATTTCTCCTATTTACGGCGTGTTTTTCTGCTCCTTAACATTAATAATCAAAATGGTGAAGGCGTGTGTGGCTGTTGGTTGCACTAACAGAGAAGATGGAAGGAGAGACTTGAAGTTTTACCGTATTCCGAGGGATCCAAAGAGGAGAGCGAAATGGACGGTTGCAATTCGACGTGAAAAATGGGCACCAAAAAATCACCACAGACTACGTAGTAGTCATTTTATATCCGGTAAGATGCATTTAAGATATACTTAGAGGGTTTTGGGCTGACAAATAACCACAATTAAGATCAGTGCGAGGCTAATCGCCGACAACATACGACGTAGTACGACATAGTTTCAAATTCAAGATGTTTGTGACTTCCCTTTCTTCCACCATCGTTATTTTTTTAATAATATTTAGCTGGTACCAAGTGAAAGAAACTGGCCTCGTCTACGGGGCTGACAAATAACCACAATTAAGATCATTGCGAGGCTAATCGCCGACAACATACGACGTAGTACGACATAGTTTCAAATTCAAGATGTTTGTGACTTCCCTTTCTTCCACCATCGTTATTTTTTGAATAATATTTAGCTGGTACCAAGTGAAAGAAACTGGCCTCGTCTACGGGGCTGACAAATAACCACAATTAAGATCATTGCTAGGCTAATCGCCGACAACATACACGTATGTATGTAGTGAGAGTGCTATCGCTAAACCATATAAACATTAAAAGCCTTAACTCCATTGACAAACGACATGAAATACATTAGACTTGACAGTGGATGTTAGCAATAACAAAAGATTTTGAATTGAACATTTCGTAACTCACCTTTCCAAGCACAAGATAGATTCCTGCCGAATTTTCGTGGACGAGGACCTGTTTCACCCAACCAGCAACGAAGTATTTTTAAGCCTCCAAGCTCTTGAAGTTTTTCATATTTTCGTGAGAATAGGCTGATTTAGTGTGGACAAGATAATTGTAAATATCTGCGTAGCAGATGTCAGGCAGACAGGGCGAAGACAGTGGGTCGAAAAACATCGATTTGGGCATCAAATATGGATCTGGCGACTGTATAGAACGAAGCTTTTCCTCATAACGCCTTTTATGCAACAGATCCAGTGAGTTTGCGGCATCAGAAAGCACCGGGTCTTCCATGAAATGCATTTTAAATTCCGCCATCAATTGAAAACAATGCTAATACAGAGTCAAAATGACGGACAAGTGGGCGGAACCATACAGCGAGCACGTGGTACTTGGGTAGGCTCTATACCTGAACACCGTAAAAATCCCGGGATTGAAACAGGTAGTTCTTGTTTCTGAAAGCATTTTCCCAGGGTGACTGACACTGAGATTATGCGGACATTTAACGGGTCGAGTCTTAATATATTGTCCGGGACTTTCCCGGGAATCAGTTTGTTTAAAAGCAAATGGTAAATTCCCGGGTCACAGCACGATGGCTGATGACCCAAATGTCATGGCGAGCTGATGGTAATGTCCTCTTTCTTCGTAGTATGACTAAATGCGGTAAACAAACATTGCAATTATCAACATGGCAAACTGGAAATAGCTAAATTAAAATGTAAAACATCACAAAATTAAATGAGTGGTTTATTTTGTGCTGATGTTAGGGTCCGCAACTGCAGAAACAAGGTTATACTTCAAAGCAGAAAACAACGGAGGGACGCGGTCAAGGGTTTATTAAATACAAACAAAAATGAACACGATCGTGGAAAAGTGGGAATAACACAATGGGTCCGTGACAGTAGGTCGACGGGGATCAATAATACTAACCTAAGCGGTGGGCAGAGAGCCGATAATATAACAAAACAAATGCACAAAAATACCAGCACAACGTAGGGGATTTCTAAACAAGGGCGGCAGACAAACAAGCTAGCGAATGCACGAAATTCGAGAGTACAAGGTGTCGAATGACGCCAAGTTAATATCTCGGCACCCTTTTCTTGGCTCGCCTAGGCCTAAATACAATCTTGATGAGCTTGAATTAGCTGCTTGTACGACGTTGGGAATGCTCCAACAACATTCTGCTCTGTAACAAAACACGATCTGACCAACAGAATGTGACAGCCGATGCCGACCAAAAGTGACGTAATGTCCGGGTTATAAAATCGCGACAGCAGCCCTCCCCGCACAGAGAGCGTTGAGTTGGCAACACGGGAGAAGACTATGAAAGTGTCCAACCCGCGTCATTCCTGAGATATCTCTCCATGTGTGAAAGCAATGACACAAGCAAATCCCACATCACCTTACACGGGAATTTAACGGCCTATGTGCGTGAAAGGGGCTATTGTGATTTGTTGGCTTCAATTCAGTCTACAGCTCTTACTAGAGCAGTTCGGAACTGAGTGTGAAGTGATTGGACTCAGAATCAGCACTTGCAAATCTGGTATTCAATTGAAAAAGGGTTAATTCTGGGATAAGATGCTGGATATGTAGCTCATTGCATCATCTTATACAGATTATGTAGGAGAGAATTCTTCACTTTATGGACCAGCTGTCCATTTACCTGTCAATCTATCTTTCGCCGATGGTCAGGAGCTCCAAGTCAAGACCAAAAGAATAGCTGATTCAAGTGCCCAAAATGGTCGTTCCCCTTAGAGATACAGTGCGAAGGCATTCATCCGGGAAAGAGTCAGAGTGGGATCCAGTTGAGGTGGCTCAGGCATCTCTTCAGAATGCCTCTTGGATGTCTCTCTGGTGAGGTGTTCTAGACGCTTCACACTGAAAGGTGTTCCTGGGATGACCCAGGGCACAGTTCAAGAGACTGACCTGGAAACACGATGATGTACCCCGGAAGAGCTGGATGAAGTGGTTGGGGAGAGGGAAGTCTGAGCTTCCCCACCTGAGCTGCTGTAACCCGTAACCTGACATCAAATAAGTATAAGAATAAGGATCGATTGATGTTTATATAAGAAAGAAAAAAATGTGCTGCAATACTTGGTGGTCTTTGCAGTTATATAGAGTAACAGCCTGATGCATTACTTCATACAGCATTTAATGAGGCCGCCTACGTGATTTGTGCCACAACAAAAACCACTCTACCATGTTAAAATGACTTGCTATGAGTGTGCAAATTTACCTTTGGGTGTTGGAATGGTAAATAAACTGTTATGAATGGGCCTTGAAAGTGAAACATCACATACACACATAGAAAAGAATCTGATGTCATGAGTGGGAGGGGACAAGCAGTTTACTCAAGTGGCTGTTGAGAGCGCTTAAATTCATTGTCCCGTTCATTACTGCGCCCCCATGATGAGGTATCAACAATGCGAATGAGGCTCATAAATAATGCACGGCAGAGGGACTCCATGAGAAAGAGCACAGATTTAAAGGGCCTGCATGTTGACATCCATAAACAGTATCATGAGCAGAGAAGCAGTAGATGGGCCCCCCCTCTTGTGGTGTCTTTGTGACTCCCTGAAAAGTTGGTGCTTTTCCCCCCCGAGTTTCCCTTCATGCTGAAAACACCACATTCCTCTTCTATACACACACATTTTGGTAAGCTTCATCTGAAGTGACTCTCCAAACAGCTTAAAGCAACGCAGATGGGCAGAACAGGACGGTGCAGGCCTGCAGAGGCATGTTAAATCCCCGGTAGACAAAATGCAGCCCGCGGGTGACATGCAGCCCGCTTTGTATCTTAGCCGGCCCATCGAGCTTTTACTTGTTCAAGAGTGGCACACTATTTGTTGCATTAAAATATATTTTTTAAAGATATATTCAATGTTGTTGTTGTTTTTTTTTTTTTTTTTACTTCATGACTTTAAGTAAGTTCCTGAAGTGTGTTTGAGTCATTGTAAATAATTAAACTCATGGTTTTAATTAAATAATTATTTGGTTGATTTTTTATAATTAAGTTTAGTTTAATCAAATATTTTTTTGAAAGGGGGTATTACGAGAAAAAAAAAGTACTATTCAAAGGGGCAAAAACTTGAAGTATTGAATTATTTTACCAAATTAAAGAGAATTATAATACTAAGGGGCTGTAAGATATCATTAGAACCGTTATGTGGCAAGATAACAAATATTAATAAAGTTAACAAAAAAATAAATTACATTCATGACCAATTATCGAAAATAGATCGAAAATTACGAACATTTCCGAATGTAGCCTGGAAACAGCCGAATGGGGCTGTGACGTCAGAGCCAGGAAACAAAAGGTCGAGGCAGGTGCCATCGTTGTTTATCGACGAGAGACTTGCGTTCGTGTTTTATCAAAAAAAAACGCTAAAATGGTTCAAACCTATCGTGCTATGTGGTGTACAAATAGCCATTTGTCGTGATGTAGCACCCATGAGTTCCCGAATGCGAGAAAAATAGCTGGACTATGTCAGTGCAAAGAGGGCTAATTTTGCAGACCCAGCCTCCGGCACGGTCTGTGTGGTGTGCATTTTACACCTGAAAGCTATTCGAACTATGGACAAATGAAATCAGGTTTTACTAAGAAATTGCTGCTGAAAGCAGATGTGGTGCCTAGCTTACACGCGCAGCCACCTAAATGTCCCGAGATATCAAGAAAGAGGACGATGACTGGCACTGATGAGACCACCCCACCACCCCAGGGAAAGCAAAGGAGGGGAACAGCCAAGCTCGAAATGGTCAGAGTGAGTACTCTTTTATAATAAAAAACATATCACGCATTGGATATAGGACTGGACATATGTATAAATGATCGCTCGTGAAATATATACAACAAATCCTTTAATCCTATTCATATTTGTGTCGTTGGCAGAGCGAAAACCTATGATAGCACAATAAATGATAATTATTCTATATATTACTTTATTTTGCGGTCACGGTGTATCAGCTTCACAAAAACTAATGCAAAACAAACCATTCGGTGTTTGCCACACGATCTGTTACCGGTGTTTCATCAGTGTGATTGCTCCCCTCAATGACCGTTTCATTAGGCTGCATTGGCTTTCGTTTGGGCTCAAATTGATAACCCAAAACACCAAAGAAAGGTTCATAACTCTCCTCATCACTATTAGAACGTTCGTTACGTCGGGTTCGTCGCTGCAATTACAAACAAAATTGTCCGCCATCATCGCCACCATTCAGTACTTTGTCAGGACCCAAGCACTGAGTTTCCTAGTTGTGACGTCATACACACAATAAGCTAGTTTCGGAGATCTCTGGAGCCAGTCGTTTTAGATTGACAATCGATCCAAATTTCTATCATTTTCTTGGTGTTGCGATTTGTGTAATTACAAGAAGTGGCATGATATGAATCCAAAAGGCATATGGATAAATGATAGAATATTAGCATTTCCCCAAGTGTTGTAATACTCTTTAAGAAACGTTGTAGGATTACCATCGCTTTTTTATATCCCATCTTAACAAACTAATGCATTGGTTTTATCATCAAATATTTTCATATCAATGTCTAAGTGTGTTTGCGGGTTTTGAGGCAAACTTGCAACATCATTCCGTGAAAAGCCAACTAATCAGTTGCCTGAAGGAACAGAAAGACTCAAATGCAGAAAACTCAAATGCTAGTCAGTTGTTTAATAATTATCACTCATAGAGTCAGAGAGTGGTCATATGAGGGAATCTGTCAAACATGTTTTAGTTTGATCAGTATTTTTCTATAAATCCATTTGCTTATACAGTGCCTTGCAAAAGTATTCGGCCCCCTTGAACCTTGCAACCTTTCGCCACATTTCAGGCTTCAAACATAAAGATATAAAATTTTAATTTTTTGTCAAGAATCAACAACAAGTGGGACACAATCGTGAAGTGGAACAAAATTTATTGGATAATTTAAACTTTTTTAATAAATAAAAAATTGAAAAGTGGGGCGTGCAATATTATTTGGCCCCCATGCGATACTTTGTAGCGCCACCTTTTGCTCCAATTACAGCTGCAAGTCGCTTGTGGTATGTTTCTATCAGTTTTGCACATCGAGAGACTGACATTCTTGCCCATTCTTCCTTGCAAAACAGCTCGAGCTCAGTGAGGTTGGATGGAGAGTGTTTGTGAACAGCAGTCTTCAGCTCTTTCCACAGATTCTCGATTGGATTCAGGTCTGGACTTTGACTTGGCCATTCTAACACCTGGATACGTTTATTTTTTAACCATTCCATTGTAGATTTGGCTTTATGTTTTGGATCATTGTCCTGTTGGAAGATAAATCTCCGTCCCAGTCTCAGGTCTTGTGCAGATACCAACAGGTTTTCTTCCAGAATGTTCCTGTATTTGGCTGCATCCATCTTCCCGTCAATTTTAACCATCTTTCCTGTCCCTGCTGAAGAAAAGCAGGCCCAAACCATGATGCTGCCACCACCATGTTTGACAGTGGGGATGGTGTGTTCAGGGTGATGAGCTGTGTTGCTTTTACGCCAAACATATCGTTTGGCATTGTGGCCAAAAAGTTCAATTTTGGTTTCATCTGACCAGAGCACCTTCTTCCACATGTATGGTGTGTCTCCCAGGTGGCTTGTGGCAAACTTTAAACGAGACTTTTTATGGATATCTTTGAGAAATGGCTTTCTTCTTGCCACTCTTCCATAAAGGCCAGATTTGTGCAGTGTACGACTGATTGTTGTCCTATGGACAGACTCTCCCACCTCAGCTGTAGATCTCTGCAGTTCATCCAGAGTGATCATGGGCCTCTTGGCTGCATCTCTGATCAGTTTTCTCCTTGTTTGAGAAGAAAGTTTGGAAGGACGGCCGGGTCTTGGTAGATTTGCAGTGGTCTGATGCTCCTTCCATTTCAATATGATGGCTTGCACAGTGCTCCTTGAGATGTTTAAAGCTTGGGAAATCTTTTTGTATCCAAATCCGGCTTTGAACTTCTCCACAACAGTATCTCGGACCTGCCTGGTGTGTTCCTTGGTTTTCATAATGCTCTCTGCACTTTAAACAGAACCCTGAGACTATCACAGAGCAGGTGCATTTATACAGAGACTTGATTACACACAGGTGGATTCTATTTATCATCATCGGTCATTTAGGACAACATTGGATCATTCAGAGATCCTCACTGAACTTCTGGAGTGAGTTTGCTGCACTGAAAGTAAAGGGGCCGAATAATATTATACGCCCCACTTTTCAGTTTTTTATTTGTTAAAAAAGTTTAAATTATCCAATAAATGTTGTTCCACTTCACGATTGTGTCCCACTTGTTGTTGATTCTTGACAAAAAAATTAAATTTCATATCTTTATGTTTGAAGCCTGAAATGTGGCGAAAGGTTGCAAGATTCAAGGGGGCCGAATACTTTTGCAAGGCACTGTACTTGCTATGTCTTAAATTTAAAAGAACTCAGTATTCACAGTATACAATAATTGACAAGAGAATGAAGTGTAGCATTTAAAATGCTGCATCCACAAGTGAAATTATTGACAAAGTACTTTTTTTCCACACAGTCTGGGTTTCGCTTCCACAACAGCAGCCACTTGCTTCATTGTAACCAAATCCACACTCAGCATTTGATCTGCAGTAAGACTAATTGACAAGAAAAAGTGTTGTGTATATAATGCCTTCTCCACAAGTAAAAATACTTTTATTGGTTTGACAGGCACTCACATTTTTCAATTATCCACATGTTAGCGCATAAACAGTTCATGTATAACAATGTCTTTCAACATTTTCTGAGTCACGGCATGTTTTTACATTGGAAAAAACTCGCGACACACCACAAACCAAAAATGTTCCAAAATTACTTTCTGTACAGTATATTTATTTATAAAATAGTTTCTCAATATTTATACTTACTCAGGTTGAAACTTGAGCCTGTTTAGATGAACCCAAAGCTGATATCCTGGCAGGAATCTTTATCAACAGCTCTCAGTCTCTGTTTTTATTTTTTATTATAGCAGTTAGGCTTGAAAAGCTCAGAATGATCAGACAGGCGGACTTTAGCAATGTCTTTAACCGCATCAGGGCCGAGCAGCTCGCTGACAATAGCTTTGCAGGCAGGTAGTATTAAGGTCTCTGACACAGTGTGGGACTTTGGATTTAGCAACAACATCAGCAACAAGGTAACTGGCTTCGGGGGCTTTCTCATTTACCTTTGTACAGTGGGGCAAATAAATATTTAGTCAACCACTAATTGTGCAAGATCTCCCACTTGAAAGTATAAGAGAGGCCTGTAATTGTCAACATGGGTAAACCTCAACCATGAGAGACAGAATGTGGAAAAAAAAAAAAAAAAACAGAAAATCACATTGTTTGATTTTTAAAGAATTTGCAAATCATGGTGGAAAATAAGTATTTGGTCAATACCAAAAGTTCATCTGAATACTTTGTTATGTACCCTTTGTTGGCAATAATGGAGGCCAAACGTTTTCTGTAACTATTCACAAGCTTTTCACACACTGTTGCTGGTATTTTGGCCCATTCCTCCATGCAGATCTCCTCTATAGCAGTGATCTTTTGGGGCTGTCTTTGGGCAACACGGACTTTCAACTCCCTCCACAGATTTTCTACGATCCACAGATCTGGAGACTGGCTAGGCCACTCCAGGACCTTGAAATGCTTCTTACGAAGCCTTTCAAAGGAAGCCTCCTTTGTTGCCCTGGCTGTGTGTTTGGGATCATTGTCATGCTAAAAGACCCAGCCGCGTCTCATCTTCAATGCCCTTGCTGATGGAAGAAGATTTTCACTCAAAATCTCTTGATACATGGCCCCATTCATTATTTCCTTTACACATATCAGTCGTCCTAGTCCCTTTGCAGAAAAACATAACCAAAGCATGATGTTTTTACCCCCATGCTTCACAGTGGGTATGGTGTTCGGATGCAATCCAGTATTATTTTTCCTCCAAACACGAGAACCTGTGTTTCTACCAAAAAGTTCTTTTTTGGTTTCATCTGACCATAACACATTCTCCCAGTCCTCTTCTGGATCATCCAAATGCTCTCTAGCTAACCGCAGACGGGCCTGGACGTGTACTTTCTTCAGCAGGGGGACACGTCTGGCAGTGCAGGATTCGAGTTCCTGGCGGCGCATTGTGTTACTGATAGTAGCCTTTGTTACTGTGGTCCCAGCTCTCTGTAGGTCATTCACTAGGTCCCCCTGTGTGGTTCTGGGAGTTTTTGTTCACCGTTCTTGTTATCATTTTGACGGCACGGGGTGAGATCTTGCATCGAGCCCCAGATCAAGGGAGATTAGCAGTGGTCTTGTATGTCTTCCATTTTTTAATAATTGCTCCCACAGTTGATTTCTTTACACCAAGCGCTTTACCTATTGCAGATTCAGTCTTCCCAGCCTGGTGCAGGTCTACAATTTTGTCTCTAGTGTCTTTCAACAGCTCTTTGGTCTTGGCCATAGTGGAGTTTGGAGTGTGACTGAATTAGATTGTGGACAGGTGTCTTTTATACCAATAATGAGTTAAAACAGGTGCCATTAATACCGGTAACGAATGGAGCCTTGTTAGACCTCGTTAGAAGAAGTTAGACCTCTTTGACAGCCAGAAATCTTGCTTGTTTGTAGGTGACCAAATACTTTTTCCCACTGTAATTTGGAAATAAATTCTTTAAAAGTCAAACAATGTGATTTTCTGTTTTTTTTCTCCACATTCTGTCTCTCATGGTTGAGGTTTACCCATGTTGACAATTACAGGCCTCTCTAATCTTTTTAAGTAGGAGAACTTGCACAATTGGTGGTTGACTAAATACTTATTTGCCCCACTGTAGCTTTTCTCAAAAAAGTTGTTTCTCTCAAAGGCGAACAAAAAAGTCCATTGACTTGTTATGAAGCGACAGGTGTTTCATTTGGGGATGACGTTTAGGATAGCTGCTCTTGTCGCGTTCAAGAACTGCTCAGATTTCTAGCCGTCAGCCACCTTGCTGCCCTTGACAATGTGTTGTAATAAAACATAGAGCGATGGCTAAAATGGAAAGGACACTTTCGTGAATATTGACTCTTGACGAGTCTAAACAAATGATGTACAGTTGACGTGCTAGGGTCCACATTGTCGCGGACAGCAAGGAAATCCAAGCAGTTATTGAACGCGACAAGAGCAATACCTCGCTCATCTGCAAACAAACGCAACTTTATAGTTCCTCCTTCCTTCCTACTGCAACTCCGCCCGAAGATGTAACAAAAAATAAATAAAATAAAAATGCGATACTGGATAATTTCTCGTGGCACACCTGACGATCTCTCATGGCACACTAGTGTGCCGCGGCACACCGGTTGAAAAAGACTGATGTTTAAAGGCTTCCAAAAGAGTGCCCAGTGGCGTCCCCGGTGGCCCTCATTAGCAAAGCAGCGATGATTGAAAGTGAGTGAAAGTTGTGGGTGAAGGTCCACCCTGGGGCCTCATGAAGGGTGACCATGCGAGTGGGTTTATCTGGGCAGCAGGAGAGGGCAGTGCACTTGAAAGAGCAAGGGAAATGGTGAGTGCAAACACCCTCTCCAGCGGCCCTTTTAGTTCAGATCAGGTGTCAACACCGCATGCCGGAGTTTATATAGCACCAGGCAACAAGTTGTGAGGAAATCTGAGCCCCTCAGAAGCAACGGGTTGGCTTTCCTCAACACTCTGGCAGCCCCCGTGGCTAGATACCAAGCCCCGGTTTCCCCACTACTTGTGGTGTGTGTTACCTCTTCAACAGTGCTAAACCATCCCTCCGTCACCTCTTGGCCCCTGTGTGAAGTCTGTCCAGTTGCTCTCTGGTTTCACAGGCGCCGCCATCAGAGTCCTCTGACGACAGCCCCGGGAGTATTGCCTGACGTAGACCATTCCCTTGGAATCGATGTTTTTGGAATGGCTGGGAGAAAGACAAGAAGAATACATCGGCACTTCCAAGAGAACTCTGACACTTCTGACACTTTGCATGCCACGCAATCCTCAAGGAGGAAAGGTTTTCTTTACTGCAATTTAAGTTGTTCCTTTCCCCCTCATTCTTGGTTCTGAATCTCTACCTCACCAGGCAGAGCTAATCATACAGAATTTTTCTCCAGTTGGCGTCCTGGAGTTTCCACTATGCATATTCTTATACATCTGATTAGGTATATCCAATGTCGTGCCTTCGCAAGTATAGAAGGATGAGTTTAAAAAAAAAAGGAAAAAGAAAAAGAACTGACAAAATAACATAGTTTTTGCATTACAAGAAAAGCTATCATCAACAACATTCAAGTTGTCTATGAGAGTAACCATGGTGACAGATGAGGAAGCTGGTCCAAGATGGGACAAGCGTGACTGCGGTGACAAGATAACCCGCAACCCTAGCATGTTGTCGCCTCTCTCTGGACTGGTTTGTCTGCGGTTGGATTCCACCCAACTAGCTGGCAGATAAGCACTCTGAGCACATCAAAACAAAAAGTCTGATCAGATCTCATTCTTAGTCTATCAGCTTTAACAAAATAGCTTTAACAGAATAGCTAGATAAGAAACTGTCCAACATGCAACAAAAAGAGGGGTCTGTCCATTCATCCCACTTCCTACAATGTGCATGTTGAATTCACTAAAGATTTTTCTCTGTAAGTGGCTTTGATTGTCTAATGACAACATGAGGGTATACCCTAATTTTCTCAGCAAAAGTGAATTGGGATTTGTTACAGCTCACCCGTAACCCTAATGAGGGCAAGTGCTGTATAAAAAAATTGGTGGATGGAAAAGTCCTCCTTGTATTACATCTCTTTACTGAAGTTCCAAACTTTCACAAATACAAGAGGAACCGTATGATCATCCCAGCATCCACCAGCATGAAAGGGCTTTGCGTGAAACGAAATCTGGGTACTTCAAATTCTATCTAGGAGATCTGGTGCAAATACCCCCATTCCCTCCTTTTGACAACAAAGGCATGCTCTGCTGATTATCTCCATTCCGTGCTTTGGCCATGGAGGAAAAGAGGCGGTTGGCTTTACAAGTGAGTGGAGTACACCAGGAGCATCCTTAGACAATGTTATTGGGGGGAGGCGGGTTACTCTTGTTTGAAGTGGAAGATAAAGGATGATAAGTATGATGAGAAAGAACGAGAGTCCAGCGACACCCGTTAAGCAGATAGCGTGCAAAGACTCGAGGCCATGACATCACGACAGATGGAGGCTGCATCCACATATGATGGCTCAAGATAAAATCCATTGTGTCCTATTGTGACAGTTCCCGGCCAAGGACAGGTGAAGCAGGAAAGCGAACAACAGGGCACTATTTCATATTCCCGTCATAGTACGCTTTCGATTTTCCATTGCGAGACAATCAGTGTTGTTAATCTTACTTCCAAAAAGTAATTACAGTTACAAATTACTTCTCCCAAAAAGTAATTGAGTTAGTAACTCAGTTACCTCAATGTAAGAATAATTAATTACTCGGCAAAGTAACTGACAATACTTTTCATGTTCTACACATTATTACATAATCCATTCCATAACGTCTTTCACATCAAATATGTTTATATCAACGAATTGAATTGAACTGAACTGAACTGTCTTTTTCATTCCCAAAAAAAGACAACTCACACTTTTTACATGTTTTAAAATTTCACCTATATAAGAGTGGAATGGTATACTGTAGAAACGCTAACATTCAAATGTTGTGAGAAAATAGCCTTGTTGTTTTTCCTGTTGTGCTGAACCCGTACCGAACCATGACCCCCGTACAAAGATACGTATTGAACCATGACTTGTGTGTACCGTCACGCCCCTAATATATATATTTTTCAATATGCAGGTGAGGCTCTGAATCTCTTCCCTTTCCTATCTTTGCTCTCGTTCTTTTGAAAGGGAAAGGGAAAGTGACTGTTTTTGGTAGTAAAAAACAAAAACTAATTACTATTATACTGCAGCATCTACAAGGACAACACCCACTTGGTTATGATAATGCATACTCAACAGGAAAACAGTCCATTTTTTTTTATTACTGCACCCACCTGAAAGCCACGAACTGTATGTAAAAAAAAAAAAAAAAAAGAAGTTGCCTGAGAGTTTAAGAGGACGCTTGCTATGCTAAACTCTAATGCTAGCGAGAACGTGAATGCTATGCTAATGCTATTTGCCATGGCGTCACAACCCCCTTCCCCTCCTCCCGCTCTGCTCGCTCCGTGTCTCCCACGTCATTCACCCAAATTGTAGTAACGCGAGCCTTCACATCCTGAGTAAGGCTAACGGTGTTGCAAAGATGGGAAAAGTAATTAATTAGATTGCTCACCACTGACAAAAATAACACTGTTACTAATGCCGTTATTAACAACACTGGAGACAATGTAAAACAACTTGCAGGAGTTATTGGTTGATAGCTGATAAAACAAACAATACTGTACAGACTCCTATGCATCTGTTTGTTTGTCCCCTAAAATAAGGCACCGTTTTATTGCAAGCAATTTGGGTTTAACTCTTGTTTTATTTGTTTCTATATATGCCTTGTGACTGAATGGCAAGCAGTCTGGCTTTCATCCTAAAACCTGAAGTGATCCTAAACAGTATAGTGGTTTAAGGAAGGAAACACTGAGTTTGAAAGGGAACAGTGAGCAAATCACCTATCCATAACCCCCCACCTACCAAATCATAGTCACCAGCCATGCAAAATTTCACCCACCTGCCCAAACAACACATCCATCCATCCATCCATCCATCCATCCATCCATCCATCCATCCATCCATCCATCCATCCATCCATCCATCCATCCATCCATCCATCCATCCATCCATCCATCCACATGCCCCAACCAACCCATCTATTTATACATCCATTAATCTGCCCAAACCAACTCATCCATCAATCCATCCATCTTCCCCTTAAACAGTACTTCTGAAATAGTCTCTGCCCTGATGAACTAGTCTAAGTGTCCTTGAGCAAGACACTGAACCCCGCATTGCTCCTGGTGCTGCGTCACCAGCAGGTGGATGGCGAGATAGTGTAAAGCGCCTTGAAAGGTGGAAAAGCGCTATATAAGTATAACACCATTTACCATATGACGAAGTGTATGTAGTGTTTTGGCTTTGACTTTTAATACAGTTGGAGACCAGGAAAGACCATTCTGTTTACTGTGTCTAAAAATGTTTGCAGCGGACAGCGGAAAGCCAAATCAATTAAGATGTCAATTAAAGACATTAGACCCCAATCACATTGATAAGCCGCTTGATTGTTTTTCAGTGAAAACGTGCTGAATATTGCCAACAATCGTCCCTCTTTGTCAGTGTTACATCAGTTAACCAAGGAGCACTGTTAGCATGCTTAGTGCAAAATAACCCCACACAAAGGAGCTGATACTGCCTGCAACAAAAATAAAAACTGTACCCATGTCCAATAACACTTTTGTTTTTGTTCTATTTTTGTTTTTTTGGTCAAATTGTTTGGCATATTGTATTACTAAGTTAATGTTGTATTGTTGTTATAATTGATTGATTTCATTCAAATTTATTTTTCAGTATCAAATGGTCAAAAAATGTACCTTGAGTGTATTTTTATAGTTTGGATGTGACTTTTTTTTTTTTTATTCAGGCAAATTGATGTGCTTTTCTTTTCTGTTACAAACAAAACAATGTTAATAAAGTTATACTTTATTCTAAGTTGATCTATACTATTTTCCCCCCTTTAATATAAAAAGAAAAC
The DNA here is from genome assembly GCF_030265065.1 of Corythoichthys intestinalis. Lineage (NCBI taxonomy): Eukaryota > Metazoa > Chordata > Actinopteri > Syngnathiformes > Syngnathidae > Corythoichthys > Corythoichthys intestinalis. Next base: position 21,143,381 of record NC_080403.1, on the reverse strand, counting down.
AATGTTATGCAGAGGTATAGTAATAATAGTAATTTTAGAGACAAATGATCCTATTTACAGTGGCAGAAGAGAGTTGGGGGGGGGGGGGGGTTATCGCGAAACGCTTACGTCTTCCTTGGGGCGCGTAACAGAAAATAATTGAGAGGCAGTGCCCTAAGAGAAGCAGGTTACACTTCAGACACAGCTAAAGTTAATAAAACTTTAATTAATTAATGGACAAAGAAACATTCTTACTCATATTCACACTGGATAGGAAATGAACCTTCATAACCCATGTCTTGGAGAAGCACTTACATTATCTGGCCTCCAGGCTTTCGTCATTGAGATATTGTGATTTTCAACAATGAAGCATACAATTGTTGATGCCGAAAACAGTCATTCCGTTTCAGAGACCAAATGAAATATGTGGCGAGAGACTCTAAACAAGGTACCCTAGAGACAGAGAAACCATAACAAGTAAAAAGCATGAAAATATACATTTTACAATGCTAACATTTCCTGTACATAAAAAAAGTTGCACACAATTGTGACACATTGACAGTCTTGGCTTGGGTTTGCGGTCAAAACTGACTGTATACAAAACCGCATGAAATGATGGCAAAATACCAAGCCATCAAATGTTTGGACGACTTGTTTAATCTGTATGTTGGATTGACAGGGACAGACAGAAGACACATTCAGAGTGGAGAATCAATCATTTCCGTTCCAAATTGCATTTTGCAGAAAAAATATGCAAGGACTCATACTGGCTCATACAATAGCCCAACAGATGAGTCGTGCGTTATTATGTAGTTTTTACCAGCTTCTTGTTCTCATTGTGTTGCATGCCTGGCACTCCAACTATCTGTCTGCTTTGGCTGTTGTTTCTTTGCGGGCTCACGCTCAGCAGATAAGGACTGCAGAAGGATCAAGATAACGATTCCGGCCCCAGACAGAATCCCCATGAGAGCCAACACAGTGAAAGCCTCATTCCGGCCCTCATTTACTGACTCTGACACTACGTAATTACCCCTTAAGGAGCAGATAATCGCAATCTATAGCAATGAGTAATTAGCGTTGACATGAGCTAGGGGCTCTCCTGGGATCCATATCAAAGGATGTCACAGAAGCTTTGTTGATTTTTTTCTTTCCCATAATTTATCAGAATAGCATACCCATATGTTAATATAGCACTTTTCCAAATATTAAATATTGCTCAAAGCACTTTATAGTTATAATCAGTGTTGTCACAGATTACTTGAAAAAATAATTTAATTACTGATGACTGATTACGTCTCAACAAAGTAATGTAGTTACTTTACTGATTAATTTTTTGGCATAGTAACTAAGTTACTTTAAAAGTAATATATCAGTTAAAGAGGAACTGAAGGCCTTTCCGGATTTTGGTGTAATTTTATGAATATAAACTTGGGACAAGTTCATCAAAACAACCATGACATTATCAACACGTAATTGTAAGGATAATTTGCGTTTTTTTAGTTTTTTTGCACTCCGTTAATGGTCCCTTCGCAAACCCGGAAGTGTGACGTAGGCAACAGAAGACTACCCACAGCTAACATAGCAGCAACAACGATGTCAGTGATATTTCCACCAAAGGTAACCATTCAGGATCGCTCTTTCGTGACGCTACCCATGGCAAAAGCTCCCAGGAAAGATGAACTACAATTAATCCCTACATGTTTGAACCTGAGGCGTCAGATGACGGCGATTTACTTGACACAGCAGATGGCGTCATGACGCCAATTGACAGCTCGACACTTCACGAACGGGAGAGTGAGTGGTAAGTCCAGCATCGTGATTTTTTTATTAGAATTACCATTTTTTCTCCCTTTGCTGCCTCAACATAAGAATGACAACAGAAAAATGTCATCGCAGGTCATTGTCTTTCCAATAATTGAATTTATAGGGGCATTTCAGAACTTTTCACATAAGGCTTAATTTTCGAGTTAGCGGGGGTTTAATTATTAAAGTCCATGGAGTTGATTTCAACCAGCATTGACTCACGCTAGCTTAGCTACTCCGGAGCCCTGAAACTAACAAATAACTGACAAACTACATGGAATTTGTTGAAATCAATTCCACCAACTAATTAAACCCCCAGTAACTCGAAGATTATGCCTCATGTCAAAAATTCTGAATTTCGGGTTAGGGTTTAGGGTTAAGGGTTAACAGCATACTAGTGCCAATGTAAAACAAGGCAAATTGACTGCACAATAATCAATAACACACAAATGAATTGCACAGTGCAAGAAACACAAATGTGGGGGCGGGTGCGAATGCGCGCGCACAATGCAGAATTATGCCGTACACACAAGCCGTCAATTTGGCCACAAAACGTGGCGGTAACTAAGCACTTTACACTCAATCGGACTTACAACACGTCCCAAAATTGCTAAGCGAACACGTCACCTCACAGCATAAATGTGCAACACGAATATGATGTAAACAATTCTTGTATACGTCGTAAGGACGAGCAGGAGCGACAAATAACCACCATTGCAATGGCAAATCTACAAAATGGCCGGCAACGTAGCGGCTCCAACCTATCGCTGGAATCCTCCAGAATGAAGGAAAAATAGTAACCCTAACCCTAAGTTCATTCATGGACGCACACAGATCAACATTCCTTCACACATCTCAACACGTGGCTGCACTCGGCTCGAATGTGCACCCGCACTGGCATACATCTTTCTCAGTCCCAAAACAATTAGCACGTGTGACTCAAGTCCAAAACAGGAAGTAACTGTGAGCGGTTACCATGGAAACAAACATTTTCTTTTCAAAATGCTCTTCGTACATGACTGACATGATTGTTCATTCTACATACATTATGAGGCAATAGCAAAATAGTAACACACAGACACTAAGGAAACTAACTTTAATCATATTACTGGTTTGGAAAAATGAACACGTTAGGTTGGTCATAACTAAAAGAAAGTAATAATGCGTTAACAACACTGGTTATAATACTTGTTAAGTTTTAGATGTAGTTGTTCACTAACCCCATGTGGTGTACAAGTAGTACTGTATTTCTATATCAAAAATGCAGATTTATGTCATATAAAATATGATGTATACTTAATGCAGTGACAGTGATCAAATGATTATTTAAACAAAATGATACAATGACAATACTGTAACTCTATCTACATTTTAATACAGAAAAACTGGCAGCCGCACAACTTTATGGAAGAGTTCAGTGTAAAGTGTATGCACATCGTGGTTATTCTACAACTACGCCTATAAATTAACAAGTATTAAAAAGCACTTCGAGCAACATTTACCGTTTTGGCCCAAATATAAGACGGCCCTGATTATAAGACAACCCCCTCTTTTTCAAGACTCAAGTTTGAAAAATGACTTTTTTGAACACCAAATTAATTTTTATACAGAAAATAATTACAGTACATCTGAAAAAAAGATTATAACAATATATTTGAGAGAAAAAGCATGTTATTTTGCTTCATTCAAATCTTAATATCTGAACATTTAAATATGTAAACTAAAGTACAATCACATTCGTAAATAATGGCATCTGGTTTTTGAAATGTAAATAAACCAGTCTATTGTGAAAACAACAATATTGCAATAACTGCATTAACCATCAAAGTGAAGCCTAACTGTAACTAGTCTTGAAACAAATCTGAATAAGGAAAAACATTGCAATAAGATAATGCAAACTGGTTAAACTTGAGAGTAGCTGAGATCTGTCATTACAGAACATCGCTTCAATGATATCAGGCGCCATCTAGCGTCGTGAATGGGTATGATGTCTAGACCGCGAATATAAGACGGCCCCCGCTAGTTCAGTCTTATTTCAATGCAAAAAAACCACTGTCTTATATTCGGGCCAATACAGTAATTCATAGAAAAGCGCCATATAATCATACATGTATGCTAATCTTACAGAACACTGGTTTAAATCTCCTGATTGCCTTATTTTTTTTAGCAGGCCCTTTCTGTGGGAAATGCAAAACAATTTTTAGCGGACCCCCAACAGGCCATACAATCGACCACAAAGCAAGAGTGAACCATGTGCCTTGCTAAATCCTCCTTTAAAAGTACAAAACAAATTATGTGCATGTAAAATACAGTGGGTTTAGCCCTGCTCCCATGATGCAACACGAGAAGTGTAAACAAGATCCTTCTAAAGCACTCAATGAGTTAATAACGAGTCAGAATAACCCTGTAAATTTTTGTTCTACCAAAAAACAAACATATCACGAGGGTTGACAGTAGGTAATGGCTTTTTTTTAGACTAGTAAGCAAAATAAGGACATAGTTGTAATTTAAAACAGTTCCTTTCTTGATTTTGCTGCTAGAATGAGGTACATGAGGTACAAAATGAATACCTTTGCTTGTTAAAATACCATACATATACAGAATATTTTCTTATTAGGGACTGTTTAGTGCTTCCAGAAACCGTCTGCTGGTTTGAATGATTCAGTGACCTTCATCTAGTGTTTTTATGACCTCTGACAGCTGTTTTTTTCCCCTTCCAATCATCGCAGTGGAGAAGAAAGACCTTCTTGTCAGTACCACCCGTTGTCCCGACCTTTAATTCCCGACCTCTTGCTGTCTCCTTACTGGTGTCCTCTGACTCCACGAGTTTTTTTCTTGTCCAAGAAACAGACATAACCTAATAAGTGTATTTATAGCAGTGGTCAGAGGTCAGATGTTCAACAACACCACATGACATCTTTTGAAATTGAACTATACATCTATAACTATAGGTGATTTACTGTCTTCAATTTTCCATTTTAGAAAGTAGGTGGAAATCCGAGCTAAAAACCAAACCCAGAAACTAGTGACTGTAATATAGATATTTATACAGTAATTCATGCACCATCGTGCACTTTTTTTACATTACATTGCTTAAAAGGGTTCAAAAAGATGGCTATCGGTATTATTGTTTTAATGCAATATAGTCTTAATGTCATTGTACAAAATAGGAAACTGTACGTCAGGGTCTAGTCAATTTTTGCAGACATTCAGCAGTGTCTGAAAATAAAGCAGAGGTCTGCTAAAATCAAGAGCTTTACATAACTGTACTCCCTACGCGAGGAAAACAATCATTTGGTGTACAACAGGGGGATAGGGGGGTTTAGAGTTCAAGAGAGACATGTTATTCATTTTGGAGAGAATGCTCCAGGGTCTTCCAAACTGATTTTGGTTCTGTAAAGTAAAACAAGATGATACATGACCTGACATGATGGATTTGCTTGGTCTTTGTCTTCTCACAGTAGAATTCTCCAAGGCTAGATTTACACCTCATGGTTCAAGAGAAAAAAATTCTATTTGATTTCTTTTTTTGCTCTCAGGTGGCACCATTGGAAGTAGAAAAAAAAACATACAGTATCTCATTGGGAGTACACAGTACTCCCCTGTGGCACATTAAAACTTTAAAGTCACTAGAATTTACCCTTCCCTGTGTCTTAGCAGCTTAACAGGACAGGTTTAAAATATTCATAATAACCTTACTTTTGCAGAGAAATGTGTGGTACACGCCTTGTGTCTCTGACTGTTTGATATTACTCAGGTCGAATTTTAAAACCTTATTTGCTGCCGTTGACCTCCAATCAGGGGCGTTACCGGGGGGGGGGGGGGGGGGGTGTCAGTGCCCACCCATGCACACGCTCTGCCCACCCAAAGAAAACTAGATGTAGTACTAGCGGCAGTCTGGGCACCGCGTATGGTATCCCATTCATATAGTACTGATGTGCTCTAAGTTTTAACCCTTGTGTTACCTCCTCTTTCACCTTAAGAAAAAAAAAAAAAAGAAATGAAATGTTGGTTTTGTTCCTAGGGGGCGCTACACACATTTACGCATATTTAGATTTTTTTTTTTTTTACATTTTATCAAAGTTTTCACCAGTGTTCACCAGTTTTGAAGCATTCTGAGGGGGTCAAAGTAGGGCTCAAAGTGTCGGCGGGACAAAGAATGACTGCTAGGGGGCGTGACATAGTGTATTTGGAATTTGTCTTTACACTGTATCAAAGATTGCACCTGTCTTGACCTGCCTGCTGATTTTGGTGCATTTTGAAGCATTGTAAGGGGTCAAATTGAGCTCAAAGGGGCTTTTTTTTTTTTTTTTTTAAACCTGTCCTGTTCAGCTGTTTGACACAGAGAATGGAAGTCTAAGTGCCCGGATTCTGAACAGTTTTAATATTTCACATGGAGAGTCTGACATACTCCCATTGTGATCATTCAAAATACCTTTTTATTATGACAAAGCAGCGAACAGGAAGGGATTATGGGGGGACAGAAGAAAAGAAATACAAGAGAAGAAAGAAAAGAAACACATACACAAACAACAACAAGAAATACATTGAACATCTAAACTAGTTACTAATATGCTGGTGCTATCGTCAGCGATGTATTTCCGGTTTACACCATGTGGGGGCCAATTGGCCAGTGAAAGAGGAGAATGGGGGTGGGGGTGTCTATAAGACTATAAGCTAAGTGATTGAAAGGGGTAGAGCGTACACAAATCCGTTCTGTGATCTAGAACCCAGTAATCGTGTGAATCTCTTATGAGTGTAAGCCCGTTGGCGACCAACCCTACGCCGCCGCATCGCCAAACCCGGCACCGGAACCCCCAACCCGAGCATGCCCTACCACATCCAGCAGCACGCAAGCCCCACCGGGCGCGCGACAGCCACGCAGACGGGTGGAGAAACCGCGCGGGCGCCAACCCAGGGCCACGGCCCCCACCCAGCCAGCCCGGGGAAGGGGGGTGCGGGGGTATGGGGGGGCCATGCGCAGCCCAACCCTCCTCCCGCCGCCCAGCAAAGGAGCCACCGTCCCCCCCCCCCGGGACCCAGGGTGGTCCCCCGGGCCACCCGCGTGCCCATCAACCGGCCTTCAGGGATGGCAGGAGGGGACGCATCACCAACCCCACGCCTACACCCACCCCCGCCCGCCCACACGGGCCACGAGCCACAGCCCCCCAACCGGCACGTCACGCCACGGGACCCCCAGCGGCCCACCAAGCCCCAGGCAAGGCAGGGTCCCCCGCCGGTGCAGGCGACACCCTGCTGATACACCGGCGCCCAGCCAGCGACCCGCGACGGAGCGCAGGGCGGATGCCCAGCCAGAGAAGAGAGGGGAAGCCGGAGGCAGGAGAACGCCCAGGAATTGCCACGGGGCGATGCAAGATCGGAGACCCGACCCCCCAACCCACTCCCGCGGCCGGCAGCCGAGGCAGAGGGGAGGCCACACCCCGGGAGCCACGCTAGAACTTATTGCTGGAACTCCCAGATGTGAAGGTCGCCATGGAGCCAGAAATGTTTTTTTTTTTTTTTTTTTTTTTTTTTTTTTGGGGTGCGGGGGTCAAACCTCTTAAACTACTGAAATGTAAAGAAAACTGCTTTAGCACAGTTATTTCTATAACACATACAAAAACTGATTTTTATTCAAATTTGTATTTTTTCAATGATTTGCAAAATAAAAGTTAACAAAGACAGCAATAACCCCAACCTCCATCTCCTAATTTATTTTCCCTCATTTCCCCACATACTAATGGCCAAATCTCAATTTTAACTACTTAAGAACATAGGATGTATATTAAAATTGAAGTTAATGTAAACATTTACTTTAAAAAAAAAAAATAATAATAATAATAATAATAAAGATATAAGTGACATACATTCAGAAAAATAAGTACAAATGACTTATAATATGCAGAGCTAAATGGAATATATTTTGAAGATGGCGCAAACATTGATTTTTCTAAATCATAAGGAAATGAATAAGTGTTATGAACGGCAAGCCCTTGATGTGGATCCCTTTTATTTAATAAGTACAACAAAGGAAGCACGCGAAAAATGCGAGTTTAACAAAGTACAACTAAGAGAGCACGCTAGAATGCATGAATATAACAGAGTAAAAGAATCTAACTACAAAGCCCAAAAGAGCACTAAAGATGACCAAACAAGAATACGACCGTAGAACGTCGGGAAACTCAAAGGATGACGATGAGCACACAGGCGGTAAGCAAGGCAAATAGCAAGCAATAGTCCGACACTTGCCTTAAATACTGAGCTTTCCTAATCAAGCACAGGTGTGTCGCATTACCCCGCCAATCTGACTCCATCAGGTGCTGCATAAAGAAAAAAGAACTGGGAACACACACAAATATGACAATAAGTGTCCAAACATAAATGAACAAATATAAATCCAAAGTGCACATTGACAGCTAAGATGTTCTGAACCTCCCCATCAGAGCAAATAAAACTAAATATGATAAACAAGCCTCCTCAACTCTTTCGTTGCTCTTAAAGATTTGATCCATTTTATGTTGTATTGCCCTTTTTTTGTCGCATCAATTAAAATCAATTTTTTTTTTTATTTTTTTTTTTTTTACTGTTTTAGAAAACATGTCCATTTGAACCAATCAGACCAACCAAGCACTTTATTATGTTTTATGTTTGTTGTTAACACTTGTATACAGTATGTAAATCTGATGTTGGTAGATTGTTTTCTTCTTGGAGATGAAATGCATGTGTGGCAGCTTAGCCTTTTTTTTTTTTTTTTTTTTTTTTTTACATTGCGTTTTGACAGTTGCTGTCATATTTTCGGAATCAAAGCACCGTGTACCGGAACGGCATTCTGGCCCTGAATCTTATACCGGAACTGCGTTCTGGCCCTGAATATTATACCAGAACTGAGTTCCTGACCATTCTGGCCCACTTTCACCCCTGAGTTCACCTAAAAAAAAAAACATTGACACCTGCATGTCCATACTGTTCAGTTATGGACGTGTTTTAAGTCAAATAAAATCAAATCAACTTGTATTTGTTTAGACCAAATCACAACAACAGTTATCTCAAGGAGAAAACAAAACATGTTTAAGGTGCAGTAGCCCTACGCTGGATTTCGCCCTACTTGAGTATTGTAGGTTTTTTGTTTTGTTTTCCAATTCATTTGAACTGGGAGGGTTGGCAGTGATCATTCACCAGTTTGTTCATCTATCGCAATCAATTGCAGGTAATAAGTTAAAATACGTATATAGTGCAATCCCTGTCAGGGTCGATGGGACAAATTGTCTGCCTCGTTTCTGTCAGTCTGCCCCTGGGCAGCTGTTGTTATACTAGTGACTGTCCTGAAAAGCATTATATAGCTAGAGCACATTGTTATTATTATTCACCAATAAACTGTGGAACTACTGTTTATCACAAAAATGAAAGAAAATACTCAGGTAACCACGATCTTCCACATAAGCTAACAACAACGCCAGAACAGCTGTTCCTGTTATTCTTTCAACTCACAGGCTACTGTGTGAAAGGGGCTCGGACCAGAGAGTATGCCAAGGGTATGTGAAGGACTGTGTAATTAGAGACCCTCAGTGGACAGTGGAGCCCGGTCATATACTAATGCTGTAAACACTTCAGAAGAGTATCCCCTTTTCTTTCTGTTAAAAGCACCCTACTAAACATTGCGACCCCTTTGGTAAACCTGCATCAGTTATTCTTGTTCATCCCAGAGTTCTCATTGGAAATTTTCCTTCAGCACACTCCACTGCTTATGTGTGGGGGGTCCCGGGTGCACAGAGGTTGATTAATCCTGACACGGGATGACAGTTCTCCAGCTGCCGTGATGTATTTTGCCGCACGTGTTCAGCGGGGCCTTGGAGAGCATTTAAAACGCTCACCTTTCTGCTGTCGAGCGTACCCCCTTTTTAGCTTGACGGCTGCGAAAGAGGCCATGTCTCTGCCCATTAGTCGACAGGAGGCCGGGAAACGGATTGGACCCTTCAGACCGGGCCTCTGGTAATAAAAAGATTGCCCACGAGAGAAGAGGTGTTTATCCATATAAGCAAGCGGTACATTTAATGGAGATACTGAAACTATGGCTTTAAACTTTAATCATATTTCTGAAAGTAGCATAGAGTCTAAGGGCCATGTTGAAATGAGTTTAAAAAAAGAGAGAGAAATAGAGAGATTAAAACTTCATATTGTATAACGATATGCAAATTCTTTAATCTTTTCAAGAAAATAACAAATATGCAACAACTTATTTTTACTGTACAAGTAGTTCTGACATGAGGTTACCCACTAACTACTAATAGCTTTGGAAATTGTATCAAAAGATTGCCTTTTTAATAGTACATTTTGTACCATTTCATAAAAACATGATGGTGCGAGTGACAAACTAAGCAGTAAAAGTGAAAATACATGACGTAACCCTTTGCATTACCGCAACGAAATTTATGGTCCAGGGCGAGTTGAGTGTTACAGATGTGGAGGGACAGCTTCTTTAATTAGGCAACGTGCTGTGTGGTATCTCCAAAAAAGCCTTTGTAGCACACTAGGACTTGCTGGCAGGAGGAAACAAACAGTCGGGCTGGGATGTTTTTCTCTTTTTACATAAGTCGAAACACTGGTACTGGTACCGTCGTGTCACGCACATGTTTGCTATAGTGAAGGCGTTTTGGGAATCTGCCAGGATTATGTGATGCCAGGAACGGCAAATAACACAGCGTAGTGTTGACAGCCACGTTAAGCTTTCTACATCTCCTTACCTATTATCGCACGTGAACCGCCAGTTGCTCGCGTTCACTTCTCTCATGCTGGAGAGAATTAAGAAAAGAAGTCATCGGCAAACACGACAATCTGGCCCACGCAGCTTTTGCACTACAACCGGTTTTAAAACTGAAAACACATTTGTAAAAGAAGAGTGTCTCTACAGAAACATGACATACAGTTAAAACAATAACACAATAATAGCTAATGGACCGTTACTTAAACTATTGAGCCACAGCATAACATATCATATGGTATTGTATCGTAACATCCATACATGCAGCCATTTTCTGCATGGCTTATCCTGGTCATGCTCACAAGGGAGCAGGAAGTATTGCAGCTGCCTTTGCACACAAGTAAGGCCGCACCAAAGAGCATATACCGTATATTTCCACTGTAAGTCACACTTTTTTCATAGTTTAGCTCTGCCTGCGATTTATACTCAAGTGCGACTTGTTTTCTCGTTTCACACTAACAGCGCTAGAAAGGCGCTCCAGGGGTGAGTTTGTGGAGTTGTTCGGAAGAGTTATGATTACAGGCACTGTTTTAGCCTGTTGTTCTCAGTTGTTTTGTTTTTACCATTATGTATAACGTATGATTTTGATGATCAGAAATCGGGCCCGATCACCTCATTTTCAGAGGATCGGAATTGGGTGTAAGAGATCTTGTTTTAAGGATATAGTTTTTTTATTTTTATTTATTTTTTAAACTTTTTATCAAGGGCTACAAAGGATAAACAAACCATGAAGATTTAGATTGTGATAATGTCTGAAGTACTTTAATATATTATATTTTGATGGGCTTTCTTTTTCTCTTTAATACATTGCCAAGGTATAAGATACCTGCTCGATATTGGCAGACCCTCAAAATTAGGCGATTCCGATTAGAATTCGTGTGTAAAAATATTTGCCTGGAACCCCAGACTCACCGCTGTTCCAGCGATAGAGCGATATACACTCACCGGCCACTTTATTAGGTACAGCTGTCCAACTGCTCGTTAACACTTAATTTCTAATCAGCCAATCACATGGCGGCAACTCAGTGCATTTAGGCGTGTAGACATCGTTTAAGACAATCTCCTGCAGTTCAAACCGAGCATCAGTATGGGGAAGAAAGGTGATTTGAGTGACTTTGAACATGGCATGGTTGTTGGTGCCAGAAGGGCTGGTCTGAGTATTTCAAAAACTGCTGATCTAATAAGATTTTCACGCACAACCATCTCTAGGGTTTACAGAGAATCGTCCGAAAAAGAAAAAATATCCAGTGAGCGGCAGTTCTGTGGGTGGAAATGCCTTGTTGATGCCAGAGGTCAGAGGAGAATGGCCAGACTGGTTCGAGCTGATAGAAAGGCAAGAGTGACTCAAATAACCACCCGTTACAACTAAAGATACACGATAATATCGGTGGCCGATAATTATCGGCCGATAATGGCAATTATGACGTCACACAGATAATCCAGATAATAAAAAATTCAACCGATAATGCGATCCGATAATTATATACTTGATTTAGCCTCCAAATGTGCACAACCGAAGAATTCAGCACGCCGCCTCCTCAACCCCTCCCCTCTCTGAAGCCCCTGAGGGAGGAGGGGTTGAGGAGGCGGAGTTAGACGACAAGAAATAGTTGATTATGGCGGCTGTTACTAAAAAAACGACGCTCTCGCCATTTGCAAAACATGTACCTCAGAAGTTCCATGAGGCCGAAAGAAAGCGTCCTCATTCAAAACCACTAACCCAGCATCCATTTAAAACTGCATCACAAAGATTTTTGGAACGAATACCAGGCTGCTGCTGCTAGCGGGAATGCTAAAGCTATTGTAAACACTAAGTTAAACTAGGGGCTTGTGACGATACAGAGTCGGGTTGTTTGGGAAAGCAGCCCAAGGCGGGTGGTAAACTCGCATCTAAGGCTAAACACCGGCACGACTGGAGACCGATAGTCGGCAAGTAGCCGTCTTCCGACAGAGCCCGCCGCTCTGGACGGTCCGGCAGGCCGCCGCCGCCTCGCCGTCGGCGGGGCGGGCAGAGCCCGGTTCCCCAGCTTCAGGACCTCCGGCGAACACCCCGGTTTCTCGAGCGTTTCCTCACGGCGTGTGAGCAGAGCCAGGCCCCGAATACGCCGTGGCAAACCGGCCGGTGCGGGTGGATTATCCGGTACGAACGTAGCCGAGACGAGACGAGATTTTTTTTTTTAACCGAAATGACCCGAGAGCCAAAGCCCTGGATAAAAAAATAATGCAATTTATACGACCACCATTCTTCATGAAAAACATGCCAATCACATTTTCACCACTACATTTGGAAAAGTGATGTCCAGTAAGCAAGCTTATCATGACGGCACAGTGGTTAGATGATAATTTAAACATGGAGAAAACGAAGTCAGCCCCTCAATAATCTATTCAGTATGTAAAATGACGAGCGGTCAGATGACTTTGTAATGCTGCCTTTATTTTCGGCTTAACAAAACTCAGGCACAAAACAACACGCACGGAGATGCGAGCTCCAACTGCATCCAAATAGTACTGCCGTTTATCAGTTTAGCTGCTGTAAAGCGAATGTCGCGACTCGTGAGTGCCGCAAATGTAAACAAAGCGCTGCAGAATGGGTACATGACATCTCGCTCTTTTGAGTTAATCATTTTCACAGTGTGCAACAAAGCATATAACATTAGCAATCAATTTTCAAATTAATTTAATTTATTTGTCTGCTCAATTACTGTCACAGTAGATAATCTAAACTTATTGGCACTTATTAACACTTATTAATTTAAATATGCACATTCCTGTTGTAATGAAATAACAATAATATTCTGTAGCCACAAATATTCAAAATCTTTTCTTCTTCCAAGTTTTTTTTAGGATTAAGTATAATAATGTATTGCTTAAAATAAGGCTGTTAAGAATATTTTCAGCTAGCTATTTTTCTTCCAAGAAATCTGAGAGAAATACACCTGAAGCGCTGGCAGATAATTTCACTTATTTCCAATAGATTTACACTTAAAACTGACTAGTTTTAAGGAAGTGTGTTTTGCAGTGTATTAATGTTATGTTAGGAATGGCTTACTTTTAAAGGCATTTTTGTGCAACTTAGGTATTTACTCTGAAAGTAATTGTTGCCGGAAGTTTACCATTACACAATGTCAGACAATGTCATTATTTAGATGTTGGAATTGACGACTTGTTCATATTTTATGTTGAAAAAAAAAAGAGCAATAAATTATATTTTTGCACAGTAATATTTTCTTTTGTTTAAAGTTTTACATAAATCTTTTAATAGAATTATCGGCTTGACATTATCGGTTATCGGTAGGAATGAGGAGGAATTATCGGTTATCTGTATCGGTTGAAAAATGTATTATCGTGCATCACTAGTTACAACCAAGGTAGGCAGAAGAGCATCTCTGAATGCACAGTACGTCGAACTTTGAGGCAGATGGTTCTACAGCAGCAGAAGACCACGCCGGGTGCCACTCCTTTCAGCTAAGAACAGGAAACTGAGGCTACAATTTGCACAAGCTCATCGAAATTGGACAATAGAAGATTGGAAAAACGTTGCCTGGTCTGATGAGTCTCGATTTCTGCTGCGACATTCGGATGGTAGGGTCAGAATTTGGCGTCAACAACATGAAAGCATGGATCCATCCTGCCTTGTAGCAACGGTTCAGGCTGGTGGTGGTGGTGTAATGGTGTGGGGAATATTTTCTTGGCACTCTTTGGGCCCCTTGGTACCAATTGAGCATCGTTGGAACGCCACAGCCTACCTGAGTATTGTTGCTGACCATGTCCATCCCTTTATGACCACAATGTACCCAACTTCTGATGGCTACTTTCAGCAAGATAATGCGCCATGTCATAAAGCTGGAATCATCTCAGACTGGTTTCTTGAACATGACAATGAGTTCACTGTACTCAAATGGCCTCCACAGTCACCAGATCTCAATCCAATAGAGCATCTTTGGGATGTGGTGGAACGGGAGATTCGCATCATGGATGTGTAGCCGACAAATCTGCACCAACTGTGTGATGCCATCATGTCAATATGGACCAAACTCTCTGAGGAATGCTTCCAGCATCTTGTTGAATCTATGCCACGAAGAATTGAGGCAGTTCTGAAGGCAAAAGGGGGTCCAACCAGTTACTAGTATGGTGTACCTAATAAAGTGGCCGGTGAGTGTATATGTCTACACACCAACAAGCTGTTTGGGAGGCATGCACGGAGAAAACCTTTCCTCACTCACAATCATAAACGCAAACGTCTGGAGTAGTGACGGGATCTGTCGTTCACTTGAGTAAACGAATCCATTCCGGTTCGTTCAGTAAAACGATTCGTTCAAACGAATCGTTCAACGAATCGTTCGCCCCCCTCATCTCCCTCCCCACCCAAATGAATCGTTCGGTTAGTGAACGGGAAGTGACGTTGCCGAACGAATCACCAAAGACCGCTTCGCAGTATAACTGAACGGGAAGTGACATTGCTTGGTCCCTCCCTCTCTTGCACATTGACCACTCGTCGTAGTTTCAGAAATGAGTGACAGGCGATATCATTCTGCTCTCAGAGACAGCCTCGTCTCCCTCCCGCTGCTGCAAAAGCGAGGGAGGACTTCCGCGTCGTCTGTCCTAGTTCTATGGGCTCAAAGTCATGGCTCGTGCTTGCATTTCGAATTAGGACACGGTTAAACATTTTCCTTTTGAGGGGGAAGTCGGGGTTTGGGGTCGGGGGCGCACGGACTTTCTTTAGCATGATCTTGCTCACATATACAATGCTGCTGCTAACAGCCAACGCGGCATGCTTGCTGTCACGAAAATAAAAATAAATCGAAAGTTTAATTTCTAATTATGGAACGGCCAACACATCATATTAACCTCTCGCTCTGTTGTATTTTTGTTTTTTATTATTAAGATGATCGTTTTGAATTTTTGCACTGGTATTAATAAATAAAATAATCCGGTCAGCTCCCCTGTCGTCCCCGCATCTCAGATCGTCAAATGCTGACGAGAAATAATTGTTTGCTTTATGATTTCGCCTTTCTACTCTTATTAGTCTGTTAAGAAAAATGTAGACATATTGCGACATCTCCCGTGTCCGCGCGCTTTGTTTTTGGGGCGCTTGAGTAGCACATGATGGACGGATTGACATAATTTGTCAAACCAACCGACACCCTCTGACACGAAAAAAAAAAAAAAACACTCGGAAAAAATTGACATGTATATACAGTTTCATTGCAAATCAGTATTATGGTGATCATACTAAATATTATTTTTTTTTTCTGTGCACATATGAGGTACATATCGCTGCCATGAAGCCTCCATATAGTGACAGTTCTCTGCCCGCTTCACTGCCGTCACGCGACCGCAGCTCAGGTTTTGCTTGCCTCGTAGCTACGTGTGTTTTAAATTACTGTAAATTTGATAGTATATCGTCATAGGCACAGTCCCGAGTCTGTTGAGAAAAGTAGAACACTAAACCATGCTCGCTAGATTTGTGTGGTGTTTTTGTCTTTTTGAGCAGCATTTGATAGGCTCCACGTTAACAAATATGTGACAAAGTCGTTTCCTTTCATTTTATGACTCGTTCACCGCATAGTCATTACTGGAAAGTCAAGTTAGCAGCAAGCTAGGTCAGGAACCGGAGGACCGAATCACTGAACGGGAAGTGACAAAACTCAGTCTTTCCCCCCTGCCTGCACGCTGGCTGCTTATTGGCCACACGTGGAAATGAGTGACATACGCCATGATTCTGTTTCCGCTCCCTCCCCTGCCCGCGATGAGGCTGGCGTCTGATTGGTCGTGTGCGATGTCAGAAGACGCTGCCGCTTGCTCAACGCCCTCCCACGCAGCGAACAAGCGCCACCAACTTCATAGAACGAATCAGTGCAGATGGTGATTAGTTCGGTCTCGTTCACCCAAACAATTCGTTCAAAAAGAACGAATCGTTCGCGACCGATACAACACTAGTCTGGAGTTCGCCAAGCGGTATTGAGGCTTCAACTGGGACCGTGTGCTTTGGTCAGATGAGACCAAGATTGAGCTTTTTGGCAACAAACACACTAAGTGGGTCTGCCGTGCCACGAAAGATGCGCATGCTGAAAAGCACCTCATACCCACTGTGAAGTATGGGTGTGGGTCAGTGATGCTGTGGGACTGTTTCGCTTCCAAAGGCCCTGGGAACCTTGTTAGGGTGCATGGCAACATGAATGCTTTGAAATACCAGGACATTTTAAATCAAAATCTGTTGCCCTCTGCCCGAAAGCTGAAGATGGGTCGTTACTGGGTCTTTCAGCAAGACAATGATCCTAAACATATAGCCAAATCTACACAGAAATGGTTCACCAGACATAAAATCCGGCTCCTCCCATGGCCATCTCAGTCCCCAGACCTCAACCCCATTGAAAACCTGTGGGGTGAGCTGAAGAGGAGACTACAGAGGAGAGGACCCAGGTCTCTGGATGATTTAGAGAGATTCTGCAAAGAGGAATGGCTGAAGATACCTCTTTCTGTCTTTTCCCATCTTGTGAAACATTATAGGAGAAGATTAAGTGCTGTTTTGTTGGCAAAAGGGGGTTGTACAAAGTATTAACACCAGGGGTGCTAATAATTGTGACACACATTATTTGATGTCAAATAATTATTTTTTTATGTGGGATTTTTTCCCCACTGAATAAATGCACTTGTATTGAAGGTTGGATTTTTCTCTTTTTTTTCCATTAAGGTCCCCATATAATTTAGGGGAAAAAATTAGTATAAGCTAAAAAACATAATTATTATAAATCCAATAATTATGGAGGGCACTGTAAACATATAAGTAAAATATTGTCTAAAAATGTTGTACATTAATAAAACAAGAAAAATTAATGAAATGGGGGAAAAAAATTAGAATGGGTGAAATTATTTTTCGAACAGATGATTTGGCTAGCACCTTAGAGAATGCCATTGGCTTTGCTTAGCCAAAACCATCTGAGGACAGAAGATGCAAGATGGATATACGTAATTTTTTTTTTCAAACCTAAGCTTTCAAAATCGACAACAACTACTGAGCGAGAACCAAAGATTGAAGATGTGGACCATGAAACACCATCGAGCACCGTCAAAATGGTGAGCGGCGTTTCAGTTTGCCCCACTAAAGACGTTAATTGTACAACAGAGCCAACACCGGGCATACCATATTCAATGGAAGAATATCTTGGCTAAAAGCATGGCTGTCTTAAGCAACCTGATTTAGAATTCCCCTAAAAATGATGAGAAACAAACAAACTGTAGGCACGAGCATGGGCTAAGCTACTATCCAAGCATATATCTTGAGAGTTAATTTTATTGCTGATGCCGCGTTTCGGGGTCATCGACATGTTTTGCCCCCCCCCCCCCCCCCCCCACCACCACAAAAGTCAAACTCCGCCTATGAACCTGACCTGTGCCACAACAACAACAACGTGTAATGTTAGCTCTAGGACTAATGAAATAAATTCCACTAAAAAATGTGACAAATATTTGTTTTGTTTTGTTTTATTTTGTTTTGTTTTCCTCTTCATTGTTCTGTCATGTAACAATGTACCAGCATATTGCATCACACTCATGCATCACAAAGCTGTCATCACAAGGACTGTGTACTCTTTAATATGTCACAAAGAACAACTGAGACCAGTATATAAGGCACAAACACACAGCATTCAGTGTGAGGTCGTCAGCGATTAAGCATACGTTTGCATGCCAACTAGCCATTACCGCTTGATCTGACTGTTTTATTTGCCTGTCATAAAATCCTATGTCTGCGATATGCAACTGCTTCCTCCATCTCTTACATGACATGTTTAAATTTAGGCTGGTGTGATTAGGGAACAATGGTCAAGAGGGGTATAACTCCAAGAACCCTCCCAGATGTCTAAATCGTTTAGACATACAGCTTTTTTTCAGAGCTGAAACTGCAAAACTCCTTGGTCTAGCGCTGTCAATGGTAGCCAATGAGTTAGTGGCATGAACTCGAAAATGAAAACCTGACTGTGTGAATACATTTTAACTAACAAATCGTAGAGGCAAAAGCAGCTACAGTATTTTAATGTTCTTTTGAATCTGGTCATACCGTACCCAGTCCTGGTTTAGGATGTAGAAATATGTGCACGGTGGTCACAGTTGACCCGTATGCACGCACACACATTGCCTGCAGCCCTGCACCACACTCTCCTCAACAGATGGACTTCCTTTTGGGTGCAAAAGGCCACAGAGTTTATGGAGCACAAATCCTTCTGGGTGTCTGACTGGGGAGAGGAAGTTCACCACTCATACCGTATTAACAGGCTCATATGCATTCGAACTAATAGGACATTTTCAGTGATTGTGACTTTTGCACCGAGGAGGCTCAGTCAGCCTAACTGAGATTTTTGATGACCTGTTTTTAGAGCTGGAAGAAAGGTGTGTAAATGGAGAAAACAGCTTCTCTGACAGCATGGAGCTGAGGGGATTTGCCTCAACGGCTAATTAAAATGTGTGAGCGACCTCATGCCCGGTGATGAGGGTGAGCTTTTTCAGGCCCGAGCAGCATAAATAATCATGAGTTGTGAGAAATGACTAGGTATTAGCTTGGCTCAGTTGTATTTGTTTCGTGAACAAGTTTGTCAATTTACCCGTATATAAATTTTGCTCTATTAAAATTAGATTAATTTGCTTCAGCACCATCAAAAACACTGCAATTTTTGTAACATTTATAAAATTAAGAAAAAAATACTCTAATGTAAAATATTGCAATAACTTGTTACATAAAAATGCTAAAAAGTAACTTTTTTCACGAAAATTGGTCAAACGACAGCTTGCAAGGCCTCAGATTAGACAAACAGTATCATGATTTGTTAATTTGATTAATTCTGTGACAATGTAACTAAATATATTAAATCACAATTTAATTTAAAATGAATCTTGATGAATGCTTTTGTTCAGACTGCTCTTGCAAAGGTCTTATTTTCAATTTGACATTAAAGTTAGCAATGTGTCCAGGCCCTGAAGAAGCAAAGCAGTCCCAAACCATCACGCGGTTGTTTTGTGTGCTGTATTAAATCAGCAGTCAAACCAGTGCCCCCCCCCCCCCCCCCCCCAGTCATAATAAATGCCATTCACTGTATTATAATAATCACATGTTGTTTTGTGTCATCCACTAAATCACACATTGCAATGTGCTGCCAATGCAACAAGGACAAATGTTTGTCCCCTTAACAAAGTTGACAGTGACGTGGGCTGACAAACAAACACATGTTCATCTCATGGCATCTAACAGTTACAGGGACAACAGTTTAGGTGATGAAGTGTTGATCGATCAATCGCCCAAGTTCTGGTAGGAATTGACCACTC
The DNA here is from genome assembly GCF_030265065.1 of Corythoichthys intestinalis. NCBI lineage: Eukaryota > Metazoa > Chordata > Actinopteri > Syngnathiformes > Syngnathidae > Corythoichthys > Corythoichthys intestinalis. The sequence continues at coordinate 21,123,523 of NC_080403.1, read as the reverse complement.
ACAATTCAGCCTGGTCTACAATGCAACCACACATCTACACTAAGGTTTGAAATGGCAAAATTACATTTTCTATAGACAAAATAAAAAAGGGTTGGGTTGGGCGACCAGCGGCTGGTAACCCAGATCTTGAAAAGTATATATCATGTGAAAAAGAAAAAAAGAAAAGTTCATGTAATGTGATGTATGCAACTCTACCATGTTTGATTGTGCGTCCTTGGCTGTAGGGGGACAGGTATTGATAAGCATATGCTTCTCCCGTCTGCCCTTGTCTTTCTTCGGTTCTTTCTTTCTTCGGACTAATCATATCACATTTTCCAATTGTCAATAATATCGATGATGATGATGACAATAAACATTTCATTCAAATATATATCGCACAGCATAGGCACAAAATGTTTAAGTACTCGTGAATACATGGACAACACACTACTGTTTTCCATGATTAGTAATACATTTAATTTATAATTTGAAAAAAAAAAAAAAAACAGTCTCATGTAGTCTCATGTTTTTATGATTTGGTAATTTTCAAATTGTATCACAAACCAATGATATTACTCAGTTGTGTGCTCGGGTTATATTTCTAAATTATTGCCCAATCTCAAGTTTTAAAAAAATGGCTTTATCTTCATGTAACCTGGAAAGTGATGTTTTGTCAATATCAGTTTTCTGAGCCCATCAACACATAACGAAACATAGGCAATTGCGCATACATAATAAAATGAGTAATAGTATAGTCATAGATATTTAACAGTAAAAATGTCACCTTGGGTTAAACCAGATGTGGCCCACAAAACTGAGTTAGACATCCATCCTATAGCTGGAACGAGCACAACTACTGTTAATGTAAAGCATATTACTGCAGTATGTGCGCTGACGAGATGATGTATTTGGGTCATATGAGTGCAGGATTATCAAAATAACTCAATAAGCATGTTCACACGCACCCTCAGAGCAGATTGGTGGCACTCATCCTGATGCTTGGTACTATGGGAAAAGTCAAAGAGGCAACTTGGAAAATACTCTATTGTAATAATACAGAGAGGATGTAAAGGTATGATGAGAGAATCAGAAAAGGCACAACTGGATGGATGAATCCATTTGTGAGTGGTCTTGTTATCAGAACATATTGTGTTGTTTGTGCACGAGGGGAGGAAACAACCAGAGGGTGGTCTGACGTGGGAGTGGGTGCGGGGATAACCCCAATTCAGAGCGTGACCACTTTAATATGTAGGCCAGCCTTAATGTCATGCGCATGGTTTGGAAGGGTCGGGGGGTTGGCACGACACACTGACCGACTTCATGTGGGGGAGCCAGTTCAGAGTTCAACATGTTCGTTTGTATTCTGCAAAAAGCCTGTTGCAACAACAATGCCTCATAGTGAGGAAGACATTAATTTCATTTGAACTCAATGGCTGCCATTGGCGGCAATGGATGTCCAATCTATTTTGACTGGGAGTGTTCGGTAGCGAGCGTTTGAATGGACGTCCATCACTGTCAATGGCAGTAAGACATGATCACTTTAATGCCAGTCATCCCAGTTGAAATAGATTTGATTTTTATCATTACTAATGGCACTCAATGCGTGAAGGACACATGGGCTAAATTCACACCTCTGTGTACAGTATGAACAGTTCAAATTCAATATTTTCAAGTACGGCCTGGGCCTTCTTCATATGTTGATATAAATTGGATATGTATCCAATGCCTCTGCACTTTTTAACATTTATGCGTACACATGCGATCTAAACATCCTCAACAAGTTAAAGATGTCACTAGTGTTCAACAAAACAAACAAACAACAGACCCAAACGAGCAAAGGCGGACAATAGTACACAAAATAACTGTATCTTTTACTTCTTGATACTACAAGGCGAAGCTATCAACTTAAAAAAAAAAAAAAAAAAAGTTGGCTCCAGTAGCATAAAATCCTCATAATTTGCCACAAACATTTGACAGCTGAGACCCTCCTGAATGGACCATTTTTACTCCCTTAAACACCGTGGCATGGGATGGCGTGTCACACGTGTCGTAGTGTGTATGCATGATGTGACATCACAGACGAGTTCCCTTCACACTGCGAGTGGCATATTTTTGCAATAATGAACAGGTACACAATATACACACACAAAAAAACATCAGAATTAACAAAAAAAAATTACAAATTGGGCATCCCGCTCTGCGGTTGGAACGTAGCCATGATGCAATTTGTTTCACAATTTACTTTGTAAGACAGTTTTCAGGTCATAATTCAATGAACAAACACTTAAGGTGTCTAACCCGGTTTAAAGGAAGAAACAAATTCAAAACTTTCCTAACTTTATGGTTTGGCCCAACTTGTAGAGACTGAGACTCCCTTCTGTGCAGAAAATTTCAATTCACTCTTCTCCCAGCCTAGTTAACACTTTCAGTGCCAGTGACGATGGCAAGCTGTGGCTCCACAGCCACATGTGGGTGTAATTGTCACTATATAGAAGTCCAATCTTATTTGACAGGGAGGGTTGGCAGCAATTGTTCAACCAACGAGTTAGGGGTGTGTATATTTTTTTTAAATAACTGAAATTTTTAAAATTTAATTCCACAAAAGTCAAAATTGCTTGCTATTAGTCACAAAGTCAGCCTATTTTAGTTATCTATTTCATTATTCACTGCCGTTAACAGAGATAGAGATCCAAATCTATTTGAGTTGGGAGAGCTGTCAATGATCATTCCTTCCATTCAAATTGGAGCACACATCCATCTCTTTCAATAACAGCAAGTTAACTAAAGTAGGTAAATAAAGTAGTTGATGAGAACGTTGTTGTTGGACTTTTTCATGTCATTGGCACTAAAAGAGTTATAGCTATCATTTGTGCACATATCATTTAAAAATACATTTGCCATAACACAGTAATCATAATTATCATATCATCCATGTATTATATGTCATATTAATAAAATAAACTGAGAAATGGTGATAAAATGGCGGATGAAACACTTTTATGCAACTGAAAAAAAAAAACGACTGGAGACTGTCGTCGTAAAGTCGAAATCACGTAAATCGGGTACGTCGTAACCCAGGGACTATCTGTAATTGTATTTAGAACTAAAAATAAAATTTGAAAAATACAATAATTATTAATAATGAAATATTATCTATTCTGGTATTTTTAGATTGTTTTTTAATCACTAAATATAGAAATAAAAAATTACCCTTGAAGGAGATAGCACCTTTTGTCATAGGCACTGTCTAACTGTTTGCATTACTCTAGCACAATATAATCAATCAGGGAATAGAATCGTTTCTCGTATTTACTGTTTGACTGTTTGTATTACTCTAACACACCCAGTATAAAATAGATAGCACTTATACCATAGTTTAAGGAAAACAAGCAGAATATAGGGCATAAAAGATACACGACGCCTTCTTAGCCCAACGTGCGCGTCATGAGCAAGATTGACCCACCAACTCTCACAATCCGTTCTTCCGGACAGTCCAGAAGAAATGACGCTCTGTCCCAACACAGGAACACAAGAGAACACTCGATATCCAAATGATAACACGACTGACGAGACTCCAAGAGCCCCTTTGACACTGAGGTGGCAAAATCCACAAATCTCGTTGCCCGGACAACAGTAACTCCCGAGTCCTCCTGTCCAATCCACAAACAGACAATATTCCCAAACACACCCTTCTTCCTGCCCCTGGCCCGCCCCGCGAGAGCCTTCAAAAGACTGAATCTTTAACTAATCGTTGTCATTTTTTGGGGGAAGTTTTTGTTTACGTCTGATATGGTGACCTTCAAACAAGTTTGCCTCCCCGCCTGAGTGTTTGTTTCGCCTTGCCGTTTTAATCACCGTCGACCCAATAAATTGTCAACTTGGTTAGGTGAGCCTTCTCTAAACCTTTCAAAATAGAGTCAGTACAAAGTCTTAAGACTAAGGTGAACGCGCGGAGTTTGCCCTTCTGGCCAGATTGCCGGGGTCTCGCCGGCCCGTCCGGTTGGAGCTGCGCCAGCGCGGTCCGGCGGTTCGGCTGGCGCAATTCCGGCGGTCTGGCTGGAAGGTCAGATTCCTTCACCCTACAAAGGGTTAAAGGTCTTAAGTGTCAACTTGTGAATCGCTGTCCACTGTAGTGACCACTGTCCCTCAAAGGGTTAATTTAAAGTTTTTTTTTTTTGTTTTTTTTTACACAGCACTATACTGCACAGTAGGGGTGTGCCATCTTAGGCACCCCACGATTCGATTCGATTACGATTCAGGGTGCTACGATCCCATTACTAAACGATGATCGCGGTATTGACGATAGTAGCGATTATCACGATTATCGATGTATCGTACAATACTACTTAATACAGTAGCCAAACAAATGTATGTACATTATTTATTCAGAATACATTAATGATTCAACAGGAACGATGGAAACATGGCCATACAACAAAAAGCTGCCCTTATGCTGCTTTTTTATTTATTTATTTTTTTTACAAGAAAGTGCAAAAACATTAACCATTTTAAAGGGAGTACTTATTTCTCTCAACAATACAATATCATTTACACAGGTGGAATGAATTCCACATTTTCTGGAAACAAAGTGTCTTAAGACTTCTTTTAACCAATATACTTTGTTTTCACAGAATTCTGTACTATTTCGCATGTTTGTAGTGTTACCGCTGTACTTAATTGTGGTTTTACACGTTCTGCATATGAAACACACGTTAGCGAATTAGCTAATTAGCTTAGCGCTCGGCGCTAACTATTAACATCTCAAAAACAACAACAATAAAGGCTAAACAATACAAGAGGGTTCGTGTACTCACCTCTTTTAGATGCACACGGGTCTTAGCAACACACTCAGGACATTTTTCAATTGAAATGCCTTAAAACTACTGCTGGACATCTAAATGACAAGGCGCAACGAACTATCTCTCTTCCCCTCTTGCTCTAAAAAATAACTTGCGCACAAAAGCGCGACCACCGGGTTGCGCTGCTGTAGCTGCCTCTCTCATACACAATTTTTTTCCCCAGTCTTTTAAAAAGGAGTAAGTCTCTCAGTAACCAGCAGCATCCGTCATAACGTACGCGCGCCTGTTAACGGTGCCCGGCGGCAGACGTGTCTTGAATTTTGTTCTGTTACGAGCGGCTGCCAAAAAGTTATGAGGGAAAAACCTCGTTTTTGAACCTTTATGAATCGTAATCGAATCATCACATGTCGAATCGCGATGCATGTAATAATCAATTTTTTGGAACTCCCCTACTGTACAGCCCACCTGACAGTGTGCTGTGTTTGGTTGATAGGCAAAATATGTTACATAGTTCGAGTGGCCATGGCAACAGAAGTCAGATGAGAGTGATCAAGTCACATTAGAATACAGTAGATTAACCCTACATGTTAGCACACATCACCCCACAGGGACTTTGACATGCAGGCCTGCTGCTGACACACATACAGCATGCACGCTTGAAGAGGCTGAAAAACATCAGCGTGTCAGTGCACTTCCATCTGCATGCTGGGTTGAGAGACTGCCACCGAGCCAGTGTCAGGTTGGAACATGCTAAAGCTTCATTAATAATCCTGTCTCAAAAAATAGTGCCAAGCAGCAGGTAGTGAGCTGTGCCCATGCAGAGGGGGCCTTGTGGAATAAGTGTGTGTGTGTGGGGAGGGGGGGTCATAGTTTTGTGAGTGGAGAACAGGAGAGCTAAAAGGAAATGATCCAATTGCACAAAAGCCAAGGGCAAAACGTTTAGGTTCATATTGCACAAAATGGACATCCAGGGCATCAGATTAGGTCATTAGTACGTCTGCTTCAGTCGTAAGGGTCTAGGTCATAGGTGTCGAACTCAAGACCCACGACCCCCAGATTTGGTATGTCATCATTTTTTCTGTGGACCGCGAAAGTATAAATGGGCATGTGAAATTTTAATAAAATGAGCTGCTAGGACAGGTTTTAAAAATACTACGTACACAGATAATTTTCAAAACAAATAATTAAACTCTTTTTTTTATAAAAATAAAAATAATAATAATATTTACTGTTTTTTACTTTTTTATTTTTTAATTAAAAAACAAAAATTAATAAGGGAATATTTACTGCTTTCCCTTTTTTTGTTGTTGTTGTTGTAAAAATATACAATCGGAATTTTAAAAATTGAAAATATTTTAATTTCTCATATAATTAAAAATATAAATAAGAAATACATGAATGAGAATATTTATATATTTATTAATCGACTATCAAATTAGTTGTGAAAGGATTTGATAATAGTCGATTAGTTTGTTATTTGGTTGGTTCATCGTTTCAACCCTGGTTAGCAGCGACAAAGGTGAGTTAGCATAGTTGCTATCTACGGGCAATTTCAAAAATCAGTCTGTATCAGTATGGCTAACGGGATTAAAGAACCATAGAAAAGTGTGCCTTCTTACTGAGTGACAGTGTAACACAATTAAGGCATAAGGAGAGAGAGAGAGAGAGAGAGGCAGGAGCTTAATTACCCGAAGGCGGACGCCTGCTGTCTCCACAGCAATTTCTAATGAGCAAAGAGATATGCACATGTTGCCAGTCTACAATACAAGCCAAAGGAGTTATTAGAATATTCAATTCTATAACACATGCTGGGATTTGGTGGTCTGGAAAGAGAACAATGAAATAAAACACCTCCAAGCAATAGAGGACTATTTCTGCACTTTTTATTTATTGTACGAAGAGATTATATTTATTTGTGTCTGACATTTAAGAACCTGCACCATTCATAACAATACACATACTCACTGCTCCAGACTATATGTACTCTAACACATAAATCAACATGTAACATGAGGATCACTGCAGCTGTGAGTGCTTTTTGCGCGTTAGCAACACACTACACATCAACAAACGTGGCGGACATGTTACTCTGAAAACACCATTGAGAAAGCAAACGTCAATTTCTTATAATTTTGTTTACTTTATGTCCAAAATCCTACAAATCCTCAGAGTCAGCTAATGTTTTTTGTTTGCAAAAGTAAAATTAGTAAATGTAAAAAATGTATGACTGGATGCCTTCTTTAATGAACATTTTCTGTAATTTAAAGTTCCCAATGAAACCACTTTTTTGTCTTTCTGAATACCTTTCTCGTATTATTTTCAGATGGGGCTTTCTCTGTATGTTATTTCATGTCACAATGTAATGTACATTGTGTGGGTCCTCGGGCATCGCAGCCGCAAATGGCTTTCATTTGAACATGAAGCCTGTCTTATAAATAACCACAGCTAATTGTCTCGTAAACAAACAATTAAGGCTGCAGTTTCTGAGATGATATGTTTAAAAGCAAGCGCACTTAACATTTCCCATACATATCGCTTTACATAACACTGGAATAGCAGCTAAATTGGTGCAGAGGTGCGGGGGTCGTGTCAGAGCCCAGTGATGACCCAGGTATGGAGAGGGAAGTCCCAGTAAGGCTCCCAGGGGGTTTTCATTCCAAACTGAATACAAATACATTGTATCAGGGGTTGGCAAACCGGTCCTCAAGGGCCACAGTGGGTCCTGGTCTTTGTTCCAATTGATCCAGCACAGACAGTTTAACAAATGAGGTTTCTGCAGAAACAAGAGGCATCTGACCGCAATCAATTGTTTGCACTTTTAAGACACCAGATTGATGGAAAGGTGTCCTCTTGATGGGTTGGAACAAAAATCAGCACCCTCTGCAACCCTTTGTAGAATGGTCTGCTCACCCCTGCTCTTCTGAAACACTTCAAATCAGAATAAACAAGCTGAAATTGAATCGGTGGAGTATTCTCTTGCCAAACCAATTAGAAGTACCGTAATTTTCGGACTATAAGCTGCTACTTTTTTCCTTCATTTTGAATCCTGCAGCTCATAGTCCAGTGCGACATATTTGTTGATTTATTTGTGTTAATAGGTCACAGTGTATTTGACAGCGGCGTCAGAAGACCATCATAATTATGACATGACTAGAGCTGGGAATCTTTGGGCACCTAACGGTTCGATTACGATTACGATTACGATTCAGAGGCTCTGACTCAATTATAAAACGATTATTGATGCACCCCCTTCCTTTTTTTTTTGTTTTTTTTTGTTTTTGTTTTGTAAATTAGTTCCAAAATTGTTCAAAAATCCTCTCAGGCTAAACCAAACTACTATATCAAGTATCAAGTTAACATATAACAGTAAACAAATATAGAAAAATAACAGTGAATAAAAAAACTCCAGTCCCCATTCTGTATCAGCAGCTTTAAACTACATTCAATAAATTTAATGTTGTGAATCAACTGTTACAGTTGTTAAAATTACTCCCGTTATTCCATAATTTCCCCTCTGTCTACTTTTGTCAAAATTTTAACACTATTTCATCATTTAAAGATAGATTCAAGACAGGATTCTGCCGATAGGAAATTATTATTAGTTATTAGTATTTAAGATAAAAAGTTAATTAGGTCCGCTACAACAGAGCCTTCTAGAGAGGTCTACTGCTTTAAGATGGCGGCTATTTCCTTACGTCGGAAAGTCTGTCATTTCGCATCTCTGTTCAATAATACATGTTCTGACACTGACGCCGTCTACCATTTTGCATCTAGTTCTACATTTATATATAATATCTACTGTAGCCGAATGTTTGTAGCAACTAGCAACTGGGCGTTGTTTGTAGCGGCTGTTTGTAGCTGGGTTCAATTTATGTGACGCAACTCAGCCCCATGGTTGTCACAACTGGCCTGTGATTGGCCAAGAGTGGCTTCAGTTAAAAACGTCCTATATCATTGGTCCAATAAAATGTAAGCAGAACTCCACGTGTGGCTATCTGACGACATCATTTTCTTGCTGAGATTTTACAACAGTGATAGCAAACATGGCAAAACGGCAGACAACTTTTAATGTTGAATGGACGAAAGGGCATGGTTTCCTCGCCAAAAGCAGTCGAGACTCATTCCACGGTTTCTGCACGCTTTGCCGGTGTAACTTGGACGTGAGCAGCAGGGGCAAAGCAGCCGTTGAACGTCATACGGAGAGCGTGAAACATAAAAGAACGAGGCGAGCAGCGTCGACATCGAAAGCATTTTTTCGAGAACCCTCATAACCTCTGAATAATAAACTGACTGCAGCCGAAATTTGTTCCTCTTATAAAGGGTTCACTCCATTGAGCAGTTCAATGCTCTTATTGTTTTTACACCAAAAAAATCTTATTCTTAAGAATTTTGTTTGTTACAAATGTTCCTTGTTAATACTGTTTCAAAATAAGATTTGTTCTGGGGGATGTTGCAATTTGAAAATACTGTAAACTAAATACATTTTTATTTACTTCGTATTTTTTACCATTTAGTTACACAAATACGATAAATAAACCGTGCAAAAGTTTATTGTTGATGAAAATACACCACAAGTCGGATGGTTTTTTGTTTGTTTCGTTTTTTTGAATATGACCTACATTTTGACTTTATGGAAGAGGTCACCCTAATTCCAATTAAACGTTGTCGCACATGTAAACACCGCATCAAAATGATCCCATGTAAACAGTTCACCTGAGAACTTCAATCAGAATGATTATTATCAGATGAAAAAAAAGTGTGTGTAGAACTGGCTAGTGCTTATGTGTGTTTGACAACTGACGTGACAAAATGGCTACGCCTGATAACAGTGTTCTTTTTTGTGTTCAAACATTGTTTTCTCCATTACCAGAGGTCTATGGAATTCCCCATTTGCATACTTAAATACTTTGAGCAACTGCCATTCCCATCAAGGTCATTTATACTTGATGTTGTCTGTCACTTTAATCTTTGTAGTATAAGAGGGCAAAGAGCATGGCAAGGGTTTTTATGTACAGTAGATTCCTCCCAAGGAAAGTACACTATGGTGAATTCCGATATAAGAGCAAGAGCAGTTTTCCGGGGTCATACAGTGAAGAAAATAAGTATTTGAACACCCTGCTATTTTGCAAGTTCTCCCACTTAGAAATCATGGAGGAGTCTGAAATTTTCATCGAAGGTGCATGTCCACTGTGAGAGAGATAATCTAAAAAGAAAAATCCAGAAATCACAATGCATGACTTTTTAACTATTTGTGTGATACGGCTGCCAATAACTATTTGAACACCTGTCTATCAGCTAGAATGCTGATCCTGAAAGACCCGATAGTCCATATATTAAAGTCCACCTCCACTCCATGTAATATTCTGAATCAGATGCACTTGTTTGAGGTCAATAGCTGCATAAAGACACATGTCCACCCCATACAAACAGTAAGACTAAAACTTGCAACATGGCCAAGACCAAAGACTGTCCAAAGACACCAGAGACAAAATTGTACTCCTCCACAAGGCTGGAAAGGGCTACGGGGTAATTACAAAGCAGCTTGGTGAAAAAAGGTCCACTGTTGGAGCAATCATTACAAAATGGGGGAAGCTAAACATGACGGTCAATCTCAATCGGAATGGAGCCACATGTAAGACATCATCTCGCGGGGTCTCAATTATCCTAGAAATGTTGAAGAATAAACCCAGAACTTTACGGCAGGAGTTGGTCAATGACCTTAAAAGAGCTGGGACCATCGTTTTCAAGGTTACTGCTGGTAATACACTAAGACGTCATTGTTTGAAAGTCATGCATAGCACGGAAGGTTCCCCTGCTTAAACCAGCACATGCCAAGGCCTGTCTTAAGTTTGCCTATGACCATTTGGATGATGCAGAGGAGTCATGGAGGCAAGTTTTGTGGTCAGATGAGAGCAAAATAGGACTTTTTGGTCATAATTCTACTAACCGTGCTTGGAGGAAGAAGAATGATGAGTACTATCTAAGAACCCCATCCCTACTGTGAAGCATGGCGGTGTTTTCCTATGCATAGGACAGGACGAGTGCACTGTATTAAAGAGAGGGTTACTGGGGCTCAGTATTTTGAGATTTTGGGGAACAACCTCCTTCCCTCAGTCAAAGTATTGAAGATAGGTCAAGGGTGGGTCTTCCAACATTACAATGGCCCGAAGCACACAGCTAGGAAAACCAAGGAATGGCTCCGTAAGAAGCATATCAAGGTTCTAGCATGGACTAGCTAGTCTCCAGACCTAAACCCAATAGAAAACTTTTGGAGGGAGCTCAAACTCTATGTGTCTCAGCAACAGCCCAGAACCGTGACTGATCTAGAGAAAATCTGTGAGGAGTAGTGGGCCAAGATCCCTCCTGCACTTTGTACAAACCTGGTGAAAAACTACAGGAAAAGGTTTGACCTCTGTAATTGCAAACAAAGGCAACTGTAACAAATATCAACATTCGTTTTCTCAGGTGTTGAAATACTTATTTGCAGTTGTATCACACAAATAACTTGTTAAAAAATCATACATTGTGATTTCTGGATTTTTCTTTTTAGATTATCTCTCTCATAGTGGACATGCACCTACGAAGAAAATGTCAGCCCCCTCCATGATTTCTGAGCATGGAAAATAGCACGGTGTTCAAATATTTGTTTTTAATTGTATATTATGTAAATGTCAATTTCCTTCTCATTAAACAGACAATTAAATTAATGCCCTATTTCTCTGTTATACATTAACAAAGCAAGAACACTGGGTTTAAATTAAACAAAAACTAGACATAGCGAAATGACGCAAGGCAAGGAACAAATTAAATGTAAACCAAACATTGTTATAATTTGTTCCCTGATTCTTCTGGATATAAAAAGTGCTGCACAGGATCAGTATCCGTTTCCTTTCTAGGCGCACAGTGTGTAGCCTGGCATGAGTCTCGATATGACGGAATAGCAAACATCTACAAGATGCATGCGCGATGACACGCGGCGTGCCAGCCACACTCCAGCATGGTCGCAATGCGGGAAACTTCCCCCCACTTGTCACCCTTGCCAGTGAGAGTTATTAAACACGTTTTTGCCGTCATCAACCACATAAGTGACCCAAATGCAAATGACTTTGACCTCTTCCACATTTTGTCTCCTTTCATTCATTGAAATAAAAAAAAAAAAAAAAAAAAAAAGCTTTGTAGTACGTCAAAGGAATAGCACGTCACAGATTGCCTGGAATTCTATTCTCGCACGTTCGTCCCACTGAGCCCCCACTTCCAATGGATGTTGTCCCGGGCATCAGGCCACAGGTCTATTGCTGGAGATTTGAACTCTTGGGAATGTCGGGATGTGAACGCGAGGCGACACCTTATGAAAGAACTGGATAAGGAATAAAAAAGTAGTAACTTTTAGACCTGATTTTCAAAGGGAAAATTAAACTATGAACCTTTTAATTAATTGTACCGTAATTTTTGGACTATAAGCCACTACTTTTTTCCCTCGTTTTGAATCCTGCAGCTTATAGTCCAGTGCGGCTTATTTGTTTGATTTTATTTATGTTAATAGGTAACGCTATATTTGACAGTGGATTCATAAGACTGTCATAAGACCGTCATAATTATGACATAACACTATCATGGTCATTACTGAATGCATATGACAGATGTCATTAAGTGTCATCCGGCAAATTACCGTATTGGCCCGAATATAAGACGATGTTTTTTGCACTGAAATAAGATTGAAAAAGAGGAGGTCGTCTTATAACTGCGGCCTAAAAAAAAAAAAAAAAAAAAAAAAAAAAAACTGCGGCCTAGACATGTACCCATTCACGACGCTTGATGGCGCCAGTCATCAATGAATCGAATGCTGAACGCGACTCGGGCGGCCAAAGCGAACCCCTGACACGAAGAAGAAAGTGGTAAGAAGGAAAAGAGAAGAAAATACCGGTAATAGAAGAGATAACCGAAAATGGAGAAACTTCGCGACAATTTGGAGAAAAGTGGGTCGAAGATTGGCCAGGTTAACCGGTGTTTGGCCATTCCTTACTACGCGGCGAAACATCCTACACAATGCTCAGGGCGCTTGCATATGCATTCACACGCATGCGCACATCGGTTGGAAGCGGCGAGTACTCACTATTTTTGTTTTTATTTAGTTATTTAGAACCTTTTCACAGCCTCAAAGATACTTTTTGCATGTATTACCCTCTCATACTTTTAACCATTGTGTTTTTTTGTGTTAGCTTTGAAGCAGTTGACCACATTAGTCACGTAGCGTATTTAAACCGTCCTTATCTGACATAACTACATTTAAGTATTTTCTGCAGGCATTTCTTTAGTACGTTATTCCTGTATGCATCTAAACAAAACAAGTTTAGAGCGCACGGTAGTAATTTAGGTGTCAAATTCGACTAATGTAGGACGTTTCGCCGATGTAGGACATTTTGGCAGAACACCGGCAGCTGAGGAGAAGTTATGACGCAAACTTCAAGTTGATGGTGATAAATGAGGCGGTGTCTTCAAACAACTGCAAAGCGGCTGTGAAATATGGTGTCACAGAGTGTAATGTACGGAGATGGAGAGCTCAAAAAGATCGCCTAAAAAATGCTCACAGTCAGAGAAAAGCTTTCCGTGGTCGTTTCTGTATAAAAATTAATTTGGTGTTCAAAAAGTCTTTTTTCAAACTTGAGTCTTGAAAAAGAGGGGGTCGTCTTATAATCGGGGTCGTCTTATATTCGGGCCAATACTTTAAGTCAATAACTCCCTTTATGTCAATTATGACATCTTTTATGAGCATTAATTAATGCTCATGACCATGTCATGTCATAATTATGGTTGTCTTATGATAACTGTCATATTAAGTGTTACCAAATGCCATAACTAGCAGTTAATGAAACAATTGGAACAGTAACTGAAGAAATAATTAGCTTAGAAAATTAATTTGGATTGTTATTTAAATGTGTAGCACTGCAATGCATACAAGGAGGAATGTTGGACGACAACAGTGTTGACAGCAGAGGTTGACTGTCTCCCCTAGGGGTGCATTGATGGCCAAATGAAGCTTTTTGAACCAATGAAGCTTTGCAGGTTTGGTTCAAAACTTAATGGTGGTTCATTTGGTCCTATGATGCCGCTGTCAAATAAGGTGATATCAGTTAATATCTTTTGGTCTAAATATACCATAATACAGTGAGAACAGCTGCGACTTATCTATGAACAAATGTCGTTTTTGTGTCAAATTTCTATGAACAAATGCCATTTTCGTGTCAAATTTGGTGGGTGGCGGCTTATAGTCAGGTGCGCTGTATAGTGCAAAAATTAGGGTATGCATATTGCTGGGTCTGCCCATTCTTTGTTGCCTAGTTGTGGCAAAAAAGGTCTTAAATTGAGTCAGTTTTCATTCTCATCACACATGTAATAAATTGTGGTGCCTTGAAGACTCAAGTATAAGTATATACGTAGGTTTTTCGAAATAACAAACTATTCACACCGTGCTTCTAATACCCCTTTGAAATCTCAATATCACAATGAAAAACTTAACGGAAATGCCGGAATTTCAAACATTGCAAAAAAAAAAAAAAAAAAGTTATTCACTTTCATGAGGTTTTTCAGATGTTTCGATATTAAAATGTGTGTAGGATGGAACACTGTTTTCAAATTTAGACGGCCACAACGTACCCAGGCAATAGCCTGGAAGTCCAGACTCACCGCTGTTCCAGGGAGGAGCAAGTCATAGCAAAAAGACAGCGGAGTAAAACGATCAGCGATGGGTGGACGTGACGTTGGTAAAGCGACAAACTCTAGCACGAGGATGTAAATATACAAGAACGGAGAAGTTTATTCAACATGGCTAGCGAAAGACAGACTGTTGTTTTTAGCGACTCATTTAAAACTGAATTTACCACGGATTGGGACATATTCTCGGCTCTCCCGTTCGCCTTCTATGTTGTTGTGGAGACGACTTCTGACGCGCAAGAGTGACGTTGCTGGTTAACACGTTACGCAAGTAAACGAATCTGATTGTATGGACGATTTCGTTCGGGCTCGAGAGGCCAATAAGGAGCTGGGTCCAAGACTCTATAGCTGGAACAGCGGTGAGTCTGGAGTTCCATGCTACCCAGGCACGATCACTTCACCACATGCAACAGGCTTTGAGGTTACATCTTCCTTCAGTAAAATCTCGCAGGATGAGGCTTGACGTAGGTCACGAAGCTTTTTTGAAAAACAGCCTTCGATGGAAACACGGATAAGTCGCACTTTGACAAAATTTTTGAAATACCACTTTTATTTTGCGAAAAACTAATAGAAACACAGCTATTGGGTCTTTAATTGTATATGGCTTAGCAACTCAATTTTCTAGTTTTTGTTGTGTTGTAAAATCTCACAACTTTGAATGTCTTGGACTCAACTCGAAAAAGTATTTTGTCACTTTTTCGGAATGGAAGGAGGGGCTTGGATTACATGCTTCCGCTGACTATACTAAATGGTGCGATGGACCGAATCTTGTTTGACACCTGTGAGATATACAATATAAATGCTGTACTAGTATATGAACTTTACAGAAACAGATGGATTGCAATGGCAGTGGGAAGTTTTCAATTGATTCCAAATGGTGAAAAAAAAAGAACCATAAACGCCACATTCTACATTTTAATTAAAGTCCTCAACATTTCTTTGCAATGGATATTTTGTTGTGCACATAATTCTACAAGTTAAGAAGCGGTGGCAAAAGTACTCACACTTTAGACTTGATTTTATATGTCTAAAGAAATATCTGCCTGAGGAAGACATATAAATACTAAACAAATTTACATAAGTGAAAGGCTGCAATTACATATAATGACCCGCGGCTACTTTCAGTGTACGTGAAGTAGTTGTACATTACTGTGAACCAAATATCTCAAGCAACACACAAATTTAAAGACACAGGCGAACCAAAGACACGGTCTAAAGCAGCAACACATGTAGGCAACAGCAACTTGACTATGGCGCATTAGATAGACAGCCCAGGGAGAGGTGGCGCCTGTCATGCGGAATGGATCTCATTAAAAGCACGCCCCAGGTCACACTTTGATGGACAGCCAGACGTCAGTCATCTGCCAACCTGATTAGTCCGGACCGGAGCTTTGGCCCCCCATGAGAGCACACTGCCATACCGGGGGGCGTCCGGGAGGGAGTGGACGCCCTCAAGCCTCTGTCCAACCTTTCGCCTCAAAGTTGAGCCGGAGAAAGAAACGAGTGCACCTTAGACCAAATGGAAAGGAAATAGCTCAGCACACCTGCTGTGTATAAGTGCCTTTGCCACTTTTTGCAGCTTTTCCCAAGCTTGTGTTTCTCTCCATTTCTAGTCAACAGAGACTATTTTATCTGACCACTCACAAGTTAGTAGCATTGTGCTCGAAAGCACAGCATCAGAGACCAGAACTCACTGAGACCAAGATGATATATATTTTTTGTTATTAAAATTGTCGATATTTACTGGCTTGGTGGAAAAGTAATACAAGTATTGAAGGTATTTGTTGTTTTACCAATATTTTTCCCATAACATCACATTAAATGAGGTGACCAGCATATCAGTGCCTGTCTTGAAAATTCATGACAGTTTGTATGTCTCACTCAGGGGTCGCGTTAACCGGATATTTTCCGTCGTTGACCGGTTTTTTAAAACGGTGACCGAAAAAACTGAAATCCGTCCGTCATTTTGACAGGTTGCAATTCACACCCCAGACCACAGGGTGGCGAGTCAGCATATCAGCTATTGTCTCTCTTAATGCATGACGTCGTTGGCTCTTCTGTCAGAATATTGTAGCGTCACCGGGGTCTGGCGGCGGCACCGTGATTGACACATCAACGCGAGGTTCTTATTGGTGCACCCGGTGTGCCAGCGCGTCATCCAATCACCCAATCACATGACGTCACAACTCCGCCCCCCTGACCGGAGCCGCCATATTGTGTGTCAGCTTACCGCTACGTACATGCCTCCTATTATGGCGTGTTTTTCTGCTCGTTAATATTAATAATCAAAATGGTGAAGATGAGAGCGAGATGGACTGCTGTAATTCGACAAGAAGTCTGGGCACCAAACGATCACCACAGACTATGTAGTAGTCTTTTTATATCTGGTAAGATGCATTTAATATATATTTAGAAGATTTTGGGCTGACAACCACAATTAAGATCATTGTGTGACGTTGGTGATTGGGGTCTATATCGTTGCCTCTTTTTCTTTGGGGGCGGAGTTGTTGGTAAGCAGAGTAAAAAGGGAGAAAAATACCACGACTTCCGTGTCTAATTTTTCGCCGCCAAGCAAGTGTTACAATATTAATTAAAAATGAATGAAAACTAAATACTATTGAATATGTCATCATTATCATTTAAAAACTTTAAGTGACGGGTAAAAATAGACTATGACCGGATTTTTATGACCCTGTCAGTCAAAATGACAGACAACAAAAATGTCTAGCGCAACCTCTGGTCTCACTATGCATTTTTTGTTACCAATCCCTCTTTTAAAATGGAATACAGTGGTACCTCTACAATGGGGCAAATAAGTATTTAGTCAACCACTAATTGTGCAAGTTCACCCACTTGAAAATATTAAGGAGGCATGTTATTGTCAACATGGGTAAACCTGAACCATGAGAGACGGAATGTGGGGGGGAAAAAAAGAAATTCACATTGTTTGGTTTTTAAAGAATTTATTTGCAAATCATGGTGGAAAATAAGTATTTGGTCAATACCAAAAGTTCATCTTGGTACCTCTACAATGGGGCAAATAAGTATTTAGTCAACCACTAATTGTGCAAGTTCTCCCACTTGAAAATATTAAAGAGGCTTGTAATTGTCAACATGGGTGAACCTCAACCATGAGAGACAGAATGGAAAACCCCCCCAGAAAATCGCATTGTTTGATTAAAAAAAAAAAAATTTGCAAATCATGGTGGAAAATAAATATTTGGTCAATACCAAAAGTTCATCTTAATACTTTGTTATGTACCCTTTGTTGGCAATAACAGAGGCAAAACGTTTTCTATAACTCTTCACAAGATTTTGACACACTGTTGCTGGTACTATGCCCCATTCCTCCATGCAGATCTCGTCTAGAGCAGAGATGTTTTGGGACTGTCGTTGGGCAACACGGACTTTCAACTCCCTCTTACCCCGTGGCGTCAAAATTATAACAAGAACGGTGAGCAAAAATCCTAGAACCACAAGGGGGGACCTAGTGAATGACCTACAGAGAGCTGGGACCACAGTAACAAAGGCTACTATCAGTAACACAATGTGCAGCCAGGGACTCAAATCCTGCACTGCCAGACGTGTCCCCCTGCTGAAGAAAGTACATGTCCAGGCCCGTTCGCGGTTCACTAGAGAGCATTTGGATGATCCAGAGGAGGACTGGGAGAATGTGTTATGGTCAGATGAAACCAAAAAAGAACTTTTTGGTAGAAACACAGGTTCTCGTGTTTGGAGGAAAAATAATACTGAATTGCACCATACCCACTGTGAAGCATGGGGGTGGAAACATCATGCTTTGGGGCTGTTTTTCTGCGTAGGGACCAGGACGACTGATCTGTGTAAAGGAAAGAATGAATGGGGCCATGTATTGAGAGATTTTGAGTGAAAATCTCCTTCCATCAGCAAGGGCATTGAAGATAGGACGTGGCTGGGTCTTTCAGCATGACAATGACCTAAAACACACAGCCAGGGCAACAAAGGAGTGGCTTCGTAAGAAGCATTTCAAGGTCCTGGAGTGGCCTAGCCATTCTCCAGATCTCAACCCCATAGAAAATCTGTGGAGGGAGTTGAATGTCCGTGTTGCCCAACGACAGCCCCAAAACATCACTGCTCGAGAGGAGATCTGCATGGAGGAATGGGTCAAAATACCAGCAACAGTGTGTGAAAAGCTTGTGAAGAGTCACAGAAAACATTTGGCCTCCATTATTGCCAACAAAGGGTACATAACAAAGTATTGAGATGAACTTTTGGTACTGACCAAATACTTATTTTCCACCATGATTTGCAAATTTTTTTTTTTTTAATCAAACAATGCGATTTTCTGGGGGGGTTTTCCATTCTGTCTCTCATGGTTGAGGTTCACCCATGTTGACAATTACAAGCCTCTTTAATATTTTCAAGTGGGAGAACTTGCACAATTAGTGGTTGACTAAATACTTATTTTCCCCACTTTACATACGAAGTTAATCCGTTCCAGGACCATGTTTGTAAGTCGAAATGGTCGTATGTCGAGCAGGATTTTCCCATTAAAATACATTATAATTCCATTCATTTGTTCCACAGCCCGAAAAACCTACACTAAATCCTAAATAAATACTGCTGGTACTATTACAAATTACACATAGCAAAACAAATAGATTAATAATAAAAACCGGAATAATAAAAAGATTATACTAATAATTCCTGTAATAATGTAACAAATCAGGTTCTAATGTGGTGGACGTGTTTTGCGTGTTGGGCCCCTGAACGCACCGCGTGGCTGGCATAACAGAGAGAGGGAGTGGTGCGGTTCAGAGTTAACTTTCTAATGTTGTTGAGAACACTGTCAACTGCGGCGGACAGTTGGCGTGTTGTGTTGTACAACTTCAGAAATAAATGATAAAAATATGACGGAGCTAACGATTTCTTTGGCGATGTTACCACAATAAAAAATTGTCACCTTAATTTATATAAACTGGTGAACGAAGGTCAGAGGAGGACCAAGGAGATCGTAGCCATTCTACGGCCGTATTGTTGAGCCAGCTGACGGATGCATAGCCCATGCTTATATTTTTCTATTATTTTCATCTTCTTTTCAATGGTAAGCATAACCTTTTTCCTTGTCTCACCACCTGTACCCACCTTCTTGGAACCTGTGTTGATTTCTATCTCAAGAAAGTCTGCCATTCGTCTGTCTGCAGCACTGTCATGTCATCGTATTTCGAGCATGTCGTCGGATGTAGAAAATGGCGAGTCAAATTTTACGTCGAAAAGATCATGTGTCGAAGCGATCGTATGACGAGGTTCCACTGTAGTTGGAAATATGATTTTACTGGCTTCAAGTTCCAAAATCAGGTTACTGGAGAATTCAAATAATAATAATAAGATATTAGGTCTCCTGACGCTCTAAAATTTTAGCATTTTACCCCTGGAATTTTATAGGCAAAGCAAAGCAATTATAGCACATTTTAACACAAAGCAATTCAAACTGCTTTACAGCAAATGAAGATCCACAAACTGAGATAAACTGATTCGTAAAAATCCTATCAAAACAAAAAGAAAGTTAATAACAATGGCAATTGAAACAGGAGATAAAATGATAAATAAAAACCACATTAAATCATCAAGAGAATTAAGAAAACAAATGAAATCGGAAATGGAAACAAAACCAAAAAATGAATAAAGAGCAAACAACTTGAAATTCGAACAGTTGTGAATATGCTATGATAAACAATACCGTTTTTACCCCTGATTTAAAGGCGCTAACAGTTTGAGCACACTTCTTCTTGTAATTTGTTCCAAAGGTGAGTAGCATAGTAACTAAATGCTTCCTCACCCTGCTTGGCTCTTGTTCTTGGAACATACAGCAGACCGGTTCCAGACAGCCTTAGGGCTCTAGATGCTTCATAGGGGTCAAACAAATCAAGCATGTATTTTGGTCCAAGGTCATTAAGTGTTTTGTAGACAAGCAGTAGTATTTCATCGTCTATCCTTTGACTCAATGGAAGCCAGTGTAAAGCCCGAGTTAAGATTCTGCATTGCGGTGACGGTGTAGTGACGATGTAGACCCTCCGGCGTCAGTGAGCATTCGATAGTTCTGCAGCAAGGGAATACGTTGCTCTGTAATTCAACGCTAAGCGACTATAGGTGTGTGGCATTGTGTTTTTACAGTTTTGGGGGACTCTTCTCGACTTCCTCTAGTTTTCTTCCGGTTACACAACAATGCCAACGGAGATGGAACATCTGAATGTGAATCTTCAGCTCATCAACATTGAACAATAAATGTGGATCATACAAATGTTGAGGCGCAGGCGACGCAGAAGACGGTTGCCGAGGTGGTCTGTCCGACTGTTGATGCTGCACAAAGACTGGCAGTCCTATTATGAATTCTAGTATCAGGTGGAAGCCAGCAAGCTGCTTTATCCAGCGTTTTGTCCAATTTCTTTGCCGTGTCGTACAACTAGCCAGTGGGAAGCTATAGCAGATTTATGGCAGCTATGGAACTTCCCAAACTGCGTTGGAAGCCTTGATGGTAAATACGTTATCATAAAAGCACCGAGGCACTCTCAATCAGTGATGATGTATCAACTGTGTGAACTGTCTGTTGTTGAATATTAAACATCAAAACAACTTTTTTGACACCAAACCTCTGCTTTATTCTTCATATACTTGAAATGTAAAATGTAAATAAGTCACAGACTCACAGCAAACATATGTATACAATAAATGTTAATACACCAACCAAAACTACGACGAAAATGATATAAAGCTGGCAGTTTTTGGCCAACTGTTTCACTGCTTCGTGTGGCCATTCGCTGCCAAACACACATACCTGTCTCGTAGGTTCTTCAGTTTATTTACGCAATCGCTGACCTCCAGCCCCGTATTATCAGCAATCTCCTTCCACAAATTGTTGATACTCACATTGGCTTGGTCCATTTTTGCGTGGAGCTCAACAGTATTTGAAAATGGCAGTGATTTCGCGCTGAACCGGAAGCAACAGTCTGAGCGGATTAATCATAGTCCATTTGCGTCACGTCACCACACATTAACATGACATCCAGTCAGGAATCTGTGGAGGTGCACGTCAGGCTACGGCAGAGGGTTGTAAATCAGGTCTGCTTTGACAGCGTAGGTCTGCCACAGAAACATTACTCGGCCTTAACACGGACAGTACGTATCAATTTTTTATCCACTCAGGCCTTTGCAATCAAAGTTTTGCTGATTTTATTTATTTATTTTTTGGGGGGGCGAATCATTTTTCCACAGTTTTCTATTTGTGACCCTGAAATTTCAGGTTAAGGATGATATTTCTCCCAGTTTAAAAAAAAAAAAGTCTGGAACTTTGGGTATCATATAATTTGTTGTGCATAGTATTTAATAATGCTTAACTTGACAGTATGGCCCCTTAGAAGGAATCCGTAAGTACTATGTGGCCTGCGACAAACAAGACTTTGACACTACTGTGTAACTGAATTAACCTGTTCCCTTCTAAAACACACAGAAATCGATAATCGCGCAAAGTGTAAACTTTTTCCTGAGCAAAATCAGAAAAGATCCGATGGTCAGATATCCTGAGTGAGTGTGCAGTAGTGTAGATTGTGGTTGTACGCATTTTTTATTTAGGACCTAGAAGTTTTAACCATGTTACAATAAATATTTACAAAGGCAAATCTTTGTGTGTGGTCAAAAATACCGGCGTCACAATGTTAATATTCCGATTTATCTTTCCTCAATGTTTCAACCTCGCCGGAGGTCTGCACTCCACCATTTGCTATTCTTGTTCCTGTTAAAAAGCAGCTGCACTCCACTGTTTGTAAGCGTTGACAGGTAGAGCAAACAAAGCAAAAATGCTGATCATTGACATTGTGCAACAGTTAGGAAACCTTACCCCACTTTTGTGGTGGCGAAGAGAATCTAGTTAACTATTCAATCTGTCAAGCCCGCTTTAGGGTGCGAGTCATGAAGTGGAATGTGTTTGCGCGTGGGCCAATATCCATCACGTGTCCTGTAGAAAAACCGGCGGATCATCCAAGACATCTCCATCGGATGGTTTGAATCAGAAACACATCAAGTCTAGAGCTTGTGCAACTTCTGTCACACATCTTTTAGAAGTACTCCAAACAAAAGAGACTGTTGTTGAAACAATCAAACAGATTCGGGGGGGTTCTGACTCACTGCTATTCATTACAGTCAGCGATTCTACTAACAATTTTTGTGCATGCCACACGTACACTATGTCTTCTTGTTTTTTATTCAGTGGAAGACATTTCAAGGTAAGATAGCAGCCTTTTACTCATTTTATTACTGTCTCCGAGGACTCATATTTGAACAAGTTCAAGACCTCAATATGTATGGAAAACATAACTTTCAGATGAAAGCTGTAGTGTACGCAACTTCAGAACTGCCAACGCTGCATGTCTGTACAATAAATGATACTATTTTACTGTATTTCTCCCAGAGTGTGTGTGCTTTACTTTATTCTCTCAGCCTTGTAACATTACATTAACACATTCATTGCCATAGCAGCACTCTAAGACTAGGTCTACACGAGGACGGTTAATGGCCTTAAACATGTAATTAGTTGGACTATACGGCATATCGGCTACACTAGTGTGCCTACTATCCGGATTAGTTGTTAAACAGATAATGTAGGCATGTAATATTACACGCCGCTTAATATGGACTGCTGTCTCCGTAAAACAATCGGATACTAAGCAAGTGACGTCATGCCGTCGGCATTTTTAGTGCGGCATGATGGCACCGCAAACAATGGAGGAGGCCGATTACGACGTGGCATTCCTGCTCCTCTTTTCTTTTCCACATTTTTCTTGAACCTTCAAAGTACGTCACACTAATATGCTTAAATTCAGTGCCCATTTGGGGTCCTCCCATCGCGGATGACGCAGAGATGAACGTTTTTTACAGAGCTCGTCTCCCGCGTTGTCTGCGATCAGCCAGCTGTGGGGATGGCCCTTCCCAACTCAATGCCGACCAAACATGAGTATATAAAAATGCGTAGAGGAAAATTAAATCCCGAAAAGTGACCTGCGTGCTACCCCTAGTCAAAGAGGCGCGCGATCAGTTTTTTTTCATGACATTTCTGCCGGTCAAAACTGTTGCCACTTCCAGGATCGCCACTGTTATGCACAAGTACTCCTGGTTGCGGCTTCCTGGAAATATACGCCGCGCCACACCATATGCTTCTATTTGTTCTATTTGTCAAGCGGTGAGAGCGACACTGAGCATCGATTGCAGCATCCCAAGTAAGGAAGTCATGCTTTTGTTGTTTTTGAACTCATTCACTCCCAGCCATTTTCACCAGTGCAACCCCCTTCGCTCCCGGCCGTTTTACTGGATTTTGACTGATTTTGCAAGGCCCACAGAAAATTTTGTTCTATTGCTATATAAACATGGATCCCACCAAAAGAAAGAATAGACTCTCTTCTTTCAGAAGGAAAAAAAGTGAGTTCATATCTTTTTCCATTCTTTAGAAATCAGCATTAGAAAATAGCTTAGTTTGGAATTTTCCAATTTCTGATGAAAAAAGAGAAATTGAGCTTTTTGTAAATGCATACATTTCAAACCTAACTTTGACTTTAACACAGCTATTTTTTGCTTTAGTTACATCCCAAACATCTGAATAATGTTTTCCTTTTACGAAATAACATAAACAAGACAAATAGAGCTTTTGATAGCAAAGTAACAATTTATTTACGCATAACTAACTAAAGATGACGCTGTTGTGGCTGCGACAGTCGGAGTCAACTTTTCCCTCATCGCCGCCTGTCTCATAAAGATGGATTTTTATTAGTCTTTCTTTAGTGATGACCACTGCCTCGTGGCGGAGTTTGCCTGGGGAACTTGTGTTCCTGGGAGGGAACTGGTTTGGCGGGACACTAGAGGGTGCGGGGGGACGCGAGCAGCCCAGCACGGCGGCGCGGGCTCTGCCCGGCGAGCAGCACGGACTCAACGGCATCGTCCGCTGCACTGGTGGTCCCGGTCGTTCTGCTCTGTCTCGGTCGCCCAACGCCTGGCATCCCATGCATCCTCCCGGTTGTTCAGCTCGGTCGTCCGCAGCCTGGCATCCTGGACGTCCATTCGGTCGTCTTCTGCCGGCGCCCCGGCCGTTTGGCCCGGCCATTCGTTCCGTTGTCTTACCAAATGCGCTACTGCCCTCCAGTGGCCAGTTTTATTGCTTTAAAATGGATTTTCAGCATTGTGCTTTGGAGCTAAGTTGAATCAGAATCTAGAGATGTCTCTTGTGAAAAAAAACGCAAAAGATGTATAAGTACGTCTTTGGGACACTGAAACAATTAAAAATAGAACGTATTTATACGTTTTTGGGAGCAAATGGGTTAAAGATTTATTTCAATCACAACTCGGCTACTGCTCGTAAAAGCCGAGCGTGCTTTCCCTTCACTCTCGCTCCAGCATGATGCGTTCAATTGGGATCACAAAAAAAAAAAACAGTGATCACAAAATAATGACAGTCAAGAAGGTGTAGTAATTTCGAAATTTGCCACCGGCGAGTAATGAGTTTCCGGTTCAGAGGTGAATCGCGCGGGCGATGGTGTAACATATGAGGCTGCTCCTTTCTACGCATGCGTAGTATGCGCAAATGCAGGCGTACCTGCAAAAAAAAAAAAAAAAAAAAAAATGAACCAACAAGATGCTACCAAGATCTTCCACCATAATAGTGTCTCAGTTAACTCTAAGGCTGCCTTGACAGTGCTCGACACCCAATCCATTTAGACTGGAAACGTTCGTTCATTCGAAACCAGAGCATTCACAGTCATTCTGTCAGATTTTCAGGGCATTTATAGGTCACTTGCTGTTCATTTTAGGGCATTTCCAGGTCATTTCCTGTGGAGTTTGAGTCACTGCCTATTCATTTGGGTGATTCCCAGGTCTGTAACACAAAATGAACAGGAAGTGACCCATAAAATACCCCAAAATCAACAGAAAGTAACTGAAAATCAACAGGTAAATGACCTTAAATGGCCCAAAATTACCTCATTGCCTGGCATTGGCTGCTACTAATGTTCATTGGCTGCCACCCTCCCAGTTCAAATGGATTGGACGTCTACTAGTGATAAACTCATTCCAATTCACAGCAGAAGCTTGTTTTTTCTGTTTATTAGTTGTTTTTAGAATATCCTAAAATGATTTCCTGACCAATGTAGCGATAATCGTTGTATCGCCATATCGTCACTTCATCGTTATTGTGAGCTTTGTATCGCAAACCGTATCGTATTATGAGGTACCAAGAGGTTCTCCTAATCTGTAGTAAACCAGAATCAAAATGATGACTAAAATGACTATCAACTGATGAAAGGGGGGAAACTAGGCTGGATCCATTTAAAACCGTGTCAGAAATATTTGCAAAAAACTTAAAGTAGTTCTTTATTGTCATTGAAAGGTTAGAGCTATTTAATCAATAACTGCAGTACATTTCTTACATATGGCACATTTAAATATAATTTTGGTCAAATCCAATGGTATTTAAAAATAAGCAACCTTAATATTTTGTCAGTTTGCTACCAAACCTATACCTCATATACTAGACAAACGGCTCCACTATAGTGAAAAGATTCTGAGTGTTCGTCTTTGTGTGCGGTTAGGAAATTTTGCTGACTCGCCATTAAATAAGTCAACAGCTTCACTTTCACACCCATCTATCTCCACTACATATGCAGATTGGTTTTGACAGTTTTAAACTGGACACTAGATGAATTTGTGAGATTACATAGCTCGTTCTCAAATGGGCCTTGCAAGGTTAACAGTCCCTAAGGGCCAACCATAAACTTGTCAACATGTGGTGTTGTAATGTTTGTAACAAGACACGCTCAACTTTACTTTTTTTTTTTTTTGTTACCTTGCAATCTTAACAAACTGATCCTTTTTGTGGAAAGACCTAGCGTTCGTTCATTCGCCCCTCCCAGTCAAAACAGATTGGACACCTAGCGCCGCCAGTGACATTGAAAAATTAGCATTCACAGCCAGTCCTTCCAGTTTAAATGAACTGGACATCAATCGTTGTCAATGGCAGTCAATGAGTTAAATACTATGAAAGTAAAACTATTCTTCATTTTAATTATTATTCATCTATTGTCACTTCCAATATAAAGGGTTGAATCAGGATGGATGTGAATTATTTTTGATCTCCGAATCTGTTCCCATTTTTAATATTGTGCCCTTGTTGAATTTCTATGCCCAAACTGTCTCTGGCCTTCTCCAATCTTCAGTATCTAATTCAATTTACCTTCAATTGACTGTTTTATATTGAGTTGTTATCTAAGAATAAAGCAGTTGTTTTCAAATTTAGACAGTTAAGGTAAAACTTAAAATGTGTACAATACAGATACCTGGAAAATCTGCTCAAGTTCAGAAGTTTTCATACCACAGCAAAACAATACAAGGGATTGATAGAAAACATATTAGTTGGATGCATTTTTCTGGCGATAGGACAGAGGGAGTGACAGGGGACAGTTGTGACACCCGTTTTAACAAAGATAATTCAACTGACAACTAAGCCAGAGAGAGAGAGAAAGAGAGAGAGAGAGAGAGAGAGAGAGAGAGAGACGTTGTTTAAACAACGTGTTTGATGCGTCATACTGTCTCCAGACGGCCTGCTCGGGAATCTGTGAACAGATGTCCGAGCAGATTTGCACTCTTTCTGCATAGCCAGGATGGCGGGCATTTATGTGTTCGAACCCATTATATTGTTGGGTCATTCAAAAATTGGAGGCCAAATTAAGCATCAGTAAAATAAATAATGGACAAATTTAATTTAATGGTAAAAACCAAAACATATTTTCAGACAAACAACAACTGCAGGTTTCCGTGTTTTTTTGTTTTTGTTTTTTTTTAACCCTTGCAGGGAAAGCTGAACAGCTATTCAAAAGTTTCCACTTAAGACCTTTAAGTCTTTATAAAGCAAGTGATTGATTGTATTTTGTTTTTTCGTTTTACATTTAAAGCAACAACAGGGAACTTTTGAACCTTTATAAAATATTTTCATAATATTTGTGATAATATATCAACTGACAACCAGTTGAATTACACCTCTTTTATATCTTGAGGGGGTCTGTATCGCTTTCACCAGCACTAATTAACTTTAAGGAGGGTGGCAGGAACCCTGCCACACACAAAAAAAAAAACCTACAAATGTGCAGTGTTGTTAATCTTACTGAAAAAAAGTAATTAATTATAGTTACAAATTACTTCTCCCAAAAAGTAATTGCGTTACTAACTCAATTACCTGAATGTAAGAGTAATCAGTTAATTGGCAAAGTAATTGGTGATAATTACCTTTTTTTTTTTTCCTCAAAAAAAAAAAAAAAAAAAAAAAAAAAACATTGGCCACACTATGTGAAGTTTTTTGTGGAGGTTTTTGGTACAATTGGCCCGAGCCCAATTCTTTACCCTAATTTACCCTTTACCCTGAATCAACTGTTAAAAGTTGTTAAAACTGCTCCCATTATTGCATTAGTTCCCTTCTCTCTACTTTCGACATATGAAAGTTTTAAAACTGTTTCATCATTTAAAGATAGATTCAAGTCAAGATTTTGCCGATTTAGAAGTATTTTAGATAAAAAGTTACTTAGGTTCGCGAGGAAGGTTCTCTACAACAGAGCCGTCCTAAAAAGCCTACTGCTTTAAGATGGCGGCTGTCATTTTGCATCTAGTTATATCTATATACAGTACATGGTGTATCTACCATGTCTACCATATCTACCATAACATGCGGGCGTAGTTTGTCCGGCTATCGGCTACAACATGTATTATTGGAGCTACCTAGCATCGCGTTTGCTCGGCGTAACAACTTTCTTGCCTCCTCCCCGCTCCTGCTCTGCTCTGTCGTCTCGGTGAGTCCGTCTCCCTCAGACTTTTCGACCAATATAGTAACGCATAGTAACGCATGCCTTTCCGTCCTCAGTAACGGTAACGGCGTTTCCAAGATGAGAAAAGTAATTAATTAGATTACCCACTACTGAAAAAAATAACGCCGTTAGTAACGCCGTTATATTGTAATGCCGTTATTAACAACACTGCAAATGTGTTGACTGCTTTTTGGCTTCCCTTTCCCAATTCATTTGTAAAGACGGAAGTCCCTCCCACCCCAATTCTTCAGCGCCAACGAGTTCTGGTTGGGTAGCGGGGTTTGCCACAATAAGCAATAGTTGCTAACCCTCATATGGTATTGTTTTTCCACAACTGAAATGTTGTTTAATCCTTTAACACCGAACGTGTCGGCAGCGACGCGTTTACGCATATCGTCTTTGAAGCTTCGTCACATGTAATTACGTCAACCACGTGCCGCTCGTTGGTCTCGTTTGAAAGTGTGGAAGTTGATGTCCACACCAGTTTTTATTTGAAGTCAATCGGCCAAGAAAAACGGGAGATAATGTCATTTGAGTTTTATAGTTTTATTGCACTCATAAATATGCATTAAACACTGCATGGACTATCCATCTCCATATTTCCATCATTTCTTGTCCTTTTTCAAAACCGAAAGCAGCACAAAAGACTACTTATCCCAAGAGCCGTTGTGATGTCAAGAAGGACGAACCGAATGTGATCATTTTTATTAAACTTCCGAGCGAGGCGCCAACTATTTAAAGGGAGGTATGCGAAGCAAGCAACGGCCGGTTGGTTTGAGCGAGCGACTTTGAAACGTGCAGAATGAATCTAAAACTACATTTAGCGCAGGCTAATGCATTATTTCATTAACTCAAGGAAGAAGATGAGCTGTATTTGGTGTTGTTTTCTTGGGATGAGTCGGCGCCTCGGCGAGTAGAAGTGACAGCAGCGCGCAAACGGCGAGTAGGCGAGTAGGCTGTGTGACGTTGTGTGTGACGCAGCTCCGTGACCTGTTCAAAAGGAAGCTTTATTGAGTGCGCAAAAAAAAAAAAAAAAAAACTTTATTGGGTCGCATGCCTGAAAATTTTGAATTGAACTGAACTACTTGTCAATATTTTTTAAAATACTTTTTTTCAATGTTATATATGTATTTTCTGCACTATAATCTTTTCAATTTTTATGTAGATGTGTGTTCGAGAAGCTTGATTGCATGTACGTCTATACTTTTGATAAGGTGATGGGTACAGCACCTACAGTAACTTTACAAAGAGATATCCTCCAAACCCTTTTTGTGTTAGATGATATATATAATTTTTTTCTCACTATTTTGCACAGCATATAACCTGTTTTGACCATAGTATGTGTAAAGGCCAAAAACGCCTATGACCATACCTGCTGTTTGTGTTGAATTGTCAAATATAAAACTATTCAATCTTATTTTTTTCGATTGAATGTTTATCCTAACAAGTTGAATAAATATTATCAAGCTTGAAAACGGTTGGTCGAGCATGTTTGGTTGTCAATGGGACATCAACATTACAAATTTTGAAAAAAGATTTTTTTGTCTTTTTGGGTCCAAAATGTGGATTATAATTGGTCAGTGAAGAAAACAACCGTTTAGACATGAAGTTCAAGGTGTCCTGAAAAAAGGGACCCAACTTGGCCATTGTAAACAATTTTTTCTTTGAAATATAAAGGTAACATCAAATGCATGCAATTTCGGCCAAAATAGGCTTAGGTGTTAAAGGGTTAATCCATCTGCAGGCGACCGGCAGATTGATTTTTGATTGAATGATGATTTTACGACACTTTGCGGGTGTGCACTGGTCCTCATGGGAAACGCAGCACTGGTCCTCATGTGAAACATAGTCGACCTTAAGGCACAACACTACCGCTTTTGTCCACTAGCGTCGCTAAAATCAACCAAAACTGAAAAGTTACCAAGTATTGCTTTGAGACTTTTATATGGTAAATGATTGTTTGTTCACTTAAAAAAATTAATATTAGCAATATGTATGTATATATAAATTGATAAATAATTAAAATGTTAATAGAAATTAAATTAAAATGAATAAAACCAAAATCACACACTGTTTCCATGATTGACAGAGATAGACGTCCAATTTAAACTGAAAAAACAAGCTGTGAAATGCTCATCTTTCAGTGCCATTGATGGTGGTGGATGTCCAATCCATTTTGACTGGACGGGTTGAATGAACGCTCGTTTACTCGCACCACCCTGTCGAAATGGATTGTACGTCTGGCACCTTCAATGGCAGCCGATGAGTTAACTTATTGCCATGTAAGGATTAAAAAAATCTGGGTAAGGGTAAAAAAGAAAAAAAGATCTTAGTCAATGCATGAAAGAGTTACATTTTATGTAAGCGGGGATGCATGTTTGACAGTACAATGGAAAGCCCCGTTCGCACCCGCACAAAGCATGTCTGGATCCTCTCGCTTCTTCATCTGCACTGCACGCGAGCCAGTTTGTCTCAAGATGGAGTTGATTAGTTTTAATGTGATTTATGTGTGCGGCTGGCAGCTGATTAGGAGTCTGGATAGGAGCAGTAATTGCACAAAATAACTGGGCAAGATAATTCAAAGAGAAATCTAGACATGCGTCTCACAACTGATCAGCTTGAGAAACTGTTACCAAAAATAAAACATGTTTTAGATTCAATGTGTTTTGTGTTAGTCATTTAATTGGACTGCTCTTCTGCTGTCATGCATGCTCGACTTTCTCTACACACAGACATACAAACACACTGTTTGGTCTCCATCACTCTATGTCGCTTTGAATTCTCCAGCCACCTGTTTTGCGGCCTCATCAGAGCGAGTGACGACAGGAGGATGAGATTGGGGGGCGAAAGGGGCTGGTCAAGGACAAGGCAATGTTCAAAGTCCTGTCCAGTGGGGTGTTTTTATGAGGCAAATTAATGTGGTTTAGGTAGATGACGGACATAAAGTATGAAATAATCAAGGGCGATCGTGAACTTTGATACCTTGTAGTTTATGACAACATGTCACTGAATGTTATTTACAGTATAACATGCACAAATCAGAATTACTCAGATGGTTTTCTCATGTGTTTCTGTTGCTAGGAAGAATTCATAGACAATATACTGTAATAGCCTAGAAGAGCAAAGAGAAAAATGTTAAGCCTAACTGGAGTGCTAAAGACCCCTTGAGACGTTGTTAATCTAGTAGTTGGCTGATTGCACATACATTCTTAACTCATTTTCTGCCATTTGAAGTGGGAGATTCCCACTACAAATTGATTGGACGTCTACATGTGACAAACTCATTTAAATTAACAGCAGGACATCTACAGTTTCATTGTCAATGGCAGTGAAAGTGTAAAGTGGACAGATGGAGGTGCAAAACATATGTCTATTTTATGAAACTTTCATTTTAACGTTTACATCCTAATGTTGTGTTTTGTGTGAAGGAAACAGCTATTTTATTTTTTGATACTTCAAGAGAGCTTGATGTTGATTTTGAAAGCTAGTAGCTTTCAACATATTACCGATATCTGTTGAATACAATACACTTGGCAGGCAGCCAATAGTTCATAAATGATCAAACTCAGGGTCAGAATCCTCTTTGACTGAAGAATGATTGCCAAGAATTTTAAGAGACAAACATGCCTAAGGGTCTCTTTAGCCATTTTCTCATACAGTGGTACCTCTACTTTCGAAAATAATCGGTTCTGGAAGTAGTTTCTCAACTTGAAAATTCTGTAAGTAGAGACGCGGTTTCCATGTAAATGCCCTAATCCAGGGTTCAGGAACCTTTTTGACCAGGAAAGCCCAAAAAACCCCTACATGTTTAAAATATGATTCCACGACAGCCATATAGTGTGTGTGTGTCTATGTACTGTGAATACATATTCTGTTGCCAGCTTGTCCGAGTTGGCTTTGCGATCACTGTTTTTTTTTGTTTTTTTTGTTTTTTCGCAAGCGCTGTTGAACACATCATTCGGGAGAGTGAGGGCAAGCTCGGCTTTTACGAGCAGTCTCCGAGTTGTGATTTAAATACATCTTTAGAAAAGAACAACGAACGCTTGGCATTGAGGTGGGAGGGGCCAGCCGCGCTTCTGGATGAGCAGAGATTTTAGGCGCAAAACAAGCTCTGTACTTATGCCCAGCTCCGTGCAATCCACGACGGGAGGACCACCAATGGGCAATGAATTAAAGCTCATTATTAAGAAAAATGTGTGAATGGACCATCAACTTATCACAGTTCATTCATGTCAAATGAGCCGGCCGGTTACACATTTGAAATTACGGGTTGGCAGGGAGCCAAATGACTCATCAAAAGAGCCAGATATGTCTCAAGAGACATAGGTTCCCGAACTCTGCCCATAGATATCAGAATACCTTGACAGGACACATTTGGCATTCACTGCGCCCCGCCTCCCCGTTGGGGGCTATATGACTCAGCTTCATTTATTAGAAGTCATTGGAAATGACTCTCACACATGCTTTTGGGCAAAAAGCCAGAAATACATTAAAAAAGTACGAAATCTGGACCGCACACTAACATCAATGATAGTGTCAGGAGCAGTGTTGGGCACGTTACTTAAAAAAGTAATTAGTTATAGTTACTCACTACTTCTTCCAAAAAGAAATTGAGTTAGTAACTGAATTACTATATAGTAAAAGTAACTAGTTACCAGGGAATGTAATTATTTCTGTTACTTTAAAAAACGGTTGTTGTATGTCAAAGAATTTGAAATTTTCTGAGCAGTATTCGAGTCAGTTGAATGGAGAAGAACAGACAGGTAGTTGTGTTATAGAACCTTGTAATATTTATTGCACTTCACCTGCAACAGATTTATCCTACACTTGAAGTGAAACAAAAATAAACGGTAAACGATATAATAAAATAACAATCAGCAGTAAACAATATAAAGTGAGTTTAATCAATTAAATCTAACTCTCACAACCTGAGTCAACTGGTCAAGTAGACATAGCCTACTGTACTTCAAGTATTTTGACTTGAAATAGTGTTTATAGCTCCACCTCGTAAAGGACAAATTTTCCTCTGAATGCTCTGCCATCATATCCCTCTGCATCTGTTTTGCGTGTGTGTGTTTGCCGCACGCGCTGTTCCGGTTTGTGTGTGAAAACACCGGCTCTGATTGGCTTACCATGATACATGACTCTAACCCTCAGCCAATCACAATCACTTCCATTGCATCTATCCAGGTGGTGCATTCAGGTAGCCTCGTCCCCCTACTCCTCCAGTCACCCTCAAAGCGTCTGCCGTCCTCAAGATGGAAGCAGCATTCTTGCTGGCTGACAGTGGGGGATGGGAACGAGGCTAGCATTCAGGTGTAGCAAAAACAGAAACGTTAGCAAGCTTTGTAAAGCAAAGTCTAATTGAATGAGCAGGGACAAACAGCCTGGAGTCATAAGAAGTACGTGCTGCAATATTCTGATACAGAATTATCCGAGGCACCCTAAAGTGCACACGGCACCAATATTGTTTTGCTCACATGATGCGGGAGCGAGTTAGAGACAAGGCCTGCCGAGTGCTGTACGTTTGTGTTAATGTTGAAGTTATATGTGCTATTAAAGAAACAGACTGCCAGCATGTCCTGTGTGGTATATCTTTGCTAAGAAAAAGCACAAAACAAAACGCGTGCGCTATTCTCGAACCTGAACACATCCCAAAACTTGGCTGACAAATAAACAGAGCAGAGTAGACTCGCTGCGGCTGGTAGTTTCTTCAATTTATTCAGAGTGAGTAACGCACCGCTTTAGACCGTCAGTAACGGTAACGGTGTTGTAACGGCAGAAAAAATAATTTGTTAAATTACCCGTTACTTAAAAAATAACGCCATTATGTAACGGCGTTATTTATAACGGTGTTATTCCCAACACTGGTCTGGAGTGATTTGTTCGAGGATTCAAGGTAATTATTATATTTTTTGTGCCATGCATGCATTTTGTAACGTTGTGAAAAATCAATGGGAGAATGGGAACCGCTACGGCATTGGCGTCCTTCTTCGACATATTTACGTGAAATAACTGCCAACTGCCTGTGCCCTCTTCTAGGCCTTCACCAGGTCGTTAAACAAGAGTGAGAAGGTTTTCCACCTGGGCATCGACGAGGTGCACACCCTGCTCAGCCTCCAGCTCCTCGGAGGAGACCTGCACGGGATGACGGAGGACAGGGAAGTGGCCAAGGTGCTGTTGTCAGCGCACGCTCACTCAGCACTGGGCACCTTCTCCGAGATGGTCAGCATGACGCGGAAAGTGAAGTCCACCATGAATGATGTTCGGGTTGAGCTCGACGCGGCCATCAAGATGCTGACTGAAATGGAGTTTGACGTCCATTCGGTCAGCTTTGACAGCCACGTCACCAATGCTGGCTGCTACGCCAGCCTTGAGGTCCCCAAGGGCACCTGGTCCTACACCAACCCCTACGCCGACGGCAACAAGCAGATCTTTGTCTACTTTGACCCCGTGCACCTTTGGAAGAACATCTACAGCAGCCTTTCACAACAACGGCTTTATTAATAATCTATTTACATATTATTTATCATTGATTCTGCATGTTTTCCTCAAATATTAAGTTTCTGATGTGAAAATTGAGTGATTTATTAGCTGTTGAAAATTTGCAGCAAAAAAAAAAAAAAAAAAACAAGTTGCTATTTTGGGCAAAAACTTATATGATATGTTTAATATTGGTATTGATCCCTAAAATATAGGTGATTATCTCTGCATTTGGTGAATTTTGTGCATCTGGTGGAAAATCTGAGAATTTTAAGTTTTGTAATACTTATATAAAAAATAATTAATCAGGATTTTATAATGGAACAACTTTGAATTTTTTTTATGCTGCTGCTGATGGAGACTCATATATGGCTAAGGTAGGTGCCTGTTTTGGTTTCAGGTCGGTAGCAGCTTTGGTTTTGAAAATATTTGAAATTGAACTTTTTGAAAATAGGCCCCCTACGGTTGGGCCCCGTTTCCTGTGTCCTGTCAAGTACTATGAAGTCTATGCTCAGCCCCAATCCATTCCAAACCCCCCAAAATTCAGACATAAATCTTAATGGATAAAATGCATCAAAACATGTAACAAATACATGTTACAATTAGATTACTAAACATAGAGTTGACCATAATGAAAAAAAACAAGTATAGAGTAAAGAGTAAAAGTTAAAACATTCATGTAAAGCTGTTAGAACATGAGAGGCGAATGAAGAGGATGCTGGGATACACACATACAATAGAGGTCCCTCTTAGCCAACTGAATGCCAGGAATGGTAGGCAAGAGCCAATGGCAGAGCAGCTATAAGTATGTTACGTTCAGTAAACTCTGGGAGCTGCGAGTGTACCCGCCATACTTAATTTTTGCTTTTTGTATCCTGAAATTTATTTCGTAACAAGAGGCAATATTTTCCCATTGAGGTATGTCCTAACCTGAAAATTCTGTATGTGGAGACGTTTGTAAGTAGAAGTACCACTGTTTTTTACCACATAATTTTGGGTTTCCTCAAATTTAAAGAAAAACATGTTAGTAATGAACTTAACCCCTTCAGATCTAAGCATGCTGCTGAAGGACATGACGCTTTCACGTCTTATAACCAAAAAGTACAAAAAAGTGAAAGTAAAAAATTTAATTTCTATTGCCACTTCTGGGAAATGATTGGATGAAACTTCACCCATCGAAATCAAATCATGAGGTTTGGCATGCCCTCTTTGCTATTTTTGGCTCTTTGAAAATGGCTGAGCAAACGCAACTTCGAAAAGGATAACATAAAGTGCTCATTTCTCATTAAAAAACACATTAACATTAATATTAAAAATAACCACTAAAAGCATGAAATATCCCTGACCTAAAAAAATGGCACTTTTTTCTGGTGTTTGAGCAGGGTAAAAATCAGCGCAGGTTTTTTTTTTTTTTTTTTTTTTTTGCCCAGCAGAAAAACTGCAAGTCTGAAGGGTTAATTTATTGTTACATTTCTCAGGCAAAGTAACAAAGTACTTCACAAAGAAAATAAACAAAATAAAGTAGAAAAAAGGAGTAAAAATTGGTAATAATGTACAGTCATATTTAAAAGGCCACAGTCTTCAATTGGTTTATAAGGGAAGCTGTGGTGGTCCTAGCCCACACTCCCCTCTACTGGCTTTTATTGTTGTTACACTTTCTGTTATATGTGGCATGAGTTCAACCTTTGCAGGCTGGGTGTGGCAGACCTGGGAGTGCACCTGCAGCTCATCGCAATCAACACTGCTTTTAAGGAGCGGCCCGGGCAGCAAGCAGGTGCCAGATGATTCTGCCAATCACCAGTGGTACATCGGCCAACTACGCATGTAGTGTTTGACAATCGTTCATAGATCTCTTGACTAAAACTTGTTCTTTGCCACCAGGACAACCACCCATCAAGCCACCACAGCCACAGCCTGAACAACAGCCACAGCCTGAACCACAGCCACAGCCTGAACCACAGCCAAAGCCTGAACCACAGCCACAGCCTGAACAACAGCCATTGATCATTCAACCCACCAGATGCTCAACACTTTGTCCTTGTACAATAAATACCACTTCACGCTTCATCTGTTTCCGGCTCGCACTTTGGTCCAAGTCAACTTTGCCTGCCTTGCCCTAACATAATCATCTGGCCAAACGGAAATGGACCAAGCGACCGCCGACTCCTTCCAAGAGGCCCTCGGACACCAGGGGGCCATGCTGGGTAAGCATGAGCAGATGCTATGCAGCCTTGGAGAAACGCTCCGGACAATTTCAATGGACTTGCAGCAGGTCAAGTCGCAGCTCTCGCAATTCCCCACTCCCAGGGCCGGACCTACCATATCTGTGAGTAGTACTGCTGGTGGCCCACCACCCCCCCCTCGGTCGGACGTGTTCGTTCCGACACCTGAATGTTATTCCGGGGAGTTGGGCTCTTGCAGTCGTTTTTTGCTAAATTGCAATCTGGTGTTTAATATGCAACCTTCTAGTTACACCTCTGATGCCGCCAGGGTTGCTTTTTGTATTAACCTATTAAGGGGAAAGGCTGGTCAGTGGGCAACGGCGCTTTGGGAGAGAAACTCACCTGTGTTGAATACTTTTGAGGCATTTTCCGGTGAACTTCGTAGGGTATTTGATCACCCTGTTCGTGGGAGGGAGGCCAGAAACCGCCTCTTCTCTCTCCAGCAGGGTTCTAAGTCAGTGGCAGACTTTTCAATAGCTTTTCGTATTTTGGCTGCAGAAAGTGGCTGGGATGAGCTAGCCTTAGTCTCAATTTTTTCACGCAATTTGGCAGACGATATCAAGGATGAATTGGCAACACGGGATGAACCTTCCACCCTGGAAGACCTAATTACCCTAGCCATAAAGATCGATAATCGCCTTAGGGAACGTAGGCGGGAGAAAGCAACCAAAACACGTCCGTTCCCGCCATTCATGTCACCCTCCGCCGATACAGCCAACCCATCCCCTATTGCAGCTCCAACACTGACACCCCCTGTTCCATTGGAGGAGCCCATGCAACTTGGGCGAACACAGTTATCCCCTGATGAGCGTCGCAGGCGCCGCCAAGAAAGCCTTTGCTTTTACTGTGGACAAACCGGACACTTTGCAAACTCCTGCCCAATACGGCCAAAAGACAGGGCTCACCAGGTAAAGAGGGCACACTGGTGAGCCAAACTTCCTCGGATCCTCGCTCTCTGTCACGTCTCGTACTCCCTGCTAGCATCTCCCAAGGTTCAGACGCTATGGCGCTTCAGGTTCTCATTGATTCCGGTGCTGACGACAGTTTCATGGACGAAGGCTTTGCGGCCGGAGCCAAGATCCCTCTTGAAACCCTCAGATCCCCTAAGGTGGTGGAAGCCGTGGACGGTAGAAAGCTGTTTTCGGTAACCCATCGCACCATCCCTCTCATGCTCAAAGTTTCGGGAAATCATCATGAACTAATACAACTGTTTATTATCTCCTCACCAGTAGCGCATGTCATCCTTGGTCTCCCCTGGCTTAAACACCACAACCCAAACATCGACTGGACGGAGGGAAAGATCGTGGGATGGAGCAATCGCTGCCACTTAGAATGTCTTGGCTCGGCGCACCCACTTGGTGGGCCGGTAAGAAAGCCAACCTGCCCGCCAGTACCTCCTGACCTGACCAATGTTCCCCCCGAATACCATGACTTGGCGACAGTTTTCAGTAAGGACCTCGCCCACAGTCTGCCTCCCCATCGCCCTTATGACTGTGCAATTGAACTCCTGCCAGGGGCTCCGCTTCCAGCGAGCAGGCTCTATAACATATCCGGTCCTGAAAGAGCAGCTATGGAGGACTACATCAGGGACTCCTTGGCTTCTGGAATCATCCGTCCCTCCTCCTCTCCTGTTGGCGCAGGCTTCTTCTTCGTGGGCAAGAAGGATGGTGGCCTGCGGCCCTGTATTGATTATCACAACCTAAACCAGATAACAATAAAAGATAGGTACCCTTTGCCTCTGATTGACCCTTCTTTTGAGCCCTTCAGTCACGCCAGGTTGTTCACCAAGCTGGATCTCCGTACTGCATATCATCTTGTCCGAATCCGGGAGGGGGACGAGTGGAAGACAGCATTCAACACACCCCTTGGTCATTTTGAATATTTAGTAATGCCCTTTGGTCTGACAAATGCCCCTGCGGTCTTTCAAAGACTCATGAACGACCTGTTCAGAGACGTTCTGAATCGCTTCGTGTTTATATTCCTTGATGATATACTTGTGTTTTCCCGTTCACTAGAGGAGCATCGCCACCACGTCAGAATGGTCCTGCAGCGACTTTTGGAGAACCGGCTTTTTGTTAAACCAGTTAAGTGCGAGTTCCATGTGTCATCAGTGAGCTTTTTGGGCTACATCATCGCCCAGGGCCAACTCAAACCAGACCCGATAAAGATAACGGCAGTCGTGGACTGGCCTACTCCCAGCACCCGTAAAGAACTACAGAGATTCTTGGGCTTTGCCAATTTCTATCGCCGCTTCATTAGGGACTACAGCAAGGTGGCACTCCCTCTGACCCAACTCACTTCCACCAAACACCCCTTCGCCTGGTCTGAAGCCGCCGGTAAGGCATTCGCACGTTTGAAGTCCCTCTTCACCTCTGCCCCTATCCTCAAACACCCTGACACCTCACGCCAATTTGTGGTGGAAGTGGATGCATCAGACACTGGAGTAGGGGCTATTTTGTCCCAGCGGGATCCCACTACCCAAAAATTGCATCCATGTGCCTTTTTTTCCCGGCGGTTGAGCCCTGCCGAGAGAAATTATGATGTGGGCAACCGCGAATTGCTGGCGGTTGTTTTGGCCCTGCAGGAATGGCGTCACTGGCTCGAAGGTGCTAAAACCCCATTCTTGATTTGGACAGATCACAAGAACCTCTCCTACATCCGATCCGCGCAGCGTCTTAACCCCCGACAAGCCCGCTGGTCACTGTTTCTTGCGCGTTTCAATTTTACACTATCATACCGCCCAGGTTCACGCAATGGCAAAGCTGATGCGCTATCACGGTTACATTCTCCCGATCTGGACAAAGAAGACCCGGGGCCCATTCTTCCCTCGGCCTGTGTGGTCGGTGCGGCCAGATGGGAGATTACGTCAATGGTCAGGGAAGCTCAAAAAACTGATCCAGACCCGGGAAACGGCCCCCCGAATCGCCTATTTGTCCCATCCGTTGCACGCTCTCAAGTCCTGGAATGGAGCCACTCGTCCAAACTGACCTGCCACCCTGGTATTCATAGGACCCTCGGTTTCCTCCGCCGATCATTCTGGTGGCCTGGCATGGCCAAAGATGCCCGTGACTTTGTCAAAGCCTGCGCGATCTGTGCTCGAGGGAAGGCCTCCCATCAGCCACCCTCTGGTCTGTTATGCCCTCTCCCTGTTCCCAGTCGGCCATGGTCCCACATCGCAGTTGATTTTGTAACTGGTCTGCCTCCCTCTGAAGGTAATACAGTTATTCTTACCATTATCGATCGCTTTTCCAAGTCTGTTCACTATGTTCCCATTCCCAAACTACCCTCTGCTCTCGAAACCGCCAATCTATTGGTCAAGAATGTTTTCAGACTTCATGGCCTCCCTATAGACATTGTTTCGGACCGTGGGCCCCAGTTCTCCTCGGTGGTGTGGAAAGAGTTCTGTAAGGCGGTGGGGGCGACAGCCAGTCTCTCTTCTGGATACCATCCCCAGACTAACGGCCAGACGGAAAGGGCCAACCAGGACCTAGAAGCTGCTCTACGTTGTGTTACTGCCCACCATCCAGTCTCCTGGAGCGCTTTCCTTCCATGGGTGGAGTACGCCCATAATTCACTCATCTGCTCAGCCACAGGTATGTCCCCTTTCATGGCTTGTAATGGATTTGAGCCTCCGTTGTTCCCAGAGCAGGAAAGGGAAATAGCCGTTCCTGCTGTGAAGCACCACGTCGGCAGGATAAAGGAAATCTGGAAGACCGTAAGGGCTGCCCTCGCTCGCACCACCGAGAAAAACAGGAGACTGGCCGATCTTCATCGTTCACCAGCCCCCGAATACAAGGTGGGACAGGAGGTCTGGTTGTCCGCCCGGGACCTCCCCCTGCAGGTAGAGTCACGCAAACTTGCCCCCCGCTTCGTGGGCCCTTACAAAATAACCAAGATCATCAACCCATCTGCCGTTCGATTGGACCTCCCGGCATCCATGAATGTCCACCCCACTTTTCATGTTTCCCTTCTCAAGCCTGTTTCCTCCAGTGACCTATGCCCTCCGGCGGTTGATCCTCCCCCTCCCCTTCTCGTAGATGGCCACCCCGCATTTGCAGTCTCAAAGATTCTTGATGTCCGGCCTCGCGGCCGCGGTTTCCAGTTTCTGGTGGACTGGGTGGGCTATGGTCCGGAGGAGAGGTCGTGGATCTCCCGGAGTCTTATTTTGGACCCATCCCTCTTGCGGGACTTTTATGCTGCCAACCCTGGGAAGCCGGGCAGGACGCCCGGTGGCGTCCGTTGAGAGGGGGGTACTGTGGTGGTCCTAGCCCACACTCCCCTCTACTGGCTTTTATTGTTGTTACACTTTCTGTTATATGTGGCATGAGTTCAACCTTTGCAGGCTGGGTGTGGCAGACCTGGGAGTGCACCTGCAGCTCATCGCAATCAACACTGCTTTTAAGGAGCGGCCCGGGCAGCAAGCAGGTGCCAGATGATTCTGCCAATCACCAGTGGTACATCGGCCAACTACGCATGTAGTGTTTGACAATCGTTCATAGATCTCTTGACTAAAACTTGTTCTTTGCCACCAGGACAACCACCCATCAAGCCACCACAGCCACAGCCTGAACAACAGCCACAGCCTGAACCACAGCCACAGCCTGAACCACAGCCAAAGCCTGAACCACAGCCACAGCCTGAACAACAGCCATTGATCATTCAACCCACCAGATGCTCAACACTTTGTCCTTGTACAATAAATACCACTTCACGCTTCATCTGTTTCCGGCTCGCACTTTGGTCCAAGTCAACTTTGCCTGCCTTGCCCTAACAGAAGCAACAGTTTTTTGGGGTTTTTTTTTTTCAAAAGGCTGGTAGCAAAAGCCTGGAATGACCACTCCAGACACATCTCTGGTCTGTAAAACAGTGTCTGAAACTCTTAGCAAATTTGATTAGTTTGACAACTCTTGTCAAATTTCAAAGATCTTGTGAACCTCCACAAAAGCCCAGTATAATGCGTACATAAATCATAGACTTCATAATGATATTGATGGGTCAGATTCGACCCTCACTGCACCAAGTAGGGGACCATCCCACAATCTGCTTCAGTTATTCGCAGTCGGTCGCAGCGACACATGCAGTGATTCAACACTGGATTAGGTTGAAAAAGTACGAAACCTGTACCGCATACAAACAGGAAGGACTGTCTCAGGAGTGATTTGTTGGAGGATTCAAGGTAATTATTATATATTTTTCGTTTTTTCACAAGAATTTTCAACGTAAAAAGCTCTTCGTTGTAAGGCTGCCGCCACATTGTCTAACGCACTAGCATCATTTTTCGATATACTGTATTTACGTTGCGATTGACAGGCAACCAGTTCAGGGCCTACTGCCCGTAGATAGCTGGGATAGGCTCCAGCACCTCCGCGACCCTCGTGAGGAAAAGCGGCATGGAAAATGAATGGATAAATCAATTAATGTATTTACGTAAAATAAATGCTAACTGCCCGGTTTTAGGCTCTCTTAACCAAGAATCGAGACTGTTTTACATCCATATCTCTAGAGATCTCAGGGATTAAAGTATTTTCACGCGGAAAAGCTCTGTTTACATGAGGCGGCCGCCACAATGACTAACAGACTAGCATCGTAATTTGACATATTTACTAAAATTTTTTTTTTTTTTGCTTTTAACCAAGAATCAAGGCTGTTTTGCGTCCATATCCATAAAGAATTCAGGGATTTAAGCATTTATTCACAAGAATTTTCGACAAAAAAAGCTCTTTGTCTGTGATTCCACTCGGTCAGCTTTGACGGCCACGCCAACAATGCAGGCCCTCTATTAATTGGCCCCACGCTCCGTGTGCTGTCAATATCATTATGAAGTCTATGCATAAATATATACTTTACTGTAACTACCCTGAATATTTGGCTGGATACCGAGACAATCAAAGTAGCCAAAGTTGCACATCTCAAAGGTTCTTTAGCACTCCACCTAGGATCAAACAAATACATGCAAACATGACATAAAAACACACTTCTTTCCACTTCAGTTCACTTTGATTCACTAAAAGCTAAAACACGAAGCAAAACGTCAACACACAGCCATATGAAAAGAATAAACTCTACGAGTTGGAGCTCTGCACAAAGGTGCCCCTTCCTGTCCAGTCAGTGAAGTTTAAACAAAAAGCCAAGTCATTTCCTCTCTCTGTCTTCAGTCAGGAACCTGCGGTCCAATGCTCGTGAAGAATGACACTGACAGACCGCTGCCTCAGGAGGCCCCGTGTCAACACAGGAGTTGCATGGGAAAAGCCTTCAACGGCATCGCGGCACCTTCAGCCGCAAAGTCATGTCGAATGTACAACCGCTGGTATTGCTGCAGCAGCAACGTGCAATAATAAGCACAGGATTTAGAGGGGGAAAAAGCCGATGTAACACGAAACACAGCCTCTTCGGTTTGATCATGACGGAGAAAATCCAGCAGCCGAGCCGAGAGGAGGGATCAGACCCCGCGGAGCCTGTTAAGAAACGGCTTTAATTCATCCCAACTCATCCAGGCACAGCTGCCCTTTTCCTCTCTGAGCTCGTGGGCAGGAGACATCTGAACTAGATAAAAGGAGACAAACTTGTGTCATTCAAAAATACAGAAAGATGGGGTGTGGGGGCAATGGCAGCTGTCGCATTTTGAACAACATGTTAGCTCCAGCCATAGCATAGTCATAGTCATAGCATTGATGACAAAAAGAAGACAGAACAAATACAAGCCCAAACATGACAAAGTGACAAATCCATTTTGAGGTGGAGGGGCAGAGCTTGTAATCTTTTGAGAATATCTCAATCATGCTTTAAACAACACGAAGAAGCTTTTCATGGTAATTAGAAAGCAAAACTAATGCTTAAAAAGCCGCATAAGCAACGCAATTTTGGATTGTTGAAATAAAGACAAATAAGTCCTTATTTTTACCTATTTTCAGTTTCTGTCACCAAAGTTCTAAAAGCGAGCAAAGTTTTCAGAGTCATCCCAGAGTTTCTCCTCTCTGTCAGGGAGGTAAGACTTCATAGAAGTGTGGCGTTATCTTTTTCCTATTTAAATGCTAATGAGAGAGCTGCCATCACAGTCAAAGCGCT
This sequence comes from Corythoichthys intestinalis, assembly GCF_030265065.1. NCBI lineage: Eukaryota > Metazoa > Chordata > Actinopteri > Syngnathiformes > Syngnathidae > Corythoichthys > Corythoichthys intestinalis. Next base: position 21,079,396 of record NC_080403.1, on the reverse strand, counting down.
GCAGAAACCATGTGAATATTTCATATCTTATCGTGGTGAAAAAGGTAACAGCTGAGGTGGAGGGAGGAGTGTGTGTTCCTCTCATTAATTTCGAGACCGTGACAGCACCAAAGGCCATCTTGTAACGTCACACCACCTGCATCGTTTACTGTGTGGGGATGAGCGTATGTGCAAGTGAGTTTGTAGATGCACTTCAGTTTGATGGGAGGCTAATTACTTCCCCATCATACCATTCAGTTCACACTGTAGAATGACATTTTCTTTACATTAGCACCCAAGTGCATCCGGTGCTTATTATGGAATCGCAGCCCACTGGAGAGTACTTAGTAAGAGTGATATTAACTGTATACAGTGTTACATCGCTTGCCTACAGCAACGCTTATTGAAAATAGATCAGCATATCTTGTTGGAACTGACTGACATATTTAGTACAATTAAAATCAAATTCTAGAATTAACAGAGGGTTGACTTTTGAATGGCTTCTTTAGAAACAGGTCAAATTTAAATCGCTGTCATACCTTGTAGTGGGAAATTATACAACTGAGTAAATCTTATGTGAGCTGCCAATTTCTGAGATAGGCCCTCTCGCTCATAAACAGTGGTAGATGTCAACCCTAATGAATCCAAAAAATTAAAATGGATGTATGTAAGGGTGAATCGAATGTCACATTGGGACATCAGAAGTACTTTTGGGCATCGTTTGAATTTGAATGGTTCTGGTATCGATTCCATGTTTCAATTCCAGCTCCAAACGATTCTTGATTCTGATTCTTTTAATAAGCAGCGTAAAAAATTGCAGAGTTTATAATAATTTCTTCTCGATTATTTTTTAAATTTTAGGAACTTTCAATTCACTTATTTTTACTTTTTATTTTAATACTATTTTTAACTTGTATATAAATATCAGTCTTTGAACTTAAATATGATGAAGTTTCTTTCCACAGAGTGCACTTTCACAAAGATGTTTATTTTTCAAAAGCTCTTGGAGAAAACATTTACATACATTCTTTTGCCTATGTTTTAGAATGTCTTATGCTAACCTGGTGCAGAATATCAAAGAAACAAACAAAAAAACCAGTCCAGATTACCAGTGGTTACAGTATAAAATCAGAAACAGTTTGTGTTGAGCATAGACTTAATAATTATTGACATGACACGGGGCGCAGGGCCCATCTGTAGGGGGTCTATTTTTAAAACCGTCAAATTCAAATATTTTCAAAACCAAAGCTACTACCAACCTAAAACCAAAACAGGCACCTACCTTTGCCATATATGAGTCTCCATGAGCAGCGGCATCAAAAAATTCAAAGTTGTTCCCTTATAAAATCCCAATTAATTGTATTTATATAAGTATAACAAAACTTAAAATTCTCAGATTTTACACTAGATGCACACAAATTACAAAATGCAGAGATAAAAACCTATATTTTCAGGATCAATAGCAATATTTAACATATCATATAAGTTTTTGCCCAAAATAGCAACTTCATTTCTTTTATTTACTGCAAGTTTTCAACAGCTAATAAATCACTCAATTTTCACATCAGAAACATAATACTTGAGGAAAACCTGCAGATTCAATTATAAATAATATATAAATAGATTATTAATAAATTCTACATACAACACAACTTGTTATAGAACAGAATAGCCGTTTATTGTCATTATACAGTTGTACAAATAAATAATAGAGCATCTCCCTTTACAGTGCAGGATAAGATAAGTTAAAATCTTAAAAGTGACTTGCAAGTATAAAGCATGAAATCTAAATAAACATAAAAGTCCTATACAGGGTGACCCAAAAAAAAGTTTACACTGCCATAATACAACTTAAATGCCATGTTTATTCATCTTAGAATTAGAATTTAATCACAAATTATACATTATTGTAAAGAACATGTACAGTACACTCTGGTTTTCAATGTGTCCTCCCTTAAGTGTCACAACAGCCTGCGGAACGCTTGACCGGTCTTCTTTATGTAGGATAGTGTCATCTTTTCCCAAGATCTAACAATGGACCTCTCCAAGGCTGCCACAGAAGTTTGTGGCTTCTTACAGGCACTGTTCTCCACAGTTGCCCATATGCTATAATCCAGGGGATTGAGATCTGGACTCTGGGGTGGCCACATATCACCTTGTCAATCAACTTTTTGGTCCCCACAGATCGGGCACTTCCAGACCCAGGTTTTCGTGAGGCTGTTCCAGTATCTTTCAGCTTCTTTTTGACTTTGTAGATTGCACATCTGGATATTCTCAGATTTGCTGCAATCTCAGTAGGTGTCAGACCGGCACGCAGCAATTCAGGTACAGCTAAAGTTTTCTTCATTTTCAGCAGAAGCACAGGAATTGTAGAGACGAGAGATTACCAGCTGCACTGAGTGACCTTAATGCATCACTTAAGCATGACAGCCTATTTAGATATGTTTCAATGGCTTTTAAACAAGCAGTCAACTGAGTGTAAACTTTTTTTTGGGTCACCCTGTAAAAGTCCATAGTTCTATAATTCAGGCTGTGCAAATAATCGATGTGGTGTTACCAGGATGTGAGCCTCGTCTTTCAACAATCACATAGCCTCTTTCTATGCCTTGAGTATTTTGGTCAGCTTCCTCGACTCAAGTCCCTGTTCCTCGCTGTCTCCTTTCTAGGCTGTATTGGCACCATGGAAAAAGTGCTTAGAAAATAGATTTCGTTCCACTGAAATGGATCTACATGACCGCTGCATTATAATATACATACGTTGCTAACTAGTACCATAAAAAAAGTTCTACTCACGGTTTCCAGTCATTTTTTAGTAATTAGCGTTTTTGTGTCGGTCTTTTTTTTCCCCGTGGCGCAGTGATATTGATACGGCGGAGTCGTATCGTCAGTGTGTGAAGCCATTTTAGGTCACGTGCACCAATAGGAGACGAGGATTGTTGCTATGGGTTTGGAAAACAAACAACATGGCGGCTACCGTGTCAAGCTACGACACGAGCGAAGATGAACAAAAGATAAGAAAACCGCATTCGAAATGTAGTCAAAAGGCATGGAAACGATGCTATATGCATCTCTCATCTGTCCAAGGGCGAAAAGGGGCAGGAATTTGGCCGAAACGGCATGCAACTTGCTAAGCCTTTGTGGCTACGTCAGACAATGGCTTTCTCTCCAGGCTCCGTCGAAGGATCTTGCTGAAAATGCGTCGACTGGGATTTTTAACGACATTGACTCCAGGTAAGCCACACACACGCCTTTTGTTCTGAATAACTATGGGAGTTGGGGGGCTTCTGGTCAGATCACATTAAGACTTGCAATGTGAGTTCTGGGCTGTAGCGGTCATTATTATGATGTTAGATTGTTAACTTTGAGCAAAAAGTTTAGATTGACAAATAACATAGGTTTTTCATAGTATTTAGTTTGTTTAACTGTAGTTCCAAAAACCTATTTGATAATATTATTCAGGAAAAAATGGCAGAATAGACTAGCCTAGATAATTTGGATTGGAAGATTATGTAAATATGATATGGATGAAACAGTTCACACATGGTTTATGTGTGTGTGCGTGTTTTTCAGAACTGAAACACCCTTCACTGACAGCTACAACTTCTTCTGTGGGACCGTTGTCCATTAAAAGATTAGAGTTGACCAGGATCTGCTGCGAATGGACAAGCTTGTGGAAATATGGCTTTATTGGGACCATGGAAAAAGTGCTTAGATAATGGATTTCATTCCACTACGCTGGAACTATGCGTTCAATGCATTTTTTCAAAGCCAATACCCTTCTAACTTAGTCACCAGCCAGAAATGTATCTTGATGTGAATACACAAAAATACAGATCTAGTGTTGCTGTTTTTGCTTGTTTTAAGTGTTATATTAATTCTGGCAACACAAAATCTTTATCAAATGTCATAAACACATCTACCAAACATTTGAAACAAGTATTGGTGCCTTAGTATACACATAGGTGAATTCATGTAAATGAAATCAAATGAAATGAAATCAAATGCAAATGTAGCTAATTTCTTGAAGGAAACACTTCAACATTAATGATTTGCACCCAGCACAATGAAATATATATTGAATTAACCCTTTAAGGTCTGGGCCTATTTAGTCTGATTTTGCATGCCTTTGAAGTTGCCTTTATATTTCAAAGAAAGAATTGTTTACGATGGCCTGGTTTGGTCCCTTTTTTTGTGACACCTTGAACTTCATGTCCAAACTGTTGTTTCCTTCACTGACCAATTATAAATCATCATTTTGGGCCCAAAAAGACCAAAAATTCCAAAATCGTTTCGTCAAAATTTTTAATATTGATGTCCAATTGACAACCAAACATGCGTAACGAACCGTTTTGAAACTTTGTAATATTTATTCAACATGTTAGGATGAACATTCAACCAAAAAAATTTAGAATAAATAGTCTTATATTTGACAATTCAACATAAACAACAGGTATAGCCATAGGCGTTTTTTGCCTTTATACATGCTCTAGTCAAAACAGGTTATATACAGCAGACCAAACAGTGAAGAACAGTGAAAAAATATATACCATCTAACACAAAAAGTGTTTAGAGGCCATCTCTTTATGAGTTTAGGTATTGCGGCCCATCACCTGATGAAAACTATGTACACACAATCAAGCTTCTTGAACACACATTTATATACACAAATTGAGAAGACTGATTGTGGGGAAAATATATATATATATAACATTGGGGAAAAAAGTATTTTCAAAAATATTTACATTAAACAAGTTAAACATTTTTTCAGGCATGCCACTCCAAAAAGCAGTTTCGTCCAGAGCTACATCACACAGACCACACTTCCATGGGGTGTCGGTCCTCTTTCCACCCTTCCATTATCATTTCACTTTACTTTCATTGTCACTATAAATGTACATGAAAAAAAGTTAGTATTTATGAAAATAATAAAGTATCAAATAAAAATATATACAGCATAATGGAAATCTATATGTATGACAATAGAAAGAATACCATAGCTGAATATGTGCTACATCCCTAATCTTCATATAGAAAGAAGAACACCACAAATTATAAATTCCTGCCTGGGATACACACAGTGCACTTACGACTTTGATCTGATATGCACATTATTATATACACAAACACACACTTATATTGCATCAAAATTAACTTTGTCTTGCAATATCAAAAGAAACGTTTTCAGCATTTAAAAAAAAAAAAAAAAGTGAGTTGGCTTACCTCTGCTCGTCGATGGCGTCACCCACGTGTTCAAATCCGTCACTATCTTCACTCGAGGACTCTTCCGAAGAAGACGATGATGACGAATTTGGACCATCCTCTTCCTCAGGTTGATCAAAAAGCACAATTGCTTGCGCTAAATTTAGTTTTCCGTTCATTCTCAAAGTCACACGAAGTCGCTGCTTGATCCAAACGGCCGTCGCTCGCCACCTCGCTGCTTCAGAACACTCCTCCCTCTCGTTCGGTGGAACCTCGCACGGCAGTTATATTTATTTAAAAAAAGACGTATTTTGTGCTTCCACTGTGACTTCGAAAGGGTTCGTTTGATTTGTGTTTTTTTCATGGAGCTTCCGTTTTGAAAAAGGACAAGAAATAATGGAAATATAGACATAAACAAATGATCCATGCAGCGTTTTAATGTTTTTTTGAGAGGACAATAAAACTATAAAACTTAAATGACAATATCTCACGTTTTAGTTGGTCGATTGACTTCAAATAATAACGAGAGTAAACCGCAACTTCCGCACTTTAAAACGAGACCAACCAACGGCATGTGGGTGACGTAATTAAAACGTGAGGGCGCTTCAAAGATTACGTGCGCTGAGGACGCGCCGGCGCGTCCTTCGACTTTCAAGGGTTAAGCTAAAGGCTTATGTATCATATATTAAAAATATCACAACCTACTATGCAATGAAATATATAAAATAAAAAATGCACACCATGATCATAAATGGCTGAAAATCAACCGAATTGCTACCACACCCTCCTAAATGTGAATCATGACAAAAATGGAATAAGACAAAAAATTATAGGGTGATCAAAAAATAATGTGCCAAAATCATAAGGTGATACTTAAAAAATAAAAGACATCACAAAAGAAGTGATGGACACGTGTTGAAGATAACTTCCAAGTTTTATTTCATGTTTCACAAGTGCTCAAATGTGAGCACACCCAGCAGCACGGACAAAATCAAGCCACGATGAGAATTCCTCTCAAACTTGTGCATGTCGCAGTTATTGTCTTGATTGCAACTGTTGTTCAATATTTCACATCATCAGTACTTGCTGGACGTGTTGGTATGTTAAAGACAAAGTTCATTATCCATCTTTATGGCACATAACGTATGTTATACACTAAGTGTATGTTCCACCATTTCCAGCTAATATTGATGACATGAAAGATCGAATAACAGACTATATCAACGCGGGAGGGAGGAATTCTCATGTCAACTTGGATGTTGTCCATGCTGCTGGTGATGGCCATATTTGAATACTATGAAAACATGAAATTGAACATAGTTACTTCCTACATCTGTCCAAGGTAGAGTTTTTTTTTTTTTTTTTTTTTTAATGTTTTTTGTTTTTGACATGGCATTATGATTTTGCCACAGCCTTTTTTAATCACACTGTATATACACAAAAGGTTGGAATCATTCAAGTATGGTACTGTTGGTACACAACATTTATTTAAACATGGAAATGTCTCATACTATAAAAATACACATACAAATATTGAAAAACTAATTAAAATATATATATATATAGAAATAAAAAAAATAGTAAAACTGTACATGACAACATTACTCCTCAAAATAGCTTTCATCAAAGTCATCAGCCCATCCAAGTGTCTTCTGTTTCTTTGGAAACATTCTCGCATGCTTGGCACCGATATAAATCAGTACAAGAAAGTTTTTCAGACATATAGGAACATCTTCCCGTGTCACAATTGGTTGCCTTTCAACTACAGTTGACTACTTGCAAAACAGTATCAGGGGCAGGATTTTTAGTCATCCATGTCACTGCCAACTGCCCATCCTCAATGTCCCACCCATTCCCAATGGGTGAAGGGGCACACATTTTACCTGTCAGACAACGTTTCATAATTGCTGCTTGATAGTTTGCTGTCCTGCAATGTTGGTACAGAGCATCAGTTTTTGGGGGAATAGAATGTTCTGGCAAGATTGACGAGGCCATACAGAAAGATCTGCATTTGGCATCATTTTTGGCATATAACTGGCCAAACAGGTGGCACACGTATTTCCACAACGTGTTAAATGTTTGTAGGTCAAGTTTAAAACTGCTGCCCAGCTTTGCAAACCCAGTCAGGTACTCTTTTTTTATGACGTGCAAAAGATTTTTTTTTTCCCTTTGCCATGAAAGGCACAAGCAGAGTCACAACCTTTGAATGTATGGATGCCAATGAGTGCTAAACACACATTAGTGCCAGGAGCTGCAGAGACCTCAGAGACGTCAGTCCTCGTTCTGTTGCCTCCTCCTGTGAAAAAATGCAATTTACACTGTAAATCTATCTGCAGACTTACAGCAATCACTGCCACGTTAGTATCAGGGCTTTTATTGACTACAGCTTGATGTTCTCGAGCCAAAAGGTTTATTTAACCATTGTCACCCATAACAGGTATACAATAAAAAGTTCTACTGGATTCACTTTCTATACACTGTACATACATTTTATAAAAAAGTGGTATTGATATCTGGGCTAAAAAATGGTATCGTTACAACACTAGTTTAAATAAGATTTTTGTGAGCATAGGTTAATAACAATTAACCTTGTAGCAAAGGCGTGCGTGTGGCTTACCTGTAGTGAATGTCATTAAAAATCCCAGTCGGCGCATTTTCAGCAATATCCTTCGACGGAGCCTGGGGAGAAAGCCATTGTCTGACGCAACCACGCGGCTCTGCACGTTTTTTCCAAATTCCTGCCCTTTTTCGCCCTTGGACAGTTGAGAGATGCATATAGCATCGTTTCGATGCCTTTTGACTAAATTTCGAATGCGGTTTTCTTATCTTTTGTTCATCTTCGCTCGTGTCGTAGTTTGACACGGTCGCCGCCGTGTTGTTTGTTTTCCAAACCCATAGCAACAATCCTCGTCTCCTATTGGTGCACGTGACCTAAAATGGCTTCACACACTGACGATACGACTCCGCTGTATCAATATCACTGCGCCACGGGGGAAAAAAAGACCGACACAAAAACGCTAATTACTAAAAAATGACTGGAAACCGTGAGTAGAACTTTTTTTTTTGTACTAATTAGCAACGTATGTAAATTACAATGCAGAGGTTATGTAGATCCACTTTACTGGAACGAACCAACACAATTTTCGCTCAGCCAATACAGCCTATTCTGCCTTCCTCGACTTTGCTTTTTTTCCTGCCGTTGTTGTGAAAGCTGCTCTAGATGTTCTTCCAAAGGTGCACGGGGTCAAAGTAGACGAAGGTCTGTTTGTTGCCGTCGGCGTAGGGGTTGGTGTAGGACCAGATGCTCTCGTGGAGCTCAAGGCTGGCGTAGTAGCCAGCATTGTTGGCGTGGCTGTCAAAGCTGATTGAGTGGAAACACAGACAAAGAGCTTTTTCCGTTGAAAATTCTTGTGAATAGATGCTTAAATCCCTGTATTTTTTATATATACGCAAAACAGTCTTGCTTCTTGGTTAAAAGCAAGAGGTTATCTTACATAAATATGTCGAAGTACAATGCTAGTCTTTTAGTGAATGTAGCTAGCAGCCGCTTGCTGTATACAGAACTTTTCCAGTGAAAATTCTTGTGAATAAATGCTTAAATCCCCGAATTCTTTATAGATATGGACGTAAAACAGTCTCGATTCTTGGTTAAAAGCAAAAACCGGGCCGTTGGCAGTTATTTTACGTAAATATTGTGAGGTATAATGCCAATGCTGTGGCGGCAAAATTCTCCCATAGATTATTTTCACACAGTTTCTAAATGTATGTGTTGAGGTAATTATCGAGGTTTGATTGATTAAATATTTGCTTGATTGACTCGGAAAAAATCTCTTCACTATGCAGATCATGCACGCGATGCACAAAGTTACGGTCAGAAATCTCTTAATCGTCTGTGTATCCTCCTTATTGGAAGACCCAGTAGAGGCCAGGCCCGTGAGTAAAAATGTAGAGACTAAGCCGTCTGGATTGATAGTAAAGTCAAGGAATAAAGTTACTGTCGATGATAGAATGGTAGCAGGTACTGGAGTTACACATCAAGCTAATAACTAGCTTTTGTTAGCGGAAGCTACTGGAGGAATGGTTAATTCTAGCTGTGTTGTATGTATGGGGCCCAGACCCCTGTTGCGAGTAGTACCAGCTCTCCTCCCGCCACGTTGTCTTCTGGAGGTCATGACTAGAACCATATTGAGTAAGGCTTGTAAGAAATGGGATGTGGTGTATCCACTGACCAAAGCTGCGAAGGAAAAGCCTCTATTCTCCTCCGAAATTGCAGTGGCTAACTTTTCTTGTATTGAACTTTCAGGGTCATTGAGCAAAGTGGGGAACCTGAATCCCACATGGTGTAAGACAACCGTGTATCAGACGAGTCCCTTAGTGCCGCGTAGCGACGTCTGGTGGTGGTGCGGTGGCAGCAGGCTCTATGACACCTTAAGGAACTCAGTGGGGGTATGTGCACTTGTGTCATTACTCTTACCAGTGTCTATTTATCCTCTTTCGGCTACAGATATCCTGGACGCAACATCAAAGTTTGACCCCTCTAAGTTGCGTGTTAGTAAACGTAATGCCCTGTGGGCAGTTGAACCAACTTACATAGATGCGATTGGAGTTCCCCGTGGCGTGCCGAGTGAGTATAGGTTAACTAACCCAATTGCTTCCGGTTTTGAATCTATACTCCCTTGGATAACTGTTAATAAGAATGTTGAGAGCATCAACTACATCCATTTTAATCTCCAGAGACTTAATAACAATTCAGAGATTGCTTTTGCAGCCTTAAAACACCAGCTGGATGCCACCTCTCTCATGGCGTTCCAAACCAGGGTGGCCGTGGACATGTTGTTAGCCGAAAAAGGCGGCGTTTGTGGTCACATCGGTGACGGCTTTTGTACCTTCGTTCCAAACGCTACCTCCTCTAATGAGGAGAACTTCCACAAGGCCCTCGGAGCAATCAGCTCCCTTGGTAGAACGATGAAGGGTCACTCTGGGGAGTGGACCGCGGAGTGTGTCCAGTTGGTGGGAAGCAACGTTCGGTAAGTATAGGTAAATGCTGTATACTATTCTGGTCTCTGTGACAGTGTTCCTGATGGCTCTGGGATTATGTGGTTGTTGTTGCATTCCCTGCATTCGTGCTATACTTCACCGGTTTGTTTCCGCGGCTATAGATCCACGATTACAGGAATTATACCCCCTTTTGGCCCTGGGAGAGGAGTATGACACAGGTGCCCATGCGGAGTTTGTGGTTTGCGAAGTGGCTTTCAATGATGCCGATCTCCCTGACGATGATGATGATGATGGTTTTTCCATTCCGGAAACTTTCTTTCAGACCCCGCCACCACCTCCAACTCCGGGTTATGACAATATGCGTCGACATGTCTAAGTATTCGATTGAATAAAGCCTTTTAGGAGGTTCTTTCTGATGATGTTTCTGTCGCAATTATTGAATAAACAGGCGGGAAATGTTGAGGTAATTATCGAGGTTTGATTGATTAAATATTTGCTTGATTGATTGATTGAATATTTGCTTGTGCTCATATATACCATAAATAATACATATTGCCATATTTCTCTTATTGATATAACCAGTAAATGATTATTGCTTGATATACTAGGTTGTAGTATAAGGCTTAAGTGTTACAAAGAGTAAAAGAGGGTCGGGATGACAACTGCCTTGCTTCATGGCCGCATCATTGCGTAACTAGACCTTCCGAGACATCTTCAGCACCTGGCGTCTGGACTTTCGTCTAGACCTTCGAGGACAATTTTCCATCCGAGGACATCTTCCATGGCCGCAGCGTTGCATAACTGAAGTGTCTGGGTCATTTTGACCATTGTTTACACGAGCTTTTGCTTACATACAAGTACTTACTTAGTTCCACCTACATGCTCACACATATCCAATCAAAATCACATAGGTGTCTCCAGCTTGCTTCCCCCTCCCTTAGGGCGGCACCCATTCTGTGTTAGGACAAACCCCTAAATAAAATAGCAAGAAGGGTTTTTTCTTTAGATCAATTTAGGTGACTGGACAGCGTAATCTAGCATTCCTCTGGCTAGTCACTCTTTTGCTCTCCTTGGCCAAGAAAACTGAGTGTCTTCTCTCCTTATTTTTGGGTAATTTTACAAATGTCTACCTAAGGATCTATTTTTGAACTTGACAGTATGCATGGTACGAAAAATATAATAATTACCTTGAATCCTCGAACAAATCCCTCCAGAGACAATCCTTCCTGTTTGTATGCGGTACAGCTTTCGTACTTTTTAAATGTAATTCCGGTTTTGTGCTAGTTTTCACTGCCACCGACTTATAATAAATGAAGTGGAGTATTCATACAGCCCCCTACAGGAAGGCGGAGTGCAGTGACTGGAGAAGCTGACATGTCAAGTACAGTATTATGAAGTCTATGGTGTTGAGGAAAATGATCGTACGCTATATAGCTTTGTTTGTCTGCCTTTATGGCCTGAAATTAATTATGTGTAAACTATGGGAATACAGTGAGGCAAATAAGTATTTAGTCAACCACTAATTGTGCAAGTTCTCTCACTTGAAAATTTTAGAGAGGCCTGTAATTGTCAACATGGGTAAACCTCCACCAAGAGATACAGAATGTGGGGGGGAAAAAAACAGAAAATCACATTGTTTGATTTTTAAAGAATTTATTTGCAAATCATGGTGGAAAATAAGTATTTGGTCAATATCAAAAGTTCATCTCAATACTTTGTTATGTACCCTTTTTTGGCAATAACGGAGGCCAAACGTTTTCTGTCACTCTTCACAAGCTTTTCACACACTGTTGCTGGTATTTTGACCCATTCCTCCATGCAGATCTCCTCTAGAGCAGTGATGTTTTGGGGCTGTCGTTGGGCAACACAGACTTTCAACTCCCTCCTCACCCCGTGGCGTCAAAATGATAACAAGAACGGTGAGCAAATATCCCAGAACCACACGGGGGGAGTCTGTGTTGCCCAACGACAGCCCCAAAACATCACTGCTCTAGAGGAGATCTGTATGGCGGAATGGGCCAAAATGCCAGCAACAGTGTGTGAAAAGCTTGTGAAGAGTTACAGAAAATGTTTGACCTCTGTTATTGCCAACAAAGGGTACAGAACAAAGTATTGAGATGAACTTTTGGTATTGACCAAATACTTATTTTCCACCATGATTTTCAAATAAATTCTTTAAAAATCAAACAATGTGATTTTCTGTTTTTTTTCCACATTCCGTCTCTCATGGTTGAGGTTTACCCATGTTGATAATTACAGGCCTGTCTATTATTTTCAAGTGGGAGAACTTGCACAATTAGTGGTTGACTAAGTACCTATTTGCCCCACTGCATGTGGGGGGTAAAATATACCACAAGACACATTTTGAATTTTTAAATGTTTTTGCATTAGAAATTAATGGGGCTTTTTTTTTTTTTTGTCGAAAAACTCACGTTTTTGCTGCAACCGTAAACTCTTTAAATTGTCTCCTAAATTTTTTAACATTTCGAAGTCGGAACGGTGAGAACTGGTCAAACGTGTGCTCTGCGATGAAAAAGTGCATGGGGAAAAAAATATGAATATCATATGTAGGGAGCTTTGCAAAGCATCACCAAATATAATCATGCCACTGAGATTATGGAGAATGGTTTAAAAAAAAAAAAAAAAAAATACAAAAGATGGCATGAAGTTAATACTTGTGGTATTTTAATAAACTTTATGGAAGGGAGGAATCCATAATATTACTCCTTTATACCTCTGTCGTGTTTACATTATCTCATCAAATCTGCGTCTCTTGTAAGGGGAAAAAAATGGAGCAATGCTGGAAGGGGATGCATTGGAAAAGCATGAGGGACTTTTAAGAAGGCATGCGCTTCTCAAAGCCAGGATGCAATAATTGCTTTCCACTTGTCTCACGCAAGTGACAGATGGCGAGGCCACAGGAGGACCGAATGCGGGAATAATATTGTTGATTAAAAAAGAAATACAGCGAGAAGAAACATGCAGCTGTTGGCAGGGAAAGATGTAAACGGGCACAGATTCTGGAGCAGCAGTGACACTGTTCAACTTGGCTAGTCCACACTCCTCTTAGATTGGAACTGTGAAGTTTTGGGAACAAGATTGAGCGTGATTTATTCCCACTCGAATCTGGAAAGGAAGTGGAGTTAGAGATATATGTGAGAAAGTTGCTATTTGTTTGGGCGAGGGGACCACCCTTCAAACGCAAACGCCCACCTGCATGTGTTCTGCTCTTTGCGTGTTGGCGTGCGACCGAGCGTGATGACTTTTCAAGATCAGCCGAGATTCCAAGAAGGAGAGAACATATCAATATCTCCTCCTGCTGAGCCCTGTGCGTGAGTGTGTGAAAGAGAGAAAGAGAGAGAGTGCGTGCGTGATGGAAGGATTGTTTCACAGAACTCTTTGCTGGTATCAAGGGAAATTTAACACATATAATGGCAAACATTGAGGGTTATTTATTTATTTATCTATTTATTTTTTTGGATGCAATCTCTGGTGCATCAAAGAGTGGAGCAACAAATTAATTACTGTCTCTGCTAGACATTTTATAAAAAATACACTTAAAAAATGAGCATGCATGCAAAATTCAAGTCAGGAATCTGTGACTCTAATCTGTGAATGTAATTGAAATGAAAATTGTATGGGATTGGTAAGAATGGACCTAAATTGAGCCATTGAGACAAGCATTGGAATAGTTCAATTTCTCTCATATGACATGAGAGTGATTTAAAATTCCATTGCTGTAACTAGAAACTGCAATTTCGGGAGAAATTACACACCTTGGTCTTTCCTCTGTGGAGATACAGATCTTAGCCCCACTCAGGTCTATCAATAGAATGGACCATAATGCCAGTCAATGGCACTAAACAAAGTAAAAGCCATTAGAAAAGATTGGGAGAATTGGACGTCCATGGCCGTCAATGGCATCACCCTCCATAAGCGGCAATCCAATCAGGGACATTTGGGGGACACGTCCTAATGATATCTAATCATTTTCTGTTGATTTGGGGAAAAAAAAAAATTCCCATTGAAAATGAATGGGAAAAATTTTGGACGTCCATGGACGTCAATGGTATCAATTTACATAAGCGTCAATGGAATCCAAGTACATTGGCATCAATAGAGTGAACAAACATGAAGAAATGCCATTGGAAATGAATGGGAAGTTTGGACGTCCGTGGCCGTCAATGGCATCACCCTCCATAAGCAGCAATGCAATCGGGGACATTTGGGGGACAGGTCCTATTGATATGTAGTCATTTTCTGTTGATTTGGGGAAAAAAAAAAATTCCCATTGAAAATGAATGGGAAAAATTTTGGACGTCCATGGACGTCAATGGTATCAACTTACATAAGCGTCAATGGAATCCAAGTACATTGGCATCAATAGAATGAACAAACATGAAGAAATGCCATTGGGATATAATGGGAAGTTTGGACGTCCATGAACGTCAATGGCATCACCCTCCATAAGCGGCAATGCAATCGGGGACATTTGGGGGACACGTCCTAATGATATCTAGTCATTTTCTGTTGATTTGGGGAAAAAAAAAAAATTCCCATTGAAAATGAATGGGAAAAATTTTGGACGTCTATGGACGTCAATGGTATCAACTTACATAAGCGTCAATGGAATCTAAGTACATTGGCATCAATAGAATGAACAAACATGAAGAAATGCCATTGGAATATATGGGAAGTTTGGACGTCCCTGGACGTCAATGGCATCACCCTCCATAAGCCGCAATGCAATTGGGGACATTTGGGGGACACCTCCTATTGATATCTAGTCATTTTCTGTTGATTTGGGGAAAAAAAAAAAATTCCCATTGAAAATGAATGGGTAAAATTTTGGACGTCCATGGACGTCAATGGCAGCACCCCCCATAAGCGTCAATGGAGTTGGGGACGTTTGGGGTATGCGTCCTATTGATATCTGGTCATTTTCTGTTGATTTGGAGAAATTTAGTTTTTTCCCCATTGAAAATGAATGGGAAAAATTTTGGACGTCCATGTAAGTCAATGGCGGCACCCTTCATAAGCGTCAATGGAATTGGGGAAGTTTGGGGGACACGTCCTATTGATATCTGGTCATTACCTTGGTCTTTCCTATGGAAAGAACAAGGTATTGTTATTCTGCAACTTTATTCGCCTTATTATTATTATTTATTATTACCTTGGTCTTTCCTATGGAAAGAACAAGGTATTGTTATTCTGCAACTTTATTCGCCTTATTATTATTACCTTGGTCTTTCTGAAGGAAAGAACAAGGTTATGTTATTCTACAACTTTATTATTATTATTATTATGCAATGGTTTCTCCGCGTTTTTTCGGCGCGCCGCGCAGCCCGAACCGTACCACCGATCGGCACCGTTCAAGTATCGACACGACCGGAATTTTCGCGCGACGATGGGAATTTTTCAAACGACCCCGAAAATTTTTTCGTTCGCCCGTAAACGGCGATTTTCCGATTTTTTACAACTTTTTCAAAACGCTACTTGTCCTACAATTTTTGACCAAATCACATAATTTGGACATCAAAAATTCCGGGACGGTGGGGGGCATAAAGATTGTATACAGAATTTGGAAAAAATTTACGGTTCCCCAGAAATTTGACAAAAACTTGCCCATTCATTTTTAATGAGAAAAATAAAATTTCAAAATGTATCTAGTCCTACAAATTTTCACCAAATCACACAATTTGGGCATCAAAAAATCCAGGATGGGGAGGGGAATAAAGGTTATTAACACAATTTGGAAAAAATATACGGTTCCCCGGAAATTTGCCAAAAACCTGCCCATTCATTTTTAATGGGAAAAAAAGACAACTTTCAAACTGTTACTAGTCCGTCAATTTTTGACGAAAACACACAAGATGGGCGTCAAAAATTCCGGGATGGTGAGGGGCATAAAAAATACCGAGAAATTTTTTTTGATAAAATGTACGGTTTCCCGGCAAATTGCCAAAAACTGGCCCATTCATTTTTAATGGGAAACAAAGAAAAGTTTCAAATTGTATCTTGTCCTTCAATTTTTGACCAAATCACACAATTTGGGCATCAAAAATTCAGTGATGGTGAGGGGCATAAAAGTTGTATACAGCATTTGTAACAAATTTACGGTTTCCCAGAAACTTGCCAAAAACTTTCCCATTCATTTCTAATGAGAACATTTCCCATTCACTTCCAATGGGATTTCCAATTGAATTTTTTTTTTTTTTTTTACATTGCAGTGATGCCATTGACGGCCATGCATGTCGAATCTATTGATGCCAATGTACTTGGATTCAATTGACTATATGGATGTCGATGCCATTGACGGCCATGGACGTCCAAAATTTTTCCCATTCATTTTAAATGGGGAAAAAACTACATTTCCCCAAATCAACAGAAAATGACCAGATATCAAGAGGACGTGTCCCCCAAACGTCCCCAACTCCATTGAGGCTTATAGGGGGTGCTGCCATTGACGTCCATGGACGTCCAAAATTTTTCCCATTCATTTTCAATGGGGAAAAAACTACATTTCCCCAAATCAACAGAAAATGACCAGATATTAATAGGACGTATACCCCAAACGTCCCCAACCCTATTGACGCTTATGGGGGGTGCTGCCATTGACGTCCATGGACGTCCAAACTTCCCATTCAATTCCAATGGCATTTCTTCATGTTTGTTCATTCTATTGATGCCAATGTACTTGGATTCCATTGACGCTTATGTAAGTTGATACCATTGACGTCCATGGACGTCCAAAATTTTTCCCATTCATTTTCAATGGGAATTTTTTTTTTTTCCCCAAATCAACAGAAAATGACTAGATATCAATAGGACGTGTCGCCCAAATGTCCCCGATTGCATTGCCTCTTATGGAGGGTGATGCCATTGACGGCCATGGACGTCCAAATTTCCCATTCATTTCTAATGGCTTTTAATCATGTTTTTTCATTCTATTGATGCCAATGTACTTGGATTCCATTGACGCCTATGTAAGTTGATACCATTGACGTCCATGGACGTCCAAAATTTTTCCCATTCATTTTCAATGGGAAATTTTTTTTTTCCCCAGATCAACAGAAAATGACTAGATATCATTAGGACATGTCCCCCAAATGTCCCCGATTGCATTGCCGCTTATGGAGGGTGATGCCATTGATGTCCATGGACGTCCAAACTTCCCATTCATTTCCAATGGCATTTCTTCATGTTTGTTCATTCTATTGATGCCAATGAACTTGGATTCCATTGACGCTTATGTAAGTTGATACCATTGACGTCCATGGACGTCCAAAATTTTTCCCATTCATTTTCAATGGGAATTTTTTTTTTTTCCCCAAATCAACAGAAAATGACTAGATATCAATAGGACGTTTCCCCCAAATGTGCCCGATTGCATTGCTGCTTATGGAGGGTGATGCCATTGACGTCCACGGACGTCCAAACTTCCCATTAATTTCCAATGGCATTTCTTCATGTTTGTTCATTCTATTGATGCCAATGTACTTGGATTCCATTGACGCTTATGTAAGTTGACACCACTGACGTCCATGGACGTCCAAAATTTTTCCCATTCATTTTCAATGGGAAATTTTTTTTTTTTTCCAAATCAACAAAAAATGACTCGATATCATTAGGACGTGTCCCCCAAATGTCCCCGATTGCTTTGCCGCTTATGGAGGGTGATGCCATTGACGTTCATGGACGTCCAAACTTCCCATTCATTTCTAATGGCATTTCTTCATGTTTGTTCATTCTATTGATGCCAATGTACTTGGATTCTATTGACGCTTATGTAAGTTGATACCATTGACGTCCATGGACGTCCAAAATTTTTCCAATTCATTTTCAATGGTAAATTTTTTTTTCCCCCAAATCAACAGAAAATGACTAGATATCATTAGGACGTGTCCCCCAAACTTCCCCGATTCCATTAACAATTATGGAAGGTGCCGCCATTGACGTCCATGGACGTCCAATTCTCCCATTGATTTCTAATGGCTTTTACTTTGTTTTGTGCCAATGACTGGCATTATGATCCATTCTATTGATAGACCTGAGTGGGGCTAAGATCTGTATCTCCACAGAGGAAAGACCAAGGTGTGTAATTTCTCCCGAAATTGCAGTTTCTAGTTATTTATTATATCTTCATCTTATTCTCCGCGTTTTTTCGGCGCGCCGCGCAGCCCGAACCGTACCACCGATCGGCACCGTTGAAGTATCGGCACGACCGGATTTTTCGCGCGACGCAGGGACTTTTTCAAAATCCCCCGAAAAATTTTCCGTTCGCCCGTAAACGGCAATTTTCCGAAAAAAAAAAAAAGTTAAAAAATGTATCTAGTCCTACAATTTTTGACCAAATCACATAATTTGGGTATCAAAAATTCCGGAACGATGAGGGGCATAAAAGTTGTATACAGAATTTGGCAAAAATTTACGGTTCCCCGGAAATTTGCCAAAAACTTTCCTATTCATTTTGAATGAAAAAAAAACGCACGCTGCACAGCCCGAACCGTTTGACCGATCGGCACCGTTCAAATATCGGCACGACCGGAATTTTCGCGCAACGATGGGAATTTTTCAAACGGACCCGAAAAATTTTCCCTTCGCCCGTAAACGGCAATTTTCCGGAAAAAAAAAAAATGTTTCAAAATGTATCTAGTCCTACAATTTTTGACCAAATCACACAATTTGGGCATCAAAAATTCCGGGACGGTGAGGGGCATAAAAGTTGTATACAGAATTTGGAAAAAAATTACGGTTCCTCGGAAATTTGCCAAAAACTATCCCATTCATTTCGAATGGGAAAAGTCCCATTCACTTCCAATGGGATTTCCAATGGAATTTACATTGCATTGATGCCATTGACGGCCATGCATGTCGAATCTACTGATGCCAATGTACTTGGATTCAATTGACTATATGGATGTCGATGCCATTGACTGCCATGGACGTCCAAAATTTTTCCCATTCATTTTCAATGGGGAAAAAACTAAATTACCCCAAATCAACAGAAAATGACCAGATATCAATAGGACGTGTCCCCCAAACTTCCCCAATTCCATTGACGCTTATGAAGGATGCCGCCATTGACTTACATGGACGTCCAAAAATTTTCCCATTCATTTTCAATGGGGAAAAAACTAAATTTCTCCAAATCAACAGAAAATGACCAGATATCAATAGGACGTATATCCCAAACGTCCCCAATTCCATTGACGCTTATGGGGGGTGCTGCCATTGACGTCCATGGACGTCCAAAATTTTACCCATTCATTTTCAATGGGAATTTTTTTTTTTTTCCCCAAATCAACAGAAAATGACTAGATATCAATAGGACCTGTCCCCCAAATGTCCCCGATTGCATTGCTGCTTATGGAGGGTGATGCCATTGACGTCCAGGGACGTCCAAACTTCCCATTCATTTCCAATGGCATTTCTTCATGTTTGTTCATTCTATTGATGCCAATGTACTTGGATTCCATTGACGCTTATGTAAGTTGATACCATTGACGTCCATGGACGTCCAAAATTTTTCCCATTCATTTTCAATGGGAATTTTTTTTTTCTTCCCCAAATCAACAGAAAATGACTAGATATCATTAGGACGTGTCCCCCAAATGTCCCCGATTGCATTGCCGCTTATGGGGGGTGATGCCATTGACGTTCATGGACGTCCAAACTTCCCATTCATTTCCAAAGGCATTTCTTCATGTTTGTTCATTTTATTGATGCCAATGTACTTGGATTCCATTGACGCTTATGTAAGTTGATACCATTGACGTCCATGGACGTCCAAAATTTTTCCCATTCATTTTCAATGGGATTTTTTTTTTTTTTCCCAAATCAACAGAAAATGACTAGATATCATTAGGACGTGTCCCCCAAATGTCCCCGATTGCATTGCCGCTTATGGAGGGTGATGCCATTGACGTTCATGGACGTCCAAACTTCCCATTCATTTCCAATGGCATTTCTTCATGTTTGTTCATTTTATTGATGCCAATGTACTTGGATTCCATTGACGCTTATGTAAGTTGATACCATTGACGTCCATGGACGTCCAAAATTTTTCCCATTCATTTTCAATGGGAATTTTTTTTTTTTTCCCAAATCAACAGAAAATGACTAGATATCATTAGGACGTGTCCCCCAAACTTCCCCGATTCCATTAACAATTATGAAAGGTGCCGCCATTGACGTCCATGGACGTCCAATTCTCCCATTCATTTCTAACGGCTTTTACTTTGTTTTTTGCCAATGACTGGCATTATGATCCATTCTATTGATAGACCTGAGTGGGGCTAAGATCTGTATCTCCACAGAGGAAAGACCAAGGTGTGTAATTTCTCCCGAAATTGCAGTTTCTAGTTATTTATTATATCTTCATCTTATTCTCCGCGTTTTTTCGGCGCGCCGCGCAGCCCGAACCATACCACCGATCGGCACCGTTGAAGTATCGGCACGACCGGATTTTTCGCGCGACGCAGGGACTTTTTCAAAATCCCCCGAAAAATTTTCCGTTCGCCCGTAAACGGCAATTTTCCGAAAAAAAAAAAAAGTTAAAAAATGTATCTAGTCCTACAATTTTTGACCAAATCACATAATTTGGGTATCAAAAATTCCGGGACGATGAGGGGCATAAAAGTTGTATACAGAATTTGGCAAAAATTTACGGTTCCCCGGAAATTTGCCAAAAACTTTCCTATTCATTTTGAATGAAAAAAAAAACGCACGCTGCACAGCCCGAACCGTTTGACCGATCGGCACCGTTCAAATATCGGCACGACCGGAATTTTCGCGCAACGATGCGAATTTTTCAAACGGACCCGAAAAATTTTCCCTTCGCCCGTAAACGGCAATTTTCCGGAAAAAAAAAAAAGTTTCAAAATGTATCTAGTCCTACAATTTTTGACCAAATCACACAATTTGGGCATCAAAAATTCCGGGACGGTGAGGGGCATAAAAGTTGTATACAGAATTTGGAAAAAAATTACGCTTCCTCGGAAATTTGCCAAAAACTATCCCATTCATTTCGAATGGGAAAAGTCCCATTCACTTCCAATGGGATTTCCAATGGAATTTACATTGCATTGATGCCATTGACGGCCATGCATGTCGAATCTACTGATGCCAATGTACTTGGATTCAATTGACTATATGGATGTCGATGCCATTGACGGCCATGGACGTCCAAAATTTTTCCCATTCATTTTCAATGGGGAAAAAACTAAATTTCCCCAAATCAACAGAAAATGACCAGATATCAATAGGACGTGTCCCCCAAACTTCCCCAATTCCATTGACGCTTATGAAGGGTGCCGCCATTGACTTCCATGGACGTCCAAAATTTTTCCCATTCATTTTCAATGGGGAAAAAACTAAATTTCTCCAAATCAACAGAAAATGACCAGATATCAATAGGACGTATACCCCAAACGTCCCCAACTCCATTGACGCTTATGAAGGGTG
The DNA here is from genome assembly GCF_030265065.1 of Corythoichthys intestinalis. Taxonomy (NCBI): domain Eukaryota; kingdom Metazoa; phylum Chordata; class Actinopteri; order Syngnathiformes; family Syngnathidae; genus Corythoichthys; species Corythoichthys intestinalis. Next base: position 21,057,754 of record NC_080403.1, on the reverse strand, counting down.
CTGCCATTGACGTCCATGGACGTCCAAAATTTTTCCCATTCATTTTCAATGGGAAATTTTTTTTTTCCCCAAATCAACAGAAAATGACTAGATATCAATAGGACGTGTCCCCCAAATGTCCCCGATTGCATTGCTGCTTATGGAGGGTGATGCCATTGGCGTCCACGGACGTCCAAACTTCCCATTAATTTCCAATGGCGTTTCTTCATGTTTGTTCATTCTATTGATGCCAATGTATTTGGATTCCATTGACGCTTATGTAAGTTGATACCATTGACGTCCATGGACGTCCAAAATTTTTCCCATTCATTTTCAATGGGAATTTTTTTTTTTTCCCCAAATCAACAGAAAATGACTAGATATCAATAGGACGTGTCCCCCAAATGTCCCCGATTGCATTGCCTCTTATGGAGGGTGATGCCATTGACGTCCACGGACGTCCAAACTTCCCATTCATTTCCAATGGCATTTCTTCATGTTTGTTCATTCTATTGATGCCAATGTACTTGGTATCCATTGACGCTTATTTAAGTTGATACCATTGACGTCCATGGACGTCCAAATTTCCCATTCATTTCTAATGGCATTTAATTATGTTTTTTCATTTTATTGATGCCAATGTACTTGGATTCCATTGACGCCTATGTAAGTTGATACCATTGACGTCCATGGACGTCCAAAATTTTTCCCATTCATTTTCAATGGGAATTTATGGGACGTCGGCGTCATCCGCACGTTGGACTTCGTCGACTGGACGTCGGCGTCATCCGCATGTTGGACGTCGGCGACGTTTGCTAGTTGGACGTCATCACCGTCCGCTCATTGGACGTCGGCGCCGTCCGCTCGTTGGAAGTCGGCGCCGTCTTTATGTTGGATGTCGGCAGCGTCAGCACTTTGGACGTCGGCAGCGACAGCAATTAGGACGTCGGTGACGTCCGCTCGTTGGACGTCGCCAAACTTTGGACGTCGGCGTCGTCCACTCTTTTGACATCGTCACCATCCGCTCGTTGGACGTAAGACGGCGCATTCTGCACTTTTGACGTTTGCTTGTTGAACGTCGTCATTGTCCCACGTTGGACGTCGGCACCGTCCGCTCGATGGACGTCGGCAGCGTCAGCACTTTGGACGTCGGTGACGTCCGCTCGTTGGACGGCGCATTCTGCACTTTTGACGTTTGCTTGTTGAACGTCGTCACTGTTCCACGTGAGATGTCGGCACCGTCCTCTCGATGGACGTCGGCGTCATCTGCTCTTTTGACGTCTTGGACGTCGGCGTCGTCCACTCTTTTGACATCGTCACCATCCGCTCGTTGGACGTAAGATGGCGCATTCTGCACTTTTGACGTTTGCTTGTTGAACGTCGTCATTGTCCCACGTTGGACGTCGGCAGCGTCAGCACTTTGGACGTCGGTGACGTCCGCTCGTTGGACGTCGGCGCCGTCAGCAGTTTGGAAGTCGGTGATGTCCGCTCGTTGGACGGCGCATTCTGCACTTTGGACGTCGGTGACGTCCGCTCGTTAGACGGCGCATTCTGCACTTTTGACGTTTGCTTGTTGAACGTCGTCACTGTTCCACGTGAGATGTCGGCACCGTGCGCTCGATGGACGTCGGCGTCATCTGCTCTTTTGAGGTCTTGGACGTCGGTGACGTCCGCTCGTTGGACATCGTATTCTGCACTTTTGACTTTTGCTTGTTGAACGTTGTCACTGTCCCACATGGGATGTCGGCGTCATCTGCTCTTTTGACGTCGGCCTCTCACGCTAACTTTTGACGTCGGCGCCGTTTGCTCGTTGGACGTCGTCACCATCCGTTTGTTGATCGTCGGGGACGTCGGCGTCATCTGCTCTTTTGACGTCTTGGACATCGCATTCTGCACTTTTGACGTTTGCTTGTTGAACGTTGTCACTGTCCCACGTGGGATGTCGGCATCATCTGCTCTTTTGACGTCGGTGACGTCAGCCTCTCGCGCTAACTTTTGACGTCGCCGCCGTTTGCTCGTTGGACGTCGTCACCATCCGTTCGTTGATCGTCGGCGCCGTCCTCTCGATGGACGTTGGCGTCATCCGCTCTTTTGACGTCGGCGACGTCCAATCCACTCTGAGGTATACGCATAAAGTAGGAAACTGACCGGGGATCGAACCACCATCCTCTCGTACCAAGGTCAGCGATATTAACACTGAGCTATCCATCTGCTAAATGCAGTGTTGTGTGATATGTATATAAAGTTATCATGTATGTGATACAGGCATTGACAAAAGCTAACTTGGTATTGACAGAGGTTCGATCCTACGACCTCCCGCATCAAAGTCATTTTCAATTGGAATTTTTTTTTTTTCCAAAAATCAAAAGAAAATGACTAGATATCAATAGGACGTGTCCCCCAAACTTCCCCAATTCCATTTACACTTATGGAGGGTGATGCCATTGACGTCCATGGACGTCCAAATTTCCCATTTATTTTTAATTATGTTTTTTCATTCTATTGATGCCAATGTACTTGGATTCCATTGTAAGTTGATACCATTGACGTCAATGGACGTCCAAAATTTTTCCCATTCATTTTCAATGGGAATTTTTTTTCCCCCCAAATCAACAAAAAAACGACCTGATATCAAAAGGACGTGTCCCCCAAACTAGTCCAATTCCATTGACGCTTATGAAGGGCGCCGCCATTGACGGCCATGTACGTCCAAATTTCCCATTCATTTCTAATGCCATTTAATTATGTTTTTTCATTCTATTGATGCAAATGTACTTGGATTCTATTGACGCTTATGTAAGTTGATACCATTGACGTCCATGGACGTCCAAAATTTTTCCCATTCATTTTCAATGGGAATTTTTTTTTTTTCCCCAAATCAACAGAAAATGACTAGATATCAATAGGACGTGTCCCCCAAATGTCCCCGATTGCATTGCTGCTTATGGAGGGTGATGCCATTGACGTTCATGGACGTCCAAACTTCCCATTCATTTCCAATGGCATTTCTTCATGTTTGTTCATTCTATTGATGCCAATGTACTTGGATTCCATTGACACTTATGTAAGTTGATACCATTGACGTCCATGGACGTCCAAAATTTTTCCCATTCATTTTCAATGGGAATTTTTTTTCCCCCCCAAATCAACAAAAAATGACTACATATCATTAGGACGTGTCCCCCAAATGTCCCCGATTGCATTGACGCTTATGGAGGGTGCTGCCATTGACGGACATGGACGTCCAATTCTCCCAATCTTTTCTCATGGCTTTTACTTTGTTTAGTGCCATTGACTGGCATTATGGTCCATTCTATTGATAGACCTGAGTGGGGCTAAGATCTGTATCTCCACAGAGGAAAGACCAAGGTGTGTAATTTCTCCCGAAATTGCAGTTTCTAGTTGTTCTTATTATTACCTTGGTCTTTCTGAAAGAAAGAACAAGGTTATGTTATTCTACAACTTTATTATTATTATTATTATGCAATGGTTTCTCCGCGTTTTTTCGGCGCGCCGCGCAGCCCGAACCGTACCACCGATCGGCACCGTTCAAGTATCGACACGACCGGAATTTTCGCGCGACGATGGGAATTTTTCAAACGACCCCGAAAAATTTTTCGTTCGCCCGTAAACGGCAATTTTCCGATTTTTTACAACTTTTTCAAAACGCTACTTGTCCTACAATTTTTGACCAAATCACATAATTTGGACATCAAAAATTCCGGGACGGTGGGGGGCATAAAGATTGTATACAGAATTTGGAAAAAATTTACGGTTCTCCGGATATTTGCCAAAAACTATCCCATTCATTTCCAATGGGAAAAGTTCCCATTCACTTTCAATAGTATTTCCAATGGACTTTACATTGCATTGATGCCATTGACGGCCATGCATGTCGAATCTATTGATGCCAATGTACTTGGATTCATTTGACTATATGGATGTCGATGCCATTGACGGCCATGGACGTCCAAAATTTTTCCCATTCATTTTCAATGGGGAAAAAACTAAATTTCCCCAAATCAACAGAAAATGACCAGATATTAATAGGACGTATACCCCAAACGTCCCCAACTCCATTGACGCTTATGGGGGGTGCTGCCATTGACGTCCATGGACGTCCAAAAATTTTCCCATTCATTTTCAATGGGGAAAAAACTAAATTTCCCCAAATCATCAGAAAATGACCAGTTATCAATAGTACGTCTCCCCCAAACGTTCCGAACTCCATTGACGCTTATAGGGGGTGCTGCCATTGACGTCCATGGACGTCCAAAAATTTTCCCATTCATTTTCAATGGGGAAAAAACTAAATTTCCCCAAATCAACAGAAAATGACCAGATATTAATAGGACGTATACCCCAAACGTCCCCAATTCCATTTACGCTTATGGAGGGTGATGCCATTGACGTTCATGGACGTCCAAACGTCCCATTCATTTCCAATGGCATTTCTTCATGTTTGTTCATTCTATTGATGCCAATGTACTTGGATTCCATTGACGCCTATGTAAGTTGATACCATTGACGTCCATGGACGTCCAAAATTTTTCCCATTCATTTTCAATGGGAATTTTTTTTTTTTCCCCAAAATCAACAAAAAATGACTAGATATCATTAGGACGTGTCCCCCAAATGTCCCCGATTGCATTGCCGCTTATGGAGGGTGATGCCATTGACGTCCATGGACGTCCAAAATTTCCATTCATTTCCAATGGCATTTCTTCATGTTTGTTCATTCTATTGATGCCAATGTACTTGGATTCCATTGACGCTTATGTAAGTTGATACCATTGACGTCCATGGACGTCCAAAATTTTTCCCATTCATTTTCAATGGGAATTTTTTTTTTTTTCCCCAAATCAACAGAAAATGACTGGATATCATTAGGACGTGTCCCCCAAATGTCCCCGATTGCATTGCCGCTTACGGAGGGTGATGCCATTGACGTTCATGGACGTCCAAACTTCCCATTTATTTCCAATGGCATTTCTTCATGTTTGTTCATTCTATTGATGCCAATGTACTTGGATTCCATTGACGCTTATGTAAGTTGATACCATTGACGTCCATGGACGTCCAAAATTTTTCCCATTCATTTTCAATGGGAATTTTTTTTTTTTTCCCCAAATCAACAGAAAATGACTAGATATCAATAGGACGTTTCCCCCAAATGTGCCCGATTGCATTGCTGCTTATGGAGGGTGATGCCATTGACGTCCACGGACGTCCAAACTTCCCATTCATTTCCAATGGCATTTCTTCATGTTTGTTCATTCTATTGATGCCAATGTACTTGGATTCCATTGACGCTTATGTAAGTTGATACCATTGACGTCCATGGACGTCCAAAATTTTTCCCATTCATTTTCAATGGGAAATTTTTTTTTTTCCTCAAATCAACAGAAAATGACTAGATATCATTAGGACGTGTCCCCCAAATGTCCCCGATTGCATTGCCGCTTATGGGGGGTGATGCCATTGACGTCCATGGACGTCCAAACTTCCCATTCATTTCCAAAGGCATTTCTTCATGTTTGTTCATTCTATTGATGCCAATGTACTTGGATTCCATTGACGCTTATGTAAGTTGATACCATTGACGTCCATGGACGTCCAAAATTTTTCCCATTCATTTTCAATGGGATTTTTTTTTTTTCCCAAATCAACAGAAAATGACTAGATATCATTAGGACGTGTCCCCCAAATGTCCCCGATTGCATTGCCGCTTATGGAGGGTGATGCCATTGACGTTCATGGACGTCCAAACTTCCCATTCATTTCCAATGGCATTTCTTCATGTTTGTTCATTTTATTGATGCCAATGTACTTGGATTCCATTGACGCTTATGTAAGTTGATACCATTGACGTCCATGGACGTCCAAAATTTTTCCCATTCATTTTCAATGGGAAATTTTTTTTTTTTCCCAAATCAACAGAAAATGACTACATATCAATAGGACGTGTCCCCCAAACTTCCCCGATTCCATTAACAATTATGGAGGGTGCTGCCATTGACGGACATGGACGTCCAATTCTCCCAATCTTTTCTAATGGCTTTAACTTTGTTTAGTGCCAATGACTGGCATTATGGTCCATTCTATTGATAGACCTGAGTGGGGCTAAGATTTGTATCTCCACAGAGGAAAGACCAAGGTGTGTAATTTCTCCCGAAATTGCAGTTTCTAGTTATTATTATTCAATAATTCTCCGCGTTTTTTTGAGCCAACGCACAGCCCAAACCGTAGCACCGATCGGCACCGTTGAAGTATCGGCACGACCGGATTTTTCGCGTGACGATGGGAATTTTTCAAACCGCCACGAAAAATTTTCCGTTCGCCCGTAAACGGCAATTTTCCGAAAAATAAAAAAAGTTTAAAAATGTATCTAGTCCTACAATTTTTGACCAAATCACATAATTTGGGCATCAAAAATTCCAGGACGGTGAGGGGCATAAAAGTTGTATACAGAATTTGGCAAAAATTTACGGTTCCCCGGAAATTTGCCAAAAACTTTCCTATTCATTTTGAATGGAAAAAAACCGCGCGCTTCACAGCCCGAACCGTTAGACCGATCGGCACCGTTCAAGTATCGGCACGACCGGAATTTTCGCGTGACACAGGAAACTTTACAAATGGCCCCGAAAATTTTTCCGTTCGTCCGTAAACGGCAATTTTCCGTGAAAAAAAAAAAAGTTTCAAAATGTATCTAGTCCTACAATTTTTGACCAAATCACATAATTTGGGCATCAAAAATTCCGGGACGGTGAGGGGCATAAAAGTTGTATACAGAATTTGGAAAAAAATTACGCTTCCTCGGAAATTTGCCAAAAACTATCCCATTCATTTCGAATGGGAAAAGTCCCATTCACTTCCAATGGGATTTCCAATGGAATTTACATTGCATTGATGCCATTGACGGCCATGCATGTCGAATCTACTGATGCCAATGTACTTGGATTCAATTGACTATATGGATGTCGATGCCATTGACTGCCATGGACGTCCAAAATTTTTCCCATTCATTTTCAATGGGGAAAAAACAAAATTACCCCAAATCAACAGAAAATGACCAGATATCAATAGGACGTGTCCCCCAAACTTCCCCAATTCCATTGACGCTTATGAAGGGTGCCGCCATTGACTTACATGGACGTCCAAAATTTTTCCCATTCATTTTCAATGGGGAAAAAACTACATTTCTCCAAATCAACAGAAAATGACCAGATATCAATAGGACGTATATCCCAAACGTCCCCAATTCCATTGACGCTTATGGGGGGTGCTGCCATTGACGTCCATGGACGTCCAAAATTTTACCCATTCATTTTCAATGGGAAATTTTTTTTTTTCCCCAAATCAACAGAAAATGACTAGATATCAATAGGACCTGTCCCCCAAATGTCCCCGATTGCATTGCCGCTTATGGAGGGTGATGCCATTGACGTCCAGGGACGTCCAAACTTCCCATTAATTTCCAATGGCATTTCTTCATGTTTGTTCATTCTTTTGATGCCAATGTACTTGGATTCCATTGACGCTTATGTAAGTTGATACCATTGACGTCCATGGACGTCCAAAATTTTTCCCATTCATTTTCAATGGGAATTTTTTTTTTTTTTTCCCCAAATCAACAGAAAATGACTAGATATCAATAGGACGTTTCCCCCAAATGTGCCCGATTGCATTGCTGCTTATGGAGGGTGATGCCATTGACGTCCACGGACGTCCAAACTTCCCATTAATTTCCAATGGCATTTCTTCATGTTTGTTCATTCTATTGATGCCAATGTACTTGGATTCCATTGACGCTTATGTAAGTTGATACCATTGACGTCCATGTACGTCCAAAATTTTTCCCATTCATTTTCAATGGGAATTTTTTTTTTTCCCCAAATCAACAGAAAATGACTAGATATCATTAGGACGTGTCCCCCAAATGTCCCCGATTGCATTGCCGCTTATGGGGGGTGATGCCATTGACGTCCATGGACGTCCAAACTTCCCATTCATTTCCAAAGGCATTTCTTCATGTTTGTTCATTCTATTGATGCCAATGTACTTGGATTCCATTGACGCTTATGTAAGTTGATACCATTGACGTCCATGGACGTCCAAAATTTTTCCCATTCATTTTCAATGGGATTTTTTTTTTTTTCCCAAATCAACAGAAAATGACTAGATATCATTAGGACGTGTCCCCCAAATGTCCCCGATTGCATTGCCGCTTATGGAGGGTGATGCCATTGACGTTCATGGACGTCCAAACTTCCCATTCATTTCCAATGGCATTTCTTCATGTTTGTTCATTTTATTGATGCCAATGTACTTGGATTCCATTGACGCTTATGTAAGTTGATACCATTGACGTCCATGGACGTCCAAAATTTTTCCCATTCATTTTCAATGGGAAATTTTTTTTTTTTCCCAAATCAACAGAAAATGACTAGATATCAATAGGACGTGTCCCCCAAATGTCCCCGATTGCATTGCCTCTTATGGAGGGTGATGCCATTGACGGCCACGGACGTCCAAACTTCCCATTCATTTCCAATGGCATTTCTTCATGTTTGTTCATTCTATTGATGCCAATGTACTTGGATTCCATTGACGCTTATGTAAATTGATACCATTGACGTCCATGGACGTCCAAAATTTTTCCCATTCATTTTCAATGGGAATTTTTTTTTTTTCCCCAAATCAACAGAAAATGACTAGATATCATTAGGACTTGTCCCCCAAATGTCCCCGATTGCATTGCCGCTTATGGGGGGTGATGCCATTGACGTCCATGGACGTCCAAACTTCCCAATCATTTCCAAAGCCATTTCTTCATGTTTGTTCATTCTATTGATGCCAATGTACTTGGATTCCATTGACGCTTATGTAAGTTGATACCATTGACGTCCATGGACGTCCACAATTTTTCCCATTCATTTTCAATGGGATTTTTTTTTTTTTCCCAAATCAACAGAAAATGACTAGATATCATTAGGACGTGTCCCCCAAATGTCCCCGATTGCATTGCCGCTTATGGAGGGTGATGCCATTGACGTTCATGGACGTCCAAACTTCCCATTCATTTCCAATGGCATTTCTTCATGTTTGTTCATTTTATTGATGCCAATGTACTTGGATTCCATTGACGCTTATGTAAGTTGATACCATTGACGTCCATGGACGTCCAAAATTTTTCCCATTCATTTTCAATGGGAATTTTTTTTTTTTCCCCAAATCAACAGAAAATGACTAGATATCATTAGGACGTGTCCCCCAAATGTCCCTGATTGGATTGCCGCTTATGGAGGGTGATGCCATTGACGTCCATGGACGTCCAATTCTCCCAATCTTTTCTAATGGCTTTTACTTTGTTTAGTGCCATTGACTGGCATTATGGTCCATTCTATTGATAGACCTGAGTGGGGCTAAGATCTGTATCTCCACAGAGGAAAGACCAAGGTGTGTAATTTCTCCCGAAATTGCAGTTTCTAGTTACCTGGTCTTTCCTTTGGAAAGATCAGGTAGTGAGATTCTACGGCCTCCCCCCTATATGTTATTCTGTTTTTTTTTTTTGAATGGGAATCCTTCGTCCCGCCGCGCAGCCCAAACCGTAGCACCGATCAGCACCGTTCAAGTATCGGCACGACCGGAATTCTCACGCGACGATGGGAATTTTTCAAACGGCCCCGAAAATTTTTCGGTTCGTCCGTAAACGGCAATTTTCCGGAAAAAACAAGCAATTTTCAAAATGTATCTAGTCCTACAATTTTTTACCAAATTACATAATTTAGGTATCAAAAATTCCGGGACGGTGAGGGGCATAAAAGTTGTATACAGAATTTGGAAAAAATTTACGGTTCCCCAGAAATTTGACAAAAACTTGCCCATTCATTTTTAATGAGAAAAAAAAAGTTTCAAAATGTATCTAGTCCTACAATTTTTCACTAAATCACACAATTTGGGCATCAAAAATTCCAGGACAGGGAGGGGAATAAAGGTTATTAATACAATTTGGAAAAAATATACGGTTCCCCGGAAATTTGCCAAAAACCTGCCCATTCATTTTTAATGGGAAAAAAAGACAACTTTCAAACTGTTACAAGTCCGTCAATTTTTGACGAAAACACACAAGATGTGCGTCAAAAATTCCGGGATGGCGAGGGGCATAAAAATGACAACGGTAAATTTTTTGATAAAATGTACGGTTTCCCGGCAATTTGCCAAAAACTGGCCCATTCATTTTTAATGGGAAACAAAGAAAAGTTTCAAAATGTATCTAGTCCTTCAATTTTTGACCAAATCACATAATTTGGGCATCAAAAATTCCGTGACGGTGAGGGGCATAAAAGTTGTATACAGAATTCTGATAAAAATTACGGTCCCCCGGAAATTTGCCCAAAACTGTCCCATTCATTTTTTCTAATGGGAACATTTCCCATTCACTTACAATGGGATTTCCAATTGAATTTTTTTTTACATTGCATTGATGCCATTGACGGCCACGCATGTCGAATCTATTGATGCCAATGTACTTGGATTCAATTGACTTTATGGATGTCGATGCCATTGACGGCCATGGACGTCCAAAATGTTTCCCATTCATTTTCAATGGGGAAAAAACTAAATTTCCCCAAATCAACAGATAATGACCAGATATCAATAGGACCTGTCCCCCAAACATCCCTGACTCCATTGACGCTTATAGGGGGTGCTGCCATTGACGTCCATGGACGTCCAAAATTTTTCCCATTCATTTTCAATGGGAATTTTTTTTTTTTCCCCAAATCAACAGAAAATGACTAGATATCATTAGGACGTGTCCCCCAAATGTCCCCAACTGCATTGCTGCTTATGGAGGGTGATGCCATTGACGTTCATGGACGTCCAAACTTCCCATTCATTTCCAATGGCATTTCTTCATGTTTGTTCATTTTATTGATGCCAATGTACTTGGATTCCATTGACGCTTATGTAAGTTGATACCATTGACGTCCATGGACGTTCAAAACTTTTCCCATTCATTTTCAATGGGAATCCCCCCCGCCCCAATCAACAGAAAATGACTAGATATCAAAAGGACGTGTACCCCAAATGTCCCCGGTTGCATTGCCGCTTATGGAGGGTGATGCCATTGATGTTCATGGACGTCCAAACTTCCCATTCATTTCCAATGGCATTTCTTCATGTTTGTTCATTGTATTGATGCCAATGTAATGGATTCCATTGACGCTTATGTAAGTTGATACCATTGACATCCATGGACGTCCAAAATTTTTCCCATTCATTTTCAATGGGAAATTTTTTTCCCCCCCAAAATCAACAGAAAATGACTAGATATCAAAAGGACGTGTACCCCAAATGTCCCCGATTGCATTGCCGCTTATGGAGGGTGATGCCATTGACGTTCATGGACGTCCAAACTTCCCATTCATTTCCAATGGCATTTCTTCATGTTTGTTCATTCAATTGATGCCAATGTACTTGGATTCCATTGACGCTTATGTAAGTTGATACCATTGACATCCATGGACGTCCAAAATTTTTCCCATTCATTTTCAATGGGAAATTTTTTCCCCCCCAAAATCAACAGAAAATGACTAGATATCAGTAGGACGTGTCTCCCAAATGTCCCCGATTGCATTGCCGCTTATGGAGGGTGATGCCATTGACGTCCATGGACTTCCAAACTTCCCATTCATTTCCAATGGCATTTCTTCATGTTTGTTCATTCTAGTGATGCCAATTTACTTGGTATCCATTGACGCTTATGTAAGTTGATACCATTGACGTCCATGGATGTCCAAAAATTTTCCCATTCATTTTCAATGGGAATTTTTTTTTCCCTAAATCAACAGGAAATGACCAGATATCAATAGGACGTGTACCCCAAATGTCCCCGATTGCATTGACGCTTATGGAGGGTGCTGCCATTGACGGCCATGGATGTCCAAATTTCCCATTAATTTCTAATGGCATTTAATTTGTTTAATGCCATTGATAGGCATGTTTGTCCATTCTAGTGATAGCCTTGGGCGGGGCTACGATCTGTATAGCCACACAGGAAAGACCAGGTGTAATTTCTCCCGAAATTGCAGTTTCTAGTTTATTATTATTATTCATCTTATTCTCCGCGTTTTTTTGAGCCAACGCACAGCCCAAACCGTAGCACCGATCGGCACCGTTCAAGTATCGGCACGACCGGATTTTTCGTGTGACGATGGGAATTTTTCAAACCGCCACGAAAAATTTTCCGTTCGCCCGTAAACGGCAATTTTCCGAAAAATAAAAAAAGTTTAAAAATGTATCTAGTCCTACAATTTTTGACCAAATCACATAATTTGGGCATCAAAAATTCCGGGACGGTGAGGGGCATAAAAGTTGTATACAGAATTTGGCAAAAATTTACGGTTCCCCGGAAATTTGCCAAAAACTTTCCTATTCATTTTGAATGGAAAAAAAACGCGCGCTTCACAGCCCGAACCGTTAGACCGATCGGCACCGTTCAAGTATCGGCACGACCGGAATTTTCGCGTGACACAGGAAACTTTACAAATGGCCCCGAAAATTTTTCCGTTCGTCCGTAAACGGCAATTTTCCGTGAAAAAAAAAAAAGTTTCAAAATGTATCTAGTCCTACAATTTTTGACCAAATCACATAATTTGGGCATCAAAAATTCCGGGACGGTGAGGGGCATAAAAGTTGTATACAGAATTTGGAAAAAAATTACGCTTCCTCGGAAATTTGCCAAAAACTATCCCATTCATTTCGAATGGGAAAAGTCCCATTCACTTCCAATGGGATTTCCAATGGAATTTACATTGCATTGATGCCATTGACGGCCATGCATGTCGAATCTACTGATGCCAATGTACTTGGATTCAACTGACTATATAGATGTCGATGCCATTGACTGCCATGGACGTCCAAAATTTTTCCCATTCATTTTCAATGGGGAAAAAACAAAATTACCCCAAATCAACAGAAAATGACCAGATATCAATAGGACGTGTCCCCCAAACTTCCCCAATTCCATTGACGCTTATGAAGGGTGCCGCCATTGACTTACATGGACGTCCAAAATTTTTCCCATTCATTTTCAATGGGGAAAAAACTAAATTTCTCCAAATCAACAGAAAATGACCAGATATCAATAGGACGTATATCCCAAACGTCCCCAATTCCATTGACGCTTATGGGGGGTGCTGCCATTGACGTCCATGGACGTCCAAATTTTTACCCATTCATTTTCAATGGGAAATTTTTTTTTTTCCCCAAATCAACAGAAAATGACTAGATATCAATAGGACCTGTCCCCCAAATGTCCCCGATTGCATTGCTACTTATGGAGGGTGATGCCATTGACGTCCAGGGACGTCCAAACTTCCCATTCATTACCAATGGCATTTCTTCATGTTTGTTCATTCTTTTGATGCCAATGTACTTGGATTCCATTGACGGTTATGTAAGTTGATACCATTGACGTCCATGGACGTCCAAAATTTTTCCCATTCATTTTCAATGGGAATTTTTTTTTTTTCCCCAAATCAACAGAAAATGACTAGATATCATTAGGACGTGTCCCCCAAATGTCCCCGATTGCATTACCGCTTATGGGGGGTGATGCCATTGACGTCCATGGACGTCCAAACTTCCCAATCATTTCCAAAGCCATTTCTTCATGTTTGTTCATTTTATTGATGCCAATGTACTTGGATTCCATTGACGCTTATGTAAGTTGATACCATTGACGTCCATGGACGTCCAAAATTTTTCCCATTCATTTTCAATGGGATTTTTTTTTTTTTTTCCCAAATCAACAGAAAATGACTAGATATCATTAGGACGTTTCCCCCAAATGTCCCCGATTGCATTGCCGCTTATGGAGGGTGATGCCATTGACGTTCATGGACGTCTAAACTTCCCATTCATTTCCAATGGCATTTCTTCATGTTTGTTCATTTTATTGATGCCAATGTACTTGGATTCCATTGACGCTTATGTAAGTTGATACCATTGACGTCCATGGACGTCCAAAATTTTTCCCATTCATTTTCAATGGGAAATTTTTTTTTTTCCCCAAATCAACAGAAAATGACTAGATATCAATAGGACCTGTCCCCCAAATGTCCCCAATTGCATTGCTACTTATGGAGGGTGATGCCATTGACGTCCAGGGACGTCCAAACTTCCCATTCATTTCCAATGGCATTTCTTCATGTTTGTTCATTCTTTTGATGCCAATGTACTTGGATTCCATTGACGGTTATGTAAGTTGATACCATTGACGTCCATGGACGTCCAAAATTTTTCCCATTCATTTTCAATGGGAATTTTTTTTTTTTCCCCAAATCAACAGAAAATGACTAGATATCATTAGGACGTGTCCCCCAAATGTCCCCGATTGCATTACCGCTTATGGGGGGTGATGCCATTGACGTCCATGGACGTCCAAACTTCCCAATCATTTCCAAAGCCATTTCTTCATGTTTGTTCATTTTATTGATGCCAATGTACTTGGATTCCATTGACGCTTATGTAAGTTGATACCATTGACGTCCATGGACGTCCAAAATTTTTCCCATTCATTTTCAATGGGATTTTTTTTTTTTTTTCCCAAATCAACAGAAAATGACTAGATATCATTAGGACGTTTCCCCCAAATGTCCCCGATTGCATTGCCGCTTATGGAGGGTGATGCCATTGACGTTCATGGACGTCTAAACTTCCCATTCATTTACAATGGCATTTCTTCATGTTTGTTCATTTTATTGATGCCAATGTACTTGGATTCCATTGACGCTTATGTAAGTTGATACCATTGACGTCCATGGACGTCCAAAATTTTTCCCATTCATTTTCAATGGGAAATTTTTTTTTTTCCCCAAATCAACAGAAAATGACTAGATATCAAGAGGACCTGTCCCCCAAATGTCCCCGATTGCATTGCTACTTATGGAGGGTGATGCCATTGACGTCCAGGGACGTCCAAACTTCCCATTCATTTCCAATGGCATTTCTTCATGTTTGTTCATTCTTTTGATGCCAATGTACTTGGATTCCATTGACGGTTATGTAAGTTGATACCATTGACGTCCATGGACGTCCAAAATTTTTCCCATTCATTTTCAATGGGAATTTTTTTTTTTTCCCCAAATCAACAGAAAATGACTAGATATCATTAGGACGTGTCCCCCAAATGTCCCCGATTGCATTACCGCTTATGGGGGGTGATGCCATTGACGTCCATGGACGTCCAAACTTCCCAATCATTTCCAAAGCCATTTCTTCATGTTTGTTCATTTTATTGATGCCAATGTACTTGGATTCCATTGACGCTTATGTAAGTTGATACCATTGACGTCCATGGACGTCCAAAATTTTTCCCATTCATTTTCAATGGGATTTTTTTTTTTTTTTCCCAAATCAACAGAAAATGACTAGATATCATTAGGACGTGTCCCCCAAATGTCCCCGATTGCATTACCGCTTATGGGGGGTGATGCCATTGACGTCCATGGACGTCCAAACTTCCCAATCATTTCCAAAGCCATTTCTTCATGTTTGTTCATTTTATTGATGCCAATGTACTTGGATTCCATTGACGCTTATGTAAGTTGATACCATTGACGTCCATGGACGTCCAAAATTTTTCCCATTCATTTTCAATGGGATTTTTTTTTTTTTTTCCCAAATCAACAGAAAATGACTAGATATCATTAGGACGTTTCCCCCAAATGTCCCCGATTGCATTGCCGCTTATGGAGGGTGATGCCATTGACGTTCATGGACGTCTAAACTTCCCATTCATTTCCAATGGCATTTCTTCATGTTTGTTCATTTTATTGATGCCAATGTACTTGGATTCCATTGACGCTTATGTAAGTTGATACCATTGACGTCCATGGACGTCCAAAATTTTTCCCATTCATTTTCAATGGGAATTTTTTTTTTTTCCCCAAATCAACAGAAAATGACTAGATATCATTAGGACGTGTCCCCCAAACTTCCCCGATTCCATTAACAATTATGAAAGGTGCCGCCATTGACGTCCATGGACGTCCAATTCTCCCATTCATTTCTAACGGCTTTTACTTTGTTTTTTGCCAATGACTGGCATTATGATCCATTCTATTGATAGACCTGAGTGGGGCTAAGATCTGTGTCTCCACAGAGGAAAGACCAAGGTGTGTAATTTCTCCCGAAATTGCAGTTTCTAGTTATTATTATTATTTATTCATCTTATTCTCCGCGTTTTTTTGAGCCAACGCACAGCCCAAACCGTAGCCCCGATCGGCACCGTTCAAGTATCGGCATGACCGGAATTATCGCGTGACGATGGGAATTTTTCAAAACGCCACGAAAAATTTTCCGTTCGCCCGTAAACGGCAATTTTCCGAAAAAAAAAAAAGTTTAAAAATGTATCTAGTCCTACAATTTTTGACCAAATCACATAATTTGGGTATCAAAAATTCCGGGACGGTGAGGGGCATAAAAGTTGTATACAGAATTTGGAAAAAATTTACGGTTCCCCGGAAATTTGCCAAAAACTCTCCCATTCATTTCTAATGGGAAAAGTTCCCATTCACTTCAATGGGATTTCAATGGAATTTACATTGCATTGATGCCATTGACGGCCATGCATGTCGAATCTATTGATGCCAATGTACTTGGATTCAATTGGCTATATGGATGTCGATGCCATTGACTGCCATGGACGTCCAAAATTTTTCCCATTCATTTTCAATGGGGAAAAAACTACATTTCCCCAAATCAACAGAAAATGACCAGATATCAATAGGACGTGTCCCCCAAACTTCCCCAATTCCATTTACGCTTATGGAGGGTGATGCCAATGACGTCCATGGACGTCCAAAATTTTACCCATTCATTTTCAATGGGAATTTTTTTTTTTTCCCCAAATCAACAGAAAATGACTAGATATCATTAGGACGTGTCCCCCAAATGTCCCCGATTGCATTGCCGCTTATGGAGGGTAATGCCATTGACGTCCATGGACGTCCAAAATTTTACCCATTCATTTTCAATGGGAATTTTTTTTTTTCCCCAAATCAACAGAAAATGACTAGATATCAATAGGACGTGTCCCCCAAATGTCCCCAATTGCATTACTGCTTATGGAGGGTGATGCCATTGACGTCCAGGGACGTCCAAACTTCCCATTTATTCCAATGGCATTTCTTCATGTTTGTTCATTCTATTGATGCCAATGTACTTAGATTCCATTGACGCTTATGTAAGTTGATACCATTGACGTCCATAGACGTCCAAAATTTTTCCCATTCATTTTCAATGGGAAATTTTTTTTTTTCCCCAAATCAACAGAAAATGACTAGATATCATTAGGACGTGTCCCCCAAATGTCCCCGATTGCATTGCCGCTTATGGAGGGTGATGCCATTGACGTCCAGGGACGTCCAAACTTCCCATTAAATCCCAATGGCATTTCTTCATGTTTGTTCATTCTATTGATGCCAATGTACTTGGATTCCATTGACGCTTATGTAAGTTGATACCATTGATGTCCATGGACGTCCAAAATTTTTCCCATTCATTTTCAATGGGAATTTTTTTTTTTTCCCCAAATCAACAGAAAATGACTAGATATCAATAGGACGTGTCCCCCAAATGTCCCCGATTGCATTGCCTCTTATGGAGGGTGATGCCATTGACGGCCACGGACGTCCAAACTTCCCATTCATTTCCAATGGCATTTCTTCATGTTTGTTCATTCTATTGATGCCAATGTACTTGGATTCCATTGACGCTTATGTAAGTTGATACCATTGACATCCATGGACGTCCAAAATTTTTCCCATTCATTTTCAATGGGAATTTTTTTTTTTTCCCCAAATCAACAGAAAATGACTAGATATCAATAGGACGTGTCCCCCAAATGTCCCCGATTGGATTGCCGCTTATGGAGGGTGATGCCATTGACGGCCATGGACGTCCAATTCTCCCAATCTTTTCTAATGGCTTTTACTTTGTTTAGTGCCATTGACTGGCATTATGGTCCATTCTATTGATAGACCTGAGTGGGGCTAAGATCTGTATCTCCACAGAGGAAAGACCAAGGTGTGTAATTTCTCCCGAAATTGCAGTTTCTAGTTACCTTGGTCTTTCCAAGGGAAAGAACAAGGTTATGTTATTGTACAACTTTATTGTACTTCTTTATTACCTTGGTCTTTCTGAAGGAAAGAACAAGGTTATGTTGTTGTGCAACTTTATTGTACTTATTATTTATTCATCTTATTCTCCGCGTTTTTTTGAGCCAACGCACAGCCCAAACCGTAGCACCGATCGGCACAGTTCAAGTATCGGCACGACCGGAATTTTCGCGTGACGATGGGAATTTTTCAAACCGCCACGAAAAATTTTCCGTTCGCCCGTAAACGGCAATTTTCCGAAAAACAAAAAAAGTTTCAAAATGTATCTAGTCCTACAATTTTTGACCAAATCACATAATTTGGGCATCAAAAATTCCGGGACGGTGAGGGGCATAAAAGTTGTATACAGAATTTGGCAAAAATTTACGGTTCCCCGGAAATTTGCCAAAAACTTTCCTATTCATTTTGAATGGAAAAAAAACGCGCGCTTCACAGCCCGAACCGTTAGACCGATCGGCACCGTTCAAGTATCGGCACGACCGGAATTTTAGCGTGACACAGGAAACTTTACAAATGGCCCCGAAAATTTTTCCGTTCGTCCGTAAACGGCAATTTTCCGTGAAAAAAAAAAAACTTTCAAAATGTATCTAGTCCTACAATTTTTGACCAAATCACATAATTTGGCCATCAAAAATTCCGGGACGGTGAGGGGCATAAAAGTTGTATACAGAATTTGGAAAAAAATTACGCTTCCTCGGAAATTTGCCAAAAACTATCCCATTCATTTCGAATGGGAAAAGTTCCCATTCACTTCCAATGGGATTTCCAATGGAATTTACATTGCATTGATGCCATTGACGGCCATGCATGTCGAATCTACTGATGCCAATGTACTTGGATTCAATTGACTATATGGATGTCGATGCCATTGACGGCCATGGACGTCCAAAATTTTTCCCATTCATTTTCAATGGGGAAAAAACAAAATTTCCCCAAATCAACAGAAAATGACCAGATATCAATAGGACGTGTCCCCCAAACTTCCCCAATTCCATTGACGCTTATGAAGGGTGCCACCATTGACTTCCATGGACGTCCAAAAATTTTCCCATTCATTTTCAATGGGGAAAAAACTAAATTTCTCCAAATCAACAGAAAATGACCAGATATCAATAGGACGTATATCCCAAACGTCCCCAACTCCATTGACGCTTATGGAGGGTGCTGCCATTGACGTCCATGGACGTCCAAAATTTTTCCCATTCATTTTCAATGGGAAATTTTTTTTTTTCCCCATATCAACAGAAAATGACTAGATATCAATAGGACGTGTCCCCCAAATGTCCCCGATTGCATTACCGCTTATGGGGGGTGATGCCATTGACGTCCATGGACGTCCAAACTTCCCAATCATTTCCAAAGCCATTTCTTCATGTTTGTTCATTTTATTGATGCCAATGTACTTGGATTCCATTGACGCTTATGTAAGTTGATACCATTGACGTCCATGGACGTCCAAAATTTTTCCCATTCATTTTCAATGGGATTTTTTTTTTTTTTTCCCAAATCAACAGAAAATGACTAGATATCATTAGGACGTTTCCCCCAAATGTCCCCGATTGCATTGCCGCTTATGGAGGGTGATGCCATTGACGTTCATGGACGTCTAAACTTCCCATTCATTTCCAATGGCATTTCTTCATGTTTGTTCATTTTATTGATGCCAATGTACTTGGATTCCATTGACGCTTATGTAAGTTGATACCATTGACGTCCATGGACGTCCAAAATTTTTCCCATTCATTTTCAATGGGAAATTTTTTTTTTTCCCCAAATCAACAGAAAATGACTAGATATCAATAGGACCTGTCCCCCAAATGTCCCCAATTGCATTGCTACTTATGGAGGGTGATGCCATTGACGTCCAGGGACGTCCAAACTTCCCATTCATTTCCAATGGCATTTCTTCATGTTTGTTCATTCTTTTGATGCCAATGTACTTGGATTCCATTGACGGTTATGTAAGTTGATACCATTGACGTCCATGGACGTCCAAAATTTTTCCCATTCATTTTCAATGGGAATTTTTTTTTTTTCCCCAAATCAACAGAAAATGACTAGATATCATTAGGACGTGTCCCCCAAATGTCCCCGATTGCATTACCGCTTATGGGGGGTGATGCCATTGACGTCCATGGACGTCCAAACTTCCCAATCATTTCCAAAGCCATTTCTTCATGTTTGTTCATTTTATTGATGCCAATGTACTTGGATTCCATTGACGCTTATGTAAGTTGATACCATTGACGTCCATGGACGTCCAAAATTTTTCCCATTCATTTTCAATGGGATTTTTTTTTTTTTTTCCCAAATCAACAGAAAATGACTAGATATCATTAGGACGTTTCCCCCAAATGTCCCCGATTGCATTGCCGCTTATGGAGGGTGATGCCATTGACGTTCATGGACGTCTAAACTTCCCATTCATTTACAATGGCATTTCTTCATGTTTGTTCATTTTATTGATGCCAATGTACTTGGATTCCATTGACGCTTATGTAAGTTGATACCATTGACGTCCATGGACGTCCAAAATTTTTCCCATTCATTTTCAATGGGAAATTTTTTTTTTTCCCCAAATCAACAGAAAATGACTAGATATCAAGAGGACCTGTCCCCCAAATGTCCCCGATTGCATTGCTACTTATGGAGGGTGATGCCATTGACGTCCAGGGACGTCCAAACTTCCCATTCATTTCCAATGGCATTTCTTCATGTTTGTTCATTCTTTTGATGCCAATGTACTTGGATTCCATTGACGGTTATGTAAGTTGATACCATTGACGTCCATGGACGTCCAAAATTTTTCCCATTCATTTTCAATGGGAATTTTTTTTTTTTCCCCAAATCAACAGAAAATGACTAGATATCATTAGGACGTGTCCCCCAAATGTCCCCGATTGCATTACCGCTTATGGGGGGTGATGCCATTGACGTCCATGGACGTCCAAACTTCCCAATCATTTCCAAAGCCATTTCTTCATGTTTGTTCATTTTATTGATGCCAATGTACTTGGATTCCATTGACGCTTATGTAAGTTGATACCATTGACGTCCATGGACGTCCAAAATTTTTCCCATTCATTTTCAATGGGATTTTTTTTTTTTTTTCCCAAATCAACAGAAAATGACTAGATATCATTAGGACGTGTCCCCCAAATGTCCCCGATTGCATTACCGCTTATGGGGGGTGATGCCATTGACGTCCATGGACGTCCAAACTTCCCAATCATTTCCAAAGCCATTTCTTCATGTTTGTTCATTTTATTGATGCCAATGTACTTGGATTCCATTGACGCTTATGTAAGTTGATACCATTGACGTCCATGGACGTCCAAAATTTTTCCCATTCATTTTCAATGGGATTTTTTTTTTTTTTTCCCAAATCAACAGAAAATGACTAGATATCATTAGGACGTTTCCCCCAAATGTCCCCGATTGCATTGCCGCTTATGGAGGGTGATGCCATTGACGTTCATGGACGTCTAAACTTCCCATTCATTTCCAATGGCATTTCTTCATGTTTGTTCATTTTATTGATGCCAATGTACTTGGATTCCATTGACGCTTATGTAAGTTGATACCATTGACGTCCATGGACGTCCAAAATTTTTCCCATTCATTTTCAATGGGAATTTTTTTTTTTTCCCCAAATCAACAGAAAATGACTAGATATCATTAGGACGTGTCCCCCAAACTTCCCCGATTCCATTAACAATTATGAAAGGTGCCGCCATTGACGTCCATGGACGTCCAATTCTCCCATTCATTTCTAACGGCTTTTACTTTGTTTTTTGCCAATGACTGGCATTATGATCCATTCTATTGATAGACCTGAGTGGGGCTAAGATCTGTGTCTCCACAGAGGAAAGACCAAGGTGTGTAATTTCTCCCGAAATTGCAGTTTCTAGTTATTATTATTATTTATTCATCTTATTCTCCGCGTTTTTTTGAGCCAACGCACAGCCCAAACCGTAGCCCCGATCGGCACCGTTCAAGTATCGGCATGACCGGAATTATCGCGTGACGATGGGAATTTTTCAAAACGCCACGAAAAATTTTCCGTTCGCCCGTAAACGGCAATTTTCCGAAAAAAAAAAAAGTTTAAAAATGTATCTAGTCCTACAATTTTTGACCAAATCACATAATTTGGGTATCAAAAATTCCGGGACGGTGAGGGGCATAAAAGTTGTATACAGAATTTGGAAAAAATTTACGGTTCCCCGGAAATTTGCCAAAAACTCTCCCATTCATTTCTAATGGGAAAAGTTCCCATTCACTTCAATGGGATTTCAATGGAATTTACATTGCATTGATGCCATTGACGGCCATGCATGTCGAATCTATTGATGCCAATGTACTTGGATTCAATTGGCTATATGGATGTCGATGCCATTGACTGCCATGGACGTCCAAAATTTTTCCCATTCATTTTCAATGGGGAAAAAACTACATTTCCCCAAATCAACAGAAAATGACCAGATATCAATAGGACGTGTCCCCCAAACTTCCCCAATTCCATTTACGCTTATGGAGGGTGATGCCAATGACGTCCATGGACGTCCAAAATTTTACCCATTCATTTTCAATGGGAATTTTTTTTTTTTCCCCAAATCAACAGAAAATGACTAGATATCATTAGGACGTGTCCCCCAAATGTCCCCGATTGCATTGCCGCTTATGGAGGGTAATGCCATTGACGTCCATGGACGTCCAAAATTTTACCCATTCATTTTCAATGGGAATTTTTTTTTTTCCCCAAATCAACAGAAAATGACTAGATATCAATAGGACGTGTCCCCCAAATGTCCCCAATTGCATTACTGCTTATGGAGGGTGATGCCATTGACGTCCAGGGACGTCCAAACTTCCCATTTATTCCAATGGCATTTCTTCATGTTTGTTCATTCTATTGATGCCAATGTACTTAGATTCCATTGACGCTTATGTAAGTTGATACCATTGACGTCCATAGACGTCCAAAATTTTTCCCATTCATTTTCAATGGGAAATTTTTTTTTTTCCCCAAATCAACAGAAAATGACTAGATATCATTAGGACGTGTCCCCCAAATGTCCCCGATTGCATTGCCGCTTATGGAGGGTGATGCCATTGACGTCCAGGGACGTCCAAACTTCCCATTAAATCCCAATGGCATTTCTTCATGTTTGTTCATTCTATTGATGCCAATGTACTTGGATTCCATTGACGCTTATGTAAGTTGATACCATTGATGTCCATGGACGTCCAAAATTTTTCCCATTCATTTTCAATGGGAATTTTTTTTTTTTCCCCAAATCAACAGAAAATGACTAGATATCAATAGGACGTGTCCCCCAAATGTCCCCGATTGCATTGCCTCTTATGGAGGGTGATGCCATTGACGGCCACGGACGTCCAAACTTCCCATTCATTTCCAATGGCATTTCTTCATGTTTGTTCATTCTATTGATGCCAATGTACTTGGATTCCATTGACGCTTATGTAAGTTGATACCATTGACATCCATGGACGTCCAAAATTTTTCCCATTCATTTTCAATGGGAATTTTTTTTTTTTCCCCAAATCAACAGAAAATGACTAGATATCAATAGGACGTGTCCCCCAAATGTCCCCGATTGGATTGCCGCTTATGGAGGGTGATGCCATTGACGGCCATGGACGTCCAATTCTCCCAATCTTTTCTAATGGCTTTTACTTTGTTTAGTGCCATTGACTGGCATTATGGTCCATTCTATTGATAGACCTGAGTGGGGCTAAGATCTGTATCTCCACAGAGGAAAGACCAAGGTGTGTAATTTCTCCCGAAATTGCAGTTTCTAGTTACCTTGGTCTTTCCAAGGGAAAGAACAAGGTTATGTTATTGTACAACTTTATTGTACTTCTTTATTACCTTGGTCTTTCTGAAGGAAAGAACAAGGTTATGTTGTTGTGCAACTTTATTTGTACTTATTATTTATTCATCTTATTCTCCGCGTTTTTTTGAGCCAACGCACAGCCCAAACCGTAGCACCGATCGGCACAGTTCAAGTATCGGCACGACCGGAATTTTCGCGTGACGATGGGAATTTTTCAAACCGCCACGAAAAATTTTCCGTTCGCCCGTAAACGGCAATTTTCCGAAAAACAAAAAAAGTTTCAAAATGTATCTAGTCCTACAATTTTTGACCAAATCACATAATTTGGGCATCAAAAATTCCGGGACGGTGAGGGGCATAAAAGTTGTATACAGAATTTGGCAAAAATTTACGGTTCCCCGGAAATTTGCCAAAAACTTTCCTATTCATTTTGAATGGAAAAAAAACGCGCGCTTCACAGCCCGAACCGTTAGACCGATCGGCACCGTTCAAGTATCGGCACGACCGGAATTTTAGCGTGACACAGGAAACTTTACAAATGGCCCCGAAAATTTTTCCGTTCGTCCGTAAACGGCAATTTTCCGTGAAAAAAAAAAAACTTTCAAAATGTATCTAGTCCTACAATTTTTGACCAAATCACATAATTTGGCCATCAAAAATTCCGGGACGGTGAGGGGCATAAAAGTTGTATACAGAATTTGGAAAAAAATTACGCTTCCTCGGAAATTTGCCAAAAACTATCCCATTCATTTCGAATGGGAAAAGTTCCCATTCACTTCCAATGGGATTTCCAATGGAATTTACATTGCATTGATGCCATTGACGGCCATGCATGTCGAATCTACTGATGCCAATGTACTTGGATTCAATTGACTATATGGATGTCGATGCCATTGACGGCCATGGACGTCCAAAATTTTTCCCATTCATTTTCAATGGGGAAAAAACAAAATTTCCCCAAATCAACAGAAAATGACCAGATATCAATAGGACGTGTCCCCCAAACTTCCCCAATTCCATTGACGCTTATGAAGGGTGCCACCATTGACTTCCATGGACGTCCAAAAATTTTCCCATTCATTTTCAATGGGGAAAAAACTAAATTTCTCCAAATCAACAGAAAATGACCAGATATCAATAGGACGTATATCCCAAACGTCCCCAACTCCATTGACGCTTATGGAGGGTGCTGCCATTGACGTCCATGGACGTCCAAAATTTTTCCCATTCATTTTCAATGGGAAATTTTTTTTTTTCCCCATATCAACAGAAAATGACTAGATATCAATAGGACGTGTCCCCCAAATGTCCCCGATTGCATTGCTGCTTATGGAGGGTGATGCCATTGACGTCCAGGGACGTCCAAACTTCCCATTCATTTCCAATGGCATTTCTTCATGTTTGTTCATTCTTTTGATGCCAATGTACTTGGATTCCATTGACGCTTAAGTAAGTTGACACCATTGACGTCCATGGACGTCCAAAATTTTTCCCATTCATTTTCAATGGGAAATTTTTTTTTTCCCCCAAATCAACAGAAAATGACTAGATATCAATAGGACGTTTCCCCCAAAATGTGCCCGATTGCATTGCTGCTTATGGAGGGTGATGCCATTGACGTCCACGGACGTCCAAACTTCCCATTAATTTCCAATGGCATTTCTTCATGTTTGTTCATTCTATTGATGCCAATGTACTTGGATTCCATTGACGCTTATGTAAGTTGATACCATTGACGTCCATGGACGTCCAAAATTTTTCCCATTCATTTTCAATGGGAAATTTTTTTTTTCCCCAAATCAACAGAAAATGACTAGATATCATTAGGACGTGTCCCCCAAATGTCCCCGATTGCATTGCCGCTTATGGGGGGTGATGCCATTGACGTCCATGGACGTCCAAACTTCCCATTCATTTCCAAAGGCATTTCTTCATGTTTGTTCATTCTATTGATGCCAATGTACTTGGATTCCATTGACGCTTATGTAAGTTGATACCATTGACGTCCATGGACGTCAAAAATTTTTCCCATTCATTTTCAATGGGATTTTTTTTTTTTTTCCCAAATCAACAGAAAATGACTAGATATCATTAGGACGTGTCCCCCAAATGTCCCCGATTGCATTGCCGCTTATGGAGGGTGATGCCATTGACGTTCATGGACGTCCAAACTTCCCATTCATTTCCAATGGCATTTCTTCATGTTTGTTCATTTTATTGATGCCAATGTACTTGGATTCCATTGACGCTTATGTCAGTTGATACCATTGACGTCCATGGACGTCCAAAATTTTTCCCATTCATATTCAATGGGAATTTTTTTTTTTTCCCCAAATCAACAGAAAATGACTAGATATCATTAGGACGTGTCCCCCAAATGTCCCCGATTGCATTGCCGCTTATGGAGGGTGATGCCATTGACGTTCATGGACGTCCAAACTTCCCATTAATTCCAATGGCATTTCTTCATGTTTGTTCATTCTATTGATGCCAATGTACTTGGATTCCATTGACGCTTATGTAAGTTGATACCATTGACGTCCATGGACGTCCAAAATTTTTCCCATTCATTTTCAATGGGAATTTTTTTTTTTTTTCCCAAATCAACAGAAAATGACTAAATATCATTAGGACGTGTCCCCCAAATGTCCCTGATTGGATTGCCGCTTATGGAGGGTGATGCCATTGACGGCCATGGACGTCCAATTCTCCCAATCTTTTCTAATGGCTTTTACTTTGTTTAGTGCCATTGACTGGCATTATGGTCCATTCTATTGATAGACCTGAGTGGGGCTAAGATTTGTATCTCCACAGAGGAAAGACCAAGGTGTGTAATTTCTCCCGAAATTGCAGTTTCTAGTTGTACTTATTATTTATTCATCTTATTCTCCGCGTTTTTTTGAGCCAACGCACAGCCCAAACCGTAGCACCGATCGGCACAGTTCAAGTATCGGCACGACCGGAATTTTCGCGTGACGATGGGAATTTTTCAAACCGCCACGAAAAATTTTCCGTTCGCCCGTAAACGGCAATTTTCCGAAAAATAAAAAAAGTTTAAAAATGTATCTAGTCCTACAATTTTTGACCAAATCACATAATTTGGGCATCAAAAATTCCGGGACGGTGAGGGGCATAAAAGTTGTATACAGAATTTGGCAAAAATTTACGGTTCCCCGGAAATTTGCCAAAAACTTTCCTATTCATTTTGAATGGAAAAAAAACGCGCGCTTCACAGCCCGAACCGTTAGACCGATCGGCACCGTTCAAGTATCGGCACGACCGGAATTTTCGCGTGACACAGGAAACTTTACAAATGGCCCCGAAAATTTTTCCGTTCGTCCGTAAACGGCAATTTTCCGTGAAAAAAAAAAAAGTTTCAAAATGTATCTAGTCCTACAATTTTTGACCAAATCACATAATTTGGGCATCAAAAATTCCGGGACGGTGAGGGGCATAAAAGTTGTATACAGAATTTGGAAAAAAATTACGCTTCCTCGGAAATTTGCCAAAAACTATCCCATTCATTTCGAATGGGAAAAGTCCCATTCACTTCCAATGGGATTTCCAATGGAATTTACATTGCATTGATGCCATTGACGGCCATGCATGTCGAATCTACTGATGCCAATGTACTTGGATTCAACTGACTATATAGATGTCGATGCCATTGACTGCCATGGACGTCCAAAATTTTTCCCATTCATTTTCAATGGGGAAAAAACAAAATTACCCCAAATCAACAGAAAATGACCAGATATCAATAGGACGTGTCCCCCAAACTTCCCCAATTCCATTGACGCTTAGGAAGGGTGCCGCCATTGACTTACATGGACGTCCAAAATTTTTCCCATTCATTTTCAATGGGGAAAAAACTAAATTTCTCCAAATCAACAGAAAATGACCAGATATCAATAGGACGTATATCCCAAACGTCCCCAATTCCATTGACGCTTATGGGGGGTGCTGCCATTGACGTCCATGGACGTCCAAAATTTTACCCATTCATTTTCAATGGGAAATTTTTTTTTTTCCCCAAATCAACAGAAAATGACTAGATATCAATAGGACCTGTCCCCCAAATGTCCCCGATTGCATTGCTACTTATGGAGGGTGATGCCATTGACGTCCAGGGACGTCCAAACTTCCCATTCATTTCCAATGGCATTTCTTCATGTTTGTTCATTCTTTTGATGCCAATGTACTTGGATTCCATTGACGGTTATGTAAGTTGATACCATTGACGTCCATGGACGTCCAAAATTTTTCCCATTCATTTTCAATGGGAATTTTTTTTTTTTCCCCAAATCAACAGAAAATGACTAGATATCATTAGGACGTGTCCCCCAAATGTCCCCGATTGCATTACCGCTTATGGGGGGTGATGCCATTGACGTCCATGGACGTCCAAACTTCCCAATCATTTCCAAAGCCATTTCTTCATGTTTGTTCATTTTATTGATGCCAATGTACTTGGATTCCATTGACGCTTATGTAAGTTGATACCATTGACGTCCATGGACGTCCAAAATTTTTCCCATTCATTTTCAATGGGAAATTTTTTTTTTTCCCCCAAATCAACAGAAAATGACTAGATATCAATAGGACGTATCCCCCAAATGTCCCCAATTGCATTGCTGCTTATGGAGGGTGATGCCATTGACGGCCTGGGACGTTCAAACTTCCCATTCATTTCCAATGGCATTTCTTCATGTTTGTTCATTCTATTGATGCCAATGTACTTGGATTCCATTGACGCTTATGTAAGTTGATGCCATTGACGTCCATGGACGTCCAAAATTTTTCCCATTCATTTTCAATGGGAATTTTTTTTTTTCCCCAAATCAACAGAAAATGACTAGATATCAATAGGACGTTTCCCCCAAATGTGCCCGATTGCATTGCTGCTTATGGAGGGTGATGCCATTGACGTCCACGGACGTCCAAACTTCCCATTAATTTCCAATGGCATTTCTTCATGTTTGTTCATTCTATTGATGCCAATGTACTTGGATTCCATTGACGCTTATGTAAGTTGATACCATTGACGTCCATGGACGTCCAAAATTTTTCCCATTCATTTTCAATGGGAAATTTTTTTTTTCCCCCAAATCAACAGAAAATGACTAGATATCATTAGGACGTGTCCCCCAAACGTCCCCGATTGCATTGCCGCTTATGGGGGGTGATGCCATTGACGTCCATGGACGTCCAAACTTCCCATTCATTTCCAAAGGCATTTCTTCATGTTTGTTCATTCTATTGATGCCAATGTACTTGGATTCCATTGACGCTTATGTAAGTTGATACCATTGACGTCCATGGACGTCCAAAATTTTTCCCATTCATTTTCAATGGGATTTTTTTTTTTTTCCCAAATCAACAGAAAATGACTAGATATCATTAGGATGTGTCCCCCAAATGTCCCCGATTGCATTGCCGCTTATGGAGGGTGATGCCATTGACTTTCATGGACGTCCAAACTTCCCATTCATTTCCAATGGCATTTCTTCATGTTTGTTCATTTTATTGATGCCAATGTACTTGGATTCCATTGACGCTTATGTCAGTTGATACCATTGACGTCCATGGACGTCCAAAATTTTTCCCATTCATTTTCAATGGAAATTTATTTTTTTTCCCCAAATCAACAGAAAATGAGTAGATATCATTAGGACGTGTCCCCCAAATGTCCCCGATTGCATTGCCGCTTATGGAGGGTGATGCCATTGACGTTCATGGACGTCCAAACTTCCCATTCATTTCCAATGGCATTTCTTCATGTTTGTTCATTTTATTGATGCCAATGTACTTGGATTCCATTGACGCTTATGTCAGTTGATACCATTGACGTCCATGGACGTCCAAAATTTTTCCCATTCATTTTCAATGGAAATTTATTTTTTTTCCCCAAATCAACAGAAAATGAGTAGATATCATTAGGACGTGTCCCCCAAATGTCCCCGATTGCATTGCTGCTTATGGAGGGTGATGCCATTGACGTCCACGGACGTCCAAACTTCCCATTAATTTCCAATGGCATTTCTTCATGTTTTTTCATTCTATTGATGCCAATGTACTTGGATTCCATTGACGCTTATGTAAGTTGATACCATTGACGTCCATGGACGTCCAAAATTTTTCCCATTAATTTTCAATGGGATTTTTTTTTTTTTTCCCAAATCAACAGAAAATGACTAGATATCATTAGGACGTGTCCCCCAACCTTCCCCGATTCCATTAACAATTATGAAAGGTGCCGCCATTGACGTCCATGGACGTCCAATTCTCCCATTCATTTCTAACGGCTTTTACTTTGTTTTTTGCCAATGACTGGCATTATGATCCATTCTATTGATAGACCTGAGTGGGGCTAAGATCTGTATCTCCACAGAGGAAAGACCAAGGTGTGTAATTTCTCCCGAAATTGCAGTTTCTAGTTATTATTATTATTTATTATTCAATAATTGTTGACGTTTTTTTCGGCGCGTCGCACAGCCCGAACCGTACCTCCGATCGGTACCGTTCAAGTATCGGCACGACCGGAATTTTCGCGCGACGATGGGAATTTTTCAAACGGCCCCGAAAAATTTTCCGTTCGCCCGTAAACGGCAATTTTCCGAAAAAAAAAAAAACTTTAAAAATGTATCTAGTCCTACAATTTTTGACCAAATCACGTAATTTGGGTATCAAAAATTCCGGGACGGTGAGGGGCATAAAAGTTGTATACAGAATTTGGCAAAAATTTACGGTTCCCCGGAAATTTGCCAAAAACTTTCCTATTCATTTTGAATGAAAAAAAAACGCACGCTGCACAGCCCGAACCGTTTGACCGATCGGCACCGTTCAAATATCGGCACGACCGGAATTTTCGCGCAACGATGGGAATTTTTCAAACGGACCCGAAAAATTTTCCCTTCGCCCGTAAACGGCAATTTTCCGGAAAAAAAAAAAAGTTTCAAAATGTATCTAGTCCTACAATTTTTGACCAAATCACATAATTTGGGTATCAAAAATTCCGGGACGGTGAGGGGCATAAAAGTTGTATACAGAATTTGGCAAAACTTTACGGTTCCCCGGAAATTGGCCAAAAACTCTCCCATTCATTTCTAATGGGAAAAGTTCCCATTCACTTACAATGGGATTTCAATGGAATTTACATTGCATTGATGCCATTGACGGCCATGCATGTCAAATCTATTGATGCCAATGTACTTGGATTCTATTGACTATATGGATGTCGATGCCATTGACGGCCATGGACGTCCAAAATTTTTCCCATTCATTTTCAATGGGGAAAAAACAAAATTTCCCCAAATCAACAGAAAATGACCAGATATCAATAGGACGTGTCCCCCAAACGTCTCCAACTCCATTGACGCTTATGGGGGGTGCCGCCATTGACTTCCATGGACGTCCAAAATTTTTCCCAATCATTTTCAATGGGGAAAAAACTAAATTTCTCCAAATCAACAGAAAATGACCAGATATCAATAGGACGTATACCCCAAACGTCTCCAACTCCATTGACGCTTATGGGGGGTGCTGCCATTGACGTCCATGGACGTCCAAAATTTTTCCCATTCATTTTCAATGGGAAATTTTTTTTTTTCCCCAAATCAACAGAAAATGACTAGATATCAATAGGACGTGGCCCCCAAATGTCCCCGATTGCATTGCTGCTTATGGAGGGTGATGCCATTGTCGTCCAGGGACGTCCAAACTTCCCATTCATTTCCAATGGCATTTCTTCATGTTTGTTCATTCTATTGATGCCAATGTACTTGGATTCCATTGACGCTTATGTAAGTTGATACCATTGACGTCCATAGACGTCCAAAATTTTTCCCATTCATTTTCAATGGGAAATTTTTTTTTTTTCCCCAAATCAACAGAAAATGACTAGATATCATTAGGACGTGTCCCCAAATGTCCCCGATTGCATTGCCGCTTATGGAGGGTGATGCCATTGACGTTCATGGACGTCCAAACTTCCCATTAAATCCCAATGGCATTTCTTCATGTTTGTTCATTCTATTGATGCCAATGTACTTGGATTCCATTGACGCTTATGTAAGTTGATACCATTGACGTCCATGGACGTCCAAAATTTTTCCCATTCATTTTCAATGGGAATTTTTTTTTTTTTCCCCAAATCAACAGAAAATGACTAGATATCAATAGGACGTGTCCCCCAAATGTCCCCGATTGCATTGCCTCTTATGGAGGGTGATGCCATTGACGGCCACGGACGTCCAAACTTCCCATTCATTTCCAATGGCATTTCTTCATGTTTGTTCATTCTATTGATGCCAATGTACTTGGATTCCATTGACGCTTATGTAAGTTGATACCATTGACGTCCATGGACGTCCAAAATTTTCCCCATTCATTTTCAATGGGAATTTTTTTTTTTTCCCCAAATCAACAGAAAATGACTAGATATCATTAGGACGTGTCCCCCAAATGTCCCCGATTGCATTGCCGCTTATGGGGGGTGATGCCATTGACGTCCATGGACGTCCAAACTTCCCTTTCATTTCCAAAGGCATTTTATTCATGTTTGTTCATTCTATTGATGCCAATGTACTTGGATTCCATTGACGCTTATTTAAGTTGATACCATTGACGTCCATGGACGTCCAAAATTTTTCCCATTCATTTTCAATGGGAATTTTTTTTTTTTCCCCAAATCAACAGAAAATGACTAGATATCATTAGGAAGTGTCCCCCAAATGTCCCCGATTGCATTGCCGCTTATGGAGGGTGATGCCATTGACGTCCATGGACGTCCAATTCTCCCATTCATTTCTAATGGCTTTTACTTTGTTTTGTGCCAATGACTGTTATTATGATCCATTCTATTGATAGACCTGAGTGGGGCTAAGATCTGTATCTCCACAGAGGAAAGACCAAGGTGTGTAATTTCTCCCGAAATTGCAGTTTCTAGTTTATTATTATTATAGGTCAATAATTGTTGACGTTTTTTTCGGCGCGCCGCACAGCCCGAACCGTACCTCCGATCGGTACCGTTCAAGTATCGGCACGACCGGAATTTTCGCGCGACGATGGGAATTTTTCAAACGGCCCCGAAAAATTTTCCGTTCGCCCGTAAACGGCAATTTTCCGAAAAAAAAAAAAAGTTTCAAAATGTATCTAGTCCTACAATTTTTGACCAAATCACATAATTTGGGCATCAAAAATTCCGGGACGGTGAGGGGCATAAAAGTTGTATACAGAATTTGGCAAAAATTTACGGTTCCCCGGAAATTTGCCAAAAACTTTCCTATTCATTTTGAATGGAAAAAAAACGCGCGCTTCACAGCCCGAACCGTTAGACCGATCGGCACCGTTCAAGTATCGGCACGACCGGAATTTTCGCGTGACACAGGAAACTTTACAAATGGCCCCGAAAATTTTTCCGTTCGTCCGTAAACGGAAATTTTCCGTGAAAAAAAAAAAAGTTTCAAAATGTATCTAGTCCTACAATTTTTGACCAAATCACATAATTTGGGCATCAAAAATTCCGGGACGGTGAGGGGCATAAAAGTTGTATACAGAATTTGGAAAAAATTTACGGTTCCCCAGATATTTGCCAAAAACTATCCCATTCATTTCTAATGGGAAAAGTTCCCATTCACTTTCAATAGGATTTCCAATGGACTTTACATTGCATTGCCATTGACGGCCATGCATGTCGAATCTATTGATGCCAATGTTCTTGGATTCAATTGACTATATGGATGTCGATGCCATTGACGGCCATGGACGTCCAAAATTTTTCCCATTCATTTTCAATGGGGAAAAAACTACATTTCCCTAAATCAACAGAAAATGACCAGATATCAAAAGGACGTGTCCCCCAAACGTCCCCAACTCCATTGACGCTTATAGGGGGTGCTGCCATTGACTTACATGGACGTCCAAAATTTTTCCCATTCATTTTCAATGGGGAAAAAACTACATTTCTCCAAATCAACAGAAAATGACCAGATATCAATAGGACGTATACCCCAAACGTCCCCAACTCCATTGACGCTTATGGGGGGTGCTGCCATTGACGTCCATGGACGTCCAAAATTTTACCCATTCATTTTCAATGGGAAATTTTTTTTTTCCCCCAAATCAACAGAAAATGACTAGATATCAATAGGACGTGTCCCCCAAATGTCCCCAATTGCATTGCTGCTTATGGAGGGTGATGCCATTGACGTCCTGGGACGTTCAAACTTCCCATTCATTTCCAATGGCATTTCTTCATGTTTGTTCATTCTATTGATGCCATAACTTGGATTCCATTGACGCTTATGTAAGTTGATGCCATTGACGTCCATGGACGTCCAAAATTTTTCCCATTCATTTTCAATGGGAATTTTTTTTTTTCCCCCAAATCAACAGAAAATGACTAGATATCAATAGGACGTTTCCCCCAAATGTGCCCGATTGCATTGCTGCTTATGGAGGGTGATGCCATTGACGTCCACGGACGTCCAAACTTCCCATTAATTTCCAATGGCATTTCTTCATGTTTGTTCATTCTATTGATGCCAATGTACTTGGATTCCATTGACGCTTATGTAAGTTGATACCATTGACGTCCATGGACGTCCAAAATTTTTCCCATTCATTTTCAATGGGAAATTTTTTTTTTTCCCCAAATCAACAGAAAATGACTAGATATCATTAGGACGTGTCCCCCAAATGTCCCCGATTGCATTGCCGCTTATGGGGGGTGATGCCATTGACGTCCATGGACGTCCAAACTTCCCATTCATTTCCAAAGGCATTTCTTCATGTTTGTTCATTCTATTGATGCCAATGTACTTGGATTCCATTGACGCTTATGTAAGTTGATACCATTGACGTCCATGGACGTCCAAAATTTTTCCCATTCATTTTCAATGGGATTTTTTTTTTTTTCCCAAATCAACAGAAAATGACTAGATATCATTAGGATGTGTCCCCCAAATGTCCCCGATTGCATTGCCGCTAATGGAGGGTGATGCCATTGACGTTCATGGACGTCCAAACTTCCCATTCATTTCCAATGGCATTTCTTCATGTTTGTTCATTTTATTGATGCCAATGTACTTGGATTCCATTGACGCTTATGTCAGTTGATACCATTGACGTCCATGGACGTCCAAAATTTTTCCCATTCATTTTCAATGGAAATTTATTTTTTTTCCCCAAATCAACAGAAAATGAGTAGATATCATTAGGACGTGTCCCCCAAATGTCCCCGATTGCATTGCTGCTTATGGAGGGTGATGCCATTGACGTCCACGGACGTCCAAACTTCCCATTAATTTCCAATGGCATTTCTTCATGTTTTTTCATTCTATTGATGCCAATGTACTTGGATTCCATTGACGCTTATGTAAGTTGATACCATTGACGTCCATGGACGTCCAAAATTTTTCCCATTCATTTTCAATGGGATTTTTTTTTTTTTTTTTTCCCAAATCAACAGAAAATGACTAGATATCATTAGGACGTGTCCCCCAACCTTCCCCGATTCCATTAACAATTATGAAAGGTGCCGCCATTGACGTCCATGGACGTCCAATTCTCCCATTCATTTCTAACGGCTTTTACTTTGTTTTTTGCCAATGACTGGCATTATGATCCATTCTATTGATAGACCTGAGTGGGGCTAAGATCTGTATCTCCACAGAGGAAAGACCAAGGTGTGTAATTTCTCCCGAAATTGCAGTTTCTAGTTATTATTACCTTGGTCTTTCTGAAAGAAAGAACAAGGTTATGTTATTCTACAACTTTATTATTATTATTATTATGCAATGGTTTCTCCGCGTTTTTTCGGCGCGCCGCGCAGCCCGAACCATACCACCGATCGGCACCGTTCAAGTATCGACACGACCGGAATTTTCGCGCGACGATGGGAATTTTTCAAACGACCCCGAAAAATTTTTCGTTCGCCCGTAAACGGCGATTTTCCGATTTTTTACAACTTTTTCAAAACGCTACTTGTCCTACAATTTTTGACCAAATCACATAATTTGGACATCAAAAATTCCGGGACGGTGGGGGGCATAAAGATTGTATACAGAATTTGGAAAAAATTTACGGTTCTCCGGATATTTGCCAAAAACTATCCCATTCATTTCCAATGGGAAAAGTTCCCATTCACTTTCAATAGTATTTCCAATGGACTTTACATTGCATTGATGCCATTGACGGCCATGCATGTCGAATCTATTGATGCCAATGTACTTGGATTCATTTGACTATATGGATGTCGATGCCATTGACGGCCATGGACGTCCAAAATTTTTCCCATTCATTTTCAATGGGGAAAAAACTAAATTTCCCCAAATCAACAGAAAATGACCAGATATTAATAGGACGTATACCCCAAACGTCCCCAACTCCATTGACGCTTATGGGGGGTGCTGCCATTGACGTCCATGGACGTCCAAAAATTTTCCCATTCATTTTCAATGGGAATTTTTTTTTTTCCCCCAAATCAACAGAAAATGACTAGATATCATTAGGACGTGTCCCCCAAATGTCCCCGATTGCATTGCCGCTTATGGAGGGTGATGCCATTGACGTTCATGGACGTCCAAACTTCCCATTAAATCCCAATGGCATTTCTTCATGTTTGTTCATTCTATTGATGCCAATGTACTTGGATTCCATTGACGCTTATGTAAGTTGATACCATTGACGTCCATGGACGTCCAAAATTTTTCCCATTCATTTTCAATGGGAAATTTTTTTTTTTCCCCAAATCAACAGAAAATGACTAGACATCATTAGGACGTGTCGCCCAAATGTCCCCGATTGCATTGCTGCTTATGGAGGGTGATGCCATTGACGTTCATGGACGTCCAAACTTCCCATTCATTTCCAATGGCATTTCTTCATGTTTGTTCATTCTATTGATGCCAATGTACTTGGATTCCATTGACGCTTATGTAAGTTGATACCATTGACGTCCATGGACGTCCAAAATTTTTCCCATTCATTTTCAATGGGAATTTTTTTTTTTTTCCCCAAATCAACAAAAAATGACCAGATATCAATAGGACGTGTCCCCCAAATGTCCCCGATTGGATTGGCGCTTATGGAGGGTGATGCCATTGACGTCCATGGACGTCCAAACTTCCCATTCATTTCCAATGGCATTTCTTCATGTTTGTTCATTCTATTGATGCCAATGTACTTGGATTCCATTGACGCTTATGTAAGTTGATACCATTGACGTCCATGGACGTCCAAAATTTTTCCCATTCATTTTCAATGGGAATTTTTTTTTTTTCCCCAAATCAACAAAAAATGACCAGATATCAATAGGACGTGTCCCCCAAACTTCTCCAATTCCATTGACGCTTATGAAGGGTGCCGCCATTGACGGCCATGGACGTCCAATTCTCCCAATCTTTTCTAATGGCTTTTACTTTGTTTAGTGCCATTGACTGGCATTATGGTCCATTCTATTGATAGACCTGAGTGGGGCTAAGATTTGTATCTCCACAGAGGAAAGACCAAGGTGTAATTTCTCCCGAAATTGCAGTTTCTAGTTATTATTATGCAATGGTTTCTCCGCGTTTTTTCGGCGCGCCGCGCAGCCCGAACCATACCACCGATCCGCACCGTTCAAGTATCGACACGACCGGAATTTTCGCGCGACGATGGGAATTTTTCAAACGACCCCAAAAATTTTTTCGTTTTTCCGTAAACGGCGATTTTCCGATTTTTAAAAAGTTTTTCAAAACGCTACTTGTCCTACAATTTTTGACCAAATCACATAATTTGGACATCAAAAATTCCGGGACGGTGGGGGGCATAAAGATTGTATACAGAATTTGGAAAAAATTTACGGTTCCCCGGATATTTGCCAAAAACTATCCCATTCAATTCTAATGGGAAAATTTCCCATTCATTTCAATGGGATTTCCAATGGAATTTACATTACATTGATGCCATTGACGGCCATGCATGTCGAATCTATTGATGCCAATGTACTTGGATTCAATTGACTATATGAATGTCGATGCCATTGACGGCCATGGACGTCCAAAATTTTTCCCATTCATTTTCAATGGGGAAAAAACTACATTTCTCCAAATCAACAGAAAATGACCAGATATCAATAGGACGTGTCCCCCAAACGTCCCCAACTACATTGAGGCTTATAGGGGGTGCTGCCATTGTCGTCCATGGACGTCCAAAATTTTTCCCATTCATTTTCAATGGGGAAAAAACTAAATTTCCCCAAATCAACAGAAAATGACCAGATATTAATAGGACGTATACCCCAAACGTCCCCAACTCCATTGACGCTTATGGGGGGTGCTGCCATTGACGTCCATGGACGTCCAAAAATTTTCCCATTCATTTTCAATGGGAAATTTTTTTTTTCCCCAAATCAACAGAAAATGACTAGATATCATTAGGACGTGTCCTCCAAATGTCCCCGATTGCATTGCCGCTTATGAAGGGTGATTCCATTGACGTCCATGGACGTCCAAACTTCCCATTCATTTCCAATGGCATTTCTTCATGTTTGTTCATTCTATTGTTGCCAATGTACTTGGATTCCATTGACGCTTATGTAAGTTGATACCATTGACGTCCATGGACGTCCAAAATTTTTCCCATTCATTTTCAATGGGAATTTTTTTTTTTTCCCCAAAATCAACAAAAAATGACTAGATATCATTAGGACGTGTCCCCCAAATGTCCCCGATTGCATTGCCGCTTATGGAGGGTGATGCCATTGACGTCCATGGACGTCCAAAATTTCCATTCATTTCCAATGGCATTTCTTCATGTTTGTTCATTCTATTGATGCCAATGTACTTGGATTCCATTGACGCTTATGTAAGTTGATACCATTGACGTCCATGGACGTCCAAAATTTTTCCCATTCATTTTCAATGGGAATTTTTTTTTTTTCCCCCAAATCAACAGAAAATGACTGGATATCATTAGGACGTGTCCCCCAAATGTCCCCGATTGCATTGCCGCTTACGGAGGGTGATGCCATTGACGTTCATGGACGTCCAAACTTCCCATTTATTTCCAATGGCATTTCTTCATGTTTGTTCATTCTATTGATGCCAATGTACTTGGATTCCATTGACGCTTATGTAAGTTGATACCATTGACGTCCATGGACGTCCAAAATTTTTCCCATTCATTTTCAATGGGAATTTTTTTTTTTTCCCCAAATCAACAGAAAATGACTAGATATCAATAGGACGTTTCCCCCAAATGTGCCCGATTGCATTGCTGCTTATGGAGGGTGATGCCATTGACGTCCACGGACGTCCAAACTTCCCATTAATTTCCAATGGCATTTCTTCATGTTTGTTCATTCTATTGATGCCAATGTACTTGGATTCCATTGACGCTTATGTAAGTTGATACCATTGACGTCCATGGACGTCCAAAATTTTTCCCATTCATTTTCAATGGGAAATTTTTTTTTCTTCCCCAAATCAACAGAAAATGACTAGATATCATTAGGACGTGTCCCCCAAATGTCCCCGATTGCATTGCCGCTTATGGGGGGTGATGCCATTGACGTCCATGGACTTCCAAACTTCCCATTCATTTCCAATGGCATTTCTTCATGTTTGTTCATTCTATTGATGCCAATGTACTTGGATTCCATTGACGCTTATGTAAGTTGATACCATTGACGTCCATGGACGTCCAAAATTTTTCCCATTCATTTTCAATGGGATTTTTTTTTTTTTTTCCCAAATCAACAGAAAATGACTAGATATCATTAGGACGTGTCCCCCAAATGTCCCCGATTGCATTGCCGCTTATGGAGGGTGATGCCATTGACGTTCATGGACGTCCAAACTTCCCATTCATTTCCAATGGCATTTCTTCATGTTTGTTCATTTTATTGATGCCAATGTACTTGGATTCCATTGACGCTTATGTAAGTTGATACCATTGACGTCCATGGACGTCCAAAAATTTTCCCATTCATTTTCAATGGGAATTTTTTTTTTTTCCCAAATCAACAGAAAATGACTAGATATCATTAGGACGTGTCCCGCAAACTTCCCCGATTCCATTAAAAATTATGAAAGGTACCGCCATTGACGTCCATGGACGTCCAATTCTCCCATTTATTTCTAATGGCTTTTACTTTGTTTTGTGCCAATGACTGGCATTATGATCCATTCTATTGATAGACCTGAGTGGGGCTAAGATCTGTATCTCCACAGAGGAAAGACCAAGGTGTGTAATTTCTCCCGAAATTGCAGTTTCTAGTTATTATTATTATTCAATAATTCTCCGCGTTTTTTTGAGCCAACGCACAGCCCAAACCGTAGCACCGATCGGCACCGTTGAAGTATCGGCACGACCGGATTTTTCGCGTGACGATGGGAATTTTTCAAACCGCCACGAAAAATTTTCCGTTCGCCCGTAAACGGCAATTTTCCGAAAAATAAAAAAAGTTTCAAAATGTATCTAGTCCTACAATTTTTGACCAAATCACATAATTTGGGCATCAAAAATTCCGGGACGGTGAGGGGCATAAAAGTTGTATACAGAATTTGGCAAAAATTTACGGTTCCCCGGAAATTTGCCAAAAACTTTCCTATTCATTTTGAATGGAAAAAAAA
The DNA here is from genome assembly GCF_030265065.1 of Corythoichthys intestinalis. NCBI lineage: Eukaryota > Metazoa > Chordata > Actinopteri > Syngnathiformes > Syngnathidae > Corythoichthys > Corythoichthys intestinalis. The sequence goes on along the minus strand of NC_080403.1, from coordinate 21,017,113 downwards.
CGCGCGCTTCCCAGCCCGAACCGTTAGACCGATCGGCACCGTTCAAGTATCGGCACGACCGGAATTTTCGCGTGACACAGGAAACTTTACAAATGGCCCCGAAAATTTTTCCGTTCATCCGTAAACGGCAATTTTCCGTGAAAAACAAAAAAGTTTCAAAATGTATCTAGTCCTACAATTTTTGACCAAATCACATAATTTGGGCATCAAAAATTCCGGGACGGTGAGGGGCATAAAAGTTGTATACAGAATTTGGAAAAAAATTACGCTTCCTCGGAAATTTGCCAAAAACTATCCCATTCATTTCGAATGGGAAAAGTTCCCATTCACTTCCAATGGGATTTCCAATGGAATTTACATTGCATTGATGCCATTGACGGCCATGCATGTCGAATCTACTGATGCCAATGTACTTGGATTCAATTGACTATATGGATGTCGATGCCATTGACTGCCATGGACGTCCAAAATTTTTCCCATTCATTTTCAATGGGGAAAAAACAAAATTACCCCAAATCAACAGAAAATGACCAGATATCAATAGGACGTGTCCCCCAAACTTCCCCAATTCCATTGACGCTTATGAAGGGTGCCGCCATTGACTTACATGGACGTCCAAAATTTTTCCCATTCATTTTCAATGGGGAAAAAACTAAATTTCTCCAAATCAACAGAAAATGACCAGATATCAATAGGACGTATACCCCAAACGTCCCCAACTCCATTGACGCTTATGGGGGGTGCTGCCATTGACGTCCATGGACGTCCAAAATTTTACCCATTCATTTTTAATGGGAAATTTTTTTTTCCCCCAAATCAACAGAAAATGACTAGATATCAATAGGACCTGTCCCCCAAATGTCCCCGATTGCATTGCTGCTTATGGAGGGTGATGCCATTGACGTCCAGGGACGTCCAAACTTCCCATTCATTTCCAATGGCATTTCTTCATGTTTGTTCATTCTTTTGATGCCAATGTACTTGGATTCCATTGACGCTTATGTAAGTTGATACCATTGACGTCCATGGACGTCCAAAATTTTTCCCATTCATTTTCAATGGGAATTTTTTTTTTTTTCCCCAAATCAACAGAAAATGACTAGATATCAATAGGACGTTTCCCCCAAATGTGCCCGATTGCATTGCTGCTTATGGAGGGTGATGCCATTGACGTCCACGGACGTCCAAACTTCCCATTCATTTCCAATGGCATTTCTTCATGTTTGTTCATTCTATTGATGCCAATGTACTTGGATTCCATTGACGCTTATGTAAGTTGATACCATTGACGTCCATGGACGTCCAAAATTTTTCCCATTGATTTTCAATGGGAAATTTTTTTTTTTCCCCAAATCAACAGAAAATGACTAGATATCATTAGGACGTGTCCCCCAAATGTCCCCGATTGCATTGCCGCTTATGGGGGGTGATGCCATTGACGTTCATGGACGTCCAAACTTCCCATTCATTTCCAATGGCATTTCTTCATGTTTGTTCATTCTTTTGATGCCAATGTACTTGGATTCCATTGACGGTTATGTAAGTTGATACCATTGACGTCCATGGACGTCCAAAATTTTTCCCATTCATTTTCAATGGGAATTTTTTTTTTTTCCCCAAATCAACAGAAAATGACTAGATATCATTAGGACGTGTCCCCCAAATGTCCCCGATTGCACTACCGCTTATGGGGGGTGATGCCATTGACGTCCATGGACGTCCAAACTTCCCAATCATTTCCAAAGCCATTTCTTCATGTTTGTTCATTTTATTGATGCCAATGTACTTGGATTCCATTGACGCTTATGTAAGTTGATACCATTGACGTCCATGGACGTCCAAAATTTTTCCCATTCATTTTCAATGGGATTTTTTTTTTTTTTTCCCAAATCAACAGAAAATGACTAGATATCATTAGGACGTTTCCCCCAAATGTCCCCGATTGCATTGCCGCTTATGGAGGGTGATGCCATTGACGTTCATGGACGTCTAAACTTCCCATTCATTTCCAATGGCATTTCTTCATGTTTGTTCATTTTATTGATGCCAATGTACTTGGATTCCATTGACGCTTATGTAAGTTGATACCATTGACGTCCATGGACGTCCAAAATTTTTCCCATTCATTTTCAATGGGAAATTTTTTTTTTTCCCCAAATCAACAGAAAATGACTAGATATCAATAGGACCTGTCCCCCAAATGTCCCCGATTGCATTGCTACTTATGGAGGGTGATGCCATTGACGTCCAGGGACGTCCAAACTTCCCATTCATTTCCAATGGCATTTCTTCATGTTTGTTCATTCTTTTGATGCCAATGTACTTGGATTCCATTGACGGTTATGTAAGTTGATACCATTGACGTCCATGGACGTCCAAAATTTTTCCCATTCATTTTCAATGGGAATTTTTTTTTTTCCCCAAATCAACAGAAAATGACTAGATATCATTAGGACGTGTCCCCCAAATGTCCCCGATTGCATTACCGCTTATGGGGGGTGATGCCATTGACGTCCATGGACGTCCAAACTTCCCAATCATTTCCAAAGCCATTTCTTCATGTTTGTTCATTTTATTGATGCCAATGTACTTGGATTCCATTGACGCTTATGTAAGTTGATACCATTGACGTCCATGGACGTCCAAAATTTTTCCCATTCATTTTCAATGGGATTTTTTTTTTTTTTTCCCAAATCAACAGAAAATGACTAGATATCATTAGGACGTTTCCCCCAAATGTCCCCGATTGCATTGCCACTTATGGAGGGTGATGCCATTGACGTTCATGGACGTCTAAACTTCCCATTCATTTCCAATGGCATTTCTTCATGTTTGTTCATTTTATTGATGCCAATGTACTTGGATTCCATTGACGCTTATGTAAGTTGATACCATTGACGTCCATGGACGTCCAAAATTCTTCCCATTCATTTTCAATGGGAAATTTTTTTTTTTCCCCAAATCAACAGAAAATGACTAGATATCAATAGGACCTGTCCCCCAAATGTCCCCGATTGCATTGCTACTTATGGAGGGTGATGCCATTGACGTCCAGGGACGTCCAAACTTCCCATTCATTTCCAATGGCATTTCTTCATGTTTGTTCATTCTTTTGATGCCAATGTACTTGGATTCCATTGACGGTTATGTAAGTTGATACCATTGACGTCCATGGACGTCCAAAATTTTTCCCATTCATTTTCAATGGGAATTTTTTTTTTTTCCCCAAATCAACAGAAAATGACTAGATATCATTAGGACGTGTCCCCCAAATGTCCCCGATTGCATTACCGCTTATGGGGGGTGATGCCATTGACGTCCATGGACGTCCAAACTTCCCAATCATTTCCAAAGCCATTTCTTCATGTTTGTTCATTCTATTGATGCCAATGTACTTGGATTCCATTGACGCTTATGTAAATTGATACCATTGACGTCCATGGACGTCCAAAATTTTTCCCATTCATTTTCAATGGGAATTTTTTTTTTCCCCCCAAATCAACAGAAAATGACTAGATATCATTAGGACGTGTCCCCCAAATGTCCCCGATTGGATTGCTGCTTATGGAGGGTGATGCCATTGACGTCCATGGACGTCCAAACTTCCCATTCATTTCCAATGGCATTTCTTCATGTTTGTTCATTCTATTGATGCCAATGTACTTGGATTACATTGACACTTATGTAAGTTGATACCATTGACGTCCATGGACGTCCAAAATTTTTCCCATTCATTTTCAATGGGAATTTTTTTTTTTTCCCCAAATCAACAGAAAATGACTAGATATCATTAGGACATGTCCCCCAAATGTCCCCGATTGCATTGCCGCTTATGGGGGGTGCTGCCATTGACGTCCATGGACGTCCAAAATTTTTCCCATTCATTTTCAATGGGAATTTTTTTTTTTTTCCCCAAATCAACAGAAAATGACTAGATATCATTAGGACGTGTCCCCCAAATGTCCCCGATTGCATTGCCGCTTATGGAGGGTGATGCCATTGACGTCCATGGACGTCCAAACTTCCCATTCATTTCCAATGGCATTTCTTCATGTTTTTTCATTCTATTGATGCCAATGTACTTGGATTCCATTGACGCTTATGTAAGTTGATACCATTGGCGTCCATGGACGTCCAAAATTTTTCCCATTCATTTTCAATGGGAAATTTTTTTTTTTCCCCAAATCAACAGAAAATGACTAGATATCAATAGGACGTGTCGCCCAAATGTCCCCGATTGCATTGCCTCTTATGGAGGGTGATGCCATTGACGTTCATGGACGTCCAAACTTCCCATTCATTTCCAATGGCATTTCTTCATGTTTGTTCATTCTATTGATGCCAATGTACTTGGATTCCATTGACGCTTATGTAAATTGATACCATTGACGTCCATGGACGTCCAAAATTTTTCCCATTCATTTTCAATGGGAATTTTTTTTTTCCCCCCAAATCAACAGAAAATGACTAGATATCATTAGGACGTGTCCCCCAAATGTCCCCGATTGGATTGCTGCTTATGGAGGGTGATGCCATTGACGTCCATGGACGTCCAAAAATTTTCCCATTCATTTTCAATGGGAAAAAAACAAAATTTCCCCAAATCAACAGAAAATGACCAGATACCAATAGGACGTGTCCCCCAAACTTCCCCAATTCCATTGACGCTTATGAAGGGTGCCGCCATTGACTTACATGGACGTCCAAAATTTTTCCCATTCATTTTCAATGGGGAAAAAACTACATTTCTCCAAATCAACAGAAAATGACCAGATATCAATAGGACGTATATCCCAAACGTCCCCAATTCCATTAACGCTTATGGGGGGTGCTGCCATTGACGTCCATGGACGTCCAAAATTTTACCCATTCATTTTCAATGGGAAATTTTTTTTTTTCCCCAAATCAACAGAAAATGACTAGATATCAATAGGACCTGTCCCCCAAATGTCCCCGATTGCATTGCTGCTTATGGAGGGTGATGCCATTGACGTCCAGGGACGTCCAAACTTCCCATTCATTTCCAATGGCATTTCTTCATGTTTGTTCATTCTTTTGATGCCAATGTACTTGGATTCCATTGACGCTTATGTAAGTTGATACCATTGACGTCCATGGACGTCCAAAATTTTCCCCATTCATTTTCAATGGGAATTTTTTTTTTTCCCCCAAATCAACAGAAAATGACTAGATATCAATAGGACGTTTCCCCCAAATGTGCCCGATTGCATTGCTGCTTATGGAGGGTGATGCCATTGACGTCCACGGACGTCCAAACTTCCCATTAATTTCCAAAGGCATTTCTTCATGTTTGTTCATTCTATTGATGCCTATGTACTTGGATTCCATTGACGCTTATGTAAGTTGATACCATTGACGTCCATGGACGTCCAAAATTTTTCCCATTCATTTTCAATGGGAATTTTTTTTTTTTCCCCAAATCAACAGAAAATGACTAGATATCATTAGGACGTGTCCCCCAAATGTCCCCGATTGCATTGCCGCTTATGGGGGGTGATGCCATTGACGTTCATGGACGTCCAAACTTCCCATTCATTTCCAATGGCATTTCTTCATGTTTGTTCATTCTATTGATGCCAATGTACTTGGATTCCATTGACGCTTATGTAAGTTGATACCATTGACGTCCATGGACGTCCAAAATTTTTCCCATTGATTTTCAATGGGAAATTTTTTTTTTTCCCCAAATCAACAGAAAATGACTAGATATCATTAGGACGTGTCCCCCAAATGTCCCCGATTGCATTGCCGCTTATGGGGGGTGATGCCATTGACGTTCATGGACGTCCAAACTTCCCATTCATTTCCAATGGCATTTCTTCATGTTTGTTCATTTTATTGATGCCAATGTACTTGGATTCCATTGACGCTTATGTAAGTTGATACCATTGACGTCCATGGACGTCCAAAATTCTTCCCATTCATTTTCAATGGGAAATTTTTTTTTTTCCCCAAATCAACAGAAAATGACTAGATATCAATAGGACCTGTCCCCCAAATGTCCCCGATTGCATTGCTACTTATGGAGGGTGATGCCATTGACGTCCAGGGACGTCCAAACTTCCCATTCATTTCCAATGGCATTTCTTCATGTTTGTTCATTCTTTTGATGCCAATGTACTTGGATTCCATTGACGGTTATGTAAGTTGATACCATTGACGTCCATGGACGTCCAAAATTTTTCCCATTCATTTTCAATGGGAATTTTTTTTTTTTCCCCAAATCAACAGAAAATGACTAGATATCATTAGGACGTGTCCCCCAAATGTCCCCGATTGCATTACCGCTTATGGGGGGTGATGCCATTGACGTCCATGGACGTCCAAACTTCCCAATCATTTCCAAAGCCATTTCTTCATGTTTGTTCATTCTATTGATGCCAATGTACTTGGATTCCATTGACGCTTATGTAAATTGATACCATTGACGTCCATGGACGTCCAAAATTTTTCCCATTCATTTTCAATGGGAATTTTTTTTTTCCCCCCAAATCAACAGAAAATGACTAGATATCATTAGGACGTGTCCCCCAAATGTCCCCGATTGGATTGCTGCTTATGGAGGGTGATGCCATTGACGTCCATGGACGTCCAAACTTCCCATTCATTTCCAATGGCATTTCTTCATGTTTGTTCATTCTATTGATGCCAATGTACTTGGATTACATTGACACTTATGTAAGTTGATACCATTGACGTCCATGGACGTCCAAAATTTTTCCCATTCATTTTCAATGGGAATTTTTTTTTTTTCCCCAAATCAACAGAAAATGACTAGATATCATTAGGACATGTCCCCCAAATGTCCCCGATTGCATTGCCGCTTATGGGGGGTGCTGCCATTGACGTCCATGGACGTCCAAAATTTTTCCCATTCATTTTCAATGGGAATTTTTTTTTTTTTCCCCAAATCAACAGAAAATGACTAGATATCATTAGGACGTGTCCCCCAAATGTCCCCGATTGCATTGCCGCTTATGGAGGGTGATGCCATTGACGTCCATGGACGTCCAAACTTCCCATTCATTTCCAATGGCATTTCTTCATGTTTTTTCATTCTATTGATGCCAATGTACTTGGATTCCATTGACGCTTATGTAAGTTGATACCATTGGCGTCCATGGACGTCCAAAATTTTTCCCATTCATTTTCAATGGGAAATTTTTTTTTTTCCCCAAATCAACAGAAAATGACTAGATATCAATAGGACGTGTCGCCCAAATGTCCCCGATTGCATTGCCTCTTATGGAGGGTGATGCCATTGACGTTCATGGACGTCCAAACTTCCCATTCATTTCCAATGGCATTTCTTCATGTTTGTTCATTCTATTGATGCCAATGTACTTGGATTCCATTGACGCTTATGTAAATTGATACCATTGACGTCCATGGACGTCCAAAATTTTTCCCATTCATTTTCAATGGGAATTTTTTTTTTCCCCCCAAATCAACAGAAAATGACTAGATATCATTAGGACGTGTCCCCCAAATGTCCCCGATTGGATTGCTGCTTATGGAGGGTGATGCCATTGACGTCCATGGACGTCCAAAAATTTTCCCATTCATTTTCAATGGGAAAAAAACAAAATTTCCCCAAATCAACAGAAAATGACCAGATACCAATAGGACGTGTCCCCCAAACTTCCCCAATTCCATTGACGCTTATGAAGGGTGCCGCCATTGACTTACATGGACGTCCAAAATTTTTCCCATTCATTTTCAATGGGGAAAAAACTACATTTCTCCAAATCAACAGAAAATGACCAGATATCAATAGGACGTATATCCCAAACGTCCCCAATTCCATTAACGCTTATGGGGGGTGCTGCCATTGACGTCCATGGACGTCCAAAATTTTACCCATTCATTTTCAATGGGAAATTTTTTTTTTTCCCCAAATCAACAGAAAATGACTAGATATCAATAGGACCTGTCCCCCAAATGTCCCCGATTGCATTGCTGCTTATGGAGGGTGATGCCATTGACGTCCAGGGACGTCCAAACTTCCCATTCATTTCCAATGGCATTTCTTCATGTTTGTTCATTCTTTTGATGCCAATGTACTTGGATTCCATTGACGCTTATGTAAGTTGATACCATTGACGTCCATGGACGTCCAAAATTTTTCCCATTCATTTTCAATGGGAATTTTTTTTTTTTCCCCCAAATCAACAGAAAATGACTAGATATCAATAGGACGTTTCCCCCAAATGTGCCCGATTGCATTGCTGCTTATGGAGGGTGATGCCATTGACGTCCACGGACGTCCAAACTTCCCATTAATTTCCAAAGGCATTTCTTCATGTTTGTTCATTCTATTGATGCCTATGTACTTGGATTCCATTGACGCTTATGTAAGTTGATACCATTGACGTCCATGGACGTCCAAAATTTTTCCCATTCATTTTCAATGGGAATTTTTTTTTTTTCCCCAAATCAACAGAAAATGACTAGATATCATTAGGACGTGTCCCCCAAATGTCCCCGATTGCATTGCCGCTTATGGGGGGTGATGCCATTGACGTTCATGGACGTCCAAACTTCCCATTCATTTCCAATGGCATTTCTTCATGTTTGTTCATTTTATTGATGCCAATGTACTTGGATTCCATTGACGCTTATGTAAGTTGATACCATTGACGTCCATGGACGTCCAAAATTTTTCCCATTCATTTTCAATGGGAAATTTTTTTTTTCCCCAAATCAACAGAAAATGACTAGATATCAATAGGACGTGTCCCCCAAACTTCCCCGATTCCATTAACAATTATGGAGGGTGCTGCCATTGACGGACATGGACGTCCAATTCTCCCAATCTTTTCTAATGCCTTTAACTTTGTTTAGTGCCAATGACTGGCATTATGGTCCATTCTATTGATAGACCTGAGTGGGGCTAAGATTTGTATCTCCACAGAGGAAAGACCAAGGTGTGTAATTTCTCCCGAAATTGCAGTTTCTAGTTACCTTGGTCTTTCCAAAGGAAAGAACAAGGTAATGTTATTGTACAACTTTATTACCTTGGTCTTTCCAAGGGAAAGAACAAGGTTATGTTGTTGTACAACTTTATTGTACTTCTTTATTTTTTATTATTATTATTCAATAATTGTTGACGTTTTTTTCGGCGCGCCGCGCAGCCCGAACCGTACCTCCGATCGGTACCGTTCAAGTATCGGCACGACCGGAATTTTCGCGCGACGATGGGAATTTTTCAAACGGCCCCGAAAAATTTTCCGTTCGCCCGTAAACGGCAATTTTCCGAAAAATAAAAAAAGTTTAAAAATGTATCTAGTCCTACAATTTTTGACCAAATCACATAATTTGGGCATCAAAAATTCCGGGACGTTGAGGGGCATAAAAGTTGTATACAGAATTTGGCAAAAATTTACGGTTCCCCGGAAATTTGCCAAAAACTTTCCTATTCATTTTGAATGGAAAAAAAACGCGCGCTTCACAGCCCGAACCGTTAGACCGATCGGCACCGTTCAAGTATCGGCACGACCGGAATTTTTGCGTGACACAGGAAACTTTACAAATGGCCCCGAAAATTTTTCCGTTCGTCCGTAAACGGCAATTTTCCGTGAAAAAAAAAAAAGTTTCAAAATGTATCTAGTCCTACAATTTTTGACCAAATCAAATAATTTGGGCATCAAAAATTCCGGGACGGTGAGGGGCATAAAAGTTGTATACAGAATTTGGAAAAAAATTACGCTTCCTCGGAAATTTGCCAAAAACTATCCCATTCATTTCGAATGGGAAAAGTCCCATTCACTTCCAATGGGATTTCCAATGGAATTTACATTGCATTGATGCCATTGACGGCCATGCATGTCGAATCTACTGATGCCAATGTACTTGGATTCAACTGACTATATAGATGTCGATGCCATTGACTGCCATGGACGTCCAAAATTTTTCCCATTCATTTTCAATGGGGAAAAAACAAAATTACCCCAAATCAACAGAAAATGACCAGATATCAATAGGACGTGTCCCCCAAACTTCCCCAATTCCATTGACGCTTATGAAGGGTGCCGCCATTGACTTACGTGGACGTCCAAAATTTTTCCCATTCATTTTCAATGGGGAAAAAACTAAATTTCTCCAAATCAACAGAAAATGACCAGATATCAATAGGACGTATATCCCAAACGTCCCCAATTCCATTGACGCTTATGGGGGGTGCTGCCATTGACGTCCATGGACGTCCAAAATTTTACCCATTCATTTTCAATGGGAATTTTTTTTTTTTCCCCAAATCAACAGAAAATGACTAGATATCAATAGGACGTGTCCCCCAAATGTCCCCGATTGCATTGCTGCTTATGGAGGGTGATGCCATTGACGTCCAGGGACGTCCAAACTTCCCATTCATTTCCAATGGCATTTCTTCATGTTTGTTCATTCTTTTGATGCCAATGTACTTGGATTCCATTGACGCTTATGTAAGTTGATACCATTGACGTCCATGGACGTCCAAAATTTTTCCCATTCATTTTCAATGGGAATTTTTTTTTTTCCCCCAAATCAACAGAAAATGACTAGATATCATTAGGACGTGTCCCCCAAATGTCCCCGATTGCATTGCCGCTTATGGGGGGTGATGCCATTGACGTCCATGGACGTCCAAACTTCCCATTCATTTCCAAAGGCATTTCTTCATGTTTGTTCATTCTATTGATGCCAATGTACTTGGATTCCATTGACGCTTATGTAAGTTGATACCATTGACGTCCATGGACGTCCAAAATTTTTCCCATTCATTTTCAATGGGAATTTTTTTTTTTTCCCAAATCAACAGAAAATGACTAGATATCATTAGGACGTGTCCCCCAAATGTCCCCGATTGCATTGCCGCTTATGGAGGGTGATGCCATTGACGTTCATGGACGTCCAAACTTCCCATTCATTTCCAATGGCATTTCTTCATGTTTGTTCATTTTATTGATGCCAATGTACTTGGATTCCATTGACGCTTATGTAAGTTGATACCATTGACGTCCATGGACGTCCAAAATTTTTCCCATTCATTTTCAATGGGAATTTTTTTTTTTTCCCAAATCAACAGAAAATGACTAGATATCATTAGGACGTGTCCCCCAAACTTCCCCGATTCCATTAACAATTATGAAAGGTGCCGCCATTGACGTCCATGGACGTCCAATTCTCCCATTCATTTCTAACGGCTTTTACTTTGTTTTTTGCCAATGACTGGCATTATGATCCATTCTATTGATAGACCTGAGTGGGGCTAAGATCTGTATCTCCACAGAGGAAAGACCAAGGTGTGTAATTTCTCCCGAAATTGCAGTTTCTAGTTGTTCTTATTATTATTATTCATCTTATTCTCCGCGTTTTTTTGAGCCAACGCACAGCCCAAACCGTAGCACCGATCGGCACCGTTCAAGTATCGGCACGACCGGATTTTTCGCGTGACGATGGGAATTTTTCAAACCGCCACGAAAAATTTTCCGTTCGCCCGTAAACGGCAATTTTCCGAAAAATAAAAAAAGTTTCAAAATGTATCTAGTCCTACAATTTTTGACCAAATCACATAATTTGGGCATCAAAAATTCCGGGACGGTGAGGGGCATAAAAGTTGTATACAGAATTTGGCAAAAATTTACGGTTCCCCGGAAATTTGCCAAAAACTTTCCTATTCATTTTGAATGGGAAAAAAACGCGCGCTTCACAGCCCGAACCGTTAGACCGATCGGCACCGTTCAAGTATCGGCACGACCGGAATTTTCGCGTGAAACAGGAAACTTTACAAATGGCCCCGAAAATTTTTCCGTTCGTCCGTAAACGGCAATTTTCCGTGAAAAAAAAAAAAGTTTCAAAATGTATCTAGTCCTACAATTTTTGACCAAATCACATAATTTGGGCATCAAAAACTCCGGGACGGTGAGGGGCATAAAAGTTGTATACAGAATTTGGAAAAAAATTACGCTTCCTCGGAAATTTGCCAAAAACTATCCCATTCATTTCGAATGGGAAAAGTCCCATTCACTTCCAATGGGATTTCCAATGGAATTTACATTGCATTGATGCCATTGACGGCCATGCATGTCGAATCTACTGATGCCAATGTACTTGGATTCAATTGACTATATGGATGTCGATGCCATTGACTGCCATGGACGTCCAAAATTTTTCCCATTCATTTTCAATGGGGAAAAAACAAAATTACCCCAAATCAACAGAAAATGACCAGATATCAATAGGACGTGTCCCCCAAACTTCCCCAATTCCATTGACGCTTATGAAGGGTGCCGCCATTGACTTACATGGACGTCCAAAATTTTTCCCATTCATTTTCAATGGGGAAAAAACTACATTTCTCCAAATCAACAGAAAATGACCAGATATCAATAGGACGTATATCCCAAACGTCCCCAATTCCATTGACGCTTATGGGGGGTGCTGCCATTGACGTCCATGGACGTCCAAAATTTTACCCATTCATTTTCAATGGGAAATTTTTTTTTTCCCCAAATCAACAGAAAATGACTAGATATCAATAGGACCTGTCCCCCAAATGTCCCCGATTGCATTGCTGCTTATGGAGGGTGATGCCATTGACGTCCAGGGACGTCCAAACTTCCCATTCATTTCCAATGGCATTTCTTCATGTTTGTTCATTCTTTTGATGCCAATGTACTTGGATTCCATTGACGGTTATGTAAGTTGATACCATTGACGTCCATGGACGTCCAAAATTTTTCCCATTCATTTTCAATGGGAATTTTTTTTTTTTCCCCAAATCAACAAAAAATGACCAGATATCATTAGGACGTGTCCCCCAAATGTCCCCGATTGCATTGCCGCTTATGGAGGGTGATGCCATTGACGTTCATGGACGTCTAAACTTCCCATTCATTTCCAATGGCATTTCTTCATGTTTGTTCATTTTATTGATGCCAATGTACTTGGATTCCATTGACGCTTATGTAAGTTGATACCATTGACGTCCATGGACGTCCAAAATTTTTCCCATTCATTTTCAATGGGAATTTTTTTTTTTTCCCCAAATCAACAGAAAATGACTAGATATCATTAGGACGTGTCCCCCAAACTTCCCCGATTCCATTAACAATTATGAAAGGTGCCGCCATTGACGTCCATGGACGTCCAATTCTCCCATTCATTTCTAACGGCTTTTACTTTGTTTTTTGCCAATGACTGGCATTATGATCCATTCTATTGATAGACCTGAGTGGGGCTAAGATCTGTGTCTCCACAGAGGAAAGACCAAGGTGTGTAATTTCTCCCGAAATTGCAGTTTCTAGTTATTATTATTATTTATTATTCAATAATTGTTGACGTTTTTTTCGGCGCGTCGCACAGCCCGAACCGTACCTCCGATCGGTACCGTTCAAGTATCGGCACGACCGGAATTTTTGCGCGACGATGGGAATTTTTCAAACGGCCCCGAAAAATTTTCCGTTCGCCCGTAAACGGCAATTTTCCGAAAAAAAAAAAAACTTTAAAAATGTATCTAGTCCTACAATTTTTGACCAAATCACGTAATTTGGGTATCAAAAATTCCGGGACGGTGAGGGGCATAAAAGTTGTATACAGAATTTGGCAAAAATTTACGGTTCCCCGGAAATTTGCCAAAAACTTTCCTATTCATTTTGAATGAAAAAAAAACGCACGCTGCACAGCCCGAACCGTTTGACCGATCGGCACCGTTCAAATATCGGCACGACCGGAATTTTCGCGCAACGATGGGAATTTTTCAAACGGACCCGAAAACTTTTCCCTTCGCCCGTAAACGGCAATTTTCCGGAAAAAAAAAAAAGTTTCAAAATGTATCTAGTCCTACAATTTTTGACCAAATCACATAATTTGGGTATCAAAAATTCCGGGACGGTGAGGGGCATAAAAGTTGTATACAGAATTTGGCAAAACTTTACGGTTCCCCGGAAATTGGCCAAAAACTCTCCCATTCATTTCTAATGGGAAAAGTTCCCATTCACTTACAATGGGATTTCAATGGAATTTACATCATTGATGCCATTGACGGCCATGCATGTCAAATCTATTGATGCCAATGTACTTGGATTCTATTGACTATATGGATGTCGATGCCATTGACGGCCATGGACGTCCAAAATTTTTCCCATTCATTTTCAATGGGGAAAAAACAAAATTTCCCCAAATCAACAGAAAATGACCAGATATCAATAGGACGTGTCCCCCAAACGTCTCCAACTCCATTGACGCTTATGGGGGGTGCCGCCATTGACTTCCATGGACGTCCAAAATTTTTCCCAATCATTTTCAATGGGGAAAAAACTAAATTTCTCCAAATCAACAGAAAATGACCAGATATCAATAGGACGTATACCCCAAACGTCTCCAACTCCATTGACGCTTATGGGGGGTGCTGCCATTGACGTCCATGGACGTCCAAAATTTTTCCCATTCATTTTCAATGGGAATTTTTTTTTTTTCCCCAAATCAACAGAAAATGACTAGATATCAATAGGACGTGGCCCCCAAATGTCCCCGATTGCATTGCTGCTTATGGAGGGTGATGCCATTGTCGTCCAGGGACGTCCAAACTTCCCATTCATTTCCAATGGCATTTCTTCATGTTTGTTCATTCTATTGATGCCAATGTACTTGGATTCCATTGACGCTTATGTAAGTTGATACCATTGACGTCCATAGACGTCCAAAATTTTTCCCATTCATTTTCAATGGGAAATTTTTTTTTTTTCCCCAAATCAACAGAAAATGACTAGATATCATTAGGACGTGTCCCCAAATGTCCCCGATTGCATTGCCGCTTATGGAGGGTGATGCCATTGACGTCCATGGACGTCCAAACTTCCCATTGAATCCCAATGGCATTTCTTCATGTTTGTTCATTCTATTGATGCCAATGTAATTGGATTCCATTGACGCTTATGTAAGTTGATACCATTGACGTCCATGGACGTCCAAAATTTTTCCCATTCATTTTCAATGGGAATTTTTTTTTTTTCCCCAAATCAACAGAAAATGACTAGATATCATTAGGACGTGTCCCCCAAATGTCCCCGATTGCATTGCCGCTTATGGGGGGTGATGCCATTGACGTCCATGGACGTCCAAACTTCCCATTCATTTCCAAAGGCATTTCTTCATGTTTGTTCATTCTATTGATGCCAATGTACTTGGATTCCATTGACGCTTATTTAAGTTGATACCATTGACGTCCATGGACGTCCAAAATTTTTCCCATTCATTTTCAATGGGAATTTTTTTTTTTTCCCCAAATCAACAGAAAATGACTAGATATCATTAGGAAGTGTCCCCCAAATGTCCCCGATTGCATTGCCGCTTATGGAGGGTGATGCCATTGACGTCCATGGACGTCCAATTCTCCCATTCATTTCTAATGGCTTTTACTTTGTTTTGTGCCAATGACTGTTATTATGATCCATTCTATTGATAGACCTGAGTGGGGCTAAGATCTGTATCTCCACAGAGGAAAGACCAAGGTGTGTAATTTCTCCCGAAATTGCAGTTTCTAGTTATATTATATTATTTTATTATCATTATTTTAATCTTATAGGCAGTTTAGCCAGTATTGACAGAGATCCAATCAACCAAACTCAATAATGACCTTTATGATCAGTATAGTTTCTCATCTAATATCTCATCCAAGTAATAGGAAAAATGCCAAAAATCTAAGAAAAAATGTCAGCAAATTTTCAGAAGAGATGATCATTGCTAAATAAATCATGAAAATATAGATCTCATAGAATTTTATTACCTTGGTCTTTCCAAGGGAAAGAACAAGGTAATGTTATTGTACAACTTTATTCTTCTTCTTATTATTATTATTCAATAAATTCTCCGCATTTTTTTGAGCCAACGCACAGCCCAAACCGTAGCACCGATCGGCACCGTTGAGGTATCGGCACGACCGGATTTTTCGCGTGACGATGGGAATTTTTCAAACCGCCACGAAAAATTTTCCGTTCGCCCGTAAACGGCAATTTTCCGAAAAATAAAAAAAGTTTAAAAATGTATCTAGTCCTACAATTTTTGACCAAATCACATAATTTGGGCATCAAAAATTCCGGGATGGTGAGGGGCATAAAAGTTGTATACAGAATTTGGCAAAAATTTACGGTTCCCCGGAAATTTGCCAAAAACTTTCCTATTCATTTTGAATGGAAAAAAAACACGCGCTTCACAGCCCGAACCGTTTGACCGATCGGCACCGTTCAAGTATCGGCACGACCAGAATTTTCGCGTGACACAGGAAACTTTAAAAATGGCCCCGAAAATTTTTCCGTTCGTCCGTAAACGGCAATTTTCCGTGAAAAAAAAAAAAGTTTCAAAATGTATCTAGTCCTACAATTTTTGACCAAAACACATAATTTGGGCATCAAAAATTCCGGGACGGTGAGGGGCATAAAAGTTGTATACAGAATTTGGAAAAAAATTACGCTTCCTCGGAAATTTGCCAAAAACGATCCCATTCATTTCGAATGGGAAAAGTCCCATTCACTTCCAATGGGATTTCCAATGGAATTTACATTGCATTGATGCCATTGACGGCCATGCATGTCGAATCTACTGATGCCAATGTACTTGGATTCAATTGATTATATGGATGTCGATGCCATTGACTGCCATGGACGTCCAAAATTTTTCCCATTCATTTTCAATGGGGAAAAAACAAAATTACCCCAAATCAACAGAAAACTAGAAACTGCAATTTCGGGAGAAATTACACACCTTGGTCTTTCCTCTGTGGAGATACAGATCTTAGCCCCACTCAGGTCTATCAATAGAATGGACCATAATGCCAGTCAATGGCACTAAACAAAGTAAAAGCCATGAGAAAAGATTGGGAGAATTGGACGTCCATGTCCGTCAATGGCAGCACCCTCCATAAGCGTCAATGCAATCGGGGACATTTGGGGGACACGTCCTAATGATATGTAGTCATTTTTTGTTGATTTGGGGGGGAAAAAAAATTCCCATTGAAAATGAATGGGAAAAATTTTGGACGTCCATGGACGTCAATGGTATCAACTTACATAAGTGTCAATGGAATCCAAGTACATTGGCATCAATAGAATGAACAAACATGAAGAAATGCCATTGGAAATGAATGGGAAGTTTGGACGTCCATGAACGTCAATGGCATCACCCTCCATAAGCAGCAATGCAATCGGGGACATTTGGGGGACACGTCCTATTGATATCTAGTCATTTTCTGTTGATTTGGGGAAAAAAAAAAAATTCCCATTGAAAATGAATGGGAAAAATTTTGGACGTCCATGGACGTCAATGGTATCAACTTACATAAGCGTCAATAGAATCCAAGTACATTTGCATCAATAGAATGAAAAAACATAATTAAATGGCATTAGAAATGAATGGGAAATTTGGACGTACATGGCCGTCAATGGCGGCGCCCTTCATAAGCGTCAATGGAATTGGACTAGTTTGGGGGACACGTCCTTTTGATATCAGGTCGTTTTTTTGTTGATTTGGGGGGAAAAAAAATTCCCATTGAAAATGAATGGGAAAAATTTTGGACGTCCATTGACGTCAATGGTATCAACTTACAATGGAATCCAAGTACATTGGCATCAATAGAATGAAAAAACATAATTAAAAATAAATGGGAAATTTGGACGTCCATGGACGTCAATGGCATCACCCTCCATAAGTGTAAATGGAATTGGGGAAGTTTGGGGGACACGTCCTATTGATATCTAGTCATTTTCTTTTGATTTTTGGAAAAAAAAAAAATTCCAATTGAAAATGACTTTGATGCGGGAGGTCGTAGGATCGAACCTCTGTCAATACCAAGTTAGCTTTTGTCAATGCCTGTATCACATACATGATAACTTTATATACATATCACACAACACTGCATTTAGCAGATGGATAGCTCAGTGTTAATATCGCTGACCTTGGTACGAGAGGATGGTGGTTCGATCCCCGGTCAGTTTCCTACTTTATGCGTATACCTCAGAGTGGATTGGACGTCGCCGACGTCAAAAGAGCGGATGACGCCAACGTCCATCGAGAGGACGGCGCCGACGATCAACGAACGGATGGTGACGACGTCCAACGAGCAAACGGCGGCGACGTCAAAAGTTAGCGCGAGAGGCTGACGTCACCGACGTCAAAAGAGCAGATGATGCCGACATCCCACGTGGGACAGTGACAACGTTCAACAAGCAAACGTCAAAAGTGCAGAATGCGATGTCCAAGACGTCAAAAGAGCAGATGACGCCGACGTCCCCGACGATCAACAAACGGATGGTGACGACGTCCAACGAGCAAACGGCGCCGACGTCAAAAGTTAGCGTGAGAGGCCGACGTCAAAAGAGCAGATGACGCCGACATCCCATGTGGGACAGTGACAACGTTCAACAAGCAAAAGTCAAAAGTGCAGAATACGATGTCCAACGAGCGGACGTCACCGACGTCCAAGACCTCAAAAGAGCAGATGACGCCGACGTCCATCGAGCGCACGGTGCCGACATCTCACGTGGAACAGTGACGACGTTCAACAAGCAAACGTCAAAAGTGCAGAATGCGCCGTCTAACGAGCGGACGTCACCGACGTCCAAAGTGCAGAATGCGCCGTCCAACGAGCGGACATCACCGACTTCCAAACTGCTGACGGCGCCGACGTCCAACGAGCGGACGTCACCGACGTCCAAAGTGCTGACGCTGCCGACGTCCAACGTGGGACAATGACGACGTTCAACAAGCAAACGTCAAAAGTGCAGAATGCGCCATCTTACGTCCAACGAGCGGATGGTGACGATGTCAAAAGAGTGGACGACGCCGACGTCCAAGACGTCAAAAGAGCAGATGACGCCGACGTCCATCGAGAGGACGGTGCCGACATCTCACGTGGAACAGTGACGACGTTCAACAAGCAAACGTCAAAAGTGCAGAATGCGCCGTCCAACGAGCGGACGTCACCGACGTCCAAAGTGCTGACGCTGCCGACGTCCATCGAGCGGACGGTGCCGACGTCCAACGTGGGACAATGACGACGTTCAACAAGCAAACGTCAAAAGTGCAGAATGCGCCGTCTTACGTCCAACGAGCGGATGGTGACGATGTCAAAAGAGTGGACGACGCCGACGTCCAAAGTTTGGCGACGTCCAACGAGCGGACGTCACCGACGTCCTAATTGCTGTCGCTGCCGACGTCCAAAGTGCTGACGCTGCCGACATCCAACATAAAGACGGCGCCGACTTCCAACGAGCGGACGGCGCCGACGTCCAATGAGCGGACGGTGATGACGTCCAACTAGCAAACGTCGCCGACGTCCAACATGCGGATGACGCCGACGTCCAGTCGACGAAGTCCAACGTGCGGATGACGCCGACGTCCCATAAATTCCCATTGAAAATGAATGGGAAAAATTTTGGACGTCCATGGACGTCAATGGTATCAACTTACATAGGCGTCAATGGAATCCAAGTACATTGGCATCAATAAAATGAAAAAACATAATTAAATGCCATTAGAAATGAATGGGAAATTTGGACGTCCATGGACGTCAATGGTATCAACTTAAATAAGCGTCAATGGATACCAAGTACATTGGCATCAATAGAATGAACAAACATGAAGAAATGCCATTGGAAATGAATGGGAAGTTTGGACGTCCGTGGACGTCAATGGCATCACCCTCCATAAGAGGCAATGCAATCGGGGACATTTGGGGGACACGTCCTATTGATATCTAGTCATTTTCTGTTGATTTGGGGAAAAAAAAAAAATTCCCATTGAAAATGAATGGGAAAAATTTTGGACGTCCATGGACGTCAATGGTATCAACTTACATAAGCGTCAATGGAATCCAAATACATTGGCATCAATAGAATGAACAAACATGAAGAAACGCCATTGGAAATTAATGGGAAGTTTGGACGTCCGTGGACGCCAATGGCATCACCCTCCATAAGCAGCAATGCAATCGGGGACATTTGGGGGACACGTCCTATTGATATCTAGTCATTTTCTGTTGATTTGGGGAAAAAAAAAATTTCCCATTGAAAATGAATGGGAAAAATTTTGGACGTCCATGGACGTCAATGGCAGCACCCTTCATAAGCGTCAATGGAGTTGGGGACGTTTGGGGTATACGTCCTATTGATATCTGGTCATTTTCTGTTGATTTGGAGAAATTTAGTTTTTTCCCCATTGAAAATGAATGGGAAAAATTTTGGACGTCCATGGAAGTCAATGGCGGCACCCTTCATAAGCGTCAATGGAATTGGGGAAGTTTGGGGGACACGTCCTATTGATATCTGGTCATTTTCTGTTGATTTGGGGAAATTTAGTTTTTTCCCCATTGAAAATGAATGGGAAAAATTTTGGACGTCCATGGCCGTCAATGGCATCGACATCCATATAGTCAATTGAATCCAAGTACATTGGCATCAGTAGATTCGACATGCATGGCCGTCAATGGCATCAATGCAATGTAAATTCCATTGGAAATCCCATTGGAAGTGAATGGGACTTTTCCCATTCGAAATGAATGGGATAGTTTTTGGCAAATTTCCGAGGAAGCGTAATTTTTTTCCAAATTCTGTATACAACTTTTATGCCCCTCACCGTCCCGGAATTTTTGATGCCCAAATTGTGTGATTTGGTCAAAAATTGTAGGACTAGATACATTTTGAAACTTTTTTTTTTTTCCGGAAAATTGCCGTTTACGGGCGAAGGGAAAATTTTTCGGGTCCGTTTGAAAAATTCGCATCGTTGCGCGAAAATTCCGGTCGTGCCGATATTTGAACGGTGCCGATCGGTCAAACGGTTCGGGCTGTGCAGCGTGCGTTTTTTTTTCATTCAAAATGAATAGGAAAGTTTTTGGCAAATTTCCGGGGAACCGTAAATTTTTGCCAAATTCTGTATACAACTTTTATGCCCCTCATCGTCCCGGAATTTTTGATACCCAAATTATGTGATTTGGTCAAAAATTGTAGGACTAGATACATTTTTTAACTTTTTTTTTTTTTCGGAAAATTGCCGTTTACGGGCGAACGGAAAATTTTTCGGGGGATTTTGAAAAAGTCCCTGCGTCGCGCGAAAAATCCGGTCGTGCCGATACTTCAACGGTGCCGATCGGTGGTATGGTTCGGGCTGCGCGGCGCGCCGAAAAAACGCGGAGAATAAGATGAAGATATAATAAATAACTAGAAACTGCAATTTCGGGAGAAATTACACACCTTGGTCTTTCCTCTGTGGAGATACAGATCTTAGCCCCACTCAGGTCTATCAATAGAATGGATCATAATGCCAGTCATTGGCAAAAAACAAAGTAAAAGCCGTTAGAAATGAATGGGAGAATTGGACGTCCATGGACGTCAATGGCGGCACCTTTCATAATTGTTAATGGAATCGGGGAAGTTTGGGGGACACGTCCTAATGATATCTAGTCATTTTCTGTTGATTTGGGAAAAAAAAAAAAATTCCCATTGAAAATGAATGGGAAAAATTTTGGACGTCCATGGACGTCAATGGTATCAACTTACATAAGCGTCAATGGAATCCAAGTACATTGGCATCAATAAAATGAACAAACATGAAGAAATGCCATTGGAAATGAATGGGAAGTTTGGACGTCCATGAACGTCAATGGCATCACCCTCCATAAGCGGCAATGCAATCGGGGACATTTGGGGGACACGTCCTAATGATATCTAGTCATTTTCTGTTGATTTGGGAAAAAAAAAAAAAATCCCATTGAAAATGAATGGGAAAAATTTTGGACGTCCATGGACGTCAATGGTATCAACTTACATAAGCGTCAATGGAATCCAAGTACATTGGCATCAATAAAATGAACAAACATGAAGAAATGCCTTTGGAAATGAATGGGAAGTTTGGACGTCCATGAACGTCAATGGCATCACCCCCCATAAGCGGCAATGCAATCGGGGACATTTGGGGGACACGTCCTAATGATATCTAGTCATTTTCTGTTGATTTGGGGAAGAAAAAAAAAATTCCCATTGAAAATGAATGGGAAAAATTTTGGACGTCCATGGACGTCAATGGTATCAACTTACATAAGCGTCAATGGAATCCAAGTACATTGGCATCAATAGAATGAACAAACATGAAGAAATGCCATTGGAAATGAATGGGAAGTTTGGACGTCCCTGGACGTCAATGGCATCACCCTCCATAAGCAGCAATGCAATCGGGGACATTTGGGGGACAGGTCCTATTGATATCTAGTCATTTTCTGTTGATTTGGGGAAAAAAAAAAAAATTCCCATTGAAAATGAATGGGTAAAATTTTGGACGTCCATGGACGTCAATGGCAGCACCCCCCATAAGCGTCAATGGAATTGGGGACGTTTGGGATATACGTCCTATTGATATCTGGTCATTTTCTGTTGATTTGGAGAAATTTAGTTTTTTCCCCATTGAAAATGAATGGGAAAATTTTTGGACGTCCATGTAAGTCAATGGCGGCATCCTTCATAAGCGTCAATGGAATTGGGGAAGTTTGGGGGACACGTCCTATTGATATCTGGTCATTTTCTGTTGATTTGGGGTAATTTAGTTTTTTCCCCATTGAAAATGAATGGGAAAAATTTTGGACGTCCATGGCAGTCAATGGCATCGACATCCATATAGTCAATTGAATCCAAGTACATTGGCATCAGTAGATTCGACATGCATGGCCGTCAATGGCATCAATGCAATGTAAATTCCATTGGAAATCCCATTGGAAGTGAATGGGACTTTTCCCATTCGAAATGAATGGGATAGTTTTTGGCAAATTTCCGAGGAACCGTAATTTTTTTCCAAATTCTGTATACAACTTTTATGCCCCTCACCGTCCCGGAATTTTTGATGCCCAAATTGTGTGATTTGGTCAAAAATTGTAGGACTAGATACATTTTGAAACATTTTTTTTTTTTCCGGAAAATTGCCGTTTACGGGCGAAGGGAAAATTTTTCGGGTCCGTTTGAAAAATTCCCATCGTTGCGCGAAAATTCCGGTCGTGCCGATATTTGAACGGTGCCGATCGGTCAAACGGTTCGGGCTGTGCAGCGTGCGTTTTTTTTTCATTCAAAATGAATAGGAAAGTTTTTGGCAAATTTCCGGGGAACCGTAAATTTTTGCCAAATTCTGTATACAACTTTTATGCCCCTCATCGTTCCGGAATTTTTGATACCCAAATTATGTGATTTGGTCAAAAATTGTAGGACTAGATACATTTTTTAACTTTTTTTTTTTTTCGGAAAATTGCCGTTTACGGGCGAACGGAAAATTTTTCGGGGGATTTTGAAAAAGTCCCTGCGTCGCGCGAAAAATCCGGTCGTGCCGATACTTCAACGGTGCCGATCGGTGGTACGGTTCGGGCTGCGCGGCGCGCCGAAAAAACGCGGAGAATAAGATGAAGATATAATAAATAATAATAATAAGGCGAATAAAGTTGCAGAATAACAATACCTTGTTCTTTCCATAGGAAAGACCAAGGTAATAAAGTTGCACAATAACAATACCTTGTTCTTTCTTTCAGAAAGACCAAGGTAATAAAGTTGCACAACAACATAACCTTGTTCTTTCCTTCAGAAAGACCAAGGTAACTAGAAACTGCAATTTCGGGAGAAATTACACACCTTGGTCTTTCCTCTGTGGAGATACAGATCTTAGCCCCACTCAGGTCTATCAATAGAATGGATCATAATGCCAGTCATTGGCAAAAAACAAAGTAAAAGCCGTTAGAAATGAATGGGAGAATTGGACGTCCATGGACGTCAATGGCAGCACCCTCCATAATTGTTAATGGAATCGGGGAAGTTTGGGGGACACGTCCTATTGATATCTAGTCATTTTCTGTTGATTTGGGGGAAAAAAAAATTTCCCATTGAAAATGAATGGGAAAAATTTTGGACGTCCATGGACGTCAATGGTATCAACTTACATAAGCGTCAATGGAATCCAAGTACATTGGCATCAATAAAATGAACAAACATGAAGAAATGCCATTGGAAATGAATGGGAAGTTTGGACGTCCATGAACGTCAATGGCATCACCCTCCATAAGCGGCAATGCAATCGGGGACATTTGGGGGACACGTCCTAATGATATCTAGTCATTTTCTGTTGATTTGGGAAAAAAAAAAAAATCCCATTGAAAATGAATGGGAAAATTTTTGGACGTCCATGGACGTCAATGGTATCAACTTACATAAGCGTCAATGGAATCCAAGTACATTGGCATCAATAGAATGAACAAACATGAAGAAATGTCTTTGGAAATGAATGGGAAGTTTGGACGTCCATGGACGTCAATGGCATCACCCCCCATAAGCGGCAATGCAATCGGGGACATTTGGGGGACACGTCCTAATGATATCTAGTCATTTTCTGTTGATTTGGGGAAAAAAAAAAAATTCCCATTGAAAATGAATGGGAAAAATTTTGGACGTCCATGGACGTCAATGGTATCAACTTACATAAGCGTCAATGGAATCCAAGTACATAGGCATCAATAGAATGAACAAACATGAAGAAATGCCTTTGGAAATTAATGGGAAGTTTGGACGTCCGTGGACGTCAATGGCATCACCCTCCATAAGCAGCAATGCAATCGGGCACATTTGGGGGAAACGTCCTATTGATATCTAGTCATTTTCTGTTGATTTGGGGGAAAAAAAAAAAATTCCCATTGAAAATGAATGGGAAAAATTTTGGACGTCCATGGACGTCAATGGTATCAACTTACATAAGCGTCAATGGAATCCAAGTACATTGGCATCAAAAGAATGAACAAACATGAAGAAATGCCATTGGAAATGAATGGGAAGTTTGGACGTCCCTGGACGTCAATGGCATCACCCTCCATAAGCAGCAATGCAATCGGGGACATTTGGGGGACAGGTCCTATTGATATCTAGTCATTTTCTGTTGATTTGGGGGAAAAAAAAAATTTCCCATTGAAAATGAATGGGTAAAATTTTGGACGTCCATGGACGTCAATGGCAGCACCCCCCATAAGCGTTAATGGAATTGGGGACGTTTGGGATATACGTCCTATTGATATCTGGTCATTTTCTGTTGATTTGGAGAAATGTAGTTTTTTCCCCATTGAAAATGAATGGGAAAAATTTTGGACGTCCATGTAAGTCAATGGCGGCACCCTTCATAAGCGTCAATGGAATTGGGGAAGTTTGGGGGACACGTCCTATTGATATCTGGTCATTTTCTGTTGATTTGGGGAAATTTTGTTTTTTTCCCATTGAAAATGAATGGGAAAATTTTTGGACGTCCATGGACGTCAATGGCATCGACATCCATATAGTCAATTGAATCCAAGTACATTGGCATCAGTAGATTCGACATGCATGGCCGTCAATGGCATCAATGCAATGTAAATTCCATTGGAAATCCCATTGGAAGTGAATGGGAACTTTTCCCATTCGAAATGAATGGGATAGTTTTTGGCAAATTTCCGAGGAAGCGTAATTTTTTTCCAAATTCTGTATACAACTTTTATGCCCCTCACCGTCCCGGAATTTTTGATGCCCAAATTATTTGATTTGGTCAAAAATTGTAGGACTAGATACATTTTGAAACTTTTTTTTTTTTCACGGAAAATTGCCGTTTACGGACGAACGGAAAAATTTTCGGGGCCATTTGTAAAGTTTCCTGTGTCACGCGAAAATTCCGGTCGTGCCGATACTTGAACGGTGCCGATCGGTCTAACGGTTCGGGCTGTGAAGCGCGCGTTTTTTTTCCATTCAAAATGAATAGGAAAGTTTTTGGCAAATTTCCGGGGAACCGTAAATTTTTGCCAAATTCTGTATACAACTTTTATGCCCCTCACCGTCCCGGAATTTTTGATGCCCAAATTATGTGATTTGGTCAAATATTGTAGGACTAGATACATTTTGAAACTTTTTTTATTTTTCGGAAAATTGCCGTTTACGGGCGAACGGAAAATTTTTCGTGGCGGTTTGAAAAATTCCCATCGTCACACGAAAAATCCGGTCGTGCCGATACTTGAACGGTGCCGATCGGTGCTACGGTTTGGGCTGTGCGTTGGCTCAAAAAAACGCGGAGAATAAGATGAATAATAATAATAACTAGAAACTGCAATTTCGGGAGAAATTACACACCTTGGTCTTTCCTCTGTGGAGATACAGATCTTAGCCCCACTCAGGTCTATCAATAGAATGGATCATAATGCCAGTCATTGGCAAAAAACAAAGTAAAAGCCGTTAGAAATGAATGGGAGAATTGGACGTCCATGGACGTCAATGGCGGCACCTTTCATAATTGTTAATGGAATCGGGGAAGTTTGGGGGACACGTCCTAATGATATCTAGTCATTTTCTGTTGATTTGGGAAAAAAAAAAAAATTCCCATTGAAAATGAATGGAAAAATTTTGGACGTCCATGGACGTCAATGGTATCAACTTACATAAGCGTCAATGGATACTAAGTACATTGGCATCAATAAAATGAACAAACATGAAAAAATGCCATTGGAAATGAATGGGAAGTTTGGACGTCCATGAACGTCAATGGCATCACCCTCCATAAGCGGCAATGCAATCGGGGACATTTGGGGGACACGTCCTAATGATATCTAGTCATTTTCTGTTGATTTGGGGAAAAAAAAAAAAATCCCATTGAAAATGAATGGGAAAAATTTTGGACGTCCATGGACGTCAATGGTATCAACTTACATAAGCGTCAATGGAATCCAAGTACATTGGCATCAATAGAATGAACAAACATGAAGAAATGCCATTGGAAATGAATGGGAAGTTTGGACGTCCATGGACGTCAATGGCATCACCCCCCATAAGCGGCAATGCAATCGGGGACATTTGGGGGACACGTCCTAATGATATCTAGTCATTTTCTGTTGATTTGGGGAAAAAAAAAAATTCCCATTGAAAATGAATGGGAAAAATTTTGGACGTCCATGGACGTCAATGGTATCAACTTACATAAGCGTCAATGGAATCCAAGTACATTGGCATCAATAGAATGAACAAACATGAAGAAATGCCTTTGGAAATGAATGGGAAGTTTGGACGTCCATGAACGTCAATGGCATCACCCCCCATAAGCGGCAATGCAATCGGGGACATTTGGGGGACACGTCCTAATGATATCTAGTCATTTTCTGTTGATTTGGGGAAAAAAAAAAAATTCCCATTGAAAATGAATGGGAAAAATTTTGGACGTCCATGGACGTCAATGGTATCAACTTACATAAGCGTCAATGGAATCCAAGTACATTGGCATCAATAGAATGAACAAACATGAAGAAATGCCATTGGAAATTAATGGGAAGTTTGGACGTCCATGGACGTCAATGGCATCACCCTCCATAAGCAGCAATGCAATCGGGCACATTTGGGGGAAACGTCCTATTGATATCTAGTCATTTTCTGTTGATTTGGGGAAAAAAAAAAAAATTCCCATTGAAAATGAATGGGAAAAATTTTG
Organism: Corythoichthys intestinalis; assembly: GCF_030265065.1. Taxonomy (NCBI): domain Eukaryota; kingdom Metazoa; phylum Chordata; class Actinopteri; order Syngnathiformes; family Syngnathidae; genus Corythoichthys; species Corythoichthys intestinalis. The sequence goes on along the minus strand of NC_080403.1, from coordinate 20,989,612 downwards.
GACGTCCATGGACGTCAATGGTATCAACTTACATAAGCGTCAATGGAATCCAAGTACATTGGCATCAAAAGAATGAACAAACATGAAGAAATGCCATTGGAAATGAATGGGAAGTTTGGACGTCCCTGGACGTCAATGGCATCACCCTCCATAAGCAGCAATGCAATCGGGGACATTTGGGGGACAGGTCCTATTGATATCTAGTCATTTTCTGTTGATTTGGGGAAAAAAAAAAATTTCCCATTGAAAATGAATGGGTAAAATTTTGGACGTCCATGGACGTCCATGGCAGCACCCCCCATAAGCGTCAATGGAATTGGGGACGTTTGGGATATACGTCCTATTGATATCTGGTCATTTTCTGTTGATTTGGAGAAATTTCGTTTTTTCCCCATTGAAAATGAATGGGAAAAATTTTGGACGTCCATGTAAGTCAATGGCGGTACCCTTCATAAGCGTCAATGGAATTGGGGAAGTTTGGGGGACACGTCCTATTGATATCTGGTCATTTTCTGTTGATTTGGGGTAATTTTGTTTTTTCCCCATTGAAAATGAATGGGAAAAATTTTGGACGTCCATGGCAGTCAATGGCATTGACATCAATATAGTCAATTGAATCCAAGTACATTGGCATCAGTAGATTCGACATGCATGTCCGTCAATGGCATCAATGCAATGTAAATTCCATGGGAAATCCCATTGGAAGTGAATGGGACTTTTCCCATTAAGTGAATGGGAACTTTTCCCATTCGAAATGAATGGGATAGTTTTTGGCAAATTTCCGAGGAAGCGTAATTTTTTTCCAAATTCTGTATACAACTTTTATGCCCCTCACCGTCCCGGAATTTTTGATGCCCAAATTATGTGATTTGGTCAAAAATTGTAGGACTAGATACATTTTGAAACTTTTTTTTTTTTCACGGAAAATTGCCGTTTACGGACGAACGGAAAATTTTTCGGGGCCATTTGTAAAGTTTCCTGTGTCACGCGAAAATTCCGGTCGTGCCGATACTTGAACGGTGCCGATCGGTCTAACGGTTCGGGCTGTGAAGCGCGCGTTTTTTTTCCATTCAAAATGAATAGGAAAGTTTTTGGCAAATTTCCGGGGAACCGTAAATTTTTGCCAAATTCTGTATACAACTTTTATGCCCCTCACCGTCCCGGAATTTTTGATGCCCAAATTATGTGATTTGGTCAAAAATTGTAGGACTAGATACATTTTGAAACTTTTTTTATTTTTCGGAAAATTGCCGTTTACGGGCGAACGGAAAATTTTTCGTGGCGGTTTGAAAAATTCCCATCGTCACGCGAAAATTCCGGTCGTGCCGATACTTGAACTGTGCCGATCGGTGCTACGGTTTGGGCTGTGCGTTGGCTCAAAAAAACGCGGAGAATAAGATGAATAAATAATAAGTACAATAAAGTTGCACAATAACAATACCTTGTTCTTTCTTTCAGAAAGACCAAGGTAATAATAAGGCGAATAAAGTTGCAGAATAACAATACCTTGTTCTTTCCATAGGAAAGACCAAGGTAATAAAGAAGTACAATAAAGTTGTACAATAACATAACCTTGTTCTTTCCCTTGGAAAGACCAAGGTAACTAACAGTGACTTAAGAATGCATCAGTTCTTTCAATAGTTTATCAACAATGATTAATGAGTTCCATTTAGAGTAGGGATTTTGAGGATCTGCAAAAACTGTGTTAAGGAGGAAGTGGGGGGGCATCTGAATGTCTTTTTTTCCCATATTTGAACAAAGCTAGCCTAAAATTACTGCCAAATAAAAAGGTTCTTAGTTCAGCTAACCAGTACAGGTTCCAAGAAAGCAAAACAAAACAAAAATACATTTTATTTTCAAATCGGTTGTGCAGGACAAAACAAGTATGTTTAAATATTCTGTTTTACATAAATAAACATAAAATAATAATAATAATAATCCAATGTGATAAAGTGAATATCTTGGTTGTGATTTTCTTGAATTTTTTTTCCTGCCGTCGAATATTCGTTGTTTTATTAGTGAAAATATAAAAATATATAGCACATATACAGTGATCCTTCGCTACTTCGCGCTTCAAACTTCAGGGGGTGGGGGGCAACAAGCTGCAGGTCGTCGGCTGAGTGGCATTCTCGGTGGACAATGAGCATTTAAACGTGTGCCATGATCCCAGTATTTGACATAATATAAAACACAATGTTTACTCACTTCCTCGTAAGTCCAATGATCCCACAGTTGTCGCAAACTTGTTTTGGCCGATCTCGGGGTGAACGAGAACTTTTTGGAACCCAAAAAGGTTCACACGCCTCTCCCTGGTGCAGCTACAAAACCCTGCCTTGCGTGATGCGAAAAATAAACAAATTAATCCGCAAAATCAGCTGAATCCGCAGTCCATCTGCAAGCTATAAACTAAAGCAATGCTGTATTGTGAGATGTTGACCTGGGTGACGTCACATTCGCATTCGTCCCGAGAATGGAGTCACTCATTTTCATGGCGCGGGATTCAAAAATTGAATATATAAAACAATCGCTTCCACACACATCCAAGCGGTCCATTTCATCCAGAAGCATGAAATAAAGCGTGAAATATGAAATAAACATGCTTTTTGGTGTCATTCGCACTTTAATTAAGACAAACATTTCTTTTACTTTTTTAAAAATGGATTGGGTGTCTGCTTTTTTCTTGTTTAAAATAATCCTGTTGGAAAGTAATATGTTTAAAATTTATCAAATTATTAAATTTAAAGTGTTTAAAAATCATTTACCTTTATTAAAAAATATATATACATAAAAGTTATTTTTTAATTATACTTTGAGAAAAAAGGTGTAAACGTCTTATACGTATCTCTTTCCAATGATAAATCTAAATAAATACATTGAACACAAAAAAAAAGAAAAATAAATTGGGGGGGCGCTACTTCGCAGTTTTTCACGGCAGGTTCTGGTCCCCATTAACCGCGGAAAACCAGTGATCACTATATACATATACATACATATATACATACACATGTATATGGCAGGAAACACTCAGAAGTTCCGCTGAGACACTCAATTTGGCCAAATTTCAAAATTGTCCGATATGCATTCGTGATACATCATTGGAAAGCTTAAAATCTCAATTTTCTGGGGGAAGTAAAATTTTGAACAGGAGGGCATTTAAAAACCCTATCTGGAGGAGAGAGAGGCGAGAGCAGAATTACAAACGCCATGTTTTTATCGAGATTTTATCGCGTACTTACCTTGTTTCGATCCAAAAACTCCATGTATCATATAACACTGAGTGTCAAGACACAGCTGTGAATGGCCAGAGCTGGATTTTTGGGGGATTTTATGGGTGAAACATGGTCATATAACAAGGGTCGCGATGCAGAAATCGCAGATATCAAGGAGTGGTTACCCTTTTAAACATTTTTTTTTTTTCAATTTTTCTTTTTGGATCGATTATTTATCATCTAACATATCGGGGAAAATGCGACATTAACAAAAAAAAATACAGTTAAGCGATAGTTATGAGGTAGATATCCGTGACTTTTTTACAGACGCCATTTTTTTCATTGTGACATAATTTGTTTAAAAGTTTAAAATATGTGAGTGAATAATTTTTTAAAGTCGTTTCTTTTTTTAAAACGAAATACGAGACATCAAATAATGATTCTAAGCTAAAAGCGACAGACATTTTGAATAGTAAATATCATTAATTACCTTCGTTTTATGGCTGGGTTGAAACAAAAGCGGTTGCGCAACGTCTGTAAACGGGGGTTTTCAGGGTAAAACGGACAAATTAGAAACAGTTTGGGGGCTTAATGCGCCATGAATCTGCTATGGCAGCATATAGCATATTGTTCTATCAAACACAACAGTTGTTTTGGCTTAAAATACAGCAGTTTCTTTTAAAGAGGAGTGCAAGAGCAGAAACTGCTTTTTCAGTCACGTCTGTGTTTTCCGCCATATGTGTGTGTGTGTGTATGTATATATATATATATATATATATATATATATATATATATATATATATATATATATATATATATATATATATATATATATATATATATATATATATATATATATATATATACATATATATATATATATATACAGTGCCTTGCAAAAGTATTCGGCCCCCTTGAATCTTGCAACCTTTCACCACATTTCAGGCTTCAAACATAAAGATATGAAATTTAATTTTTTTGTCAAGAATCAACAACAAGTGGGACACAATCGTGAAGTGGAACAACATTTATTGGATAATTTAAACTTTTTTAACAAATAAAAAACTGAAAAGTGGGGCGTGCAATATTATTCGGCCCCTTTACTTCCAGTGCAGCAAACTCACTCCAGAAGTTCAGTGAGGATCTCTGAATGATCCAATGTTGTCCTAAATGACCGATGATGATAAATAGAATCCACCTGTGTGTAATCAAGTCTCCGTATAAATGCACCTGCTCTGTGATAGACTCAGGGTTCTGTTTAAAGTGCAGAGAGCATTATGAAAACCAAGGAACACACCAGGCAGGTCCGAGATACTGTTGTGGAGAAGTTTAAAGCCGGATTTGGATACAAAAAGATTTCCCAAGCTTTAAACATCTCAAAGAGCACTGTGCAAGCCATCATATTGAAATGGAAGGAGCATCAGACCACTGCAAATCTACCAAGACCCGGCCGTCCTTCCAAACTTTCTTCTCAAACAAGGAGAAAACTGATCAGAGATGTAGCCAAGAGGCCCATGATCACTCTGGATGAACTGCAGAGATCTACAGCTGAGGTGGGAGAGTCTGTCCATAGGACAACAATCAGTCGTACACTGCACAAATCTGGCCTTTATGGAAGAGTGGCAAGAAGAAAGCCATTTCTCAAAGATATCCATAAAAAGTCTCGTTTAAAGTTTGCCACAAGCCACCTGGGAGACACACCAAACATGTGGAAGAAGGTGCTCTGGTCAGATGAAACCAAAATTGAACTTTTTGGCCACAATGCAAAACGATATGTTTGGCGTAAAAGCAACACAGCTCATCACCCTGAACACACCATCCCCACTGTCAAACATGGTGGTGGCAGCATCATGGTTTGGGCCTGCTTTTCTTCAGCAGGGACAGGGAAGATGGTTACAATTGACGAATGCAGCCAAATACAGGAACATTCTGGAAGAAAACCTGTTGGTATCTGCACAAGACCTGAGACTGGGACGGAGATTTATCTTCCAACAGGACAATGATCCAAAACATAAAGCCAAATCTACAATGGAATGGTTCAAAAACAAACGTATCCAGGTGTTAGAATGGCCAAGTCAAAGTCCAGACCTGAATCCAATCGAGAATCTGTGGAAAGAGCTGAAGACTGCTGTTCACAAACACTCTTCATCCAACCTCACTGAGCTCGAGCTGTTTTGCAAGGAAGAATGGGCAAGAATGTCAGTCTCTCGATGTGCAAAACTGATAGAAACATACCCCAAGCGACTTGCAGCTGTAATTGGAGCAAAAGGTGGCGCTACAAAGTATTAACGCAAGGGGGCCGAATAATATTGCACGCCCCACTTTTCAGTTTTTTATTTGTTAAAAAAGTTTAAATTATCCAATAAATTGTGTTCCACTTCACGATTGTGTCCCACTTGTTGTTGATTCTTGACAAAAAATTAAAATTTTATATCTTTATGTTTGAAGCCTGAAATGTGGCGAAAGGTTGCAAGGTTCAAGGGGGCCGAATACTTTTGCAAGGCACTGTGTGTATATATATATATATATATATATATATATATATATATATATATACATATATATATATATATATATATATATATACATATACGTGTGTCTATATATTTGATGTGGACATGGCCTCGGACTGCCCTTTGTCTGAGAGCCTACTGAAATCCAATCTATGTGTGTTTATATCAAGTAATTATGATGTAGGCTCCAGAAGGTGGCAGAGTGTTGAAACAAAATGCCGTGGCGAAACCAGAGGCTAAAAGTCATTTGTTTCAATTTCCTCCTGCGTTTTGTCTCCGTCATCGGCGATTAGATGGGCCAAGCGGAAGATGGATGGTGTTAAAGGTGCACGGGACATTTCAGCGTTCCAAACAACGCAACGTGTCCAATTCAAATATTCCTATAATGACTTCATTGCAGTATAAACACACATTTAACGCAGGACTCGCGGGGCTCGTTTGTGTTCCAGCAATGCTTTACTTTGACTGATGTAGAATTCTCACGTTTAACGCAGGTCATATGCGTTGAATTATGATGTGACATGGTGCCGTCCATATAACCTGCGAACAATGACCAGATGCCGATGAGGTCCACTTCCTCCCAACACCTCGACAACCTGGTTGCCTTTCTCTGGTGCTTGCATCAGATATTCATGAACAAATGGAGTCTTAAATCTTTTAATCTCACTCTATCCCTTGCCTGATCACACAGGCTTATTTTGCTTCCCAGTCGGCCAGTGCACAATGCAGATGACGGCCAGTACGCACGCTAATTATTCCATAAATGTGCCGTACAGTAGGTTGGGTTTCACACATTTGTCATTGCACTGGATCAAATGAGAAACTGGGTAATGCAAGGGTTTTCTTTGTTGTAGCGTGTAGTCGTCGTTTCATTTTAAAAGACGGCTGCTCAAAGTTGTTAAGTATGCAAATATAAAATGTCTTAGACCTCTGATAATTGACATATAATGTTTAAATAAGAAATGGAACCACTCACGGGCGCAGCCATTTTGTAAGGTCAGTTATACCCACGCACATGTGAATTTGACAATGGGTATCAATGACTTAACAAGGAAGATTGTGCAATTTGGGATATTCACATTTCATTGGCTAAAACTAGAGATAGCGGGTCCAATCACGTCATTTTCAAAGTATCGGAATCGGCAAAAAAATATCGCACATGCCTTTTTTAAATATATACTGTATATATATTTTTTAATTAAATCGTTTTCTAATTGTATTTAACGTTACAGACAAAATGTCTTACACTCATCCAGAGTCTTTAGTTTTGTCTTAAACTAGGGCTATCAAATTTATCGTGTTAATGGCGGTAATAACTTTTAAATATTTAATGCAATTAATGCATGCGCTGCACTACCCACTCACGCATTGTCGCATTCAATCTATAATGGCACCGCTTTACGTATACATTAAAAGACAACGTTAAATGAATAGAGAGAATTTTGGCAGCCTTTGAAGCTTTTTTTTAAATGGCTAAAGCCTTACAATCCCTCTCTCAACAATTAGAAAAAACGTGGGAAGCAATGTGGGGAAGAAAGGTAGTAGTTGATCTTTTTCTTAACACCTTATTTTATCTCCCAACGCAGAGAAGATATATCAATTGGTAACACTACGCACAGTCATGGTTGCACTTCCCATCATGCATTTGGGCAGAAGTTAAATGGCTACAGTATCATTTACTGAAAGCTCAACAAATACACTAGATGGCAATATTTAGTCACAATATACAAGGTCACATTTATCCTTGAAGAATTACAAGTTTTTCTATCCGTGGATCCCTCTCACAGAAAGAATGTTAATAATGTAAATGCCATCTTGAGGATTTATTGTCATAATGAACAAATACAGTACTTATGTACTGTATGTTGAATGTATATATTCGTCCAAGTTTTATTCATTTTTTTCTTAATGCATTGCCAAAATGTATATGATCGGGAAAAATTATCGGGAATGATTGGAATTGAATCAGGAGCAAAAAAAAAAAGCAATCGGATCGGGAAATATTGGGATCGGCAGATACTTAAACTAAAACGATCGGGATCGTATCGGGAGCAAAAAAACATGATCGGAACAATCCTAGCTAAAACATTACCGACATTGACATCTCCCTTATGTCAGGCGGCCCCTCCCTGCAAATGCTATGGTTTTCTCTTAAAGCGTAGATGGCTATTCTGCCATAGTTTCCACGGAGAACCTGAAGCCAAAGTAACAAGATAGGAAAAGTAAGGATTGGCACCTTGTTAGTAGTACAGGTAGTCCCCGGTTTACGAACGAGTTCCGTTCCTGCGCTGGCGATGTAACTCGGATTTCCGCGTAAATCATAATTAACCCTTTAAATACCTAAAAACACCTTCTAAATTAAAAAAAAAAACTATCCAAAAACATGTATTTTACGTCATTGTACTGTCCTCGCCAAGACATTTGAACTAAGTCCTAGCTAGACAGTGAGCTAAGCTCCGAAATGACGATTTCAGACGTCCATGTGGTTTGCCGACTTTATTCAGCTGCTCATGACATCAACACTTGCAGAATAAAACTAAAATAAAATAAAATTTAAAATCAGACTCTTCTTTAATAACAGCAATCAAATTTGCATTTACAAGTAGCTGCTGATACAGCAAAAACAAACGATTAGCATGTATCAGTTAGCATCGGAGCATCAACAAAAACAATCAAATAAAGTCACCCCAAGTATTCGACCACAATTGAAAACGCACACTAATATGGGGAGAGATTTGTCTCAAAAATATTCACACAAATACATCCGCGATTCACATATATGTTTTGTGGACCCAATTCATTTTTTTTCTTTTTATGTGTGTTAGCAAAAAAAAAAAAACAAACATAAATGAATCGTCTCCCATTTCATGATTAAAACGTGTAAATGAATCGCGAATGTGCTTGTATGTGAATATTTGACCGTTTCTTGTTATGATTGTCTCAAAATAAATGCATGCTGCCACTGATTCACAAATAAAGTTGAATTTTTGCAAATAATTCAGGATAAGCACACGCACAACATAAAAAAAAATCATAATTCATGCGGATTTAGAGGACATATTTATGGATTTTAAAAACGTTAAAATCACGGATATAATTGTGGATCTCGAAATACATGTGAAATTCTTGGATATATTTGTGGATCTACAAAACATATATACGTATGTATGAATTGCGGATGTATTTTTGAGAATATTTTTGTGACAAATCTTTTCACATACATTAAACAGTACAAAAGGGGTTATATACAGCCGTCACCTCTGGATGCTTCACAAGCAACAAATGTGCGTGCTCCCTCTGTCACCCGGCTGCTCTGTGTGTGCGTTTGTGGGGTGGGCGCGTCTGTACATGCACTCGCTACCTTATTCTACGCTTCCTGCGCCAAAATAAAAGCATGCATCACCAGTGTTGTTAATAACAGCGTTAGAGTATAGGGCGTTACTAACGGTGTTATGCTGCAAAGTTGCCTTTGCAACACCATTACCGTTATGGAGGACGTTAAGGTGTGATTTACTACAATTTGGTTGAATGACAAGAGATGGCTGAGAGACAGGGAGAGAGCAGAGTGGGAGATGGTTGTGACGGCGTTACAAACGCGATGCTAAGTGGCTCGGAGCGTTAGCATAGTATTCGCGTTCTTGCAAATATTAGCATTTAGCGTGGGGAGCATCATTTTAAACACTCTGGAAACTTTTTTTTTACACACAGTTCATGGTGTTCAGGTGGGTACAATTAATTGAAAATAATGGACTGTTTTCCTGTTCAGTTTGCATTATCATCACCAAGTAGGTGCTGTCCTTCTAGATGCTGCAATGTAAAATTAATTTGTTTTTGTGTTTTATTACAAAATACAGTCACTTGTCCTAAACTTTTCTTGAATGATGTTTATTGTGATTTTTTTTTTTTTTTTAATTCATCAAAAAAAAATTGAGCAAATTTAGAAGACGGAAAGGATTCAGAGCCTCACCTGCATATTGAAAAATATATCTATATATATTAGGGGTGTGACAGTACACAAAAGTCACGGTTCAGTACAACAGGAAAAATCTCACAGAATTTAAAGTTTGTATACCATTACACTCTTATATAGGTGAAATTTTTAAAAATTTAAAGGTTGACCTTTGGACTTTTTTGGAAAGAAAAAGACAATCAGATATTATAAACATATTTGATGTGAAAGATGATAAAGAATTGATCATGTAATAACATGTAGAAAAGTAACATAAGTTACTTTGCCGAGTAACTAATTACTTTTACATTGAGGTAACTGAGTTACTACCTCAATTAATTTTTGGGAGAAGTAATTTGTAACAGTAACCTATTACTTTTTTTAAGCAAGATTGACAACACTTTTTATCTACAAATGTCATCTCTGGATGCTTCACAAGCAACAAATGTGCGCTCAGTCTGTCACCTGGCTGCTCTGTGTGCGCGTGTGTGGGGTGGGCGCTTCTGTACATGCGCTCGCATCCTGTTCTATGCTTCCTGCACCAAAATAAAAGCCAAAACAAAAGTCAACATTTAAAAAAAAAAAAAAAAAAAAAAAAAAAACGAGACTGAAGCATCGTTGTCGAAATCGTGTCGGGTCTCTCGTAACCCGGGGACTACCTGCACTGATGTCAGTATCAGCTGGTGCAGCGTATGTACTGTTAATGTGAAGTGGAAACTGGCATCAAAGGTGCTTTTTTTTAAATCAAAGATTTGATAATAACCTAAAGTGCCTATGACAGCAAAAGCATTTTTATTTCATATTTCACGCGGTATTTTATGCTCTTGAATGAAATGGACCGCTTGGATGTGTGTGGAAGCGATCAATATATATATTCAATTCTTTGAACCCCACGCCCTGAAAATGAGTAACCTCCTGGATTGAGGAGGAATGCAAATGTGACGTCACCCGGGTCAGCATCTCACAATACAGCATTGCTTTATACCATGCAGATTAACTGCGGATTCAGCTGATTGTGCGGATTAATTCGTTTATTTTTCGCATCAAGCCAGCCAAATGTGATGCAGGTTTTTCTTGCTGCACCAGGGAGAGGCGTGTGAGCCTTTTTGGGTTTCAAAAAGTTCCCGTTCACCGCGGAGATTGAACAAAACAGTCCGACAATCAAGAGACCATTGGACGGATGACTAAGGGGCAGTTTACATGGCGACTCTCCGAGAAGACGAAAAATTTCATGTTTGCATTTATATGGTTCCATTTCCATTCAAACAATATCGCAATTCCGCATGAAAACGATGTAGTATTCATGCCAGGCACTAGGCGGCAGTGCAGATTTACAAGGCGACAGCGAATGATGCACTTTGACCTCCTCAGCCCGGAAGACAACATGCCCGCCCTCTCCAAGTAATGGCATTTTCTTTTGTTCAAAAAGGCACAACAATGGAAACATTCAACATATTTAAGTTAAAAACATTATGAAAACAGTAAATTAAAGCCGACATTCCGCCATTTGCTGTTTTTAATGTTTAATAACACCGCTGCGCACGTCCATGTGACGTGCGGGAGTGCTTACGTCATCGAAGCGAAGGCGGTTTCGATGCATTTGAATGCGCTGCGACCCCCGTAATCGAATTCTTCCACTTGGGAGGCAGGATTCAGAATTTTTTGTCTTTGCCTTTTGTCTTCGCCGACACCATATGCACGCGAGGCAATTCCGCTACTCAGTCATTGCGTCTTCATGTCGCAAAGTCGCCATGTAAACTGCCCCTAAGTGAGTAAGCTACTTGTTTTGTTATGTCAAATACTGGGATCATGGCACACGTTTTAATAAAAAGGTGGCTTGCATTTTGTGGCTGACAATGCTCCTTGTCCACTGAGAAGGGCGCCCGGCCGACGTTCAGCGGCTTGTCGCACACCCCCCTCGGTCCTCTTTGTGTGCCTGCCGAGTATGCGCTTTCCTCGGCTTGATGACAAGCACTGGAAGCCCGCCGTGGCCGCAGTAGAACGATGAGCTGTAACTTGCTCGCCCCGGGGGCTGGCCGATCCAGCCCGCTCAGTCCTCTTCGCCTGCCTGCCGAGAATACACTTTCCCTGACTTGGCCACGAGCAGCTCCGCGCTCCGACGTTGGCTGGATTGTCCACCGAGAATGGGCAATTTTCGGCGTGCATTCCCGGTGACGAGCACTGCCAGCCAGCCGTTGTTTACGCCTTTTTCTCCGTCTCCGAAGCCAGGGCAGGAAAATGACAAAAGCCGGACTAACTCCGGTGGCATAAAACACCGTTCTGGAGAAGAAGAAGTTAGCAGTTTTTACCATTATGCAGTAATTTTGCCCTGTCCTATCGAAAAAATGCATTTTAATAGCTTAGTACACCAGACTCACCGCTGTTCCAGCTACTGAGTCTGGCCACCATTCAGCAGATACAATTTCCAGGACGGAGCAAGCCACAGCAAACAGACAGCAGAGCGGACCAATCAGCGACGGGCAGACTTGACGTAAGTAAAGCGACGAGGGCAGGACGAGGGCAGGACGAGGGACTTGCGCGTGGATGTAAACATATGAGGAGAGCGGAGTTTATTCAACATGGTTAGCGCGAGACAGACTGTTGTCAATGACTTGTGTCGATGTGTTTTTGGTAATTTAAAACTGATTTTACCGTGAATTGGAACATATTCTCGGCTCTCCTCTTCGCCATCTGTGTTGTTGTGGAGACGACTTCCGACGCAGAAGAGTGACGTTGCTCGTTGAAAACGCGTCACGCAAATAAACAAATCTGATTGGACGGTTGATTTTGTCCGTGCTCGAGAGGCCATTAATGGGCTGGGTCCCAGACTATTCTCACAGTGTTTAAAAAATAGAGGGAGATCAGCCTGGCCGTGCCAGGCAAGCATTTTAATATTTCATATTCCATTTAGCACAAGACTTATTGTCATGACCATACAATTTTATTCAGCAATTGGGGGGAAATGCTTAGATAAAAATGAAAGAGAGATTGAAACAATCATGATATTTTGATGCTGTGTGCCGCATTTACCTTGTTCTGAATAATTCTAAATCAGATGAAATTGTGATCCTGCCGACGTCATCCTGCAGCTGGGGACGCAAGAGCGCTATAATGACAGGAGGGGCTAAACGGCAGATTTAAAAAGTCATTTCTCGTCATCTGCGCTTTGCCAAATTGTTGCATATAGTCGAATGGTCTCAAAATATCATTCTTATTCACATAATAATACTAATTAAGATATTTTATACGCTGTCACAGGCACTTTAAAGATTTTTATAGCAAATTCAAACTTAGTTGAACATAATCATTCAAAATCTTTGCAATACAAAGATTTACAGGGCTTCCTATAAAAGTAATTTTCTGGAAAAGACATAACCAGAGAAGTATTTGGCTGCTTCATTTTCTTGATAGACAGACAAGCATGACAAAGTCAATTTCCCCATAAATGTTGACTAGCAGAAAATTCTAGTTATATTCCCCCTGGAGTACAAGAAAACACATTGCATCCTTATTATATTTTTAATTTGGGGGCGGTTTCGGTGCGAAGGTAGGTGCCCACCCCCATGGGTGTGTCCACGCCTGAAGGGTGGTGAGGGTGGTGGGGGTCTCCTCTATCCACCTGCACACGCTGCTCGGCAGCCACTTGAGCAGCGGAAGCTCGTCTGTGTCAGACCCCTTTCACCTCTCTGGATCAACTCATTTGCGTTCTTTTGCATCTTACCCCCCGACGATGGAAAGTACACAACTATTCACAGAGGGCACTTCAACTTAAGAGCATTAAGTTCAATTGAGTCCATCCGAGCTTTGTTGGGCTCCGGTCGGGATAACCGAGCGGGATCTCCGGAGGACACCAGCCGGCTCACGACTGCGTGCGCCCGGGCAAAGACGCTCCGAGGACCCCCGGGGGTTGGATGGTTGTACATTTTTTTCTGGACAGCTTCTTTCGCGGCATTCTCTGGGCATAACCAAACGCTAGGTAAGAGGGCATCAAGAGTGCTGTTATGCACGTTTATGTATCGTGAATCATGTAGCTCTAAGGCAGATGCGCCTTTAAATCAACGTTTAGACGTTTGCCCATGCGGAGAATATGCTTGCACGTCACGCCATAAATCACATTCATTTTACAAGTTGTGTCGTTTATTTGGTTCCCGGGGAGCCTTTTGATGTTTATTCAAAGCAACAGGCTCCTGTGTATTTTTTACTGGAGCTGGCAGAAATACCGGTACCTGTACAATAAACACTAATCTACACCAGGGCTAAATACGGAGGTCCTCTGGTTACGACGTTGAAGCAAAAATTGACAATACCTGATTTGTCGTAAGTCGAAATACAGTCGTGAAAACATGATGTTGATAAATATAGGTGTGTATAAAAGCTCATGACTTCAAAATTTAATCTAAAGCAATCCATTAAAAATATTTTTCAGTAACCTGTAATGTTGAACTGTTGTAAATACAGGACCCCATCATCCTCATGTACGTAATTGATATTCACAGTGTCCTTGATTTACGACAATAGATGTAAGGAAGAGCGTATATTGTGATAATTACATCATAATCACTGTAAATACTTCTATGAAATACTTTTTCGTAAATATAAAACAGCTGAAGACAAGACAGGAATTGCAGCAGTTACTTTGCAAGGATTTATTTTTATGTCTCTCTGCAAACTTGTTCAATGCATGTCTTCGGGACTTTAAATTGCCCAGTGTCGGGGCCTATGTACACCCAAATTTGTACTGAAATTGGAATGAATGCCATTGTCTATCACTGCTATTACACTGTCTATATCTCTACTTACACAGTAGTAAGAATTCATGATTACAGTAAATATTGAAGACAATGTAATTTCTTGGTCAGATAGACGACAATCATATGAAAAACTCAAGATTGGTGGTAAGTAAGCTAATTGGCTAATTCATCGTGTGCCCTCTGTAACCTCAAAATGTCATGTCAGCACAATCTTGAACGGAAGACTCACTGTGGAGACTGTACTGGAGTTTAAGAGTCTTTTACCCCCAAATGGTACATGTAGAAACTTAAAATGTCACAAATACAGACAAAAGGATGCCCCAAGCAAGCCTATTCAATTAAAACCGTCTGTTTTTCAAATGCAACATGGCTTTTGACAACTGTTATGCCCATTGTTCTCTCGTTCCTTCCTCAGCCAACCTTTCTTTCGTGTTCTCTCCCAATCCACTCCCGTCTTTTACTCTGTGTCTCCATCCCAACCCAACCGGCCGTAGCAGGCAGTCTTAGTTTTCTTCCTTAGAGGGAGATTTCCCCAAGTGCTTGCTCCCACAGAGTTTATTTAGTTTTCTTCTATTGTGAATTGGTGCTGAACATCAAAATTTACTTCCATCAGCAGCTCAAAAAAATGACAAAGTAGTCTCAGTTGGTGACATGTGGTCTGGGTACATAACTAAGAGCCTGGTCACTTTTTTAAAATCTTGGTTAAAGGTCTGATTTGGAGTATTGCCTCAGAACCCACAGTGTGCAACTTGATCTTAAACCTTGACTGACAGTTTGACCTCAGGCTCGAGACCTATGTCTCAGTGTCTTGGTGTCTCTCTGTCTCGGTGTTGTGCCAGCGTAAATTACAGCTCCCGACACAGATGTACGCTTGTTTTATTGTGTCCGCGTCCTCCCAGGCGACTTGCCATGCTGCATTTGGACGCCGTCCACCGTCCCAATGTTCAGTTGCCCTTAGTGCAGTCAGTGCATTTTGCCATGGAGCCCTTCGTGACACTCTGCTTGTTAGACTCAAAAGGAACAACTGCTGAAAAAATGCAAAACAATGAAACTACAATTGCACTTGCTTAATTTGTAGTCTAGCTTCATCACAGCAGGTTTGTTTCCGTATGCGTGCCGGGTATCGCGTAGAGAGCAGCGGGAAGCGCCGTGGGTGGTTGGAGAGGAGAGAGGCTCTTTGCAAGAGAGAGGTTCATCCCAGAATGTAACCACAGCCACTGAAACCTCAGACATTGGCAAGCATCCACCTGGAGTTTAAAAAAAATATACATTGGTCTTCAAAAACAAATATGTATGCCTTAAAAAGATATTCATATTTAGACTCAGAATTAAACATTTACTGATAAACAGCATTCGAACTTCAAATGTATTGTAGTTTTTCTTTTGGACCGGTACATGCATTTGCCTAGTACTTTAATCATAATTGCAGGAAGTTGAAGGGAAAACACTTCTGAGCCTTCCATTTAAAAAAAAAAAGATCTAGAATTTCAAATGTCTAGTATTACGGTTTTTAATAGGGCTCCACTGATAGCTTCCTTTCATGCAGACAGCATGGGTTCGATTCCAGGTCACTGTCTCAAAACCTAGCCATGATATCAAGGGTTGGGTTGCGTCAGGAAGAGCATCCGGTGCATGTAATTATGTGGTTGCCATGCTGTGACACCTCTTAGGGGACACACCGAAAGTGATATTTTTCAAGTATTGCCATTCATGTTTTTTTTTTTCATTGCGATTGCCATATTTACCAAGACATGTCATGTGTGCACATAAAGCTCTTTAAAAGATCGAGAGAGCAACGCAGTGTTAGCAAACTCTACCTTTTTTCAAAAAAGCTTGTAGCTAGCAAAAAAATTGCAGCTCTATGTCATTATTGGAGGCTTTTGAAAACCCAAACTATTCCCCAGATGCAGCCAGAGTAGGAAATAATTTTGCTGACTTGACCACAGCCACATCGCTAAGGTAGCCTTCCTCGAGGAAACCACAGCAGGAGTCAGTGTCCTCTCATTCCTGAGTCAAGTGAAATTAGAGGAATTATCCCTGAAATTCAAGTATCTAAGTTCTGGCCTCAAGTAGCGGACAGAGGTCGGTCTGTAACCTTAATCAATAATGACCAACAACTGAGTTCAAGTGCTTGGGTTGACTGAATTGCCTTTCAGAATTTCTAAATTCTTGACTCTTGTTTTGTATCCTAATTTGGGCAATAATAACCATAAGAATGATGATTTTAGAACAATTTCATCTCTAATTTGCATCCAGTCTGATGTACTTCACTGTGTGAGGCACTATGCTTGATTCAACACCAGTTTTAAACTTGATGCGAGATTCCAGCACATTGTCTGACGTCCATCCATCTCTGTCCTTCAGCTCCTGGATTCTCCTCCCCCTTGGTTAGAGAGAAACAATGTTGTTGGGCAGCCTGTGCTGTATGCTGGCCCTGATGGCCTTGTCGTCCGCAGGGCTGCCTACGGCCCTGGATCCACTGTCCGCCCCCAGGATCTTCTTGTCCTTCAAAGGTGAGTCTCCAGCTCTGTGCTGGTGTGAAACAGGCATCCTCGACAGGTTGCCAGAATTAAATTGCATAGCTTTTTTTTGTCCTGGTCATCTATTCAACTGTATATTGCGTGTCATTTCATTGGTTCATTGTTTCATTCATGGATTACCCATAAAGGAAAAGTTGCAGGAGGCTTCATTTGCCATCAAATTCCTTCTTTCTATCAATTGATGTTATTGACACCAGTAGAGTTTATGTTTTTTTTAAGCATCTGTGCAGTCTCTAATGACCAACTGAATGTCAGTGATGTTCCTTTTGAAATCTAAGGAATATGGTATATCACATCACCTCCCCCCTTTTCTTTAAATGGCCTAGCTGCTATTAGTTGTCCAAACAGGCCTTTGTGTGGCCTCGGCTCCCTTCTGAAATCAAGTCCGATTTCACACTTGGCTGGGCCCTCACTCAGGCCGACATCCAGCATGTTATGAATGTTTGCCAGTTGCCACATGAGACCCTCTCAGTGTGTACGTGTGTGTAGGTCTCCTGTTAAAATAGGTTTCAGTGGTGTAGCGATGCGTAAATTTAAGGATGGGCATTTGGAGTGCAGTTCTTTGATCGACTGGAGAACATTGACAACTGTTAGCGTTCTTTGATGAGGATTTTTTTTTTCTAAATAAAACACATTTTCATTGGTCGGTTGTATTCAGTCAATATAATATTGAAGCATTGACACATTGAGTGCATATCAACCACATCTATTCTTTCTAATTTGATTATTCTTGCTTCATGTATACATTTTTTAAGCCCTAAAAATGAAAGGGCTCGGTCAATTGTGATTCGCTCACTCTCTCATTGTCCCCCTTTTTTGCTTACTTTGTTTGTTTTTGCTCTCGTTATCCCTCACATCCTATTGTGTTTCCCTAATCGAGACGGATCTCGCACGGAAGCACTCACACATTTACATGCTTGAAAAGAGATCATTTATTCTCCCCTTTGGTTTAATCAACTTCCGTTTTGTTTTTTAATTAGTTTTCGACATTACTTTATGCATCGCGGAGCAACCTCTTATGGATTCAAATGCCCATAAGCTGTGCGCTGACTAATTGTATTGGTTTTTGCGCCACACTGCTGGGAATAGCTCTTAAAGGAGCTTTTATTCATTTTTAATGAGCTAACATACTGAACTAAATAATGGGCATGAGGTTTAGCAATAGCTTTTAGTTGCTATTTCCCGTATTAGTTGTAATAAATATAACATGATAACAGACTAGGCTCATTATGCGATTTATTTATGTTTGAATAATAAAACCTTTGTTCCGCATCTTTGAAACAAGTCATGTAAAGGTTAAACAGTGGCAAAACATTCTACTTTTCACTGATCATTTACATTTTCTGACACCAGTACATCAAAATGTTAATGCCTTTGGCATGAGACCAGAGTCAACTCAATGTTTTGTCTTTTCCTTTCGAATCTTAGCACTATATCACCCCCCCCCCACACACACACACAAAAAAAAACCCACAAAGGATTTAAAAGTCAAAATGGCTCATACAGTATATGTCTTATGTTTTCATTAATTTTAACCCCGATTTGTTTATTCTAGTGGTTTTATATCAGATATAATGTACATTTTTCTGAAACCCAGCATGTTGGAAAGCTTAAGGATTCTGATCATTAAAGTTCAAGTTATACAGTTCGAGTAAGGGTCATGACAGCGTAACAATATGAAATCAAATATTGTCAACTCGGATTAAAAACCCATCCAAATGCAATACATTTCAAATATCTGCTAATACAAAAGCAGGGTAACTGCACAAATCAGATATATACACTCAACTTGACATTGTTTTTCCATTTCCTAAAATAACTAATCACAGATGTCTTAGGTTGATTGTCATGTGTGGTAAAAAACAAAAAAATAGATTTCGTAATGGTGGCAGTGACACTATCACCCACTAATTCTATCAAAAATGATGGACAGAAAAAGCAAAGGAAACCAAAAGATATCATTTTTGGGGATCTTAGACTCAATTTTAAAGGTTTTTATTTTGTCACTCACAGAGTGTGAGTGTACGCTCACATTCACACTTAGGGACAATTTTTGGACCATTCAATCAGCCTCCCATGCATGTTCTTGGGATGTTGGAGGAAACCAGAGTACTCGGAGAAAACCAACGCAGGCACGCGAAGAACATGCAAACTCCACACAGAAAAGCCAGAGTCCAGGATTGAACCTTTGATCTTAGAACTGTGAGTTGGATTTGCCAACCACTCAACCACTTGCCTGGCACAGCCAGACTATTCTCCCTGTATTTTTCAAACACTGTGAGAAATAGTCTGGAACCCAGCCCATTAACGGCCTCTCGAGCAAGGGACAAAATGAATCGTCAAATCAGATTTGTTTATTTGCGTGACGAGTTCTTAACGAGCAACGTCACTCTTGCGCGCCGAAAGTCGTGTCTACAACAACACAGATGGCGAATGGGAGAGCTGAGAATATGTTCCAATCCGCGGCAAAACCAGTTTTAAATTACCAAAAACAGATCGAAACAAGTCATTGACAACAGTCAACATTGCTCGCGCTCGCCATGTTGAATAAACTTCTCCATTCTCCGCTCACGCTAATTACTTGTCGCTTTAACAATGTCACGTCTGCCCGTCGCTGATTGGCCCACTCCGCTGTCTGTTTTCTGTGGCTTGCTCCTCCCCCGGAATTTGATCCGCCGGACGGTCGCCAGACTCAATCGCTGGAACAGCGGTGAGTCTGGTATACCAGGCAACTCAACCACAGCGCCTCCAATAATTGGTGACAATATATGCACAATATAAGTGAATGATTTTAATTGAAAACCTGATGTGTTGCCATTTTTTCAGAAATTGCCAGTTGAACTTGCATTATAAATTCAGCCAAATAGAAAAACGTGAGCTTTTGTAAAAAAGACATTCTAAAACGTTCTTGTTCAAAGTTAAAATATAGCACTAGGACCGCAGTCGCCTTTATGAGAAGGCTCATAAAAACCCAAAGGCCTTGTTTTAAACCAACAATGATCATTTAGAAGTAAAGACAGGACAAGAAGACTTGAAGCGCAGGCTGTTATTAAGTAGGGCCAAAAGGCCACACAAAGGGGTAAAGGAATGTCCATTCAGTTTAAGGGATAAATCATCTACCCAAAATCCTTGCTAACAATGGACTAATGCATCTGGGTTTTTGGTCTAAGGCTACGTTGACAAACCTCGTAAGATTGTGTGATGCATTCACAAATTAGAGAACCAAACTGACAGGACTGATGTGCAGTTACGTACGTAGGTATGCATTACAAAGCAAAAGAATCTATCTTAAGTCGGCTCCTGAGAACTCCTATATTTACCTTGAAAGCAGCTCTATAATCATACGCTATTTTAGAGCGCAGAGCTCGGCTGAGGTTGTGACCTCGCCGACAGAAGTCCGTCAGAGTCGAGGTTAACTGCCCTCAAACTATGGGAGAGTGGCAACATATTAACAAGTAATAGCTTGTTACTCTAATCCTCAGGCCACATTTGAAAGTGTTTAGCGTTGTTTTTCCATCGGCAAGGAGAACACCTGCGTACAAGGTTAGCCTCAGTAAGAAAAAAGCCATAATTGGGTGTGCTATTTGGGACTTTGCCCATCCATTTTGGACCTGTTTTCAGGCTTCCTTTTAGGCTTAGTACAGTGGTCTTTTGAGCTACGAGAATCCCGAAATATGATATTTTGAGGTTACTAATGGTGCAAAATAAACAAATGTATGCAACAGGTTACAACATCAACCGACACAAAAAGACATGCTTAATTACCACTGTACTTTGTGCTTTTTATTTGAATATTTTTTGAGTTTTTCCTCAAAGTTGTTACTGTAATTACGACATTTTGATTGTACAAACATTGCTAACCTATCACGTGATCGGAAATCGGGCTCGGTTCATGTCGTTTTTAGAGGATCAGAATCAAGTGAAAAAGATTGGGTTTTTGAAATTCATTAAATTTTAGGTTTAAGAGTTTTTTTTTTTTACATGGTTTAAACCACTGCCGCATTTTGTATGTCTATCATGCTGAGATGGTTTTCTTAAAAAGCTATCAGATCTGATTGCAGAAATATGTGATAAGTGAAAGATAAGTACTGGACTAGTATTTGTTGCACATAGGAGCAGCTACTAGGGTAGTTGATGAAATGCTAAATGCAGTCTTTCCGTCACTACATTGTTGCCCTAATCCATAAATCCTCATGTCACTCAGTAATGCAATGTCATGTAATTGATTGCCCGTGTCATCAGGCAACATGGCTTGTTAAATTGTTAACATCTAAAACACAATGAGGCAAGGTAATGAGTGACTGTGGCTCTATGATTGCAACCATAGTCAATTGATATTGAGTGCCTCAATAGTCGTTTTTAATCTATTTTCAAATATTAAAAGCTGAAAGGATTTTACTGTCTGTAAGAAATCTGGATACGATATTTTAATTCTTGAATTAAACCAACCAACCTTATACTAGGAGTGGGAACCTCTTGTTACCTCATGATACAATACGATTTGCGATACAAAGCTCACCATAACGATGATCTGACAATATGGCGATACAACGATTATCGCTACATTGGTCAGGAAATCATTCTAGGATATTCTACAAACAACTAATAAACAGAAAAACAAGCTTCTGCTATGAATTGGAATGAATTTATCACTAGTAGACGTCCTATCCATTTGAACTGGGAGGGATGGCAGCGAATGAACAAATAAGCTTCTGCTGTGAAGTGGAATGAGTTTATCACTAGTAGACGTCCAGTCCATTTGAACTGGGAGGGTGGCAGCGAATGATTCGTTCATTCGCTGCCATCCCTCCCTCTTCAAACGTATTGAATGTCTATGGCCGTCAGTGGCAGCCAATGCCAGGCAATGAGGTAATTTTGGGCCATTTGTCATTGACCTGATTTTCAGTTACTTCCTGTTGATTTTGGGGTATTTTATGGGTCACTTCCTGTTTATTTTGAGTTACTGAACAGGAAGTGACCTGGGAATCACCCAAATGAATAGGCAGTGACTGAAATTCAACAGGAAATGACCTGTAAATGAACAGCAAGTGACCTGTAAATGCCCCGAAAATCGGACAGAATGACTGTGAATGCTCTGATGTTAAATGAACGAACGTTCCCAGTCTAAATTGATTGGAGTCGAGCACCGTCAATGGCAGCCTTAGAGTTAACTGCAACACTATTATGGTGGAAGATATTGGTAACAACTTGTTGGTTCCTTTTTTGTTTTGTTTTGTTTTTTTAAACATTGACACATTTTTAAAACGATATCTCGATTCTGGGCAGGAGCATATCGATAACCTTTTGAGATACAAAGTATCACGGTATATCACAATCTCCATATTTTGTCGCACACCTACCTTGTACTGTTCTAATTTATTGAGATGCATCGGTATCATACATTACACATTATATATACTATGACTATGACTCACTCTCTGCATTGTCTAATTGACATCTTCTGTGCCCTTCTACCTACCAGCTACATTTCTCTCCCATCTCCCACAAATGTCAGCCTTTCTTCATCTCTGTCCTCAATTCATTCAAATTCTGTGCAACTGTGAAATGCTGCAAAACAAAAGGAAAAGCTTTCGGCAAATTATTTTTTTTGTCTTTTTTTCTGTCCACAAAGTTTCCCCTGCTGGCATTGTACCTGTTGGCATCAACACGGTGGTCCAAAACTGCCCCCGCTTTCCCTTTTTAAATCCTAATGAATGAATGTCAGGGCCGGGAAACATGCTTCCACACAGCAACACGGGTGACTGTGGCACGCAAGCCTGAAGCAGTTATTGCAAGACTTTGCTACTTTGTCTCTGGAGAGGCTGCCGGAGGAAGTAAAGGAGAATGAGGAGCACTGTAGAAGCACATCCCCAACAACCTCTGCTCTTCTGGATGTACGCTGTCAAAACTATGATTATTCAGAAGACAGAAAAAGGAGACGACAGTGCTAAATATAGTGTCCTTTTCTGTCTGCTTCTTTCTGTTTTTTCCCTGCCTCGTCGCCGGCGTGCACCCACGCCTCTCACTCGCTGGCGAGCCCCGCCCACGGCACGGGTGCGCTGGTTTGCCAAGCTGAGCTGTAGCAGAAAGAGAAGATGGTCTCTGAAGTGCCCTTGAGTTTGCTTGAAATGGTCACTAGGTGCAAAAATGGCACATGCCTGCACTACCACTAGGTTTAACTGAGACGATCACCATTGGCGATCACTGTTACTTACAGTGGGGCAAATAAGTATTTAGTCAACCACCAATTGTGCAAGATTAGATAGGCCTGTAATTGTCAACATGGGTAAACCTCAACCATGAGAGACAATGTGAAAAAAAAACAGAAAATCACATTATTTGATTTTTAAACAATTTTTTTCCAAATTACAGTGGAAAATAAGTATTTGGTCACCTACAAACAAGCAAGATTTCTGGCTGTCAAAGACGTCTAACTTCTTCTAACGAGGTCTAACGAGGCTCCACTCGTTACCTGTATTAATGGCACCTGTTTTAACTCATTATCGGTATAAAAGACACCTGTCCACAACCTCAGTCAGTCACACTACAAACTCCACTATGGCCAAGTCCAAAGAGCTGTCGAAGGACACCAGAGACAAAATTGTAGACCTGCACCAGGCTGGGAAGAGGTAAAACGCTTGATGTAAAGAAATCAACTGTGGGAGCAATTTAGAAAATGGAAGACATACAAAACCACTGATAATCTCCCTCGATCTGGGGCTCTATTCAAGATCGCACCCCGTGGCGTCAAAATGATAACAAGAACAGTGAGCAAAAATCCCAGAACCACACGGGCGGACCTAATGAATGACCTGCAGAGAGCTGGGACCACAGTAACAAAGGCTACCATCAGTAACACAATGCGCCGCCAGGTACTCAAATCCTGCACTGCCAGACGTGTCCCCCTGCTGAAGAAAGTGCACGTCCAGGCCCGTCTGCAGTTCGCTAGAGAGCATTTGGATGATGGTAAATGGTAAATGGTGTTACAAAGGACTGGGAGAATGTGTTATGGTCAGATGAAACCAAAATAAGAACTTTTTGGTAGAAACACAAGCTCTCATGTTTGGAGGAGAAAGAAGACTGAATTGCATCCGAAGATCACCATACCCACTTTGAAGCATGGGGGTGGAAACATGCTTTGGGGCTGTTTTTCTGCAAAGGGACCAGGATGACTGATCTGCGTAAAGGAAAGAATGAATGGGGCCATGTATCGAGAGATTTTGAGTGAAAATCTCCTTCCATCAGCAAGGGCATTGAAGATGAGACGGTGCTGGGTCTTTCAGCATGACAATGATGAAGCTCGTGAAGAGTTACAGAAAACGTTTGGCCTCCATTATTGCCAACAAAGGGTACATAACAAAGTACTGAGATGAACTTTCGACATGGACCAAATACTTATTTTCCACCATGATTTGCAAATAAATTCTTTAAAAATCAAACAATGTGATTTTCTGGGTTTTTTTTCCCACATTCTATCTCTCATGGTTGAGGTTTACCCATGTTGACAATTACAGGCCTCGCTAATATTTTCAAGTGGGAGAACTTGCACAATTAGTGGTTGACTAAATACTTATTTGCCCCACTGTACCTTTTTACATTGTTTGTGAAGAAAGAAAATATATGTCTAGAAGTTATGAAATTCAAAGCTTGGGAAAAAATTGATGTAATTCAATAATAGCAATTAAAGTCAGAAATGATTATTAATAAATTACAGTGGTACCTTGACATACGATCGCGTCGACACACGATCTTTTCGACATCTGACATAAAATTTAATTCGCCCTTTGTTTCTACATCCGACAACATGCTCGAAATAAGACATGACAGCTCCACAGACGGACGCTCGGCAGATCTTCTTGTGAGAGAAATCCACATAGGTTCCAAGAAGGTTAGTGCAGGAGGTGAAACAAGGAAAAACACATTTTTTTGACATTTACCGTTGAAATGAAGCTGGAAATGATAGAAATATATGAGCGTGGAGTGCGCATCCGTGAAGTGGCACAACAACACGGCCGTAGAATGTCTACGATCTCCACGGTCCTCCTCTGACCTCCATTAGCCAGTCTTTATAAGTTAAGGGTGTTCTCAACAAAACATTAAAAGAGAAAGTAAATCTCAACCGCACCTCTCCCTCTCTCTGTCACGTCAGCGACGCGGTGCATTCAGGTACAGCACGCAAAACACGTCCGCCACATTTAGAACCCGATTTGTTACATTATTAAAGGAATTATTATTATGACTATTTTATTATTTCGGTTTTTATTAATAATTTTTTTTTTTTTTGTTATGTGTAATTGCTACTTGTTAAAAATACAATACAAATACAAAATACTTGTTCGGCACAAACACAACCCTAATCAACAATACAAAATCTGCTTACAGTAAAATGTGGCGCTGCTACTTCTTGACTATCTTGACTTTGGACAAGATGGAGGGAATTATGAATGGTTTTAAATAACAGTCAAGAGGGAAAAACAGGGTCAAATGACAGGAAAACCCTACTAGAACAGCTGGAATGTATCTCGGGTAAATACCAGGCACATACAGGTGCGTCCTGATTTTTAGATTAACTTGAATGTGATTGAACAAAACAGAAATTGTTTCTGTGTTTTATTTTTACTTCTCTCTCGAAAAGATGAAAGTTAACATATTCACCTAGTCACCTAGTGGACAAACTTTTAAAATAATAGTTTTTGTTTTTTGAATTACAAAATCCTTGCATTTGAAAAGGGGCGTGTCGACTTTGTATACCCATTATTTGTTTGATACCAACTTGTTCTAATTAGTCGGTAATAATTTTTGCAGCGCTTGTATACGGTTTGTTTGTCCTGGCATGAATTATCCTACCACTTGTCTGTTGTGTAAAAGGGGACAACGCACAGCAGGGATGCAGAAGATGCTTTGTGGAGCACAGGCGTGTGATTGGCAGGTACGTGTCTGCTCACTAACGCCCTTGTTATTGATCAATATGTGGCAGACATGATAAAAATAGGCTTCGGCTCCCCCATGCTACGTCAAACCTGATAGCGCCAACTCCCGCAGCCTTAAAAATGCTTGATTGTTTTTCCAAGCAGGGTCGCGGAGTTCCTCTTTACTTGATGCAGGATGTTATGTAGCTTGTGATTAACGTCAAACGCCTACAGACGAGGATGACAGTCGTTCCAGTAGTGAGTGTGAGGGGCGCGATGGTTAATGGCTTTTACAAAAGGTGATTGTCTTGCAAGTCAAAGTGACAGTTGAGCATAACTGGAGTGCTTTTAATATTCATGTCTAGAAATTGCTGTTATGCCTGCGTGTTTGCAGAGCTTGTATAAAGCTTTTTTTATATATATTGAAAGTGACGAGACTTTGGCTCGGTTGCCATGACAGCCTCTACCTGTGCAGTTTTACTTTAATACAGGAGTGACAAACTCATCTTTGTCACGGGCCATGTCGTGGTTGTGGTTTTCATGATTATGGCCATTATATCTGCCAACAAGGACTGACAAGAGGAATCGACTAATTGACAACTATTTTGATAGGCAAATATTTTTTTAAAACCACTGTTGGCCTAAAAATGGTCTGAATCCTGTTTTTTGAGCCTCAAAAAAGCAAATACTTTTATTTTTATATCAATAATAATAACAATAAAGGGGAAAAAATGGTAATTATTCTTTTTTTACTTTTTTTAATAGAAACATCTAAAAAGGAACTATTCTCTTTATTTTGTATTTATTAAAACAAATATTCATTTTAAAATGATTATTGTTATAATCAATAAGTTTAATTTAGAAAAAAAGTCAACAGACATGTTTAACGTTCCCCAGTTCACACAAAATGACACGGCTGGGCAGATCTGGCTCCTGGGCCATTAGTTTCACACCTGTGCCTTAATATAACATGTAGTTGTCATACTATAATGGTAAAATTGCCCTTTATGGAATGCATGACGCTTAAACTGTCTCATAAAAAGGTAGTCAAGAATTTATTTTTATATTCTTCTATCGAGCTGTCACTTTCCACCAACGAAATCTGAAGATGTGGGTTGTAATCACAGCACGCTTATTTCCCTCGATGTCCGTGTCGCTTCATGGGAAGTCCCCGGGTGACGATTGGACAAACCACACCGACAATTGTGTTTATTAGACTGCGGTGATTTGTGAAGGTTCAGACATTTTTCGAGCAAGAAAATTGTGACATTAGCTCTTTTATACTCTCCGAATGTACGTGTTGGCCAGATGTTTTGTTTGGGGGGGCCCAGGGGGATCCCTGCTTGGGCTGAAATTAAGTGGACAGGAGGTCAAGGGCACCTCTTTCCTTGTTGACTCAGACAGCGATCATTCATTATCATTTGTCTGTCAGTGTCGAGATCTTGTTTCTGCGGTGCCGTTGACCTTTTTGAACACTTGGGGTGGAAGCCGACATTGGTTGCAACCAGTGTCGCTTTAACACTTGGGCTCAACCTCTAGAGTTGCAGCAACACTAAGCTTTCACTGAGATGGCAATTTTCCATTGTAAAATGGCTCAATTTTGGAATAAAGTTTGTAAGTAAAGTGTGAAGTAAATAGTGTGCTATAATTCTTGATCCTTCAGATGATTTGGGTACCCTGGAACTAATGTAAATTGTCAAAAGAAAATGAAAAATATGTCAGAGTTAACACTTCTGTAATTGTGTAAAATTTGTGTTAAAACACCAGTGGAGGATTTGCCCCACAGAGTTAAGCAAAACATCTGGTCAATGAATCAAATGGATTTTATGTCAGTATGAGTCAAATAAAGTTGTGGTTTTCTGGACAGTCGGTAAGGCAATAAAAGCAGTTTGAAAAGATCATCACAAGCTTGTGGAACTTTTTTTTGCAGTGCAT
Organism: Corythoichthys intestinalis; assembly: GCF_030265065.1. Lineage (NCBI taxonomy): Eukaryota > Metazoa > Chordata > Actinopteri > Syngnathiformes > Syngnathidae > Corythoichthys > Corythoichthys intestinalis. The sequence goes on along the minus strand of NC_080403.1, from coordinate 20,961,806 downwards.
AAAATAACAAAAGAGAACAGTTAGTGATGACTTGATGTAGAAGTTCCAGCCAGCGATTAAGTGCTAAGAACGCAATGTGTTTTGGATGAGATGAGAAAGCTACTTCACAATTGACTATGGGCTTGATATCCTAATAGACAAAATCTAAAAAGATACTGTATATTAGCTAATGAAATAAACTCGTGTGTCTACACTGAATCATCTTGAGTGTTTCCGTGGTCTTTGTGTGAAGTAGGCCACGGACTAGAATTCAAATGCGATGACTGTATTCCGCAATGGCTTGCTGGAAGTTAACCGTAGAGGAACATGTCGGTCATGTTGCAACAACAGGTGCTGGTGAAGAACGAAAGCAATGCTGCCTCAGAGTACGATAAGAGTTGAGTGTGTTGCTATTGTTGGCATCTGTCTGAGGAGATTTAATGTTACCACCGTATGAACAAAACTCGTCATGAACCAAGGGGCCTTCTATTTATGAGACGTAAAGTGGAACCTCCAAGCTCAAGTGCTTCTGCAGTCAAACACCTCAGTCACATTACTCAAAACATATATATAGTGTGTCAGGAATTCTTTAAGGTCTAAATTGATTTAAATTTTGTGCAGTTTAAAGGTTGATCTAACCAGCTGGACTGATATCCTAGCTGGACTGACATCCTACTTTTGACTATTCAGGTTACCAAGTAGCCGTACCTTTCTGAACACTTCGGTTTAACATATAAAGGTTGATTCGTGACCAAGATGTTCAACTTCTGATGGTCCGCTTCTGCTGTCCCTGTAAGGACAAAGACAACCATATTCTGGCACATGGGTATGTCGTAAATAGCTAAGAAATGAGAGACCAGAGGTGAAGGCGGTCAGAGGGAGAGGAGGACTGAAAGAAAATGCAAAAGGGGAGCTGCCGGGGCTATGCGAGCGCTAATGGACTACAGGGCAACCGTGTCACTTTTGCTATCCCAGCAAGTGAGAGTGAATGGATGGAGGGATTTGAGAAAGAGTGTGGGTGTACATGGGAATACTGAGGACAGATTATGCGTCTGTTTCCTATTAGATGCGGATGAATTTCGGTCAGGGTGGTTTACCTCGGCATTTGATGACTTGGACTCTTGCCACAGCTCCTCAGTACTGCGTCAATAGCCTTGACGCGCTATTGACACTTGTTCTCATCGCGGAAGGTGTTGTAAGCAATTTGGCTGGAGAAGCAAAGCCACATTACAGAATAAATGCTGCAATAAACATTGATTTTCAAGCCGTTAACGCCCCTCGGAATTTTTCTGATGTGTTTATGGGACGTGATGTGTTCTGGAGAGTATTTCTGAAAAAAGTCCCCAAACACACCCCTTCACATTGGGCTCCTAAAATGTAAGCCTGAGGTTAGAATTTGCACAAAATACTTTGTGGAGCATTGAATTTTAAGAGCTGAACATAATCGTCAATGTTGCAGTCATTTTTTTAAAAGACTCAGTCTCCTGTTCTTTTATGGAAAACATCACCATTCTAAATGAGATGTCAGTTATTTTTAATGTTTTGGCAGGGGCTGGCTAACCTCAAACATTGCCTTAAATGTGTCTCAGGTGAGAGATGTTCAGCATGTACAAAGTCTTGGCTGAAGACCAGGATGTTGTCTTTGTGTATGTGGGAGAAATGAGGCCTGACCATGATCCTGAGGGAGGTTGCACAAATGGTGTCTCCACTATTGGATTAAAAAAGAGCTGGAGCTGGAATGTTCCTGCTGCTTTCAGAACAGCATTTCATCGTACAGGCTACAGTCTTCGCTCCCACATTAATACACACAGGATGCTTTAATTGGTGAAAACTGAGATGCAGTCAGATGTTAACATCGTTACCACTTTCAAGGTTTTAGGTGTACATGCTGGGTAAATAGAAAAGCCTTGCTGTATCTTTAGTGAGAAGTCCCTTTCTTCAGTTGGATGGATATCCGTTTGCGGTTGCGGTTTCTGGCAAGCGGTGCCCACATTTGAAGGTCATGCCTCAGGGGCAAGAACCCCCTGAACCCTTCTCGGCAGGAAGGGCAAAATACGATGGAACGTGAGCTTTCCTGCCCTTGTTTTCTGGATTCATGCGCTGATGGGCAGCCTGATCATTTTCTGACTGTGGCGGGGAGGAGATGGCCTCTCATGCCTGGTCATTGTGGCAACTCGCATAGACTTCATGCCAAGATTTTCTCCATGCCTGCCCTCTTCACGCCCCTTCTGCCTCCGAGCTTTGTTCGCTCGTCCTGTTCTCAGGAAGCCTCTCTAGGTGTTCCCAATGGCATTTTGGCAACACAGGTCCACGGCGTCTGTGCCGTATGCATGTGAGCGCATTGCATATGGATGAATGAAAAGCGAGAGGAAGGAGGGCCTCCTGTGTTGCTGTTGTCATTGTTGTTGTTTGTGTTGACGCCTCACTCATCCCCGTGAATGGACCACATAGTCTCAATAGACGAGGGGCGTTTGTGTAGGCTGAGACCATCATTAATTTACTTCATTCACTCTGCCTGGGAAGCGAAGGAGGAGTGGCCTACAATGCTGGCATTGGCACTTGTGGAATTTTAAAGCTGGCTAACCACATCCTGACAATTTGGGCAAATTCGATAATTTTCCCTCTCATAATTATCGGACATTATTTGATATTTTGCAAACACGATTTACAGACCAGATTATTTCTATCTAATTGTTCATATACGCTGTTTTCTTTGGATTTTTCAGCAGTCTTGCTAACTTGTGGGAGCATGCTACCATTTGCAGGTCAGTCTTGGTATATTGAGTAGAGCAGCATCCCTCAACCTTTTCTTGCATCAAGAACCTGTTTTGCCTAGACAAAAGCAATATTTTGATACACCATCCACGGATTACATTTTGCCCTTTCTAAAGAAGCTACTGAAAAGGTTTTTTTCCTGTACTTGTTTTTGTTAACTTTTGGGTTTACCCATTTACCTGAATACCACGTAACTGAGACAAGCAGTTAGAGTACTGTACATAGGGGAGGATGCACCTGATATTCAGAAATGAACTTTTATTAGACACTGATGATTAATATAATATTTATTGTTCAGTCTTTGTTGTTGCCCGATCCCAAATGCCCCACAGACCATGTGCGTGTGCAACCCACTTCAGTGAATCCTCCCTCATGCTTGTTCTCTGTCTCTTATCTCTCACATCCTCCCCAGAAAGCCTCAAAAGACATCAATAAACTTGCCGATGACACCGATCTGCTCTAGGATGATAGATGACTAGCCCTTAGAGCTGATAGAAGTACTTTACGAAATAAATGCTTAACATATCTGGTTTTAATGTTGTCTGATCTGCCAAGCTATACCATAAATTTAATAGACAAACGCCTTTGACATTAAATGACAATAGTCCTTTTGTTGGTTCGTAATCCCATTTAGCAAACGTTACACGCTGGGAATTCATTCAGTCTTTGGGGCTTTTGATTGTGCCAGCATCATTCCCATACATGATTGGTGCAGAGCATGAAATGTGGCTTTTCACCAGCGTATCTGGATTACACTGTCCTATTAAAGCATCTGTGCGTGATTAATTAGTCACAAAGCTTTGAAATGCGTTCTGGGCAATTAGACTGTGAACCCAAAAGCAACTAATGGGCGTGCACTGAATTGTTTAAGTTTCTGTTAAATATCATCCATTTAAAGGTACAAAACTGAATGATTTGACTTAATTCAAGCAATGATCCTGTAATGTTTGGTGCATTTAAGCTCATTTTAGGTTTGCATCTATGTTTGTTTTTGCGGCACTAATAAGATGGAAGAATCTGAAAGATAACTCGATTCCATTTTATAATTGTATTTGGTTACTTTGATTTTTTTTGGGGGGGGGGGGGGCGCTCTAATAAACATTTGCAGAATATACAGTGGCAGCGTGTCCTTTGTCTATTTTTGTGTTAATGTTGCAAATGACTCACCAACGCGCTTTACATGATTGTAACCTGACCACAGGAAAAGCTGCCTGACTGAAAATGACAGACTGCAAACAAACCAGCCACAAGTGAGGAAAGACATAATTGCTGTTTGCATCTGATTAGTTAAAAAAAACACACGCAAACAAACAGAGGGAGAAAAGATGGTATGACGATAACAGGGAGTAGGCCTACCATAGAGGAGACCTCTGCAAGTCTCGTGCAGATCATTCGGTTTGTCTTATCGGTGCAGAACTTATGGCTAAGCACAGACTTATGAAATGGTATGACAGTTTCAGATATGAAGGTTTTAGCCTCTGTGTGTCTGTGCACTCACTGGCCTCCTCCGAGACAAGCGTGTTAGAGTGTGGATGGAAGGAACTGTGACTGAGATCATTATCGGATGTTGCCTTTCTCACCACCGATAAGACGCTTTCCTTCCTGCCCTCTCCATTCTTTTTATCTTGCTCTCATTCTTCAATGAAAATCAGGTACTTCCAGCTAACACTTGGTTTGTCATACCTACAGTATTTAAGCTTCTCCCCAGCTGGGATATGTTGTGTAAGTGTATTTCTCAAGACGAGCACTTCAGCACAAAAGTGAAAAGTGGCTGTTTTGTTGGTTTGCGATGGCGTAGACCCTACGTCGTCAATGAGCATTCGAAGTTCTGCGTCAAGGGAATGCATTGCTCTGTAATTCACCGCCAAGCCACTACAGGGGTGTTATGTTGTCTTTGTGCGGCGTTGGGGGACTCTTGTGAAATTCCTTGAATTTTCATCCGGTTAGACAACAATGGCAACGGAGATGGAATGCTTGAATGTGGATCTTCAGCTCATCAACATTGAACAACAAATGTTGATCATACAAATGTTGAGGCGCAGGCGACGCAGAAGACGTTTGCGGAGGTGGTCTGTCCGACTGGTTGATGCCGCAAAGAGACTGGCAGTCACATTACGAATTCTAGCTTCGAGTGAAAGCCAGCAAGCTGTGGTGGTTAGCTTCAAACTGGCGTTGAGCAATGTGTCCAGCATTTTGTCTGAGGTCTGCAAAGTATTTTGGACAGCCCTCCAGCTCGATTTTTTGCCGTGTCCTACGACCAGCCAGTGGGAAACCATAGCAGATTTCTGGTGACTATAGAACTTCCCCAAACTGCGTTGGAAGTCTTGATGGTAAACACGTTATCATAAAAGCACCGAGGCACTTTCAATCAGTGATGATGTATCAAGTGTGTAAACTGTCTGTTGTTGAAAATTAAATATCAAACAACTCTTTTGACACCAAACCTGTGCTATATTCTTCATATACTTGAAGTGTAAAATGTAAATAAGTCACAGACTCACAGCAAACATATGTACAAAATAAATGATAAAGTGCACCAACCAAAAATACGACATAAAGTGATAAAAAGCTGGCCGGCTGGGTCACCGCTTTATGTGGCCATTTGCTTTCGAACACACACATACTTGTCTCGGAGGCTCTTCCATTTTCTAGGCATTCGCTGACCTCCAGCCCTGTATTTTCAGCAACCTCCTTCCACGAATTGCTTGCCATTTGGCAATCTTTACAATGCCTTGACGAAACATTGTACTGGTGGTCGTACTTGCGGACCTCTTTGAGGATCCTATCGTTGTCTTGGTCCATTTTTGAATGGAGAGCAAGAATGCTTTTAAATGGCAGTGATTTCGCACTGAACAGGAAACAACAGTCTGAGCGGACCAATCGCAGTGATTTGCGTCACGTCACCACGCGTTGACGTGCGCGTAGTCAGGATTTTGTGGAGGTGCACGTCACGCTATGGCGTAAAGTCGTAAATTGAGTCTGCCTTTACGGCGTAGGTCCTGCCGCAGAAGCATAAATCAGCCTTTAGCGGACAGAGTTCTATTTCTAAGGTGGGTATGTAACCTGAATTGCCATTGTCTTACATAATAGTGAGGTCATAATTATGGTCTATATTTGCATCTTCTTTTTTTTAATGATGTATTTTTATGTTTTTGCCTTAACCAGTTTTTTGCACTCCATTCTAACTTCAAAATGTTGAAGCTGTCGTAAACTAAGAATCTCCATTAATTGTTTAATGGTCCGAATCAATTAGGAGCCTCGTGTAAACCACATGTTTGGACGTTGCTCCTTTAACACAGACGTTCCATTTTGGATTTTGTGAATGTGACAGAAAAACCCTTGATTGTTATTCAGCAGACATACCCCTTATTAATTTGGATTGTCCTCCAAAGTAGGGCCTTTTGCCAGCCCTTTTTCCCTCGACTGGCCTGAAACAGACTGACCCTTGTGGTCACGGGTGAGACAAAGGCCATAGGGTCGCAGGGTAGGATGTCCCATCTGCCTGTCAAATGTGAAAGCCAGCAAATCAACAGGCGTTGGGTTTGTGGAATGGGAGGGGTGAGAATGTCAGTCGGCAATGGGGAGTAAAAAAGAGCGCGGATTACACAGACAGGGAGTAATCTAAAGGTCTGTCAGTCAGGCTGACCTTGGAGCTGGCTTTGCTCTAATCACTAGCCAGGATGAGAGCGCAAGGACCTGCGATGAGCAGACAATTCCAATTATCCATTAAAAATGGAATGGCTGCCAGCTCACGTCATCTTGAGTGACACTTACTTTCGAGCGTTAAGTGTTTGACCTAAAAGAAATACAGAAAGTGTTTTTTTTTTCTTTCTCTGATTATTTTTTCCTTTCAGCTTCAAGGAAGCTTTGTGTTGTTAGATAATTTTATCACACTGTGTAAATAACTATCGTAATTTCCCGAATATATATATATATATATATATATATATATATAAACCGATTTTTTTTTCATTGACACGGCCATGTTGTGTTGAACGTATGCACGATCTGTTGCCGACCATTACCGTACGTAACATCACCATTTTTTTTCGGTAATACTTCACTCTGATCGGTCGAATGATTTCGTCTGTGTTAAATTCTGCTTTTTTCACTCTTCATAAAGCACAGAATTTAGTTTCTTGAACTCATTTGAGTCAACGTTTATTGCAGCTCCGCAACTCGGACCATAACAAACGTAACACAACACAGACTTCCTGTGTCCGTCAACTATATCTGTCCCTCCGGACACTCAAACCCAAATAACAATAGTTCCTATTGTTACTGTCGTGTCGACAGCGATGAGCTCTCTCGGTTTTCCGACTTACATTCTCAGTTTCATTTTTGCATCAGTTCATGGAGGAAACATTTATTCATCATGATGAAATGAGCAAGTTATACAGCAGCCTTTAAAAGAAAAGTCACATCTGTTTTGTTTTCTCCTGGATTCTGGTAAGTTCAAGAAGTTATCAGATCATATTATTACCGTACATATTGTCAGTTTAAGGTGATGTTTTGAACTACCAATGTGCTATGCTTGTGCCTTGTTTCACCAGTCAGTAAAATGACAATTCTGTATCTGTACACGAGCTCTGTTTTCTTGTATTCTTCTATTTATTGGTGCTAAAATTAGGGTGCGCGTTATACACAGGTACAATAATTTTCCCTAGATTTTACAAGTAGATTTAGGGTGCGCGTTATTCCCGGGTGCGCCTTATATTCGGGAAATTACGGTACTTACATAATGCTGACATTGCAATATTATTTCACTTCCATTTCTCTCAATTAGTGCAAATTGCATCAACCTTAATTTGGCTGGATTTCTAAAAATGTGAATAAAATTGAAAATCTCTACAAACCTAGCTCTTGTCCATATTAGCGTTGTGGCTAAACTGGAACCTATGCCAGATGACTTGTGGTTAGAGAAGTGGAGCCCACCCATGACAGGTCACTTATCAATCATAGATTATATTCAGTCCTAGAACCACTACTTACCTACTTACTTACTTACTTTAACCAAACCTAAATGCTTTTCGAATTGGGGGAGTAAATGACACAAAGGAGAACTTGAGCCAATATTCAAATCTAGAAGCTCTCAACTGTTTGTATACTGCTAATAGCTTTGAAAATTATATAAATATGAATCTTGTGTCTTTTCAGCACCGTATGTTTCTCATAAAATGATGCTGGATGGGCATTTGGCTAAACATCCTACATTAAGAATTGGTTGTTGTTTCTTTTTCAAATAATACTTTAAACATGATACGCTATGTGTCCTTGTTACAACTGCAATCCGTGACTGCAGCCAAGTGCACTCTATTTTTGCTTTAAATGCTTTAAGATGCAGTTGATCAACAATCGTTTGTCTCGGCCATACTTAGTAGCATTTTCCTACCTAATTCTGACACATCTAAAACTACAACTTAACAAATAAATAATAGCATTCCAATACCATCACCCTTCCCCCTGGCTACCCCATCCTCACCTCCCACTATTCCCACTATAATCAACTCCATCGTCAGCCGTTCTCCTGTTAAGAAATGATGGATGCCTTTGCTACCCCCCGCCTTGACAGATGTATTAAATGCACCATAGCATAATGCTCTGTTTTTCCCATCCAATGTTGAGCCTTCACATTGTGTTCCATAGGAATAGTTCAAATCTCTATGGGCGTGCATGTTTTTTTTTTTTTGTTCCAGTAGTAGCTTGAGGCTGTTTTAAGGCCTTCAGTCATGTTCTTTGAATAAATGGGATTAAAAACAATTGCAGTCAAAATGGAACTGTTGACGAGAATTTTTTTGGTCTTTGGTCGTAGTCAAAATATCAGTCTCCAAAATGTCCTAAGAACAATTGCGGCGAGACAAATTGACGGTTCAATGCTGTTTTGTTTTGTTTTGGCCAAGGTTCGGATGGAAAGCAGCACACACTTTTATTTTAATCAAGCCAGTCATCATGACTGCACTTGTTGTACAGTTCTTTCCTTTTCATAGTTCAAATGGATTGAATGTCAGATCCCAACAATGGCAGCCAATGAAATAACTTTTTTATTTATGCACCACATGTTTGTGTTATGAGGTGATTACATTAAACCCTGGTTTGCTGGTATGGGGACATCGAGTAGTCGTTTTGTGGACTTGAGTACAGTGGTACCTCGACATATGATCGCTTTGACACACAATCTTTTCGACATTTAATGTAAAATTTGACTCGCCATTTGTTTCTACATCCGACGACATGCTCGAAATATGAGGATTTATGACAGCGCAGCAGTTCCTTTGTTTTCCCGCAAGACGGCCGCACGGCGGATTTTCTTGTGGGATAAATCAACATTGGTTCCAAGAAGGTGAGTGCCGGTGGTGAACAAAGGAAAAAGGTAATGCGTACCACTGAAATGCAAATGGAAAAATATGAGCGTGGTGTGCGCATCCGTGAACTGGCATGACAATACCGGCGTTGAATCTCTACGATCTTGATGTTCCTTCGCCGACTTCCGTTCGTCAGTCTTTATAAGTTAAGGTGACAATTATTACAATTGGAACATCGCCAAAGAAATTGCCAGCTTCGTCAAGTTTTCAAATATTTATTTCAGAACTTGTGCAACACAACATGCCGAATGTCCGCTGCAGTTGACGCCAACAACAATAGGACATTAAAAGAGAAAGTAAAAATCTCTACCGCACCTATCTCACTGTCACGTCAGCCACGCGGTGCGTTCAGGTACAGCACACAAAACACATCCGCCACAATAGAACTAAATTCGTTATATTTTTACAGAAATTATTATTATTAGGGCTGTCAAACGATTAAAATTTTAAATCAAGTTAATTACAGCTTAAAAATTAATTAAACGTAATGAATCACAATTAATCGCAATTCAAACCATCTATAAAATATGCCATATTTTTCTGTAAATTATTGTTGGAATGGAAAGATAAGACATAAGATGGATATATACATTCAACATACGGTACATAAGGACTGTATTTGTTTATTATTACAATAAATCAACAAGATGGCATTAACATTATTAATATTCTGTTAAAGCGATCCATGGATAGAAAGACTTGTAGTTCTTAAAAGATAAATGTTAGTACAAGTTATAGAAATTTTATATTAAAACCCCTCTTAATGTTTTCTTTTTGATAAAATTTGTAAAATTTTCAATCAAAAAATAAACTAGTAGCCCGCCATTGTTGATGTCAATAATTACTTACACAATGCTCATGGGTGCTGAAGCCTATAAAATCAGTCGCACCCAAGTGCCAGCAGAGGGCGGCAAAACTCCATAAAACACAATTAACAAGTGGGCATTTCACTGTACTGTCATTTAAATCTGTCTGAGCGGGGCATGTGCGTTAATTGCGTCAAATATTTTAACGTGATTAATTTAAAAAATTAATTACCGCCCGTTAACTCGATAATTTTGACAGCCCTAATTATTATTATTAATCTATTATTATTATGATGTTAAGTTATAATTATTTTTTTTTTTGCTATGTGTAATTACCATTTGTAATGGTACCAGCAGTATTTATTCAGGATTTAGTGTAGTTTTTCGGGCTGTGGAACGAATTAATGGAATTATAATGTATTCTTATGGGAAAATCCTTCTCAACATGTGACCATTTCGACTTACAAAAAAGGTCCTGGAACGAACTTTGTATGTAGAGGTACCACTGTACGGAGTATATAGTGATGATAGAAGGAATTTATGACGATACATAATTTACCTCCAGCACTACATAATGTTAAATGATCGTAGTGCCAAGAGTGACCGGTAAATAGGTAGTATGGTGTCACTGAGAATCTATCAAAACAAAGAAGAAAAACTTTGTGTCTAGGAGCACACACATTAGGATTTGCTATCATAAATATTCAACAGGCTTACGGTTGTTGGCAATCATGCTTTTTTGAGCTGATCTGGGAGGCAATGAATCTGTCAACATGCACCACACTGTACAATTATCATTGAAGAAAATGTTCTGGTCGTATCCAACTTTCAGTCCTTTCCTGACTTTGATTGCAAGGGAAGAAAATGCTAATACCTGACCTGATTGCTGGTGCGGGTATGTGTACAGAACACACACAAACGTAGCACCGCTCTCACCGCGGCCTGAAACTGAAAACATAATATTATTTCTGGGCTTCTCCCGGTGAGCTAAGATCTGTGTGTTTTTGTTTGAGCAGACGCGCCTCAGTTGATCGAAAATTTTGCTGGTTAATTTATTTGTTCTGTCCCGGCTTGTGCTTGCAGAGTTTATAATGTCGTAATAAAGGCCAGGGTTGCCTGGAGAACTGTCCCGGGCCACCTTGATTTGCGAGTTCAATAATCCACAGTTGGACGCCAATGCAATGGAGAAAGAGATGGTTGTTATTTTTGATCGGATTCTCTTGCAGAGGCCACATTTTGACTCTTCTTACCATGGTCACGTGTCTGAAGGGTTGCCAGTTGTATTGTACTTTGGGGGAAGAAATGGAATTGTCCTATACTGAATTTGTAGTTGGAAAATGACAAGCTGTTTCAGATTTTGATAACATAGCCACACGCTACTATGGATATATAGAATCAGGCTCATCTTATTGATTGAGGGACATTTGATTGCAAAGAAGACACAGGAAGAAAGGTCTGCAGTTGGAGAGTCAAACGTTCAGAAAATGTCAAATTAAGTTCATCTGTTCAAATCATAGTGTATTTAAATGCATTTGAAATTTTCACCTTAAAGCCGATATGTAAGAATTAGTGAGTATTTGTTTTCCAGTGAGTTGGAAACTCACTTCAGTCAAATGTGAAATGTTTTACTTTTAGACTGCTGACTACTCCCGCTAGGTTCTCTAAAGATGTTCTGCTTGTTTATGTCTTTTGTTGCTAAACGGAGGTAATGGAACAAAAAAAGCACAATTTAAAAGAAAATGAACAGCTCCCTGCAGACCCCTTCTGGGATGCTACCATCTGAGCTCCATGCTGAGCTTTCTGACACCCAGCCTCCTAATTGTTGTGCGTTATGCAGTTGTCATATAGCATTAAAGCGCATACCTGGTTGGTTGGTGAGGGGTGACCCTTCTTTTGTTCGCTCTGCTGTGGGATCAAGTGGGTGTGTGCAATGATGGACCATGCGGTATTATGTTGACCGTGCAGGGGCAGATGGGCTTCTGCCAGTGACCCATTAGTGGTCTGTGGTGGGATAACTTCACAGATGCCGGAGACCAATGCGCTCTATTAGCTGGCCATTTGGGACCAAGAGTCGTCTTATATGCACATTATAAACCTCAAGGTGACCTTTGGGCTTGACACCCAATACAGCATTGAGCTTATTAAAGGATACAAGCTGAGCCGTGCGCTGCATTCAACAATAGCCACTGACTGAATTCATTAAGTGCATACACTATAGCTGGCTGTGTCTGGTTTTCCATCTATTTTCTCTGTTGGTTGTCCTTATTAGGTGTGCTAAAAGAGATTTCAGATGACTTTTGCTGGTAGAAGTGGGTACACACTGGAGGACTTGCTAATATTGTTGTCATATGTCCATATTTATGCAGGACAGTCTTTGATTTAAATACCTCATCAGGTGTCTGGTACATCCTCAAATAAGACACTTATTCTTGTATGTTCTCCCTTTAGGAGTTGCACCTGAATAAAACACACTCCAGGGACTTGAGAGGAGCCACAGTTAGGTAATAATAAACACTTACGTATAGTGCATGTGACAGGAATAAAAAAAGTCTTAAATAGCATTATTATGTGAATTAAAATCAGATTTTTAGACGATGCGACTATATACAACAATTTGGCAAAGCGGAGATGACGAGAAATTAGTCTTTTAATCTGCTGTTTTGCCCCGCCTGTCATTATAGCGCTCTTGCGTCCCCAGTTGGAGAATGACCTCGGCAGGGTCACGATTTCATCTGATTTAGAATTCAGCCCATTGAGGGGGAAGATTCAGAATAAGGAAAATTGCGACAGAGAGCAGCAAAATCTCTTACTCCAATATTTTTACTGGATATTGTTTTTATCTAAATATTTTTACTAGGGCTGTCAAAATTATCGCGTTAACGCGCGGTAGTTAATTTTTTAAATTAATCACGTTAAAATATTTGACGCAATTAACGCACATGTCCCGCTCAGACAGTATTCTGCCTTTTGGTAAGTTTTACAGCAAGGCTTTTTGTGCTGTAGCACAACAGCGAACTCTTGTGGTCGCTTTGCGACATGGTTTCTTTTTTTCTTGCCAGTTCATATGGCTGCACGACGTCTCGGGCTGAAGCCTACATTGTAATGTTGTGCTTATATGATCCTTGGACAAGATCTGTCCGTAAGTATGGTTGTTGTAAAGAATGTACATATTATGTTAGTAAGCGAAATGTTCTATTTTTTGTATGAGACGCTTTTTGTTTATGTTTAGTGAACCTGAATAGCGTGCTAAGCTAACGTTGTTGCTAATGCAATGCTTGTGTACTTTTTTTTTTTTTTAGTTTTATGACGGTCTAAAGAGGACAATGGTTTGAGGCTATTTTATTAATAAATCAGATGAAAAGGGAAGAAGTCTGATTATTAAGGCGTCGTTCACTAGCTGTCTAGCTTTGGAAAAAGTAGACGCTTCGGAGTGAGGACAGCATAGACAGATTTAAATGACAGGAGAGTGAAATGCCCACTACAGTCCTTATGTACCGTATGTTGAATGTACAGTGGGGAGAACAAGTATTTGATACACTGCCAATGGATTTTCCCATTGGCAGTGTATCAAATACTTGTTCTCCCCACTGTATATATCCATCTTGTGTCTTATCTTTCCATTCCAACAATTTATTTTACAGAATATAAATAATTTACAGAAAAATATGGCATATTTTATAGATGGTTTGAATTGCGATTAATTGCGATTAATTACGATTAATTAATTTTTAAGCTGTAATTAACTCGGTTAAAAATTGTAATCGTTTGACAGCCCTAATTTTTACCCAATTGCTAAATAAATGGTATGGTCATGGCAAATAACAGTCTTGTGCTAAATAGAATATGAAATATTAAAAATGCATTTATTTAGAACGAACGGGCAAAATTACTGCATAATGATCAAAATTGTCGACTTTATGCACTTCCCGACCGGTATTTTATGCCACCGGAGTTAGTCAGGCTTTTGTAATTTCCCTGCCCCGGCTTCGGAAAGTGCGTTAAAAAAAACAGCAGGCGTGACAGCTAACCGACATGCTAACCCAAACCAAGCGGCATTTCCAAGTTTTTTTCTCGCCTTTCAAAAACGAAAAATCACACAAAACTGCCCCAACTCATGTCACACACGCTGGCGGGGTTGATTGTCTTCACCGATCGGCCAGCCCACGGTGGCGAGCAAGTTACGGCTCGTCTGCTGCTCCGTCGGGCAGTCGGTGCTCGTTGCCGGGGACAGAAGGGAAAACGCGGAAAATGTAAACAAAAGAGGAGTAGTATTATCACCCACAAAATGCAAGCCACCTCCTTATTAAAACGTTTGCCATGATCCCAGTGTTTAACATAATATAAAACACAAAGCTTACTTACTTCCTTGTCCGTCCAATGGTTCCTCAGTTGTCGGACTTGTTTTGACCATCGCGGTGAACAAGGGTCTTTTGGAAATCCAAAAAGCCTCACACAACTCTCCCTGGTGTAGCAACAAAAGCCTGCAGCGCATTGGGCTGGCGTGACGCAAAAAATAAACTAATTAATCCGCAAAATCAGATGAATCCGCAGTCCTTCTGCATGCTATATGGTAATGGCTGTCTTGTGAAGCTGACGTTACATTCGCCTTCTTTCTCAACCCGAGACTGGAGCCAGAAGTCACTCATTTTCATGGCGCGGGATTTAAAAAATTGAATAAATATATCGATCGCTTCCACACACATCCAAGTGGTCCATTTTATTCAGGAGCATAAAATAACGTGTGTAATATTAAATAAACATGCTTTTTTGTGTCACAGGCACTTTAAGATAGTGCTATTTTACTTAAACGTTTGCTATGATGTCAATTTGTAGGCGCCGCTACTACGGATGAATCATTGTCTCTTGTAAAGTTGACCTATAACAATACGGAATTGGCCTGTTTAAAATCAGTAGTTTTTGTTGTTTGTGTTAACACGTTAACAGTTGGCTGCGTACGACATTACACTAGGTAGTAATTGTTTTTGCTGGACTCTTTTGTATTTTGCAAATATTGTAAATACTGTAAAAATATTTTTCTGTCTTTGATTATGTTTTCATACATGTTTTTTAGAATCTGGAAGGAAACCAGAGTGTGTAAAAGAAACAGAGACCTGAACATTGAACCTCATGTTGCTGGTTTTGAAAATTCAAGTGTATAAATGTTTTACGTGACATACAGAAATAATTGAACTTCCCACCCTTTGTTTCTTAAGTTTCTTGCATGTTTGTGGACGTAAGAGTTATTCATTGAACACCAAACGTCATCATCACTGCAAAGTAGAAGTGAAACTATGCATCACTGTTGCAGGAAATTATCACAACGTAGTATTTCGAAACCACACACAATTTTTATGAATCACTCCTGTCATAGTTATCACTATATGGTGTTAAGTATTGCTTAATAACCCTTAAAGAATGTGAAATTTAACCCTGAAATTGTTAAGATTTGATGGGGTTTTTCTTAAAAATCATCCAAACTGAGCTCATCCAAGCATTACTTTTTCATCAGGCTGGAAATAAAAGGGGCTTCCCCAATCACATTTGGGATTGATGAACAATTAATATTCGGTGGGAGGAATCGAGTCTTTCTGAACCACTTATTGATTTATTTCATTTATTTCATTTATTAATGTATTTTTGTTTTGTTCGCCAGGCTTTGTCTTTTGGCTTTTTACCAAGATGACTCAGTTAGTGTCAATGAAGACTTTGGCCAAAGTTGTTATCCTGACATTTCGGAGAAAACAGTCACTTACAGTGGTATGAAAAAGTATCTCAACCTTTTGTAATTTCTTACATTTCTGCATAAAATCACCATCAAATATGATCTGATCTTTGTCAAAATCAAACAGATGAAAAAATAGTGCCTGCTTTAACTAAATTCACCCAAACATTTATAGGTTTTTATATTTTAATGAGGATAGTATGACAGAAGGGGGGGGGGGGGGAATAAGAAAGGGAAATGTCACATTGAATATTTTGTGCCCCCCCCCTTTGGCAGCAATAACTTCAACCAGACGCTTCCTGTAGCTGCAGATGAGTCTGGCACATCGATCAGGACTAATCTTGGCCCATTCTTCTCTACAAAACTGCTGTAGTTCGGTCAGATTCCTGTGATGTTTGGCATGAATCACTGTCTTTAGGTCATGCCACAGCATCTCAATGGGGTTTAAGTCTGGACTTTGACTTGGCCACTCCAGAACGTGTATTATGTTCTTCTGAAACCATTCTGAAGTTGATTTACTTCTGTGTTTTGGATCATTGCTTTGTTGCAGCATCCATCCTTTTTTTTTAGCTCCAACTGTCTGACAGACGGCCTCAGTCCATAAAATATTTTGCCAAAACTTCTGAGGAGTGTCCAAGTGCCTATTTGTGAACATTAAACAAGCAGCAATTTTTGTTTTTAGACAGCAGTGGCTTCTTCTGTGGAGTCCTCCCATGAACACCATTCTTGGCCATAGTGTTACATATAGTTGACGTGTGCACAGAGATATTGGACTGTGCCAGTGATTTCTGTAAGTCTTTAGCAGACATTCTAGGGTTCTTTTTACCTCTCTGAGTATTCTGCGCTGAACTCTTGGCATCATCTCTGGTACACAGCCACTCATTGGGAGAGAAGTAAAAGTGCCAAACTCTCTCCTTTTGTAGACAATTTCTCTGACTGTTGATTGATGAACATCCAGACTTTTAGGGATGGTTTTGTATCCTTTCCCAGCTTTATACAGATCAACAATCCTTGATCTCAGGTCTTTAGACAGCTCTTTTAACCGAGCCATGATGCACATCAGACAGTGCTTCTCATCAAGACAATTTTTACCAGATGCGTGTTTCATAGTGGGCAGGGCAGCTTTAAACCACTCATAAGTGAATGGGCACACACCTGACTTAAATTGTTTTGTACAATTTGGTTTCAATTTCTCTTTTAAGTCTCCTTAGGCACAGGGTTCTTTTACTTATTTTCCCACCTTATGTCATTGTTTGCATGCTATCCTTATTAAAAAATGAAAACCTATAAATGTTTGGGTGGTTTCACTTCAGGCAGACACTGTTTTTTCATCTGTGTGATTTTGACAAAGAGCAGATCACATTTGATGGTGATTTTATGCAGAAATGTGATAAATTCCAAAAGGTTCAGATATTTTTTCATACCACTGTAGTTTGAGTAAAATCTACATCAGTGACACATTAGCATGCATACATATACATTGAGATGCTTTAATGAACTTGTTTGTCATTATTATAAATCGCCCTTTCGACACCATGGATGAAAAACATGGGTTAAAGAACTATTAGAATGTTAACTACATCATCATTGGATACATTGCATATTACCCTCTCCGTTTCTCCTACCTGCAGCATTTTGGGCTTTAAAGAAAAGAGTGAAGGAACTGACAAGAAAGTTGTGTTATCTCACCCCGCTGGTATGCAGACTGGCTGTAAATGATAAAATCAGGCAAGCCAAAGTGGAGAGGAAGCCTAAAGTAATAAATCAAAACATGCATAGAGAGAGCTAGGTGAAGAGAGATTGCAATTTTGTATATTTTTTTTATTTTTGCCAAAAGGTTTGCCGCATCATTTTTAAAGATGGTATGCTAGCCTAAGGGAAATTTTTAAGGAGTTGTGATGTAGGGGGAATGAAAGATGTTCATGTTTTTACTGCATTCATCACTCATCAACAACAGATACAGAAATTATATTTTGTAAATAAATGAAGAATTTAACATCTCTGCTTCAGTGAAAATCTTTCCGCAAATTGATTCCTCGAGCTGTGCAATGAAATGTTTTGACCTTGTGTGTAATGGTATGGGAGATTCTTCGGTACTTCACTAAAGAGTTAAAGCAACTATTTGTATGAAAAATATCAAATAAAAAGGAATCAAGTGGAAAAACAGTAAATATGGCACATACGAGAATGACTTGTAGTTTGTATGCTATTAAACGCCATTTTCCGCCAAAATTCTTTAAGAATAAAACAATGCATGGTTTATTGTAAACTTGTCTGTAGTACTGAATGGGAATAGTTGATGGTCTATGAAAGGGGTGTCAAACACATCTTTGTCATGGTTCACACCGTAGTTCTGTTTTGTCCAGAGGGCCCAGAAGGCTATTATACGTATCTGCCAAGTAGGGCTGCCACATTTAATCGACTAATCAACTATTAATCAATTATCAAATTAATCGATAACTATTTTGATAGTCGATGAATTCTTCAGAGACATTGTTGACCCAATATTGCTCCAAATCCTGTTTTTGAGACTCTTAATAGGATATATTCTCCTATTATTATATTACAGTGGTACCTCGACATTCGATCGCTTCGACACCCGATCTTTTCGACATCCGACGTAAAATTTCCAACGGCATGCTCAAAATCGACGATTTATGCCAGTGCCGCAGTTTCTTTGTTTGCCCGCAAGACGGACGCATGGCGGATTTTCTTGTAAGAGAAATCAACATGGGTTTCAAGAATGTTAGTGCAGGTGGTGAAAGAAGGAAAAAGGTAAGGCTTACCGTTGAAGATGGAAATGGTAGAAAAATATGAGCATGGTGCGCGCGTCCGTGAACTTGCTCGACAATACGACCGCAGAATGTTTACGATCTTGACTGTCCTTCTCCGACTTCCGTTCGCCAGTCTTTATAAGTTAGGGGGACAATTATTACTATTGTAAAATCGCCAAAGAAATTGCCAGCTTCGTCAGGTTTTCAAACATTCATTTCAGAATTTGTGCAACACAACATGTCTACAGTCCGCTGCAACTTACGCCAACAACAGAACATGAAAAGTAAAGATAAAAGGTCCTCTCTCATTCTGTCACATCAGCCACGCGGTGCGTTCAGGTACACCACGCAAACACATCCGCCACATTAGAATCCTAGTCGATACGTTATTACAGGTATTATTAATATTATTGTTATTATTATATTATTATTCCGATTTTTATTCATAATGTATTTGTTTTGTTCTGTGTAATTGCTATTTGCATTATTTATTAAGGATTTAGTGTAGGTTTTCGGGCTGTAGAACAAATGAATGGAATTATAATGTATTCTTATGGGAAAATCCTGCTCGGCATATGACTATTTCGACTTACAAACAAGGTCCTGGTATGAATTAACTTTGTATGTGGAGGTACCACTGTATTTACTTTTCATTAAAAATAAAAATAGGGGAAAAAAGTAAATATTTTCTTTTAAATTTGTTGTTTTCATTCTTTTGTTTTTAATTTACAAAAGAAAAACAATATTTTTTTTGGGGGGGGTGAAATTAATTGGTATGTTTTTTGCATTTTCAATTAAAAAAAAAAAAACAAAGGATACAAAAAACAGTAAAAATTATATAATTCTTATCCGTGTCATTTTTGGGGTTTAATTTTTCAAATAAAATAAAAATAAAAAAAATAATATTCTCATATTTCCATTTTGTAGTCCTCAGTCTTTCACTGACAACTACAAACACTTGATTTATTCTTTTTTAATTCAGTGATAAACATGCATTCGATGCACATGATTTACTTTAATGGGCCAAACAAAATCATGTGGCAGTGTGGATGTGGCCTCACGCCTTCAGTTTGACACCTATGGTTTAAAACAGTATGTTTTGTTATGTACTGTAAGCAAGACAATAAGACGTAGCTCACCCATTAACCAAATTAGGGCAAGTGCATTGAAAATACAGTGATAAATACTTACAGTAGTATCCACTTGTGTTACATAAACCATTTTATCCATACATTAAAAGTGACAACCACTCTAAAAATGTTATGATCCGCGGATGCGGAGAACAAGATTGAACCCAAAAAACAGACAACAGAGGGGAAGCGTTCGGGGATTTATTAATCACAAATAAAAAAAACACGCGAACGCGGTAAAAAGGGGATAACAAAAGGGGTCCGTGACAAATAGGTCGACGGGGATCAAAAACGCGAAAACCGAGCGGAGGGCAGAGAGCCAAAAAGACAAACAAAAATACACTCAATACCTGCACAAGGTAGAGGATCACAAAACTAAGACGTCCGACGAACTAGAAGGCAAATACGAAGCGACTCGAAAGCAGTACGTGATAATGGCGACCAGCAAGGGAAATATCTCGGCGTTCTTCTCCCGGATAGCCTGCGTTTATATGCTATAGCTGACGAGCAGGGATTAGCTGCAGGTGCGACGTCGGCACGCCCCCACAGCCGGCTCTGCAACAAAAACAAATTCTGACAAGCAGCAGAACGCGACAGTACCCCCCCTCAAAGGGCGCCCCCTGGCGACCCACCTGGCTTCCCGGGACAGCGCGCATGAAAGTCGCGGATGACTGAGGGATCCAGGATCCAGGAGCGGGGGACCCATTGACGTTCCTCAGGGCCGTAGCCCTCCCAGTCGACCAGATACTGAACCCCCCTGCCCCTCCTCCTGGAGTCTAAAATGGACCTCACGGTGTAGACCGGGTCACCGTCGATCAGGCGTGGAGGTGGAGGAGGTGATTCCGGGGGACATAGAGGGCTGAGGGAGACAGGCTTCAGCAGGGAGACGTGGAAGACCGGATGAATCTTGATGGACGGAGGGAGCGTTAACTTCACGGCCACCGGGTTGACAACCTTTTCCACCTCAAACGGTCCAATGAAACGGGGACCCAGCTTCTTGGTGACCCCAGCGATGTTCAAGTCCTTAGTCGAGAGCCACACCTTTTGCCCCGGCTGGTACTGAGGGGCCGGTCTCCGGAAACGATCAGCCAACTGCTGGTTGCGCACTGCTGTTCTCGAAAGTGCTGCACGAGCGTCCCGCCAGACTCTATGGGCTCGTCTCAGGTGTTGTTGCACCGACGGAATGGAGACGTTCGACTCCTGAGTAGGGAACACAGGAGGCTGGTAGCCATATGCGGTCTTAAAAGGCGACATACCTGTGGCCGTGCTGACGAGCGTGTTGTGTGCGTATTCCACCCAGGGGATGTGGGAGGACCAGGAACACGGGTGCTGGTGGCACACGCACCGAAGAGCAGCTGAAAGATCTTGGTTTGCCCGCTCAGTCTGGCCGTTCGTCTGAGGGTGGTACCCAGATGACAAGCTTGCTGTGGCCCCCATGGCTTTGCAGAAGGCCTTCCATACTTGCGACACGAACTGCGGGCCCCTGTCAGACACCAAGTCCGTAGGAATGCCATGGATGCGGAAGACATGCCTTACGAGTAATTTTGCAGTCTCTAGAGCGGTAGGCAGCTTAGGCAGAGGTATGAAGTGTGCCATCTTTGAGAATCTGTCGACGACAGTCAGCACCACGGTTTTTCCTTGGGAGACAGGAAGACCCGAGACGAAATCCAACGCAATGTGAGACCATGGACGGGACGGTATCGGTAGTGGGCGCAGGAGACCAGAGGGGGCACAATGGGATGCCTTGTTGCGGGCACACACTGAGCAAGCAACAACAAATGCCCGGATATCGTCTTTCATCCCAGGCCACCAGAACTTCTGGGAGATCAGGAATTGGGTCCGTGAGACCCCTGGGTGGCAGGCTACCTTCGAGGCATGTCCCCATTGTAGGACCTCTGATTTGTGTTCCTGAGACACGAACAGTCTGTCCTTGGGGCACCCGACTGGTACAGCCCCGTCTTGCAACGACCTGGCGACCTTCCTCTCCACCTCCCACTGTAGTGCTCCCACCACCTGGACTGCAGGCACAATAGGCTCCGGAACGGACTCGTGGTGAACAGGGCTGAAGATCCTTGACAGGGCATCCGGCTTTGTGTTGCGAGACCCCGGGCGGTACGTAATGGTAAAGTTGAAGCGGGTGAGGAAGAGGGCCCAGCGCGCTTGACGGGAGTTCAGCCGTTGGGCTGCCCTGATGTATGCCAGGTTCTTGTGGTCTGTAAAGATTTGGAATGGCTCTGACGTTCCCTCCAACCAGTGCCTCCATACCTGTAGCGCCAGGACGATGGCCAGCAGCTCCCGGTTACCAACGTCGTAGTTTTGTTCGGCGGGACTGAGACGACGTGAGAAGAAGGCGCAAGGGTGAACCCTCTGGTCGACTGGGGAACGTTGTGACAGGACCGCCCCCACTCCTGAATCTGAGGCATCCACCTCAACAACAAACGGCAAATCAGTATTCGGGTGCGTGAGAACAGGGGCACGCGTAAAGGCCTGTTTTAGTGCCATAAAAGCAGTCTCAGTTTCTGGGGTCCATTCAAACGGAACTTTGATGGATGTAAGCCTTGTCAAAGGTTCGGCCTTCTGACTGTAGTTACGAATGAAGCGCCGATAGAAGTTGGCAAACCCGAGGAACCTTTGCAAGGGCTTCCTTGCTGTCGGAGAAGGCCACTCGACCACAGCCTGGATCTTGGCTGGATCTGCTCTCAACTGGCCCTTCTCCACAATGAACCCCAGAAACTGGACCGACTGAGCATGAAACTTGCACTTCTCAGCTTTAACATACAAGCGGTTCTCGAGCAGCCTCTGTAGGACCAGCCGAACGTGCTGTCTGTGCTCATCGAGGTCTCTGGAGAAAACAAGGATGTCATCAAGGTATACAAAACAAAACCGGCCGATCATATCTCTGAGCACGTCGTTAACCAGGTTTTGGAACACCGCCGGCGCATTCGTTAGTCCGAACGGCATAACCAAATACTCGAAATGGCCCATAGTGGTGTTAAACGCAGTTTTCCACTCATCCCCTTCCCTTATCCTCACCAAATGGTAAGCGTTGCGCAAGTCTAGAGTCGTGAAAAACGTTGCGGACTGCAAAGGTGCGAATGCCGCGTCCAGGAGAGGTAGGGGGTACTTGTTCTTAACAGTTATTTCATTAAGGCCCCTATAATCAACGCATGGGCGGAGCGATTTATCTTTCTTATCAATGAAAAAGAAACCAGCCCCCACAGGGGATTTGGATGGTCTGATTAGCCCGGCCGCAAGAGACGATGTTATATACTCGTTCAGGGCTGCCTGCTCCGGTTTGGACACCTGATACAGTCTAGAGGAGGGCATCTTAGAATTGGGAATCAGATCAATAGAACAATCATAGGGGCGATGTGGTGGAAGCGACTGTGCTAGGTCCTTGCTAAAAACCAACTTGAGGTCATGGTATTCAGTGGGCACTAAAGACAAGTCAATCGAATGTGGTTTACGAGTCACAGACGCTCCCGAGGAAGATGAGGCTGCACGCAAGCAATGCGAGTGACAATGGACACTCCAATTATTTATCCTGGGGACCTCCCAGTCAATGTCTGGATTATGCTGCTTTAGCCAGGTTAAACCAAGAACAACCGGAGCCAGTTTGGTGGGCATGACAAAAAATGGCCGACGCTCACTATGATTACCAGATACCACCAAGGTGAGAATGTCGGTCTCATGTGTTATGGTGGAAATCAAGTCCCCGTTAAGGTCCCGTACCTCCCGAGGCTCCTTCAATTTAATCAGGGAACCACCAAGTGTATCTATAACAGAATAATCCACGAAACAGTCGTCAGCCCCCGAGTCTACCAAAACAGTTACCTTACAACTGCGTTTCCCTCCCGTAATAATCCCGGGCAATTGTAGTCTTGTGTTCTTGAGCGGTTTGGCAGTCTTAGTAGCCATGTGTGAGTACTCACATTGAGGCGGTGGTGTACCACTGGAGGGGAAGTGCCTCGCTGCGTGGCCACTATCTGACGTCGGTACCTGGGCAAGATGGCCGCCGGGGGCTGCACGGGGATTCGTGGGACAGGAAGCGACGTGATGGCCGGGTTCACCGCAGTACAAGCAGAGCCGCGATGCCATGCGTCGGTGACGCTCCCTTGTGGTGAGACTCTTCCCGCCGAGCTGCATAGGCTCCTCCTCAGTCGGTGGCTGCCACTCAGGGTCCGACGAAGAAAGGGAAGCCGGATGGGAGACCGCAATGCGCGCCGCTGGGGCAGCCCTCCTGATGACTGCGCCTGTTGACCGGCCGTGCCACTCCACGCCTCTTTCGCGCTCCCGCTCCCGAAGTCGATTGTCCAAACGTACCGAAAGTCCAATCAAATCCTCCAAATCCACCGCTTCATCGCGGGAGGCTAGTTCGTCCTTCACCTGCGGATTTAGCCCCCTCCGGAATATACAGCGTAAAGCCGCGTCATCAAAGCCGCTCTCAGCTGCGAGAATGCGGAAGGACACCGAATAGTCTGCGACGGAAAGTTTGCCCTGATTTAAGTCTAGCAGGCGACTCCCAGCCTCTTTACCCCGAATGGGGTGATCGAAAACCCTCCTCATTTCCTCGACGAAATCAGGAAAGCAGTTACGAACTTCGGGGGACTGGTTGCTGGTCGCCATGGACCACGCTGCCGCTTTTCCGGTAAGAAGGCTCATGACGAAAGCGACTCTGGATCTATCGGAGGAGTATGTGTGGGGTTGTTGATCAAAAACTAGTGAACACTGATGCAGAAAAAGCCCGCACGAGCCGGGTTCCCCATCGTAGCGTGGCGGGTGCGGAATGTTTGGCTCACGTAAAGGAGTGGAAGTCGGGGCGGACGGCGCCACGGGGGGAAAGTGCACTGACGCCGCGGTAGCGGGTGAAGCGGGACGGTCACGGTAAGCACAAACTCTGTCGACCCGTGCCTCGAGAGAGCACATGTTAGCTGTTAATGCGTTCAACGCCGACATGATCTCATGGAGAACACGATCGTGTGGGATAGCGTGCTGCCTCGGGTCCGAAGACGCCTGGGCAATGCGCTTGCTGTCTGCGGGGTCCATTTTATGGCCGAGATATTCTGTTATGATCCGCGGATGCGGAGAACAAGATTGAACCCAAAAAACAGACAACAGAGGGGAAGCGTTCGGGGATTTATTAATCACAAATAAAAAAAACACGCGAACGCGGTAAAAAGGGGATAACAAAAGGGGTCCGTGACAAATAGGTCGACGGGGATCAAAAACGCGAAAACCGAGCGGAGGGCAGAGAGCCAAAAAGACAAACAAAAATACACTCAATACCTGCACAAGGTAGAGGATCACAAAACTAAGACGTCCGACGAACTAGAAGGCAAATACGAAGCGACTCGAAAGCAGTACGTGATAATGGCGACCAGCAAGGGAAATATCTCGGCGTTCTTCTCCCGGATAGCCTGCGTTTATATGCTATAGCTGACGAGCAGGGATTAGCTGCAGGTGCGACGTCGGCACGCCCCCACAGCCGGCTCTGCAACAAAAACAAATTCTGACAAGCAGCAGAACGCGACAAAAAAATGTTTAGTTGTCTAATAAGGGAACTATTTTAAACACTCCACTGCAACAACTACATTTCACATCACTGTTGTCTGGATACATAGGTTTAAAGTTATCATTTCATTGCCACAAACCACTTTTTTTCTTAAGCCAAACTGTCATCTGTGATAGCAATCAGTGTTATAGTGTATCTTGGCACGCAGCATTGTTATTTTTCCACCTGTCAAGTCACGATTAAAAAAGTATTTCCCTTCTTCCTGCAGGGCTCAAGAGTTCTTCTTTTGACAAATGAAAATCCATAAAGTTAGAACGCCAGTCTCTAAACCATTTGTGAAATTCGATGAAATATGACCGTGGGGAGTTTTGTCAACGTAGAGTGGTTGTTGTCGTCCCTCGTGGGTTTTGAGTCAACACTTGGGTCTAATGGTCTCGCTAAATTTACCTCCTAATTGCTGGCCATCTCATTTGCCGCCAGCTAGCAACACACCAGCCGTGAACTTGATGGAGAGGAGGATCCAAATAAATGAGAAATTGATTTATTGACATCTTTGCTCTGTTTGTGAATAACTTCATCAGGTTGTGTGGAATAGGGGATTCGGAGTAATCTATGAAGAGGGAGCATTGTGCCTCTGTGTGTGCGTTAGCTCTCTTGAGAGACACGAAGAGTATGTGTCCTGAGTGCAAGGTCAGGGGTTAGTTCGGGAGAGAAGGATTTTCACTCTTTCAAACCATCTCGCTTTTATTATTCAGACCTTCTCTGTAATCCCCTTTAACCTGATTTATCACAGCAACCAAATCAACTATGAAACACAGACGCAAGTTGGCTAGATGCGGTGAAAATCAGTTTATACACAAAAATAAATAAATAAAAATACCTACAACCGTTGAAGTGCTACTCCACAAAAAAAATTAAATAGAAATGTCTTTAATCTTTGAAGTGCTACTCCATCAAAGGTATCATCATGACCACCCGGTTTTCTCCTGACCCGGAGATAATCCAGATTATGTGTGATAGAGACTGGGGATGAGCTTTCACCCTCGTGCACTCTAACCTTTCACAGGCAGCTGTCCTTTTGCTGCGGGTGTTGAGGGAAGAGTGTAAAGTCTTTGGTAGTCGCGCGTCGGTATTTGGCAGGCTGCAATGATACGATTAAGGTTGCTGGTCTACGGCAATCCTGACATGACATTTCTCAGTTATCAACATGGCGGAAGAATAGAATATAGTTACTTCTGCCTGGGCGTCTTCCCTGCACTCCGGCACGGGTTGCTGGCTGGGTGCCAGTGGGTCGGTTGGGTATCGCCTGTTTCAGGAGGGGATCCTGCCCTGCCCTGCCCTGGGCTTGGTGGGCCGCAGGGGGTCCTGTGGTGTGTTGTGCTGGTTGGGGGGCTGCGGCGGTGGCTCTTGGGTCGGGTGGAGGGCGAGGGTGGTGGTGGGCGTGGGGGGTGGTGGCGCGTCCCCTCATCCCATCCCTGAAGGCTGGTTGATGGGGGCGCGGATGGCCTGTGGGACCACCCTGGATCCTGGGAGGATGATGGCGGCCCCTTGCTGGACTGCAGGAGGAGAGATGGGCTGCGATCCCCCCCCCATACACCCCCCCCCCCCGATTGGCTAGGGAATGGCCGCGGCCCTGGTGCGGCTCCCACCCCGGCATTTCCATCCGTCTGCAGGAATATCTCATGTCTGATGGGATTCACGCATGACTAGGTGTAATTATACACACCCAAGTAGTAAAACCGTGTCAGGATTAGCGATCAGATAGCATAGAATAGGATGCCAGCATTCTCAGACTCACAAGGGATTCACACAAATACTGGGTTATACACCTCACAAGGCTGATTTGTGTACACTCCACCCCCTCCCAATCACTTATCTTTCTGACTCTCCCCCCTCTTCTTTTTTCCTTGGTCATCAGGCCCCCCACATGGTGTCAACTGGAAATATAACTGGCTAACGATAACATATTCATAGTTAGTGTAGGCGTTCAATGTATTTCTTGTTGTTGTTTGTGCTTCTTCTCTCTCTCCTTCTTTTCTTCTGTCCTCTTATAACTTCTTTCTGTTCGTGCTTTCTACTAATAAACGAGGCATGTTGAATGACCACAATAGGAGTATGTTATACTCCCATGTGATACATTAAAACTGTTCAGACCAATCGGACAATCAGATTTCCATTCTCCGCGTCAAGCAGCTGAAAAGGACAGGTTTAAAAAAATAAATAAATAAATAAAATAAAGAATACAGTTACTTCTGTATGTACTAGCTGTCATTGACGTCCTTTGACGTCCAATCCATTTAGACTTGGAGGGTTGGCAGTACTAGTATGACGAATCAACTAATCGGTAACTAGCAGAGGAACAAATGAATCAACAACTATTGTGATGTTTTTCATAATATTTTTTTATAAAACACTTTTTTAATTGTTGACATCTGTTGTACATCATGAATTAAAAAAGATAACTTTAAGTATTCTTTTCTCTATTGTATTCATATAAATATAATATATATATAATATAATATTTAAAAATGTTTTAAATGAAAAAAGGGTGAAAAAACAGCACATATGCGTTTCAAGCTATATTTTTTTCTTTTTTTTTTTTAAAGTAAAGAACAAATAAATACATGTAAATATTCACTATTAGTTGTACCGTATTTTCATTTTTGATTGTATTCAATTAAAACATTTTAGTTTGGAGAAAAAAGAAAAAATACTATTGTACTTAATTTTCTTCTATGGGTTAATTTCCTTTTTTTTTTATTTAAAAAAAATGGTTAAAAAAAAAAACAATAACAAAACAGTCAATGCAAGCCAATAAGTCAATTGCATTTTGATTTTTTTTTTTTTTTTTTTTCTATTCATTTGAAACATGTTAAATTTGTCAAGGGGGGTGAATTTATTTAAAAAAAAAAAAAAAGCAAGGGAATTTCAATGGCACTGAAACATGATCACTTTACTTCATAATTAGACATATTATGCAATGCTTTTGACCATTTAAAACGCTTTCCTTATGTGTTCTTAGTGTTTCTGAGTCATGTTTTCTACAAAATAGACAAACTGCATAAACTGTTACATAACAATTGAACTAAATTGCGACTGGCTCATGCACACACATATTTGTGCACAAGTCATTAAAATGACATATTTCCATTATGCTCTCAAAGTCTACACATTTGAAAGTCATTTCCTTGCTACACTGAATCCTCATCATCATTTTTGAAGCCCTACTTATTCTCTTTCATAGACATGATGAATTCTGTAGTTTTGATCTGATAGTGAAGCATCGCAAAACTCAATGACCTCCCCTCCACCTGAAGCGTGCTTAAGCTCCTGCCACAGTCCCTTGAGCTTTTAATTAACCTTTTCTGTCATCTGAAAAAGCAGATATAGATTTGTTATTATCTCTATTTCTCTGCTCAGGAAGTCACTTTGCTCGTTGAATCAATGTTTCCTCTGCTCCCCAGCCATGCAGGCAGTCAGGTGTCTGTGATTTGATGTGGGGATCAGAGAAGTCTATTTCTTGATATACACACATGCACACACACAGCGTATCAGTGGTAGACGAGCGTGAAGAGCATCTGAGCGACAGCATCCGGAAGCGCAGAGATAAAGTGTAATCTGCTGGCAATTATTTCTGCCTGACAGGCGCAGGTAACCGGCAGTCATCTCCTGTGACGCGTGTTGTGAGTCAATAGTCTCGACCCCTACTAGGGTGGCCAGCGAGTGATTACGAGTCGGACACAAAGCTTAGGCGGGCCTCTCTGATAGCCAAAGTCAACTCTCAAAACGATACGTGGCCTTGAATGCACAAAGCAGCCAGCCATGCTATCTTTTCTTTCTATAGGTCTTGTTTTCATTTGGGTCGCAGGTCAGACAAATGAGCGTTCACAGTCACATTCACATGGACAATGTACAGTGGATTGTAACCCAAGGGTGGGCAAACTCTATTGTTTAAGGGCTCAAAATAAATTAAATGTGAAACAATCTGTTCAATGAATTATTGAAAGTGGTTAATCTATTTACTTTTAATGATTAACATTTAAAAATGAATGTACAGTACCATGCATGTAAAAATGATTAATTTATTGTATTCACATATATAGATAGATAGATAGATAGATAGATAGATAGATAGATAGATAGATAGATAGATAGATAGATAGATAGATAGATAGATAGATAGATAGATAGATAGATAGATAGATAGATAGATAGATAGATAGATAGATAGATAGATAGATAGATAGATAGATAGATAGATAGATATTAGGGCTGTCAAACGATTAAAATTTTTAATCGAGTTAATTACAGCTTAAAAATTAATTAATCGTAATTAATCGCAATTAATCGCAATTCAAACCATCTATAAAATATGCCATATTTTTCTGTAAATTATATATATATTCTGTAAAATAAATTGTTGGAATGGAAAGATAAGACACAAGATGGATATATACATTCAACATACTGTACATAAGGACTGTAGTGAGCATTTCACTCTACTGTCATTTAAATCTGTCTTTGCTGTCCTCACTCCGAAGCGTCTACTTTTTCCAAAGCTAGACAGCTAGTGAACAACGCCTTAATAATCGGACTTCTTCCTTTTTCATCTGATTTATTAATAAAATGGCTTCAAACCATTGTTCTCTTTAGACCGTAGTAAAACTACAAAAAAAAAGTACACAAGCATTGCATTAGCAACAACGTTAGCTTAGCACGCTATACAGGTTCACTAAACATAAACAAAAAGCGTCTCATACAAAAAATTTAACATTTCGCTTACTAACATAATATGTACATTCTTTACAACAACCATACTTACGGACAAATCTTGTCCAAGGATCTTATAAGCACAACATTACAACGTAGGCGTCAGCCCGAGACGTCTTGCAGCCATACTGAACTGGCAAGAAAGCAATAAACCATGTGGCAAAGCGACCACAAGAGTTCGCTGTTAGACTGCACAAAAAACCTTGCTGTAAAACTTACCAAAAGACAGAATACTGTCTGAGCGGGACATGTGCGTTAATTGCGTCAAATATTTTAACGTGATTAATTTTAAAAATTAATTACCGCGCGTTAACGCGATAATTTTGACAGCCCTAATGTATATATATATATATATATATATATATATATATATATATATATATATATATATTGTATTCATTGTATCTTTTAATTATTTACAGTAATTACTTAATTCAAAATAAATATTTAAAAAATATATATGATGAAAAAAAAAATAATCCCACATTTATTTAATTAGTTAAATTAGCTATTCATAAATAATATTTCATTTCAATAAGTTAATATTAATGGGGAAAAAAATGAACAAACACTAGTTAATTGACATACCTTACAGAGAAACTATTAACTCATTCACTGCCATTGACCGTAATATACGTACGTAAACATCAAATCTATTTGAATTGGGACTGAACTGGCATTGAATGATCGTGTTTCGCTCCCATTGATGGCGCTAGACATCAAATCCAATTTGACTTTGGGGTTGGCAGTGATCGAATGATTGCTGGCAGCCCTCACAATCAATCGCTCCCTGCTCTCCCAGTCAAAATGGATTGGTCGTCTTCCGCTGTCAATGCCAGAAAATTAGTCGAAGTACCAAAGAGAACTACAAAAGACATTATGATCCGCACGGTGTGCTGTGTTGGTCATTTGCAGTAAAAATGCAAATTCTTTTTTGACTATTCGCATTTGGGTTATCTTACATTTTAAAAGCTTTATTGGTATAGCGTACCAAATGTAAGGACAGCCATTGTGTGCACGCACGACTGCAGACAAGCCGAAGCACGGCGGGGCCACGCCCCGACATCAAGCGAATTTAAGCAACATGCCGCAGATGCCTGGGCAAGTATGTCAGATTTTTTTGCCTCCCGCTCCCAAATCCCCTTTCATCTTTCAGCAGAGACTTGATTTGGGAGGCTGTTAGCGGCGTGACAAGAAGCACTCAGAATGTCAACGAGCTGCAACTTTCTTCTACCCACTAATATGTCTTTTAGCTAAACAACATTATTTTAATAAGAGGGAAAAGTTGACCACATCCAGCAGGTGGACCACACCACAGGTCTTCACATAGAGAATACATTGCGGTTCCATCAAACACAAATTATATTCACCAAGGGCATGAAACAGAAGACAAACATCACAGGGAAAAAAGTGCATTTGGCCTCAATTTGTCTGGTAATAATTATCAATCCTCCCTGCTTTGGAAACACAGTAATATGCAACAGACGCTGTGGTTTTCATAGACACACACTGTCATTGTTGAATTTACCAGTGGGTTTTCAATTGAGCCTTCTAACACAATATCAAAGCCGCATTGTGTTTTGGTAACATTTTCCAGGCGTTTTGAATGCAGGCATTGATGGATGAGCAACAAAAACGTACACGGATAAAGGCGGAGAGCTGTTGTCATACCGCTGCTGTTATCTCACCACGCTACAGGCATTATTTGTGTTAAGGCACGTCTCCGCTTTGCAAAGGCATTACGTGTCTCTCGATGCGATTTCACCAATTCCAATGGCGACATTTCTGTCCTTTTATAGAGTCATTGTATTCCACCTAAAGGTGCAGTGAATCTTCTTGCAGCCTTTGTTATGGAAATTTCACCTAAGTAGCAGTATTAGATGTCTTCCATTTATGGCACATTATTGTTCGTCTTTCTTCCCCTGACATTATAGGCGTTTTGTGGTTTATATAGTTCAGGAGTACAAATGAAGACGGGTGGTAGAATGAGGCTTGTGAACATGTGCAAACACGAGAGCTTTTTTTCTTCAAACCCCAGGCAGTCTTGCCTCTTTACTAAACATTAAGCTATCAGAAATATGCAGACCTCCATGAGCGTGTGATGTCCATTATTGCTTTTTGTGTGATTTCATATCTCACTCACGTGGCAAAAACATCATTAACACAATACGCTAGAGGGGCTTTTGGTTGGAAAAAAACGAGAAAGGACGGATGTGAATTCAATGCAGTCCAAACCGCAATTAAACTGTATATAATTTACAGATTGCAATTGATGCCGAAACGCAGATTGATTTATTTGGGGAAAGTATGCCATTGTTTGAATAAAGATCTTTTAGAATCCAACACTGTTTTATGGATTCAGTTTTTAATGAAAAAATTCCAGAGGAGGGGGACAGTGTCTGAATTTTTCCTTCTTTTGACATCAGTTCTTAACCCTTTAAGGTCTGGGCCTATTTTGTCTGATTTTGCATGCCTTTGAAGTTGCCTTTATATTTCAAAGAAAGAATGGTTTACGATGGCCTGGTTTGGTCCCTTTTTTTGTGACACCTTGAACTTCATGTCCAAACTGTTGTTTCCTTCACTGACCAATTATAAATCATCATTTTAGGCCCAAAAAGACCAAAAATTCCAAAATCATTTTGTGAAAATTTTTAATATTGATGTCCAATTGACAACCAAACATGCGTAACTTTATAATATTTATTCAACATGTTAGGATGAACATTCAACCAAAAAAATTTAGAATAAATAGTCTTATATTTGACAATTCAACATAAACAACAGGTATAGCCATAGGCGTTTTTTGCTTTTATACATGCTCTAGTCAAAACAGGTTATATACAGCAGACCAAACAGTGAAGAACAGTGAAAGAAAAAATATATACCATCTAACACAAAAAGTGTTTAAAAGGCCATCTCTTTATGAGTTTAGGTATTGCGGCCCATCACCTGATGAAAACTATGTACACACAATCAAGCTTCTTGAACACACATTTATATACACAAATTGAGAAGACTGATTGTGGGGGGGGAAAAAATATAGCATTGGAAAAAAAAAGTTTTTTCAAAAATATTTACAATAAACAAGTTAAATTTTTTTCAGGCATGCCACTCCGAAAAGCTGTTTCGTCCTGGAATTCATTGCCTTCCAATAATCTTGCACAGTTGGAAGTGAAACCAAAGACATGTACAAGAGGAGTCCAATAAATTTTTCAAGCTCCTCCACTGTAGTGTCTGTCCACACAAACTTTTTCCCAATCTCTTTTCGGACTCTGCCATACTGGTTTGTGTGTTTGCACATATTCATCATTGTCGATGAGGTGAAGAACAGGTCAAAAAGTTCTTTTGGGGTGTATGCATGGTCACGATTCACCTGAGGTCCTGGTGGTCTCCGGGGTGTGAACCAGCTGCACTGTGGGGCAGTGTCTCTGTCTTGCTCTGTGCTCCATGGCACAGGTGCAGGCTGAGCCAGTGGTGATCGGCTTCTGCCGCGCTGACTTCTCCAGCCTCTCCTCCGCTGACATCTCATCGCTGTTCCGTGATGACCCCTTCTCCCTCGTCCTCTTTCCATTCGGGCAGTGAATGTAGATTTTTCATTGTCACTATAAATGTACATGAAAAAAAAGTCAGTATTTATGAAAATAATAAAGTATAAAATAAAAATTTATACAGCAATAAATAATAATGGACATCTATATGTATGACAATAGAAAGAATACCATAGCAGTACCATAGCTGATGAATATGTGCTACATCCCTAATCTTCATATAGAAAGAAGAACACAAATTATAAATTCCTGCCTGGGAATCCCAGGCTGGGATACACACAGTGCACGTACGACTTTGATCTGATATGCACATTTTATTATTATATACACAAACACACACTTATATTGCATCAAAATTAACTTTGGCTTGCAATATCAAAAGAAACTTTCAAAAGAAACTTTTTCAGCATTAAAAAAAAAAAAGTGAGTCGGCTTACCTCTGCTCGTCGATGGCGTCACCCACGTGTTCAAATCCGTCACTATCTTCACTCGAGGACTCTTCCGAAGAAGACGATGATGACGAATTTAGACCATCCTCTTCCTCAAGTTGATCAAAAAGCACAATTGCTTGCGCTAAATTTAGTTTTCCGTTCATTCTCAAAGTCACACAAAGTCGCTGCTTGATCCAAACGGCCGTCGCTCGCCACCTCGCTGCTTCAGAACACTCCACCCTCTCGTTCGGTGGAACCTCGCACGGCAGTTTTATTTATTTAAAAAAAACGCATTTTGTGCTTCCACTGTGACTTCGAAAGGGTTCGTTTGATTTGTGTTTTTTTTCATGGAGCTTCCGTTTTGAAAAAGGACAAGAAATGATCGAAATATAGACATAAACAAATGATCCATGCAGCGTTTTAATGTTTTTTGAGAGGACAATAAAACTATCAAACTTAAATGACAATATCTCACGTTTTAGTTGGTCGATTGACTTCAAATAATAACGAGAGTAAACCGCAACTTCCGCACTTTAAAACGAGACCAACCAACGGCATGTGGGTGACATAATTAAAACGTGAGGGCGCTTCAAAGACGACGTGCGCTGAGGACGCGCCGGCGCGTCCTTCGACTCTCAAGGGTTAACATAGAAAAGGGACAATGGTGGAATGTAGCAGAGTAAAAGTACTTCGTTACTATACTTAAGTACATTTTTGTGTATCTGTAATTTCGAGTACAAATATGAAGTGGTACATTTTACTTTTACTTCACTGCATTTTACAGCATGTATCTGTACTTTTTACTCCAAATTTTCAAATTGTCACCTGCATCACACGTTACTTTTGTTTGCTTTCATTTTTTTCTCATTGTAAATTGATAGTTTAATTTTCATGCCCCTGGCCCAATCGAGTGCAACCAGTGCAACGGTACTGTAACTGAGCACAAGAGGCAGCAACACGAGTACAAGCAAGATTGGGTAGGTGAACAAGATATTGACCAATAAAAACCCCTACACTCTTGTACAATTGATGGAGGTCTGCCATTAAGTTTTGGGTTTTTTGAGCTTGTTAAGCTCCTGTTTACAGTGAATTTTATTGCTTGTTTTTACCATTATGCACAGTTTTAAACAAAACTGAGCAGTCATTTAATTTTCTGGGTTCTTTCTTTGAATATTGACTCAAATCTATGTATGCATGTATGTATGTACAGTGGGGAGAACAAGTATTTGATACACTGCCAATGGGAAAACCCAAGTATTTGATACACTGCCAAAGGGAAAACCCATTGGCAGTGTATCAAATACTTGTTCTCCCCACTGTATGTATGTATATAAGTAAAAAAAATAAAATAAAACTTCTTCCCCAACTGAAAATGGATGTTTCGAATATCGTCATGTTCCAAAAGTGTATGAAAATCATATACAGTATGTCGATGGCACATCTGCTAATACAGTTGTATGAAAAAGTATCTGAACCTTTTGGAAGTACTCAGATTTGTACAAAATCACCATCAAATGTGATCTGATCTTTGTCAAAATCACACAGATGTAAAAACAGTGTCTGCTTTTACTAAAACTACCCAAACATTTATAGGTTTTCATATTTTAATGAGGATAGCGTGCAATCAATGACAGAAGGAGGAAAAATAAGTAAGTGAACCCTCTGCCTAAAGAGACTTAAAGAGCAATTGAAACCAATTTTTAGCAAACATTTTAAGTCAGGTGTGTGCCCAATCAGTGATGAGAGGTTTAAAGCTGCCCCGCCCACTATAAAACACACATTTCGTAAGAATTGTGTCGACGAGGAGCATTGTCTAATGTGCATCATGGCTCGTTCAAAAGAGCTGTCTGAAGACCTGCGCTCAAGGATTGTTGATTTGTATCAAGCTAGGAAAGGATACAAAACCATCCCTAAAAGTCTGGATGTTCATCCAGAGTTTGGATATGTTGCTTCTCTTCCAAGGAGTGGCCGTCCACTAAAGGCGACGCCAAGGGTTCAACGCATAATACTCAGAGAGGTAAAAAAGATCCGTAGAGTGTCTACTAAAGACTTAAAGAAATCTCTGGCACAGTTCAATATATCTGTGCTGCGCACACATCAGCTATATGTAAAACTACGGCCAAGAATGGTGTTCATGGGAAAACTCCACGGAGGAAACCACTGCTGTCTAAAAAAAGCATTGTTGCTCATGTAATGTTCGCAAAAAGGCACTTGGACACTCCACAGAAGTTTTGGCAAAATATTTTGTGGACTAATGAAACCAAAGTTGAATTGTTTGGGAGTAACACTCAACATCAAGTGAGAATGAATTCAAAAGTGTTTTAGGATGTTTTGCAGGAAAACCCGAGGCCGTCTGTCAGACAGTTGAAGCTAAGAAGAGGATGGGTGCTGCAACACGACAATGATCCAGAACACAGAAGTAAATCAACTTGGTTGGTGGTTTCAGAAGAACAAAATACAAGTTCTGGAGTGGCCAAGTCAAAGTCTAGACTTGAACCCCATTGAGATGCTGTGTCATGACCTAAAGACAGCAATTCATGCCAGGCATCCCAGGAATCTGACTGAACTACAGCAGTTTTGTAGAGAAGAATTGGCCAAGATTTATCCTGATCGATGTGCGAGATTGTTCTGCAGCTACAGGTAGCGTCTGGTTGAAGTTATTGCTGCCAAAGGGGGGCCACAAAATATTAAATGTGATGGTTCACTTACATATTTTTCCCTTTTCTGTCAGTGTTTGCATACTATTCTCATTAAAATATGAAAACCTACAACTGTTTGGATGGTTTTAGTTAAAGCAGACTTTCTTTTTAACCATCTGTGTGATTTTGACAAAGATCAGATCACATTTGATGGTGATTTTATGCAGAAATGTGAGAAATTCCAAAAGGTTCAGATACTTTTTCATACCATTGTATTAGTACAACAGTAGTCCATCCATTGTACTTTCTGTTTTTGTGCTTTAGATTTCCAGGAACTATGATAAAGTCAGTTTTTAGACGCGCCAAAGTTTTGCGTAATAGAAAAGTAATGCTTTGGCAACATCTTGTAAGATTCATCACCAATTAAGTATAAACCTTTTGGGGAGGTGAATTACAGACATTACATTGGAATTGGACTGAAGAACCTCCTGTGTAAATCTAGTCTATTGTATTAGACCTTTTAGTCATTTGGGCAGGTTTTGACACAAGTAATTGTACTTTTGTTCAGACCTAAACCAACTCACCCAAGACCATCTTGATGAAAACTCTGTAATTGTGAGAAAACGATCCATCCGTAACATTAGGTACCAAACAGATGTTGGTAAAGCACCCGCAGGTTCACAGTTGGTTGAGATTGTTTCCAATAAACCTCTTTCGACCCCTTCCCGGGATTATTTAGCACCAGTCAGTTCCCATTCACACTACTTCGCTGTGCAGATGTGATCAGTTTAAAGTGTCATGGCATATGAGAGATTGGTTCATTTTTAGCCAGCATTCGGTTGCGCATCATTTTTCCTCTTGAAGAACTCCCACCAGAAGCTGAAAAGCCTTCTGGCACTCGGCTCACAATTTGAACACATCTTTTTGCAAGTGGAAACGAACTAATCTTTTTACTCTAAGTTAATCAGGCAGATGTTCTGGCATCTCTTCGTCAAGGAGACTGTATTTTACTTTGTGGATCTTATTCCTTATGAGCGAGCCAGGGAACAGCAGGGGTGCTTGTGTGCTCCCACAGAACAGGAACATGAGCAGGTCCTCTGGTTTTCTCTGCAAATATATGCTCTGCTTTGTTGAGGTTTTCTTTCCCAAGAACACTTGAATGAAAGCAAGAAATTGGGAGGTACAGGGCGGATACTGGGCTGTCCTCCTTCCACCACGCAATTATTCCCTGAAAGCCTCCCACCTGCCAAGGAGGGCCGGATGTTGCAATGTTATATGTGGTATGATTAGAGACGTTAGGGAGTGAGAAGGTCTCTACGGCTAGAGAATTTGCAAGCAGAAGATTATGATCAGCCATTCCTGTCATTCTGCGATAGAGGTGAAACACGTCGGAGAAAAACCAGGATCATGTGTCTTTTCTGGCTTTTGTAATGTTAACTCACAGCAGTCCAAGATTCCTGTCAGTGGTAACCAAGAATGTTGTGTGAAAAGTCAGGAAAGTACTAATCGTATTCCCATTACAAGTTGATTAGACTTAAACTCCAGTGATTATTGTTGAGTTTCAGTCTTGAAAAATACCCTATTATTGACCTGTGTCCAATCCAGAGTGTAGCCCAAAGTCATTTACGCTGACTTTAGCGACTTAAGCATTTATTTACAAGAATTTTCAACCTACAAAGCTCTTTGTTCCGTAACAGCCGCCATGTTGGATTACACAATACCATAACTTTTGCTTGAAGTATTTACGTAAAATGCACGATAACTGCCCATTTTTTTGCTTTTAACCAAGGATCTAAACTATTTCACATTCATATCCATAGAAATTCCGTGATTTCAGCATTTATTTACATGAATTTTCAACATAGAAAGCTCTTTGTTTTGTGACGGCCGCCATGTTGGATTTTGTATCTCTACACCAGAGAAGAATTCAACCTAAATAAGTTGTGATTAAAATGCAATTTTTAATTTTGTTTAGTAAAACTAAGATTATTATGCATGCTTTCCTGAAGTATTAAGTTTCTGATGTGAAAATTGAGTGATTTATTAGCTGTTGAAAACTTGGACTAAATTAAAACAAAACAAAACCAAAAAAAGTTGCTATTTTGGGCAAAAACCTATTTGATATCTGAGATATTGCTATTGATCCTGAAAATATAGGCGATTATCTCAGCATTTAGTGATGGTTGTGCATCTAGCATAAAAAATTGTGAATTTTATAGCCATTTTAAGTTTTGTTATACTTGTATGAAAAAAATAATGAATCAGGATTTTATTAGGGGACGACTTTGAATTTTTTGATGTCGCTGCTCATGGAGACTCATATATGCCTAAGGGAGGTGCCTGTTTTGGTTTTAGGTCGCAAGTGGCTTTGGTTTTGAAAATATTTGAATTTTAAGTTTTTTTAAAATAGCCCCCCTACAGATCGGCTCCGAGCCCCGTGTCACATCAACTGATAGTGAGGTCTATGGATTGTGACATAATGCTAGGTCTAAACTGGTACGCTGCATGTCTCAAAGTAGCAGAAGTGTGCATTTGAAGTTTAAATTCTTCAAATTGTTGAAATCGCAGTTATTTATATTTAACAAAAGAATAACATGTAGTTTCATGGCTATTTGAAAAGGACTGTATTGTGTAAAATAGGTTTGGGGAGTCTGAGGGTTTTTCAGCCTCATTACTGTTGTATTGTACTGTATATGCGTATGTGGCATCATTATATGGGCCTTTGTGTATGTGGGTGGTTCGGAGTGGTAAAGATAACCTTACGACGAGAGGATAAATTGAGAATTTGGCGCCACAATGGACAGCCTGCACACCATCCCATGTGACCGCGTCTGTGATTTGTGTTTCCCAATTTTACGGTATGTTTTTGTACTACCACAGCCTCAGACAAAACCATTTATTTTCCTTCTCTCTCTTTGACAGAGTTAAAATCGACCGGCACCGCTCACCACTTCTCCTTCTTGCTAAACTCCAGCGACTATCGAATTCTTCGAATGGACGAGGACCACGACCGCATGTATGTGGGCAGCAAAGATTACATCCTGTCTCTGGATCTGCACGACATAAACAAGGAGCCACTCATTGTAAGGATTGTCATGCGACGGCAAAGAATTGCAGAGGTGTAGGGGTTTCGGTTGAAGTTCTGCCATCAAGCTTGATGATTTTTCTTTTCATTTTTTCAAAGATCCACTGGCCTGTCGCCCCTCAGAGGAAGTCTGAATGTGTCCTGTCAGGAAAAGACACCAATGTGAGTTGTATAAATGCAGGTTACATACAATATTCACTACATACCACGGACAAGACGATGAAAGTCAACATGTGCATTTTTCCAGATGGGCAACAGAGCATACACACATAAAATGATATCTCAGCTCTTCTTCCTCAAACTATAAATCTGCCATAAATGACTCATAGAATGCTGCAGACCAAAGGTTAATCGCTAAGGGCCTTATTTTAGAGACCTCCGGGAATCGTTCCTTTACTTAGTTTGATCAGAAACAAGGGTATTAAGTGTGACATGTGTAAGGAAGATAATAATCGTTGAAGATAAGGAGAAAATATACACAATTGCCTACATGAATCCTCCAAACTATGATCCTGAAGCACTTTGATATCATTTCAAACTCATCTTACAATATTACCCTTCACCGGTTCATTGATTCGTTACTCCTGCTGAACCGAGGTCATCAGTGGGAGCCATAATGTCGAGATGGGGGTCTTCTCCCAAAGTACCACTTGGCTGTCACACTCTCATCCAGGATAGCGACAGCGTTGATTGCTGATTGCGAACAGCTGCTCCCAATGACGCTCTGGGGAGCAGTTCTTCCAAATAGGCCACACAGTTGAACACTGGGAATACAGCATATTGCAAACTATGGTTGTCACGACACTAAAATTTTCAACTTGATATCGATACCCCAAACAAAAAATACAGTTTTTGAAATTTCATAAATAAAAAAATTAGGTCTGTCAAACGATTAGAATTTTTAATCGAGTTAATCACAGCTTAAAAATTAATTAATCGTAACTAATCGCAATTCAGACCATCCATAAAATATGTCATATTTTTCTGTAAATTATTGTTGGAATGGAAAGATAAGACAAGACGGATATACACAGTACATTCAACATACTGTGCATAAGTACTACATTTGTTTATTATAACAATAAATCAACAAGATGGCATTAACATTATTAACATTCTGTTAAAGCGATCCATGGTTAGAAAGACTTATAGTTCTTAAAAGATAAATGTTAGTACAAGTTATAGAAATTTTATATTAAAACCCCTCAATGTTTTTGTTTTAAGAAAATTTGTAAAATTTTCAAACAAAAATTAAACTAGTAGCTCGCCATTGTTCAGCACCACCAATTCTCATGGTGCTGAAAACCATAAAATCAGTCGCACCCAAGCGCCAGCAGATGGCGACAAAACTCCAAAAACACAAGTAACAAGTGCACATTTGCCTGGCACGGCCAGACTGTTCTCCCTGTGTTTTTCAAACACTGAGAGAATAGTCTGGGACCCAGCCCATTAACGGCCTCTCGAACAAGTACAAAATCAATCGACAAATCAGATTCGTTTATTTGCGTGACGTGTTCTTAATGAGCAACGTCACTCTTCCGCGTCGGAAGTCGTCTCCACAACAATACAAATGGCGAACAGGAGAGCCAAGAATATGTTCCAATCCACGGTAAAATCAGTTTTAAATTACCAAAAACACATCGACACAAGTCAGTCTGTCTCCCACTAGCCATGTTGAATAAACTCCGCTCTCCTCGTATGTTTACTTCCGCGCGCAAGTCCCTCGTCCCGCCCGTCGCTGATTGGTCCACTCCACTGTCTGTTTCCTGTGGCTTGCTCAGCCCTGGAAATTTTATCCGCTTAATGGTGGCCAGACTCAATAGCTGGAACAGCGGTGAGTCTGGAGTACCAGGCTAAGTGCACATGACACTGGACTGTCATTTTAATCTGTTTGAGCGGGGCAAATATTTTAACATGATTAATTTAAAAAATTAATTACCGCCCGTTAACGTGATAATTTTGACAGCCCTAAAAAAAATCCATCATGACTGTTTTTTAACTCTTTCAATATCATTGACGATTGACGTCCAATCATGTTGCGTCCAGTCATTCTTCTGTTGGAAGTTTAAAAGTGTTTAGCACTAGTAGACATCTAATCCATTCGAACTGGAAAGGCTGTCAGCGAATGAACATTTTGGTATGTATCGGAGCCCATGACTTAACAAGAAAAACACAAAATTATCCTCCATTACCATTACGATCAAAAGCAGTACAAAATCAAATTTAGCCCTTACAACAAATTTCTGGTGACCTGTGGTAATGCAAAAACAAACTAGAAGATAGACTAAAACTAAGATAAACTAGAAGAGAAATTTCAAGGGAGGCTTTGCTGTGCTGGTTTTTGAACACCTGCGGGTCATTTCCTGTTGATTTTGAGGCATTTCAGGGCCACCTTAAATTCATTTTTGTGCATTTTGGGATCACTTCCTGTTGATTTTGAGGCATTCGAGGTCACCTGTTGATTTTGGCAAAAACAAATAATTGAATATCGATACTTTTGCAATCAAATATCGCATCAAGATACAACATTTTGGAACATTTTGAATTAATACTTTGTTGCTTTTGACAATTTTAAACATAGACAATATCTAATATTGAGGGCCGGACCCGAGACCCAGGTGGGGTGAAGGACCTTTTGAAATCAGTGTTTTTTAGTCATCTTCCGACAAATAAATCACCTTTGTTTCGGCCTTAACTCTTGAATTGTGTTGGGGTCAGAATTGAATTGTTTTCAAGTTTTCTTATGCAAAAATCAATGCTACTTTTGACATGCCCAAACATGAAAAAGCCTCAATCTTGACCCGCAAACAATATTCAGTAAAAGTTTAGTATTTTCCGTTAAATCACAGATCAAATTTGATCCACTAGCAAAAATATGGGCAGACTTCTAACACAATACAAGGGTTAACATGTCAGAAATCATGTATCCCAGTGAAGGATACAAGTTGTCCTAAATTACACCCTCTAAGGCTAGGTTCATACTGCAGGTCTTAATGCACAGTTCCGATTTTTTTTTTGTCGTATCTGTATTTTTTTGGCGTGCCCATTCAGACTGCCTTTGTCCATTGAGCCCGATCAAGTATTACGCATGCGCACTAATTCGCAGTCCGACACGTGCTGCGCAAACTGACCCGCATGTGCAGAAGCATCAAAACAAATGACTAGACATGTTGGCTGTACGTCATTCCATCCATATCATATTTTGATTTCCAAAAAGAGGACAGAAATAACAGACATTAATAACCCCCGATTAGTACTATATTCAAAGTTTATATGGATTGGTAGAACGCATGCACACACTGTACGTGCGTGACGCTGACACATGCTGACACAGCTTTAATATGTGTGTGCGTCAGTTTGCCCCGACTCTGCCATGTAAGCAATTCTGAAATATTGCTTATTTTGCGCACAAAAAGAAACCGAGCACTATCAGGCTTCTTTTTTTCTTTATTTTATTTTTTTATGACTGTGGTCTAGGCCGCATCCTGCGTAAAAGACGAGTTCAAGCTAGGCGCTAACGCTAATGCACAGCTACATTGCTACTGTCCTGCCTGCTACTCTCGCTCTATGCTGATGTAATTGTTGCATGAATTCCGATTTGGGCGACTTGACATTTCAGACTGCTGCCACATTCTGGAAAAATGTGGTCCAGATCAGATTTAAACCACATACGAAAGTGACCCAGATCGGATTTGAAATGGTCCACTTCTATGTGGCTTGTCCTGATCAGACCGTCAAATTAATGCCTCACTCAAGTCAGAAAAACACGTCAAAATCTGATTTGTGCATTAAGACCTGCAGTCTGAACCTAGCCTAAGACTCACTCAGAGAACCCCAAAAGCCGCAGGTTTCACTGGATATGATGACATATTAGGTGGACAGGATGCACGAAAAAGTCTTAAAGATCCCTGACTACACTTGAATGTAGTTGGACATTTTTTTTTGTAATGTCCGTTTTTGGAGAACTACAAGGCTCGTACTTTAACTAGCTCCTTCTATTCTAGGGATTTGACCAATTGAGCAGAAGCAGCTATTCTAGTCAGAAGGGCAACACGAAATTAATAGGCTTTTTATAAACTCACATCTGATTGATGGTTGGAATAGATCGTCAACATTCAATGATCAGGATTCGCCATGAACAAATGCCCATTAACGAAATATCATACAGTATATGTATGCCTACCATATGTCCTGTATACTGTCGAACGTATTTTCCGGACTATATGTTGCACTTTTTTCCATAGTTTGGTTGGGCTTGCGCCTTAAACTCAGGTGCGACTTTTTAATGTTTTTTTTCCATAACCAATAACTGCAAGAGGGTGTTTAGGAGTGGCCTCTACTTCCAGAGTTGGCGGAGTTGTTCAAAATGTGTACTGTAGACAAGCACTTTAAAGCTTTTGGTGGTAATTTGGAGTGAGATTCAAATTTTTGTATATAGTAAGTTATGTTGTGTTGTTTAGGAAATAGTTATTTGAATAACTGGCCTGTTAACAGACGTTCTAGGTCTCTGATATAATAATATTCCCCTAAGAAATGTGACTTACACGTTTTCACTCTGCATTATTTGGCTGTACAATATATGGCTTGTGCGACTTGTAGTAACAAAATAAGGTACATACATTGTTGCTATTAGAGCAATTAGAGTTAGCGCTCTAACTTTGAAGTGCCTATGACAGGAAAATGCATGTTTGTTTCATATTTTACGCACTATTTTATATGCTCCTGAATTAAATGGGCCGCTTGGATCTGTTTGGAAACGATCGATTTATATATTCAATTTTTTGAACTTTTAACTTGCTAGCCGCCGGTAGGGTTGCCGATCAGTGAAGACAATCGACAACCCCGCCGCCATGTGAAATGATCCGGGGTAGTTTTGTGTGATTTTTCGAATAAGACTTGGAAACGCCGCTCGGTTCGGGTTAGCATATTGGCTAGCTGTCAAGCCTTCTGGTTTGTTTACACTCTCCAAAGCCGGGGCAGGGAAATGACAAATGCCGGACTAACTCCGGTGGCATAAAATATCGTTCGGGACGTGCAAGAAGCCGACAGTTTTAAATCAGATAAAATCGTGACCCTGCAGATGTCATCCACCAGTTGGGGATGCTAGAGCGCTATACCGACAGATGGGGCTAAACGGCAGAT
Organism: Corythoichthys intestinalis; assembly: GCF_030265065.1. Lineage (NCBI taxonomy): Eukaryota > Metazoa > Chordata > Actinopteri > Syngnathiformes > Syngnathidae > Corythoichthys > Corythoichthys intestinalis. The sequence goes on along the minus strand of NC_080403.1, from coordinate 20,917,131 downwards.
TAAAAGACTAATTTCTCGTCATCTGCTCTTTGCCAAATTGTTGTATATAGTCGAATCGTGTCAAAATATGATTCTAATTCACATTAATGCTACTTAAGATTTTTTTATGCAGTCACAGGCGCTTTAATTATTTATGTTTTAACGATGAAAGAAAACTTTTTGTTAAAATTTTTCACATTTATGGTGTTATAATTGCTCTGTTTGCAACCACTTCCATTTGGATTTGATCCAATTTCCACTCGAAACATGGAAAATCTTATTGTTGCATTTTGTATGGCAACTAGTTCTCTATCAAACCTTATCAGATCAGGTTAGAATTCTTTCTGTTTTTGCACATTTTTGCTTCCTTGCTTGCTGAAGGTTCTTTGGATAAAATCTTCCTGGAAGGTAACTCAGTACTGCACAGGAAGCCAATACATGATCTTGTAATCATTTCACATTTTCCGGTCCAAGCAACAAAAAAAAGGAGGGGAGGCTAGCCTCTAGTCGCTTCCAGACTTCTCTGAAGTGTTAAAATAATCCACACGTGCAACCAGGCACTAATCCTACCCCCATCTTTCCAGTATAGAATGGAAGCTAATCATCGAAAGACATACAAAAACCAGATCCTTTTGCTTTAGATGTACACCCACACGTTTCATCGGAAGGACCAAAGTAGAGGGGAGTGACGAGGTAGAGAGCGCAGGCTGCTGTTTATCCAACTGGAATGTTCATTTGTGCATGTTCGCTGACCCGTTGCCTCTCTCTCTCTGTGCCTCCGGCTGCTTGGTATCGGCCTCTCAATGCTCATATGAGTAGACCGTGTGTGCGAGTTTGAAATTTCATCAGTAAACAAAAGAAATGATGTCGACCTGTGGGTGATAACTCTTCACTTCAATCTTCACCTGCTCTTTAGAGGCCAGACAGATGATGACAATTCAGAAGCAATTCGCAGGGGATGTCAGTGCAGGCAGGAGGTCAAAGGCAATCATCCCCTCTGTATTCTCGATGGGGGGGAGCACAACTGGACACACACAGACACGCTGTACCGCACACACACACATGCTTACGTCCCAGGAAATCTCAGTTTCGCTTGTCTGTTTTGTTGCTAAGGACTGCCAAAAATAGCTCATCCCCTGTCCTGTCCTGTCCTCCCATCGTCCCTGCACACATAAATCCTGTTTTTGTTTTTTAATGCTATCAATGGCAGCTGTATCACCCAAAAATTCATATCTCATTACACATTGAATCCCTGTTCTTAAAGTTAAATATGACTGAACAGTACTTATAAGGTGTACGCTACTTGATTTTAAAGACAAGTTAAAGCCATTTTAATATTAACTCTTTCAGTGCTACTGACTGTGATCAACGTCCAATACTTTTGACTGATTATTGCCAGTCCTCCCAGTCCAAAAGATTGGACGTTTATCCCCATCTATGACAGCTAATTGATTAACTACTACTAACTATTGTGAAAGTCCGTGAGTCATTTATTTATCATGTTTTAACATTTTGTTTCATAATTTCATGCGAAAATTGAACTCATTTAACTCATTGGCTGCCACTGAGAGCACTAGACATTCAATACAATTTGACTTATCACTAATAATCCTGAAAATATATTAATGATTAATAATTTGGAAAAACAATATAATAATGATTGTTTATATTTGTAAAATAAAAATAGTAACTTGCCCTATATAGTGTTGAAGGTCTTAACTGTCAACTTTTGAATAGCTGTACACTGTAGTAACTACTGGCTCCAAAAGTTTTAAAGAACAAGAAAATACTGTAAATATTATCTTTATAATAGTTTTTAGTTTTATTAATTTTATAAACATTTTAAATTAAAAAAGGGGAATCTAACCCTAACCCACCCACCAAATTTGACACAAAAACAGCATTTGTTCATAGATAAACTGCACTGGACTATAAGCTGCAGCTGTCCTCACTGTATTATGGGATATTTACACAAAAAGATGTTAACCGGTAACACTTTAATTGACAGCGGCATCATAAGCCTGTGATAAGACCAAATGAACCGCCATGAAGCTTTGAACCAATTGGGTGCAAAGCTCCATTGCTTCAAGAAGCTTCATTTGGCCATCATTGCTCTCTTAAGTGAGACAGTCAACCTCTGCTGCCCCCTGCTGTCAACACTGTTGTCGTCCAACATGCCTCCAAGCATGCACTGCAACGCTACAGATGTACGTAAATAACAAGTAAAATTAAAAAATTATTTCTTCGGTTACTGTTCCAGTTGTTTCATTATAAGCTAGTTATGGAATTTGGTAACACTCAGGGGTACCATAACACTGTCATAAGACCATTAAAATTATGACATGACAGTGCCATGATCATTAATAAATACTTATGACAGATCTCATTTTGTGTCGTTGGGCAAATTATCTCATTTTTGAATGGATGTAAAAGATCCAAGCTGGACATAAATGGAGTTAGCAACATAATATGCCAGATGACATTAAATGACATCTGTCATATGCATTCATTAATGCCCATGATGGTGTCATGTCATAATTATGCCAGTCTTATGGCAGTCTTTTGACACCTCTGTCAAATAAAGTGTTACCTCTTAACCCAATAGGTCAACAAATACTGTAAGCCGCACTGGACTATAGGCTTCAAAATGAGGGAAAAAAGTAGCGGCTTATAGTCCAAAAATTACAGTGCATAAATAATGTCTTTTTTGTGTGTTTTTATTATTTAGAAAAATATATTCATTTTAATATATTTGAAAATGACATCACCTGGTCTAAATCATCTCGGGTACAACCATACTTTAAGAAACACTGGTCTACAAAATACACCAAATATTCCATACACACTATCTGTACTGCTGCTATAGGTATGAATAAGTATTGAGGACGAACAGCATGGCCCATAGTTCAAACTGTGGTTGGTGTCATGATGGGTAGCTTACCAGGAAATCTCTTCTACAATTAAAAATAAATATGTCCGAGTCAGCTATCTAGAAACGGGAGATCCCGAACTATAAAGCCAGGGGTAGCCAACCCTGCAGTTTAGGCTTGGAAAAGAAGAATGTGCAAACACACAACACAAACCAGAAAATTGCAAACGTTTCCTTGAAAGAGCTGCTTTGGCAAACTGAGACACCAAACTGCCAGCAGCACCTCTTTATTTGCACGTGGAAATATAACAGTGTTGTGGTGACCATCATTACCACTGAGGTCATCCGCACGCTGAACAAACCACATTACTCACGTTTTCAAGTGCCAGTACATTAAGTAGTAGAATCATTTCACTCAGCACTGCTGCTCGCTCTGGCCAAAATCGTTTCAGGACAATGAATTGGGTTTCCCCTCGGTCCCGACCTCGACACTACTCGCACGCTGCGCGGTTCTGCACTTTGGATTTTCTCTGACAGGACCGAGTGATCTGGGCCCGAGCTCGGAACACAGCTGCCAAACAAGCCAGCAGCGGAAATGATGGATGTCATGGCTTTAAGCTTGGCAGGAGCCTTATTAACCACCACTGGGGTGTTATGTATTATGTAAATAGGTCCTACTACACTCTTTTCTGGTTTTATGACATATTTGTTCATTACACTGCAAAAAAAAAAGTTATTTTAAAAAAAATACATTTATGGTAAAATACTGGCAGTTTGGCTGCCAGAAATGTACCATTAATAAAACGGGAAAACCATAAAATGTTTACTGTCAGATTAATAATAAACTACAGTTCAGCAAAATGAACTACATTATACAGCCAGAAAACACGCTCCCTTTCTCTTTCTCCCCTTCCCCCAACTGGGGTTTGAATTCGTATTGCCACTGTGGGAGTTTTGAGCATGCTAAGCGTTGAGCTAACAGCCCTGTCTCTTTTTAGCTTTTTTTAGTGCTCAGGGAGGAAGGTTTCAGTAACCTTCTCTCAACTACCAAGATGAGTGTTGGTTTGATAGTTGGAGAGACAGGCAAATGAGAAAAGTATTGCAGTGTTGCATCTAAGTCACATTATAAAATAATTACTAAAGATGCACCGATACCAGTATAGGCGGGGGTGCTGATCCGGCCCGAAATCGTGGTTTCGGTATCGGCGCGTACGAACAAAGAGGACACCGATACCATTTACCGATCCAGTATTATAACACTTGACCGCAGCTTTTTTTTCTCCTGATGCTCACTACGCTCTCTGTTGTGTGATGACACGTAATCATTTTGCATTCAAAGCAGCTATCGCTATTGGCCTGCTCCAGTCCAATGAGGGCGGGCCGATAGCCGCTCATAACCAAGTCCGGGGCAGCTTTTTCATATGTAGGAAAAACAAACAACGTTTGGGCATATTTCTGTTTATAATCGCCATCGAGTAAATTAACTGCATGCAAGATTTGCAGCCTGAAAGTTTCGAGAGGTGGATTTAAATCGGCTAGTTTCAATACCTTAAACCTGATGAAACATTTGAAGACGAAATGTGAACGAACGCAAAGAGGCTACAACAGCAGCAACTGCTACCAAGAAAAAGTTTAGCTCTCTTCATCTACTTTACTTTTATTGTCTTTTACTGAAAGAAATGCCACAGTAATTTGAGACCTGTTTCAAATATGCTGTAGAAGTAAGCAAAGTAGCTAAGCTAAGTGGCCAAGTGTGTGTTGCTGCTGGTGCACAGAGAGGGAGGCTAATAGAGAGACAGGACCACTGTTTGGCCTTTAAGAGCCAAAACTCAGGGTTTCAAAAAGTTTATTCTTCATTCATTCATTGTATTTTTACTTTCTTACTGTTGGGCTAGTATTATACATGTTTTAATTTCACAAATTTAAGCGACCCCAAACTTTTGAACTGAAGTGTACCTAATGAAAAATCCCATATGATACACTATATGTATGTATATGTATATAAAATTTCAAACAAAGTGGTATCAGTATGGTATCGGTATCGGCCGATACTGCACAGCCAGGTATCAGTATCGGGGCCAAAAATGGCAAAAATTGCAAAAGTGCAACACTAAAAACTTTTTTTTTTCTGCAATGCAGTTATATATCATCTGTATAATTTCGGGTTACTGAAGCACAGTACTGTTATTACTTGTATTATATGGTTTTCACACTTTTTAAAACAATATTATTCAGAAAACTACCAGTATTTTACCATACATTTACTTTTTTTTTGGTTTGTTTTTTTTTACAATGTGGTTATAAAATAATCTAGACAACGGTGCACAAAATATACAAAACATTTAGGATGACCCTTGGGCTCTTTCCATACATTAAAATACAATAAAATTCAAAACTTCAAATTGTATTTGTTTGAGATTTGCTCTTAATTCCGATTTGATGGTGTTTGTGTTGTCCCGTAGGGCGAGTGCGGGAACTTCATCCGTCTGATCGAGCCATGGAACCGTACTCACCTTTACGTTTGCGGAACTGGGGCATACAATCCCATCTGCACGTACGTGGACCGTGGACGCAGGTCGCAGGTAACCAAAGTCCCCTCAGAGACGTCACCTTTACCCTACTCTCTTTTTTAACAGCCGCATCTGTCAATCCAGCTGAGGTCGCTGAGGCCGCCCTTCTGCTTTCACGCTTAAATTTCATCTGCTCTGCTTTTGTTCCGTCATTTTTTTGTTGCTCACTTGCATGACTGGAGCTCCCTCATAACCGCATTTCCCCCAAGCAATGCAATTTGGTACAGTTTTTGGTGTGAGTGCAGACACACAGGAGTCTGTTTAGTGGTCAACAGCAAATGGTCATTATAAGAAATTTTAAAAGGACAATGTTTTTGATGTTATGTGTACAATTAGTCAGGTCAGTCAAGTTCTTGTCCGTGCATCAAACGAGAGATTATAAAACCAACATTTTATGTTTTGTTTCTATTTCTGGGGCTTATTTCTCATACAGTGGTATGAAAAAGTATCTGAACCTTTTGGAATTTCTCACATTTCTGCATAAAATCCCTATCAAATGTGATCTGATCTTTGTCAAAATCACACAGATGTAAAAACAGTGTCGGCTTTAACTAAACCCACCCAAACATTTATAGATTTTTATATTTTAATGAGGACAGTATGCACACAATGACAAAAGGGTGGAAAAATAGTAATTGAACCCTCTGCCTAAGGAGACGTATAGAGAAATTGAAACCAATTTTTACCAAACAATTTAAGTCAGGTGTGTGCCCAATCACTGATGAGTGGTTTAAAGTGCCCTGACCACTACAAAAGACACACCAGGTAACAATTTGTTTTGATGAGACGCATTGTCTGAAGTGCATCATGGCTCGGTCAAAAGAGCTGTCTGATGACCTGCGATCAAGGATTGTTGATTTGTATAAAGCTGGGGTACAAAACCATTTCTAAAAGCCTGGATGTTCATCAATCAATAGTCAGAGAAGTTGTCTACAAATGGAGCGAGTTTGGCACTGTTGCTTCTCTCCGAAGGAGTGGCCGTCCACCAAAGATGACGCCAAGAGTTCAGCGCAGAATACTCAGAGTGGTAAAAAAGAACCATACAGAGTCTGCTAAAGACTCACAGTCCAATATCCCTGTGCACACATCAACTACTATATGTAAAACTATGGCCAAAAATCGTGTTCATGGGAGGACTTCATGGAGGAAGCCACTGCTGTCTAAAAACACATTGTTGCTCATTGTTCACGAAAAGGCACTTGGACACTCCACAGAAGTTTTGGCAAAATATTTTGTGGTCTGATGAAACCAAAGTTGAATTGTTTGGGAGTAACACACAACGTCATGTGTGAAGGAAAAATGGAACAGCTGACCAACATCAACACCTCATCCCCACCTTGAATCATGGTGGACGGAGCATCATGATTTGGGGCTGTTTAACTACCTCAGGGCCTGGACAACTTCAATCATTAATGGAAGAATTGATTCAAAAGTTTATTAGGATGTTTTGCAGGAAAACCTGAGGCCGTCTGTCAGACAGTTAAATGCTAAAAAGAGGATGGATGCTACAACAAGACAATGATCCAGAACACAGAAGTAAATCAACTTCAGAATGGTTTCAGAAGAACAAAATACATGTTCTGGAGTGGCCAAGTCAAAGTCCAGACTCGAACCCCATTGAGATGCTTCGGCATGACCGAAAGACAGCGATTCATGCAAGACATCCCAGGAATCTGACAGAACTACAGCAGTTTTGTAGAGAAGAATGGGCCAAGATTAGTCCTGATCGATGTGCCAGGCTGATCTGCAGTTACAGGAAGCGTCTGGTTGAAGTTATTGCTGCCAAGGGTGGGGGGCACAAAATATTCAATGTGATGGTTCACTTACTTATTTTTCTCTCTTCTGTCATTGTTTGAACAATATCCTCATTAAAATATGAAAACCTATAAATTTTGGGTGGTTTTAGTTAAAGAGGACACTGTTTATTTTCATCTGTGTGATTTTGACAAAGATCAGATTACATTTGATGGTGATTTTATGCAGAAATCCGAGAAATTCCAAAAGGTTCAGATATGTTTTAATACCACTGTAGTGAAACTGTTTACAAAAATACTTTTAAAAATACATTACATATTTTACAATAGTGTCCTAAGATACAATATGGTTAATTATTTATTTCGCTATACATGCAGTCATTCTGTCTCTTTGTTGTTGTTGTTGTTGCTTTAATTTACAAGCAAAAAATGTGATTGCGTTAAAGTCTGAGTCATCTGATTTTGAGGTTCTGCCGATACCGAGTACCGATGTCATACCTCGACAATTTATCAAGGAGAAAAAGCATATCCAAATATAATATATTTCTTGCATAATTCTATCTTAACATTAGCTCCCCGTGACAGCTAGCATAACATTTTCCTACCGGTGGTGGTTACTTCTTCTTCCTTTGTTTCCGCGTGTGTTCTAATGTTTTGTTGTACAAAATATTTTTGGGCTTTTTTTGGGGGGGGCAATACCCTTTGATATTTAGATTTGCTTTTTAGCCATTTAATTTTTGAGAAAAAACAAAACAAAACAAACAATAACTACACTTTAAAAAGACTCTTTTTCGATCCTCCTAGACATAACAAACTATACGCAATTAGGACACCTATACCCCTTTCCCACTGGCCAAAAAACCCGTGTCAACCCGCTAACAATCGGCTTTTGGTGGCAGTGGGAAAGGTGCAACGACCCGCGTCGACCCGTGTCAATCAACCCGCCAAGCGACCCGCGTTAAAATCATCTCGGTTCTGATCGCCATGCAGTGTGAAAGCAAAACCCCTGGTCAACAGTCAACACGCTAATCTACGTGGTGACGTAGGCTAGTACGTGATGCGTCATAACAAAAACAAAAACCATGTGCTCTAGCCAGGTGTCCACATACGGCGAACAGTCGGTGTAGCAGCGTTAGCAATAGCCATAACAGATAAAACAAAGGCTCTTCTCCTCCTTCTGTGACGTACACGACTCCTTTCAATTTCAAGCCAAAATTCACGTCGCCTACGTTGCCTCAGCACAAGCAAAGTGTTGATCCTTTGCTGCATTTCGACCATTTTGAGGGCAGTAAAAAGCATGAAAACAGAGAACACAAACGGAAAGGAGGCTTCTATGTTGCTTTGCATTGTTTACTTCCTTGAACTGAATGAATTCGGTCGCACTTGTCGAAGCGCATCTTAGCGTGGTGACGTCACGAACCTTACGCACGGCTGAGGAGGGGTGGGGGGGTTAGACGGGTGAAAAAAAGAAAAAAAAGACACGGCTTTTTTTTTTGTCAATGGGAAAGGTGCCACATGCCAATTGCTAGTGGGTTGCATCGGCATGGAAAAACGCGCGTTGACCCACTAGTTTCAGTGGGAAAGGGGCACTAGGAACCCTTTCCAAATGTGATCAAAGTGGTCTCCTTTAAAGTTACCAACAGTGTGAAAAATTTTGAAAACGTGACTTATTGTCTCATAAAAAAAGTCACCAGACTCTTCATTCACCCCTCCGCTCAGATTAAGAGGCGCCGATCTCACTAGCAATATCACTTTGACAGGACACGCAGCAAATTCTTTCCCTATAATCCCCTCATCCACCCGTTTATACAGAGCAGGCTGGGTAGGTCTGCCTTACTATCTGGCTAAGAGCCCCTGAAAAGCCATCACTGCCGATGGAGCCTCTCATCCATCATCGCCCCTCGTAGCTCCGCCCACTCCTCGGGCGCGATGAACGAAAGCTAGCTGGACGCAGCTGCCCGGCTCGCGCCTGCCTGTTTAGTGTCACCACTCGAACAAGGCGAAGGGGTTCCCATTTCAATGTAAAGGTCAGATGGCCTGCTTTCATTCAGCTTTATACTTCTTAACAGAGATAGAGTGTGGGGTTTTTTGTGACATTGACAATACAGTACAATCGATATGGTGATGTAAAGGTTATCAATACACTCCCACCAAGAATCAATATATCATTTTCCAAAGATGTAACTGTTAAATAAAGGAACTAACAAGGTTGCTACCAAAATTTTCCACGAGGAATCGTGTCTATGTTAACTCCTTGGCCCTATAAAGGTTTATAAGACCTCAAGCTGATGACACACTGACTCCATCAAACACCACTTTCACCTCCTGACTTTCTTTTCCTTTTTCTAAAGTCCTTCCTCCGTTCCCACGTTTTGTCGGTCTTCCCTCCGCTCCTCTGTTTGTCTCATTATCGTCCACCGGACAAATCCGGCTTTGTTCCAGCCGGTCATGTGTCAGTAACGAGACGGCCAAATGTGCCATGTCTGTGTTTTAGGGTTCCTACTACCTCCAGGCCCCCAAATCTGGAGGGAGAACCAATCGGGCAGCAGACCAGAGTGCCACGTCAGAGCTTTTGGAGGCCAAGGTGGGGTTTGAGAGGGGGCTTTGCATTTTGTAAAGAAGGAAATTAGAAATCTGGTGCCCACCTGGAGAGCTCGTGGCTAGTGATGACATGGCTTCAAGTAAAATAAACGGCCACTCTCCATGAGAGAAAATCATATGACGGAAGGTTGGCTTGAATTGCAGGCTGCAAAAAAAAAAAAAAAAAGTGGGGGTGGGGGGGCAGGAAATTTAATTAGAAAAGGTATCTAATATCAATTCAATGCACTCAACTTGCAGAACTTTGTGTATTAAATGCATATAGTCAAAATTATTTTGCCAATAAATTTGTAATATTCCGTATTAAAAAAAAAGAATTTCGTGGTAAAAAGAAAGAATCATTTAATGCGACTCTAGATGTATGGATGTCTTGTTCTGCATCCATTTTTATAATTTTACCATTTTATTTTTGTCAGTATGATAGTCTATATCAGTGGTTCTTAAGTTTGCTAAGGGTACTGAACCCAACAAGTTTTGTGCATTCACCGAATCCTTCGAAATTAAATTCATTAATTCATTCATTTTTCCGAAACATTTTTTTTTTTTTTTTGCAATTTTTTTCAAATTTAAAACTGATATAGCTAAGCTATAGCAAGTATCTTATACCTGAGGGAATTCTCATTCAAATTGCTTCAAATTTCAAATAGATTACAAATAAAAATGGCTACATTCTCATTTTAGCGTTGCAGCCTTGCATCACATCCTATTTTCATAGTGTAAAGTGTGATGCAAAGGTTTATTTTTATTTATTTCTTGTTATACTTCCTCGTAGCAAGTTTGGGTCAACCTTCCACTGAGCAAACCAGTTTCTCCTCCCATTAAATAGAGGGCTAGCAGTTGAAAGAAATGGAATTATGGTAAACTGGTAAATTTGGGGCCAACTAGTCCAAAACTTCTAAGCGTCTAAAACGACACTTTGCCTATAGTCAATCTACAAAAATATGGCTCTGTGTGTCTTAACCTTTGCCGAACCGCTTAGACTTACTCACCGAACCCCAGGGGTTCGATCTCAGGTTAAGAACCACTGTTCATTGTAACATATTGAGCTTTAGATCATTTTAATCTCACTCTCATAATATTTGGGGGGAAAAGTCAACACCACGTTAAAGAATTACAATAATAATAATAAAGCCACTTGCTTATAAAAACAGTTAAATTTATTTTCAGGAGATTACATTTTTTCCGAAAATGTTAATTGATAATAATAAATGTTATAAGAGCAAAGAAAGAAAATGACCCAAAAATATCCCTAGCTGGCTGCCAGCCCTCCTAGTTCAAATGGATGGACACCTATTGCCGTCAGTGGCATCCATTGAGTTAAAATGAATTGCATTATTGGAAAAAAAAATATTGTCTAATAATACTGCAAGAAAAAGTGTGACTTTTGTGAGTAGAGGGAAAGTATTAGTACTACAGTAATTTTTGGACTATAAGGCGCACCTGACTATAAGCCGCCACACACCAAATTTGACAGGAAAATGGCATTTGCTCAAAAATAAAGCACACTGGACTAAAAGCCGCAGCTGTCCTTACTGTACTATGGGGTATTTACACATAAAGATATTAACTGGTAACACTTCATTTGACCACCATAAGACGAAATGAACCACCATGAAGCTTTGAACCAATTGGCTGCAAAGCTTCATTCCTTCAAGAAGCTTCATTTGGCCATCACTGCTCCCTTAGGGGAGACAGTCAACTTATGCTGCCACCTGCTGTCAACACTGTTGTCATCAGACAGGCCTCTTAGCATGCATTGCGGCGCTACAGATGTAAATAACAATCAAAATTCATGTTTTCTGCTAATTATTTCTTCAGTTACTGTTCCAGTTGTTTCATTAATTGAAAGTTATGGTATTTGGCAATACCTTATTTGTCAGTGGCCCCATAAGGCACTGTCATGAGCATTAATGAATGCCTATAACAGATGTCATTTAGTGTCATCCGGCAAATAATCTCACTTGGAATGGATGTCCGAGCTGGACATAAATGAAGTTAGTGATGTCATATGTCGTAAGCATTCAGTAATGCCCATGATTGTGTCATGTCATAATTATGACAGTCTTATGACACCGCTGTCAAGTAAAGTGTTACCTATTAACCCAAACCTAAATAAATCAACAAATAAGCCGCACTGCACTTTAAGCCACTGGATTCAATATGAGGGAAAAAAATAGTGCCTTATGTCCAAAAACTGGTAATAATGCTAATTGCACAAAAAAAAAAAAAAAATTAAGATTATGTTCTAGTGTAATTATTTCTCCTCGCAAAACAGTAAAAAAATAATATTGTGAGAGCCAATACCAAATAATTATGGGGAAAAATCATATATTGAATAATACCAATTTCTAATATGTAATGAGATGATCTTAACAACAAGTCAACGATGAAATTCCAAAATGTTTTACTTTTTTTAATTATCATTAATTTATTTATATACGATCATTGTAGGGCTGTACAAACTATCACCACAGTGATGGTGCAAAACACCTGTCATAGTGGTGCAAGATGGTGACGGACCTTTTAAGAATGTGCAAATAGCATCTCATGGTTCCCTTTCAGTTAAAATGAGGGAATTTCTTCCAGTTGGATCGACTTTTGTTCACATCCCTTTCTTGGCCACTGAAAAATGGTCGGGCCACAGGTCACAAACACGGACTTTCAGCGGCAGACTTGCCGTATTTCCAAGCCTACGGGCGAGTTGTCTTTGAAGACCCGACCGAGCTGCCGGTGCACCCGGATCTAGTGTTGACACAGATGTTAAAGATGTCCTCTTTTCACTGTTGGAATAATGAGTTCTCTTTTGAGCCACTAACATCACAGGCGCAGCGGAGGGCGTTTTTTTGGAAGGCTCTCAGCATTTTTTCCCTCCGCCGCCTTCATCTCGCCGATAAAACTGCCTTTGTGTGCTTTTCGTTGCCCTCAGCAGATCCAGTAGTGCCTTCAGGGTCGCACTGAAGCATTCTTAACTCCACACTGTTTAGTTAGATATTCATGTTGTTTTGAAAACCCATCGCCTTTAACAGCAACTTCAAGGAGTGACCCTTTGCCCCTGTCTGAAATGTATTCTCAAAACACAATAAATCTATTAGCAAGTCACAGGAGAAGTGAGAAGATAATGAATTACCTTTTTTTATTCCCTCGACAGGAATACATTTTCCGCCTTGAGCCAGGCAAAGTTGATTCTGGGAAGGGAAAATGTCCTTTTGACCCCAAATTGAACAGCGTCTCTGCTTTGATCAGTAAGTAAATTTTTTTTTTTTTTTTTTTTTTTGCTCAAGTCTGGAACATTCATGTTTAGCATCTTTAACAATTTTTATGTGAGTGACCCCACAAAGATGAAGAAAAAAAATCATCAAGATTGTACTCATACACAAAAATATTCACACCAACAATCTTCACCTGGTCAAACTCAAATCCCTATTATAATACTAAGACTGACCTGTGTGTGACACCGAGGACTGTGTTGAACACACACACATAAGGATTTATCCTAAATATTGAACAAACATAAAATTTACATTAATGTTCTCCAAGCAGTTCAGAGAGTAAAAAACACTTTAACATACCTTACTTCACTCAGAACAATCATACGTACATGCAGCAATAATGCCTGAACTGTGGGAAAATGTATACATTTGATGTATTTTACTAGGGGAAAATATGGAGATAAATAAAATCCTGATAAAGTTGCCATGCCGGTTTCAAAATTGCGATCAATTTTGTTTCCAGCACGTCAAGTTTTTCCTCCACAGCCTACCTATTTAAAATGATTTTACTTGCACACAACTAGCCTTTGAGAAACATACTATTAAATATCGCAGTCATGCAATGACCATGCTTTCATATCCCATTGTGTGTCAGGATCATATCTATTTTTATTTATGAAACAAGTACATTTCTTGAGTAGCATTTCACCGATGCTGATACTGTACCGATCCCGCGTCTTTTGAAATACCGTAATTCTCGGACTAAAAGGCGCACCAGACTATAAACCGCCATCCACCAAATTTGATACGAAAACAGCAATTGTTCATAGATAAGATGCACTGGACTATAAGCCACAGCTGTCCGCACTGTATTATGGGATATTTACACTAAAAGATATTAACCGGTAACACTTTATTTGACAGCATCATCATAAGACTGTCATAAGACCAAATGAACCACAATGAGGCTTTGATCCAAATGGCTGCAAAGCTTCATTGCTTCAAGAAGCTTCATTTGGCCATCACTGCTCCTTTGGGGGAGATAGTCAACCTCTGCTGCCACCTGCTGTCAACACTGTTGTTATCCAACATGCCTCCAAGCATGCATTACAGCGCTACAGATGTAAATAACAATCAACATTCATGTTCTGCGTTAATTATTTTTTCAGTTACTCCTCCAGTTGTTTCATTAATTGCTCTTTCTGGTGTTCTCTAGCACTTTATTTGACAGTGGCGCTAGAAACTGTCATAAGAACATCATAATTATGACATAACACTGCACTGAGCATTAATGAATGCTTATGACAGATGTCATTTTGTGTCATCTGGCAAATTATCTCACTTTTGAATAGATGTAAAAGATCCGAGCTGGACAAAACTGGAGTTAAGTGACACAATTTGCCAGATGATACTAAATGACATCTGTCATAAGTATTCATTAATGTCATTATGGCAGTCTTATAATGCCGCTGTCAAATGAAGTGTTATCTATTAACCCAAATAAATCAACAAATAAGCCGCACTGCACTTTTTGCCGCAGGTTTCAAAATGAGGGAAAAGAAGTAGTGGCTATAGTCCGAAAATTACGGTACATACTTTTTCTTTTAATACTAAGCAACTGCATACTCACTAATTGCTATCATGGCTTGGTCAGACACTGGTTAACTCATTGTCTGCTATTGACAGTGCTATATGTCCAATCCATTTGAAGTGGGAGGGTTGGCAGCAAATAAACCTTTGTTCATTCACTGCCACCCTCCCAGTTTCAATGGCTGGGACATCTACTATTTATAAACTCATTAAAATCCACAGCACAGGGGTGATTGGACACTACAAAATTGGATGTCTATTATCCTCTTGAGAAACTCAACAAGTGCTCCTTTTTTACAGCTGTGTGCATAGCTCGCAGCTATCTTTGGTAAGGCGACCAGCGGTTGAAAACTAGATCTCGAAAAGTACAAATTGCACTGCATCAGTATGTTATTTCTCAGTACTTCCCGATAACGAAGACGTCATTTTAGTGCAGTATCAGTCCCGATACTAGTATCTTTGCAACAATAACGTACATTTTTTGTATTTTGTGCTTAAACTGGGAATCTGTAGTTCAAAAACTTGACGTAATAAAAGGAAAACAAAGAGCAGTCTTTGATTCCTTACCCAAAAATTTGTTTAAAAACTGATTTTGAGTTATGTTTTACACTGATTAACTCAGTTACATTGGACATCTACTTTTGATAATTGGCCGTCACACAGGGGTGAAAGTGACGAGAATTTCTTGCCGGAACTCCCTTACATAAAGATGGGCATGGAAAACTTTTTTTTTCCTTTTCATTTTTTTTGGGGGGGGGGTTAAACCTCATAAAACCAACGAAATGCAAAAACTGCTTTTGGCACAGTTATAAATATAACACACAATAAAACAACAGATTTCACACACACGTTTTTTTTAAATGATAAAGATATGAGTATCATACATTAACAAAATATAACTACAAATGACTTACATTATGCACAGTAAAGTTGAACATATTTTACATTGACTTGACATACATTGACTTTTTTTTAATTATAAGGAGATGAACAGGTAACCTTACATAAATGAACAAAAATAAGTCCAATTAACATGAAAGATGTTCTGAACCTCCCAAATAAAATAAAATACACCTAATCAACTCTTTCCTTTCTCTTAAAGATCTGATCAATTTTCCGATGTTTTGCCCTTTTAATTAAACAAGCTTGTTTTTTTTCCTCTATTTGTTGTTTTTAAAAAAAAAAAAACGTGCCTTTGGACCATTCAGAGCTAACTATCCATGCTGATCACATTCACATTCTGATCACACAGTACCATATGTCAGCCAATTGAACGGACAGCAAAGTCCAGGTTTTTTTTGTTGTTGTTGCCTGCATGTGCTCAGCGAGGCGACTTGTCAGATACAGAGAGACGCTGGGAAGAACAACGTAGAATACATAAATGAATAATAAATATCGGTGGAAACGGATTACGCTACACAAGCACGTTATAAGGTTTGTTGTTAACCCTTGTGTATGTAAATCTGATGTAAGTAGATTGTTCTTTCTGGAGATGCGTGTGTGGCAGCGTGGCAGTTTTTTTTTTTTTTTTTTTTTTAAACATGGAGTTTTGACAGTTGCCGTCACATTGTCGGGATCAAAGCATTGTTCCGGTCCCAAAAATCATGCCGGTACGCAGTTCCGGCCTGTTCCGCCCACTTTGATGCTGATTCCAAACTTGCGGTTTTTTTCTACCACTGCCTGAAGTTTTTTTTTTTTTTTTTTTTTGCTCCACAGTTTATGTACTTATTATGTTGTTACTACTATCGCCGTCAATGGCAGCCAACGATTTAAATGATGCACCTCCATCATCTAATAAGATGAAATGAAAAATCAGTTTTGATTCACTTTGAAGCCTGAAATGAAGACAGATGGTGCAAGATCTTTTGGATAATGTGAGCTGCAATTGTGTCCATCTTTTGTCCGTGTGTTGTGTGCTCTCCTGTCGGTGGGTGGTCTGGTCATTGGCCTACAGGTGGTCAGACATGACCTTTCGCCCTATGTGTGTGCGTGTGTGTGCGTGTTTTCTCACTTGTAAATGATGCAAGCTAAACTGAAGAAAAACATTGGAATTCACATATTGTGTTTCTTTCATAAATAAAACAAGGGATCAGGTATAGACTGTAGAGGCAGTGTCAGAATTATTATATTTTTTTTCAAAAAGTAAATGAGTCTAAATTTACTGAACTCTGTCATGTACTTTAAAATAGGTCAATTTGATGCACAACATGATGGGATGGTTAAAGTTGTCATTCAAATTTTATCGTCACCCCCCCCCCCCCCCCCCACACACACACACACCCTAAATCCAGCTGATTGCAATTGATTCTGTGGATGTTCTTCCAAATTCCAATGATTGCCCTCGCGAGGGTGATAGGCATGCTTCGGGCGGTGTATAGAGAGGTCAACGGGTTTGACCCAAGAGCGGCGCAGCAGCAGATCATAATATATTTTGGCTCAGCGCTGAACTTTTTTTGAAGGGAAATCACCACCATCACGCACCAGGGAGAATTTGGAACGTCATTGCGGGATGATTTAAATTGAATGTGGCGGGTGTGACACTACTTTTGAGTGATTAGCCTTTTTGCAGCATGCGGATATCCTGATGAGTTATTTCGCTTTCTGCGTCCGTTATGACTTCACCTTGGCGGCGCCCTCACTTCTCAATGTCTGTCTTGACAGATGGAGAGCTGTATGCGGGAGTTTACATTGATTTCATGGGAACCGACTCGGCTATCTTCCGTACACTAGGGAAGCAGACTGCCATGAGGACCGATCAGTACAACTCCAGATGGTTGAACGGTAATGTCCCGACGACACATTTGTTCTGCAGCCAGCGCTAATTCCATAAATTGTTTCCCTCTGGCATTTACGTTTGATGAGCAGGGATCACCAATGACTCACAATCGAGAGGTTCTGGTTTTGAATCCTGGCTCAAGCACATAAAGAGCATTCACAATCACACCTTGAGCTCATTAATTCCTTAATGAACACATTTACTTGTACACTAGTGATTGGAAAGGGCTGTGACCTGACTTAAGGTTTTTCGTTATTTTTTTTTTTTTTTTTTTGCTATGGCCTGCGATTACAAGCTTAGATCAATCGCATACCATTTGCTAGCGTTACATACGTTCGATGGAAAGTACCATACCAACATGGGCATATTTACTATAGCTTGGTGAGGTTACCCTTTAAGTAATTATTAAATAGCAACAATGCGGCAAACCGTGTAGACGGATCATATAAATTTTTTTTTTTAAAACTCACAGGCATATATTCTTTGTCCTTTATAATGAACAACTAAAATTACTGCAGAACTGTCTGCTATCTTAATATACAATGGGGGAAAAAAAGGCTGCATGGTCAAACACTTGCCATTTACGGGGCAGTGTGGTTAGCCTTTAAGTAGGGGTGTCAAACGATTAAAATTTTTAATCGAGTTAATTACAGCTTAAAAATTAATTAATCGTAATTAATCGCAATTAATCGCAATTCAAACCATCTATAAAATATGCCATATTTTTCTGTAAATTATTGTTGGAATGGAAAGATAAGAAACAAGATGGATATATACATTCAACATACGGTACATAAGTACTGCATTTATTTATTATAACAATAAATCAACAAGATGGCATTACCATTATTAACATTCTGTTAAAGCGATCCATGGATAGAAAGACGTGTAGTTTTTAAAAAATAAATGTTAGGACAAGTTATAGAAATTTTATATCAAAACCCCTCTTCATGTTTTCGTTTTAATAAAATTTGTAAAATTTTCAATCAAAAAATAAACTAGTAGCCCGCCATTGTTGATGTCAATAATTACTTACAGAATGCTCATGGGTGCTGAAGCCTATAAAATCAGTCGCACCCAAGCGCCAGCAGAGGGCGGCAAAAATTACGAAAAACACAAAAGTACACCTTTCACTGTGCTCTCATTTTAATCTGTCTGAGCGGGGCATTTGTGCGTTAATTGCGTCAAATATTTTAACGGGATTAATTTAAAAAATTAATTACCGCTCGTTAACGCGATAATTTTGACAGCCCTACCTTTAAGTAATATCTGAACACCAGAGGGCCGTTTACATGGTGACACTGCGTCACGTGACGACGAAAGCTTTTGATTCCAGCCTCCAAAGCAGAACAATTCTACAACCATATGAATGGAATGCTCTTGCCCCGATGATGTCAGCACTCGCACACGCCTCTTTGGGCATGAACAGTCACAACTAATAAACATTCAAAAGAGCAAACATGGCGGAACGTCGGCTTTAATTGACTGTTTTCATAATAGCAAAAGAAAAAAACGCATGGACGCTATTAGTTAGAGTGGGCGGTTATGTTGTCTTCCGGACTGGGGATGGTTGTTGTCAAGTAAGTCGGTAAATGTTGGTATGAATGTCGGTAAAACTTGTAAAAATGCACTGCCCCCTAGGGCCTGGCATGAATACTACTTCATTTTCACGCAGAATTGCGACATCTTTCAAATGGAGACGGAACCATGTACAATGGAAGCATGAAATGTGTCGTATTCTCGGAGCGTCACCATGTAAACGGCCCCTAAGAGTGATATAACATATGTAAACACCCTATATTTAAAAAATAAAAATAAAAAATACTCACAGGCATATATTCTTTATCCTCTGCAAATAAGAGGAAGGTAAGAGAGGCAGTCAATTTCCCGTACAATTGACATTTGCGCACACCCTGGAATGTGACAGTTGAAGGAGAAAAAAATGGCCTTTTTATTCATTTCAGTGGGGAAATATAAATTGATATTTGAGGGCTTAGACTTGTACTCTTTGACTCATATCTAAGGGCATCTACATGTTTTTTTGAGTGGTGGGGGACATTAAATGGAGAAAACCCATGTACGGTTGTATAATAAGTACAGTTTTAAAAAGTGAAGCAGCTTTCCTGCAACATTATTTCTGACACCTTCTACCCTACGTACTGTATAAGGTTGATGATGTCTTGTAGCAATTAGGTGGTTGCGAAGCGACTCTAATCTTTAACACATGGTGTAAAAAGGGCTGTTTGCTTAATTGACGAGCGCCTGTCTGCGAGAGCCGTCAACAAGGTCAGCCCCAATGGGAACTTGACAGTATGTCAATAGTGAGTCATAGAGCTGATGAGCCACGATTGGGAAAGCACCATCAGTTGGTGTTGCCAAATCAATCGCAGCCTCGCTCCTCAAGGTCGCTCTTCTCGCAAGTTTTCCTGTTTTTCCCGACAACACTTCCCTGATGCTCAGTTGTGGAATCGAAACACCTGAGTGCTAGCTGAGGTGCTAGCATTTTTAAGGTTAGACACATGATAGCATGTTTGAATAACTCATTGGCTGCCATTGACTGTGATAGACATCCAATCCATTTCAACTAGGAAAGACTAGCAGCGAATGATCGTCGCCACCTTCCTAGTCAAAATGGATTGGACATCAGTGGCAGTTAATGAGTACCATGAGATGACAGTTTAAATTAGGTCTCTTGTGTCTACTCTGAATGACGGCTTAAAACCAAAATGAAATTCAATTCGTGGAATTCAAAATTATGAGGCAGACGTAACCACATAAGCACTGTACTACATAAAACTAAATAGTCATCGCTGGACATGCTGCTGCCCAATGAAATGTATTGCCAAATATTGTATCCAAAAATAAGAATAGTTTTTGTTTCTAAGATTGGCAAACAATCCCACAATATTTAGACTTGTTTTTTTCAGACAGCAATGACATGTCATTACCTCTAGTTTTGCAAGGTGTTGGTAAAAGCTTGGAAATAGATGTCGTGCTTGCAATGTTACCTCGCTTTTTGCTATATTAGGGTAGGTGGGAGGGGCAACTTCTCCTGGGTGTCCCAGTAAGTGGATCAGTGTAAATGTATACCCTAAAGCCATTTTAACCACTGCTGAGTTGGACAAAATGAATTGCTTTCTTAAGGTGCAGTAAAAGGAAGAAACTGGGATTATTCTTCAGCACTCTGTAATGATACAAATGGTTCTTGGGGCCAGAGCGCGTGTTTTAAAGGCTACCCAAACCTCAATACTCCTACCTTTGGACCAATAAAGTGTTTTTCTGGGCTCCGCTCATGGGTTTGGTCAGTTTCTTGTCAGCTGTCTCCTGGTTACAATCATCTCATTATTATTGTATGTCTCAAAGCAAACCGACAGATCTAGTTTGACCTCCAATTGAAGGTGCTTGTGGTATCCAATGTCGTATCAAATTCAGTGATTTTCCTAAACACCGCATGTTTTTCGATAACTTCCTTTTACTTACACAAGCCTGTTCATGGAAAGGTTATGAACTATCTCTTCCCTTGATATGGTCATTATTTCTGATGTTTTGGTCTTGGTCAGGATAAATAATGTTGCTGGTTCTTGACAATTTTTTGTTTTTCTAGACCCCACATTCATCCACGCACACCTCATCCCCGATAGTGCTGAGAAGAATGACGACAAGCTTTACTTCTTCTTCCGTGAGAAGGCCACTGAGATGGGCCAGAGTCCCTTGACCCAGTCCAGAATCGGGAGGATATGCTTGGTGAGTTATGTGTCATGCGGAGTACACGCATACCGATTTCTAACCAATCACGGAGTCACTTGGTGTTGATATCACCTGTAAGGATTTTCTGTTTTCTGGTTCGTTTTCAGCCAAATTTGCAGTTAAATTTTTTCTGATCAGGTTGTGTGAGGATTAAAAAACACTCTCTAAATGATCTTAAAGGATCTCAGGATAACCTTAGAGATAGTTACTTGGTTGCCGTAGCGCAGTTGGAAGCTCGAGTTGTCCTGGGACTGAAGGGTCAGCGGTCCGATTCCCGGCTATGACTGACACTGTCGAAGTGCCCTTGGGCATGGCACTGAACCCTAATTTGCCTCCAATAGGTTGGCAGCACCTTGCATGGCAGCAGCATAATTGGTGTGTAAATGTGTGCATGAAAGGGTAAATGTGTGCTAATGTAAAGCGCTTTGGGCATTGTAACAATGTAGATCTACTGTATATGAGTAGTACATTATACAGTGATCCCTCGCTACTTCGTGCCCTCAGTCCATCAAGGATTTTTTTTTCAATTAAAAAAATAATAATAATAATAAATACAGATGAGCTGTCCAGAGCTGATCGCGTTGTCTCACTCTCCCTCCCTCCCTCTGCTCTTTGTTGGTGGCAGTGCACTTGAGTTGCTTATTAAAGTTAACGACGATTGACGGATGTTTTATGTTTGATCTTGCCAGAGACGCTTGGAAGCCGAAACATCAAAGTGTCGCATGCGTCAATCATCATTTAGCTTGTTAAACTGTTGCTGTGGCAACTCATTGTGTATAAGTGAGCAGCTTGAGCAGATTTGAGTGGACACACTCAATGAAGCATTCAATAAAGCCAAGCATTTTTCTACGTTATTTTTGTTTAAAAATAATTCGGTGGGACAGTAACATGTTTGAAACTTATAATTATTACATTTGAAGTGCTTAAAAACCATTTATTAAAATGTATGTACATCATTTTTTTCCCTTAAGTATGGATAACTTTTTTTTCCAATGTATGTCTTCTATGTATATTTTCCCAATGCTAAATCTGAATAAATACATTGAACACACACACAAAAAAATAAATAAAATTATTGGGCGGCTCTACTTCGCCGTTTTTCACTTATCATGGCGGGTTCTGGTCCCAATTAACCGCGAAAAACGAGATATCACTGTATATATACTATATACAGTGCCTTGCAAAAGTATTCGGCCCCCTTGAATCTTGCAACCTTTCGCCACATTTCAGGCTTCAAACATAAAGATATGAAATTTAATTTTTTTGTCAAGAATCAACAACAAGTGGGACACAATCGTGAAGTGGAACAAAATTTATTGGATAATTTAAACTTTTTTAACAAATAAAAAACTGAAAAGTGGGGCGTGCAATATTATTCGGCCCCTATACTTTCAGTGCAGCAAACTCACTCCAGAAGTTCAGTGAGGATCTCTGAATGATCCAATGTTGTCCTAAATGACCAATGATGATAAATAGAATACACGTGTGTGTAATCAAGTCTCCGTATGAATGCACCTGCTCTGTGATAGTCTCAGGGTTCTGTTTAAAGTGCAGAGAGCATTATGAAAACCAAGGAACACACCAGGCAGGTCCGAGATACTGTTGTGGAGAAGTTTGAAGCCGGATTTGGATACAAAAAGATTTCCCAAGCTTTAAACATCTCAAGGAGCACTGTGCAAGCCATCATATTGAAATGGAAGGAGCATCAGACCACTGCAAATCTACCAAGACCCGGCCGTCCTTCCAAACTTTCTTCTCAAAACAAGGAGAAAACTGATCAGAGATGCAGCCAAGAGGCCCATGATCACTCTGGATGAACTGCAGAGATCTACAGCTGAGGTGGGAGAGTCTGTCCATAGGACAACAATTAGTCGTACACTGCACAAATCTGGCCTTTATGGAAGAGTGGCAAGAAGAAAGCCATTTCTCAAAGATATCCATAAAAAATCTCGTTTAAAGTTTGCCACAAGCCACCTGGGAGACACACCAAACATGTGGAAGAAGGTGCTCTGGTCAGATGAAACCAAAATTGAACTTTTTGGCCACAATGCAAAACGATATGTTTGGCGTAAAAGCAACACAGCTCATCACCCTGAACACACCATCCCCACTGTCAAATATGGTGGTGGCAGCATCATGGTTTGGGCCTGCTTTTCTTCAGCAGGGACAGGGAAGATGGTTAAAATTGACGGGAAGATGGATGCAGCCAAATACAGGAACATTCTGGAAGAAAACCTGTTGGTATCTGCACAAGACCTGAGACTGGGACGGAGATTTATCTTCCAACAGGACAATGATCCAAAACATAAAGCCAAATCTACAATGGAATGGTTCAAAAATAAACGTATCCAGGTGTTAGAATGGCCAAGTCAAAGTCCAGACCTGAATCCAATCGAGAATCTGTGGAAAGAGCTGAAGACTGCTGTTCACAAACACTCTCCATCCAACCTCACTGAGCTCGAGCTGTTTTGCAAGGAAGAATGGGCAAGAATGTCAGTCTCTCAATGTGCAAAACTGATAGAAACATACCCCAAGCGACTTGTAGCTGTAATTGGAGCAAAAGGTGGCGCTACAAAGTATTAACGCAAGGGGGCCGAATAATATTGCACGCCCCACTTTTCAGTTTTTTATTTGTTAAAAAAGTTTAAATTATCCAATAAATTTTGTTCCACTTCACGATTGTGTCCCACTTGTTGTTGATTCTTGACAAAAAATTAAAATTTTATATCTTTATGTTTGAAGCCTGAAATGTGGCGAAAGGTTGCGAGGTTCAAGAGGGCCGAATACTTTTGCAAGGCACTGTAAGTACTCTCCATTTACCATTTAGTTACAGTTTTCCGGAAAATAAAAGATATGTTGCGAAAATTTTGGTAAAGTATAATCGCGACTTTGGCGTGTTTCCATTGAAGTTTGTTTTTCAAAAAGGCCTCAGAGCTCTTCGTGGAGTGTCTTCCCGTGAGATGATTTTTGTGAAAGGCGATCACCTGGGCGTCTCCTGTTGGATTTGGAGGCGAAGTGATCATGTGACTGGGTACATCATATCCTGTGACGTATAACTTTGAAAAAATTGTTTCCATTGTGCGCTTGTGTTATATTTCCAAATCGAAAAACCTCCTCATGACAGCATATTTGACAGCAAAATGTAGGTTTTGCAAATTACTTGGGGTAATAGAAACATAGTTATTCAGGCATTTGCCTACTTAATCAAAATAGGCCCATAGTTAGTGTGTGTCCTGTGTTTGTAAATAAAATTAGGGCTAGGCTGCCTGTTTTCTGTGTTTCGCCGTTTCTCTGAGAAAAATCCCACATGATCATCAATAATGATGAGTCTCTAATTAACTGTCAGTACAGGAAGGCAAACTGTGCTGTTTGCTTTCACAGTTTAGTTTGGAAAGCATTTTGTTATTTTGGTACCTTTTAAAAGAGATGAAAATTGACTTCAGTGAACATCTTGCATTCAGAGGCGATAACCAAGTGACGTTATGGTTGTATCTGTCCAAAAATGGTCGATTAGTGATGTTGTTGGCCACATGTTCAAAGGGCTCTTCATGGACACTTGTCAAGTTATGCTATGCAGTTAAATACAGCTTTGATTAAACACTCGTGAGAAGCCTTTTCATTTCCCTTTAAGGCAACTTGATAATAAAACTAAGTCTTCCTGTAGTGCAAATCATTCAGACAGGGCGAAAGGCGTGAACAAAGTTCATAATTTCCAGCTCGTGAATCATTTCGATTCCCTACCTCAGTAGTAAAAGTTGGCCGACCTCCCTCGCGCACATGGGTTGAAACGCAGAGCTGTTTTTGTTCCACTGAGCCAGGGTGGTTGGCTGGGAGGGCTTCGACACAGCTGCAAGTCAGACGTGGAGGATACGTGGTGACGACTAACCCGTATGTCTTTCATCTCCGCAGAATGACGACGGTGGACACTGTTGTCTGGTGAACAAGTGGAGTACGTTTCTGAAGGCCCGTCTGATTTGCTCGGTGGCCGGAGCCGATGGTGTCGAGACGCACTTTGACGAGCTCAGTGAGTCTACACGAAAACAGGATAAACAAATGAAATTTGTCAAAAAATACGCTCTGCCCAGAACAAAATGGAATTTCGTAAGCATCTGCTAAGAGTTAAGCATCTGGCGGATATTGAACTGTACCCATAACTAGATAGAAAAACTGGCCACGAAGTGAAAACTCCGTTACATGACTTGTAACCACAACAGCGAGAAAACAAAGATCTCCAATAGTAACACATCTTGACAAATTTGCTGTCATCTTGATCTTTTGAACAATCAAATGTTAAACCTTACAGGAAAAATAAGGAACTGGAATATAAGTACTGATACAGTATAGCGAGTAATCAAAATAATGAGCAGCTGGGATCTGACCGACCTCCTGTGGATCATCCCGGCCTGTCCGTTATTCACATGACTGACAGGATTAGAGGGGGATTTGTGGTATCCTTGAAGCCGTACCCGCTGGTGTTGTGAATCCTTCTTGGTGTATTTAGAATATGAGTCTAAATTTACCAGAAAATACGTCATGACAAGCACCGGTTGTAAGGTGAGGCAAGGTCATACAGTGTACTGTATACCGTAGGTTTTTCTGTTAAACATAGTTAAAATGTTTCGTTTGCATTGACATTCATGTACAACATGTGACATTACTAATTAGTAGGGCTGTCAAAATTATCGCGTTAACGGCGGTAATTAATTTTTTAAATTAATCACGTTAAAATATTTAACGCAATTAACTCACATGCCCCGCTCAAACAGATTAAAATGACAGCACAGTGTCATGTACACTTGTTACTTGTGTTTTTTGTCGCCCTGTACTGGCGCTTGGGTGCGACTGAGTTTATGGGTTTCAGCACCACATGAGCATTGTGTATTGACATCAACAATGGCGAGCTACTAGTTTATTTTTTGATTGAAAATAATACAAATTTTATTAAAACAAAAACATTAAGAGGGGTTTTAATATAAAATTTCTATAACTTGTACTAACATTTATCTTTTAAGAACTACAAGTCTTTTTATCCATGGATCGCTTTAACAGAATGTTAATAATGTTAATGCCATCTTGTTGATTCTTTGTTATAATAAACAAATACAGTACTTATGTACCGTATGTTGAATGTATGTATCCGTCTTGTGTCTTATCTTTCCATTCCAACAATAATTTATAGAAAAATATGGCATATTTTATAGATGGTTTGAACTGCGATTAATTATGATTAATTATTTTTAAGCTGAAATTAACTCGATTAAAAATTTTAATCGCTTGACAGCCCTACTAATTAGTGTTGCTCTGATACTCTTATCGTAATAAGATAAGATACAGATACCCGATACTGCACTGAAATGATAGCATTGGTATCGTCGAGTAGGGGTGTACCATCTTAGGCACCCCATGATTCGATTCGATTCGATTCGATTCGATTACGATTCAGGGTGCTACGATTCGACTCTTGAACGATGATCACGGTATTGACGATGATCACGGTTATCCCGATTATCGATGCATGGTACATTACTAATTAATAAAGGAGACAAACAAATATATATCCATCATTTATTTAAAATATCCTAATGATTCAACAGGAACGATGGAAACATGCCCATACAACAAAAAGCTGCTCTTAAACTCTTAAGCTGCTTTTTTATTTATTTATTTTTACAAGAAAGTGTAAAAACATCAACCATTTGAAAGGGAGTACTTATTTCTCTCAACAATGCAATAAAATTTACGCGGGTGGAATGAATTCCACATTTTCTGGAAATAATGTGTCTTTAGAAATAAGCCTTCTTTTAACCAATATACCGTATTGGCCCGAATATAAGACGGTGTTTTTTGCATTGAAATAAGACTGAAAAAGTGGGGGTCGTCTTACAGTATATTCGCGGTCTAGACGTTATACCCATTCACGACGCTAGATGGCGCCAGATATCATTAAAGCGATGTTCTGTCATGATAGATCTCAGCTACTCTCAAGTTTAACCAGTTTGCATTATTTTATTGCAATGTTGTTCCTTATTCAGATTTGTTTCAAGACTACAGTTACAGTTAGACTGATGGTTAATAGAGTTATTGCAATTTTGTTGTTTTATCACAATAGATTGGTTTACTTACATTTCAAAAACCAGAAGCCATTCATTTACGAATGTGATTGCACTTTAGTTTACATATTTAAATGTTCAGATATTAAGATTTGAATGAGGCAAAATAACATGCTTTTTCTCTCAAATATATTGTTATAATCATTTGTTTCAGATGTACTGTAATTATTTTCTGTATAAAAATTAATTTGGTGTTCAAAAAGTCTTTTTTGAAACTTGAGTCTTGAAAAAGAGGTCATGTTATATTCGGGCCAATACGGTACTTTGTTTTCACAGATTTCTGTACTATTTCGCACGTTTGTAGTGTTAGTACCGCTGTACTTAATCATGGTTTTACACGTTCTGCATATGAAATACATGTTAGCGAATTAGCTAATTAGCTTAGCGCTCAGCCCTAGCTATTAACGCCTCAAAAACAACAACAATAAAGGCTAAACAGTACAAGAGGGCTCGTGTACTCACCTCTTATATACGCACATGGGGTCTTAGCGACACACTCAGGACATTTTTCAATTGAAATTACTTGAAACTACAACTGGAAATCTGAAAGACGAGGAGCAACGAACTCTCTTCCCCTCTCACTCTAATAAATAACGTGCGCACAGAAGCGCGCCGGGTCACGCCTCTGGTACTGCCTGTCTCATACACAAATTTATTTTCCAGGCTTTTGAAAAAGAGTAAATCTCTCACTCAGTTACAGGCAGCATCCATTACAGCGTGCGTGCATCCTTTAAAGGTGTTCGGGCGGCAGACGTGTCTTGAATTTTGTTCCGCTACGAGCAGCTGTCATAAAATTATGAAGGAAAATCCTCGTTTTTGAGCCTTTATAAATCGTAATCGAATCGTCACGTGTTGAATCGCGATCCATGTAATAATCGATTTTTTTTGGAACTCCTCTATCGTCGAGTCCTAACAAATAACACGCCAATACCATTTTCCAACATTAATATGGTTCTGAGAATGCAACACCTTCTGTTGGTGACATTAGGCATTCAATGATGGACATATTTTGTATAATTTTTCAAAAATGACATGATATCCGTACAGTATCGGTATTGGCGATAGTGCATAGCTGTGTGGCAAAAATGGTATCACAACACTACTAAAGCTGACATAGCCCTGTAAGTTAGAAAAAAATGAGCCCCTTACACAAGTTTTAGTAATTGGCGCAAAACTGGGTAGACATTTCTGCCATAACAGGACTAATGAAAAAAAATAACCCATGCCTGAAATTACACAGGAAATCAGCCATTTTGTGTTGAAGCTGACATTTATGGCCCATTTCCAGTGCTCCTATGTTGACTATGATTCAACATGAAAGGGGCCTGGTAAGTTATATTTTTATTTTTTTAAAAAAAAATTTATATAGCACTCTACTTCAGTTTCAACAATCAACGTGAAATATGGTGAACATGTCTATCAAAAAAGAACACACAGAAAGGTCTCAACATTCTATGTCTGAAATTCAACTTGACATTGGACATTTGGGGCGAGTTAAGGGCTGGTACTGCTACATGTGCGACTAGGGTACAGTTATCCGAACCCAGAGTTATCAAACACATTTTTGTCACGGGCCAAATCTTTCTTCCGGTTTCCTTTGGACGGCCATTATGTCTGCCACCTACAACTGGCCTGATTAATAGAGTAATCAGAAACTAATCGATAATGCAATGAATCGACAGCTACAGTATTTTTATAGTCGATAAATTGTTGAGAGACGTTGATGACCTAAAAATAGTTCAAATCCTCTTTTTTGAGCCTCCCATTAGCCAATATTTTGTTATTTCATTTTTACTCTTTTATTTTTTTTAATTAAAAGAAACTCCAAAAAAGGGTCAAACAGAAACCATTTTCTCACATTTCTGCATAAAATCACAAAACGGTGTCTGTTTTAACCAAAACCACTCAAGCATTTAGAGGTTTTCATATTTTAATAAGGATAGTATGCAATCAATGACAGAAGGGGGGAAAATAAGTAAGTGAACCATCACATTTAATATTTTGTGGCCCCCCCTTTGGCAGCAATAACTTCAACCAGACGCTTTCTGTAGCTGCAGATCAGTCTGGCCCATCGATCAGGACTAATCTTGGCCCATTCTTCTCTACAAAACTGCTGTAGTTCAATCAGATTCCTGGGATGTCTGGCATGAATCGCTGTCTTTAGATCATCTCACAGCATCTTAACGGGGTTCAAGTCTGGACTTTGACTTGGCCACTCCAAAATGTGTATTTTCTCTTCTGAAACCATTCTGAAGTTGATTTACTTCACCCTTCGAATTCATTCTTCAATGAATGATTGCAAGTTCTCCAGGCCCTGAGGCAGCAAAAGATCCCCAAATCATGATGCTCCCTCCACCATGCTTCACGGTGGGGATGAGGTGTCGATGTTGGTGAGCTGTTCCATTTTTACTCCACACATGACGTTGTGTATTATTCCCAAACAATTCAACTTTGGTTTCATCAGTCCACAAAATATTTAGCCAAAACTATTGTGGCGTGTCCAAGTGCCTTTTTACGAACATTAAACGAGCAACAATGTTTTTTTAGACATCAGTGGCTTCCTCCGTGGAGTCCTCCCGTGAACACCATTCTTGGCCATAGTTTTACATGTAGTTGATGTGTGCACATATTGGACTGTGCAAGTGATTTCTGTAAGACACTCGAGAGTTCTTTTCTACCTCTCTGAGTATTCTGCGCTTAATTCTTGGCATCATCTTTGGTGGATGGCCACTCCTTGGGAGAGAAGCAACGATGCCAAACTACTGTATCTCCATGTGTAGACAACTTCTCTGACTGTCGATGGATGTACATCCAGACTTTTAGAGATGGTTTTGTATCCTTTCCCAGCTTTATAAAAAACAACAATCCTTGATCGCAGGTCTTCAGACAGCTCTTTTGACCGAGCCATGATGAACATGATACACTTCTCATCAAGACAATTCTTACCAGGTGTGTGTTTTATAGTGGGCAGAGCAGCTTTAAACCACTCATCAGTGAGTGGGCACACACCTGACTTAAATTGTTTGGTAAACATTGGTTTCAATTGCTCTGTAAGTCTCTTTAGGCAGAGGGCTCACTTTACTTTTTCCCTCTTCTGTCATTGTTTGCATGCTGTCCTCATTAAAATATGAAAACCTATAAATGTTTGGGTAGTTTTAGTTAAAGCAGATACTGTTTTTACATGTGTGATTTTGTTTAACTAATCATTTATTTACATTTTCTGGAAAAGACAAAAAAAAAAACCAAAAAAAAACAGTTAACAAACAGTAAGCATTCTTTTTTATTTATTTTTGGGGTTTAAAAAAATCTTATAAAAAGTAAATATTCTCTTTTATTTTTTTAATTAATGTATTGTTTTCTTTTAGAGTGCTCTTTCATTCTTATTTCTAAATCAAAAACAAATTACTTAAACTGTTACACCACTATTATACTACTATTAGACTATTTATTTGTATATTGAAA
This sequence comes from Corythoichthys intestinalis, assembly GCF_030265065.1. Classification (NCBI taxonomy): domain Eukaryota; kingdom Metazoa; phylum Chordata; class Actinopteri; order Syngnathiformes; family Syngnathidae; genus Corythoichthys; species Corythoichthys intestinalis. The sequence continues at coordinate 20,886,467 of NC_080403.1, read as the reverse complement.
TAAAAGATAACTAATTGTCTGATTTCATCAAGGACTACAAAATGTTTTTTTTTTTTTTTATTTTGTAACGATAAACATGAAAATCGGCGCCCATAATTTACTTTCGCCGGCACACAAAATGACATACTGGGCGTGATCTGGCCCAGAGGCCACGGGTTTGACACATACAGTATGTTGCACACAGATGGGTCTTGCTAAATTTTTTAACTGTTTTGCTGTTGAACTTATTCATTGACATTGACAGCGACAGCGATCATTCGCTGCCAGCCTCTCCCAATTCAAATGGATTGGATGTCTATCGTCGTCAATGGAAATGAAACACAATCATCCATTAGTCATGGATATTTTTTTTTCTTCACTAATACGACACAAACAAACAAAAATTGACTGACACAACTTGTTCCAGTGAGATGATTTATTCCTCCTGTGCTCCTTCTGTCTTTCAAACATGGTGTCAGATGACTTATGAATTTCTCCTTTCCAACATAGCCATTACCTGTCATTTTCATACCTCAGTGGCATGTGAGGATTTGTCTTCCTCACGATCAAAGCGAGAGCGTAGACTCCCCGAGATAAGAAATGAGGGCTCAGAAGAACAAATATTTGCAATTTATCTTCGGTTTAATTAGCATGACTTGTTTGTGTTATTGAACAAGTAAATCAAAACACTGTAGCGTGTCAGATTAATATCTGACTTGTTGAGAAAGATCACAGGTTAGAAAGGAGTGAACAGCGAGTCGTGTTTATTTTTCTTTATGTGTTTTGCTAAGAGCAGTTACTGTCCATTACTGTTCAAGGCCAATTAAAACAAGTGAAATATCTCTCGTTTTACCCCCTATTGTTGAAGAGCATTAACTACACATATATGTTCAACTCGTATCCTCTCCACCTGTCAAACTCTATGTATTTAATTTTTTCTTCCCATCTTTTTTGTTTTGGCTTGCATTTTCTCTTATTAAATCCATCAGTGTAGATGTAGAACTCGCAAGTGCTTGGAGCCTGCAGTCATGTTGGATGCATATGGCTCCTATTAAAGGCGTGTTTCACCAGACCATCTATGTTTTACTTTTATTCCCTGACGACACGCTGGAACTGTAGTTTTAGTGTCCGATGAGTTTAGATTCAGGATCCCATTGAGGTTAAGGTAACCTTTGAAATTTAAATGACTGCATGTGTCATTACACTACAACCTGGGAACCCAAAAAATGCCACATCATATTTGGATCAGTTTTGAACGTGGAAATTTACCATCATTTGTCAATAGTTTCAGAACACAAGGCATCTAAAAATTTCACCTGTACCTCCCCCAAATACTATTGTCACTTCATTGCCCCCAAACACACACGCACAAATTAGCTTGGTAGCAATTCTCTGCAAGTCAGATAATTAATCTCTCTCAAAGCTGGTTTAACTTAGCAGTATGAAATTCCGGTTTCCTTTGGACAGCCATTATATCTGCCACCTACAACTGTCCTGATTAATAGAGTAATCAGAAACTAATCGATAATGCAATGAATCGACAGCTACAGTATTTTTATAGTCGATAAATCGTTGAGAGACGTTGATGACCTAAAAATAGTTCAAATCCTCTTTTTTGAGCCTCCCATTAGCCAATATTTTGTTATTTCATTTTTACTCTTTTATTTTTTTTAATTAAAAGAAACTCCAAAAAAGGGTCGAACAGAAACTATTTTCTCACATTTCTGCATAAAATCACAAAACGGTGTCTGTTTTAACCAAAACCACTCAAGCATTTAGAGGTTTTCATATTTTAATAAGGATAGTATGCAATCAATGACAGAAGGGGGGGAAATAAGTAAGTGAACCATCACATTTAATATTTTGTGGCCCCCCCTTTGGCAGCAATAACTTCAACCAGACGCTTTCTGTAGCTGCAGATCAGTCTGGCCCATCGATCAGGACTAATCTTGGCCCATTCTTCTCTACAAAACTGCTGTAGTTCAATCAGATTCCTGGGATGTCTGGCATGAATCGCTGTCTTTAGATCATCTCACAGCATCTTAACGGGGTTCAAGTCTGGACTTTGACTTGGCCACTCCAAAATGTGTATTTTCTCTTCTGAAACCATTCTGAAGTTGATTTACTTCACCCTTCGAATTCATTCTTCAATGAATGATTGCAAGTTCTCCAGGCCCTGAGGCAGCAAAAGATCCCCAAATCATGATGCTCCCTCCACCATGCTTCATGGTGGGGATGAGGTGTCGATGTTGGTGAGCGGTTCCATTTTTACTCCACACGTGACGTTGTGTGTTACTCCCTCGATCTGGGGCTCCATGCAAGATCTCACCCTGTGGTGTCAAAATGATAACAAGAATGGTGGGCAAAAATCCCAGAACCACACAGGGGGACCTAGTGAATGACCTACAGAGAGCTACTAGGCTACTATCAGTAACACAATGCGCCGCCAGGGACTCAAATCCTGCACTGCCAGACGTGTCCCCCTGCTGAAGCCAGTACACATCCAGGCCCGTCTGCGGTTCGCTAGAGAGCATTTGGATGATCCAGAAGAGGACTGGGAGAATGTGTTATGGTCAGATGAAACCAAAATAGAACTTTTTGGTAGAAACATAGGTTCTCGTGTTTGGAGGAGAAAGAATACTGAATTGCATCCGAAGACCACCAGCATGGGGGTGGAAACATCATGCTTTGGGGCTGTTTTTCTGCAAAGGGACCAGGACGACTGATCTGTGTAAAGGAAAGAATGAATGGGGCCATATATCGAGACATTTTTAGTGAAAATTTCCTCCCATCAGCAAGGGCATTGAAGATGAGATGTGGCTGGCGGTTTCAGCATGACAATGATCCCAAACACAGCCAGGGCAACAAAGGAGTGGCTTCGTAAGAAGTATTTCAAGGTCCTGGAGTGGCCTAGCCAGTCTCTAGATCTCAACCCCATAGAAAATCTGTGGAGGGAGTTGAAAGTCCGTGTTGCCCAACGACAGCCCCAAAACATCCCTGCTCTAGAGGAGATCTGCATGAAGGAATGGACCAAAATCCCAGCAACAGTGTGTGAAAAGCTTGTGAAGAGTTACAGAAAACGTTTGGCCTCCGTTATAGCCAACAAAGGGTACATAACAAAGTATTGAGATGAACTTTTGGTATTGACCAAATATTTATTTTCCACCATGATTTGCAAGTAAATTCTTTAAAAATCAAACTGTGTGATTTTCTGGGGGGGTTTTTTTCACATTCTGTCTCTCATGGTTGAGGTTTACCCATGTTGACAATTATAGGCCTCTCTAATATTTTCAATTGGGAGAACTCGCACAATTAGTGGTTGACTAAATACTTATTTGCCCCACTGTATATTTACTTAAACTGAAGTCCAGTTTACTTAAAACATTTAGTTCAAATTACTTTTATTATAATCCAGTTAAATTTGGATAAATTGTTGAATTTTAGCCTTTAGGTCTTTTTTCTTTCCTATTTTTAGTTTTTGATCAACCTTAAAACTTCAAGTGTTGCCAATTGTCAACTGCGTGTGACCCTCAAAAAAGTCTCTTGGTACCCCAAAAATGCACAGGATGTCAGTTACCATTTTGGTACCTAATCATTTCCAACTACTTTATTTGCTTTTCCAGGGGATGTTTACATCCAGCCTACACAAGACACCAAGAATCCTGTCATCTATGGAGTCTTCTCAGTTTCAGGGTGAGTGTCTCGACTTTTTTATTTATTTAATTATCTAACGCACTCATAATAGCCAGACATGTCAGAATTGGATACCGGATGTGGCAAATTATATCATTGCCTGTCCTCTGGATTGGCAACATGGACGTTTTTGTATGTCAGTATGTCAGACGGCGCTTTGGTTTGAGGGGATGTTTGTGTTTCCCAGGAAGTAGCTTCTCCCTGTCGCGTGTGGTGCCGTCTGTCATTATCCCGCAACTCAATGGTTTGCCCCCCCCCCCGTCCAGATCTGTGTTTAAAGGTTCGGCGGTGTGCGTCTACTCAATGGCAGACATCCGTATGGTCTTCAATGGTCCTTTTGCTCACAAGGAAGGACCCAACTACCAGTGGGTGGCCTACACGGGCAAGATACCCTACCCCAGACCTGGCACTGTGAGTTGTGAATATATGAATATTAAAAGCACTGGGAATTCATGTACGAATATGATCAGAAAAACAGTATGTTTTACAATTTACAATTTTTTTTAAATATATCAAGTGCTACCTTGAAATGAGATTTTTTTAAGGCAAGCCAATGTCCTTCCCTTTGTTTTGAGATGTTTAATTTCATCAGCCCCTCTCAGTTCTAATGGATATGGACGCATATCACCGTCAGTGTGACTGAAATATCAGCTGGGATAAGCACAGATCACTCCCAAAAGGAAATGGAATGCTCAATTTGTTTACGTCATATCCATAGTACAGGTAGCTGGAATAATGATGTGAGTTTTGGCTCTGGGGCTCCCCCTAGAGTTCTAAAATATTAATTGTTTTCTTAAAGAAGTAAAGCTATTTCTTGCAAAAAAGAAAAGCCTTTCATTATTGAATTAACAGGAGCAAACATATTTTTGTATTTTTAGCGATTAACGGAAAACATGCATACTGTGGAATAATAGACACTAGCAGGGCCAACTTAATGCTGTGTAATATTTCAATTTTGTATGATTATTTATCACTTCATGTTTGCACTGCTGGTTGTTTTAAATTTTAAAGACCAAATATAGAACTTTATATAAATATGGCGGAAAACACTCAGGTGACTTCAAGTTCCACTCTGGGACCCCCAATTTGGCCCAAATTTGTCCTTTATGAATGTCTGATACGTCATTGAAAAGCTTAAAATCTCAATTTTCTGGGTGAAGACCCCTAAACCCTAACTCGAGGTGTAATAGTTAACAAAAAAAATACAATTAGTGATAGTTATGAGGTAGATATCCGTGACCTATTTACAGACACTATTTTTTTAATTGTGACATAATTTGTTTAAAAGTTTAAAATATGCAAGTGAATAATTATATTAAGTCGTTTTTTTTTTTAAACTAACTATTACACATCAATAATGATTCTAAGCTAAAAATGATAGACATTTCGAATAATAAATATACCGTATTGGCCCGAATATAAGCCGGCCCTGATTATAAGACGACCCCCTCTTTTTCAAGACTCAAGTTTGAAAAAAAGACTTTTTGAACAGCAAATTATTTTTTATACAGAAAATAATGACAGTACATCCAAAACAAATGATTATAACAATATAGTTGAGAGAAAAAGCATGTTTTTTTGCCTCATTCAAATCTTAATGTCTAAACATTTAAATATGTAAACTAAAGTGCAATCACATTCGTAAATGAATGGCTTCTGGTTTTTGAAATGTTAATAAACCAATCTATTGTGATAAAACAACAACATTGCAATAACTGCATTAACCATCAAAGTGAAGTCTAACTGTAACTGTAGTCTTGAAACAAATCTGAATAAGGAAAAACATTGCAATAAAATAATGCAAACTGGTTAAACTAAAAAGAGTAGCTGAGATCTGTCATGACAGAACATCGCTTCAATGATATCTGGCGCCATCTAGTGTCGTGAATGGGGAGAGTAGCTGAAATCTGTCTTGACGGAACATCGCTTCAGTGATATCTGGCACCATCTAGTGTCGTGAATGGGTATAATGTCTAGACCGCGATTATAAGACAACACCCTCTTTTTCAGTGTTATTTCAATGCAAAAAACACCGTCTTATATTCGGGCCAAGACGGGAATTACTTACTTTTCTTTTTATGGCTGGGTTGAAACAAAAGCAGTTGCGCGGTGTCTGTAAACGGGGGTCTCCAAGGTAAAACGGATAAATTAAAAATATTTCAGGGGCTTAATGCACCACTAAAATGCTATAACAGCATGTAGACATATTGTTCTATCAAACACAGTTCTTTTGGCGCAAAATACAGCACTTTATTTTAAAAAGTGGTGCAAGAGCAGAAACTGCTTTTTCAGCCTAGTCTGTGTTTTCCGCCAAATACATTTGCCCCCCCCCCCCAAAAAAATCTGAAAAATAAAAGTGATACATTCACATTGTCATTCATAGTTGTCAAATGTGGAATTTCTAAAAATGATGTCCGATATCTTTAAATCTTGACGATACAGGGTCACCATGGATGTTTGCCTTAAACCACCTCCTGTGTCTGTTGTGAACGCAGTGTCCTGGCGGAACATTCACCCCCAATATGAAATCCACCAAGGATTACCCGGATGAGGTGATCAACTTCATGAGGAACCACCCCAACATGCACAACGCTGTCTACCCGGTACACAAGCGGCCTCTTGTGGTCCGCACCAACGTGGACTACGAATTCACCACCATTGCCGTCGACCAAGTGACAGCCGCCGACGGAAGTTACGAGGTTCTGTTCTTAGGCACAGGTCAGTAAAAAACATGTTGTTATTGAGAAGAGCATAGCGTCAAAATCTGATAAGTGATTCCAATATTTGATCGTTATAACCTGGTGTCAGATCGCGGATCAGTGCAGAAGGTGATTGTCTTGCCTCGAGATGACCTTCAGACCGAGGAGCTGGTTTTGGAAGAAGTGGAGGTCTTTAAGGTATGTGGCCTCCGTAGTTGTCTTTTGATGTCATTCGGTACGTGAAGCTCAATTTTCATTCGTTATTTGGCAGGTTCCCACACCGATCACCACCATGAAGATCTCATCCAAGCGTGTAAGTCAGAGAAACATCTCAGGAGGGGTGTCAGTGACGCAGCACGAGATACTAAATTGGCATTTTCCTCCTTGAATAGCAACAACTGTACGTGGCGTCGGTTTTGGGTGTGACCCATTTGGCTCTTCACCGCTGCGACGTGTATGGGGAGGTGTGCGCCGACTGCTGTCTGGCCCGAGACCCATACTGCGCTTGGGATGGAAAATCTTGCTCTAGATATTCAGCTTCGCAGAAGAGGTACGGTTGTTTAAGATGTGAAGAATGTTTTGTATTGTGTTTTATTAGCTGAATAGAATTAGGGTAAAGGATGGGGTGTCCAAACTGCAGCCCGCGGACACACTGCAGCCAGCTGTCTAGTATTTTATTGCCCCGTAGCAAATCATGAAAATATAATTGAAGATGGAAAGCACAAGAATCTTAAAGTGCCTGTGACACAAAAATAGTATGTTTATTTCACATTACATGCGGTATTTTATGCTAATGGAAATTTTTTGAATCCCGCGCTACGAAAATGAGAGACTTCCGGCCACGGTCTTGGATTGAGGAACAAGGCGAATGTTACGTCAGCGGACTAATCATCTGCACAATACAACCTTTACTATCGTATGCAGAAGGACTGCAGATTCAGCTGGTTTTCCGGATTAATTAGTTGGGTTTTTTTGCGTCACGCCAGCCCAGTGTGCTGCAGGCTTTTGTTGCTACACCAGGGAAAGGCATGTGAGCCTTTTTGGACCCTTTTTTAGACGCTGTTCACCGCGAAATCCGGCAATCATGAGACCATTGGACGGATTACTAAGTAAGTAAGCAACTTGTTTTATGTTATGTCAAATACTGAGATCATAGCAAACGTTTTAATAAGTAGGTGGCTTGCATTTTGTGGGTGACAATGCTCTCTGTCCACCGAGAAGGCCACTCGGCCGACGACGGGCAGCTTGTTGCACACCATGTTTGCTGGCAGATGAGCCCCTGTGCTCAGGCAGACCCGGGGAGCCCCCCGCTCTCGTCTCTGGTTCATGATGGTGTCGAGACTTACACCCCCCCTCGGCCCTCTTCGCGTGCCCGCCTATAGAGCACTATCCTCGGCTTGAGCCCGGGGAGCCCCCCGCTCTCCTCTCTGGTTGTAAATTGTGTCGAGACTTCGACCTCCCTCGACCCTCTTCACGTGCCCACCTTGAGAGCTCTATACTCGGCTTGGGCTCAGGCAGCCACACGCTCTGACCTCAGCCGGTTTGTCCACCGAGAGTGCGCCATTTTTGGCGTTCATTCTCCTCTGCGTCCCCAGCGACGAGCACTACCTGCCTGCCGGGGCAGCAGCAGAACGACGAGCCGAAACTTGCTCGCCACTGGGGGCTGGCCAATCGGGGAAGACAATCAACCCCGCCGCTGTGTGTGACATGAGTCGGGGTAGTTTTGGGTGATTTTTCGTTTTTGAAAGGCAAGGAAAAGTCTTGGAAAAAGCCGCTCGGTTCGGGTTAGCATGTCGCCTAGCTCTCACGCCTCCTGTTTTGTTTACGTTCTTTTCTCCTTCTCTGAAGCCGGGGCAATGAAAAAAGCCGGACTAAATCCGGTGGCATAAAATACTGTTTGGGATGTTAAAGAAGTCGACAGTTTTGACCATTATGCAGTAATTCAAGCCTGTTGTACTGAATAAATGCATTTTTAATATGTCATATTCCATTTAGCACAAGACTGTTATTTATCATGACCATACCATTTATTTAGCAATTGGGGAAAAATACTAAGATAAAAAGAATATCCATTAAAAATATTGGTGTACAGAGATTAAAACAATGATGACATTTTGCTGCTCTCTGTCGCATTTTCCTCATTCTGAATCTTCCCCCTTGATGAGCTGAACTCTAAATCAGCTGAAATCGTTACTCTGCCGACATCATCACCCAGATGGAGGCACTACAGCGCTATAATAATAGGTGGGGCTAAACGGCAGATTAAAAGACTCATTTCTCGTCATCTGCACTCTGCCAAATTGTTGAATATAGTCGAATCGTCTCAAAATATGTTTTTAATTCACATAATACTACTAATTAAGATTTTTTTTAATCCTGTCAAAGGCACTTTAAATTCAGCCTACACTCTGTTGCACTTCTTATCTTTAACACTAGATGGAGCTAGTCACTTAAACAGTCCCTCTCCATAAGCTCATGACCTGACATGTTGAAATGAATGTAGGAAAGTGATGACAGTTGCTAATTTTTTTTTTTTTTAATGATCATAAATAGTTGATTGCCTAATATTGGGTAAAATGTTTTAAGGGTCAGAAAATAATACTTGTATAATAAAATTACTAAAAATAGTAACTTGCTCTAAAAAGGGTTCATGGTCTTCAGTGCCAACTTTTGAATAGCTGTCTACTGTGTTGCCCTCTGTCCTTGAAAGGGTTAAGTTTGGAAATGTACAAGTAAATTGAATTACATGCTTGGTCATGCACCAAATTGAACTCATAAGTCAATGAAATTCTAAAAAGGCTTCCTGACTTTGACCCTTTCAGACGCAGCCGTCGTCAGGATGTGAAGTACGGCAACCCCATCCGCCAATGCAGAGGCTACAACTCCAATGGTGAGTGCACACATAACTTTTCACATGCATTTACACTTGCCGAACTCATACAGAAGAATTATTTTTATCACAAATTACTCGTGTTTTCATTTTGTGTGAAATCAGGGTCTGTTTAGTAATGTACATCAGCCCAAATTGTCTTCTAAACCACTTTATGTATACTTTTTTTTTTTTAATACAAACTAGAGCGGAGGGACCTCAATTCACTACACATTCATGCAGTTTAACAAAACAGCAAACTCACCAAATAAGCCACTATATTGTGGACAGGAAAAAAATCCAAAGTTAGCCTTGGTGTGCCCATTGATGCGTTTCCAAAAGAATGATTTATTGACATGTTGGAAACGTTTGACCATTGGAATGTGCTTATAAGCCAGAAATATTTTGCCCAGATCGCCTCATCTGACCTGTACAACTTTAAATGAGAAATGTTTTGACAGAGAGAGAAATCAGTTATTTTTATTCTGCATTTTTTTGTTTTACAGCCAATAAGAATACTCTGGAGACAGTTCAGTATGGTGTGGAAGGAAGCACAACGTTCTTGGAGTGCCAGGCTAGGTCTCCCCATGTTTCTCTCAAGTGGCATCTTCAGAAAGAGAACAGCGACAGGAGAAAAGAGGTGATTAAAAAATATGTATCATAATTATTATTATTATTATTGGTTTGTGTCGGAAGGGTTAAATTGCACAAACCCTTGCTGTGGATGAAATTAATTTAGATAGGCAGTTAGGCACTATTACAGGGGTGAAAGTAGGCCGGAACGGTCCAGTACACCTTTCCGGAATGGTGCTTTGATCCCGAAAATATGACGGCAACTGTCAAACCTCCATGTTAAAAAAAAAAAAACTGTCAGGTTGCCACACACGCATCCCCAAGAAGAAAACGATCAACAGCAAGCCTTATATAAGTGCATGTGTTGCGTCATCCATTTCCACGAATATTTATTATTTATTCATTCATCGGAGTTCTCCCAGCATGTGTATTTGAGTCCGATGTGACAGTCAACTCGCATCAATGTGTGCATTCACGCAGCAAACCACCCTGCCTGGACTCCAGTTGTGTGTTCAATTGGTTGACATACTGGCATGTGATCAGCATGGATAGTTAGCTCTAATTGGTTAAAATGCACATGTTTCTGGGACAACAAACAAAAGAAAAAAGGACAAGCTTGTTGAATTAATGCGATAAAAAGGGCATTGCAATTTGCAACGGAAAATTGATCAGATCCTTAAGACAAAGGAAAGAGTTCAAGGGGCTTATTTTATTTTATTTATTCGCTCTGATGTGGTGGTTTAGAACATCGTCCATGTGAACTCTATAATGCCTGACTCCAGAAATATTTGACAGAATTTTTTTTTTTTTTTTTTTTTTGAAGCCCAATGTGGTCTTTAAACATAATATAATAAAAGATTTTAAACATTTTGTAAAAATGTGTTTGTATCATGAATGACCCATTAAGCATTACATGCAGTTCTTGTGGTAAAACAAATACACTAAAGTGAGATTGAACACAGTACGGTTTTAAACATACTTTTTTACTGCAATGAGGTCGAGAAATGTTTCAAATGTGATCCGTTTGGCAGTATGCAGTAATTAATGTGTACTTAAGACTTATTTTTGTTCATTTACTTATGTTAGGCTACTTATTTATTTCCTTATAATATAAAAAAAAAAGTCAATTTTTGCGTTATCTTCAAAATATATTCAATTTCACTGGGAATAACGTAAGTCATTTGTACTTATTTTTGTTAATAATTGTTACTTTTTCAAACAATATACTGTATAAGTCAATGTTTACATTATCTTCAATTTTAATGTACTGTACAACCTATGTTCTTAAGTTCAACCTATGTTCTTACCGTATAGGCCCGAATATAAGACGGCCCTGATTATAAGACGACCCCCTCTTTTTCAAGACTCAAGTTTGAAAAAAGACCATTGAACACCAAATTATTTTTTATACAGAAAATAATTACGGTACATTTGAAACAAATGATTATAACAATATATTTGAGAGAAAAAGCATGTTATTTTGCCCCATTCAAATCTTAATATCTGAACATTTAAATAAATAAACTGAAGTGCAATCCCATTCGTAAATGAATGGTTTCTGTTTTTTTAAGTAAATAAACCAATGTATTGTGATAAAACAACAAAATTGCAATAACTGCATTAACCATCAAAGTGAAGTCTAACTGTAACTGTAGTCTTGAAAAAAATCTGAATAAGGAAGACATTGCAATAAAATAATGCAAACTAGTTAAACTTGAGAGCAGCTGAGATCTGTCATAACAGAACATCGCTTCAATGATATCTGGCGCCATCTAGCATCGTGAATGGGTATAATGTCTGCGAATATAAGACGACCCAACACTTTTTTAGTTTTATTTCAATGCAAAAAAACACTGTCTTATATTCGGGCCAATACGGTAGTTAAAATTAAAGTTTTGCATTTAGATGTGAGCAAATGAGATAAAATAAAAATTGGGAGATTAGGAGGTTGTGGTTACTGTATGGTGTTTTCTTGACTGTTATTTTTCACATCATTGAAAAAATACAATTTTGAATGAAAATCAGTTTCTCGTGTATGCCTTGTTAAAGTAAGTGTAATGCAGTAGCCCACAGGTGTCAAACCGATTCCAGAAAGGGCCAAGTGGGTGCAGGTTTGCTTTCCAACCAATTAAGAGAGGACACCTTTTCACCAATTAGATCTTTTACATGTGTAATCAGTTAAACTTTGTCAGGTGCTGCTTGTTTCAGCAGGAAGTTCATTGGTTAAACTCTCTGCGTTGTATCAATTGGAACAAAATCCAGCACCCACTTGGCCCTTTCTGGAATCGGTTTGACACCTGTGCAGTAGCCTAAGTAAAGTAAGTAAAAGATGTTGTTTTATTGTGTGTTATAGGCATAACTGCCAAAAGCAGTTTTCTTTGCATATCTGTGGTTTTATTAGATTTGTTCGAGAGTTTAGAGGACGCTCGCCGTTGGCATTAGCCTAATGCGAACGCCAATGCTATGCTAATGCTACGAGTTACATTTAGTGTGTGATGGTATCTCAGCACAGACCTTTAAAGGCTAAAGCAAAATTAAATATTCTCTCTGGCCAAGAAAACAAATCTTACTGTGTAGGAGTGGGAACCTCTTGGTACCTCACGATACGATATGCAATACAAAGCTCACGATAACGATGATCTGATGATATAGCGATACAACGCTTTTCGGTAAATTGGTTGGGAAATCATTCTAGGATATTCTACAAAAACTAATAAACAAAAAGACAAGCTTCTGCTGTGAATTGGAATGAGTTTATCACTAGTAGACGTCCAATCCATTTGAACTGGGAGGGTGGCATCAAATGAACATTTGTTCATTCGCTGCCATCCCTCCCACTTCAAACGGATTAAATGTCTATGCCTATGCCAATGCCAGGCAATGAGTAATTTTGGGCCATTTAAGGTCATTTACCTGTTGATTTTCAGTTACTTCCTTTTGGGGTATTTTATGGGTCACTTGCCGTTTATTTTGCGTTACAGAACAGGAAGTGACCTAGGATTCACCCAACTGAATAGGCAGTGAATCAAACTCAACAGGAACTGACCTAAAATGAAAAGCAAGTGACCTGTAAATGCCCCGAAAATCAGACCGTATGACTGTGAATGCTCTGGTTTTGAATGAACGAACGTTCCCAGTCTAAATGGATTTGGCGTCGAGCACCATCAATGGCAGCCTTTTTTTTTTTTTTTTTTTTAATTGACACCTTTTTAAAATGATATCTCGATTTCGTGAAAGGAGCATATAGATAACCTTTTGGGATACAAAGTATCACGATATATCACCATATCGATATTTTGTCACACCCCTACAGTGTTGGGAGTAACGCCGTTATAAATAACGCCGTTACGTAACGGCGTTATTTTTTCAGTTACGGGATAATCTAACTAATTACTTTTTCCGCCGTTACAACGCCGTTACCATTACTGACGGTCAAAAGCTGTGCGTTACTTACTCTGAATTAATTGAAGAAACTACCAGCCGTGTCGAGTCGACTCTCTGCTCTGTTGATTTGTCATCCAAGACTTGGGGTGCGTTCAGGTTCGAGAACAGCGCACGTACTTCTGACTCCAAGCTGTTTGTCCCTGCTCATTCAATTAGACAATGCTTTCCAAAGTTTGGTAACGTTTCCGTTTGCTACACCTGATGCTAGCCTCGTTCCCATCTCCCACTGTCAGCCATCAATAATTCTGCTTCCATCTTGAGGACGGCAGACGCTTTGAAGGTGACGTGAATTGTCGGGAAACTAGCCTACCTGAATGCAGCCCCTCGAGAGATGCGATGGAAGTGATTGTGATTGGCTGAGGGTTAGAGTCATGTGTCGTGGTAAGCCAATCAGAGCCGATGAGTTCACAAGCAAACCGGAACAGCGCGTGCGGCAAACACACACGCAAAACAGATGCACATTGTCGGGATGGCAGAGCAGTCAGAAGGAAAATTGTCCATTAAGAGGTGGAGATATAGACACTATTTCAAGTTTGTCGAAATTAAAGGAAAGAACCTGCATGTAATGTGTAATTTATGTCCCGGGGCAAAGCTTTTGTCGACATCTGTGGTAAGCAGTTCAAATCTGCTGAAGCACCTAACAACTTAACTACCTGTCTGTTCTTCTCTATTCCACTGACTCGAATACTGCTCAGAAAATTTCAAATTCTTTGACATAAAACAAGTTCTTTTACCTAACCAGTTAACTACCTGTCTGTTCTTCTCTATTCCACTGACTCGAATACTGCTCAGAAAATTTCAAATTCTTTGACATACAACAAGTTCTTTTTAAAGTAACGGAAATAGTTACTTTCCCTGGTAACTAGTTAATCTCACTATAGAGTAATTCAGTTATTAACTCAGTTACTTTTTGGAAGAAGTAGTGAGTAATGTAACTAATTACTTTTTTAAAGTAACGTGCCCAACACTGCACCCCTATTACCGTGTGTGCCAGCCTGCATGGAGACTGGAGATAACACACTGGTGAGTCGGGAAGGGGGTGGCGCAGCATGTTACGAGTGACACAACCAGACACTGCTACGTTGCAGGCTAACTACATATAAAATGTCACACATTGTGGACATGTGACGGAATCGATAGTGCATTTTTTGTCGTTGTAGTCTCATCAGATGAAAACGGGCATTTGTCTTGTTGTGTTTTAGTCCCACAAAAAACATTTTTAGCTCGTTATCGTCTTGTCATCATCATGAAAAAAAAGCGTTCGTTGACGAAATATTTTCATTATCGTCATCGTTGACGAAAACAACACTGGTATGACATTTGCTTTAAAAAAAAAAATTTTTTTTAATACAGTGTTTAATCGAGAATCCTGAGTGTTCAAATGAATCTTCACTTCTTTTGACTCCCACCAGATTCGCTCCGAAGGCCGCATCCTGAAGACAGACCAGGGCCTCCTAATCCGCTCCTTGCAACCATCGGACAATGGTATTTACCAGTGCACGTCAACGGAGAAGAACTTCAAACACACGTTGGTCAAGCTGCAGCTGGTGGTGCTGTCCAGCCGCACCGTCAACAACGTCCTGGTGGAAACGGGTGCACCCTCTCTGGCCCTTGCCCCGCTGCAGTCCAGCGCCTGGACGCCGAGCGCCGGCCAGTACAAAGACCTGCTGACCATCCTGAGCCAACCTGAGATGGGCTTGATCAACCAATACTGCCAGGACTACTGGCAGCTGGGGGACGGCGGAGGCGGCATTGGAGACGGCAAAGCCAAGAGTCTGAAGGAGCTGAAGGAACAAAAGAAGCCGCGCAACCGTCGGCATCGCGATGACGAGACGAGCCCCGCGGAGACATGAGGAACCGGAAGCGACCCTCCGAGAGTCTACCACACCCTTAACGCTACACTTTCCCTCCAATGTTGAGGAGCGACTCTTAACGGACGCAATACAGCAGAAAAGACCAAAACTCTTGGATGAAACACACCATATTTATTGTAGGTTGTAAAAAGTAATTCTTTGTACCTATCTAGAGAAAAACATGTTTTTTTGTGAATAGGTTGCTGTTGTTGTTATTCTAATGTTCTGGTTACTGTTACTGACTGTGTATTATGTTGAGGATGTCTTCTTTTATGTTTGGTGTTTTGGGAGCATCCGCGCATGGACGAGGACTGAAAAGTGGAACTTGGACTAGAAAGCTGTTAAAAAGCAGCGCAAAATAGCAGTTTCAGGACCACGCAAACGCCCACAGACTTGCTTTTATGTTCAAACCCCTGACCAGGTTTTTGGGAATCATCCTGATGGTGCCTGATAAACTGGCTACACACGTACTAATCTTTAAAATGCAATAGAAAAATATGGCAAGTTTACTCTCACTTCTAGTTTAAAGTATATGCAGCTCCAGACAAATACATTGAGAGACCATTGCAAAAGTATTCGTTTGTACTACCAAATCTACATTGAAATGCAAGGAATCTGTTTTTGTTATTTTTTTTCTACCCTCTATATGAGCTCTCCAAGTGCCACCATCATGAAAATACAGTAGTATAATAGGACTAAATGTATATAATATTGTAAAACCACTATATTTTACACTGTTCGAACATTTTAATATTGGCATAAAAATGAAAATTATCCCAGTACTATATACGTATATTATAATATTGCACCAAAACCAATGACAAACTGTTAAACTCCTGTAAAATGAATGTATAGATTTGTGTAAGAGACTGAAAACCTAACTGTGGAGCTACATTGTTCAATTTTAAATGCAAATGTAACATTAGCGATGGAGCTGTGCATTAGCGTTAGCCCCTAGCTTGAATGCGGATTTTAGGGAAGAGGCGAGCTTGGCAACAGTCATTAAAAATAAAATGGAGGGTACAGGATATGCAAGAGATAGGTTTTCCTTCTGTGCTTCAAATGAGCAATATTTCAAGCTAGTTTACACGGCCGAGAGTCGGCGCAAACTGTCCGTACTCAGTGTATGACAAAAGTTAGTACACCCCTCGCAACCCTGCAGATATTTAGGTATATCTTTTCATGGGACAACACTGACAAAATGACACTTTGACACAATGAAAAGTAGTCTGTTTGAAGCTTATGTAATAGAGTTGATTTATTTTCCCCTCAAAATATAGCCATTAATATTTAAACCCTCGGCAACAAAAGTCAGTACAGCCCTTAGAAACTACATCCTTAAATGTCCAAATTGAGTACTGCTTGTAATTGTCCCTCCAAAATCTCAAAATTATTCAATTACTATATACATTATTATATTGCACCAAAAACATGACAAACTATTAAACTCCTGTAAAATGAGTGTATAGATTTGTGTAAGAGACTGAAAACCTAACTGTGGAGCTACATTGTTCAATTTTAAATGCAATGTATTGTACTTATGCGTTAACTCAGTGATCCCCAACCACAGGGCCGCAGACCGGTACTGGTCAGTGGCACATTTGCTACCAGGCCGCAGAGAAATAATGAATAATTTTTTAACGACCGCAATCTGGCCTGTGACTGTGGCCTTGACGCATCAACATCCCTGTCTACTCTATACACCAGGGGTGGGCAAACCGGTCCTCAAGGGCCGTATTGGGTTCTGGTCTTTGTTCCAACTGATCCAGCACAGACAGTTTAACCAATGAGGTTTCTGCTAAAACAAGAAGCGCCTGACTGCGATCAACTGATTGCACTTGTAAGACACCAGATTGGTGAAAAGGTTTCCCCTTGATGGGTTGGAATGGAAATCCGCACCCACTGTGGTCCTTTTTGGAATACTTTGCCCACCCCTGCTCTAGACTAATCCGAGTAAAACTTTGTGTAGGTCGCCATCTACTGGTTGGCCGCAATTACCGGTGTGTTTGCACACCCATAGCAGCCCAGCGCCAGTCAATGTAAACAGTAACTTTAGCTGCTGTAGGTGCATGCCGTGAGCGGCGATGTCTTTGGACAGCTTTTTTATGGGGAAAAGGCCACCTGCTGAGCAAGAAGAGGAGCCCACAACCAAGTCCATTCTGCATAATATGTGGCTAAAAGCTAAAAAACAAGGCAACAAAAGCAAATGCAGTGAACGCATCATACCTCATGGCGAACCGTATTGCTAAAGCCAAAAAAAACTCATTATGCTTGCGACCACGGATATTTTCCGTTAAGTTTTAGGAGAGGCCTCTAAAAAAATAAAATAAAATAAAGGTTGATGAAGCGCATGGTGAGTGACATTTTCCCTGCGCTTAATATTAATTTTAAGCCCTGTCACGTTATTTTATATTTACTGTCATTTTCTGCCACACATTGCCGGTCTGTGAAAAAAAGGCCCACATTACACCGATCTGTGGTGCAAAAAAGGTTGGGGACCATTGAGCTAACTCATTAAATGCCATTGGCCACGTTCCAAAAGTGGCACCATCGGAATCACCGGAATGACGACATAAGTACAACAAGCTAATGGCTCGCCCCTACAAATTTGCTTTGGTCAGTTTGGCATTTTATCCCAAAGGAGTCATTTGTAACATTAAATACAACACAATAAACCAAAGAATATCAGTGGTCTCTGATAGTTTTCTACTGGCGGATTAACTACAACATTACTGCATATATGATATCCTGAAATTACTGTTTAGTTTTCGTGTACCACCTCTAAGAGTTAAAATGTCCTCATCTGACCACCCTTGTGAAAAGTTTCTGGAAGCTACACAGCAACAAGCAGCACTGATGCCAAACTCCATCTTGCTATTCAGTTTTGTTGTTGTTGTTGATATTAATTACCATGCAGGTCTCTTGTTGTTTTCTGGAACTGCATATAGCGTCGTGAACCAACAATACTGTAGTGAATTAACAACACCTATAAGAATTTGTAATAAGTACTGCAATATTGAACTGGTTTAACATTCAAGACAGCTGATCAAGATTGCGTTCTAAGTGGGGGGGAAAGCATTCGTGAAAACCTCTGATGTTGGATAATTAGGCATGATATACGGGTCTTAGCTGACTAAAATTGGGAAATTCTTAGATTTGGCCTGATTATTGTGATGTGTGTGTGTAACCTGCTTTTATTAATGTTTCATCTTGATGTTGTACCCTAAACATCGTGTTCTTATTGTACTGGCAGTGAACAAGCAGATTTTAGGAACACGATAGTGAGATTCTCATCTACAAAATGCAGATTCCAGCAGGCAGCTATTCTTAAATGAGTCTGTCATTTATTTGAAAGAAAAAAAAAAGGAAAAAAAAACATGTTACCCAACAAAAAGAAAAGAGACCTCTTTAAACCGATAAACTTGCAATAGGAATGCCCCTTAAATAAAGGTGGTGTTACAAGGTGAATTTTTTTATCCTACCGAGAAATTTGGGAAATTTTAAGCTATCGACATTTGCAGGAAGAGGTCATAAGATTTGATGTGGTGCATGATATCTTGGAGAAAGTCTTCCTAAAAGCATGGGAGGTGTTAAAGCCGCAAATTCCACGTTGGTTTGTTTTCTGTACTGCAGTTTGAATGGCCAGGTGTCCCATCACTTTTGTCTATTTTACATGCACACAAGTACAATTTTGCATTCCTGCCGTTTTCACGCTTGGGTTTCATCAAGACCAGGTGGAAGGAAAAGGATTAGTTAGGGCTAGTGACAGTAAAAAAAAAAAAAAAGTCACAAGGAAGATTCTCACTTTTAAAGTGAAGATTCTGACATCTGACTTTCACAATTCTGTCTTTAAAGTCAAAATTCTCACTTGAAAGTCAGAATTCTGCCTTCATTCTCAAAAAGTCTGAATTTTAAGTCAGAGTTCTGACAATTCTCAGAATTTTGATTTCAAAGTGAAAAGTATGACAAACCGTTTTGGGTATGTTTTTTTTTTTGTTTTTATTAGTTTTCTTGAATTATACCATTAATATGATTCATTCATTGAGGGGGGGCGGAAGTGTTTATAGACCAGGTACATCCACAAGCAATTTTGGCAGGGCGTCTTTCCGTGGTGCATGGCATGTACAGTGTAAGTATATTAAAGTGTTTGTCTAAAAAAAGCATTTGTTCCTTTGGATGTCGGTGAATGTCTTTCTATTTGTGGGAATATAGAAGTAATATCTAAGAATAAAAATAAATATGGGCTACACTTTTTTTAAAGAGGCGATCACAGTCCAGATTGTACTTATATTTGAAATTTTATTTCCTGTGTTTTGCAGACTTCCCTTGGGTCATTGGTGCAAAGTAATGACTGATACGCTTGTTATAATGACTTGTAAAAATAATAATAACTTCTTCCCCATCAATGTTGCTGACTAATAAATAAAAGCTCTATATTTTATAATAACAACTGGAACTTTCTTGTCCTTGCCCTTTAGTTTTGGAAGGGGGATTTGGGGCTTTAAATTAGGATGAAAAGGTGTGAATGTTCGTTTATTCATCTCCACCACAGTCTCCCCGGTTTACCAGTCTGCCCATCACTATCAATGGCATACAATTAGTTAAATACAGTACTATGGAAATAAATGAGCTTTAGAGTATTACTTGGGGCGGTGCCCAGTGTGTATTTCTGTTTTTATTCTTTTAAATTAATGTAGTTTATATCAACATTGTATTAATTTATAATTGCATGTATGATTAAAAAAATACAGTAATGATCATTAATTTAAAACAAAAAATTCATATAATAGTCATTACTACTATGTATGTTTTTATCAATGACAAAAAATGGTCACTTGCTCCATAAAGAATTAAAGCAATACTTAATACCTTAATAATAACTTTTCAACCTTCATTAAACATCAACTTACAAGTAATTTTACTTGCATTAAGCAAGTAATCAACTTCAAGGAGGAGGGTGGTAAGAATACTGCCACACAAAAAAACTACAAATGTGCTGCCTGCTTTACGGAATATGTCACTTCCCCCGTTCCTCAGTCCTTAAATTGTCTTATCATATTGTTTAGCCACACTTAGGCTAGGTTCATACTGCAGGTCTTAATGCACAAATCCGATTTTTCTGTGTTTTCCCGACTCAAATCAGGCATTAACTTGACAGTCTAATCAACACAGGTAGCATAAAAGTGGACCATTTCGAATACAATCTAGGTCACTTTTAGTATATGATTAACATCAGATCTTGGCCACATTTTTCCAGATTGTGACAGCAGTCTGAACTGTCAAGTCCCCCAAATCGGAATTCATGCAGCAATTACGTCAGCAAGTAGCGAGAGAGACAGGGCGAACATTAGCGATGGAGCTGTGCATTAGCGTTAGCGCCTAGCTTGAACGCAGATTTTAGGGAAGAAGCGAGCTTGGCAACAGTCATAAAAAATGAAATGGAGGGGGCAGGATAAGCCTGAGGGTTTTCCTTCTGTGCGCCAAATGAGCAATATTTCAAGATTGCTTACACAGCCAAGATTTTGAGCAAACTGTCTGTATACAGTGTATCACAAAAGTGAGTACACCCTTCGCATTTCTGCAGATATTTAAGTATATCTTCTCATGGGACAACACTGACAAAATGACACTTTGACACAATGAAAAGTAGTCTGTGTGCAGCTTATATATTAGAGTTAATTTATTTTCCCCTCGAAATAACTCAAATATAGCCATTAATATCAAACCCCTGGCAACAAAAGTGAGTACACCCCTTAGAAATGACATCCCTGAATGTTCAAATTGAGTAATGCTTGTCATTTTCCCTCCAAAATGTCATGTGACTCGTTAGTGTTACTAGGTCCAGGTGTGCATAGGGAGCAGGTGTGTTCAAATTTGTAGTGCAGCTCTCACGCTGGTCACTGAAAGTTCCAAAATGGCACCACATGGCAAAGAACTCTCTGAGGATCTTAAAAGACGTGTTGTTGCGCTACATGAAGATGGCCAAGGCTACAAGAAGATTGCCAACACACTGAAACTGAGCAGCAGCTCAGTGGCTAAGATCATCCAGCATTTTAAAAGCCTTTAGGGTTTCATACAATGGCTCAGCCTCCCAATTACAGTTTAAGGGTATTTTTTGTTAGGGCTTCAATCATAAGAGATTTATTAAGAAAGTGAATATTTTACACATCCACCCATCCCTTATCTACCGCTTAATCCAGGGTCGGGTCGCATGGGCAGCAGCTTTAGTAGGGAAACCCAGACTTCTCGCTCCCCGCCCTCTTCAACCAGTTCCTCCGGTGGGATTCCAAGGCGTTCCCAGGCCAGCTGAGAGACATAGTCTCTCTAGTGTGTCCTCGGTCGTCCCTGGGGTTTCCCACCGGTGGGACATGCCTACAAACCCTCTCCAGGGAGGCGTCCAGAAGGCATCTGAACCAGATGTCCGAGCCACCTCAGCTGACTCCTCTCACGCGGAGGAGTAGCGGCTCCACCCTGAGTCCCTCCTGGATGACGGAGCTTCTCACCCCATCTTTGAGAGAGTCTGGACATCCGCGAAGGAAACTCATTTCGGCCGTTTGTATCCAGGATCTTGTTGTTTTGGTCACGACCCACAGTTCGTGACCATACGCGAGGGTAGGAACTTAGATCGACTCATAAATCGAGAGCTTCAACTTTTGGATCAGCTCCTTCTTCACTACAATGGACCAGTACAGAGTCAGAATCACTGCAGACGCTGCACCAATCCACCTGTCGATCTCCCTCATGCCCTCACTTGGGGCAGGATCTCTTCCCCGACCCAGAGAGGGCACACCACCCTTTTCCGACCGCGGACCAAGGTCTCGGATTTAGAGGTACTGATCTTCATCCCAACCGCATCACACTCGGCTATGAACTGCTCCAGTAAGAGTTGAAGATCACAACTCCATGAAACCAACAGCACCACATCATCAGCAAAAAGCAATGCTGAGGCCACCAAACCGGACCCCCTTAACGCTTCAGCTGCGCCTGTCCATAAAAGTTATGAACAGAATCATTGACAAAGAGCAACCTTGGCAGAGTCCAACCTTCACTGGGAATGAATCCGATTTACTGCCGGCAATGCGGACCAAGCTCTGACACCGGTCATACAGGAACCAAACAGCCCTTACCAGGGGGCTCAGTACCCCGTACTCCCAGGAACCCCCCCACAGGATTCCCCGAAGAGTACGGTGGAACACCTTCTCCAAATCCACAAAAGATATGAAGACCGGTGGGGCGAACTTCTTAATGCGTGTATTTCACACTTTTAAAAAAATAAAAACATGGATAACATTGTACGAGTGCGATTCACTTTCACTGGCACACACTAAATGCAGCCATTTATAATTGAAAGTGAGTAGATTAGGATACTTAACCAGACTCAGATTAGGGTCAATGAGATCTGTGGGGTGAACCCACAAAGCTCTTTAGTCACTTCACACTCCATACAAACATTCTATTAATAGTAATTGTTATTTATAATTGCTCTTTATTTATATGAGCGCCATTTTTTGTTGAAGCTGTTAAAGGTTCAGGGTAATACAAATTTAAAAATAATAATTAAAAAACACAAAAACAATATGATGAAATGTGAATCATTTTCAAACTATAGTCAATTGAATACACTACAAAGACAATATATATAATGTTTAAAGTCATGAATAATATTTCCATGATTAGGAATTGTTACAAATATTCACAATTCAGTCCTGCAGCCAGTTCAATAAAAACTGGGTGAGGGGTAGTGTGTTCAGTCACTCCTTTTATCAACACTCAGTAAGTGTTTAGGAAGTGAGATTTGAGGTTTTAAAAATTGTAGTTTGAAACTAAAGTTAGCATTTATGATGAAGGTTTAAAACCAGGGTATCGGTTTCAAGTTAAGGTTCCAAAGTGGATGTTAGGTCATTAACTCATTGACTGTCTTTGACAACAACAGATTTCCTAATGCATTTAAACTGGGAGGAATAGCTGTGAATGCTCATGTTTCAGAGCCTTTGAAGGCGCTAGACGTCCAATCCATTTTGACTATCAGAGGCTGGCAGCGATCCTCCCAACCAACAGGGGTGAAAGTGGGCCAGAACGGTCAGGAACGCAGTTCCTGTATAAGATTCAGGGCAGGAACGCAGTTCCGGTATAAGATTCAGAGCCGGAATGCTGTTCCGGTACACGGGGCTTGGACTCCAAAAATATGACGGCAACTGTCAGAATGTTATGTGAAAAAAAAAAATGCTAAACTGCCACACATGCATTTCATCTCCAAGAAGAAAACAATCTACCAACATCAGATTTACATACACAAGTGTTAACAACAAGCATAATAAAGTGCTTGTGTAGCGTAATCCGTTTCCACCGCATTATTTTATTCCACGGACGGCATGGAGGTTTCCCTAGCTGCTGCAGTTATCAGAGTCTGACGATGATGAGTCACGTCAATGCGCGAATGCACGCGGCAATTGGCTAACATACTGACGTGATCGGCAGAGATAGTTAGCTCTGATTGGTTCAAATCTGCATGATTTCTGGAACAGCAACAAAAGAAAAGTTTGTTGTATTGATGCGACAAAAAAAGGGCAATGCAACAGACAATGGGTCAAATCTTTAAGAGCAAGGAAAGAGTTGAGGAGACTTATTTATCATATTTTGTTTTATTTGCTCTGATGGGGAGGTTCAGAACATCTTAGCTGTCAATGTGTACTTTGGACTTATATTTGTTCATTTATGTTAGGCTACTTATTCATTTCCTTAAGTGAATGTTTGCGCGATCTTCAAAATATATTCCATTTCACACTGCATAATATGTCATCTGTATTTTTCTGAATGTATGTTAGTTATATCTTTATTATTAAAAAAAATTTTAAAAAAGCAAAAGTAAGTGTTTACATTGACTTCAATTTTAATATGCATCATATGTTCTTAAAGTAGTTATATAATTGACATTTGGCATTTAGTATGTGAGGAAATGAAGGAAAATAAAAATTAGGAGATGGAGGTTGGGGTTATTGCTGTTTTTGTTAACTTTTATTTTGCAAATCATTGAAAAAATACAATTTTGAATGAAAATCAGTTTTTGTATGTGTATAGAAATAACTGTGCCAAAACAGTTTTCTTTGCATTTCAGTAGTTTTAGGTTTTACCTCCTGCCCCTCCCATAAAAAAAATAATAATAATAAATTAATAAATAAACAAAATTTCTGGCTCCGTGGCGACCTTCACGTCGGGGACTTCCTGCAAGAAATTCTATCCACTTTCACCCCGGCTACAAGTTAAGGAATTAAGGGTTTCAAAACCGACTTTCAAGTGTTTAGTTGTTTAACAACGTCCTAGGTTCCAAATTAAGGCATCGAGCATAGTCTGAAACTGCAATTTGGGGTTAAATTCAGAGTTAAGGTTTCAAACAAGGGTTGGAGTTTGAAATTAAGTTTTGATGCAAAGGTTAAAGTCTTAGACAACGGTTCAAAGCTAACATTTGGGATTTTAGGACTCATGCAAGTGAATGTCTGAAGCTTCACAGCAGATAAGTACTTGAGCCGATGTAGATCTTCCGCTGAGCGCAGCAAAGTCCCCCTCAAGGCTCTCCGTCTGATTCACCTACGGACCCTCAACCTTGCATCCTCCAACCCTCAACCACTCCTGTCCTTGCATCCCATTGGTCGGCCTCCTCGTCAGGTGGGCTGCGAGGACGCCCGCAATCCCCTCCTAAGTCGAAGGGAAAATACTCCCAAAGTTGTTTAGCAGCGCAGCATCAGACCAGAGGGCTGGTCTGCTTCTCGGTTGTTCTTCAGAGCACTTTTGGCTTTGGCAGACGGGCCCGAGCCGGGACCAGCAACATGGGGGCGGGAGCGAGTGCCGAAGAGAAGCGCTCCAGGGAGCTGGAGAAAAAGCTGAAGGAGGATGCAGACAAAGATGCCAGGACCGTCAAGCTGCTGCTATTAGGTAACATCAAGTTGATAGTAGACATCTGAGGCCACAAAGTGGAGGACCAGTTACAGCATTTGCTGTAAATTTAGATGATGAATTAAAAAGTGATTTCAAAAGCAATGACTATGTGGAAATATCCATGAATGAATTTTTTCTCAAACAATCAAACTGATATTGTAATTTTAGTGGAATCTATGTTATCATGTCAGATATATTATTAAATGAAATGAAAATTCTTAAAAAGTATCATCATATTATCAAGATGGGTTTCCATACCCACGAGTATAATGTAAAACATGTACATTGCATTTTGCTGGTCAGAATTAATAAAATATAGCAAAAGGGTAAAGGGAAAATATCGAGTTAAAATATTTTATGTAGTGCAATTAAGTTCTGTCTGGAAAATTGAGAAATTACTTCTACAGGGGGATATGTTGCTTTGTATGGTTAATTTTAACAAAAAAGGGTGATGTGTGCGTGAATGGTTGTGTGTCTCCTTGTGCCCTGCGATTGGCTGGCAACCAATTCAGGGTGTCCCCTGCCTACTGCCCGAAGTTAGCTGGGATAGGCTCTAGCACCTCCGCGACCCTCGTGAGGAATAAGCGGCATGGAAAATGAATGAATGAATGAATGAATGAATGAATAAAATAATACAGTATATAACTTTAAAAAAAACAATTAAGGAAAGTTAGTGGGGAAAAATGCAATCTAAATTGTGAGATAAGTAAAAGCATTCTGCATTTTATTTTTGATGACATGAAAAAAACAAATTTTTGGACCTTGTAATCAAATTTCCAAGAATTGTTATCTGTATATTTAAAAAATGAATTACATAGACCATTTAAAATGTATTTAAGTGTTCAAGTGACCAAAATGTTTTTTTTTTTTGTTTGTTTTTTTTGCACAATAATGCCAATATAGCCATTTTTTCCAGCTAAATCATCTTATTTATATTTTGTATTTGAAATATTTTTTGTTGCAATATTTTTGTTAAAGAAATATAAATGTCGCATAACAAGGAATCCTTCCATTGTATGACAGTTTGTGTGATCATCATGAAAATGTAGGTCACGGACTCAAGGAGGATGTTTGTCCTGACATCAGCTTTGCAGCAGATTAGATGTTCTATAAGAGGCATTAAGAACCATTGGCACCCTCCATATGAATGCAATGAGCTCATCATTATTCCTAGAGATTTATTATTAAAAGTAAAATGATCATGTCCTTTTTCTGTTTCCATAAATGATGTTTTCCCTATGTCGTGCAGGTGCTGGTGAATCAGGAAAAAGCACAATTGTCAAACAGATGAAGTAAGGACTTTTCATTCATTCATTCTTTTAGGGGTCTCAAAGATGAGCCAAATCCCAAATATTCACTCAGTTGTAAGTCATTGGCAGGAAAAAAAAACCTTCTGACACCAGTTTTACTATTGGACAAAAATTTGGGTAGTCATGTTTATTCCAACATGATTCAAGATAAGATCTCATAATGGAACAGGAGCTTGACCATTTGTATTATTGAAGCATACCAAGATTTCGCTTGTTAATTGTCCTATCCCTTCTTGTTACTTGTCAGAATTATTCATCAAGATGGCTACTCACTTGAAGAGTGTCTAGAGTTCATCAGTATCATTTACAGCAACACTCTGCAGTCTATCATGGCCATCGTGAAAGCCATGAGTACGTTTGGCATCAACTATGGCCACCCCGATCAGCAGGTGGGAGAAAACTGCGGCGCATCACACTGTGAGCATACTCCATTACATTTACGCAATTGGTTCTGTTTATTTCAGGATGACGCCAGGAAATTGATGCATCTGGCAGATACTATTGAGGAGGGAACCATGCCCAAGGAGCTGTCCGATATTATCCTGCGCCTGTGGAAGGACTCGGGCATCCAGGCGAGTTTTGACCGGGCATCTGAGTACCAGCTGAATGACTCAGCTGGATAGTAAGTACACCAAGTTCTGACACTAAAGTGAAATTTATGCAAAATAAGGGGAAAAAAACAATTCATGTTCTGTTCTGTTTTTTCTCTTAGCTATTTGAACGACTTGGAGCGTCTGATCCAACCAGGGTATGTGCCCACTGAGCAAGATGTGTTGCGATCCAGGGTGAAAACCACCGGTATCATCGAAACCCAGTTTTCCTTCAAGGATCTTAATTTCAGGTGAGCTGAAGGAACATTCAAAACAAAGTAATTCTGAGATTTAGAACTTTCTCTCATCTGAAGACAAGTACCTTCTCTCAAGAATAGAACCTTCTCTAGTAACAGCACTTTTATTTCAAAACCAAAAACTCCAAGAACTGAAACCTTTTTTGAGGACTAAAACATTCTCTAAAGACTTTAATTTATAAATTTACAATCTGAACAACAATCTTCTCTCATTTTTTCTGAGAACTTGAACCTTCATTCGACACAGGAAACATTCACTCTACAATTGAACCCACTATCTGGGCATTTAGCCTCTCTCCTTAATAAAACCTGACCTAAAGACTAGAATCTTCATATTTGAAGGTACTTTTGGGACATGACCTCTGAGGAAGAGCACTCTCACTTGAGACTATAATTTTGTCCCAATACAAAAACCTAAAATTAAGACATTCATTCAGAATGAGAACTCTGTTATGGAATAGTACCTTCTGTAAGCTTACCTAAATCATTTGCTTATAGAAAAACCTTTGCTAAGAGCTAGAACCTCCATCTGTGTTCCCTTTTCTGTGCTTCTTTTTCCTACACCGGGGTTATGAGTTTTTTCTCGTCCACTACTGAGGTTGGATCAGGGAATGTTGTTCTCTGTCAACTGTTGGCCTGTGAAGGCCCTCGAGACCTTTTGTGGTGAAGGACCACATGGAAATAAACCTGACTTAGGTCTTTGGTCACAACAAGTATTGTTTTTACATCTCGGTTTGTTGGCCTCAATGTAGAATGTTCGATGTGGGCGGTCAGAGATCAGAGAGAAAGAAGTGGATCCACTGTTTCGAAGGGGTCACCTGCATCATCTTTATCGCCGCTTTGAGCGCCTACGACATGGTGCTGGTGGAGGATGACGAAGTGGTAAGACGCTTGCACATTGCACTTTTTTAAAGCAGGGAACACGTGACAATTTTTGACATCTTGAATATTATTAAAAATGGGTGCAACCTCAGAAAGAGGAAACAATTAGCAAAAGTGCTTCCTTCTGTAGTGTGAGGTCAAAGCCAGGCACTGTGCAGCGCTTGGACCTCTTATGATGCGATCTATTTTCTGCACAGAATCGAATGCACGAAAGCCTGCACTTGTTCAACAGCATCTGCAACCATCGCTACTTCGCCACCACCTCTATTGTCCTTTTCTTGAACAAGAAAGACGTGTTCCTGGAGAAGATCAAGAAGGCTCACCTCAGCATGTGCTTCCCCGACTACGATGGTGAGGACTTGGCAAAATACAAATACTGAATTGTAGAGTCTGTACTGTACTGCGTTTTCGTTTTACACATATACCGTGGGGCAAATAAGTATTTAGTCAACCACCAATTGTGCAAGTTCTCCTACTTTAAAAGATTAGAGAGGCCTGTAATTGTCAACATGGGTATAACTCAACCATGAAAGACAAAATGTGGAAAAAAAAAAAAACTCACATTGTTTGATTTTTAAAGAATTTATTTCCAAATTAGAGTGGAAAATAAGTATTTGGTCACCTACAAACAAGCAAGATTTCTGGCTTTCAAAGAGATCTAACTTCTTCTAACGAGGTCTAACGAGGCTCCACTCGTTACCTGTGTTAATGGCACCTGTTTTAACTCATTATCGGTATAAAAGACACCTGTCCACAACCTCAGTCAGTCACACTCCAAACTCCACTATGCCCAAGACCAAAGAGCTGTCGAAGGACACCAGAGACAAAATTGTAGACCTGCACCAGGCTGGGAAGACTGAATCTGCAATAGGTAAAACGCTTGGTGTAAAGAAATCAACTGTGGGAGCAATTATTAGAAAATGGAAGACATACAAGACCACTGATAATCTCCCTTGATCTGGGGCTCCATGCAAGATCTCACCCCGGGGTGTCAAAATGATAACAAGAACAGTGAGCAAAAATCCCAGAACCACACGATGGGACCTAGTGAATGACCTACAGAGAGCTACTAGGCTACTATGAGTAACACAATGCGCCGCCAGGGACTCAAATCCTGCACTGCCAGACGTGTACCCCTGCTGAAGAAAGTTCACGTCCAGGCCTGTCTGATGTTCGCTAGAGAGCATTTGGATGATCTAGAAGAGGACTGGGAGAATGTGTTATGGTCAGATGAAACCAAAATAGAACTTTTTGGTAGAAACACGGGTTCTCGTGTTTGGAGGAGAAAGAACATTGAATTCCATCTGAAGAACACCATACCCACTGTGAAGCATGGAGGTGGAAACATCATGCTTTGGGGCTGTTTTTCTGCAAAGGGACCAGGACGACTGATCTGTGTAAAGGAAAGAATGAATGGGGCTTTCATCAGCAAGGGCACTGAAGATGAGACGTGGCTGGGTCTTTCAGCATGACAATGATCCCAAACACACACCAGTGCAACAAAGGAGTGGCTTCATAAGAAGCATTTCAAGGTCCTGGAGTGGCTTAGCCAGTCTCCAGATCTCAACCCCATAGAAAATCTGTGGAGGGAGTTGAAAGTCCGTGTTGCCCAACGACAGCCCCAAAACATCACTGCTCTAGAGGAGATCTGCATGGAGGAATGGGCCAAAATACGAGCAACAGTGTGTGAAAAGCTTGTGAAGAGTTACAGAAAACGTTTGGCCTCCGTTATTGCCAAAAAAGGGTACATAACAAAAGTATTGAGATAAACTTTTGGTATTGACCAAATACTTATTTTCCACCATGATTTGCAAAAAAACATCTTTAAAAATAAAACAATGTGATTTTCTGCAGAGGGGGTTCCATATTCTGTCTCTCATGGTTGAGGTTTACCCATGTTGACAATTACAGGCCTCTCTAATATTTTCAAGTGGGAGAACTTGCACAATTAGTGGGTGACTAAATACTTATTTGCCCCAATGTATCTGTACTTAATACATCTGAACACAAAGCATGCTTCCATATTCTTTCCCTGAGGTCCTAACACCTATGAGGATGCCGGTAACTACATCAAAGTACAGTTCCTGGATTTGAACATGCGCAGAGACGTCAAGGAAATCTACTCGCACATGACCTGCGCCACAGACACAGAGAACGTCAAGTTTGTGTTCGACGCGGTCACAGACATCATCATCAAAGAAAACCTGAAGGATTGTGGCCTCTTCTGAAGGACCTTCACACTCGTGAGTCCAACTAGGGTTTCGAGAAGGGATTGGGTATGGTTTCAAGGTCTTGCTGATGCTTGGGTTCAGATTTCAAACAAGGGTTGGGGACTTAAATTATTGGATGAAGCCAATATTGTGGTTTCAAATTAGGTTAAAGCCAAATTTAGAGTTGAAAGTCGAGGTTAATGATTCCAATCAGAATTTGAAGTGAAGGGTTTATTTCAAATCATGGTTTTATAGCAAGATTAGTGATTCAAATTAGGGTTTGAAGTCAAAGTCCAGCTTTCCAAATTAGGGTTTCAGATTTGGATTTCAAAAGGGGCTCAGATTTTAAGCAAAAGTCAGGGTTTTGCTGGGGTTCTAAATTAAAAATCAGCATTTCAGTTAGGTTTACAAGCCAAATTAGGGTTTCATATCAAGGTTGGGGTTTCAATTTGGATTAAGCCTGAAATTGCACATGGCTTTACAGCCCATTTTCCCCATCTGACTTCTGACTAATGTCTTTCCACCCTTTTCTTTGCAGGTTACTATAAATATTCCTCTCCGTGTACCACAAAATCTACATCTACTGAGGTTAACATATTGCCCCTTCAAAGAACACACATAAGAAGTCATAGCTTTGACTCCTATGGACAGAAGAGAGACCAAAACCCATCAGAATTGCCTCCAGTTGATTTCTTGTTTTAGTGGAGCTAACTTGTCCTAGGAGGCTATGCAACGTGTAGCAGAATTTCCAATGAGAAGCTTTTCTCTTTGAGATGCACAAATGCACTTCAACCTGTTAGACCAATGGCTTTGTATAATATCTTATAATATGTATCATAGATTTCGGGGGGTGGGGGGTGTTAGAAGTAATAATGATTTGAAATTGAAGATTTGCAAGACTGATGAGTGCCATGCAAACATCACTGTGTAAAGCATGACTCCACCATTAAAGCTTCTGTAGAGAAGAGACTTTGTGTCTGTTATCTATCATTTTAATATGTGAGATGAAATAATGAATGTTGCCATCTATTCTTTTTCAGGAATGGCCTTTTGGTTAGCATTTCAAATTTGTGGATCTAAAAATGGCTATGTTCAAAATTCAGTTCTGAAAATTTATTTTTAAATCTAGTTTAGGTGACCGATCACAGTTGGAAGTCAAAGTCTGCATTTCAGCCTCAAGCTTCAAATATTTTAATGGGTATAAAATTGAATTGTAGAACCCCAAAAGAAAAGATAGACACCCAACTGTGCAGCAGGTTTAATCAACAATAAACACATAAAAATGTGCCACTTAAAAATAACATAACACCTTATTGTATTACAGGCAATAACTAAGATGTCAATTTTGAGATTGTTCTTTTTTTTTTTTCTTAAACCCTGAGACGATTATAGCCGGTAGGAAGCAATCACAATACAAATAATAAATCTGAAAATAAAAAATAAAAAGTTTCAGAAAATGCTCACATAAAAAAAAACCTATGGCTTGAATTAGTAGCTGCAAACATCTGTACACGATCTCCTGCAGAGTAACACAAAAACGATTAAGGCACTTTAAAAACAGTGATCTAAATGTATGTTTGCATTTGTTATGACACCAAAGACATGGAAAAAGCCAGAATTGACAACATAAGCAGGCACCATATAAAAACGGGAAAAGCCCTTGTGGTGAATTACAAACAGGCACTGAACGCTTGAGGATGTGTTAGGTGTTTTTTTTTTGTTTTGTTTTTTTTAACATATCCTAATCCACACACCCGCATACACACTCTTTAAACACTCCAAATTGGCTCACAGATCTCACCCAGTGAAAAATTAAAAGTCGTGGTCCAACTGTTTCCTCTCCATTCAGGTCATAGTCCCACGCAAACAGGAATCAGAGTAACCCAACCATTTGATCAATTTGCCTCATGTAGACACTCTTCAGGGGCAGCGTGTAGCGCCTCGCATCGGGGATCCGGATGCACTACATGGGAAGACCAAGACAAGATTACCTTTCTGTTTACGTCTTTGATTATCCAGTTTTATTTAATTCAATATTGACAAATCATCACTGTCTATAATGAAAACATGGTCACATTTGAGACTTGATTTGTTGAAAAACAACAACGCCCAAGACTGTTATCCCTACCTTGCTGATGTTCCGTGAGGGCTGCTCGATCGTTTCCGTCTGTTGCTCCACATCGTCTTCTTGCTGACACATTCCGCTCCATCGTTTCTCTCGGAATCGCTTGTCAACGGGCATCACATGACCCTCAGTGGTGAAGATGTACTTGTTACCTGATTTGTGGAGCGGGTTGTCCTCGTCAAATAGCTGCAACGCATCCAAAAAGTTAGGGCTGGGCAACCACTTACCAATTTAATTACAATTACTAGCATGAGATTCTTGCGATTGATCGCATTGTCATACCTAAAAATCAATAATCAATTCAAAAGTAGCTGAGACTATAGTAGTAATAGTTAATAGCCAAGTTTGTCCTGACCTCCCTTTTCCTGTCTTATCAGGTATTAGGTGCATGTCCTTGGTAAATGAAGTCATAATGAGCTTGTAACACTATATCTAGCTAGGTAGCATATACAGTAGTAGTATATAGAAAGAACACACTCTGAGAGTGGTGGTTGAAAGGTGGAAAAGCGCTATATAAGTATAACACCATTACCATTACCACTAAACATTTAGGCCCACTCATCAACAGCACTCTAAATACTGGACTATGCAATAATTATTTTTTGAGTCAGCACTGCGAGTTAATTAGTTAACTCATTGGCTGCCAACAAGGGCGTAGGTTTAGTCTCAACAATGGTAGTAACAATATTACAGCATAACCTGCATGTACACTTTTTGCTGGGGACGGGACATTAATAAGACCAAACAGATTGGGTGAACGGGGGTCAGGGCTATATTTCTCACAAATGTGACGTCACATCGTAAAGCGGAAGTAAAGCCGAAGTGGGACATTATAGACCCGCCCTCGCATAGAAACAACGTAATTTGTGCTACTTTTCACCGGTAATCTTTCAAAAACGAACATGCCGATCACGCATTGCTTTTTTTGGAACTTGTAGAAACGACTCTAGACATTACGACACACGAAGGATGTTTTCTTCATACATTTCCGGAAACCGAAAACTCGGGAGGAAAAAATGTGAAGACCGAATCAACTTGTGCGGACTTTAACACCAGCTCGGTGAATCCATTCACATTTCATATGCAGCAAACATTTTGTTGGGTTGGCATGGTCTTTCAGAGGACAAAGAGGTAAGCCATTTTTATATTTTTAACTTATTTTTTTAGCGTAACGTTGTGCCGTACTGCTTCTGTCTGACAATGAATGACCTGAAAAGAATTACAATGGTATCTTACTGCCACTGTTACCGTTTCTGTTATATATACAGTGGGGAGAACAAGTATTTGATACACAGTCAATGGGTTTTCCCATTGACAGTGTATCAAATACTTGTTATCCCCACTGTATAACAACTTTAGTAAGGGGGAAGTGTAAATAAATTATAGAATTAAGATTTGTTATCAATGAAAAAATTAAAAGTGTTCGTTGGCTGTCACTGAGTAGCATTTGCGATCGCTACACAAAGCTAACTAAATTACCCCCAAGAACGGTCAGAGACGTAGGGCAACCAGAGGATATATAAGAAAGACAGGGCTGATGGTAAAGATAGCTTGTTGAAATAGGAGAATGTCATTGTCTGTCGCGTCGATAAAAAAAAGCTAAGGCTATGCTTAGGTCAGCTCGTTTTTTTGTCTTTTTCAGCCTTCGACACTCAACTGAACATTTTTATGTTCTTCCACATCTTTGCCAGTGAATTTGGCACCAGGCACATCATTTTCGGAGAGAATTGGTAGGTTTAGCTCTGTAAACATCTCCTTCGTACACGATTTCCATTCATTTCCTATTAGGGACAAACGGTGGCTTGTTAAGTCAAATATATCAAGTGTGTGAACCCAAAAGATCACATTTAAAACCAAGACCCCACTTAGCAACAGTAGCTAATGTCATGAATATTAATGAGCGGAAGTGACGTGTTGCTTGCGGTACGCCATTGATAGGCTAATGACCATATAAATCAAATAAAAATGAAAATTGGGGAGACAAGGGTAAACCAAGTTAACATTTCTCACAGTTTAATTAACGTTAACAGTAGAAAACACAAACACACTTCTCTCTAAGCAGCTTCCTCCTTGAGTTTTGCAGGTTAGCAAATTCACACACTTTAATGTTATACTATGACTCTGTTACATGTTCTGACTCTGAAGCAGGTTGGACTTTCAGTTGGAAAATTAGTGGTGTGTTCCCCTCTACAACATTGTAGGGCTACAGCTATCAAATATTTTAGTAATCGAGTAATCGACTGAAAATTCTATCGAGTAATCGAATAAAACATTTTTTTTTTAGGTAAAGAGTAATTATAAATATAGATGAGAAAACAAGACATTTCATCTAATATTGAACCATTTTCAGTCAATCAATGTCTTTATTTTCGATGTACATTGTTGAAAACAGCCAACAATTGCATCTCAAATGTGACAAAAAAAAAAAAAAAAAAAAAAGACTAATTCACAGCGTTCACTCAAAAAACTTTAAGATCTTATAAAAAATGTCTTACCTAAAAATGTCATTACGCTTGATAACACACATCACTTAAAAGTTAGGTGTTTTTCTCACGTGTTTCAATTGAATTTCCACTTGTGTCATGCTATAAGTTCTAGTTAAGTTTTAAGTTAGTCTAAACTGTAAGTCCTGATAGGATTTTGTGTTTTTGCAGTGTTCAAAGTAAATGCTGTGCTGTATTGGAGCACATTAGACACCAGTGCTACTTGGTGTTTTACCCAGCAATGACAATTTGAGTGACAGTAACGTTAATGTTATATATGAGCGCTGAGAAGTGTACTGTTTTAAGATGGCGGCTATTTTATTAACACCACCGAGTCGGTCATTTCGCATCTAGTTCTACGTACATGTGATATCTATGACACGCATCAGACGCTACCTACTACCATGTTGCTACCATGAAGGCTGGGTAGAAAATTTAGGAATTTCTTGAGATTGCACTTACTAGATAAAGGTATTTGCAGGTTTCACTTAGGAAGAAACTCTCCATGCGATCTTCTTTGGATTTGTGCACAACGTGATGGAGGGTAGCATAGCCGCATCTGTGGAACATAAAGAGCACATCAACAAAAAGACAAGAAAAAAAGTGGGGAATAAAGGCACTGAACACACCTGACTTTGGTATTATTTTCAAGGCTCTCAAGGATGTCCATTCCCACATGCAAGTAGAAAGGATTTTTGGTCGCCTGCAAAGGCAAATATACTGTACGTTAATAATGAGTAAGACTGGTTGAAACTTGATAGCCTCTCACAGCTAAAACTGGATTGGACGTCTATGGCCATATATGGATTAGTTAAATTGAAATTGTTTTAATACACTGAATGTCACCTGATAGAGCAGATACGTGGACTCCACTAGCTCAGGTCTGAGTGGGTAAAAGAGAACATCAGGAGCCTGCCGCTTCCAGTTGTACCTCTCCGGTAAAGCCCCGAAGCGCTTCCAGATGGCATAATAGAAGGCATGGAGGCAAATAGCATTTTCCACATCACCATTTAGCACCTAAAAAAAAAAAAGGACAGCCAAAAATATTTTCTTAGTTTGTCCCTTCCAAAATTTCAGTACTTTTTGTTTGTAAGCTAACCTGCAGCCCAGGAAAAAAGGCCTGAAGAGAGTCTATCCAGGTGTTCATGATCTTGCCGCTCATCATGTTCACGTTGACGTAGATGGGAGGGTCGCCTTCTCCTTCATTGCACGACTCTCGCCTACATTAATTGAAAAAAACAGTCTGTAATGCAGTAAATTAGGCAAATCATAAGAGTTTCAAACTTTATTGTACATTGGAGTGCCTCACCCTCGCCTCAAGTGGTTTTGGATGCTATCGTAGGCAGCTTGGAACATGGCATAGTCCTCCTTTTCACCGAACAGAATGTATGACTTGAGTAAATACTCATAGAAGGAGTCCATGCCAGCACCTAAGCCGCTCTGCTTGCCCACCCAGTGGCCGGTTTGGATGTTGACGATGTTGCCTGATCAAACATATTAATGAAAATATATCAAGTGTGTGAACCCAAAATACCACATTTAAAACCAAGACCCCATCGAACGTTTGGACCATTCAATTTTTAAGCCTGGTTGGGTTAGGTGAGATGACTGAAAAACATCTGATGAATGCTGTGCTGTACCTAACAAACCAGTTTCGCTATTCCTCAGCTTCCAAAGGGCTCTGACAGCTCGCCGAGCCACAGACTCAAACGTAAAATCTCCAGTCAAACGGCTCAGAATTCCAAATTCCACCAGCAGGGATCCAGCTCCCGCAGTACACGTCTCATTAATGCTACCGGACGGGACTCCAGTTTTTAGATTCACCTGGGTTCCGAAAAAAGAAATAAAGATGAGAAATAAGGACTGACGCTGAGGGCTTCAGGTATGTCAAACCCACTCTTGGATAGGGGATGCCTGTGCTGGTGTTCTCAAAGGCCGGCAGGAGGCGCAAGGCCAGATCATGGGCCAAGTGTAGCAGCTGGTCGTCGTAACCCTCCAAATTCACCCTCCCAAACGGATGCTTGGAATCCGTGAGTAGAATGTGAGCTGAAATGAGGCTGCCTAATATCCTTGATCAAACGAGATCAATAAAAATCATTGAATGGAGTGTAATATTGTTTCACTAAATGCTCTGTAAAGCTAAGGGCTTTTTTTCTTTCAGTGGTCTTCTTTCCAGTCATGAGCAGGGTAGGGGGGGTTGTTGATTACATGTAATGATACGCTGTAGTTTATGCTGTAGCTGTAGAAAAGGGATCAGTAATTATTATTGAGCGATTTGCAATTGTGCTGAATTGCCACTAATGAAATGATTGCGCTTAAAAAAATGTAATAAAAAAGGGTTTTATGCTATATCTCAACAAATCAGTATTCAATTGTGTTACGTCTGTGCACATATTGTATTATCAGCACAACATGTTTAACATGTTTAACCAACATCTTAAAGGTGTATTATTTAGAAACAAATCAAGAAAAGGAATTTACATGTTTTTTAAATTGATCTCAGAGCCCCATCTTGTGGTATATTTTAATTCAATTGAATTCATAGTTCCCGGGTTACAACTTACCCGACTTATGTGATTTCGACTTTAAGACGCCGGAGTCTCCAGTTGTTTGTTTGTTTTTATAATTTTGACTTTTGTTTTGTGATGCATGCTTCTATTTTGGCACAGGTAGTGCAGAGCAGGCAGTACTTCCGCATATGAGTAATAGCACACGTACACATGAAGAACATTTTTGCACACACGAAGAAGAGCCCATGTACACACGAAGAAGAACGTATTTGCGCACACGAAGAACAGCGCACACATGCACGAGGAAGAGCCATTTGCTCCCACGAAGAGAGAGGGGAACGAGCCTGCACACACATTTGTTGCTTGAAGCATCTACAGAGGCAAAACCTGTATATAACACCTTTTGTACTGTTTACTGCGTTTTCGATTGCGGTCGAATACTTTGGGTGAGGATGTGATTGTTTTTGATGATATGCGAACGCAAACTGATACATCCTAATCATTTGTGTGGATTCTTATTGCTTATCAGCAGCTAGTTATAAACGCATATATGAATTACTGTTATTGAAAATGAAATTGATTTAATTTCATTTTTATTTTAGTTTTATTCTGCAAGTGTTGATGTCATGAGCAGCTGAATAAAGTCAGCAAACCACACGGACTTCTGACGTCGCCACTTCAGATCTTAGCTCGCTGTCTATCTAGGACTTAGCGCCAACATCTTGGAGAGGACAGTACAATGACGTATAATCCATTTTTTGGATAGTAAATTTTGAGGTCAGGTCATTTTGATGTCAGGTTTTTTGGGAGGTACTTAAAGGGTTAATTCAGATTTACGTTGAAATTGGGTTCCGTCGCTAGCGTAGGAACGGAACTTGTTTGTAACCTGAGGATTATCGGTACTGTATAAACATGTATATTGTGTATTCATGAAACACATAGTGTCTTATTATGATAGCAGTTTTGCAGCCGGTACCTGATATTGGCCTCAAAAACCTGCACCGTTGAATCCTTATCAAAAGACACGGTGTCGATCACCAGCTCGACAGCCCGCTGGAACTCAGTGACATTTCCAAGCACCTAGTTAGCAGACACATTCCAAATTAGATCTTCGAATTGCATCATTTAAATTCCAAAGAAAACTACAAAACAGTCCTGTCTGGACTGTGGACTGGACAACTTACCAGTAGGGTATCTAAGGTGTCAATGAGCGTTAGCGAGTAGTTTCCCAGGACATCATTGATGTTAATATTGGAGCTAAAATTTGAAACAAAAAGATCACAAACAATTTTGGGAAAAGAATATATGGATTTTTAATATAATGTCCTGATTTCAGTAGTGCCTATCCCGTGCATGTTTTAGGAATGTGTGACAAAGTCAATAAATCATTGTTTTCAGTTTCCAATCAATATAAGAAAATAAATGTTAAAAACACAACACAATGAAGTCGTTGACAAGCCCCCTTTCACTTTGTAATGTGCATTTGCAGGCTTACTCGTGGGTTAATTTTATCTCATGGTTATGTGCGACACAAATCTATAAAGCAGAGTGTAAACTGAATCTCCCCTTGAGGAATTATATTTAGTACAGTATAATGAAAAGATCAAATCCTAAGGACTTACTGTTGGGTCAAGAAGAGACCAGTTCTGTACACAGATACAACTTGAACGTTAAAATAACACAAAACATACTGTTATTTAGAAGCAAAACAAGGTTTTAATAGTGTCATGAAATAATAGAACGTTGAAGGGGTTAAATATGTTGTAAATGATCATTATTATCATTTTATATTAACAAAAATACTACGTTTGGTAAACATAATTACTTTTACGAATATTATTCAGTACTATAGATTTCCTTTCATCCAGCTTTCGTAATTCACAAGTTTCACCAAACTAAATTTATATTTTTTTGTTAATAAGGCAATATCCCTTAATAGGACACTACTTGAACTAATTGGCGACCATTGACAGCGGTAGACGTTCAATCCATTTTCACTGGGAGAGGCTGGCAGTCGATTGGACGTCTGGCGCCGTCAATGACAGTTATTAATGAGTCAAATACTTTTTTTTTGCCCCCCAAATCAAGTTTACAGTGTTATTGAGGGCTATAACTAGTGGACATCACATTTCGAGTACTGTAGGCCACAATATTTTCATCTCTCTTTGCCATTATAAATTTAATGTCCTCAAAATTGTACGCAGGGTCTCAGGTGGTTAAACCAAATGTACTATTGTGGCCTAAATGACCTAATGTTTACGTGTGTGGACTGGACGCCATTTCTTAATTACCAAAAATACACTTACCATATAAAGGGTTAATAACTAAGTCTCTTGAATGACTGTCTACTCTAATGTCATCGTGTTGACAAGCTATACGCAACTTCACAATGACAGCAAAACAGAAAGCAGTGGTTGTTTCTGCTTTGTCCTGAGTAGGCTCTTTGTTTACTTGATTTCGCAACAACGCTTGGAATCTTAATTGAATATTTTGTCTTACCTTGCAGGAAATTGATACACTGACTTGTAAATAAAATATCTTAGATCATTCCATTGTTTAATAACCTCCTGCTTTGTAGATGTCTATCATACAGTATACTAGTACAAGTGTCTTCCTAAGGGAACTAGTCTGGCGCGCCACTGTCCATATATAATGACAACTCACGGGTTCTGCACGTCCGGACCCCTGCCCTCGCAGTCAATTGGGTTGAGCTCGTCTTTAGGGAAAGCATATTTCATGTAGTTATCATATCCAAAGTAGAACATTTCTCTGGCCTTCTCCTTCATTGTGGCTTTCATCGTAGCCGAGAAGGAGCTGTATCTCCTGACGTAGTCATCCTTATTTCCGTCGAAGAAGCTCAGGTAGGACCTTTTCGGTGAATCCCCCGTCACCTTGGCACAGGTCCCGGTGGCTTCCTCATGTTTGTAACCGCTTATCCGCTGAGACCACGAGTCGTCGCTTTCCCTCTCCCCGGTCCGGGACTCCTCAGCACTGCCGGAGTCCCCGATGCCCAAGCTAACGTAAGCTGCGAGTCCGAAGGCGAGCCACAGGCTTACAGACAGTCTTAGCAGGACTAGACCGACTACTAGCGACGGCCATTGCATCTTTGCTCCGGCTCGCTGTTAAAAAGCATACTTTGGGTGGGTAAACCTGCGCGGAGTAAACGAAAGCGATGGCTAATGTTCGACTGTTGATCCCAGAGGGTTTGTGGCTGTGTCGTGGCCCATACGCTTCCTGTCAACAAACCAGCCCCTCCCAAGATCTAGGCTCCGGATTGGACATTGTATTGTGACGTTGGCAATTAAGTTCAATGGTTTGCTCAAATAACTGTCAATCATTTAATTGGAGGCGTTTCCTGATACTGCTGACGTGTTCCGTATGCCAGCCAATAGGAAACAGCCATTTGTGTGACAGCAATGAAACACGTTGCCTTCATTTGACGTCCGGGATTAGTGCTCCTAGTGGTAATAAATGATAGCTTTAATTAGGGATAAAAAGTACTTAAGTACTTATGTATGGGGAGTCGGGACTGACAGCTAGTAAAACACAGCAAACAGTAACTAAGTACACCTTCCTAAATTAGCTTTGGAACAATTCAAAGTTCTGGTACGTTTGCGTGGTAATTGTTTTCCTTCGTGATGTACGTAATCTAACTTCTATGTATGAGTCAATACTTTAGAAATAAAAGCTTCAAGGGTGTAGGTTTGGTCTCACCATTAGTAGGGACAGTATAACCTGCCTGATCACTTTTTGCTGGGGACGGAACTTTAATAGGACCAAAAAGATTGGGTGAATGGGCGTCACGGCTTCAATTCTCACGAAGATGAACCAAATTAATTGATAGGCTAAATGATCAATGCAAAATAAATCTGTATTGACTCACAACTTTCATATGTATTGGTTCAGGTGATACAACATTTGAATCAAACCTTTGTTATCAAAAACTACAAAAGAAACATTTTGGAAAACTTCCAGAATAAATTTCTGGGTTTTATAAACAAATTTTAATTGGAATATTTAAACATAAATTATCATACACACTTGTTAATAATTTCAACTATCCAGGAATGCAAAAAGTAAACATTTGTCTTAAGATCACAGAAAATTTGTTGAAATAAATTAAATTTTAGTCAGGCAATAACAAAAATAAAATGGAGCCTTCCTTCAGGTATAACACTACTGCTTATGTCCACAAGCACAGCCAAACTCAACAAAAAAAATGAAAACTTTTTACCTCGATTATGATTAATGTATGATTATCTGTAAAATATATGTATAGGCTGCAAATAAAAAATATTTTTAAATAAAGTAGAAGATACATTTTAAATAAATGCAAGTCATCAGCCAATCACACGTGCGTTTGAGGGGGGAAAATGGACGGGCACATTCAGCAAGTGAAGAGTTAAATCTAAGTCCAAACATCAGGAAAATAATTCACTTCATAATGGTAGGGTCAATTCGATCCTTACAACATATGAGAAGAAAATCTAAATTACCTCTACTATATATAATGCAAATAAGGTTGCTTTAAAGTTGGTTGGGACAATTTTGAGCATCCTGAAAAGTTGCTAGTGTTATTGTCTCTGCCATCCCTATGCAAACCTACACCCTTGAAAAGCCCAATACGTTCTATTCTTGTCAATAATCTATCAAATCCAGAATTTAAAAAAAAACATGACAGAATCAAAAATTATTAAATTCACTGTTGAAATTATTACATACTTACAAAAAAAAAAATGTTGCAACTCCATGGAGAAAAATAGAACCTCCAATCCTTCATATTGTCATTAATCGAGCTGCTTGACTGGACGCTAAGTTACTAAACCCAGATTGGTGATTGTGTTATTGTACAGTTTTGATGTATGTTCCATGCCTGAATGTGCGTCTTTGGTTGTATGGGGGACGGGAAACTGATAAGCATATGCTTCATTCCCACCGCCTTTGTCTTCTTCTTTGGTTCCTTCGGGCAAATCATATCACATTTTGTAATTGTCAATGATTGTCAATGATACCGATGATGATGACAATAAAATTCCATTCCATTCATTTTTGTTCTTGGAAATATTACTTTTCTTCAAAAATTCAATTAAAAAAAATTATACATTTTTTCTCTATCAAATATTCATCTCACATTACAAACACTATTTTGACACTATTAGCTCTTCATGACATTGGGCCATACTTTACCCACCCTTTAGGTAAGCCACACCACATTTTGTGAAGAAAATAAAACAGTATATTGCATAAATTAAAAAGCAAGCCTTTAATTGAATACATTGAAGTGATTGGTGTTTTTTTCCCCCTTCGGCGGCAAACAACTTGCATGCCGTGTTGCTTCATGAGACGTTTGCGCAAGGCACTTTAAAGTCCACCACGCTCTCAGCGCAAAAAGGATTGCTGGGAGGCTTACTTTTTACACAGCAGAGTACATTACACAACACAACCCTGCAACAGACGTCATTTTTGATCATTCAGACTTTAAATAGAATCATATATTCATACGCACAATCGCTGTTAAAAATCATACAAGCTGGATACTATTTGTACAGACCTGCTTGGCTGCATAATAATTGAAAAAAATGTACATGGAGGGAAAAATGGATCGGCAAAAAAAGGCTGCTTGACCATTTAAACCCACACATT
Source organism: Corythoichthys intestinalis (assembly GCF_030265065.1). NCBI lineage: Eukaryota > Metazoa > Chordata > Actinopteri > Syngnathiformes > Syngnathidae > Corythoichthys > Corythoichthys intestinalis. The sequence continues at coordinate 20,843,414 of NC_080403.1, read as the reverse complement.
ATCATGAGCCACTTCATACAAGTTCACAAGGACAAATAATGCCAATTACATGTCATTCATTTGGTATCGAAGATTACATTTTGGGGTAGTGCATTTCCCAAGAGTTTGTGGGTGGTGATGTTACAAATGGAAACGACAACAAAAAGCAGAAGAGTGCATCTGGTGAATTAAGGACACATCTGACGTGGCAAGACGGTTACATGGCAAACAGCTGGCGTCAACATCTCCCCCCAACGTTTTCAGCTCCTCCGGGACTTTGAGTGCTGAATGAGCCACTGAAGGGTGATATCTGGTTCAAGCACAGGAAACACACGGTGATAAAATAATATAAACATTTTGAAAGAAGAAGTTTTCAATTTACCAATGTTGTCTTTTTCTTTGCAGGAAACCGAGTAGCAACAGATCTCTCTGTCCTGAATGGCTGCCAGATTCCTACAAAAAGACCAAAAAAAAAGTTTGTTTGAACAAACATTGATCATAACTGTTGACAACCATTAAACTCCTTGTAGTGCGCACTTACATTTTCTCAATGAGCTGTTTTTCATCTAAAGCGGTGGGAAGGTCTCTTTTGTTCCCCAGCACCAAAACCTATACACAGAAAAGTGACACTTACTCGCGTCCCACTGTCATCTCAGCGGTACTTTACTGAATTTGATAGATTGGAATTGACTGAGCCACAATTTGTAGTCATTTTGTTTGAAAAGTAAACCAAAAAAATCGTAAAACAAAGTTTCCATTCCATGTCACTGTTGGCCAGGAAGCCAAAGCCAGTAGCTAAAAGTGATGGAAGCAACGATAGGCATTTTTTGACGCAGTACCCTTAACTTGATAATTTTTTAATACTCTTTGACAAGATTCAATCATTTAATTAGTGTGTAAAAATCGTAACAGGGAGACTTTAAGAGTTTAAGTATGAGGTACCTCTGTGCTGTTGTGAAAATCACATTTGAACCCGCTTTGGGTTATAGTCAGTGTTGTTAATCTTACTGAAAAAAAAGTAATTAATTATAGTTACAAATTACTTCTCCCAAAAAGTAATTGCGTTAGTAACTCAATTACCTGAATGTAAGAGTAATTAGTTACTTGGCAAAGTAATTGGTGATAATTACTTTTTTTTTTTTCCTCAAAAAAAAAAGATGGGAAGTTTTTTGTGAAGGTTTTTGGTACAATTGGCCCGAGCCCAATTCTTTACCCTAATTTACCCTTTACCCTGAATCAACTGTTAAAAGTTGTTAAAATTGCTCCCATTATTGCATTAGTTCCCTTCCCTCTACTTTCGACATATGAAAGTTTTAAAACTGTTTCATCATTTAAAGATAGATTCAAGTCAAGATTTTGCCGATTTAGAAGTATTTTAGATTAAAAGTTACTTAGGTTCGCTAGGAAGGTTCTCTACAACAGAGCCGTCCTAAAAAGTCTACTGCTTTAAGATGGCGGCTGTCTACTAACTCATTTAGTGCCATGTCTGTCATTTTGCATCTAGTTATATCTATGTACAGTACATGTGATATCTACCATGTCTACCATATCTACCATAACATGCTGGCGTAGTTTGTAGGCTATCGGCTACAACATGTATTATTGGAGCTACCTAGCATCGCGTTTGCTCGGCGTCACGACTTTCTTGCCTCCTCCCTACTCCTGCTCTGCTCTGTCGTCTCGGTGAGTCCGTCTCCCTCAGACTTTTCGACCAATATAGTAACGCATAGTAACGCATGCCTTTCCGTCCTCAGTAACGGTAACGGCGTTGCCAAAATGAGAAAAGTAATTAATTAGATTACCCACTACGGAAAAAAATAACGCCGTTAGTAACGCCGTTGTATTGTAACGCCGTTATTAACAACACTGGTTATAGTCCATTGCAGGTTATATGTTGATTTTAACAAACTGAATTTCTTTAGTAGGGCTGTGAAAAGTATTGATACAGAAATAAAATATGATATTGGATTGCAAAAGTATGGATACTCATTTATATTTGCAGAACCACAGGTCACCAGAAATTTGGTGCCATGGGGTAAATTTGATTTTTCATTACTTTTAATAGCAATGGAGGATATATTTGCCATTTTCTTGTTAACTTTGGCTGCGATTGATGGCGTCGAACGTCAAATTCCTTGGAACAGGGAGGGTAGCAGCTAATGAACATTTTCTCCCACTTCAAAGGGATTGGACGTCTACAAACCCTAGCAAAAAGTATGGAATCACGGGTCTCGAACAAGCACTCACTCAGACATTTTATCATGTAGAACAAACTCAGATAAAAAGCTTGAAAAAACAAAGAATTAGTTCAAAAGTGCAACTCTTTAGCATTCAGAAACACGAAAAGAAATGAATAAAAAACATTGTGGTGGTCAGTAAATGTAACTTTTATGGAACAAGTGCGGTGAAATATATACGGAATCACTCCACTCAGAGGAAACAAATATGGAATCATGGGAAACAAAGAAATAACAATCAAAACACATCTATAGTATTTAGTAGCACCACCTCTGGCTTTTATGACAGCTTGCAGTCTCTGAGGCATGGACTTGATGAGTGTTCTTCATCAATTTGGTGCCAACTCTCTTTGATTGGAGTTGCCAGATCATCCTTGCAGGTCGGAGCCTTGCTGTGGACATTTTTTTTTTCCAATTTCCACCACAGGTTTTTAATAGGTTTGAGATCTGAGCTATTTGCAGGCCATGACGTTGAATGGATGAGTCTTTCTCCAAGGAATGCTTTAAAAGTTTTAACTCTGTGGCATGATGCATTGTCATCTTGGAAAATGACAAAATGACAAACATATTTTCAATTGAAGGGATAAGAAAGCTGTCAAAAATTTCAATGTAAACTTTTGCATTTATTGAAGATTTGACCACAGCCATCTCCCCAGTGCCTTTGCCTGACATGCAGCCCCATATCATTAAGGACTGAGGGAATTTTGATATTTTCTTCAGGCATCTTTGTAAATCTCACTGGAACAGCACCAAACTAAAGTTCCAGCATCATCACCTTGTCCAATGCAGATTCTTGACACTTGACAAGGTGATGATGTCCAATGCTTGCCTGGCACGGCCAGACTGTTCTCCCTGTATTTTTCAAACACTGAGAGAAAAGTCTGGGAACCAACCCATTAACGGCCTTTCGAGCAGGTACAAAATCAATCGACAAATCAGATTCGTTTATTTCCTTGACGTGTTCTTAACGAGCAACGTCACTCTTGCGCGTCGGAAGTCGTCTCCACAACAACACAGATGGTCAACAGGAGAGCCGTGAATATGTTCCAATCCACGGTAAAATCAGTTTTAAATTACCAAAAACACATTGACACGAGTCATTAACAATAATCTGTCTCGCGCTAGCCATGTTGAATAAACTCTGCTCTCCTCGTATGTTTACTTCCACACGCAAGTCCCTCGTCCTGCCCTCGTCGTTTGACTAACGTCACGTCTGCCCGTCGCTGATTGGTCCACTCCGCTGTCTGTTTGCTGTGGCTTGCTCCGCCCTGGAAATTGTATCCGCTGAATGGTGGCCAGACTCAATAGCTGGAACAGCAGTGAGTCTGGTGTACCAGGCAAGTCCAATGCAGATTGAGTCTTGCACTTTTGAACTAATTCATTATTTTTTTCAAGCTTTTTATCAGAGCTTGTGCTACATGATATAATGTCTGAGTGAGTGCTCATCCGAGACTGATTCCATACTTTTTGCTAGGGGTTGTACTAGTGTTAATTTGGTGTGAGGGTGCATATTGGCCAGAGGAAGAACACATTTTTACAGTCATTGGCTGCCATTGACAGCGATAGATTTCCAATTAATATAAAAATAGTTTTGTTTTGTTTTTTAAACATGCAAAATAGTATCGTGTATCAAGGTTTTTTTTTAGTATTGATATCATTTTGAAAATTTTGATAATGTGACAACAGTAGTCTTTAGGTGTGAATATCCCTGTGGCTTATGTATGCCCAACAGTGCAATTTTTATATTGATAAATATGGTTTTCTTTTCAACTGTATTGAGGTTGGCTTATAGGTTTCTTACAGTCTGAAAATTACAGTAAATACTCACAGGGATCCCTTGTAATTGAGGTTTGTCTAATAGATTATGAAGCTCGTTCCTCGACGCCTCCACTTTATCACGGTCCGCTGCATCCACCATGTATCTGTAAATGACCACCATGGAGCAGAACAATTCAGTCAGCGTCAACTGCAACTTTCAACTACACAGGGTGTATCAAAGGCCTGAAAAAAAAATAACCAAAGTTAAATAATAATAGTGCCTTGGATTTCTTTTGTGCTTTTTTGGACACTCAAAGAGCTTTGCATTGCATTATTCTTTCACTCCGCACTCGATGGTGGTAAGCCACTACCGTAGCAACCTGGAGGCAGCCCGACAGAAGCGAGGCAGCCAATTCGCGTCATCGGCCCTTCTGACCACCATGCGACCACTTGTTCTCACAGGCAAGTAGGGTGAATTATCTTGCCCAAGGATACGACAATGGGCACAGGTGGGAGATGGAATCGAGTGGACGACATGCTGAATCAACAGCGCCAACATCACCCAATGTTTGTGCAAGAGGTCCACGCAGGACAAATTTATGCCAGGTGTTTTGCATTTTCTTCTAGAAAACTTGGTCAAAAAGGTTTCATAAGAGCAATAAATAGTGGCACCCTCACATACAGGTTTAATTTCTCTGTTATCAAGTTTATGACTTCATTTGTGCGTCGATTAAATAAAAAACAAAAAAGTTTTGAGGTACTATAGTGTGTTGGTGTGACTTTTAATTCATTCATTGCCATTGATGTTTATAATCATAAACTTGATTCAAATCATTATCAATCATATTTTTTTTTTCAATAGTAGTAGATGAGTACGGTCTTTGTGAACATGTATGGATTTTGACTGCTCAATTAGTGTGTGAAAGGAATGCAGACAGGCAAGTCAGACAAGTTTCGGCGCAACGCACTCCAAAAGATTATGGCTGATTTCATAGTTGTATATCTTTCTTAGATAGTCAAGTTGTCTCATTTTTCTTTTTATAAAGAAACCACACACATTAACCCATTCAAATAACATCTTAGGAGTCTCCTTTCAACACAAACTCCCATTCAAACTGTAAATGGACATACAAGAGAGTGGGATTTGAAAGGGATGACTAGGGATGTCCCGATTGCATATTTTTGCACCGAGTCCGAGTCACCTTATTTTGAGAATTTGCTAAAACAGTCCCGATCCAATACCGGGAAAAAAAAAGTGTGTGTGTGTGTGATGTTTGAATAAATGTTTTAAACATGTTACAGTCCCACAATGCCGCCTTCATAATGCGAATTATTTTTAAACAACAATAACATTGAACAATGCTTGTCTTTATTAAATGCTTCATTGAGTCCACTGAAATCCGCTCACACTGCTGAGAACAGCCTCTCACTTACACAATGAGTTGCCACAGAACACTACCGCTGGTGTGTAACAAGCTAAGCGATGATTGACAGGTTTGCGCCTTTGATCGTACAGCGACCAAGCTTCTCTGGCAAGATCAAAACTACAACCCTGTAAATCATCGTTAGCTTGAACTAGCAAACTAGTGCAATGCTGACCAAGAAAAGCAGCAGGAGGGAGAGAGAGGCTGTATGAGCATGAAGCAGAAAAACAAATATATATTTTTTTAAATTAAAAACCCTAACCTTTTCACCAGATACCGATCCTCTGGAAAATGGCGGCAGCGGCCCAATTTCCGATTAAGTGATCGGATTGGGACTATGAACAACTGTTGGATAAAGAAAACGGATTCATTCCAGTCTGCCTCCTTCCTATTCTTTTTGTCGTTTAGTTTGGTTACAGAAAATAAATGAGTCATTGACAAAATTTATATTGGTACCTTGCCTACAGAGAAACAATATCAATCAGCAGTACTATTTATATTTGGATGAACAGGACTTGTGTACTGAGAAATTCCATTTATGTTTTATACTCAGAACCTTTATTTAATTCAACACTTTAAAAATTTTACAATAAGTCCGGACATTAAGTTAAGTCAGGAAGCTGTAACAGAATATAATTCTTGATGGAAATAGCAATTTTGTCACTTTATTGTTACTTTTAACATGCCTAAAACAATTTCAAGTTAAATTGTGAAGGTAATTGCAAAAAAGTTCCATTTATCCGATTAATCATTGAATTAATTGTCCGATTAGTCGATTAGTAAAATGCTCATTACAGGGTTTCTACAGGTAACAGCAAATCTCATTTAATGCTTTTTAATGCCACTTTAATTTAAGGCCCACGCCCAACTGCAGATAAGTTTCACACACACAAACTGTAAGCATTTAACAATGAATATTTTTTAATTGTTGAAAATACAAATGCAACTCAAAGGCATCAAAAAGCTTGACACAACTTATGTTCCAGTGAGAACATAATACTCAGGAAGGCCATACATGTATGGAGGAGAACTATAAGAGGAACACTAGCAGCCCATCTATGGGTATTACCTTCAGCCCTAACTAGAGTAGCTACAGGTACATAAGAACGATTCCTTGGCTGAAGATAACGTAATTCTTATTGGAAGAAAGACACTTCGTTTAACCCCCCCACCACCACCACCTCCACTCCGCCCTCTCTCTGATGTCACCTCTGCGCCCACACTCAGACGCATAATCAAAATTAGATTTGGATTAATTATGTATACAAAAAAATAAAAAGTTTTTTTCCCTTCAAGTTTACATAATTTTTAATGCCTCAAGCATTCCGTTTAATGCTTTTTAAATCCTGGTTTGTTTGTTTTTTTTTTTCAAAATCCATGTAATGACTTTTAATGGTCCACATAAACCATACATTAGTTGCTGCCCTAGTACTCACACAATGGCATTGACACCGCGACAGTAGCGCTCCCACATGCTTCGAAACCGTGGCTGTCCTCCGATGTCCCAAATCTGCAGACATAATGCATTTCCATGATATACAGTTTCCTCTAAGTAAAATCAAAAGAGATTAATTCGAAAAGCAGGAAGCTGGAAACACCAACCTTAATAGTGACGTTTCCTTTGGTGACCTTCCTCATATTAAATCCAACTGTGGGAATCATGTCTTCACTGAAATGGCCTGACTGGAAGGAACACATGAAACAATTCTTTATTGTTGCAATGTAAATTCAAACATCACAATCCTTATTAAAATTACAGGTAACCTAGAGACCATCCCGGCTGACTTTTGGTGAGAAAACCCAGGCAAGCCCATGAATCCCCTTTGTCCTGATTTACGGTAGCTCTCTTTAGTTGCCTCGGCTTACACACCCCAAGTACGACATCTAGTGTTCACTTACAAATTACAACCACACACAAACAGCACATGACGAGAAACAGTCACCTGACACGGATAAGTGGAAATGGTTGCAGCGGTCTTATGACTGGAGGAAGTCCTATAAGCACTTATTTAGTGAAACAGAACCCCCAACAGTTTTCATGCTACAATAAATTTTGATATGCAGCAGAGTGTAAATTTAAATCGCTGGATTATGAGTACAATAACATACAATCATTACAAGCACCACCAAATAAGATTAAACATAGGCCATGAATTTTAGAATTGACTAAAACCAAAAGAGTTGCAACAAAAGGAAGTGGATGCAAGGTTACACTTGTCTATACGTAAATAGCTGTTTCTTTTGTTACTAGTAACTTCTTGCCTGTGGAAAAATATCCAACCTCATACTTGAAAACCTTGTTAAAGAAAAAAACTTTTTTTCTTCACAAAAATATATAACAGTGATTTTCTGCAGAATTTACAAGTTTGAAAACAAAATCATAATTCCGCAGAAAAAACTTTTTCATTTTAAAATATAACCATTCTGGCAAAATTATTCTTTTTCTTCAAAAATTGTGCCTTCAAAAAAATATCAAAGTTTATTTATATAATCTTTTTTCCTAACATCGTATGTTTTCTTAAAACCTGCTAACCTTTTCAAAATAAGAGTTTTTGGAAGATACAGTAGTTTATTATTCTCATTAATCATTACTATTAATCTTAAAAATGTTTAATTCTTGAAAGAAAATCTTGAAAAATAATCAGCTATTCCTAAAAATACAAATACAGCATTGCATTATAACTTGAATCGTGAAAATATTGCTTTTCTCCATATATATATATATATATATATATATATATATATATATATTTTTTTTTTTTTTTTTTATCTTAAGAATATTTGATTTGATTCTTATATTCTAATTTCAATTAAAGCAAATGTACTTTCATCCCAAAAAGTTTAACTAAAATGTATATAATAAGTAAAAAGCTATTGTTAATTACCACATCAATCTCAAATATATCGCTTTTCTCCAAATATTAAAAAAAAAAAAAAAAAAAAACTGATTTGATTCTCATTTCCTAATTTTAAATAAAAACTAACATTTATGAAATTTAATGATTTATAAATTAAATGAAAATACAGCAGAAAGTAAGACTACTTATTTTGAACATTTCCTAATACATAACATTTAACACTTTATAATAAATTAACATTTTAATCCAAAACGGATCAAACTTTTATGTGAAAATATACAAATTAATTCCCGTAAAATTACAACTACTCAAAAATCCACAACAATCTAAAAAATTATAACTATATTATTTTCCCGTTATATAACAGTATATTCCACACACACTATGTGTTTCATTATGTCATAATTACATGTTTTAAAACAAAAATATGCTGTTTGAACATTATTGATGAAAGCTCAGTACTTGGTCAATAGATCAAAGCTATACACTTTAGCTTTAGCATAATAGCGAATCTAAATGATTAAACTTCAAGTAAGTAACGATACGCTTTCTCACTTAAATTCATATATTGTGAGGGTAAGACCGCAGTGGTTTAATATTCCATGACGTTTGATCCGCGAAAACACAGAGTAAAGCAGCGACTTCTTCCAAGTCATCGTTCTCCCATCATTAGCTCTAATGCTATTAGCATTAGGCTAGTTAGCTATCGCTGGCAGGTAAGACTTACGGCGATTACGTTGACGAACGTCGTTTTTCCCGAATACTGGAGGCCGACCAGGGTCAGCTCCATCTCTTCCTTCCAAAATAAAGACTTGAACCAGTCTAAAAGCCGGTTTATTAGTGCCAGCATCTTGGGAAGTCGGTGGTGCTTCGCCTCTTCCCTCCCTCAGGCTCCCTGTCAGATGTTTGGTTGGGTTTTTCCAGCTCTGAAGGGGAGGGAGGGCAGGGAAGTCGGAGACGGTCAGGCCATCATGTGATCACAAATCTGGGGCAGAATGGAAAGGCAGCGCCGCTTCAGGCGGAGAGAGACAACAACAAGACCAATAATAATATTGTAATACTGTACTGCAAGGGCGTAGGTTTGGTCTCAATATTGGTAGGGAGGATTAAACAGCCCAACCTGCATGTACACTTTTTGCTGGGGACTAGACTTTGATAAAACCAAACAGATTGGGTGAACGGGGGTCAGGGCTACATTTCTCACCAATAAGAACCTAATTAATTGATAGGCTAAATGATTAATGCAAAATAAATCTGTATTGACTTATACTAACTTTCTCACTGTAAATTTACATTATAAAGTCTTAATCTGATAATTATTCTTAAATCTAGTCGAATAATTTTCTTCATCTTGTTTTGAGTTTTAAAGGCTAGTTAACAGATTAATGTGTCAGATTCTTCCAATTACTTTTCGGAAATATTACCATTTGTTCTTATTAAGCCCAAAAATCTAAAAGTCGGTCATTTTTCATCAAATTAAGAAAAAAATGCTTTCAAATAATGTTTTGAGCAATATCTATTCTTAAATTAAGAACATTTCTGACAAACAAGTTTTTTTAAGATTAACTATGCACGCCTTTTGCTTAAAATAAGTCTGTCTTATTTTCAGGTAGGTATTTTTCTTATTTCAAGAAATCTGAGTAAAATTTACTTGAAGCACTGGCAGATAATTTCAATTATTTCTAGTATATTTACACTGAAAACAAGGGAATTTATGTTTTTTTTTTTTTTGTTGGGTTTTTTTTTTGTTTTTGTTTTCAGTTTTAAGGAGATGGGTTTTTGCAGTGCAAATGTATAGGTTCAGGTGATACACCGTTCGATTCAAACCTTTTTTTTCCCCAAAAACAACTAAAAAAACATTTTGAAAAATTCCAGAATACATTTCTGGATTTTATTAGCAAATTTAAATTGCAATATTTAAACACAAATTTGTGTATTAACACACAAAGAAATACAAGATTGTTAATTATCTCTTCGCTATCCAGGGATGCAAAAAAAAATAAAATAAAGATTTGTCTTAATACCACTCAAAATTGTTTAAATAAATTAAATATAACAAAAAAACGTCTTAGTCAGGGAATAACAAAAATAAATAAAAATGGAGCCTTCCTTCAGGAAAACCACTACTTTTGTCCACAAGCACAGCCAAACTCTACAAAAAAATGAAAGCTCATATGGGCTGCTTTAAGACCACATAAGCAAAATAAAAATGAAAACTGGGGAGAAGGGTGTAAACCTTGGTTCACTACATTTCTTACAGCTGAGCAGAGTTTACTACATTTCCCAGTTTAATTAACGTTAATATAATAGAATACACATACAGGAGGAAACTTCTGAAGCAGCTTCCTACTCAGGTTAGCAAGTTCACAGTTTAATGTAATGGTAATGCTAAACTGGGATGCAGGTCGAACTTTCAGAAGCAAAATTAGTGGTGCACACCTTTTCCCACCTTCACAATAATGACTGTTCATATTACTTATAGCAGCTGCTGGCCGAAAATAAATTTCTAATATCCCTTCACTTCGAAGTGGGCGGAGGAGGCGGCATGTGGACATGTAACGTAATTCTGTACAGCGAGAGTTTCAATGTGTGTGTGTGTGTGTGTGTGTGCGTGTGTGTGGGCGTGGGGGGGTTGGCTAGGGGGTCAAGTCATCAGCCAGTCAAACGTTCGTTTGAGGAAAAAAACATGGACTGGCTCATTCAACAAGTGATAAAGGGGTAAATGTAAGTCTGAAAATAATGAAAATAATTCACTTAATAATGGTAGGGTCAATTCTATCGTTACAACATATAGGAAGACAATCTAAATGACCTATATAACTGAACACATCATATAATGCAAATAAGATTGCTTAAAAGTTGGTGGGGACAATTTGAGCATCCTGAAAAGTTGGTAGTGTTTTGTCCCTACCATCCCTATGCAAACCTACGCCCTTGCAGTACTGTAGTGTAATTGTATAATTTCCAGACACAGACGTGTCATTTCTAGATTCCATTTATAATTTCAGACCAAAAAAAAACTTCATACGTAATGAAAAATAAATTGTAATCTTTCAAGATACATTTTATATTCGGTCACAAATTATGGAATAAATTATATTATTTCGAAAAATCACCTGTATCCTTTTTTTTTTGGTTCAAAGTAAAAATGTTAGAAGAATAAATGTATATATTTCGGAAGAAAAACGGGAAATTTTTTTGGGATTAAAGTACTAATATTTTACAAAAAAATCTGGGGGAGGTGTCATATTGTTTTGAAATCAAAGTCACGTGTTTTTGTCAAAAGTTGTAAATTTTATAGATTCACATGTTTTCAATAGTAAAGGATTCATTTCAAACCAATAAAGACATCTTTTCCACATTTTCTATGGACAAGTTTCCGAGGTACTTCCACTTTACTTCTGCATTTCTGCTCGCGACTTCCGTTTTACACTTTCTCTAACCAAAACAACAGTGGAGCTGATGTTGCATCGCTCATCAAAATCCCTCAAAAAAGACAATTTGGAAATATCGCATCCATCTGCCATCATCGCGACATGGGAGGACAACATATTCATGAAGGCAGATGTGGAACCAAGCCCGTGCCACCACCAGTGTTGTTATTAACGGTCTTAGAGTATAACGGTGTTACTAACGGCGATATTTTTTTCAGTAGTGAGTAATCAAATTCATTACTTTTCTCATTTTGGCAACGCCGTTACTGAGGATGTAAAGGCGTGCGTTACTATGCGTTACTACGTTGGTTGAATGTCGCGAGAAAAGTCTGAGAGACAAGGACTCACGGAGACGAGAGAGTTGTGGCACTGCAGCCGATAGCCTACAAACCCTGGCCATGCTACAAACTACGCCCACATGATGCTACGTTAGATCTAAAATACTCCTAAATGGGAAAAATATTCACTTGAATCTATCATTAAATGATGAATCAGTTTTAAAACGTTCGCATTTCGAAAGTAGACAGAAGGGAATAATGCAACAACGGGAGCAATTTTAACAACTTTAACCGTTGATTCACGACATTAAATGTTTCCAAACATAGCAAAGGTTACGATCTAGTTATCGCAAAATCCGCAATACCCTTGTGTCTAGTTAGGTTTAGGGTAAAGAATTGGGCTAGGGCCAATTGTCCCAAAACCCCTGTGAACTTCACATAGTGTGACCCATGTTTTTCTTTTTTTTTTTTTTTTTTTTTTATGGGGGTGGGACAGGACATGAAAAGTAACACCAGTTACTTTGCCAAGTAACTAATTACTCTTACATTCAGGTAACTGAGTTACTAACTCAACTACTTTTATGAAGAAGTAATTTGTGACTGTAATTAATTACTTTTTAAAAGTAAGATTAACAACATTGGCCAACACAAAGACCGGGTGTTTCTGTAGCCATGTTGCCGCTGTGTTATGGAAGGTATGTTATTCCTATCACTGCATTTTCATGTATCCAGTGCTCTAAAAATACTAAAGCTAAAAGCTTATATACTTACAGTGGGGAGAACAAGTATTTGATACACTGCCGATTTTGCTGCTTTTCCCACTTGCAGGCCATGTAGAGGTCTGTAATTTGTATCATAAGTTCTCTTCAACTCTGAGGGACGGAATCTAATACAAAAATCCAGACAATCACATCGTATAATTTTTAAATAATAAATTTGTATTTAACTGCATGAAATAAGTGTTTGATACATTACCAACTAGTAAATATTTCGGCTATTAGTTCTTTTTTAAGAACCCCTCCTGTTCTCCACTTATTACCGGAAGTAACTGCACCTGTTTGAACTTGTTACCTGTATAAAAGACACCTGTTCACATGCTCAGACAAACAAACTCCAACCTCTCCACAATGGTCAAGACCAAAGAGCTGTGTAAGGACATCAGGGATAAAATAATAGAACTGCACAAGGCTGGGATGGGCTACAGGAAAATAAGCAAGCAGCTTGGTGAGAAGGTAACTGTTTTTTACCACTGTGTGTCCACTCTGGGATCCCCTATTGCTCTCGCACCTTAACAGTAACAACTGTTGGAGCGATTATTAGAAAATGGAAGAAGTTCAAGTTGACGGTCAATCTGCCTCGTTCTGGGGCTCCATGCATGATCTCACCTCATAGGGCATCACTGATCATGAGGAAGGTAAGGGATCAGCCCAGAACTACACGGCAGGACCTGGTCAATGACCTGAAGAGAGCTGGAACCACAGTCTCGAAGAAAACCATCGGAAACACATTACGCCGTCATGGATTAAAATCCTACAGCGCACGCAAGGTCCCGCTGCTGAAGCCAGTGCATGTCCAGACACGTCTGAAGTTTGCCACTGACCATCTGGATGATCCCAAGGAGCAATGGGAGAAGGTCATGTGGTCGGACGAGACCAAAATGGAACTTTTTGGTCTAAACTCGGCTCGTCGTGTTTGGAGGAAAAAGAAGGATGAGTACAACCCCAAGAACACCATCCCAACCGTGAAACATGGAAGAGGAAACATATTTTTTTGGGGCTGCTTCTCTGCCAAGGGTACAGGACGACTGCACCGTATTGAGGGGAGGATGGATGAGGCTATGTATCGCCAGATCTTGGCTGACAACCTCCTTCCTTCAGTGAGAGCCCTGAAGATAGGTCGTGGCTGGGTCTTCCAGCATGACAACGACCCAAAGCACACAGCCAAGGCAACTAAAGAGTGGCTCTGTAAGAAGCATCTTAAGGTCCTGGAGTGGCCTAGCCAGTCACCAGATCTTAACCCGATAGAAAATCTATGGAGGGAGCTGAAAGTCCGTGTTGCCCGGCAACAGCCCCGAAACCTGAAGGCTCTGGAGAAGATCTGCATGGAGGAGTGGGCCAAAATCCCTGCTGCAGTGTGTGCAAACCTTGTCAAGGACTACAGGAAACGTTTGGTATCTGTAATAGCAAACAAAGGTTTCTGTACCAAATATTAAGTTAGATTTTTGTGATGTATCAAATACTTATTTCATGCAATTAAATGCAAATTTATTATTTAAAAATCATACACCGTGATTTTCTGTTTTTTTGTATTAGATTCCGTCCCTCCCAGTTGAGGAGAACTAATGATACAAATTACAGACCTCTACATGCTTTGCAAGTGGGAAAACCAGCAAAATCGGCAGTGTATCAAATACTTGCTCTCCCCACTGTATATATACTTATACTTAGATATTATTGTTACGATGATGATAATTTATAATTATTATGTTTATCATTATTTATTACAACTACTGTACTGCTGTGGCTGCATGACATACTATCTGCTGCTAGCCTGTTGCTAATCGGTATGTGTAGGTTGGCACAATTATGTTCAAATTGACTACAATTCTGTGCTTTATTTCATAAGCATTAGCTTTGATGAATCAAGTTATACAACAATAAAGAAATTGAGAAAAAAACACCAATCTACGACAAGTCATACATGGGCTTCTTACCCTAAATGCATAGATGCAAGTGTTACAAGTTTTTTTTCGTTTGTTTTCAGGTGGAAAACGCTGTTAAGCAAGAGAAGACAACTTGATGTCCCTCACAACTACACTTACCCCTACCCCTTCCCCCTACCCCTTGGCCCTTCAAACGGAGCAATAAGGGGTAGGGCTTGAAAATTTAGCCCTACGAATTGGGACACCCCTTCACGCTCACGTACGTCATAAGTCCGCTCCGTCAGTTGTGACGGCATCAAAAAGCGACAGCCTTAGCCAGAAATAAACCAACATGCCTGCTCCTCCATGAGTCATCACCTTATCGTAGTGGAGGGGTTTGCATGTCCCGATGATCCTAGGAGCTATGTTGTCTGTGGCTTTAAGCCCCTGGCAGGGTCACCCATGGCAAACAGGTCCTAGGTGAGGGGCCAGACTAACCGTGACTCAAAATGACTCCTTATGATGAAAAAAATAAATGAACTCCAGTTTCCCTTGCCCGGACGCGGGTTACCGGGGTCCCTCTCTGGAGCCAGGCCTGGAGGTGGGGCTCGAAGGCAAGCGTCTGGTGGCCGGGCCTGTCCCCATGGGGCCCAGCCGGGCACTGCCCGAAAAGGCAACATGGGTTCCCCTTCCCATGGGCTCACCACCTGTGGGAGGGGCCAAAGGGATCAGGTGCGCAGAGAGTTGGGCGGCAGCCAAAGGCGGGGGCCTTGGCGGTCCAATCCCCAGCTGCAGAAGCTAACTCTTGGGACATGGAATGTCACCTCTCTGGCAGGGAAGGAGCCTGAGCTGGTGGGTGAGGCAGAGAAATTCCCACTAGATATAGTCGGACTCTCCTCCACACACAGCTTGGGTTCTGGTACCAATCCTCTCGAGAGGGGTTGACTCTCTTCCACTCTGGAGTTGCCCACGGTGAGAGGCGCCGAGCAGGTGTGGGCATGCTTATTGCCCCCCGGCTTGGTGCCTGTACGTTGGGGTTTACCCCGGTAGACGAGAGGGTAGCCTCCCTCCGCCTTCGGGTGGGGGGACGGGTTTTGACTGTTGTTTGCGCTTATGCACCGAACAGCAGCTCAGAATACCCACCCTTTTTGGAGTCCTTGGAGGGTGTGCTGGAGAGCGCCCCCTCTGGGGACTCCCTCGTTCCACTGGGGGACTTCAACGCTCACGTGGGCAATGACAGTGAGACCTGGAGGGGCGTGATTGGGAGGAACGGGCCCCCCGATCAGAACACGAGTGTTGTTCTGTTATTGGACTTCTGTGCTCGTCACGGTTTGTCCATAACGAACACCATGTTCAAACATAGGGGTGTCCATATGCAGTGTTGTTAATCTTACTGAAAAAAAGTAATTAATTATAGTTACAAATTACTTCTCCCAAAAAGTAATTGCGTTAGTAACTCAATTACCTGAATGTAAGAGTAATTAGTTACTTGGCAAAGTAATTGGTGATAATTACTTTTTTTTTTTCCCTCAAAAAAAAAAAAAAAAGAAAAAGAAAAAAAACATTGGCTACACTATGTGAAGTTTTTTGTGAAGGTTTTTGGTACAATTGGCCCGAGCCCAATTCTTTACCCTAATTTACCCTTTACCCTGAATCAACTGTAAAAAGTTGTTAAAATTGCTCCCATTATTGCATTTGTTCCCTTCTCTCTACTTTCGACATATGAAAGTTTTAAAACAGTTTCATCATTTAAAGATAGATTCAAGTCAAGATTTTGCCGATTTAGAAGTATTTATATAAAAAGATTTAAAAAAGATAAAAAGTTACTTAGGTTCGCTAGGAAGGTTCTCTACAACAGAGCTGTCCTAAAAAGTCTACTGCTTTAAGATGGCGGCTGTCTACTAACGCATTTAGTGCCATGCAGTGTTGTTAATTTTACTTTAAAAAAGTAATTAATTACAATTACAAATTACTTCTCCCAAAAAGTAATTGCGTTAGTAACTCAGTTACCTGAATGTAAGAGTAATTAGTTACTTGGCAAAGTAACTAGTGATATGTTTTTTTCTTTCTCAAAAAAAAAAAAAAAAAAAACACACACACACAGGTCACACAATGTGAAGCTTAAAGTGTTTGGGGGACAATTGGCCCTAGCCCAATTCTTTACCCTCCACTTAACTAGACACAAGGGTATTGCGATAACTAGCTAGTAACCTTTGCTATGTGTGGAAGTCATTTAAAGTTGTGAATCAATCGTTAAAGTTGTTAAAATTTCTCCCGTTATTGCATTAGTTCCCTTCTGTCTACTTTAAACATGTGTAAGTTTTAAAACTGTTTCATCATTTAAAGATAGATTTAAGTTAAGATTTTGCCGATTTAGGAGCATTTTAAATTTAAAAAAATTACTTAGGTTCGCTAGGAAGGACCTCTACATCAGGGCCTTCCTGAGAGGTCTACTGCTTTAAGATGGCGGCTGTTTACAAACGCATGTAGTCCTTAAAACATGTTGGCAGTGCAGCAGTGTCTATCATTTGCATCTAGTTCTATAATATGATATCTACCGTGTCATGTGGGCGTAGTTTGTCGGCTATGGCTGCAGTCAGGTATTATTGGAGCCACCTAGCATCGCGGTTGCAACGGCGTCTTCCCCACTCCTGCTCTGCTCTCGTCCCCGTGAGTCCGTTTCTCTCAGACTTTTTTTTAATTCAACCAACTTAGTAACGCATAGTAACGCACGCCTTTCCCGCCTCAGTAACGGTAACGGCGTTGCCAAGATGAGAAAAGTAATTAATTAGATTACTCATTACTGAAAAAAATAACGCCGTTAGTAACGCCGTTATATTGTAACGCCGTTATTAACAACACTGTCCATATGTGCACTTGGCACCAGGACACCCTAGGCCGCAGTTCAATGATCGACTTTGTAATCGTGTCATCGGACTTGCGGCCACATGTTTTGGACACTCGGGCGAAGAGCGGGGCGGAGCTGTCAACTGATCACCACCTGGTGGTGTGTTGGCTCCGATGGTGTGGGACGTTGCTGGCCAGACCTGGCAGGCCCAAACGTATTGTGAGGGTCTGCTGGGCACGTCTGGCGGAATCCCCTGTCAGAAAGAGTTTCAACACCCACCTCCGGCAGAACTTCTCCCTTGTCCCGGGGGAGGTGGGGGACATTGAGTCCGAGTGGGCCATGTTCCGCACCTCCATTGTTAAGGCGGCCGATCGGAGCTGTGGCCGTAAGGTGGTTGGTGCCTGTCGTGACGGCAATCCCCGAACCGAAGGGATGCCATCAAGGTGAAGAAGGAGGCCTATCAGGCCTTTTTGGCCTGTGGGACTCCGGAGGCAGCTGACAGGTAACGGCTGGCCAAGCGGACTGCGGCTTCGGCGGTCGCTGAGGCAAAAACTTGGACATGGGAGGAGTTCGGCGAGGCCAAGGAAAACGACTTCCGGACGGCTTCGAGGAAATTCTGGTCCACCATCCGGCGTCTGAGGAGAGGAAAGCAGTGCACCATTAACACTGTGTATAGTGAAGATGGTGTACTGCTGACCTCGACTCGGGACGTCGTGAGTTGGTGGGGAGAATACTTCGAAGCCCTCCTCAATTCCACCGACACGCCTTCCTTTGAGGAAGCAGAGTCTGGGAACCCTGAGGTGGGCTCTTCGATCTCTGGGGTTGAAGTCACTGAGGCGGTTGGTAAGCTCCTCGGTGGCAAGGCCCCGGGGGTAGATGAGATCTGCCCGGAGTTCCTAAAGGCTCTGGATGTTGTAGGGTGTCATGGCTGACACGCCTCTACGACATTGCGTGGACATCGGGGACAGTGCCTCTGGATTGGCAGACCGGGGTGGTGGTCCCTCTTTTCAAAAAGGGGGACCGGAGGGTGTGTTCCAATTATAGAGGGATCACACTCCTCAGCCTCCCCGGTAAAGTCTATTCAGGGGTGCTGGAGAGGAGGGTCCGTCGGGAAGTCGAATCTCGGATTCAGGAGGAGCAGTGTGGTTTTCGTCCCGGCCGTGGAACAGTGGACCAGCTCTACACCCTCGGCAGGGTCCTTGAGGGTGCATGGGAGTTCGCCCAACCAGTCTACATGTGTTTTGTGGATTTGGAGAAGGCGTTCAACCGTGTGCCTAGGGGAGTCCTGTGGAGGGTGCCCCGGGAGTACGGGGTACCGAGCCCCTTGGTAAGGGCTGTTCGGTCCCTGTACGACCGGTGTCAGAGTCTGGTCCGCATTGCCGGCAGTAAGTCGAATTCGTTCCCAGTGAGGATTGGACTCCGCCAAGGCTGCCCTTTGTCCCCGATTCTGTTCATAATTTTTATGGACAGAATTTCTAGGCGCAGCCGAAGCATTGAGGGTGTCCGGTTTGGTGGCCTCAGCATTTCATCTCTGCTTTTTGCAGATGATGTGGTGCTGTTGGCTTCATCAAGCCGTGACCTCCAACTCTCATTGGGACGGTTCGCAGCCGAGTGTGAAGCGGTTGGGATGAAGATCAGCACCTCCAAATCCGAGACCATGGTCCTCAGCCGGAAAAGGGTGGCATGCCCTCTCCGGGTCGGGGAGGAGATCCTGCCCCAAGTGGAGGAGTTCAAGTATCTTGGGGTCTTGTTCACGAGTGAGGGTAGGAGGGAGCGGGAGATTGGCAGGCGGATCGGTGCAGCGTCTGCAGTGATGCGGACTCTGCACCGGTCCGTTGTGGTGAAGAAGGAGCTGAGCCAAAAGGCGAAGCTCTCGATTTACCGGTCGATCTACGTTCCTACCCTCACCTATGGTCACGAGCTATGGGTCGTGACCGAAAGAACAAGATCCCGGATACAAGCGGCCGAAATGAGTTTCCTCAGCAGGGTGTCCGGGCTCTCCCTTAGAGTGAGAAGCTCGGTCATCCGGGAGGGGCTTGGTGTCGAGCCGCTACTCCTCCGCATTGAGAGGAGCCAGTTGAGGTGGCTCGGGCATCTGGTTCGAATGCCTCCTGGACGCCTCCCTGGAGAGGTGTTCCGGGCATGTCCCACTGGCGGGAGGCCCCGGGGTCGACCCAGGACACACTGGAGAGACTATGTCGCTCGGCTGGCCTGGGAACGCCTTGGAACCCTGCCGGAGGAGCTGGCTGAAGTGGCTGGGGAGAGGGAAGTCTGGGCTTCCCTGCTAAAGCTGCTGCCCGCGCGACCCGACCCCGGACTAAGCGGAAGATAATGGATGGATGGATGGATGGATGGATGGATGGATGGATGGATGGATGGATGGATGGATGGATGGATGGATGGATGGATGGATGGATGGATGGATGGATGGATGGATGGATGGATGGATGGCCTGCTGCTGTGGTGCTCGCGCTCTCCTTGGCTATGAAGATATTTTTATAAATATCTGCGTCGGATCTACGAAAGGCCATCAGGCGAAGGCGTCGTCAACATCTGGGAGCATTGCTAGAGCTTGCTAGGGTATGTAGAATGAGAATGTAATACAAATAATGCATGTGAGTGAGCACTTTCTAGCGTCCAGTATGCACAAATGGTTGGTAGCCTCCAGAGCTTGCGTGTGAAAGTAACAATGTGTGTGTGTTTGAAAGTGCTTCTAACTGTACATTTGTGATATCGTGTTATACAGAACCAATTTGCTTGCCTTGTTTGATTTGCTGATTTATTGATTGGAGTAGTGTCCTAGCCTGGCTAACCAAATAAAAAGCAACAGCTAACGTGTAGCCTTTCAAAGGCTAACAAAGGCTGCTTTTGTTACTCGCCTCCTTCCGTTTGTGATAAACATGCAGCTCATGGGGGTTTGAAGTTTGAACCCATTTTTTTGTACTAGATTCAGATTTAATTACATAAATAAATGCACTGCATTGTGTGTGCTATCAATGTGTTGGTTTGGGAGGATGAAAGCCTAACATTTCCATGTTTTTCTTTCCAGCAAATGGATTATCCCACAAATTATTGCCGGTTGGACCAAAATATGCCTGTTCTAAGGTTGTGGTTCAATGTTGAGGCAGGACCTACGCCTCAGCAGAAGAGTCATAAAGTAGGGTCACCATATTTTGATTTCTAAAAAAGAGGACACTCAGCCCAGCCTCAAGATACTTGAATTTTATTCGAAGTTCACTCAAAGATGCCTATATCACTTTAATATATTTAAAGTGTGCCCCCTCACTGTGGATGGAAAAATGCAGTTTGAAAAAAAATAAATAATGATTTGTTATTCCCATTCAATTGATGTTCTCATTCAATGTTCTAGATTGCACACAAACAAAACCGAAATAAACTGACAAACTATTCAATCAGCATGTTTCCAAACGTAGCAGTTCAAAACTACGTTTCCCATAATGCCAAGCGCAGTTTAGCTTACTGATAGCTAGCTGAGGCAAAAATCAAACTTTGCTATGAAAGTTTACAATCATCGGCAGCGCGCCGATGCGACACAAAACGGAATTTTAAAGTCAAAGCTCCGACAGAAGTCAACAGTTGCCATTATATACGTATTTATCATTAAAAAAAAAAAAAAACAGGCATTGTGGCCAAATCGTCAACCCAGTAGATGCCGGTAATGCCTCATGATAGGGGTAAACTGCCAACAAAAACAAGAAGAACTACTGCTTCCCTCCATTCTAGTAGGAGCCATGTCAACTGCTGCCACCCAGCGGCCGGAGGGATTCTCTTCAAATTGGTCCCGTGACAATATCATAAAAAACGGACATTTTTATGAATTTATAAAACCCGCCCGGACCACGAGGACACTACGTGAAAGTAGGACTTGTCCGGGCAAAAGAGGACGTTTGGTCACCCTGTCATAAATGCTGTCCAAAAGCTGCTACAGAGAGACAAGGACCATGGTTGGGGTGGGCAACTGGAGGTCCTGACCTATATATACTGGGTGGCACATGGACTCTCTTACATCGTGGTGGCTCGTGTGTTCAACGTCCCCAAATCCAAGGTGCACCGAGTCGTCCACAAAGTGGCAAATTACATATGCCAAAACCTACAGCGTGCCATTGCATTCCCCCAGGCTGGAGAGCTGGATGCAGTTGGCAGAGGATTTGCCCAGCTGTCTGGGAGCCCTGCATTCAGGAATGTTGTGGGAGCAATAGACGGTAGCCACATTAGGATCAAGCCACCAGCACGGCACCGAATTGACTATCTTAACTAAAAAGGTTAGGATCAAGCCACCAGCACGGCACTGAATTGACTATCTTAACTAAAAAGGTTATTATTCAATCAACATGCACGCAATATATAATTCCACTGGAATATTCCTGGACATCTTCGTGGGTTACCCGGGATCAGTTCATGACTCGAGGGTCATGAAAAACAGCACCTGATACAAGGCGAGGCGGTACCCTCCATCAGGCTACATTCTCCTTGGGGATGGTGGCTACCCATGTCTGGAAACACCCATCTGCCTTATGACTCCGTATAAGGAACCTGTCAATGGGCCAATACAGGGGCGCTACAACTACCATCATGCCAAGGGCCGCAGTATAATTGAGCGAGCCTTTGGTGTAATGAAGACTAGGTGGCGGTGTACCCTTTTCAAAGCACTGGAGATGAGGCCAGTGTTTGCTCCTCAGGTCATTGCATCCTGTGCGTTTCTCCACAAAGTGTGTCTGGACAATGGGGACCTACTTGAGCCAGATGAGGATGTGGCACAGGACATCCTGGATCCCCAACCTCCCGGAGACTCCCTAGCAGTTAATGAGGGGCCTGTAAATACAACACGGGACAGATTGGCAGCCCAGGTGTCACAGTATTGATGTGCAATGTATGTAGTTTTTGATTTTTTTTTTTTTTAATGCACGCTTTTTCTCCCATTTTCCATAATGCATCACAGTTTTTATTTTGTAAAATAAATCTCAAACCAATATCCGTTCTAGTCGTTCATATGACGTTGATGTGATAATCATGCTCACAAACTGTTATTCCTTTCTTTTATTAGCAGCTTCTTTTCAGAAATAGTGCACATAGTGCAAATTACAGTATGCATATCACCAGATTTAAAAAAATGAACAATAAAACAATCAACACACAACAATGAAGAGATAGTGGGGTGACTGGAGCAGGAACAGCACATGGCACATTCTCGGCTCAGCGATGTTCTGGGGGGAAAAGACACAACATAACATTATAGCCTGCACTTTAATCCATTGCAAAAAAAGGTGTTACAGAATGAGGACGTGGTAGCTGTGTGTACCATAGGTGCATGGCGCATCAACCTACACATTTTGTCCACCATGTGATCAAACAGAGCTGAAAAGCGGTCACACAATACTTCAGTTACCACAACTTAAAACGGTTAAAACAGTTAAATTAGGGCAAAAACAGAGCTACTTACATATGTGTACTTCTTTTCTTGCTTCCGCCATTTTGGAAATGATTTGCGTTGTACTCTGGGTAATCGCTTTGCACCCTGGGAAATTTCGTGTAACCCTGTTTTGAGGGGTGCAAAGCCCTCCCCCTTACCCCTACCCCTGCACATTAGCGTGATTTGGGACAGCCCTACCTACCCCTCCACGTGAATGCGCAAAACAGAGGGGAAGGTGTAAGGGGGAGGGTCAAGGGGTGAAATGGGATTACTGTACGTTGATAAACATATATCGAGACAATGTGCATTCTACTTTGATGATGGAAGGCTCGCCTTATGCTCCACCTTTTTTTTTTTTTTTTTTTTTAAATAATTTTATAAATTGTGATTTATTGACCTGTTTTGCATATGCACCTATCGTTTTAAATAAAACTAGAAATTTACTACAAAATAATAAAAATAAATAAATAAAATAAAAATAAAAAGTTTTATTGCGATCAATACATGTGTGATGATCTTATAATACCATAACCTGAACACATGAACAATTCCTTGTAGTATTTCCTTATAACAACAAAATCTGTGTCAGCCCTTCATCATTCGGCAACTAATATTATTTGTAATTTTGCCTCATTTTGGTCACTCATGTGGCCAGTATATCAATCTACACCCTATGTTAACACAGGCTGCACAGAATGTTAGAATCTTGTCCACGAACGATCAACAAAGTGATAAGAACAAACGCACAACACAGAAAGTCCTGGAGCTTCTACGTCGTGCTGAATCCTTTCATGGAGATTCCGTGCGTTCCTCTGGTTTGATTTTGCAGTTTTAACTTTGTCTACACACTGCTTACATCAACCACACGTCATGTTGTTCTGTCTAAACCAGAAGCCCGTATCAGAAAACGTCAAAGATGGCGCCGCCCATGTTTCACTCAGGAAACCTGTCTATAATAATCCTCAGTGTGCTGGTGCCTACTCTAGTTGACTTTAAGCAAAGGCAAGGCCCAGCCTTTCTACTGAAGTCTTTAGGCCTCATACAGACAATTATATATTCACAATTACATTCTCATCTTGGTTCAGTTGAGAGTTTTTATTTGTTCTTCCATGACTGTTACAATGACACCCACTAAAAATGAAAGACTGAGTAATTATACAAGTTGCAACAGCAAGAAGTGGATGTATAATGTTAATTAAATTATGGTTTTCTTGTTATTAAAACATTTTCCCAGAAAAGAAAAGTGAGGTATAAAATCACATGAAGTAAATACAAATAAACAATAACTGCACAAAATATTTACATGATTTGTGTCACACCAATCTAGGATTTGAGTTATTATACTGTATTTGTGTTGTTCCCAATCCAGTCCAAGTAAATGCATTGCTTTAGTCATCTCTATGACAAGGTGGTGACTATTTCCTGGAGATGTGTTTTGTTGGAATCGGTTTGGATGATGAGCTGGTGGAATCCACTCTCCTCCTTGGACATGTGTGTGTCATTTAGGCTCAATGGTGTGACAACAACGGTTTTATCTGAAGCACACATAAACAACAGAAACGTTTTTTTTTTTTAAAAAAAAGTTGATATTCGCTATTGTAGTAAGCAGGGACACACATCTAAGTGGCCCAGGCAAGATGCCCGATGGTCTTCACAACTCAATGTTAATATGACGCCACCTTGATCAAGCTGGGATACACAAAATGAGTTAGCCTGCTAACATTTTTGAAAGTAGCTTAGATATTAACAATTGATGATGATGTTAACTCTTTGTAGACAGTGGACATATGCCATCTTGTTAAAATGGCACATGTATGCTAGCTTTTGGTGCAAAGTAGTAACTACATGAGGCACCATAAATAAAGCTCTAGCTTGGTAAAGTCAGCAATGTTGCTTGTCGCAAATTTGTGGCTTTGGCACTTAAAGAGTTAAAATTTGTAAGGATGTTTGAAAGTGTAAAGAACGTTAAAGATGTTAACAACTAAAAGGATGTTAAAAATCGGTGATGTTAAAAAATGTGTAAGTATGATAAAAACCCATTGAGATGTTAAAAATTGATTAAGATGTTCAGTTCTGATGTTAAGAGAATGTCAGAAATTACTGAAGATGAAAATTATTACATTGTTACGCAATGTTTGAACCAAGTCAAGACTTGTATAAACAAATGATACATTGGGCTACATGGTCTCGCAATGTAATTTAGATACTAGTTACCGTAACCATAAACTTACCTGCTCTACGTTTCTTCGCTACTTTGACACATTTATGAGTCAGGATCACGAGAAGAAGGAGAGCCAGTACAGCACATCCGACGCAATAGGTCACACAAACTGCATTTTTGTCAGTGTCTGGTGACAAATCAAGCCATTGTTTAGCTGAAAGTGCATTTTTTATATGAGCATCACAATGTACAATAATAGGAGATTAAATCAAATACATTTTAGCATTTTTCAGAAACTACCCCAAAAGTAATCCAAGATTTAGACTGATTTTGAAGTTCTACATACCGTTTCTATGGCAGCTTGCATCATGTGTTCTGTTTCCTCGAAATTGCTTCGCAAGATCTTCCTTGTTGCATCTGTTTATAAGGAGACATAGTTCTTACTGAAATCCGGCCATGAATGTTGTATCAATTTGTGATAGATTTTCTTACTGTATCCGCTTTCTGCAGATATTCATTTCATCCAAATATTCATGATCAGGACATGCTGGCTGGCAGTTGTACTGCGGTATTAGCCCTGCAAGATTATGTTGATTAGCACTGTTGGTTAGATATGAATTGTTGTGTTTTACAGTGAAAACCTGCTACACCATGTTTCACTTTCATGCAACTGCCAATGCAACAGTCATTTTTTTAGGTAAGAATTACCATCAATTTGAGGCTAATTATAGTAGGCTTGTATAGTAATTTTTCATTATACTAGTATGTTAGCATTATACTCGCAGACTTTTATTCAATGGTATTTTGGTGGAATTAAATATATTTACTTCTCTTTAAACCTGTTTCAGTATTACACTAAACATTGACTGAGGTGAGAAATAAAAACCTTAAAGATCGCACTCTATCCCATTTCTGTATAAGAAATATTTTCCCCAAAACTGAGTCATAAGATTCTATTACTGGACAGCTAAAGTGGGTGGGAAAAGGTGTGTGATATACTATAAAGGGGGTTTAAGTCAATTTAAGTGTGTTTTAATGAGTCTTGGTTGATTTGAAGAACGTAGAAGGGTTAGGGTAGAAATGGGGGTCATTGTGTGAAAATAGCCTTCACTATGTGAATGAATTTCTTTTAAGCTTAAAAAAATTCTGTCTTACCATCACCTGTCTTCACCACCTTCTCACCAGCAGCACACGGATTTTCCATGCATTGTGAGCACGCATCATCGAAACACAGGAAACCAGGGCGACAAGAACACTTTGCATTTGTGGTTGGAGAACATTTCTTTTCACGTTCTAGTGAAAGATAAAAATTCCAACCACCACTTCCTTTGAATCATATCTTGTCAAATGCATCGCTTTATTTTACTTTATTTCCTTATTAATTGTTGTCCTTTCTCGACAAGCTTTTACCTTGGTAAGCCCCTTGACACGCCTGACATTCCTCACATCTGTCAAAAGCATTATGTTGTCCAGAGAACGAGTTGTCAGGACAAGGTTGGCAGACAGTTTCAGTTGTTTCTGTACAGAACTCCTTTAGATATTCGCCTTTAAATCAGAAATTGATTAAATCAGACTATGTGTTCACCTTGAAGACAAAAGTTGATCTGGCAAATACATTGTATGTTTCAAGTTGTGTTTGAACTTTGAACAGAAAATCTTACCTGGAGGACACAGTTCACAGCATTTCCCGTTCATAAGAGTCTTCTGTGGAGGACAGCCCATGCCTGTGGTGTATTCAAACATCCAAATGTACAAAGCATAAAGAGTTGTTAAAAAGGGGTGAGGGGACACCATTATGGACAATGCTCTACTTACGAGTATAGCTTTTATGATCGCTGTAGGAGGAGTCCTGGCTGGCCACAATGAGTCATACAATGACTTGTATTTGCTGCATGGACTGTAAAACAGTAAACAAACAATATAAATTATATATCTATATGAAACTTGAAAAACTCCAAACTCCTACCAGTTCATTTGCAAAGAAACCACCCATAGGATTGGCCTTCAAAATTGAAATGCAGTTGCTGTTAGAGTGTTTAAATGAAATTGATTTTTACCATGTTATTGTTTTTTTTTTTTTTTTTAAATCAGGAAGCAGAGAGCCTGTTCATCATAACACACTGTATTTGACAACAAAACAAATGTAACATAAGCAGTGTATAACTATGTACATATACAATATATACATAGGGGATTAAGAAAAAGTTTGGCCACCCTGATAATTTTCAAGATATTCCCCAATAAACGATTGTACATGTCAGCAATTTCAGTTAAATGAAATAGCAGAGAAACACCAGTTTTGAGAGGTGAACAAAAGTTTCTAGGTATTAAGGAAAGATGGTGAGAACAGTCAAACCTGAGACAAGCTCCAAAGACCTAAAACATAAGGTTGCTGCAGATGGTGTCATTGTACACGGTTCAACTAGTAAGCGCACTTCGCACAAAGAGATGGTGGTGAAAGAGTAATGCTGAAGAAGGCTTTTATGCATACATTCAATAAACTGAGTCGCATGAGGTTTGCTAAGACACATTTGGACAAGCTACTGTAATTTTCTGACTATAAGCCACTACTTTTTTCATTCATTTTGAATCCTGCGACTTATAATCCAGTGCGGCTTATTTGTTGATTTAGTTGGGTTAATAGGTAACACTTTATTTGACAACTGCGTCATAAGACTGTCATACCACCGTCATAATTATGACATGACAATATCATGGGCATTACTGAATGCTTAAGACAGATGTCATTAAGTGTGATCTGGCAAATTATGTCACAAACTCCATTCATGTCCAGCTTGGATCTATTACATCCATTCAAAAGTGAAATAAAAGTGAAATATTTTGGTGTAAATATCCCATAATACAGTAAGGACATTTGCGGCTTATAGTCCAGTGTGTCTTATCATGAACAAATGTCGTTTTCATGCCAAATGGGTGGGTGGCAGCTTATAGTCAGGTGCGCCTTATAGTGCGAAAATTACGGTAGTTTCATTTTGGAATGGGGTACCACAAACTGATCACTGATGAAACAAAAATTGTGTTATTTGGACATAACAAGAGTTGGTATGGATAGAGGATGAAGAACACAGCATTCCAAGACAAACACATGCTAACGACAATAACATTTGGTAGGAGTCGATCATGCAGTTGTCAGGGGTGCCCAAACCTTTTCATACCACTGCATATTTGTGTGTGTGTATATAGGCCTATATTTTTCAAACTAAAATGATTTGACTCTAAAATAGTATTCTTGAATGGGGTAAGTCATGTATTTTTTAAGTAATGAATTTTGTTTCAGTAAAGTTTCTGTACTTTACAGCGGCAACAGTCTAACCACCACACAGCTGCAGCCCTAAAAACCACACTATACTTTTAAAATCGTGACAGCCTCCCCCCATTCTAAGAATTGTCACACCTACATTTTATTGCTAAAATTTTGCTCGTCTTTATACTCAGTATTTTTTTTTTCACTTTGAGTACACTAACATTTTGTGACTACATTTACAGTATAGTCGTTTACATGTATATCAATGTAAGTTTTCTATTTACATATGCTTGACATTAATATTTTGCTATGGGGGAAAAACACATTAAGGTATCCTTCAGGGGGGAAAAAAATCCCAAGTCCCACATGTAATGCTTGTGACTACAAAAAAAAAAAAACACTCGACAAACTGTTTGAGAATAGCAGAAGAAACTGCAGCAAGTTTAATATGCATCCAGTAAGGGTAGGTGAGGTAGGACACAACATGCAAATGTCTCAGGTCATTATTACAGTAATGTCCTGGAAGAATGTAATATGAACATACATTCATGATACTATAGTGATTCTATAGTTTAGTCAAGTTTAAGGCGCCTTTGGATTCTGGTTGGAACACTTGCCATCGCCACATTCTTCAACAGGCCGGCGGTACTGCGAGTCTCCTGATAGAAACAAACAAAATAACCACAACACAAAGCTTATTCATTAGTACATTGTGTACAGTATATTAACTATGAAACAGACATTAATAAAAAAAATATAGTTAAATGTGAAACAGTTTGTGCTAATCTCTGCTGACTGGCGAAAGAATTTAGGATGCACCCTTGGCTGGTGATCACCAATCAATCCCAGTGAAAAAATATGTATAAAATAGGCCCAAGTGTGATGGAAACTTTTTTTGCAAACTTTTTTTCTTTTCTGTGTGTTTAAATGTCTCTTGGCCTTAGTTTTTAGGTGACTTTAGAAGAGCAGACATCTTTTTAATTTGTATCCCAACAGAGATTATTTTAAATATATTGTTTAATACTGTCCATTGAAAAACACAGAATTTCATTTTTCACTCTCATGTGATAGTGTAGAAAAGGCCAGTATTTTCAGAAAGTGGCCATCCGACAAGGAGACAGGCATTTAATCAATGAGTGTACCATTTTGAAAATCAGTTGTCCCAAAAGCCTACGGTCAAGTCTATCAGTGTTTATGTTAATGTCTAAAACTGATATCACAAAATGGCTGCGCTCGTAAGCAATGTCATTTTTTTGTGTTTAAACATTATTTTCTCCATTATTTCAGGTATAAGAAATTCATGATTTACATATTTAAAAACTTTGAACAACCGTCTTTCACGTGAACACAATTATACTAGTTGAATGTTATACTTTATATCATGTAAGCACATTAAGAATCCTTGTGTATGAAATGCGCTTTAGGAATAAAGCTGTAAGATGTGTTCTTTCTGACTCTCCCATCCTTTCTCCGACTTGTGGGGCAGTGAATCATTCTATCCGAAGTTCTTCACAGAAATAAATGTATGAACTTTGGGGCACTAGTGATGAGGCTGCCTCACAATAAGTGGCATGACAACAAAAATAACACAAAAGGGCAGACAGTAATTTGTTTGAAAATGGACCTGTCAGACATAAAGCTGATTGCATTTCACAAGAAATGAGCAACATACTTTTCGCTGCTGGTCTTCTCCTCACACACGTAATAAGGCGTACTTTACAGGCCAGAGCACTGACAACAAGCAGTGCAACAATTCCTAAGATGAGAAAGGCCATGCCTAAAGAAATGATGCACATACATGACATTATGTCATTACATCACTAACACTGTGTCGTAGTCATATAAAAGAAGCTTACCGATGTGGTAGCCAGTGGTTTTTGAAAGCGTGACAGGCTGCAATTTGTCACTATTGTTAGACAGCACGTCATACACTGCAGTGATGGTGGTCGCGGTGGTGGTATCAAGCTGAACGTCATGACTTTGGGCTGTTTCACGTGGAAGTGTGATCACAGAAACGGTGTGGTTTAAAGTGGGTGACTCGCCATTGCAGATAACGTCAGAGGTGCTGCTCCCGCTGACATACACGCCAGAATTACACCTGAGACAGAAAGGCAATATATTATAATACTGTTGGTTTTGTTTTGCAATAAAATATTGAGGTGTACTTTTTCCACTTAATACAAGCAGTGTTGGGACGTCGGTTGAAGGTGCCATCCTCGCATTTTGAACATTCTGAAACACAGTAGACCAGTGGTTATCCAACAATTGTGGTCCACAAAAACCCTTACTGGTACAGCAAATGTGAGTTTTAGGAATAAACTCTTATAACTATATTTACATAGGCGGTAAAACTGTGTTTAAGCTTGAAAACCTTGGTGAGAGAAGATAAATTAAGATGTTTATCCAGTTGTTGCAAATCATACAATGGGATAACTGCTTTTTGTTGAACTATGACTAGACAATTTTGATAATTATCATAGGACATATATAATTTGTGACATTTTTGATGGTGTACCATGACATTTTTTCCCAACTTAGCTATTACTGTACAAAAGGTACCGTATACAGGTTCTTCTAAAAAAATTAGCATATTGTGATAAAGTTCATTATTTTCTGTAATGTACTGATAAACATTAGACTTTCATATAATTTAGATTTATTACACACAACTGAAGTAGTTCGAGCCTTTAATTGTTTTAATATTAAAGATTTTGGCGAAAAAGTCAAGAAAAAACAAAATTCCCTATCTCAAAAAATTAGCAAATCATGAAAAGGTACTCTAAAGAAGCTACTAACCTAATCATCTGAATCAACGAATTAACTCAAAACCCCTGCGAACGATTCCTGAGGCTTTTAAAAACTCCCAGCCTGGTTCATTACTCAAAACCCCAATCATTGGCAAGACTGCTGACCTTACTGCTGTCCAGAAGGCCATCACTGACACCCTCAAGCAAAAGGCTAAGACACAGAAAGAAATTTCTGAGCGAATAGGCTGTTCCCAGAGTGCTGTACCTCAGTGGAAAGTCTGGGAAGGAAAAAGTGTGGCAGGAAACGCTGCACAACCAGGAGAGGTGACCGCACCCTGAGAAAGATTGTGGAGAAGGGCCCATTCCAGACCTTCGGGGACCTGCAGAAACAGTGGTCTGACTCTGGAGTAGAAACATACAGAGCCACCGTGCACAGGCGTGTGCTGAAAATGGGCTACAGGTGCCGCATTCCCCAGGTCAAGCCACTTTTGAACCTGAAACAGCGGCAGAAGCGCCTGACCTGGGCTACAGAGAAGCAGCACTGGACTGTTGCTCAGTGGTCCAAAGTACTTTTTTCAGATGAAAGCAAATTTTGCATGTCATTCTGAAATCAAGGTGCCAGAGTTTGGAGGAAGACTGGAGAGAAAGAAATGCCAAAATGCCTTAAGTCCAGTGTTAAGTACCCAACGTCAGTGATGGTCTGGGGTGCCATGTCAGCTGCTGGTGTTGGTCTACTGTGTTTTATCAAGGGTGGGGTCAATGCAGCTAGCTATCAGGAGATTTTGGAGCACTTCATGCTTCCATCTGCTGAAAAAGTTTTATAGAGAAGAAGATTTCATTTTTCAGCACGACCTGGCACCTGCTCACAGTGCCAAAACCACTGGTAAATGGTTTACTGACTATGGCATTACTGTGTTCATTTGGCCTGCCAACTCTCCTGACCTGAACCCCATAGAGAATCTGTGGGATATTGTGAAGAGGAAGTTGAGAGACACCAGACCCAACACTGTGGATGAGCTTAAGGCCGCTATCGAACCATCCTGGGCCTCCATAACACCTCAGCAGTGCCACAGGCTGATTGCCTCCATGCCACGCCACATTGAAGCAGTCATTTCTGCAAAAGGATTCTCGACCAAGTATTGAGTGCATAGCTGATATATTTAATTGAAGGTTGACTTTTTTTGTATTAAAAACACTTTTTTGTATTGGTCGGATGAAATATGCAAATTTTTTGAGATAGGGAATTTTTTTTCTTGACTTTTTGCTAAAATCATCAATGTTAAAAGTATAAAAGGCTTCAACTACTTAAGTTGTGTGTAATGAATCTAAAATATATGAAAGTCTAATGTTTATCAGTACATCACAGAAAATAATTAACTTTATCACAAGATGCTAATTTTTTTAGAAGGCGCTGTATGTGCCTTGTCTCAATAAAATTTGTGAAACACTTCTCTAGGCTGCATTTGGTTGTGCTTTGCTTCCATCTTTACCTCCATGGCGTAGCCCAAATCCAACGGGGCATTCACAAGTAGCAAAATCCGGTTCGACGGGAACAAATCCTTCTCGGCACTGACACTTTGTGTCTCTCTCCCTTGTGCATTTCTCTGTCATCTCACTTCCCGACCCTGAGAAAAAAACATGTTGCTGAAGTTCGGGTTGATATTTAGAAACCACATTCTTTACTTCAGTGGGACTCCATGCCAAGAACACGCTTAGCGTGGCATACCTTTGTCGCACTTTGTACACGGTTTGCACTGTTTGGAGCGATTCTCAACGGGCTGGTGGTATTCCTTCGGACAAGTCTCACAGTGTTGACTTGTCCCTTGTGTTTTAATCATCTTACCTTCATTTTGATGAGAGGAAAAAGACAATGTGATCACGTTGAGTAAACAGTATTCTCCTATGAAAAGTAGCATTACAAAGCTTAAACAAATATCAGAAATTTACCTTTCGGACAAGTGATAACATCCAAATCAGCAATGAATTCGTCGAAAATCAGACTTAGAAAGAGCAATTTGAGAAGAACCATTTTTTGTATTAGGATGGTATAACGATAAGAAACAGAAGAAGAGGGAATCACCACTCATACAAAATTCTCATGTAAGCCACGTCGTTCTCTCCATATACAGTATATCATTTCCTGTATGACACTGACACACTTTTTTTTTCTGCGTTAGGAGTGACACACAAATAGTTAAAATTGAGCAATAAATATAAAAATCAATATTACTATAATATTTACAGTACAGTATTTCTTCCTCCTGTGTGATTTGTTGCAAAACACACAGGCAAACAGACTACCAATACATTGGAAAATACAATATGTGTATTTTTTAGATCATTATATAATTTAATATTATTAATCAGTTATTGTTTATTATATTTAAATATTTGTAAACTAGTCCAAATAACTCTAAATAAAGCAACAATATTTAATAATAGTACTGTAATTAACTGTTAACTAGTTAATTATTAATACAAAACAGGGACTATTTCTGTAGTTCAAATCTAAGGTGCCAACCCAGACAGAAAATACAAAATTTAAGCAATTTAATCATGTTTTTAACTTTCGGTTGTTTTTCACCTTCATCTATCTGTGGTTAAAGAATGGGTATTGACCCATCTTTTCTGCCAGTTTAAATAAAATAAAAAAAATAATAAAAAAAGACATGGGCCATAGAAACGAAAACAGGCCTATGAAAACGACCACGCATTCTTGCTTAATTTTAGCAAGCCTGCAACCACAACTGTGCTTAAAGCTCCATCTGAGAACACTTTTACAAGAAATATGAAAACTTGAATTAAGTGGTGCTGTCCATAGTTGGTTTATGATTATAAACAGGTTACATTAATTTAAATAAGTGGTGCTGTCCATAGTTGGTTTATGATTATAAACAGATTACATTAATTTAAAAAATGTATATACATATAAATAACCAGTGGAGAGAATAGAGGGATTTTTATTAATTATTCACAAAGGATGAATTTCACAACAAGAACTATACATGCTACATGGTGTTTAAAGACATTTTTATTTGACTTTCAACTCATCATTACATAAAAACAGTAGAAAGTAGGAAATAAGATTTCTGTGTTTCACGACGCCAAGCTCCATTATACTTCATGTCGTAAAACAACCGGTCGAGGTACGGCGTTGCTGGGCGAATACGAGCGAAATTTTGGATGTTGGAGTTTTTGAATGATTTACTGTCACGTCATACGCTTACTAGTAAGTCTAAAACACTTAACATCGTCGATTACGTTCACGCTTTCCCCTGGACTGCTTAGTAGCGTGAAGCATGACTAAATTGTCGCTCATATCCAACATGAGCATGCGGCGTTCTGGTGTGTGAATAAAGGAAATACAGTAAGTGCCTTTATGTTGCAGCGGTTTGCCAACCGATTCTGCTTCCAAAATTAAGCGATGCTGGTCACCGTTTTCTGCGCGCCGAGGGATCGCCCAGAAACCACATTCGCCCTCGATGTATCCCCAGAGCTGGAACTCAGAGACTTTGTGGCACTTTGCGAACTCGAATCGGGAATCCCGGCGGGGGAAATTCAGGTAAGGACAGCCAGGAGAGCTAACCTAGCTTGTGGCTAATTAGCCTGGTTTTGCTAGCATGAATCATAGTTTTGCTTGCGTTTTTGACCCAAGCGGTGAGGGAAATACGCCAACCACACACTGCATATTCGTAGGTGTAATTAGCAGAATGTATACTGTTGTTGTCATTCGCTGGCGTGGAAAAATTCACGTTGTTTCAAAGAATGTAATAGGATTCTCGTGAGACAAGCGTAGGTTTGCTAAAGGCTGAACAGCCAACACAATCACGGTACAGCTTGACTTGGAAGCTGCTTGTGGAACAGCTGTTCCAATTTGCGCAAAACCTTGCTCGAGTTACTCGAGAATTCTGTCAACAATATAATCATAGATAAGAAGTGAATTTACTTTTTCAGTGTGTTAACTACATCAGTAAAAGCGTCCAAATACAGTGATCCCTTGCTACTTCTTGCTTCAAACTTCGTGCCCTCAATCCATAGCGTTTTTAAAAAAATAGATTTTTAAAAAATACAAATGAGCTGTCCCAAGCCGATCGCTTAGTCTCACGCTCGCTCGCTCCCTCCCTCTCCCTGCTCTTTGTTCCCCAGACAGGCAGTGCATGTGCACTGGTGTTGCTTATTAAAGTTGACGATGTTGACAGATGTTTGTGTTTGATCTTGTCAGAATCACGGGTTTCAAAAGCGCCGCATGCGTCAATTATCGTTCAACTTGGTAAACCGTTGCTGTGGCAACTTATTGTGTGTAAGTGAGAGGATTTGAGTAGACTCAGTCAATGAAGTACTGCCTTAGAACAGACAGGCTCTGTGCGCATTGCGCGGGCGGGGGATAAAGAAGGGTGCTGGAATGAACTTGTGTGTGTGTGGCGATGTTCGAGGCAGCCGGACATGTTGAGTTCGCAGCAATAAACGCCACATGTTAAAAGTGATCCTGAGCAGATTGTAATTTCCACATGTCACTCCAGGAGTCACAGCCAAGGGATGTAACAGAAACATTTAATAAAGCCAAGCATTTTTCTACAACAGTACAGTACTTTATTCTTGTTTGAAACTAATTCGGTGGGACAGTAATATGTTTAAAACTCATCATAATTATTACATTTGAAGTGCATAAAAAACAGTTATTAAAAAATATATATATTTCTTTTAATTATACTTTGGGGAAAAAAAGTGAAAAAACATGTCTTATATGTATCTCTTTTCAATGCTAAATCTGAAAATATACATTGAACACACACACACACACACACAAAATTGGGGGGGGGGGGGCGCTACTTTGCGGTTTTTCACTTATCGCGGCGGGTTCTGGTCCCCATTAACCGCAAAAAACGAGGGGTCACTGTATGTACTTTTTCTGTCACAGCAATTACTTTAAAATAATATCATTGTAGGTCTCAATAAAACAAATGTACAGAGTTCTAGTAGCCAGAGAAAACTAAAAAGAATTGGATCACTGTTGATTAACTTCCGATTTATTATATTTAAATCAGGGTACTGTACCTTTGTCAAATACGCAAAAGTATATGAACATTGTAATTTTACTAATTTATACGCTTAATATCTGTGGGTAACACTTATCGTTCAATAGATGCATTGTAATACTTCAGAAAATTCTGAATTGGTTCAAATCAGTGGAACATCAACTTTTGAATCTAATATTTTGTGTAAATTTGGATACCTGTAAGGGTGAGAACCTACGGGTAACTCACGATCCGATGTGCGATGCAACCCTCACAATAAGGATTATCTCACAATGTAGTGAAATAACAGTTATCGATACATGGTTCAGAAAATCAATCTGATAATCTACGATACAACTATCGAAGAGAAAAACTAATTATTTCTAAGTGGTAAAATAAACTAGTTTTGTATTTTAGTACCATCACGGACAATCTGTCTAAAACTTGACTTCCTCATGGAGTAGGGATGTCCCGATCGCATGTTTTTGCATTCTAGTCCAAGTCCCCTTATTTTGAGAATCTGTTGATACGGTCACGATCGCATACCAGGAAAAAAAAGGTCTTTGTTCCAAAAAGAAAAAAAAATGTCCCAAACATGATACAGTACTGTACTGTTTACAGTACTGTAACAGCACTGTGCCGTTTACAATACTTCCTCTTCCACTCTTTCTAGGAGTGTTGCGGAGTATAAAACGTATATATTTTTGTTTCTTTTGGCAATGCCATTGTATTTCTGGATTATTTAGTTACTTTTATGCCCTTAATTAAAAAAAAATAATTTTTTAAAAAAAATCAAAAACCTAATCCTTTTCACCCGTTTCCGATCCTTTGAAAAATGGCCCGATCGGATCGGGGACATCCCTATTATGGAGTTTGGGAATATTTCAGTGCAGTATTTCTGTGAATAAATAACGCAACATTATGTTATTGCAACATTATTCAAACAAATTAGTGCCTTTCTTTGCTCATTGCCTGCCTTTGAAAATGATAACCATCCAATTCACTTAATCTCTGAGGATTGTCAATGAATGCTCATGTATGAGTGCAATTAAAAGTATAACTATATATCACCATATATGAATTTTGTCTCATAATCTAAATTCCCATGTATTGATGGAAACACCATTTTAAAGAAAGGTTAAAAAATGTAAACTTTCAGATGTTTTTTAGCTAAAAAATTTGGCTTGATATACCAAATGTTAACGTGCGCATGCAAAACTTTAAAAACTATAAACAGCTTCCCTATATATTCATTTCTAATGCGACAAAAAAAACATTTCAGTCAATATTGAATCGAGTCACTATTAAAGAATCTTAATTAAACTGCATAACAGACAAAAACAAAAGGGTCTAAATTTAATCGTGATGTTAAACTATTTTAAATTAGTAGTTGATCAATGTGATTATTTAATCGTGTAGAAGACTAGAGCTATTGCATACTCAACTAAAATTTATGTAGTGCGCTCAAAACAACTGCAGCTGTACCAAAGGACTTTACAGTAACAGAACACATAACATTCCACGTTACAAAACCTAACCAAGCAAATGTAGGTCAGT
The DNA here is from genome assembly GCF_030265065.1 of Corythoichthys intestinalis. Taxonomy (NCBI): domain Eukaryota; kingdom Metazoa; phylum Chordata; class Actinopteri; order Syngnathiformes; family Syngnathidae; genus Corythoichthys; species Corythoichthys intestinalis. Next base: position 20,805,781 of record NC_080403.1, on the reverse strand, counting down.
TTAGATGTCATCTTAATACCAAAAGGTGTTATCCTGAAAAGTGGGACCAACATGTTGTCCTCCTAATTGAGAAGACCACCATCATGTTTAAAAAAAAATGTTGTTGTTGTTTGCAAAGATATATGACTAGATTGCATCATACCGCGATCTGGTTCTAATATTATGGTAGCCTGTTTTAGCGACAGCAGAGAGTAAACATGTTGCTGTCTGTGCGTGTTGCAATGCAGTTCCACACTGTGAGCCTCTGTGCAACCACAATCGCAAACATTTTCCGTAAAGCTTGTCAGATGTTACAGGTGGTTTTACTGTTGTGGTTGGTCATTATGTGTTCCAAACCTTTTTTGTCTTTTTCTTGAAGATCACCTATGTTGAGCAGCCCCTAAAAGACCCCACACGTGCCTTGGGAACATATGGCGTAAAGGATGGAGACGTGGTGGTCCTCAGGCAAGCCGACAGAAGGCCGCCACCCACTCAACAATCCTTCCCAGGTGAGAACTTTATATAATCCATGACACAAAATCATGGTCCCACAAAAAAAAAATAATAATACGGATAATGACTGTATGAGATAATTGATAGACTATGGCGCATTCCAACTTGTGTGGTGCGAATTTGGACAAAGTAATTCCTTAATCTTGTGATATTATCCAGCTAATTTTCCAACCTTTCCTCACTCTTCACTTGGAAGGTCTTCCCCGGATTGACTTTCGTTCCATCACAGTCCCTGGCACTTCAACTTCGACCGCTCCCCGTAGTACCATTAGGCCACCACAGCAACAGGCTACACCACCGCCGCCGCAGCAGCAGCCGCTACCACCTCAGCAGCAACAGCCACAGCGAAATGCGCAACCCTCCACACCACCAGCCTTTCGGAGCCCCTCTTCTCAGGGGCTTGATGACCCAGCCTTGCTCCAGCAGATGCTTCTGTCTAATCCACACGAGCTGTCCCTCCTGAAAGAGAGAAACCCACCCCTTGCCGAGGCCTTGCTAAGCGGAGATCTAGGTAGACAAAAGAGCTATGCTGAAATATTTAGCAGGGTTTTACAGTATAATTTCCAGCAGTATATAGTTTACCAGGGTTTCCCCAGAAAACTTGCAAAGCCAGATGTTAGGAAATCCCACTAGCGGCCCACTATGTTTTTGGGGAAAAAAAAAACAAAAAAACTTTAAATTGACAGGAATTTTAATATTCTAATTAGTATGTTTTGAAAAATTTATTAACAATACTTTATTATGGAGTCAGTTTTACAAATCTAAACAAGTAAAAATACAATACAATTGAGTGCAATGGCGGAGACCAGGGACATGTTTATCACATGATATCGACCATAAGATGTTGCCATTGCATTTTCAACCTTATTAAGGGCGGTTAAAATGTTTACTTTTTTTAGGGCTACTTTTTTTTGTAGCATTCTTTTAGCCTGGCAAGATAATAAGAGAGTCCAGGCCCGCCATGCTTAACAAGTAATTGAGACACACTGGCATACTATAAATCTTGTCTGCATATGTTGCACTTTTGTTCTATTTTCAGAGCGTTTCACCAAAGTGTTGCTGGAGCAACAGCAGGATCGAGCCAAAAGGGAGCAAGAGCGAATCCGACTGCTGACTGCAGATCCTTTTGATTTGGAAGCGCAGGCAAAAATTGAGGAAGATATCAGGTTGGCAAGATTTTTCCGAGTGTGACAAGTAAACAAAACGAACAGTTTGCTGGATGTTTTGCTTCTTGTTTAACGCTTGACCTTCCACACAATCAAGGCAGCACAACGTCGAAGAAAATATGACCATCGCAATGGAGGAGGCCCCAGAAAGCTTTGGGCAGGTGGTTATGCTCTACATTAACTGCAAAGTCAACGGGCACCCTGTAAAAGCTTTTGTCGACTCAGGTAATTGGTGTTGGATTGAAATATTAAAACATATATATTTTGTAAATGAAACACTTCCTAAGGTGTCTTTGTTAAAATATCCCTACGTGCAGTATCAGGAATTTTACTTACCTCGTCCACCACCCCCCTGCCCCCGATAGTCAAGCTTATTTACTTTAAAAAAAAAAAAATGTATATATATATATATATATATATATATATATATATATATATATATATATATATATATATATATATATATATATTAAGGGTGTAACGGTACATGTAATAATATTGAACCGTTTCGGTACGTGGTGGTCGGTTCGGAACGGACGCGTACCGAATGAGTTTCTGACGTAATATAGCCCTTACTTTTCGAGGTTGTGAGTCGATCGGGTTACAGTTTCTTTGTGTAGATTATATTTACTCTGTCTTCTCTACTATAATGAGGACCAACACGGTAGGACAGTACAACCCAGAAACGTCAACGGCGCAACAACGTGGCCGCCGCGAGACCACAGTGAAATGCGGGCGTTAAACTCAATCAGCCAATGCACACCAGTCGCAGTGCGGCCACGTGTTAGACTCGTCCCAGAAGTGGCTCAATGCGACGCACACGAAAAGAACGGCAGTTTATTATTTGACGCGAGACGCAGCCCTCCTGCGTCAGTACTACTATCTGTAGCTAGGATCGGGCCGGAAGTCACTCGTGTAAAAATACGGTGGATCTGGTCGATTTTCAAACTAATATGGAATCGTAACCACGCGTTACTGTAATCTGATTACTTTCTTCAGTTACGAGTAATCTCACGCGTTAATTTTTCCAAGCCAGTAATCCGATTAAAATTTGTTTCCCTAGTGCCTGTGCATTACTATTTTGTTTTTGTCCTCATAATGTATCTAGAATGAAGAATACAGTAGTCATGTACAAAGAGCATATCTCATCTTGGAAGAAAAAAAAAACGGGTCACGTGTTTTACGGTGCTGTTTGAGGCTGAGCGCTGTCTGCCACTTCGGCCAACAACATAGCATTTTGACGAGGCAGCGAGGCTAACAGTGAAAGGCAGGATATGTACCGCAAATAGATGCCTTTGCTCACTGGGAATACAGCCATTACTTCACATTTCTGTCCAGTAAAGATGACAAAAGTATCTCCGTTGGATGTCACGTTTTCTCATCGGGGGGGGACGGCTCACGTGTTTTACCATGCTATGAGCGCTTTTGGCGGCTAAAAAGCAACTGGCTACCTCTCAGGATGCTAACAGTGGAAGACGTAGGAGAAGAACCACAAACGGCTGCATTTTCTTATTGGACATAGAGCCATGACTTCACATTTCTCTCCAATAAAGATGACAAAAAATATCTCTGTGCGTCGCAAACTTTGCGCTGGCTCAAAAGGGCAGTCGACCGCTAATAACTCTACATCTAATTCAAGGAACCACTTGGAATTACAGCACAACGCGACAAAAAATCGAAACAAAGCCAACAGGTAACGAGACAGCCAGCACTTTTACAGTTTTTAACCAGCCTTTACGTACATTTTATAGTTATAGTTTGTAACCATAGGCGGAGTGTGACTGTGTGTGTGTGTGTGGGGGGGGGGGTGACAAAAGAGCGAGTCAAAAGTTTGGACACGCCTCATCATTTGTGCTTTTTATATATTTTCACTACTATTGTAAATTCTCAGTGAAAATATTAAAAGTATGAATGAACATGAGGAATTATGTTCTTGAAAACAGGTTTTATATTGTACATTCTTCAAAGTATCCACCCTTGAGGTGTCTCCAAACTTTTGGCCTATACTGAATGCATTATGGAATACTTTGTAGGATTCTTGTTCATTTCATTTGTTTTTGTTGTTTGTCTTATTGCTTTACAACTTTTATAGACAGCATTTTAACGGCTAGGTCTTTATTTTAAAGGGGGAGTTCAGAATTTTTGACGTTAGGCTTAATCTTCGAGTTAGTTGGGGTTTGATTAGTCGTTGGAGTTGTTTTGAACAAATTCTGTGCAGTTTGTCAGTTATTTGTTAGTTTCAGGGCTCCGGAGTGGCTGAGCTAGCGCAAGTCAGTGGTGGTTGAAATCAACTCCATTAAACCCCTGCTAACTCGAAGATAAAGCCTTATCTGAAAAATTCAATTACATGCGATGAAATTTTTCTGTTGAGGCAGCAAAGGGAGAAAAATTGGGAAAAGTAACTGACAAATTACTTTTAAAGTAACTTAGTTACTTTGATAAAGTAATCAGTAAAGTAACTAGATTACTTTTTTGAGGAGTAATCAGTAATTAAATTACTTTTTCAAGTAATCTGTGACATCACTGATCGTAACCTACTTTTTGAGTCCACCAGATCTCTTGAGTGGTAGATTGGGGCATAGTTGACTTGTCTTTGTTGATTTACTGCTGTCTTCTCGGTTATAATAATAACCAACACGGCCCCGTGTTCAATACAAAAACCCTCCTACCACAACAAAACAAGTAGGAACTAATATTCACATAGGAACTAAAGTTATACAACATAAGATATACAATATAAATGAATACTACATCACATTTGTAAAATATGAACACATAATAAAATAAATAATAGCCCATTTAAATAAAATAAATTGAAATGAGCTAAAACACCTGTAATTAAATAATAAGAATAATACACACATCCTGCTTACACAATTAAATTTATTAATTTCTGTGTGGTGCTTTAACTTGAGAAAATCCACCAATGAAGCTTTTGAAAACCGTTCATTTGAAAAAAAAATGTTTCATTGAGGCATTTCATTTGTAAAATACATGGTAAAATCTTTGTCATTGGGATTGCTTTTCTCTTTAGCACAGGACTTCTTTTTTCTTCTTTCTTTCAGAAAGAAAGCTGACCAATACGCGGGGTCTGAAAGGCAAATTGTTGTTGGATTATCTTTAAATACACGCTACTTTTTTTTTTTAGCAGAATTCTAGCTTTGTATAGGCTAATTTTCCTATTGTTGAAAGCACATAAGTGTAATAAACAAGTAGCACATTTATATTTTGCATTTTGTTTTCTTACTGTACCGAAAATGAACCGAACCATGACCTCAAAACCGAGGTACGTACCGAACCGAGATTTTTGTGTACCATTACATCTCTTATATATATACATATACTGTATATTTTATTGTGTGTGTGTGTGTTCAATATTTATTCAGATTTAGCATTGGAAAGCGAAATATAAGACATGTTTTTCCCTCCAAAAGTATAATTTAAAAGTTTTATATATATATATATATATATATATATATATATATATATAAATATATATTTCAATAGTTTTTAAGCACTTCAAATGTAAATATTATTTTAAGTTTTATACGTTACTGTCCCACCGAAATATTTTTAAACAAGAATAATGTAGAAAAATTCTTGTCTTAAATGCTTCATTGAGTGAGTTGATTCCAATCCGCTCATGCTGCTCACTTACACACACACAATGAACTGACATAGCACACTACCGCTAGTGTTATCTCCATGAAATACTGAATTTATTTTTTAATTGAAAAATAAAATCTGGGCACGAAGTTAGAAGCGCAAAGTAGCGAGGGATCTCTGGACACTTTTTTACACATCTGGATTTTGTTATCGTGATAACTGGGACCCTGTTTTTTGTGACGAGAACAGCTTCTAATTTAGTGTAGGAAAAAGCAAGCAGCCAATAAGGTCATATAATTAGTTGTATGTAGTTATATACTTTTAAGTGGTCTCTTCTTTTGTTCTCAGGTGCCCAAATGACCATTATGAGCCAAGCCTGTGCAGAGCGCTGCAACATCATGCGACTGGTAGATCGGCGCTGGGCAGGCATCGCCAAAGGAGTGGGCACACAAAAGATCATCGGCAGGGTTCATTTGGGTGGGTGTTTTTGCTTGAATCCCCCATGAGGATGACTACAGTATTGTGCTATGTGCTGATGTGATCTGTATTTTGTGTGTTTGCAGCTCAGGTCCAGATTGAAGGGGATTTTCTTCCCTGCTCCTTCTCCATTTTGGAGGACCAGCCGATGGACATGCTGCTCGGCTTGGACATGCTCAAGAGACACCAGGTTAGACCCACCTATCCTCACTGCTCTTAATCAAATGTAAAATCATAACCCAAAGCCTGATTGCTTGACGTTTTTGATTTTAGTGTTCGATTGACCTGAAGAAAAGCGTGCTTGTCATCGGCACGACGGGCACAGAGACTCGCTTCTTGTCTGAGGCTGAGCTGCCCGATTGTGCTCGGTTGGCGTACGGGCCAGAGGGGCGCGAGGAAAGCCGCCCGGAAGAGATAGCAGACAGGGAGCTCGCAGAGGCGCTTCAGCGGTCCGTACAAGAAAGCGGTATGTTAGGTCGCCGCCATAATCAGCTTGTATTTTTTTGAGTTTTTCTCTCACCCTCTTCATTAGAATGACAATTGCATGTGCCACATAAATTCCATTAATGCTGTCTCATAATCATTTTGCGCCTTCATCTTCGATACAGGGATCCGAAGTTTATAATGGAGTTCTGTTCCTAAACTGGCATAAACTGAAATTGTACTCATGCCGGAACCCTTGTAATTCATCGTGTGTTTTGTAATTCATCGTATATCTATTTTGATGGCAAAACTTAGGGTAAATGTGTACGAAATAGAATAAGACTACAAATGTAAACCAATCAAATGAAAATTGGTCATTAACTGAGCTTCCCTCTGGGTAAAAATATGGTGAAACCGTCGTACACAACTCTCACGACAAACCAAAATTTGAACATGCGTGTCAACTAATGATCAAAATGCCTGCAACGTCAACATCACTAAAACAAACCAGAAGTTTGTTTGTTCATTATTAACAACAAGGTTTTTTGGGGCTGTAGTTTAGTTCTGTTATGCAATAGCGGGGATAAGGCTAAAAATATGTGTTTAAAAAAAGAAAAAAAGTTATTTGGTTGCTGCATGTCCTGTGTGCCACTGCTAACTTTCTCCGTCCCTCTGCATGGCGTGTGTGGTGTGCGCCTTAACCACTGAGCAGGACAGCACTGATGCAAAAGGAGACAGATGGAAAGGGGCCAAACAATCAGGTACTGCAGAAAATACTGCCGGGCCTTAAGACCATTGCTTTTTTTGGTTTATTTTACCACCTTCTTCATGGTTTCATTGTTGCCACAGGATCTGGTACTGTTCTTTTTCAATTTATTTTTGCATGTAGCTTGTCTTTATAAATACGGATGAAGAGAAGCGAAGGACTTGACTAGCTTTAGTGAATGTGCAAACAAACAGTACAATCTCTGAGACTGAACCAAATTCAAATAAATGGTTTTGTAATTATGTTGGCAATAAATTAGAATCGAAAGTGGAAACTTGTGGCATACAAATGTTTCAATTTCCAAATGTTGAATTGGTGCCATCAATGAATTTGGTAAATGGCAAAATGTTTGAAATTGCTGTTGAAATAGAAGAATTGGGGGGTGTACGGTACTTGTAAATCAATAAATGTAATTTATTTATTTTGTCAACTGTGGGTCTGTGAAGCCAAGAAGCAACTAAAAGGTGATTTGCTTCAAACTGCCTTCATGATGGTTGAAGGTTTTGCCCTGAAATTTAAAAAAACAAGTATGAGAAGAAAAACACTGCACACTAGTGTGACATGAGGACATCACTTGAAACTTCCCTGAAGACATTTTTCGTTGAATTTCACAATCAGCTAGAGAGAGCTTTTCCATATTTTTAATAATTCCTTATTACAAAATTGACTTAATTTAGTTCTTGCACCCCCTTTCAATTATTTTTCAAGCTGTAAAGGGGTTTTGTCAGTTTTTTCATGTACTCTACGATATTAGATTTACATATATTGTAGTAAATGAGGTATTTGCAGCACTTGCCTTAACTTATGGGGAGTCAATTGTGTGTAGGTAGGGGGGTGGGATAAAAATTCAGGTAAAGATGAAAAAAAATGTGGATTGTTCAACACACAACAGCTCATAACAATGTGGGAGTTTATTTTTAATTTGTTAAAACAACAACAAAAAACAGGAAGTTACCTTGTAAAGGTACATTAGTATACACATAGTTATGTAAGACTTAAAATAATAAAATTTGTCTTATGTGTGTAGTAGTCTATTGAAGAAAATTGAAATGGGAAAAAAAATATCTGTAATCCATTTTAGAATAAGGCTGTCATTTAAAATGTGGGACAAAAAAGTTTTGTAAGTCCTTTGTAGCTCCCAGAAAGGTTCAGCCATCTCATACTGTTTGGTTGTGTCATCTGTTCTCTCTATCAAAAGACACTGCAGACGGACAGACTACCTCACCACAGCCGCCGCCATTGTCACTACCCACAGCCTCAGACCAAATGTCCTCTAGCGCCCATCCCTTGAACCCTGATTTGGTTTGCTCAGAGTCCACCCAGGTCCCAGCAGAGGTGGACCACATTGGCCTCCAGGAGCTTCCTTTGCCTACAGAGCAGGATCAGCTCCAGACTCCCTCTCTGGAAGATCATTCTATCGTTGTTGAAGAAGCCCCAGGGCCCAGTCAGTCTTCTGAAGTCCTTCAATGTCCAGAGGGTGGTGAGGAGGAGACAACGGAACCATCCAAGGTAGAAAAAAGATCTGCCATCCCAACTACAGAACTAGCAAATGGTCAGCCCATGGAACAAGAGGTGACTGCATCTGAAACGACTGATCCCGGCCCGTTGGACTTTGTTGAAATGGACTCCTCGAGCAAGGAAAAGTCAGAGGGCTCCGATAGCATCCCTTCCCTGGCCGCCGCTCTATTGGAGCTTCACGAACTGCTGCTCTCCAACAACTGCAGCGCCGCCCGACCACTGACCCCAGTCGGAGCAGAAACAAGCGATGCCAAAGCCAAACCAAACGCTGCTTGCGACAGACCCTCGGGGAGAAAAGCAGCAGACTCTTTGACAGGGCCAGCAAAAGCCGAAGACCCCAGCATTTATCATCCCGAGTTAGTGACTCATTTAGAGCCTCCCTATGAAGCCAGAGAGCCTAGCATTTATAATCCGGAGTCGGCAATACCTCCCGATCCTGCCGGGGACTTCAGGGAACCCCCTGAGGGGCAGCAGGGAACCGGGGGTGTGCACGGACAAAACCCAGACGCCGACACCCCGGGCAGTCTCGTCTCCGGCACCTCCGCCGACAACCTACTTCCGGTCCCCTTTACAGACCAGTTTCCAGCCGAACACATCCAGAGAATCCAGGCTGCAGGTTTTTCTGCCCGCGATGCTGCAGAGGCTCTTGAGCAGGCGCATGGGGTCGTGGAGTTGGCTCTGCTGTCACTCCTGGCCCGCAGCATCACCGTGCCCACCTAAGACTCTGAGCCTGCCCCCACCAACGTCTCATCTCCTATTATGGTTTTTGTTTCGATCCAGATGTCTCGTGGCCCTCCTTGCAGGGAGCGTGTCTTAAACATATACAGTATGCTGTCACACAGTACTGATAATCCTTTCTCTTGACATTAGCAGATACAGTATGTGCGGTGTGCATTTGCATGCCGATGTCTCGAACGAGCATCCATCTTAATGGTTTTAGGTGTTTTTCTACGATACATTGATTAATTGATGGAAATTTTTGATCATCTAACACATCATTCATTGTTGAACCGCTGAATATCATTTGCCCTTTGTTATCCTTGAGCAGGAGAAACAGATTTTAACTCATAGCATATTTTCCCAAAGTTCAGATAAACCACGACGAGATATGTAAAACCACCTGTTGGCTCCAGTAAAGGGGTGCACCATATCCATTTTTTGAAACTGATATCGATAACTTCCTGCTCCTTAAGGCCGATACGATAACCGATAATATATATATATATAATTTTTCAATGTATATTCACCTGAGTTTTTGAACAACTGTAGGTCAAAAATACTAGTGGTGGATTCAGCATAGATTTGCCTTTAACCTAACCAGAATTTTCATGATGACATGGACATTATTATAATAAACAAAACAAAGACAAGAACAGTTTTGACTTAAAGTGCCCATATTAGTTTTTTCAAATAAATATAATTTGAGTCAATCACAATCAATCAGTCAATATCATTGACAATGTGTTTTCCTGAACAATAAGCACAGAACTAAAACAAACCCAACAGGTATTGTGCTTTGTCAGCAGATAAAACATTTGGTGTAACAGGAGAGGAGAATTTGTTGGTCTTGGTCCATGAAACAACTTTCTTAACCTGGCAATTATGGGACAGCAAGCCTATCAATAACCAAAAGGCCTCTCAATAACTTGTAAACATAAAACTGTAAAATGCAAACATTTGCTGATTGTCATAGTAAGGTTCATCACTCAGTGATGGAAAAATAAGCCCTCTAGAACAGTAACAAAACTTTGCATACCGGCAAAACAGGAGTGGAAACACGCACACATCCCAATCCACCGACAACATGCCAAAATTAATAGGCCCAATGATATATAATGTTATTGGATTTATTGGGATGACGTCATAATTCCTATTATTGGACCGATAATTATCGTGCACCTCTATTCCAGTACAAAAAAAAAAAAAACATACCTAGGAGAGGCAGTACGGTAATAATAAGGCTGACAAAAGGGCATTACTTTGATGTTTTAAAAAGATTAAATTTGGCCTGATTTTCAGTAAATTATATCTTTTTCTACAACTGTCAACCCTGACTGTTTTCAAAGAGACAAATTGGAACAATCACTTTTAACATAAACTACATAATCTGTCAGAGACCATTAGCAATCTGATTTTGATTGGAAAAATGATACAATTTGGCAAGAATATAGGTGTGTTTACCCTGATTATATGATAGATGGTTTTTTTCGTTCACGCGCGGCCAGCTGTACTGTCATTGTTCAATCATGAAATGTATAACTTGCCCATTGTTTTTCTTAAATGTATGTTTCGCAAAAGTTACCATTAAAGGAGTATCAGAAAATTTTCTCCAAAAGTTGCCACAATTCAGCAAATTTACAAGTTTACAAATATGTACCAAAAAATGAGCGAGAAAACATTGGACAAGAACATCTTAAGGTGTTTTGTTTTTTTTGTTTTTTTTTTGGGGGGGGGGGGTTGTTTGTATATTTGCCATTTATTTTGTATGTCAAACAAAGACTGGTGTATCCCCCCCCCCTTTTTTTTTTTCATTTTGTCTGTGAAAATGGCTTAAAAATTATGTTATCTTGTATCACATGACTATCATGGTCATTTGGCAGATATTGATTTTAAATGATTTATTTACTGCTATCTTTTATGAATTTTAAATGGAAAATAAAATGGGATTAGTATTTGCACTGTGAGTGTGATCCTGATTACAAAAGATTTTTTTTTTTTTTTTTAATTTTGACATTAAGGTATGAAAGGGGGTTGAACCCTTTTCATTGTTTTTTTTAAGTCTGGTTTAACCCTTTAACGGACACTCATTTACTCATTGGTTGTCATTGACGGCACTAGACGTCCTATCCAGGGCCATGTAAAGAAGATTACAACACTCTTTGTTGTCGCCGCGGGTGGTCACGTGGTTTATGTAGGGCGTGAGTAGGTTCAAGCACAAGCAGCGCTGTAGTGGTTTTAAGTGTGACATTTATGGAAAAAATGATAAAATCACGTATCTAAGTACTTGTTTGATTATGGAATTGCATTATGACATATGTAAATGCTAGTTTTACATTTGGAGGGGTAAGGCGACAACTGAAAACTATGTAAACTTACGCAGAAGGGAACTTTCCCATGTTGAGGAGTGAAAGCATCATGCTTGTGTTAGGATTAGCACGGGAAATTGACTTTTACGTTGAAATGCAAGATGATTTAGGTTTTTCTTTTTTTTTTTCACAAGAATACTGTTTTTCCAGAGAATGTCTAGATTTCCTTGATTCACCGACCTCTGGTAATATATTAACATGTATAACATTTTGTTTTCAAGTTATAAGTGGTAGTTCCTAATTTGTTTTTGTTTTTTTTTTTTGTTTTTTTTTGTCGCATTGACATATAAAAACACTTTTGTGTCCCAAAAGGTTTGGGTTTGTGGTCACGACTTTTAAATTCTATTTTCCACTTTTCTTTACTGTTGCACTTTCTAATACTTGTATTTTATATATATATATATATATATATATATACTGGACTTCCAGATCCAGACACACAAACTGGTCTGGTGATGGCCAACCAGCCTAACATCGTGGTGGTGGATAAACATCAGAAGACAGCAGTAGCGATAGATGTAGCAATCCCAAGCGATAGCAACATCAGGAAAAAAGAACATGAAAAGCTGGAGAAATATCAAGGGTTGAAGGAAGAGTTGGAGAAAATGTGGGGAGTGAAGGCAAGAGTGGTGCCAGTAGTGATCGGGACACTAGGGGCAGTAACCCCCAAGCTGGGTGCAGGGCTCCAACAGCTACCAGGAACAACGTCCGACGTCTCCATTCAGAAGAGTGCAATCCTAGGGAAAGCTAAAATCCTGCGCAGGACCCTCAAGCTCCCAGGCCACTGGTAGAGGACCCGAGCTTGAAAGGAGAGACCATACCGCCCGGGTAAGCCAGATGAAGATTTTATATATATATATATATATATATATATATATATATATACACATACACAGTGGGGAGACCAAGTATTTGATATACTCACAATGGGAAAACCCATTGGCAGTGTATCAAATACTTGTTCTCCCCACTGTATATATGTGTGTGTGTGTGTACATTTTCCTTTCTATTTTATAGACTTAGTTTGACCTGAAACACAAAGAAATGACATTTAACAAATATTTCCTGCATAACTTAAATTTTGAATATAGCGTCCAATCTTAGCAAAACCAAACCTGTACCTATTTAGAAGCATTTTTCATTTTGGACACAAGCAACACAATATAATTACAAGACAGGAACATAACTTTATTATTTTCCTCAACATTGTGTAATGTACGCTACCGTTGAAAAGTTTGGGGTCGCTTAGAAATTTCCTTATTTTTAAAGGAAAAGCACTTTTTTCCCCAATGATGATAACATTAAATTAATCAGAAATACACCCCCATACATTGTTAATGTGGTAAATGACTAATTGAAACTCGACAGTCTAGTCTTGTTGTAAGAAATGAAGGCAATTCCATGCGAGAAATTGCCAAGAAACTGAAGATCTCCTACAACGGTGTGTACTACTCCCTTCAGAGAACAACACAAACAGGCTCTAACCAGAGTAGAAAGAGAAGTGGGAGGCCCCGCTGCACAACCAAGCAAGAGAACAAGTACATTAGAGTCTTTCGTTTGAGAAATAGACACCATGCAAGTCCTCAACTAGCAGCTTGGTTAAATAGTACCCGCAAAACACCAGTGTCAACATCTATAGTGAAGAGGCGACTCTGAGATGCTGGCCTTCAAGGCAGAGTGGCAAAGAAAAAGCCATATCTCTGGGCCTTTTCTTTGCCACTCTGCCTTGAAGGCTAGCATCTCGGAGTCTTCTTTTCACTGTAGATGTTAACACTGGTGTTTTGCAGGTAGGCCTACTATTTAACGAAGCTGCTAGTTGAAGACCTGGACGGCGTCTATTTGTCAAACTAGAGACTCGAAGCAATGTTTGGAACTACCCAGGGTTCCACTACTCAGAAAACCCGGAAGATCGCTCCCTTCCCAATCAAAATGGACCGGACATCTAGTGCTGTCAATGGCAGGCATTGAGTCAAATACACGTAGCCTACTATGAAATAATATTAATTATAATTTAAAAAAACTGATGAGTCCATTATTTTAAATGACCAAAAATAGATAATACTGAAGTTACTTGCCTTGTAATGGGCTAAGAAAAGGAGTGGCGCTTCTTAACGCACCTGCTGTGCGTTTGTTGATTGACGCTTGCCAGGGCCTTTTAACTGGGACTTTTGGCGGTCTAATAAAGACAAAATGGCTGAGTTTGGCAGCTTCCACGCTCACAGCGTCAGGAGCTGCGGTGGTCCAGAAGCTTTCGCTCAACTGGTCGCTTACTTTGAAGACGAACACCCACGTCCAGAAAGTAATCCCCTCAAGGGTCACAATACGATGACAACTGAACCTCGCCCACTTGACTCAAACACGGAAGAACCGGGAAGTGACTTGTTAGACCCGAGCCAGGCTACCAAGTAAGGCCTTAATTGTAGTGACGTTTTTATTATACCTTTTACCCATGTGTAGAATACAGCTGTTTTGTGCGTGTGTGTGTTTTGACTTTGGGGAGGGAAATGATTTGAGATGCGAGTTAATTTGAGGGCTCTAGTAAAGAAAAATTCATTTTTTATAATGGAGCAGTCCAACATTACAGCAGTGAACAAAATCTCTTAGGTTTCCTTCAGTAACTCCTACGTGAAGGCACTAGTGTAGTTTGGTTTCTGGAAAAGTGACTTTTGTCGGCCACCTAATGTTGATTCCGTGGAATGGGCCCTTCTGAATTTTCAAACCTCTTATTTTAGTGTCCATGCCCCATAGGCACGCAAATGTTTGGTATTTTTAGTAATAACCCCGTAAAGACTTGAGGTCCACATAAGTGGACAACATACTTTGTGTCATGCAGGCCACAAAATTAGAGTAGTGGACCAAACATGCACAAGGACACTGGTGTTTCAACTTATTAGAATATTCAATTTGAACAAAGTCACAGGTATGACAACAAATAAACCAAATAATGTCAACTTAAAAAGTGTATATGTTAACGCCAAACAATAAATCAACTAATGTGCATTTAAATAAACATTAGAAAAATTACCCCAAACATATTTAAATATCCCCCCTCCAGATGGTAGGTGCCAGGTCACCCACAGCGTGTTCTTTACCTCGAATTAGAAATCCAAATTGAGTATTCAAATGTTAACTAAAGTGTGCACCAGTTGGAAAAATGTCCAAAATATCAAATAATTTATTAGATATCTAAACAACAGTGAATTGTGGTGGTAGAGGTATTCACCATGCACGCCCTCCTCCAAAGGATCGCTCACACAGCGAGACAGTCAGCCGTACTGTTCTGCTTGCCAGTGATGTACTGCACCTCAAACTTGTAGGGCTGCATCAAGCAAGTGATTCTGCTCTCCAGCCATTTGAGTGCTCTGTAGTCAGTCTCCAACATGAACAGCCTCCCCAGTATATAGAAACGGGAGTGCATCCAAAGCCCACTTGATCGCCAGGCATTCCTTTTTAATGGTGGAATAGCGGGTTTCTCTGGGGAAAGTTTCTGAGTGATGAAAGCAATTTGATTGGGGTCATTCGGGGGCCCCTGAAGCAACACTGCCTCCAGACCTCTGTCACACGCATCAGTCTGTAAGATGAACTCCTGCTCGAAGTTGGGGTGCAGTGAAGAACTGGATTCTTGCATAAGGCCTGCTAAATGTCTCCGAACGCCTTCTCTGCCTCCCCAGACCACCTCAGTACACTGTACACATGTGGTGTGAAAAGTGTACATACAATTATACAGTACAGCATATTGTTAAATATTTTATTTTTACTTTCATGAATAAATACAATTTATACTTTGATCAAATCTGGTTCTGGCCCTCAATAACGCTAAAGTATGTATAGACCCTACCCACCGACGTCACAAAATCACGTGATCGCTGTATTGTTCCGCCCCCTTGGCCGTCATTTTGTGTCTGTATTATCAATGGTCTCAATTGATCGAGCAATTTATAATGCATTTCATGGAAGACCCGGTGCTTTCGGATGCCGTAAACTCACTTGATGCGTTGCATAAAAGGCGTTATGTGGAAAAGCTTCAGTTTATCCATTCGCCAGATCCATATTTGATGCCTAAATCGATGTTTTTCGACCCGCTGTCTTCGCCGTATTTGCCTGACATCTGCTAGGTACCCTGATATTTACAACTATCTTGTCCACACAAAATCAGCCTATTCTCACGAAAGTTTGAAAAACTTTAAGAGCTTGGAGGCTTATAAATACTTCGTTGCTGGTTGGGTGAAACAGGTCCTCGTCCACAAAAATTCGGCAGGAATCTATCTTGTGCTTAGAAAGGTGAGTTATGAAATTTTCAATTCAAAATCTTTTGTTCTTGCTAACATCCACTGTAAAGTCTAATGTATTTCATGTCCATTTGTCAATGGAGCTAGGGCTTTTAATGTTTATATGGTTTAGCGATAGCACTCTCACTACATACATACGTGTATGTTGTCGGCGATTAGCCTAGCAATGATCTTAATTGTGGTTGTCAGCCCAAAACCCTCTAAATATATATTAAATGCATCTTACCAGATATAAAATGACTACTACATAATCTGTGGTAATCGTTTGGAGCCCAGTTTTCTCGTCGAATTGCAGCAGCCCATCTCGCTCTCTCCTCTCCGGGTCTCTCGGAATCCGGTAGAACTTCAAGTCTCTCCGTCTATCTTCTCTGTTATTGCAACCGACCGCCACACACGCCTTCACCATTTTGATTATTAATGTTAACGAGCAGAAAAACACGCCGTAAATAGGAGGAATGTACGTAGCCGTAACAGGTAAACACGATGTGTTGACGGACAATTGGGCGGCACCAGTCAGGAGGTTGGAGTTGTGACGTCACGTGGGTAGGGTCTATAGCCGGCCATTGACAACAATTTCCAATTAATCTAAACTGGGAAGACTCATTGTGATTGGTCACGTTTCAGTGCCATTGACAGAATTAACCTTCTATCCATTTTGATTGGGAGGGTTGGCAGTGATCATTCTCGACTAGCCGCTCCCAGTCAAACTAGATTGGACGTGAAGCTCTGTCAATGGCAATCAGTCAAATTGGTACAGTAATAAAAGGTTAATAATAAGTATTCGATGTTAAAAAATTACTGTTAAAAAGGTGTTTTATTTTTGTCTGCCTTTTTATAGCCCTCTTATGGACATCTCATCAGCCATTAGGTCAGTTGCTGCGATGGGAATGTGGACTTTTGGGAAAACGAGTGTTGTGCCAAAGTTGTTTTCAACTCCTGGAAATGAAGAATCAGAGTTGTCTTCATTTCCGCCAGTTGATAAGGATACCAAAAAAGAAGAGTAAGGTTTTCTGAGAGATGAAAAGTACGCATAATTGGTATGAATTCTAAACTAAACATCGTTCCAGGCCTGAGCATACAGTCGAGGATGAAGATGAAGAGCCCAGTGTAACTTTTCAGTCCAAGTACATTAACATCTGTAAGTAAACAGTTGAATATTGTACTCGATCATATATTAAATCCTGAGTTCAATATGTACTGTACTATCCTGTTGTGTAGATGTTAGTTTTTTTTTTTTTTTTTTTTTTTTTTTTAACCCCGCTGTAAACTCATTTGCTGGTATTGACAGTGATGGACATCCAAATCATTTGAACAGGGAGGGACTCGCAGTGGCTACTTGCTTTTTTTAAAGTTGATTGAAGACTGTGGTAATTTCTCTTCAATTGTGCAGTCCCCCTCTACCAGGACTACTGTGTGGAGGCGGTCCGAGGCGACCTCCAGAGACTTAACCTAAAGACCTCCTTATCTGAGCTAATCGCCCCCCAGTACCTGCAGGCTTTGCAGTGCCGTCTACGCCCCCTGTGTCCGCCTCAGGAGACATCGCCCTCGCCACCAGAGCGCCCTGCGATCCGTGTGGCCCCATGCACCTTGTGGCAAGACCTGGATGAGGTGAAGGCGGCTGGCCTGCTTAGCAGCCTGACTGCCCAACAGATCAGACTTCAGGAGGTGCGACTTGGGTATTTGATTTGGTGAAGTTAGGTGGCCTCACAAGGGAATTTTGGGTCAATTGTCTGCTCAGTATGGTGGCCAGCCTGGCTGCCACACTGTCAGTTTTGGAGAATTGAAGGCTGTACTTTTTTTTTTTATAGTGCGGAAAATACGATAAGTGAAATTGTATATTTTTAAAAATGGATGTTTTGTGTAATTAACTAATTGTAAATGTTTTAAAATATAAACAATATAGGAAATTGCTTATTTTTTTACGTGTTTCATTTTTGATTCACACTAATTTTTTTATTCACATTAAGCATTAAATGTTACGAATACAATATTGGAGGAAAATACATTTTAACGATTGTCAGGGAGTCATGGAAGAATTAATGCAACAATTAAAGTACTCAATTATGAAAATGCTGTTTGTTTTTTGTTGTTGTTTTTTTAAAGAATAAACTGAGCTGTATTTTTGATTTGGTTCCAAACTTCACCACGTTAGGGATTCATTTTAATTTTACTGGAGTTCTGTTTTTTTTCTCTAGTCAATGTTTGAGTTGATCGGCTCAGAGGCTTCTTACTTGAAGAGCCTCGGCATCGCAGTGGATCATTTTAGCTCATCACAGGCCCTCAAGGACACCATGGCACGAATGGAGCACCATACTTTGTTTTCCAACATTCGTCGTGTGAAGGCCTCTAGTGAAAAGTATCACCACTCTCCTGTACACCTATCTCATTTTTATACAAGGACATATGAATACTTACAGAAAATAAAACGTACATGTAATTTCTCCGTAATCAGGCTAAATGATTGATCTATTCTAGGTTTCTCATGGACCTGGAGCACCGCTTGAGCGAGAACTTGTTTATATCCCGGATTGGGGATGTTGTAATCAATCACTGCCCCGCCTTCCGAACACACTACGTGCCATACATCACTAACATGATGTACCAGGAGGCTCTCATCAACCAGCTATTGTGAGTTTTCCAAACTTGATAGCCCCGCGTTTTCCTGTTTCTTTCGTTTGCCTTCATCCTCGTATTTTGTCTTGTGTCCAGGCAACAAAACCGAGGATTTGTGTCATCTCTCAAGCAGCTGGAAGACGAGCCGGTTTGCCAGAGGCAGAATCTTAAATCTTTCCTCGTCCTTCCCTTCCAAAGAATCACTCGCATTAAACTCATTCTGGAGGTGATTTTTATTAGTGTCCAGTGTATTAGTATCCAGTGATAGTTTTGTTTTTTTGTAGTACAAAGGTTTAAAAATTATTCCAATTATTCACCTGTTCTGATACTGTTGAAGCTTTTAAAAATTAGTATTCATTCTAGATTCTGCAGGTGTACCAAATACATTTTTCCCTGCTTAGAATATCCTGAAATTGATGGAAGCAGATTCAGATGAAGTGTTGGATCTTAAAAAAGCAAGGGAGGCCATTAATGAGGTATGTTTACTTCCATACAATAAAAATGACAAGATTTTTGCTTGCCTAATGGGATTTCTTTGTTTGGGCCAGATTGTGATCGAGTGCAATGATGGGGTCAAAAAAATGAAGGTCATTGAGCAACTGGTCTCCCTGGAGATGATGCTTGATTTTGGCAAACTGAAGGTTGTTTTTCTTATATTTTAACTAGGAACCGACGGTAGCTTTCATACACCATTTGGCAGAAATCCTGATCTATAGCCTTTTGAACATCTGTTGAATCATTTCTCTCTTCACAATATTTCAGGCGGTTCCTCTAGTCATAAGTGGACGTTTTTTGGTGCACCAGGGTCCATTAAGCCTACTAACCGTTGAGTGTGGCCCCAATCCTAAAACATCGCTCACTGACATCCAGCTCCATCTCTTCAATGACTTGTTGATCCTGTCTTCAAAAAAGTACATTCGGATATTATTTGTAATTTACTTCCCACTACAATTAAAGACTTAACGCTCCAGTCTCATGTCAGGGAGGAGCGCTTCCTGGTGGAGGACCATGCAGAGTTCCCCACATTTGTTCACGTGGCCCCACTGAAGGCTAAAGCTCTGGGCCTACCGCCACAATCCTTCCTGTTACATTTTTCCCGGAGTGGAACAGGACACTCGACTGCCATGATACTAGTTGCGCACAGCAGGTATGTGAGGACAGATTGGGGTGCAGCAAGCCTCAGCAATAGGTTCATAAAATCAGCATAAGTACATTTTGTGAATGCTGAACATCAAATATGTGATCTTCACTGTATGTCACAGGTGTCAAACAGATTCCAGAAAGGGCCAAGTGGGTGCAGATTGCTTTCCAACCAATGAAGAGGACACCTTTTCACCAGTTGAATCTTTTACATGTGTAATCAGTTAAACTTGCTGCTTGTTTCAGCAGGAAGTTCATTGGTTAAACTTACTGCGTTGTATCGGTTGGAACAAAATCCAGCACCCTCTTGGCCCTTTCTGGAATCTGTTTGCACCTGTGCTGTATGTCATTAGCCACGTTTACATGCTGACTTTTATTCATACCGATTCAAATCATTCCGAATGGAAATTTCACATCAGCTGTTTACATGTCACTTCATCTATTCCGATCCAGCGTTTACATGTGTCTGCCTATATTCCGAAAGGACGTTTGACAACTGCCGTCTGACATGCGCAGATTAATCAAAACAAAGCGTCACGTTGCAAAACATGGAGATCGATCGTCAGATCAGCTGCTGTTTTAACTTTTCGAGTGGAAACAAAACTTCAGAATGACACGCCGTTCATTTAAAAAGTTGTGTGGGTGCGCTGTGCGTGTGCTTGGAAGCCATGTTGCAAGTGACGTTACTTACGTCACAAAGTCACGTCACCACGTCAGTACGGAGCATGCGCAGAAAGAACTCAACCAGACACCATTCAGCTTCCCTGTTTACATGATATAATTTTACTTCTAATCGGTTTGGGAAAAGGAATATTCCACCCCTGTGAATCGGAATGAAATTCCATTCGGTTTGGGCCTGTTCATTCCGAATGAGGTGTTTATATGGAACACATTTATTCGGTTTGAACAAATATTCCGATTGTAATTGGAATGTTTGGCTCATGTAAACGTGGCAAGTGATCACGTTTCTGTACCAAGGGCGTAGGTTTGCATAGGGACAGTAGTGACATAACACCACCAACTTTTCAGGATGCTCAAACTGTCCCCACCAACTTTTTAAGCACTTTATTTGCATTATATAATGACTTCAGTTATACAGGTAATTTAGAAAAATCCACCTACTTAAAACTGGCAGGGGGAAAAACTAATTCCCTTGTTTCCAGTGTAAATCTACTAATCAGTGAGACTATCAGACAGTGCTTCAAGTAAATTTAACTGATTTCTTGAAATAAGTAGCTAGCTGAAACTAAGCTTAACACTTATTTTAAGCAAAAAGTGCATATTTAATCTTTAAAAATATTTGTCAGAAATGTTCTTAATTCAAAAATGGATATTGTTCAAAACCTTATTTGAAAGCATTTTTCTTGAATTAGGGGAGAAATCACCAACTTTTAGATGTATGGGCTTAACAAGAACAAATATTAAAGTAAATGGAAGAATCTGATGCATTAATTCGTTAACTAGTCTTCAACACTCAAAACAAGATGGAGAAAATTAGACTAGATTTCAGGAAAATGATCAGATTAAGTTGTTTAAAAAAATTGCAATGTGAAAGTTGGCATAAGTCAATAGACTTCTTGCATTAATCATTTAGCCTATTAATTAGGTTGATATTGGTAAGAAATGTAGCCCTGACGCCCGTTCACCCAATCTATTTTGTCACATTAATGTCCCGTCCCCAGCAAAAAGTGTACATGCAGGTTATGCTGTTATATCGTCCCTTCCAATATTGAGACCAAACCTACGTCCTTGTTCTGTACTAAACTACTTGGATCAGGACCTGGCAATATTAGGTTTTTCAGAAAGAACATGGGGGTGGGGGTGTTAAGTAATAATCGGTGGGTTACTGTAATGCCATGTTTGTTTGGGGCTGTCTTTTAACTTCACTTTTGGCCACAGGTCAGACAAGGAGCAGTGGATGAGGGTACTCAAGTGTGGTGACTGAAACTTTTTTAAATTTTTTTTTTTTTTTTTTTTTTTTTTTTAAATGTATTTCAAAAATTGTTCACGCGCACTTTGGTGGCAATTTAACACTAATAACAATCACAACTAAAGTTCAATTTTAAATCTCACCTTTTTCTACACACACATAGGTGATTTGATCAAGTAAAAGTTCACTTTAATTTAGGAGAAAGATGGCAATTGTTTTAAATTAATGCTTTTAATGTGAATGGTTCAGATTGGTGATGAATAAAAATGGCAATACCTCAATACTTTTAATTTGAACTCTACGAAAGTCACCGAGCAGACTGGGTGGTCCTGATGCACTTGGCTCATTATGTCATGGTGGAAGAAAACGCACTTGGCTCATTGTTATGTCATGGTGGAAGAAAACTGCTTGCTCAAAAACAAATTCTCAGGAATAGGCACGTAAAATATACAGTATATTAGGTGGTTTAATTTCACATTTTAATGGGTGGGCAGGGGTTCCGCCTGTTTAATAAAGACCATGCAAGTTTTCGTCAAATTACATTTTTAATAAAAAATGCAAATGGCAAAATGGTGCAATTTTATCCTAAAAGGTGTATTTACTGCCACGTTAAAATCTGCGCTATCGACACCAAGCAGAAAAAAACAAGAGGGCACTAGTGTGCTCGAAAGCTGCACTCTACTGGCCAACTCCTAACCTACAAGCAACCGCAACATTAAGTCTGCAATTGTAATTAATCTGCCCAGATATAAAAAATAAAAATATTGGGCAACGAGGATGAATATAAAGGGCGATTTAATTAAAAAAAAAAGTCCTATCACGCGATATGTTAAAAACACTACAAAATTGAGGCTTGGACACATGTGTTTTAACATGTTTTACATGATGGAATTCCTCACTAACATGCCTTAGCATGCTGCAGTCCACTATGTTGATTTGCGTCGAATTCTCGAATAAGCTAGTGATATGAATTTTGACCAGTATCACTTCCAAATAGTCTGATTTTATTAGAGACCATTCTCTAAGCAAGAAAATTTGCAATTTAATACATATGTTGGCATCAACAACTAAAACCACACATTTCTAAAGATGGACGATGGGCTGTCTCTTCCTCTGCTCAAAGATTGACTAGCAAATTAATGTCGCTAGCTTTTTACCTATCAGTTTGCCATGTTGATAAAGCGGGAAAGAAACATTGCAATTTAGTCTTACTGCGAAGAAAGAGGAAATGACAATTGGCCCACCGTGATATGAGTCATCAACCTTCTCATTGTGACCAAGGAATTAACAGGATGCTTTCATGCATGCCGCGTCCCCTTGAAGTCCCGGAAATTATACTACGACACGACCCAGTTAATGTCAGTGTCAGTCGACCCGGGAAATTTGCTTTCAAACACAAGGGCTACCCTTTTAAATCCCAGGACTTAACCGTTCATTATATGTCTGAAAGGGGCTCAAGATTCATGATGCGGTGTTTAACAGACTAGTAAAATAATGAAATGTTTAATCATGAGTGGACTGTTAAATGACTAGTTGCGCACATCCCTAAAATAAGCTTGTTGTCCATGCTGCTAGTGACAGCCACATTTGAGAACTGTACTAGTAAAACATGAAATAGATATTCAAGTTATGTTCAACATGTGTGTCCAAGCCTGAATTTTGTAATTTTTTTTTTTTTCATCTCGTGATTTTGGGACATTCTTTTTGAATCACCCTATACTTGCCAATTCTACACACCTAGCTACAATGTTTCAAGGTGATCGGTTCAAGAATGACTTGAGTGGCAACTTAGCAGCCCTTCAGTCGGTTTTAAAAAATACTAATAAAATATGAAAAGTGGCAGTGCTTATATTGAAAGTCGCGACTCGCTAGTATCAAAAATATCTCAAAGGCATTGCTTTCTGTGGTTTTGTTGGAAGAAAATCCTATTTTAGAACCAGTGGGGGGGCATTCCTGTTAAATAGCTGTACTTTGCTATGCCTTGAGGTCTGCCTCAACTAGGAGGCACTGCCCGCAGTGCAGTCCTGACGCCACAGACACTCTGCCAGGCTATCGAGGAGTGGTGCAACAGCATTCAGCCCGTTGCTGTCCTCCCCGCTACCTGTGCGCAACACTGGTAACTGCCATGTCTCCTGGAAGACCTCCATGTCCCTGTCAGAGACGTCACAGTGCATGAACAGGTCATATCTGAGAAAACGTCAAGGAAAATTTTAACTTTAGTCTAAATATTGCCAAAGAAAAATTATTCTGTATTGTGCTCACATAGAGCAGGGCGGTAAACCGAAAATTTACCGTTACCGAAATTCTTCACGATGACCGACGTAATTTTGACCATGTCGGTAAATTCGGTGATTTAATAAAAGAATAGTCTTTTCATCCCGCTTTGACTCTGTGTTGTTCGGCTATGTTCATTCCCCTTTAAGAAAGCAGACAGTGTGCTTACGTTTGGAGTCACATGGTTTTCAGGAAGCCAATCAAACAGAAGCCCGTTAGGCTAACGCTAGCGGCTAACGCTACAAGTAAACGGGATGAAGTCGGGCTTAAGTTAGCTTCGCCAAACTTTCACCCGACATTAAGTAAACTCTTGACGGGTTCCAGATAGGGATGGAAAAACCGAGGCTTTCTGAAACAATGAACCACTTTTAAGACAATTGCCCTAAATTGAATCACTGTTTGACACACTGCAAGAGCCCCATCTACTGGATAAACAGTGCACGTTTCTTTTTAAAAGTAAAGTTGACAAATTGCCTCAGCATTACATATCTTCAATAGAATTAAGTGGATGTCGTCTATTTCAACCAGGAGATCGTATCGTTATTAAGTGTGATTTACACAATTAAACTATGTGAAACCTGTGTCATTGCTTTTGTCTGTGAAGATGTGTTCCGAGCAGTATTTGTAATACACGACAGTGCTAGTCTTGTAAGTGGCTCGTCCTAGATGACGGGGAGTAACTATGTATTGTTTATTTTTTGTAAAAATTACAGTACAGTAAGCACAGTGCTTGGGAACAGGAATATTATTTATTGCATACTGTAAGGATTTCCAAAATCATAAGATGTAAATAATTGAGCCGAATAAAAGAAAGGAAAGGTTTATGAAACATTTTATTTTTTAATTAAGTATAATTTCTGGGGGGCGGGTGGATGTGTCGTATTTGTATCTATTCTAAATATCTAAACTTATGCCACTAGTGTATAACAATGCGGAATGAATTTAATGAAATTCAAGTGATATTTTTCAAGTCATACAAGCTGTTATAAATGTTCACAAAAGAATTCTTATTGTTTACAAGATTTTTTTTTAATACTTAATGTTTAGACTGCATGTGCAATTGTTAAATTGAAAGCTGGTAAATAAATTTAATGAGAAACTTAATTTGTATTCCATGCAATGATTCAAATTTTCAAATTATATAGCAGTTTGCTTGGGCGAATTTATTGTCATTTATCGTTATCGAGGTAAATCTGCTCAATTTATCGTGATACGTACTTAAGGCCATATCGCCCAGCCCTATGCTCACATTCCAAAAACGTGCATGTTTCTTTTGCGCCGCACCATTTGTCTCATCTTTGATAGGTTTCTAGTAGGCAAAGACTGTAATTGTACCATTATATACAGTGGAGATGGGTATACCCACACCTGTTCAAATGTCAGTTTCTTTGTGGAAAAAAAAAGATGATTTCAGAAAAGTTTCTACGCTTAACTTGACACCTTGTACAACACAATTGGGAGAAAATAGTAGGAAAGATATAACTGGCGGTTTACAAAATAAATCTCATTCAAACTCCTGTTTCTAGGGATTTAGCCATTGAAAATGGTTGATGTACTGTATATCTGAAAGGATACTTTGTTCCGACCACCAAAGTTGCAACGGGGCTCCCAGACAACTCGTTCCACTTTGTAATTTGATTGGGAAGATCATCAAAAGATGTTCTGTCAGTGAAGGAGAACAGGAAAAGAACAGCATCCACCCTCTCCCTACAAGACTGGAAGTAAAAGGCAGTTAGACTCTTTATTTTTTTAATTAAATAACCACACCTACCGGCAGCAGATGGTCAAACCGTCGTAAGGCAGTTTCTCCGCAGTCCCACAGCTGGAAACGAAAGAAGAGCACTCTACTGCTTTCTTTCAGCTTGACTGGCCAGTAAATAACAGTAGTCTCAATGCCTTGGACAAAAATACATATAAACGACCGTTTGAAATGTAAGATGTTTCAAACTGGTGTGTCCATACTGAATTAAGCCGAGATGAACATTGCCTCCACTATTATTCCTACCAGTGGTTTCGTAGTGCATGCTGGGTATTTCCAGGCCGGCCAGTCGTGCAGCTAGAGAAGTTTTACCGACCCCACTTTTGCCCGAGAGGAACACTTTATAGTGGACTGTGTTCATGGGGACATGCGGAGGCATCACCGGTGCCTCCAATAGACCTGCCAACAAAAATTATACAGATCTTATTCACTGACCAAATATCTTTATTATTGTTATTATTACCGAATACTTTGCGATTCTTCTTGTGTTGTATCTTGCTGAAGTATTCTTTCCCGTCTTTGCATAGGTGCCAGTCGGTTACAACAGAGCCCTGTTTTGAAGCGTAAGTCATCTTGTAGCAATGATGACCCAAAAAGACGTTGTTTTAGGTTCTGCCTTGTTTATATAGCCCTTCCACAACAGTGAGATATTACGGTTGACAAAACAGGACAATTCCAGCGCAAAACTGGGTGTCTAGAACTTCCCGCATCTTTTTTTCTTCGACATTAATGCGGTCGCATTTTTAATGCGTCATCATTGCGCCCTTGTCTTCCTGTGGGGTGTGGGCTAAACACGCGCACGTTGTAATGCTGCCTCTGCTGTTCAATGTACAATACGTGCTCAATATTTTAGGGATTTAAAAATCGTATGCCACGAATTATTTGCAAAACTGTTCAATGTGATTACAGATAAGACACTTTTGTTTTATGATTCAACGCACTCCAAAGCTTACGAAATGTAAAAGGTTCACAATAAAAAGTTAGGGTTAACTAGGGTTGCCACCTTTCAGAAATAGAAATAAGGGACGCCCCCCTCGCGCCCAAAGCCTTACGGGCGAAAAAAAGGGGCATCGCCAAAACTAAAATGCATAGAAATGTATTTTGAGATGAGAAAACTGTATTGTGCACTATGTGGGCATGGCAGTTTCCTTGCAGCAGATTTTTTTTTCTACAGGTTAGTGAAAACGAAGTTGTGAATATCGTAATTAACATTTGTGTTGTCGGCACTGAATCCGGTCACGTGATCCATTGACAAGCCAAATTTCTTAAGAAAATGTTCCAGGAGAGCTACAATTCCAGCAGCTGACTCATCTGCATTTTCTATGAAGTCCAGCATTTTGTTGGCGAGCCCAGTCTCTGGACTGACGTACTGGACAGCAAGGGGAAGCATCTTCCTGCTCAATTTATTCGAGGCATCGGTCTGTATGGAGAATGGGATGGGTGACGTTAAGATCTTGAGCACATCAGCCACTGCCTTTGGACCCAGGACTTGTTTCAACAGTGCCTCTTGCTTTGTTCTCCCCAAAGTCATTTTCTTCACCATTTTGGAATCACTTAAGAAATCTTCTGATTGAGCCTGTGTCCACAGTCAGCACTATTGTAGCTCTGGCTGGCTACATTTTACTGTGTGGTATACCGTGTCACCTCAGCTGCAGTAATTTAGAGGGTAGGAGTGAGATGATGTCAAATTCGCTATCAATCAATAGATAGCATATATCTGCAGTAGGACTATTTATTCAGTGTTTATTCACTGTTAATCTATTAGGAATGATTCCAAATGAGGAGCATTAGTTAGCGTAACAAAATATGTTCTTTGTGGGTACATATTGATTGATAATAAATGCATGTTTAAAAAAAAAAATAAAAAAATCAACCTTCCTGAAAATAATCAGCCATAGTAGCAACTGAAATAGCCTAGCTATGCTCCTATCAATGCAAAATGTATGAAGGTAAATATAGATATAGCCTATATGTTATCCATATACAAGAGCATAATAACATACCAAATCAAGCTCAGGGGATGTTTCAGGTACAAATAATTGTGACGAAGGCTCTTCGGGGATCTTATATTTCGTTTGTGGAGGTCCCCTGCAGCATGCTGTTACTTCCGTGAGACGCTGCAAAAACTTTCCTGCCTGCCTTGCAGTTCGCTTTATAATCGTCATCAGTGACTCTATCGAGCCACGGGTTCCCCTCTTCCCTCTCCACTGTATTTTTTTGGAGACGTTTCCCCTTTTGAGGATGAGGTAGGGTGTCCTGAGCTTCTGCTGAAGAAGATTTTTGTTTTGAAAACGCGCAGGGCGGTGCGCTGAAAAGAGCGAGCGAGGTAACTAGGCAACGAACCCGGAAGTGGAGCGCAGGGCAGACAGCAGAGGGCAGGCAGATATTTATCTTGCTGTCTGTAACATCTCCTGCCCTTTTTGTTCATTATTGTTGGCTCAGTGGTCACTCATGAGCGCAGGAGGTGTTTGTTTGTGTGTGACAGACGTGCTGGGGCTGGGCGCATCGCCGCCCGCCACCGGAGCCACGGGTCGCGCGGGGTCGCCTCATGGGACAATTGTGAAATACGGAATAAACTGCGTTCCTGCAACTTTTAATTCCCAATTACGGAACGATTCCATATTTCAAGGGACGGGTGTGAAGCCTACGGGTTAACTCTAACCATAAGCACTCACTTTTACTGAATGTATTATTCATTCTGTAAACTCATTCTGCTTTTCCAGAATTGGGCTCCATACTAATGGGTGGTCAAAGGGTAATGATACATTAGGCCTACTGATATTTTACTTTACTGATATTATGTTTTATCACTGATTTAAGTATATGGCCACAACTAGTCGGTAAGGTACATTACATATAAGGTACCTAACTCACGTCTCATGTAAAGAACGTTAAAATGGATAATGTAACGTGTTGCGTATTAGTTACACTTTTTGAGAATAAAACGACATAACAACTACATGACTTAGTGAAAACCAATCAACTACTACTTCTCACGAAGGGCTGACTATAATGAAAATGCAAAATATAATTCTTATTGAAATACTTTTTGGTTTAATCGAATTTATTTCCATTTTATTCACAATTTAATTTTCAAATATGTTTGACAATTTCGGTGCTTAAATTTACCCATTCGCTTTGTAACGCCACTAGATGTCGCTAAGCTGCTTTTCACGGTTTGAAGGTTACAGAGGTCACATCTGGTGGAATGCAATAGAATGCAAGTTAAAGCTAAAATGCTGAAATAATTTTAAACGCCTCATTTTTCTAATCGCACATATGTCTTCTTTAACTATATTAATCTACTTTGAACTGTAATATTCCCCGACCCCCTGCCTTAGCCATAGTAGTATTGCTTTTACAGCTCATAAAATGTGATGACCGTGACACACATTTCCTCATTGTTTGGATCAGTCAAAAAGGAAAAAAAATAACAGGTGTTCCCGGCACAGCATCACACGGTATAATATTATACTAGGTATAAGGTGTCTCAACAGGCCTTTGCATGTTTGACCTATAAACCAGTGAACTTCAATGCTGTCCTGAGGCAGTGATACAGAAAATTCCATACTCTATGCTCACATGTTGGATTCCCTAAAGAATGCTCTTTATGTGGGGGCGTTGCATTCCTATCAAACAGGTCTCTCTTGACTCATTAGGTCTGCTATGGGATTAAAAAAAGACTGTCGTAAAAACGTTAGCCAACAGTTCGTGAGACAATAAGTGAGGTACAGTAAATGCATACTGACAATGCTTTTATTATTCGATGTCTCTTTGTTTAAACGCATGTCCTATGTAATTATCCTGTGGTGTGGGCACTGTAAAGAGTGATTTTTCACAACTCACCGCAGTCATACTAAAAATCCTAAACTCGTACTAGGTTCAAAATGGTTAAGATAACTGGAACACACACTACCTGATCAATGTGTCGCAGTGTTTCTTCTTTCTTTGAGACGCAGAAAAAGCCCGCTTCACTTTCTTGGTCCATTACTTGTTGCTCTAATACTAGAACTGATGGTGACGAGTGGCCGGGACAATCAGAAATACTTGCATTTGATTAGCTAAAACATCACTGGCATTAATAAAAAAAAAAATTTTTTTTAATTGACAACTTTTAAAGTGTATTTATCTTATAGTGCCTTTTGACCACTAACTGATGTAAGCAATAATGTATGCAAGAAATATTAAAATAGACTATTGATATTACGAGATAATACCATACGTAGGTAATAAACATTGTATGATAAGCATAAAACACGTGGGTCACCTGGGTTTTAATGCGGTTTCGATTACTGTTGAAGATCAAATATTGACATTATAGCGAGAAAAGCTTAAGTACGTGAACATTGTATGATATAAGCTTTAAGCCCGGAGTCTCCAAACCAGTCCTCAAGGGCCGCTGTGGATCCTGGTTTTTGAGCACAGTTTAACAATAAGGTTTCTGCTAAAACAAGCAGCACCTGACTTCAACCAACAGATGGTTGCAAAGGTGTCTTGTTTTGCTGGAACAAAGTTCTGCGCTCACTGCGGCCCTATGTGGAATCATTTGGAGACCACTGGTTTAAACAGTTGGATCCAGGGGTGAAAGTGGGCCGGAATGGGCTGGAACGGCATTCCGGTATAAAGTTCGGGGGCAGAACAGTGATTTGATACCGAAAATATGACGGCAACTGTCAAACCTACAGTGGGGCAAATAAGTATTTAGTCAACCACTAATTTTTCAAGTTCTCCCACTTGAAAATATTTGAGAGGCCTGTAATTGTCAACCTGGGTAAACCTCAACCATGAGAGACAAAATGGGGGAAAAAGAACCCAGAAAAACATTGTTTGATTTTTAAATAATTTATTTGCAAATCATGGTGCAAAATAAGTATTTGGTCAATACCAAATTATCAGTCTTCAATTTTTTAGTAATTGCTCCCACAGTTGATTTCTTTACACCAAGCGTTTTACCTATTGCAGATTCAGTCTTCCCAGCAGGGCTACAATTTTGTCTCTGCTATCCTTCGACAGCTCTTTGGTCTTTGCCATAGTGGAGTTTGGAGTGTGACTGACTGAGGTTGTGGACAGGTGTCTTTTATACCGATAATGAGTTAAAACAGGTGCCATTAGTACAGGTAACGAGTGGAGCCTCGTTAGACCTCGTTAGAAGAAGACCTCTGACAGCCAGAAATCTTGCTTTTTTGTAGGTGACCAAATACTTATTTTCCACTCTTGTTTGGAAATCTTTAAAAATCAAACAATGTGATTTTCTGTTGGGTTTTTTTAATCCCACATTCTGTCTCTCATTGTTGAGGGTTACCCATGTTGACAATTACAAGCCTCTCTAATCTTTTCAAGTAGGAGAACTTGCACAATTGGTGGTAGACTAAATACTTATTTGCCCCACAGTATATGTTAAAAACATGCTTGCACACACATCTCCAAGAAGAAAACAATACACTAACCTCAGATTTACATACACGTTTTAACAATAAGCCTTATAAAGTGCTTGCATAGCGTCATCCATTTTCACCGATTTTTATTATTTTATTCCATGGAATTCTCTCTGTGTGTATATCTGATGAGTCAGACGAGACAGTCGACTCGTGTCGATGTGTGCTTGCAAACCATCCTGCCTGGACTCCAATTGTCCGTTCAATTGGTTGACATACTGACATGTGATCAGGATGGATAGTTAGCTCTGATTTGTTTAAATGGACATGTTTTTAGGACAACAAAAAAGAACAAGCTTGTTGAATTAATGCAATAAAAAACAAGCCTCTTCAACTATTTCCTATTTTATTTGCTCTAATGGGGAGGTTCAGAACATCTTCCATGTTATAATGCTTGACCCCAGAAATGATGAACAGAAAGTTCAAAATTTTCTTTAAATTTGAAAGCTTAGTGGTCCTTAAACATAATACATTTTTTTCAATGCTTTTTTTTTTTAAATTAATTTGTATATATGTTCTGTAATTTGGATGATATGTGATACATTAAACAATACATGCAGTTCTTGTAGTAAAACAAATATAACTAAAATGAAATTGAACACAATAAAATTTTAAACATTTTTTTAAACTGCAACGAGGTCCAGAAAGGCTTGTCTCAAATATGATACATTTAGCAATATAGTTAATGTCCACTTTGGACATATTCATGTTCATTTACCTATGTTAGGCTACTTATTAGTTTCCTTATAAAAAAAAAAGTCAATGTTTGCGTTATCTTCAAAATATTTTCAATTTCACTGTACTAGTAGTTAAAATTGAGGTTTTGCATTTAGATTAGGGCTGTCAAACGATTAAAATTTTTAATCGAGTTAATTACAGCTTTAAAATAATCGTAATTATTCGCAATTCAAACCATCTATAGCCATATTTTTCTGTAAATTATTGTTGGAATGGAAAGATAAGACACAAGATGGATATATACATTCAACATACGGTACATAAGTACTGTATTTGTTTATTATAACAATAAATCAACAAGATGGCATTAACATTATTAACATTCTCTTGAAGCGATCCATGGTTAGAAAGACTTGTAGTTCTTAAAAGATAAATGTTAGTACAAGTTATAGAAATTTTATATTAAAACCCCTCTTAATGTTTTCGTTTTATTAAAATTAATAAAATTTTCAATCAAAAAATAAACTAGTAGCTCGCCATTGTTCATGTCAATAATTACACCATGCTCACTCATGGTACTAACCCATAAAATCAGTTGGACCCAAACGCCAGCAGAGGGCGCCAAACACCAAAAAACAAGTAACAAGCGGACATTACACTGTACTGTCATTTTAGTCTGTTTGAGCGGGGCATGTGCCTTAATTGCGTCAAATATTTTAACGTGACTAATTTAAAAAATTAATTACCGCTGGTAACGCGATATTTTTGACAGCCCTAATTTAGATGTGAGGAAATGAGGGAAAATAAAATTAGATGGAGGCTGGGGTTACTGTTTGGTGTTTATGTTTGTTTTTGTTTTTTGTTTTTTTTGAATGAATGAAAATCAATTTCTCATGTATCCCTTGTTATGGTAAGTGTAATGCAGTGGCCTAATGCATGTGTAAAAACTGTGTATTATTGTGTGTAATAGGTATAACTGCCCAAAGCAGTTTCCTTTGCATTTCTTTGGTTTTAGGAGGTGTGACAAAAAAATAAATAAAAATACAAAACTGGCTCCGTAGCGACCTTTTTGTTAAGGAGTTCCGGCAAGACATTCTAGCCACTTTCACCCTGCTTGGGTCACCTGGGTTTAAATGGCGATTTGTTTATTGTTTAAGCTAGTCAAATGGACGCCAATATTGGATTTGCAAAACAAAAATGTATCCTTACGTAGTCCGCTAGATATACTTTACTGTATAGTACAAGCTAGTACCTACTCATAGACTTCATAATATATTGATGGGGCGCAAGGCCTATTAATAGGGGGCCCATCTTTTTCAAAGCTGACCGAGTGGAAACACAAAGAGCTTTCTACGTTGAAAATTCTTGTGAATAAATGCTTAAATCCCTGAATTCTTTATAGATATGGACGTAAAACAGTCTCGATTCTTGGTTAAAAGCAAAAAAAAAAAAAAAAAACGGACTCTTAGCATTTATTTTACGTAAATATGTTGAATATGCTGCTAGTCTTTACGCTACTGTTGCGCTGCCTTATCACCACAAAGAGCTAGTTTTTTTCGTTCAACATTCTAGTGAAAAAATGCGTAAATTCTTGAATTCTTTATAGATATGGACTCAAAACAGTTTTAACTCTTTGTTAAAAAAGCAAAGAACCTGGCAATTAGCATTTATTTTACATAAATGTCGAATGTGCTGCTAGTCTATAAGCCACTGTGGCGCCGCCTTATCACCACAAATAGCTTTTTACGTTGAAAATTCTTGTCAATAAATGCTTAAATCCCTGGATCTTTAAGGTATAAACGTAAAACGGTCTCGATTCTGCTGTATGTTAATCCAAAACAACTGTTGTGTTTGATAGAACAATATGTGTATATGCTGCCATAGCAGATTTGTGGCGCATTAAGCCCCAAAACTATTTTTAATTTGTCTTTTTTTCCCTGAAAACCCCCGTTTACAGACGTCCAAAACCGCTTTTGTTTCAACCCAGCCATAAAACGAAGGTAATTAATTATCTGTACTATCCAAAATGTCTGTCATTTTTAGCTTAGAATCATTACCGGTAATTGATGTCTAATATTTTGTTTAGAAAAAAAAAGAAGAAGACTATAAAACATTATTCACTCACATATTTTAAACTTTTACGCCATAATGAAAAAAATGGCGTCTGTAAAGTCACAGATGTCTGCCTCATAACTACCGCTTAATTGTTTTTTTTTTTACTGTCGCATTTTCTCCGATGTGTTAGATGATAAATAATCGATCCAAACAAAAAATTAAAAAGTTTAAAGGGGTAGATAATGATATATGAAAAATGTTGATGTCTGCGATTTCTGCATCACGACCCTTGTTATGTTACCATGTTTCACCCATAAAATCACCCCAAAATCTGGCTGTGGCTATTCACAGCTGTGTCTTGACACTTGGTGATACACGCTACATGAAGTTTTTGGATCGAAAAGAGGTAAGTACGTGATAATATCTCGTTAAAGTCATGGCGTCAGTAATTCTGCTCTTGCGTGCTCTCACCTCCAGATAGGGTTTTGCTGTTTAATTTTTTTTTTTTTTTTTTAAATGCCCTCCTGTTGAAAAATTTTCTTCCCCCAGAAAATTTAGATTTTAAGCTTTCGAATGATGTATCACACATGTATGTTGGACAATTTTGAAATTTGGCCAAATTGGGGGTCTCACAGCGGAACTTCAAGTCACCTGAGTGTTTTCCGCCGTTTTATATATGTGTGTATATATATATATATATATATATATATACACACACACACACACACAGCCAGGTCAAAGGAACTAATCAGTCCTCATTCATTGAAAGAACGAGAATATATTTTGCCTAAACGATTGGTACAAGAAGAAACGACCTCAAATTAAACAAAGTTGCTAATATTATAATGGTTTGCCAAGGAAAATCGGAGTAATGCTGCTCTAATTTATTAAGACGTTCATTAGAGGTATACTGTCTTTCTCTAGTGGTCACTGATTTTTGTCTCATATTGAAAATGAGTTGTGCCATTCAAAAACTAACCATGTGTACCAAACTATAACAATTCTTTGGAAGAATGTGTGGGTAAACAAGGATGATGGGACTATCTTGGGTGGGGTGTGGTGCGGTGGCGGCCCAGGAGGAAATGTAGCCAGGCTGACAGCACACTTGTGTGTAAGTGTGACATTCTACTTCACTTTGGCAAAGTCAACCAGTTTGTTCAAAAACTCTAGTTTAGGTGACACGTTTCTGCCCTTGCCCATCATACACTTGTGTTGCTTTATTAATAAGACACAAAAATGTAGATATCTTTTGTTATTATTATGCATTCCTGTGTTTTTGTTGTTGCTTTTTTATACATAGTGTTGCCTGAGGGACCATTGGGTCAAGCGTGTTTAAGGTGGGTCTCCAGCCTTTAATAAGATTAGGGGCTTTTAGATGGCAAAATCCCCCTAAATTCTTGGTAATTCCTCACTAAAAATGCGCTTCCCACGCACCTTTCTCCCGTTTTACCTCTGTTGAACCCCATTCTTGATTTGGGAAAAATTAAGATATTTTGATATATACAGTATATATATATATATTTTTTTTTTAGGTTAAAGCTTCTTCATAATTACACATGTAATGTTATGTGTCAAATTTTCCCCACGTGACACACTTAACTCATTTGCTGCTAGCCTCTCCCTGTTCAAATTGGACATCTATTGCTGTCAATGGTGGTGAGTTGGTTATTGGCTTGAATACAAAAAGTTGGGTCTATTCAGTGTTAAATGAAACGTAATTTTTAGTGTCTGCAGACTTCTGCAAATGGGTAAGTCGGCAAGCTGCTGTCTGTTGGTGAAATATCCAGTGGTCTCTTTGTGCAAATGGCATTCATTTGCGCTCTAGACAAGGAGGGGTGAAAATCCACTGCTCTGAAGTCTCTAATAATAGTACAAAAAGATTTGTTGCTATTTCCAATGAAGCAAAACTTTTTACACCAGCTATCTATTAAAAAATTTGACTTTGCTGTCCGAGTACAACCATCATGACTAACATTAAAACACAGTAGTTTGAAAATTATAGCCTTGTAGTATTTCTTTCATATTTTATAATGAATATTCAACAACCATAAAGGCAACTCTTGGTTTTATTTACACTCCAAAATCAATTGCCAGACATAACATGCTCAACATTAGAATTCCTCTTGGTGTAACAACATAAATATAAAATAAATATTAAATAAACATTTACAGCTGTATTAAGACATGTAAACAACATGATTTGATTAACTCATTCACTACCAAAGATGTATAATATGTTTATGATGTTCAACTTCTCAAAACTAAAGAAGAAAAAAGTAAGCAAAAAAGCACATTTTTATTTAAGATGAAAGATGGGAATCTAAGTTCTGTGTTCATGTAGCCATAGAACACAATGTTCTGTAGCGCTTCAAGAAGGGTATGTCTTGTGACATGATGTGTGGTAGTGAATGAGTTAAGATGCGAGACAGAGCACAAACTACAAAAATTCTTATAAGAACGTGTGATTCTTTACCCTGAGCGGAACAATCTTTGCGAACAGTTCGATTACAGAAAACGTACAAAAATAAATGTTTAGATCCTGAATATTTGAACAAAAAAAGGTGCCCTTAATCACAAAGAGCGTTATTCGGATCATCACAAGCCCAAGCGCTCTCGTTTCTTCTCCACTTTGTTTCAGTTTGCTCAAACCAAGCTTGCATAAGGGAGTTTTTGTCAGTCTTATTCCTTGTTGGTGTGGCCTCCAGGTTCCTGTTCAGTCATGCCACAATGCATTTTTTGTTTTGTTTTGTTTTTAACAGCAGGAGAAGCTACCCCTGCACTTTCAGTCCTCATCAACCACAAGGTTAAATACAGGCGTCTCGCTTGCAATGCACGTTAGTGTGCGGGAATGCGGCAGTCAAACTGCGAACACGCTGAGAGAGCTACATTCATCCTTGAGGCCAAGGATGCTGTAGACGATCCTTTTCATGTGGCCTGGCAAGCGAACCCCGATGTTCCTGATGTCCCTAAAAGGAGGTAAGGGAAAGTTTAGCCTCTGAGATGATTAAATAGGCCAACAACTTTCGTTTCAATTTTTAAAAATTTTTTTTAACCGATTCCCGTACAAATTTGGTTGTCGACTTAACCCTTTCATGCACAAATTATGCGGGCACTCATATAACTCATTAGCTGCCATAGACCACGTCGCTAGACATCCAGTCCATTCTAACTCCCAGTCAAAATGGAAGTCTAATGCCGTCAATGGCCCTGAAACATGAATATCCAAAGCCAGTCTTCCCAGTGCAATGTTGAATATTATTACAAAAAAAATAACATCAGTGTTACTTGGGTCCATAACCAGTGTGTATTTCTGTGTTTATCCATTCTAATTTTATTTATTTTTCGTAAATATAAGTTCATAAATATAAAAAAAAAAAAAAAAATACAATGACGAGTTCAAATGAAAACGTTTCTGTAGTAATTGCTAATATTTAATTTTTTTAAATGACCAAAAATAGTTACTTGTCCAAAAAAGGGTTAAAGGTGTCAACGTTTGAATAGCTGTCCACTGTAGTGACCACTGTCCCTGAAAGGGTTACTGTAAAAACTATGAAATTTAAAAAAAAAAAAAGTTACCATACCAAAAATAGTAACCAGCCCATGTGGAAAAAGTTTTTTTTTAATTTTTTTAATTTACTGCATCTTAATTTATTGGCTGTTTCTTCATGCACATCTTCAAATTAGACAACTAATTATTATGTGAAACCCCAAGTGATGACTTGCAGACCCCAGTAGAAGAACAACTGACAGAATGGTGAGGTTAAAATGCTGAACAGTCCTAGCAAATGTTGTGAGCTCACTAGATTCTCTTGATCCCAGATGGTAGGTGCAGCTGAGTCTCGCTTGTACTTACTCGTGCCTCAGGGTCAGCACCTGCTCCATGGTGGAGACCCCTGCCCGGGCAAAGCTCTCGTTATACTGGCTCATTTTGATAGACTCCAGCCACTCTGGAACTGAGCGGAACATGGTGCCGTCGCAGCCGCTGGTACTGGGCAAGCGGATGGACACGCTGGCACAGGACAGTTGAAAACTGGGTTACTCGTTGTGTAATTGGATACGTCGTTATAAAACATCACTTTTTTTCATACCGTGGATCAAAGTCTGCGATAGTGC
Organism: Corythoichthys intestinalis; assembly: GCF_030265065.1. NCBI lineage: Eukaryota > Metazoa > Chordata > Actinopteri > Syngnathiformes > Syngnathidae > Corythoichthys > Corythoichthys intestinalis. Next base: position 20,767,961 of record NC_080403.1, on the reverse strand, counting down.
TCAAAGACTCAGGACTCTGAAGCAGCTTGTCCAGGATGTTTACGATGTCAGTAAAGCGAGGCCTCTTGGAGCGGTCGTGTTGCCAACACTGGAGCATGAGCTGGTAAATGGCAGAGGGGCAGTCCATGGGGGCGGGCAGCCTAAAGGCCTCGTTGATAGCTTTCATGACCTGCCGAAAAAAACAGACCAATTTTAGCATCTAATGGCTCACTGCTGGTGCGCATGTTTGACATTAGTGGCAGACGGAGTCTCTCCCTGATTAAAGTAAACAGTCTGTCACCCGAGTGAGCGTTACCTCATGGTTGCTCATGTCCCAGTAGGGCCGCTCGCCAAAGGCCATGACTTCCCACATGACGATGCCAAAGCTCCACACGTCGCTGGCTGAAGTGAATTTCCTATAGGCAATTGCTTCAGGGGCCGTCCAGCGGATGGGGATTTTACCTCCCTGTCGAGAAATCAAGAACATTGGGTCCCGTGGTGCTGAAAACCTGTAAAACACAAGAACTAAGCGCTTAGCAGACATACTTTGGTTGTATACGTCCCCTCGGCGTCATCCTCTAGGACCCGTGACAGCCCAAAGTCGGACACTTTGCACTCCAGGTCACTGTTGACCAGAACGTTCCTCGCCGCCAGGTCCCGGTGCACGTAGTTCATGTCTGAGAGGTACTTCATGCCGGCGGCAATTCCGCGCAGCATTCCTGCGAGCTGGTAGGCTGGAATCTCACCATCGCGATCCTATGGGAACGGATAATAGCTTAGTGAATAAGGTTGTCCAACAATTTAACTGATAGTCGTTAAGTCCATTTGGACTGGGTAGGGCTGTCAAAAGTTTGTAAGTTTTCCATCAAAACATTAAAGGGAAACGCACTGACTTCAAATATCAAGTTCTGCAATTTATTTTTTACAGTGTCAGTACCCCCTGTAATTTAAATGATATTGCATCTTGTCCCTACCTTGAGAAAGATGTCAAGAGCTCCGTTCTCCATGTACTCAGTCACTATCATGGCATGCTTGACTGTAAAACAAAAAGAAGGTAAGTGATTTATTGCTTGATTTTAACTAAATCACAGCAATTCAGGTCAAATGGATTGGATGTCTTATCGCCTTCAATTCCTGCCAATGAGCTAATAAAAACAATTTTAATCTACTCTTCAAGGCTTACATTTGGTGACGACTCCCTCCAGACGAATGATGTTGGGGTGCGAGAACTGGCCCATGATGCTGGCCTCGCTCAAGAAGTCTTGCCTTTGCTTTTCGGAGTAGCCTGGCTTGAGGGTCTTGATGGCTACGGCCACCTCCCCTCGGGCGGGGGACTTCATCACGCCTCGGAACACTTCGCCAAACTCACCTGTGGGACGGGGAGAATACATTGTCACATTCTAAAGTTCTCATCCAGACAACGAGCACTAAACGCGAGGTAGGAAATCAAAACACTCACCCACGCCGATTACTTTTTGCTTGCTGATGGCATTCGGGTCAATTTCCGTGACAAACTTTTGGATGGCGATGTTGGGGTCCTCGTACATATGTGGATCCACGTAGGTTTTTAGAGGCTTCAACTGATCTGGAGGGAGGAAAATTTCATGGTATTATAATATGTAAAAGTGTCATTAAAATACAAGTCGCTATTACATGTCCTGATTTTCTACCTGATGAAAAGTAGGGATCCTCAGGTCCTCCTCGACCATGAGATCTCAGCCGCCTGAGTTGGAGAAGGAAAAAAAAAAAAGAATAATTACATGCTACAGACAGGAATGTTAATAACGTCAGTTCGGTTGGAGGAGAAGCTCCTCCTAAACCTTCATACCAGAATACAGTAATCCCCCATCTTTCATGGGGGTCACATTCCACAAACTCTCGTAAAAACAAGCTCCTTCAATAATGGATACCCCCCACATTTAATCCATAAAAAATACTCCCATACAATCTATGCAATAATGTCAACTAACCTCTTACGTAGCAACAGGACAGCCACAACTACGAGCAGAACAACTGCGACTCCAGCAACTGCTCCCATCACCATAGTGGAGGGACTCTGGATCTGTGATTCGGCTGTAAAAATAAATAAACTTTAAAAACCGAAATATCAAATTCTCTATTTTCGATACCGCTCGTCTTCACAGGTGACCAAGAATCTTCCTAGTTGACTCATACTTTTGATCACAAATTTTCCCCCCCATATCGGCCGATTTATTTATTTTTTTTTTAACTTGGTTTTTCTATTGTTTATTTATACTGGTACTTTTAAATAATTAGCAATGAAACCAAGGAGCTAGTGAGTAGCCCTACCTAGGGTTCCAGACTTTTTTTTTTCTAACTGGGAGTACAAGAGGATAAGAGTGCAATTACTAAATTTATGTGAATTGACACACTCATTTTCACTGTTTTAGCAGCTGATTATCACCAACAGCTTTAATTAAATATTGAGCAGAACTTTATCAGCAAAGATAACATTCTTTTCAACAACTATTCCATTTTCCAAATCATTGGCCGCCATTGACACCAGTGGACATCTAGTTTATTTGAACTGGGAGGGCTGGCAACGATCATTTGCTAGCTATCGTCATCAATGCAGGGTCCCCCCAGGATTGATAAATCTAAATTCAACACTTTTAAGACCTTTTTTTAATGCCATTTCAACTGAAAAAATTAATACTTTTCTCGCGCCCATTATTGAGATCATATTGAATCATACTAAATAAATAAAACACTGAAAATCAAATTTAACCTCAATTACTAAGTGTGTTTGACAAAGGAATGCACATATATTGAAGATACAATTAAAACACATTTAAAAGTAACATTATAAAGTCTGTCAGCATTTTTTTAAACACACACGCACACAATAATTATGGACAAAAAGAGGAGGACAGGACTCAGACCAGCCATCTTCTGTAACAGGCTAGCTGCTAGTGCACCTGCCAAGACCCCAGTGAACATGGCTAACTCTTGAGTTAAAACGGCGAAATTCACATTCATTCGAAAGGCAAACCGAAATGTTTTAGCAGGTCCACTGCCTTCGCATGACCCATAAACTGCAACCTAAAGTATCTGGATGTAACTTGAGCCCCTATCATATACTCCAAAACAACGGGAATATCGCGGGACTTAACCGTGCAGCAGTTGTGTGTGAAAACAATTTCCCGTGTTGACTGACATGGGAAGCAGTGTGCGTGAAAGCAGGCGTTAAATTCCTGGGTCACAGCAGATGGCTGATGACTTAAATATCATAGCGCCGGCCGATGTAACTTCCTCCCTCTTCGCAGTAAGTGGAAAAGTGGTAAACAAACATCGCTATTATGAACATAGCAAGCTGGAAACACCAAATTAAACTGAAAACATGACCAAAATTAAAATGTCAATTATTACGTCGGGCCGGGCCAGGGTTCTTTCTCGCTAACTTTTTGAAAAAACTATATATTAACGATGTATGAATGATAAACTAAGGAATACTCGTTATAAAATAAATAATTTGGATTAAAAAAAAGAAGGGGAATTCGTTACAAAAGACAGGCTTTTATGCAGACATCGTCACAAATGTTATCATATGTCGGGCTTTAATACCCGCGGACCAGTTCGGGTCGGGCAGGATTTTTTTAGGCCCGATTTTACCTCTATTTCAAAGTCTTAATGAGTTTAAATGGGCTGCAGTTACGAAGTCGGGAATGCTCCCTCCGAAAAAAAAACACGATTTGAGCAACATTATGTTTATCAAACTTTTCCAGCGTTATTTCATTGTGTAAATGCATTTATAATGATCATAAAAATATGTAGACTATTTAAACATTAAGAAAATGTGCGTTTTTTTTCTGCCAACTGAAAATTCATTACAAAAGACAGTTACGACATCGGGAACGCTCCCTCTGGAACAAAACGCAATATGACCAACATTGTGACAGCCGATGCCGACCAAAAATGACGTAATATCCGAAACAGATCACCAATGGACTCATTTAAAGTATATGAATGGTGGTCTGTTTTGGTGTTCAGAATCCACAATACTTCTGCCTGCAGAAGAACAGTGAACAGTGGCAGTGAACAGATCGAAAGGGGGATTGGAAACAAAAAAAGCTTGTAATAAATATATTAACTGACGACAGACTGAAACTTTGCTATTTTAGCAAGAACACGAATTCTATGCACATGATCTGCTTTCGCAGCCACACAAAATCCTGTGGTGACCCCGGGTCTTGTGTTTGACACCTGTGATTTAAGATTTTTCACTGAAAATCACATGAATGTTTTAAACTGAACAATACCTAGTGGCGGTGTGTGGAATTCATACTCTGTGCTGTAGCTTCCGGGGTTCCCCTCGGGACTGAGAGCCTGCACCCTAAACATGTAGGTCGTGTCTGGAGTAAGGTCGTTAATGTGCACGGAGCTCTTGTCCAGGATCAGGACTGTGTAGGTGGTTACATCACGCACTCCGTCGTCATCCTTCAAAAGAAGAAAAAGGTTGAAAGGGTGGATTAGGATTGGGATCATCTTCCCAGGAAAACATCAAGGAGCCCCCATGGTGGAATCTCACAAAAAGCCCTCCGTCTTACTTTTCTGCGGTACATGAGCTCATAGCGATGACTGATGTGCGCTGGAGGTCGGCGAGACAGAGCCCATGACAGAGACAAGCTGGTGGGGCTGCGATCATCCAAATGGATCAACGTCACCTTTGGGGGATCTGGCAAAATGGTCGGCGAGAGGCACAGAACAAAAACAACAGTTAGTGACTCACTGCCGTCATGGTCCTTGGAATGAGACTTGGGATTTAGTGGGTGGCCTGAATTCCCCTTTGTGCAGACAGCAAAGTTTTCGCTAGTATGTAAAAAACATTGTGCTGCTTTCTTAAGGTCTGATAGTGACCAATATTGTGAAGTCAGCTTCACAAGGAAAAAACATTTCAAAATTAAATTAATCGGTGATTGCTGTGTATTAAAGATTGTTGGTACATCTTAAAGCAGTTACAGTAAGCCCAAAATCATTCATATCCTGGACGCATTTTGAGTTCAAATATTGACAAACTCTTGCTGAATTAACTGAAATAAATTTGAACAAACTATCGCCAGGACGAAACGCATTTGAGCTAATGTTTCCTGATAAGTTAAATAATCAGCCCCAAGACAATCAAAAATTGGGCTTGGAGAGCAATGGATATATATACAAATCCCTAGAATGTTCCTAACAAATTTAATTCTGATCCACCCATAATTAACGGAGGATTAGCAATATGGAACGTATTTGAGCTAATGTTTTTTTGATTAATTATTTAATCAGCACTGAGACGAAAAAAAAAAAAATCATGAACAGAGGTTTGATACGTATACATCCCTAGAAGATACATCAGATTTACTCTACTTGAACAATTTCTGTGTATTACGGCAACTTCAATGACTGAATGTAATGGCACAATTTGAAAATATCGGAATAGCAGGACACCAAAAAGCTGCTATTGTTGAACCTAAACAATCAAGTCAAAGGCAGCAGGATTGAATTGATCTTGAAATAACCCTTGGCTCACCAGTGTAGTCCAGAGCAGTAGTTATGGTGGCAGTAGGCCTGGCACCACCATACTGGGACACCCCGCTGTGCGCCTCCACCGTAAATGTGTAGTTGAGATGAGAGTCCAGGTCGGTGACGACAACCTCTGTGTCCCACAGGTCTGCGGACCCTGGCTCAAAGCGAACCTTCTCGCCACAGGGGACACACGAGACCCTATCGCACTGCTCGCACAGTACGCTGTAGGTGAGGTCGGCGCGGCCCCCAGTCATTAGCGGCGAACTCCAGGACAGCTGTAGCCGGCCATCCGCAGACAGGGTGGTGGCTGTCAGGTCACGGGGAGCGCTAGGTGGAGCTATTGGATGAAATCCAAGGCGTTAACCCAAAACATCGGAAGTACTGCCGATGGTGCTATCACTGAGCAGAAGTCTCACCGGAACACGGCGAGGTGGGCGGGTCTGATGGCGAGCGGAAGAACCCGTCCTCGCACTCGCAGAGACTGGCGCCGGCCATGGAGGGCTTCGTGTTGGCAGGACACACCAGACACAGATCGGCACTCACGGTTGGCTTGAAGTAGCCAGGCTTGCATTCTGCATCAAAATATACAGTATGTTTGGTCATACACTGAACTAAAATACAGTAAGCACACAATATTTACCTTGTGACCAAAATCTGTAGGCTATGTGTTTCTTCCACTTAACCTGAGTATGACTCTCACAGTAAGCAATAAGTGAGGCCAAAAACAGGAAGGAATGACGGAACAAAAGGAAAACAATGAGGCCATGTCTGTAATGTTAGGCCTTTCCGCTCAACAGGAAGCTTTTGTTGAAGTAACTTATAATCACCGAGCTTTTGGACACCAAGGAATGAATAGGGATTTCCCTCCGCGATGTGCCCCCACTTGCCTTTTCCACCTGAAGGCCTTGTCTCAGGTCACGCGCCGACAACTTGGCCCGGATGACACCAGGGCATTAAATCAATCAGGTTATGTGATACGCCTTCCCAAATACGAACTCTTCTCTCAGGCCCTCCGGCAGAACTTTGGTTTACGACGGCAACTAGCAGTCCACAACACAAACTATGAACAGAACTATCGTAAAGAGAATACAGCCGATGCCGGTAATAGGAGTGTTTTTGCCAAAGGAAACAGCACATCGGACACTGGTGGCGTGCCGTGATGAACATCTTAGCCGAAGCGATAAGCGAGTAGGCTTTCCGGGCCACGGGAGGTTAATGAAAGTGCGGACTGGACAGAAAGCGGGAGGCATGAGAACAGCGTGGATGGTTTAGGACTGATGTTTCCTTTCTTTCCTCCTTCCTTTCACTCACAGCAAATTATGACAGGCAAGGTTGAAGAGTTAAATGAGGGGGGATAAAAAGGATTGAGGAAAAGGAAACACTGTTGGAGCTGCTTTTCAGTGTTCATGGAAACAAAACAGCTTCTGCATACTTTGTGATTACGGTAGTCTGTTTCCACGGCAGCAAGTAATTTTTCAAGAGGGGTGTGGATTGAAGATGAGGGGGAATTTCTTCAAGTTGAAAGTTGATTGCACAAAGTAATTACTGTATGTAATACTGTACACTGAAATGAGAGTAAGCTTCCAACAGGCAAGGGAATCCCTTAATCACAGAACACGTGTTCACATCTTTGCAGACTTGCAGTTCATCCCAAGCCATCTCCGGGGCCTTTTTTTAGAATGAGACCGACTCGAGTATAGATAGCGGGATGTTTCCGGGTCCGTTATACTGTTCCCTACCATAGGAACGGGACGATATCATTAACAAATAACCCCTGTAAGAGGGGTTCAGAATTTATTTTCAGCACGGACCACATGGCAATGTAGTTTGATTTTTCAGGGAAATCAATTCTAAGATCCATTATCATGAAATAAACATTGCAAACTGTTCAAAAGTCTAATTTTGTTCAAGGCAGGCCACTAAGACATCAAAAATTACCTAAAAAAACAATTGTTCATTTCCTTATCATTTTTGTAAATATTCATACTGGGAATCCTTAATTTATAATCCTTAATTTATGTATATTAGTATAAAGATGAAGATTCACTTTTGCCAATTTCTTACCCATTTAAATAATTTTGAGCAGAAATAGCCCTGACTTTGGAAAATTTGGCATTGCTCGACCAAGACAGGTCCTCAGGATAACCACTTCCCCAATGCCTCGTGTTATTAAATGACTCGCCAACTCCCTCGACCACGTTTGCCACTATGACGGGGGTGGGGTTTAAACCATGGAATGTCGTTGATTTTTGTGAAGTGTGAGCATGTGAAGCCCTTTGAGACTTGTGATTAAGGGCTACATAAATCATAACTTGATTTTAGAAGGTCCCCAAAAATGATCTGGCAAACTTCTTCATTCCCCGAAGCCTCAATTGTGACATCATTCCCCTGTTACCGTTTCGGAGAGTACCGCGCAAATCGGCACTGGATTGTACCACTTCACAGAAATGTGGTTCAAGTATCACCATGGTGAAGGATAAGGAGCAGGTTGAGAAGGAAGATGAATGGAAAGCCTTAAAGGAGCGCAGGGGGAGGAAGGGGTCTGGACTGGAGCACCAAACAGAAGTTCTCTCTGGGGAGTCACTCAGTGGGTGTGGGGGTATCTTCGCATAAGAAAAGGAGGCCAGCCCATTTTAATCTTGAGCCTGAGTGCTAGGACCGCTGTCACGCTGCAAAGAAACTCCCGGCCCTATTCATCTATTGTCTGGAAGAACTGGACGGAGTGGTGCCATAAATATGTTGCATTAGTCATTGCAGCTCATAAAATGGCGCCATGTGTCCAACACTGTGAGTGCACGCTCACACTTTTGAGTTTTGCCAATCTACTCAACTCTAATTCAATGGCTTCAATCGTATTGTCACTTGTTGATAGAAGTTGCACATCTAATTGCCCCAAACTCCCTTTGGATGATGGCACACACGTGAAAAGGACTTATGTTCCGCATCGGTGGATCTGTTAATTGAATCTGGGCTTTTGCCGCCATTGTTCTAATGAGCGAGAACACGGATTAGTCGGCTCGTTGCGTGTGTTAACCACCGGATGAAAGGACCCAAGGGGAGGTAAAGCAGGACCACGTAACAGCTGTCCTGTTGCTCCACTAATCCTCTTGACTAAATTACACTCCACACCTAACTAAGCAGCCACGGAAACCGACCGCCCCTCATGCGCCAACTGTCGGCCCGCTGCGAGACAACCTGCTCATTTGTGTCAGTCGGCATTCCATCTCAGTCGGCTTCCTTTTTCCCCACAACAGTTGGGCTCTTCATTGGGAGACACATGCGGGACCGTTAGTCTTCCAGAATATCACTTTCTCTGACAACCAAAGCCCGGAATGAAGTCGTCGCATTAGTGTGGGCCAAACGCCAACAGTTTTGCTTCTGTCACCATCAGAGTTGCTTAAAAAATGATTTTCAAAAACTTCAATGACATGTTTTTTTACATCTTTGTTTTTTCATGGGAGGGGTGGAGGAATAGGAAATCCAAGTGTGTGGGGCAAATTAAGTCATTCAACTGGATTAAATGTCTATCACCATCAGTAGCACTTAACCATCCCGCATACAAGTTTTCGGAATGTGGTAGGAAGCTGGAGTCGATTAAAATCAAGTAACCCTGCTGCTAATATACAATATCAAGTCCAACTTCAGGCTATGAAATCATTCTAATCCCTCATAAATATTTCCTGTCTTCCTCTCTTTCTATTCATGCACAACGTCTGTTTCCGGAGCTCAGAGTCTGTCAGCGGTTGAGGCGAGAAACATTCCTAACTGTCTTGGACTTCCTCCACGCTCATCCTGCCCTGGGAGTGGAAGCGTCCCTTTCTTTGAAGCGCCTACCCGTCACCGCTATGAATGATCTGTTTGCATGGTAGGAATGGAGACGTTGCCAGTCAAGGTGACTGGAAAACAGCAGGAGTCATAAACCGCAGCCCTGACTAAGAGAGGCGTGCCGTGGCCCTGTCCCTGTAATCTGCGGTTATGGTTTCCCGGGCGACGGGCACAAACAAAATACCGGCGCAGGGGGAGAGAAGGCGTGCAGGTAGTCAGTCGCCTGAGACAAATTCACACGGCCCTTCTTCTAGTCAATCAGTGCAGCAGGTGACGCCAGGGTGAAAGAATTCCTTTCAGAAAATCCCCACACCACGCGGTGCCCTTCCTCCCGCCCTTCTTCCTGTGCTTTCCGCTATCCTCCCACACTTCCTCCAACACACACACCACACCCAAGCATGCCAAAGAAAGACCATTTTCCACAGCATATACAGTAGGCATACCACAGCTATGTCTCTTTACTCTCACACCTTTTTTTTTTTTTTTTTAATTGACTCACTGCTCCTCTCAGGAGACAACATAGCCCAACATGTCTGCATTCTGTAAGATTCATGTAAAGCGCCAATCTTGTAACTTTAAAAATAGAATCACAACATTCAATTCAATGTCCCAAAAGTAAAAGGTATTGTCCTCTCTAAAGGTGTAATATTATGGAAAGTGTACTTTTAAAATACTTTGGATTCAAATTTGGTAAGGGCATTTCTGTTTAGTTATGTTGATGAGCCTCCATAAATGCAAATGCTTTAGACCACAGGTGTGAAACTGGTGACTAGATCCTGCCATTTTGTCTGGGCAGCAAAAACAAATTATGTTCCTGGATTGTTTCACAAAAAAATATTTTTGTAGCCCTCAATGAAAAACCTGGGACTTCAGAAAATGGAAAATGTTTTTTCACTTAACTTTTTTTTTTCCCCAAATTATCGTTTTTTTGCGCTATAATTTTTAATTAAATCCGAAGATTAATATTTAAATAGAAATAGAATTTTAATTCTTTTGTTATTTAAAAATGTAAACGTAAAAATGAAAAATAAATGAAAAAAATTTTTTTTTAATTAAATATAATATAATGTCGATATGATAGAATATACTAGAATATTTACATTCCCACTTTTTTTTTTGCTTTTTATTTAAAAAAAAAAAAAAAAGTGCTATTATGGTATTGCTACGAAACTAAGAGGCTCAAAAAAGTATTTGGACTATTTTGAGTTCAACAATGTGTAAACAATTCATCCACTATCAAAATAGTTATCGATTCGTTTGCTATGTTGTGGCCCACAACAAAGATGACTTTTTCCTGCTTTAGACTTCATGACCGCTCACTCATTTTGGCTTACTTCAGGCTCTTCTCTCAAAAGTAGAAACTTTTGCAAGCTCCATCCATAAAGGTCATGTTAAACAAAGCCGTAGTTGCCACTGTCTCTACAGTACATGGGCCGAGGTCCACAGGCTAATTTCAGCAAGAAATCCTTGGGGTATTTTGGGTAAATGAAAATCTGGGAATGGTTTTAAACAACCCCCCCCCCCCCCCCCCCCCAAAAAAAAGCTGTATTTCTCTTTCAAACTTCGTTTACTTACTTTTTTTTTTTTTTTTTTTTTTTTTAACTTCCTGCATTGATAATATGACCATGAGGACACCTTACCATTACACACAGGAGAAGTAACAATAGAAAAACATGCAGCTATAACAACTTCCCGGCTTCCAGGAAGACGTTTCATATGATGTGAACCTATGAGAACGAACTGTCAAACAATTTCTGTTCATACTGATCTTCAAATTACCATCAAGGGAAAAAAAATACCCAGAAGGTTCAAATACTACCTGATGGCTGCTTCTAATTGTGAGCAAATTTCTGCTTTTGTGAGGTCATTATGCACACATGAACAGACATTTATCAGCTTCCTCATTCAACTTGTACACCCTAAACCACAGATCTTGCTTTGTCTTAAAGCAAAGTGATAATACAATATCAGAGGAAGAGCCAGAGGAACAAGGTCTACTTCTTATCCTTGCACTAAAACCAAAGCTCATACAAGGTTATAATTATCAAAATATATCCTTCGTGCAAAGTCCTATGTTTTTCAAACTATTACTAAAGGTTTACTAAGATAGTGACAACTTTTTTCCACATAACCTAGGTGCAAAAAAAAATCTACTTTTTCAGACGCTCTCTACTTCAAGCAGCTCTTTCATCCCTACAGAGAACTTGGAGCATTGTTGTTCTTTTCCCGTATAAGTACAACGTGCTAAAAGTAGACTTCTTTTGTGGCGTGATGCAGCATACGTCTCGCTCCACCACATCAAGCCAGTGCCATGGCTTAGCTTTTCCCTAGAGCTGACATCAAGATGGCCGAAGGAATGTGACAATTTGGAGAGAAGAAAATATTGTAATCTACGTATAACTGCCTGCAGTCTAAATTAAGAACAAAGGCGTTTAGGCATCCTCCCTTTTCCAAACCTAATCTGCCCAAGCATGACTTCCTTCAAGGCCTTTGGAGTGAGACATCCCGAAACAAATGAGACAAGTTAATAAACATTCCTTTACACTTTACCAATGCGGCGGTGCCTGTGATGCCTTTTAATTCTACTACCTTTAGCACGATGACACAGCACGCCCTCGGGCTCCTTACCTTGGCACGCCTCCCCGGTGGTTTCGTAGCCTGCGAGACACTGGCACTGGCCCACGGGTACCACCCACTCGCCCTCTGCGGTGCAGTAGATGCGTGGGGTGGACTGACTCACGGCATTATCCACGCAGGCGCCCTCCACCTCCCGCAAAGCATCTGCCACCGTTTCCGGGAAAGACGCCAAGCTCTGCACGGTGGACGGGCACGTCTTGTAGTAGACACGCACCGAGAGGAGCCCCACACAGGCGCCCATGTCCTGGAACGCCAGGTAGAAGCCCTTCCGAGACAGCGGGCCCACCGTCCTCGTCTCGGTGTTGACCAGGAGCGTCTGATCCCGCGTCACCTCGTCGGGAGCAATGGTGGCCACCTTGCGAAACTGGCTCTTGCGGAAGTTGGTGCCAACGTCGGCATCAGTCTCGTAGATAAAGAAATTGAAAGTCTCCTTGCAAGACACGGACGCGCCGTCGAAGCTGTTGCAGTCGCGCACAATGAAGCGGAGTTCCACAGAGACGCGAGTGGTGCCCGGACGCCGCTGGATGAATGTGGTGCGTAACCAGTTGTCCTGATCTGTGGATTCTATGTTGCAAACGCTGTAAGTGTAGAAGAGTGAGCTGTTCACCACTGTCTGGACGATCTCCCACTGGAAGACAAAAAAAGTCAACTTAGAGGCTTCATGGTTCATACTGTATATGTAAGAACGGAAATAAAAAAAATTTGAGGATTTTAATTTTGAAAGTATGTACACCCTTACCTGTGAATGTGGCTGTGGTGAAAACAGTCACATTCAAACATGTTAAAAGGAAAGACAACACCTTTACCATACAGATTCCAGCACCAAAAAATTGTGCCTGATTCTGACTGACATCTCAAAATTGGATGCCCCTGAGGGTTTTTTTTGTTTGTTTGTTTTTAAACATTTTCTCCATTAACATCTTAGAAATTTCCATTTGCACACAATCACATAAATACTGTACTTTGAACAACCATCTTTCACATGAAGATCATTTATACTAGATCTCGTCTTTCCCTTTAAAGGGGAGTCAAGACATACCTGCTGCCATTTATAGTGATTCTGTACAACCCTAAACAAAGTTCAGATGTTGTAGTGGGCGGTTTCCGTCTTATGACTTCTCCTTAGAATTATTTAAGCCCTAGTTCCAGCTGAAGTGAAACCTTTCTCTTGGATTTTGGGGCTGAGGCCTGAAACTTGCAGCCCTGGGGTCAATTGTGGCCCCTTACTGGATATCTTGATTCATTAGTTGACCCATTGGCCACCAGTGGCGGTGATAGACGTCCAATTTGAACTGGGAGGGCTAAGCAGCTCTTCTCGTTCAAATGGATTGGACCTCTACTAGTGACAAACCTGTTTGAATGTATATCGGAAGGATGGCACTGCAGTAAGTGTGTGGTCTTTTTTGTTGTTGTATTTTTAATCACAGGCTAATGGCTTATGTCAGGCTATTAGCCAAAGAGAATTAGCAGCAGTCAGTTGATGGGAAACGTCACTCCAAAGTGACACTAGGTGGAAGGGAAATATGTCCTACACACAGTCATGTCTTTCTAACATTGCCAATTTCATGAAAAATGGGAGAGAATATTTTTTAGTTGAGTACAGGGGAATCGCGACCCCGATTTGTATTATTTGTTCCTTTTTAATACTTGAATTTTTTGGTGGAATACTTGAATGTTTTGATAGAACAAAAACACGCTATTTAAACCAGGGTTTGTACACTTGATATCCACTTTCAGCAATAGATATATATATATTTTTTTAACTTCCCACCAGTTAAGATGGGACCCTCATTCCCCTCCTCTCTCTATCTGAAAAGCCAATAAAAGAAAAGTAGTGAGCTGAAGATTCTTTTCCACACTTTCGCATTATTGGCGTGGACATGTGTCGACGTGTGTGGTTTTCCAGTAACACACAAGGGGCCTTGTGTGCGTGTGCTACTGTGACGCACACACAAATCCAACAAATACTACTGTGGAATACCAACTAACATTTGCGGCCGTTAATTGCGCTTTATAGTCACTGCTGCATTGCAATTAAAGAGTTTAAGAGACGGGAAAGCAGTGACGACTCGTGAGATTAGAAGTCCTTCTCAGCCCTCGCAAGATGGTAATACCACTGAGCTTCATGGGGTGTCACTTTATCTTTTATGGGAAATTAAATAAGGGGGAAATTAAACATGACATGAAAAAGATGGCTTTTATTAAAAGATGGGGGGGGGGGGGGGGGGGGTTCTTAATTGATGGCAATCCTGACACGACAGTTCATAAATATATAGGCCAATAAAGCCAAATATATGTTTAGCGCAAACAATACTTCTAAACACCAAAAGAAACCTGATAATTACTACTGTACATCGGAACTTGGTGTTTGCGAAATCATGCTTTGGGGCTGTTTGTCTTTAGCTGATACTGAAGCCTTAGAGACTGTAGAAGTAATTATGAACAGTTTGAAAAACTAATCAGTGTTTACACAAACTCTTCAAAGAAAAAGATAGAAAAAGTATTTAAAAACATTCTACATGCAGTTGGGGTTAATCAGAGGTATGCTGTCAGGTCTGGTTACAATTACTGACCATAATAATGGTGGCTATGTTTGTGTAAAAAAAATGTATTTGAACTGTGTGTGGAGACTTTTTATATCCACTGTACCCTACGTGAAACCACTGGTCTGTTGACTTCATAACATGATTACCCTATGCGATACAGTATGTACAAAGTACAGTGAGATAAAAGCAACCTTCCGACAGGCAAGGGAATCCCGTGAGCATAAAACATGTGTTCTGATCTTTCCGGACTTGCTATATATCCGAACTCATGTCCGGGGTCTTTTTTTAGACTGAAAACCACTCGACTATAGATAGTGGGATGCTTCCGGCACCAATATACCTACAATGACACAAGGCTGCTATCTATCAAGTCTCGGAGTGACATTTTATCTGTACGGAGTGTTTTGCTCTCGAGTGGCACAATTGTGATGTGCGTCATGGCAGAGCAAGAAGGGAAAAAAATCTGATATCTTCAGTCCGGAAGCTGACATCTTCCAAATGTGGATCAAAGTCCAGTCTATTACAGGTATCAGCCAATGAGAGTGTAGCATAGATGCAGTCATTGGATATAACCATGCCAATGCCATATTTCATGTAATCTTGGACCTGCAGTACAAATCCAAACTTTACTGTTTGTGTAAAGGTTGTATAAAGACAAGAATACTCAAACACTATCTGGATGTCAAAAATGATCAATTACGCATAGAGACTATCCAAGAGGCAACATCATTAAACCCTAAATACATTACAGAGAGAAAGTCTTTGACCCCCGAGGTCTTAAAAGTGCTAGTCGGAGTATAAATACTCACCCCGTTCTCATATGGCAGCGTCAGCCAGCCCAGCTCTCCTCCCGAAGACCTCATGTCCAGCAATACTTCTGTAGACACGCGGGAAAATGAGTTATAAACAGCTATTAATCCATTCGGGACACACAAAGTCTCCAAAAGCAACATTAAAAATACTGCTGTGGTGTACCAACTAGCATTTGTGGCATTAAAATTAAAGAGTTTTAAGAGACGGAAGCAGTGACGAGTCGTGGGATTAAGAGTCCGTTTACAGCAGTCGCATGCTGGTAGCATTATGCTTCACAGGGCATCACTGTATGAACAATGAATAAGGGTAAATTGAATTTGAGATCAAAAAGGGGAAATACTTTGATTACTAGGGGTTTTCTGATTACAATTCTGACATTTTGAGGTTGCTGAAAGAATACAACTAGCTAACGCACGCTTAATTTCCTTCTTAGTTTTTCAATTCATTGTTTTACTGGCTAGGACCAATGTTTGTGCAGTAATGATTTTCCATTTTCACAACTGATTGTTTTTCCACCCAGTGACAGCAATTTAGTTAACATGCTGGTTATAACTAAAATAAAAAATGTGTTTAAATAAAAAAATTGCATTCAAAATATTTTTCCCGCCGAACAACACGTGAAACATCATTGTGCTAATGTTGTAACTTTAAAATTTAATAATAATTACTTTTTCTTTGTTGAAAAAAAACAATACCTAGTGCTTTATTCTAGTAATATTGCAACTTTAACCCTCCCCAAAAGACTTCTCAAAAATGTTTGATTCTTTTTCTCACAATAGTACATGATTTATCTAAATAATACGCCACTTTAAATTCATCTAAAGTTCTCAATCATTGTGCCTCAGGGACGGAACACTCGTAAACAGGGGAATTGCTTCAAAAATGCTTGTTTTTGACCCCAGGACAGCTGTCTGGCTTTCGCTTTGGTTACACATGTAACTAGCATTCTGTACTGTACAGCAGTCTTGTATTTGTTTATGACAATCCCATCATACAAGGTCATAAACCCAACTAACTTGTTCCAATAATGTATAATATTAAAAGTACTCCTTTTTTTTTCTTTTTTCTCAATGGCTCAACTCCTAAAGCAAAATTCACAGGTTTCAGGCTATTTGCTCATTCATAAGATTGTTAAATGTGCAAGTATAAATGCTTGTGTGTGTATTTTTATTTTTTTTATTGTAGTGTAGTACAATAAAAGTTCAGCGTTCAGGGAGCCATCAGCTTTTATGTGGAGTTCAGGGGCCACATGCCAGCCCCATTGACAGTCTAATCAAGCATGTCGGTGTGATTCAACACATCATTAAGCGTGAAGAAACATCTCTAATCGTGTCTGAGAAAAGCGTGGGTATGCCGAGTAAATACAATAAGTGTGCGGCTGGAAGTGAAACCACAGTAGTCCACAGAACAGGACATCCAGCGGACATGTTGAGGCATCGTTCACAGGTGCTCCTACGCCCCGAGGCCCGCTGACGCAATTCACTAACTATTTCAATGTAAAACGTCTGGATTTTGTAACTACTTTTGTTTCATTTGTATTTGGTCCACTTTACACGGCGTTTCAAAATATTAGCTGATTGTTAATTTTAAACAGTAAAGTAGTGACAAACCCAATAGAACAATTTATTATTTGATAAAATAGGAGAAAATATTTCACCGGACGTTCAAATCTGGAATTCCGAACTCCTGACTCACAATGAAATCCAAGCTTTATCCTTCATTTTAAAAATGATAGTTACTCACGTTCTTTGGACTGGAGGCTGACAAACACGGCGTTGGCGAGTAAAAGAACAAAAAAGTTGAGGCGACGAAGCTCCATGTTTTCATAGAAATATGAAGTATCCTCGCCTCCCTCGCTCTCCTCCCTCCGACGTGCCTCCGACTGACTGACTGAGCAAAAGCCACCGAACCAAGGCAGCCCATTGAGAACAGGTGGCGTCACGTGACGTCATTCACACCGCCTACTTTTATCCTATGGAATGCGGAATTGGCCCAATTTGGAGTTGAGGGGCGGGGCTATACCTGACTCACGAAAAAGCATTGTGGCCCTTTAATTTGACAGTCACTCATAGCCTAGTTATTTTTCACATAATGCAAACGAGGATGGCACTTTAAATGTTTTAGGGTCCAATTTGACAATGAAATAAAATGAAACCACGTGGTTAAAGTTGTAATTTTATGGGAAAATGCGAGATGTAATTCTGAGATAAAATTGTATTTTTTCGTGGTTAACCCTTTCAGAGACAACGGTCCCTACAGTGGACAGCTATTCAAAAGTTGACACTAAAGAACTTTAACCTTGAATGGAGCAGGTGGCTATTCTTGGTCATTAAAAAAATATATTAATTATATATTAATATAACACTCAGGTTACTTGAAATTCCACTCTGAAACCCCCAATTTGGCCGAATGTCAAAATTGTCCGATATTCACGTGTGATACATCACTGGAAAGCTTAAAATCTCAATTTTCTGGGGGAAGAAAAATTTTGAACAGGACAGCATTTGAAAAAAATAAAAAATTTAAACAGAAACCCTAACTGGAGGTGAGAGCATGAAAGAGCATAATTAAAGACGCCATGATTTCAATGAGATATTATCGTGTACTTACCTCTTTTCGATCCAAAAACTCCATGTAGCATGTATCACCGAGTGTCAATACACAGCTGTGAATGGGCACAGCCGGATTTTTTGGGGATTTTATGGGTGAAACGTGGTAATATAACAAGGGTCGCGATGCAGAGATCACAGACATCAAGGAGTGGTCGAGATTTTCTTTTTCATATAATTACCCTTTTAAACATTTTTTTTGTTTGTTTTTTTGTTTTTTTTTTCAATATTCTTTGTTTGGATTGAATATCATCTAATATTAGGGGAAATGTGACAGTTACCAAAAAAATACAATTAAGCAATAGTTATGAGGTAGAAATCTGTGACTTATTTATAGACATTATTTTTTTCATTGTGACGTAATTTGCTTAAAAGTTTAAAATTTGCGAGTGAATAATTTTTTAAAGTCTTTTTTTTTCAACTAAATATTAGACAGCAATGAATGATTCTAAGCTAAAAATGACAGACATTTCACATGATAAATGTAATTACTTACCTTCTTTTGATGGCTTGGAAGTTGGTTGTAACAAAAGCAGTTGCGCGACGTCTGGTCGGTCTCCAGGGTAAAACGGACAAATTACAAATAGTTCGGGGGCTTAATGTGCCATGAATCTGCTATGGCAGCATATAGACATATTGTATATAAATATATATGTTTAATGATTAATTGTCATTGTATTTTTCATGTTAGTTTTTTAATAATATAAATGTATAAATTATTGTAATGTGAATGAAAACAAAATTAATACAATTAAAATGAATAAAAACAAAGAAACTGGTTACAACATGAAGTAACGCTCTAAAGTTGTTTTTATTTTCATAGTATTTAACTCATTGCTTGCCTGGCACGGCCAGACTGTTCTCCCTGTATTTTTCAAACACTGAGATGGACCCAGCCCATTAACGGCCTCTCGAGCAGGTACAAAATCAATCGACAAATCAGATTCGTTTATTTGCATGACGTGTTCTTAACGAGCAACGTCACTCTTGCGCGTCGGAAGTCGTCTCCACAACAACACAGATGGTGAACAGGAGAGCCGAACAGTCCACGGTAAAATCAGTTTTAAATTACCAAAAACACATCGACACGAGTCATTGACAACAGTCTGTCTCGCGCTAGCCATGTTGAATAAACTCCGCTCTCCTCGTATGTTTCCTTCCGCACGCAAGCCCCTCGTCCTGCCCTCGTCGCTTTACTAACGTCACGTCTGCCCGTCGCTGATTGGTCCACTCCGCTGTCTGTTTGCTGTGGCTTGCTCCGCCCTGGAAATTGTATCCACTGAATGGTGGCCAGACTCAATAGCTGGAACAGCTTTGAGTCTGGTGTACCAGGCAAACTCATTGCATGCCATTGGTGGCGATTGATGTCCAACTTATTTAACCGAGAAGACTGGATGTTAATGCTTATGTTTCAGTTCCACTGACGGCGCTAAACATCCAATCCGTTATTACAAGGAGGGACCTTCCCAGGCAAAATGGTTTGGACATGTAACGCCGTCAATGGCAGCCAATAAGTTAAATGAGTGTCCTGAATGGGTTAAAAAAAAAAAAATTCCTTATTCGTGCATGAAATGGTTAAAATTATCATTTTCAGTGGGAAATAGTTGCATGTTTTTTTTTTTAGATCTATTTTTAAGAGGACTGCAATAATATTAAAAGAATAAAGTGCTACATTTTGCATCTATTGCATGCTATTGACAACAATAGACGTCCAATTTATTTAAATTGTGAAATGTAAATGACTGTGAATGCTCATCTTTCAGTGCCTTTGACAGCGCTAGACTTCAAATCCATTTTGACTGGGAAGGCTGACAGTAATCATTCGCTGCCATCCTCTCTTTATCCAAGATAAAAAGTCACATTCTGAGGATTTAAACCACAAATTATGTTTTCAAGATGCATTTTATAAAAATGTTTTTTCAATATTGAAATTATAATATCATGAGAATAAAGCCGCATACAAATAACAGTATAGAGGAACTTTGATAAAAATCTTAAAATGTTCACATTATTTAAAAATAAACATCAGTCAAATTGAATTTAGGATGGCCATTGGAGGGCTTAACTTGGTCTCGTGATAGGAAAAATGTGCCCCACTCTGGTGCCAGATAGTCATTGTAGAAATCAATACATTAGAGCAGGGACAGTGGATTGTGTCACCACTCGGTCCATCGATATTACCAGTACACCCACACAGATATTTGACTACACACCAAATGTACATGGCCTACTTCTGATACACACTTAACTTTCTGTTTGCCAAGGTTATGCAAATTTGCACTGGTAAACATAACACCAAACTGTAAGTTTTAAATAAAAGCATACCTCATGGACTGCAAAAAGACAGCAAATGGATACAATTAAAGAGTTGATAAATGGCTATACTACAAAGTGTTTTAAATGATTGATGTCCAATTTTGGGTGGGCTTTTTTTACTTGAATGAAATCCTGATGTTCTCCTTGGATGAAGTCGCTTGTAATGTTCCATTAAGTACAAGTAATTAATGCCCGTCAAATGTATCTCCGCTTTGGTCGACAGTGTTCAATTTGGACAATCTTTTTGAGCAAGTAATTGCCCCAATCTCCCCCCATCTCACACGGAACTTATCTTTCCCACGACTGGCAAAGGAGGGGTCAAGTGGGGGGTTATGGCCCCAGTATGAATATATGACTACTAATGAGACGTTCTTCATAAAAGAGTCTTCCACCCGCTCGGGTATGAATATGTGTCTGCAAAGACGGCGGGGACAACACCGTTGCATAGCAACTTCGATGGGAGGAATTTTAGGAGTCAAGTCCTCTCTTCTGTGAAGCGGTGTGCACTTGGAAGCAAGAGCCCCCTCAGCACATTGCAAGCCTGACAAAGGCCTTCTACAGCCGCTCCCCTCCCAAAAAAGACACACACACACACACACAAAAACAACGGACATGGTGGACATTATCACATGCACATAAATCACACAACAGCACGAGTGAAAGATGTTGTTGGAGATAAAATACATTAACAAGTAAAGTGATTAATTGCGTCTTCTTGACCTTTTTAATGGCGATTGACTCAATGGCCAACGAGCGTAAATTGTAGTTTAACACAATAAGTGTCAGACTGACAGGAGAGCTTACAAGTGTGTTCTGCTATTCAGGGCATTTGATTTGCACCTGTGAGGTTGAGAAAAGGGTGATTGGCCAGCGAACAGTCCAGGGGGTGTCACACATCTGTTGTAGTCAGCCCTTTTCAGATGGGAGAAGAAGCAAAAGTTTTTTAGATAAGTGAGCTAATACATATTTTTTGCAATTAAAGTGCTTGTGACACGAAAAAGCATGTTTATTTCATAATACACGCGGTATTTTATGCTCCTGAATGATATGGACCGCTTGGATGCGTGTGGAAGCGATCACTATATTTATTTAGTTTTTTGAATCCCGCGCCAGGAAAATGAGTGACTTCCGGCTTCGGTCTCGCATTGAGGAGGAGGGCGCTGTGACGTGTACGGTAGAAGACGTCCTCTTCACGCTACAGTGTACTGTTGTGTATGAGGACGAAGGATTCAGCTGATTTTGCGGATTAATACTTTTATTTTTTGCATCACGCCAGCCAAACGGCTGCAGAAAAATCATTCTGTATGCGGGAGAGGCGTATGCGCCTTTTTGGAGTTTCAAAAGGTTCCCATTCACCGTGGATATTTACTGTGGGACCATTGGACTTACAAGGAAGTGAGTAAACATCTTGTTTTGTATTATGTCAAATACGAATACAGTGATTACAAAGTAAACACTATAAAATTCCTTTAAATAAAGGACTACTTACGTTTGATCATTGATAGGCATGTAAAAAGCTATCCTCACGCTCATTAGCAGTTAGCTGTTAGCACGTTAGCTACACAACAATTCCAGCCACCCTCCTCCAGGGAACGAACTGTAAATTGCTCTCCACCGGGCGGTTTGCCGATCCGCAAAGAAACTCGACAACCGGGTCGTCATGTCAAATAATCCAGGCTAGTTATGTGTGATTTTCCACTTCGAAGACTTTGAAACATCCCTCGGTTCGGGTTAGCATGTCGGCTAGCTGTCACTCCTTCTGGTCTGTTTACATTCTCCGAAGCCGGGGAAGGGAAATGACATATGTCCGATTTAGGTGTCATAAAATATCGTTCGGCAGGTGTGACAGTAAAGGTAAAGTCGACTGTTTTGACCATTATGGAGTAATTTTGCCATGTCGTCTTGAATAAATGGATTTTTATTATTTTATATTCCATTTAGCACAAGTTATTTGTCATGACCATGCCATTCATTTAGCAATTGGGGAAAGTACTTGGGTAAAAAGAATATCCTGTAAAAATATTGAAGTAAAGAGACAGAAACAATGACATTTTGCCGCTCTCTTCGTCGCGTTTTCCTCATTGTGAATAGTTCCCCCTCGACGGGCTGACTGGTCCTTCTCAAGCCATTTATATAGCTATTGGGGGAAAATACTTGGATAAAAAGAATATCCTGTAAAAATATTGAAGTAAAGAGACAGAAACAATGACATTTTGCCGCTCTCTTCGTCGCGTTTTCCTCATTGTGAATAGTTCCCCCTCGACGGGCTGACTGGTCCTTCTCAAGCCATTTATATAGCTATTGGGGAAAATACTTGGATAAAAAGAATATCCTGTAAAAATATTGGGAGTAGAGAGACTGAAACAATGACATTTTGCAGCTCTCTTCGTCTCGTTTTCCTCGTTCTGAACAATTCCCCCTCAATGGGCTGAATAGTAAAACCGATGAGCCTAGTCTACCGCTGACGTCATCCACCTGTTGGGGACGCTAAAGCCCTATAATTGTAGGCGTGGCTAACCGGCAGATTAAAAGACTAATTTCTCGTCATCTGCGCTTTGCTAAATTGTTGTATATGGTCGAATCGTCTCAAAATATGATTCTAATTCACATAATAATGCCATTTAAGACTTTTTTTCTGGTGTCGTATGCTCTTTAAAGTTGTTATATTAAGTGAGAACTAGTATGTATTCAATAGAAAAAGTAAAAACTATCTGATAATGTAGTTCAGTAATAATACTAGCATTTTCAAATATTTTTTTGAATAAAAGTTGGATATTTTCATGACAAAATGTCTCATCGTTTCAAGATTAACTTTGCAATGCTGAAAAATGAAGTTGTGTGTGTTTGTATGTGACGGAAAACACTCAGGTGACTTGAAGTTCTGCTCTGAGACCCCCAATTTGGCCAAATTTCAAAATTTTCCGATATGCATGTGTGATACATCATTGGAAAGCTTAAAATCTCAATCTCAATAGAAAAATTTTGAACAGGAGGGCTTTTTTTTTTTTTTTAACTGTTTTTTAAACAGCAAAACTCTATCTGGAGATGAGAGCACGCAAGAGCAGAATTACAGACGCCATGACCTTAATGAGATATTATCGTGTACTTACCTTGTTTCGATCCAAAAACTCCATGTAGCATATATCACTGAGTGTCAAGACACAGCTGTGAATGGCCACAGCTGGATTTTTGGGGGGATTTTATGGGTGAAACATGATAATATAACAAGGGTCACGATGCAGAAATCGCAGACATCAAGGAGTGGTCGAGATGTTCTTTTTCATATATTTACCCTTTTAAACTTTTTTTTTTTCTTTCTTTGTTTGGATCGATTATTTATCATCTAACATATCAGAGAAAATGCGACAGTGACAAAAAAAATACAATTAATCGATAGTTATGAGGTAGATATCCGTGACTTTTTTTACAGACGCCATTTTTTTCATTGTGACATAATTTTTTAAAAAGTTTAAAATATGCGTGATATGAGTGAATAATTTTTTTTCTTTTTTTTTTTACGAAATATTAGACACCTATTATTGATTCTAAGCTAAAAATGACAGACATTTTGAATAATAAATATAATTAATTGCCATATTTTTATGGCTGGGTTGAAACAAAAGCGGTTGCGCGACGTCTGTAAACAGGGGTTTCCGGGGTAAAATGGACAAATTAAAAATAGTTTGGGGGCTTCATGCGGCATGAATCTTCTATGGCAGCATATAGACACATGGTTCTATCAAACACAACAGTTGTTTTGGTTTAAAATACAGCAGTTTCTTTTAAAGATGAGTGCAAGAGCAGAAACTGCTTTTTCAGTCTTGTCTGTTTTCCGCCATGTATGTTTATTTTTTTTTTTAGGAGTAAAATATTTATTTGTGTAAAGTGTACGTTTTAACAAACAGACATTTTCCCGCAAGAGGAAAAACTCCATCACATCATACAAATACAAGTTTTCGGTCCAAACATTTCACGTATTGGTACAGGGTTGTGAAAAAGAACTGCATTAAACTCGAATGAAAACCAAAAGATAATCAGCATCCAGCAAAACCTCTTTTTAAAAATGCCATCGTAATTCACTTTTTTTTAATGTGAAGTGGAAAAATCCCCAAAACTATCTGCAATTTTATTTCAAGGCAGTATCATCTACTGCCACTTGTTACATGGATGCTTCCCCTTAGAGAAAAAGTGGAACATGAGTGACAACCTGAGCACATCCCAAACATTCTAATTGACCAGTACACTTTGTTTTTGGGCGTGAACAGCCACTCCATCTCGAGCACCCCGTGTATAACACTTTCTCTCGTCCCTGTAGTGGTTTTCGATACGTAAGGTGTTACCTAGGAGCGTGTTAACGTGCTCCCCCCCTCTACCCGAGAAGTGCTTTCTGTTGTCCCCGTCGGGTCGGCAGTGCCAAAGGTTAACACCCCCTCTAACGTGCAAGTATGCAAACGCTCGACACACAATGCGAGCTTCTTTTGATTGGGCTGACAGAGCATGAGGCCTAGAAGCACTCCATACACCCCCCCACTCACACACATACACACTATTTCCCACCCTAACCACCCCCTCATCACTAGCTTCTGAGGAGTGATGACAGCACAAAAAAGTGCTCCTCAGCAGGGGGATTGTAGGGGGGCTGGTTCTGTGTTTTGTGGGTCAGCAAGCAGCGGCTCAAGCGGCAACGTCACGTTATCCGCCACCCCTCACCCCACTGCCCCTCACGCCTTCTCGTGGTATCGGCAAACACGGAGGTGCGCCTCTATTCAAAGCATCGGGAGTTTCTGTGGGCTGCTAACACAAAATCCATTCTTACATTTACCCCCCCCCCTTTACCCCCCCTCCAAAAAAACTCTTGTTAAGACTGATGGATTCACGCCTTTGTTCATGCATTTTAAGTCTCTATTCTTTTACTTTTCACTCACACTTGTGCATACTAAAAATGCAAATGCTAGCTAGAAAACGGACAAAACCATGAAAGGTTTCTGTCAAATTAACAGCAACTACCGTAAAAGAACTACATTTTAACTGTTGTTTTAAAGCCTACGACTGAAATATGTGTGTGTAATTGGTGACATCATTCATTTTCACTCCTCTCCAGGGTTTGAATCCATGCTATTACTGTGGCAGTCGAGTGGGCTGACTACTGAGCCAATAGCCTTGACTAGCTCTAGCCTCCAGCATCCTCTCTTTGGTTTTCTGTAAGTTTTTTTTACACCTTATAGACCCTACTCACATGACGTCACAACCACGCCTCCGCGCCATATTGTCCGTCCACTCGTCGTGTTGATGCATTACCGCTACGTAAATTCCTCCTATTATGGCGTGTTTTTCTGCTCGTTAACATTAATAATCAAAATGGTGAAGGCGTGTGTGGCGGTTGGTTGCAATAACAGAGAAGATAGACGGAGAGACTTGAAGTTCTACCATATTCCGAGAAACCCGGAGAGAAGAGCGAGATGGACTGCTGCAATTCGACGAGAAAACTGGGCTCCAAACGATTAGCACGGATTATGTAGTAGTCATTATATATCTGGTAAAATGCATTTAATATATATTTAGAGAGTTTTGGGCTGACAACCACAATTAAGATCATTGCGAGGCTAATCGCCGACAACGTACAGTTTCAAATTCAAGATGCTTATTTCTTCCACCATCATTACATTTTGAATAATATTTAGCTGGTACCAAGTGAAAGAAGCTGGCCTCGTCTACGGATCATCAGTTAAACAGGTGTGTCTAAACCTTTTGCAAAGGGGGCCAGATTTGGTGTGGTAAAAATGCGGGGGGCTA
The DNA here is from genome assembly GCF_030265065.1 of Corythoichthys intestinalis. Taxonomy (NCBI): domain Eukaryota; kingdom Metazoa; phylum Chordata; class Actinopteri; order Syngnathiformes; family Syngnathidae; genus Corythoichthys; species Corythoichthys intestinalis. The sequence continues at coordinate 20,741,914 of NC_080403.1, read as the reverse complement.
CCTTGGCTGATTTACATAGAACAATATATTTAAACAAATTTTAGCAAGCCCTTCTGTGTGATACATTTGCTTTATTCTTTTTTTTAATTCATAATTTCAACAGTCTCGTCTTTGTGGTTTTCTCTTTCGACACTTGAACTCTTGCGAAATACTGCTGCTGTGAAAAAATAAACTAGCTTCAAGTTGCTATAATTTCTCGCTGCGTATCTTCACTGTAATGTTGTCGTACATGTCAGCGTGTCTTGTTTAGTAATATTGCGTCACATCGAACTCTTTGAAAACAGCGACTGTCTCTTTGCAAATGAGGCAGACACAGTTGTTGCGTGTTTTATTGAAGAAATAGTCCAATATCCACCTATCCTTGAAACGTCGGCCATCGCAGTCAATTTTTCTTTTTTTTTTTTTTTTTTTTTGATTGTCGCCATTTTAGAAATCACACAGGGTAATGTTGCTTAGAGTGCTGCTCTTAAAGTTTTTCAAACTTTCGTGAGAATAGGCTGATTTTGTGTGGACAAGATAGTTGTAGATATCAGGGTAGCAGATGTCAGCCAGAGAGGGCGAAGACAGCGGGCGAAAAATATCGATTTAGGCATCAAATATGGATCTGGCGAATGGATAGACTGAAGCTAACGCCTTTTATGCAATGCATCCAATGAGTTTACAGCGTCTGAAAGCACCAGGGCTTCCATGAATTACTCTATAAACTGAACGACTAATTGAAACCATTGAGAATAGGGCTAAACAGAGACGGACAATATGGCGGCCGGATACAGCGACACGTCATTCTGTGACGTTGGTGAGTAGGGTCTATACAAGCACAGCACCTAATCCAGCTGGTCTTCAGTAAGTCAGGCATCAGTTGCCGTACATTCATTCATTCATTCATTCATTCATTCATATTCTATTCAATGCTCATTCAAGTCTCAGGTGAGCTGGAAACTCATTCATTCATTCAGACCCGTGCCGCCCATATGGCGATTTAGGCAACCGCCTAAGGGCGCACCAGCGTCCAAAAAGGCGTCAAGAAAAATATTCAAATAAAGTTTGATGATAGCAGTATTCAAAAAAATTATACAAAACAATAAAACAAAAGAACAACAAAACCGTTCATAATAAGTCTAAATAATAATGAAATCATTTTTCCTTTTCTTGTGATGCGGTAATTTCACCACAGACCCTAGTCTCACTCACCACCCAGCAGATCAGCGAGCTACCTGAAGGTGCTATTTTTAGCCTCCGCAATTGATCGACGTTACGGTGACATGTCAACTTCAGACGAAAGAAAGAAGGGAGCATAAACGTGAAGAAAAACAGAGGTTTGTTGTGATGATTTTTTTCAACAGCATAAGCACGTATACTTAGCGCAACTGCAAGCTAACGGTTATTTACATAGAGTAGTTTACATGACTTACTGCTAAAGCAAAATTATACTGTATCATTAGCCAGGCTGTTGTTTTAGAAATATTTTCAGTATTCAGCCAGCAGTGGATTAGTTTCAGTTAAATTTACTTCCCCTCCCATTTTAGAGAAATTTGGACAAAGTCTATGGGGGACTAAAATTGTCTTGCTTATTTTCATGTCATGTGAATACTTTTACCTTGTGTTAAATTGTGCTTTTCAAATAAATTTGCCTTGCCTAAAAGTTCCAAGGTTAATTGAATAAATACACCATTAAATATGCAATTAATAATTTCAAAGTTCTGTGGTATGGAGGACTAAAAGTGCCACGGATTTAAATGTAAACATTTGTTATTAAATGTTTCATTAATTTGTTAAAATGGCGATCACGTTCATGTAAAAAAATATTCAATTAATTTTTTTACTGTATTATTTAATTCATTATTATTGGATAGTCCTGTGTAGTTGCAGTGCTTCAACAATTTACTTTCTTTTAACTACGCCCATCAAAGATAGTGGCCACAACTGGCTGCAAGAATTTTGGCACTATTATGGTTATGTCGTGCTGGTTCCACAATCAACAGCTATTTGACTAATATAATGTAACATTCCACTTCTCTATGTAGATGCTCTTCTGAAATATTTTTCTTCTACCTCTGTACATCCTGGGCCATCTTTTACAGCAAACCTATCCACAACAGCACCAAGTCCAAGCCACCAAGTCTAGGAAAGAAGTGCACGTTCTAAAACAACTGTCACATGAAAGTGCAATAGATGCTTTTGCATCAGTGAAGACATGGTGAGTAAGGTTATAGGTCAAGGTGAAAAAAAAGTTGCGTTTTAAAGTGTTCTGTGTGTCTTTATATAGGTTTGTGTGGGTGGGTGTTAATCATATTGTAATAACAACTGTAATTTATTTTGTGTGTGTTTTTTTTTTATTGGTGCTTTTGAATAGTTACTAGAGCATTTTTCTTTTAATTTCTGCACTTGTTCGTTGTCTTTTTTTATATAATAAATTACAAAGAGATAATGTGCTTTTTCAGTGTGAGTGTTTAAATATATGTGGTGTAATGGGGGGGCGGCAACAAATATGTTGCCTAGGGTACCAAATTGGTCAGGAACGGCCCTACATTCATTCATTCATTGTCCGAGCCGCTTATCCTCACTAGGGTCACGGGGTTGTAGGAGCCAATCCCAGCTAACTATGGGCAGTAGGCGAGGTACACTCTGAATCGGTTGCCAGCCAATCGCAGGGCACAAGGAGACGAACAATCATTCGCGCACACACTCATACTCATACTTAGTGCCAATTTAGAGTGTTCGATCAGCATGGTTGCAGAATGTGGGCGGAGTATTCAGAGAAAACCCACGCACGCACGGGGAGATCATGCAAAATCCACACAGGAAGGCCGGAGCCCGGGATTGAACCCTTGATCTCAGAACTGTGAGGCGGGCGTGCTAACCACCGTGGAAACTAACCCAGATAACTTCTGAAGAGTGAAATGGGGTCCACCCTTCTGGTCGCCAGCACGATAAATAACGGATGAATGGATTGAGAGTTTACTTCCTTTGTACCCTGGTGAAACTGCCATCCCCGAAACAATGACATCATCACCTCAGGTCCAGCACATGCACGTACTTGTAAAGCAATGCATTCTTATAAAACTCAACACTGCCCATCCTCAAGTAAGTCGCAGATGTTTTTTGTAGATGCAGTATGCTTCATTGTTCCACCTTTTTCCTAACATTCTGTGTGGTCTCATGTTAGAAAAACGTCTGAAAACAACGCCCACCTGACCAAATGGAATCCAGAGAGCGTTTTGCCCGTATCAGGCCCACTCGGTGTGCATTGTGGCGTTGCGAGACAAAAGCGAGAGCATGTTGTGACAAGTGTCTCTCTTACCAAGAGGGGAAACGTGAGAATGCAACGGCAGAGCACAGGCATTACTCATACGTAGCTGCCTTAAGTCTATTAGTGGCTTCTGGCTTCATCGCTCATCGCGCCACGCATGACTCTGACCTTGCTTATCCGAGAGCAGCTGCACGATAATGAACACTTCAGGTAGGGAATCTCTTTCAAGAAATGAGACAGAAGAAAGACAGGCCATCTATTCTTTGTAATTTAAAACCCACTACAAACTGAATATAGTGCACCTAACACAAATATAAACACAACGCATCTTTCATGAGCTCAACTTAAAGATCTAAGACTTTTTAGAAGGATACAAAAAGGAATGAACTTTGTGTAAACACTTTGTTCTTAGAACTGTCTAAATCAGTGTCAGGGAGCACTTATCATTACCAATCCATAGACCTTGCAGGTAGGGCTTGGTTATTGCAGCTTGAAGCGTGCTGCGATATGTTCTAATATGGCAAAGACTTATTGCAATCTCCTACGCATTGCAATATATTGAACAATGCTTGTCAAACTTTTTTTTATGTTTACAGATGAATGAAAAACTGAATACAATGTACAACTAATTGTATTTACGGTACTACATGGTACCACAAATAATTCTCAAGCGAGCCATAAAGCTAAGCCTACATATTTTTAACAACAATGTGCAAATCAGTTACAGTAAATAGAAATCATGAGATTATGATGATTGTGATTGCGTTTGGCACGCCTAATTCGAAGAGGCGTCTAGTATCTATTGTCCATGGTTGCGTCTCGCGTCAAATGATAATCACATACGCGCGTGACCTTGACCTGTGACATCACATTGTAAGATGGTGTCTAAGAAAAAATGACAAAACATAAATTTTTGTGTTAGCTATGAAGTATTTTGCAATAATATATTCATGCAGTATATTAGAAACCAAACCTTTTAATGTGATTAGCATATTGTGCCACGTCATTTTACAACATAGCAGTATACCGGTAATATTGTCCAGCTCTATTCGCAAACGCCATGACATGAGGAAAATGGTAGACGTTGTTCTTTGGCTGCCCACCAGAAAAAGCTTAAAAGAGATGTGTCATTCTATAGGCAAGTTTATGAGCGAAATATGGGCGGCGCCATCTTCTCCGAACTTCCGGTTTAGAAAGAACATGAATTGCGGTTGAAGTAAGCAGTGTGTTGACAAAGTTAAAACTGCAAAATCAAACCAGAGGAACACACGGAATCTCAAAAATGGGATTTAGCACGACGTACAGTGCTGCTCAAAAGTTTGTGAACCCCCTCAACATTTTGGAATTTTCTATTATTTCAACCTGATTTCCTAATCAATCAATTCAGTAGTTTTTTTTTGTTTTTTTAACTGTTGTGTTGTCGAGACTAAATTAAAAAGAGTTTTCATCAACTGATGTAGGTGCAAAATTGAACTGTTTGGTCACAACCAAAACCGCCATGTCTGGCGAAAAGTCAACACTGCATACCACCAAAAGAACCTTCTCCCAACAGTGAAGCATGGAGGTGGGAATGTCAAGATCTGGGCTTGCTTTTCATCCTCAGGACCTGGACAACTCCACATAGTCCAGGGAATCATGAATTCTGAGGAATATTGTCAAATCCTAGAACATAACCTGACGCCATCTGTTTTGAAGTTAAAGCTTGGCAGAAGGTGGATCATGCAACATGATAATGATCCAAAGCATTCCAGCAATACAACCAAGGAATGGCTGAAAAAGAAGAAGATTCGTGTTCTGGACTGGCCCAGTCAAAGTCCTGACCTAAATCCCATTGAAATGCTGTGGCGGGACCTGAAGCGAGCAGTTCATGCCAGACGCCCATCAAACCTCTCTCAACTGACTGCGTTCTGCAAGGAAGAATGGGCAAAAATCCCCCAAAGTAGATGTGAGAGGCTGATTAGTCACTACAGAAACCGTTTGGTTGAGGTAATCTCTGCAAAAGGAGGCGCAATATCCTATTAACTGAAGGGGTTCACATACTTTTGCACACATGATATCTGAGTTTTTCTTAAATCAACCACTTTTGTTAAATAAAGAATGACAATATAACTATTTCTTTTGTTTCAGTCCATTATTTGGAATGTCAGTATTGTGGATTTGGGTATAACTTAACATTTAATAAGGTTATTTTAGTTTTTTTTACAAAAAATCTGACCATCGCTGTGGGGTTCACAAACTTTCGAGCAGCACTGTAGATGAGACTCTGAGATGTTCTGTGCTGTGCGTGAACTCTTATCACTTTGTTGATCATTCATGGACAAAATTTTAGCAACCTGTCAGCCTGTGTAGACGTGAGGTGTAGATTGATACGCCGGCCACTTGAGTGACCAAAATGAGGTGACATTACAAATAATATTACATTTGCCAAATGCAGAAGGGCTGACACAAATTTTGTTGTTACAAGAAAATACTACAAGGTACAGTGGGGCAAATAAGTATTTCGTCAACCACAATTACAGGCCTCTCTAATATTTTCAAGTGGGAGAACTTGCACAATTAGTGGTTGACTAAATATTTATTTGCCCCACTTTATGTACATATGACCAAAAATAGTATCTCATTATTTTTTATTGCAGAAACTGATCGCAATGAAACATTTGGACATCATGATTCCATTTCTTGTTTTATTTAAAACGAATGGTGCATGTGAAAAACAGGTCAATAAATCACAATTTATATAAAATTATTTGGAAAAATAGTATACGAGAATGTGATATCAGACAGCAGAGCTCAGGAGCCTCGCCAAATTTTCACCCAACATTACGGAGACCTTCGGCGGCCTCCAGACTGGCTTTTTCCACCTGTCCTTGGTAATTCCAGCTCCAATAGCGTATCTTGAAGTTGCTGCATTCAAAAAGCTCGTAGTTGGATCTCAGGATCGAGCTGGTGGTCCGCCGCGAGGCGAGCCACCGTCTTTCAGGCCCAGCCTCTTGGCCACCCCCGGATAGAACGCACATAGTCTAGATATATGACCATCAAAGTATAGTAAGTGATGTTGTGAGGCATATCAAATTGCCTTTGCCTAATGGCATTTTCACCTGTACACAAACTTGTAACACTTGCATTTATGCATTGACATAATTGTGCCATACTGATTAGCAATAGGCTAGCAGCAGATACAGTTGTTGTAGTAAATAATATTAAAGATAATCATAATTACAACCATCATCGTAATAACAATATCAAAGGCAACAAGTCATTTCATGCGCAAGATTTTAGCTTTAGTATTTTTTGAACACCGGACACATGAAAATGCAGGGATAGGAAAAACATACGTTCCATGACACAGTGGCAACATGGCTCCAAAAACACCCTTTGTGGTGGCACGAGCTTGGTTCCACATCTGTCGAAGTTGCGATCAGTTTACGGCAATTTTACTGCATCACCAGTCTTGCATAGCGTACACTCAGTTGTTTAACTGTGTAGAAAAAAAGCAGCTCATGGCGATGTCTCAAAACTCAAGGCATTTCAAAGGTCAGGTTGTGGGATACACTATCAACAACAAATACAATTTTGGTAGTCAGAAACGGTTACTTTTTGCGACCAAGCAGTAGGGGGAAAATTATGGAATTATCGGTACTAAATTCTGAGGAAAATATTATGAAATCACCTACTAAAATATAATTATCAAAGTTAACGCCTGCGTCAGATTTGATGAGCTCATTTGTCAGAATTGAGTGATTCCATCTTTTTTTCCCTCTGCTTAAATTTCAATGACTACCGCAATTGTTTCTCTTGATTTATTTTTGTGTTTCTCAGAGCCAGAAAGTTACCATATAAAATAACTAAAGTATGGTGTCATGTCAATGATTGGCTTTTATTTATTTATTTTTTTTACACCATTAAACAACTAAATGATGCTGGGTTTTCCGTATTTTAATCTTTTCCTTTTTCAATTATTATTATAGTTTGAAATTCAAACAAATAATAATTTCCTATAATTTTTGCCAGAGGTTTGTTCAGGTAAATGGTGCTCACCATAAGCGGATTTTAAGGGGGGGGGGGGGGGGGGGGGGGCAGGCCCCCCCGGTGCCTGAAAAGTGTCATTGCATGTAATTGACTTTCCTATATATATATAAAAATAGTAAAGCAATAAAACTGCAACAAAAATGAATGAAATGAACAAAAAAAATATACTTTTATAATGTGTCAAAATTATTTTTTGAACAGATCATGTGACTGGCACCTTAGATGGTCATTTGCTTTGCATATAATTTTCATTGAAAAAATATATTAGGGGAGGGCAATTTCAATTTTCAAATGATTATTTTCTTTGATTGAAAATATTCAAAATAATAAATATAACTTTTTGAAAGATTAAATGATTGAGACACAAATGTCCTACCCTTATTATGGCCCCAACACAAAAAGGATTGCTTCAATCAAAGAAAACTTTATCAATGAAAAATTAGGTTTTCAAATGCAAATTTTTCAATCTCAAATACTTTTTTTGCGTTCAAAAACTTTTTCTATGATTGAAACTTTTCTTTTTTTTTTTTTTAATTGAAGTGATTTTTCTTTTCAAACATATTTTTTTTGAAGCAACTTATTTTTTGATTGAATAAAAAAGACAAAAATGTCCTGGCCAAAATGAGGCAATTGACTTCAATCAAAAAAAAAACAAAAAAACAAAAACAAAAACAAAAAAATAAAAGAAAAATAGCTTTCACATGGATTTTTGGGGAGTTTTTTGAGGTTCAAATTTATTTTTACATTCAAACACTTTTTTTTTTTTTTAATTGAAGCGATTTTTTTTGGTTGACAATATATATTTTGATTGAAGCAACTTTTTTTTGATTGACTAATAAAGACACAAATCTACTTCCATATGGCTCCGCTCAGGGGATACAATTTTTGCCGGTGGTAACTACTAAAGTTGCACCGATACCGATACCAGTATCGGCAGGGGGCGCCGATCCGGCCCGAATTGGTGGTATCGGTATCGACGAGTACCAACATTTAGGGCGCCGATACCATCTACTGGCATCACTTGAACGCAAATGTACTGTCTTACTCACATGAGCCAACTTCCCAAATCCCGATGCATGACAACTGTATGTCTTTGTCTCGAAATTTCCGAACGAAATTATCACCTTCGCCTTCAACATTACGGATGTTAATTGCAACGCATATCCGCGATGTTAAACTGTTTTGCTAACATGGCATTCATAATCGATTAGCATGCATGAGCTAACTCCTGCTATTGTAGCGGATCAGAAAGCTTAAAATCGTGGGAGACTAAGCAAACTCATGGTTTCATGATGAACAATGAGTGGCGTACTTCAAACTCGTCCTGTTTATGAAAGTCGATTGGAATATGCTGGTGTTGCGCAGTAATGAGCAGAAGTGACTTCTGTGGCCAGAAAACACTCAAGCGGCGCAGCGCGCACACTAGATATCATCAAACAGCAACCTAGATGTCCTATGTTAGAGCCCATGCCATTTATCACGCACACACACTAGATATCATCAAATAGCAACCTAGATGTCTTACGTTAGCTCCCTTGCCATTAGCTGCGTGAGCCCAGAGCGACGCGTAGTCTATATACTACATTGATAAATTAGAAACCGCCATGACTGAATGGAAGCTAAGCAGGCCAAATCAATCCATACCAATGACTATAGATAATGCTGCAAATACTGTTAATTCAGCACGTTACAAATGGACTCGGACCACAAATAGGATGTTTTGCTTAAATGGTAAATATAGCTGCTAAGAGAGCTGCAGCAATCAACAGTGTGCCCCACTTTACAAACAGTAAAGATTGTTCTCAGCACTTATATACAAAATTTCTTCAGATCAATAAGAAGTAAGCACATAAATATTATGCACTAAAATGCTTGTTTATATGATGGCACTGTTATTTTTGCTTGTTAGCAAAAAAATAATAATAATAAGTATTTAATTGTATCGAAAATCGTACCGAACTGTGACTTAACTGTATCGTTGCGTCCCTTATACGTACATATGTATATGTTTGTTTTTTATTTTTTATTTTTTGCAAACGGAGTGGTATCGGAATAGTATCGGTATCAGCCGATACTGCACAGCCAGGTATCGGGCCCAAAAAATGGTATCGGTGCAACACTAGTAACTACATTGGCACGACACCGGCGGGCGTTCCGTAGTCAATGGATGACGATCTTGGCGAAAAGTATAGCTGTCCTAAGCAGCCTGATTTTAGAATTCCCCTCAAGGATGATGGGAAACAAAAAAACCCCACTAATTTTCAACTTATTATTATTATTATAAATATTCTTGTAAGTTAATTTTATTGCCGACACTGCGTTTCGGGGTCATCAACATGTTGAGCCCCCCTTCCCCAAAAGTCAAACTCCGCCTATGGGGCTCACGCCTGTCTGGTCTTCTAGTCTCTCCTGAATTCATATAGGAAAACTACACATTTTACTGTAGCTCAGACTTTTTTGTGGGCATCCTAACACTCACCTGTGCAATAAATTAGCAAGAAAAATGGTCGTCACAAAACTTGCAAGTTGGATCACTCGTAAATTGAGGTACTGCACTATACTCCAAAGTCCTAACAGAAAAACAATGCATCAAGACCTCATTCAGCAAGTTCCAAAGGATTAACTTGGCGCCTGTTTTTTTTTTTTCCATGGGGCTTTAGGCCTATGTCCCTTTCTTGTCTAAAGAATAGTGTTACATACTATAACAATGGCTGGAATAGTTTAAGTCGTAATCTCTGTTAATTGCGCTGCTTTACGTTCTGTATTCGTATAAATAACAGGTTGTGTATTCGGAGTCCCTCCATGCTGAGGTTCTTATAATCTGCCGCGTCTGGCAAGTGGAAATGGGAGGTGGGAAGAGTGGGCCAACTAACTAAAAGTGAAAACTTCTCTCGCAAGGAGCTGTGCTCAATGTAATGGATGTTGGCTGAGGGGCCTAATAAAGATGACAGCACACATTCATATGCATTCGCTTGTGTGCTCAGCTTGACGAAGTCTGCCTCGCAAGCCTTAACAAAGAGGAGGAAGGAAGCCAGGGGGTTGAGTAAAATGCCTCGGGGGTGTGGGGCAACAACACACACACATGGCAACACCCACACATACCACAGTGGGTCTGCAGCCTATGGGTCTCTTAAGCTTGAAGTTATAGCAAGGACAGCTGGGTGAGCATGCCCAGCATGTGTTTATGATCGTTTAAGTGACAATTACTGTGTACAAATATATATTTTTAAAAATGTTCCTTTATTATTTGTATTTTATTTTGAAAGAAAAGACATAAGATGTTTTTCCATTTATTCATTTATTTATTAAACTATGAGCTTTTTGAAATTTATACAGTACAGGCCAAATGTTTGGTCACACCTTCTCATTCGTTCGTCATACCTGACTATAAGCCGCCACCCACCAAATTTGACATGAAAACAGCATTTGTTCATAGATAAGCCGCACTGGACTATAAGCCGCAGCTGTCCTCACTGTATCATGGGATATTTACACCAAAAGATATTAACCCGGAACACTTGATTTGACAGCGGCATCATAAGACTGTCATAAGACCGAATGAACCACCATGAGATTTGAACAAATTGGCTGCAAAGCTTAGTTGCTTCAAGAAGCTTCATTTGGCCATCCCTGCTCCCTTGGGTAAGACAGTCAACCTCTGCTGCCACCTGCTGGCAAACTTTTGTCGTCCAACACGCCTCCTAACATGCATTGCAGCGCTACAGATGTAAATTACAATAAAAATTCATGTTCTGTGCTAATTATTTCTTCAGTTACTCTTCTAGTTGTTTCACTAATTGCTAGTTAAGGTATTTAGGAACACTTTAGTGAGAGTAGCGCCATAAGACTGTCATAAGACCATCATAACTATCAAAGCTAGACATAAATGGAGTGTGACATAATTTGCTGGATGACACTAAATGACAACCGTCATAAGCTTTCATTAATGCTGCCCTTGATAATGTCATGACATAATTATGAGGCTCTTTTGGCAGTCTTATGATGCCACTGTCAAATAAAGTGTTACCTATTAACCCAAATAAATCAACAAATAAGCCGCATTGAACTACAAGCCACAGGATTCAAAATGAGGGGAAAATGTAGCGGTTTACAGTCCGAAAATTACGGTATTTACATTGTAAATTCTAACTGAAGTTAATAAAACTATGAATGAACATGTGTGGAATTATGTACTTAGCAAAAAAAAAAAAAAAGGTATTAACTAAAAACGTATAATATTCTAGTATCTTGAAAGTAGCCACCCTTTGCTTTGATTACTTTTTTGCATACTCTTGCCATTCTCTTGATGAGCCTTAAGAGGGAGTCACCTAAAATGGTTTTTGACTTCACAGGTATGCCTTTTCAGTGGTTTGGAATTTACTGCTGTATCAATGGGGCTGGGAGCTTCATTTGTGTTGCATTGAATGAGGTGTGTCCAAACTTTTGGCCTGCACTGCATTTACTTTGAATAGTTTCAAATTTCTAATAGTTTAGATTTGTTCCTTTATAGTAGATTTTTAAATAAGCGTTCGTTAGAATATTTTTTGCTTAGTGCTTTTGTTGCATTTTTATCATTTTGGGTAAATATTTTTTTTTCTTCAGTGAAATGTAATTTTTGGGTTTGAATAGAATTTTTAATTAATTTTTTTTTTTTTTTTTAATTCTAAGAGGTTTTGGGTGGAAAGTTCCTGAGATTTTTTTTAATGTACCTATTTTTCAAATATTATTTCGATGACATTTTTAAATTAAAAGATGTTTGATTTTTTTTTGAATGCTTATAATTTTGGGCATTTATTTTATTTTTTCTTCAGATTTTTTATTCGGGGAAATATTTTTTTCATATGTTTTGAAGTATGTTTTTGTGAAAAAATAAATTAAAAAATGCTTCATTTCAATACAATTACTTAAAGAGCACTTTATTAGATTTTTTTTTTTATTATTTGCTATATTTTGTACATTTTTTGTATACGCTGACCTAACCCACACATACCAATCAAACACTTACCTTCCAGATTGCTTTGCTTCTCCTATGTCTGAAGTTGTGGCAACAACAGCTGGGCTAGAACACTCGGCATGGGCCTATGCTTGCTTTAATGGCCAAGTCCTACTAGCAGACACACAGGATGGACAATCCTGTTTACTGTTTACCTTTCACAGTGGTCAGCCAACCTGGGAGGGCTGTGCCATGGCATTACAGCTGTTTGTCAAATTGTGTGCGGACACTTTGCCGTGAAATTTTGGGGTGGAACTACAACAAACATTCCAAATTAAAGTTGGTCAACAGCAGCTGGGAGACAGATAGATGAAGGGTTATGTGTTTGTAGTCGTCCGGCTATTATTTCTTTTACATTTTGCATTTCCTTAATTCTTTGGAGTTTTTCGCTACATCCTAACAAAAAGCTCCAGCTATCCTGCTGAATTCGCTTGACGATAAAATATTCCTTCTTAGAAAGGAAAAACAAACAGGCCTAAAAGTCAAAATGCTAATGTATGTAATGAGATGTAAAGCTTTAAGCCACTTGACAGACATGGCTTTGGAATGGAAACTGCTGGGTAAATGGACGATGCTGCATTGACAACTGGTCAGCAAAGGAAAAGGGAGGACCCGGCTGGGTCAGCAGTGTGGTCCATAACAATTGGATCATTATTCTGCCAAAAGGGACACCTGTTTTGTTTGTGGTGGTTAGAGGGTGGTGACATCACACAGCTGACTAATGTGGAGAGCCACTTCAAACACCTAATTGAAATGAATCGTTCACATTTTTCATTTTTGATTCATTTTGCATTCTAGCTTTTGGTTTATAGTGCCTTAAAAGGGATTTTACTTCATAAAATTGGGCAGTTGTCCTTGTATTGGTACATCTCAGTAAGAGGACCCCTCCTTATTATGTTTAGCTGCCCCCAAGTGACGGTTTGACACACCATCTGTGACTGATGCAAGAGTTTGCAAAAACTCATTTATTGTTTACAGGCACTTCCTGATACCAAACAACCCTTGAAACAGTCTGTAGCATTTTTTCAAAAATCAATTTTCCATAACCAAGAGATGTTTAGAGGGAAAATGACAAATAAAGTAAACTCTTGCAAGTAAAAAAAACAAACCGATGGAAAAAAATGAAGTACACCAACAATTGAGCATGACCTTCTTGTGCCATGAGATAACTTATTCTTAGGTCATTTGTGACCTTGAAATGTCACCATAAAAGGGGACCTGCCCATCACTGTACCTATTGTTTTGTCATTTGAAAAATACTACTACTGGAGTGTACGTAGCCCAAGACATTATTTGGTGGAACAATGCAATTGTGGCCATACAGTACAATAAAAAACAGTGGTACCCCACCTTAGCAGTGACCTCACCTTACCAGTGTCGATATGCCGCTGTGACGTACTATACGTAAAACAATACTAACAAGCGTACAGTGACCCCTCACTACTTCTCACTTCAAACTTCGCGCCCCCAGTCCATTGTGGATTTTTTTTCAATTTTTGTTAGGGAAAAAAATAATAATAATACAGATGAGCTGTCCCTAGCCGATTACCTAGTCTCAGTCTCCCTCCTTCTCCCTGCTCTTTTTTGTTCAGGCAATGCATTGGAGTTGCTAATTAAAGTGCGTACGACAGGATAAAAATAGTCTTAAATAGCATTATTATGTGAATTAGAATCATATTTTTAGACGATTCGACTATATACAACTATTTGGCACAGCGCAGATGACGCAAAATTAGTCTTTTAATCCGCCGTTTAGCCACGCCTACAATTATAGGACTCTACCCAACAGGAGGATGACGTCGGCAAGGTCATGGTTTCATCTGATTTAGAATTCAACCCAATGAGGGGACGAGAACGAGGAAAATAAGGTGAAGAGAGCGGCAAAATGTCATTGTTTCAATATTTTTAAAGGATATTCTTTTTATCGAAGTATTTTTCCCCAATTGCTCAATAAATGGTATGGTCATGACAAATGACAGTCTTGTACTAAATGGAATATGAAATAATAAAAATGCATTTATTCAGTACAACATGGCAAAATTACTCCATAATGGTCAAAACTGTCAACTTCCCTTACCTAACCCTCCCAAATGATATTTTATGCCACCGTAGTTAGTCAGGCTTTTGTCATTTCCCTGCCCCGGCTTCGGAGAATATAAACAAATCAAGAGGCGTGACAGCTAGCCGACATGCTAACCCGAACCGAGTGATGTTTCAAAGTCTATTCTTGGCTTTCAAAGCGAAAAATCATTCAAAACTACCTGGGATCACGTCACACAGCGGCAGGGTTGTCAATTGCCTTTGCTAAGCTCGTTCCCCTGCTATGGATAGGAGAGCTCACCGGGGAAGCAGCTGGAGAGTACTGCCGGACAAACCGGCCGACGTCGGAGGAGTGCATAGCTGCAACATGGTTAACACGATGGCGTAAAATAATGCTTTACTACACGGCGAAGACGTAAACAGAGAGCAGCACGCAGTTGTTGTGCAGCTAACATGGCAGGATGTGTCTGAGGAGAACTTTTCTACATGTCTGTCCATGATCAAACGTAAGTAAATAGTCCTTTATTTATTACTTTGTAATCGCTGTATTCGCGACCATTTTTAATACAAAGTTGCAATTTCTGGGGGTTGAAAATTTGACAGAACACCGGGCACACGAAGACGGCAAAAGCCGAGTATAGCGCTCTCCCGGCGAGGGGGTGTGTGCGACAAGCCTCCGGTCGCGGGCCGAGTTGCATTATTGGTGGACAATCAGCCACAAAATGCAAGCCACCTCCGTGTTAAAACGTATGCCATGATCCCAGTATTTGACATATTACAAAATACGATGTTTACTCACTTCCTCATAAGTCCAATCGTCCCACAGTAGTAGGGCTTGTTTTGGCCAATATTCTCGGTGAACGGGAACCTTTTGAAACCCAAAAAGGCTCACACGCCTCTCCCTGGTGCAGCAACAATTTTCTGCTGGCGTGATGCTAAAAATAAACAATCCGCAAAATCAGCTGAATCCGCAGTCCATCTGCACGCTATTAAGCAATGCTGTATTGTGAGATGCTGACTCAGGTGAAGTCACATTCACATTCCTCCTAAACCCGAGACTTAAGCCGGAAGTCACTCAAGTTCATGGCCCAGGATTCAAATATTGAATATATCAAACGATCGCTTCCACACACATCCAAGCGGTCCATGTAATTCAGGAGCATAAAACACCGCATGAAATATGAAATAAACATACTTTTTGGTGTCATTCGTACTTTTAATGATGATTAATAGACATCTTCTGTTTGATCATGCCACAGACCCCTGGAAGCTTCAGCATCAAAGTGCCGCATGCGTCAATCATCGTTTAACTTGTTAAACAGTTGCTGTGGCAACTCATTGTGTGTAATTGAGGAGATGGAGTGGATTTGAGTGAACTCACTCAATGAAGCATTTCATAAAGGCGAGCATTAACAAGCAGTAACATGTTTAAAACTTATAATTCTGACATTTGAAGTGCTTTAAAACCATTTTTTCAAATATACATAGCCATAAAAGTTTTTTTTTTCTTTTTAAATTATACTTTGAGGGGAAAAAACTGAAAAAACATGTCTTATATGTATCTTTCTCTTGGGGGGGGGGCGCTACTTTGCGGTTTTTCACTCATCGCGGCAGATTCTGGTCCCATTAACCACAAAAAACGAGGGACCACAGTATATTCTTTATTTTCTGGGGAAAATGACTTGTTATTGCAGCTTGCTTGCCAAAAGGATTGCTTTGTCACAACATTTTTGTGTGGTACATCTATATGTAGTATACTTACCAATAAAACAAAACATCTATTCTTTACAATATATTTATGTTGGTACTGTTTTTTTGTTTGTTTGTTTGTTTGTTTTTTAAAAATAAAGTACAGTATTGCGTACTATTTTTAAAATTTGAGTTATGATCATGGTCATTGAACAAATTAAACTCGTAACCCAAGGAATCACTCAGTAGATGTAGGGTTTAGTACAGTACACACAAAAAGGCATGTTTGTGGCCTTGAAAATGGTGGTATCTTTTGTTTCCACTGAATATTTGAATTTGGACGTTCATTAATCCCCCAACCAACCACTGTCCAGTGCTCGGGGGAATGTCTTAAAAAGGTGACTAAGATTTTTTAAATAATATAGTAATAAAAACAATTGTCATCATTGTACGATTCTTAAATGTATGTGTTTGTTTTCTGGGTTGCAGGTCGGCAGACTCGGTGACGTCACGTCACGTGACCAGAACAGGATGTGTGCTGTTCCTCACGTTGACAACAGTTGACGCTAAATGCCACCCTGGTGCGTTTAAGTTTCTTTTAAGCCATTTTTTACTCAAATATGTCTGCTGTGTGTTTTTCATTTAGCCTTTTTGTCAGTTTGCAAACGCTATTACGTCAACGCGGAAGTGGAGTGCTACAGCAGGTGCAGTCGATGATTCTTTCAAATGTTTATGCTAACACTGTACTGTATTGCCCTCTGTACAGTTACTGTACATGATGCTAGTGATTGGACGTCTATCGTTGTCATTGGCACTAAAACATGATCATTCAATGCTAGTTGTCCCTTGTAAAATGGATTGGACGTATATCGTTTTCATTGGCGGTCTGTGAGTTTAGTAGTTTAGTGGTCGTCCATGCCATTAGCAATAGTTCATAATGACTAAGAAAATTGCCATTGACAACATCACTTTGTAGTATCAGATGCCACTGTGGAGATTATTACTGCCCCCTAGTGGCAGCACTTGTGTGTTCCCATTTATTCTATGGTAAGAAGAAATTGAGGAAATATGGTGATGGAAGATAATGTATTGGATGCAAATAATGTTGAATTACCAGAACAAGTCTAATATAGTGAAATTATTTTATTGGACTGATCTATACCATATTCATAAACCTCAATTTTATCTCAAATGTCAGTAGTACATGTTGATGACTTAGTGTTGTTCTAATAATGTTTGATTTATCACATGGCGTATGGCAACCACAAAAGCTTTTAATTAAACCTTTATTTTCTTAAAAGACACACGGTGTATAGATACCAGTCATAAATGGGGACCGCCATGTATTTGGTGTACAACTGCCACTCTGCCCTGACAAATTAGGCAAATGGAATACATACTTATTTTGGATTTGTGCTCTGAGGTCACGAAATGACTCATTTATCATTCAAAAAGTGCTAGTTGCACACATGGCAGTGATTTACTTTGGTTGATGATGGGCTTGTACTTGCAAAGATACTTGAGATTTATTTCTTGTCATAGGCAACTCTTGATTAAAGATGTTAAACTGTGGAAGCTTCAAACAGAAAACGAGAGTAGCCTTGTAAATGTTAGGGATGTCCCTGATCCGATCGTGTGATCAGGAATCGGGCCCATCGTGCCATTTTTCAGAGGATAAGAATCGGGTGAAAATAATCCAGAAATACAATGGCATTACCAAACGAAACAAATATATATGCGTTTTATACTCCGCAATAGGGCTGCAGCTATTGATTATTTTAGTAGTCGATTAATCTTTCAACTAGTTAGTTCAAATAATCGAGTAATCAGATTAGGAACATTTAATGCGTTGCAGAATAAATTTTAGGAGATGTAAAAAAAAAAAAGGCTTGCTAAAATTGCACTTTCAAAAGAGCATTAAATGTAAATACAGTGGTACCTCTACATACGATCACTTCGACACACGATCTTTTCGACATCCGACGTAAAATTTGAGCCGCCATTTGTTTCTACATCCGACGAGTTGCTCGAAATACGACGACATGACAGCACTGCAAACGAACGCACGGTGGATTTTCTTGTGTGAGAAATCAACACAGTTTTCAAAAAAAGTTGATACAGTTGGAGAAACAAGGAAAAAGTGATGCTTACCTTTGAAATGAAGATGCAAGTTATAGAAAAATATGAGCTTCGGGTGCGCGTCCCTGAACTGGCTCAACAATACAGCTCCATGGTCCTCTTCCGACCACCGTTCGCCACTATTTATAAGTTAAGGTGACAATTATTATTGTGGTAACATTGCCAAGGAAATCGCCAGCTTCGTCACGTTTTTATCATTTATTTAAGAACTTATCCAACACAAAACGCCCATTGTCTTAAGCAGTTGACTGCTCTCAAGAAAACGAAAGTATTATCTCTACCGCACCGACCTATCTCACTGAGACGTCAGCTTCGCGGTGCGTTCAGGGACAGTAAAAAGTGTCCGCCATATTAGAATCCAATTCGTTACATTATTTACAGGAATAATTATTAATTATTCTTATTATTATTATATTATTCTGAATTATTTATTTATAACTTATTTGTTTTTCTATGTTTAATTGCCATTTGTAACAGTGCCAGCAGTATTTATTAAGAATTTAGTGTATGTTTTTAGGCTTTGGAACGAATTAATGGAATTATAATGTATTCCTATGGGAAAATCCTGCTCGACATACGACCATTTCGACTTACAAACAAGGTCCTGGAACGAATTAAATTCGTATGTAGAGGTACCACTGTACTAACTAAAATTACCAAGTGTTTCTTTAAACAACAGAATTGCACTTTGATTTAAAAATAAATACCCAAACTTATCCTCAAAGAGTATAAAAGAATAAATAAATGAGGATTTAATTTAGGGCTGTCAAAATTATCGCGTTAATGAGCGGTAATTAATTTTTAAAATTAATCCCGTTAAAATATTTGACGCAATTAACGCACAAATGCCCCGCTCAAACAGATTAAAATGAGAGCACAGTGAAAGGTGTACTTGTTGTGTTTTTCGGAGTTTTGCCGCCCTCTGCGGGCGCTTGGGTGCAAGTGATTGTATAGGCTTCTGCACCCATGAGCATTGTGTAAGTAATTATTGACATCAACAATGGCGGGCTACTAGTTTATTTTTTGATTGAAAATTTTACAAATTTTTTAAAAACGAAAACATGAAGAGGGGTTTTGACATAAAATTTCTATAACTTGTCTTTTAAGAACTACAAGTCTTTCTATCCATGGATCGCTTTAACAGAATGTTAATAATGGTAATGCCTTCTTGTTGATTTATTGTTATAATAAAGAAATACCCCCAAATATTCCCACAGAAAAACAGTTAAATATACCTATAAATAAAATTACGAATTCATAAAAAACATATTAGATCAAACAAAAACTTACCTTATGTTGATCTTAACAGGGAGCAGCTGGATTCAGCCATGTTAAATGAGTTATGTCATATTTACTGTTGCCCCTAGAGGACAGTGTATTCACCCAAATCAATAAAACTAAATGCAAACACTTTCAAAACAAACCATTACAACGCCACTTTAATTAAACGAATACTCGAAGCAGCAAAATTTGATTCGAATCTTTTTTCTACCCAAATTACTTGAGTTAATCAATTAATCGTTGCAGCACTACTCTGCAACACTCCTATAAAAAGTGGAAGAGGAAGTACTGTAAACAGTACAGTATTGTAAATGGAGGTTTTGTTCAAATAAAATGAAAAAAAACTTTTGTTTTTTCGGTATCAGATTTGGTATCGGCAGAGTCTCAAAATCTGGGGAATCAGACCACCGGTGCAAAAATGGGCAGATTCTCAAAATGTTGTGCCTCAGCAGCAAAATTTGATTCGGATCTTTTTTCTACCCGAATTACTTGAGTTAATCGATTAATCGTTGCAGCACTACTCTGCAACACTCCTATAAAAAGTGGAAGAGGAAGTACTGTAAACAGTACAGTATTGTAAATGTTTGGAGGTTTTGTTCAAATAAAATGAAAAAAAACTTTTGTTTTTTCGGTAGCAGATTTGGTATCGGCAGATTCTCAAAATCTTGGGAATCAGACCACCGGTGCAAAAATGGGCAGATTCTCAAAATGTTGTGCCTCAGACCTCCGGTGCAAAGATATGCACTCGGGACATCCCAGGTAAATTAGGTAAAGGTTGACCTGGTCAGTATTTATTTCGGAAAACAAAACAGGAAATTGTACAGTAAAACTGACACATAAAACAAGAGGATTAAACATTGTATATTAAACCCTTGTTATAATTTTTATGTATACACTTTACTGTATCTAGCTCCATCATATTGGCACATAGAATCACTATTAGTTACACTATCATGGCAACGTGTGTGACGACTGACGAGTGTGAAGGCAAGACAGGCCTTAACACCATTTTCTTCGCCGGAATGTTAGTCCTAGCCGTTGATCACATGGCTCCGAAGGAGATGGAAATCTTGTGAAATCCTGAATGAGTACAGTGTCGAGAGAAACTATGCTAATTTGCTGATTTATGTGTGATAATTAAATAGTTTTGAATAATAACCAGAAACCACAGGTACAAGAAACAGCAATTGAATAGCAACACAGAGAGACTACAGTATCAGACTGAGTTCTGTACCTACGGCAGCAACATAACCCATTTTTTGGAATGTGAAATATTTAGAAGTTTTAATGCTTAAGGAAAAAAGTAATCATTCACTGCCATCCCTCCAAGTTAAAATGGATTGGATGTCTATCGCCATTAAAGAGTCAGTTGAATAGTTAAAGACAAATATTTGTTTTTGTTTTTTGTAACTAGCAAACTGACAGATACATACTGCATCTACACATTTAGAGTAATGTTGTCTTTCCCCAATTTGCACAATCCTTGACTGATCTTCTTGGAAATCAGCTGGGTATTCCAACTTTGCCAACCTACCATCGACAGTGGCCCAATTGTGTGTAGCAAGAGACACTCAGTGCCCTTGAGCAAAGTACAAAGTCCCCACCAGTACAAATTCTACTAGCTGTCGCCTCACTACTCTTATGACAGCTCAATGCAACACAACAATTGGAAGCTCTTTATTTGATTTTTTTTTTTTTTTAAAGTGCTGTGGAACATTTAAGCCTGCTTTTACTGCCGTATTGGAATTTGGGTAGGTTTTTTTCAATACCTGTTGAATTTAGATTTTCGTTGATTGCCATTTTATGCTTTTTTTCATGCGGAATCTATCAAGCCGAAAGGAAGCTAGTCCAAGTATAGCCAGCATTTAAATAATAGTTTCAGTCTAATAGCTTTCCATTGAATTAAACTCCACACTCTTTTACCGTCACTGCATTATGGAGGGTATCGAACGTGTAATTTCTAGTTTGGTGTATTGAATTTCTGTGTCCTTAACAAAAATAGTGTTTATTTGAGCCAGTGGAACCAGCACTTGTACCACTTCAGCCTATATTTATATAGCCAATATTTAATTTAAATCAGTATATTGGAAATTCAAGTATATATATACAGTGGGGCAAAAAAGTATTTAGTCATCCACCAATTGTGCCAGTTCTCCCACTTAAAAAGATGACAGAGGGCTGTAATTTTCTTCATAGGTGTACCTCAACGATGAGAGACAGAATGAGAAAAAAAATCCAGAAAATGACTTTGTCTGATTTATAAAGAATTTATTATGATGGAAAATAAGTATTTGGTCAAGAACAAAAGTTCATCTCAATACTTTGTTATATTCCCTTAACTGATAATGACAGAGGTCAAAATGTTTTCTGTAGGTCTTCAAAGGTTTTAATAAAAACAATAATAATACTATTTTCACACACTGTTGCAGTTATTTTGGCCCATTCCTCCATGCGGATTTCCTCGAGAGCAGTGATGTTTTGGGGCTGTCGTTGGGTAACATGGACTTACAACTCCCCCCAAGGATTTCATATATGGTTGACATCTGGAGACCGGCTAGGCCACTTCAGGACCTTGAAATGCTTCTTACGAAGCCACTCTTGGTTTCCCGGGCAATATGTTTGGGATCATTGTCATGCTGAAAGACTCAGCCAGGTTTCATCTTCAATGCCCTTGCTGATAGAAGGAGGTTTTCACTCAAAATCTCACAATACATGGCCCCATTCATCCTTTCCTTTACATTAATCAGGTGTCCTGGTCCCTTTGCAGAAAAAATGTGGTAAAGCTTGATGTTTCCACCCCCATGCTTCAAAGTAGATATTGTGTTTTTTGAACACAATTCAGCATTCTTTCACCTTCAAACACGAGAAGTTGTGTTTCTACCAAAAAGTTCTATTTTTTGTTTCATCTGACCATAAGACATTCTCCCAGTTCGCTTCTGGATCATCCAAATGCTCTCTGGCAATCTTCAGATGAGCCTGGACGTGTACTGGCTTAAGTAGTGGAACACACCTGGCACTGCAGGATTTGAGTTCCTGGTGGCGGGGTGTGGTTTTGATAGTAGCCTTTATTACTTTGGTCCCAGCTCCCCCCAGGTCACTCACGAGCTCCCCGCGTGTGAATCTGTGATTTTTGCTCACTGTTCTTGGGATCATTTTGACCACACAGGGTGACATCTTGCGGGGAGCGCCAGATCAAAGCAGATGATCAGTGGTCTTGCATGTTTTCCATTTTCTAACAATTGCTCCCAAAGTTGATTTCTTCGCACCAAATTGCTTACCGATTGCAGATTAAGTTTTCCTAGCAAGATTCAGGTCTAGAATTTTGTTTTTCTGGTATGTCCTTTGACAGCTCTTTGGTCTTGGCCATAGTGGAGTTTGGAGTGTGACTGTTTGAGGTTGTGGACAGTTGTCTTTCGTACTGAGAATGAGTTCAAACACGTGCCATTAATAGAGGTAACGAGTGAAGGACAGAGGAGCCTCTTAAAGAAGTTACAGCTCTGTAAGAGCCAGAAATCTTGCTTGTTTGTAAGTGACCAAATACTTATTTTCCACCATAATTAGCAAATAAATTCTTTATGAATCAGACAAAGCGATTTTCTGAATTTTTTTTCCCTCATTCTCTCTCTCATCGTTGAGGTACACCTATGAAGAAAATTACAGGCCTCTGTCATCTTTTTAAGTGGGAGAACTGGCACAACTGGTGGATGACTAAATACTTTTTTGCCCCACTGTGTATGTATATATATATATATATATTAGAGCTGAAATGAATACTCGAGCAACTCGAGTAACTCGAGTTTAAAAACTGATCCGAGTAAATTTATTCACCCCGAGTAATCGTTTATTTTGACAGCTCTAAGCATCACGTTTTGCTTGGACTACTTTTAATGCGGGACAACGCGCTAATGTCACGTGCGCAAAGGAAGAAGCAAAAAAACAAAACTTATTGCAGCCGACAGCCGCTACAAACGACGCCGACGTTGCTAAATACTAGCCCGCACAATGCTACGTTGGTAGCAGGTAGAGTCTGATGGGTCTCATAGAGATCACATGTATGTTGAACTAGACGCGAAATGACAGACTCGGCCGCATCTGGGCAGCGTCAGTAAACAGCCGCCATCTTAAATCAGTAGAGTGCTAATAAAGAGCGCTAAGCGCTAATAAATAAGATTAACATTACTGTCACTAGCTCACTTAACGTTAGCCCTGCGGAGGGCTAGGTTTCTATTAATTATGACCACTGTCGATGCGTGGCTAACGTGTCTTACATACATGCTTTAACATAACATAGCGTTGTGGAGTGATGAGGGTTTAAAATAAAAACTTAATAATGCTAACTGTCAATTTTAGCTCAGTAGTCATTGCTGGATAAAACACCAAGTAGCACTGGTCCCTAATGTGCTCCAATACAGCCTGTATCATACATTTATTTTGAACACTGCAAAAATTCAAAATCCTATAGACCCTACTCACGTGACGTCACAACCATGCCTCCGCGCCATATTGTCCGTCTACTCGTCGTGTTGACGCATTACCGCTACGTAAATTCCTCCTATTATGGTGTGTTTTTCTGCTCGTTAACATTAATAATCAAAATGGTGAAGGCGTGTGTGGCGGTTGGTTGCAATAACAGAGAAGATAGACGGAGAGACTTGAAGTTCTACCGTATTCCGAGAGACCCGGAGAGGAGAGCGAGATGGTCTGGGCTCCAAACGATTACCACAGATTATGTAGTAGTCATTTTATATCTGGTAAGATGCATTTAATATATTTTTAGAGGGTTTTGGGCTGACAACCACAATTAAGATCATTGCGAGGCTAATCGCCGACAACGTACAGTTTCAAATTCAAGATGCTTATTTCTTCCACCATTATTACATTTTGAATAATATTTTGCTGGTACCAAGTGAAAGAAGCTGGCCTCGTCTATGGATCATCAGTTAAACAGGTGTGTCCAAACCTTTTGCAAAGGGGGCCAGATTTGGTGTGGTAAAAATGCGGGGGGCTACCTTGGCTGATTTACATAGAACAATATATTTAAACAAATTTTAGCAAGCCCTTCTGTGTGTCACATTTGCTTTATTTTTTTTTTTATTCATAATTTCAACAGTCTCGTCTTTGTGGTGTTCTCTTTCGACACTCGGGCTCTTGCGAAATACTGCTGCTGTGAAATTAAACTAGCTTCAAGTTGCTATAATTTCAAGCTGCGTAGCTTCCCTGTAATGTTGTCGTACATGTCAGCGTGTCTTGTTTGGTAATATCATTATCGCGTCACATCGAACTCTTTGAAAACGGCGATTGTCTCTTTGCAAATGAGGCAGACACAGTTGTTGCGTGTTTTATTGAAGAAATAGTCCAATATCCACCTATCCTTGAAGCGTCGGCCATCGCAGTCAACTTTTTTTTTTTTATTGATTGTCGCCATTTTAGAAAATTGGAAGTAAAGGGTCACACGGGGTAATGTTGCTTAGAGTGCTGCTCTTAAAGTTTTTCAAACTTTTGTGAGAATAGGCTGATTTTGTGTGGACAAGATAGTTGTAGATATCAGGGTAGCAGATGCCAGGCAGAGAGGGCGAAGACAGCGGGTCGAAAAATATCGATTTAGGCATCAAATATGGATCTGGCAAATGGATAGACTGAAGCTTTTCCACATAATGCCTTTTATGCAACGCATCCAATGAGTTTACAGCGTCTGAAAGCACCGGGGCTTCCATGAATTGCACTATAAATTGCACGACAAATTGAAACCATTGAGAATACGGATAAACAAAGACGGACAATATGGTGGTCGGATACAGCAACACGTCATTCTGTGACGTTGGTGAGTAGGGTCTATCAGGACTTACAGTTTAGACTAACTTAAAACTTAACTAGAACTTAAAAATGGCTTGACACAAATAGAAATTCAATTGAAACACGTGGGAAAAAATCCTAACTTTTAAGTGATGTGTGTTATCAAGTGTAACGGCATTTTTAGGTAAGATATATACATACATACATACAACATATAGATATATATATATATTTTTAAATAGAATCTAAAACTTTTTTGATGAAAGCAGTGAATTAGTCCATTTTTTTAATTCTAGTTACATCTGAATGCAATTGTTGGCTGTTTTCAACAATATACATCGAAAATAAAGACATTGATTGACTGAAAATGGTTCAAGATTAGATTAAATGTCTTGTTTTCTCATGTATATTTATAATTGCTCTTCGCCTAAAAATATATTTGTTTTATCCGATTACTCGATTAATCGATAGAATTTTCAGTCGATTACTCAATTACTAATATATTCAATAGCTGCAGCCCTAATATATATATATAATATTGTGACAGTAAAATTTTGTAAATTTCTGTTTCAATCTAGGGTGTGGACGCTTTAACACCACAGCATGTATGCAACCACACTTTTGCTTCTGCTTGGACTGTGCGCCATCAGAGGACATGGCGAAGAGAAACAAGTTCGCGGTCACGTTTCTGTGGTAGTAGTTGGAGGCACGGGAGACTTGGCAAAGAAGTATCTCTGGCAAGGCTTCTTCCAGCTGTACCTCCAGCAGGTCAGCAGTGGTAACACTTTCTCCTTCTATGCCGCTGGACAGTCACCTGCAGAGAAGGCCACGCCTATATATTTCGGTATCCTGAAGGCTGTATCATGCCCGAAAGACGTCTCTGAAGAACGTTGCGCTGTGGTCAAGGAGCAGTTCTTGCGGTTATCGCAGTATTGGCAACTCAAAAGCCTCGAAGACTACCAGGATTTGACCCAGCACATCGAGCGGCAGGTTGAGGAGGAAGGTCTTACCGAGGCTGGGCGACTATTCTACCTCTCTGTGCCAGCGTTTGCTTACGCGGATATCGCAGATAAAATCGGAACCAGTTGCAGACCTACAAGCAGCACGGTGTGGCTCCGAGTGGTTCTAGAGAAACCTTTCGGCCACGACCTGAGGAGCGCTCAGGTTCTTGCAGCTCAGCTCGCAAATGCCTTGCGAGATGAAGAAATGTACAGAATTGACCACTACTTGGGGAAGCAGGTATGGACAACCGTTAAATGTCACTTTCCCAACTCTTATGTGTTTGATTGGATGTTTTTTTTTCGACTTTTGTCGTAAATTAGGTGGTCTCAAAAATCCTTCCATTCAGGGTAGAGAACAAGAAGTTCCTGGATCCCATCTGGAACAAGCATCATATAGAGAGAATAGAGATAGTACTGAAAGAGACACTGGATGTACAAGGTAATCATCTGCATCACTGTCAGACGTTCTGAGTTCAAATAGCCAGTGGGACACCATGCATGTTCTAATATTGAAGGAAAGTAACACTGTTTGAAAAGTTAAAGTTTTATGTGTCAACCTGGAGAACCCCTTGAAATTATGAGAGATTCAAGTTTTGCAGGTGAGTTGGTGCTTACAGTGGTATGCAAAAGTATTTGAACCTTTTGGAATTTCTCACATTTCTGCACAGAATCCCCATCAAATGTGATCTGATCTTTGTCAAAATCACACAGATGAAAAAACAGTGTCTGCTTTAACTAAAACCACCCAAACATTTATAGGTTTTCATATTTTAATGTGGATAGCATGCAAACAATGACAGAAGGGGGGGGGGGAAGTAAGTGAACATTTAGTATTTTGGCCACTCCAGAACATGTATTTTGCTCTTCTGAAACCATTCTCAAGTTGATTTACTTCTGTGTTTTAGATCATTGTCTTGTTGCAGCATCCATCCTCTTTTTAGCATCAACTGTCTGACAGACGGCTTCAGGTTTTCCTACAAAACATCCTGATCAACCTTTGAATTCATTCTTCCATGAATGATTGCAAGTTGTCCATGACCTGAGACAGCAAAACAGCCCCAAATCATGATGCTCCCTCCACCATGCTTCACAGTGGGAATGAGGTGTTGATGTTGGTGAGCTGTTCCATTTTTCCTCCACAAATGACATTGTGTTTTACTTCCAAGCAATTCAACTTTGGTTTCGTCAGTCCACAAAATATTTTGCCAAAACATCTGTGGAGTGTCCAAGTGCCTTTTTTCAAAAATTAAATGAGCAATAATGTTTTTTTTAGACGGCAGTGGGTTCCTCCGTGGAGTCTTCACATGAACACCATTCTTGGCCATAGATTTACATGTAGTTGATGTGTGCACAGGACAGAGATATTGGACTGTGCCAGAGATTTCTGTAAGTCTTTAGCAGACACTCTAGGGTTCTTTTTTACCTCTCTGAGTATTCTGCGCTGAACTCTTGGTGTCATCTTTGGTGGACGGCCACTCCTTGGGAGAGAAGCAACATGGCCAAACGCTCTCCATTTGTAGACAACTTCTCTGACCGTGGATTGATGCACATCCAGATTTTTAGATATGGTTTTGTGTCCTTTCCCAACCTGATACAAATCAACAATCCTTGATCGCAGGTCTTCCGACAGCTCTTTTGACCGAGCCATGATGCACATCAGACAATTTTTACCAGTTGTGTGTTTTATAGTGGGCAGGGCAGCTTTAAACCACTCATCAGCGATTGGGCACACACTTCACTTAAAATGTTGTGTAAAAATTGGTTTCAATTGCTCTTTAAGTCTCCTTAGGCAGAGGGTTAACTTATTTCCCCCCTTCTGTCATTGTTTGCATGCTATCCTCATTAAAATATGAAAACCTATAAATGTTTGGGTGGTTTTAGTTAAAAGAGACACTGTATTTTCATCCGTGTGATTTTGACAAAGATCACATTTGACGGTGATTTTATGCAGAAATGTGAGAAATTCCAAAAGGTTCAGATGAAAGATAAAACAAATGGAGTACACTCTACACGGGTCAGCAGTTAATCACGGAGCACATTCATTGATCCATTTGTCTGTTTGTATGCTTGTCCTCAATACGACTTCAAGTCATCTGGAACCTATCCTTTCTGACTTTGGTCAAAATATGTGGCGTACACTCTAGTACACTTTGTCGTTGTTTCCTCCTAGGTCGTATTCCCTTCTATAACGAGTATGGCGTAATCCGAGATGTAATCCAGAACCACTTGACGGAAGTTATGGCTCTCCTGACCATGCGGCTTCCTGCTAATCTCAGTGACAGCGAGGAGGTTCTCCAAAACAAACTGCGGCTCTTCAGTTCTTTCCTGCCTTTGGGTAAAAATCAGGCTGTGGTCGGCCAGTACCAAATGTACCAGGCCGAGGTTCAGCAGGAGCTCAACAAGACCAAAGACCACGTCACCATCACGCCGACTTTTGCAGGTGAGAGTTGCACACGTTTTATGTTACGATACTGAGTTGACTTATTTTGTGTCGTTTCTTTTTTTTTTTTTCTAGCTGTCTTGGCACACATGGACGCAGCCCAGTACGAGGGCGTGCCCATCCTTCTGATCTCAGGGAAGATGTTGGATGAACGAGTGGGATATGCACGGATTCTTTTTAAGAATGACCTGTTCTGTCTTCAGGCCAATTTTCACTGCAAGCCCAAGCAGATCGTCTTCTACTTTGGCCACGGTAGCCTTAAATACCCAGCAATTCTCGTGTCAAAGAATCTTTTTAAGCCTTCTGTCACAGAGGGCGAGTGGAAGGAAGTGACTGATCACGCAAATGTCAAAGTACTGGGGTCGGCTCTGTCAGACTACTATGTCCAAACTCCAAAAGTGCAGCGGGAAGCTTACGACGAACTCATTTCTCATATTTTCGCTGGGCACAAAAATAGTTTTATCAGTACAGAGACTCTCCTCGCATCGTGGGACCTGTGGACACCGCTGCTTGAGAGTTTAGCCGGCACATTTCCCCGTGTCTACCCAGGAGGAGCGGACAATGCTGACCTGCTGGACCTCCATTTGAAAGGGAAGGAGATAAGATTCAACACTGATGTGGTACTCATCAACCAGGACCAAGCTGGAGGCGCATCGGCGAGGAATTTCTTAGTGAAGCAAGGAAAATATCGCGGCACAAACATGGTGTCTGCCTGGGCCGAGGAGCTGGTGGAGCGTCTCGCTGCTGACATCCAGGAGGCGGCGGAGGCAGCCGTGCTTCAGTGTGGCGTTTTTCACTTGGCTCTCTCTGGCGGGTCGACGCCGATCGCGCTCTTCCACAGGCTGGCCCTGCACCACTTCTCCTTTCCATGGCGCAACACCCACATCTGGATGGTGGACGAGCGCTGTGTGCCACTCACCGACCCAGAGTCCAACTTTCACAACATCCACCAGCACGTTTTGCAGTACGTGCGCATCCCCTATTACAACATCCACCCCATGCCGGTGCAGATCAAGCAGCGTCTCTGCGTGGAGGAGGATGGCGCGACGCAGCTATATCAGGAAGACATCGGGAGATTAGTCAACGGCTCCAGGTTCCACTTTATACTCCTAGGAGTTGGACATGACAAACACACGGCCTCTCTCTTCCCTGGCACTAAACCGGCCGAAAGCACAGACCAGCTGGTGGTCCTCACAGAGAGCCCCGTCAAGCCGCACCGGCGCATGAGTCTCACGCTTGGAGCCATCAACCGAGCCCACCAGGTGTCACTGCTGGTGATGGGCAAGAGCAAACACGAGCTTATTACCCAGCTGAGCCGTGTCAAGGATGATGCAAATAAATGGCCCGTCACAGGGGTGAAACCCACCAATCGCACGCTTACCTGGTACATTGACTATGACGCACTTTTGGGTTAGGGATCACACCAAACCCAACACATCAATACCAAGTCTTAACTCTACAATTCAACCACTTTGACCTTCATACGCTTTCTAACTGAATTTACGCTACATTGCTGGTACTAGTATCCAATTCCAATTGAATGCCTATAACCCCCTTCTTGACATCTTATTTACATGTCAAATAACCACATGGAACGGTCCACTTCACTGATGTCCAAATAAGTACATCCACAACCACTAACACTTGGAAGTGCAACATTAAAGTAAAAAATAATACATAGATAATCGGCTACATACAAGGAGGCCTGCATCCGATTCCGTGCATTATTTTATCTTTCTGTTGTCATGCCTGATATTGCACTTGTTAGACTTAAGAACATTATTGTCATGTGAGCCACACAGATGAAATCCAGATTTATTAGATTCTCTTCCCCTCGGCCGAAAATGGAGATGCAAATATTCGTCTTTGCGTTACTGTTCTGGAGCAAGTGTTGTGAAATGACAATCCTGCACTTTTCTGGAGTCAATCAAACTATGCAATTTTAAAATCTGGTGCTTTTATTTAATGTTTTTTTCCATCCACCAATAATATCAGATCTCAGGTACATGTCTAGTTTTTCAAAGAGAGTAACAATTCCAAGTAAAGTGATAATGTTTCTTAACACGTGGGTAAAAAAAGATATATTTTTTTAACTTTATGTGCTTTTTTGTGTTGATGTGAACTTTATGTTGAGGTTCATTTCTGCAGTAAGTCAAAAGAATGTGTTACTGAGCCTTCCGGTGAATCATTTGCTGGTATACTGTGTTTCCACACTGAAATTTCAAACCTTCAATTATCAATTCCTATCATATTTGAGAGGTACATCTCTGCTTCATGGTGATATTTTTTTGTAACAGAAGCTGGTCTACAGTATGTCACCTGTAATTATATTTGGATCAAATGTTACATTTTTTACGCTTTCCTCCCACCAGCTACAATTGGGAAACGGACGTCAAGGAAACACCTGCTTTGTATGATGTGACGCATTAAAACGTGAGCTGGATTAACTCACTTTCTCTTCTTTCATTCCCATGGTTTTGAGTTACCGGCTCGCCGGCGGGATGGAAACTGCATGAATTGTTAATATGAGTGCTATCCGATGTCCATGTGAGCAGCTGTACTGGTTTTATTGCTCATTGTTGCTGCCTTTCTGTCAGCCACAGTCCGCCTTTGACCGCCAGCACAACTGAAAAACATGTGGCTGTTATAATGGCACACAAAGGCTTTTAAAAAGCAAGATGCAAATGTACAGATTTTAAACAATCTTAATGTTTGAAATGTGAACGACTCAATCACTTGACGAAGAAAAAAATGACTGCTGACTCCTCTTGTATCGTGTAGTGTAATGCAGAGGTGTCAAACTCTTATTTGTCAGGGACCACTTTGTAGTAATGGTTCGTTTACAGGGCCGTTATCTGCCCAACTGACTAATCGATTGACAAATGGATTTTTTTTATTTATTTTTTTTTTTTTGGATACTCAATGAATTGTTTAGAGACACCGTTGATCAATTGGCCCTTAACTGCAAATATTTTCATTTTTTATCAAGATTTTTTTTTCATTTAAAAAAAAAAAAAAAAAAATTAAAAGGGGAGGGGGATATATTTTTAATGTGTTTATATATTTTTATATTAAAAAGTGGAAAAACCATAAATATTTTCTTTATTATTTAATCTTTTTTTATGCATTTGCCTTTTCAAAAGGGAAAACACTGTGCTCAATTGAAAAAGACCAAATAATTATTTTTTTTATTTATTCATATTAATTAGTAGTATTTATATTAATGCTTTTTATAGGTGAAGGTTTGTGCAGGTACAGTAGGAACATTACACTACCAACTTGTAGGGACAAAACACTACCAACTTTTCAGGATGCTCAAATTGTCCCCACCAACTTTTAAGAAACCTTATTTGCATTATATAATGACTTCAGTTATATAGGCAATTTGGATTGGCTTCCCATACGTTGTAAAGAAAGAATTGACTCTACCATTATTTAGTGAAATATTTTCTGTCCAGACTTGCATTGACCCCTTTTCACTTGCTGAATGTGCCAGTTAGTTACTTATTTTCCATGTAAATCTACTAGAAATAAGTAAAATTATCTGCCAGTGCTTCAAGTAAATTTTACTCATTTAGATTTCTTGAAATAAGAAAAATAGCCGGCCGCAAATAAGCTTAACAGACTTATTTTAAGCAAAATGTTTGTATATTTAATCTTTGAAACAAGCTTGTTCGTCAGAAATTTTCTTAATTCAAGAATAGATATTGTTCAAAACATTACATTACATCAAAACATTATTTGAAAGCAATTTTTGTCTTGATTTAGGTGAAAAATGACCAGGTTTTAGATGAATGGGCTTAATAAGAATAACATTTACTTAAAGTAAGGGAAAAATCTGACGAATTAATCTGTTAACTAGCCTTTAACACTCAAAACAAGATGGAGAAAATTATTCGACTCGGTTTAAGAAAAATGATTAGATGTTATAAATATGCAGTGTCAAAGTTAGTATAAGTCAATACAGATGAATTTGCATTAATCATTTAGCCTACCAATTAGGTTCATATTAGTGAGAAATGTAGTCCTGACCCCCGTTCACCCAATCTGTTTGGTCTTATTAATGTCCTGTCCCCAGCAAAAAGTGTTCATGCAGGTTATGCTGTTCTATCGTCCCTACCAATATTGATACCAAACCTACGCCCTTGCTCAAACTGTCCCTATTAACCTTTAAGCAACTTTAAATGCATTATATAATGAGTTCAGTTGTACAGAGAATTTAGATTGCCTTCCCATATGTTGTAAGGGTAGAATTGACCCTGCCAATATTGAGTGAATTATTTTTATTTTGTTCAAACTTACATTGACCCCTTTTAACTTGCTGAATGCGCCGGTCCATCCCCCTCCACCTACCCAAACGCACGTTTGATTGGCTGATGCCTTGACCCACCCCCGACACACACGCACACTCACACTGCCCCGACAGAAATACATGTCTACAACATGTCGCCTCCTCTGCCCGCTTCGAAGAAGAGGGATATTACAAGTTTTTTTTCGGCCAGCGGCAACCACTGTAATTTAAAAAGACGCCAGTATTGTGGAGGTGGGAAACACCATTAATTTTGATACTGAAAGTCCGACCTGCTTCAGGGTTTGCATAACGTTAAACTGTGTGAACTTGCTAACCAGTGTTGTTAATGCGGGCGTTAGGGCATAACGGCGTAATTTTTTTCAGTAGTGAGTAATCTAATTACTTTTCTCATCTTTGCAATGCCGTTACCATTACTGAGGATGTAAAGGCTTGCGTTTCTATGCGTTACTACGTTGGTTAAATGACGCAAGAAAACTGAGAGCCACAGACTCACGGAGACGAGAGAGCAGAGCAGGAGTGGGGAGGAGGGAAGGAAGGTGTGACGCCGTTGCAAATGGGATGCGATCCAATAATACCTGACTAGCCGATAGCCTACAAACTACGCCCACATGATGCAACGATAGATATCACATGTATAGAGAACTACATTCGAATTGATAAGACTCGCCGGCGTTAGTAGACAGCTGCCATCTTAAAGCAGTACACTTCTCAGGAAGGCTATGTTGTAGAGAACCTTCCGAGCAAACCTGTTAAATTGGCAAAATCTTGACTTGAATCTATCTTTAAATGAAAAAACCGTTTTAAAACTTTCACATGTAAAAAGTAGACAGAAGGGAAATAATGCAACAACGGGAGCAATTTTAACAACTTTAACAGTTGATTCACAACATTGAATGACTTCCAAACATAGCAAATATGTATTATATATTATCTCGCGATATCTGCAATACCCCCGTGCCTAGTTGAGTCTACGGTAAAGAATTGGGTTAGGGACAATTGTGCTATAAACCCTTTGAACTTCACATAGTGTGACCTAAGTTTTTTTTTTTTTTTTTTTTTTTTTTTTTGAAAAAACATGAAAAGTAACACCAGTTACTTTGCCATGTAACTAATTACTCTTGCATTCAGGTAACAGTTACTGACTCAATTACTTTTTGGGAGAAGTAATTCATAACAGTAATTAA
Source organism: Corythoichthys intestinalis (assembly GCF_030265065.1). NCBI lineage: Eukaryota > Metazoa > Chordata > Actinopteri > Syngnathiformes > Syngnathidae > Corythoichthys > Corythoichthys intestinalis. The sequence goes on along the minus strand of NC_080403.1, from coordinate 20,707,763 downwards.
TTTTTCAAAGTAAGATTAACAATACGGTTGCCAACCTATAAAACTCGAGTAGGAAGCTGATTAGAGAGACGTGTCCTTCTGTTTGTGTTTTCTACTGTTAGCGTTAATTACCGTAATTTGTGGACTATAAGGGGCACCTGACTATAATCACACCCACCAAATTTGACACAAAAACGGCATTTCTTCATAGATAAGCCACACTGGACTATAAGCCGGAGCTGTCCTCACTGTGTTACTGGATATTTACACCAAAAGATCTTAACCAGTCACACTTTATTTGGCAGCGGCATCATAAGACTGTCATAAGACCAAATAAACCACCATGAAGCTTTGAACCAACTGGGTGAAAAGCTTTATTGCTTCAAGAAGCTTCATATGGCCATCACTGCTCCCTTGAGGGAGACAGTCAATCTCTGCTGCCACCTGCTGTCAACACTGTTGTCGTCCAACATGCCTCCTAGCATGCATTGCAGTACTACAAACGTAAATAACAATCAAAATTCATGTTCTGCGCTAAATATTTCTTCAGTTACTGTTCCAGTGTTTTCATTAATTGCTAGTTATGGTATTTGGCAACAAGTGGCACCCTAACACTGTCATAAGACCATCATAATTATTACATGACACTGCCATGAGAATAAATAAATGCTTATGACAGATTTTCTGTCATCTGGCAAATTATCCCCTTTTTGAATGGATGTAAAAGATCCGAGCTGGACATAATTTGCCCGAGGACACTTAATGACATTTGTCATATGCATTCATTAATGCCCATGATAGTTTTATGTCATAATTATGACGGTCTTATGGCAGTTTTATGATGCCGCTGTCAAATAAAGTGTTACCTATTAACTTAAAACACTCAACAAATAAGACGCACTGGACTATAAGCCGCAGGACTCAAAATGAGGGGAAAAACTAGCGGCTTATAGTACGAAAATTACGGTAAACTGTGAGAATGTAGTGAACTCTGTTGAAAACTATAGAACTAGAAAAACGTGAGCAAGAATCGCTTAGAGAGTGACTGGTGCTGCATAACCTTATATTTTGATCACACAACACAACGTACACACAATATAATCATAATTAATTACAGTGTATCACAAAAGAGAGTACACCCCTCGCATTTCTGCAGATATTTAAGTATATCTTTTCATGGGACAACACTGACAAAATGACACTTTGACACAATGAAAAGTAGTCTGTGTGCAGCTTATATAATTGAGTTAATTTATTTCCCCCTCAAAATAACTCCAAATATAGCCACTAATATCTAAACCCCTGGCAACAAATTGAGTACACCCCTTAGAAACTACATCCCTAAATGTCCAAATTGAGTACTGCTTGTCATTTTACCTCCAAAATGTCATGTGACTCGTTAGTGTTACTAGGTCCAGGTGTGCATAGGGAGCAGGTGTGTTCAAATTTGTAGTGCAGCTCTCACATGCTCTCATACTGGTCACTGAACGTTCCAACATGGCACCACATGGCAAAGAACTCTCTGAGGATCTTAAAAGACGTATTGTTGCGCTACATGAAGATGGCCAAGGCTACAAGAAGATTGCCAACACCCTGGAACTGAGCTTTAGCACAGTGGCGAAGATCATCCAGCGTTTTAAAAGAGCAGGGTCTCAGAACAGGCCTCGGGTTGGTTGTCCAAAGAAGCTGAGCGCACGTGCTGAGCATCACATCCAAATGCTTTCATTGAAAGATCGTCGCAGGAGTGCTGTCAGCATTGCTGCAACGATTGAAGAGGTGGGGCGTCAGCCTGTTAGTGCTTAGACCATATGCGGCACTCTACATCAAATAGGTGTGCATGGCTGTCACCCCAGGAGGAAGCCTCTCCTGAAGACGGTACACAAGAAAGCCCGCAAACAGTTTGCTGAAGACATGTCAACAAAGCACATGGATTACTGGAACCATGTCCTATGGTCTGATGAGACGAAGATTAATCTGTTTGGTTCCGATAGTCTCAAGCATGAGTGGCGACGACCAGGTGAGGAGTACAAAAATAAGTGTGTCATGCCTACAGTCAAGCATGGTGGTGGGAATGTCATGGTCTGGGGCTGCATGAGTGCTGCAGGTGTTGGAGAGTTACATTCCATTTATGGAAACATGAACTCCAACATGTACTGTGAAATACTGCAGCAGAGCATGATCCCCTCCCTCCAGAAACTTGGTCGCAGGGCAGTGTTCCAGCATGACAATGACCCCAAACACACCTCCAAGATGACCACTGCTTTACTGAAGAGGCTGAGGGCAGAGGTGATGGACTGGCCAAGCATGTCTCCAGACTTGAACCCAATAGAAAATCCTCAAGCGGAAGGTGGGGGTGCGCAAAATCTCAAATATATGGCAGCTCTGCAATGTCGTCATGGAGGAGTGGAAGAGCATTCCAGTTGCAACCTGTGAAGCTCTGGTCAACTCCATGCCTAGGAAAGTAAAGGCAGTTCTGGATAATAGTGGTGGCCACACAAAATATTGACAGTTAACATGTTGTATGTTAATACTGACAACTTTCACTAAGGGGTGTACTCACTTTTGTTGCCAGGGGTTTAGATAATAATGGCTATATTTTTAGTTATTTTGAGGGGGAAATAAATTAACTATATTATGTAAGCTGCACACAGACTACTTTTCATTGTGTCAAAGTGTCATTTTGTCAGTGTTGTCCCATGAAAAGATATACTTAAATATCTGCAGAAATGCGAGGGGTGTACTCACATTTGTGATACACTGTATCTACATTGGGGGATGCCACGAGATATCCGTTGCGATCGACGGGTCGATTGGGATCGATGTAATGAGCACTTCTAATTTAGCATATCAAGTAATTAGGTTCATATTCGTGAGAAATGTAGCCCTGACCCTGTTCACCCAATCTGTTTGGTCTTATTAATGTCCCATCCTGAGCAAAGTGTGTACATGGAGGTTATGCTGTTATATTGTCCCTACCAATGTTGAAATCAAACCTACGTCCTTAAAGGATGAGTCTGACCGGATTTGGCCCCTTAGCTTTGAGTTTGACACCTGTGGTGTAATGTGCTTTTTACCTGTGCTCAAAATGGATGCCACCATGAGAAAAAGAGACATGTGATACAATTCAGGTGTAGTTGTGGCCTGCAGAGAGAGAGAGAAAAAAATAGATGAATGGATTTCTTATTTTGTGTATGTGGTTAAAGTAAATTTAAGGTTGTTGTTTTTTTATTGTGTTTTTTTTTTTTTACACATGAAGCCGCAGTGAGTGTCAAAATGGCGCCGCACATCCCTTGTCCAAAGGACACCAGTCCGAAAAAATGACAGGCCGCCCACAGACCCTGAGGCACTGGCTCTAAAAGTGTGAAGACTACCGAAAAACCTGCAGGGATATTTAAACAAAAAATGTCTTAACTTTGATGTTCACTATACAGTAACATGGTTTACCTGTGGCGATAATTGACAGCGCAATGGAGGCGGCCAGATTGTTCAGTAAAGGTTGCTTGCAATATCTTGCTGACTTTGGCCTGTAAAAGCAAATAGACACTATTTGATTTTCAAATCATTGGCAAAAAGCTCTCGATAATTGAGCTACCTGGTCATGACGTACAGCTGAGGGACCAAAACAAGGGCGGTGAACACAGCGTTGACAATTTGGCTGCCAAAGGAAATGCATTAAGAAACAGAAACTATGTTTTGGAGGGAAAAAGAACACGTACAACTTGAGCCTCCTATTCCTGGGTATCCATCTGCTGGAGTGGTAAGCTAGCAGGATCAGTGAGTAGAGAAACATTGCATCTGACGCACGTTTAAACAGCAGTCACCACTAATGTGAACGGTGGGTGGATTGTGTTTCACTAAGCAATACAATCCTTCCGGCATGGAAGCTGGTTTCACTTGGCAATGTGGTTTGGCTGAGATCTATCATGAGGCGACTCACAAAAAAATTTCAACAAGCCATGTCTGAAAAGACAGGAAGTCTGCCATTTCAACTTAGCTCAAGTACCACTGATGTATGAATGTTGATATCTAGCCATAAACAAAAAACTCTTGAAAACTCAACTCCAAAAATTCAACCCGATGAATTGTGAAGCACATAAAACTCAAAAACTGTCCCTAGAGTTCAGCTTGGCGGATTTGATTTTAAAGATGTGGACTTCAGGTTGGACTCGGGTGACCCTTCACTATTCATTGCAACATACCGTACAGACCACTTTTCCGCAAGGACAATCACCACAACAGGAAGAGTTGTGTTGCCTCAAATTATGTGTAAAAGGTCCCGTCCCACCCTCCAGTCCACATCACCTCTGGCCCATATTAACACACAATAAAACATGTTCCAGCACCCAAAAGCCACAAAAACATCTGAGATGGCGGTCAACTACACTGGGACGTGGGACATTGTCAGCAATGTCAACTTCGAAGGATACATGATTGCTCTTGGTAAGCATTTGGGACTTTTGTCTTTCGTCTAATGTTGATTATTCCTGTGTTGGGATTTTCCACACATTCATATAGAATATCACTGTCAATAGTAGCCAATGAGTTAAAATAGTCACCTAAATAATTCCCCCCCTAGATATTTAGGTAACACATAACAAAAATGAAGTTTTTGATGATTTAAAAAAAAAAAAAAAAGATTTTTGCACAATTTTGAGCTTTTTGTAAAATATATAGTACATCACATACAAATGTATACATATGGCGGAAAACACTCAGGTGACTTGAAGTTCCGCTCTGAGACCCCCAATTTGGCCAAATTTCAAAATTGTCCGACATGCATGTGTGATACATCACTGGAAAGCTTAAAATCTCCATTTTCTGGGGGAAAATTGAACGAGAGGGCATTAAAAAACAAAAAAAGTTAACAGCGAAACCCTATTTGGAGGTGAGAGCACGCGAGAGCAGAATTGAAGACCCCATGACTTTAACAAGATATTATCGTGTACTTACCTTGTTCCGATCCAAAAACTCCATGTAGCATGTATCACTGAGTGTCAAGACACAGCTGTGAATGGCCACAGCTGGATTTTGGGGGGATTTTATGGGTGAAATATGGTAATATAACAAGGGTCGCGATGCAATAATCGCAGACATCGAGGAGCGGTCGACATTTTCTTTTTCATATATTTACCCTTTTAAACTTTTTTTTTCAAATTTTTCTTTGTTTGGATCGATTATTTATCATCTAACGTATCAGAGAAAATGCGACAGTAACAGTAACAACAACAACAACAAAAATACAAATAAGCGATAGTTATGAGGTAGATTTCCGTGACTTTTTTACAGACACCATTTTTTTCATTATGACGTAACTTGTTTAAAAGTTTTAAATATGCGAGTGAATAATTTTTAAAGTCTTTTTTTTTTTAAACAAAATATTAGACATCAATTAATGATTCTAAGCTAAAAATGACATTTTGAATAATAAATATAATTAATTACCTTCGTTTTATGGCTGGGTTGAAACAAAAGCGGTTACGCGACGTCTGTAAACGGGGATTTCCAGGATTAGACGGACAAATTAAAAATAGTTTGAGGGCTTAATGAGCCAGTAATCTGCTATGGCAGCATATACCAGTAGACATATTGTTCTGTCAAACACAACAGTTGTTTTGGCTTAGAATACAGGAGTTTCTTTTAAAGAGGAGTGCAAGAGCAGGAACTGCTTTTTCAGTCTTGTCTGTGTTTTCCGCCATACATATATAGTGACATATTCATGGCGCATTAAGCTACCAAACCATTTTTAATTTGTCCGTTTTACCCTGGAGACCCCCGTTTACAGACACCGCACAACCGCTTTTGTTTCAAACCAGCCATAAAAAGATTAGAAAATTTATTCGAAATGGCTATCATTTTTAGCTTAGAATCATTAATTGATGTCTAATATTTAGTTTAAAAAAACGACTTAAAAAATTATTCACTCGAATTTTAAACTTTTCAACAAATTACGTCACCATGAAAAAAATAGTATGTGTAAATAAGTTACGGATATCTACCTGATAACTATCGCTTAATTTTTTTTTTTTTTTTGGTCGCATTTTCCCCGATATTTTCGATGATTAATAATCGATCCAAACAAAGAAAAATTGAAAAAAAAGTGTTTCAAAGGGTAAATATTTGAAAAAGAAAATCTCGACCACTCCTTGATGTGTGCGATATCTGCGTTGCGACTCTTGTTGTATTACCGTGTTTCACCCATAACATCCCCAAAAAGTCCGGCTGTTGCTATTCACATCTTGACACTCAGTGAGACATGCTACACGGAGTTTTTGGATCGAAAAAAGGTACGTTCAGGAGAATATCTCGTTAAAATCATGGTGTCTTTAATTATGCTCTCATGCTCTCACCTCGAGTTAGGGTTTAGGGGTTTAATTATTATCATTTTTTAAAATGCCCTCCTGTTCAAAATTTTTGTTCCCCCAGAAAATTGAGATTTTAAGCTTTCCAATGCTGTATCACACATGCATATAGGACAATTTTGAAATTTGGCCAAATTGGGGGTCTCAGAGTGGAACCTCAAGTCACTTGAGTGTTTTCCGCCACATATATATCACATGTAAAGAAGTGAAAAGTGATTCTCATAATATCAAATTTCCCACAGGTATTGATTTCGCAACCCGGAAAGTGGCGGCCATGCTGAAGCCTCAGAAAGTGATAAAGCAAGACGGTGATAAATTCACCATCAGGACCCTCACCACTTTTAAGAACTATGAAGTTGCATTTAAGGTTGGGGAGGAGTACAAGGAGGTGACTAAAGGAATGGATAACCGTATATGCCAGGTAAAAAAAAAATGAAACGTAGTGTATTATGGTAATTCAAAACTTGAATCAAAATTTGTTCCATTTGACCTACAAATCTGAGAATTTTGGCTAATATTAAGAAAAAAGAGACATTTTCCTCATTGTGTGCTGGCAAAGCATGATTTGACCATCAAATTTGATCATTTGCTATGAGACATAACTCCACGGAGTCAACTTGACCAAGTCAGGATTTCTATTAACCCTTTCAGGGACGGTGATCACTACAGTGGACCTCTATTCAAAAGTTATCATTAGCTTAACTCGTTCACTGCCAGCACAGGTCACAGAACATGTGTTGTGGTAGTTAGTAAAAGATGGAATTGATATTGAAAACATCCAATGACGGCGATAGACGTCCAATTAATTTCGAATCCAATTCGCTTTCAATGGCAGGCAAACAGTTAAGAGATATGAGGTCACCAAACAAAAAATAAATTTTTAAAATACACATATGCAGCATTTATTCGAATTTAGTTTTTTTCCCTCCTTTTCAATTTATTAAATTTTTTAAATTAATTATTTTTTTTTAAATTCATTGTATTTTATTTTGAATTATTTATTATTTTTATGACTCATATCTAATTTTGTGTTTATTCATTCTTTTTTTATTTTTGACTATATAAATAATCATTTTTGTCTGTGTTTACCAAAATTGATCCTTATTCCAATCACTTTATTTAAATAAAAAAAAATATATATATTTTTTTTCTTTATTGTCTGTAAAAAAAATAATAAATGCAGGCAACACTAATACTACAAGTTGATATTAAAGAGGGGACACAAAACATTGTCCCGTGGGCAGCAATTGGCCCCTGGACCACAGGTTTGAGACCAATGTTCTATATGAATTTAGTGAAAACGTTAAACTAAAAAAGAGATAGAAAGGAAATCATCATTCATGCATCAAAGGGTTAGCAGAATTCATCATTGTGTTGTGCACTGTTGTTTTCACACAGTCTGTTTCTCTCACTCTTTGTATGTGTGTGTTTTGTTTTATTTTATTTTTAGAGTGTGGTCAACTGGGAAAATGACAAGCTAGTGTGTGTTCAGCGAGGGGAAAAAAGGAACCGAGGTTGGATTCACTGGATTCAGGGAAATGAACTTCATTTGGTATGATTATAAAATTATGATACAAATGACATCCTGTGACTCTTTATTGTCCGACACAAAATAAAAATGAAAACTACATAGGAAAAAAAATCGTCCAGATAAAAGGTTGTTTCTTTTCAAGGATCAGTTCACAATGTCAACAGTTGTATATATTTCAGTTGTATATATTTTTTTCCCCCATAAATTAAACTTTTTAATCACTTTTCTTGCGAGACGGCTTCAATTTAAAAAATATACCTTTTCCTCATGAATCTGATCATTAATCTTCACTATAAACTTGACTCCCACAATATTTCCAAAATTTATTTTTAAAAAATATATATGCAATTTTGCCCTAAAATATATTCTTCAAGAATGGCAACTTTTTTTTTTTTTTTTTGTCTCACGTCAAATTGTCCAAATCCTTGCCATTTCAGCCTTCACCAGATCTTCTCTAATTTCTGCATTCTTAATGGAGGGAGAGTACTGATGATCAAATAATCAAGTAATAGTCAAATCATGTAAAATGTAATAATAGTCAATTAATCAACTAATAGTAAAAGTAGATGTTTACCAAAGTGGCAAACGTCTGTTTTTACTTTAAAATGTAATAAGCAAATCAAATAATGACTCAATAATAAATTGTTTTGTTTGTTGTGCTTTTTTTCAAAATTAATTTAAAATGATGTTGTTTTTGAATGAAAGGATGTAGATTTTTTTCAACCCCCTCAATGTCTGAATTTACATTTAACAAATATAAAGTATTGGAGGAATACATAAGCACATAAAAGAATATCAAAAACAAATGAAATGCAGCAAATTACATTGAAAAATATAGCTAAAAATGTGCGAATCCCCCCCACAAAAGAAAATTTAAAAAAGATTTTTAAAAAAAACAATAAAAGCAAATATAAAGAACATTTCATAAATAAAAAAGAGCACTTTATTAATAAACTACTTATTCAGTATTTTATTTAAAAAATATATATTATTTTTTAAATTTAGTTTATTTTTGATAATTTTGAAAATATTTTCTTTATTTCCTTTTTTTTCCTTTTCTTTTATAATTTAGGATTTTCAAATTTTTACTTTATTGCTTTATTTTTTTCCCCCTTAGATATATTATTTTCATGTACTAATTTATTCGCCCAATGCTTTTTGATGTATATTTGTTAAATGAAAATACTGGTATTAAGGGGTTAATCCAATGTATCTATTGATAGAAAAGTAACTAATCCAAATCAACCTTTTACTCAAAAATATTTATATGGGGATGTCTATTTTCCAGGAGCTCACCTGTGAGGATCAAGTCTGCAAGCAAGTTTACAAAAGGACACTCTAAGTGTTTTCTCCTAATTCATATTATTTCAAAATTGCAATACAAATATTGCCCACGTTAGTTTTACACCAAATAAAAATGTAACAGGAAACAATACTGAGAGTAAACACATAAATTGATTTTTTTCCCTGTGTAGTACAACTTCCTACCGCATGAGAGCGCTGTCAGATCTAGTAAAAGGAAATTCTTGAGTCGTTTGCTGTTTTTGTCTTGATTGAATGTTGCCGCGAAATTCATCAACATAACTTTACGTCGTACACTAATGGTGGCCATATGAAGCCCTATATACCCAAAAACGTCGTTTTAACGCAAAAATGTCAGCGAGCGAGGACGAAACACGTCAGGTAGGTGAACACTCATGTTACCAATTGCGGTGTTTAAAATGTCAATAACAAGCGTTTGCGTTTCCAGCGACTAAAGGCGGCCGTCCATTTCACGGTCGGTCGAGTTTGTCAAAATATGGGCGAGGAACACCGCAGAAAGTTCAGCCGACAAGTTGTAGCTGCCATAGCAGAGACAGCCTTCGGACAATGTGGTGGGTGCCGACTACTTCCCGACGCAACGTTGTTCATGAACTCATTTCGTCAATGGCACTAACACATGATCATTCAAAGCCAGTCTTCTTGGTTTAAACGTGTACGTCTGTCGCCGACAATGGCATGCAATTATTCTTTTTAAATGACCAAAAATAATCTCTTGCTTTTAGACATGTGTCGGTATTAGATTCTGACAGTATGATTTCACGGTATTGCTCTAAAATGTGTTACTTTGAGATATCTGGGTTTAAAAAAATGAATAAAATTCCATTGAATATTTTTATTTTTCAAAAAATATTAGCAAATTGGAACATAAGTATAATGTTGAAATACATTTTAAAAATAACAAATATTGTAAATTAAAATAAATGCAGTCATTAAGGTGAGCGTAAACCTACAGCTCAACATTATTACCATCAGAACAAAAATGATTGAATTATTTTCCTTAAAAAGCACGTGCGAATGACTTCTATCATGATTACATGATACACACACACTGTTTCTCAGTTGCCAGAGAGAAAAAACATGTTTTACCACCGCTAGACACACTAAACACTAGAGCTGGGAATCTTTGGGCACCTAACGATTCGATTACGATTCAGAGGCTCCGATTAAATTATAAAACGATTATTGATGCACCCCCCACCCTTTTTTTTATTTTTATTTTTTTTAAATTTTTTAAACTGTTTTGTACATTAGTTCCAAAATTGTTCAAAAATCCTCTCAGGCTAAACCAAACTACTATTTCAGTATCAAGTTAACATATAACAGTAAACAAATATACAAAAATAACAGTAAATTAAAAAAACTCCGGTCCCCATTCTGAATCAGCAGCTTTAAACTACATTCAATTAATTTAATGTTGTGAATCAACTGTTGTTAAAATTGCTCCCGTTATTCCATAATCTCCCTTCTGTCTACTTTTGTCAAAGTTTTAAAACTATTTCATCATTTAGAGATAGATTCAAGACAAGATTCTGCCAATTTAGGAGTATTTTAGATAAAAATATAATTAAGTTCGCTACAACAGATTCTTCTAGAGAGGTCTACTGCTTTAAGATGGCGGCTGTTTACTTATGCCGGAAAGTCTGTCATTTCGCATCTCTGTTCAATAATACATCTTCTAACACCGACGTCATCCGTCATATTGCATCTAGTTCTACATATATCTGATATCTATCTACTGTAGGCGTATGTTTGTAGCAACTAGCAACTGGGCGTTGTTTGTAGCGGCTGTCGGCCACAGTCAGGTATGATTGTTTTTTTTAATCTAGCAGCATGAGTTGAACATGATATTTACTCTCGGTCCGTTCCCCGTTGCATCCCAAAGACCGCGCTGACTGTGTTTTACTTCCGCTTTACTTGGTATAATTCAATAATCGGAATTTGGATATTTGTGAATCGTTCTCGAATCTTCCACGGCCGAATCGCGAATAATCTAAGAATCGGAAATTTCGCACACCTCTACTAAACACGCTGGAGTTAACTCTCGTAGCTGGTGGGAAATGTTCATGACAGTGTTTACGCGAGGTGTGCGAAATTTCTGATTATTAGATTATTCGCGATTAAGCCATGGAAGATACGAGAACGACTCCCAAACATTCAAATTCCGATTATTGAAATATGCCAAGTGGAACTAAAACACAGTCAGCGCGGTCTTTGGGACGCAATGGGAAATCGACCGAGAGTAAACATCATGCTGAACTCATGCCGGTAGATAAACAACCGATAATGCCTGATTGCGGCCGACAGACGCTACTAACTACGCCCACATAATAATACAGTAGCATAGACTCCATAATTATATTGACGTGGCAGATTTCCCAGATACTGCGGCACGCCTTTTCGTAGGGGGCTGTCCCACACTCCGATTAAGTTATTCGCAGTCGGTCTTAGTTTTTCCGCAAACACATGCAGCGACACGACGCCAGGTTTAGGTTGAAAAAGTACAAAAGCTGTACCTCATACAAACAGGAAGGATTGTCTCAGGAGTGATTTGTTCGAGGATTCAAGGTAATTATATTTTTCGTACCATGCATGCATTTTGAAACGTTGTGAAAAAAAATCAATTGGAGAAATTAACCGCTACAGCATTGGCGTTATACTTCGCAATATTTACGTAAAAAATATCCTAACTGCCCGTTTTTTTGCTTTAAACCAAGACTTGAGACTGTTTTACGTCAATTTCTATAAAGAATTCAGGGATTTAAACAATTATTCACAAGAATTTTAAAGTAAAGAGCTCTTTGTGGTGATAAGGTGGCGCCACAGTGGCTTAAAAGCCGAGTAGCACATTTGACATATTTACATAAAATAAATGCTAACTGCCCTTTTTTTTTTTTTTTTTTTTTTTGCTTTTAACGAAGAATTGAGACTGTTTTACGTCCATAACTAAAAAGAAATCAAGGATTTAAGCATTTATTCCCAAGAATGTTGACATAAAAAGTTATTTTTGTGATAAGGCAGCTCCACAGTGGCAAAAAGACTAGCAGCACAGTTGAAATATTTACGTAAAATAAATGCTAACTGCCAGTTTTTTTTTTTTTTTCTTTTAACCAAGAATCGAGACTGTTTTACGTCCATATCTATAAAGAATTCAGGGAGTTAAGCATTTATTCACAAGAATTTTCAACGTGAAAATCTCTTGGTGTTTCCGCTCAGTCAGACTTGACAAAAATAGGCCCCCTATGAATCAACCCCGTGTCCCGTCAATACATTATGAAGTCTATGACGGTAGATATCACATGTATAGAAAATTAAATGCGAAATGACAGACTCGCGGACTTTAGTAAACAGCTGCCATCTTAAAGCAGAAGACTCCTCTCGAAGGCTGTTGTAGCGAACCTTCCGAGGGAACTTAATTAACTTTTTATCTGAAATATTCCTAAATCGGCAAAATATTGACTTGAATCTATCTTAAAATGATGAAACAGGTTTAAAACGTTCACATGTCGAAAGTAGACAGGAGGGAAATTATGGAATAACAGGATCAATTTTAACAACTTTAACGGTTCATTCACAACAATAAACTAATTGAATGTAGTTTAAAGCTGCTAATACAGAGTGGGGACTTGAGTATTTTATCTTCTGTTTTGAACTGTTAACTTGATACTGAAATAGTTTAAGCCTGAGAGGATTTTTTTGTAACTAATGTGCGAAACATTAAAAGCAGTTAATAGCTGGGTGGGGGTATCAATAATCGATTTATAATCAAATCGTAGACTCTGAATCGTAATCGAATCGTTAAGTGTCCCAAGATTCCCACCTCTAATGTTTACTAACCTTTAATTTATGTATAAATGCGAAATCATATTGGAGGTATTGCTTCCTCGGCAGCCACCCTTCGCAAACACATTTTACATGGCGACTGGCCCTCCTCTAAGCCGCAGTCATCTGTAACTTTTCTGTAGCTGAAGTATTCCCATACCAGCGATTTCGTTTTCTTTGATGGGGGTGGAGGGTTAAGTGGTTTCACGTCCTCCAGCCATCGTGTAGCACAGCTGACTCACTGACACTGAGCAACAACCGGTGGGGGAAGGTTGAGCCTTGCAGCTGCAAGCGAGGGATTTCTCCCTGTATTTTTGGGACATAAAAAATAGCTAATACCATAGGTATTAAGGGTGCAACGGTACATCTAATAGTATTGAACCGCTTCGGTACGTGGTGCTCTGTTCCGAACGGACGCGTACCGAACGAGTTTCTGACGTAATATAACCCTTACTTTTTGAGGCTGTGAGTCGATTGGGTTAGTTTCTTTGTGTAGATTATATTTACTCAGTCTTCTCTACTATAATGAGGACCAACACGGTATGACAGTATAGCCCGGAAACGTCAACGGCGCGACAACGTGGCCGCCGCGACAACGCAGTGAAACATGGGCGTTAGCCAATCAGGCAATGCACACCAGTCGCAGTGCGGCCGCGTGTTAGATGCGTCCTAGAAGCGGCTCAACGCGACACACGTGAAAAGAACGGCAGAGTTTATTATTTGACGCAAGACGCGGCCATGCGTCAATACTACTACCGGTAGCTAGGATCGGGCCGGAAGTCACTCGTGTAAAAATACGGTGGATCCGGTTGATTTTCAAACTAATATGCAATCGTAACCTACTCTTTTGAGTCCATCAGATCTCTTGAGTGGTAGATCGGGGCACAGTTGACTTGTCTTTGTTGATTTACTGCTGTCTTCTCTGCTATAATAATAACCAATACCGCCCCGTGTTCAATACAAAACTCTCCTACCTCAACAAAACAAGTAGGAACTAATATTCACATAGGAAATAAAGTTATATAACATAAAATATACAATATAAATTAATACTACATCACATTAGTAAAATATAAACACATAATAAAATAATAGCCCATTTAAATAAAATAAATAGAAATTAGATAAAACACCTGTAATTAAAGAGCAGAGGGATGAAATAGCCACATTATCGTCACTTTTTTTTAAATCAACAAAACTGGTCACTTTATCTAATCTACATTAAAATTACTAGTCAGAATGTTGTTTATTTAAAAGCAAAATACTTGAAAATATGCACGTTTTATAGTTTCAGTAAGTACGGTTTTTACTTCACTATCTAAGTAATGAACTAAAATATTAAACTTTCAATTTTATTATCATTTTGTCTTTGTGTATATACTGTATTTTTTTAGTCAGTCTTGAAATATGCTATGCTTGGAGAAGCAGTGTTTTGATTGAGTGAACTTTTCAATAGTTGTAACGATCCAAACTCTTTGTTGGTTGTCTTGCAGATTTATTTGCGAAAGATTTGGAAGCGTTTGCAAAGTAAGCGTGGTTTCAAAATAAATTGGCAATCTCGGTCGTTTTTATGTTAACCTCAATACCCGCTGAAATCTTAATTACAGACATGCAAAAAGATGCACTGTGTCAGCAGATGATGTCAAACTTTTGGCCCGTCGCAGTACTGCATTGGTGAGTTTTCTCCATTGGATATTTATAATAATGCGCCAAGACTAAAATAATACACATTTTACAACACATAAAATGTCTTATTTTATTGCCTTTTATTTCAGTCAACGCACATACAGAGGAAAAGCGAAGAAGTGGAACAAGAGCAGAAGGTGTTGAAAAAGAAGAGGAAGAACAAAGACACTGACGAGAGCAGACAATAAAACAAAGGCAGGTCTTCCGTTCTCACTCTTGACCATAACATTTTGTTACACATATCAGTTATGACAAATTGTATTTCAATTGAAAAAGGGGTAGTGACTGTGACAGGATTTTCACTGCATAGTTCAAGGGACAATTCCTCTTTTTTTTTTGTGTGTGTGGGGGGGAGTGGGGCTGTCAAGTGGAATCACTGCCAGTGTAAATGACTGTATTTTGAATTTACATATTTTTCTTTTCCTTTTTTATGGGTGTTAAATAGTTTAATTGCTTCGTCGCCACATGAATTGTAATTGTTCCATGTATTTGGTAAGCAACTTACAAGTGGATCAATTAATGGACAACTATTTTGTTAATTAATTCATGGCATCCCTTTTTAATCATTGCCTCATTGTGAAATGACACATTTCCCCCAAACATTTGTCCCGACTGTTGATAAACTGAGGTGTGAGCCTCAAGTCACAAATAAAGAAATTGCATTTTAGCCCATGTTTTCAGTCTAAATATAACCGTATTCTCTGTCACCTGAAATACGGGGTGATTAAAAAAAAATGTGCCAAAACCATATATATCAGTGGTCAGCAACCCTGGTCCTCGAGTGCCACTATCCAGCTTGTTTTCCATGTCTCCCTCCTTTGACACACCTGAATCAAAAGATCAGCTCATCAGCAAGCTCTGCGTGAGCCTGATAACGATCATGATTATTTGATTCAGGTGTGTTAAAGGAGGGAGATATGGGTAACAAGCTGGATAGTGGCACTCGAGGACCAGGGTTGCTGACCCCTGATATATATAGTATAGTAAAAAATAAAAATAATAACTAGCTGGATCCAAGTATTTTATTTTATGCTTTACAAGTGCTCAATGTGACCACCACCAGCGGCACGGACAACATCAAGCCGATATGACTTTTGTTAAGAATTGTCTTTTTAACAAGTAAGGTTATTAAATCATTAGTTAAAATAATTGTCTATTTCAATGATTTTAAAATGAATAAATGCATGATGATTTTGGCACATTCTTTTTCAATCACCTTGTATATGAAAGTGGGCACACACAAAACCGATAAAGGTATTCAGAATATGGCCAGAAAACTTGCAAAGCTTGGTGGTAGGAAGGCCCGCTGGCAGTCCCACATACTTTTGGGAATGTTGACAAGAATAGTGATTAATGTGTTATGATACAGTAAGGCACTTATACTTAAACATAGATTATTACAAAAAAGGCCTGAACTTGAACTTATAACTAGGGATGTCCCCGATCGCCTCATGTGATTGGAAATTGGACCAATCGGGCCATTTTTTAGGGATATCTAAATAGGCTGAAAAGGTTTAGGTTTTTATTTTTAAAAATTTGCTGTAAAGTAACAACATAATCCAGAAATACAGTGGCATTGCCAGAATAAACAAATTTATGTAGGTTTTATATGCTGCAGCACTCCCATAAAAAGCGTAAGTACTGTAAATATTGCAGTACTAACGTTTGGAACTTTTGTTAATTTAAAAACTATCTGATCAGGACTCTGTATCGGGAGATTCTCAATCTGATGACTCTGACTTGGGTGAAAAGATACGCTATCGGGATAGCCCTACTTATAACAAAAATTCAATGCAATTTAGCGCCACGATAGAGAGCTGGGACAGGTAAGATGTCACTGTTGTGCTTTCAACAAAATCACCACGTGACTTAAATACAGTTAAAATATGTATACCTTTTGTTTTTTGTAGCGTAGCTTTAGCATGGTGGGGGTGGTTCAAGAGAAACCTGGCAGCCCACCAGGCTTATAAAGCACTGGGGGAAAGCCTGACATTAAATCAGAATTGTCCACTTAGACCTGCAGTGTAAATCCATTCGATTAGCCAATGCATTGGCACCAGCTCTATGTAAGCTAGTCAAGTAGCAATACTTAAGCTTTCTACAAAAGCATAACACCAGTTAACCATTCCACAGATGTGAAATTTGCGAGGCACCCACCATCCAATCAACCAAAAGACCCTTTTATCCAAACATTCTTTACTGTATAATCCAAAACTTTCTCGCTCAACACACGCAGAGAGGAAAAAGCAGCACTCTCTCTTAAGCTAAGAAAGTGAGCAAAAGGTACTACCCCGTGTCTGAGAAGGCCACACACAAAGTGTTGGAACTTCTGTCTTCGTCCTTCAGTCGGGGTTCAAATGGAGACCTCGACCAGCGGAGCCCCTAGATGTGTGAATCGAATTAGTTTTTTTAATCCCACGCAAGTAACATCAACTAATCAATCTATTCAAATGAACTTTATTAGACAACTCCCTTCATTTGACATTTTTCCAAACACCTCACAAACATCAAGAGCCTATATAAAAGGGGGTGGGGGGGGACCGTTAGGACACATTCCACTTTCTCACATCACACGTGTCCCCGCCCCCTACATTTCATCAGTCAACGTCATCCACATCAATTGCGCACTGACATACAGATCAGTCCGAGAACAAAGAACAACACGCATCATACAGCATTCAGATTAAAGAAGCATTACAAAGAACACATCACTCCACTACATTATCATGTCTACACATTATGAATAAAGGGAAAACCTTGCATTTTTAAAAGGGGGTGAGAAAAAAATCTCGACATACTAGAAAAAAGGATGTCCAGGTTTAAGGGTTGGGAGGCGCTTGTTGCATCTGCAGCTTCCACTCACACACTTATAGAAAATCAGTCACATTTTTGGGAGGGGGCGCTCGTTCGCACAAGCAGTCCTCAGTCCGCTCACTCACCAACCGCTCCACTCTTCAAGCCATCCGCACTCATCAGTGTCCCCCCCGCATCCAAAATAGGCCACTTGCGCAGTTCTCTTTCCAATCATAAGTGGATTTAAAAAAAAAAAAAAAAAAGTGAAAACACACCCACCGTCTCGTCAGAACATGCGGAGTGAAGCCGTTGTTTGATGGCATAGCATTAACACAGGCGGGAAGAGGGAGAGTGATAGCGCTTATGCCCCCGCGACAATGCTGCCATATTGGAGCTTCCTCGCAGGGAAACTGAAGAGAGATCAACTGCAGAAGAGACTTCAATGAAGGAGTTTGTCCACTTTTGACTGCAAATAAAAGCTTCACTGAAACATTTCAACTTTCAACCAGATTCTCCCCAATGCAGGATTGCTTAAAAATGATGTAGCTTGACAATGGTGAATGAAAAAAAAACATGCATTTATCTTAAATCACAATGCATGCATTAGAGAATCCAGTTGAAATTAGTAAAACCCCTTTACCCACTTCTCAATAAAACGGGGGTGTCCAAACCGCTTCTTCTCAAGCAAAAACCGAAGTGGCCAGACACGCTTAACTTTTAAACATATTAAATGGAAAGGCAACTCTATCAAGTCTTTTAACAAATTGAAAAACCATCGATTTTTTTGATCAGCCAATTATCTCAAATTACCTACCCTTAAGTTAATCATTAACACATTATCACATGCACCTGCACGCTTGTATGTATGTGGGTGCAACCAGCATCACAAAATGTGTGCTTATATCATGTTTTGTATTTATTTACATATTTTCTCCATTATCTGAGGTCTAAGAAATCACCATTTGCAAGCTTAACTCATTGGCTGCCACTGACGACAATAGACATCCAATCCATCTGAACAGGGAAGGACGGCAGCGTTGAACATCTACTAGTGATAAACTAATTTCAAGTCACAGCAGAGGTATTAAGAGCCACATGATTGGACGTCTATCATTGTCAATGGCACTGAAAGAAATTCTTCGAGCAACTGTTTTTGACATGTCATTTGTAGTGTTGTCATTCTATTTAAATCTCTACGGAAGGATGACACGAAACAATTAGTTTTTAACTCATTGGCTGCCACTGACAGGGATAGAAGTCTAATCCATTTGGATCTCCTAGCTCAAATGGAACCATCCCGGTAAATGGTACAGAAACATGAACAACTGCCAATCCACCCAGTCAATTGCAGTTTGGACACCCCCTGCTCTAAATAAAATTACTCTCTCCACTGTACAAAAACATCTTCCGAAAAAAGTGTCGTTCAAATACGCAGACACCCGAAATAAACTTGTGAAAAGACTCAACTCTTTCTCACAATACTTACCACACACGGCACACTCCTTTTTTTGTTTTTTACATACCCCACCCAGACGACTTTGACTCCATGCTGGACCCAAACCCTGAGCTAAAGCCACTACCACCGCTGGTGGAGTTTGATCCCGTGCCCCAGCCCAGGCTGGCCGAGCCGGCGCCGTAGTTGGTGTTGCCCCCGCTAAACGACTGACTTTGGTCCCGACTGGAGCTGCCGCCGCCGGTGCCGCTGCCTGACGAGGATGACTGCTGGCTGGCCAGCATGCCCATCATTCCCCAACTGCTCTGCAGGGCCGCTTGCGCCGCCGCCATCATGGCGGGGTTGAGGCTGAAGGAACCGAAATTGGCCATGTTACTGTTGGCGCTGCTCCCCATGCCGCCGCGGCTCGCTCCGAACGCTTGGGCGCCGAAGCCGTTGCCGAAACGCGTGGTGCGGTCAAACTGCCTGTTGCCGTGTTTGGGCTCCGCGTTTGAGATATGGACGCTCACGCCTTTGATGATCAGGTCTTCGCCACACAGAGACTGAGCCACCTAGTGGGGTGGAAACAATTTGAAGCAATTACAAAAGCACAATACTTCGTTTTTCACATCATAAACATGCAAATCTGGCAGAAGCACATCATTTTCAGAGGATCGGAAACTGGTAAAAAAAAATTGGGTTTTAAAATTTATATTTAGGTACTAACTCATTGGCTGGGGAGATGGCAGTGAGCGTTCAAATGGATTGGACTAGAGCTCTCCCGACTAGTCGACATAGTCGACGTCATCGATGACGTAAATCCGTCGACGAGCACAACATCCCGTCGACGGTTAATGAAGGGTTAAAAAAATATGCGCGGAAAGTTCAGAATGTCGGATGCTCTGTATGCAAGCGGGGAAAGCGGCACAAAGTCAAAAAAGCGCACCAGAGTGTCCAAAACATTGACTTATTTCAAAGAAATAAAGGAGGGTACACTCTTGTGTCCTGTCTCTTCACTGCCAAGCTTGGCTGCACGTCGGCCGTGAATAAACACCTCAAGCGCCGTCAACGTTTGTAAAAAAATTTTTTTGCATTTTTTGTACACCAGAGGGTGCTGTCGCTTTACTAAATAATAATGTTTCATTGACAATGGGCCTATAAGTGCTATTAGTATTGCTAACTGAAAGGTTTATTTCATGTTATTGTTTATTTTATGGTATAGAAAATTATATAACGTTAAAAGGTCATAAATATATACAGTATATACAGCGATTGCACTCAAGGAAGAGATTGTCAATGATAAGGTAATAAATTAAGGTAAAGGCAATTCATATAGGCAATTCATTGATATATAAATGAGGTTTAAAAGGAAAAAGGTGAAAAGTTTTCGTTAATTTCTAATTGTGTTGTTTTATTTGTGTGCACCGTAGCTCTTACAGTGTGATTACATCAAGGATGGAATAAAAGTTGTAAACCATCAGTTTAAGAGACCATCTTTTCAATCGGGATGCTACACTAGTTAATTCTATCAGCATTTGAAGTCATTGTTTATTTGTGATTATTGTTATTTACGTGTTTATTTGTACTTTAGTAAATAATTTAGGTGTTCCAATATGTTTTTTGTGAATTGATAAGCGTCAACAAAAATTTCATTGCTAAATTAGTAAACAAAAACAAAAAACATTTTTTAAAATTATTAGATTAGTCGACTAATCGTAAAAATAGTCGGCTGACTAATCGGGAGAAAATTAGCCGTTTGGGACAGCCCTAGATTGGACGCCTATCACCGCCAATGGCAGTGAAACATGATCACTCAATGCCAGCCTCCCTGGTTAAAATAGATTTGATGTCTATAGCCGTAAATGGCAGTGAATGACTTCAGGGCTACAAGCAGTCTAGAGGTACAAGGATACAGTATATACAGGGATTGGACAAAATAATGAAAACACCTTAAAAATCAACAAAAAAATAACTTAATATGGTGTAAGTCTGCCTTTTGCAGCAGGAACAGCATAAATTCTCTGAGGTATTGATTCATACAACTTGTGAACTGTTTCCAAAAGAATTTTAAGCCATTCTTCAGTTAGAATACCCTCTAGCTCTTTTTGAGACAATGGCGGTGGAAATCAACGTCTTATTTTAATCCCTAAAACTGACCATAAATGGTCAACAATGTTAAGGTCTGGGAATTGTGCCGGCCATACAAGATGCTCAACTTCATTAGAATGTTCCTCATGCCATTCTTTAACAATAATGTTCAATGACTATGATGCAAAAATGTTAGGTGGGTCCATCATTTTGTCCAACAAGTATGTGTGTGTATGCTGTCAGTTAATGCAAACCCTATTTGACCATTCCATTTTTTAATGCGCGATAAATTATAGCCCTTCCCCGTAGTTTGGAATTCAAGCCAATGCGCGCTCTCTGTATGCTAGTTTTCTAGATAATTAATAAATATTTAAACCAATGATTTAAAAAAAAGTATACACTAGAGCTGTCCCGACTAGTCGACATAGTCGACGTCATCGATGACGTAAATCCGTCGACGAGCACAACATCCCGTCGACGGTTAATGAAGGGTTAAAAAAAAGAATGCGCGGAAAGTTCAGAATGTCGGATGCTCTGTATGCAAGCGGGAAAAGCGGCACAAAGCCAAAAAAGCGCACCAGAGTGTCCAAAACATTGACTTATTTCAAAGAAACAAAGGAGGGTACTCGTCTGTCCTGCCTCTTCAATGCCAAGCATGGCTGCACGTCCGCCGTGAATAAACACCTCAAGCGCCGTCACCGTTTGTAAATTTTTTTTTTTCATTTTTTGTACACCAGAGGGTGCTGTCGCCTTACTAAATAATAATGTTTCATTGACAATGGGCCTATAAGTGCTATTAGTATTGTTCTTAATGCTAACTGAAAGGTTTATTTCATGTCATGGTTTATTTTATGGTATAGAAAATTATATAAGGTTAAAAGGTCATAAGTATATACAGTCTATACAGTGATTGCACTCAAGGGAGACATTGTCAATGATAAGGTAATAAATTAAGGTAAAGGCAATTCATATAGGCAATTCATTGATATATAAATAAGTTTTAAAAGGAAAAAGGTGAAAAGTTTTCATTACTTTCTAATTGTGTTGTTTTATTTGTGTGCACCGTAGCTCTTACAGTGTGATTACATCAAGGATGGAATAAAAGTTGTAAACCATCAGTTTAAGAGACCATCTTTTCAATCGGGATGCTACACTAGTTAATTCTATCAGCATTTGAACTCATTGTTTATTTGTGATTTATTATTGTTATTTACGTGTTTATTTGTACTTTAATAAATAATTTAAGTGTTCCAATATGTTTTTTGTGAATTGATAAGCGTCAACAAAAATGTCATTGCTAAATTAGTAAACAAAAAAAAAAATATATATTTTTTTTTTAATTATTAGATTAGTCGACTAATCGTAAAAATAGTCGGCTGACTAATCGGGAGAAAATTAGTCGTTTGGGACAGCCCTAGTATACACGTATATACAGATGTAAAGTATATAAAATAAAAGTACAGATTGTTGCAAAAAAGTGGAGCTGCAGGACCCGGGCTTGAACCCTTGATCTCAGAACTGTGAGCAGACATGCTAACCTTTCTTCCCCCGTGCCACCTTTTTATTTGAAGTTATTTTGGGGAAAATGGAAGCCGGGACGGGGGAGGGGAAAAAAAAAAATTAAAAAAAATCAAGGAATCCCCCACACACACACAAAAAATGAAAGCGAGTTAACTATGAAAAAATGCAATTTCATTTTTTTAATCGCTTTAAAGCACTATATATACACATATATTGTGCAGTATGTTATACCAAACTTTTATACCTACACTACTGAATCTAACTTTGCAGAACAAACAGAAAATGTCCTGTGATTGGGGGGCGGGGGTTTAAGATTTGTTTTTCTTCGCTTCTTTGAAACTGCTGCATTAAGAACCCTTTCTTATACTGATAATGTTGGGATAGCTTCAATCTTTCCCCCCCTTAATACATTTCCAAGGTCTCAGATCGGGACTATGTATCGGCAGATCCCCAAAATCATGTTACTCGGACCCAGATGGAAAAATATCTGATTGGGACATCCCTAGTATTTATAGGTCCTGATTTAAATTAATACCTGATCATCTGCAAACGTTACAAAGGCGAAAGCACGAAACGGCTTGGGGATGAAGACATCTGTGACTTCCCCGTACTGCATAAAGAACTGCCTCAGCTCGTCGGTGGTCATATCTTCTGTGCAACGCCCCACAAACACTTTGCGGCTCCTCATTGGCTCGTCCGGGCCTTGCTGTCAATGCAACATTAGCGCAGGGTTAGGGGAAAACAAGTGCTTAACAACATTAAAAATGTTCAGGTGGAGTGTTTTGGTTGCGAGGACATTACCATATTCACCTTGGAGTTGGGGAACTTGCAGTCACACCATCTGCCATCAATCATGTGGCGCTGGGCAATGACTTTTTCCTGGGATTCGTACTCCGTGAACCGCACAAATCCAAACCCTTTGGAGTTTCCTGACCTGCCGTCTCGTTTTACCTGACCATAGAAGAAAGAGCACTCTGGCAACTGATCGGTGATTTTACTTCATTGGATGCATATTGAGCAGCGTTTCTAAGGTTGTAAAGTGCTGTATAAATAATGTGACGCATGCTTTACCTAAGAAGTCATGCAGCCATACCTGCACCATGATGACTTCCCCAAAAGTACTGAAGTATTCTTTCAGGTCTTGCTCAGTCGTTTTCCAAGGAAGACCCAGCACGATAAGGTCCGACGTCTTCATGTCATTCCGCTTCATCTTTACAGCTGAAGAAGCATCGATTTCTTCCATTTTCCTTTTGTTATCTGTACGAATATGAGACATTGGTTTCGCTATCATCATGTTAATCTCTGCTGGCATTTTGTCATCTAGTTGTATAGTTTTCGTGATATAAATATATGATGATAAAAATAACAGTAAACTTCCTCTAATCATAATATCCTCCATTGCAAAGTTCATACAGTGGTACCTCGACATACGATCGCTTCGACACACGATCTTTTCGACATCCGACGTAAAATTTGACACTCCATTTGTTTCTACATCCGACAACATGGTCGAAATACGACAGCGCCGCAGTTTGTTTTCCCGCAAGACAGAAGCCGAGGATTTTCTTGTGAAAGAAATCAACATGGTTTCCAAGAAGGTTAGTGCAGGTGGTGAAGGAAAAAGGTGACTCCTATAATCGAAATAAAGATGGAAATGATCGAAAGATATGAGCGTGGTGTGCGCGTCCGTGAACTAGCTCCACAATACGGCCGTAGAATGTCTACTATCTCGACGGTCCTCCTCAGACCTCCATTGATTGATTTATTTCGAGCAATAACAACGAAAACAGCAACAAGAATGGAGAAAAAAAATTAAAACAGTAATGATGATTATAACAGAAATAATAACAATACATACATGTGTAGCTCGAAAAGGAGTGGGAAGAAACCGAGCTTTTTTTTAGGTCCCACCCCCATTTCAATCCAAAAATTCATAAGAATGCAGTCACTTCCCAATATCCTCATCATCGCATCATCACCACGGCCATCACTACCACCGCCATCACCGTCGTCGTCACCGCTGTCACCATATATTAATCGTACATCAAAATATAAGTAATAACAGTGCTCGTGGTGATGATTCGTCTTTATAAGTTGAGAATTATTATTGTGGTAACATAACATCGCCGAAGAAATCGCCAGCTTCGTCAGGTTTTTCATCATTTACTTCAGAACTTGCGCCCCACATTAAGCCTACTGTCCGCCGCAGCTGACGCCAACAACAGAACATTAAAAGAGAAAGTAAAACCTCTACCTCACCTATCGTACTCTGTCAAGTCAGCCAAGCGATGCATTCAGGTACAGCACGCAAAACACATCCACCATATTAGAACCCAATTCATTACATTATTACAGGAAATATTATTATTCCGATTTTATTTATAATTTATTGATTTTGCTATGTGTAATTGCCATTTGTAATAGTACCAAAAGTATTTGTGAAGGATTTGGTTTCGGGCTGTGGAATGGATTAATGGAATTATGATGTGTCCTTATAGGAAAATCCTGCTCGACATACGACCATTTTGACTTACAAAAAAGGTCCTGGAACAAATTTACTTCGTACGTAGAGGTAGCCTGGTACATCAGACTCACCGCTGTTCCAGCTATTGAGTCTGGCCACCATTCAGCGGATAAAATTTCCAGGGCGGAACAAGCCACAGCAAACAGATAGCGGAGTGGACCAATCAGCGACAGGCAGACGTGACGTTGGTAAAGCGACAAGAAACTAGCGCGGCGCGAGCGGAGAGGTTTATTTAACATGGCTAGCGCGAGACAGACTGTTGTCAATGACTAGTGTCGATGTGTTTTTGGCCATTTAAAACAGATTTTACCGCGGTTTGGAACATATTCTCGGCTCTCCCATTCGCCATCTGTGTTGTTGTGGAGACGCGCAAGAGTGACGTTGCTCATTAAGAACACGTTACGCAAATAAATGAATCTGATTGTACAGATGATTTCGTTCGGCTCGAGAGGCCATTAAGGAGGTGGGTCCCAGACTATTGTCACAGTGTTTGAAAAATACAGGGAGAGTCTGGCCGTGCCAGGGAAATGCAGAGGTACCACTGTACTTGTATGAGCAATAGTGAGGAACGGCCACTAGATGGCTCTGAAATAAAAACAGTAAATTAAATAGGATAAATTATTAGTTGAATACAATGAGTGACACTGCTAAATTGGGATTAGTCGCTAACAAATGCAAAATCTAATGATTAAGAGCAAAGTTCACAAAATGCATCAGTTCTGCAGATAAAAAGGTTTCTGTCCTAATTCTTGAAGCCTGAAATGCCATAGATGAATACACAAAGCTACCATATATGCCACTGTAATCAAAACCCCACGGTGAAGCAACACATGCAGACATAAAAAAATTGACTCATAAGGAACATAGTCATCCTTTGCATAAGAAAAATCGTGTAGGATTAGGATTTATGTTTTTTTATTTTAAAATGTTGTTATGCTGTTTAATGGATCAATTTTAGTGTTACTGTGGGTGATAACCAGAGTCTATTTGTTTATTTTGTAATGAAACATTTTATACATTCATAATAAATATATACAAAATATACAACTATAATTCAGACCTGGCATCCACATATAGTGTTTCATGTGCTGCCTTTGATAAAAAAAAAAAAAAAACGTCACATCACAGCAACTCAATGTATAAATATTTAAAAACGATCAAACGTATTTACACGAACATATAGTTTACCTTTCGGATAGTTGACCACGTAAACCATGTTGCCCCAACCAGTCTCGGGGGCGTGTAGAACTCCCTCGACGATCCGCACGCCGCGCATGCATTGGGACACGGGGCTCCTGAACCGGAGGCCGCACGCTCCAGGGAACTGGGCCGACACCGTCGACAGCAGAACAGTACCGTCGTCCTCCGACGGGATCTCCATGGGCTCCTCATTTTCCTCCTCAGCCACGCGAACGTATACCTCGGCCATTTGTCCGGAGTTACGACGGGTGGGAGCTACTGTTACGACGGCTATTGTGGCTACTTGCACTGGATGAGTCTATAAAACTTATCTTTTTAAAAAAATATAAAATAAAAGCAAACTATTGTATTATTTCCGACCAACAGTGAATCTTAAAAATAAACCAAAACGACAGAACAACAAAATCGAGTTACGCATGCGTCTCGGTCCTTTGTTCGTTTTAACAGTGTCTAGTGTCAACAACGCACTTAAAGTACCGCGAAAGCGGCATTAACATCCATGAAAACTCGCACAAAAGCAAAATAATTTTCGTGTCTACACTTCCCGACTGCAATTCCGTTATGATAAAATGTCGTCTCATCAAAAAACACGACCTAAAAGAATGTTTTTGTTGTTTGCTACACGAGGAACGACAGCCACCCCGCCATGTATGGCTCGTTGAAACAGGATTACCTAAGAGAAGCAGGAAGTGCGTCATCAAAAACGGACTGGTGTATTTTTATAAAGGTAAAGTACAAATGTTTCATCTCCAAATTCCACTGTGACCCTTTAAACCTCTCAACACGCACGTCATTTGAAATGTTTTGCCACTGAGGAAAATATATTTGTTGTGTGTTAGTTATATAGTTCTGTTTTTACCATTGTATAACCCCCGTTTTGAGTACTAAATTGGTACTGTCCACACAGCACGACTCTTGGATAGAATATCAAGATGGCCGACCACCTATATTGTATGTAAACAACAATAACCAAATTGCGTTGTATGTGTACAGTAAAAAGTCTTTTGACAGCTATCGTACAAAATTCTTTTTGTTTAGCGTTGCTTCCACAACAGATAAGCGTTTAATATTATAAATCTAGAGTCCATATGTCATTTCCGTCTAAATTTTAGCTTGATTTTATGTTTGGAGTTTGCATATTATCCCCTAGACTAGAGAGCTTAATGTCAAAAGGACTTTAATTTGCCCTCAGCAAATATTTTTATTCAAATCTTAAGGGCTCATTGCGCAAATGGATTTTCCCACATTCCAAAAGCATGACATCATTGAAGAGTGTAAATGTGTGCTTCACAAGTTCCTTAAGTATTCCACTGTGCTTCTTCAAATAAATTTTTCATGCCAAATATCTATATTAATGCAAAAAAAAAAAAAACGACACTTCAATAACTCTCAAACAGCTTTATTACATCTTCAATCAATAACAGTACATTTTAGTACAGTATCTATCTTGCATCCAGCTCACCGTGGAACACCAAGACTGAAAGGAAAATAATAAAAAATAAAATAAAAAGTGGAAAGCTACATAAGGATGCAGAGCTCTATCGTATTTATGGAAAGTGGATGGGGTTTTGGTGGGGGTAATCCATCTGAACTTAAATTGCATTTTCACTTGTGGCCACACACACAAATTACATCACATTTATTGAAGTACATCATTGTAGAGAAAGGAAAGTGAGAATGTCACGTTAACAAAAGTGCTTCTGTATACAGTGAATTGTCATTCAGATGTTCTGCGTTTTCAATTTAAGACCAAAAGAAAAAAAAAAAACTGGAGAAAAAATGTGGTGAAATATGGGCACTGTTTGCGAGCGTGTTTTTGTTCCATCACGTGAAGATTTGGAGGAGGAAAAGGCTTGCCAAGGACAGAATTATCACAAAGATAGATATATTCTTTAAAATTGGCATCAATATAACTTTAAGCATATTTGACACTAGGTTCGCGGTCTCTTGCTCACCTGGTGCATAGCATTAGTATGCAAAGTCTCAGCCTGGAAAATGACTTAATGAGGTTTAATAAATTCGGTTCGGTTAACTCTCCTTTTCAGAAGCAAAAAAAAAATCTAGGACTTATTTTGGGGGTATTTATTTATTTTCGCACCACTGAAAGCAAGTCTACAGCATGCACATCTAAATTAAGTCGTGTCAGACAAAATTAAATGTCTCAACTTAAAAACATCAGACCATTTTTTTCAGACATTTTTTTTTTGTACATTTCATTCACAGAGTTGCAACTGCAGTCCCAAGCAAAGGAAGTGTCTATTTAGTTAGGTGAGGTGTTTCACTCGAAAAGTGGATACTAAACACAAGACCCTAACCTTCCCGCCCACTCCAATCCTTGTCATACAAGTCAACCAACCCCCCTCCCCTCCCCACAACAGCAAAAACAAAAGGCCCGCCCAAAATAAACTCAGCACCTGCCTTGCTACACCATCTCTACCACCCATGTCGAAGGCATGAACAAGAATTAAGGGGGGGTCTCAACTGGACAAAATTACTCGTAAGAAGTCTTTTTTTACTGGAATGAGCATTCATAACTTATAGCATGTGCTTGGTTAGTTAACATTGTGTTAGCTGAGAGGCAAAGCTTCTTCATGTGCAAAAGGCTGTGATGAGAAAATAAAAGAAGCAAACAGCTAGTATATAAATACATGAGACATTTTGGAAAAGCTGCTTGTGTAATATGATCCAAGCTTTTTTTTTTTTTCCTTTTTTTTTTTTTTTTTTTTTTTTTTAACTTCTGCATGTTTTTCTTTCATCGCTCATACGTGATTTAACTGGATTAGAAAGGACAAGCTGTCATTCAAACATATCTAAAACCACTAAAGAAATACGACAAAAAAGCCATTGAGAGTAACAAACCGTTGGAATAGAATTCTTTAAAAAAAAAAAAAAAAAAAAAAAAAAAAAAAAAAAAGTTAAATAATTTGTACAATTACACTCCAACATTTGCTTTCAAAACACACATACGTTTGAATGGGATGATAGTGTTGTTTTTTTCTCTCTTTCTTACAAGATAACATGAAATGGTCCGAGAAGGAATGCACAAGTTTCTGATTTGATACCACAGGAGATCCTTTCTTTAATTAGGTGATAAGACAATTGTGCTCTTCTTTGTGTAGGAAAGGATTGGTTTTCCCTTCGACATTTTTTGTGGTGTCCAAGTCAGTTTTAAACAGTGTTGAAGATGCTGTGAACATTCTGAAGTTGTAATGGTCTTCCAGTCGGCTTTGGAGTTAAAAGGACATCTGGGGAGCAAAGACGAGAGGCTACTGGGAAAAAAAACAACACTATAATTAAAAAATAGCAAAGGAGCTACAAGTGTGTTGATGTCTGCGATCATATAGTATAAAAACGTCAAGTTTCAAAACCGCAAACATTTTCCGTCATACTGTCCATACGGTATTAGGTATTTTTTTTATGTCACAAAAATGCAGGGAGAAATCTCTCGCTTTTCAGCTGCAAAGCTCAACCCTCCCCCACCAGTTGTTAGCTGTGCTACACGATGGCTGGAGGAGGTGAAACTTAACTCCCCCCCCCCCCCCCCCCTTAAAGAAAACAAAATCGCGAGCATGGGAATACTTCAGCTACAGAAAAGTTACAGACGGCCGCAGCTTAGAGGAGGAGGGCCAACTGACAAGTAAAAACATGTTTGCGTAGGGTGGCTGCCGAGGAGTCAATACCTCAAATTTGATTTTGCATTTATACAGAATTAAAGGTTAGTAAACACTGTTATGAACGTTTCCCACCAGCTACGACAGTTAACACCAGCGTGTTTAGTGGTCCTAGCGGTGGTAAAACGTGGTGTATTTTTCCTCTCTGCGTTGTGAAAGTGTGTGTCTGTATAATGTAAACTTGATACGAGTCATACACACGTGCTTTTTATGGAAAATAATCCAGTTTTTGTTCTGACTGTAATAATGTAATTGCAATACCGTGATATTTTTGTTTAAGGTTATCATACTGTCAGAATCTTATATCAGCACATGCCTACTCCCAAGTATCAATTGTGAATTGACTACTAGTAGGCATCAGTATCTGTTCAATACAGCTATTTTTGAAGTGTCGGACAATATCGGATTTGGTCACAAAATCGGATCTGATCCAGTATTCAGGTGTGTTTTCAGCACCGTCGTGCTTTTTGTTGCGTAAATCAAACCACTAGGCCAACATGTCTGCTGTGTGCGACATAGAAAGTCATGATAGCAAAAGAACATCGTGTAAATTTGTGAACACAGATTTTTTAGAGGCGTTACAAGCAGAGCTCACTTTAATACAAAAAAAAAAAAAAAAAGAGCTTCATGTGCCTTTTACATTGGAGTCATCAGACAATGTTAGCCCTAGCATTTTGGAAGTGTTTTTACTGTTATTTATTTTTTCTGTAAAGCAGTTATAATAAGTCTTTTGAATTTTAACTATCGGGGTATATATATTTACTACTTAATGTATTTTTATAACGATGGCAGAGAAAGTTTGGTTTACAAAATGAACTGTGTTGCAACAAAGTGATATACGTAATACTGGTTACATTATTTTTAATGGTCTAAAAATATAGGTGTCGAATCGGATCAGTACTACCCGCATAAAAAGGAAAAAGTGCAAGTGTGACTTTCACAATTCGTGGGATCACTTACGTCATTTCACGTGACCACCGACTCAATCTCCCAATTGACATGCATTAATAGAACAGCAATGTCCTTGCACTTTAGTTTGTTTTTTTTTTGGCATAAAACAATTACAAATTTTGGTCAATTTTTATACAATCTTTTCTCCGGCTCACTGCCATTGCAACTGCAGTACATCCACACAATGTTCCTCAACAATTCTTGTACGGTAGACAAATTATTAGTCATTATTATTATTATTATCATTTGACTAATTGTTGCAGCCGCAAATACTACAAGTAAAACTTTAAATATGGGAATTCATCAGACCGCACTGGCTGACTATATGAATATATGTTCAATTTCAAGCATCTGTGCTTCATTATGATAGACATGTCCACCCATTTTGTGTCAAACGGTGAAACTGGTTTCTAGAGATTAAAAAAAAAAAAAAAAAAACTTTTTGAAGGTAGGTTCATGCTCAAAATCCACAAAATATATAGCTTATCAATGATCCATCCTGTTCCTATTTTACCCAATTTAAAGAATATTTAACCCTTTATAGAGAATTAGAATTTCATGATTTTGAGACTAATTCAGAATTTTGAAATTTCTCCAAAAAAATGGATGCAAGTCAACACATGCATCGGCAGGTTCGATGGGGGGGGGGGGGGGGGGGATCAGGATTTCGCATGGGTTATAGATGTTAGATAACTTTTTTTAAACAAATTTAAAGAAAAAAAAGCTTCCATTAAGACTTTTTTTAAAATGTTGGGATTCTTTGACAATTGCTTCATGTGGCAAGTCTTTAAGGCTTAACAGCAACTCCAAGAATCCTTTGTCAAGATTGTCTACAATAAAACGACTCAGAATTTGCACATAAATACACACTTGCTAGTTTGTTCATTTTGGTAAGCAACAGAGTTAGAATTTGCTCAACTCTTGAAAACTTGCATGCAAACAATAGTCATTACATCTACTACATAGGCATCTATTGGGGAGAAATTGTTGTTTCACAAAACAGCAAATAAGATGTGCAGGCTACCATTAATCATTATACACTTTGGTATTAGTGAATGAAAAAGAAATAATAACCTTCAGGCTTCAATTCCAGATTTTCAGGAAGCTGTCCCAGGATCCTGTAGCAACAGCCATGCCATCATCAGTCACACCCAGGCAGCTCACACGGTTGTCATGGCCAGCCAACACACCTGGAAAGGTAAACAAAAAGTACTCAGGGGACATTGTGGAATATTGACTTGAAAGGCTTGTATGGAAAAATTTGGCTCTCTAGAGTGCCTTCCCACCAATGAAAAGGGACATTACCAACTGGTAGTGGCGCCACGCAAACAAATAGCGTACTAGAATACGGAATGAGTTTTATTGATGACTAGACTCACCGGCACGGTCGGCCTTTAGTGTGTCCCACACATTGCAGTTGAAATCGTCATATCCAGCCAAGAGAAGACGGCCACTCTTGGAGAACGCCACCGAAGTGATGCCGCAGATGATGTTGTCGTGAGAGTAGATCATCAATTCCTGATCGGCACGCAGGTCAAACAGCCTGCAAGTGGCATCATCCGAGCCAGTGGCAAAGGCATTGCCATTGGGGAAGAACTGCAACCCCGGGATTTAACACAACATTAGTACTACAGGAGACGCACCACTCACAAGTATGGAATATTAGTTTTCAGGTGAAACATTAAAATGAAACAAAAACACCCTCAAACTTTACAGGTGAACTTATTTTGACCTCTTATTACTTAAAAAAAAAATCTTCTATTAGTCATGCTAACTTACAATTTTAAGTAGACGTAACTGTTAGGTTCTTTTAAGTAACTTATTATAAGTATTGTATTCCTAACCCATTTTATCAAGTTAACTGCAATCCATTTGAACTGTTAGGGTGGTAGCGTTCGCTGACATCCCTCCAATTTCAAATGGATTGGACGTCCATTCGTGATAAACACATTGAAATGCACGGCAGAAGGAGGAAAATAACCACATTGTCGTCAGTGGAACTGAAAGAGTTAACAGTTAACTTGCTAAATGTGTTGAATTTGCATTATCAAGTTTATGGGCCACACTTAAATTTCTCTCTTTTTTTTAATTTATTATTATTATTTTTTTTAAACTTGAGTAAGTAGTGTGAATCTAGCCTTAGCCTTCAAAACAGTGCGACAGCTAACTCGGCAGTCAGTTAAGGTGTTGCAGTCAGTTAAGGTGTTTAGCTCAGTTGTCTGTACGCTCTGATGCCAAAGGATGGTGGTCACCCATGTTCGATTCCCATTTGGAGCAAATTGTACATTCACTAACTGAGGTCTAATTTATTTAATATGCTGAAATGAAGTCTATATTATTTGTTATAGTGCAAATTTTCGATTCATTGTGAAATTACACCCAAAAGCTGAGCATTTCTAATCTCGGCAAACCCCGTAAATTACTCGTCCCAAGACCAAGGTTGACTTACACAGATGGCATTGATGTCAGACTCATGGCCAGTGAAGGTCTGTCTGCACATGCCCTCTCGCACATCCCAGAGTTTAGCCGAAGCATCGCAAGCACCAGACACAAATAACCGGGACTCTGGGGCCAGAGAGAGGCTCATGACGTCGCCCGTGTGCCCGGCAAAAGTGGTTGTCTGCTGGCCGGTTTCAATGTCCCAAAGTGCACTGTAACATTGCAAATACATGTTCTTTTAGAAGCCAGCGTGCACTTGGAATAAAATGTTAACAAAAAAACTCTTTCCCTTACCAGGTGGTGTCTCCCGAGCTTGTAACAATCTGGTTGTCATCAAGAAAACGACAGCAGGAGAGGTATCCTAAAATGGAGGTATGTGTCAGGTCAGTCATCTCATTGTTTGCTTGTTCTACATAAACACTTGTCTTGACTTCACTGCCGTTAAGAAAAAAGCTACGGTCACAGGCTGGGCTCAACACAGCCCTTAAAGATGACCCGAACAATACCTGTATGCCCAGCGAGCTCACGGCTCACGCGTACATTGCCCTCGCGGGTTTTCAGGTTGTAAATGGAGCAAATGTTGTCTAAACCACCACAGGCCACGTAATTTCCTGAAGGTGCATATGCGCACGTCATAACCCAGGAAGAACGAAGTGGAATGGCGTGGACCTATAATGGGAGTTGACAACAACGGATAACACTTTGTGAGTCAAAACAAGTTGATAGTGTTACACTTCAAGCCGAAAAGTTGCCAGACACTACGGAGTGAATTCTAATAGCTTACTCATGAACTTTAGTTTTTTGATGCCACATTTGACATTTATCAACATGCGACTTCCTAACATGTGGCCTTGCTGCAGTATTTTACTGTCTATATTAGATGACATGTTAACTAACTTACCTTATTTGTAGTATAACTGTCCCAAATAATTAGTTTGCCATCCTGAGAAGCACTGACCAAGAGCCTGAAAAGGAAACGTATCGAAATAATTCAGCATAAAACTTGTTTAACTCACACTTGTTATTTTGTTTATGTATAGCAACACCAACTAACTGCATGCATACAAGACTGTTTTGTTTACCTGGAATCTGTTCCCCAGTGCATGGCATAGATTTTGGCCAGATGACCCCGCAGTGTTCGTCTTGTACGCATTTGAATTCGCCCAACGGGGTCAATATTAGCCGTGATCTAAAAAACATGACACCGTAACATTTTATTTTCGGTGTAAGTCAGTGTTTTCTTAAATGTACAGTCTCCATAAAATGGGTTTTCATATTGTTTCACAGTGTTCGAAGTGGTGGGAACAGTAATGGACATAAGATGACATTCATCTTGACTAGGGATAGCCCCAGTTCAATCACATGATTGTGAATCACGCCCGATAATTTTTCTGAGGATCAGAATCGGGTGAAAAACAACAAGTTTTAAAATGCATTTATTTACTCTTATTTTTAGGTTTTAAGGGCTACAAAGCAACAAAATATTCCATATGTACGAGGACATTACCAAAAGAAACAAAAATTTATATATTTTAGGGCTGCAGCTATCAATTATTTTGGGAGTCGATTAATCGATGAACTAGTTAGTTTGAATAATCGAGTACTCGGATAAGGAACATGAAAAATTAAAATTCCTGAGCCTCAAGCTTTAAAAAAAAAAAAATTTTTTTTTTTTTACAATGCTCTTAACAAATGGTCCAGACACACATTCGCACAAAAAACGGCTAAATAGACCAATAAACTACATTACGAATGCATTAAAAAAAAAAAAAAAAAAAAAACATTAGCTCAAACAGAAACTTTGCTTATGTTGGTCTTAACAGGGAGCAGCTGGATTTAGCCATGTGAAATGAGGCCAACTCGAGGGCAGTGTGTCCACCCAAATCAATAAAACTCAATGCAAACCCTCTCAAAATTTACCGTTACAACGCCACTTTAATTAAACGAATACTCGAAGCAGCAAAATTTAATTCGACTCTTTTTTTTTTCTCATCGAATCCCCGAGTTAAATCGATTAATCGTTGCAGCACTAATATATTTTATACTACACAACATTGCAATACAGGCGGGAACAGCGGAATAAGAAGTAAACACTGCCAGAAGACTAATGTTCCGGTAGCTATCGCAGAAAGCTAACGCTAAAACAGAATCGTCTAAGAGTGATAATCACTGCATTATGGACTATTTTGTTTGAATGTTTTTTGCCCTCCCTTATTACATTGCAGAAGTACCGGATCGGGACATGGTAAAGGCAGATCCTTAAAAGCAGGTGACTTGGTCTCATTTCCAAAAATGTATGATCTGGACATCCCTAACCTAGACTAATTAGTACAAAGGTAAACAACAAATCCAGACATAAAATCAGCCTTTCCAAGTACTGACCAATAATAGAATACTGTATTGTCCACGGTAACATCGTATTTTGATACAAGACAAACTTCCTCAGTCTCTCTCAGCATATGAAAAAAAAGATCACGCCCAGCCCTCCCAGTCAAAATTGATAGGAAGACTGGGAGGAATGAAACATGATCACTCAATGCTTGCCATCCCAGTAGAAATGGATTCTATGTCTATTACTGCCAATGGCAGTGAATGAGTTGACTGATGGATGAAAAGCAACTTTGTGCTGTGTTGTCTGCGAAGGAATTCCACGCTATTGCATGTTTGTATGCCTCTATTATAGCTCTCCTCCCATTATTATTCCATCTGTTTGATTTGTTGTTATTTTCACTCTTATCAATAATATGGCTTTGATCTGAACTGAGCAGCAACACGCAATCTGGTGTGAGCTTTGGGAAAATTGATCAGTCAGTGATGGGTGCTGCTGAGTGCGTCAGAGTGGCCGTCTAATTTTGTTTATCATCCTTCTAAAGCAGGGGTGGGCAAACCGGTCCTCGAGGGCCGCAGTGGGTCCTGGTCTTTGTTCCAACTGACCCAGCACAGATAGTTTAACCAATGAGGTTTCAGCAGAAATGAGAAGCACCTGACTGCAATTGACTGATTGCACTTGTAAAACAGCAGATTGGTGAAAAGGTGTCCTCTTAATGGGTTGCAACAAAAACTCGCACCCACTGCGGCCCTTTGTGGAATAGTTTGCCCACCCCTGTTCTAAAGGGATATACACACATACCAATAATTGGACAAATTTGAGCATCCACCCTGCCATTTCAATTAAGTAAAAAAAAAAAAAAGAGAGTTAAGATGTTACAAATTGTGTGTTCCCTTAGGATGATAATGTGGTAGTTTACCTGTGATAGAGTGGCATCTGCACATGCTTTCCTGGCATCCTGTAAGGAAAAAGAAAACATTATTATTGATATTATGCTCATTTTATTTGAGATACACAGCGAAAAGAAGACCAGACTTACTCTAATCTGATTTTTGAGCTGCTCTGCCTCTTGGCGTAATTGGTCCAGTTCACTCATTTTCTTCCTCTTTTTCGGTTACCTCTCTCCAGCTATTGGGGCACTTGTTGATCTACAAAATAAAGGTCCAAACGAGAATCTTTAAGTTGCCAAACATGGTCAAGCGACGTGGCTTGTAAACTCAGGCACAATCCATTTACAGGCCAAAGTTTCTGATGCAAGGACAATGAGTACAGTTCACATGTAAACCTAACATTACCACCTCAATGTCACGCTATAATCCCGACATTCGCACCGGACAAATCCTATGTTGAGACGTGATGTTCCACTGATAGGGAAAAGTAGGCGTCATCCATCTGACCTCAATCCTAGGGATCCTACCAATGTTCGCCGAGTAATCAATAACCCATTTATATTAGTAGGGAGACAAGGACCGAGCTGTGCTTACAATGTGCTTTTTACCCCTTAAAATACAACAAATTAAGAACTCTGCAATGAACTGTCAACACGAAAAATAAGAGTCGTAGCAATAAAATGCCATCTTTGCCAAAGTAGCACAACACAAACATGGCGACAACATGGCTGCGAGCAACATTTTGCAAGCTTGGATCAATCACATTAATTATTCAAAGAAGTACATTAGGAGGCAGATGACATTTAAGTGTTTTAAAATGCTGCCGGACTATTAGTCTCTCCTATTATGTCGGGCCAGGAAGAAAACAATACAAACAGTTTTAAATGGTTAAACCTTACCAATTTGGATTACAAAAGTGTACCTCAAATATACACATGGTTAATAATAAGTAGAAATGGTCATAAATCTACAGTGAAATCTAAGTTCCTTCTTGCGTCATCAATGCTAAGTAGTTGGGGTTGTTTTGTAATGTAGCAAAAAATATATATATACACACCCACACAGAAATGAGATACAAATTACCTTCAATGCCACATGTGACTTAAAACGAATTCCAAATACAACAAACCAACAACTAAGCAACCAGTCACCTTACCTGTAGTGTCACTGAGTGTTGCTTGACATTTCAGGACATTAAATAGTGCTCTAGCCTGAAACAAGTCCCTGATTGGTCAGCCTCTGTCCAGCATTTATCCTCTTACAATCATTATCTTATAATAATGGAATGAGCTTACCAAGTAGTGTCATACACTGATGACAATACTTTCATCACCTTGAAAACAATATTCGATTAAAAAATATTTGGTATCAAGTACGACTTGACAATTTGGCACATTGAACATTTAAAAAAAAAAAAGAAAGTTTTTATAAAGGGTGGGAACCTCCGGGTACTTCCCAACAAGGCTCACAATAACGATTATCTCACAATATAGCAATACAACAATTACATGGATCAAATATTCAAAAGAAAAACTTTTTCTCAATTATATTTTTTCCAGTCGCGGACAATGTCAAAAACCTTTCCGCCTCACAGACTATGAAAATATTGTGCAACATTTATGTAAATAAATACAGCAACACCATATTATTACAACATTCTTGTAATGAGCTTAATTTGTTGCCTGCAAGTGACAACAATAGACGTCCAATTTATTTAAACTGTCAGGACTGGGTTTATATGCTAGTTTGAGTGCCATTGGCAGCGCTAGACATCCGATTCTTTTGACTGAGAGGGCCGAACCATCCTAGTGTAAAATTTTGGTCTAGTCTAAAATTTTTTTTTTTTTTGCAGTTTTAAAATGGCAAATCAATTCTGGGTGTGAGCACATCGATAACCTAATGAGATCCAAAGTATTGCAATATGTCACCATATTGATATATTGTAAATTTGTCACACCTGTGGTTTTTATGATCTTGAGAAGCCAAAATTAAAATCACCATTTACAGGCAATCCCTGTTGTTTGATGACAATGTAACCCACACTTGCATGATTTGAGTACCTTGTAATTCTCCTTGTCTCATGCACCATGATTAGTCTGGTTTACATGGACTTGTATGAAACTGCCTAATCGATTTTGCATAATCCTCTGTTTTACATTACTAGTGTACACACCCAAAAATTATGAAAGGGGTAGCCTACATAAAAAAGCAAGTGGTGGCTTCACATTTTTCACACAGTACTGAGCACCTAAATATATTATTTCCTCATTGACCTCTGTGGATGCTTGCACTTCCTCTCCTTCATCACTTCTCCTTTCCCAAGCGCCTGATCAGGGTCAGCTGACTGCCTGATAAACAATGAGCGCTGGTATACAGCCTGGAGTTTTGAGCTCGCTTGGGTCGCTCTACGACCGCTCCTCCAGTTTAAATATCTCTGCTCCGTGACTAAGTGGAATGTACAATGACAATGTTTAAATGAGGTGAACTTGGATCACAGAATGGTAGGAGGATCATAACCAGCAATATCAGCGCGCAAAATCCTTAATCCTGAAGAGCTCAAATCCTCAGTCAATGAGTGTGTAATCCTATCCCTGTCCACTAACACAAACAGCTGGTGAAGCCAAGTAGGGCAATGGAAATATGTTTTTCCATTCATAAAAGGGATGAGTTTAATCTTAATTCTTTTAAATACAACATTCTTATGACAATTGCCTGGATTTGATAACTGATTATCCAGTCATCACACTATTTTTATTTGCCGTTTTTTTTTTCTTCTTCTTTTTTAACTCATCGGCACTGAAAATGACTTCACAGCCAGTCCTCCCAGTTTTTAATGAACTGGATGTCAATGGCAAGCAGCTTATCGATATGCTCCAATGAAAACTTGCATATCATTTTAGAAATATGATATCGTTTAATGAAAGCACCAACAGGTTGATACCAAAATGTAGACCAACATTTTTCAATAGTGTCTGTAAAATCATTGGCTGCCATTGATGGCTGAGAGGGTGAAGAAACATTCATTCCCCTGAAAGATGAGAATTCACAGGCAGTTCTCCCAGTTTCAATGAATTGGACGTCTCGTTGTCACTGTCGAGCATTGCAAAAAAGGAGTAGAGCTCAATGCCATTTCATAATTTGCCACTGACTGTGCACTGACAGATGCTTATATTTCCTCGCAGTTAACTAAACACTGACACTTGATCTTGATCTGGGCCCCAGGATGTGCACTACAGTGATTTACCTACAACTGGGATTGTTTGCATTCTATCTGCATACCTGCAGGATAGCTGTCTATTCTAATTTATGAGGAATATGCAAACCCATGAGCGGGGGGGGTTACAAGTATTTGGCTATATTCTTTGCATGGCTCACAGTTGTAATGTTGTAAGTGTGTGCTACCAGGGAAGATGCAGCTCAACGCCATCTTGCCTTCCCCTGACGGTCTGTCCGCTAGTTAGCTTAGCGTGTAGCTCTTTTAAGTGGGGAGGCCTGCAAGGCAGGGCAGAACTGCAGCTACGACTCTCATCATTCAGTTCACCTTTACATACGATGGCCCATTTTCCCCCAGGCCTAGTATCAGCTCAAATTGGAAGGCACAAATATGAAAAGTGCAAGAATCACTTCCCGTCCTTCCGCAATTATGACTTGCCTTAACAGCTTATGTAGGGAGGAGACGCTTCTTTAAAAGGGATCTGGCGAGGCCACTGGCCCTGTACAAATCCACTTACTTGCACACTATACAATCTCGTTAAAACACAAGGCGTACATTTGATTCGATTAGGACAGTCGCGGCGCTGATTTGCGGATCTCATCTGGAAATGTGCAAGGTCGGTCGGTCGGGCTGGGCGGCGAATTGGCCCTTTCCACAAAGCGGGGCGCACAACCACGAATTCATCCTCTTTACATTTTTTCCGTTGGAAGTGCACTCTCAAACTTAGATTCGAATTTTAAAGCGTCGGGTTGCGTTCGAAATGCTTAATTCCAACACGAAAAGGGTGTTAACGCAGCAACTCACATTCATTACACCTCGAAAGATGTCCAGTGATACACACCAGTGCAATTTGTTCATTTAACTACTCTAAATGAGCAACCCGCAACTTAAAAAACCTCAATAAGGAACACACTTTAATAATTCTACGAGCCGAGCCCTGCCCAGTTCATTCGTCACCAACTATGTGCATATTTTCTCTATTTAGTCACACGCGCACGCTGAAAAAAACATACACAAAAATACCGCATTTGCGAGCAGACAACATTGATTTTAAATAATTACCAGTGTAAAGTATATCTCA
Source organism: Corythoichthys intestinalis (assembly GCF_030265065.1). NCBI lineage: Eukaryota > Metazoa > Chordata > Actinopteri > Syngnathiformes > Syngnathidae > Corythoichthys > Corythoichthys intestinalis. The sequence goes on along the minus strand of NC_080403.1, from coordinate 20,666,933 downwards.
CTCAATGTAGTTTGGGTTAATCGTGTATAGTTGGCAAGGGGTTGTGGCTGGGGAGAGGCCGGAGAGGAGAGCCCTTGGTTCGGCCGTGGGTGACACCAACCCAAGGCTGGTACACTCAAAAATGTAATGCTACATATATATTAAATATTGGTTAAATTACGACTGTATTCATAAATTAAACGGTCATATTGGTGTTATGTACTTTTGGAAGCTTATTATGAAACCGCAGCTGACTTAAATAGCTAAGAGGCTAAAGCTAATTCTACCCCACCCCCGAAAAGCTAAATTCGGCCACAATACCCAACCCCACGTAAGATGAAAAGGGGGTTCAAACTAAACAGCAATATTGTCGCTATAATTCATCTTACCTGAGCCAATGTGTTTTTTGGCATTGACCGGGATACGAGACGAGCCCACGAAAATCAGCGAAGAGCCCCCACCGCTAGCTCAAGAACTAGCCAGCCCCAGCTAGCGTCGCTTTGCCGAGGAAGCAGCGAGCCCAACAGTCGACCAACCGGAGATGAGGGAGGGAGGAGGGAGAAAAGAGGGGGGGATCACACCCACAAGCCTCGTACAGAACAAAGGCAGACTGAATAAAGGCGAAGATTCAAAGTTCGGTCGGGCTATTTCACTGCCACATCAAACTGCCACTACTACACCGAGTCTGATATTTGCCCTTTGCCGACGCAGAAGCACTCTCGTCCGGCCATCGAACGTCGAGATGGGCGCGGTGACCCTGCAGTCATCGCTGGGAAACCCCACTCTGCAGCAAGCAAAGCAATCAGCCTCCACTGATAGGTGCCGATTAGCTGGATTCTGTCAAGTATTACAGTAAGCTACTTCTCATAAAGTAAATACAAAGCAATGACGATGTAAACCTTTTTTTCAAAATCCAGTTGACAAATTTCCCATTCATTTTGGGAAAGATCTCCAAAGGTGTTCAAAGACATCTTTCTGCATTTGCATCGTTCAACCTGCGAAAAGAGGCAACAGTTGCAGTAGGACAATTTTGGCCTCTTTACCTATGATGTGCCTGCTTACAATGCTCTGAGCATCCTACAGTTCCTTGCCAAAAAGAACATACTCACCCAAACTGGCTCAATGTATGATTTATATCATCTTTCTCCAACTCAAGAAGATCATCAAGGTCACACATTATATGCATATACAGTAATGTGGGGAAAAAATAGGACACCCAATGAAATATTCAGTTCTTTATTAAGAAATGTTCATATATCAACGTCTCGTCTTATTTTTCTTTATCTCTGGAAAAGAAAGTGATTTAATTGCATGTAAACAACAAAAAATAACATTGTTTTACTCATTAACAAAATGCATATTCTAACTGAGGATAAAGTTAGGACACCCTACCACCTAATAGCTAGTGTTACCCCCTTGTGGTACCCTCTGAAATAACTAAAGTGAGAGGCTTTTTGTAGTCGTCTACCAGTCTTTGACATTGGTCCGAAGAAAGTTTGCCCCACTCCTCAACGCAGAATACTTTCCGATGTGAGATGTTTGAGGGGTTTCTTGCATGTGCAGCCTGTTCCAAGTCACCCCACAGCATCTCAATGGGATTAAGATCTGGGCTTTGACTGTGCCATTCTAGGACTCTCCATTTCTTCCTTTTCAGCCAGTCCTTGGTGGAGTTGCTGGTATGTTTTGGGTCATTGTCATGTTGCACAGTCCAGTTTCGCCTCAGCTTTAATTTTTTTCACAGATGATCTTACATGTTCCTCAAGCACCCTCTGATATACGATAGAATTCGTGGTGCATTCTATGATGTTGAGCTGGCCAGATCCCGCTGCAACAAAACATATCCAAACCATCACAGTTCCACCTCCATGCTTAACAGTTGGTATGAGGTTCTTTTCCTGGAATAGAATGGGTTTATGACAAACATGTCCTCTGTTCTGGTGTCCAAATAATACAATTTTAGATACATCTGTCACTGGGTAATGATATTCTAATCACGTGCACCTGATGTGATACACTTGTGTGTGTGATTTTAGCCATTTTAAGTGGGATTGAATGTGGGGTTGTCCTAATTTATTCCTCAACTGAAATGGCATTTATTTAAAATGACATCTTACAGAAAGTTATAATATATCGTTTTTTCTTTTTTAATTGTTTAGTTCTATTACTTAAATCTCTCAAGATTGTTAAAATTGATAATATCCACATGACCAATTATGTTAGAAAACACGGGCGTCCATAGGGTGTACTAATTTTTTCACATGACTGTATGCATATATATGAATACCCATTTGTGGAGGAAGCTGGACAAATCGATTGTTAGGCCATCAGGCAGGACCTTAAATCGTTCACCTTTGTTCCATATATTGAGTGGGCTACTGCACACGGCATTATTCGAATGAATGCTGTTATTGTGTTCCACTGTTAAAAGTTCTCCAGATGTACTCCTGCACAGTATGTTGACATTAAAGTTTGCCTTATTCTGACTGAAATGTGTTCACCCTGTGGCCATTTTATCTTACAAATGGATAAAATTACAAGGATTGTATCATATTTTCTTTAAAGTCAGAATCCAAATTAACATTCACAGAAGCTTAGGAGTCATTAAAAATGCAACATTTTCTAAGAGAGTACATTTTCTGTGAATACAACTGCACCAGTGACTGTTTGGGCCTATCTGATTTATGCAAGGCTCTCGATTGATCACTAGGTGGCAGTATTATACAAAATCTCAAAAGGATTAATTTCATTCAACATTGACTCCCCCCCCCCCCACCCGTGTTTGCGATGTTGACCTTTGACCTGTTCAAAATGAGCTGGAAAAATTCTTGGAAGGAGATGGAAAATATGAGTCAATATCGTTAATATATGTCCCAATTTGCCAATAAATAAGTTTCCATTTTTCCATTTTCTTCATAACAGGGTGAACATGCATGTCAACATCCAACTACATGCATTATATCATGACAATTATGAAACATAAGTATAAGGCGGAAAACAGAGAAAAGACTGAAAAAGCAGTTTCTGCTCTTGCACTCCTCTTTATAAGCTTTGACACAATGAAAAGTAGTCTGTGTGCAGCTTATATGATAGAGTTAATTTATTTTCCCCTCAAAATAACTCACAATATAGCCATTAATATCTAAACCCCTGGCAACAAAACTGAGTACACCCCTTTGAAACGACGTAAATCCCGAAATGTCCAAATCGAGTACTGCTTGTCATTTTCCCTCCAAAATGTCATATGGCTCGTTACAGGAGTGCTGTCAGCATTGCTGCAGAGATTGAAGAGGTGGGGGGTCAGCCTGTTCGTGCTCAGACCATAAGCCGCACTCTACATCAAATTGTTGTGCATGCAGAGGCGTCGCGTCCCATTAGGTAAACCAGGCAATTGCCTAGGGCCCCAAGCCAGCAGGGCCCCCCAGAGGGCCAAGAGATTTAGCACACGCAGCTTTACTGCCAGTGAAAGCCTTGTGTCTGAGTTCCCTGAAGGGGCCCCTTCACTCGCTCGACCCCCCCCCCCCCCCCCCCCACGTGACTCAGAGTGAGAGTGCACGGTGATTTGGCGTTTTTGTAATTGGCGTATATCCAAAATGAAGAGAAGTTATTCTTCTGGAAGCGACAAAAGAAAGGAAAAATAGCAGAAAAGGAGAAAAGGAAGCAAGAAAGCAGTGAGTGTACTATGTTACTGTAGTTTTATGTCCTAATGTAGTAGAAGCCGGGGACTTTGAGTGTGCTAAAAAACGCTCCATGAGACCGAGGCGTTATACTTTTATTAAATATGCTATTGCTCCTAGTCCAACTGTCCCCCTTACTTGCTCACGCTCGAAGGGTCCCATGTTGCTTGTTCCCTGGGGCCCCCGGGGACCCTTGCTACGTCTCTGTGTGCATGGCTGTCACCCCAGGTGGAAGACTCTTCTGAAGACAGTATACAAGAAAGCCCGCAAACAGTTTGCTGAAGACATGTCAACAGTTTGCTGAAGACATGTGAAAAAAAGCACATGGATTACTGGAACCATGTCCCATGGTCTGATGAGACTGGTGGGCTTTCTTGTGTACCGTCTTCAGAAGAGGCTTCTTCCCGGGGTGACAGCCATGAACACCAATTTAATGTAGAGTGCGGCATATGGTCTGGGCACTAACAGGTTGACCCCCCACCTCTTCAATCTCTGCAGCAATGCTGACAGCACTCTTGTAACGAGTCATATGACATTTTGGAGGGAAAATGACAAGCAGTACTCGATTTGGACATTTCGGGATTTACGTAGTTTCTAAGGGGTGTACTCACTTTTGTTGCCAGGGGTTTGGATATTAATGGCTATATTTTGAGTTATTTTAAGGGGAAAATAAATTAACACTATTATATAAACTGTACACAGAATACTTTTCATTGTGTCATTTTGTCAGTGTTGTCCCATGAAAAGATGTACTTAAATATCTGCAGAAATGCGAGGGGTGTACTCACTTTTGTGATATACTGTATATTTATACTAATATATTAAGTATACTAAAACGATGTATGGATGTTAAACTAAGGAATACTGGTTATAGAATAAATAATTTGGATAAAACATAGAAGGCGCTTTATGGTAATTGCAAACAGGAGTCGTAGAGCCAGAGCATGCCTTGCACACGTGAACGCTGTGGCCCTGCCCTCTTTTTAATCTTCCCCTCCGCATCCATTACATATTTTTGACCTGGTATTTCGATACTGAGCAGCAAGAAGTTAAAAACAAACGAAAGATGGGGGAATTGAAAAGACAAACACGCACCGGCAAGAGTGGGGTGTTGAAAGGCCTCATATTGATTGTTGAAGATGTTACACAAACCTGTGTCGGCTTCGCTGAATGTAATGAATGTGGCACTCAGAAAGACTGATGATGAAGAATGATGATCGTCAAACATCTGTATTATCATTTGTTTTGAGGACCGCACCTCTTGGTGCTAAGACTTTTGCCGTCAGGACCTTAGTGAAGGTTTCAAAAGTCTGGCCCAAGTACTGATCAATGTTAGGTCAACTTTTGGCCGCGTACCTGTCGACTCGGTCCTGCCCCACGCATACCTTCCCTTTCCTCCTTCTCCCAATTTACGATTTTTACGATTCTGATTCCATTATCGATATTGCTTAACGATTCGATTCTTTATCGATTCACTTATCGATTCTAATTTTGGGAAAAAGAAGAACAAACGTTTTGATTGGCATCAAGTTTGTTTAATCAGAAGTCACAACCTTACAAACTCACAACAAAGTCAAAAGCGGCCCAAAGCCTCAATGTTAACTGTGGCAATAAGTGGCAAATGCACAAGAATGTGTAACATTTTACTGAAATATTTTTCTAAATTAAAAAATATTGGTATATATTGGCATATAGGCCGTTGTTCTGCCTTTGGCAATATGTGTTAGTTAAAGTGTATTATTTACCATTATATTGAAATGCATGCCTTTTAGTTTTTATGGTGCTTTCACGCTCAAGTGAACGCCCTTGTGCTTCCTCACGCAAAGAACGCACTCACGTGAAGAAGAGCGCGCTTACACGCGAAGAAGAAATGCCGTTACAAAGCATCCAAGCGAGTTAGTGAGAGAGGGAAACACTACTACGAGCCTCCGTTCTTTGTCAATGTTCGTAAAATATCTACAGAGGCAACGCCTGTATGTGTCATCTTTTGTGTTGTTGTTGTGTGTTTCCACACTTAAATCCAGTTGTGTAGTGGTTTGAACGATGTGCTAATGCTAGCGAACGCATGCTAACAATTTGTGTTATTACTGTATTAGCAGCTAATCATCGCTGATTTACGTTGATGCAAACCTATTTGTTAATGGGGACGAAATTGATTAGTTTCATTTCTATTTTTAGTTTCACTCTTCAAGTGATGGTTGAATAAAGTCAACAAATTATACCAACGTCTTCTGCATCTTCATTTGGGAGTTTAGCTAGCTGTATAGCCAGGACTGAGCCTTAGCGTCTCGGTGAGGTCAGCGCAGTCGTATTCCCTCCTGATGCAGTTATCTCCACCTTGCAATGACTGCAAGTCGCTTTGTTGCAATTTTTCCTGGTGAAGTTAAGACACACTTTTGAGCGTTTGAACCTACGTGCTGTCATTGTTATGTTTACGGCTGCAATGCTCGTGCTAAACCATCGTAACCTTTCATTTTCACACTCTTTCCTGGTAAAGCGTAGCAAAACTTTGGAACGAGTGGGTCTTGGTGCCATGCTAGTTTGATGCGTCTGGACAAGAAGACACGTCACGACGCAATATGCGTCTTTAGGAATCCTTAGCGGGATCGTTAAGGCTTTTTCATTGTGATGTCGAGACACTAGGAACCAGTTCGGAATTGGAATCTGATTTCGATTCCCATCCCTATCCTGATTTCTCACAAATAAAACATAAAATTTCAGGTTTGTTTTGGGCTCGGGCCTGCAAATCAAGTTATTTGATCGGGCTCGGTGCGGGTCGGGCTTTAATACAAGCGGACCTGGGTCAGGTGGGGCTGGATTTTTGTAGGTCCGATGTTACCTTTAAGCCTAAGCAGCCAAATTCAGAGCATCCCCTATTTAGTATAGCTGGCACTTTATATATGAAATAAGTTAACATGAAATTCCTTTTTTGACCTGTTTGACCCATGACCCCTTACTTTAATCTCCTTTTCCGTTCCATATTAAAAATATGTCCTGCAAATTTTATAATAACCCCTTTATTTGCTCTTCAATTATCGTGAAATTCCTTTTTTGACCTCTGTGACCTTTGACCTCATTACCGTAAAATTGAATCACCTCTTTTGTTTAATGATACAAGCAACTTCTGCAAGTTTAATAATCATTTAATTTGTTCTGTAGTTATCGTGAAATTACATTTCCGACCTCTGTGAGCTCGAAATCTAATCTGTGCCCTGCAAGTTTGATAAAAATCCCTTTTTTCAACCTGAAATTATCTTGAACACAATCATACAGACATTCATTCATTCATCTTCTGAACTGCTTATCCTCACGATGGTCGCGGAGTTGCTGGAGCCTATCACAGCCAACAATGGGCAGGAAGCAGGGTACTCCCTGAACTGATTGCCAGCCAGTCACAGGGCACATACAGACAAACAACCATTCAGACACACTCACACCACACCCATCAGTTTACCATGCATGATTTAGGGATGTATGGGGAAGCTGGAGTACCCTGGGAAAACCCACGCAGGCACAGGGAGAACATGCAAACTCACACAGGTAGGCTGGTGCCGAGATTGAATCCTCAATCCCGGCACTGTGAGGCACACTTGCTAACCACTCTTCCACCGTGCGGCCTTCATACAGACAAAAACATACAAACCTCTGAGACCTTTGACCTCATTACCCCAAAATTTAATCACCTGTTTCATAATACAAACAAATCCTGCAAATTTGATAATCCTTTTATTCGTTCTTGAGTTATATTGAACACAAACATTCAAACCTCTGTGACCTTTGACCTCATTACACCAAAATGTAATCATCTCTTCCGCTTCATATTACAAATATATCCTGCAAGTTTAATAATAATCCCTTTATTCATTCTTGAGTTACCTTGAACACAACCATACATACAGACAAACAAAGAAATAAACAGGCAGACAGACAGACAGACAGACAAACAGTCATACGGAACTCAATATATAACCGCCGCTTCTGTAGGATTCACCTACTGGCGTAGGTAATAAACTGACACGAAAATAATAACCAACAGTTTGGAGAACAGGCAAGAAGGGGTTAAATTACTTGGCGCTTGCCACCCGGATGCAGTCGCTCACACGGGCCTGACAGCATCTGGTGCCTCGAGTCGTTAAATCCCATCCTCATCCCTGCAAAGCTTGACATGCTGGAGTACCAGCCAATTGTGACCCGTAGCTTTATACTGTTTGTCCAATCAAGTTGCCAAGGAGGCGGGCACTTGGGTTCCCCGCTCCCTTCGTAGCATCCTTCCAGCAGCCAGTCTTTCGTGCCAAAGAAAGAGTGTCAATAAAAAGAGAATACAAAAGAGAGGGGCAACCGGTCCTCGGAGGCCATAGGAGGAAGTGAGGGGGCTCTCACGGAAGCTGCCAGGACAGGTTACGTCGCTGTGGGACTTCTGTCCTGCAAGAAAATGGCAGCTTTTCATTGTAAACAGGCTGCGCGGGACCCGCATTGCTAAAGGGAGGAGGGGCAGACATTGAAGGAAATGTCTCCTCTCCCAATGAGAACTCAAGCATGTCATACACTTCAGGTACGTATGCACCTCTGGTCATAGCGCAACCTGAAAAAAGGTCAGCGTGCACACATTACCCTTCATAGCAGAATGTTGTATTCTCACCACCATTTCGTTTTCACTGGTCATTTTGCTTTGCATGCAGATTGATAATTAAAAGCAGACGGCAAGCAGAAAAAGGAGACAGATGATTGTATGACCCCTTTTCTGAAAAGATAAACTCGAAAAAAAGCACCAGAGCAAAGAATTTAATGCCATGCAATGCCAATTAAATGTGGATGGAACATGCGCCAAGACTTGTAGGCAGTAGGTATTAATAGAGCTTATGGTGTGGGAGGAAGCCTGTCAGTTTGGCATTTGAGGTTGCTTTAAAAAGCACATTTCCTCCACAGTTACAGTTTGGGCGTTGCGTATTCTCAAGATTTGCATCTGAGTTTCATACTGATGCTTCCACCCGTGTGCCTTTTGCTGCCCACATCCTGAGCTCGACACCTACCAACCACATCCTCGTTGGCACTACAGTATACTGTACTTTCTACATGTGTCGACATCAAGGTCATACTGTTTTTTTGTTTTGTTTTTTTTACTCAAACATTTATCACTTTGTTCAACGTTTTGTTTACTCCTGCTTGGGTCTCGGTCTCATACCGACTGGTAAGGACTCGTAGTATAGAAATTGATTTGCACATTGACAACCAGTCCAATTGATTTCTATGGCAATTAAAGTGTTTGTTGTGTTGCAACTTGTCTTCAAGATCACAAGACCAAGGCTTCTTCAGTTTTTGCGTGAAGACAACTACATCAGCAATGAGACAACGCACACAATATAAATACATTTTTACAACGTCCAGTTGAAACAGCTGACCATGGCCCTGTCTGATACCAAAACAATGTCAACTTTACTATCCCCAAACACCACCGCTGTTCCGCTGCTGACCTCTTCGAGCACAATAAGGGACAATGTCACAACCAGGACGACACTCATGACTGTTACCGTCCCGGCCAACGAGAGCAACATCTACAATACCACCGCATTCTCAGAGGTGGTGATGGAGGGCTCGGGGATGGGAATGGTGCTCGTGCCCTTTGGCATAATCACTGTCCTCGGCTTGGCGCTCACTTTAGTAAGATGTTCAATTTGTCAGGTTCAAATTCATCATAATTAGTGTTGCACCGGTACCGATACAGCACTAAAAGGACATCGGTCTGGGGTATTACTAAAAAATATAATGTGCCTGGATCTAGTTTCCAACTGCCGGTCGCTCTACCCAAGATGGCTGCCAGCTATGCATGCTGCTGTAAAAATAGGGGCGCATGTCACCTTTCCCAAGTTGATGATAGACGTCCAGTAATGTGGCATCCATTCATCCTTCTGCTGTGAATTTAAAAGAGTTTATCACTAATGTATGTCCAATCCACTTGAAGTGGGAGGTTGGCAGCGAGTTTATTTGCATTTGGATTCAATGTCAAACTGCCCTCAATGCCAAACAATGAATTAAGCCAACGTCTGACCAAGCCATGATAGAATTACTTTACATTTAAGTGAGTATGCCGTTACAGCCGGGTATCAGTATCTGGAGCTAAAAAGTGGTATCAGTGCAACACTTATCTTAATACAGTGTTTTGTTAGTAAGGTTCATTTGTTCAAATTTTCTTCTTCATAGATGCTGTACATTCGGAAAAGGAAGCGGTATGTTTAATACAAACGTTATGTTCCTCACAGTTTATTCCTATATCTAAAATGTTTCTTGCTGTCTTGTTAGTTTGGAGAAGCTGAGGCACCAGCTGATGCCGATGTACAACTTCGACCCTGCCGAAGAACAAGACGACCTGCTGGAACAGGAACTGCTGGACCACGGCCGGGATGGCACACTTGCCGGTCCCAATGCCAAGGTCAGCTGAGTGCATCAAAAGAGTAAATTGTCTGTAAAAGTAATTCACACATTGTGTATACAGTACAAATGTTTTGTCAAAGTCTTACACGTAGAATGCACGTTTTCTGATCGACTAAATGATAGTAGTCTTTGAAAATTACTATGTACAGTGGATAAAATAGGTATTGGAACACCCTGCTATTTTGCAAGTTCTCCCACTTAGAAATCATGGAAGAGTCTGAAGTTTTCATTGTAGGTGGATGTCCACTGTGTGAGAGAGCATCTAAAAAGAAAAATCCAGAAATCACAATGCATGAATTTCTAACAATTTATTTGTGTGATACAGCTCCAAATAAGTATTTGAACACCTGTCTATCAGATAGAATTCTTACCCCGAAAGACCTGTTAGTCTGCCTATTAAAAGTCCACCTCCAGTCCATGTATTATCCTGAATCAGATGCACTTGTTTGAGGTCGATAGCAGCACCTGTCCACCCCATACATTCAGTAAGACTCAAACGTCTAACATGGTCAAGACCAGAGTTGTCCATGGACACGAGAGACAAAATTGTTCACCTTCACTAGGCTGGAAAGTGCTACGGAGCAATTGCCAAGCATTAGGGGGGAAAACGGTCCACTGTGGGAGCAATCATTAGAAGATGGAAGACGCTAAACATGACGGTCAATCTCAATCGGAGTGGAGCCCCATGTAAAGAGGATGACTGGGGCCCTGTTTTGTGAGATTTTGGGGAACAACTTCCTTCCTTCAGTCAGAGCATTGAAGATGGGTCGTGCCTAGGTCTTCCAACATGACAATGATCCGAAGCACACAGCCAGGAAAACCAAGTACTTGCTCTGAAGAAGCATTACAAGGTTCTAGCATGGCCTAGCCGGTCTCCAGACCTAAACCCAATGGAAAACCTTTGGAGGGAGCTCGAAGTCCGTGTTTCTCATTGACAGCCCAGAAACCTGACTGATGGGTGGGCCAAGATCCCTCCCGCAATGTGTGCAAACCAGGTGAAAAACTAAAGGAAACATTCCACCTTTGTAATTGCAAACAAAAGCTACTGTACCAAATATTAACATTCTTTTTCTCAGGTTTTCAAATATTATTTGCTGCTGTATCACACAAATAAATCGTTTTTAAAAAATCATACATTGTGTTTCATGGATCTTCCTTTTTAGATTATCTCTCTCGCAGTGGACATGGACCTAAGATGAAAATTTCATACCCCTGCGTGATTTCTAAGTGGGAGAACTTGCAAAATAGCAGGGTGTTCAAATACTTATTTTCATCACTTTACATGCTTAATTTTTTGAGCTTGCATACAAATAATGCAAACTGGGGTAACGTATAATACATAAAGTAAATGCAAATATAAAAAAAAAAAAGGTTTTAAAGTGTGACTGAGGCATACAAGCGTAATATATTTGAGAAACTATGGTATACTATGCCCCTCACTGTACTGTAATTTAATTCGGCCCACCCAGTATTTATATCATCCTGTAGTATTTGTTGTACTAATTTTCCCTTTTAAATTGTTTCAACTCATTGGTATTTTTTTAATTCATTTATAATATTAAAAATACAAAATTATTAGTGCAAAATAGTCAATTGATTTTTTTATTACTAAATAATTTCAGAATATTTATTATTAAATTATTTTAAAAAATATTAAATGAGCAGTTTTCCCGGTTTCAATTAATTGGATGTCTATCGCCATCAATGGCATGCAATGAGTTAAATACTATGAAAAAGGGTTGTATGGGGTTATAGCCATTTCAATTTTTAAAATTTTGTTTTCATTAACATTGAATTAATTTATAAATGTATTTATAATTGTGGAAAATGATATTTAAAAAAAATGCAATAATGATTAATATTTAAAAATAATAGTAATTCAGTTTTTTTTAAATGACCAAAACCAGTCACTTGCTCTAGAAAGGCTCAGAGGTCTAGTGTCAACTTTTCAAAAGCTGTCCATTGTAGTGACTACTGTCCCTGAAAGGGTTAAAATAAACATTTTCATTAAATGTTTTTAAAATAAACCTTTGCAATTGTTTTATTATGATAGTTTCAAAATTTAAATAGTGCAGCAAAAACAAGAATGAAATAAAATACACAAATACAATAGGTACTTAACAATTATAAACATTATTTTTATTTAAATACTTGGGTATTATCTCAAAATAAATGAAAAGCGAATCATTTTTAATCCTTTATTGCCAAATTTATCACATTTGATACTTAGAACGTCATGATTTTGAGACTGTAATTAAGAATTTTGAAATTTCTTCCTCAAAAAAAAAAGATATGGATGCAAGTCAACACGTGCATTTGCAGGTTCCATGAGAAAAAAAAACATGATTTAATAAAGGTTATAGATATTAGAGCACTTATTACACATATTCATTTTGATTTTTCTTTTTTACAAATTTGAAAAAAAAGGTTCCAATAAGACCTTTTTTTCCTCAAATTTTGGGATTCTCTGACAATTGCTTCATGTTGCAGGCGTTTTAGGATTAAGTGTATTTGTACTTTTTACTGTGTCAAAAGGGCTTCTATGTATACAAAGCACATGGTAGTCAAGACACATCAATGCACAGTAGCATTGTTTTTTTATCATTAGGGTATTTTTTCTCTGCTTGAAACATTGCTCAACACATCGTTTCCTATGGTTTACACGGTTGACTTGGCATGTTTTTTTATTCCTTTAAAGTTTTGACAATGGCATGATGGTAAAAGGCAAGCATGGTAAGCTATTGTGTGTCATTCCTTTAGTACCTGCTATCTAAACCCTCCAAAATCATTCTTCATCATTTGCATTTTTTCTATTAAGAGACCATAGATTGTATCATCCTAATCATCACACATTTTTTACCTTCTTCTGTATACATCACATCAATCCTTTTCCTCATACCTCCGTGTGATATTGTAGTTTCACATGATATTCAGATGGACCACGATGAACTGCATTTAAAAAAAAAATCCACAAGCTAATGTCATAATATACACTATTATATTTTGCACTTATATTAAACTTGGCACAGTTTTAAGGATTTAAGGTTTCATAACAGACAAAATATGCTTTTTGGTTTGATCCACATGATTAAATGTGGCAAGTTCAAAACAGGTATGTAAATACAAAAATTCATGTGCTTTATTTAGGGAATTCCCCTATACGATCACGTGATCGAAAATTGGGCCTGATCACATAATTTTCAGAGGAAGGGAATCGGGTGTAAAAGCTGGCAGTGATTGTTCAATCGCCATCAATGGCAGTGAAACGTGTTCACTCAATGCCAGCCTTCCCAGTTGAAATGGATTTGATGTCTAGTTAAGGGCTACAAAAACAATAATCCAGAGGTATTTTACCCCAAAAAATGGCAACTAAGATAGGTGAACAGCTTAATTTATTTAAATATCAGTTTATCTATATAAAACAAAATATTTTACCGTAATTTGTAACCTTATTTTGCTCTGCACAATTAATTTGAAAAAAAAAAAAAAAAAAAACTTCCCTCGCAGCTCCAATCAAACAGACTCGCTTGAAAAATATTGACTTGGAACATACCTAGCTTCATTATTATAGTATTACAACTTTTTACTTAATTTTCTTTGGCAGCGATTAGAGGGATATTCCTAGGGAAAATTCTCCCCCGGAATCGTAATGTTTTAGAATCTCTGCTCAAATTAATGTGAGTCACTTGAAGATCTAAATGAAAGTAACAAGTAATTTGGATTTGAGCCTACATATGATGTTTTGAAATTATGGATTATCTCTCGCAGACTCTACGAACCTCGCAGGGGACCACCCAGAGACCCAGTCGCCTGGTCTTCACAGATGTAGCCAAAGCTCTCAATGCTTAACGGAAGCTCTTCCATTTGTGTTTCACTTTCTGGATTCCTTTTCAATAACGGAAGGTCACTCAAGAGGGCAAATTAATTGGGAAGAAAGAAAGAAATGCGTTTGGTGACAAAATTATGCTTTATCGCTATGGATTTGAAATGGTTTCGTCTGCATGCGAAGCATCACTTTCACGAACTTAAATCACTCGGCGCACACATGCGGTCACTTTGTGTAACTGTTGTTTCATTATTTCCGTTCTTTTATTGTAATATTGTGTGTAACACTGGCTGTTATCATTCAACTTTAAAGGAACCCTTTTGTGTCTTCCTCGCTGACTATTTGGGGAATTGTTACTTTACTATACATTAAAACTGTTCCAACTCCTTTTAAAAGTTCTCAGTGTTGTGTCACTTTGTTGATGTACAAATACAGAAAAATAACAAATACAGACAAATAACATGTTTCGGACTCATGAAATATAGTAAAATGGCTTTAATGAAGCAGGGCGAAGTTGTGCCAAAGCAAAAATGGTAACAAAAGGCATAAGAAAGACGTGACGAGTTGCCGTACAAAAATTTAAAATTTTGACGGAGCAAACACTTTTCCATCAATAGGCCTACAATACACAGTTTCGGTTCAAAATGGGTAAAAATACACACAGATGCATTTTTATAATAAAGGTAGACAAAATTACAAATAAAAAAAAAACACTCATATAACCAAAAACGGATTTTTTGGGGGGAAAGTATTACCGACCTCAATTGACTCTGTGAATCTGCAACGATTCAACTATCTGTTAGCTTTTAGCTGTCATTAGACTAGGAATGGTAAGAGCTAACATTAGCGGTTGTGGCTAAATTTTAATTTGGGTCAAATTCTTACCCAAAAAATATGTTTTTTATGAAAAAGTTTGCCAACCCAAAATTACTATAAAGACAGTGAAACAGCACATTCTACTGTATTTCGCGCTTAGATAAGATTAACAGCTAACGGTATCAGCGTTGCTAAAATTCTGTTTACATTGTAAATAACTCAAATGAGTCACTGAGGTTTGGTGTGGTTTTAATCTGCATTTTTCGAGAGGAACAGAAGAAGTAAAATTTCGTTCTCCTAAAAAATGTTTATTTGCTCAACCTTCTTTGTGGTTTTTAATAGGAATTTAGGATTACATACTTGACATAAAAAAGGAAAAATAAGTGTGAAAACCGTTTGAAAAACTTATAGAAGTTTGACAGTCAGCCTTTTAATTACAGTGGGGCAAATAAGTATTTATTCAGCCACCAATTGTGCAAATTCTCCTGCTTGAAAAGATTACAGATGCCTGTAATTGTCAACATAGGTAAACTTCAACCATGAGAGAAAGAATGTGGGGAAAAAAAAACAAACAGAAAATCACATTTTTGGATTTTTAAAGAATTTATTTCCAAATTAGAGTGGAAAATAAGTATTTGGTCACCTACAAACAAGCAAGATTTCTGGCTGTCAAAGAGGTCTAACTTCTTCTAACGAGGTCTAACGAGGCTCCACTCGTTACCTGTATTAATGGCACTTGTTTTAACTCATTATCGGTATAAAAGACACCTGTCCACAAACTCAGTCAGTCACACTCCAAACTCCACTATGGCCAAGACCAAAGACCTGTCGAAGGACACCAGAGACAAAAGACATACAAGACCACTGATAATCTCCCTCAATCTGGGGCTCCATGCAAGATCTCACCCCGTGGCGTCAAACAGATAACAAGAACGGTGAGCAAAAATCCCCGAACCACACGGGGGGACCTAGTGAATGACCTACAGAGAGCTGGGACCACAGTAACAAAGGCTACTATCAGTAACAAAATGCGCCGCCAGGGACTCAAATCCTGCATTGCCAGACATGTCCCCCTGCTGAAGAAAGTGCACGTCCAGGCCCGTCTGCGGTTCGCTAGAGAGCATTTGGATGATCCAGAAGAGGACTGGGAGAATGTGTTATGGTCAGATGAAACCAAAATAGAACTTTTTGGTAGAAACACAGGTTCTCGTGTTTGGAGGAAAAAGAATACTGAATTGCATCCGAAGAACACCATACCCACTGTGAAGCATGGGGGTTGAAACATCATGCTTTGGGGCTGTTTTTCTGCAAAGGGACCAGGACGACTGATCTGTGTAAAGGAAAGAATGACTGGGGCCATGTGAGAGATTTTGAGTGAAAATCTCCTTCCATCAGTGAGGGCATTGAAGATGAGACGTGGCTGGGTCTTTCAGCATGACAATGATCCCAAACACACAGCCAGGGCAACAAAGGAGTGGCTTTGTAAGAAGCATTTCAAGGTCCTGGAGTGGCCTAGCCATTCTCCAGATCTCAACCCCATAGAAAATCTGTGGAGGGAGTTGTAAGTCAGTGTTGCCCAACGACAGCCCCAAAACATCACTGCTTTAGAGGAGATCTGCATGGAGGAATGGGCCAAAATACCAGCAACAGTGTGTGAAAAGCTTGTGAAGAGTTACAGAAAACGTTTGGCCTCCGTTATTGCCAACAAAGGATACATAACAAAATATTGAGATGAACTTTTGGTATTGACCAAAGATTTATTTTCCACCATGATTTGCATATAAATTCTTTTAAAATCAAACAATGTGATTTTCTGTTTTTTTTCCCCCCACATTCTGTCTCTCGTGTTTGAGGTTTACCCATGTTGACAACTACAGGCCTCTCTAATATTTTCAAGTGGGAGAACTTGCACAATTAGTGGTTGACTAAATACTTATTTGCCCCACTGTATGTGTCTACTCTGCTTTGAAGATGATTTATTAGCTGCTTAAAAAAAATCAAAAGTGGTTCATATCCATGTCCATCTCATGAATTGTCAGCCATAAAACTGTAAAAATCAAAGCAATTTTATTAGGTTTTGTATTTGCTGCATTTTCAATGAACAATGTCACATTTCAATTTCAACAAATCCATTTTTATGAGGTATCTGTGGTTTCTGTGAGGTCTTTCAATCAATACTAAGAGAAAATGCTCAACAACACAGAAAAACAATTTACTTGTGAGACCAAGAAACAAGTACCTGAGGTTTCATGGTGATGGTAAAAAAGCAATGGGCATTAAGTCCTGAGTGTCGCAACACTTGTTGCTTTATGTATACAGTGTATGAAATGTCTTATCTTCACTAATAAACAATTTAGTGCCATTTTCATTGGATTTAACTAGCATTTTTAGAGGGATGTTGCATTTTTTCTCCCAATCACGCCAACAGAGTGTTCTTCAGGCCAAACCTCGAGGTAGGGGTGACTGTCGACACGTCATTTTCTTGCCGATTTTCGCTTTACTGGCCTTGATCCTGGGATGAAGAGGGCTCTTCTTCCTCCGAGGGCACCTGGGGAAAGCAACTGTCAGTCATGTGACTCAATTGCCGAACGGTGAATCAATTCGAGACAATGCGCGAATGACTTAGTAGTTTCGTCGAGAGTCAGTTATGTCAGGAAACCGAGGCAGCCGGATGAAAATGAGGCTGAGCTTGGTCCATTGAGTCATTCTTCCCCTTTTCGCGCGTGAGGCTGAAAAAAAAAGGTCGTCTATCTCAACGGTTTCACTTCTTTAAGCGTCTTTGCGGATGTCTTGGATCAGACAGTGGACTCGTTGGTTTTGGTTGCGCAATTTGTCTCATTCACAAAATGAACAAGGAGAGTTTTCTCTGACTGACAACAGTACAGTACATAATCAAACTGACTTGTTTTTCAGGAGGGGTTTTAATCTGATCGGCGGTTATCATGTCTGCCTCACATTCGAGAAGTTCTGTTTTAATCTCGATTAGGGATAGTCTCGTACAGTCTTTACTGCCTATTTTTCTCAAGCATCCTCACCTTTTGCTCTTCACTTCCTTTTTCAACCATCTGCAGCTGAAGGGAGAATCAGACAAATGAAGTGTTGGCATACAAAGACTGATAGAAATCAGCTTATCATTTCTGTGCATACCCATTTCCTCGGTCGCCCTCGTGGCCGTCTTTCTCCTGCGGGTGGTTCGATTTTCTTCGAAAGAGAAAACAAATGGTAAATGAAGCTGTCACTTGAAGAAAATTGATTGGGAAGTATAAAGAACGACACCCCAGATGGGACTCGAACCCACAATCCCTGGCTTAGGAGGCCAGTGCCTTATCCATTAGGCCACTGGGGCCTGAAACAGTCCATTTTTACGCCTATTATGATGTGTTATATCATATTGCGCAACGATACGACATCATAAAGCATTTTGTCATTCACCAGAACAGCCGGTCTACCTGGGCGAGGGAAGAAGAGAAAGGACAGACGTTGATGAAAATACCTTTTTTTATCTCTGCAAATGTTTTTGCACAGCTCGCGCCAACGTGACGAGAGGCATCAAGGTCGTCAGAGCAGACTACTGTACAAGGAGAAGATTATCCAGTACTTGCTACAACAAAACCACCGACAGGCAGTGCATCCAGTCCCTCACTGATAACAAGGGCTGTGCTGCAACATCTGGGGACTGAGACGCAGAACTAGCTGAGAAGCTAAAGTTTTTTTGCCTGCTTTGTGTCCTAAGATCAGGTCTCTCCCCCACCACTCCGACCCATGCCAACCTTTTATGCCACTGCACTCACCGTGGAGGTAAAAGACGTGAGACGTGTGCTCCGTGCTGTCAACCCTAGGAAGGCCACAAAACTAAATGGAGCCCCTGGAAGAGTATTCAAGGCATCCGCTGATCAACTGGCACCAGTCTTCACTGACATCTGACTTCACTGACACCTAAAATTGGCGAACATCATGCCAGTCCCCCAAAAAAACCTAAATGACTTTTGTTCAGTAGCCTTCTGTCCAGTCAAAAAGTGCTTTGTAAAACTGGTACTGAGACACATCAAAGCCTGTCCCTCCCCAACCCTTGATCCATATCAGATTGCATACCGGGCAAACAGATCCGCAGAAGACGCAATAAACACCGCCCTCGACGCTGCATTGAGCCATCTTGAGAAGGGGGGGAGCTATGTCAGAATGCTTTCCATTGATTACCGCTCATGTACATCAACTGCGAAAACGTGGAGCAGGTGTAATCCTTCAAAATCCTTGGGGTCCACACCTCTGCAGGTCTCTCCTGGGCAACGAACACGACCGCACCGGGTAAGAAGGTGCAGCAAGGACTACACGTCCTGAGTGAGCTCAGGAAGGAGCAACTCAACACCAACCTGCTGGTGACCTTCTACTGGTCAGCCATTGAGAGCCTCCTGGCCTATGCTGTGTTAGTGTGGCACTCAAGCTGCACAGAAGCAGACAGTACAGTCTACAGAGGGTGTTAGAAACAGCACAAAAGGTAATCGGTTGCTCCCTTCCACCTTTGTCCACCATCTAAAACACTCGGTGTTAGGGATGGGAATCGAAATCCGATTCCAATTCCGAACCGGTTCCTAGTGTTTCAAGGCAGCGACATCACAATGGAAAAGCCTTAACGATCCCTTTAACGATTCCTAAAGACCCGTATTGCATCGTCACGTGTCGTGACGTGTCTTGTTGTCCAGACGCATCAAACTAGCATGGCGCCAAGAACCACTCGCTCCAAAGTTTGGCTACACTTCACTAAGGCAGCGGGTGAGAATGGAAGGTTACGATGATTTAGCACGAGCATTGCAGCCATAAACATAACAATGACAGCGCATAGGTTCAAACACTCGAAAGTATGTCTTCACTTCATGAGGAAAATTACAACAAAGCGACTTGCAGTCATTGCAAGGTGGCGATAACTGCATCGGGAGGGAATACGACTGTACTGTCCTCACCGAGACGCAAAGGCTCAGTCCTGGCTATACAGCGAGCTAACTCTCAAATGACGATGAAGAAGACGTTGGTATAATATGCTGACTTTATTCACCCGTCGTTATGATACCATCACTTAAAGAGTGAAACTAAAAATAGAAATGAAACAAATCAATTTCGTCCCCAATAACAAACAGGTTCGCATCAACGTAAATCAGCGATGATTAGCTGCTAATACAGTAACAACACAAACGGTTGGCATGCGTTCGCTAGCATTAGCACATCGTCAAACCACTAAACAACTGGATTTAAGTGTCTGATTGCGAGTGGAAACACACAACAACAACACAAAAGATGATACATACAGGCGTTGCCTCTGCAGTGTTTCCCTCTCTCACTAACTCGCTCACTCGCTTGGATGCTTTGTAGCTGCACTTCTTCGCGTGTAAGCGCGCTCTTCTTCACGTGAGCGCGTTCTTTTTCGCGCGAGGACGCGCAAGGGCGCCCCCACTTGAGCAGGAAAGCACACTAAAAACTAAAAGGCATGCATTTCAATGCAATGGTAAATAATACACTTTAACACATATTGCCAAAGGAAGAACAACGACCTATATGCCAATATATACCATTTAAAAAAAAATTCTATTAAGAAAAATGTTTCAGTAAAATGTTACACATTCTTGTGTATTTTCCACTTATTTCCACAGTTAACATTGAGACCTCGGGCCTCTTTTGACCTCGTTTTGAGTTTGTAAGGTTGTGACTTCTGATTAAACAAACTCGCTGCCAATCAAAACGTTTGTTCTTCTTTTTCCCCAAATTAGAATCGATAAGAGAATCGATAAAGAATCGAATCGTTAAGCAATATCGATAATGGAATCGAAATCGTAAAAATCGTACCAATTCCCATCCCTGCTTGGTGTTGAGGAAGTAAATTGTCATGTATAGGAAAAGCGGTATGGAAAATGAATGAATGAATGATATGTCATATAGTTGTTATATTACCACGAGATCACCACTTGCTTGTTATACCCCTTTCCCACTGGCCAAAAAACCCATGTCAACCCACTAACAATCGGCTTTTGGTGGCAGTGGGAAAGGTGCACCGACCCGCCTCGACCTGTGTCAATCCACCCGCCAAACGACCCGCGTTAAAATCACCTCGGCTCTGATCGTCATGCAGTGTAAAAGCAAACCCCGGGTCAACAGTCAACACCCTAATCTACGTGGTGACGTAGGCTCTTACGTGATGCGTCATTACAACGTGCCAGTCGCCTCCCATTTAACTCGCCTCACAACTGTAGTTACGTCGAGGCTTACAACAAAGCTAGTAGAAGAAGGAGAATTCATGTCGCCTACGTTACCTCAGCACAAGCAGAGTGTTGATCCTTTGCTGCATTTCCAACATTTTGAGGGCAGTAAAAAGCATGAAAACAGAGAACACAAACGGAAAGGAGGCTTCCATGTTGCTCTGCGTTGTTTACTTCCTTGAACTGAATGAATTCGGTCACACTTGTCGACGCGCATTTTAGCGTGGTGACGTCACGTAACCTTACGCAAGGCTGAGAAGGGGTGGGGGTTAGACGGGTGAAAAAAATAATAATAAGACACGGATTTTTTTTTGTCAATGGGAAAGCTGCCAAATGCCAATTGCTAGTGGGTTGCATCGGCTTGGAAAAAACGTGAGTTGACCCACTAGTTTCAGTGGGAAAGGGGCATTAGTCACTTATTCATTCATTCATTCCCAATCTCTGTAAACTGTAAATAGCTGTAAACTGTAAAAAAAAATTACCCATATTGTACTATTGTTCTGTTCGGTGCGAAGCTTTAAATCTCGTACTCTGTACTATGATAGTCAAGGGTTTCTATTGTATTGTATTGTGTTGTATTCTAGTTTTGCAAGAAAAAAAAGTTTTGTGTTGTTCTGCCATACATCAATTTAGACTGATACATCGATTGGTTAGGCAACGATCCATTCAAATCGATCGAAAAGCAAACCATAAATCAACACGGTCATTGATATTGAAATGAACTGTTTTAATTCAAATGTGTAATATGTTTCAGAAACAAAATGTCAATCAAACAAAAGCCCTAGAATCAAGACAGAATCATTGCAGAATTTGTAATATTGGCAAGGATCATATTGTTGTCCTAAAAATTGACATCATGTCAAATTACTGTGAAATGAGTGACTTCACAATATGTTTAGTTTCATCCCTAATGTTTTACATTATCAGGTGGCAATCATAAAGCTTTGTAAAAAAATTTTTTTTTAATGTTTATGAATTTATTTTTCTTCCATGTTCTCACTGTACTGCAAAACAAACCTAACCTTAAGTGTCGTTTTAGGGCCTTTATTCTTGCTGCCTTTGGGTCTTCCCCTTGGTCGCTTTGGAGTCTGTGGTCCCACAGCTTCCTGCACAGACACGTTGACATCTTAAATTTAACTTAAAAGCTATTTTGGGAAAATCAAATGAACTCTATGCTGTCCTACTAGCTGCTGCTTGCGTGGGCGACCTCGACCCCTGTGCTGCTGAGGCTCGGCAGCTGGCTGGGGGGTGCTAGCCCGGGGAGAAGACGGTTCTTTGGGCCCACTACTACTCATGTTTGGAGCGTGGGCATCAAGACTGGGGGGTTTTCTGGAAACAAGTATGAAGAAAAACAGGTGCAAAATGACTAAAAGTGAGCACCCTGAATTCTACATGTCCAATATATTTGAACTGGGAGGTATGGCAGTGAGCGATGTTTAAGTTTTATTACAATGACAATCAGACAGGGACTAATATTGCTAACTCATTCACTGCCAGTCCAGGTAGAGTATGTGTTGTGGTAGCTAGTAGAAGAGAGAAATGGATATTGAAAACGCCTATTGACGGCAATAGACACACAATCCATTCCAACTGCGAGGGAATGGAAGTGATCATTCGTTAAAATGGATAGGACGTCTATTGTCGTCAATGGCAGCCAAAGAGTTATGCTCAGTGAGGACACAAAAGATTTAAAAAATACACAAGGGTAGGGCCACACTTATTTTAATGTACACTGCTGGCCAAAAGTATTGGCACCCCTGCAATTCTGTCAGATAATGCTCAATTTCTCCCAGAAAATGTTTGCAATTACAAATGCTTTAGTAGTAATATTTTCATTTATTTTGCTTGCAATGAAAAAACACAAACGAGAATGAAAAAAAATTAAATCATTATCATTTTACACAAAACTCCAAAAATGGGCCAGACAAAAGTATTGGCACCCTCAGCCTAATACTTGGTAGCACAATCTTTAGACAAAATAACTGCAAAAAAAAAAAAACGCTTCTGGTATCCATCATTGAGTTTCTTACAATACTCTGCTGGAATTTTACACCATTCTTCTTTGGCAACTGCTCCAGGTCTCTGAGATTTGAAGGATGCCTTATAGATCTCTTCACAGGTGTTGTATGGGATTATGGTCTGGACTCATTGCTGGCTACTTTAGAAGTCTCCAGTGCTTTCTCCCAAACCATTTTCTAGTGCTTTTTGAAGTGTGTTTTGGGTCATGGTCCTTCTGGAAGACCCATGATCTCTGAGGGAGACCCAGGTGTCTCACACTGGGCCCTACATTATGCTGCAAAATTTGTTGGTAGTCTTCAGACTTCATAATGCCATGCAGACGGCCAAACAGTCCAGTGACAGAGGCAGCAAAGCAACCACAAACCCCAAAACATCAGGGAACCTCACCATGTTGGACTGTGAGGACCGTGTTCTTTTCTTTGAAGACCTCATTTTTCCCCCTGTAAACTCTTATGTTGATGCCTTTTCCCAAAAAGCTCTACTTTTGTCTCATCTGACAAGAGAACATTCTTCCAAAACGTTTTTGGCTTTCTCAGGTAAGTTTTGGCAAACTCCAGCACGGCTTTTTATGTCTCTGGGTCAGAAGTGGGGTCTTCCTGGGTATCCTACCATAGAGTCCCTTTTCATGCCGACGGATAGTACGGCTTGACACTGTTGTACCCTCAGACTGCAGGACAGCTTCAACTTGTTTGGATGTTAGTCGAGGTTCTTTATCCACGATCCGCACAATTTTTTGTTGAAATCTCTCGTCAATTTTTCTTTTCCATCCACATCTTTAGCCTTTAACCATAGTGCCATGGGCTTTACACTTATTGATGACACTGCGCACGGTACACACATGAATATTCAGGTCTTTGGAGATGGACTTGTAGCCTTGAGATTGCCCATTCTTCCTCACAATTTTGCCTCTTAAGTCCTCAGACAGTTCCTTGGTCTTCTTTCTTTTCACCATGCTTAATGTGGTACACACAAGGACACAGGACAGAGGTTGAGTCAACTTTAATCAATTTTAACTGGCTGCAAGTGTGATTTAGTTATTGCCACCACCAGTTATGTGCCACAGGTAAGTAACAGGTGCTGTTAATTACACAAATTAGAGAAGCATCTCATGATTTTTCAAAGGATGCCAATACTTTTGTCCGGCCCATTTTTGGAGTTTTGTGTAAAATGATAATGATTAAAAAATTTTTTTTTTTTTAATTTTCTTTTGCGTTTTTTCATTGCAAGCAAAATAAATGAAGATGTTACTACCAAAGCATTTGTAATTGCAATCATTTTCTGGGATTAATTGAGCATTATCTGACAGAATTGCAGGGGTGCCAATACTTTTGGCCAGTAGTGTATGTATTTATTCTTATTATTTCAATGAATTGCTATTTGTTTTAATGTATTCTATTTTTTTAAATTAATTACATATCTAATTAGAATATATATAATTCTTTTTCCACACATGGCTTTTTTCCCATTTGCGGTTTTCAAAATTGTTCTTTGTTAATGATTACATATTTGATCTTTTTTTTTTTTTTTTTTTTAAATGTGTCCTTCGGTGAAGACATTCATTTTTTTGAAATTATTTACATCTTTTTTTATTGCCCATCACAAAATACATGCGGACAACACTACGACTACAATGACAAAGAGGGCCACAATATCCTGTACCGTGGGCAGTAATTGGCCCCCGGCCTGACAAGTTTTACACCCGTGTCATATAATAATGTAATAAAAACATTTTGTTTTTACATAAAGAAATAATTCATGCATGAAAGGGTTACACACGGAACACATAAAAAATGAATTTAAGACAAAACAAAAGAATGTACTACTCGCACAAACACAGCGTGTCCGAATCGGACCTGACACAACATGCGCTGAAATGACACCAAAACAGAAAACCATGTTTCACATAATGAGTTTACGTCGCAAAACTTTGCATGTTATGCCATTTTGGTTGGGCACACATAACTCGAACAAGCGTGCTCGACCACGAATTGCACATGCATGGCTGCCCAATACGGGACTGAATGTACTTTTTTGGCTCATGCGTAATGGTGGTATAGAGTACTTACTATACATCCTATACAAAAGCACGTGCACATCCTTTCTCAACTGGGTTCCCATCACTAGGAAATCCAATAAAACTGCACTCGAGTGTGCAGGCAGGTGGTGTTTTAAACTTACCTCAAGTGTCTTTGCAGCTTCACCTGTTGGATGCTGGCACCACGCCGACAGAAAACTTGTGTCGCTTTCTCCAACTTTGAGCAATGTTGTGTGATGCCCGCTCAGTCAAAATACACTTACACGTCCTGACACGACTAGAATCCGGTAACAGTGTTATACAGGAGTGGGAAGGCGTGTACTGTAAGCCCTGTAGCCTCTCTTATGGCATTGCATACTTTCTCAATTAAAGCATGTTAGAGCCTACCGGAGGTGCGGCCAAAAATAACCACGCCCCCACATGGCTTTGTGACCACCAATAGACCCTACTCACCTACGTCACAAAATGGACGTGTCGCTGTTTCCTGCCACCATATTGTCCGTATTTTTTAGACTTATTCTCATTGTTTTCAATTAGTCGTGCAAGTTATAGAGCAATTCATGGAAGCCCCGGTGTTATCTGACGCTGTAAACTCATTGGATGCGTTGCATAAAAGGCGGTATGTGGAAAAGCTTCAGTTTATCCATTCGCCAGATCCATATTTGATGCCTAAATCGATGTTTTTCGACCCGCTGTCTTCGCCGTCTTTGCCTGACATCTGCTAGCTACCCTGATATTTACAACTATCTTGTCCACACAAAATCAGCCTATTCTCACGAAAGTTTGAAAAACTTTAAGAGCTTGGAGGCTTATAAATACTTTGTTGCTGGTTGGGTGAAACAGGTCCTCGTCCACGAAAATTCGGCAGGAATCTATCTTGTGCTCGGGAAGGTGAGTTACGAAATTTTCAATTCAAAATCTTTTGTTCTTACTAACATCCACTGTCAAGTCTAATGTATTTCACGTCATTTTGACCTCAATAATGAAATTGTTAATTAATTGTATGACAACTGTCTGATTATCCCCTTATAATTATATATTTTCAGGTAGTTCATTCACAACGTCTGAGTGTATGTTGTCGGCGATTAGCCTAGCAATGATCTTAATTGTGGTTGTCAGCCCAAAACCCTCTAAATATATATTAAATGCATCTTACCAGATATAAAATGACTACTACATAATCTGTGGTAGTCGTTTGGAGCCCAGTTTTCTCGTCGAATTGCAGCAGTCAATCTCAGTCTCCTCTCCAGGTCTCTCGGAATACGGTAAAACTTCAAGTCTCTCCTTCTATCTTCTCTGTTTTTGCAACCGACCGCCACACACGACTTCACCATTTTGATTATTAATGTTAACGAGCAGAAAAACACGCCATAATAGGAGGAATTTACGAAGCGCTAATGCATTAACATGACGAGTATACGGACAACATGGCGCGGGGGCGTGGCTGTGACGTCACGTGAGTAGGGTCTATAGATGGGGTCTCATACAGGGGCTGTTTGAGTGGGCCATAAATGTATGTACTGTGTGTAGTCCATTAAAAAAATATTTTGAAAAAGTAAAAGTAATCCAGTTTTCTTAATCATTATGAATAATGGTTAGGAACATGAACGGTAGTCAGAACAATAAGAAGTATGTTAAACCGCTCCCTTTCTCATCTTTCCGCTATTTTATATATACAATGTATAAATAAAGTGAGTAGACCCCTCGCATTTCTGCAGATATTTAAGTATATCTTTTCATGGGATAAAACTGACAAAATGACACTTTGACACAATGAAAAGTAGTCTGTGTGCAGCATATATAATACAGTTAATTTATTTTCCCCTCAAAATAACTCAAAATATAGCCATTAATATCATAAACCCTGGCAACAAAAGTGAGTATGCCCCTTAGAAACTACGTACATCCCTAAATGTCCAAAATGAGTACTGCTTGTCAGTTTCCCTCCAAAATGTCAGGTGACTCGTTACAGGAGTGCTGTCAGCATTGCTGCAGAGATTGAAGAGATGGGGGCATCAGCCTGTTAGTGCTCAGACCATATGCCGCACTCTACATCAAATTGGTGTGCGTCACCCCAGGAGGAAGCCTTTTCTGAAGACGCTACCCAAGAAAGCCCGCAAACAGTTGGCTGAAGACATGTCAACAAAGCACATGGATTACTGGAACCATGTCCTATGGTCTGCCGAGATGGGCGGGATTTCTCTCGAGCAGCCCTCCTGTAACGAGTCACATGACATTTTGGAGGGAAAATGACAAGCAGTACTCAATTTGGACATTTAGGGATATACGTACGTAGTTTCTAAATGGTGTACTCACCTTTGTTGCCAGGGGATTAGATATAAACGGCTACATTTTGAGTTATTTTGTAAGGAAAATAAATTAACTCTATTATATAAGCTTTACACAGACTAATTTTCATTGTGTCAAAGTGTCATTTTGTCAGTGTTGTCCCATGAAAAGATATACATAAATATCTGCAGAAATGCGAGAGGTGTACTCACTTTTGTGATACACTGTATTGCCTCATTGTATGGCATTGCAATTTGTTCTTTCTATAGATATTAAGGTTGCAACTAATGATTATTATTTTTTTATAATCGATTAGGCAAATGGTTAATTAAATGATTAATCGATTAATCGTCTAAATATCACTTTTTTCAATTACCTTCGCAATTTAAATTGAAGTTGTTTTAGGCGTGCTGCAAGTAACAATGAAGACAAAATTGATGACTATTTAATTAAAAAATTATTATTTTATTACAGTTTCCTGACCTAACTGTAGTCTACCACTGTACATAAAACTTGTTAGTTTTTAATAAAACTTTTATAAAACATTTTTTTAAAAATCGAATAAGGAGGAGGTTGACTGTAGTGAATCAGTTTTCTTTATCAAACAATTGTTCATAAATACAATCCAAATCCAATTTCAAAGCACACTGTCTTGTTTGACAATTTACTGTTTGAATGGGAGTTTGTGTTGAAAGGAGACTCTAAGCTGTTATATGAATAGGTTTATGTATGTGGTTCCTGTATAAAATGAAATTAGACAACTTAACTATCTAACACTCGAGTGCTTATCATGATACAAACGGACACTTAAGACACTGATTTGCTGATTAGCACAATTGGCTTCATTTACTCACCTCAGACGGAGCCACACTGGATCTAACACAAAAGACAATCTACTTCTCGAGACTTCGTAATATTATATATTCAGCAACCCAACCTGAGTGTAGCAGTGAACTCTCTCACTCTTGCTGTAATCACTGGTGTGCGAGCGCAACTAATTTTTAAAATCGATTTTAATTGATTAGTTGTTGCAGCCTTAATTTATACAGTATATATATGTAGTATAGTTAAAGCTGCAGTCTATTTGTATTCCGACAAAAAAAAAAACAAGATCAAGAAAAAAAAATTTCAGGTAACTTGCACACATCAGGGTTGGAATTACCTTTTGCATAACATTTCGCCCTCAGGTTTTTCCGTCACATGCGCTACGTGACACAACCCACATGTGGGAATGGCGTACCGCAAGCAACACGTCACTTTTCCTCATTAATGTTCATGACGTTAGCAGTTGTGGCTAGGCGGGTCAACTTCCCGTTTGTCCCCAATAGTAATTGAATGGAAATAGTGTACGAACAAAATGTTCACTTAGCTACTGTAAACCTACCAATTCTGTCCGCAAATGATGTCCGTGGTACCAAATTCACCGGCAAAGATGTGGAAGAACCTACAAATGTTCAGTTAAAGAGATGGCTTGAGTGTCGAGGGCTGAAAAAGACGTGAAAAAGAGCCAAGCCGAACTCATCCAGTGTTAGGTTTTTTTATCGACACCCTTTTCTTGTGTGCATTGTCTTACGCCACTGACAATGACATTCTCCTATTTCAAAAATCTATCCTTTAGCACACTATGCCCTGTCTTTCTTATATATTATATCCTCTGGTTGTCTTACGTCTCTGTCCGTTCTTGGGAGCAATTTACGTTGCTATTTTTGCGTAGCGATTGCAAATAATACTCGGTGACAGCCAACGAACACTTTTAATTGTTTCATTGTTCATTGTTTCAATAACAAATCTTAATTCTATAATTTACACTATATTTACACTTCCCCCTTACTAACGGTGTTTTTTCACAACAGAAAAGGTAACAGTGGCAGTCAGATACCATTTTAATTTTTTTGAGGTCATTTATTGTCAGACAGTAGCAGCACAGCAAAACACGCTAAAATAAGTAAAAATATCAAAATGGCTTACCTCTTCGTCCTCTGAAGTACCATGGCCCCCAACAAAATGTTTACTGCATATGAAATGTGAATGGCTTCACCTTGCTGGCGTTAAACTAGTCTTTTGGACGTCCGCGCAAGTTGATCCATTCCTCACATTTTCTCCTCCGAGTTTTTGGTTTCGTGAACCATATGAAGAAAACATCCTTCATATGTCGTAATGTCTAGAGTCGTTTCTACAAGTACCATAGCAGTAGTGTTTGATCGGCATGTTCTTTTTTGAACGATTACCGGAGAAAATAAGCAAAAATAACATTGTTTGTATGCGAGGGTGTGTCGAAAATGTCCAACTTCCGACATCACTGTCTAAAAATAGCATTCGTGCGGTACGTTATTGAACCTAGGCCTCCGCAAAGGCAACAGGGTGCTCTGACCACTGTGCAACCACCCATATCCTGCTATTTTCAACAAAGAAAATATCCTAAAATAGGATGTGTTAGAAAGACATCTGCCCTGGTGTCACTTTTTTCTTTTTTTTTTACGTTTCAATTAAGTGACTGTCACTAATTCACTTTGATTAACTTCTTGATGAACATAGCTAAAAAACTGTCAATAGACAATGCTATGTTAGCTTGGTCTGTAAGTTACTACCTAAATTAATATTAAAACACTGTAGTAAGTTACTACCATGTTAATAACCTGTGATGTTATGGGTCAAATTGACTCATTTTGGATACAGTATGTGCCTGACAAATGAATGGAAAAGCCACCCTCAACTCAACTGTGAAATAAGATCGGTGCAGAATGACATGTTATAGAGAAATTATTTAGTTTGGTTTGTTTAAGTGTTTGTCCCTGAAAAACAAACATAACTTGAGGGTTAACTTAGACCTCAAGCGAGGGTCCGCAAACATGGTTTCACAGGTCGCCACTGACCACTGGGCTACAAGGTTGAGACGCCTGTTCTATTGTTTGGAAAGTTTTAAACATAATTTGTTTATGGCTGTAGTGCACAAAGCCAGGTCCGTAATGGATCATTTCAGTACAAACAACACAATCATTCGCTGCCTGTCCCTTCCAGCTAAAATGGGATAGATGTTTGCCGTTAATTGGCGTTTATAACCCTTTCATGCATGTTTTATTTAACAGTGCACTTATTTAATTCATTGGCTGCCATTGACAGCACTAGGCGTCCAATCGATTTTGACTGGGAGGGGCAAATGTACGTCACCCCGCTCAGTCAAAATGGATTGGATGTACAGCGCCTTCAATGGCACTGAAAGATTAGCATTCAGTCAGTCTTCCCGGTTTAAATGAATTGGATGTCAGTCACGGTCAACGGCATCCAATGGGTTAAATTCTATGGAAAAAAGAAATCGACTTTTGAGTGCTACTCGGGGCTGTAATGCGTGTGTATTTGTTTTTATTCATTTTAATTCTATTAGGTTTTTTTTTTTAGCAACATTGCATCAAACATGTATTTAAAAGGATGAAAAATAATATAAAAATACAATAATGATAATTATTGTAATTGATAAATATATAAATAATAATTACTAATATGTATTTTTTTTAATTACTTAAAATAATCACTTGCTCTTTCAAGGGTTAAAGGTCATAAGTGTAAAAATATTTTCTAAATTACCTAAAGTAGTCATTTGCTATACAAAGCGTTAAAGATCTTAAGTGTCAACTTTTGCATAGCTGTCCACTGTAGTGACCACGGTCCATGAAAGTAATAAATACACAAATTTGGCTAACTACCACAACACATAATCTGAATACTTGACATAATGTTCTTAGACTGGCAGTAAATGAATAACACATTACAGTACACTTTTGCATATTTCTTTGGCAGCATTCATTTATTATAAAAAACGAAAACTTTGTTTTCCCAGAAGTGTGAGATTACTCAACAGCGACACTCATATATGAACAACATGAAACGAGTCAAATTGAAAGGCCACACTTATGAGTTCCTGGCAGCATCATCATTTAAAGAAGAATGGGAAAAAAATGCGTTTACATTTGACTGTCGGGTATACAAAAGAAGACAGAAAATGGAACAGTGTGTTCTGCAGGGATTCTTTTGGGGACTTCTGATCTTGAGGTTTATTTAAGCTGAATTCCGTGGGCTCATCGGCACCGCGTTGCAAAAATCCTCCTATAGAACTAGAAAGAATGTGCAGCGCTACAGTGGGGCATTAGGGACAAAGGCGTGTCTTCAGAGGTTGGGGTGGCCGCCATCAAAAGACCGACTCAAGAGGGATTTCTTTTTGGGAGAGAGATGGCAGGGGGGCATACAGTAAAAGGGACTTTGGAGCTCTGTTCAATTCAGTCAGGGGAGTTAATCTGTGCATACGATAAACCCGAGGTGGGAGTCAGCCACTTAAAGCACTGCCAAGTTTAATTTGTTCTGAGACCATGCTCGTCGCTCAAAACACTCGCATCTAAAATCATCTTGTCTAATTGAAATGA
This sequence comes from Corythoichthys intestinalis, assembly GCF_030265065.1. Classification (NCBI taxonomy): domain Eukaryota; kingdom Metazoa; phylum Chordata; class Actinopteri; order Syngnathiformes; family Syngnathidae; genus Corythoichthys; species Corythoichthys intestinalis. Next base: position 20,635,206 of record NC_080403.1, on the reverse strand, counting down.
ATGGAAATATCCTCAATCAGTTCCAGCCTTGAGAAAATTTATTTAGTATACGAGTAATTTGAGAGATTTAAACTATGTCAAGGATGTCAGTGGTAAATAAATCTTACCATTGGTGTTCTATTGGAAAAAAACAACAACATCAACATCAAATCAAACATTCTTCCCTAATCCTCCTCCTTAAGCAAAGCCCATGACCTTCTTGATCCAGTCCACGTAGACCGACACGCGGATGAAAATGCTGGGTTGGCCCGGGTGCCCGCAGCGCCTCATAGGGATGATCACACCCTCTAAGACCCAACAGTCGTGGTTCTGACATGCCAATGGACCACCATAGTCTCTCTGCGGTACAGTATATAGAAAAGGTCTATGCATTTGTTTTTTAACTTTGATGCTTGACTAAATTATTAAGATTTTGAAAAACATGATAAAGTATCACTTCTAATTGCACCCACCTCGCAGGCTCCCACACCTCCCTGGAAGGAGCTGGTGCACATCTCATTCTCTCGAACTCGACCTCGGAAGTATTTGTTGCAATCCTTATTGCTGAGAACCGGTATCTGTGCAACATTGAGGACGGTCTCATCTCCAGTGCCTGAAAGAGCGATAAACAATTTTTATCAGCAAAAGATTAGTTAATTTTGTATGATCAAAAATTCCTCCGATCATCACTAACAACAATTTTAATAATGCGATCCCTCACAACTTCACGCTTCTCGCAAACTTTGCGCCCTTTGTCCAGTTTGGTTTTTTCAATTAAAAAAAAAAAAAAAAATACAGATGAGCTGTCCCGAGCCAATCGTATAGTCTCACTCTCCGTCCCTCCCTCTCCCTGCTCTTTGTTCGTCAGGCAGTGCACTGGAGTTTAAGGATGCAACAATACTCGGTTTTATATTGAATCGTTTGATACGCCCTCTTCGATTCAATATGCAAAAACATTCGATCCAAATGAAAAGCTCCCAAAATTTATTTTCCGAATTTATTTTTTGTGGACTCTCTCCGGTGCAGCTTTGCCTTAATACAGTACTTCTCAAATAGTGGGGCGCTCATTGCAAAATAACTCCACGCCATTGCAAAGGAGGTAATACTGAGTGTGAGCAGCAAAAATAAAAACTGTCATTCTGTCCAAGGACACTCTTTTTTTCTTTTATTCAGGGTTGTTTTTTTCGGTCAAATTTTTTGGCATATTGTCCTCATGAGTGAATGTTTGTAATCAATTTGAATTTGTTATTATTTACTGATTTTATTACATTTTATTTTTCTGTATCAATTGGTCAAAAATGTACCTTGAGTGTATTTTTACAGTTTGGATGTGACTTTTTTTTTTTTTTTAATTCAGGCAAATTGATGCGCGTCAAGTCTTCTCTGTTACAAACAAAACAATGTTAATAAAGTTATACTTTATCATAAGTCGATCTATGTTACTTTTTTTCTTTATTAGAAAAAAAAGGACACAAATTTAGGCAGATGTGTATTTATAATAGTAATTTTATAGACTGATACTATTTACAGTGGCGGCAGAGAGTTGGGGGGGGGCGCGAAACAATTACGTCTTCCTTGGGGGGGGCGTAACAGAAAATAATTGAGAAGCACTGCCTTAATAAAATTCTGAGAAGGCTCCTCCCCGCTAGCAGCCCCTTCCTCGACTCCTCCCTCAAACGCCTGAAAGGTGGGAACTGTGGCGCACGAGGATCATTGCTCGTGAGGAAAGACAGAAACTTATGGAGGTGGCTTAACAGGTTCAATGTCGTACAGATCCGTTGTTTGGCAGCATTTTGGGTGAGCTGACATGCTAGCCCCTCTCGTAAATATTTAACAAAGACTGTCTTTACGGATATGTACAACAAAGTCCGCCATTTTATTGTTGCCGACTTGGCTGCTACTAATAACCTCGCTTTGACAACAGACAGGTTAAGACCGTGGGCCACAGAATTAACTCACGGTTACATGATGAACAATGACTGGCAAATTAAGAGCGCTGTACTTCAAACTTGTCCTGTTTATGAAAGTCGATTGTCAAATGCTGGTGTTGTGCAGCAATGAGCAGACATTGACTTCTGTGGCGTTTGTTAACTTTTTTAAAGCCCCGAGTCGACAACACTGCTGCGCATACATTAGATATCATCAAATAGCAACCTAGATGTGCTACGTTAGATCCCCCCAAGTCCCATGCCATTGGCTGCGTGAGACCGGAGTGATCATGGGTTGCATAGTCCATATACTCCATCGATGAATTAAAAACCGCCGTGACTGAAATTACTGAATGGAACTTAAGCAGTTCAAATCAATCCATACCAGTGACTATAGATAATGCTGCAAATATTGTTAATTCAGTACGTAACACAGATGGACTCGGATCACAAATAGGCTGTTTTGCTCATGTGGTAAACATACCCGCTAAGAGAGCAGTAATCAACAGTGTGCCCCGCCTCACGTTACAAACAGTAAACATTGTTCTCAGCAGTTTTATACAACATTTCTTCAGATCAGTAAGAAGTAAGCACATACAGTAAAGATTATGCACTATAATGCATGTTTATATGATGGCATTGATATTTTTGCTTGTTAGCAAAATAAAAAAGCATGAGAAAAAAAAAAAAAACCACTTGTTTTTTTGTTACAGACCATTAAATGTTCGAATCGAATCGAAAATCGTACCGAACCGTGACTTTACTGTATCGTCTCATCCCTACGCTGCACGACTCAATCATTGCTTAACTTCTTAAACAGTTGCTGTGGCAACTCCTTGTGTGTGAGTCGATTTATGAAGCATTTAATAATGCCAAGCATTTTTCTACTACTTTATTCTTGTTTACAAATAATTCGGTGGGACAGGAACATGTTTAAAACTTATCATAATTATTACATTTGAAGTGCTTAAAAAACAATTATAAAAATAAAAATAAATAAATAAATAAATAAATAAAACATAATTTCTTTTTAATTATACTTTGGGAAAAAAGTGAAAAAAACATGCCTTATATGTATCTCTTTCCAATGCTAAATCGGAATAAATACAATGAACAGACACACACAAAAAAATAAAAAAAATATATTCTATATATATTTTATTATTTTTGTGGGGGGTGTTACTTTGAGGTTTTTCACTTATCATGGTGTTTTTTTCCCCATTAACCGCGAAAAATGAGGAATCACTTTAGAAAATTATTAATAAAGTATAAAAATATACTGTTCTAAACTCTACAATGCTTCTAAAATCATGAATGTGTAACAAGCACTACACTATATGCCCCTATGCCAGCAATCCAAGGGTCTGATAACTCACCACACAACACAAACATATGCTGCATTAATAGAACAGTTAACTCATTGGCTGAAAATTATGTTGATAGATGTCCAATTCATTTGAACTGAGCATGAATGATCATATTTCAGTGCCATTGACAGCGACAGACGTCCAATCCATTTGACATAGGAGTGCTTGCAGATACTGAATGATCAAACACATACTTATTATTAGTGTTGGAACGACACCATTTTTTTTGCCCTGATACTAATTCCATAAACCGGCTGTGTGGTATCAGCCATTCCCAATACTGTAACCATACCAAGTTTTTTGGACAAAAAATATAATTCTTTTTTTCATGTAATGCTAAATTACTCAATACTCACTTGAATGTCAAGTAATTATTATCACGACTTGGTCAGACATTGCTTAACCATAGGCGGAGTTCGACTTTTGCCGCAGGGGGGGCAAAACATGTTGATGACCATGAAACGCAGTGTCAGCAATAAAATGAACTTACGAGATTTATGCTCGGATAATAGCTTAGCCCATGCTCATACATACTGGCATCCCAGCTGTGTGTGTGTGTGTGTGTGTGTGTGTGTGCGTTTTTCTGTCTTACCTAGTGGAGAAGTAGATGCCGCATCCTTTTTGACTGAATAGACTTGAACAGAATCTGTCCTAAGGTGGTTTTGGCTAAGCAAAGCAAATGGCCGTCTCTAAGGTGCTAGTCACATGATGTGTTTGAAAAATAATTTTGACCCATTATAAAAAAAAAAAAATTTTTGTTCATTTCATTCATTTTTGTTCTTTGTTTTATTGCTTTACAACTTTTATAGACAACATCTTACTGGCAAAGACTTAATTTTAAATTCATATATAGGAAAGTCAATTACATGCAATGACATTTTCGGCCACCAGGAGGGATACCACTTAATCTCCACGTATGCGCTTAACACTTTGTCTGCCATTGACAACACTAAATGTGGAAGGGTTGACAGGGAATTAATTGAATGCTTATTCACTGCCACCCTCCCAGTTCAAATGGATTGGACGTCCACTCATGATGAACTCAGTAAAATTCACACCAGAAGGATGATCGGACGCCACACGAGATCATAATCTTGGGAAGGGTGACAAGCACCCCTTTTGTTATAGCGTTGTACATAGCTGGCGGCCATCTTGGCTAGGGCAACCAGTGGTTAGAAACCAGATTTCAAAAAGAACATATTGCACGGCATCTGCACGTTATTTGTTCGTAATTGTCGATACAGATGTAGTAATTTTAGTGTCGTATCGGTGCAACACTAATGGTTAATAACGTTTTTTAAAAATTATTAAAAAAAAAAAAAAAAAAAAAACCTTAAATCGTCATGATATGAAATGGCCCATACCCGGGTAGAATTTTTTCCCCATATCGCGTTGCACTGGTGTACAGTAGTAAGTAGACCTGAGCATTATGATCTTCACAAAAGAATTTATGACTTGCCTTTGGTCTCGCCCCACCCTGCGATCTCACAAAAGGTCCCCTCGGCCACGATGTAACGTTCGGGAGGCAGGCAGATCTGAGAGACGCGCTCGTTAAACTGAGCCGGGCTACAGACACGCACACAGAAGGAAATCAGATGGAATGTGAGTATGCGTGTTTGCGCAAAGGTCTACGCACGATTCCAGCTGCAGCATGACCAGCTGCGACTCGGAGGGTCCGCAAACGATCTTAGTGAGAGGGATGGTTTGCACGCCGGGTTCACCGTCCTGCGGGTCACGGAACAAAGTACCCATCATGGCCGAGTAGCCAGGCAGATCCACGTAGCTGAGCACACACAGAAAAGAAAGATGAGTCGCACCGAGAAATTTTCATTTTCAAAACTAACATTTTTTTCATTCAAACGTTCCAAAAAACCCTCTTATGGAAGTTTCTTTTTTGTTGAATAAACATGAAGAAGTGTTCAAAAATCACATTTTGTAAATGCTACTGAACCAAGGCTTCAGAAATTATCATAAAAAATTTATCATAACAATTGTTAATTTCTTTACTGTTTTCATAAATATCCACACGATATCCAAACCAACTTTTGATAAAGATTCCCTTTTGCTATTATTTTAAATAATTCTACATCATTATGAGCTAAAATTATGCAGGGAAGGAGTAATATTTTTCATGAGCTTGTTGCTAGGTGAAGATAAAGGCCTTTAATTAAACTATCATTTCCACTTCCAAATATATTTGCCTCTGATTGGTCTAATCTACGCGCACAGTGCAAAGACAGATTTATACATATTCGCAAGGGGAAAAACGGATTGACTGAGATTTAATAGCTCTTTGAGAGAAGACAGAAGTTGCTGACTGTCTGAATCAGCTGACGGCTCCCAATTTGGATGGTGCTGCTAATGCATGGCAGTGTACTGAACTTGTTTCCGCATCCTTCAAATTTGAATTTCGAGATTAAATTAAATATATTTAAGTCACTATTTCATGGCTGAAACGAACAGTACATTGTTTCTGTGGCTTATTTGGTGTTTGTCCAGCAAACAGAAATAAACTTTTTGCAAAGGGCAAGTAAACTGTTGTCAGAAAAATTCTTGGTTGAAATGTTATTGGTAAGCAGAGACTGTGCCTTTTCTTTGATTATGCCAAAACCGGTAAAGGTTACTTTTAGCGGTATTTAACTGTCGACCAATCACATGTACACCTATGAATGCTGATGACATTACGTGTCCTAACCCTAACACAGTTCCTTAACTCTAATCCCAACCCAAAGACATTTCTAAAAAATCTCAATATTGCATCAAAGGCATAGGCGGATCTACTATTCAGGCGAAGTAGGCGATCGCCTTAGGCCCACAACCAGTAAGGGGCCCCCAACCAGATGCCCTTACCCCAACGAGCAAGGGCTTGGGCCACCGGAGCCAGCAGCACCCCCAACTATTCGTCATGTATAATTCTGTCAGCATACCAAACAAACAAATAACAATACAAAAAAGAAAGCCATTAGAATGCTACATATATATTATCTCTCCCCCCCACACATGCACTACAATGGACTGTTCCACGACGACGGACTGAGTATCAGTCGCTTAGCTTCATTTAGCGCCGTTTAACTTCGCTTAGCTCCATTTAGCATCGCTTAGCTCCGCTTAGCTGTTCGTTAGTGTTGAGAGAAATGGTGGGAGAAATGTTTTGTATTCATAAATCTGTCCTCAGTTGATGTTGAAATAATGTTCCTATTGCTTGTTATTATTGACATATTATCTTTTCGCCACAAGATGGCTGGATGGGACTTAATTGTCTAAAGTGCTACTTTTATTACTTCTTCATGTTTGACTTTGATGACTTTGATTTGTGGGATTGCCTGTGAAGACGGCAATGAGAGAGGATGTATCCGCATGTCAGTAGAAATTAAACACGCCAAGTTTTGTTTAAAAGACAACTTATTCTCCGTCAATTCTTCCTACGAATGCAACGTTGAGCTGCAACCACCTCAACAGTTAGCTTCACTTAGCTCTCTTAGCATTTTTCACGCTACTAAGATCGCTATTTTTACAGCTCACTTGCTACTTTGCACGTCGGCTATCGTTTATTTCGAACACATGAGCCAACGTGCTCTCCATGAGAGCCAAAGTGCAGTGAGGGAGAAGTTGAGAACAGGCCGCTAATGCCTCTTTTAACTTTCTTCTTCTTCACACCGAACATAAAATACACGACAGCACACCCTGAGGCGAGACAATGCAGTACAGTTCCAGTCAGTCATACAATAACACTCAACAGCTGGTTAACAGCATTTGCTAAAGAAAAAAAAAAAAAATCTATTTGTGACACCACAAGCAAAGACGAAGAATGTTTTTTTACGGAGTGTAAAGCATTCGGTTACTGGTTTAGGCAACGTACAGTACCTCCGGTGAACATTTCAAAATAAAAGCACGTCATGTTCGTCATATAAATAACGATTTCTGGAGTTAATCCCACATACTTCAGAATTAATATTATAATATGTAGAGTAAATACTACAGAATACAGATTCTACAGTGTAGAATCTACACTATGAATAGCTTTCAAATGACACTCTATGACAAATATGATTGGCAATGAATACCGTAATTTCCCGAATATAAGGCGCACCCGTGTATAATGCGCACCCCAAATTTACTTGTAAAATCTAGGGAAAATTATTGTACCCGTTTATAACGCGCACCCTAATTTTAGAAGAAAACAGAGCTTGTGTACAGATACAGAGATGTCATTTTACTGACTGGTGAAACACAGCACAAGCATAGCACATTGGTAGTTCAAAACATTACTGTAAACTGACAATATTTACGGTAATAATATGATTTGACAACTTCTCCAACTTACCAGAATCTAGCAGAAAACAAAACAGATGTGACTTTTCTTTTAAAGGCTGCTGTATAACTTGCTCGTTTCCTCATGATGAATAAATGTTTCTTCCATGGATTGATACGGTAAAATGAAAGTGAGAACGTAAGTCGGAAATCCGTGAGAGCTAGTAGCTGTCAACACGACAGTAACAAAAGGAACTATTGTTATTTGGGTTTGAGTTTCCCGAGGGACCGATATAGCTGACGGACACAGGACGTGTGTGTCCTTACATTTGTTATGGTCCGAATTGCGGAGCTGCAATAAACGTCGACTCAAATGAGTTCAAGAAACTGAATTCTGTGCTTTATGATGAATGAAAAAAGCAGAATTTAACACAGACGAAATCATTCGGCCGATTAGAGTGAAGTATTACCGAAACAAAACGGTGACGTCACATACCGTAATGGTCGGCAACGGGTCGCCGCTTACGTTTCTTCAATACAACGTGGCCGTGTCAATGAAAAAAAATCGGTTTATATATATATATATATATATATATATATATATATACGTAATACATATATATTTCTGTCTCCATCCATGTACCCGTTTATAATGCGCACCATGAGTTTACAAGTTGATTTTGGGGGAAAAAAGTGCGCGTTAAATTCGGGAAATTACGGTAGTTATTATAATTATCATACTACTATTATATATAGTAGTATACTATAATAATAATGCTAGAATTTTTTTTCAAGAATTGTTTTGAATAATGTTGGGAAGGGAAAGTCAGTTTTCTGAATCTGTTTGCTTTCCATTCTTTTGCACTAGTAAATGCTATCAGCATTTAACTTCATTGTTTATTTGTGATTAATTATTGTTATTTACATGATTATTTGTACTTTAATAAAGAATTTAAGTGTTCCAAAATGGTTTTGTGAATTAATAAGCGTCAACAAAAATTTCATTGCTAAATTAGTAAAAAAAAAAAAAAAAAAGAAAATTATTAAGGTTAGTCGACTAATCGTAAAACTAGTCGGCTGACTAATCAGGAGAAAATTTGTCGTTTAGGACAGTCCTAGTGTACCGGAACATATTTCCTCCACACCCTTCTCACCTTTTTAACCCCTGACCCATGAAGAGGGCCCCTGGATATGTTCGCCTTAGGCCCCAAAATTGCCAAGTCCGCCACTGATGAAAGGTGACATAATTTACTAAATAACACTCATTGACATCCGTCATAAGCCTTCATTCATATTCATGACAGGTGTGCGTGTGATTGCTCGACAGTCAGAGACCACTAAAAGTAAGCTTTCCCTCAAAACCGGTTTCAAAAAATGGGTCACTGTGAATTACCAGGAAGAGAAACACTGCTTTGTGCTGATCACCCATCTGGCGTCCACCAAGGCGCCCCCGCAAAAGTGGTTTCCTTTCCTGCCGGGGTGAGAGTGAGCGTTAAGAGTGTGTAGTATTCATGCTCGTGGATGTGCAGGTACCTGTCTCTTAAGCTAACTGTCCACGGCGAGTTCCCAGGAATGCCGTTTACGATGCGTAACCTGGTACTCTGGAAGCGGTCTTCTCTTTTCCCACACTCGCTGAACTCAACCTTCTCTGGGAGGGAAAAGACAACAACTTATGTTAACCTATTCACTGCCATTGACGTCCGCTCACTGTCAATGATGGCTAATGACTTAATATTCAGATGAGTTGAGCTAATCCAATGAGTGCACTATAGAATTCAATCACATACCTACTGCTTCTGTGAGGGGTACTCTTTCTCCAGCTGTTTGAACAATAGAATGTATTAAAGAAGCTTTGTTGTTAAATTACAGTGCCATGAAAAAGTATCTGAACCTTTTGGAATTTTTCAAATTTCTGCACAAAATCACCATCAAATATGATCTGATCTTTGTCAAAATCACACAGATGAAAAAACAGAGTCGCCTTTAACTAAAACCACCCAAACATTTATAGGTTTTTATATTTTAATGAGGATCGCATGCAAACAATGACACAAGGGGGAAAATAAGTAAGTGAACCCTCTGCCTAAGGAGACTTAAAGAACAATTAAAACCAATTTTTAACAAACAATTTAAGTCAGGTGTGTGCCCAATCACTGATGAGTGGTTTAAAGCTGCCCTACCCACTATAAAACACACACCTGGTAAGAATTGTCTTGATGGAAAGCATTGTCTGATGTGCATCATGGCTCGGTCAAAAGAGCGGTCTGAAAACCTGCGATCAGGGATTGTTTATTTGTATAAAGCTGGGAAAGGATACAAAACCACCGCTAAAAGTCTGGATGTTCATCAATCAGCAGTCAGAGAAGTTTTCTACAAATGGAGAGAGTTTGGCACTGTTGCGTCTCTCCCAAGGAGTGGCCGTCCATCAAAGATGATGCCAATAGTTCAGTGCAGAATACTCTGAGAGGTAAAAAAAGAACCCTAGAGTATCTGCTAAAGACTTACAGAAATCACTGGCACAGTCCAATATCTCTGTGCACACATCAACTATATGTAAAACTATAGCCAAGAATGGTGTTCATGGGAGAACTCCACGGAGGAAGCCACTGCTGTCTAAAAAAAAAAAAAAGTTGCTCGTTTAATGCTTGCAAAAAGGCACTAGGACACTCCACAGAAGTTTTGGCAAAATACTGTATTTTGTGGACTGATGATGCCAAAGTTGAATTGTTTGAGAGTAACACACAACGTCACGTGTGGAGGAAAAATGGAACAGCTCACCAACATCAACACCTCATCCCCACCGTGAAGCATGGTGGAGGGAGCATCATGATTTGGGGCTGTTTTGCTACCACAGGGCGGACAACTTGCAATCATTAATGGAAGAATTAATTCAAAAGTTTATCAGGATCTTTTGCAGGAAAACCTGAAGCCATCTGTCAGATGGGTGAAGCTAAAAAGACAATGATCCAAAACAAAGAAGTAATTCAACTTCTAACTGGTTTCAGGAGAACAAAATACACGTTCTGGAGTGGCCAAGTCAAAGACCAGACTTGAACCCCATTGAGATGCCGTGGCATGAGCTAAAGACAGTGATTCATGCCAGACATAACAGAAATATGACTGAACTACAGTAGTTTTGTAGAGAAGAATGGGCCAAGATTAGTCCTGATCGATGTGCCAGACTGATTAGCAGCTACAGGAAACGTCTGGTTGAAGTTATTGCTGCCAAAGGGGGGGCACAAAATGATAAATGTGAATGTTCTCTTACTTATTTTTCCCCCTTCTGTCATTGTTTGCATACTATCCTCATTAGAATATGAAAACCTATAAATGTTTGTGTGATTTTAGATAAAGCAGACACTGTTTTTTCATCTGTGTGATTTTGACAAAGATCAGATCACATTTGATGGTGAGTTTATGCAGAAATGTGAGATTCCAAAAGGTTCAGATACTTTTTCATACCACTGTACATGACTGAATAAGTACAAAATATGCACTTGAGTACCGCATTGCTTGATGGCACAGTAGTCAAACTCTGTTTTAGGGTCAATGGTGTAGCACCAGGGACCGTGTTGGTCCCCATCTGGGTTACGACAGTAGTTCTCAGTCAGGTTGGCCTCAGGATGCGTTTTAGGGTTTATTCTGGAGAATAAAATAGTGATAAGTGAAATGGAGTGGGTACAATTGTACTATAAACTAGGCCTGGGCGATCTGGCCACATTTTATTCACATATAAAGTATCGTAATCTTTTTTCTTTTTTCTACTTTTTTCCCCTCATTTTGAATCCAGTTGTTTATATTCCAGTGCGGCTTATTTGTTGATTTATTTGGGTTAATAGGTAACATTTTATTTGACGGCGGCGTCATAAGATTGTCGTAATTATGACATGACACTGACAGATGCCATTAAGAGTCATCCAAATTTTGTCACTTACTCCAATTGTGTACAGCTTGATCTTTCATATCCATTCAAAAGTGAGCTAATTTGGGGAATGACACTAAATAATGCTCATAACTAGGGCTGTCAAAATTATCGCGTTAACGCGCGGTAATTAATTTTTTAAATTAATCACGTTAAAATATTTGACGCAATTAACGCACATGTCCCGCTCAGACAGTATTCTGTCTTTTGGTAAGTTTTACAGCAAGGTTTTTTGTGCTGTCTAACAGCGAACTCTTGTGGTCGCTTTGCGACATGGTTTATTGCTTCCTTGCCAGTTCAAGATGGCTGCACGGCGTCTCGGGCTGACGCCTACGTTGTAATGTTGTGCTCATATGATCCTTGGACAAGATTTGTCCGTAAGTATGGTTGTTGTAAAGAATGTACATATTATGTTAGTAAGCGAAATGTTATATTTTTTGTATGAGACGCTTTTTGTTTATGTTTAGTGAACCTGTATAGCGTGCTAAGCTAACGTTGTTGCTAATGCAATGCTTGTGTACATTTTTTTTTGTAGTTTTACTATGGTCTAAAGAGGACAATGGTTTGAGGCCATTTTATTAATAAATCAGATGAAAAAGGAAGAAGTCTGATTATTAAGGCGTCGTTCACTAGCTGTCTAGCTTTGGAAAAAGTAGACGCTTCGGAGTGAGGACAGCATAGACAGATTTAAATGACAGTAGAGTGAAATGGCCACTACAGTCCTTATGTACCGTATGTTGAATGTATATATCCATCTTGTGTCTTATCTTTCCATTCCAACAATTTATTTTACAGAATATATATATATAATTTACAGAAAAATATGGCATATTTTATAGATGGTTTGAATTGCGATTAATTGCGATTAATTACGATTAATTAATTTTTAAGCTGTAATTAACTCTATTAAAAATTTTAATCGTTTGACAGCCCTACTCATAACATTATAATTATGACGGTCTTATGACACCGCCGTGAAATAAAGTGTTACTGCGTAAAATCTTTCGGTGTAAATATCCCATAATACAGAGAGGATAGTTGCGGCTTATAGACCCCAATCACATGACGTCACAACTCCGCCCCCCTGACTGGAGCCGCCATATTTTCCGTCAGCTCGTCATGTTTACACATTACTGCTACGTACATGCCTCCTATTGCGGTGTGTTTTTCTGCCCGTTAACATTAATAATCAAAATGGTGAAGGCGTGCGTGGGCGGTTGGACTTGAAGTTCTACCGTATTCCGAGAGACCCGAAGAGGAGAGCGAGATGGACTGCTGCAATTCGACGAGAAAACTGGGCACTAAACGATCACCACAGACTATGTAGTAGTCATTTTATACCTGGTAAGATGCATGTAATATATATTTAGAGGGTTTTGGGCTGACAACCACACTTATGATCGTTGCGAGGCTAATCGCCGACAACATACAGTTTCAAATTCAAGATGTTTATTTCTTCCGCCATCATTATTATTTGAATAATATTTAGCTGGTATGAAGTGAAAGAAGCTGGCCTCGTCTACGGATCATCAGTTAAACAGGGGTGTCCAAACTTTTTGCAAAGGAGGCCAGATTTGGTGTGGTAAAAATAAGGGGGTGCTACCTTGGCTGATTTACGTAGAACAATATATTTAAACAAATTTTAGCAAGCCCTTCTGTGTGTCACATTTGCTTTATTATTATTTTTTTAAATTTATAATTTCAACAATCTCGCCTTTGTGGCGTTCTCTTTCGACACTCGGGCTCTTGCGAAATACTGCTACTGTGAAATTAAACTAGCTTCAAGTTGCTATAATTTCTCGCTGTGTATCTTCCCTGTAATGTTGTCGTACATGTCGTACATGTCAGCGTGTCTTGTTTGGTAATATTGCGTCACATCGAACTCTTTGAAAACAGCGACTGTCTCTTTGCAAATGAGGCAGACACAGCTGTTGCGTGTTTTATTGAAGAAATAGTCCAATATCCACCTATCCTTGAAGCGTCGGCCATCGCAGTCAACTTTTTTTTTTTTTTATTGATTGTCGCCATTTCAGAAAATTGGAAGTAAAGGGTCACACGGGGTAATGTTGCTAAGAGTGCTGCTCTTAAAGTTTTTCAAAGTTTCGTGAAAATAGGCTGAGTTTCTGAGGACAAGATAGTTGTAGATATCAGGGTAGCAGATGTCAGGCAGAGACGGCGAAGACAGCGGGTCGAAAAATATCGATTTAAGCATCAAATATGGATCTGGCGAATGGATTGACTGAAGCTTTTCCACATAACGCCTTTTATGCAACACATCCAATGAGTTTATAGCGTCTGAAAGCACTGGGGCTTCCATGAATTGCACTATAAATTGCACGATAAATTGAAACCATTGAGAATACGGACACACAATGACGGACAATATGGCGGCACAACACAGCATTCACGTGATTGTGTGACGTTGGTGATTGGGGGCTATAGACCCTACCCACGTGACGTCACAACTCCTTCCTCCTGACTGGTGCCGCCCAATTGTCCGTCAACACATCATGTTTACCTGTTACGGCTACGTACATTCCTCCTATTTACAACGTGTTTTTCTGCTCGTTAACATTAATAATCAAAATGGTGAAGGCGTGTGTGGTGGTCGGTTGCAATAACAGAGAAGATAGACGGAGAGACTTGAAGTTCTACCGGATTCCGAGAGACCCGGAGAGAAGAGAGCGAGATGGGCTGCTGCAATTCGACGAGAAAACTGTGCTCCAAACGATTACCACAGATTATGTAGTAGTCATTTTATATCTGGTAAGATGCATTTAATATATATTTAGAGGGTTTTGGGCTGACAACCACAATTAAGATCATTGCTAGGCTAATCGCCGACAACATACACGTATGTATGTAGTGAGAGTGCTATCGCTAAACCATATAAACATTAAAAGCCCTAACTCCATTGACAAACGACATGAAATACATTAGACTTGACAGTGGATGTTAGCAATAACAAAATATTTTGAACTGAAAATTTCGTAACTCACCTTTCCAAGCACAAGATAGATTCCTGCCGAATTTTTGTGGACGAGGACCTGTTTCACCCAACCAGCAACGAAGTATTTATAAGCCTCCAAGCTCTTAAAGTTTTTCAAACTTTCGTGAGAATAGGCTGATTTTGTGTGGACAAGATAGTTGTACATATCAGGGTAGCTAGCAGATGTCAGGCAAATACGGCGGAGACAGCGGGTCCAAAAACATCGATTTAGGCATCAAATATGGATCTGGCGAATGGATAAACTGAAGGTTTTCCACATAACGCCTTTTATGCAACGCATCAAGTGAGTTTACGGCATCCGAAAGCACCGGGTCTTCCATGAAGTGCATTATAAATTGCTCGATCAATTGAGACCATTGATAATACAGACACAAAATGACGGACAAGGGGGCGGAACCATACAGCGAGCACGTGATTTTGTGACGTCGGTGGGTAGGGTCTATAGTCCGGTGCGGCTTATCCATAAACAAATGCTGTTTTCTCGTCAAATTTGGTAGGTGCCGCCTTATAGTCAGGTGTGCCTTACAGTCCAAAAATAATTGTTTTGTAAAGTTAAAAAGAGGAATGAATTCTAAATTTTCATTATCGACTGAATGACATCTTCCATTGTATATTAGCGTTAAGCTAGCGGATGTTCAAATGATGAAAAGTATTTTGTATTTTAAAAATGAATGAATGAATGAATGAATTTTATACACAGTGTGTGCAATTTTCTTTGTTTGGTGTGCTTAGTGTTGCACTTAACCTCAAATAGACTGTAATAAACCACTTGAATACCTCACCATTCGACATTTACACCTCCCAATGTTTGGTTGATTATAAATGTCACAGCTGATCACTGAGATTGACCTAAATTATTTTCCGATCAACGATTTCAATCTTAATAGCATGTTGCCCTACTATAAACCTCACAAAAATAGTGGAACATCAAAGCCAAGTCTTTTTATTGGCTGACAGATTTTGTTGCCTGCTTGATGTCAAATGTTTTTAGTCAATAGCATTAGATTAAAATTACTATATGTTTCGGACTTAATTCGCAGTTTTTTTTCATAGTTTGGCTGGGGATGCAACTTATACTCAGGAGCGACTTATGTGAGAAACACATTATGATATCGTTTCACGTGTTATTTTGGTATTTTGGAGTGACACTGATGGTTTGGTAACTTGTTAGCATGTTCTTTATGCTACAGGTATAGCTATCTGAATAACTCTTAACGGCCACGTTCGCGTTCTGCCTTTGGCAATGTGTGTTCAATTTTATTATTGAGTTTTTTATATTGAAATGCATGCTTTTAGTTTGTGGCGCTTTCACACACAATTGGGGGCGCACTCGCACTTCACTTGTTTACGCGAAGAGGAGCGCTCACACGACAGAAGAAGACGGACAGCTGCGCAGCATCTCTGAGCGAGTGGGTGAGAGAGAGAGAGAGAGAGATGGCTGCGAACCTACGTTCATTGTTTATGCATGTGAAATATCTCTACAGAGGCAACGCCTGTGTATCATCTTTTCTGTCATTGTTGTGTGTTTTCCACCCGCGATCGGACACTTAGAGCCAGTTGTGTGGTTGTTTGAACGATGTGCTAATGCTCGCAAACGCATGCTAACTGTTTGTGTCATTGCTGTAATAGCACCTAATTGTCATTTATTTACGTTGAGGCGAACCTGTTTGGTATCGAGGACAAAATTGATTCAGCAAATTATACGGACGTACAGCATCGTCATTTAGCTCGCTGTATAGCCAGGACTGAGCCGTAGCGTCCTGGTGAGGACAGTATATTTGCATTTCGTTGTTCATGCATCATGTAACATCATACTGGATACTTATTCGGCATGTTGTCCTTTATTGTATTTTTATATTAAATTGCCTTTCAAGATGACATATCTGTTCTATGTGTTTTATCTTATCAAGTAAATTTCCCCCCAAAATGCGACTTATACTCCGATGCGACATATATGTTTTTTTCCTCACCGTTGGGCATTTTATGGCTGGTGCGACTTATACTCAGGTGCGACTTATAGTCCGAAAAATACGGTACTGCATTTTCCGCACTATAAGCCGCACTTTCAGTGAATGCCAGATTTTAAAACTGGGCACACTGCATTTAGTGTAGTGGTGGTTGCATTATGCATCGCCTTGCTAGAGCTGTGCTAAAGGGAATGCTCCGCCATGATTAACCAATATTCATGTATAAGGTGCACTTTTGAGAAAATTGAAGGTGCGCCGGTGGGAAGACTTTTACGGTAAGTGGCCTTTCTGATCCAGTACTTTTTGTGTGAGAGGGTATATACAGTAGTTATGCTTTACATATTTGATATTCCTACTTGGTGTGGTGAGGTGTGTTCACGTTCCACTTTTGGCAGGTGATGCCTTTGCGAGTTTTGCGCACCATGCCGCGGTAGTTTCTTCCATTTTCATGATAGCAATCTGAGGGTAGGGAATAAAATAGTATCAAATTATGAAAGGATTCTTAATGTAGTCATTCCTATATTTGTCTTCATTCATTTGATTTAACATAATACCGATACATGTGTTTGTGACGCTGTAAAGAGCACCAGAAAAACAGGAATTTCCCCATTGTGGGTTGATAAAAATGCTCATTGTATTATATTGTGTTGTACTGTGTGCCGCACCCTCTGCGTCGATGTCGTCTGCACAGCGTTTTATCTGCAGGCAGAGCGCTGTCCTCATCTCTGGCAAAGATGTGAAGCACCACGGGGCCTCGGAGCCGTCCGGGTTACGGCAGTAGTTCTCCTCCAAGCCCCTAGATGGCAGCATGTGACCTTTTCAACACATCCTTTCATTTCTACGGCAAGGCCTCCGGTTTACCTTGTTGTTATCCTTCAAAACTTATTAATCACAAGGTGTGACGATAACACTACTTTCCCTTTTTTCTACAAAACTGAAATTGTTTAATTTTGACAGTCAAAATTCACCTATTTATCAATTTGACTTCCATCATTTAGAGGGCATTTGAGAGTCTGTACTTTTGAAATTTTACCAAAGTACAAGAGTTGAATTTCTATTTTATGTGCACATTTTATATTAGAGTGTGAGTGCTATTGCCACCCTTGAGTACGTATGATGGAGTACTTTTTCAAATATGTTGGCACAGTGAGTGATTAGGGCTTTATAAATGAGTTGAATATTCACTTCATGCGTTTTTAATGTGGAATTGCTCAACATTCATCATCTAATGTCAGCAGCAGTCACACGTTTGACTGCAGCCCACAGCATGAATTGAATATTCATCTCGGCGTACCCCAGATGTGGCTTAAGTCTCCACACTCTGTTTTCAGATAGTGTAGATGTGTTTACAAAAAGACTTATCACCAGGATTATACTAAAGTATAATGATTATTATTATCATGAAAGCAGAATAGGTCCTGCATATAAAATAATAGACTCTGTATTGTCTCCGCAATGGTGTGTGAAAAGTTGACACTCACTTGCATTCATATGTGTTGGGGTAAAAGGGATGCTCGTGAGGATACTGCGCGTCCCAGGGCTGGCAGGGAATGCCCGACGTGGTCTCGTTGACTCTACCGCGGTAGTCCTCACCACGCCCACGGAAGCAGTTGGTAGTGAAGCTGGAGCGTTGACGCTTTTCTACGCGCACTTCGGCTGAGGACCAACAAAAAGGGGAAGAAGCTAAGAGTGGGTATATTTATTATTAATGGATTGTATGCAGAAAATTGGATCTCCGGAGTACCTACCAGCTCAACTACTGTAAAATCACACAAGAGAGTAATCCAGATAATGGGTCTGTTTGTATTTGAAGTAGGGCTGTCAAACGATTCAAATTTTTAATCGAGTTAATTGCAGCTTAAAAATTAATTAATCGTAATTAATCGCAATTCAAACCATCTATAAAATATGCCATATTTTTCTGTAAATTATTGTTGGAATGGAAAGATAAGACACAAGACGGTTATATACATTCAATTTACGGTACATAAGTACTGTATTTGTTTATTATAACAATAAATCAACAAGATGGCATTAACATTATTTACATTCTGTTAAAGCGATCCATGAATAGAAAGACTTGTAGTTCTTAAAAGATAAATGTTAGTACAAGTTATAGAAATTTTATATTAAAACCCCTCCTCATGTTTTCGTTTTAATAAAATTTGTAAAATGTTCAATCAAAAAATGAACTACTAGCTCACCATTGTTGATGTCAATAATTACACAATGCTCATTATGCTGAAACCCATAAAATCAGTCGCAGCCAAGCGCCAGCAGAGGGCGACAAAACACCAAAAAACACAAGTAACAAGTGGACGTTACACTGTGCTGTCATTTTAATCTGTTTGAGCGGGGCATGTGCGTTAAATGCGTCAAATATTTTAACGTGATTAATTAAAAACATTAATTACCGCCCATTAACGCGATAATTTTGACAGCCCTAATTTAAAGATGTGTTTTCTGCATGTACCACATGTATGAAACTGCTACACTAACTGGCATGTGTCACTTGATCGCTTGGTGATGAAGTGCTGCCTCCACTAGTGAAAATAAACCTAATTTTTTAATGATTTTAACATCAATTGGATAATGATTTTTCCTCTTGTATTTGGAAAAAAAAATCTAAATATTTATCATCTTTTAAAAAATTAAAAAATTTAAAAAATGTATACATTTTTAAATTAGATAGAATAACTGATTAAAAATAAATTCATTAGTATGAGATGTGCATAACTGACCATTGTCACAATACTGTGGGCAAAACGGTCAAGCACGCAGACTCTCAACCATATCACGAGATGACGCAACTTCTCTATCCTCCCACGACCCAACCTATTTGTTAACTGGGAACTCCAGAGTTACAGATTATTGCCCAACCCCTGTTGCAAATTTTGGGAAAAGTCTATGTTTTGAAGAAACTAGTTGTTCCAAATTTCGCTAACAAACTGTTATATGTGTACCGGTACTACCATTCCGTTTGATGCTGAACTGCGGAAAACTACAGCTAACAGCCACGACAGCTTACATAAATGTCGCATGGAGGGGGGCGCCACAACCTATTACTGTCCGAGTGATCTTACTGCACTTGCTGATCTCGCAGCTCTCTCGCTCTACGTTGGGGTCGGTGGTGTAGCACCATGGCACTGGTGAAGCGTCAGGGTTACGACAGTAGTTGTCGTCTAGACTCTTGTCGGGGTACCTGAGAGAAGGACAGGTCACATCAAGCCGGAGTCAAATGCTTTTTGTGGTCGTCAAAAGAGGGACGAGTACTTTTCAGGCTGGTAGATGTGTTGGTGAGGGTACTGCTGGTCCCAGCGTTGACACTCCTTGCCGCTTACGGTGTGGTCCACCTGCCCCCTGTAGTCTTCGCCATTGCATGTGATGCACACCTCTGCAAAAAGTGCGTACACACCCATAAATCTTAAAAAGGGAATTCATTAGTGACATTTTTGTGTGAATTATAAAACTATTGCATTAAATCAATCAGATGTATAAGATGAAGATGATTCAATTAGAAAAAAATATGAATGAGTCATAATGTAGGGAGGTCCTACACATTTGTGGTTTGAATCTCATCCTGTTGTTGTTTTCCCTGGAACTTCTCTTTTGTTATTCGGGAAAACCCCACTGTATTTTTTGCTGATACCCTGCATATTTGTACTTTTAGCAGTTAAAAAAACATCTGTGCAATTTTAATGAGTTTGAATTTTTTTCTGGCTTTTTTAAGGTCTGGTATAGTCCATAGTACATGCATTATTTCTTTACTTTTATCAATGCTATGCTATAATCTCCTGCACATTAATTGTAATTAAGTCATTATTTAAACAATTGTATCATATTATGAATTTTAAAAAATTATGTAATGGTCTAATTTAAGTCGCAATACATATTATTGACAGGTAATTTTACGAAAATCTGCTTTGTGTGAGCTAACTCCGAATGGTCAAATGAAACAAAACAAAAGAACATACAGCATATTGCAAAACATTTTTTCAAAGTGAAATTACTAAAAAAAAAAAAAAGTGTGGCCCATTATAAAAGTTTTGCGTAAAATGTTCTGTATACATTCATTATTTTTGCTTGGCTAAATTGGGAAGACATTGAATTTCATCCTATTAGTCAATGCAAAGAATCAGGCATGAAAATGGGTCAGGGGTTAAAAAGGTGAGAAGGGTGTGGAGGAAATATGTTCCGGGACACTGTAAAAACAATAAAATATTGAACTCTGTCGACCCACACTGTGTTTCAGCAGGGCTGTGCAGAGACCGGTGAAGGGGCGGGTGCTCGTAGATCAAAAGGGGCACATGTACATGTATTTAATACACCTTAAAACAACATAACTTCAATTTTAACCAGCTTTAGATAATAATTGGCTGGGACTGTGACATACTTTAATACGGGGGGCAACAGTGAATAGAAATCAACACTGTCATCAACACTTTCTGGCTGTGACTCAGTCAGTCTGCCTCTTTTCTTCCTTCAACCTCTGCATCAAAACTTCCTTCCTCAACTTGTTCATCTGAGACCAAACCACATCAGATGGTCACTGAGCCACCAACAGCACAGTTTTCTCAAAACTATTATTTCATTATTATCCATACTTAACAACTCTAGCACCTAATAATTAGTAAAGTAATGACATAAAATCTTATAGAAAAACAACATTGTAATTGTAGCTATCCTTGCAAACTTATTCTTACCAAGTGTGCTATTCACCCAGCTGATGAGGTATCCACTGCCTTTAGCAGCCTCATCCAACTCCTTTTTTTATCCCTCAATCTCCTATCCTTAGAATGAAATAGAAATCCCCCCCCCCCCAAAAAATAAATAAATAAATAAATCAGACTCCCCGGTGGCTTTTATTTTTAAAGCTTTCTTAATTTCTTTCTCTTTCAATAACGATGGAGGTAGATTTGTGTCTTTATTATTCAATCAAAAAACAAAGTTGCTTCAATCAAAATATATATTTTTAATCCCAAAAAAGTCACTTCAATTAAAAAAAAAAAAAAAAGTTTTTGATTGCAAAAATAAATTTGAGACAAAAAACCATTTGAAAACTTTTTCTTGATTGAAACAACATTTTCCATTGAAGTAATGTTTTACGTTTGGGCCACATTTTGGCTAGGACATTTTATTATTCAATATAAAATTAGTTGCTTCCAAACAAAATATATATTAAAAGAAAAAAACATCCACAAAAAAAAAAAAATTCAATCAAAGAAAAAGTTTGCACATGTGTCAATTATCGTTTAACAAAGTGAGCAGCCTGAGAGGGTTTGAGTAGACTCACTATGAAGCATTTAGTAAAGCCAAGCATTTTCTTACTTTATTCTTGTTTAAAAATAATTCGGTGGGGCAGTAACATGTTTAAAACTTATAATTATCATATCATAAAAATCTAAATAAATGCATTGAATACGCACAAAAAAATTGGGGGGGGGGCGCTACTTTGCGGTTTTCACTTATTGCGGTGGGTTCTGGTCCCCATTAACGGCGAAAAACGAGGGATCACTGTATTTCGGAAAAGCTTGAAGAAGCAAAAATCATTCCCACCACTCGTCGGGCCGGTGTTGTGCCGACACCGGCCGTCAGCTCAAGTCACAGCCGAAAATAAATCGTCTCAGGCGGACGACGGGAGCGATGCGATGCGCCCCCTCCGATAGCATGCCGCTTAATTTGACTCAACAGTGTGTTTCTTCGTTTATATTACCGCTAAATACACAAGCTTGACGCCAATTTAACGGGAGCTATTTTTTCACGGGAGATTCGGGAAGCTCTGGCAGTGTTCAACGCAAGCTGCAACGAATGGCAGTAACTTTATTATATCACAAAATATGAAAACGATTGAAATCATTACTCACCAAATTCAATCTGCTGGCAAATATAGGCAAGTGTGTATGCTGTGCTCTGGTCTGCCCCGGTGAGGATAAGGCCTGCTTTTTGTTTTCGCAGCTTTGCAATGCAACCAAAGGCTCTGCAAGCACTCCATGTACACGTAAGGAGTGCGCGCGATTGGAATAATGAACGCAGTTTGGGCCGATGATTGGTTCTCGTCAGCGAAGCATCTAGAAGGATTTGCTGACTGTCCAAGTGTCACTTTTATAAAGGACCGATTTCTGAAGTGCTCAGTTTGCGCACCAAGTTAATCACATGATGATGATAATAATAAATAAAATCCCCCCCCCCGTCCAAAAAGAATTTCTCTTCGGATCTACGCAATTCACGTAGGTCGCCCCTTTTGACTTCAAAACGGCGAATTTCGCCGAAAGGTGAGAGATTTTCATGCCTGATGATAGCTTGCTGCTAGGCAGAATTCATGGTATGGAGAAGAAGGGAAAAAAATGGAGGGCTGGCAGGAAAAGGAAGTCATGTTTGACCAACTTTATCATCATTCACTGCCAAAGATGATTATAGACATCCAATTCATTTGAATAGGCAGCGGTCAGTTATGGATTATGAATAAACTCTCCCCACAGAAACTTTCACTTCCACTGAAACATGATCATTCAGTGCCAGCCTCTACGAGTTCAGACGAATTGGACATCAATCATCATTAATGACAGCCAATGATTTATGAATAAACACTCATCTGAGAAATGATTGCTTCCAGCCTTTCTCAATTCAAATGGATTCTATCTGTCTATCAAACTGTGTCTTATGTGGAAATGTGCTGTCCTTACCATCCTTGCACTGAGGGATGCTGCAGCTCTCATAACGCCGCTCGGGATCAGTCGTGTAACACCAGGGCCCGATGCGATCTCCATCAGGATTCCGGCAGTAGTTCAACTCCAAGCCGTTGTTGGGTAACGGAGTCCACCTGAACACATCACAATTGAGTAACTGGGAACTAGAATAGCGAACACTTGCACTTATTAGCCGCTTTCTGGCTGTAGGAACGTCAGTACTTAGTTTCTATAGGCGCTTTCCACTGTTGTAACTATACGCAGTTCCTCGACCCTTTTGGGGGTGGATGACGTCATTTTGTGTGTTCGGATATGTAGGAACCTAGGACGCGGACCTCGTCTTCCGAGCTACATTTTAGCGCCGACTCTGAAGTGAGTACTTTCCGCGGGGCCGCAGGAACGATATTACGTAGCTCTTTGGTGATTCGCTGAAATCAGCGGCAAACACGCCCCTTACTTTTCGCGCGTCACATGAACACTTACATCCTTAGTAAACACGTCAAATACATTGTTTTACACTTACCCGTAGCTTCCTTTGTCTTCTACGGTCGTCTGCTACCCTTTCGGTCTCCATGAAACGAAGAAACATTGCTTGCCTTTGGCTCTGTTGTCTTTTAATGTGCGCTACCAGTCTCGTCGTTAGACGCTGGGATTGCTCGCTGATGGAAACGATTCCCTTCAAACATGCAAGAATTGCTGCGGTGTCTTCAACGGTCTCCATTTCGTTGCCTTCCGTTTAGCTTATGTGCCGCTGCTGGGTGTGGCCACTGGCGAGTAAATAATGCATCACTGGCGCAGACTAAAATGTCACAGCAGTTCGTATTGGGCGTAGTACCCCATGTGCGAACACGACTGCTTCGCGAAGGATAGCTCCTCGAACTACAGGAGGGCGGTATAGTTAAAGGAGCCAAGTACTCAAATTCCTACAGTGCGAAAGCGCCTTATAACTATAGGCCTCTCCAGCAGTTATAGGAACTATTCTTCTCCAGGCAGTTGTGTTCAAACATGCAGACCTGTTAAGTTTCACGGGAGACTCCCGATTTTGACCCCAATGCTCACGCCTCACGATTAGAAAGCCAAATCTCCCGATTTTCCAAAAATGTCCATTTTTTTTAATTTTTTTTTTTACGTTTTTGTTTGTCACCGTTTTGTAACGATACCATTCGGCCCGATTCGGAAAGTGACCAACAACGAATAGCCTGGCCGTCTCCGACTTCCCTGCCCTCCCTCCCCTTCAGAGCAGGAAACGCCCAACCAAACATCTGACAGGGAGGGAAGAGGCGAAGCACCACCGACTTCCCAAGATGCTGGCACTAATAAACCGGCTTTTAGACTGGTTCAAGTCTTTATTTTGGAAGGAAGAGATGGAGCGGACCCTGGTCGGCCTCCAGTATTCGGGAAAAACGACGTTCGTCAACGTAATCGCCGTAAGTCTTACCTGCCAGCGATAGCTAACTAGCCTAATGCTAATAGCATTAGAGCTAATGATGGGAGAACGATGACGAGGAAGAAGTCGCTGCTTTACTCTGTGTTTTCGTGGATCAAACATCATGGAATATTAAACCACTGCGGTCCTACCCCCACAATATATGAAATTAAGTGAGAAAGCGTATCGTTACTTACTTGAAGTTTAATCATTTAGATTCGCTATTATGCTAAAGCTAAAGTGTATACTATACACTTTATTACATTATATCATTATTACTGTGCTGAAACAAAAAATATAAAGTTTCAATTCTAGGTTACAATTCAATTAAAAAACTGCCATGACAAAGATACTTTTAAAAACAAATATGATTAATTTTCTAAATGATGTAATTAATGTTGCTGATTTAGTCTGACGAAACCCTAATTGGAGTGATGGTTGATGAGATGAAGAGGCTGCTGAGGAAGCTGATGTCCAAATTTGTGCAAATGGATGTGATCAGGAAAGCTGAGGATATCCTAGATGTTGATTACAGGAACAAGGAGAACTGGCATGACACAGGCAACATAGCAGTATCACATGATGCCAGACAATACATGGAGCAAGTTGAAGACTATCTCTGATGCCACCAAAAAGAGGTTCTTTGACAGTGTAGTTAATTTTTACACAAGTGTTGTGACCAAAATGAACTTGAAAAAAAATGGTTGCATTTTGTCTTAGCGATTGTCGCGCGCGCGTCATCGGGGTTGGCAAACAGAAATCTCCCTATTTGCAATTTCTACAACTTAACAGGTATGAACATGGGTATTTACCCGCCACCAGTGTTGTCACAGAATACTTGAAAAAGTAATTTAATTACTGATTACTGATTATACTTCAAAAAGTAATCTAGTTACCTAACTGATAACTTTATTATCAAAGTAACTAAGTTACTTTAAAAGAAATTTATCGGTTACTTTCTACCAATTTTTCTCTTTTTGCAGCCTCAACATAAGAATGACAACAGAACAATGTCATCGTATTCAATGGACTTTCTGATAATTGAATTCAAACGGGAAGATCAAAATTTTTGACACATAGGCTTAATCTTTAAGTTAGTGGAGGTTTAATTAGTCGATGGGGTTGATTTCAACCAACATTGACTCGCGCTAGCTTAACCACTCCGGAGCACTGAAACTAACAAATAACTGACAAACTGCATGGAATTTGTTGAAATCCACTCCACCGACTAATTAAACCCCGCTAACTCAAAGATTAAGTCTAATGTCAAAAATTCTGAATTTCGGGTTAGGGTTTAGGGTTAACAGCATATCAGTGCCAATATAAAACAATGCAAATTGACTGCATGATAATCAACAACCCACCAATGAATTGCACAGTGCAATAAACACAAAGGTGGGGACGGGCGCGGATGCGCGGGCACAACCCAAAAGTACGCCGTACACACGTGGCCAATTTGGCCACAAAACGTGGTGGCTACTAAGCACTTTACACTCAATCAGACTTACAACACATCCCAAAGATACTTAACGAACATGGCATAAATTTGCAACACAAATATGATGTAAAAAATGGTCGCCGACTGCCCACCGTTGCAACGGCAAAGCTACGAAATGACCACGCATGTAGCGGCTCCAACCTATCGCTGGAACCCTCCAGAATGAAGGTAAAATACTCACGTTCATTCATGGACGCACACGGATCAACATTCCAAAACAGGAAGAACTATGAGTGGTTACCACAGAAACGAACACGTAGCGGGAACCTTTCTAACATTTTCTATTCAAAATGCTCTTTGTACATGACTACAATATTCTACGTACATTAGCAGACAATAACAAAATAGTAACGCACAGACATTGAGGAAACTAACGTTAATGAGATTACTGGTTTGGAAAAATGAACGCGTTAGATTACTCGTTATTGAAATGGTAATCAGATTACAGTAACGCTTACTTAGTAACACGTCAGTGACAACACTGCTCGCTACACCCACCTCTGGCAAAATAAAACAACGAAAACTAAGCTGAACGCAAACAACGAAATGGAGACCGTCGAGGACACGGTGACCATTCTTGCATGTTTGAAGGGAATAGTTTTTATATTTTTATATTAATCCAGCGTCCAACGTCTAGAATGGAAGGGCACACAAATGTAGTACAGGGTAGTTTTTCTTAAAGATAGCGGCTCCTCCGGATGAAGGAATCCGACCTTCTAGCCAAACTGCTGGAATCACACCAGCCGAACCGAGGGACCTGCGCTGGCGCCGCTCCAACGACCAGGGCCGGCGAGATCCCGACAAGCCGGCGAAAAGGCCAAACTCTGCGCTTTCCTCTTAGTCTTATTCCTTTGTACTGACTCAATTTTGAAAGGTTTGAAGAAGGCTCACCGAAAACAAGTTGACAATTTATTCAGGTCGACAGCGATCAAAACTGAAGGCGAAACCTAAACACTATGGCAAGGTCATCCTATCACACATCAACAAAAGGTTCACGAAAGAAAAAATTACAACGCTTAGTTAAACATTCAGTCTTTTGAAGGCTCTCGCGGGGAGGGCCGTGGGCAGGAAGAAGGGTGTGTTTGGGATTATTGTCTGTTTGTGGATTGGACAGGAGGATTCGGGAGTTACTGTTGTCAGGGCAACGAGGGTTGTGGATTTTGCCACCTCAGCGTCAAAGGGGCTCTTGGATTCTTGTCAGTCGTGTTGTCAGTTGGATATCTGGTGTTCTACGGTGTTCCTTGTGTTGGGACAGGGTGTACCGCCATTTGTTCTGGACTGTCCGGGAGAACTGATTGCGAGAGTTGGAGGTGCAGACGTGGGCTTGTCGACGTCAATCTTGCTCATGACGCACACGTTAGGCTTCCGTGATAAGAAGGCGTCGTGTAAATTATATGCCCTATATTCTGCTTGTTTTCCTTAAACTATGGTATAAGTGCTAATTATTTTATATTGGGTGTGTTAGAGTAATACAAACAGTCAAACAGTAAATACGAAAAACGATACTATTCACTGATTGATTATATTAAGTGTGTTAGAATAATGCAAACCGTTGGACGGTGCCTACGAGAAAAAGTACTATCCCCTTCAGTGAGTAAGAAGGGTGTAGCTGCTGATTTCAGCGAATCACCAAATACCTACGTAATCGAGTTCCTACGGCCTCAATGAAAGTCTTTACCTCAGAGTAGGAACTAAAATGGTTCTCGGAAGTCGGGATCCTGGTCCCTAGTTCCTACATGTGCGAACACACAAAATTATGTCATCGTCCCCCAAAAGGTTCTCGGAACTGCAGATTGTTCCAACAGTACGTAAGCGGCTAACGTCTGTGCCGTAGTTCTCACCTGTGATCGTGAGGGAACTTGGACCACCACTGCTGGCAAGTGAGTCCGCTTCGTGTGGTGAAAACCTTCCCCCGGTAGTCCTCCCCTTTACCCACAATGCACTTGCGGACGTAGACTGCACATCACAAATAGTTGTAAAAATATGTGCTAACCAACAACGCGTATTTCGTTCTTACCCTTCTTCTCGTAAAGGTCGCAGTTGACGTTGCGCTTCACGTCCGCGTTCCTGCCATCACCGACCCAGGGCAGGTGTTTACACGTGGCCGTCGGTCGTGTTTCATAGTTGAATGCTCTGAAAGGCCACATTTACGCGAGGACTTAAGGTTTGTGATGCTATTTGTTAGCATGGTAATCATGTTTTGTTTCTTTTTGTTGTTGCTGTTTTAAGTGTTTTAATGTTCAATTTGACAGAAAATTTCAACTAAGAGTAGCATGAAACAAAAATAAAAAACAGCTTACCTGCAATCCAGTGAATTAGAGCAGTGGGATGCGCATTCCTCTAAGTTGAGAACCGACAGGGTGAGAACGTGGGCTGAGTTCCATGAAGTTGGTACCAGTTCCCGCCCCTCTGAGCGCTGGAAGTCATTCAGAGGACTACGGTAACCTGAGTTTCAAGTCAAACACGCAAAGTCAGCATAACCCTTTATAGGGCACTCATTGAACACAATGGATGCCATTGACGGTGCTAAATGTCCAATCTATTCTGACTAGGAGGGAGGAATGAACTATTGTTCCATCTCAAAAACAAATGGACATCTACTGCTGTAAAGGGCATCGCAAAACGAGCATCCAGAGCCAGTTTTCCTAGTGGAAATAAATTGGATGTCTGTTGTTGTCAATGACAGGCAATAAGTTATGTACTATTAAAAATATATATATATACGGTGGAAAACACAGACAAGACTGAAAAAGCAGTTTCTGCTCTTGCACTCCTCTTTAAAATAAACTGGTGTATTTTAAGCCAAAAGCACTGTTTTGTTTGATAGAACAATATTTCTATATGCTGCCATAGCAGATCCATGGCGCATTAAGCCCCCGAACTATTTTTTAATTTGTCCGTTTTACCCTGAAAACCCCCGATTACAGACGTTGCGCAACCGCTTTTGTTTCAACCCAGCCATAAAACGAAGGTAATTAATTATATTTATTATTCAAAATGTCTGTCGGTTTTAGCTTAGAACCATGAACTGATGTCTCATATTTTGTTTTTAAAAAAAAAAAAAGACTTTTAATTATTCACTCGCATATTTTAAATTTTTAAACAAATTATGTCACAATAAAAAAAATTGGGTCTGTATAAAAGTCAAAGATATCTACCTCATAACTATCGCTTAATTATATGTTTTTTGTTACTGTTGCATTTTGTACGATATGTTAGATGATAAATAATCGATCCAAACAAAGAAAAAAAAAAAAAGAAAAAAAAAAGTTTAAAAGGGTAAATGTATAAAAAAGAAAATCTCGACCACTCCTTGATGTCTACGATTTCTGCATTGCGACCCTTGTCTTATTACCATGTTTCACCCATAAAATCCCCCCAAAATCCGGCTGTGGGCATTCAGAGCTGTGTCTTGACAGTCAGTGATACATGCTACATGGAGTTTTTGGATCGAAACAAGGTAAGTACGCGATCATATCTCATTAAAGTCACGCCGTCTGTAATTCTGCACTCGCGTGCTCTCACCTCCAGATAGGGTTTTGCTGCTTAAAAAACATAAAAACAAAAAAAATGCCCTCCTGTCCAAAAATTTCTTCCCCCAGAAAATTGAGATTTTAAGCTTTCCGATGATGTATCACACATGCATATCGGAGCATTTTGAAATTTGGCTAAATTGGGGGTCTCAGAGCGGAACGGAACTTCAAGTCACCTGTGTGTTTTCCGCCATACATATATGTATTTCAACTTTAGAGTGCAACTGGGAGCAATAATCAGGTTGTATCTCTGTTTTTTATTCATTTTAAATCTATTGTAACGGCCATTCTATGCATTCACGATTATTTAATTTATTTTATTTCTATATTTTTTAAATAGTATAATCTTCATTGAAATATACAGTATGTATAAATAATGATTAATAATAAAATTGTAATTTAGAAACTAGGTCCACATATGTGGACATCACATTTTGGGTCATGTAGGCCACACTTTTATACCAAATGTTA
Organism: Corythoichthys intestinalis; assembly: GCF_030265065.1. Classification (NCBI taxonomy): domain Eukaryota; kingdom Metazoa; phylum Chordata; class Actinopteri; order Syngnathiformes; family Syngnathidae; genus Corythoichthys; species Corythoichthys intestinalis. Next base: position 20,605,168 of record NC_080403.1, on the reverse strand, counting down.
ATATTATGTCCTGCATGAACAAAAAAAATATTGCTGGGGTTATTAATAATACTACTATAATTTATTTGATTACCAAAAATAGCCACTTACCCAATAAAGAGTTAATGCTGCATGATTGATCATGACCCAAATCCTTTTGTGATTGTTTATAGTGCATAATTGCCTCATTAACCAGAATGTTATTTAAAATGCTAAAACATAATTATGGCTATTCATTAATATTGTCTATATGATTTATTGTATGTGTGTGTGCGTGTGTGTACAAGTTCAGTGCAGGTGGAGTGTGACACACACACTCAAACATGACCTTTGGACGTCAGACTATTTATTTATATGATTAAAACACTCGCATTGTTTGCAGGAGGAAGGATGAGTTAATTTGAATAAGTATTCACTGTTTGTATATCCATCTTCCCAACGCGACTGCAAACACAGTAAAGCCTCAAGTCGAATGGATCAGTGGAAATGTAGAAAAAAAAACTTACCAGTAGTAGAAAAAAAACTTACCAGTGACCAGTCCTGATGTCAGAAAAAAACACAGCCGCAGCAGCAGCAGCATCGCTGGAAGACAAAGATTCGACAAGATTTTGACAAGAAATCTCATTCGTATTGTGTTTCCTTGGTTTTAAGAAGTGGGACGTGCTTCAGGAGGCAGAGCTTATAACGGTGGAGGAAAGGCGACTTTTTCGAGAGTGAAGATTCCAGAGCATGAAATGGTGGACACTGAGCCCTTATTTAAACAAAGGAGCCTTCATACAAACAAAATCGCTGGGGATCAATAAGTTTCACTAATCATTAATCAAACTACAAAGTGGCACATCTTCATCCGCTCACGCGTACTGACATTCTTTCTGTTGAACGGGAGAGGGCGATAAACGCATTTGAAGAGGCTGCATTTTCCATCTCTCTCCTTTGCTTACTTAAAAAAAATCATAAATAGGAATAGATGACTGATATCCGATTTGAGATTTGTACAAACGTCATTTGTCCACCATCCTACGTCCGTGCGACCGTTCAAATCTAACATCTACGTAGCGCGAACTTTAACATTTTTTCCCCCTAAATTTCAAACCAATTTTCAAACATCTTGTTTTTCTCTAAAACGTCAGAGAAACGGGAAATTACCTGCATTCCTAACTCACTGGCTGTCATTGATGTGAAGGTTTGCAGTGAATGTTTAATGTTTAAATTATTTATAACATTTTTTCCCAACATTCTGCCGTAGCCATAGTCACGTCAATGTGGCTGTCCGGTAATCCGGAAATAATGCCGCGCGTATTTTCGTGGAGAAGACCTTCATATTCATTACATCCGTTTTGTCCACCGACGCAAGATGGCCCCGGGTACTTACGCCGCTGACTCCATTACACATCTAGCCTTATATATGACATCTAGCCAGCAAATCTTGCTAACTTTATTTAGCTCTGTCGTCATCAATATCGTCATCATTGGTGGCAGCTTCAGGTAAGAAAATGCCAGTAATTGCGGTTAATAATAACATAGTCCGCAACTTTATATTGTACGCGACTGTTTAAACCGATGCAACCAGATTTATTCCTTCTAATGCAACTTTTTGGGTGTTTTTGACTACCCGGAATTCCGTATCACAAGGGATAATAATGTTCATATTTTAATTGACTTCAGTACCTACTTAGTGCTTCAGGGCAGGGTGGTAACTTCAGGAGTTTGTACTAACAAACGACACGTTGCAGTTGCCATAGAAAAAAAAAATGTCTGAAAGGAGTGTGGAAGGCGGTGGAATTAATTCTTTGCCCCATAGTTTACAACTTTTCTGAGTGATTAAATAGTAATGCTTTCATCAGTGGTACCTTGACTTACGTGAGGCTCGCCCAACCTCGTGACTCTCGTATCTCGAATCAGCTTACTTTAAAATGCCATTAGTCTGTACTATTCCCTCCATAGTAACTGGTTTTTCTGTTTCCAGATACCACGCTCCTCCTATGTTTTAATAAAACGCACAAAAACAACATTTTGCTTATATGTAAAGAATAAACCAGTTTGACGTTGTGCTCCTGTTGTGAATACCTTGGCCACAAAGGAGCAGTACAAATTTACAGACATGTGTAATTAGGCATGTGCCAGTATGATATTCTGATGGTATGATAACCTTAAAAGTGCGTATGACACCAAAAAGCATGTTTATTTCATATTTCACACGGTGTTTTATGCTCTTGAAATAATCCTCGAATGAATATATTCAATTTTTGAATCTCGCGCCACGGAAATCAGTAACTTCCGGCTCCAGTCTCGGGTTTAAGATGAATGCGAATGTGACGTCACCTGGTTCCGCATCTCACAATACAGCATTACTTTATTGGATGCAGATGGACTGCGGATTCAGCTGATTTTGCACACACGACTGCAGGCTTTTGTTGCTGCACCAGGGAGAGGCGTGTGAGCCTTTTTGGGTTTCAAAAAGTTCCCGTTCACTCCGACATCGGCCAAGACGAGCGTGCAACAACTGTGGGCCCATTGGACTTACGAGGAAGTGAGTAAACATCATGTTTTGTATAATGTCAAATACTGAGATCATGACACACATTTTAATAGGGAGTTGGCTTGCATTTTGTGGCTGACAATGCTTCTTGTCCAACGAGAGTGCCACTCGGCCGACCCCCCGCCGGGAGAGCGCTAAACTCTGCTTATTGCCTTCTTCGTGTGCCCGGTGTTCTGTCAAATTTTCCACGCCATCAGAAATTGAAAATTCGTGTAAGAATGGCTGCGAATACAGCGATTACAAAGTAAACACTACAAACTCTCTTTAAATAAAGGAATATTTACCCACGTTTGATCATGGATGGACATGTAGAAAAGTTTTCCTCAGACACATCCTGCCTTGTTAGCTGCACACACAACTGCACGCCGCTCTCTCACTGTTTACGTCTTTGCCGTGTAGTTGAGCATTAATTTACACCGTATTTGTGTTGACCATGTGGCAGCTTCGCGCTCCTCCGACATCGGCCTGTTTGTACGGCGGTCATTGTCCAGCTGCTTCCCCGCAAATGAGCTCTCCTGCCCACAGCAGTGTAACGAGCTGTAACTTGCTTGCCAAAGGGCGGGTTGCCGATCGGCGAAGACAATCGACAACCCCGCCGCCGTGTGATATGATCTGGGCTAATTTTGTGTGATTTTTCGCTTTGAAAAGCGAAAATAAGACTTTGAGACGTCACTCGGTTTGGGTTAGTATGTCGGCTAGCTGTCACGGCTCTTAGTTTGTTTACATTCGCCGAAGCCCGGGCAGGGAAATAACAAAAGCCGGACTAATTACGGTGGCATAAGATATCGTTCGGGAGGTGCGACAGTAAAGGTGAAGTCAACAGTTTTGACTATGATAGAGTAATTTTGCCATGTCGTACTGACCCTTTTTAATATTTCATATTCCATTTAGCACAAGACTGTTATTTGCCATGACCATGTAATTTATTTATCAATTGGGGAAAAAATACTTGGATAATAAGAATATCCTGTAAAAATATTGGAGTAGAGAGATTGAAACAATGACATTTTGCTGCTCTCTTCGTCGCATTTTCCTCGTTCTGAATAATTCCCCCTCAATGGGCTGAATTCTAAATCAGATGACCCTGCCGACGTATCCTTCTGTTTGTGACGCTAGAGCCCTATAATGGTAGGCGTGGCTGAACGACAGATTAAAAGATTAATTCCTCGTCATCTGCGCTTTGCCAAATTGTTGTTTGGCGTTGAATCGTCTCGAAATATGATTCTAATTCACATTATAATGCTATTTAAGACTTTTTTTTATCCTGTCTAACGCACTTTAAGCCAAAAAAATCACGGTTTCACGGTATCACGGTATCGCGGTAACAGCTCTAAAACATGTTACTTTGAGATGTCTGGGTTTAAAAAAACAACAACACTTTTTTGCATTGAACAGGATTTTTATTTTTCAAAACTTCGCAAATTGGAACATAAGTATTATATTAAGTCAAAATACATTTAAAAATAATAACAAAATATTCTAAATCAAATTAAAATAAATACAGTGCTTTAAGTGAGCCTAAACCTACAGCCACAGCTCAACACTATTACCATCAGAACAAAAATAATTGTTTTCCATCAAAAGCACGTGTGTATGACTCGTATCATGTTTACATTATACACACAGTCTCTTTCCTAACACAGACAGTTGCCAGAGAGAAAAAACACCACGTTTTACCACTGCTAGACGCCTGAAACACGGTGGAGTTAACTCTCGTAGCTGGTGGGAAACGTTCATGACAGTGTTTATTAACCTTTAATTTTGTATAAATGCAAAATCATATTGGAGGTTTTTCCTCCTCGGCAGCCACCATCCTCATAAATGTTTTAAATGTCGGTTGGCTATCCTCCTTTGAGCCGCGGTCATATGTAACTTTTCTGTAGCCATAGTATTCCCATACCAGCAATTTCGTTTTCTTTAACGGGGGAAAATATTCAGGAATTTCACTTCCTCCAGCCTTCGTGTAGCACAGCTGACTCACTGACACTGAGCAACAACCGGTGGGGGATCGTTGAGCCTTGCAACTGCAAGCGATTTCCCCATGCATTTTTGGGACATAAAAAAATACTGTAGCTAATACTTTAGGGACAGTATGACGGATTTTTTTTGCGGTTTTGAAACCTTGACATTTTCATACCACAGTATACTGAAACCGATAATCTGTACATTTTTATGTGTAATATACCATCATAAGTGACTCAGTACACTGAAGTAATATTTGTTGCCTTTTACAAAAGATTAGCATTTGCCTGTGTGTGTTGTTGTTAAGCAGACAGTGTTTATGTGTGCAGGATGTCACAGGTCGAGGTGAGCGAGGGCAGCGTAGAGGTGCAAGGCTGCACCTCACCACTCTTCTACAGACAAATTCGACCATCTTCTGGAGACACCAAAATGTCCATTTTGCTTCTTCATGGCCGCAGTTTCTCATCAGAAAACTGGCTCAATGTCGGCACACTGCACACGCTGGCCAACGCCGGTTACCGAGCGGTCGCCATCGATCTTCCAGGTGAGCGAAGAAGAAGAGTACTTTTATTTACAGAACTGTGAGGGCCTTTTCAAAATAAACCCCCTCGTCCACAGGACTTGGCCGCTCCAGCTCAGCTGAGGCGCCAGTGGCCGTGGGAGAGCTGGCCCCTGCTGCATTCTTGACGGATGTGTGCAAGCGACTGGAGCTGAGCCCCGTGGTGGTGATCAGCCCATCACTCAGCGGCATGTATTCACTCCCCTTCTTGCTTCAACAACAGCACCTGCTGCGTGCCTACATCCCCATCGCACCCATCTGTACTGAAAAGATCAGCGCCCAACAGTACCACAGCATCAAGGTCACGTAGCATCTTTTTTTTTGTGTGTTTACTTAAAATTTGTTTAGTATCAGATCAATGTTTCGCAACCTTTACTGAGATAAAGCTCGCATTTTATACTAGGAAAAAAATAATGGCATTGGCTACCACTAAACAAAAATGTACAAAAATTAGATATACAAGTTTGTAATTATTGTTTCCTTCAGAGAGTCATTCTTTTTTCCTTTTTTTGTTTTTTTAAAAGTTCATTTTGGTTCTTTATTTACATTTCTTTTAAAAAGCAAAATAAAGGATAAAATAATAAATATTCCTTTTTTTTTTAATTGGAAAAAACTGTAAATGTTCTCTGACTCCGGAATTTTATTTTAGAACTTGATGACCTTTCAGTGACCACACAAAATAATGTTGTGGGCCGGATCTTGCCCTGGGCCCTAAGTTTGACACTTGAGCACTTTACAGTAAATCATTTTCAGGATCAATTACCCGATTCACTATTGAGACTCTTTATTGTTATCAAATGGTATCCCAACCGGTGACTGACACTGAAATATGGTCGTCAAATGTTTTTCAATAAGCTGAGTCAAAACCTAAGAATTTAAGCTTGTAAACAACAGTAATGACTAGAATTGTCCGATATTATCGATAAAAGCATTTAAAATGATATCAGATCATATCGACATCGGTTTTGGGCCAATACTGGTATGCATATGGCGATGCTGTCATGTCCACGTATTGCCTTCCTGTGTTTGTTTTTTTGTCGGCCCCTGCTGGCGCTTAGGTGTAATTAGTTCTAGCACTTTCTGCCTACGTAATCATATGTCAACGTGAGCTCATTGCGAATAGAGATACAGAATAAGTGCCTTATTGACACTTTATCCCAAAAACAGATGTTTGCACTATTTTGATTTCAACAATAAATACCGTGGTGCAATCTAGGCATTTCCCATTACTTCAGTTGTTCTCATATTTTTCACAGAATGTTTATTTGGAAAACCTTGAAGTTGTTACATTTATCATTAGTAAAGCATCCAGTGGGGCATTGCAATACAATTAGCTATAATATGTTAAGTCCACGACCATTTACTTTACAGGCCAAAAGTTTGCAAACACCTTCTCATTTGTGCATTTTCTTTGTTTTTATGACTATTTACATTGTAAATTCTCACTGAATGTAATAAAACTATGAATGAACACGTGCGGAATTATGTGCTTAGAAAAAAAGGCAAAATAACTAAAAACATAATATTCTAGTATCTTTAAAGTAGCCACTTGCTCTGAGTACTTTTTTTGCACAATTGTCATTCTCTTGATGAGCCTTAAGAGGTAGTCGCCTCAAATGGTTTTTGACTTCACAGGTATGCCTTTTCAGGGTTGATTAGTGGAATTTATTGCTTTATCAATGGGTTTGGGAGCTTCATTTGTGTTGCATTGAATGAGGTTTGTTCAAACTTTGGCCTGTACTGTACAGTGTATCATAAAAGTGAGTACTAACTTTTGTGATACACTGTATATCTGTATCCGATTTTTGGAGTTGGACAATATTGGGATATCGGTAAAGTCCTTTTCGGACAACGCTAGTAGTGACCAGCAGATGCCAATAGATGGCAGTGATGCAGCATTTTAAATAAGTGTTTCCACTGAAATGCTCTAGAATTATAATTGTAAAAATCGTGTTTAAATCATTCTAATTATTATTCTTTTAGACCAATTATTTGCTTTTTATTTATTTATTGAATCTTGCAAGTCTAACACAAACGTGACCTAGAACCTCATTGTGTAGATGTGTAAATTAAGTCTGCCATTGATGGCGACAGATGTCCAATCTAGAGTTCAAATGAACACTTTTTTTGTAACATCAGGTGCCATCGCTGATCGTCTACGGCGACCGTGACACCTCGCTTGGGCAGGTGTCGCTTAACAACCTGAGCCAGCTGGCTAATCACAGCGTGGCAGTGATCAAAGGGGCGGGGCACGCCTGTTACCTGGACGACCCTGACACGTGGCATCGGCTACTTACAGACTTCCTCTCTCAACTCTAAGGTATGTATGTGTTGGATTACAAAAAACACAATGCATTGAAGTGAAGTGAAAAATATGAACATTATTTATTAACTGATTCTCTGTAATAAACAATTTGAAAATATTTTACAAGGAGTCACAGACACAATATTTTACAAAGTTTGCCCCTCTTCATTTTTTTCTCATCTTTTTTCATGTAGCTTCATCTGTACAAAAAAAAATGGAGCGACAAACAAAAGAAAAAAAAAGGAGCTCAAGTCATCCTCTCTCGCACAAATGCTCACTCACTCGCTCACGAGAAAGAAATACAAAATAAAAATCTGTTTGGACTTCAGACCTCAAACTTATCAACAGTGCTCTTTTCCTATATTCATATTTAGATATATATACTGACTTCACTTTGACTGATTCCGACTCGTTTTCTCTAAATGTTATTTTCTTTTTAACACACACTTTTGTCAAACATGGTCACGTAGCACCAGACTACACACTACACAATCAAATACACACCGTCCCCCCACCCTAAAACACACACGGACGTAGCCCGCCTCCCATTTTGCTTCTTTTGTGATTGACAGCCTCCCCACCGTAATCACAATTTGATTTGAATGTGTTTTTGGCAAAACTCATACCTCAGAAGACGTGGTAAACCTTTGGTTGTTGCCATGCTAGGTGGCTACATGTTAGCAATACTGATGAAATGTTTTATTTTATTTTTTCCAAACATTACTATTAAGTTCTTTCCTCAGGAACAGCTATAATGTTCCCGGGTCAGTATGAACCAGTTTTTTTTAAATCATCCAAAACTCTTTTGAAATGAAAATAATGTCATGTAAATGTTATAACAATCTAATAAGTCAGGTATTATAAAAAAACGTTTGACCCGGTGCACAATGATCTTGAAGGGGACCTCGGACTTAAAGACTTGTGGGCTCTAATAAGCCACAATTGTCTTTTACTGAAATATGTTATTGGTAACACATAAAATACTGCCATTGATTTAAAAATCTGTAATATTTAGTACATGTTTTGACCTACGGAGGGCGCCAAGTTTTATGCGGGCAATGGACGCTCGGGGGGATAACGTAGTTTGTCTCTCTCACGAGACAAGCACTACCGGTGTTCTGCAATTCCTTCATACGCGGCGAGACGTCTAACACATGCGCACATCGGTTAAAAGCGGCGAGTACTTACTATTTGTGTTTTTATTGAGTATTTTAATCACCTTGTCATTTCCTCAAAATACTTCTGCATGTGTTTCTTTCTCATACTTTTAAGCATTGTGTTTCCTTGTGGTAACTTTAAAGCAGATTTTTGATCTGTTGACTACATCACTCACGTGGCGCATTTAAACCACCTTTATTTGATATTAGTACGCTAAGTATTTTCTTCTTTAGTATGTTCTGTCTGTATGCATATCAACAAAACAAGCTGAAAGCGCATGGTAGTACTTTGGGTGTCAAATTCGCCTCTTGTTGGACGTTTCGTCGGTGTAGCACATTTTGGCAGAACACCGTTTTTGTCCTACGCTCGTCTCATCCCGTCTTTCCTGTTCATATTGCTTTTGCGAAATGTCGACAGTGCTGCCATGCTCATTAATGTTCCTCTCGGGTTCAAATTGACAGGGTTGAATAGATGACATGATTATGTTGCTAGAGTAATACCCTGGAAGCCTGGCAGCATAACCCAGTGACGTCACCGCCCTGCGATGTCAACTACAATGGCGACCTACTAGTTGAACAAATTTTACAAATTGTATAAAAACGAAAACGTCAAGAGGGGTTTTAATATCAAGTTATTTTAATAATAACGTTTATATTTTAAGAACTACAAGTCTTTCTATCCAAGGTTTCCTTTAAAGTGTCAGAAACTAAAATTGAGATAAACACTGTTTTCATGTTATTTTTAACGCCCTCGGAAATATCAGTCAATCTTAAAACTGGGCCAATATGAGTTGAGTTTAATGTTCAATAATTTGTGTTAATTTTCAGTACATCTGTCAAATCACAGAAGACTAACGTCAAATGATGTTATAATGCTAGGTGGCTACATACTAGCATGATTTATGCTAGGTGTTGAATCATTTGTTTATCAGGAGTGCTAAATATTAACTGTTTCAGTCAATATTTAGAATGGGTCGGTTTGACCCAGGGCATATTTAATTATTGAAGTGTCAGAAATGAGCCCCTACCCCCAAGAAAGACCTAGAAACGGGATTTGTGTGGTGCTACATGTAAACAATAAAGAAAACCTGATATGCTTTGTTCATTATTCATCAACTCCATCAGTGATCTAAAATATGGTGGGAGGTGCGGGGCGAGGGGGATCAGAGCTCTTTTGTGCGTGACACTAAGGCATTCAATAGAGAGGCGTTGTTTTTTTTTTCTACTTTGCATCTTTAAAAACTCAAAACACCGACCGACTAACATATTCTGTCAATCCAATAAGCGGTGACGTTCCTTTTTGTTTTTTGTTTTTTTTAACGTCCATAACACTGGATTGTGTTCATTGCGATGCACAAAGAAGAACATAAAAAAACAATCAGTCCTCGCATTTCAAAGACATTCCACTCAATCAACGCAAACACACACACATAATTCAGGCAGAACTAGAGCAGTCGAGTTGCCCTGATTTAAAACAAAAACATGGCCAAAAATGGCGGGATTTACACTGCAGGTGACACAATTATGCTTTTGCTGAAAGAGCAAAATTCAAGTTAACGTTTAAGGGGTTCAGATAAATTTTGGGTCTATCCTAATACTCAATACCACCAACTTGCGCAGGAAAAGCCTGGCAACCTGCCAGGCATATAAAGCACTGGGGGGGTAAACCCTGGAGCTATAATTATTAATGATCATTAATTTACCTGTGGATATATTTACGTACAACTTGTACATTATGCATGTGTGTATTTTCATATTACTATACAGTATATACTTGAAATGTACACGAATTTAGGTATTAACCCGTTCACTGCCATTGGCAACGTTTACATGGACAAAATTTAATCTGATCAGAGTTCGGATTAAAATTATGACAGGATGTTTTCTTGGATACAAAAAATATGGATCGGATTTGGACGATAAAATCTTGATTGGAACGGGCTCCAAATGGGGTGTGTACAAGTGTTCATAAGTCACACTTTCGGTCGAAAAAATTATTTGAACATGCGCAGATTGACCAAATATACTAGAAATATTAGAAGTCGTAGCGACTTTAGTGTCAACAAAACATCAATGTCTACTTTAAATGTCGCGTATTTTTCCTGTTTGCGCTGTTACGTCGAGTTAACACTTCCTAATAAACTGCAACGTATCCTCCAGTTCAGTCTTGCGCCTGCCATGTCTTTGCTCGCTCTGCTTCTACTGGTTTTAGTAAATAGCAGAAAAAGAGAGACGTCACAGACATTCGCGGGAAAGATGGTTTGTACCGAAATGTTTTAATAAGTGCTTTTATGCATGCTGATTTGGATTATAAATCGACGTAAACTCGTTCGGAGTAAAATCCTGATCAGAAAAGGCATGATTGGGTCAGAATATCCCGAATGGGGTGTGTACATGGGTTTGTACATGGGTACATGAAGCATTTTTATTCCGATCAGGCTTTTAATCCGAATAAATGTGTCCAGGTAAATGTAGCCTTTGACAGCGATAAACATCGAATCCATTTGAACTGAGATGGCCGGCATTGACTGATCATGTTTCAGCACCACTGATGGCGAAAGATGTCCAATTTTTCTGGAATGAGAACAGCTGACAGCGATCGTTCGATCGCTATCGCTGTCAATGGCAGCAGATGTTCATTTTTATGAAATAAAATTACTGCTGTTCCGATTGCAGGAAGGTAGTTAACGTGTTTCCTTACTTTCACTGTTGTAGGTGGTAATTTGACTGTTATAGAGGGTCAATCGAAAAACAGTTAAAAAGTTGAACGGGAATGGTGCACCTACAGCGTAAATCCAGTTTGTGTGCTGACAACCTGCTGACCATACCTATGTACATGGCTTTGTAGTCATGTGACGGCAGTCAGATGGCTGCTCGACCTAAAGCTGATCTCTCTCCAAGATGGCCGCTTTATTAAAAGTAACAACTATACAGTCGCTATGCTCGTCCACCACAAAGTGCATCAAGGCACTATTAAGAAAAAAAGCGGCTCCTAAACAGTCAAAAAGGACAAACACGTGACGGGTGCTGACTATGCTTACTGTGCGCGGCGGCCATATTTGGTGGCCATTTTGGGAACAGATAACGGTGATAAGGCCTGGACCACCCCGGCAGTGAATGACAAAACTAATGAAGACGTAATGCAGTTTTGCTAGTAGAAGTGAGACTTTCTGCAGGGTATTGAACAAGCCAAATAACTGAAAACTGCGAAGAAAAAATGTTGATGTAATGTTACGAAAATAAAGTAGGATTTTTACGAGAAAAAGAATGGTGTTTTTATCAATTAAATGAAAATCCTCTAATTTAATGCGGGTCTACATTTTGGGGGGATTATTCTTTATTCCAGTAAAATTTCAAATAATCGTAAAATTACTACAGTTACTCTAATAAGATGATAGTTTCTTCTCAAAAAATCTTGTGTAGTTGAAATGACATTGCAATTATAGGTTAGTAATGCTTATAAACTTGCATTTGAGTTCATTAGATTATGCTTTATGTATGAATTTACAATGTCATGCCATTCATAAAACGTTTTATTCTTGAAAATGTAGTACTTTTTTAGTAAGATGGGTTTTCAAAATGTTACAGCTGTCTTTTCTTTACAAAATGATTTGTTCTTTTTTAAGTCGTTAATAAAATGTCTTCCTGATTTTATTCTTGTAAAATGTATATTTTTTTAATATTTCAATTTTCGTCAGTATTATTAAAATGTTTTTTATTTTTATTTTTATAGTGTTGTCACTTTTTTGTTCTTAACATTATAATTGTTGGGATTATTTGACTTCAAATTATAATTTTACCTTGATACTTACTTTTTTATTTTTAGAACTCTCAGGAAATTAAAATATTTTCCCTTAAAAAAATGAAACATTTAGTGTTGCAATGTTCCATTTTTTTCAAGTATCACTAAGAATTAGGCAGTTAAATAAAAGTTTCATTTTGACTTCATTCTTGTAAATTTCAGACATTGATTTATGTTTTAGGTAATCTTTTGTCTCATATTGCATTTTTATCTAACAGGATTAAGTCTTAAGTAATATTCTGAATTTATTCTCATAACATGACAACTTAATTCTTGTAAAATGCAGATTTTTCTCGTAAAGTACGTAATATCCGACTTTATTCCCGTAACATTCCAACTTTTATGTCTGTAAAATTATGATTTAACTCTTGTAATATTCCATTTTTTTCTCTTCGTGATAGTACAATTTTTTTCTTGTTGCATTACAGTCTTACCCTCCCAGTGTTGATCTTTTTTCTTCTTCTCCTTCAGAGCCTCGTGAGGACTGGCAGAGGTGATGTTGGTATGTTGGTATAAATGGAGGTCAGAGAGTGTTTTCTTTTTTTTTTTGTAGTAGGTAATATATAACACTACACCACACCGCTCGCTAATAGTAATTGAAAACATCACAGCTGTATTATTGGAGCGTGAATCTGCATGTAGCAAATATAAGAACTTGCCATGACAATAACACTTTTAAAATCCCTTTTGTTAAGCCATTTTGCTGTCTTTTTGGCTAGAAAAATAAGACCACATGAAAGTCTATCTCATTTTGGCAAGTAGATACAGTAGTGCATAAATTAAACATATAGTCCCTTTTTTGATGAACATAAATGAAAATAAAAAGTTTGAACTTTTCATGACACGAGTGACATGTCGCTTACTTAAGAGTTCTTTTTTTGGGGTGATTGGGTGTGGGGGTCTCTCCTTGTGCGGGTGACCTTGGCTGAGGACATAAGTGAAGCTGGCTAGACGGCGGCACTCAGGGCTTCCCATCGTTGCCCATCATTGCCTGTAAGACTACTTTAGGTGGTGGTGAGGTGGGCGGGAGCATTGGGGGCACATATGAGAAGCACAGGACAGCTAGAAGGTGTGTGTGCGTGTGACACAGGAGATTAATGTAGTAGAGAGTGACCGTGAGGGCTGACGACAGGATAAAGCACGAGGAGTTGAATCAGCAGCAAAGTCACGCGGGATGGACGGAAGGAGTGTCCCCGTCCGCAGTCCGACGTGTTCTCCTGAGGAAGGACATGCAACGGAATTAGACATTACTTAGATGATATTATTCAGATACACAAATGTGATAGTGTTGACTAATCACGGCAACCCTATTTTGTAGGGCAGGGACGATTTGCTTTTGTCACGATCCGATCCGTATCCCGATACCTGTGTGGCGATCTGATACATATTTCGACAATTCAACTATGACAACATATTACCTTTTAAAATTTATAAAAATACAGATGCATGTATCTCTGTTTAAACTAGATGTCATTGAACATTTATTATTTTTGATTGACACATGCGGCACTCTCAAGTTTAGTGCTCCCAGGCTTCTCTGGCAAGATCAAAGCGTCATCGCTTGTCAAGCATCGTTAACTTGAACAAGCAAACTGATAGGACTTGCGGACCAAGAAAATCAGCAGGATGGAGAGTGGTCGGGTCGGGTCGGGACTAGAGGTGAAAGTGGGCCGGAACGGTGCCACGGACAGCACGGAGTTCTCCCAGCATGTGTCTGATGTGCTGCGTCGAATGTGCATGCGCTTAGCTAACCACGATCCCTGGCCGGGACTCCAGTTGCCTGTTCCATTGGCTGACATACTGACTTGTGATCAGCATGGATAGTTAGCTCTGATTGGTTCAAATGCACGTTTAAAAAAAAAAAAAAAAAGCTTGTTGAATAATGCCATAAAAAAGGGCAATGCAAGGGAAAATTGAGCAGATCTTTCAGAGAAAGGAAAGAGTTGAAGAGATTTATTTTCTCTGATGGGGAAGTTCAGTTCATGTTAACCCTTTAATGGCTGACCCCAAAGATAATGAACAGAAAATTCAAATTTTTTTAAATTTGTAAGCTTTATGTGGTCCGTGAATGTAATAAATTTGGCAGTATAGTTTATGTACACTTTGGATTTATTTTTGTTAATGTACCCATGTTAGGCTACTTATTTCCTTATAATATAAAAAAAGTCAATGTTTGTGTTATCTTCAAAATATATTCCATTTCACTGTGCATAATGTAAGTCATTTATACTTATTTTGTTCATGTATGTTACTTTAAAATACAATTTTGAATGAAAATCAGTTTCTCATGTATGCCTTGTAATGCAGAGCAGCAGAAGCCTAATGCATGTATGAAACCTTTTTTTTTTTTTTTTTTTTTGCATTTCTGTGGTTTTAGGAGGTTTGAACCACATCTGGCTCCGTGGCGACCTTTTTGTCAGGGAGAAATTCTAGCCACTTTCACCTCTGGTCGGGACATCTCTAGTTTGTTGGCTTGGGGCCGGCGCAGCAGATTAGAAGAATCTACAGTATTGACACTCCGAAAAAAGTATCGACACTGTAAAATCGCCAGATGATAAAGTGAATCGGGTGAAAAAGATTGGATTTTAAAATGTATTTAAATGGATTGGACCTCTAGAACTGTCATTGGCAGCCATCAAGTTAATGTAGTTCTTGCTGTAAAGACTGATTCTGTTTGTAATTAATCAAAAAATATATGTGAAAAACATCTGCTTTTGCTTTGGAAATGGACAACACATTTGCATAGTATTCATAGTCCAACTTTTCTCAGCGCATATT
The DNA here is from genome assembly GCF_030265065.1 of Corythoichthys intestinalis. Classification (NCBI taxonomy): domain Eukaryota; kingdom Metazoa; phylum Chordata; class Actinopteri; order Syngnathiformes; family Syngnathidae; genus Corythoichthys; species Corythoichthys intestinalis. The sequence continues at coordinate 20,590,087 of NC_080403.1, read as the reverse complement.
AATTTGTTCCCTTTGCACATTTAAAGCTGAAATGTTAACTCAGAGTAATATAACAGTAAATAATTTGATTAACGATCACAAAAGTTGTTTGTGGCAGCCCTAAATTTCAGTCAGCAAAGTTTCAACATAATTTACCAAAAAAAGGACAAAAAAAGTTTCTGAAACCGTACCAATTGGTAATCCAACACGACCGTCTTACCGCGTTGTTGTTGTCAAAACAGGTGGAGGGTCCTTTTCTATAGCGTGCCACTGTCATATCATCACATGGGTTTTCGTCGTTGACTGTCAAGACAATTAAGGAAAAAAGAACAGTGGTACTCTTGTATTTGTGTCAATGATTTAATAGCAGCGATGGATACACTCCTTCTCCTCTTGGGACAGCTTTTCGATATCGCAAGAGTTGCAGAGCATCTTCTCGGCCACCACAAACAACAGGTTGGTGTTGTTTATTCTCTTGGCGTGGATCAGCCTGGATAAAAGCAAAAAAATACGTTACTTTATGAAGCTGTGTCATTCTTGATTGCGTATGTGCGTGTGCGGACCTTGAGCAGTTGCCACAGTCCTGCAGCATGTTGTAGGAACTGCTCAAGTTGCTGAGGTAGTACTGAGTCTGGATCATGACACAGCTCCTCTCCTTGGAATCCAGTGCCTCGGCGTCTACTTTGTCTACAGCGACATAAAAACATACAAAACGTGGCATGGGCAAGAAGCGTCACACTCAAACTCAAAATGAAAGGAAAAGGAAATGTTGGTATTTTGTCACCCACCTGTGACAAACCAGCTGTGATACGCCAGTCCATACATGAACTGCTGAAATAATGACCTGGAGATGAGAAATGATAGGAATGTTCAACAAGAAAATGCATTTTCTGGAGAAATTGCGTAGGGATGCCATGTTATGCTAATAAGCGGATTTTAAGGGTGGGCCAGGGTGGCCAGCCCCCCCCCCCCGGTGGCCGAAAAGTGTCATTGCATGAAATTGACTTTCCTATATATACATATATAAAAGTTGTAAAGCAATAAAACTGCAACAAAAATGAATGAAATGAACAAAAAATATATATTTTTAGAATGGCTCAAAATTAATTTTCGAACAGATCATGTGACTAGCACCTTAGACAGTCATTTGCTTTTCATATGACCCCCCCCACCCCAAAAAAAATAAAATTAGAGGAGGGCAATTTTATTTTTTAAATGATTTTTTTTTTTTTTTTGATTGAAAATATTTTTTTTAATGAAGCAACTTTTTGGGGGGATTGAATGATTTAGACTCAAATGTCCTACCCATAATACGGGCCAAACACAAAAAGGATTGCTTCAAAGAAAACGTTTTCAATGAAAAATTAAGTGTTCAAATGCAAATTTTTCAATCTCAAATATTTTTTTCGCATTCAAAAATGTTTTCTGATTGAAATTTTTCTCTTTTTGATTGAAGTGATTTTTCTTTTTGAAAATCTATATATATTTTTTTGAACTTATTTTTTGATTGAATAATAAAGACAAAAACGTCCTAGCCAAAATGTGGCCCAAACACATATCAACAATACTTCAATCAAAAAAGTTGCTTCAAAAAAAAAAAAAAAAAAAAAAAAAAAAAAAAAAAAAAAATCAAGGAAAAGTAGCTTTCACATGCATTTTTTTGAGTTTCAAATTTATTTTTGCAAACACATTTTTTTTTGATTGAAGCGACTTTTTTTTTTAAATTGAATAATAAAGACATAAATCTACCTCCATATGGCTCTGCCCATGAGATACAATTTTTGACAGGGGTAACTTCACTGGCACGACACCGGTGGGCGTGCCATATTCAATGGATGACGATCTTGGCGAAAAGTATTGCCTAAGCAGCCTGATTTAGAATTCCCCTCAAGAATGATGGGAAAGAAAAAACGCTCATTGTCAACTTATTATAAATATTCTGTAAGTTAATTTTATTGCTGACACTGCGTTTCGGGGTCATCAACATGTAGTGCCCCCCCGACCCAAAAGTCAAACTCCACCTATGGTTATGCTGGTCGGTAAACTATCGTCGGTCACTTCCTGTACATTTTACACTTCCTGTTGTTTTTTACACTTCCTGTTGATGTGTACTTCACGTCCATTCATATGGCTCTTTTTATCCTTCAGCTGTGAATTTAAATTAGTTTATCACTGGCAGACGTCCAATCCATTTGAACTGACAGGGTTGGCGGAAATGAACGTTTGATCTTTCGTTGCCAGGCTCCCAGTTCAAATGGTTTGGATGTGTATTACTGTCATTGGCAGCCGATTAGGGCATTTTAGGGCATTGTTGATTTTGGGCCATCTCCTGTTGATTTTTGAGGAATTTATTCACGTCCTGTTTATTTCAGGGCATTTGCAGATCACTTCCTGTTGATTTTGGGTCACCTCCCATTGATTTTGATGCATTCTGGGGTCACTTACTGTTAATGGATTTTGGGTCACTTGCTCTTCATTTTGGTTCACTTATGTGTCACATATTCTGCATATTTTGCTGTAAGTACGGCAGAATGCATTTGCGCTCACCCACTCAAACTCTATGTAATCCAATACAAAAGTTGCATAAGAAACGGCTTACCATGCAGCTGCCGACGTCCACCATGCCAGGTTAACAAAATCTGCAATTGTGGGCTGCGGACGTGACAATGAGTGATTATAAAATTATTACATACTTGGTGGCGTTCATTTCAGTTTGGATTAAAGATTTAATAATTATACAAATATATGCTTTTAGTACCACAAAGACTCCCTTCCGTGCTGCTCCAGCCTCACTGGTAGGCATGCGCTCGCACACCGACTGGTAGTCAAATGACTGCTTGCGGTTGTAGAAGGAGTTGTTGTACAGCGCGTACATGAGGTAGGGTTCCACTTCGCTGAAGAACATGCCCACCTGTACAGGAAAATGTGAGGTCAGGAGGCAGAATAACCATCTGCGCCAGGTCAAATGCTACCTTGTTCCAGTCATCCTTCTGGTTGGACATGATCAAAAAGCCACCGTCGTCTATTAGGTAACACAGGAGGTCCTACGGGCAAACGAGCGCAGTGTCAGAGGGAGAAATGGTAAAACATAAAATAAACAGACACTCACATCGTTGTTGGCTTCGCAATCCATCTCACAGACTCTGTTGGGTCCACACTGACGCAAAAGTAGAAAAGAGATGAGGGAACAAAATGAGAGCTGAGCATGTTGACTTAATCCTATATTAAAATGCTATTACAACAGTCATTGTTGACAATTGGCGATTTTCCAAATGTGCTGTATTTCCCATGGATATTTCCATGCAGTGCCAAAACCCAACAGATTTTTAAGGTCTGTCAGCTGTTATAAGGGATTTTTGTGTGTGGAATTGAAAACGGATATCAGTTTTTCCTGTTATCCCTGCAGTTTACTAACTTAGTGTGTTGTTACCACTTGTACACATCAAGCCATATCCTATGTAAAAACATGATTTAAATATTGCAGTCATGCCTTTTTACTTTCATAATTCATTATATGTCCTTATTTGTATTTCATTATTAAAACAAGCACATACTGTCTATACAGTGTTTTTTTCTAATATATTATATATATATAAAGTTATAGTTTTGAATCCCGCACTCAAAAATGAGTTAAAAACAGCTGTCATACAAAATAAAAAAAGCAAATATAAAAAACCAATTAAAATGAAAAAATGTATAGGAAAAAAAAAAATTCAAATAATTTGAAATAAAACATTAAGAATATTATTTTATTAAAAAAAGAATTAAATTCCTCCTTTTTAATTGAAAAACATCTTTTATTTTTATTTTCAATTAATTTTCTATATTATACAGTGGCACCTTTACATACGAAGTTAATTTGTTCCGGGACCTTATTTGTAGGTCGAAATGGTTGTATGTCGAGCAGGATTTTCCCATAAGTATACATTATAAATCAATTAAATTGTTTCACAGCCCGAAAACCTACACTAAATCCTTAATACATACTGCTGGTACTATTGCAAATAGCAATTACACAGAGAAAAACAAATACATTATGAATAAAAATCGTAATAATAATATAATAATCTTAATAATAATACCTGTAATTAGGAGTGGGAACCTCTTGGTACCTCACGATACGATACGATTTGCGATACGAAGCTCATGATAACGATGATCTGACGATATGGCGATACAACGATTATCGATACAGTTGTAGAATATCCTAGAATGATTTGCTGACCAACAACTAATAAACAGAAAAACAAGCTTCTGTGAATTGGAATGAGTTTATCACTAGTAGACGTCCAATCCATTTGAAATGGGACATCCCTAACACTTCAAATGGATTGAACGTCTATAGCCGTCAGTGGCAGCCAATGCCAGGCAATGAGGTAATTTTGGGCCATTTAAGGTCATTTACCTGTTGATGTTCAGTTACTTCCTGTTGATTTTGGGGTATTTTAATGGTTACTTCCTGTTTATTTTGAGTTACAGAACAGGAAGTGACCCGGGAATCACCCAAATGAATAGGCAGGGACTCAAACTCAACAGGAAGTGACCTGTAAATGCCCTAAAATGAACTGCAAGTGACCTGTAAATGCCCTAAAAAAAAAACAGTCTAAAATGATTGGGCGTCGTTCACCGTCAATGCAGCCTTAGAGTTAACTGAGACACTATTATGGTGGAAGATTTTGGTAGCAACTTGTTGGTTCCTTTTTATTTCTTTTAGACATTGACACCTTTTTAAAACGATATCTCGATTCTTGGCTGGAGCATATCGCTAACCTTTTGGGATACAAAGTATCACGATATATCACCATTTCGATATTTTGTCACACCTCTACCTGTAATAATGTAACAAATTGGGTTGTAATGTAGCAGATGTATTTTTGCGTGGTGTACCTGAACGCACCGCGTGGCTGAGGTGTCAGTGTGAGGGAACACTTTTTACTTTCACTTTTCACGTTCAGCTGCGGCGAACAGTAGATATTTGTGTTGTACAACTTCTGAAATAAATGATTAAAAACCTGACGAACCTGGCGATTTCTTTGGTGATGTTTCAATAATAATAATAATTACCTCCTTAACTTATAAAGACTGGCGAACGGAGGAGGACCGCCGAGATCATAGACAGTCTACGGCCATATTGTTGAGCCAGTTCACGGATGCGCACCCACGCTCATATTTTTATATAATTTCACAATGGTAAGACTCACCTTTTTCCTTTTTTTCACCACCTCCACTAACATTGTTGGAACCCATGTTGATTTCTCTCTCAAGAAAATCCGCCGTGCGTCCGTCTTGCGGTAAAACAAAAAAACTGGCGCTGTCATAAATCGGCGTATTTCGAGCATGTCGTCGGATGTAGAAACAGATGCAAAGTCAAATTTTACGCCGGATGTCGAAAAGATCGTGTGTCGAGGTGATCGTATGTCAAGGTACCACTGTATCTCATCGTTTATCATTTTATGATTTAAATTTTTTTTAAAAAAGATTTTCTTATTTTTAGCTGTATTATCCACTTTAATTTTTTGTATGTTTAAAAAAAAAAAAATTTTTTAATCAATACTATTTACATGCACTTATGTATTCCTCCAATGGTTTATGTATATTTCATAACTCTTTAGCCATGTAGAGGGAGGGCTGGCAGCGGATCAACGAAGGTTTATTCGCTGCCACCCTCCCCACTTCAAATGCATAGGATGCCTACGAGTGACGGACTCAATTGAATTTGCAGCGCAACTCGCATCATCAATAGCATTGAAAGTGTTCAATGTAAATTCAGGCATCGGGGGTTAAATACTATGGTCATTGTTGCGCATATGTTTACCGCATTAGGGCCATGTCGGCTGTCTGTGTGGTTACTGGCGAGAATCTTAAACTTATCCACCCAGGCTTCGAGATCCAGTTTAACTCCGACCACTGCAAAATTGGCGAAACTGAAAGTTACTGGAATGATCTTTATACTCAAAGCCCCGTTACGTATAAACGCACCTGCCGGTTTGATGGTCTTCCCTCCAACTGTGATGTCCACCGCCGTGCTGACCAAGATCCCGATGGTGTCATTCTCCGGGATGAGCATCTCGTCTCTTGCTGCGAGTCAAACAAACAAAAAAACCTAGTGAACCAAAAGAGCAGACTTGATGTAAAATACGCCACGGGAGGATCATTCACCTGTACGATAAGGCGCTCTGAAGATGTAGCCCTTGTTGTCGAGACTGCGGCGGTAATAGCTGGCGTTAAACGGCTCGGGGTCTTCCTCCCAGCTTTCCGCAGCCCTGACATTTTAAGAGAGAGCTGTAAATCTCCCCGCTACCACAGTGCTTGTTGCTTATCGAAGTGATTAGACTTTAAAAGGGAGACATTAAAAAGCATTAAAACAACAACAACAAAGCCTTGATAAGAATGGCTCTTACTTGTTGGGAAACACTCTTGTAATTCCTCCGTCCGTGGCAGCAAATACAGCCAGAAAGCCATACCTTGTCACACAGTAACAAGAGAAGACTTTAACTCATTGACTGCCATTGCCGGCGCTAGATGTCCAATCCATTTTGACTAGAAAAAGGCTGACAGCGCATGATCGCACTGAAACATGGGCATTCACAGCCCCTTGTCAATGACAGGCAATTACTAGAAGTTAAATACTATGAAAATTAAAAAAAAAAAAAAAAAAACAAAACAAAAAAACAACTTAAAAGTCACTAGAAACTGCAGTTTCTGGAGAAATTACTCTGGGGCTTTGCTGTGGTAGATACAGATCTAAGACCCACTTAGGTTGATTCGGGGACACTTCGGAGACACGTCCTGTTGATATCAGGTCACTTCCTATTGATTTGGGGACATTTCTGGGAAACTTCCTGTTGATATCAGGTTACTTCCTGTTGATTTGGGGACATTTCTGGTGCACGTCCTGTTGATATCAGGTCACTCACTAGATTTGGGAACACAGGTTTTTTTTGTTGCTATTGAAAATGAAGGGAAAATTTGGACGTACATGGCCGTCAATGGCATCGACTTACATATGCGTCAATGGACTCCAAGTACATTGGCATCGACAAACATGGCCGTCAAGGGCATGGACGTGCATAGCCCTCATTGGCATCTGTGTCAATGCAATGTAAGTGCTATTGGAAATGAATAAGAAATTTGGACATACATGACTGTCAATGGCATCCCATTAAAAATGGATGGGACTGTTTTTGGAAAATTTGGGGGGAACGTTTTTTTTTTTTTTTCCAAATTCTGTATACAGCTTTTATGCCCCTTACCATCCTGGAATTTTTGACGTGTGAAATGTGATTTGATCAAAACATGTAAGTTGTGTTTTGAAATTGTTTTTGTTTGTTTGTTTGTTTGTTTTCCTTCCGAAAAATTCGCATTTACGGGCGAATGGAAAATTTTTCGGGGTTGCTCGAAAAACTCCCTGTGTCGAGCGTGAATTCCGGTCGTTTCGATATTTGAACGCCTTTGCAAAGCAAAGCCCCATATAAGAAGAAATGGTGACCATGTCAAAAAGAAAATATAACTATGAAATAAATCAAGATACAATATTTCTTGTTCTTTATTCACACAACAATATACATTATTTATGCTGTCCAGATAGATATGGACTTTCTGTCACGAATGTCAATCAAAAGCAAGACACTACAGAGGGTGGGTGATAGGCTCAAGGGGACCAGACATTAAAAGATAAATCCAATAAGCAAGGAAAAATGGACAGCCTATCTTTTATATTTTAATTTCCCCAGATAAAAACATGATCATCTGACACAATATTTGAGATCTACCAGCTGATTGTGATCGATGTATTTTGATGACAGACATGTTAAGACACCTCACAATTGTGCCATCTGTGCAATGTGTTGTTATCCACTCAATACTCACGTATGCAAATCTTTGGTCTTCCACACTTTGTCTACAAGCTGCCTGATGACGCCTGTGTCCAGAATCAGGTTGTGAAGGAGCAAATTGTCGCCTAAACAGCATGACACAAAAAAATGATTCGCAGAGAAACAAAATACACAACATGAATTTCAACGAGGGAAAGCCTATTGTTTAAAGACAAAAAAGAGCATTCCAGTGGGCTTGTTTTAAATTAGTTCTGGAGGTCTACTGCACAGGTGGCGATAGAATTTCAGGGTTTTGGTACGTAGGATTATGAAGAGGATTACAGTAATAATGTGTGCTGTTTTGTGTTAAATATGTTTGAGTAAAAATATTTAAGGAAGTGCGCAAAATTAATTTCACAAATGTGGCAATTATAAGGCACATTCAACTAATGTGTGGCTAAAAAAACAACATAGCTGATGGGTTTAATGCACAAATTATAGTTTTTTTGTTTTTTAACCTTTACAGGACACTCATTTAACACATTGGCTGTCATTGATCGTGCTAGACGTCCATTCTATTTTGACTGGGAGGGGTGAATGAACTAACATTCATTTGCCACTCCCAGTCAAATGGATTGGTGAATGAACTAACATTCATTTGCCCCTCCCAGTCAAAATTGATTGGACGTGTAGCACAGTCAATAGCACTGAAACATTCACAGCCAGTCTTCCTGGTTTAAATAAATTAGACGTTTACTGCCATGCTTGTGAATAACATGCAAATAGTTGAATACTATGGAAAAAAAAAAGCAAATCAACTTGAGAGTTACTTGATTGTTAAATGCTCTTAAGCAGGGGTACACAATAAAGGAATGCTTCACTGGCCTTGCTATCAAAACCACTGGCTCAGGTCAATGTGTCAGTTATTGATCCCAATAATCACAAAAAAGCACAATTTGCTTGAATAACTTTAATAACATTTTTTCAAAGGATAGATTTAATGAAAAGTGCAGCAAAACTGCAAAAACAGGAATCTAGTGCAAATAATCCTATTCAGAATCCATAATCACTCCAGTATACATAAATAAACCCAAATCGACTTCACTGTCCACTTACACATGTTTTAATGTTATCGGGAAACAAACACAAACAAAATAACTACGGCTGTCAAACTATTAAATTTTTTAATCAAGTTAATCACAGTTTAAAAATCAATTAATCATAACTAATCGCATTTCAAACCATCTCTAAAATATGCCATATTTTTCTGTAAATTATTTTTGGAATGGAAAGATATGACAAGACGGATATATACATTCAACATACAGTACATTACTGTATTTGTTTATTATAACAATAAATCCACAAGATGGTATTAACATTATTAACATTCTTTCTGTGAGAGGGATCCACGGATAGAAAGACTTGTAATTCTTAAAGGATAAATGTGAGTTTGTATATTGTGACTAAATATTGCCATCTAGTTTATTTGTTGAGCTTTCAGTAAATGATACTGTAGTGACTTAACTGTTCTGTCCAAATGCATGATGATAAGTGGTGCAACCATGACTGTGTGTGGTGGCAGCAAATTATATATATCTTCTCTGCGCTGGGAACAGGGTGTTAAGAAAAAGATCAACTCCTGTCATTCTTCCCCACGTCGCTTCCCACAATATTTCTAGTTGTTGTGGGAGAGATCTTAAAGCTTTTACCAAATAATAGCATGGCACGGCTCAAATGACTGCTTGTATCTACTTCACTCACTTAAAGCTGCCTCTTACCTCTGTATACAGTGGGGAGGACAAGTATTTGATACACTGCCAATGGGAAAACCCATTGGCAGTGTGTCAAATACTTGTTCTCCCCACTGTATAAGTAAAACAGCGGCATTATAGGTTGTTTGCGGCAATGCGTGAGTAGGTCGTGCCGCGCATGTGTTAATTGCGTTAAATATTTTAACGCGATTAATTTAAAAAATTAATTACTGCCCGTTAACGTGATAAATTTGACAGCCCTAAAAAAATTTTCTTGGGCGCTCTCGGGGGAGGCGGGCCAGTGGGGGAGCCCTGTGCCTGGGCGGACATGTCTAAACCTTACCAACCTCTGAAAGTCTCCCCCAACTCAGTTTTTGTGGCAACAATTAAGGATGACTATGGCAATTATGGCTAACGGTTTTCAATCTAGACCGTCGTTCTGACGATTATTATGTTCTTCCTTGTCATGTGGATGAATTATCATGTTATTTTCATACCATAGGTTTCATACTTGTCAGGTTTTCTCTAATTTAATTGTCTGCATATGTGGGCATTGATCTGCACACCTCACAATAAATCTCGCTTTTTGTCTCATCGTAGCCGAGCCAATTCCAGCGGTCTCGCCGGTGCTCACTGGTGCTGAAACTTTCTCTCCCTTTTCTTTTCATATTGGATTTCGCTTTCCTAAACTCCTCTGGTGACTTTCTCTTTCTTGAGTGGTCTTTTTTCCCCCCGGTGCTTGGCCAGGTGCTGGGGGTTTCAGAAACATGTCATCTTGTAGTATAACGTTAGGTGGGTACTGAGAAACTGACAGTCAATCAGCAGCAGTAATCAGGTTACGCGCATTCACGCGGGAGTGAGCAAGGTGTGTTTACACTCCATGGAGGTTAATGGCTGGCTGCATGTCTTTGATCGGGGTGGCGTAACGTTGTCAAAACACGGAACATCAGAAATAAGATTTTTTTTTTTTTTTTTAATCGACACAGTATATCCAGTGGTTGGAGCATTCTGGTGTCCCTGATAGTTGGGCCATTTATATAGTCGATCCCTGTTAAGTGTCAAGTTTTGAATAACTATGCACTGACAGGGTTAATTCATGTTTTCAATGTACACTTAAGCAAATTTTTCAGGTGAGAAATACCAATTTGATACTGAAATAATAAGTGGAATCAAACTAACATTGCTTGGAGTCGGGGGTCACTTTCTCCATGAGGGCAATGAAGTTGAGCAAGAATTCGGTGTTGTTGCTCGACAACTCCAGATCGTTGCAGTATTCCCTGAGGAGCAGAAAAATTCAAGACTGCTTACACCTGCTTGACGTGTTAGTCCTAAGACAAATCATGCAGCATTACAGCATAGGCAGCATGCACGGAGGATTGTACTTGGGTACACCGACGGTGAACTCTGATAATGAAAACGGCACAATGTGACACACACACACAAACACACAACGAATAAAAGCACTCCTGGATGAGGTGTGGCATAATCATGACAACAAGGAGCGTTCCATACAAGGCTACCTGGGAGCAATGAATATATGTCCTTCAGATTCAAAACTGTTTGGCAGCAGTGACTCAAAATCTGCAACAGAAAGGGGGAAGATTACCCGGGAAGGGGGTTACGGGGGCCGGGGAATTGGGGGACTTGCAGCTGTTGGGGAGGGGTGGACACAATGGGACTTTTACCGTAGCACAGCGTTGAGGAATCATGGGAAACACTAGCGTTAGCCAATATGACACTTCAAATACAACCTGACCTTAAGGGATGATCTTTGATTTATGTTTTGTTTTTTTTCTTTCAAATATTGATTTGTCACTGAGGGATCAATCCATCAAGTTTGGGACGTCTGAGAAGTGACTTGGCGTGGCATCAGGAAGCGACTTCTCAGACCCACACTGTATAAAAAAAAAGGTCAGGTAGGTATCAACGTGGCCAACTGTTGCAAGGGTCCTGATGGAGGTGGTCGCCCCTCAGATTGCCAGGGCAGGGGGCTCAAGGAGACGCATAATCACAGGAGATGCATTGCATTGTGAAGGGCATGTAGAGGGGCAACACTGACTAAAGTCAAACAATTCAATCTCATTGTCTCACTGGAGGTTTCGATCTACCAATGAGGTGCCCAGGTAGTCTCCGCCCACAATGCCGTGCACCATCCAAGGTCTAGGTTTGCTTAGGAAGCTTTGAACCATGCGTCTGGCCGTCTGAGGGGAGAGTAAAGGGTGTGGCACAGGAGGTGAGGGGGACAAGCTGATGGAGACAGGATTGTAGAAAGGGACAAGACAGGAGATCAGCTGCACTGAGCTGATACCTGAGGGGGACCTGAAGTGGAGCTGGACAAAGCTTGGCCCTATGTCACAGTACGTGTTTCTAAACTTTGTAACGACACTGTCAGTCTTGATCCACATAAAAATGCAGACCACATAATTTCTTTCGACTTTTCATTTTGGTATACTAATTACTTCCCTAATACGTGACACACATTATTACTAGGATGAACCCTTTCATGCACGACTTTTGACGATTTTTTTTCTTCTTATATATTTTCATTACACTCATACAGGACAGAAGTCTCAAACTTGTTATTTGACCGTCAATTGTAGTATTAGTGGTGCCCGCGCTTATTTTGACATGAGCAATAAAAAAAAAAAAATCTATAAATATTTTTACATTAAGTGAATACACTCATTGAAGGTTTGTTCATTTGCTGCTACCCTCTCACTTCTAATGAATTGGACGTCTTCTGGTGATCAACCCATTTAAATTCACAGCAGACAAATGGATATCTATTATCATCTTGGGAAGGGTGAAAAGCGCTCCTTTTTTTTAACGGTGGCATGCATAGCTGGTGGCCATATATTCACCAAGATACACTAGTTTTCAGATATTTCAAGGTCCACAAAATCTAACAATTTCTCGAGGCCTTTCACACTGTAATAACCTTACCTACTTGGTAATGGACCTTATCAGATAGTGCCGTGTATTTAATAAATAAAGCTGGGCGAGTTAACTCACATATTAATTAACACAGTTATTACACAATTATTAGAACTGTCCATGAACTAATATATATATATTAATATATATTAATATTTCATTAATATGACTGTACATTTTAAAATAATAGTGTGTTAAATACTATTTTTTAATTCATTATAATACAGAATGCGATTAATCGCCATTAGTCTCACAGCAAACTATTTTGATTTTGTTTTAACTCATTGTCTCCCACGGAATTATTGGTTTATTGTCACCAGTAGATGCCCAATATATTTGAACTGGAAGGGATGACAACGAATGAACATTCTTTCATTCACTGTTAGCCCTTCCATTTCAATGGATTGGACATCTGTCATCATCAATGGCCGCTAATTATTTGATAGAGATTATTTTTTAATAATATGGCTGTACATTTAAAACAACCCAAGGTAACTTTTCAACCTTTATAAAGTATTTTCATAACATTTGTGATGATGTGTCGCCTAACAACTAGTTAAATGACACCTCTTTTGTATCTTGAGGGGGTCTCTATTGCTTTAACAAGCACAACTTAACTTGGAGGAGGGTGGCAGGAACCCTGCCACACAAAAAAACTACAAATGGGCTGATACGGTACAAAACCAAACATTTCTTATGTTTTTTTTGGATTCATTAGCTTATTACTATTCATCCTGCACGCAGCCGCTGGAAGCAGAAATGTCATTTAATTCATCTGCAGGCGACTGGGAGATCAGAATTTTTCGACACTGCGTGCTTGTCCTCATGGGAAACGCAGTTTTCCTTAAGGCAAAACACTACCGCTTTTGTCCACCAGCGTTGCTAAAATCAATCAAAACTGAAAAGTTACCTATTGTTGCTTTAAAATAAAAGTATGCTGAGTACTACAGTTGAATTCATTATTATATAAAATGTAATTAATCACAATTAATCTCAGAGTTAATCATTTTAACTGCGTATTAACTCATTGTCTCCCACTGAATGATCGCTAGTACGTCCAATCATTTTGAACTGGAAGGGCTGGTAGCACGTGAACACCTCCCACTTAAAATAGATTGGACGTTCATTACTACCATCGGTAGATAATAATTTAATATCGATTATACTTTCCTAAATTAGCAGTATTTAAAATAAAAGTGTGCCAATTACTACTTTGGAATTCAATTTTATACAAAATGCTATTAATCTAAATTAATTGTTCACGATTAAAAATTAGTAACCATTGCCCAGCCCTTACTGTAACAATGACTTATGACTAGAAATGATTGAGATCAACAAATGATCTAGCTGTTGTATTGCTAATTCCTAAACCTTGATGTAAGAATGAACATTAACAGATTAGCGGGACGGTAATAAATAGATATGCAAGAGAAGAGAGGATGCAAAGAAGAGCTGAAAGACAGGAGGAAAGAAGCCATCCAGGGAAGGAACATGAACATCCGCAATTCCTTTTGTGTGTGTCTGCAGCAGAGGTGTACTGCGCTTTTATCATCATGTCGGACAGAGTGAGGTTAAAAGTAGGAGAAGGTGGTCCTGGAGGAAAAGACCGGCAGGGCCAGAGGCAGGCAGGCAAGGGAATCTGGGGTTAGGATGGAGTCGGGAAGGAAGTGGTGGTGGGATTCAGGATGAAGCGGTAGGCAGGAGAAGAAGTAGGAGGAGGAAGTCGAGGTACAGGGAACATGGACCAAGATGGAGTATACTTGCCATGGATGTATGACACTGTGTGGATCCATCATAGAAGGAGCAAGAAAAGAAACAGGGGGTCGGGTAGGAAGGGGTTTTGGGGTGGAGGAAGGGTCACAGACAATATTTTATTCAATTTATTGTTTGAATAAAAATATTGTGTCCTTGAAAAAAAAAAAAAAAGAAACTACTGAATTCAAAGGAGACAAGAAAAGCGGGATACACACATCGGTGCGAATTTAACATCTACGATCAAAGTCGGTAATGATAACCAATAAATGATAATTATTGGATGTCTCAAATTATCTTGATCGATTTTCTTGTGGTGTAGGGGTATTTTAAGAGTGATTTTTATTTTTCCTGATCTGCTTGGAAAACGTCCAAAGAAAACATTTTTTACAATCGCAATGCCTTGCCATTTAAGAAGCGACTTAAAAGATGAAGAGTTTGGCGCTTATCAGCTTTAAGAAAATTTCTTGTTCTACTGCTACTTTGCATGCACATATTGACAATCGGTCAAAATTTTAGACTTTTCGCTCCCGTGTGGTCAAAGTAAAGGTGGTATAATGAAAACGTCCAGATTATTGGATGTTTCTGTAAGATTATCCTAACCGATTGTCCTGTGGTGTGGCATATGTCCAGGCTAATTTGTCAACCAAGTTTTTAGGCAGGGGTGAAAGCGGGCCGGAACTTTGTTCCGGCATGAGTTTCGGAGCAGGAACACCGTTCCGGCATACGATGCTTTGATCCAGAATATATGACGGCAACAGTCAAAACCCTATGTAAAAAAACAAAACAAAAACCTGCCAGTCTGCCACACACGCATCTCATCTCCAAGAAAAAAAAACAATCTACCAACGTTAGATTTACATATACAAGTGTTCAGAACAAGCAAAATAAAGTGGTTGTGTAACGTCTTCCGTTTCTACCGCTATTTATTATTTATTTATTCCATGGACAGCACGGAGCTACCCCTGCTGCTGCAGTTAACAGAGTCTGACGAGTCAACTCACTGCCTTGGACTCAGGTGTCTGTTCAATTGGCTGACATACTTGTGTTGTCTATCTTAATGTTTTAAGTATACGAGGCTTTGTAATCACGCTGACTTCTTTAATAAACACTTTTGGTTTAAATAGCGCCAGTTTCACAGTAGAGACTGAACTTCCTTCAACGTAACATCATGTGACTCAATGAGTAATCACACTGCATGCTGTGTAGTGTAGTTATCTCCTTACACCACAATGCCGACATGTGATCAGCAGAGATAGTTAGCTCTGATTGGTTTAAATGCACATGTTTTCTGGATCAGGAAAAAAAAGAATCAAAAAAAGATTATTTCTTTAAGAGAAAGGAAGGAGTTGAAGAGTCCTATTTATTTTATCGATGCATGATTTATTTAGGCTTGTCAAGTGTCAACATAAATTTTCACTGAAGGTAAAAGAACTATGAGTGAACATGTGTGGAACTATGTACTTCGCAAAAACAGGTGAAATAACTAAAAACACGTATGAAAATGAATAATATTCTTGTATCTTCAAAGTAGCTTCCCTTTGCTTTGATTACTTTTTTCTTTTTACTCTTGCCATTCTCTTGAGGAGCTTTAAGAGGGATTCACCTACAATGGTTTTTTACTTCACTGGTATGCCTTTCCAGAGTTTAGTGGAATTTATTGCTTTATCAGTGGAGTTAGGACCTTCATCTGTGTTGCACTAAATGAGGTGTGTCCAAAGTTTTGGCCTGTACTGTATGTTACTTATATCTTTATTATAAAAAAGAAACAAAACAACAACAACATAAAAAACAAAACAAAACAAAAAACACGAAAGGTAACGTTTCCATTAGCTTCAATTTTAATGTGCATCCAATATTCTGAAGTAGTTAAACTTGACGTTTTGCATTTAGGAAATATGGGGAAAAATAGGAGATGGAGGTTTTTGCTTACTGCAATTTTTATTTAACTTTTATTTTGCAAATCACTGAAAATTTCAGTGGCTTTCAGAGGTTTGTTCCCCCCCCACACACACACACAAAAAACAGAAAAAAAATTCTAGCTCTGTGGCGACCTACAGTTCAGAAAGTTCCGGCAAGAAATTCTAGCCACTTTCACCCCTGATTTTAGGCGAAAAAGGTTCAGGGCTAAAAATTGTAATTGTAAATTTGTAAAATTTATGATAGGAAATCTAGTTGTCATGTCTTTGTACTACAAAACACTTGTTCAGTGGAGCTCCAGAAATGTGTTTTTTAAAGTACTTTTTAATACAATAAAACTACTTTTAAAAAATCTATATGCGTGTACCCCGCTTAAAAGAAATAGAGACCAAACATCTTATTTGCTGGAGCAAATGAGAAAAACGGAAAAATAAGACAATTATTGTGGAAAATAATCAAGAGGAAGTACAACAAAGAAATAATGAAATAGACAACAATGTGTCCCCATTTGGACCTACAAAAACCCAAACTCCCACACATGAGCAGCCCACGGGCCATGTGGGAGTTTATGTGCTGAATGATTCCAAAGCTTACACGCAGTACACAGAGTCACACATACGACAGAAGGGAAAGAAAATCATAGTAAACATCATAAGGAGGTGAAAAGCATGCGTGTTTTCACAGATTCGCCCCCAAACAACACTGGAACACATACGCTTCAGAATCATTTCTCGGTGGAGAAGAGGCGAGAGCATTTGGCAAAGAAATAATAATAAAAAAAAAAAATAATAGTACAAAGTCACCATTATTTTCACCAGTGTCACATAGCTTTCACCTTTCTGACTATTTCAGTTTGTTTTTTTCTTCAGCCGGAGCGAAGAAAAAACATCACCGTTTTTTAAAAATTTCTTTTTACAGCACAGCATGGGGACGGGAGAAGGAAGGAGGAGGGAGGGGGGAATACTCAGATTGGATCCAGCCTATCAAGGAGGAGGAGGAAGACGAGGAGGGAGAGAAAAGCGAGCCGCTCGTTCTCTAAGATGATGTTGGAATTAAGACCGACGCATACGAGAGAAAGGGGGAAGAGAGAGAAGAAGAAAGAGACAGAAGGTGGTCCGCTGTTGGTGGTTAGCGACTACTTACATTGCACCTGCAGGATCTGGTCACTAAGATTGGCTTTGATATGGCTCTCACTATAAGTGGGCAGTACCAACCCTAGACTGAAATAGTTAGGCAGATGTACAAACATTAGAGACAGTGTATTGATAAATGTATTCAAACATTTGACTATCATTTCATCTACTTTAAAAATGCAGTTCAAATAGCCTATAGCAAAATTAGCATTCTACTCTTTTCATCTACTTTAAAAATGCAGTTCAAATAGCCTATAGCAAAATTAGCATTCTACTCTCTTACACACTAAACGCAAATAGGTCCACTAATCACCTGTGTATGTGTTATATGAAGCAGAAAATTAACTCAGTGTTACCCTATTAGAAAATTTAAAATACGGTTAACTCATTATCACGCCTATCACCGTCAATGGCAGTGAATTACTCAGAAACTATATTTTAGAGTGAAGTGGGTTATCTTTGTTACGTTTAATATGATGTTTGGACTAAAGGTGTAGAACACAAGGCCAGATTTGGCTAGCAAAATTCATTTTCTGTGGCCCGTGAAATTAAATAATGTGCATTGACTACGTGTTTGTCTCTGAAATAAAATTCAAATACAATTCATGAGTCAGAGAATGTTAACTGTTTTTTTAAAAAATTTCTTTAAAAAAATTAAATAATCTCCTTTTCTTTATGGGTTTTCCCTTCAGGGGTTGCCACAGCAAATCAGTTGACTCCATCTAACCTTGACTTCTGCCTCCTCTGCTCTCACACCTACTACCTTCATGGCCTTTTTAAAGGGCAGGTGAACACTTCATTAGCGTTTTAATCGGTTGAAGTGCGTACAACAGGATAAAAAAAGTCTTAAATAGCATTATTATGTGAATTAGAATCATATTTTGAGACGATTCGACTATATACAACAATTTGGCAAAGCGCAGATGACGAGAAATTAGTGTTTTAATCCGTCGTCTAGCCACGCCTACCATTATAGGGCTTTAGCAACAGGTGGATGACGTCAGCTGGAGAATGGTTTCATCTGATTTAGAATGCAGCCCATTGAGGGGGTATTATTCATAACGAGGAAAATGTGACGAAGAGAGCCGCAAAATGTCATTGTTTCAGTCTCTCTACTCCAATATTGTTTTTATTGAAGTATTTTTCCCAATTGCTAAATAAATGGTATGGTCATGACAAATAAAAATCTTGTGCTAAATGGAATATGAAATAATAAAAATGCATTTACTCAGTACGACATGGCAAAATTACTCCATAATGGTCAGAACTGTCGACTTCACCTTTACTGTCGCACCTCGCGAACGCTATATTATGCTTGCATGGCACAGCCAGACTATTCCCCCTGTATTTTTCAAACACTGTGAAATAGTCTGGGACCCGCCCCATTAATGGTGTCTCGAGCGAGGTACAAAATCAATCGTCCAATCAGATTTGTTTATTTGCGTGACGTGTTCTTAACGAACACGAGTAACGTCACTCTTGCGCGCCGAAAGTCGTGTCTACAACAACTCAGATGGCGAACGGTAGAGCCGAGAATATGTTCCAATCCGCGGTAAAACCAGTTTTAAATTACCCAAAACACATCGAAACAAGTCATTGACAACAGTCAACATGGCTCGCGCTAGCCATGTTGAATAAACTTCTCCATTCTCCGCTCACGCTAATTAATTGTCGCTTTAACAACGTTACGTCTGCCCGTCGCTGATTGGTCCACTCCGCTGTCTGTTTGCTGTGGCTTGTGCCGCCCTCGGAATTTGATCCGCCGGACGGTCTCCAGACTCAATCGCTGGAACAGCGGTGAGTCTGGTATACCAGGCAATTATTATGTCGCCGTGGTTAGTCAGACTTTTGACATTTCCCTGCCTCCAGCTTCGGAGAATGTAAACAAACCAAGAGGTGTGACAGCTAGCCGACATGCTAACCTGAACCGAGTGACGTCTCAAAGTCTTTTTTTTGCTTTTCGAAGTGAAAAATCATACAAAACTAGCCCGGATCATGTCACACTACCGCAGGGTTGTCGATTGTCTTCGCCGATCAGCAACCCGCGTGGCAGAGAGCAAGTTACAGCTCGTTCCCCTGCTACTACGGACAGGAGAGATCGCCGGGGAAGCAGCTGGACAATGACCGCCGAACAAACCGGCCGACGTCGGAGGAGCGTGTAGCTGCCAAATGGTCAACACGAATATGGCAAAATAATGCTTTACTACCCCGCGAAGACGTAAGCAGCGAGAGTCATACGAGAGCGGCTGCAGTTGTTGTGCAGCTAACATGATAATGTGTATGAGGAGAGCTTTTTACATGCCCATCCATGATCAAACGTAAGTAGTCCTTTATTTAAAGAAAGTTTGTAGCGTTTAGTTTGTAATCACTTTATTCGCAGCTATTTTTAAACACAAAGTTGTAATTTCTGATCGGGTGGAAAATTTGACAGAACACCGGGCACATGAAGAGGGCAACAAGCCGAGTATAGTGCTCTCCCGGCGGGGGATGTGCGACAAGCTGCCGGTGTCGTCGGCCGAGTCGACAAGGAGCATGTCAGCCACAAAATGCAAGCTACCTACGTATTACTCACTTCCTCGCAAGTCCAATGGTCCCACAGTAGTAGGGCTTGTTTTGGCCAATATCCACCGGTGAATGGGAACCTTTTGAAACCCCCAAAAGGCTCACATGCCTCTCCCTGGTGCAGAAAAATATTTCTGCAGCCTTTTGGCTGGCGTGATGCGAAAAATAAACGAATTAATCCGCAAAATCAGCTGGACAGTGAAGACGACTCCTTCTACCGTACACGTCACAGCACCCTCTTTCTCAACTCGAGACTGGAGCCGGAAGTCACTCATTTTCATGGCACGGGATTCAAAAAACTAAATAAATATAGCGATCGCTTCCACACACATCCAAGCGGTCCATTTCATTCAGGAGAATAAAATACCGAGGAAAATATGAAAATGCTTTTTGCTGTTATAGGCACTTTAAATTGTATTGAATGCAAAACTCACATTGCCAAAATGTTTTTGAATTGACCACGTAGTTTTAGACTTACTTTCATAGCACCACTTTAGCAAGAAGGGACACGCCTCGTTGGCGGCCGCTACCTGGTGAAGTCAACTCCCGAAGACCTCGCCAGCACTCCAATACGAAAGTATTGCACCACGCTATACTCGCCATATATTGCAAACATTTTCTGGATTTTACTCGCGAGATTTATCATGCCATCTTGATATGTAGCGATGAATTGCTCACACGAAGGCTTGAGACTGAGTGGCCCGAAAAAACTTCTTCTGCACGCATTTGGACACATAGAACCTCTCCCCGGCTCCTCGATCGTCTCTTTGTTTTCAACATTTCAGCGACAACAGCTTTGAAAGCCTAGGAGGACAACCTTGGTTTTTCAAAGACGTAAGTAGACCCTTACTCGCAATTTGGTACGTTTATTACTTAAACGCGACCTGTTTTTTTGTTGTTGTTGCTTGCCTGTCATAAAACAGCTGACAGGTTGTCTATTCATGTCAACTTGATACATTTATTACAAGATCTATATACAACTACTTGTTTGTTTTTGCAATTACTGATAACTATATAACAGAATGACAGAGGAAAGGAAAGTTCAGATATAAATCACAACGCTAGACATTGGCCTACCACTCTTCCTTTCGTGAAGTGTTGAGCTGCCAACTGTACTGTGCTGAGTAAATGTCGTCATCTGACGCCGCAGGTTTAAACATGTAGGGATTAATTGTAGATAATCTTTCCTGGGAGCCTTTGCCATCGTTTCGCGTCACGAAAGAGTGATCCTGAATGGTTACTTTTGGTGGAAATATCACTGTTATCGTTGCTGCTGCAATGCTTGCTGTGGCTAGTCTTCTGTTGCGTTGGGAAATTTACGTCACACTTCCAGGTTTAGGAAGGTACTATTAACTGAGTGCAAAAAAAACTAAAAACGCAAATTATCCTCGCAGTTACGCGTTAAAATATGGTTGTTTTGACAAACTCGTCCGAAGTTAATTACACCAAAACCCAAAAAAGCTCTTCAGCTGCCCTTTAACTACATCCATAAACCTCCTCTTTGGTCGTCCTCTAGACCTCCTACTTGAAATATGGAAATCCAGCATCCTTTTGCCAATATACTCACTATCTCCCTCTAGACATGCCTAAACCATCTCTGTCTGGCCTCTCTTTCCCTCCAAATCCTCCAGCAAGTGTTGAATGCTCATTCCTATTTACCATTAAAAAAAAAAAAAAATCCTATTTACCATTTAAAAACAAAACAAAAAAACAACAACAAAAAACTTTTTATCATTTCTTTTTGGACAATTTAGGTCAAAAATGTCTAAATATTTCATTGACTATTAAAATAATTGTCTATTAATTATTTGTTGAAAAGTAGATTAACTACAATGTTGTTTGACAACTCTGGTCTTGTGTTAATGCCATCCACTGTATCCAAAGTACGAACGGTATTTAATATCAAATCATAAAATTCTGTCTTTTTTGTCTTCCACTGTTGCAAATTACCTCAAGGGTGGGTTCCATGTAATGCTGTGTGTTGACTAGTTGGCACATAAATGACCCATGTCACAGTAGTGTAGATGTGGGGCCTACCTGTAGTCCGTGCCCTCCACTGGCGTCCATGTATACGTTCGCATGGCTTCGTCAATGTACCTCTGCGAATAGCAACAAAAGCGTCAGTCTTCTCGTAATTGGCAAAAAAACATTTCTGACCGAGTATCGGTGCTCTGACAACTTGCCTCATCAACCGACTTAATGAGTGTCTTGATTTTCCTCTGGCCGGATTTGCCATCGATCATTTGTCTTCGGATCTGATCAGGGAATTGACAGAAAGACATGTTGCAAACACTGGAAATAACAATATAAAAGATGGGCTAAGATTTACCTCCTCTTTGTTGTTGTCCTCTAGTTCTGCGTCGAGAAAGTCCAGCGTGACTGGCTCCCTGAAGTTGATAATCTGACCGAGAACAGACTCTTATAAATGAGAGCCCCAGGCATTCTAGCCTCAGTAGTTCTATATAGGCAATGCGCACCTTCGGTCGCAGGTTGGGATGTAGCAGCACGTAACCGTTCGGATCGGTTGCAAAGGTGTAACCATTGGCGCCGAGCTGAGCAGAAGCATAAAATTGAGAAATGTGAGGACATCACTCATAACACTGGGCATCAATTTTTCACTTTTTGAATGTTGTCTGGATTCCTGCAACTGATTTAGGGTATTTTTGCACCGCTGAATCACAAAATGGTATCTGTTTCTCTCGGTAAGGTCAGGATTTAGTGCTAAATTGATTTGATTTAAAAAAGGGATGACAAAACCGCTAACTTTTTTGTGGCATTGTCAGCTAAATTTTGTCAACACACATCATGATCCTAAATATGTTTGAGAGAAAAACATTGTTTTCAAACTAAATATACAGTCCCTGACAAAAGTCTGGTCGCTTATCCATTTTGTAGAAACAATTGCTAATAACCTGACTTTTAATTATTTAATTGGTTTCAGAAATGGCTCATATGAAATCTAAAACCCTCCTAAATGATGTTGAATGTACAAAAATATATTTGTTTCACTGAAAAAAAGAGTTATCATTTAATGAAGACATAAAGGTCAAATTTTGGCAAGACAAAAGTTTTGTCACCTACAGAAAGCAGTGTGGAAATTGAACAAAAAATGTACTTTAAATACAAAAATATGTTACATAACATAAGCGAATTAAGTAGTGGTGCAGTGAAATCCAAATTTAATATTTTGTATGACTTCCACGGGCTTCGGCAAGGATTCATACAATTTATTGATGAAGTCATCAGGAACATCAAAGAAAGCAGTCTTGCATGCCTCACAGAGTTCATCAACATTCTTGGGTTTCGTCTTCCATGCTTCCTCTTTCATCTTACCCCAGACAGGCTCAATGATGCTCATGTCTGGTGACTGGGCTGGCCAGTCTTGGAGGATCTTGATCTTTTCTTTACTTCGAGGGAACTTTGAGGTAGAGATTGAAGTATCTCTCGATTTACCAGTCGATCTACGTCCCTACCCTCACCTATGGTCACGAGCTGTGGGTCGTGACAGAAAGAACAACATCCCGGATACAAGTGGCCGAAATGAGTTTTCTCCGCAGGGTGTCTCCCCTAGAGATAGGGTGAGAAGCTCGGTCATCCCGGAGGGACTCAGCGTCGAGCCGCTACTCCTCCGCATTGAGAGGAGCCAGTTGAGGTGGCTCAGGCATCTGGTTCGGATGCTTCCTGGACGCCTCCCCGGAGAGGTGTTCCGGGCATGTCCCACTGGCGGGAGGCCCCGGGGATGACCGAGGACACGCTGGAGAGACTATGTCTCTCGGTTGGCCTGGGAACGCCTTGGGATCCCGCCGGAGGAGCTGGTTGAAGTGGCCGGGGAAAGGGAAGTCTGGGCTTCCCTGCTAAAGTTGCTGCCCCCGCGACCCGACATCGGAGCAAGCGGTAGATGATGGTATGGTATGGTATAAAATGCATATTAACCTTAAAAGCCAATAGGCCTATCCCTAACTTTTAGTTACTAATGTGAAGTGTTTGGTTGTCCATCATGCTTACTCTATAAGTAGGTGTCTTCTTTTTGATCTCGTTGATGGCGATGTCCACGCCCATGACTCCGAGGATGAGCTGGTTCTATATAGGGGAGAACACACTAAGTATTACGTTGAGCCTGAAGGAGCACTTTCAAGTTATCACTATGGACCACCATCTGATTAGCACCTACTTTAGCTTTTATCACTTCTATCTGTTCCACTGCTTTACGCTCCGGTGATAAGCTTAAAGTAAATACTGGGCTTAAGGATGCTGAAAGATGGGTGAAAAGTGCCGTCTGACCGATAATGGTAACAACAGAAGGTGGTTTGTAGAGTCAGCTATCACCTCAGGGGGGCACTGTTGGCATGAACAGATACAGCTATTGGTGCTATAAAGGTAGTGGCTGATTTTAGCTCATCTTTGCATTTATCGCTGTCAATAGCAAGGACTGAGATAACTAAGGCTTATTAGAGGTTAATCATCAGTGTTGTTATCTTACTTTAAAGAATTAGTTACAAATACAAATTACTTCTCCCAAAAAGTAATTGAGTTATTAACTCAGTTACCTCGCCGTAAGAGTAATTAGTTATCGGCAAAGTAACTGACGTTATTTTTCATGTTCTACACATTATTACATGATCCATTCTGTAACGTCTTTCACATCAAGTATATGCTCATATGAACTGATTGAATTGAACTGTCTTTTCCTTTCCACAAAATCATAGGTCACCCTTTTTACATTTTCGTATAAGAGTGTAATGGTATATAATCTTTAATTTTCAAATGCTGTGAGAAAAAAGCCTTTTGTTTCTCCTGTTGTACTGAACCGCACCAAACAGTGACCCCCGTACCAAGGTACGTACTGAACTGCGACTTGTGTGTACCGTCACACCCTAATATATATAGATACATTTTTCAATATACAGGTGAGGCTCTGAATCGCTCCCTCTTCTATTTTTTTCTCTCGTTTTGATTTAAAAAAAAAAAAAAAAATCACACTAGGATTATGCATATGCCATTCAAGAAAAGTTTAGGGCAAGTGACTATTTTTGGTAGTAAAAAACAAATTAATATTGTATTGCAGCATCTACAAGGGCAATGCCCACATGGTGATAATTCACGCTGAACTGGATAACAGTCAACAGTTTAAACAAAGCAGTTCATTATTTTCACTTAATTGTACCCAACTGAATGCCACAAAGTATAAAAAGTTGCCCAAGAGTTTAAGATGACGCTCACCAAGCTAAATGCTAATGCTAGCGAGAACGCAAATACTATGCTAACAGTCCGAGCCATCTAGCATCGCGTTTCCAATGGCACCCCCGCCCCCTCTCCAGCTCTGCTCTCTCCATGTCTTTCAGATATCTCTCGTCATTCAACCAAATTGTAGTAATGCACGCCTTCGCATCGTCAGTAACTGTAACGGCCTAGCAACGATAAGAAAACAATTAGGTTACTCAGTGCTGACAAAAATAACACCGTTAGTAACGCCGTTATACTCTAACGCCGTTCCGTATTGGCCCGAATATAAGACAGTGTTTTTTGCATTGAAATAAGATTGAAAAAGAGGGGGTCGTCTTATATTCGCGGTCTAGACATTTTACCCATTCACGACACTAGATGACACCAGATATCATTGAAGCGATGTTCTGTCATGACAGATCACAGCTACTCTCCCCATTCACGACGCTAGATGGCGCCAGATATCATTGAAGCGATGTTCTGTCATGACAGATCTCAGCTACTAGTTTAACCAGTTTGCATTATTTTATTGCAATGTTTTTCCTTATTCAGAATTGTTTCAAGACTAAAGTTAGTTAGATTTCACTTTGATGGTTAATGCAGTTATTTCAATTTTGTTGTTTTATGACAATTGATTGGTTTATTTACATTTGAAAAACCAGAAGCCATTCATTTACGAATGTGATTGCACTTTAGATTATACTGTATATTTAAATGTTCAGATATTAAGATTTGAATGAGGCAAAATAACATGCTTTTTCTCTCCAATATATTATTATAATCCTTTGTTTCAGATGTACTGTAATTATTTTCTGTATAAAAAATGATTTGGTGTTCAAAAAGTCTTTTTTCAAACTTGAGTCTTGGAAAAGAGGGGGTCGTCTTATAAACAGGGCCGTCTTATATTCGGGCCAATACGGTAAATAACAACACTGATTATCATTTAGTCCATGTAACATGTAACAATAAATCGATCTGGATTGAGTTTTTGATTGGTTAAGCACAATCGAATTGAAATGAATCCAATGCAAAAAATCAATGAACATGGTTATCTGTTAAGACATGCAGTTTTTAGACCGCCCGGAGGGAAGGCTCAAGATTTCACTTGCTTTGTTGTTCATCCTGGTGAGTACACTGACTAATATGGCTACTCCTCCGTTATGCATGGACAGATCAGAACGAAAGTTGGTAGATACAGTCCATATATGAATACACATTGATCCTTAGAGCCCGATTAAAAAAATGTCTGCAGATTGTGTACTTATTGTTACCTGTAGGTTCCGACTCCAGTCAAGGTAATGCACATTCTTTGTGTGAGCTTATCATGTCTCTAGACCAGCGGTGGGCAAAGTATTCCACAAAGGGCCGCATTGAGTGCGGGTTTTCGTTGCAACCCATCAAGAGGACACATTTTCACCAACATGGTGTCTTCCAAGCAGTGTTGTTAATAATGGCATTACAATATAACGGCGTTACTAATGGCGTTATTTTTTTCAGTAGTGAGTAATCTAATTAATTACTTTTCTCATCTTGGCAACGCAGTTACCATTACTGACGATGGAAAGGCGTGCGTTACTATGCGTTACTATATTGCTTAAATGATGCAAGAAAAGCCTGAGGGAGACGGACTCACTGAGACGACAGAGAAGAGCAGGAGTGGGGAGGAGGCAAAAAGTTGCGACGCCGAGCAAACGCGATGCTAGGTGGCTCCAATAATACCTAACTGTAGTCGATAGCCTACAAACTACGCCCACATGATATGGTAGATATGGTAGACATGGTAGATGTCACATATATATATGGAACTAGATGCGAAATGACAGACACGGCGGCGTTAGCAACATGTTCAGTATAGGAACTAGATGCGTTAGTAAACATCCGCCATCTTAAAGCAGTAGACTTCCTAGGAAGGCTCTGTTGTAGAGAACCTTCCTAGCGAACTTAAGTAACTTTTTATCTAAAATACTCTTAAATCGGCAAAATCTTGACCTGAATCTATCTTTAAATGATGAAACAGTTTTAAAACTTCCACATGGGAACTAATGCATTAATGGGGGCAATTTTAACAACTTTTAACGGTTGATTCAGGGTAAAGGGTAAATTAGGGTAAAGAATTGAGCAAGGGCCAATTGTCCCAAAAACCTTTTAAACTTCACATAGTGTGACGTTTTTTTTTTTTTTTTTTTTTTTTGAGAAAAAAAAAAACAAAACATGAAAATTATCACCAGTTACTTCCCAAGTAACTAATTACTCTTCCATTGAGGTAACTGAGTAATGCAATTACTTTTTGGGAGAGGTAATTTGTAATTGTAATTAATTACTTTTTTAAAGTAAGATTAACAATACTGCTTACATGTGCAATCAGTTGATTGCCTCATTGGTTAAACTGCCTCTGCTGGAACAGTTGTAACAAAGACCAGGATCCACAGCGGCCCATGAGGACTAGTTTGTCCACCTCTGCTCTAGACTCATGATACGTTTAGGGAGCCAGGTGGCCGTAGTTCACGTGAACTTATTATTATTTTTTTTAAATGAATGGTTTTTTTAAAAAATTCAAATCTCTGAAATGCTCCAGTAACAAAATTATCAAAAACATCAAATTGCTTCCCATTATTTTATTGCTTTAATTCAAATAGAACTATTGTAATGTGTACGCAATATAGCATTAAATTAAAGCTTTAATCAAGCTAACAGTAAAGCTCTTGAATGGAATTGAACTGTGGCAGACTCTGTAAAATCAGCAAAGATCATATCGTTGTCCAAAGTATCGATATCATATTGTCATGAAATTGGTGATTTACAGACCTAGCATCAATTGCTCATTTTTTTCATTAAAAAACAAACAAGCAATATAATACATTTTATTTATAGAGCGCTTTTCATATTGGAAAAACGACCTATCAGTTACATGTACTTTGTTTAAAGGTTCTAGGTGGGAGTAAAGAAAATGTAAGTTGGAAAGACAGCGGAAAGAAAGATGTAGCTATAAGGGAAAAGTTCGGAGATAAATAGAAAAGAGAAAAGATAGGAGGAGGTAAGTTAACGTTAAGATACTGTAGACAATTTATTCATCCTCTGAAAGCAATGAAATCCATTTTCATATTTTTAATGAAATGCAAGCTTCCTTTTATGTATTGTACCTGTGCGCTTGTACTATCAGCAGTTAGATTAAAGACTGGCATGGTCCCTGTGATGACCAGGCCCAAACCCTAAAATAACAAAATGAAACAAACAAAATTATCATCAAGACTTGAATTCCTTGTAATAATCTCTCTGTGTTTTCCTCTCACCAAAGCATCCTGATAAACATTGGTCCACTGCACTTGCTTGGCTCTGGACCCGGCCAGCACCATGGGTCGTCCCAGGACATCAAGGTACTCCTGACAACACAGGGGCGATCAAAAACACACATGCTCAAGTTTTATAGAGCTTTTCCTGTGTTAAAACAAGGGAGCCTTCATATATTCGTAAAACTATAAGAGCTTGTCTCTTGGTGGCCACTAAAGCGAGGGACACTCTCGGCTGCATAAAGCCTGGACAAGCCACTCAAGGCTATAGTTCATCATTATGAAGTAGCTATTAAAAACACATTAATGGGCGTCAAAGGCATGATGTGCAAACAGGGCCATTTCTCCTCCAGGCTCTTATGTCAACGCTGGCATTGTGACAAAAATTCCCGTGGCGTATTGTGAATTGCGCCGAAGTGTTAGAAATAAAATTAATAAGTCATATGCAGAGCCATCTTTTTTTAAACTATTCATTCATGCTCATTTTGGAAAAAGCTAAATATTTTTAGGGAGAGTGTGCCTTTGTGGTTTGATGCTTGTCGCCGGTCTTTCAATGATGGGAAGCTCAAACTGTTTCTGCCTCTGAGTGCTTTGTGACTGTAGAGAGGCTAAGCAGCACCTGCTGCTTGGTAGATAAAGAAACTAGAGTGCCAGAAGTCAAGTCTCCAAACACAAGCAGCTACAATAGAAAAAAAAACCCTCCAGAAATATGCTTGATTTTTCGCTAGGATGATTATGAAAGTCTACGGTTCAACTCTGAAAACAGAATGAAAATTGAAAAATGCCTCTCGTGGATGTTAATACGACAAGATTACTGATTCGCTCATTTTGCTGTCATTCAATAAGGGATTCAGCCTCAGACAGATCATCCAATCATCATGCAGGGAACCAGAGTGTCCGGGCCAGTCGAGCCCCGCCCACTGCCCATAGAGCCCCAGAGACGCAGAGCATTCGATTTGCGGAATCAACCCAGCCTTTAGCTAATGACTCGTCTTGTTTCGCTGTAGTGGAACAATGTACTCATAACTCTGGAGAAGCACAACTTCCACACTGTTCAAAGGACTGTGAAGTTGCGTGAATGAATGAAAAGCAAGCCGCATCGTAACCGGTGATAAGACGCTAATTCTGAACAAAAGTTTAGCGCATTGTAGCGCATATTTAGTCATGTACACACAACAATATACATTTGATCACTTATTTTTTGACATTTTGGGGGAACCTGAGCTTCCTTTGCAGTCTTACAGCATTTGCCTCTGGTATCGATGCCTTGAGTCTAACTTATTTAGAATGCTTTGAGAGATATTCTGGAGCCCACACAATTTTGGGTTAACATGGAGGCTGCCATCATGAAAAATAATTCAAAAACCTTGTTTCTACTTTATTCTATTTTTTAGTAATGCGAGTGTCACATCTTAAAGAAATGATCATTTCCTCATCTGGAACAGATAATTAGATCCAGACAGATCACAGGTGTCAAACTCAACGCCCCGGGGCCAGATCTGGCCCCTCATATCATTATGTGTGGCCCACAAAAGCCAATCATTTGCATCAATATGGATTTTTTTCAGTCTAAATTACCAAAATTGCAGGTTGTCAGTTTTAAAAACGGTAAGTCATTTAAAATACCTAAATTCTGTTACCAAATCGCCCTTTTCAAATAAATGGAATATTTTATGGAACAAAATGTTGTTTTCTTGCCTCTAACTTCACAACAAGGTGTCATTCAATTTGTTGTGAATATAAAAAATATTCAGAAATAATTTAAGACAATCATACATTTATTTATGTGTAAGGTTTCCGCCAGGCTTACTTGCCCCATTTCAGGCTAGAACAGTGCTACAAATTAAATTATAAAAAGCATACATATTTTAATTGCCTTTTAAGATTGTCTGATGATATGTTTGAATGCTCAATGGTGACATCTTATCGTTAATATGTGAAAATACCTATCCCAGCTTTCTGCCATTGCACTGAATTGCATTGTATTTTTGTTTGTTTGTTAGAACTGTGAAACTGCCGATACGTTTAAGTACTCTTAATACATAGCTTATAATGACACATAAATAGTCATAATTTCAAAAATCTTGTCAATTTTACTTTTAATTCCCCAAGATATGGTGGGCTGCCAATGGGCCGTATCACCAGGCTTTGCAAATTTTCTGGGCAATATAGATGTAGCCCGTGATAAAAATGAGTTGATCTACGTATCTAGGTCTAACTAATTAACTGCCATTGACAGCGATAGATGTACAATACTTTTTAACTGTCAAATGGATTGGACATCTATGGTCGGCAATGGCAGTAAATCAGTGAAATCCTTTCTCTTCCACAGAATACAATAAAGGTAGTCGCGATGCAGTGAATGCAAAGAAAAGGAAATATGACTGTAAATTTTGACCTTTACATATATACCCCTGAAATACACATGTGGAGGCGGCCTGTCCGAGCACACGTCCATGTCGGCGCCAAGCTCCTGACTGTTTGCTTTCATCGGCCGAACCGGGAGACGCTGACAGGCGTAACCTATTCTATTATTAGCTCGATAAAAGTCCGCTTAAACGCTCTGCGCGGAGATATTCCATCAGGACAGTGACAGCCAGACCTTTTCACGGGGTATAGGGGAAATTTTACGCTTGGCTAGAACAATCTAGAGCACATAAAAATGGTAGCGAGCACAAATTTGTGGTGCAAAGGAGCCAGAGACATTTAAAGTCACAGTGGCCCTGCTTGGTGATTAGGGGCCATTATCTCCATTGCTTCGTCTAATAGCTTCCATCACGCCAGGAAGTCTACTAAGGCAAAGATACGAATAAGAATATTGCCTTCACAAAGAGAACAATTCTCATGTTTGATTGAGAATGTTAGAGAAGACTTCTGTCATTTGTGGGGCGGGCAGGCATGGAGCAAGGCTATGTGGGCCCAATTTCAAGAAAAAGTAAATAAGCGAACAGGGAGCAGGTCCAGAAACTAATTGTCTACTTAATAAACTAAACCTGGGTGAGAACGAAGGCAGAGGGTTGCTGATTGGTCACACGCAAGGATCAAGCACAACAACGACACAATAATTACTACTTCTGATTGGGTTATATTTAAACATGTTTCCCATCCAATCACATGATTGGAAATTGGGCAAGGTCACCTCATTTTCAAAAGATTGGAATTGGCTGAACAAGAAGTTTTTGGTTTCTGTATTTTTAGAAGTGGAGCTAAGCACTTCAGTTTCAAGGGCGTACTGCAAGCAACACGTCACTTTTGTTCATTAATATTCATGACGTTAGCAATTGCGGCTAGGCGGGTCAACCTCCCGTTTGTCAATGGTAAATGAATGGAAATAGTGTATGAACGTGATGTTTACTGAACTAAACCTACCAATTCTGTCCGAAAATGATGTCCCTGGTGCAAAATTCACTGGTAAAGATGTGGGAGAACATACAAGTGTTCAGTTACAGAGATGGCTTGAGTGTCGAGGGCTGAAAAAGACGGAAAAATGAAACAAGCCGACCTAAGCTTAGCCTTAGCTTTTTTATCGACACCTTTTTCTTACGCCACTGACAATGACATTCTCTTGTTTCAACAATCTATCCTTTACCACCATATACCCTTTCTTATATATTATATCCTCTGGTTGTCTTACGTCTCTGACTGTTCTTGGGGGCAACTTACATTGCTATTTTTTTGTAGCGATCGCAAATTCTACTCGGTGACAGCCAACAAACACTTTTAATTTTTTATTTAAAACAAATCGTAATTCTATAATTTATTTACACTTCTCCCTTACGAAAGGTGTTTTTTCACAATAGAAAAGGTAACAGTGGCAGTCAGATACCATTTTATTTTTTTTCAGGTCATTCATTTTCAGACAGAAACCGCACGGCAAAACGCCACGCTAAAAAATAAGTCAAAATATCATAATGGCTTACCTCTTTGTCCTCTGTAGGACCATGGCCCCCAACAAAATGTTTACTGCATATGAAATGTGAATGGCTTCACCTTGCTGGTCTTTTGGACGTCCGCCTAAGTTGATCCATTCCTCACATTTTTTTCTTCAGAGTTTTTGGTTTCGGGAAACGTATGAGGAAAACATCCGTCATATGTTGTAATTTCTACAGTCGTTTCTACAATTTCCATTGCAGCAGTGTTTGATCGGCATTTTATTTTTGAAAGATTACCAGAGAAAACAAGCAGAAACAACATGGATTGTATGTGAGCGCGTCTATAATGACCCACTTCTGCATTACGATGGCGACGTCACGGTCTAAAAATAGCATTTGTGTGGTACGCTATTGTACTATAAATTTGATTTACTGACCTTGTAAGAGATTTGGTTTTTAATGCAATTCAAGATTTAATTTTTTTTGTATGAGCTCATTTATGTAAAAGTAAATTCAAATGTTATTTGTTTGCAACGTCATTTTGTGCTACACAACTGATTCGCTAAATAAATTTAAAAAAAAAAAAAAAAAAAGATTTGTAATACCAGATAGGGACTTGGTTTTGGCAAACCCTAAAAATTAGATGACCGAGTCAGTGCTAGTTTCATTTGAGAGTATTTCAAAGAAAAATTATAAAAGTATAAACTATGAAATCTTCCTAAAATACCTTTTTCAGACAGCCATAATGGCCAATTTTCTGCTCAAATTTTTGGGCATTGGTTCTTGAAACTTTTTTTGTGCATCTGTCTTAATACCTGCAACTTGTATTGAACGCAATTTATTTTTCCTACAACTACTACTGAGTGATTTTGTAGTGTTTAGTGTTGCTAAAAGACAGATTTTCCTGAGAATACACACAGTTACAAAAATTGATTTGTGTTTCAGGGTATATTAAGGCTCCTCAAAAAGACGTTTCTTTGCGCGAATAATAACTACAGCGATTCAAAGATTAAGACTCATTTTTGAGCTGTCTGTTACTGCTGACAGTGTCTTGTGGGACTCCTGTGGCTCTGAAGGGGCATAGAAAAGTGTGTGTGAATTTCTACAATTGAAATGAGCTTCACCGCAGGGTCTCTGTAAGCTTGCCATGCCTCAAGCAAGCGAGAGGGAACCCATGGTGTGTGTTAAGGGGTGAAAGGAAAACTCTTTGTAGAAAAGAAGTCAGGGCCTAATTCATGTGAAACACTTACTTTTCTTGTAAAGTCGTCCACCTGAGAAGACTGTGTTATAAAAGGCCCGAGGCACATTACTGTGTCGTAACCATTGAGCAGATAGAGAAGGAAATGAGCCTCCTCAAAAGTCATCTTCATTCATTTTCATAAAGTCGTGTTGTAATCTGGTATAGCTCACCTGGGTGTTGATTCGGATGGCTCCGATCGATGGGATTTCAAAGTAGTACCCTGAAAACAAAAGCACACATCAATAATAATCACCCAATAGGATACTAACGTCTAGCCACTAAATTGTGATATAGTTTGGCCTCCAAATGTTTTCATTATATTTTACAGAGTTCAACTCATTGGCTGCCATTGACTGCGATTGACGTCCAATCCATTTGGACAGGGAGGGTTAGCAGCGAGTATTCAAATGAAGTTGATGTCTGTCACTGTTAACTCAGTTGCTCCCAGAAACGTATAAAGACGTTCTATTTTTAAATGCTTAACTGTCCCACAAACGTATCTATACGTCTTTTGCGTTTTTTTATACAAGAAGCATCTAGAGCTTCCGATCTATCGCCGAAACAAAAAACAAGCCTCAAAACCAATTTTAAAGCAATAAAACTGGCCACTGGAGGGCAGTAGCGCATTTGTTAAGACCCCACAACCCAATTCAAACAGTACAACTTTATTAGGGAAGTTAGCAGGGCCCCTCCGCAGCTTGCTGCTCAGGTCCACCGCACGCTTGAGTGTCCTGCGCGAAACGCGCACGGCCAAACCAGTTCCCCCCCAGGAACATAAGTTCCCCAGGCGAACGAGACAGTGGTCACCACAAAAAAAAGACTAAAAAAAAAGTCCATCTTTACGAGACAGTCGGCAATGAGGGAAAAGTTTAACTGCTGTCGCAGCCACCAAACGTCATCTCTCAGTTAGGTAAGTGTGAATAAATTGTTACTTTGCTATCAAAAGCTCTATTTGGCTGGTTGTTCATGTTATTTTGTAAAAGGAAAACGTTATTCAGATGTTTGGGATGTCACTGAAGCAAAAAATAGCCGTGTTAAAGTCAAAGTTATGTTTGAAATTTTTGCGTTTACAAAAAGCTCATTTTCTCCGTTTTTTCATCAGAAATTGGAAAATTGCTCAAACTAAGCTATTTTCTAATGCTGATTTCTAAAGAATGGAAAAAGATATGAACTTACTTTTTTTTCTGCTGAAAGAAGAGAGTAATCTTTCTTTTGGTGGGTTCCATGTTTATATAGCAATAGAACAGAATTTTTTGTGGGCCTTGCAAAATCAGTCAAAATCCAGTAAAATGGCCGGGAGAGAAGGGCCTTGCTCCGGTGAAAATGGCTGGGATTGAATTAATGGGTGTTATTGATATAAATTGTATTCATCTTACTATAATACCACATACTCTGTGATATACATAAGGTATATACAGTTGTGGTCAAAAGTTTACATACACTTGTGAAGAACATAATGTCATGGCTCTCTTGAGTTTCCAGTTATTTCTACAACTCTGATTTTTCTCTGATAGAGTGATTGGAACAGATACTTCTTTGTCACAAAAAACATTCATGAAGTTTGGTTCTTTTATGACTTTATCATGGGTGAACAGAAAAAAGTGATCAAATCTGCTGGGTCAAAAATATATATACAGCAGCGCTAATATTTGGTAACATGTCCCTTGGCCATTTTCACTTCAATTAGGCGCTTTTGGTAGCCATCCACAAGCTTCTGGCAAGCTTCTGGTTGAATCTTTGACCACTCCTCTTGACAGAATTGGTGCAGTTTAGTTAAATTTGATGGCTTTCTGACATGGACTTGTTTCTTCACCATGGTCCACAAGTTCTCAATGGGGTTTAAGTCGGGACTTCGGGAAGGCCATTCGAAAATAATTCTAATAATAATTTAAATAATTAATAATTCTAGCCTGATTTAGCCATTCCATTACCACTTTTGATGTGTGTTTGGGGTCATTGTCCTGTTGGAACACCCAACTGCGCCCAAGACCCAATCTTTGGGCTGATGACGTTAGGTTATCTTGAAGAATTTGAAGGTAATCCTCCTTCTTCATTATCCCATTTACTCTCTGTAAAACACCAGTTCCATTGGCAGCAAAACAGCCCCACAGCATAATACTACCACCACCGTGCTTGACGGTAGGCATGGTGTACTTGGGGTTAAAGGCCTCACCTTTTCTCCTCCAAACATATTGCTGGGCATTGTGGCCAAACAGCTCGATTTTTGTTTCGTCTGACCACAGAACTTTCCTCCAGAAGGTCTTATCTTTGTCCATGTGATCAGCAGCAAACTTCAGTCGAGCCTTAAGGTGCCGCTTTTGGAGCAAGGGCTTCCTTCTTGCACAGCAGCCTCTCAGTCCATGGAGATGCAAAACACGCTTGACTGTGGACACTGACACCTGTGTTCCAGCAGCTTCTAATTCTTGGCAGATCTGCTTTTTGGTGATTCTCGGCTGAATCTTCACCCTCCTGACCAATTTTCTCTCAGCAGCAGGTGATAGCTTGTGTTTTCTGACAAAACAGTGCCATGCACTTTATACTTACA
Source organism: Corythoichthys intestinalis (assembly GCF_030265065.1). NCBI lineage: Eukaryota > Metazoa > Chordata > Actinopteri > Syngnathiformes > Syngnathidae > Corythoichthys > Corythoichthys intestinalis. The sequence continues at coordinate 20,554,072 of NC_080403.1, read as the reverse complement.
AACAATTGTTTGTACTGTTGCTCTTGGGACCTGCAGCTGCTTTGAAATGGCTCCAAGTGACTTTCCTGACTTGTTCAAGTCAATGATTCGCTTTTTCAGATCCATGTATGTATATTTTTGACCCAGCAGATTTGATCACTTTTTCTGTTAACCCATAATAAAGTAATAAAAGAACCAAACTTCATGAATGTTTTTTGTGACAAAGAAGTATCTGTTCCAATCACTCTATCGGAGAAAAATCTGTCAGCGAGTGCGGGCAGGCAGGCAGGTTGTGGGGACCCAAATGCAGGGAAACAAAAGCAGCAAAGCAGGTGGCAGAGAACTCAAAAAATGGTTTTAATTATAACTGACAAAAGCACAAAGTACAAACAAAAAGACTAGGGATCAAAAGGCAAGGTTCAAACCAAAACTTACTTAAACAGAGGGACTGGTACACGAGGGCGTGGAACGGACTCGACTTTGGCAAAGACGGACATAGACAATGACGCAACAAGGAGTGACAAGAAACTGGGTCATTATATACGCAGACAAGGGGTAACGAGACGAGAAACAGTTGGGTAACACAGGTGGATGCAGATTGCAGGATACACTGGGAAAACCCACACAGGTGAGAGCAATGGGTAATCACAGGGACAAGTCACACTAGGAGAAACCAACACAAAACCTAACAAAATCAGAGTTGTAGAAATAACTGGAAACTCAAGAGAGCCATGACATTATGTTCTTCACAAGTGTATGTAAACTTTTGACCACAACTGTACCTGGGTATGCAGGGCATGAGTTAATTGCATTGGTTTGAATTCTATTTTTAGCCAAACTGTTCACATGTACACACATAATGTTAATCTGTCTGATAACCTGCCTAATTTTCAAAATTTTAAAAATCATTTTTTTCAAAAACATAATTTTAAGTGAGTTTCCTCTGGTGTAGGGTTTGTTAAGAGTAACTGTCCGCACACACAATGATAATGATAATGTCCTAATCTGACCATTTTTCACATCAAAACAACCAAAAGCAGAATTATCAGATGTATGTAAAAGATTACCCTGAGTGATGATTCTCAGGTGTAGAGTGGGTTAAGAGAATCATTACATGTGTACGCACGTAACGATAATCTAGCTTGAATTTAACAGTTTTCACATCAAAACCAGCAAAAGCCTGATTATCGGATGTCTGCAAAAGATCCTCCTGAGTAATTATTCTGTGGTGTAGGGTGTGTTAAGAAGGATTTTTTTGGTCTATGATTTGCTTGGAAAATGCTCTAATAATGATAATTCCGTAAAAAAAAAAAAAAAAAAAAAAAACATTACAATAGCAAATTTTCATGTGTGGTCAACACAGAGTTCATCGGACACTACATAGAGGAATGTAAACATTGTGAAAAACTGTATGCACTACCTTATCAATATGCCAAAATTAAGCATTTTCCTACAGTCCTACTATCTTTCAATCAGAATTAGTGTCAGTAAAACTCTAGATTATGCTATGTAACTAAAAACTGAACGATTATCCTGTAGTGTGTGGCATGTTGAGTGACCCACACACCACTCAGTGATTTCATATAAAAATGTCTAAGGCCTACAATCGAAAATGCTAGACCAATTCAATAGTTTAGATTGTGCGTTGACAACTGACCAAATCGAGTACAGTGGTACCTCTACATACGAAGTTAATTTGTTCCAGGACCTTATTTGTAAATCGAAATGGTCGTATGTCGAGCAGGATTTTCCCATAAGAATACATTGTAATTCCATCAATTCGTTCCATAGCCCGAAAACCTACACTAAATCCTTAATAAATACTGCTGGCACTATTGCAAATGGCAATTACATATAGCAAAACAAAACAAATAAAAAAATAAATAAAAATTGGAATAATAATATTATAATAATTCCTGTAATAATGTAATGAATTGGGTTCTAATGTGCCGAATGTGTTTTGCGGGGGCTGAACACACCACGTGGCTGAGTGAGAGAGGACTTTTTACTTTCACTTTTCATGTTCAGCTGCGGCGGACAATAGGCATAATGTGTTGAACAAGTTCTGAAATTAATGATTAAAAACTTGATGAAGCTGGCGATGTTACCACAATAATAATTGTCACCTTAACTTCCGAGGGGCATTCAAAAAGTAATGCTCTCAAGTGCATTGCTCGTACAGGATTTTACCAATCTTGTTTATATTTGGCACAAACATGATAGGACACACCTTTTTGCGATTGTTATATTTGTTTTTCTTATTTTCAGATTTTTAAAGCTTAAACTAGCTTCCAAAATGGCTGCCCCTCCTGAAGCTTGTCAGAAACAAAGAGCTGTAATCAAATTCCTTGTTGCAGAGGGAGAAACCCCTCTGAGGATTCACAATCGGCTGGAAAATGTCTACAAGGATGATATCATAGACTATAGTACTGTAAAATGATGGGTACAGCGATTCAAAAACAGTACTGAAGACTACGAAGAGGTGGGTAAAGCCAGCATAGCTGATAAGCCGGAAAAGTTCAAGGCCCAAAAATCAGGTGGGAAAATTATGGCCACCGTTTTTTGGGATTCTCAAGGTGTAATCATTGTGGATTTTTTTGCCGAAGGGGGAAACCATTAACTCTGAGGTATACATTGAGACTCTTATGAAGCTCAAAGCAAGAATTCAACGTGTTCGGACCAACTTGGACATGGCAAATGTGCTCCTCCAGCATGACAATGCACGTCCTCACACAAGCATCAGGACCATGTAGGTCATCACTTCATTTGGATGGACTGTGATACCACATCCGCCATTTTCTTCTGATTTGGCACCGTCAGACTACCTCCTCTATGGTCCAATGAAAATTGACTCCGGGGCAACCGATATGGCAATGACGATGAAGTGAAAACTGCTGTCAAGAATTTGCTTAGAGATCAACTGAGTTCTACAACACTGGTATACATGCCCTCGTTCATAGGTGGACTGTAGCTCTTGAGAGAGGTGGAGACTATGTGGAGAAGTATAAATGTAATCCTCGCACTTGTACCTTTCTTTTGATGTATAATACATATTGCTATTATAATTTGTTTGTACAAAATAAAGTTGGTTGCATTACTTTTTGAATACCCCTTGTATATAGACTGGCGTACGGGAGGTCGGAGGAGGACTGTCGAGATCGTATTGTCGAGCCAATTCACGGACGCGCACACCACGCTCATATTTTTGTATAATTTCCATCTTCATTTCAATGGTAAGCCTCACCTTTTTCCGTTTTTTTCACCACTTGCACTAACATTCTTGGAACCCATGTTTATTTCTCTCACAAGAAAATCCACTGTGAGTCAGCCTTGTGGGAAAACAAAGAAACTGCAGCGCTGTCATAAATCGTCGTATTTCGAGCATGTCATCGGATGTAGAAACAAATGGCGAGTCAAATTTTACGTCGGATTTTGAAAAGATTGTGTGTCGAAATTATCGTATGTCGAGGTACCACTGTATAAATTCTAGTGTCAACCATGAGAGAAAGCTGTACATGCCAGAACCATTTGTTTTCCCAATTCCAATAGTCTTTAGGTTTTAATCCAGTCTAAAATTCCCTGTATTATTAGAAACAAAATGGCGTTATGTGCAGACACGGCTGAGCTGACCTGGTGCCGCAGCATGAAATAGCGGGAACGGCAAACCTCTTGGGCTCTGCCGCTGCTGTGTGATTAGAAATGGAGGAGAGCGTGTGCCTGGGTCAATGAGCGTGCCGCTCGCCAAGTTATTAAAGCCACCAGTGTTTATACAAAGAGGCGCAAGGCGGCACACGCCGTCAGCTGAATTTTAAAAACCCTGCGATGACTCTTGTTATTTCTGACACGTGGTGAACTTTGCCACGGCGTGAAGGTATCCCGTGCATACATAAGGCACACACTTTTACATGCATTACCAATTCAGAAAGTTGTGAGGATAAAAAGTTTGCACAACCCTAATCAAATTCAGTTTTTTGGAACATTTTTCCTCGTTATGTGGGGTCTCATTGGTCCAATAAGTCCAGAAGATGTGAGGAGGACATGTCCCAGATGAGACACGCGTGTCAACGCCATTATTTTACGTTGCTGCAGACATTAGGGGCTCGCTAATCGCTCCGGAGGTGAAAAGCCGGCAGTCATAATCCTTGGCACTCGGCTCAGTCTGACACGGAGATGACGAGCTAATCACCCTGTAGGCAGACGCCGCTCCTACTAATTAATAACGCCTGACGAGATAGGTCTGAAGTTCGCTGAGACGGCCGAGACCTCATAAAGGCGCTTTCAGATGGAGCCACGACAAATAGATACATAAAAGGGAGAAAATTAAAAATAACTGAGCTGAAAGGAAATAAAGTCTACTTTGATACTGTCAGAAGTACAACTTTTTCGTATCTTTATTCATTGCTTACAGTATTATTAACCCGTTGGCTGCCATTGAGTGCAATATGCATCCAATTCGTTTGAACTGATCAAATGTATTAGACGTCTATGACTGCAAACTGAAGCAAATGAGTTAAAAGCTTGTAGACAATCGATCTCTAACCTGCAGCTTGGGGTCCAATTGGGTACTGCACGAATGCTATTTCTATTTTATTTTTATTTCGCATCGTAAAGCGGAAGTGAGACATTATAGATGCGCCTTTGCATACAACCCATTATATTTCTGGTTGTTTTCTCCGGTAATCTTTCATAAACGAACATGCCGATCAAACACTGCTACTATGGAACTTGTAGAAACGACTCTAGACATTACGACATATGAAGGATGCTTTCTTCATACGTTTCCCGAAACCAAAAACTCGGAGGAAAAAATGTGAAGAATGGATCAACTTTGGCTGACGTTTAACGCCAGTAAGGTGAAGCCATTCACATTTTCATATGCAGTAAACATTTTGTTGGGGGGAATGGTCCTTCATAGAACGAGGAGGTAAGCCATTTTGATATTTTTACTCATTTTTTAGCGTAGCGTTTTTTGCCGTGCTACTTCTGTCTAACAATAAATGACCTGGAAAAAAATATTAAATTGGTATCTGACTGCCACTGTTACATTTTTCCTAAATAAATTATAGAATTAAGATTTGTTAGTCATGAAAAAATTTAGTGTTCGTTGGCTGTCAATGAGTAGGATTTGCGATCGCTACACAAAAATAGCTAATTTCCCCCAAGAACAGTCAGAGACGTAAGACAACCAGAGGATGTAACATATAGGAAAGACGGGGCATATGGAGGTAAAGGATAGATTGTTGAAACAGGAAAATGTCAGTGGCGTCAGAAAAAGGTGTCAATAAAAAAGCTAAGGCTAAGCTTAGGTCGGCTCATTTCATTTTTCAGTCTTTTTTAGCCCTCGACATTCAAGCCATCTCTTTAACTGAACATGTAGTATGTTCTTGCACACCTTTACCAGTGAATTTGGCACCAGGGATATCATTTTCGGACAAAATTGGTAGGTTTAGCTCTTTAAACATCTCCTTCGTACACTATTTCCATTCATTTCCTATTGGGGACAAACAGGAGCATGTTCCCCCTTAGCAACAGTAGCTAACGTCATAAATATTAATGAGCGGAAGTGACGTGTTGCTTGCGGTACGCCATTGAGTTCCACGGGCCGAGATTTTGCTGCCCCCAATTTGACATCAGAGTCAAGTTTAAATGTGGCCCATGTACATTTACTGATGGAAACACTATATATGGCGGAAACAGCCAAGGCTGAAAAAGCAGTTTCTGCTCTTGCACCGGTCTTTCAAATAAACTGCTGTATTTTAAGCCAGAAGAACTTGTTTTTGATAGAACAATATGTCTATATGCTGTCATAGCAGTTTCATAGCGCATTAAGCCCCCAAACTTTTAAAAATTTGTCCGTGGAGACCCCCGTTAACAGACACTGCGGAACCGCTTTTGTTTCAACCCATCCATATAAAGAAGGTAAGTAATTATATTTATTATCCGAAATGTCCATCATTTTTGCTGAGAATCATTAATTGATGTGTAACATTTAGTTAAAAAAAAAAAAAAAAAACTTTAAAAAATTATTCACTCGCATAAATTTTTAAACAAATTACGTCACAATGAAAAAAATAGTGTCTGTAAATAGTTCACGGATCTCTACCTCATAACTATCGCTTAATTGTATTTTTTTGTTACTGTTGCATTTTCCCCGATATTTTAGATGATAAATAATCGATCCAAACAAAGAAAAATTGGAAAAAAAAGTTTAAAAAGGGAAATATTTGAAAAGAAAGTCTCGACCACTCCTTGATGTCTGCAATTTCTGCATTGCGCCCCTTGTTATATTACTGTGTTTCACCTATAAAATCCCCAAAAGTCCGGCTGTGTTTTTTTTTTCTTATTAAATCTCTCTTATCGCTCTCTCAAACTCTTACCACGGCGCAAGCTAATGATAACTTGGTCTTACGTTTTTGCCTTTTTTGGAATCTTCAGTGCAGCCCTGACTCACACAGACTATTTTCTGGAGCCCCCCCTTAAATTGAATTTGAGACCGCTGCTGTCGATTGACAGCGCATTCATTATCGATTCACATCACACAGATTGCCTTTAAATACTGTCTTTTTTCTTGATGATTGAATTCTCTAAATGAAGGACTAACAATATGGTAAACCTCTGTATCGACTGGTTAATCACTACCAATGAAGAAGCTCACAATTGCAAAAAGGTTGCGTTACCTTTGTTGGCACAAGCTATCCATTGCAGTGGCGTGACATCATAATTATGTTGACCCACAGAGAAGGTGAAGACACGCACCTGTTGTGAGAAAAAGACTAATTAAGTGTCAGATAAATGGGTTAGGATAAGTAAGTAGGTAAGTGGGGTAGTGTAGGCAAAGTACAGAACCAGGTCAAGGTTTAGACCTAACCCTGCACAATGTCAAAGACCAAAATATATACTGTAATTTTCGGACTATAAGCAGATACTTTTTTCCCTTCATTTTTTTTTAAAAAACCTGTCCTGTTCAGCTGTTTGACACAGACAATGGAAGTCTAAGTGTCCGGTTGTTATGAACAGTTTGAATGTTTCACATTGAGAGTATGACTTACTCCCATTGAGATCATTCAACATATCTTGTTTATTTTGACATAGCAGTGAACAGGGAGGGGTTACGGGGGACAGAAGAAAAGAAACACAAGAAAAGAAAGAAAAGAAACACAAACAACAAGAAATACATTGAACGCCTACACTAACTATTAATATGTTGGTGCTATCGTCTGCTGGATGTATTTCCGGTTGACACCATGTGGGGGGTCTGTTGACCAGGGAAAGAAGGAGAGGGGGGTGGGGAAGTCTATAAGCTAAGTGATTGGGGGGGTAGAGAGTACACAAATCAGCTCTGTGATCTAGAACCCAGTAGTCGTGTGAATCTCTTGTGAGTGTAAGCCCGTTGGCAACCGACCCTACGCCGGCCCACCGCCAGTCCCGGCACCGGGACACCCCACCTGAGCAGGCCCAATCACATCCAGCCGCACGCGAGCCCCACCAAGCACGCGACGGCCACGCAGACGAACGGAGACACCGCGCAGGCGCCAACCCAGGGCCACGGCCCCCACCCAGTCAGCCTGGGGAGGGAGGGCGAAAACCCACAACTTAATTTAGCATTATATACGTACTGGAAGTGTTTAGGAAGAACAAACAAAGTATTAAGCATCCCTAATCTATACATGCAAAGCTTAATTCAGCATTATATACATACTACAAATATTTAGGGATTACTTATTGGTCAGAGTAGCCATGGGGTGAACACTTGGTCTCGATATAGTTGACCGTCGATGTAGAATTTGTTGACAGTGATTGTCACACGTTTCCCATCTGCTCTGGACCGTTTTAAAATTGGGTTAAAAAATAAATAAATAAATAAATAAATAAATAAATAAATAAATAAAAAATAAATAAATAAAATTGGGTAGAGGATTATGCGACTTTCGTTGATTTCGCAAGGAAATTGATCATTCATACGGAATCTTGTTCCTTTTAATTCTCTTCCTTTGGATTTCACCAGTACTTTCTTTTTTTTTTTTTTTTTTTTCTTTTTTTCTTTTAAACCTGTCCTGTTCAGCTGTTTGACACAGAGAATGGAAGTCTAAGTGCCCAGATTCTGAACAGTTTTAATGTTTCACATTGAGAGTCTGACATACTCCCATTGTGATCATTCAAAATACCTTTTTATTATGACAAAGCAGCAAACAGGAAGGGATTATGGGGGGACAGAAGAAAAGAAATTCAAGAGAAGAAGGAAAAGAAACACATACACAAACAACAACTAGAAATACATTGAACATCTAAACTAGTTACTAATATGCTGGTGCTATCGTCAGCGAGATGTATTTCCGGTTTACACCATGTGGGGGCCTATTGGCCAGTGAAAGAGGAGAATGGGGGTGGGGGTGTCTATAAGCCTATAAGCTAAGTGATTGAAAGGGGTAGAGTGTACACAAATCAGTTCTGTGATCTAGAACCCAGTAATCGTGTGAATCTCTTATGAGTAAGCCCGTTGGCGACCAACCCTACGCCGCCGCATCGCCAATCCCGGCACCGGGACCCCCGACCCGAGAATGCCCTACCACATCCAGCAGCACGCAGGCCCCACCGGGCGCGCGACAGCCACGCAGACGGGCGGAGAAGCCGCGCGGGCGCCAACCCAGGGCCACGGCCCCCACCCAGCCAGCCCGGGGAGGGAGGGAGGGCGGGCGCGGGGGCGGGGGGCCATGCGCAGCCCATCCCTCCTCCCGCAGCCCAGCAAAGGAGCCATCGTCCCCCCCCCGGGACCCAGGGTGGTCCCCCGGGCCACCCGCGCACCCATCAACCGGCCTTCAGGGATGGCAGGAGGGGACGCATCACCAACCCCACGCCTACACCCACCCCCGCCCGCCCACCCGGGCCACGAGCCACAGCCGCAGCTGCAGCCCCCCAACCGGCACGGCACGCCACGGGACCCCCAGCGGCCCACCAAGCCCCAGGCAAGGCAGGGTCCCCCGCCGGTGCAGGCGACACCCCGCTGATACACCGGCGCCCAGTCAGCGACCCGCGACGGAGCGCAGGGCGGATGCCCAGCCAGAGAAGAGAGGGGAAAGCGGAGGCAGGAGAACGCCCAGGAACTGCCACGGGGCGATGCAAGATCGGAGACCCGACCCCCCAACCTACTCCCGCGGCCGGCAGCCGAGGCAGAGGGGAGGCCACACCCCAGGAGCCACGCCATATAAAAAAGTGTGGGACCCACCTACCACCCTATTACTGTGGCTGCCAGGTTCCCGACTGGCAGCCATCACCCAGCACCGTGATGGGGGTGTGAGGGGAGGGTAGTGCAATGTATGCATTAAAATAGGAGAGCTTGGCTTGGGGCAGTGGGACCGCAGCATGGAGCTTCTGCCCAGCCGCCCGTCCCACCGCCCTTTGCCAGAGCTCTCCTGTGGAGTATGATGTGTGGTGCATTTAAAAAAGGTGCAGAGATGGCGGGGCCTGTGGTGAGGAGGCAGCCGTGAGGTACCCCCACCCCCAACAGGTCCCAACCATCCCACCAGTACTTTCTGCAGGTAGAGCTTGAACTTGGCGATTGATGGACGCGGACCATTTCCTCTAGGCTTTTCAAGAGGATGTACCCTTACAAACGCAATTGAGTCCACCGTTTCTTAAAGAAACTTGAGAGATGTTGCCATAAATGACTTAACGAGGGCTTCTGGTTTGTCCACTGTGCCTTCTTCAATGCCAGAGAAAATTAAATTGGCTCACATGGTCCTTGATTGGATGTCTAAAATTGATTCTTTCATTATACTGTTCTTTTTTGATAACTTCTAATTCTCCTGCCGTCGAATCGATGGCATCTTTAAGCATAGCGTTTTCCGACTTGAGGAATGATACCTCGTGCTGTGTAAACACAAGGCTTTCTTTTAAATCTTTAATCTTGGCTTGTAGGATTTCTAATGCAACCGATAATTTCTTATCGATTGATCCGATTCCCTCGCTAATGAACTTGTTGTATTCTGGAGAATTTGGGTTAGGGTTTAGGGTTAGGTAGGGTTAGGGTCGTGAAAAGTTTGAGGGAAAAAATAGTTGAATTCTTCTTTATGAGAGTTTCTATTAGCCTAGCTTAGCCATCGATGATTACGTGATTCGTCTATGGAGTCTCGCGAGGGTCATGATGTCACAGCACGCTGTCCCCTGCTTCTCTTTCCCTTCATTTTGAATTCTGCAGCTTATAGTTCAGTGCGGCTTATCTGTTGATTTATTTGGGTTGATAGGTAACACTTTATTTGACAGCGGCGTTAAAAGACCGTCATACTTGTGACATGACATTATCATGGGCATTACTGAATGCTAATGGCAGATGTCATTAAATGTCATCCGGCAAATGATGTCACGAACTTCATTTATGTCCAGCTCAGATCTTTTACATCCTTTCAAAAGTGAGATAATTTGCCGGATGACACAAAATGACATGTCATAAGCATTCATTAATGCTCATGGCAGTGTCATGTCATAATTATGATAGTCTTATGGCACTGCTGTCAAATAAAGTGTTACCAAATACCATAACTAGCAATTAATTATACAACTGGAACAGTAACTGAAGAAGTAATTCGCACAGAACATGAATTTTGAATGTTATTTACATCTGTAGCGGTGCAATGCATGCTACGAGGCATGTTGGACAACATCAGTGTTGACAGCAGGTGGCAGCAGAGGTTGACTGTCCCCCCTAAGGAAGCAGTGATGGCCAAATGAAGCTTCCTGGGGCAATGAAGCTTTGAACCAATTGACTGGAAAGCAGACTGCAATTGGTTATAAGCCTTATGGTGGTTCATTAGGTTTTATGACAGTCGTATGATGCAGCTGTCAGATAGTGTTACCGGTTAATATCTTTTGGTGTAAATATCCCATAATACCGTGAGGATAGCTGCGGCTTATCTATGAACAAATGTCGTTTTCATGTCAAACTTAGTAGGTGGCGTCTTATAGTCAGGTGCGCTTTATAGAGCGAGAATTACGGGAAATTAATTGAATCATTTAAAACGGGTGTCCAAGTCCGGTCCTCGAGAGCCCCTATCCAGCTTGTTTTCCATGTCTCCCTCCTTGAACACACCTGAATCAAAAGATCAGCTCATTAGCAAGCTTTGCAGGAGCCTGACAACGATCCTCATCATTTGATTCAGGTGTGTTGGAGGAGGAAGACATAGAAAATAAGCTAGGGGATCTCGCGGACCGGACTTGGGCACCCCTGATTTAAATGTATGATACTCTAGCCCAGGGGTAGCCAACGTCGGTCCTCGAGGGCCCCGATCCAGCTTGTTTTCCATGTCTCCCTCCTCCAACACACCTGACTCAAATAATTAGGATCGTTATCAGGCACCTGCAGAGCTTACTAATGAGCTGATCATTTGATTCAGGTGTTTTAAAGGAGGGAGACATGGAAAATAAGATGGATAGGGGCCCTCGAGGATCAGAGTTGGTTACCCCTGCTCTAGCCTGTCAGAGATGGTTCTTTTGAGACTTTTTTTTAAAAATGCGTATCCAATTTTTGGGCATATTGAGGGCCTCCTCCCCCTCCAAAATGGATAAGAAAATGTGATTCTAGGAGGGTCGTATATGCAGAAAAGCTAATACCCGGCGATCCAACACCTTACAATGGAAAGCATTACCTCTGCCTTCATGTGCCAAAAACACAAAAACGCAGAGTGAGATTAGATTAGCCTACTAGATGCCTCTTCTACAGCTGCCCTGCAAAAAAAAAACCAGAGAGCTGCTTGTCGGAATGCAGATTATTCCTGTATGACAGTAGCTGTCGGTATACAAGTAGATAGTAATGGATAGCCGGATTGAATATGAGATGGGGGAGGCCGGAAACAGTGCTGCACACTATTGGCTGTAATTTTATTTTTTTACCGGCTTTTGGCGATAAAGCAGCTAATTAGTTAGCAGGTCAAAGCTGTTAACACCGGCGGCGATAACACAAGAGATGAACAAAGACAAACACACTAAAATGGGGAAATTATACGACTCGCGTGCTGATGACACAAGGTCAGCGCGTACAGACAAGACTTTCATGTGTAATTCTTTTGTCAGCGCCTGACCGTTTTGTTGGGCCAGTTGTATTTTTCGAAGATTTCTTGCGCTCGATCCTCCCCACCGTCTGTAAACATCATGATCATCTTATTGCAGTTGGCCCGAGGAGCACTGGTCTCCTGTCAAAAAGAAAGAAAGGCAAAGATACGGGTGAGCTGTTGTGCTACTCCATTACATGGTAAATACACCATCCATTATTTTTAGGTACTCATTAGGCCCGTTGGTGAGGACATTCAAGCTGACTTTGGGTGTGAGAAACACCCTGGATTGGTTGAGCGTCAATGGCAGTGCTCACATTGTTATAGCGTTGGTGTTAAACTCAAAGCACGGGGGCCCAATCTGGCCCGCTTCATCATATTACGTGGCCTGCAAAAGCAAATCATGTGACTCAACTTCATGCTCCTTGTTAAAATACCAAATTGCACATTTCTTTATCACTTTTAAAGACAGTTTTCACTGGATTCTGATTTAAAAACACATATCTTTTAATTTGTTTGGAGTACATGTAATAACATAAAGCCCTCATAAGGACCCTCTGAGAGAAAACGTAACTATGATGTGGACTGTGGATAAAATGAAATCGCCAACCCAGATTTAGAATCTTTATTGAACGTAACACACCTAATTATGACAATAACAAACATGGAAAGTACTATACTTTCCACACTATAAGGCACATTGGAGTGTAAGGCACACCTTCAATGAATGGCATATTTTAAAACTTACTTCATATATAGGGCGCACAATGTTATAAGGCGCAGTAGTAGTACTAGCAGTGTTTGGTGTTGCATTATGCATTCACTAAATGGAGTGTCGCTAAAGGGAATGTCATGCCATGATTAACCAGTATTGATCCATATATAAGGCACATCGGATTATAACAAGCAGGGTCAGCTTTTGAGAAAATTGAAGGCTTTTAGGTGCGCCTTATAGTGCGGAAAATACGGTACAAATTGAGTTGGTTTTTTTTTTTTTTTTTTTTACAATTTCCACACAGGAAATGCAGAGCAGAGACACTCTACAGTTTACCTCCAATATCCAATAAGACATAAACATAATTAATTCCGCCATTTTTGTTCATCATCTGTTACCCATAATATGTACCTGACACTGTTTTTCTGCATTGTGTGTCCTTTCAACTCATTGGCTGCCATTGAAGGTGATAGACATCTATTTATCTATTTGAACGAGCAGAGGCTGGAAGCGAATGAACGTTTCAGTAGAAGTGAATGTTTCTTAGGTGAGAGTTTATCCGTAACAATTGATGGCTATCGTTATCCAATCCATTCAAATTGGGAAATGCTGTCAGCAAATCAGATTTAATTGGAAGTGAAAGTTTCAGATGTGAGCATCTATTCATATTATCGCTGCTAGCTTCTCCCTATCCAAATAAATTGGACATGTATCGCTGTCAATGGCACTGAATGAGTAGTATCCAGTCTTGTGTCGGTGCAGCAGCTGGCACAGCCACCGCTGCCAGCCATCTGACAAGCCCCTAATAATGATAAATAATGTCGCCACAATTACATATTTGATAGGGCTTCTGCCACCAGTCATAAGAGCAACGACGCAGCAGACAGCGATTAAAAATGGCCTTTTTTATTTCTTGCAGTAGAAGTGCATGCATGCAATATGGGTGTGTGTGTGTGTGTGTGCGTGTGTGTGTATGTAAGCGCCACACTTGGCTGTGTGCCTCCAAGCCAGCAGAGGAATATAAAGAGAGGCTGATCTCTGCTAGGCCGTGCTCATCAATCATCCCATCAGAGCCCATTAGGGTGTTGGCCTGCTGGAGTACACGACTGCACACGGGCTGGATTGAGGCGAGGGGGGGTGGGGGCTGCACCTGTGCTGCTGACAGAGACACACCTTGCCATAGCAGACCACAGCAACTATTATTAGTGGCTAGCCAGCACAATGAATTAGTGATTAGCATATCTGTCTAACAGTTGCCCCACTTCTCTCAAGTCAGCAAGGATCTGCTACATCTCACTCCTCACTCGTATACTTATTATAGTTCACAAGTAATAATCTCAAGGCCCGGTGGTCAGATCTGGTCCACCAACATGATTTTTTTTGTGGCATTTGAAATCAAATCATGTGCATTGATGTATGTTTTTTGTTTGTTTGTTGCTAAAATAGCAAAAAAATTGCCAATTTTTGGGAGACAGTAGTCCCACCTTTTAAAACAACACTGGTCTAGATGCAAAATGCTTCCTGGATAAATTTAGTGAAACTTTACTAAATTTGTGTCACTAAAAAATAAAAAATTAGGTCAAAAGTGTTAATCAGTTTTTTAGATACATCTGGAAGAAATGTTAAAATCCAAGCAACTTAAGTGAAAATGGGTATGAATTGAAATGAAATTGGTTATTTCTGGGTAAACAATCTAAAAACCTGAAAAATTGTCTAACATTTAAGAATATTATCGTGTAGGCAAGTGCTTTGACATAATATGCTGTTTTCAATGTATTGCATAAATCCTGGTATTTTGGAAGTGGACAAAATGCATTAATATGGACATATTTCATAATATGTGGCACACACTGTCATAGCCACCTCATATCAAATATCGAAATATTACTAAAATAATAGGGATGAAGTCTTCAGGCTGTTCCTAAATGGGGGCCTTTTGACCCCTATAACATTTGACACAGTATAAGTCCATTTTCATCTACTTGCACTCATGCGACCGGTAATTTTGCTGATCTTTACATAAAAAAAAAAAATAAAAAAAAACACAGGAAAATAAATAAATAAATTGTAACACTAGACTATTTTTTTTTTGCTGACGAACTTTTGCTGCACAATTAAGCACAGTTGTTTAAATCATTACTACTGTACACTCCTTTTGGACTGGGTAATGCTGGCAGCCCATTCCAGTCAAAGCAGACTATCGCTGTCAGCGGCAGTGAAAAATGATCACTCAATGCCAGCTACCCCAGTTGAAATGGATTTGATGTCTATCACTGTCAATGGCAGTGGATTAGTTAAAAATGCAAAATTGTGCTGTTAAAGTACTGTATTTATCAGTAAATTAGAATAGAATTTGTGAGGTTGACCGATATATCGGCGGTCCGATAGGATAATTATTTTAACGGTTTGGGTGATGATCTTAAAAAGGTGATTGATATGTAGACCAGCTGATATATGGGACCTATAATGACTTTTTCCAAGATCGGTTGATATAAGCCCATGTATAACCAGAGGTGGGTAGAGTAGGCAAACATTTTACTCGAGTAGCGTCACTTCTAAATAATATTACTCAAGTAAAAGGAGCCATCAAAAAAAGCACTCAAGAACATAAGCTTCCTCCTGGGGTGACAGCCATGCGCACCAATTTGATATAGAGTGCAGCGTATGGTCTGAGCACTAACAGGCTGACCCTCTACCTCTTCAATCTCTGCAGCAATCCTGACAGCACTCCTATAACGAGTCACATGACATTTTGGAGGGAAAGTGACGAGCAGTACTCAATTTGGACATTTAGGGATGTACGTAGTTCCCATGCGGTGTACTCACTTTTGTTGCCATGGGTTTAGATATTAATGGCTATATTTTGAGTTTTTTTAAGGGGGAAATAAATTAACTATTATATAAGCTGCACTGCATTGTGTCAAAGTGTCATTTTGTCAGCGTTGTCCCATGAAAAGGTAGATTTCAATATCTGCATAAATGCGAGGGGTGTACTCACTTTTGTGATACACTGTACATTTTTCTCAAAAAGTTACTCAAGTAAACATAACAGAGTAAATGTAATGGTTCACTATCCACCTTTGTGTATAGCCGATGTAATGTGATATCTGCTATTTTCACAGTTTGGCTGGTGATCTTTGTTATTTGTGATTTTTTTTTACCATTTTAATGGCCAGTGCTACAAAAGGAAGTAGCATAATGAGCGTTTCAATTGCCTTTCATAATCATTGTGCTCAGAAAACCAAGGATATCTGTCTCAAACATCGTCTCAAAAAAATCGGCTTGAGATTTCGGCAAACAGTTTTTTTCTTTAATCGGTAACGGCATCGGCCTTTGAAAAGCCCATATTGGTCTATCTCTAGTGAAAATATAAAACTATCCTACATTGATATGGTCTGGAAGACATAATAGGCCTCTGAATAAAACTAATTATGGTATGTCTCCTCAGATATAGACGGATAAGTGTAAAGATTTTGCAGAAATCATAATGTCGGATTTTGGAGGCTAATTGTAGAACAGTTGCATCTATTCCATGTCACACTTACATTAAGAAGCTGCTCGAAGGCAAATGTGAAGCCAGACTTGTAGTCGGTGGTTCCTTTGGCTTGCATGTGCATGACGGCCTCCTTGAAGATCTTCTTGTTGCGTACATTGGCTTGAACCAAAGTCCTAAAGCAGGGCACCACGGCGTCAGCCTCGTCATTAAACTGCGAGAGGGAAAAACACAAAGACAACGTGATAAGACCAAAACAGCATCTGTCGCCATGTGTGCAGCAATGAGAAGCAGACGTGGGCGTGCATGCAGATGCAGGCTGCCCTGTGACTCTCAGGCTGGCAGTAAATGCTGGTAATTACAACTTTGAAAGCAAAGAACAGGTGCACCTCAACTCTGTATAAAGCACCAAAGAGAAACTCAGCCAAGGTAATATAATGTGTTTAATCTCATCCAGACAATTAGCCTTTAGCTGCGATCGTTTGCATGTCGGGTATACAGTATATCTGCCAAACAGTGGCTTGCATCTTGAAAAAACTCATGACACTGGTCAAGGCATAAATGCTGAAATGCTGTTTTTTCCCCCCTCTCATATTCATATTCATTCAAGAAATTGCACATCTTTGTATCTCGTTAAATGGCTCATTTAGTCATCAGATTAACGAGAAAGCTGAATAAATAGCGAGGGATAAAGTAAAAGTCAATTTAATTATATAAAACTACAGCATTTCCCATCGTTTTTTTTTTTGTTGCTGCCGTTATTGCAGCTTCAGTTGGCAAACAAATCAATATTCCATAAGCTTATACTTTCTTTACAGATGGCAGGAATCAGAACTCACCCCCACCCTCGCCATCCAAGATAATTTCACTCATTTTGTGCAGATTTAGCGGCATACAGTGGATTATAGGGGATTACTGGCGGACGTGTCTAAACAGTCACCAAAACAAGAGTCCCTTGTGTGCGCATGTGTCCTGCAATATAGAGTAAATTTGGTATTTGTCCTATATGTTAGACTTGATAGGTCTGGTGGCTGGCATGGCAAAGAACAGCACAAGGATTATAACAAAAAAGTGGCGCGCTCCCACAGGAAGCAACATAAACTCCCAGTGCAGCCTGCTTACTACTACTTACTCGCTTCATTAACACCTGCTTAATGAACACGCTGCATATTTTCTTAACGACTGCCTCCTGTGAGCAAGTGTGTGCGTCTCCTTACTCTGGCAACATTCACGTAGTCATCGTCCGAGAGTGTGTCCAGCATCTTGATGACTGAGGTCTTCATCAACTTGAGTGTGAGACCGCTGACACTCCCACTCCTGGAAAAAGTGAGATCCTAATTCCCTCATGTCCATTTTGTGAAATTGCTCGGAGTGAAATAAACCTCATATAAACATGTAATATCCATTTTGTGCAGCTTATTGAACTAACATATAGACACACTAAATTAATGTAACAGGTTATTGACATATTTAACTCATTGGCTGCAATTGATGATGATAGACGAACGAGATCTGCTCCAAAAACGAGCTGTTTTAATATTGACCACACAGTAACTTTGGACCATTACCACTTATACCTGTCAAACAAAGGAAACAGATCTTTCTTCTGTTGCAATGGCTTTGTTGTGATCTCATAAATTAACACACTGGCTGCCATAGACAGAGACAGACAGTCAATTCATTTAAAATGAACGACCTCCGTGAAGTTGGCCCTCCATTAGACGCAAATTTATAGAAAAATGATGTTAATTGTTTGTGCTAGGTTTGTGCTGAAACTTTTTTCGTTTGTGCTGCTGTTGTTTTTGAGATATTAACAATAGTTTTATAGGTCAATCTGAGGTCAACCAGCCCCCCATTTTGATTAAAAATAGCTGAAAATGGTGGGCTACGAGTCCCGTTATCGCGTGAAATTTAAAATTTTAAGCCCCACATTTAGTGCAAATTGGACGCGAAGGGGTGCCATTTGTTTGTGCTACTTTTGCACTACCGGTAGTTGTTATGACACCCATCTGTTATTGAAAGAATTGGTACGCTTTGTCAGCCGCTACAGAGTTGATGTCATCACTCGAAATTAATATATAAATATCTCATAAACGATAGCAGCACAAATGACATTTTTTACAGAACAAACCAGCACAAACGTAGCACAAACGATTGACACCATTTTTGATCAAAATGGGGGGCTGGTTGATCTTAGATTGACCAATAAAAGAATTAATGTCTCAAAAACGATAATCTTTTCAGCACAAATGAGCACAAACCAAGCACAAATGAATGGCATAATTTTTCTATAAATTTCCATCTGATAGGGGGGCTAACTTCACAGAGGTATTTGAACTGAGAGGGGTGATTGAACGATTGCTGCCACCCTTCCCAGTCCAAACAGAACGGATGTGTATCCCTGTAAATGGCACTAATATGTGACCATTTATTGCACATATGTTCAAATGCATTCGACGTCCATAGACTTCATAATGATATTGACGGGACACATTCCCCAGACACTGCGCCACGCCTTCAAGTAGGGGGCTATCCCACACACCGCTTCAGTTGGTTGAAGTCGGTCGCAGTTATTCTCAACCACGATGCAGCGATCCAATGCCGGATTTAGGTTTAAAAATTACAAAAGCTGTATCGCATACAAACAGGAAGGATTGTCTCAGGAGTGATTTGTTCGAGGATTCAAGGTAATTATATTTTTCGTACCATGCATGCATTTTGAAATGTTGTGAAAAAAATCAATGGGAGAAATTAACCGCTACGGCATTGCCGTCATAATTCGCAATATTTACGTAAAATAAATGCTAACTGCCTGTTTTTTTGCTTTTAACCAAGAATCGAGACTGTTTTACATTCATATCTATAAAGAATTCAGGGATTTAAGCATTTATTCACAAGAATTTTCAACGTAAAAACCTCTTTGTGGTGATAAAACGGTCCCACAGTGGCTTAAGCACTAGCAGCACATTCGACATATTTACATAAAATAAATGCTAACTGCCCGGTTCTTTGCTTTTTTAACAAAGAATCGAGATTGTTTTACGTCCATATCTATAAAGAATTCAGGGATTTAAGCATTTATTAACAAGAATTTTCAACGTAAAAAGATATTTGTGGTGATAAGGCGATGCCACAGTGGCTTAAAGACTAGCAGCACATTCAACATATTTATGTAACATAAATGCTAACTGCTTTTTTTTTTTTTTTTTTTTTTTGCTTTTAACCAAGAATCAAGACTGTTTTACATCCGTATCTATAAAGAATTCATGGATTTAAGCATTTATTCACAAGAATTTTCAACGTAAAAAGCTCTTTGTGGTGATAAGGTGGCGCCACAGTGGCTTATCGACCAGCAGCAAATGCGACATATTTACGTAAAATAAATGCGAACTGCCCGTTTTGTTTTTTTTGCTTTTAACCAAGAATCGAGACTGTTTTACATCCATATCTATAAAAAAAATCAGGGATTCAAGCATTTATTCACAACAATTTTAAACGTATAAAGTTCTTTGTCCGTGTTTCCACTCGGTCAGCTTTGACGGAGATAGGCCCCCTATTAATCAGCCCCGCGCTCCCGTCGATATATTATGAAGTCTATGGGCGGTCAATGATTTAACATAATAAACATGTTATAAACATATGAAACATCCAAATACACATGTTGTGAATCATACCAGCTGCAAAATATTATAAACACCTAATACAAGAAACATGTTATATAAAGTTGTAAACGCTACAAACATATTATAAATGTGAAATAACATGTTAGAACCATGTAACATTGTTACAAGCGTGTTAAAAATAAAAATTCAAAAACAAGATGAGCTTGCCATGAACGCGACCCTGGTGTCATTAATATGCAATAAAGAGGTCATAAACAGATTTAAAATGTACATTGTATCTTGAATTAATTACTTTTTTATTTTATTAAAAAGATAACATGCATTGGTTGTGTTCAATTCTTTTGTGTTCAATTCAAGTTATGTTACCCTCACCGTTATTATCCACCCCGTTTGCCCTTGGTATCATAAACAGGTGCCATGGCGTGCCATCAAGCATTTATTTATGAACCATTTACAAGTAAAGATATCTTCAGTGTAGAGTAGGAGCACACTTAGGTCTCAATTCAACTCATAATTCAGGCTTCGCATAGACCAACAGGTGGCACTAGCGCCCTTTGTGTTTTCAACTAAAACATGGTGAAAAGATACTCACACATCCACGATGATGACCATGTCCTTTGGAGAGGATGCACCTTGAATGTACCTGTAAAGAAGAGAAAAAAAGGACACAATGGACCTGGCATTTTATTTGTTTCAACAATCTCTGTGAAAAGGGAACATGTTAAAAAAAAGAGCCAAAGTTGAAATAAGCTGAGCCGCGATAATGCGAGTGACCGCGGCTGAGCCCACTTAAGCTAGAGCACAGTGAAAAAGGCTTATGTGCTTAGAAGACTTAATAGGTGGCGTTGTATGCGGCACTTTGCTGTTGGGCTCTCACCAACACACAGATCCTCATCTTTACTCAGTGAGAGTGACTAAATCAATTGTACAAAGACATCTCAGAGGAAAATAACACAATGCCCTGTCCTTGTTCACACCAAGGAATGTTTGTCCATGTTT
The DNA here is from genome assembly GCF_030265065.1 of Corythoichthys intestinalis. Classification (NCBI taxonomy): domain Eukaryota; kingdom Metazoa; phylum Chordata; class Actinopteri; order Syngnathiformes; family Syngnathidae; genus Corythoichthys; species Corythoichthys intestinalis. The sequence goes on along the minus strand of NC_080403.1, from coordinate 20,533,222 downwards.
CATCCACAAAAAACCTTGACAGAACGTGAGAAATGTGTGGGAGTCCATAGGAATATAACTGGCTGGGAAGGAACATACTGGCTGAACTGTTTTGAGCCTTTGGGACTCAGCCGTTGCAATTTTCTCATGACCTGCCACGGATACCGATATAGACAGTGAGAAAACTTAGTAAAACTTGAATACAAATAATAAATTTTTAAAAAACGCAGCCACAATCCCATGGTGTCAAAAAAGTACACTAGCAGACAAACTGACTTGATATTTCAGCACAATTATTTCCCTCTTTTACTATTATACGTAGCGCTCGTAGTTGTAGGGAAAAAAATGTTGCAAATGTTAAATTAGCTAGCTAATGAAAAAAAACCCCAACAACTTAATTGTTCGTGTTTCTTGAAATTTGGCGTCACAAGACAAAAAAAAAAAAAAAAAAAAAAAATCATTCATGAATATGACAATTAAAAATCCCTCCTAAATAGCTTCCACTTTTATCCCCTAAGAGAAGTAACCTCATAGCGCAGACGAATTGATGTTAACCATGCTGATTAGCTAGATAACATGCACTGTTAGCCATTCGTTCATTCATCTTCTGAACTACTTATCCTCATGAGGGTCACGAGGGTGCTGGAGCCTATCCCAGCTAACAACGGGCAGGAGGCTGGGTACACCCTGAACTTGTTGCCAGCCAGTCGCAGGCGAAGAGTGATTGTGTTTTAAAAATCTTATCATATTGGATTTACTGTATTACTTCCTTCCACCAGCACTCTTCACGAGCACTTTTTGAATATTTTTCTTCTAATTAGCAGTTCTCAGACCCCCCCCTCCCCCAAAAGAAGTGACGAAAGGTATAAGTTATAGGTAAGGCTTATTGATTGCACAACAATTTCGCTTGCACGAAAGACAAAAAAACAACAAAAACAACAAAAATTTCGTGTTTCAAAGTTGCGGTACAACTGAAAACTACTTCTCTTGATTCTGTAGCTAAAAATATTGGTTCAATTCACATCTCCCCAAGATACAAAATAGTTTAGGGTGGCTGTGTTGTAAGTTACGTGTGAAGAGTTAACATCTCCCAAGTTTGCGGCCATTTTTGGCAGAGTAATAACCGTAGCTCTTTTTCTGCTGATTATCAGCGTGGAGGGAAGCCAGACGCCCGCAGGGCTGGAGAGGCTCATTTCTCACGCTCAGCCGAGCTGATAGGCACGCAGCCTCCCGGTGGGCTCGGCCACTGCCCCCCGCGAGCCTCTCAAGACTCTGCTTACTGGCAGCCGCCACTCCAACCTGCAGTGTGAAAGACCTTGCGGCCGGGGGCGGCCAACCTCTCAGTTTGTGGGCCCCACTGGGCTGAAAGGCTGTTTGGAAAGTCCAACAGGAATGTCGACATCAGCAAACTTGGGTTGCAATGCCATAAATTTCCAGTGAATCTCCATGTTCCTTATGCACATGTGAGGACATTATATATATATGGCGGAAAACACAGACAGTTTCTGCTCTTGCAATCCTCTTTAAAAGAAACTGCTGTATTTTAAGCCAAAACAACTGTTGTGTTTGAGAGAAATATATGTCTATATGCTGCCAGAGCAGATTCATGGCATATTAAGCCCCCCAACTATTTTCGATATGTCCATTTTACCCTAGAAACCCCCGTTTACAGACGTCGCGCAACCGCTTTTGTTTCAACCCAGCCATAAAACAAAGGTAATAAATTATATTTCTTATTCAAAATCTGTCATTTTTAGCTTAGAATCATTAATTGATGTCTAATATTTTGTTTGAAAAAAAAAACGACTTTAAAAAATTAATCACTCACATATTTTAAACTTTTAAACAAATGATGTTACGATGAAAAAAATGGCGTCTGTAAAAAAGTCAGATATCTACCTCATAACAATCGTTTAATTGTATTTTTTTTTTGGTCACTGTCGCATTTTCTCCGATATGTTAGATGATAATCGATCCAAACAAAGAAAAATGAAAAAAAAAAAAAAAAACGTTTAAAAGGGTAAATATATGAAAAAGAACTTCTCAACCACTCCTTGATGTCTGCGATTTCTGCATCGCGACCCTTGTCATATTGCAATGTTTCACCCATAAAATCCCCTAAAAATCCAGCTGTGGCCATTCACAGCTGTACCTTGACACTCAGTGATACATGCTACATGGAGTTTTTGGATCGAAACAAGCTAAGTACCCGATAATATCTCGGTAACGTCATGGCATCTGTAATTCTGCTGTTGCTTGCTCTCGCCTCCAGATAGGGTTTTGCTGTTTAAAAAAAAACATTAAAAAAAAAAAAAAAGCCCTCCTGTTAAAAAATTTTCTTCCCCATGAAAATGGTGATATTAAGCTTCCAATGATGTATCACACATGCATATCGGACAATTTTGAAATTTGGCCAAATTGGGGGTCTCAGAGCGGAACTTCAAGTCACCTGAGTGTTTTCCGCTTTATGTATTTTTTTCATATTTCACTTGAGGAGTCACATAGCAAAAGCAAGTCGTAACCAGTGTGGATAATCTTATTCAAAAAATGTAATTAGTTAGTTACAAATTACTTCTCCCGAAAAGTAATTGAGTAACTCAGTTACCTCATTGTAAGAGTAATTAGTTACTCAGTAAAGTAACGGACGTTACCTTTCATTTTCTACACATTGTTACATTATACATTCTATAACATCTTTCACATCAAAGATGTTTATATTAACTGAATGACGAATGAAAACACTATTTACAGTATTTTATAACATTTGGTATTTATTTGGATCAAATATATTACAGTCTTTTAAGAAAACACATATGTAAACTAACCATTAACCAGTGCAAATCTCTGAAACTGTATGTTAGGCCACCTGCACAATAAGCAGAACACTGTCCTTAAATATTGCGTAAAGTAGCAATATTAAATATAATTCAAGTTTGAGAATGCTACCTTTGAAATTCCTTGGCCCGTCGCCATAATCACCGTCTTGTTGTGTTTCCCAGAGCGGGCAGTGAAGCAGGGCATGAGGCGCCCACCTAGCCAATCATTATTGATTGTAACATAACAAGTAACGATGTCAGGCTTTCGTTGTTTTCCAAAGATTTATTTCAAACACAAGTCGGCGACTGCTCATAAAAGCCGAGCGTGCCCTCACTTTTGCTCCTACCTGATGCGTTCAAATGCGCTCAAGAAAAAAAAAACTGTGATCACAAAGCCAACTCGGACAAGCTTGCAACAGAATATGAAAAACACTCAGGTGACTTGAAGTTCCACACTGAGACTCCGAATTTGGCCAAATTTCAAATTGTCCTATATGCATGTGTGATATATCATTGGAAAGCTTAAAATCTCAATTTTCTGGGGGAAGAAAATTTTTGAACAGGAGAGCATTTAATTTGCAAAAAAAAAAAAAAAATTAAACAGTGAAACCCTAACTACAGGTGAGAGCATGAGAGAGCATAATTAAAGTCGCCATGAGTTTCACGAGATTATCGCATACTTACCTTGTTTCGATCCAAAAACTCCATGTATCACTGAGTGTCAAGAAACAGCTGTGAATGGCCACAGCTGGATTTTGGGGGGATTTTATGGGTAAAACATGGTAATATAGCAAGGGTCGTGATGCAGAAATCGCAGACATCAAGGAGTGGTCGAGATTTTCTTTTTCATATATTTGCCCTTTTAAACGTTTTTTTTTTTTTTTCTTCTTCAATTTTTCTTTGTTTGGATCGATTATTTCTCATCTAAAATATCGGGGAAAATGCGACAGTAACAAAAAAATATATATAATTAAGCAATAGTTATGAGGTAGATATCCATTACTTATTTACAGACACTATTTTTTTCATTCTGACGTAATTTGTTTAAAAGTTTAAAATAGGCGAGTGAATAATTTTTTAAAAGTTGTTTTTTTAAACTAAATATTAGACATCAATTAATGATTCTAAGCTAAATATGACGGACATTTTGAATAATAAACATAATTACTTAGCTTCTTTTTATGGCTGGGTTGAAACAAAAGCGGTTGCGCGGTGCCTGTAAACGGGGGTCTCCAGGGTAAAACAGACAAATTAAAAATGGGTCGGCGTTTAATGTGCCATGAAACTGCTATGGCAGCATATAGACATATTGTTCTATCAAACACAACAGTTCTTTTGGCTTAAATAAAGCAGTTTATTTTAAAGATGGGTGCAAGAGCAGAAACTGCTTTTTCATCCTTGTCTGTGTTTTCAACCATATGTTTACATATATATATATATATATATATATATATATACAGTATATAAATCATACAGCATATAGACACACACAGACTGTATGGCTCTCGTGGAATCATATTTTAAAATATGTTTTGGCTCTCTTGGTCAAAAAGGTTCCCGACCCCTGGACTAAGTCGTCCGTTCAATTGGCTGAAAGACTGCCAAACGATACAATATCGATTATTTGGACAATAATACGATATATTTAAATATATTCGAAAAATACTTTATGAATTAACTATGTAAATAAATCAAAATTCATATCATGGAAAGGTATAGTATATTCAAGCATAAATAGAAATGGCTAGTTTTTTCATAAACATCCATAGCCATCGCAAATGATAGCTCTCCTTTTCATATGCAACTTAAGCATCTGAATCCACGGCTCGCTCGTAATTGAAATTACATAGGTACCTTGAGATGCGATATATTAATTCTGTAATTCTGTATGCATGTAACTCAAAATCACTCGCGTACAAATCATGTTCCACATTAAAATGAATAGAAATGCCTTTTCCAACTTTGAATATTCACAGAATTTTGCAACCCTAGCACTGAGGTCCATTAACTGAGTCGCAATGAAGATGGGCGACATGTAAGTGTGTAGTAAAGAGGGGTGTGAGTACGGAGGCGGAATCCAATTATTTTCCATTATAAAGGATGCCACATCAAAGGTAGGAATTCCGAGGCTCGGCATGACTGCGTCATGTACGAAATCAGGTCTGGAACCACCAGGCCCATCGGCGTGCATGACTTTTTATCATTTTAATTAACCGAAATCTTAATTTGAATTGGAGAAAGCACAGTGAGCCTCCACGCACACAGCGGCAATTTGGCTTCTTTTTTTGGGAGTAGGGCGGTATGTGTGACGGAACGCGGTGGTCAGAATGTGACCCCCGTCTCCGCTGCCTCAGGCTCTCGAATGGGAGGCGCCCCAATCCGGAGATAGAGGAGGGTTGGTGAAAAAGCGGAACGCCCGGCGGACCGACTGCAGGATTTCATTAACTTTTGCAGTCGGTTCATCTCTTATTGAGCAGAAAGGAGTTTTAATCGGAAGTTATTTTAAAAGGGCTAGAGGTTAATTATACGGCAATAGTCTTTTTTTGGGTCATTGTTAACCAAATGCAAAAATATCACAACGGATAACTGACACACACAAGTTGACCGCAATGTCAAATATTTTGAGGGTCATTGAAGAAGAAGAGAAGATTTTAAACAATCCACATGCAAAATATACTAAAACATGCAGGTTCTCAGCAAATTTACTTGTCCTGGGACTTAATCTAAAAACACTGTGGTAATATTTGTTTTAATAAACCTAATATTTCAAATTTGAAATATTATTCGTGGCACGTGTGTCTCACCACAAACGCACAACCCTGTTAGCATAAACACTCTATCATCGTAGAAAAAAACAAGGCAGTGAATCACATGATACACAGGATTTGACATCATCAGACAGTTTGCAAAAGGAACGGCTAGAGCAAGTTCATGTCCTTGCCTATATTTTTCACAATTATATAAATACAGTATGTTAGCCTTTCTTGAATGTCACACAAAACATCATGCAACTGTGTTATGCGTAACATATAATCAGAAGAAGCCACTTTTTCACTTATTTACATAAGTATGTTCATCTTCTTGGTCAGCATAACAGCTAGCTAAATTTCCTGAGAAAAAAAAGCTAACAGTGCAGATGTGCAACTCGTTATTGTGTCTATGCCACGTACTTGATTTCCAATACAAAATGTTACATTTGCCTATGTTTACATGGAATATTTTTCCCGAAATAAACCCATTTTGATTAAAATTGTAACACCGTCACATCCTTAATATACATACACATATTTTCAATATGCAGGTGAGGCTCAAATCTCTTCCCTCTCCTATCTTTGCTCTAGTTGTTTTGATTAAAAAAAAAAAAAAAAAAAAAATCACACAAGGTTTATGGATATGAAAGGTTTAGGACCAGTGACTATTTTTGGTAATTAAAAACAAAAACAAATTATTATTATACTGTAGCATCCACAAAGACAATGCCCACTTGGTATTGATAATGCATACTCAACAGGAAAACAGTCCATTGATTGTAATCAATTCTACGCACCTGAACGCCATAAACTGTATGTAAAAAAAAAAAAAAAGTTTAAGATTATGAGCGTTTAAGATTACGCTTGCCATGCTAAATGCTAATGCTAGTGAGAACACGAATGCTATGCTAATGCCCCGAGCCACCTAGCATCACGTTTACAACGGTGTCATAACCTCCTTCCCTCCTCCCCCCTTCCGTGTCATTTACCCAAATTGTAGTAACGCACGCCTTTACATCCTCAGTAACGGTAATGGCGTTGCAAAGATGGGAAAAATAATTAATTAGATTACTTCTGACAAAAATAACACCATTAGTAATGTAATGCCGTTATACTCTAATGCTGTTATTAACAACACTGGTCAGTATAAGTGTTTCTGTTATTCTCAGACGTTAGGAGAAGCAAAGCGTGCAAAAGACTGAACTAGTCTGTATCCGAGACAGACAGGTTGCTGGAAATATTAAAAGATCTTAAAATTGTTAAAAAATTTGACTGTAGATAAATCAGAAAAATAAGCAAAATAACGCTAATGCAGGGAGCGGCGAATGGAAATTAAAAAAATTGATTAGATGTCTAGTGGCGTACACTGCAAAAACTACTCAAAACTAGTTAAATTCCCATGTTTTCAGTGTAAATATACTAGAAATAAAGTGAAATTATCTGCCAGTGCTTTAAGTAAATTTTACTCACTTAGATTTCTTGAAATATGTAAAATAGCTGAAAATAAGTTTAACAGACTTATTTTAAGTAGGGCTGTCAAATTTATCTCGTTAACGGGCGGTAATTAATTTTTTAAATTAATCACGTTAAAACATTTAACGCATTTAACGCATGCGCGGCACGACCCACTCACGCATTGCCGCAAACAGCCTACAATGGCACCATTTTACTTATAAACAGAGGTGAGAGGCAGCGTTAAGTGAGTGGTGTAGGTACAAGCATCCATTTGGGTCGTGCTTTTAACTGTCAAAAGCTTCAACAACTCCCCCACAACAACCATAAATATTGTGGGAAGCAACGTGGGGAAGAATGACAGGAGTTGAATTATTCCTTAACACCATGTAATGCAGCCAACGCAGAGAAGATATAGCATTTGCAGCCACCACACAGTCATGGCTGCACCACTTTCCATCATGCATTTGGGCAGAACAGTTAAGTCGCTACAGTATCATTAACTGAAAGTTCAACAAATACACTAGATGGCAATATTTAGACACAATATACAAACTCAACTCAAGACAAAAGTCTTTCTATCCGTGGATTCCTTTCAAGAATAGATATTGTTCAAAACATTATTTGAAAGTATTTTTTTACACATGTGGGATTAATAAGAACAGATAGTAATACCTACCCGTAATTTTCGGACTATAAGGCGCACCTGATTATAAGCCGCCACCCACCAAATTTGACACAAAAACGGCATTTGTTCATAGATAAACTACTGACTATATGCTGCAGCTGTCCTCACTGTTGTATGGGATATGTACACCAAAAGATATTAACTGGTAACACTTTATTTGACAGCGGGATCATAAGACTGTCATAAAACCAAATGAACCACAATGAAGCTTTCAACCAATTGGCTGCAAAGCTTCATTGCTTCAAGAAGTTTCATTTGGACATCACTGCTCCCTTTGGGGAGTCAATCAACCTCTGCTGCCACCTGCTGTCAACACTGTTGCCGTCCAACATGCTGCCTAGCATGCATTGCAGCGCTACAGATGTAAATAACAATCAAAATTTGTGCTCTGTGCTAATTATTTCTTCAGTTACTGTTCCAGTTGTTTCATTAATTGCTAGTTATGGTATTTGGTAACACTATTTGACAGTGACATCATAAGACTGCCATAAGACCATAATAATTATGAAATGACACTGCCATGAGCATTAATGAATGCTTATGACGGATGTCATTTTGTGTCATCCGGCAAATTATCTCACTTTTCAATGGATGTAAAAGATGCGAGCGGGACATAAATGGAAATTAGTGACATAATTTGCCAGATGACACTTAATGAAATCTGTCATAAGCATTCATTAATGCCTATTATAGTGTCATGTCATAATTATGATGGTCTTATGGCAGTTTCATGACGCCGGTGTCAAATAAAGTATTACCTATTAATCCAAATAAATCAGCAAATAAACCGCAGAATTCAAAATGAGGGGAAAAAGTAGCGACTTATAGCCCGAAAATTACGGTAAAGTAAATGGAATAATCTGACGCATTAATCTGTTAATTATTCACATTCAAAACAAGACAGAGACATTTTTTGACTAGATTTAAAACAAAATAATCTGATCAAGACGTTATAAATTTGCAGTGTAACCGGCACTAAAAGAGAAACATTTGCAGCCAGTTCTACTAGTTTAAATGAATCAGATATCTATTGTTGTCATTGGTGGCGAATGAGTTAAGCATATCTGGTCCATTGCTTTAGCTAGCAGGGTGAGAAGTCTATATAGTGATACAATATTTGCTAAAGATCTAAAATGGAGGAATCAAAGGCATAGGCACACATGGACTGAAGCCTCCAGATGTGTTGTTTCTGCATGGATTCCAGTGAGTAATTACCTCACAGACGCCATTCTTTCCATGTCATTACCCAGACTCCTATGTGCCAAGGCCAGGTGACAAGCAGATGGACCTGGCCTCCGCCGAACTGAACCGAACCAAACCTCTTGGCCTGACCGGCAGCCAATAAGCGATCAGATGCCAGCGATCGGCCCGAAGCCACGCTGTCAGCTCGCTCAAAGTTACGAATCATTTAACAGGTGGTGCTCAGCCATATCTGAAGACACTTTAATATCTGATATCTTTCATACTTCTATTTACACCAACTGTTTCCCTCCCGAGTGAAGAAAGTCAGGCCCGATTCTGATCTAAAAGATTATGCTGACAGATTATCCTGGGGTGTGGGCATGTTAAGAGCAATCTTTCTTTCCAGCACTGCAAAAATTAAAATCTCATCAAGATCAAATATCTCAAATAAAGGCAAAATATTCTCGTTCTTGCCAAGATATATCTTCTTATTATCCAATTCTTTATGTGAGAGCATTTCACTTGCTTTAAGCAACCCCCCCCCCCTTAAAAATCTTATTATAACTTGTTATTGAGCTAAACAAAGTTTATCTTAAAGTAAGAAATGACATAATTCTGTGTGTACAAATTCACATTTCATGTTCATCATGCACATTTTTACTGCTTTAGTCATTATCTAAGTGTCCTTATTTCATTTTTGCAATTTAATCTACAGTATAATCTGTTTCAAAAATAGTTTTCCTGCAGATTGTCATGCAAAAAGCAGTAATGCTCATTTTCCATTGTTGTTTTGAACCAATGATGTAACCCAGTGTTTTTCAACAGGTGTGCCGCGAGAGATCGTCAGGTGTGCCTCGAGAAATAATCCAATATCTTTGCAGTAGGAAGGAAGGAGTAGGTAGAAAGTTCCCTGTCGGGTGCAGATGAGCGAGGTATTGCTCGTGTTGCATTCAAAAACGGCTTAGATTTCTAGCTATCAGCAACCTTGCTGTCTGCGACAATGTGGAACCCAGCACGTGTACTGTACATCATTTGAGACTCGTCAAGTGTCGATATACACGAAAGTGTCCTTTCTATTTTCTCCATATGTACCATATATACCTTCAATCCTCTGTGTTTTATTCCAACACATTGTCAAGGACAGCAAGGTGGCTGATGGCTAGAAATCCGAGCAGTCCATGAACGTGACACGAGCCAAAAGCTCCATGAGTGCGTGGTGCCAAGCAAGCTTAAAGTGCATACGACAGGATAAAAAAAAAAAGTCTTAAATAACATTATCATGTGAATTGGAATCATATTTTGAGACGATTCGACGATATACAACAATTTGGCAAAGCGCAGATAACGAGAAATTAGTCTTTTAATTTGCAGTTTAGGCACGCCTATCATTGTAGGGCTCTAGCATCCCCAACAGGAAGATGACGTCGGCAGGGTCACGGTTTAACCTGATTTACAATTCAGCCCATCGAGGGGGAATGCGACGTAGAGAGGCGCAAAATGTCTTTGTTTCAGTCTCTCTACTCCAACAATTTTAAAAATTTTTTTACAGGATATTCTTTTTTTATCAAAGTGTTTGTCCCCAATTCCTAAATAAATGACAAATAACAGTCTTGTGCTAAATGGAATATGAAATTTTAAAAATGCATTTATTCAGTACATGGCAAAATTACTTCATAATGGTCAAAACTGTCCACTTCTTGAACCTCCCAAACCATATTTTATGCCACTGGAGTTTTTTGTCATTTCCCTGCCCCGGCTTGGAGAGCGTAAACAAACCAGGAGGCATGACAGCTAGTCGACATGCTAACCCGAACAAAGTGCTGTTTCTTATTCTCAGCTTTCAAAGCGAAAAATCACACAAAACTAACCAGGATCATATCACACGGCGGTGGGGTTGTCGATTGTCTTCGTCAATCGGCAACCCGCCCGGCGGCGAGCAAATTACAGCTCGCCGGACTCGTTCCCGTCATTTACCGGGGAAGCAACTGCAGAATGACCGCCGGATAAACCGGCCGATGTCGGATTGGCTATTAGCTGCCACAATGTCAACACGAATATGGCGTAAAATAATGCTTTACTACACGGCAAAGGACGTAAACAGTGTGAGAGGCCCCTGCCCTGGGCCGTCCCGCCGCCGGTCTTGGCCCCCGGGATTTTCGGCCGGGGCTTGTCAGGTTGCGTCTGGCTGTGCGGGGGGTCCCGTCGGGCGCGCGCTGGTGTCGTGGGCGGGTGGGGGGGCCGCGCGGGTGCCGGTCCGGGGCCACGGCCCTTCCCCGGCCGGCCGGGGTGGGGTGGAGTTGGGGTGGGGGCCGGGGGGTGTATGCGGCAGCCATGGTTCCCTCCCAGGTCCGCCCGGCCGGAGCCGCGTCTCCCTGTACCGGGTGCCGGGGAGGTGCCCTCTGGTGCCATACCGCGCGCCCCTCTTGGCCCGGGGGTGGGTTGTGGGGGTTGCGCTTCCCTCCCCTTGGTCTGTTTCCGGCCCTGTCTGCCTCCCTAGGCCGCGGCGGCCGCGGCTGCCCCCCGGCCGGCGGGGTAGTTGGCGGGGCCTCTTGGGGCCCGCGGGGCCTAGGGTGAGGCTTGCTGTCCCTTGCCGGTGGGGTGGACGCCCCCTGGTCGCCGGCGCTTGGTGTGGCGCCTGCTCGGGGTGCGGGGTGGGTGCTTGGTGGGTGGGAGGTGGGTGGGCGGTCGCGGAGGCGCCGTGGGTGGTCTGGGGCGGGGATTGATCGGGGCCCTGACGCTTCTTCCGCCCTGGGGCCGGTGGTTCTGGTGGACGGGGCCACGCCCGCGGGAGCCTGCCTCTTAACTCACGCACTTCTCACTTCGGCACTGTAAATATTTTTCACCCTGGCACTTACATGCGCATACATTTCTCCGGGGAGAGTTGGGACGGGGCTTTACAGTCCCAGCCCGACTCCCCCCTGTTTTTAATGCACCACACACCAAGGTTGTGGGATGGTTGGGACCTGTTGGGGGTGGGGGGGGCCTCACGGCTGCCTCCTCACCACAGGCCCCGCCATCCCTGCACCTTTTTTAAATGCACCACACACATCATACTCCACAGGAGAGCTCCGGCAAAGGGCGGTGGGACGGGCGGCTGGACAGAAACTCCATGCTGCGGTCCCACTGCCCCAAGCCAAGCTCTCCTATTTTAATGCATACATTGCACTACCCTCCCCTCACACCCCCATCACGGTGCTGGGTGATGGCTGCCAGTCGGGAACCTGGCAGCCACAGTAATAGGGTGGTAGGTGGGTCCCACACTTTTTCTATATGGCGTGGCTCCCGGGGTGTGGCCTCCCCTCTGCCTCGGCTGCCGGCCGCGGGAGTGGGTTGGGGGGTCGGGTCTCCGATCTTGCATCGCCCCGTGGCAGTTCCTGGGCGTTCTCCTGCCTCCGCCTTCCCCTCTCTGGCTGGGCATCCGCCCTGCGCTCCGTCGCGGGTCGCTGGCTGGGCGCCGGTGTATCAGCGGGGTGTCGCCTGCACCGGCGGGGGACCCTGCCTTGCCTGGGGCTTGGTGGGCCGCTGGGGGTCCCGTGGCGTGCCGTGCTGGTTGGGGGGCTGTGGCTGTGGCTCGTGGCCCGGGTGGGCGGGCGGGGGTGGGTGTAGGCGTGGGGTTGGTTATGCGTCCCCTCCTGCCATCCCTGAAGGCCGGTTGATGGGCGCGCGTGTGGCCCGGGGGACCACCCTGGGTCCCGGGGGGGGGGACGGTGGCTCCTTTGCTGGGTGGCGGGAGGAGGGATGGGCTGCCAAAAAGCCTCACACGCCTCTCCCTGGTGTAGCTACAAAAGCCTGCAGCCGGTTGGCTGGCGTGATTCGAAAAATAAACGAATGACTCTGCAAAATCAGCTGAATCTGCAGTTCATCTGCATGCTATAAAGCAATGCTGTATTGTGAGATACTGACTAAGAGTGTGACAAAATCTCGATACAGCTATGTATCGCGATAGTTTGCAACCCGATCGGTTATTGATATGCTCCCGCCAAGTATCGATACTTTTAATTAACATATTGGCCATACAATGGAGTATGGATGCTGTAAAATGCTCAATGTTTGTTCAGCAATTCCTTGGCGGTCCACTAGGGGCGCTATGGAGTGGCGGTGAAGGTAAAGTGCGCACAAGTCGTCTAGAGAAGAAGAGAGGAAGCTCCAAGTGGATTGAAAAAATACATGAGCTTCGTGAGAACGGTGGAGGAAAAAATGAGAAAAATATTGCTACAAATCACACATGGGAACACACTTTAGATTTTACACCAACAAGAAAGGAAGTAAGGTGAACACGGACTTTGCTGTATGCAAGAATTATCTAACAAAAATAAGGTTCACTGGGAGCTGGTGACGAAGTGCACACCGGATTTCTTCACTGGTTCGCTTTTATCACTTGAGGTAAGAAAGTTTTGCAATGTAATTGATTTTTATTTTACATGTTTATTTTGGTTACATTTGGTGTTGAATGATATAAAATAAACCAGGACCCTAAACTGGATGAAAATGAATATCGAAAGAGCCCACATAAATTTACCGATTTATTTGATATTATTTGAGAACCACTTTCCATCTAGTTTACTACACAAACTGTTATTACTGCCATTTTGATACAATAAGCTATAAAAATGGTTTAAATAGGTTTCAAGATATATAAAGTGATGTGCATGATAATTAATGTAGCCTACATATTAAAAATAGGTAATTATTCCATTTTTAATTTATATACATTCAATTCATATTTTTTAATTCAATACTTCCAACACACACACACACACACACACAATAAATCCGGATTTCAACTCAAAAGCTATGAAGTAGTTAATATTTTTTGTTTTATTTTGTTGTTTTTAAGGTGAGGAAGACTGTGACTGACCAAGTCTGACATCTCAAATGCTGAAGCAGATAGTGGAAGTGCTCAAACCAACGCTTTTGGCAACTAAGGTGATATACGAAGAAAAGACCCACCTCATTTTATCATTGCCCCACTCCAAGCTCAACTGCTGACTGACACCTACAGAACTTTTTTTTTTCTTTAAAGTTTGAAAACTTTAAAGAAATTAAGGGTGCCATTCATCATGATCTCTCCAAGAGATATCAGTGGTTGTGGTTTGTTTCCTCAATCTGTGTAGGTGCACAATTTGCAGCAGATTTATATTTTACAGCAATGTTGCACAGAAAAGGTGTCACTGTTTAATAATTGACTTAATGAGTATTTTTTCTATTTTGAAATCTTTTTTTTTTTTTTCCGTTTCAACAGTTGTATCGTAGAATATCATGTATCCAATTTCTGACCAATATATCGATAATCGCTTTATCGTGATATCGCGAGATAATAGTTATCGTGAGCCTTGTATCGGGAACCGTCCAAAGCCATGTCAGTCGATGCTCCAGGGTCTGGCAACAGGCACGTTCTGCGCTTATACGTCCCTCCGAAAGATCCTGTGCTCAGTCGGACCGGCACCGCACGCCTGCACCGGTCTACGCAGTCGGTCAGAAGGTGTGGCTCTCGTCAAAGTCCCTGCCACTGAAGACTGGGTCCGCAAAGCTTTCCCCCCGGTTCGTCGGTCCCTACGAAATCATCAAGGTGGTGAACCTTGCAGCAGTGCGTCTCAGACTCCCTGGGCATTTCCGTGTCCATCCTACATTCCACGTCTCGCAGGTCAAACCAGTTTCCTCAAGTCCTTTGTCCCCCCCTGTTCCGCCCCCTCCTCCACCTCTGTCGGTCGATGGGGGCCCTGCGTACTGGGTCTGGCGCCTGTTGGACGTCCGGGGCAGGGGGCTTCAATACCTTGTGGACTGGGAGGGCTATGGTCCCGAGGAGCGCTCCTGGATCCCGTCCCGGTGGGTGCGGTCTCGGGCTCTTGTCCGGGATTTCCACCGTGCCCATCCGGATGCTCTCCGTCGGGTGCCAGGTCGTGCCCTTAGTAGGGGGGGTCCTGTTAGGGCCTCTGCTCCTTCTTCCTGAGGCCTTCCTCAGGTGAGGGGAGCTGGGCTGATTACAGGTCAGACGGGTGGAGCGGCCACAGCTGAGAGCGGTTAACATCAGCCAGCTTTAAAAGCCCAGCAGACGCACCACCACGTCGCCCGATCAACTCGTCTGGTTCCACCGTCAGTTGTTTCTCGCATTGCTTTGATACGTTCCTCTGATCACCGGCTCACAACTTGTTTTTTCTCTCGCCCCAGGACCTGTTCTCTGCGCGCCCCTTGTCGGATTCCACGCCTGCCTCCTTCCGAGCTCCCTTGCCTTCACGCCGGCTCAGCCACCCCGAACAGAGCAAGCTACAACAACACTTCTTCCTTGGTGTCGCTAATAAATCATTGCTCATCACAAGTCCTGTTTCTCTGCACCGGGATCCTCTCCTTCTCGTGCTCCCTAACACATCCAAGCGGTCCATTTCATTCAGGAGCATAAAACACCACTTAAAATATGAAATAAACATGCTTTTTGGTGTCATACGTACTTTAAACATCTCCAAACGAAACACCTGTCGCTTGAAATTATGGACTATTTTGTTCGCCTTTGTGAAAACACAGAGAAACAGGCAACTTTTTTGAGAAGAACTACAAAGGTAAATGAGAACGCCCTCAAAGCCAGTTAGCTTGTTGCTGAACTTGAAATCCAAAAAGTCCCACACTGTGGCAGGGACATTAATACTACCTGTCTGCAAAGTCATTTCAGCAAGATGCTCGTCCCTATTGCGGTTAAAGATATTGCTAAAGTTCTCATGTCTGATAATTCTGAGCTTTTCAAGCCTAACAGCTATATAAAAAAAAATAAAATAAAAACAGAGACTGAGAGCTGTTGAAGAAGTTTCACACTGAGTGAGTATAAATACTGAGAAATTATTTTATAATTAAATATGCAGAACAGAAAGTAATTTCGGAACATTTTTGGCTTTGAGCGCCTTGAAAGGTGGAAAAGCGCTATATAAGTATAACACCATTTACCATTGTGGTGTGCCGCGAGATGTTTTCCAACGTAAAAACCTGCCGTGATTCAGAAAAGGTTGAAAAACACTGATGTAACCAACATATTGGATCTAGTTACAGAGAGGAGTCCTACACCAAACACTCCCACAACAATAAACACATTGTTAAATTAAACCCTACTGAGAATGTCAGTCATCTGCATGCATTATTTTTTATACCACTTTTTATTGTATCTCGTTACATTGTGCAGATGGTCATAATGTTGTGGCAGGCCACTTTATCCATTAAAGGGGGTGTACTATTGAAAATTGACTTTTTAATGACATACACAAATAGCCAAGTCTCTGGAGTGGCTGCCAACCTATCAAGTGTGAAATTAACCAACCAAGTAAGTCTTGGCTGCATATTTCTGAAAACGTGTATGCACAAAGTAATAGTTTCGCTCAATCATGTATACACTGAATATACATTAACGTACACACAAATTGACAAGTGTCATTGGGTAGCTGGATCATGAAGTACAGCTTCTGTGAGTGAAACCGCTTTCCTAAAAACAGACTAATTTCAGCAAGTCTGAAAACGTGTGACAAAGTTCTATATTTATTGCTCTTTGAGGTATTATGAATATTTGTATGTTTTAAATTGTGTGCGTTTGGGGGGGAGACACGTTTCCATTAAATGATAATAAAGTGCAGATGCCAAACTAAACTCATTGCTAAGCCTTCTGAATTCCAACTACATTTTTATTTTGTGATTGAATCCTAACAGCAACATATCATCAGCAGAAAGCCTCACATACTGTAGCATATGAGATATGTGCATGTGTCCAATCAAGATAACGGTTCTTTTACACTACAGTGGATCGAGGTATCGCTCCAAATGGAAGGAGATTAGAAGCACAGCACCTTTACTAGATAATGTATTTTATAAAAAGAAGCATTTTATAAGCAATGAATACAATGGCATACTTTGGCAACCTTACTTTTTGAAGATGTCTGGCGAACGAATCTCATTAGAATTCATGATTATTTTTTCTTTTTTTATCATGGTGCAGCAACGCTCGATATATTAACCGTGCCATAGGGGTGTCGCTCTCACGGGAGATGGTGTTTATGCACTCCTAACCCATTCGGCAAGGCGTTGAGCATTCCATTTAAATAGAGTAAATTATCAGCTACATAGAGTACATTCTCAGAAACATGCAACAATAGAGAGGCTCGTGTATCTGAGCACGACTCTCACCCATATCAATATTTGACACTGAAAACCATCTTTAGCTACCTCATTGTCAGCTATGCATGGAAAATGTGTTGCCATTTTGTAGATCTGAACATTGATGCTCATTATTTTTGCAGCCCATCACAAATGAGCCCATCACAAGTGATTTCAATGGCCGAAGCACTTCCGTACACTGGCACAATCCTGCAGAGATACCCATGACCAATGTTTTTATTTATTTATTTATTTTTTTAGTTAGCTTATTATAAACCACATAAAATGCCAAACAATAAATCCTGGAAGTAGTACCACAGGAATAATAATACATCAATCTGTGTTTATACATTGATTGGTTAAGCAAAGCTCCAATCAAATAGACTTTAATATTATCATCATATGGAATCACAGGAGTGCCAAAATTAAAGAATAATTGAATGATTGTATAAATAAATGAATAAATATATAGAGAAAAAATGAATGAATAAATAAATAAATGACAATATAAAGCTATATTTTGTCATTGGTTTTTACTTTTTGTCATTGAAAATCCCAAACGGAAAAAACAGTGACAATTTTTGTCATTGACATACTTTTATTCATTGAGAAACACAAACGAGAAAAACCATGGCAATTCATGTCATTGACTTATACTTTTATTAATTGAGAAACACAAACGAGAAAAACAATGGCAATTTTTGTCATTGACTTACTTTTTGTCATTGAAAAACACAAACGGGAAAAAATACGTCATTGTCTTTGCTTTTGCTTTTATCGAAAGGAATGGTCTGTCAATCAAATGGCAGGAAAGGGTTAGTTATCATCGGCATTAAATTTGATTGTCTTGGTGACGGGGTAGTTGGTTGAGGCGACCCATCCAGTCTGTCAGCTGCTCCTATAAGCAGTTCTGAAAATGATTTTTTCATATCTCGCCAAATAAATGATGGATCACAATTTGCACGTGATACAGATGCCCCCCGTTAACTGTGTTAGGTTTCCTTAGGGAATTTGGTGGGCGCGGCTTACAGTCAAGTGTAGCTTATTTTCCCAAAATTATAGTAAACTGTGGTTTAGGGGGAAAAAAACATTTTTTTCTTAATACTTATGCCAAATACACTGACATATTTTACTCATTGGCTGCCATTAAGAGTGATTGATGTCCAAATTACCTTAATTGGGACAACTGGCAGTGAATGCACATGTTTCAGTGTCATTTACAGCGGTAGATGTCCAATCTATTTTGACTGGGCTGCTAGCCCTCCAAGTCATAATGAATTGGACGTGTAGTGCCGTCAATGGCAGCAAATGACATTAGTACTTGTATTTGACTTTGCATGACCAACTGCCACAGTTTGAAAAATGATTTAACTGCCTTTATAGTCACATTTTTTTAAAAACTCTGCTCTCACTGCAACCCTTATTTATGGACTTTATTGTAAGCAGTGCATGGAGTTCATGTCACAAATGTAAAGATCTTAACATTAAATGTCATGTTTTTGCACTCTATGGCTGGAGGCGTTCACCTTCACGACAACAGCATCACGGAATGGTTCATGTGTTGTACTGTACAAACATACATTGGCTTATATACGAGGAGTGTGTCCACAGTGATAATACACAAATTTCCTCCACGGTATGAACACTGGCATCTACGCAACATGTACGCGGACTAATCACACCACATGAGGAGAGGAGCATTACGACAACACCCTAAGACAATTTGCCAATGGGTGTGTGTGTAGGTGTGTTTGTGTGCGCGCTCCTGTATGTGTGAGTTTGCATGGATTGGTGCTGTGTTGATGGGCTTATTATTTTATGGGCTGCTGCACTCTTAGTGCTCCTGTGGATGTGGCAGCCGAATAAAGATTGAATTAAGATAAAAATATAGGAGGACTGCGCCCGCGGGATAAAAGATGTTGTCTGTCGTTTATTTCTCACACTTTGCGTTGATGAGTAAGAGTGTTTGTGGATATATTTACATGTTTTTTGGGGAATGGTGAATAAGAGGCAAAAGAGAATTTTGGGCTCTCTCTAACGCATGCAATGGTTGCACATCACCCCAGTCGGGCTGAATTTGAGTATTTTCACCACCAGTCAACAAAGGCGTTATCGAATTTCTCTATAGATGATCCTGACTGATTATTCAGTGGTGAGGGGCGTGTTAAGAGTGATTTTATTGATCACTGATCTGGTCGAAGAATAGGCTGGCCCAACAATAGTAAAGCGAGGTATACACTCAGAATTATTAATTCACTGTACTCTAGGTGGCAATAAGCTACTATTGTTGCCTTGGGGCAGATTGACAGAAGTGAGGCAGCCTTTGAAAAAGTGAGCAAAGTCTCGATTAATAGATATCTCTGAAAGCTAAAATTACATTGTCGATCTGTTCAGAAAACAGTTGGGTAGCAATTTTCAAAGTTGGGACTAAATTTTGCGATCAAATTTTTAATATGCTGTCCTCTTCAATGTTTACAAATCTTTATGTATGATGTCAACACAGCATGTTTAGCATTTGACTTTGTGATTGTTGTACCATATGGATGAAAGTGGTATGAATGTTTGAGTCTGCTCACTATTGAGGAAACGATTAATTGCACCCTTTTGGAATGCAGGCTACTTTAAGTGTTTTTTTCATGTTGCTTTGGGTATACTGTAATTTATTTTAACCCTTGAGAGTCGAAGGACGCGCCGGCGCGTCCTCAGCGCACGTCGTCTTTGAAGCGCCCTCACGTTTTAATTACGTCACCCACATGCCGTTGGTTGGTCTCGTTTTAAAGTGCGGAAGTTGCGGTTTACTCTCGTTATTATTTGAAGTCAATCGACCAACTAAAATGTGAGATATTGTCATTTAAGTTTTATAGTTTTATTTTCCTCTCAAAAAACATTAAAAGGCTGCATGGATCATTTGTTTATGTCTATATTTCCATCATTTCTTGTCCTTTTTCAAAACGGAAGCTCCATGAAAAAAACACAAATCAAACGAACCCTTTCGAAGTCACAGTGGAAGCACAAAATGCGTTTTTTTAATAAATATAACTGTTGTGTGAGGTTCCACCGAACGAGAGGGAGGAGTGTTCTGAAGCAGCGAGGTGGCGAGCGACGGCCTTTTGGATCGAGCGAGCGACTTTGTGTGACTTTGAGAATGAACGGAAAACTAAATTTAGCGCAAGCAATTGTGCTTTTTGATCAACTTGAGGAAGAGGATGGTTCAAATTCGTCATCATCGTCTTCTTTGGAAGAGTCTTCAAGTGAAGATAGTGACGGATTTGAAGACATGGGTGACGCCATCGGCGAGCAGATGTAAGCCAACTCACTTTTTTTTTTTTATACTGAAAAAGTGTCTTTTGAAAGTTTCTTTTGATATTGCAAGACAAAGTTAATTTTGAGGCAATATAAGTGTGTGTTTGTGTATATAATAATAAAATGTGCATATCAGATCAAAGTCGTACGTGCACTGTGTGTATCCCAGGCAGGAATTTATCATTTGTGGTGTTCTTCTTTCTATATGAAGATTAGGGATGTAGCACATATTCAGCTATGGTATTCTTTCTATTGTCATACATATAGATTTCCATTATTATTTATTGCTGTATATATTTTTATTTTATACTTTATTATTTTCATAAATACTGACTTTTTTTCATGTACATTTATAGTGACAATGAAAGTAAAGTGAAATGAAAATGGAAGGGTGGAAAGAGGACCGACACCCCATGGAAGTGTGGGCTGTGTGATGTAGCCCTGTGTCTAATTCCAGGACGAAACTGCTTTTCGGAGTGGCATGCCTGAAAAAAATTTAACTTGTTTATTGTAAACATTTTTTAAAATACTTTTTTTCCCAATGTTATATATATATATATATATATATATATATATATATATATATATATATATATATATATATATATATATATATATATATATATATATATATATATATATATATATATATATATATTTTTTTTTTTTTCCCCCCCCATAGTCTTCTCAATTTGTGTATATAAATGTGTGTTCAAGAAGCTTGATTGTGTGTACATAGTTTTCATCAGGTGATGGGCCGCAATACCTAAACTCATAAAGAGATGGCCTCTAAACACTTTTTGTGTTAGATGGTATATATTTTTTCACTGTTCTTCACTGTTTGGTCTGCTGTATATAACCTGTTTTGACTAGAGCATGTATAAAGGCAAAAAACGCCTATGGCTATACCAGTTGTTTATGTTGAATTGTCAAATATAAGACTATTTATTCTAAATTTTTTTGGTTGAATGTTCATCCTAACATGTTGAATAAATACTACAAAGTTTCAAAACGATTCGTTACGCATGTTTGGTTGTCAATTGGGCATCAATATAAAAATTTTTGAGAAAACGACTTTGGAATTTTTGGTCTTTTTGGGCCCAAAATGATGATTTATAATTGGTCAGTGAAGGAAACAACAGTTTGGACATGAAGTTCAAGGTGTCACAAAAAAGAGACCAAACCAGGCCATCGTAAACAATTCTTTCTTTGAAATATAAAGGCAACTTCAAAGGCATGCAAAATCAGACAAAATAGGCCCAGACCTTAAAGGGTTAAATACACATTATTTTTCATTTTTAAGTGCTTTAGCCTTCACGATCAAAGGCCATCCAATGCAAACAATTTGCCTATACTAAGGTGTCACATTTAATTGACACTGTCAGAGCTATTCAGTTACCATTTGCGATTGTTTATTATTGTGGGGGTTGTGTGCTGCCTGACATGGGGTCAGCACAGACACAGTTATGAGAACAGTTGGGACTATAATCAGACAAATGTGGCCTGACATAGTGCGAAATTCTATTGGCATTGCTTGGTTGGTTGCCAGGCAACCATAAAAAGTGAGTTGAACAGATCTGGAGTGAAATATAAACATGGAGAACTAGAGGATAGGAACATTGGTGGTTAGCACATCTGCATTATAGTTCTTAGGTGCTGGGTTTGAATCTTTGCTCGTGCCCTCCTTGTAGTTTATTGTAGTATATTGAGGAAATTAAATCGACCATAAGTGTGAATGTGTGTGTCTATTTTGTACTCTGTGTTTGACTGGCATGAACAGTAATGAATAGGTGGAAGGTAAACGAAGGTGAGGGTACATGTTGATGACAAGGTGTTCCGCATCTCTCTCACCTTGGCAGTGACACCTCTTCTTCCTTTTCCTCCCCCTCTAGCTTCCTGACTAGTTCCCCTCCTGTCTCTCTGACAAAAGTGCTGTCGGAGAACTGGACGTGTTGACAGAAACAACAAAGCATCCCCTCCCCCCACATATTTACTGACGGGATGCTTTATTTGGTACATGTTTCACTGTGTAGTACTTGCTCACTGAGTTAATTACAAAGGAATTGTGTAATGTCAGCGAACACCATGTTAGTTTGATAAACCTTAAAATATCAAGAGTGGTTAAAGAACTAAATACATGATATTTAATGGCTGAAATTATGTCAGATATGGATTTAAAAAAAATATATATAATGGATTTAGGCTAGATTAACATTAAGAATGCATTGGATTCATATAGCACACTCAAAGATTGCGTGATTCATTAACACTTGGGGCAAACTGACAAAAGCAAGTCATTTATTTTGAAGCCATTGGCCCTTTTGACCATAATGTACAAAAATGGATATCGGGATTAAAACCCACAACCCTTCGATTAAAGAACAACCTGCTCAACTACCTGTGCCACCGTGGCATTAAACATTGCAGCTCAGGCGCTAATTTCTGTGTACTGTAAATAAAAAAAGCTGAAAAAAGTATTTTTCTTTTCTTTGGCTTGCATGCAAAACTAATTCAAAATTAGGCATCATGCTAAACACAATGTGTTAACAGAAGAACAAGAAGAAAGGGAGCATATTTAGAAATAGACATAGAAATGTTACCTACACATGACTAATAGCTTACTAGCTAGGTAACCAATGTAAAGGAGGTAATAGGAAAAAAAAAAATACTAACTGTGTCAAAAGAACAACATACCAACACACTATCTAGCTAACTGCTGGTAAGCTAGCTGTCATATACAACAAATAGTTATTTTTGGATTTAATACACAGTTTACCATATTACATCATTTGGGGCAGGTGTAGTTCTATGCAACCCCAAAGCTCGCCGGTTTGTTTGTCAGTGACACCCAACCTGACCCCAAACAGCCACTCAAGTTGAGATGAGGCGGAAAAGGAGGTCAGGTGCAATCAACATTGCTGTCACGGTTGTGTCCACTCCGGCCTGTAACCAGGCAACAAGGCGGCGCAACCGCTGTAAAGCCGATGTGACAGCGTCAGGTGGATTGAGCTTCGTGGACTAGAAGCATGGACGCGGCCCACCACAGCAGTTTGCACCATAATGTGAGCCAGCTGAGTATCAGAACCAAAAAGGTCACCGCTTTAGAAGCTAAAGCTTCTATGCTGTTTGGCTTGCTACACAATATCTCAGGGCAAAACTTAGATTTTATTCAACAAGCCAAAAAAATAATGGTAAAGCTAATGAATTGTAATAAGACCATGTAGGTGCCCAAGTGTTCGTCTCTGCATCTTTTTGTCATTTTACCTCAGACATTGACACATCCATACAAGGGCGTAGGTTTGCATAGGGACGGTAGGGACATAACACTACCAACTTTTCAAGATGTTCAAATTTTTCCACCAACCTTTAAGCAACCTTATATGGATTATGTAATGAGTTCAGTTATACCGGTAATTTAGATTGTCTTCCCATATGTTGTAAGGAAAGAATTCACCCTGCTATTATGAAGTGAATTATTTTCATTATGTCCAAACTTACATATACCCCTTTTCACCGTGCTGAATGCGCCGGTCCATTTATTTCCCGCTCAAACGCACGTTTGAATGGCTGATGAGTGATGACTTGACCCATCCCCGACACAAACACGCATGCTCACACTCACACAGCCCCGACAGAAATACATGTTGACAACATGCGCCTCGTTTGCCACCTTCAAAGACGAGGGATATTAGACTTTTTTTTTTTTTCGGCCAGCAGCAGCCACTAAGTAATTTAAAAAGACACCAATGATATGGAGGTGGGAAGCACGCCACAAATTTTGCTACTGAAAAGTGCGACCTGCATCAGAGTTAGCATAACATTAAACTGTGTGAACTTGCTAACCGGCAAAACTCGAGTAGGAAGCTGCTTAGAGCAGGGGTCCCCAACCTATTCCACTAAGGCACACTGTGGGTGCAGGATTTCATTCTTACCAAACAAGATGACAACACTTTTTCCCCAATCTGGTGTTTTACAAGTGCAATCAGTTGATTGCAGTCAGGTGTGGCTTGTTTTAGCAGAAGCCTCATTGGTTCAACTGTCTCTGCTGGATCGGCTGGAACAAAAACCAGGACCCACAGTGTGCCTTGAGGACTGGGTTGAAAACCCCTGGCTTAGAGAGATGTGTCCTTCTGTTTGTGTTTTCTAATGTTAACATTAGTTTAACTGTAAGGAATGTAGTGAACTCTGCTGGAAACTAGGACCAGAAAAACGAGAGCAAGAAGCTGCTTGGAGTGAGACGGGTGCTGCATAACCTCATATGTTGCTCACACAACGCAACATAATTAACTATTTATGTAAAAAAGTTCCCACACTAGCATTGCGATCAACTGGTCGATCGAGATCGACGTAAAGAGCACCCCTGATTTAGCCTATGAATTAATTAGGTTCACATTCGCGAGAAACGTAACCCTGACCACAGTTAAATAATTTATTTGGTCTTCTTAATGTGGCATCCCGAGCAAAAAGTGTGCATGCAGGTAATGCTGTTATATCGTCCCAACCAATGTTGAGACCAAACCTACGCCCTTGCATCCGTGCACTATTACACCTACTTACTGGAGAGGTGGGTAGTAACGCGTTACATTTTTAAAAAATTTACAGTCACTTTTTGAGTAAAATGGACTTCTAAGAGTAGTTTTACCACATCATACTTTTTCCTTTTACTTGAGTAGATTTGTGAAGAAATGCTATGCTTGCCCCGCCACACAAGTCGTTACATTTTTCCTCTTTATTCGACATATTAGTTTTTACTTTTTTTTTTTGTGCCAGCGATACGAACAGTAGCTCTACCAGTTTCACCAATGAGACGTCGCAACAGTAATCACATGACTCCATTATACTAATGACACTCAAGCTTGCCATTCTATGCTCACGCCGGCCTGTTCAATCACGTGGTGTCTTTAAACCACCGTAAAAAAATAAGTATTTGACATGGACTCGAAAGCGCAGATTTTAACCTCTCTCCCAGTTTAAATTTGGCACTGATTGACCACGGAAAACTGGAGATATGATCCTTTTACTTTCATAATAGGAACTGTGATAGAACTATTCAAACCAGGAGCTATTTTCTCCACTACAGGACACTCATGCTCTTTGGACGAATGATGCTTGCTTTCTGCAGATTTTTTTTCTCTCGCCAGAATTCAATTTTTTTTTTTTTTTTTTTTTTAAGTATTTCTTTGGCTCAAAGTGTTTCTGTAACAGGTTATAGTACAGTATAATAATAACAGTTCCTATAGATAACTGCTGAGAGAAAAAAATACATTACATTAAACAATGGTATCACAATGTTTTTATTTATTTATTTATTTTCCCTTCAGGCATGAATCCAAACAAACATACAGCATTTATATGTGTTTACTTATTGAAACCCGTCCCCAGTATACCATAAAGGACGCAGAAATGCGTCCTTCACCTTCGAGTGTGTCGAATGTTACTCATTACTTGAGTATTCTTTTCACCAAATACTTGTACTTGAGTACATTTTTTGGATGACTACTTTTACTTTTACTTGAGTAATATTATTTTGAAGTAATGCTACTCTTACTTGAGTAAAGTTTTTGGCTACACTACCTACCTCTGCTTACTGCTGTTTATATGTCTTACTGTCGGCCTATTTTTTGTTATTAGGCTCAGGCCAATGGCAGATGCTGGTCCTTCAATGAGTTGAAGCTCAAAGTGTGTCCGCATGTGAGTGCTTTGTGACAGTGGAGGAGCTCAGCGGAACCCGCTGCTCAGAAGGGAGAGAAAGTGCAGAGCGATAGAAGTCAGTCTCCAAACGCAAGCAGCCAGAAAAAAAATAAAAAGCACCGTTTTTTGCAGGTCGTTTTTAACAAGAAAAAAGTGTTGCTGGGATGATTAGGAAAGTCTCCAATTCAACTCAGAAAAACAGAATCAGTGTTGCCAACTCCCCAGTAAGGAAAGTAGCTATTGGCCGTCATAAAAGTTGCTGGATGATGTCATTGTTGAATTTACATTGTTGGCAATTTGCATTTAATTGTAATGGACTCTGTAGGAGAGGAATAATGTCATGGGAGAAGCAAAAGATTTGTAAATAAACACCAGAAAAGTCGCTAGATTCGTCGCTAGTCACTTTTTACAAAAAAAGTCGCCAAAAGGCTTTGGGAAGTCACCAGATTTAGCTAGAACGTTGGCAACACTGAACAGAATGAAAATTGATAAAAGTTACTACGAACGATTCCACCACAATGTCGCTGATTCGCTCATTTTGCTGTCAATCAAAAAAGGGATTCAGCCTAAGGCAAATCATCCACTCATCATGCATAAAGTGCGTAGTCCAGGCCAATCAAGCCCCGCTCACTGCACATACAGCCCGAGAGACGCTGAGCGTCCGATGGACTGGATAAACTCAGCCTTTATCCAATGACTCATCTCGTTTCGCTATAGAGGTTATTCACCACACTTCAGCTAAAATGGCAACGCCCATCTTGGACCTGACGACATGCTTGTTACTAGTACACATGCCGTAGCTTTGCAAGGCTACAAGGCTCCGTTTAAAATTTTGAGAGCACAAATGTGCAGGAGAATTCGAAGAATCTGCACTTTTACCGGATACCAAAATAAAGGAGCGATGGCTGCCATCAAACGGGTAAACTTCTTCCCAACTGACGGTTCGAGGCTTTGTAGCGCTCATTTCATAGGAGGTATGCAAATCTATTATTATCATTTTTAATTATTCTAATGTTTGAGTGTGTTTGGGCATGGTTGGTCGCTGGGCCAAGCTACCACTGAGCCAGGGACGATGCTTCAAGAAGGAAAGTCTTGCACTTCCGCGCGCAGAGAGAAATAAAATCTAAGAATGGCTTTAAACTAAAGTGATGCGTGTGATCTGCGTGTGCCCGAGTGTAGTAATGTAATTCACTGACTTATGTGGATTTATTCTGTTTTATTTCGTCATTGTATTTATTCATTGCAGAAAAAAAGCAACAATTCTCTGTCACCCGATTATGTGCCATCCATGTTTAGCTGTGTGAAAAAAATCTTGAGAAACAAAAGACAGGTGTATTGCGACCTTCAACCAACGCCAGCAAATGAAGAAACGCTTGCGGAAGACGGCGGCCGTTCCTGATGCTATGATTGTGTTGCTTCCTCATGCAAAATTAAAATAATTACCATTCTAATAAATAACACAAAATGAAATAAATACAGATTTAAAAGTAATTGAAAGGTAAATACTGCATTTTAATGATAGTTTCCAGTGGTGTAAAGTGGACCAATTCAAAATACACTATAGATGAGACTGAGGAATATATTTATTGTGCTGTCCCATGCATTTCATATTTGCTGTCTACATGTTGACAAGTCTACATGCATTTCTTATTTCCTGTCTGGCGACAGGTCTGCTTGAAATTAATCTACGTGTCGGCAATTTACATGACTAATTCAGTTCACTCACCTTACTGACGACGGTGTAAACATCTGACGTGTTTTTCGACAATAGAAGCTCCTTGACGAATCTTACTACGAAGTGTTTCTAGCCCTTAAAGCTTTTGTAGGCTTTTAAAGTTTGGTGGGTGTAAGTCCTCATGTATATGAGGTAATTATATACAGTATGTCCGGGTAATCTAAATGTGGCAGCTCGACAGCTAACATCATGTCCTGTCTCGATTTACGGCTGGTAATCATTGTATTTTTAGGAAATTTCGTGTTTTGCCTACGTGTGGGAAACGACGCCAACAGAAGGTCTAAGATGGAGGAATGTTTACAATCGTGATGGTGAAAAACCTCTATGGTGGAACAATGTTTTCTCAACTCTCGAGACTCAGCAGTCTGTGCTGTTGAAAGGACTGTGAAGCTGCACAAATGAATGAAAAGCAAGCTGCATCGTAACCGGTGATAAGAAGCTAACTCTGAACAAAACGAGCTCATTGTATCGCATGTTTAGTCAATGACATGTAGACACAACAATATACATTTGATCGCTTATTTTATTGGACACTTTAGGGGAAGCTGAGCGTCCCTTGCAGTCTTAGAGCCATCGCCAAAGTCTCAGGCCAGGAGTAAAGAAAAGACGTGAAAGTTGATAAAGGCGCCACTTACCATGGTCTGCGACGGACATCGTAGAGGTCAATCTTGTTGGGCGCTCGCCATGGAGTGGCTGGAAAATAAAATGGATGTTGCCCACTGCACTGTAGGATATTTCACCTCAGATTAGATCAAAGTCATAATTTCAGTCTGCCTATCCAGTTACCAGTAGAGACATCTGATAAGAAATTGCTCCACAGAGGAGCCTGAGGGTCAATTTAGACGTTATCTGGCACTGATTTATAAGGGCGGCTGGTTGACTCCCTTCACCACCACCGCTGCTGCAGTTTACCTGGGTAGTAGCGTGTCACACCCGTGGCACTGCCAAACACCTGCCAGCGGAGAGAGCTGTCTTCTCGGCGGTTTTCTATGAAAACCCGCTCCAGAGCTTGTGTCCAATTCAGCTCGTTCAGGATCACCGGAGCTGGAGACACACACACAACAACACTCATAAGACATACAGAACATACCTGCAATTGAATTATGTAGAAAACTGATGCCATAGGTCATTACCGCACAGACCAGTAACAAATGGAAAAATAAGGCACTTGGGAGTCAAGGTACTACATCATACAACTCTTCAAGACACCAAAAAGTCCCAGAACAACCTTGGCAGCCACATGCGCATACGCACAGGGAGGCCGATGGTGGCCATCTCACAGGATATCAAATCTAATCTGACTGATCTCCGAATGGTCGCCGAGGAGAAATGTTAGATTACCTTGGATGAGGTGATACGTCACCCGCAGTGTGCTCGGAAGGGGTCGGGCGGAGCCGTTCCTGCAAACCCGTGTGCGTGCTTTGAAGGATTTAGCGACTTAAGAACAGCATGAAGTCCAAATCATAAGGTCAGATATATTGAGTGTATTCTTCACCTCAAAAGTACAGGAAAAAAATCCTGCAGCATTAGGTGAAACATGCACACAATTGGGCACTAACAAAGAGCTTTAACTGTCTGTAGTTAAGTTCAATTGCGGGTGCAATCGGGTTTTAATAGGGAGCTGATTAAAGAGCAAACTAGCAGAAATTCAACTGGCTTGTCTGATGAGAGAAGTCGCTCTAAACACGTTTAACCTCAACACTCCACTTGTCTCAGCCTTCTTCATTAGCTGCAACTTCCTCAATGCTTTTCAATTACGGCTCACTTTTTGGAAAGCCACCATAAAGACAAATTTAAGTACAGAAGAAAGAATGAATTATAGACTCAGCAGAGCTTTTTAGTGAAGAAATGATGTACACATTCATCAGTCACAGTCAGGATATAGACCAGGGGTGCCCAAGTCCGGTCCTAGAAAGCCCCTATCCAGCTTGTTTTCCATGTCTCCTTTAACACACCTCAATCAATTGACAACGATCCTTATTATTTGATTCAGGTGTTTTAGAGGAGGGAGACATGGGCCGATATAGACGAACTATTTTGCACAAAAACAGCATTGTTTTTGGCAGCCATTTTAATTTTTGTCTCAGTCTTTTGGACGAAAATACTTATCAGTCTTAGTCAAATTTTAGTCATTTCAAAATGTGTTCGTCTTCATCTAGTTTTAGTCAACGAAAACTCAACTACTCTCAAAATGTTTTCGTCTATAAACTTCAAAAGTTTTAGACCATGAATAAATGAATAAAGGTTTCCAACAATTTCGAATAAACATGACAGACGAGCACATAACTGTAGAGTCTACAAGGATATTACCATTTTCAAGATGATAATACACAGCAGGAAAACAGCACATTTTTTGCAATTAATTAAAATCACCTGGACGCCACCAACTGTATGCAAAATGTTTTCCAAGATACACCGAGTCACTGCGCTAAATGCTAATGCTAACGCGAATGCTATGCAAACTCTACAAATTAGTTTAGTGTGTGATGACCACTCAACACAGACCTTTAGAGGCTAAAGCAACATGGCAAATCTAGCCAAGATAAGAAAGCAAAATTTACCAAGCAGCACCTGACACATATGTTTCACATAAGGAGCCTGAAATAGGCACAGGCTTTCTCACCAGCCGTTTAGAGAGAGTGTGTGTGTGGGTGGGCGGAGGTGTCGGGGAGAGGCGCCGCACTTTTCATGAGTGACATGACCAAACACTGCTAAATGCGTGCTATCTACACATACAATAAGAAAATTCACACATTGTGAATTTATGATGGAAACTATGGCTAGTTATATAGTAGTGTTGTATCAGTCGCGAACGATTCATTCTTTTTGAACGAATTGTTTGGGTGAACGAGACCGAACTAATCACCATCTGCACTGATTCGTTCTATGAAGTTGGGGCTTGTTCGCTGCGTGAGAGGGCGTTGAGCAAGCGGCAGCGTCTTCTGACATCGCACACGACCAATCAGACGCCAGCCTCATCACGGGCAGGGGAGGGAGCGGAAACAGAATCAGGGTGTCTGTCACTCACTTCCACGTGTAGCCAATAAGCAGCCAGCGTGCACGCAAGGGGGCAAGACTGAGTTATGTCACTTCCCGTTCAGTGACTCGGTCCTCCGGTACCTGACCTAGCTTGCTGCTAACTTGACTTTCCAGTAATGCGGTGAACGAGTCAAAAAATGGAAGGAAATGACTTTGTCACATATTTGTTAATGTGGAGCCTATCAAATGCTGCTCAAACAGACAAAACACCACACAAATCTAGCGAGCATGGTTTAGTGTACTACTTTTCTCAACAGACTCGGGACTACCTATGATGACATACTATCAAATTTACAGTAGTTTAAAACACGGGTAGCTAAAAAAAACAACAACAAAAAAAAACACGGGTAGCTACGAGGCAAGCAAAATTGAGCTGCGGTCGCGTGACGGCAGTGAAGGGGGCAGAGAACTGTCACTATATGGAGGCTTCATGGCAGCGATATTTACCTTATATGTGCACAGAAAAAAAGAATATTTAGCATGATCACCATAATACTGATTTGCAATGAAACTGTATATACATGTCAATTTTTTCCGACTGTTTTGTTTAATTTTTTCGTGTCAGAGCGTGTCGGGTGTTTGTTGGTTTGACAAATTATGTCCATCCGTCCATCATGTGCTACTCAAGCGCCCAAAAACAACGCACGCGGACACGGGAGATATCGCAATATGTCTACATTTTTCTTAACAGACTAATGAAATTAGAAAGGCAACATCTTAAAGAGCAAACAATTATTTCTCGTCAGCATTTGACGATCTGAGATGAGGGGACGACAGGGGAGCTGACCGGATTATTTTATTTGTTAATACCAGTGCAAAAATTCAAGACGATCATCTTAATACTGATTTGCAATTAAACTGTCAAATATCAAAATGTAGTATTGTTTTTATTTCAGAGCAGCACATTTGACAACTAGCTATTTACACTTTAGTTTTAACAATAGTGACGTAAAATAATAGTGATGAGCATGAAAACTAAAATACAACAGAGCGAGAGGTAAATATGATGTGTTGGTCTTTCCATATTTAGAAATTAAACTTTCGATTTATTTTTATTTTCGTGACAGCAAGCATGCCGCGTTGGCTGGTAGCAGCAGCATTGTATATGTGATCAAGATCATGCTATAGAAAGTCCGTGCGCCCCCGACCCCAAACCCCCACTCCCCCCACAAAAGGAAAATGTTTAACTGTGTACTAAATCGAAATGCAAGCACGAGCCATGACTTTGATCCCATTGAACTAGGACAGACGACGCGGAAGTTCTCCCTCGCTTTTGCAGCAGCGGGAGGGAGACGAGGCTGTCTGTGAAAGCAGAATGATATCGCCTGTAACTCATTTCTGAAACTACAACGAGTGGTCAATGAGGAGCCTGTGTGCAAGAGAGGGAGGGACAAAGTAATGTCACTTCCCGTTCAGTTATACTGCGAAGCGGTCTTTGGTGATTCGTTCGGCAACGTCACTTCCCGTTCACTAACCGACCGATTCATTTGGGCGGGGAAGGAGATGAGGGGGGCGAACGATTCGTTGAACGATTTGTTTGAACGAATCTTTTTACTGAACGAACCGGAATGGATTAGTTTACTCAAGTGAACGACAGATCCCGTCACTATTATATAGTCTCCCAAGACACGTTTGCGGCCCATCAACGTGACGTCATTTTCATGAGTAAAAAAATTTTGTTCTCGTCATCGCTGATGAAAACAAAACAACAGTTTGACTGGTGTATCTGTTATCATTTTTTGGGAGGGGGGTTTCTCATAAGAAATAATTTTGCATCCAAGGGAAACCAGTATTTAGATTGGACTGATGCTTATTTAGAGAAGATCAAAAAGCTAAAGCACACATTTCAATTTCACCTGGCCCACGCAATCCTCAGGCAGCGGTCAGGCAGTCATCTGATTAACGCGTGTAAAAGTATTATCCTTTAAGCGGCAGTTATCACAACCTTCGTGCTGTCAAGTCCCGGCTGGTCTCTTATCTAAGGAGAGCCACCAAGTATGAGATGATAGCTGTCCTGCACCAGCCAAGGGCAAGGAGACATCACGCCATCGCTGTTTAAACTGCAATGACGAAACATCATGTCCCATGTCTGGTCTGTTGGATATTTGCAATCCACAGTGGGGATAAAAAATAAAGGAGGAAAATGTATATTTTAACCCTTTAATTCCAAATGTATCACATTTGATACGCCTAAAATTTAATGATTTTGAGAGTAATTCAGAATTTTGACATTTCTTAAAAAAAAAAAAAAAAAAAGATGGATGCAAGTCAACACATGCATCTGCAGGTTCCATGAGCTAAAAAAAAAAAAAAAAAACAGGACTTAGCTAGGTTTGTATGTATTAGAGCGCTTATTACACATATTCATTTTGACATTTCTTTTTACAAATTTGAAAAAAAGGTTTCATTAGGACCTTATTTTTCATTTTGAGATTCTCTGATAATTGATTCATGTTGCAGGTCTTTAAGGGTTAATTAAAATGTTGGAATAGAAGAATGTTTTCATTAAAACGTTTGACAAAAAAAAAAAATATTACGTCTTATCACATTATTTATTCAAATTTAAAGAAACAAATGCTGTTTAAAGGCTACAATATACAGTATGTATCACAAAAATTTTCAACTAAAATAAAATCACATAAAATGTTGAATATTGCAAGATATACTCTATTTAATTTTAGAAATATTATAAAGGTTATTGCATGAAATAATTGTTTTTTGGAAAAAAAAAAAAAACGTTTTAATTTTACATGATGAAGACTAAATTTACAAAAAAGTATGTCTTAAGAAACTGCAATATTTCATATGGAAAAAAGTCACTACAGTGGTACCTCTACCTCTAAGTTAATTCGTTCCAGGACCTTGTTTGTGTGTCGAATTGGTCGTATGTCGAGCAGGATTTTCCCAGGAGAATACATTATAATTCCGTTTATTCGTTCCACAGCCCGAAAATCTACACAAAATCCTTAATAGATACTGCTGGTATTATTACAAATGGCAATTACACATAGCAAAAAAAAAATATATATATATATATATAAATAAACATCGGAATAATAATTCCTGCAATACAGTAACGAATCGGGTTTTAATGTGGGGGATGTGTTTTGCATGCTGTACTTGAACGCACTGCGTGGCTGAAAAAGAGAGAAAGGTGCAGCAGAGATTTTATTTTCTCTTTTAATGTGCTCGTGTTGTTGCCGTCACTGTGGCGGACAGTAGACGTGTTGTGTTGCACAAGTTCTGAAATAAATGATTAAAAACCTGACAAAGCAGGTGATTTCTTTGGTGATGTATATCATATACAATAATAATTCTCACCTTAACTTATAAAGACTGGTGAACAGAGGTCGGAGGAGGACCATCGAGATCGTAGACATTGTAGCACACACTACACTCATATTTGTTTTAACCATTTATCTTCATTTCAATGCTAAGTGTCACCTTATTCCTTTTTTCACCACTTGCATTAATCTTTTTGGAACACGGGTTGATTTCTTAGACAAGAAAATCCGCCGTGAGTTCGTTTTGAGGGAAAACAAACTGCAGCGCTGTAACAGATCGTTGTATTTCGAGCATGTCGTCGGATGTAGAAACAAATGGCGAGTCAAATTTTACTTCGGATGTCGAAAAGATCGTGTGTCAAAGCGATCGTATGTCGAGTCAACACTGTACTTTCATTTAAAAACAGGCTGTGTATTTTACACATTTATAACTTAAAACTAAAAACTCATGTTGCCGAATATCCCACTTTTTCTGTAAGAAATAAAAATACATTTGATATATTTCAGAATACTGTTATATATTTAATATATTTTTCAAAAGTTTAATATATCAAGACTCAAGAAAAAAGTGTTTTGAAATTTCCAAACTATATAAAATTTCCCAAATTAAGACGTGACAAGAACAGATTTTAAAATTTAAAAAATATAAAAATATGTGAAATAGTATTACTCACCATTTCATTTAAAAAGATAAAAAAGTTAAACATTATGTTAATACAATTTTATAGTTATCATAAATTATTTTATTTGAAATGTGATTTTGATTTAAATTTGAAGATTTTGAATGGTTTCCACTATTTTTTGCAAAGTATCACAATACCGGTTCAGATTCAGAATATTTAGTTGATAAAGTTGACAAAGTGCAAAATCCATAATAATCTTCTTTCAAGAAAACAGATATGCAGAAGCACACCAGCCATCCCAATTATTTGACAAGAATGGCAACATGTTAAACAAGGATGCTGTTTGTGTGCTCTCACATGCCCGGTGGTAAACAGCTTTGGTCACCGTCCCACAAAAAGACCAAAGTTAGTGTTTATCTTACGCTAAAATAGGTCATTGTATGCCGGTATGCGCTACCTTTGCTGTCAGACACATACACGCACACACGCAAACACGCCCTGCGGAGATCGCTTCAAGAAAAACAGGCACGTACGAGATAAGCTAACGCGGCAAACTAATTCTCTTTGATTTATTCAGCCAGGATATGCCCCGACTTCTCTGGACAGTTGATAAAAAGACAAATTCTCGCTCGGGGGTCTGAATTGCACGCTCACCCAGGCAGCAGACAGGGCCCCCCCGGCGCCATCGTTCACGTGAAACGCATGCCCCCTCCCACTATATGTGATATCTTTAAAAGGTAATTCATCAAGGCGCCGCTCCCGTGACATTTGGAGCACCCTTGGCTTTGCCCCCTTTATGCGGCACGACACCACAAAAGCGTTAAGAGAGCGGGATTTATGGGGCATCTCGGCTCCAGATCGTTCCTC
The DNA here is from genome assembly GCF_030265065.1 of Corythoichthys intestinalis. Taxonomy (NCBI): domain Eukaryota; kingdom Metazoa; phylum Chordata; class Actinopteri; order Syngnathiformes; family Syngnathidae; genus Corythoichthys; species Corythoichthys intestinalis. The sequence continues at coordinate 20,497,686 of NC_080403.1, read as the reverse complement.
AACCTCTCTCGTTGCCTTCCTTCCTGTGACCGCCCCCATCCTTCCTTCATATACACATTATTCACATTGATATATCTTAGATAAAGAGCCATCCAAACAGATGCTGCTGTATTAATACAACATCTTACAAATGGCCGCATGAATCTGCTGTATTCACAGTACAAAGCTCAGTGTAATATATCACGTGTGCTGCACACACAAAGTGGGCCCTGGTCACAAATCCATAACGGTAATGGAGCTAAAGCTATTAGCCAAGTCACTAAGAAAGCGTCGCGGCCATTAGTGTTGCAGTAGTTTACATGTGTAGACAGCTCAATGTGTTGCTTGCATCGGCTCACGTGAATAAGCTGACATTGGACGGCTTCATTTCAGCCTCACGATAAATAATTTTCGTATGCTGTCGACTTCCCTTGAGTCCATCAAACTGAATAAAAACAAGGCTGACAGTCAAATTGCTACAATTACAGTAAATACACAAGAGAAAACAACTACAATATATTTAAACAGGCTTCCTTCACAAAATGTTCAAATGTCACAAACTGGAAGTTTTTGACATGTGTTGGTGGAGCGGGGTCTTAAATTATTTTAACATTTCAAAAGAAAGAGCAGAATCAATAAATGATCTCTGAAGTCCACAGACAGGTAGTGGTGGGAGGCAATAAGGTGTTATGTGCTCTCTCATACAGTGCTGCTCAAAAGTTTGTGAACCCCCTCAACATTTTGGAATTTTCTATTATTTCAACCTGATTTCCTAATCAATCAATTCAGTAGTTTTTTTTTGTTTTTTTAACAGTTGTGTTGTCGAGACTAAATTAAAAAGAGTTTTCATCAACTGATGTAGGTGCAAAATTGAACTGTTTGGTCACAACCAAAACCGCCATGTCTGGCGAAAAGTCAACACTGCATACCACCAAAAGAACCTTCTCCCAACAGTGAAGCATGGAGGTGGGAATGTCAAGATCTGGGCTTGCTTTTCATCCTCAGGACCTGGACAACTCCACATAGTCCAGGGAATCATGAATTCTGAGGAATATTGTCAAATCCTAGAACATAACCTGACGCCATCTGTTTTGAAGTTAAAGCTTGGCAGAAGGTGGATCATGCAACATGATAATGATCCAAAGCATTCCAGCAATACAACCAAGGAATGGCTGAAAAAGAAGAAGATTCGTGTTCTGGACTGGCCCAGTCAAAGTCCTGACCTAAATCCCATTGAAATGCTGTGGCGGGACCTGAAGCGAGCAGTTCATGCCAGACGCCCATCAAACCTCTCTCAACTGACTGCGTTCTGCAAGGAAGAATGGGCAAAAATCCCCCAAAGTAGATGTGAGAGGCTGATTAGTCACTACAGAAACCGTTTGGTTGAGGTAATCTCTGCAAAAGGAGGCGCAATATCCTATTAACTGAAGGGGTTCACATACTTTTGCACACATGATATCTGAGTTTTTCTTAAATCAACCACTTTTGTTAAATAAAGAATGACAATATAACTATTTCTTTTGTTTCAGTCCATTATTTGGAATGTCAGTATTACGGATTTGGGTATAACTTAACATTTAATAAGGTTATTTTAGTTTTTTTTACAAAAAATCTGACCATCGCTGTGGGGTTCACAAACTTTCGAGCAGCACTGTATGTGTTCCAGTTAAAATTTGAGCTGCAGCCTTTCAGAGAATGAGAGAAAAGGCAGGACGAACTGATGCCTATACAAAAGTCCTTGATTTATTATTTCTAAAGTACTGACTACCAACCACTGTGCTCTAGCTCAATGAAGGTCGTAATTCTTTGATTTGTCAGGTATTTAAACTCAATGACTGCCACTGAAGGCGTTACACAACCCATTTATGTTGACTGGGAGGGGCAGCAGTGAATCATAGACTTCATAATGATATTGACAGGACACATTCCCCAGACACTGCACCACGCCTTCAAGTAGGGGGCCATCCCACACTCCGCTTCAGTCGGTCGCAGTTAAACTCAAACACATGCAGTGATCCAATGCAGGATTTAGGTTGAAAAAGTACGAAAGCTATACCGCATACAAACAGGAAGGTATTGTCTCGGGAGTGATTTGTCCGAGGATTCAAGGTAATTATTATATTTTTCGTACCATGCATGCATTTTGAAATATGAAAAATATAAATGGGAGAAATTAACTGCTACGGCTTTGGCATCATAATTTGCAATATTTACGTAAAATGCTAACTGCACGATTTTTTCCTTGCAACGAAGAATCGAGACTCTTTTACGTTCATGTATATATGAAGAATTCAGGGATTTAAGCATTTATTCACAAAAATCTTAAACGTAAAAAGCTTTTTGTCTGTGTTTCCACTCGGTCAGCTTTGACGGAGATAGGCCCCCTATTAATCGGCCCTGCGCTCCATGTCCTGTCAATATATTAGGAAGTCCATGACTGAATAATTGCTCCCAGTCAAAAATGAATTGGACGTCCATCACCATCAATAGAGAGGTTTCCTAAGTACTTCCGCATTTATGCTCGCGGCTTCCGTTTTACACTTTCTCTAACCAAAACAACAGAGGAGCTCAAGTGGCATTACTAATCAAACTCCATCAAAACAGACAATTTGGAAATGTCGGATCCATCTGCCATCTTCACAACATGGGAGGACAACATGGAGAAATGGCTAAGAATCGCCACAACCAAAATAGTTTTGTATTTTAATGATTTAATGGCAGTGGATATAAACGCAATCAGGGACCTGAAAAGCTCTAAAGTATCCAGTTGAATGTGTTATAATGCATGAATTTGGGAATTGTGTTCATAAAGGCAGATGTGGAACCAAGACAGCGCCACCACAAAGCAATAACAGGTACAATTATGTTCAATTTGACTACAATTCTGTGTGTTGCGTCACAGCTGAGACATCATTAGCTTTGCATTAGCTTCAACGACGAAGTAACGGGAAAAAAAAAAACACTCATCTACAACAAGTCATACACCTGCTTTTTGCCCTAAATGCATAAATTCAAGTGTTAAACATTTTTTCCCCGTTTGTTTACAGGTGGAAAATGCTCTTAGGCTTGGGAAGACAACTTCATGTGCCTCACAACACTTACGTTGATGGACATATATCGAGACTACGTGCATTCTACCTTGATAATGGAAGGCTCGTTCATGCTCCACCTTCGTTAATATTTTTCTAAATTGTGATTTATTGACCTTTTTTTACCATGCACCATGGAATGGCAAATGGAATCATGTGGTCCAAAGTTTTATTGCGATCAATATCTGCAATAAAAAGAATGACATACTATTTGTGTTTATATGTACATGTGCGATGAGCTCAGAATACCATAAATATAACCTAACTAGATGAAAATGACTTTATAGTATTTCCTTGAACCAACAAAATTCTTGTCGGCCCTTCTGAATTCGGCAACTGTAATATTTGTAATTTCACCTCATTTTGGTCACTCAAGTGGCAGGCGTATAAATCTACACCCCATGTTAACACAATCTGCACAGATTGTAAGAATTTTGTCCACGAACGATCAACGAAGTGATAAGAACAAACATGCGATCTTTAGGGTTAAAGCTGGGAGCCAAATCTTTAATGTGCTGCTGGTTTCGATTGAAGGCGTATGGCGAGGTAGCTCCACACTAGCGCTTTGAAGCTGGACGCTGTTCAAAACATCCCACTTCCAAGCATATAAGTATATAGGCGCTTCCAGGAGTTCACACAACCTAGCACAGCACAGAAAGTCCCAGAGTCTTATCTGCGTCGTGCTGAATCCATTTTTGGAGATTGTTTGGGTTCCTCTGGTTTGATTTGGCAGTTTAAAACTTTGTCTATTTCAACCGCAATTCATGGTGTTGTCTAAACCGGAAGTCCGTAGCAGAAAATGTCAAAGATGGTGCCGCCCAATTTGCGCTCAGAAAACATGTCTATAGGTTTTTTTTTAAACACAGATATTTTATCAATGAGTTGAAAGAAGTATGCCATTGGCATAATTAAAAAATCAAAAAGTGCAATATGTCGCCTAGTAGAACAATTTAACGCTCCAATATCATATCAGGGATGTCCCCGATCTGATCACGTGATTGGAAATCGCTCAATCAAGTCATTTTCAGAAGATCACTCTTAGGGATGGGAATCGAGAACTGGTTCCTATAGTATTACATCACGTAATTTACACATATTACACAAACTCGATTCAGCTGATAGGACTACGTGTCATTCATCAAGTGACCACTCACCAAGTATCTTCTGGAGAGCCATTGCAGAGAGGTTTTGCATTGATTCTCACAGGCCAGGTTTATTCATGAGACCACTTAAAGAAATTGTGATTTTTCCCCAAAAAACTATTAATGGGTCGATCGTATTCCTCCTGGAATACTCTATAAGAAAAAAATAACATATATGCATCTAAAACAATCCTAAACAATTTTATTAGCAATTTTAATACTCATTTCGGTCGGTCGTCCACCAATCAGTGTTTTTTTTCGCAATAATTTGAATTTGGTGGGTTGTAGGGCCAATCTGACAACTGATTTCCCACAAAAGTGTATACCTCCGCATCCGATGGTGCTATTTTTGTGTTGCTACGACTAATGAAAGTGAATGTTCCAAATTACTTCACGAAATGCACCTGACGACTAGAGCCATTCAGCGTATTTTTGCCCGTAATTCAAAAAAGGATGGTCCTATTGGTCCCAAACCACTTTTATTCTACTCAGTATCAAAATGCATTTCCAAAGAGTACCCAACTATGTCTAGGAAGTTAACAAATCCAAGTTAGCGGAGGATTGTGCTAAAATTTCTCTTATATTGTATGCGATCCAGCCGTCCTTATGTAAGTACACCAACCTAATTATAAACTTGCTATTATTTGGGACAACTAAAGAGATACTCTGCCCCTGCTGTCTGGACTAGCTAAACGCTTTCTGTGTGTGCAGGCTTTCTCCACCCCATCTGAGACGGTTTTCTCCACTGCTGGAGACACCATAAGTCCAGAAAGATCACATATCCTACCTGAAAAAGAAGACATGCTTATTTTTCTGCAAAACAATTGTTAATTTTGCACATTTGCACTACGCACTGTTCTGTTGTATTTGACAGTATTTATCTTTTTTTTTATTTATTATTTTTGAGCGCTATCAGCTCATATGTCCTTTTAAAAAGGAGGATTTTTAAAAATATTTCTATTCGAAAAATGTTTCAGTAAATGGTAAATGGACAGTACTTATATAGAAATGTTACACATGCTTGTCTATTTGCCACAGTTACATACTGCCACAGTTAACATAGAGGCTTTGGGTCTCTTTTGACCTCGTTGTGAGTTTGTAAGGTTGTGACTTCTGATTAAACAAACTAGATGCCAATCAAAATGTTTGTTCTTCTTTATCCCCAAATTAGAATCGATAAGAGAATCGATAAAGAATCGAATTGTTAAGCAATACCGATAATGGAATCGGAATCGTGAAAATCCTATTAATTCCCATCTCTAATCATACTCAGGTGAACGATCAGAGTTTTAAGATGTATTTTTTCATTTTTAGTTTTGATTTTGTACGGCTACAAAGCAACAGAATAACCAGACATACAATGGGGCAAATAAGTATTTAGTCAACCACCAATTGTGCAAGTTCTCCTACTTGACAAGAATAGAGAGGCCTGTAATTGTCAACATGGGTAAACCTCAACCATGAGAGACAGAATGTGGAAAAGAAAAAAAAAACAGAAAATCACATTGTTTGATTTTTAAATAATTTATTTCCAAATTACAGTGGAAAATAAGTATTTGGTCACCTACAAACAAGCAAGATTTCTGGCTGTCAAAGAGGTCTAACTTCTTCTAACAAGGTCTAACAAGGCTCCACTCATTACCTGTATTAATGGCACCTTTTTAAGCCATTATTGGTATAAAAGACATTTTTCCACAAGCTCAGTCAGTCCCACTCCAAACTCCACTATGGCCAAGACCAAAGAGCTGTCGAAGGACACCAGAGACAAAATTTTAGACCTGCGCCAGGCTGGGAAGAATCTGCAATAGGTAAAATGCTTGGTGTTAAGAAATCAACTGTGGGAGCAATTATTAGAAAATGGAAGACATACAAGACCACTGATAATCTCCCTGGATCTGGGGCTCCATGCAAGATCTCACCCCGTGGCGTCAAAATGATAACAAGAAAGGTGAGCAAAAATCCCAGAACCACACGGGGGGACCTAGTGAATGACCTACAAAGAGCTGGGACCACAGTAACAAAGGCTACTATCAGTAACACAATGCACTGCCAGGGACTCAAATCCTGCACTGCCAGACGTGCCCTCCATCTCAAGCCAGTACACGTCCAGGCCCGTCTGCGGTTCGCTAGAGAGTATTTGGATGCTCCAGAAGAGGACTGGGAGAATGTGTTATGGTCAGATGAAACCAAAATAGAACTTTTTGGTAGAAACACAGGTTCTCGTGTTTGGAGGAGCATCCGAAGAACACCATACCTACTGTGAAGCATGGGATGGAAACATTTTGCTTTGGAGCTGTTTTCCTGCAAAGGGACCAGGACGACGGTCTCTGTGTGAAGGAAAGAATGAATGGGGCCATGAATCGAGAGATTTTGAGTGAAAATCTCCTTCAATCAGCAAGGGCATTGAAGATGAGACGTGGCTGGGTCTTTCAGCATGACAAGGATCCCAAACACACAGCCAGGGCAACAAAGGAGTGGCTTCGTAAGAAGCATTTCAAGGTCCTGGAGTGGCCTAGCCAGTCTCCAGATCTCAACCCCATAGAACATCTGTGGAGGGAGTTGAAAGTCCGTGTTGCCCAACGACAGCCCCAAAACATCACTGCTGTAGAGGAGATCTGCATGGAGGAATGGGCCAAAATATCAGCAACAGTGTATGAGAAGCTTTTGAAGAGTTACAGAAAACGTTTGGCCTCTGTTATTGCCAAAAAAGGGTACATAACAAAGTATTGAGATGAACTTTTGGTATTGACCAAATACTTATTTTCCACCATGATTTGCAAATGAAGCTAACGGAAAAAAAAGCATGATGCAATGCTGATTATGTCTGCAGTATGCAAATATTTTACATTTGGGTGTACTTTTTCCCCCCTCCCTAATACCAAGGTATTAGATCGGGACTCGGCAGATCCTCAAAATCAGATGATTTAGACTCATGCACAAAAATATGTGATTGGGAGATCCCTATTTCATATTATTTCATTGCATCACTGTTGAGGGTTCCAGCTGGGAATCATTTGTTGCATTTTGTATTCTTCTCAACGCTAGCACTGTTACGGGCTTATTAATATGTCGTAGAGGAAGACAGGGTTTCAAGATGCTAATCTCGTGGGAGAAATATTTGTGTAATTTGCCACATACCTTCTAATAATTCTTCCCCAAACAAATACACCAACTGCCATTTGTTAGTTTGCCAGTTGAGTTTGGTTAGCCTTTTTAATTAGCGTGCAGGTAAATGATAGTGCCCCTTCAATGGGCACATGCTAAAGTAGAGAATGAGTGAAGGCTCAAGACTGTTTTTGCCCACCTCTTTTCAGTTTTAAACCCATTTCTTTTATCCGTCTATTTCCATCATGTTCAACCCCCTACGCACGTTTAAATCTGGTTTGATGCTAAGAGGGCTTGAGTTGCATCTCTTGTGAAGCGTGAGCAACGTGGCAGGGGAGAAGGCTTCCTCCAGAGCCACAGGAACCCGCGGCGTGCCAAACAAATACACACAGCCGGCAAACAAACTCCTCTCATTATCACGCTTTTCAGGGCATTTGAATCGATCGCAACTGGACTCTTCTGGTTGTCACAGATGTGACAAGGAGCAGACTTCATCAGTTTATGCAACAGGGCTTTGTTTTAGAGACATTGCAGATTATTTTTATTTAAGGAATATATTTTCACATAATCATGTATTTGGCGGAAAACACAGACAAGACTGAAAAAGCAGTTTCTGCTCTTGCACCCCTCTTAAAAAGAAACTGCTGTATTTTCAGCCATAACAAGTATTGTGTTTGATAGAACAATATGTCTATATGCTGCCATTGCAGATTCATGGCGAATTAAGCCCCCGAACTATTTTTAATTTGTCCGTTTTACCCTGAAAACCCCTGTTTACAGACAGCGCAACCACTTTTGTTTCAACCCAGCAATAAAACGAAGGTCATTATATTTATTATTCAAAATGTCTGTCATGTTTAGCTTAGAATCATTAATTGATGTCTAATATTTTGTAAAAAAAAAAAAAACGACTTTAAAAAATTATTCACTCGCATATTTTAAACTTTTAAACAAATTATGTCACAATGTAAAATGTCTGTAAAATGGTCACGGATATCTACCTTATAACTAGGGATGCGAATCGAAATCCGATTCCATTTCGGAAACGGTTCCGAGTGTTTCGAGGCCTCGACATCACAATGAAAAAGCCTTAACGATCCCTTTAATGATTCCTAAAGACGCGTATTGCGTCGTGACGTGTGTTGTTGTCCAGACGCATCAAACTAGCATGGCGCCAAGAACCACTCGCTCCAAAGTTTGACTACACTTCACCAGGAAAGAGTGTGAAAATGAAAGGTTACGACGGGTAAGCACGAGCATTGCAGCCATAAACATAACAATGACAGCACGTAGGTTCAAACGCTCGAAAGTGTGTCTTCACTTCACGAGGAAAAATTACAACAAAGTGACTTGCAGTCATTGCAAGGTGGAGATAACTGCATCGGGAGGGAATACGACTGGGCGGTCCTCACAGAGAGGCTAAGGCTCAGTCCTGGCTATACAGCTAGCTAAACTCCCAAATGACGATGCAGAAGACGTTGGTATAATTTGCTGACTTTATTCAACCATCACTTGAAGAGTGAAACTAAGAATAGAAATGAAACAAATCAATTTCGTCCCCAATAACAAACAGGTTTGCATCAACGTAAATCAGCGATGATTAGCTGCTAATAACAGTAATAACAAATGGTTAGCATTCGTTCGCTAGCATTAGCACATCGTTCAAACCACTACACAACTGGATTTAAGAGTCCGATCGCGAGTGGAAACACAACAACAACAACACAAAAGATGATACATACAGGCGTTGCCTCTGTAGATATTAACATTAACAAAGAACGTAGGCTCGTAGAAGTGTTTCCCTCTCTCACTAACTCGCTCACTCACTTGGATGCGGCATTTCTTCTTTGGGTGTAAGCGCGCTGTTCTTCACGTGAGCGCGTTCTTCTTCGCGTGAGGAAGCGCAAGGGCGCCCCCACTTGAGCGTGTAAGCGCCACAAAAACTAAAAGGCATGCAATTCAATGTAATGGTAAATAATACACGTTAACCCAGCAGTCCCTAAACTGCGGCCCGCGGCCCAAATACGGCCCGCCTCCACATTTGGTCCGGCCATTTTGAATTTTTTTTTCTTTCTCAATCGTGTTATTTATTTCCTGGCCTTTTCCTTGAAGAATTCAGAGAGGGTTATTTGGTTATTATCTATTTAATTAATAGTGTTTTTATTATTAATTATTATTATTATAAAGAATCCAGAAAGGGTTATTTGATTGTGGCTTTCTTAAAAACAATAATTTTTTACATTTATGCACCTCTGCAATCGTCACACTTTTTCTGTTACAAACTGACCCCGGCCCCTCATCAGAGAAGGGAAAAGTTATGTGGCCCTCACAGGAAAAAGTTTGGGGACCCCTGCTTTAACACACATTGCCAAAGGCAGAACAACAACCTATCTGCCAATATATACCAATATTTTTTATTTCTATTAGATAAATGTTTCAGTAAAATGTTACACATTCATGTGTATTTGCCACAGTTAATATTGAGGCTTTGGGCCTCTTTTGATCTCGTTGTGAGTTTGTAAGGTTGTGACTTCTGATTAAACAAACTTGATGCCAATCAAAACGTTTGTTCTTTTTCCCCAAATTAGAATCGATAAGAGAATCGATAAAGAATCGAATCGTTAAGCAATATCGATAATGGAATCGGAATCGTAAAAATCCTATCAATTCCCATCCCTACTTATAACGATCGCTTATTGTATTTCTTTTTTGTTACTGTCGCATTTTCTCCGATATGTTAGATGATAAATAATCGATCCAAACAAAGAAAAAAAAAAAAAAAGTAAGTATGCGATAACATCTCGTTAAAGTCATGGCGTCTGCAATTCTGCTCTCGCGTGCTCTCACTTCCAGATAGGGTTTTGCTGTTTACATTTTTTTTTCTTGAAATGCCCTCGTGTTCAAAACGTTTCTTCCCCCAGAAAATTAAGATTTTACGCTTTCCAATAATGTACCACACATGCATATCGGACAATTTTGGCCAAATTGGGGGACTCAGAGCGGAACTACAAGTCACCTGAGTGTTTTCCGCCAAATATATTTGTTCATTGCTGTTCTGCTGCTGTGCTGTAGTTTTTGCATGAAAGTGGCTGCTTCCTTTACTGTAAACATTTGATAAAGAGACACATGAATTTATTGTTTACTCTAACAGCTTGGCCCAGGAAGTCGAGATGAACTTGCTCATTTGCATAAGAACAATATAAACGCTGCCTCGGTCATCGCTTGGTGTGGGCCTTGGAGGAGAAGAAGTCTTGTTTCCTTTTTCTACCGCCGAATCCCAGGCTTCAGAATCTACAGTGTACCCCTTTCTGATTTTTGTTTATTTTTACTTTTGTACTTCATTCCACATTTTATTTATTATTAATATTATTGTTTTCTCTATTGCTCTGGGATTGCGTGTCGTCATCTGAGATTCATTTCAGAAAACTAAAAAAAAAAAAAACCTGCAAAAAGAAAAAGTCAACTCCGGCTACCTTTGCCCTGACTTTGTCTTTACTATCTATCCAAAGTGGTTGGGGAAGTTGGATTGTTTCAGAGATGAAAAAAAAAAGTTTTTTTTTTTTTTTGAATCATTAAGCTCAACAGCCGCATATAGAAGGAAGCTAGCAATGGAATAAAAAAAGCTCAAAGCATCTATTTTCTTTTTTGGAGATCTTTTTAATTCGCTAATTCCCAAAATTCCATCATACAGTGCTCATATCGCAATTTTTTATTTGTTCTTGAAAAACTCACATTTATCTCAAGACAGTGTCTGGAATGAATTAAATCCAATTTTTCCATGACATTATCCTTTTATGAGATGCTTGTCACACCTATATTTTGTGCTTTTACTGGAATCTATATCCTCACAAAACTAAATACAACTATGCACAGCAGTACATACTGTATGGAAATGTGCCTTAATAGCTCAAATGTTTAAGCTTCCTTGCTCTCTTGGGCACATTTTGCCAGTTGTCTCGGCGCGTTCCCGATAACAGCGTTGATTGCCGCGCTGGAAAAGTGACAACGTAACATATTGTATTGTGCCACAGGAAAGGCCGCCGTATGCAGCGGATTTAGACGTCACATTTAATGAAAGGACTTCCCGCATCCATTGGGGGCCTGTCTTTATACCCCACTGCGAGCTGTGACTGCTTATTGTCATATAAAACATTCATGAAGTCACACACTATCAGGAACGTACACACACAGTAAATCCTTCCTTAACAACAAAAAAAAAAAAAAAAAAAAAAAAAAACTGACATTCATTTTACTGAATGTTTAGCTATTATAGATGACCTTTAATGTTCTTTTGCCAAAAATTTGGAGTCCAGCTCACCCACAGCAATATTAACGCTAATGAAGACAGTCAGTATAAATGAAAAGATGACCACAACTATGCCCATTTAGCGTAGTTCTCAAAGTACCACAATAATACTTAAAGAAAAACTGGTCATGGAAAGGCCGTAATTCTGAAAAAAAAAAAATAAATAAAAAATTAATTAAATAAATAAATAAAAGCCCTCGCAAGAATTACAAGGTTTTTTGAAAAACACCTTTTGATGGAAACATGCTTTGACTTTGCAGAAATTTTTGGAACGCTGCTTTTATTTAGCAAAAAAACTAAATGAAAGGCAAGTTTTGTGAGCTTGAAGTGTATTTTCCTTACAGGAAAAAAAAAACAACTTTAAATGATAACGTTCTATTCTGTCTGAATAACATCTTAAAAACAAGAAGTTGAATACCAAATTTATTTTTACCAAAAAGTTAAGAATAACTACCTAACATTTACTGGAAAGTAAAGTTTTGCAAGTCGCTCCAAATTTGAATTTTATATTGTATTTCATTTTAAAGGTTGTAAATCAGACTTTCAAAGTGTGGTATGAGTACCACCTCTGGTACAAGAGCTCACTCCAGTGGTAGGCAAAAGATTGACAAAATGTAAATGTTCCAACTACAGTGTTATCTCTACATAAGAAGTTAATTCATTCCAAGACCTTGTTTTTAAGTCGAAATGGTCGTATGTCGAGCAGGATTTTCCCATAAGAATACATTATAATTCAATTAATTCGTTCCACAGCCCAAAAACCTACACTAAATCTGGTAAAAATGCCAGGTTGTTTGCATGTTACGTGTTTTGAATACCCCTGGTGGCGAGTTGCAATTTGTTGTTTTTCCTGATCAGGCATATTTTGGCCACCTAAAGAAAGTTAAGACTTACATTCTCATAGAAAGAAAATGAAAAGAAAACGCGTTGATGAAGAGAAAGTTTTGGTCTGATAAATTCGGGGCGGGCATCATTATTTTTCTAACCGGACTATCTGCAGTGCTTTTATACAAAATCCTTAATAAATACTGCTGTTACGATTGCAAAAAGCAATTATAAGAGCAAAACCAATACAGTATGTATTTTGCGTAGTGTACCTGAACGCACCGCTGGGCTGACAGCAGAGTGAGAGAGTGCAGTTGACTTTCTCTTTTCACGTCCTGCTGTTGCTATCAGTTGGCGACGCGTGCTGTGTTCCACAATTTCTGCAATAAATGATTAAAACCCTAACGAAGCTGGTGATCTTTTTGGCAATGGTACCAGAATAATAATTGTCACCTTAACGTATAAAGACTGGCGAACGGAGGTCGGAGGAGTATTGTCGAGCTTCTCAAGCAGTTAATGGACGTGCACTCCACGCTCATTCCATCTTCATTTCAATGGTAAGCCTTACCTTTTTTTCTTTTTTCATCACCTGCTTTAACATTCTGGCAACCCATGTTAATTTCTCTGACAAGAAAATCCGCTGTGCTTCAGTCATGCTGGAAAACGATGAAATTGCGATGCTGTCATGAATTGTCGTATTTCGAGCATTACGTCGGATGTAGAAACAAATGGCGCGTCAAATTTTACGTCGAATGTCGAAAAGATCGGGTGTCGAAGCAATCGTAGTTTGAGGTACCACTGGACAATTTTTTTTTCACTTCAGTGCATTTATCAAGTACAGTTGAACTACCAACTACCATTTAAAAAAAAAAAAATTCACTTCAGTGCATTTATCAAGTACAGTTCAGTTGTGTTCAACTTAAAGTGCTTGTGACACGAAAAAGCATGTTTATTTCATAATACACGCGGTATTTTATGCTCCTGGATGATATGGACCGCTTGGATGTGTGTGGAAGCGATCGCTATATTTATTTAGTTTTTTGAATCCCGCGCCAGGAAAATGAGTGACTTCCGGCTTCGGTCTCGCATTGAGGAGGAGGGCGCTGTGACGTGTACGGTAGAAGACGTCCTCTTCACGCTACAGTGTACTGTTGTGTATGAGGACGAAGGATTCAGCTGATTTTGCGGATTAATACTTTTATTTTTTGCATCACGCCAGCCAAACGGCTGCAGAAAAATCATTCTGTATGCGGGAGAGGTGTATGCGCCTTTTTGGAGTTTCAAAAGGTTCCCATTCACCGTGGATATTTACTGTGGGACCATTGGACTTACAAGGAAGTGAGTAAACATCTTGTTTTGTATTATGTCAAATACGAATACAGTGATTACAAAGTAAACACTATAAAATTCCTTTAAATAAAGGACTACTTACGTTTGATCATTGATAGGCATGTAAAAAGCTATCCTCACGCTCATTAGCAGTTAGCACGTTAGCTACACAACAATTCCAGCCACCCTCCTCCAGGGAACGAACTGTAAATTGCTCTCCGCCGGGCGGTTTGCCGATCCGCAAAGAAACTCGACAACCGGGTCGTCATGTCAAATAATCCAGGCTAGTTATGTGTGATTTTCCACTTCGAAGACTTTGAAACATCCCTCGGTTCGGGTTAGCATGTCGGCTAGCTGTCACTCCTTCTGGTCTGTTTACATTCTCCGAAGCCGGGGAAGGGAAATGACATATGTCCGATTTAGGTGTCATAAAATATCGTTCGGCAGGTGTGACAGTAAAGGTAAAGTCGACTGTTTTGACCATTATGGAGTAATTTTGCCATGTCGTCTTGAATAAATGGATTTTTATTATTTTATATTCCATTTAGCACAAGTTATTTGTCATGACCATGCCATTTATTTAGCAATTGGGGAAAGTACTTGGTTAAAAAGAATATCCTGTAAAAATATTGAAGTAAAGAGACAGAAACAATGACATTTTGCCGCTCTCTTCGTCGCGTTTTTCTCATTGTGAATAGTTCCCCCTCGACGGGCTGACTGGTCCTTCTCAAGCCATTTATATAGCTATTGGGGAAAAATACTTGGATAAAAAGAATATCCTGTAAAAATATTGAAGTAAAGAGACAGAAACAATGACATTTTGCCGCTCTCTTCGTCACGTTTTCCTCATTGTGAATAGTTCCCCCTCGACGGGCTGACTGGTCCTTCTCAAGCCATTTATATAGCTATTGGGGAAAATACTTGGATAAAAAGAATATCCTGTAAAAATATTGGGAGTAGAGAGACTGAAACAATGACATTTTGCAGCTCTCTTCGTCTCGTTTTCCTCGTTCTGAACAATTCCCCCTCAATGGGCTGAATAGTAAAACCGATGAGCCTAGTCTACCGCTGACGTCATCCACCTGTTGGGGACGCTAAAGCCCTATAATTGTAGGCGTGGCTAACCGGCAGATTAAAAGACTAATTTCTCGTCATCTGCGCTTTGCTAAATTGTTGTACATGGTCGAATCGTCTCAAAATATGATTCTAATTCACATAATAATGCCATTTAAGACTTTTTTTCTGGTGTCGTATGCTCTTTAAACTACAAAAGATTCACATTTAATGTTTTAGATTTTAGTTTCTTTTAAAATATTTAGGAACAACGTCTAAGTGTACAGTGATCCCTCATTTTTCGCGGTTAATGGGGACCAGAACCAGCCGCGATAAGTGAAAAACCGCAAAGTAGCGCACCCCCTCCAATTTTTTTTCTTTCTTTGTGTGTTCAATGTATTTAGTCTAATTTAGCATCGGAAAGAGATACATATAAGACATGCATTCCACTTTCCCCTCAAACAAAGTCTAATTAAAACAAAATTACGTATATGACGGAAAACACTCAGGTGACTTGAAGTTCGACTCTCAGACCCCCAATCTGGCCAAATTTCAAAATGGTCCTACATGCATGTGTGATACATCATTGGAAAGCTTAAAATCTCAATTTTGGGGGAAAGAAACATTTTGAACAGGAGGGCATTTAAAAAGATTTTTTTTTTTTTTTTTTTTTTTAAACCCCTAAACCCTAACTCGAGGTGAGAGCATGAGAGAGCATAATTAAAGAGACAATGATTTTAATGAGATATTATCGCATACTTACCTTGTTTCGATCCAAAAACGCCGTGCAGCATGTCTCACCGAGTGTCAAGACACAGCTGTGAATGGCCACAGCCGGACTTTTTGGGAATTTTACGGGTGAAACATGGTAAAATAACAAGTGTCACAATGCAGAAATCGCACACATCAAGGAGTGGTCGAGATTTTCTTTTTCAAATATTTACCCTTTTAAACGTTAAACTGCGACAGTAACAAAAAGAAAATACAATTAAGTGATAGTTATGAGGTAGATATCAGTGACTTTTTTACCGACGCCAATTTTTTCATTGTGACGTAATTTTTTAAAAAGTTTAAAATATGTGAGTAAATATTTTTATTAAGTCTTTTTTTTTAAAAACTAAATATTAAACTTCAATTAATGATTCTAAGCTAAAAATGATAAACATTTCGAATAATATACAGTGGGGCAAATAAGTATTTAGTCAATCACCAATTGTGCAAGTTCTCCTACTTGAAAAGATTAGAGAGGCCTGTAATTGTCAACATGGGTAAGCCTCAACCATGAGAGACAGAATGTGAAAAAAAAAATCACATTGTTTGATTTTTCAAGAATTTATTTCCAAATTAGAGTGGAAAATAAGTATTTGGTCACCTACAAACAAGCAAGATTTCTGGCTGTCAAAGAGGTCTAACTTCTTCTAACGAGGTCTAACGAGGCTCCACTCGTTACATGTATTAATGGCACCTGTTTTAACTTGTTATCGGTAATAAAGACACCTGTCCACAAACTCAGTCAGTCACACTCCAAACTCCAACTTTGGCCAAGACCAAAGAGCTGTCGAAGGACACTAGAGACAAAATTGTAGACCTGCACCAGGCTGGGAGGACTGAATCTGCAATAGATAAAACGCTTGGTGTAAAGAAATCAACTGTGGGAGCAATTATTAGAAAATGGAAGACATACAAGATCACTGATAATCTCCCTCGATCTGGGGCTCCATGCAAGATCTCACCCCGTGGCGTCAAAATGATAACAAGAACGGTGAGCAAAAATCCCAGAACCACACGGGGGGACCTAGTGAATGACCTACAGAGAGCTGGGACCACAGTAACAAAGGCTACTATCAGTAACACAATGCACCGCCAGGGACTCAAATCCTGCACTGCCAGGCGTGTCGCCATGCTGAAGCCAGTACACGTCCAGGCCCGTCAGCGGTTCGCTAGAGAGCATTTGGATGATCCAGAAGAGGACTGGGAGAATGTGTTATTGTCAGGTGAAACCAAAATAGAACTTTTTGGTAGAAACACAGTTTCTCGTGTTTGGAGGAGTAAGAATACTGAATTGCATCCGAAGAACACCATACCCAGTGTGAAGCATGGGGGTGGAAACATCATGCTTTGGGGCGGTTTTTCTGCAAAGGGACCAGGACGACTGATCTGTGTAAAGGAAAGAATGAATGGGGCCATGTATCGAGAGATTTTTAGTGAAAATCTCCTTCCATCAGCCAGGGCATTGAAGATGAGACGTGGCTGGGTCTTTCAGCATGACAATGATCCCAAACACACAGCCAGGGCAACAAAGGAGTGGCTTCGTAAGAAGCATTTCAAGGTCCTGGAGTGGCCTAGCCAGTCTCTAGGTCTCAACCCCGTAGAAAATCTGCGGAGGGAGTTTAAAGTCCGTGTTGCCCAACGACAGCCCCAAAACATCACTGCTCTAAAGGAGATCTGCGTGGAGGAATGGGCCAAAATACCAGCAGCAGTGTGTGAAAAGCTTGTGAAGAGTTACAGAAAACGTTTGGCCTCTGTTATTGCCAACAAAGGGTACATAACAAAGTATTGAGATGAACTTTTGGTATTGACCAAATACTTATTTTCCACCATGATGATTTGGAAATAAATTCTTTAAAAATCAAACAATGTGATTTTCTGTTTTTTTTTTTTTTCCACATTCTGTCTCTCATGGTTGAGGTTTACCCATGTTGACAATTACAGGCCTCTCTAATATTTTCAAGTGGGAGAACTTGCACAGTTAGTGGTTGACTAAATACTTATTTGCCCCACTGTATATAATTATTTACCTTCTTTTTATGTCTGGGTTGAAACAAAAGCGGTTTCGCAATGTCTGTAAACGGTTGACTCCAGGATAAAATGGACAAATTAAAAATAGGTCGGGGGTTTAATGCACCATGAAACTGTTACGGCAGCATATAGACATATTGTTCTATCAAACACAACCGTTCTTTTGGCTTAAAATACAGCAGTTTATTTTAAAGAGGGGTGCAAGACCAGAAACTGCTTTTTCAGCCTTGTATGTGTTTTTCGCCATATATTTATCAGTGTTTCCCACAGGATTTTAGGAGACTGTGGTGGGAGGGTCTCTGACCATAGGATTTTTTGAAACTGTGGTGGTGGGCTGCATCGGAGTCGGACAGCCACACCATGTCATGCCACGGCGAATTTTTTTTTTTTTTCATTATTTTTTTCCCCCAAGAAGAACCATAACAATGATATATTTGAAATATTTCATTTGCTAGGCTAATGTTATAGCTCTCAGCTACGGTACATGTATGTAAAATGCGTTGCTGAGTACAGCTACGTTACCCTATGTAATAATGCGACTTTTTTTCTCGTAGCAATAGTACGACTTACATCTCGTAGTGACTCAGGGTTGGCAAGAGCCATATTTGACCCCCCCCCCCCCCCCAAAAAAAAAAAACCTGATACAGTATGTCTGGAGCAGCAAAAAATTAAAAGCCTTGTACAAGCCTTATAATTATCAATACTAGCTATATTAGCCTACTATAAAAATGACTAAGTTGGCTAGAAATACATAATTAGCCTTCATGATTAAATGTTTATTTTCCCTGCAGTGGATCCTATAGCGCACCACGTGACTACTCTGTTGTACGATGACACCACAAGTTTAACTTCATTACAATATTAATGAATTGAAAGAATGTTTGTATCATGTTTGTCCTCCTAGAAATCCTATTAAAACAAAAAAATATATTTCCCTCCCCCATCTTTTTCCATTTAAAAAAAAAAAAAAAAAAAAAAGCTCCGAAGCAGCACTAAAGAGCCGCATGCGGCCCAAGAGCCGCGGGTTTCAGACCGCCGTCGTAGCCCTCCTTTTTTCTTTTTATTTGACCCTCATAAGTACTACATTACCACAACAATAACAGTCCTTCTGTCAACTGACCCATTTACAGGACAGGGGGAATTCTAATGGCCGTGTAAAGAGTTTTTCTTGATTCGGTGAGAAGGTGAATAGTTTTTTCCCCGTTGTTCGTGAACTAAATTTCCACACAAACGCACATCGAGGTACCATTAACTTAGCAAGGAGAGGTAAGAGAGTCATTTTTCGAGTGTCCCAGAGCTCGCGAAATTGTGTGTGGGGGGCGCATTTATCCAACTTTCGTCAGCCATAATTGTCTGAAGTTGGCGCGTCGGTGTTGTGCCGAAAAATAGCCACTCCACGCGAAATGTCCCCCCGACGGGAGCGCCCACACGTCACTCGTGCAAACAGCCTTTTCTTACCAATCGATGGACACGGAAACGACGTTCTTGTACTGTGAATATGTATCATTTTACTCTGCTTGAACTAATAAATACTTTACTGTGACCAACGCTCTGAAAATAGAGCAAGGCTTTATTTTGGGCCCCGCCTCTCCGCGCAAGTTCAATCAAAGTTTGCTTTCCGTCCAAGACGGCCGTCCACCGCTCACTTTCGCCGAAAAGTCCGATCGAAACTATTGTAATGCCCCGGATATGGGGAAGAAGGAGAGAAGTCTGTATTTGCTTACCCACTCGATTGTGGTAACAATAATAAAGAAAAACAATAACAAAATAACAGCGGGCTGCTACGACATGCGACCGCTATCTCTCCTATCTCGCTCGTTCTCCCATTCTTCCTACTCGTTCCCCTTGCGTCTCTTAAATAAATAAATAAATAAAAAACTAATCTAAAATGCTGCTCTCGCTGGCGCGGGTAGTAGAGTGGAGTGGGCTACAGCTGTGTAATCGGCTGACTGACGCATCTGATTAGTATCTTTTTTTTTTCCGGGGGGGTGGGGGGGGGCGCGCAAACGAGACTGTGGCGGGCCCAAACGAGACTGTGGCGGGCCGCCACAGTCTCGTCCATTAGTGGGAAACACTGCTAAAATTTTCATAAATGGTTTTAAAGCACTTAAAATGTAATAATTAGAATACATTTTAAACAAGTTACTGTCCCGCCGAATTATTTTTAAGCAAGCATAAAGTAGTAGAAAAAATTATTGGATTTATTAAATGCTTCATTGAGTGCATCTACTCAAATCCCGTCTAGCTGCTCACTTAAACACAAGGAGTTGCCACAGCAACTGTTTAACAAGTTAAACGATTATTGACGCACATGGTCCTTTTGAAGTCCGTGACTCTGGCAAGATTAATCACAAACATCTGTCAACATTGTTAACTTCGATAAGCAACTCCAGTGCAGTGCCTGACGAACAAAGAGCAGGAAGAGGGAGGGAGAGAGGGAGCGAGCGATAGTGAGTGAGACTACGCGATCGGCTCGGGACAGCTCATCTGTATTTTATTTTTCTTTAATTAAAAAACAATCCATGATGAACAGAGGGCATGAAGTTTGAAGCGTGAAGTAGCGAGGGATCACTGTAATACAATTTAACTAATAGTAATAATAATAATAATGCATTTTATTTGTAACGCACTTTACATTTGAAAAACAAATCTCAAAGTGCACATTGGCAAAAAAATAAGCAATTATGTGCTGCCAGCTCTCCCAGTCAAAATGGATTGGACATCTACCACCGGAAATGGCAGCCAATCAGTCAATGTTGGCTCTGATGGTGGTAATCGGAGACCTTAGTATTCATTGAGGTGGTACTTTTTGTATAATGTTTGAGAACCACTGTTATTTCACTAAAGTATATGTTCAGAATCACTGCACTTGAGGCTGTGATCCTTTTAACAAAAAACATGAAAGCTATTCAATTAGACACTAATGTGTTATTGGAGGTGATGCGTTTTCTAACAGAAACATTTTCGATATTTTGGGTGTAATCAAGTATTTGGATAGGAAAAATAAAGCAAATGGCTCGTGCATCCAATCGAGTTTTGGCTATAATCGCCATACAAAAACAAGCCGAAGAATAATAAGCAAATAGATATTTTGGAGACACATTATCATTAGTGCCAGTGATTGTTCTCCTGCATTCAAACAATGATTATTTTCAAGATGATATTACGAAAGCACTTGTCTTTAGTCTTTTCCCAGTTGCGTCTGTAACATTCACATGAGACAAATAAAAGCCGTTTCTCGCACTTATCTGTCGTCGCCGCGTCCACTTGGTCGTAAGCAACCAAGACGAGAAGGAAACTATGAATGTTTGACCCGAGCTAATTAGAAAGTTTGCAGGCTCGGCAGCAGGAATGAGCGGCGGGATAATGAATCATAAAATGGTTCATTACTGCGCTCAGGGAACACTCTCCATCTCAATAAATGGACACGGGGCCTGGCAGACAAATCAAACCAGGACACGTACGGCGCCTCATTTAGCTTCTGGAAGGATCACAATGAAAGAAAAAGGGGGGGGGGGGTGAAGAAAATTCCCTTGCTCTAAATGGTTTCTATTATTGAAGTGTCTCATCTGTTTCACTCTCTTTCACTTCAATTCTTTCTATCTTTTCCTCAATCGCTAACTCCCTCCCTTGCTTTCTGAGGCCACCGTCACACTCACCCATTTGCTTGTGACCGGTAAATCATATTGTTGTGAGCATGAAAGCAATATGCGCATAGTGGACCGTCACTATTGAATGTTTTTTTTTTTTTTTTTCAGATATCATCGTCCAATCAATTATTCTTTCAATTAATAAAAGATGGATCAAAAATATGGCGGCATTTGGGAATGAAGCACTTAACTCACTGGCTACCATTGATGGTCATTGACGAATCAGATTGCTCCAAATTACTACATAAAGATTATTGGGATTGTATTCTATTCTATTCTAACCTACTGGTGACGCAGCACCAGGAGCAACGTGGGGTTCATGCTCCAAATTACTACATAAAGATTATTGGTATTGTATTCTATTCTATTCTAACCTACTGGTGACGCAGCACCAGGAGCAACGTGGGGTTCAGTGTCTTGCTCAAAGACACTTAGATGAGTTCATCAGGGCGGAGAATTGAACCCACAACCTCTGGGTTGGGAGACAACTACTCTACTCTAAAAAATTAACCAAATAAGTCATTGGCTGCCATTTTTGGTGATAAATATCCAATCCATTCTGACCACTACTGTATCATACCGAGTTTAATAAAAAAAAATTAATAAATATGTAAATCGGTACAAAATATCACTTTTTCATGACAAATAGATATTTTTTGCTTAAGGTTACATACACAAATTTTAACCAACAATGTTGCATTTCATAAGAATCTGCAAAATTTAACAAAAAAAATATTTTGAGTTTCATTTCAGTAAAAAAAAAAAAAAAAAATAATAATAATTTTAGATACTTTTAATTTGACAAGCACGAGTATGCTACAGCACAGTAGAGGCTGTGACGCGCATACCATCTTCTGGCTAACTCGGAACCAACAAATGCAATAAGCCCACAATTAAGTCATTAGCCCTGGTACAGAAATCAAGCCCTGGTGTTTGATAGATAATAGACTTAGCCATCAGTTGACAAGACACCTCCTACAAACATTGCGCCACACCGTTGGGGGCCGACCCAGGCAGAGCTGAGTTGGCTTTCTCTGTGATAAACTCAAACACACACTGCAGATTTAGGTGTAAAGTAAACACCACAAACTTTCGTTAAAGAAAGGAATATTAATTTAAGTTTGATCATGGACGGACATGTAGAAAAGTTTTCCTCAGACAACAACTGCAGGCTGCTTTATCACTGTTAATGGCTTCGCCGTGTCGTTAAGCAACAATTTACGCAATTTTCGTGTTGCACATGTATGTTTATGATGTAACTTCTTTATTTAGCACCTTTGGATAACATTCAGAGTCCAACTGAATTTAAAACAGGGCTTACTCACCGCCAAAAAAGCTTTGGGAGCAAAATATTGTAAGGGTGCAAAATTTGACAGAACACCAGCAAGACGTGCTGAGGCAATAGTAACATCGGAATTCAACATAAATAAATTGTGATTGTATATAGAAAAATGAATATTTTGCTTTTGTTGAGTAAAATTAAGAAGATTCTGCAAGCTTTCCTCAAGTATTAAGTTTCTGATGTGAAAATGCGTGATTTATTAGCTGTTGAAAACTAACAAAAAAAGAAATTAAATTGCTATTTTGGACAAAAACTCATATGATATGTTAAATATTGCTATTGATCCTGGAAGGTGATTATCTTTGCATTTGATGATTTTTGTGCATCTAGCGTAAAATTTGAGAATTTTATAGCCATTTTAAGTTGTATTATTCTTGTACGAAAAAATAATTAAACAGGGTTTTATTAGGGAACGACTTTACTTTTATTTTTTTTAATTTCGCTGCTAATGGAGACTAATATATGCTAAAGGGATGTGCCTGTTTTGGTTTTAGATCGCTAGCGACTTTGTTTTTGAAAATATATAAATTTTAAGTTTTTGAAAATAGGCCCTCTACGGATCAGCCCCGAGCCCAGTCAACTGATAATGAAGTCTATGGATAGATAGTTGCCAAAGCTACATAGCTACCACATTTTAGAACAATCGTTTCACACATTCAAACATACACCCACATTCACTAATTTTAGTCACCAATTAAACTAAAATGTGTTTTTAATTTGAAGCAGATATGCTAACAACAGCCACAAATACGTAATCAAACATTCACATACTAGAAATTGTTGTTCAAATTAGGAAAGGTGGTGGGTTGGTCTACACTGCAGACGCAGGGCACAGTACAATAAACAACCATTCACAACAAAAATGTGCAAATTTGGCAGAGAAATCTCATTACATCAGGTTGCCATTTGTTGCATTCCTGTTGGATAGGGCAAGTTTAATACAGACCCTAAATTCCATCTGGTTTAAATCTGTCCAATTATTTATTTTGCAGGTAACACATTAAAGCCTATTGTTGCTTCATTGAAATCTGGGACTTTTTGGAAAGCCTCATTGGTTTTCCCCATGACCTAACTCGAGCACACCTCTCCATAATGGACTTGGCCCATACCCTATTCTTCAATTAACAATCTCAGCACAGCAGAAGGCCCCGACGGGAGCAAAGCAAACTACATTAATCATAAACATTTTTTTTACCCCCTCCCTTGGAGCAGAAGCTAAACACCAATTCCACTCGCTGCAGCGCGTTAGTCCTGAAGTCACCAGCAGGCTCAATCAAAAGGCCTTTATTCTCTGACTCATATCTTCAGTCGGCGGAAGCGGAGCTGCCACAAAATGGCTCCGGGAACAATGTGTAGGCCTGATTGCTCTATTGTGTGTTAGCTGCGGCCTTTGACATCCCCCCCTCCAATCACCCACAGCCCCCCACCTGCACGGGGACTGTCTCATTCTGACAAGATGTGTCTGGAGACACAGCTGGGGGGCATTGTTACAGACAGGTGCTGTACGTTCCTGTTCCACAAAGATGGCAACGACCCGGACAAAAGCAAAACGACAGGTGGAAAATGACTGTCAGGCTGCATGTTCTCTGTCTTTTTTTTTCGTGATAAAAAGGTTATAACAGACAGGTAGAAATGTTGCCTTTTGTCCATTTGGCAGCTGCACTGGAAGGCAGCGGCATCAATATGACAGTTCTTATGCAGAGCATGTCTCAGTAGGCATATGACATATACAATGATAGTACACAGAAAAGGGTTGTAGGCTAAAGCTATGCTAACATAGTCAATTATCAATGAAGAGTGACGAGCCATATTGAAATGTAAACAAATGCACTGTCGTATCTGGCTGGTGCTTATGATGGCATGAATTCAACAACGTAAGCATTTCCCTTAGTAACAGATGAGCGCTGCAGTATTGATTGGAATAGAGATTGAATGTAAATGTGCCCTAGCCTGGATCACTGGTGTAAAACTGTCGGCCTGTGGGCTGGAACTGGCCCAGAATCTTATTTTTAAACCCTTGTTTTTTTTTTTTTTTTTTTTTTTTTTGGGGGGGGGGGGGGGGGGGGGTATTTTAAAATTTTGACTAAGCACAGTAAAACCGGAAGTATTTGGTCCTCTTTCAGCGAGTTGTTCCGCGACCCTCGTGAGGAAAAGCGGCATGGAAAATGGATGAATGAATCAATGAATGAATGACTGAGTTGTTGAAGCATGTGATTTGTTGGGAGGGAGAAAAAAAAAGGATCCCTTCTACAGTGGGGAGAACAAGTATTAGATACAATGCCGATTTTGCTGGTTTTCCCACTTGCGAGCCATGTCTGTAATTTTAAATTCTCTTCAACTGTGCGGGACGGAATCTAATACAAAAAAACAGAAAATCACGTTGTATGATTTTTAAATAATAAACTTGCATTTAATTGCATGAAATAAGTTTTTGATACATCACAAAAATCAAACTTAATATTTGGTACAGAAACCTTTGTTTGCTATTACAGATACCAAAAGTTTTCCTGTAGTCCTTGACAAGGTTTGCACACACTGCAGCAGGGATTTTGGCCCACTCCTCCATGCAGATCTTCTCCAGAGCCTTCAGGTTTCGGGGCTGCTGCCGGGCAACACAGACTTTCAGCTCCCTCCATAGATTTTCTATCGGGTTCAGATCTGGTGACTGGCTAGGCCACTCCAGGACCTTAAGATGCTTCTTACAGAGCCTCTCTTTAGTCGCCTTGGCTGTGTGCTTTGGGTTGTTGTCATGCTGGAAGACCCAGCCACGACCCATCTTCAGGGCTCTCACTGAAGGAAGGAGGTTGTCAGCCAAGATCTGGCGATACATAGCCCCATCCATCCTCCCCTCAATACAGTGCAGTCGTCCTGTACCCTTGGCAGAGAAGCAGCCCCAAAAAATGATGTTTCCTCCTCCATGTTTCACGGTTGGGATGGTGTTCTTGGGGTTGTACTCATCCTTCTTTTTCCTCCAAACACGATGAGCCGAGTTTAGACCAATAAGTTCAATTTTGGTCTCATCCGACCACATGACCTTCTCCCATTGCTCCTCTGGATCATCCAGATGGTCAGTGGCAAACTTCAGACGTGTCTGGACATGCACTGGCTTCAGCAGCGGGACCTTGTGTGTGCTGTAGGATTTTAATCCATGACGGCGTAATGTGTTTCCGATGGTTTTCTTCGAGACTGTGGTTCCAGCTCTCCTCAGGTCATTGACCAGGTCCTGCCGTGTAGTTCTGGGCTGATCCCTCACCTTCCTCATGATCAGTGATGCCCCACGAGGTGAGATCTTGCATGGAGCCCCAGAACGAGGCAGATTGACCGTCAACTTGAACTTCTTCCATTTTCTAATAATCGCTCCAACAGTTTTTACCTTCTCACCAAGCTGCTTCCTTATTTTCCTGTAGCCCATCCCAGCCTTGTGCAGGTCTATTATTTTTTATCCCTGATGTCCTTACACAGCTCTTTGGTCTTGGCCATTTTGGAGAGGTTGGAGTTTGTTCGAGCATGTGAACAGGTGTCTTTTATACAGGTAACAAGTTCAAACAGGTGCAGTTACTTCCGGTAATGAGTGGAGAACAGGAGGGGTTCTTAAAAAAGAACTAAGAGCCGAAATCTTTACTAGTTGGTAATGTATCAAATACTTATTTCATGCAGTTAAATACAAATTTATTATTTAAAAATTATACAATGTTATTTTCTGGATTTTTGTATTAAGATTCCGTCCCTCACAGTTGAAGAGAACTTATGTTACAAATTACAGACCTCTACATGGCTTGCAAGTGGGAAAACCAGCAAAATCGGCAGTGTATGAAATACTTGTTCTCCCCACTGTATGTCTGCAGTAAGCCATTTAGGCACTCCTTCAGTATAAAACACCAGGATGCATTGTATCATAATCAGAGGTGGGTAGGAATCAGTGTTGTTAATAACGGCGTTAGAATATAACGGCGTTACTAAAGGCATTATTTTCTTCAGTAGTGAGTAAAATTAATTACTTTTCTCATCTTGGCAACGCCATTACTGTTACTGAGGCGGGAAGGGCGTGAGTTACTATGTTGGTTGACTGACACGAGAAAAGTCTGAGAAAGACGGACACATGGAGATGAGAGAGTAGAGCAGGAGTGGGGAGGAGTCAAGGGAGGGTGACGCCGTTGCAAACGCGATGCTACTATGCTAGGTGGCTCCAATAATACCTGACTGTAGCCGATAGCCTACAAACTACGCCCACATGATGCTTCGGTAGATATCACATATATGCAGAACTAGATGCAAATGACAGACACGGCTGCATTAACAACATGTATAATAAAGAACTAGATGTGTTAGTAAACAGCCGCCATCTTAAAATAGTAGACTCCTCAGGAAGGCTCTGTTGTCGAGAACCTTCCTAGCGAACCTAAGTAACTTTTTATCTAAAATGCTCCTAAATCGGCAAAATTTTGACTTAAATCTATCTTTAAATGATGAAACAGTTTGAAAACTTACACATGTCAAAAGTAGACAGAAGGGAACTAATGCAATAACGGGAGCAATTTTAACAACTTTAAAGGTTCATTCACAACATTAAATGACTTCCACACATAGCAAAGGTTACTATCTAGCTATCGCAATATCCGCAATACCTCTGTGTCTAGTTAAGCTTAGGGCAAAGAATTGGGCTAGGGCCACTTGTCCAAAAAAACCCTTTAAACTTCACATTGTGTGATCTGTTTTTTTTTTTTTTTTTTTTTTTTTAATTATTATTTTTTTTTATTTTGAGAAAAAAAAACATGAAAATTATCGGCAGTTACTTTGCCAAGTAACTAATTACTCTTATGTTCAGGTAACTGAGTTACTAACGCAATTACTTTTTGGGAGAAGTAATTTGTAATCGTAATTAATTACTTTTTTAAAGTAAGATTAACAACACTGGTAGGAATGCATTACATTTACTTGAATGACTTTTCGAGAAAAATGTACTTCTAAGAATAGTTTTACTACACCATACTTTTTACTGTTACTTGAGTAGATTTGTGAAGAAAACACGCTACTCTTACTCTGCTACTTTGGGCTACACAAGAGTTGTTACATTTTTCCTTTTAATCCTACATATTAGATTTTTTTTTTTTTTTTTTTTTTTTTTTACCAGCGACCCCGTTGCCAAGAGTAGCGGTACTAATTTCACCAATGAGACGTTGCAACAATAATCACATGACTCCATTGCACCAATCAGACGCAAGCTTGCCGTCCTATGATCACGCCAGCCTGTTCAGTGGCGTCTTTAAAGCGCAGTAAAAAATGAAGTATTTGACATAGAGTGCTGCCCTCAACATGACTCGAAAGCGCAGATTTAAACCTCTCTCTCAGTTTTTATTCAGAACCGATTAATCAGGGAAAAACGGAGATGTGATCCTTTTCAATTTCATAATAGCAAATGAAGGAACTACAGTATTCACTAATCAAACTACGAACTATTTTCTCCACTAGAGGGCAGGGCACTCATGCTTTTTGGATGAAAAATGCTTCATTTCTGCCTTTTTTTTCTCCTCTCGCCGGAAAATTTAATGATTTTTTTTTTCTTTCTATCTATTTCTTTGGCTTAATGTTGCTATGTAATGGGTTATTATACAGTATCATTATAACAAGTTCATATAGATAAGCTTGTGCTCAGAGAAAAAAAAATATCATTGTTTAAAAAACACAACAAAAATAAGCAGGTATTCACAATGTTACTCATTACTTCAGTATTCTTTTCACTGGATACTTTTTTACTTGTACTTGAGTACATTTTTTGGATGGCTACTTTTACACTTACTTGACTAATATTATTTTGAAGTAACGCTACTCTTCCTGTAGTAAAATTTTTGGCTTCTCTTCCCACCTCTGATCATGATATTTATTAGGTGTTTTCAGGTGCAAATGTGCACGTAAAATTGCACATTTATTGCAACATGCCTGGCAGTGGGATTGCATTGGTACATGCTGCTGTCTATATCATAGACAAATTGCCATGAACGTGGCCCACGAACCAAAGTGAGTTTGACATTGACCCTTAAACACTGACCTTCATTATATAGTTACTTGTACGTGGTACTAATAGCTTGTTGTTGGTAACTTTAAGCTAATTTTGATTTAATTGTGAGAATTTGAGTTTTGGGCACAAACAATGGTGGAAGTAAACTTCTCAACAAGTAGCAATTGGACAGATTGTAAACAATTCCCATTAATTTCAAAGTAGAAATATGATTGGCGATATACTAGTAAATAGCTGGAGTTTGAGGCATACGTCACCTAATGAATAAAACCAATAAATCACGGCAACAGTTAAGTTTGTAATCGGCAGTCTGTAGCTAGTAGCTCTAGAAACTTGGCACTATCTAGTAACATCAAACTGAAAGGTTCTATGTAGTAATCTGAAATTTGTAGCTGGTAGCACATAAGCAGGAGTTTGTTGGCCAACGGTGTTTATCTGGCAGCAAGAAGCATTTTGCTCATGGCTAATATTTGTAGTTTATATTGTAGCAGGTGCTGTAGCTTGAAGGTGCTTGTAGTTAAAAAACCAAGTAGTTCACAATGATAATTTGTTGTTGTGGTTTTGTTTGTTCCTTTCTAATAGGTAATTGGGCACTTAGACTTAACCATGTACATTTGGCCTAATAAAAAAACAGTATGGCAGAAGTCACACAGCGCGTTTATCATTTTTAACCCTGCGGGTTAATTCACAGGCAATGAAGTCAACATTATGATTAGCATCTCTCTTCGACATGACACAGCACAGCAATTTAATGTTAATGAATGGAGTTAAAAGTCAGGTCGTCTCCATTAAAGCGTCGAGCAGAGTGTTAATAACGAGCACTAGGATGCTTACAGCCTTTGTAGATGTCGGTCGGAATCTGCACCGCGCTGGATGAGTAGTTGACCTTGTTTTTGAAATTAGGATCGTCCACAAACTCCAGCTCCAGAGAAGACGAGCTCTCCAGCGGATTTTCTTCTTCTCCGTCCTCCGTCTGCACAGACACACAGCACAAAATAAGCACGCAAATTCAACCGAGCAGATAAACCAAATAGGGGAATACGTGCAAATACGGTAACACGTTCTGTCATGGCCCATGTGGCTTTGCGGTGCCCATCTGTGCCTCTGGTTCTGCAAACACTGGCTTTTGTTTGGAGTCTTTACTATAACAAATACCGTCACCAAAAAATAGCAAACCGTCTGTTTGTCATCTCGAATACAAAGGAATCCACTGAAAAATGCTTGAGCTAAGTTTGTGCTGAGAATATGAAAATAACAGATCCACACCACTTTTACAGTATAGACCCTATGGAAGGCTACCAAAGTATGCCCAGCTGTCCATTGATTGTTCATTTTCTTTCACTATACAGTCCACCACTAAACATGCTTATTAGGAATCACTGTTTGAATCCAAATCAAATACTGAGGTCTCAACATGAAAACTCATAAATGTTCATAATCCTGAAGCTATAGTAATCTAGTGGTGCTGAACACTCCGCAAAAACTCAGTAGTGTCCTTTGGAAAATAAAGCAAATAGCTCGTGACGTGTTTGAAGCAGTTGACACAAAATTGGGCCTATGTGTCAGAATTGAACTGGAAGTTGAGCATTTTGTCTGGATTTCCTGACACATATTTTGCCCCCCCCCCCTCCCCCCAAAAGGGTGCTTGTTGTTCTGTCTTTTTAACAGACTGTGCTGCAACTCCGTTGAAGTATAAACACAAAACTGAAGTATAAACACAAAACATTATAATATTCTAAATTAGCGGTCTTATAAAAAATTTTTTTTTTAAAAGTCATTTTAAAAGCTCACATGCATGCCAAACTCAACAGAATAGAACTTAAAAAGTGCAATTCTTTTAAAAGCGAAGCGATTTGCAATCCAACTGAACTGTTCAGCAGAAATATGCCTCAAAAGTCAAGCAAAATTCAAGCGGTCAAACTGTTGTAATGCATAGTAAGGAAAAGAGCATACGAAGGTCACTCAATAAATAAGGTGATTTTTTCAGGATAAGGACTTCTAATACAGATAGAAGCTTAGTACACTTGCAGTGGTACCTCCACATACAAAGTTAATTCGTTCCGGGACCTTGTTTGTAAGTCGAAATGGTCGTATGTCAAGCAGGATTTTCCTATAAGAATACATTATAATTCCATTAATTCGTTCCACAGCCTGAAAAGCTACACTAAATCCTTAATAAATGCTGCTGATACGATTGCAAAAAGCAATTACACAGAGCAAAACAAATAAATTATTAATAAAAATCAGAATAATAATATAATACTGGGCCCCTGCTAAAAGCTTTGAATAGCTTCTTTGGAGTGTCCTATTCGCCCATCTTAACATGTGAACTGCTAGCGTATGATTATGTACTGTATTTGATGATGTGCGAATAAACTGAAAAAAAAAAAATAAAAAAAAAAATAATAATAATACTACCTGTAATAATGTAACGAATTGGCTTCTAATGTGGCGGATGTGTTTTTCGTGGTGTACCCGAATGCACCGCGTGGCTGACTTAACAGAGTCGGAGAGACTTTTTATTTTCACTTTGTTCAGCTGCGGCGGACAGTAGGTACAGTGTATCACAAAAGTGAGTACACACCTCGCATTTCTTCAGATATTTAAGTATATCTTTTCATGGGACAACACTGAAAAAATGACACTTTAACACAATGAAAAGTAGTCTGTGTGCAGCTTATATAATAGAGTTAATTTATTTTCCCCTCAAAACAACTCAAAATATAGCCATTAACACCTAAACCCCTGGCAAAAATAATGAGTACACCCCTTTAAAAAAACGTACATCCCTATATGTCCAAATTGAGTACTGCTTGTCATTTTCCCTTCAAAATGTCATGTGACTCGTTACAGGAGTGCTATCAGTATTGCTGCAGAGATTGAAGAGGTGGGGGGTCACCCTGTTAGTGCTCAGACCATACGCCGCACTCTACATCAAATTGGTGTGCATGGCTGTCACCCCAGGAGGAAGCCTCTTCTGAAGACGGTACACAAGAAAGCCCGCAAACAGTTTGCTGAAGACATGTCAACAAAGCACATGGATTACTGGAACCATGTCCTATTGTCTGATGAGACAGGCAGGCTTTCTTGACAGCACTCCTGCAACAAGTCACATGGCATTTTGGAGAGAAAGTGACAAGCAGTACTCAATTTGGACATTTAGGGATGTACGTCTTTTCAAAGGGGTGTACTCACTTTTGTTGCCAGGGGTTTAGATATTAATGGCTATATTTTGAGTTATTTGTAGGGGAAAAGAAATTAACTGTATTATATAAGCTGCACACAGAGTACTTTTCATTGTGTCAAAGAGTCATTTTGTCAGTGTTGTCCCATGAAAAGATATACTTTAATATCTGCAGTATGCGAGGGGTGTACTCACTTTTGTGATACACTGTATGTTGTGTTGTCTTAGAAAGACTGGCGAACAGAGGTTGGAGGAGAACCGTTGAGCTCGTAGACATTCTACGGCCGTATTGTTGAGCCAGTTCACGGACGTGCGCACCACACTCATATTTTTCTATCATTTCATTCAATTTCATTTTTATTTCAATGGTAAGCCTCACCTTTTTCCTTTTTTCACCACCTGTACTAACATTCTTGGAACCCATATTGATTTCTCTCATAGGAAAATCCGCTGTGCACCTGTCTTGCAGGAAAACAAAGAAACTGAGGCGCTGTCATAAATCGTCGTATTTCGAGCATATCGTCGGCTGCAGAAACAAACGGCGAGTCAAATTTTACGTCGGATGTCGAAAAGATCGTGCGTCGAAGCGATCGTATGTCGAGGTACCACTTTATATATATTTTTAATTATTCTGTTTTACTTCTTTTACACATGGACTTAATTTCTTCTGCACATTAAATAAACACTTTTAAAAGTTTTGGTGATTAACAAAGATGTAGACCAGGGGTCGGCAACCCAAAATGTTGAAAGAGCCATTTTGGACCAAAAAACATGTCTGGAGCCGCAAAAAATTAAAAGCCTTAAACAAACCTAATAATGAAGACAACACATGCTGTATGTATCTGTAGTAGCTATATTAGCCTACTATCAAAATGACTAAGTCCACTGAAAATACATAATGAGCCTTCATGATTTAATGTTTATTTTCCCTGCAGTGCATCCAACGCACCACGTGACTACTCTGTTGTATGATGCCACCTCAAGTTTAACTTCGTTACAATATTAATGAATTGTTTCATTGCTTTTATGAAATTATAGAAATGCGATAAAGAAATCTGATTTTTTATGTCATTCTCATTTTGAAGTTTCGAAAAACAACAAAATGAAACATCTCATGTATTATTGTCTCATGTACTTTAGTGAGAATAATAATTATGATAATAAATACTGTCGTATGTTGTTTCAATGAGGTCACCCTTCTCCCGTTGAAGTCGTCCATCTCCCTTGCTTCTTCTGGGCGAATGTAACAAGTGATCTAATTATATAGCAAACAGCCAACCAGTGTATTTCCGCTAGCTCTCTGATTGGTTTGCTTCATGACACGTTAGTAGCAGGAGGTGTGCTCAAAATCCATTATTGCTCGCTCAGATTAGAGGCACCAATATAAGGCCATAGCATCCCGCCCTGCTGATAGAAACGTGTGTCCCAGGCAGGGGTCGCGTTAACCGAATATTTTCCGTCGTTGACCGGTTTTTTAAAACGGTGACGGAAAAAACTGAAGTCCATCCGTCATTTTGACAGGTTGCAATTCACACCCCAGACCACAGGGTGGCGAGTGAGCATATTAATTAGCTATTGTCTCTCTTGATGCATGACGTCATTGGCCTCACTCGGAAAAATGTCAAGGCAACTGAGTGTTTGCCTGGCACGGCCAGACTGTTCTCCCTGTATTTTTCAAACACTGAGAGAAAAGTCTGGGACACAGCCTCTCGAGTAGGTACAAAATCAATCGATAAATCAGATTTGTTTATTTGCGTGACGTGTTCTTCACGAGCAACGTCACTCTTGCGCGCCGAAAGTCGTCTCTACAACAATATGGATGGCGGGAGAGCCGAGAATATGTTCCAATCCGCGGTAAATTTAGTTTTAAATGAGCTAAAACACATCGACACGAGACATTGACAACAGTCTGTCTCGCGCTAGCCATGTTGAATAAACTCCGTTCTCCTCGTATGTTTACTTCCGTGCGCAAGTCCCTCGTCCTGCCCTCGCCGCTTTGCTAACGGCACGTCTGCCCGTCGCTGATTGGTGCATTCCGCTGTCTGTTTGCCTCTTGTTAAGCTTGTTCGGACAGAATATTAATTAAAAATGAATGAAAACTAAATACTATTGAATATGTCATTATTATCATTTTTAAAATGTAAGTGACGGGTAAAAATAGATTATGACCGGATTTTTATGACACTGTCAGTCAAAATGAAAGACAACGAAAAAGTCTAGCGCAACCTCTGGTCCCAGGCTATGACACAAATCTTCGTTGACAGAAATATTGAAATTTATTATTTATTCTACACATTTTTACAGCATTGTAAAACGTTAAGTATGTTTGTATCATTTTTGTCTTCCTACAGAAACCATATCAAAAAAATATATATATTTCACTCAACCATCTTTGTCCATTTTCAAACATTTTTGAAAATGCTCCAGAGAGCCACTAGGACATCGCTAAAGAGCCGCATGCAGCTCTCAAAACAGGGATTGCCGACCCCCGATGTAGACACATGTTCCTGGATTGAACAGTGGTGAGTAATCAAGTTTAGCTTGCTGAAGGGTGTAAACCAGTTGAAATTCATAAGAATGTCAACTGTGCATGGTGCCACGTTTTAGCTAAAAAAATTTTTTGAAAAAATGTTTGAAAGTGAGGATGAAGTCAAAAGTGTTGGTGAATGACTGGCTGAGACATCAGTCCAAAGATTTTGACCCTGAGGGAATACAGAAGCTTTTGCATTGATGGGAAAAGTGTGTGACAAACTTCTTCTTTATTTGTCCTTATACTGAAAAATTACCCTTATTTATTGAATGGCCCTCATAGTTTTATTTCATTTTAGGTTTACAGTACAGAGAATTTAACATTAAACTTGTATAGCAACAACTGTTTAACTTCAAATATGTTAAATTTAACAAACGTTTCACACTGTAGTTTGAGTGTTTGAGCCCAACAAATTCACCTACCTAGCCATTTTATTAAAGTTCTTCTCATTCATAGTTATGTGTGAGCTAGTACCTCTCCCAGCTGACTTTTGGCAGAAAAATGGACTGCTCGCCAGCCAGTCATAGTGCACATAATCTATAGACAAACATTCACACTTATTGACAATTTTGAATCTCCAATAGATACAAAAAAATAATGTTTTTGGAATATATAAGGAAGCCGAAATACTGAGAAGTCTGTAGGTGAGATTTGCGCCCTTAACCTAAAACCAGTAAGGCAGACACACAAAAGAAAATACTGTTTCATTTGAAAACTGCCAAATCCTTGTGTAGCAGCCACAGTTCGGTGCATTTAATTCATTTTCTTGTTTAAACAACAAATATCAGTCTGTCTGTGCAGTAGTTGATTCTTAAGTGATTTGACTTTGCTTGCTTCCAGCATCTGTTAGATGTTCGTTGGTAAATCAGAAAATAGCCCAACAGGAGACATTTACAGATCAAAACCCATAAAGCAAAGACGTGGGAGGTCACTTCACACTAGGGTCTATGTTAACTAAACAAAGATAAATGAAATGTGCGCTTTTGCTTCGAGCACTTTGCAAGTAGACCTCAGCATTTGTTCAAACGTTATTAGTCATCCTCCATTAGCCTTCATTTGTTTAGAACAAATGCATATCTAAGAGGAAACAAATCAGATTAATCCTCCTGTTTTTCTGTCAAAATAAAACCAAACAAAAATAACAAATACGTTTTGCGGGTTGCTTGAATTGTGCACATGAATTGTTTATATGTTAATAAAGCAGCATGGGTTAATTGGATCTGACATGATGAAACCTGTTGTTTTTTTGGGGGGCTTCATTAAATCAAAAGAAGCGTATGTCCATGGCGGGGTGGTGATTGATGGGTCTGCTTTAATTGTCGATTAAAATGCAATTACAAGCTGTTGTTGGGACGAGCTGGGGGACGTCCCTAAATAAAGTCACCCAAAGAAATGCCTCAAAGTAGCCATGAAAGACCAACAAACAAGAGAAAGCAACTTCTGCAACTTCTCTTTGACGGTCAAACCAGAGTTGAATGCCCTGTTTTTGTTGCATTGGATTAGCAGTTTTTTGAGACTTTCTCATTACTGTTATATTTATGCTAATTTACATTAGCTTTTCTATGGCATGCATTTTGAATTATATGTTAGCATCAACACAGAACATTTTTTAGGGCAAAACAATAAGCTTTGGATGAAAAACAAAGAGAAAAAGCTTGAAGCAAAAACACTTCGTATGTTGTATGGAGAACTACGCTAGCTAAAAAGTGAGCACGCTCTCGGAAATAATTTCCAAACTTTAAGATGTTTAAGTGTGCTTCAATTGATTTAAATGTATTTTAGGAGTGAAACACAATAGGAAATAAATCTGTAAATGTGTGTATTAAGGTGTTATTGTCTTCGATGCAACCAAAACGTGACAAGAATTTCTGTCCATCATAAATACAATTTATCTCAGTGGGAAAGTCATGGGAATAGGTTAACGACATCAACACCAAGATGTTTGTTGATTGCGCAGCTTGACATTAATTCCGTCAACGTCAGGCAAGGAGGAGCATTTTTAATTCTTTCTTCAGAAGAGCCCCAATCATAATTAACTAAGGTAGTTTCTAATTAGCAACTGAATAAATGCAGGCAGCAAAGACTGATTGGTTCATTTTCTTCAACCACCCACCACCTGTTTTGCACGAATCATTACCCAATTTGTTCATTTTTATCTCCTCGCTCTCGAGGATACATTAATGGCTGAAGAGGCCAAAGATGACATTTGGAAGATTTTCTCCTTCCTGTCTTCAGTTAACTGGGTTAAGCTAAAGTGTGTGACACACATGACCCTGTATGTGAAAAAAATGTTAGTTTATATGTTCCTTGAGCTTGGTTTGCTTACCAAAAATCAACAGTGAAAATGTTTTATTGATGACCCTCATGATAGAAAATGGGTGGATGGGGAGTAAAATGACATATTTGCGCTAACTTTCCTCAATAAGCCTTAATTTTATTCAAACTATTGGCTGTATTGTTTGCCACACACAAACAAAAATTATTCAAAAGCACTGTATGATTTGTACCCCCACCATTAAGTTTTGTGACTCTTCACTCATTGGGTCCCATTGAGAGTGATAGATGAATGCCGTTCCGCACGCATGCTATTTTTAGCCTGTGACGTCGCATCGTAAAGCGGAAGTAAAGCAGAAGTGGGACATTATGGACCCGCCCTCGCATAGAAACCATATTAATTCTGCTACTTTTCTCCGGTAATCTTTCAAAAACGAACACATTGCTTTTTTGGAACATATAGAAAAGACTAGATGTTACGACATGTGAGGATGTTTTCTTCATACGTTTCCCGAAACCAAAAACTCGGAGGAAAAAATGTGAAGACTGAATCAACTTGCGCGGACTTTTAACGGCAGCTCGTGAATCCATTCACATTTCATATGCAGTAAACATTTTGTTGGGTTGGCATGGTCTGTCAGAGGACAAAGAGGTAAGCCATTTTGATATTTTTAACTTATTTTATAGCGTGATGTTGTGCCGTGCTGCTTCTGTCTGACAATGAATGACCTGTATCTGACTGCCAGTTACCTTTTCTGTTGTAAAAAACAACTTTAGTAAGGGGGAAGTGTAAATAAATTATAGAATTAAGATTTGTTATCAACGAAAAAATTAAAAGTGTTTGTTGGCTGTCACTGAGTAGCATTTGCGATC
Organism: Corythoichthys intestinalis; assembly: GCF_030265065.1. Classification (NCBI taxonomy): domain Eukaryota; kingdom Metazoa; phylum Chordata; class Actinopteri; order Syngnathiformes; family Syngnathidae; genus Corythoichthys; species Corythoichthys intestinalis. The sequence goes on along the minus strand of NC_080403.1, from coordinate 20,460,190 downwards.
GCTCCACAAAACTAACAATATAAATTACCCCCAAGAACAGTCAGAGACATAGGACAACCACAGGATACGGCTGGTGGTAAAGGGTAGCTTGTTGAAACAGGAGAATGTTATTGTGAGTCGCGTAAGAAAAAGGTGTCGATAAAAATAGCTAAGGCTATGCTTAGGTCGGCCGTCTTTTTCAGCCCTGGACACTCAAGCTATCTCTTTAAATGAACATTTTTATGTTCTTCCACATTTTTGCCAGTGAAATTGGCACCAGGGACATCATTTTCGGAGAGAATTGGTAGGTTTAGCTCTGTAAACATCTCCTTCATACACGATTTCTATTCATTTGTTTGTTCAGCGTCATGAATATTAATGAGCGGAAGTGACGTGTTGCTTGCAGTACGCCATTAGAGTTGCTCTAAAAATCAACTGTTTTACATTGAGCACACATTAATGTTATATATTAAAGGGATCCACGGATAGAAAGACATGTAATTCTTGAATGATAAATGTTAGCACGTGTTATAATAGTTTGATAATAAACCCCCTCTTAATGTTTTTTCGTTTTGATAAAATGAGTAAAATTTTAAACCAAAAAATTAACGAGTAGGTCACCATTGTTGTTGAAGTCATACGGTGGTGACGTCGAATGGACTCAATGCCGGACTTCCACAGTGTCACTCTTTACCTACATAAAAACGTCGTCGGTTCTGCCCGTCCAATTTGAACCCGAGCGGAATATTAATGAGAAGGACAGCCCTGTCCATGTTTCACAAAACGAGCAGCAAAAGCTAAATGAACACGAAAGACGGGATGAGAGGTGTAGCATACATGTGTCAAGTTCACTAGTGACAGCGTCACTCGAGCAGGAGTGTTTGATGTTAAAAAAAAAAAAAAGCACCACGGATAACGAATGAATAAATGTTTTAAATTTAGTTTGATCGATGGCTATTCGTATATCATTTTCTGGCCAACAGATTATAATGAGGCCTTATTTTGCACATTGAGATCTTAAGAGGACTGTCGTGTACTTTATTTGTCATTAAAGCACGTGAGACACATTGTGAGCAAACGTGATTCTCTATTCAACTCTGCACTGGCGCTTTATTAAGGGAGTGTTCAAGACCACACTTTTGGCAACAATCAAGAAACATCACAATGACCATGTTATTTTTTTCTGTATCGATAGTATGTGTATTGTTAATCGATCTGTTAGCTGCAATCAGTAACTCAAGTCCTTAGATTAAAAGCAACAAACGGTCTCGCTAATGCGGAAGCGAGGCTTGACCACAAAGCAGAAAACAAATGCAGAGGGGTTGCGTAAAAGGGTTTATTGAACACACACAAAAAACACACGATTGCGAAAAGGGAGACAATAGGAAAAACAGAGGGAAAACCGCAGAGAGAAGCCGTAAATACAAGGTGAAAAAAAATAATGAACTCAAATACCTGCACATGGTAGAGGATTCCAAAAACCAGGGCGGCAGGCAAATAAATAAACCCAGGCAAAGTCGCTTATTCGCCGGAAAGCAAGCTGAGACACTGAGAACACCGGCAGGATGATCATCGACGTGGAGAGCGCTTATACGTGACAAAAATAAGGTAAGCTGTCATTAGTCGTCTCAGTAGAGGCAAACTATCAATGTTTTCGTGTGATGCAAATGTCACGTCTCGGAAGTCTTGTTAATGTTTTGTGTTGGTTCATGTCAGGTTCTTTTATTTTGGTAGTGGTGTGCCTCCTTGAGTTAACTTTATTTCCTGCTCTTGCCAATCAGGCTGATCATGACCACCTGTGACCCTCTGTAGCCTGCTTCTAACCTTGCCCAGTTTCGGTTTGTCTGCTATCCTGCCACGTCCTACACCACCTCCTTGTGTAAGCCCTCGTTTGACCACGATTGATTTTTTTTTTAACCTATGCCTTTTGTTTTTTGGAATTGACTCAGTTGATTGGTGTCCAGCTGTTGCTTTGATTTTTGTTATCTTGCTTTTTTTTAACTTTACTAACTGGAGAATAAACAACTATTGAGCATTTGGGTCCTTGGTGCATCCTTGTCAGCAAAAATTTATCAAACTGCTGTGCTTCACTGTGTACCCTAACCAAATGTAAAGCACAAGACAGCTCTAGATGCTAATTATCGCCATAATAATATTGGAATAAGTTGAATCACAAAATAATTTACCGTGAAGATCTGCAACAATTTTTTGACATCAAACACTGTCCTGAGCAGCAGAGTGCTAGCTGTCACTAGCAAACTTAAAACATGTATGCTACTCCTCTCATCCCATCTTTCGTGTTCATTTAGCTTTTGCTGCTCGTTTTGTGAATATCGACAGGGCTTTCCTTCTCATTAACACTCAGTTCAGGTTCAAATCATAAGGGCAGAACCGACTTCATGTTTATGTAGTTGAAGAGTGACACTGTGGAAGTCCGGCAGCGTGTCTATGTGACCGCCCTGCGACGTCAACAACAATGGCGACCTACTCGTTAATTTTTTGGTTTAAAATTTTACAAATTTTAATTTCAAAACGAAAACATTAAGACGGGTTTTATTATCAAATTATTATAACTCGTACTAACATTTATCTTTTAAGAATTACATGTCAAGTAATACAAGTTACAAATTAAGAGTTTCTCATTCCGCTTTATAATCTGATGCACCTTATATATGGATCAATATTTGCTTAATCATGGCATATTACCTTTAGCACAGCTCCATTTATTGGATGCATTATGAAACCCCAACGACTACTACTACTGCGCCTTATAATATGGTGCGCCCTATACATGAAACAGTTTTAACATATGCCATTCATTGAAGGTGCGTCTTACACTCCGATGCGCCTTATAGTGTAATACAGTGGGTTCGAGTATGTACGGTATGTGTTTAAAGGCTCCGTATAGTGTATATGTTTTACTTGAATGAAATGTTAAAATAACTCTTCCACTTTTCCAAGATATTCAAAATTATCGGGATGCACCACATCACATGTTTCTTCATCACACCTGCTGTTCATATCGATGACATAATAGACTACAGAGACAAAAGGAGCAACAGGAAGAGCCAAGAGAACAGTGAGACACTTTAATATACACTTACCTGACAATCACCTGAATTCATTTGACAATTTCACGCCATTGGCAGAGCCCTAAATGACGGAGCTGGCAGTCACTGGGTGGGCTACTTCAATTTTCACAACCTCTGCCTGAGTTCGTCCCCACTAGCTTTGGATTAAAAGGGGGTCAGTAAAGTGAGGGTCACGGGTGTCTCGCCCTGAGCGCGTGATTTGTTAATGATGACTGATGCTCTCCAATTAGACGTGCTGACAGGCCCTAAAGCGACACGTCATTAATCAAAGGGGTGGCGGGTGCGAAGAGAATATTACAGCTTGATGTATTGCTCCTTCACTTCCCCTTCTGTCTGACCATCTTTGAGCTTCTCCAAACTTGTGACATTCAGGCAAGCAGAACCTGAAGCGAAAGTACGGCAGCAGTTCCTACACATTTCACGACCCTGTAACACTTTTCATTCTATTTCCAACAGTCCCCTGATTGTTTGAAGTTATGGTGATGAGTGGAAAGTTAAGGTCAGTTAGGGCTGGGCGATTTTAAGGTCAAGATTGAAGACCAGGAAAAAAAATTAGATTGATTTCAGTGATCAGCCGTGCGATAATTAATCCACCTTATGCAGATGCAAACTGAGTGGTTTGGCGGATTTTGAACAGTCCCCCTAAAAGAGTTCAAATTTGACACTTTTCAGGCAGTTTATTATTCACCAAGTAAGGTAAAATGTAAAGCTGATCACATAAAGAAAATGAAATATATTGTGCACTAAAATACAAAACATTGATTTTTTTCAAAAACACCCACTAGCTTATTGTTAATATATAAAGGTAGACACCATTGTAGAAAAACTACCAGTTAAAAACAACAAAATAAGATCAAGCTAAAAAAAAAAAAAAAAATTAAGATCCGACGTTACGAAAAAACAAAAGTGATCTTTCCTTGGCCAGATCGCCCAGCCCTAAGGAGAGTGACCACCCACTCGGAACCCGTTAGAATTATGACTGAAGGAAACATGCACATTGGGTTTAGCTGTCGTTCTGCCACACCATCTCACCACAAAGCAGCGTCACCGCACTAACATACAGAAACAGCCCTCACTGACGGGGAGCTTGGGCTTCAAGATGCGGGAAGGTCGGGATAAAGGGTAGGGTTTGAGTGCTTAGTTGGGAGGCAGGCAGGCAGACGTGGGTAAAAAAGGATGGGGTTAAACAGTCCATTCTGTACTCACATAGTCTGAATCCGCTTTGGAATCGTAGTATGAAATGGCATTCTCCTGTGCGGAAAAGAAAGTGAAAAGAAAGGCCGATGAGAGGAGATATAGCAGTGTCTATATCGGCCCAGACTCCTGGAAGTTGGTAAGCAAGAAGAGAGAGTCATGGTTATATTCCATCACACTTGTGAGAATATAATCAGCATCACAGAACACAGGAGGAGTAGTGTGATGATGACGGAGAGGTAGTTGCTCCCCAAAAAAGGATGTAATGTGTTTGGCAATACACTGTGCCACACATGTTGAAACAGTGATTGAAACACTGTACAAGCATTTCATTTGACACAGTGATACGATAGTTATGGAAAATGAAGCATCGAGATATGAAAAATAGACTTTTTAGATGCCTTGCATCCATATACATTTATTTTGTTTTTTCAACTTTAAAACATTTCAAGTCAAGTATTTCCGCTGCAGTGGTAATGTGCAACAAAAATGTGAATGTGCTTGAAGGTCAAAATGATTGTGTGAAGTGAGCTCTTGGAGAAAAAAAAAAAAACATGGCACGGCTGAAAGATGACAACGCATCCTGGATGTCCATTAGGACTTTGAATGAAATATGCGGTGTGCCATGATATTTTATACAAGGGTTCCTTGGTTTACGAGGCAGTTTGATTTAACCTGAATTTGAATTGTGTTTTTAGCGGCGCTGCAAGTCACTCACAGCAAGGGGTGATGAAGATTTTATTTTGTTTTTTCCCCATCCAAAAACAGCCGTTTTGGTCCAATTTTGTCATGCTTGCACATTTTCTCCATACAAGGCGTGCACAATGGCAGCACACACCCATGCTGGATAGTTTACGTACTACCGCTAGGCTACTACAAAGACAGCATTCTATTTCACTTACAGTGTGAGTTTTTGTATTAAAAATAAAAGCGCCTCTGTTTTATAAAGCAAATCTCCACAGTTAGATGACGCAATGACACACAAACACATTTGAAAACTAAAAGGTACAATAAACCTCGTTTTAACACACTTCGCAACACTCAAATCGCACACGAATATTCAACAGCACTCTGCACAGCGACTGCTCAACAGGAACAACATGCAATAATATGGCTACAATACAAAGTATTTGAAGTTTTTCTAACTTCTAAATCTGCAGCTAACCTTTCCTCGCTGGGCACTATTATAAACTATTATCATCATCTTAATTTGTAATCTTGAATTAGAAAATTTGTAAAGTAAAATATGTATAAAATATGTAAATAAAAATCCGCTAATTCATTTTTGTAACTTTTTTGTTCCAATAGCGCATTGTCCAACATGACCTGGTGGCAAGCAAGGTGTCAAACAAGAAACAAAACTTTTTCAACATATGTATTTAATCCCCAAAGTTACACATGCTACTGTTTCGATATGTATTATTTATTGATTTATTTTTAACAAATTAAAAAATCTACCCAGCACCAGGGGATGCTGCAGCACGCTTAGCACTCCACCGCCAATGTTTGTTTTTGTCTATCACTAACCTAACACAGTTGATAGGTCACAATTAGTGTAATTATTGAAATATACTCAGGCCATGATTGAAAAAAAAACAACAAACAAAAAAACAATAAGTACAGCTGTAATATGGATTCTGGAGCACCGTGATCGCATCGTGTACCCTTTTATAATCTCCAAACATCATGTCACCCCTCATTTCTGTTCTTAAGCATTGAATATGTGATCACTTTCTGAGTGTCAGGACAAAATTAGAGAACACTGCCTTTTCGAGTGGTTTGAAACTACCTCATACAATGTCTCCTATTGTGTGATCTGCACTCTACATGTACAGTAATTGTAGGCTTTGACTTGATTTTCTAGTGAATGTACGCTGTTTTATATTGTTGTGTAATCAGAGCCTCTATGGAAAAGCGCTCGCTCTCAATTGACCTTCCTGAATAAATAAAGGTGAAACGAAAATGATAGAATCTCTAGAAACAGCCATTTAAGCTGAATATATTAAGCAATCAGCACCCTGAGCCCTGCTGAACTTTTTGAAGGTTGTTTGTCTGCATGTTCTCTACTATACAAGGAGGAGTGCTGGCAGTTGATGACTTCAAAAGCACCGCAGGGACTTCGAGGTGGAGGTTTTCCAGTGGTCATGGTCTGATGAGTTTAGATGCACTCCTGCCGAGTTCATCTGAATCTTTGGCCCGCGTGTATTTCTCGCATGCATAAACACATTTGTTCTCCACCATCGCCATGGTTCTTCTGCAGGAGTAGCCTCTCAACTTTGCTAGGGGTTTTGCTCGCCTGTACCGCTAATCTGAGAATCAGCCATCAAACGGCCTCTAACAAGACCTACAAAGGAGTACGGCGTGACCAACACTCATAGTGACACTAAACGAGGGGCAAAGTGGCTCATGGATGACTGTCGAAGAAATAAAAACGAGTCTCCAATGACGTTGCCAAATCTTTACAGCGCTGCCAACGAGATCAGGATTGAGGTTGCTAGAAGGGCCTGCCTGGGGATCAAAACGGATCACTCATGGAGTACATTGGGTTCAGTTACTAGGTCAGAATGGCGACTGTGGTCTGAAAGACATGAAGTAGACGGGTAGATTGAGATGGGTGGCGAGTGCAGTAGGGGATGGCAGGTTTGGCGTCTGCCAGGTGCTAAAAATAGACTCTGCAAAGAGAGATGGGAGACAGGCTGGAAGAGAGAGAGAGAGAGAGAGAGAGAGAGAGAGAGAGAGAGAGAGAGAGAGAGAGAGAGAGAGATAGGGAGAGAGAGGCAGCGCTGTTGTGTCTGCCAGCTGGATTGATCTACAGCCCAGTCCTGCTAAGACTGGTGCCTCACAACCAAGAGTCCAACATCACTACTGATGTGATGTTGCATCTCTTTATTTAAAGCTACTTCCAGTAAAATAACGTTAAGGTTGAATAGGAATTCATGGGTCCGACTCCTGGAGGAGCCCCAAATAGGTTACAAACCCATTAGTAAATTAGACCATGGAAATCAATGGGATTTTATCTGTACTGTAGAAATAAGGATGAAAAAAAAGCAGTTCAGTTATCCCTCACTACTTCACGCGTCTAACTTTGTGCCCTCAATCCATCGCAGATTTAAAAAAAAAAAAAGAAATAAAAAAATACAGATGAGCTGTCCCGATCTGATCACGTAGTCTCCCTCTCCCTTCTGCTGCTTTCCTTGGTCTGGCAGTGCACTGGAGTTGCTTATTATTGCTTATTAAAGTTAACGATGGTTGACAGACGTTAAGGTTTGATCTTGCCAGAGACGCTTGAAAGCCGAAACTTCAAAGCACTGCATGCATCAATCATTGTTTAGCTTTTTAAACAGTTGCTGTGGCAACTCATTGTGTGTAAGTGAGCAGCTTGAGCGGTTTTTAGTGGACTCACTCAATGAAGCATTTAATAAAGACAAAATAAAAAAAAAATTAAAAAAATTAAAAATAACATTGTAACATGTTTAAAGATTATCATAATAATTACATTTGAAGAGCTTTAAAAACCATTTATTAAAATGCATATACTTAAAAGTATTTTTAAAAATTATTTCAGAAAACAAAAGTGAAAAAAAAACATGTCTTACAGTATATGTATCTCTTACCAATGCTAAATCTGAATAAGTATATTGCATACACACACACGCACGCACGCACGCACGCACGCACGCACACACACACACACACACACACACAAAAATTAGGGGTGTCAAACGATTAAAATTTTTAATCGAGTTAATTACAGCTTAAAAATTAATGAATCGTAATTAATCGCAATTCAAAACATCTCTAAAGTATACAATATTTTTCTGTAAATTATTGTTGGAATGGAAAGATAAGACAAGACGGATATATACATACAACATAAGTGCTGTATTTGTTTATTATAACAATAAATCCACAAATGGCATTATTAACATTCTTTCTGTTTAAGTGATCCATGGATAGTAAGACTTGTAGTTCATAAAAGATAAATGTTATAGTTACAAGTTATAGTAATTTTATATTAAAACCCCTCTTCATATATTCGTTTTAATAAAATGTGTACAATTTTCAATCAAAAGTAGAGTTAATATAATAATAAGAAGAATAAAAATAACAATAATAAAAATTGAGTGACCAAACTCTGAGTAATGCCAGTTCACTTTGCATTGTTGTTTAGCTGTGAGAATAGGGCCTCATTACTACAGACTGAAGTGCTTTTCTTTTTGTGAACATTATTTTTTTGAGAGATATATTATTATATATCTTCAATATTATTTTTGTTGTGCTTTCACTAAATGATACTTCTGTTTGTTGTGAAGGAGTTGCAGAGGCGTATGCCAATAAATGGCGCAGCCCAAAGAACGCCTGCGTCCACTCGCCTTTATGACAGATATATCTCTGAGCATATCTTACCCAAAATACAACAAGAGACACATAATTGCCACTAAAAGAAAGCAAACTTACCGAAATATGTGTGGAGCACAAAGTAACAGCATAAACGTCTCACAACTACTAATTCTCCCACTATTAGAAGGAATAACATTAGTATGGAACGGCGCTGCGCTGCCCCCAAGCGGCCGATGGCATTCTCTTCACTCTTAATGTCCATAAACGGCCTCATTGAAATCTGTTTGAGGCAATGCGAGAGCGGCTCATTCAGTGCATGCGTTAATTGCGTCAAATATTTTAACGTGATTAATTTTAAAAATTAATTAATGCCCATTAACGCGATAATTTTGACAGCCCTAAAAAAAAAAAAAAAAAAAAAAAAAAATTTGGGCAGGGGGGGCTACATCGCAGTTTTTCACTTATCGCGGCGAGTTCTGGTCCCCATTAATTGCGAAAAACGAGGGATCACTGTACCTTAACGTATAAGTTAAAATTCCTATCGTTCTTCTAACGCATATCACTCTGAAGTCAAATTTCCCTGGTTAAAATTAATGCAGTTTCCTTTAAACTGTTCAGGTACAACTAAAAAAAAGAAATAATTTTAAAATAAGAATATTAGTCGGATTACTTTAGGCTCCTATGGCTTGAACAGACTTTAGACAAGATATGTACGGTATAAATCAAATATGTATGTGCAGTGGCGAGTGCTGGTCTTTCAGTGAGGGGAAGCTCAAAGTGTGTTTGCCTGTGAGTGCTTTGTGACGGTGGAGGGGCACAGCGGCAGCCGCTACTCAGTAGGGAAAGAATCTAGAGTGCAAGAAGTCAAGTCTCCAAACACAAGCAGTCTTCAGTTCTACTCAGAACAACGGAATGGAAATTGAAAAATGCCGTTGGAGGAGGATAATACGACAAGATCACTGATTCGCTAATTTTGATGTCAATCAAAAAGAGATTTAGCTTCAGACAGATCATCCAAGCAAAGCCTCTGGGCCAGCCGAGCCCCTCCAACTGCCCATAGATCCCCAGAGACACACTGCGTTTGATGGGCGGAATAAACCTTTAGCCTTTAGGCAATGACTTGTTTTGTTTCGCTGTCATGCGTCGTGTGTCTCAACTGTGGAGACACACAGCGTCCACACTGTTTAAAGGACTGTGAAACTGCACTAATGAATTAAAAGCAAGCTGCATCATAATCAGTGAGAAGAAGCTAATTCTGAACAAAGGTTGAGTGCATCTTAGGCTTGTAGCACATATTTAGTCAATAACGTACACACAACGATATACATTTGATCACATATTCTTTGACATTTTGGGGGAAGCTGAGCTTCTCTTGCAGTCTTGTAGCAATTGCAACTGGTATGTCGTCAGTGATAAAAGATGATGCTGTTTAAAGAGTAAATTGCCAATGCCAAGTGAAAAAAAATCCTCACATTCATGCAATGCACTGTGTCAGTTGCTCTCGGTATGTTTCTTAGTTGTATATCTATGCATAAATCCTTTGTCTAGAAAGTTCTATAGAACCCAGTTTACTTTTTTTCTGACAAAATCAGTTAAAATACTCTATAAGGGCTGGATAATCTGCTATGAAAAAGGGCAGAGTTATTATGATTCTTAGTAATAATAAAATATAGAGGCAGCATGGCCAATTCCTGCAGTTGGTCTCTACGGGATAGGGGTGTTTGGTTTAAACCTTTTTCATATAAAGCACAGGCTGCAATACACACACGTAAATATAATCCACACTAAAACCAACAAATTCCCAGTGGCACACAACGTGTTATCAATAAATTAAATCCATCATGCCGAGTGGACTCACAAACTCCAAATAGCAGACAAACACCGAGGGGCCAGGTGATGATCCCTGGCCACCCTCCCCTTACATCACTTTTTCTTTATGATACAACGTTATCTCTTTCCTCTGTTTACTCCATCTGTCCTCCTCCCTGTGCCTTATCTCCATCTTTCTGAATGCTACACCCCGCCATCTGCCTTAACAACAGTCTCCCCTCGCCAATTTCAGATCTGGGCAGCAGCAGCTCACAGGTAGATGCCGACTGTTGCCATAGAGACCGACCCCTACTTCATCAGAAAGCGACTGGTTTACAATGTTTGCTGTTTTTTTCTTTATTCACTGCGATTGACAGTGATCGTCATCCAAGGGGGGGACAGGAAAGAGTAGAGTATGACTGGGCAGAGTGTGTGTGACACTTAACTTAATGGCTGCCATTGATTGTGATAGATGAGACTTCCCTTCAATTTTGACTGGGAAGGGCGAATGAACGAATGTCCTGTTGGGTTTAGTGTAGTTGTTTCTGTGAGCTTTATTATTGCTACAGTATACCGTATTTTTCCGACTATAAGACGCAACTGAGTATAAGTCGCACCAGCCATAAAATGCCCAAAGAAGAGGAAAAAAAACATATAAGTCGCACCGGAGTATAAGTCGCATTTTTAGGGGAAATTTACTTGATAAAATCCAACACATAGAACAGATATGTCATCTTGAAAGGCAATTTAAAATAAAAATACAATAGAGAACAACATGCTGAATAAGTGCACAGCATGATAATGTTACATGATGCATGAACAACGAAATGCGAATGTGGCCGGTATGTTAACGTAACATAGCTATTAAGAGTTATTCAGATAACTATAGCATAAAGAACATGCTAACAAGTTTACCAAACCATCAGTGTCACTACAAAACACCAAAATAACGTAAAATGATATAATAATGTGTTAATAATTTTACGCATAAGTCGCTCCAGAGTATAAGACGCACCCCCAGCCAAACTATGAAAAAAACTGCGACTTATAGTTAAAAAAATACAGAATTTCTCACAGGTACATGTGGCTGCAGTATATATATATCTCACAGGTACATGTGGCTGCAGTAAAAAAAAAAATCTATATATATATATATATATTTATTTATATATAAAGCCTCTTAGTATATTTCTGTAAAAAACAACAACATAAAATGTCTCCGGCACATTGCTGTAAAAAATTCTTTGTCCCTTTCTTAAGTTCTGAATATTGTTGCATAGTCAAGTCAGTTAAATATTAAGATCATAACGCAAATTTCTCACAGATAAAACAATTAAACTCTCAGTTTCTAATTGATGATAATTATTTTCTATTAAGGGGAAACAAATTCAAACCTTTCTTGCCTTTTTTTTTTTTTTTTTTTTTTTTTTAGTAGTAGTAAGTATTTGCTCTCATTGTTGATCACTAGTAGTCTAAACAATCTAAAAATAAATGCATCATGACATGGTTTAAAGGAATTTAAGAACAAATCAAAAAGTGATTAGATTCTATCAGTTACATTACAAAAATGAGGGAACATTGGTAAACCTTCTGAGGAGTGGTAAGCCAATTACAATTACTCCAAGACTGCAACAATGATTCATAGAAGTGACAAAAGACCCATTAATTTCATCCAAAGAGATGCAGGAAAAGGGAAAAAATCTGCAAAAAATAATATATTTGCCGGGAAACAAATGAATAAAGTACAAGACTTTGAGAGAAATATTCTGTGTACTGCACATATACAGAACCTCTAAAAATTGCAAAATCAGAGAACGTGATAAATTTGCAGTAGACACTTAAAAACGGAGCTTGCAGTTGCAATGAACCTGTACAGACATTATACTTAATGTGACATTTTTGTCAGTGTGATAAATTGTGCGTGTTAGTTTCAACCAATATAAAATTTGTGCCATTGCGCGTTAAGATTTAGCAACCATTACTAGTGTAGTTTATGATGTGAAAGTACCTTTATTGTTCTCGTGGGCTCTGGACCTGCAACACCACCTTTGAAACAAAAGCTTGCCATCGGCGTAGCAATATACTAGCTGGGGTACACAAATGCTAATATTAACAAGACAAGTAATAGAGTGTGTAAGAGCACAATAATTCTTGATCCTTAGGGTATTTTGACAAAAAGCTTTTTGTTTAAACACTTGGGAAAGCTGTAATATGTGGTGGGTGGGGCAGTTGGCTGTTCAGTGTCTGCATATGCGTGGGTGTGTGTATGTGTGTGAAGGGGTGGGCTTCCTTTGACCAAGTACGTTTGCTACACCAAATAATTTCTCAGCAGGCTGCCATGGAAAGGTTTGACATTTGAGTGTGACAAGCGCTCAATCACGGGTGGAGACAGATTACACTCATATTCATATCTCCTCCGGACACCTGCTAATGATTTTATAATTATAGAACATACTCCTCGGTACCTCTGAGCCGCTCAGGGCCGTGCGTGCATGCATGCAGATACACACACGCGCGCGCGCACCCCCCAAACGACACCCTCTCGCCTGGCCCCGATAGACTCACAATCATTCCCAGCGCCAGGTTCTCTAATGCAAGCTGACATTATATCAAACACAATAAAGGATTCCATTTAGTGCTCTTCATTAACCTACAGATAGATGCTCATGATTTTACACACACACATTTCCAAAAAAACCCCACCAAAACAGGATAAATTATAACATTTGGCTACAGAATTAATCCAAGTTTGAGGCAATATCAGCATGATTTTAAATGAATGAGGTATGATTCAAACAATCATTATTGTAGGCCTAAGGCACCGGGTAAGAATAGTCACAATAATACTAGTATACAGCAGGGCCTTGAGATATGATTTAAATTTACAGTATAGCAAAAACTCTTTGCCCCTTACAATGAACAAGGTTGTGTTATTTTCTTCTTTTCCAGTCTCTTGTTTAAAAAAAAAATAAATAAATAAAAATAAATAAATAAAAACACACAATACCAAGAATTGTTATAATTTAAACACCAGTTTAAGATGTCCCGATCGATCGGATCCGATCGCGTCATTTTCAAAGTATCGGAATCGGCAAAAAAATATCGGACATGCCTTTTTTTAATATATATATATTTTTTAATTAAATCGTTTTCTAATTGTATCTAACGTTACAGACAAAATGTCTTACGCTCATCCAGCGTCTTTAGTTTTGGCTTAAAATAGGGCTTTCAAATTTATCACGTTAACAGCGGTAATTATTTTTTAAAAATTAATCACGTTAAAATATTTAACGCAATTAATGCATGCGCTGCACGACCCACTCACGCATTGTCGCGTTCAATCTATAATTGCGCTGTTTTACCTATATATAGAGCTACAAGGCAGCGTAAACTGAGTAGAGTGAATTTTGACGGCCTTTGGAGCCTTTTTTTAATTGGCTAAAGCCTTACAATCCCTCTCTCAACAGTTAGAAACATCGTGGGAAGCATTATGGGGAAGAAAGGTTGTAGTTGGTCTTTTTCTTAACAACCTATGTTATTTCCCACGGCGGTGCCACTACGCACAGTGATGGTTGCACTTCCCATCATGCATTTGGGCAGAACAGTTAAATGGCTACAGTATCATTTACTGAAAGCTCAACAAATACACTAGATGGCAATATTTAGTCACAATATACAAAGTCACATTTATCCTTTAAGAATTACAAGTCTTTCTATCCGTGGATCCCTCTCACAGAAAGAATGTTAATAATGTAAATGCCATCTTGAGGATTTATTGTCATAATAAACAAATACAGTACTTATGTACTGTATGTTGAATGTATGTATATTCGTCCGAGTTTTAATCATTTTTTTCTTAATGCATTGCCAAAATGTATATGATCGGGAAAAATTATCGGGAATGATTGGAATTGAATCGGGAGCAAAAAAAAAAAGCAAACAGATCGGGAAATATCGAGATCGGCATATACTCAAACGAAAACGATCGGGATCGGATCGGGAGCAAAAAAAACATGATCGGAACAACCCTAGTCGCAACACTTGATTTACAAAATTACATGACAAAACATACGCACAGTAGTGACATGATAAGAAATAATTGACATTTTGTCACACTATATCAATGAATTGCTGTTTTTTCTGTTGTGGTGATGCTTTAAAATGAAAATCAATTTTAGGCAGTCCGATCATTTTACAGCGGTGTGTGTGCTACTCAAACTCAAGTAGGATACATGAAAATACAGTGGTATCTCTACTTAAGAATGTCTCAACATACAGGATTTTCAGGTTGAGACACGCCTCAACAGGAAAAAATTTCAGGATACAAAAGGCAAAAATACAATTTGGCTGGTACTTGCCGCTACTTGAGTTCACTGAATGTAACATACTTATAGGTGCTCTGCCATTGGCTATTGCCATCTCTCAAATTTTGCACCCTTATAAAATTTTGCTCCCAAAGCTTTTGTGGCGGTGAAAAAAAAAGCCCTCTTTTTTATTCAGTTGGACTCTCAGTGTTATCCAACGGTGCTAAAAAACTACATCATAAACATACAGTACATGTGCAACACGAAAATGGCGTAAATTAATGCTTAACGACACGGCGAAGTTGTTAAGTGACAGAGCTGCGTGCAGTTGTTGTGTGCAGCTTACATGGCAAACGTAAATTAATATTCCTTTCTGTAAAGGAAGTTTGTAGTGTGTACTTTGGAATCGCTGCGTTCGCGGTCATTTTTAACGTTACGTGCATGCCAAATTTGTCAGAACACCGGCAATGTGCGGCAGAAAAATACAGCAAATACAGTGCCATAATTATTGGCACCCCTGAAAAAGATGTGTTTTTTAGCTTCCAATTGTTTTTTTTTAATTCAAATAATATGGGACCTTAATGGAAAAAAAGAGAAAAATCCAACCTTCAATACAAGTGCATTCATTCAGTGGGGAAAAATCCCACATAAAGAAAAAATTATTTGACATCAAATAATGTGTGTCACAATTATTAGCACCCCTGGTGTTAATACTTTGTACAACACCCTTTTGCCAACAAAACAAGGTCTGGGGACTGAGATGGCCACGGGAGGAGCTTGATTTTGTGTCTGGTGAAGCATTTCTGTGTAGATTTGGCCATATGTTTAGGGTCATTGTCTTGCTGAAAGACCCTTTGACAACCCATCTTCAGCTTTCGGGCAGAGGGCAACAGATTTAGATTTAAAATGTCCTGGTATTTCAAAGCATTCATGATGCCATGCACCCAAACAAGGTTCCCAGGGCCTTTGGAAGCGAAACAGCCCCACAGCATCACTGACCCACCCCCATACTTCACAGTGGGTATGAGGTGCTGTCTACACGCCAACAAGCTGTTTGGGAGGCATGCACAGAGAAAACCTTTCCTCACTTACAATCATAAACGCAAACGTCTGGAGTTCGCCAAGCGGTACTGGAGCTTCAACTGGGACCGTGTGCTTTGGTCAGATGAGACCAAGATTGAGCTTTTTGGCAACAAAGATGCGCATGCTGAAACCCATGTGCGCATGCACCTCATACCCACTGTGAAATATGGTGGTGGGTCAGTGATGCTGTGGGGCTGTTTCACTTCCAAAGGCCCTGGGAACCTTGTTAGGGTGCGTGGCATCATGAATGCTTTGAAATACCAGGACATTTTAAATCAAAATCTGTTGCCCTCTGCCCGAAAGCTGAAGATGGGTCGTCACTGGGTCTTTCAGCAAGACAATGACCCTAAACATATGGCCAAATCTACATAGAAATGGTTCACCAGAACAAAATCAAGCTCCTTCCCATGGCCATCTCAGTCCCCAGACCTTGTTTTGTTGGCAAAACAGGGTTGTACAAAGTATTAACACCAGCGGTGCTAATAATTGTGACACACATGATTTGATGTCAAATAATTTTTTCTTTATGTGGGATTTTTTCCCCACTGAATGAATACACTTGTATTGAAGGTTGGATTTTTCTCTTTTTTTCCATTAAGGTCCCATATTATTTGAATTAAAAAAAACAATTATTAATAATTATTAATAATAATTATGGAGGACACTGTATAAAATAACACGACGGGGCTAAAAACAAATGTTAAGTGCAGGGAAAATACAACTCACCCGCTGAATGAGGGGGAGGCCTGAGCTCGTTTCGTTAAGACGAGATGGTCCCGAGATGGGAGAGTGAGAGAAGCCCGCTTCACAAAGATACGATGTTGGAAATTGTAGCACAGTTATCACTGCTCTCCTAGTGATGTCAGGATATTCCGAAATGACTTTAATCCAGAACCTTGGTAGAGTTGTTGTCTCAAATGTACGCTTAAAGTCGCCGTCATTTTCGATCTGTACAAGCTGATATTTCTGTTGCACAAACATGCTTGAATCACTTGGTTTATTCACATACGGGTCACGAATCCACTCCTTCGCAGTTAGTGGGTCTTTAGTGATTGCGAACTAGCATAGATTTTGTTTTCTGCGAGGTTGTAGGCTCATCTTCCCTTTTCCCGTAAAAAATCTGTCCAAAGACTTCTGTTTTTCAGTCATTCTAGTGTGGGGGCTATCTATTTCCGGGAACGAATGTGATGGGCGACGTCCTACGTTATTATCGAGATCAAGCGCACATAGATATACAAAACAAGATGTACTGCTTGTAAAGTTATGTCACGGTTTGGTACGGTTTTTGATACGGGGGACACGATTTTCGATACGATTCAATACATTTAATGCTCTGTAAAAAAAAATACCAATTATGTTTTTTGTTTCGTTTTTGTTTTTGTTTTTTTTGCTAACGAGCAAACATTAAATTGCCATCATATAAACATGCATTTTAGTGTATAATATTTATGTGCTTACTTCTTACTGATCTGAAAAAAAAAATGTATAAAAGTGCTGAGAACAATCTTTACTGTTTGTAAAGTGAGGCAGGGCACGCTGTTGATTGCTACAGCTCTCTTAGCAGCCAGGTTTACTACATGAGCAAGACATCCTATTTGTGGTCCAAATCCATCTGTGTCACGTACTGAATTAACAATATTTGCAACATTATCTATAGTCACTGGTATGGATTGATTTGGCCTTCTTAACTTCATTCAATCATGACAGTTTGAATTCATCGATGTAGTATATGGACTACGTGTCCCATAATCACTCTGGGCTCACGTAGCCAATGGCATGGGAGGTAGCACATCTAGTTTGCCATTTCATGATCTCTAGTGTGTGGGCGCATTAAAAAAGTTAGCAAGCGCCGCTCAAGTCACGTCTGCTCATGACTACACAACACCAGCATATGACAATTGGCTTTCATAAACAGGACGAGTTTGAAGCACAGCACTCTTAATTTCATTCAGCTGTTCGTTGTCAAAGCGAGGTTGTTCGTAGCAGCCAAGTCGGTAACAATGTTTTGGCGGACTTCGTTGTAAATATCTGGCGTTGTGCCGAAAAATAGCCGCCCCGCGTGAAATGTCACTCCTGACGGGAGCGCCCACACGTCAACAACACCGGCGCACCGTAGCACTGACGCGGCCGGTATACGTTGAACGATAGGATATAATGGGAACGATTGGCTCTGGCGCTAGTTTTTGCCGGACCTGGAACGAAGATGCATTTTGCGCATCGCAGCGGAAAAATTACCGCCTTCATTTTTATTTATCGCGCGATAAATGTAATTATTGCATGTTGCGACAGGCTTAACAATTAGTATTGGCTAAACTGGCCTAACGAGTCCTTCCACGAACGTTCTTCCATACTGTACCCAATCGCCCGGTGTTAAAGGCTACGAGGCTCAACACACTCAGAAATGCTAGAGTTACAGTGAGTGGAGAACACATGCCTCCAGCCTGAGAAAGCCCATGCCCGCACCTTACCTACATGCAGAAGCATTCACACATGACTGACATGCAATTTCAGATACAGAATTAAATGTAAAGGAAAATATATATACGAGGACACCTGGCAACAAGGAGAAACGTCAAATTGGGAAAAAAGGGATCAACCCCCCTCACTCTTTCTAGTTTATTGCATTGCGTGTGTGTGTGCATACAAGCGTGTAAAGGTGAGTTTTCTGTGATGTATCATTTTTCAAACACGAAAGTGATTTGAAATCCCTTTACCTGCATTCATCTTTTTTTCCCCTCCATTCTAGATTAGAAATTTTAATCATGTCCTGTCCATTCCACTTTTCTCAAGGCAGCGATGATAAGATGGTCTCCAAACACGACTGCATCGAAATGTGACCGCAGATTAAATGTCCAAATAAAAGGGCAAACATGTTTCAGCGACAATTTATACGGGCCATTTTATTAACATTGAAAACCACTTCACCAGGGGAATTCGGTCCAATTTGTGTGCAGACTAATGCTCTGTAATTTAGTAGAACGCTTAAATTTTTTGGGGAGTGACTGCCAAACTATATTACAGGGTGAAGCCAATATTTTTTTAATTGAAGACCCCTCTCTAGTTTGTTTTGTGTAAAAATGACTGCCCTGTAATCAGCAGAAAGCTTAAAAAATTATGGGTTGACAAAATTTAAATTTTACTAACACAAATTTGTCATGTTTGTGTTCTCAGTATTCTTCTTCTTCATTCCAGCATCTAATTGAGCTGGATGGGCATGGCAAAGGCCTGTGGCGCATTAGGAGTGCGTAGTATTTAAGGACTGCTGTGTCTCTCACCTGTGTCGGACGCCTTGCTTACCGCTGTGTGTGTGTCATCGTCTTTGTGCTCCTCGATGTTTGTACGGTTGTATCCGTGTTTGATCATTTTGATTATTTGTGTTGTATTTTTCCATAAGCTTTTCTGACCGTATTGGTTGTACTTCTACTTTACTTTTTCCTTTTTTTTTTTTTTTAACCTGTCCTGTTCAGCTGTTTGACACAGAGAATGAAGATCTGAGTGTCCGATTGATCTGAACAGTTTTAATGTATCACATGGGAGTATGACATACTTCCATTGTGATCATTCAACGTACCTCGTTTATTCGGAGAAAGCAGCGAACAGGACGGATTTATGGGAGGACAGAAGAAAAGAGGGAGAGAGAGACAGAAGAAGCACAAACAACAACAAGAAACACATTAAACGCCTACACTAACTAACAATGAATATGTTGGTGCTATAGTTAGCTAGTTGTATTTCCGGTTGACACCTGATAACCAAGGAGAGAGGGGGATGTCTGCGAGACAAGTGATTGGGAGGGGTGGAGTGTACACAAATCAGCCATGTGGTCTAGAACCCAGTATTTGCGTGAATACCTTGTGAGTGTGAGTATGTTGGCATCCTATTCTGTGCTGTCTTATCGCTAATTCTGACATCAAGGATTTCTACTTGAGTGTGTCTAATTTCACCTAGTCATGCATGAGTCCCATCTAACGTGATAGTCCCGCAGACAAGTGGAGATGCCGCGTGGGTGCCCCCCCCAGGGCCATGGCCCTTCTCCAGGCAATTCTACTTTGTTATACTCGCATTTTCTGGCATGCTCCCTAGTTGTACTTTGTTATACAGTGATCCCTCATTTTTTGCGGTTAATGGGGAGAAAAACCCGCCATGATAGGTGAAAACCCACAAAATAGCGCACCCCCTCCAAAAAAAAACATTTTTTTGTGTGTGTTTAATGTATTTATTCATATTTAGCATTGAAAAGAGAAACAAACATGTTTTTTTCCCTTTCCCAAAGTATAATTAAAAAAGAAAGTATATTTTAATCATTTTTTTTAAGCACTTCAAATGTAATAATCATACGTTTTAAACATCTTACTTTCCCACTGACTCATTTCTAAACAAGAATAAAGTACTGTTGTAGAAAAATGCTTGGCTTTATTAAATGCTTCATTGAGTGAGTCCATTCACTCCACTCCACAGCTCATTTACACACAATGAGTTGCCACAGCAAATGTTTAGCAAGTTTAACAATGATTGACGCATGCGGCCTGTTTGAATTTCTTGACTCTGGCAAGATCAGACACAAGCATCTGTCAACATCGTTAACTTTAAAAAAGCAACTCCAGTGCATGGCCTGACGAACAAAGAGCAGGGAGCGGGAGGGAGAAAGCGAGAGTGAGACTACGCGATCGGTTTGGGACAGCTCATCTTTGTTTTCTGATGTTGTTGTTTTTCAATTTAAAAAAAATCCGCAATGGACTGAGTACGCGAAGTTTGAAGCGCCAAGTAGCGAGGGATCACTATATTCACGTTTTCTAGCGTGCTCCCTGAGTTGTACTTTGTTATACTGACGTTCTTTTGCGTGCTTTCTTGGAAGTACTTATTAAATACAAACGTTCGCTATTCATGGTCTCCAAGTCTGTGATTGGATCCTCATCAACGGCTTCATGTTCATTAAAACATTTGATAATACTGCAACAACACTGCGCTATTTTTGATTAAATATCAAAAGTACAGTTATGACAACAATAACTTGACCTTGATAGAAATTATTGGGATTTTGTAATATAAGGATATATCATAATGAATACAAAAAGATTTTAAATTTAAATACCACCAATAACGTCTTGTCTACATTTGCCTGACACCTCACTAAAAAGTATCGGAATCCATTCACGTGTATTCCGCTGTGACGATAAGGAACGAGGGTCTTTGTCCCTCTGTACTCCAGGAAACGCTGCGATCCCATTGTTGGCTGACAGGGCTCAATTGAGTAGCGGGGTTTAAATGCAGATAGCATCACCGACTTGCATGGACATGGTGGCAGATAATAAATAAATAAATAGGAAGCTTATAAACCAAAACGCACGCATGCCAACACCTCCTAAACAAGGCTCAGAGCTGGGGGAGACAAACAAGATAAAAAGACCATGTTAGGAATAGTCATGATATCACTGAAAAGGACGAAGCCAATGCAAGTATCTACAGTATATTAGGAGAAACAATTTGATCCCAGCTGAGATTATTTCTATGCAAGCCTGTGTTAACATGTGTTAGCTGAACAAAAAGAGCATCAATAAAAAGAACTTATGGATACACTATAAAACTATACAATTAAATAAGCATTTGATCCTCAGGTAAAACACAATTTAGTACTTCACTGTAAAAAATAAACTCCCTTAGTCATGCTAACTAAAAACTTTAAGTAAATATAACTTGAATATTTAAACTCTCTTAAAGTGAACCTCGGACTTAAAGACCTGTAGGCTCTGATAAGCCATATTTGTTCTCTTTTACTAAAATATGTTGTTAGAAACATGTAAAACATTGCCATTGATTTAAAAATCTATAACATTTAGTACATGTTTTGATCTACGAAGGGCATCATGTTTTATGGATGCTCGGTGTGATGACGTAGATTGTCAATGTCACTCGACAACTACCGGGTTACTGTAATTCCTTCTACGCGGCGAGATGTCCGACACATGCGCTCATCGGTTAAAAGCAGCGAGAACTTACTATTTGTTTTTCTTATTGAGTCCTTTATTACCTTTTCATTGCCTCAAAATACTTTTTGCATGTGTTTTCCTCTCCCATTTTTAACCACTGTGTTTTCTTGTTGTAGCTTTAAAGCAGATTGTTGATCTGTTGACCACATTAGCATATTTAAACCACCCTTATTTGATATTACTACATTTAAGTAATTTCTTAAGGCAACTTTAGTATGTTCCGTCTGTATGTATCTAAACAAAACAAGCTGAAAGTGCATGGTAGTATTTTGGGTGTCAAATTCGCCTCTTGTTGGACGTTTCGCCGATGTAGCACATTTTGGCAGAACCGTTTTTTTTTCTACTCTCGTCACGTCTCATCCCGTCTTTCCTGTTCATTTTGCTTCTGCTGCTCGTGTTGTGAAATATCAACAGTGCTGTCATGCTCATTAACGTTCCTCTCGGGTTCAAATTGAAAGGGTTGAACGGATGACATATTTATGCCGCTAGAGTCATACTCTGGAAGCCCGGCAGAGAAACCATGTGACGTCACCGCCCTGCGACGTCTACAACAATGGCTACCTACTAGTAAAACAAATTTTATAAATTGCTTAAAAACAAAATCATCAAGAAGGGTTTCTATATCAAATTATTTTAAGTCATAATAACATTTACCTTTTAAGAACTACAATGGTTTCTATCCTTTGATCCCTTTATATAACTTATTTTGAGTATCCCTAACTCACTTTTCTGATTAACTTGCATGTTCAAATTTGTGGGCCAAACTTACATTTTTGAGTAAACTGGACTTGTCATGATAAGTTGATTAAACATAGCCCTGTTGAGCAAAGGAGGCTTCTTCCAAATTAGAAATAACACGGCACCTCGGTGACGTGGCCCTGTACTTTTTTCATAAATACAGCCTCAAAACATGATGTTCTCATCTCTATTCTTGCCTGTAGGGATGAATTCTTTGGGCGGTTTTCATATTTTATCATCCTCCAAACAAGGAGGTATTGAAATGATGCCAAATGGCTCTGCATCAATTTTCCTTTGACCATAGCTTGTTCTCACAAGTCTTCTGTAAGTCATTTAGAAGTTCAGTATAAAGGACTTTGTTGAAGACTTGGTAGGTCAACTCTTTTCTTGAGGTCCCAATTTGAGGTTCAAACTTCAGATCACCAACGACATCCTACTGTGTACTTTGGGGCTGTTCTCTTACTTTTCCCACAATCACATTCATTCCCTGAGGCAAGATAATGCCAACAATTATCTCCTCCTCACCAAACCCATGATTTTATAACTCATTTTAGCCAATATTAGGTCTGAAATATGTTGAGAGCTCTTTGGTCTTCCCCATGATGTTGTCGTGATTGGAAGACCAAAAACACATGACAGGATAAAATCAGCTGTTTTCGTCATTGATTGAGCCAGGATTATCCTTCACCTGTTCACCAACTGGGAGAAATGCAAATTTTATGACCTCTGTATTACATTTTTAACTAGAAAATGCCATTTCTGAAGAAACTGCGTGGGGCATTTTCGGGTCACTTTCTTGTTAACTTATTGGCTGCCATTGACAGCGCTAGACGTCCAATTCATTTGGACTGGGAGGGGTGAGTGAATGGAGGTCTAGTGCTGTCAGCGGCACTGAAAGATTAACATTCACAACCGTCCTACGAGTTTCAATGAATTGGATGGCTATCGTTGTCAATGGCAGGGAATGACTTAATTCTGGGTCACTTCCTTGTTAATTTTAGAGTTCTCAAGTGTCACTTCTTGTTGATTTTGGGTCACTTCCTTAACATTTTGTGGCATTCTGTGTCACTTCATGTTCATTGGTCACTTCCTGATAATTCTGGGGCATTTGTGGGTCATTTTCTGTTGGCATTGGGGCACTTTCTGGTCACTTTGTGTTGACTTTGGGCCACCTTTTGATGATTTTTGGGCATTCCCAGATTCCAGTTTACTTCCTGTACATTTTGGATCACTTCGTGTTAATTTTGGATCAATTTGAGGGATTTCTTTTTTTTTTTTTGTCGTAAATAATGAACACCAATGGAGATTTTTTGCAGGTCCAAGTTCAAAATCAATAGGCGTGAATGGAAACATTTTTGTGGGATGTGCCATTGGAAATTAATGGATCTATTGAAAATGTATGGAGACGTTTTTTTGTGACTGTGAGTTATGTGAATCCGACAAAACTTTAAGAAAACAAGTATTTTTCCATTAAATTTTGCCATTGCAGATGAACAAGCCACCCCCCGCAAAAAAATAACATGGTTTTGGTGAATGTTAGAGGTTAATTAAATGATGCAAATAAGAAGACCGTATTTTCCACAATATAAGGTGCATCGGAGTATAAGGCACACCTTCAACGAATGGCCAAGTTTAAAACTGTTTCATATATAGTGCACACTGCATTTTAAGGTGCAGTAGTAGTAGTGGTTGTGGTTGCGTTATGCATACACTAGATGGAGCTGCGCTGAAGGGAATGTCATGCCATGATGAACCAATATTGATCCATATACAGGGTGCCCCCCCCCCCCCCAAAAAAAAAACCCGCAAACTTTTTAACAATCCAAAAAAACCAAGAGTGATGGAAGAAAAATATTTTATTAATAGGATTTGAAACCTTTAAACATGCCAATTAAGAAACAATGATGGGATTTTCACTTTTTAAAAATGACGTCCTTTAAATGGTGTCCTCCTGTGCGAATGCATTCTTGATATCTGTTGTCGAGATTCCTCATTGATTGCTCATCTGAGCTGGAATACTGTGAATTTCAACCTGATTTCACCTTGGTTATGAAAATGTTAATAAGATGAAACATTCCCTGAGTTTTAATACCACTAAGGGCGCTACAGTTTATTTACTCAAGGTCTCTGTCTCGCAGTGCTGCCAATTGCTCATGTCTGCCAATACGCAGAAATTCCCGTTTTTTATTTTTAAGTGGTCAGTAGCAAATTTCAAGAATGCACTGATGAAGGATGACACCATTTAAAGGACATAATTTTTTAAAATGAAAAATCCACAATTATTTCTAAAATGGCATGCTTCAAGGTTCTAAATACTATGAATAAAATATTTTCTTCCATCACTCTTGTTTTATTAGGTTGTTACAGACGTGTTTTTGGGTCACCGTTTATTTGTAGTTGTGGAAGCCTTATGCATCCACTAGATAAAGCTACACAAAAGGGAAAGTCATGTAATGGTAAACCAATATTGATCCCTATATAAGGCGCATCTCATTATAACATGCAGTGTTGGCTTTTGAAAAATGGAAGGCTTTTAGGAGCGCCTTACAGTTTGGAAAATACGGTAACAATAAAAATCAAGCATATGTTCCATTTCTCTGTTGGAATACTTGAAAATTCAGCAGTCAAATTAAATAGGTATGAGTAAATAATAAGTAACATGATACAGTGGGGCAAGTAAGTATTTAGTCAACCACTAATTGTGCAAGTTCTCCCACTTGAAAATATTAGAGAGGCTTGTAATTGTCAGCATGGGTAAACCTCAACCTCAACAATGAGAGACAGAATGTGGAACCCCCCCCCGAAAATCACATTGTTTGAATTTTAAATAATTTATTTGCGAATCATGATGGAAAATAAGTATTTGGTCAATACCAAAAGTTCATCTCAATACTTTTTTATGCACCCTTTGTTGGCAATAACACAGGCCAAAAGTTTTCTGTAACTCTTCACAAGCTTTTCACACACTGTTGCTGGTATTTTGGCCCATTCCTCCATGCAGATCTCCTCTAGAGCAGTGATGTTTTGGGGCTGACGTTGGGCAACACAGACTTTCAACTCGCTCCACAGATTTTCTATGGGGTTGAGATCTGGAGACTGGCTAGGCCCAGGGGCGGACTGGGACTAAAAAGCAGCCCTGGACTTTGACTCAGCCAGGCCCACAAGAATCACTGTACACAGACCCCCCCCCCCCTCCCCCCAGGAGAATTTCTTTATTTTATTTTATTGTAAAATCATCAATTTCGTTCACTTAAACTGTCTACACTGTGACTGTCTGACTTGGGGCGCTCAAAGTACTGCAAGGCTGAACTGGAGTTGGATTCATCTTCTGCCCTAGCTCTATAATCAACCTGAATAAACAAATAATTTATTTTTTAAAGCAAGTTTTAAAACAAATAATTTATTTTTTAAATCAAGTTTTATGTATTCAATTGATTATAATAACACCTATCCCCTGTGTCTCTAAAATGACTTCATTGTTTATGCCATAATTAATCTTGCCACACAAATAATCAATTTAAATGAAAATACAATAAACATTTCAAGACAAATCCTGTATACATAACCTTCATTGGAAACTATTAACCAAAAAACAAAACGATATAAAAATGATTAAAAATGTATACCATATCAATTTAACTACCTAAACTTTAAAGTAAAACAATTCATTTTATTAATATTTCGTTATATTTCTTCTGAATTAATATTGCTGCTGCGTGTGCATACGTTGTTTAACAGCTAAAATGTTTTTTTGCTGGCTCTAGCCCTTTAATTGCCATTTATTTCATTTAAATTGTAGCTACCTGGTGGATAACAATTGCCAATATACCTAGCAAGTAACCCTCTTCATTCCATCTCAGCCCGGTGGCAACTAGAAAGTCCGCTAAAGCTCTTATCACTCTACCCTGCCCCTTCGTGGGCCACAACAAGTCTTTCAGCCAGGCGCATTGCTGCCACCTGCCGGATTGGATGCGAACTGTAGATAATCACAGAGTGTAGAGGGGATAAAAACAGTGATGGCGGTCACCGGCCCCCCAGAGCACCGGCCGTTCTGTGATCCTCCAGAAGCTACAGATTACCAGTCCGCCCCTGGCTAGGCCACTCCAGGCCCTTAAAGGGCTTCTTACGAAGTCACTCCTTTGTTGCCCTGGCTGTGTGTTTGGGATTATTGTCATGCTGAAAGACCCAGCCACGTCTCATCTTCAATGCCCTTGCTGATGGAAGGAGATTTTCACTCAAAATCTCTCGATACATGGCCCCATTCATTCTTTCCTTTACACAGATCAGTCGTCCTGGTCCCTTTGCAGAAAAACAGCCCCAAAGCATGATTTCCACCCCATGCTTCACAGTGTGTATGGTGTTCTTTGGATACAATTCAGTATTCTTTCTCCTCCAAACACGAGAACCTGTGTTTCTACCAAAAAGTTCTATTTCGGTTTCATCTGACCATAACACATTGTCCCAGTCCTCTTCTGGATCATCCAAATGCTCTCTGGCGAACCGCAGACGGGCCTGGATGTGTACTGGCATCAGCAGGGGGACACGTCTGGCAGTGCAGGATTTGAGTCCCTGGCGGTGCATTGTGTTACTGATAGTAGCCTTTGTTACTGTGGTCCCAGCTCTCTGTAGGTCATTCACTAGGTCCCCCTGTGGGGTTATGGGATTTTTGCTCACCGTTGTTGTTATCATTTTGACGCAACAGGCTGAGATCTTGCATGGAGCCCCAGATCGAGGGAGATTATCAGTGGTCTTGTATGTCTTCCATTTTCTAATAATTGCTCCCACAGTTGATTTCTTTACACCAAGCGTTCTACCTATTGCAGATTCAGTCTTCCCAGCCTGGTGCAGGTCTACAATTTTGTCTCTGGTGTCCTTCGACATCTCTTTGGTCTTGGCCATAGTGGAGTTTGGAGTGTGACTGACTGAGATTGTGGACAGGTGTTTTTTATACAGATAATGAGTTAAAACAGGTGCCATTAATACAGGTAACAAGTGGAGCCTCATTAGACCTCGTTAGATGAAGTTAGACCTCTTTGACAGCCAGAAATCTTGCTTGTTTGTAGGTGACCAAATACATATTTTCCACTCTAATTTGGAAACAAATTCTTTAAAAATCAAGCAATGTGATTTTCTGCTTTTTTTCCCACACTCTGTCTCTCATGGTTGAGGTTTACCCATGTTGACAATTATAGGCCCATAATCTTTTCAAGTAGGAGAACTTGCACAATTGGTGGTTGACTAAATACTTTTTTGCCCCACTGTAATTAATATGATACCGGGAACAAAATGTTTTCAGGTTCCATTTTCTGTAAATTGCTGAATAGCATTTCGTTTTCCTGAGTATTTTTTCCCAGCCATTTTAATGCTGCCAGACCTTTGCCGAGTGCACTCAAGTCACCACCCAGCCCTCTCTCTCTAAAGGCCGCCTCTAAGTGGGCCAATCAACAATCAAACCCGGAAAAAAAGGAAACCTGTTATTTCCGACCCCATAATCACTTCCATCAGATTCCTTGTCGTCCCTCACATTCAAATGACAAATGGAAGGCTGCCTTTGACGTTATGTGCACAGCTGGTGCACCATTTGCGCCAAGGACAAAGCTTAACAAGTGCAAAAGTACAATTACGTACGCCTCAGACAAATACTTCATAATGTCTGTAAACACCCACCAGTCACATTGTTATGACCACTTTCACAATCCCTAATATTTTTTGACTGTCTCACATAAGAAAAATTGAGGCATATCTTTACTTTTGCCTCTGAAAAGTTCAGAGCAACTACAAAAATAAAGATACTGTTAAAATTTGTGTCAAAATTTTAATATTGTCCTTGGAAATCTTTAAACAGAGTATACGTAGTCTCTTTACAATTTGACAAAACATCATTAGGATGTGTCATAACCTGCTTATAATAAAGATTAATGTTCATGACGACTAGCTTCTGTGACTTTGGACGCTTTTTTCAAAATTGATTTTTGAAAACCTGGAGGCCACTTAAGACAGTTTGCTTAGCAAAATCAAAATATGGTATTTTTCTCACTTATCACAAGCAAATCATTGATAGATTATTAAACTAGACAGAGTTTTGCCTTCAGGGACAGTGACCCTGTCGTGGCCATTTCTGTCTCACATTTCCTTACAACACACGACTAACGAGGAGAAATCTCCTCCAGGTGTTTCGTGGAAATTAGTTTAAGGAACAAACTGATACTGTGGATTTCAATCTCTGATAAATTGTTCAAACATAGAAAAATATGGTTCAAATTGGTATTGATTTTAGTACTTATCACCCTGCTGTAAAGAGAGGGGGAGCCAAGAGGCTACAGGTTCAGCCAGTCAAATAACATTTCATGGGTGTTGACCATGTGAATGTGTGTGTGAGCATGTAGAAATGGGAAAATGCTGCATTTCAGTTGCCTATTGATTGTCATCTCCTGTGAGGCAAAGCCATAGATCGATGGGATTTAGACAGAGGGAGGGTCTGCACACCATACCTTCTGGCTAGCATGCTGCATCACAGTTGGCTAAATCCACACTGATGCCTGAACTTTTCTCATGGTTTCGTTCATGACACACTCAAATAACAATGACTGCATGCTTCAGCGCTGTACATACATGCCGATAAATAGGGCCAAATTTGAGCATTTTCGCTCATGTGCTATCCAAGTCAGAAAAGACCCAATTCTTAGATCTTACTGAAGGATTAATGGGAGCGCTTATTCTGTGTTGTGGGGTGGTGAAGTGTAGTTTTTTTCCCCCCTATTATTATTATTTTTAAATAATCAAAAATATTACATATTATGTGGTCAATATCGTAACTGGTTCATCTCACATACTTGGTCAATATCGGTTTCTGTTGTGATGTAAAACGGAATGTGAGCCAATCAGCTAGCAACCCGGAGGTCTAGCATACTTTTACGTGTCTCACAGATCATTCAGAAACATTTTGTAGTTGTGATTGAAGATGTATAGCTTATAAAATGTATTCTGTTAACTGATTAGTTACAACTGACAGAGATAAATAGCCAATTCATTTGAACTGGAAGGGCTATTGCAGTCAATGGCAGAAAATGAGTGAATAGAAACACGTACTTAGGTAGGCTATGTCTACACTCGGACAGATAATTTTTTTCTCCAGGGAATTTTGCCGATTATTTTTATACTTGTCCACACTTACGTTTAAGGTGCGTTTAAGGCCCCCCCACCCCGCTTCTGCAAGGTACGTCTGCATTAGAAAGGAGCAGCCTCATATGTTACGTCATTGCCTGCGCGTTTTACCTCTGAACCGGAAGCCCATTACTCGTCGGTGGCAAATTCCAAAATTACTTCACCCTCTAAAATGTCATTATTTTGTGATCAATGTTTTTTTTCGTGAACGCAATTGAACAAATCACGTAGGAGCGAGCGTGAAGGGAGAGCACGCTCGGCTTTTACGAACAGTCGCAGAGTTGTGATTGAAATTTTCAGGAAACGAAATCCAGACATCGTTACTTGGGATGTTACAATCGATGCTTAGTTGCGCTTTCACCACTTGGAAAATAACAAATAGAAGCATATGGTGTGGCGCTTTGTATATTTCCTGCAAGCCGCAACCAGGAGTGCTTGTGCATAACAGTGGCGAACCAGGAAGTGGTGACAGTTTTGACAGGCAAAAATGTCATGGAAAAAAACTGATCACGCATCTCTTTGACTGGGGGTACCAATTAGGTCACTTTTTGAGGTTTAATTTTCTTCTACGCATTTTTATATACTCATGTTAGGTCGGCACTGAGTTGGGAGGGGCCATCTCCGCAGCTGGCTGATTGGAGACAATGCGGGGGACGAGCTCTGTAAAAAACGCTCATCTCCGCGTCATCCGCGGTGGGAGGACAGCAAATGGGCACTGAATTGAAGCATATTATTGAGACGTAGTTTGAAGCTTTAACAAAAATGTGTGGAAAAGAGGAGCAGGAATGCCACGTCGTTATCGTCTGCCTCCATTGTTTATGATGCCGTCATGTCGCACTAAAAATGGCGATGGCATGACGTCACTTCATTGGTATTCGATTGTTGTACGGAGACAGCAGTCCATGTTAAGCAGCGGGTAACATTACCCGCCTACATTATCCTTCTAACAACTAATCTGGATAATAGGCATGCTAGTGTAGCTGACATGCCGTACAGTCCAACTAATTACACGTTTAGGGGCATTATCCGTCCTAGTGTAGACGTAGCCTTAGACACTTCCTTGTAGCCACTAACCTAATTGCATTCAAATGGTCTCATTGCGTGTTTATCATTATTAGTATTTAATAGGGCCGGCTGATTTGATGATCGAAGATCAGAATAAATTTTGATCAATCTCGGTGAACAACCATGCCATATTTAATCAACCAAAAACTATTGGAAACTAATGAAGTTGGTGTTGTCCTTGTAAATGCTACAACACATTAACACACACACACAAAAAAAGCTGTTGTAGTTATCATAACTTCTGAGAAGTGGATGGAAAAAAGAGGAGAGGCTGTGAAGGCTATTGCATGTGCGTGTTCACCGACATTAGCCAATGTAAGGTCTGTGGTAATATAAAACTGCTTTTGGTGAAGGGCATAGCGCTTGCAAGGCGTTTTCACACGACGGTTTAACATTGGTTTCAATGAAGCACACGTCTTGATTGATTGATTGATTGAATTTATTTTGACAACATGCATCCCATTGTGGATATACAAGAATACAAACAAAACTTAAGATTAGAAAAGGAGTATGAAGAAGTAAAAAAAAAAAAAATTGTATGAATCCTACCCCTTTGTCAAAATCATGAGCATGAATCAGACAAAACAAATACAATTTGAACCAGTTCATTAATACCTAAAGAACCATGGTTGCCATCACTCAACATTTTCTCAACATAAATACTATCATTCTTTTCTTCATATTTGTGACTTCCAATTCAACTGTTCATCTAGTATTACACCTAAAAATGTAGTCTCAGTTACTTGTTAAATATAGCTATTATCTATAATTATCTTTTCTTCAGTTTTTGTCTTTTTATTTCCAAATAAAATGTATTTTGTTTTTTCCCTATTTATTGATAATTTGTTTAGCCTGAACCAGTGGTTCAGATATGTTAATTCAGTCATTGTTTGTTTGTTTATTGTCATCATCATCGGTATCATTGACTGTTACAAAATAGCATTGTGATATGATTAACCCGAAGAAAACCGAAGAAAAGACAAGGGCTGACGGGAGAAGCCTGAGCTTATCTAGTCCCGTCCCCATTAGACCAAGAAGGCACATCATTACATGATAGAGTAGGCATTTCACATTGTGATATATGTACAGTATTTTTTTTTCAGTTTTTTTTTTCACATGAATTTTCTTCCCCAAAGCCATTGATTCGACGTAACACTTGGGTAAAGCTGTCAATCAGCTGTTTGCTCATTGATTAGGGTAAGATTGTCTGATTTGTTAAAGAAATAATAGCCGAGGGAGGAAAAAATCTTCCACATCCTCTATCTGAAGCACGGTCAAACATATGGGCCTCCATTTCCACCAGCCATCCTCCATAAAATCCAGAAGTGAAAGTGTTGGCCGGACATGGGCGTTGGCTCGATGTAGGTCGCATTGTTGAGAAAACCTGTCCAGTGTACTTAGCGATAGTAACTTCATTGTTCACAAATGTTGCAGATTTAATCAAAGGTGGACAGCATTCGCGTATATTAGCAGTTGAATGTTCTGTCTTTGCGACAGAGCTGTTTATTAGGGCATGTTATGACTACCTTATCTTTAGCCTCTAAAATTCCTTCATTTTTGTTATGGGAACATTGTGTGATGTCTGTGTGTCTGGCAGAATGCGTTTGTTTGACTCTCGTGCGGTTGTTTTACAAAACTAGAGGTCAATCACGGTAGCGACTAAGAATACTGTCCTTATATTTTCTTTTAAATGTGCTAGGGACCCTATGTTGGTCAGTCAGTGCAGGGTGAAGAGCATTCCAGAGGCGAGCGCCTATGTTGGTAATCGAAAATGATTTGAAGGTAGTTCTAACATGGGGCTATAGGTAAACACATTGTTCCCTCTCAAATCATAATTCGATTCCCTCGCTTGGAAGCGAATTTGTAAGTTGTACGGAAGACAATTTGTATGGGCCTTGTACATCATCTGAACAGATTTTTGAATCGTTACCTTGTGCGTCAGATTCATTACATTTTTTCCTGAGCATACGATGTTTGTGTCATCTGCGAAGAGTAATTTTTTTTTTTTTGATATCATACATAGGTCATTGATAAACACTGTAAAGCAGTGCTTCTCAATTATTTTCTGTTACGCCCCCCCAAGGAAGACGTAAATGTTTCGCGTCCCCCCAACTCTCTGCCGCCACTGTAAATAGTATCATTTGTCCATAAAATTAGAATTGTAAGTACGCCACAGCCTTACATTGTGTCCTTTTTTTCTGTTAAATAAAAAAAGTAACAGATCAACTTATAATAAAGTATAACTTTATTAACATTGTTTTGTTTGTAACAGAAAAGACTTAACGCGCAACAATTTGCCTGAATTTAAAAGAAAGTCACATCCAGACTGTAAAAATACACTCAAAGTACATTTTTGACCATTTGATACTGAAAAATAAAATGTAATAAAATCAGTAAATAGAAACAAATTCAATTTGATTAGAAACATTAACTCATGAGGACAATATGCCAAAAAAATTGACCGAAAAAAGAAAACTGAATTGAAGGAAAAAAAAAGTGTTTTTGGACAGAAGGACAGTTTTTATTTTCGCCGATCACAGTATCACCTCCTTTGCAATGGTGTGGGGTTTTTTTTGCACTGCGCATGCTAACAGTGCTCACTGGTTTACTGATATAACACTGACAAAGCGGGACGATTGTTAGCAATATTCGGCATGTTTTCGATGAAAAATAATCAAGTGGCTTATCAATGAGATTGGGGTCTAATGTCGTTAAGTGGTGCCTTATTTGATTTGTCTTCCGGCTGTCCGCTACAATCATTTTTAGACACAGTAAACAGGCGTCTTTCGTCATCTCCCACTGTATTAAAAGTTAAAGCCAAAAGGTGAATGGCCTGAAAAAAGCGCATTCTCGGCGGCCGGAGGTGAGGGTGGTCGTCGTGACGATCCCAAGCCGAAAATGGCACTTCTCGGGCGGACACGTGAGAACTGGAGAAGACAGTGGGTCGCTGCGTGAGTCCGGTGTTGTGCCGAAAAAAAGGCTGGAAAACGGCTTTCGAAAACAGCACACAGCGCTTCATATCTCTTTTCTGTGTGTACTGTGCTCTTGCTTAGTTCAAAAATACTGCGCGCACTCCGAAAATGAGAGCGCCACTGCCACCCAGTGAGTGGATGCGCAAGTACACTTTATTCAAGTACGGCGGGAAAAAAAAAAAAAAAAAAAAAAGCATGTTCCCCGAGGTCACATGCGCCACCCCTGGCATCGCTCTGCGCCCCCCTGGGGAGGCGCGCCCCACTATTTGAGAAGTACTGATGTAAAGAGTTTTAGACCCAATACAGAGCCCTGGTACTCATGTGTTAAAAAAATTAATGGCGTCATCGGGGGTTTGCGTTAATGCCGTTATTAACACGTTAATTGAAATAGTGATCCTTTATTTAGCCTGATCACCAGAGTAATATTTTCTTATGAAACAAGAGGAATATCAGGCGAGACGCGTAACAACCAACAAAAAAGCAAATGAAGCATGTAACAATATTTCAATCTATTAAAACCTCTTACAAATAAGAGTGATTTCCAATCAAGATACAAAAAAAATAACCTTTCTGTCAAATCAACACAGCAACCTGATCTCAACTCTGCAGAGCTGAGGAAGAAGAACATTTTTACTATAATAATAGAAAACAACAACAACAACAGCTTAACTGTCCACTGGCTTGTCATTTTCCCCAGGTAGCCCCCTTGCCATTATTTCCTTTCCAGTTGCAAAACAGATGGAAGTCAATTCTGTGCTTCGGGAATCACTGATAACACTGTTTACGGGTTGCTTAAAACACACAGCAGGTGGGGGGAAAAAAATCGCTGTCACACACACACACTCACAAACACAGATGAAATTGCCCACAGCAAAAATTGACAGTTTATTTGTGATTACAAAATGTAGCCACGTTTCCTCATGATTTGAAATAGAAGCAGTGCGTTTAGAAGCAACCCCGCATAGGCTGGCGTAGGGAATTGTCTCTAAAACCTTGATTGAGGTGCTGCTGACACAACATGTTTGGTCACTATCACTCCCATCTACACTTTTGCTGCAGGATGTCTACGTCTAGTTTTAACATTGAGGGACTGCAGCGGACAGAGTCAGGGCAGGAGGCCAAAGAGATAATTGAATTGAGCTAGCACATGTTTGTTTGTAAAAGTAGATTGCACATCTGCTTCATAGTTGTGAGGTTATCTGAATTTCCACTCATGGATGAAACAAAGATAGACTGCGGTCTTCCGTCACTTTTGATATCACTACACAGAATTACTAATTTATTCGGTTACTAATGGAGGGGGTAGGGGGCTTGGATGAGAGTGGCTGACACGATTGCTCCCTCTGAAGGGCCAATTATCTCAAATAGAGGCTTTGTGAAAGGTCAAGTGGACCCTCCCCCCCTTCTACTCTTGGCCCCTTGCACTTAAGGTCACGTTCCATCTCCAAAGGGAACGTTACTGTCCCTAAGGAATTCGCTAAATACTGCAGCTGGACATCAAACCTTTTTGGAAAAACTCATGCTGTTTTGGTTCGCTTTGGTTCGTACGAGGTAACCGCTAAACTGTCCACTTGGCAGCCACATACAAACGCTTACACCCAATGTCTTGCCCTTGGTCGGTTTTTAAAGCAGGGGTGTCCAAACTTTTTTCTCTGAGGGCCGCTTTCAGTAAATCAAATGATGCAAGGGCCAACATGAGAAAAAATTAAAAATTGGAAAAGAGTAAAAAAGATATGGTTTTTAAATGTTTTTATTTTAAGTATTAACTCATTGGCTGCCATTGAAGACAGAGACGACCAATCCATTTTGACTGGTAGGGCAGGCAGTAATCACTCAATTCCAGCTTTCCCAGTTGAAATGGATTTGGTGTCTACAACTGTCAATGGAAGTGAATGATTTAAAAGGAACCACGGAAAGAAAGACTTGCATTTCTTAAAAGATAAAGGTTAGTATGAGTTATAATAATTTTAGTATCAAAACCACTCTTGATGTTTTTGTTTTTATAAAATTTTGTAAAATTAGTTCAACTAGTAGGTCGCCATTATTGTTGACGAGGCAATGCACTCTGGGCGGTGACGTCATCGTGTTGCGCTGCCGGGCTTCTAGAGTATAACTCTAGCGACATAAACATGTCATCTGTTCAGCTCTTTCAATTTGAACCCGAGAGAAACATTAAGCAAAAGCAAAAAGAACAGGAAAGACGGGATGAGACGAGAGTAGCGTCAGACCTGCGCCGTCAAGGAAGACCTGATTTACGACCCTTCGCCGTAGCCCCACGTGCAGCTCCACAACTTTCTGACTGGTCGACGCGTCAACGCTTGTGACGTGGCGCAAACGGACTGTGATTGGTCCGCTCATACTGTTGTTTCCGGTTCAGCTCGAAATCACCGCCATTGTTTTGCTACACGCAAAAATGGACCAAGCCGACGAGAGTTTAATCGAAGAGCAAGTATGACAACTTCTACAATGTCTCGTCAAGACATTATAAAGATTGCCAAATGGCAAGGTCACCGATTGCATAAAAAAATGGAAGAACGACCGAGACAAGTATGTGTGTGTTCGGAAGCGGTGACACAGTCGACGAAAAACTGCCAGCTTTTTATCACTTTATGTCGTATTTTTGGTTGGTGCACTTCATCATTTATTGTGTACATATGTTTGTTGTGAGTCTGTGACTTATTTACGTGTCACACTTCAAGTATATTAAGAATAAAGCACAGGTTTGGTGTCAAAAGAGTTGGTTGATCTTTAATTTTAAACAACAGTTCACACACACTTGATACATCATCACTGATTGAGAGTGCCTCGGTGCTTTTATGATAACGGATGGGGGAAGAAGGAGAGGAGTCGATGACGGCTTTCCCCACTTTACTGTGGCAACAATAAAATAAATAACAAAATAAAAGCGGGCTGCCACAACACGCGACCGCTAACTTTCGCTTTCTCCCGTTCTTTCCACTCGCTCCCCAGCCTGAGTGCCTCTTAAAGGACCCGCGCATAGTTTTTACAGTATGATCAACTTTTGTTGTTCAATGTTGATGAGCTGAAGATCCACATTCAAGCGTTCCATCAACGTTGGTTATTGTGTAACCGGAAGAAAAGTAGAGGAAGTCGACAAGAGTCTCCCCAAACCGTACAAACACAATGCCACACCCCTCTAGTGGCTTGGCAGTGAATTACAGAGCAACGTGTTCCCTTGCCGCATAACTATCGAATGCTCATTGACGCCGTGGTAGCTTCGCCGTCACCGCAACGCAGAAGCATAACTCAGGCTTTAGTTACTAGCTCTATCTAGTGGTAAAGCTGAGAAGTGCAACAGAATGTAGGGTGAATTTAAGCTTCTTGTGTGGCAGTATTCAATGATATTTTCATAACTTGCTGCGGGCAATAGAAACTGGGCAACGGGCAGCAGTTTGGATACCCCTGGTTTAAAGGGACAGATAAAACCTTTGTCATGTGTATCTCAGCTGAAGGAATATTACTTAATAATTTGAAAAAACAGAATTTAAATTTTCTGATGTCTAATAGTGAAGAAAAACAGATAGAAGCTAGTATTCATGTAGGCAGACATTTTATTAGTTCCTGTACTATTTCAGCCAATCAAATTCAAGTACTTGATTGCTTTGTTCTTCTTGTTCCACTTGCTATTCCGCCATTATACGTGGATGGATCAGAATTAAATTTGGTAAGCATAGGCATATTCTAGACATGTACTGTATACGCATCTTTCTTATCTATTTCTAATGGTTTTGTCTCAAGGCTGATTAATTACATTAATTGTGGACCTATGGTTGCCCGAGTGTTCTGAACACAGTTTTTTTGACAGCCATTTTAGTTTTCGTCTTAGTCTTTTGGACGAAAATATTTATTAGTCTTAGTCATATTTTAGTCATTTCAAAATGTGTTCGTCTTCGTCTAGTTTTAGTCAACAACTCTCAAAATGTTTTCATCTATAAACTTCAAAAGTTTTAGTCCATGAATAAATAAGTAAAAGGTTTCCAACAATTTCAAATGAACATGACAGACGAGGACATAACTGTAGAGTCTACAAGGAAATCACATTTTTCATGATGATAATACACACTCAGAAGGAAAACAGCACAATATTTGCAATTAATTAAACTCACCTGGAGGCCACGAACTGTATGTAAAATGTTTTCCAAGAGTTTAAGAAGACACCTATTCATCGCGCTAAATGCTAAAGTAAACGCTATGCTAACGCTACAAGTTAGCTTTGTGTATGATCATCACTCAGCACAAACCTTTAAAGGCTAAAGCAACATGGCATATCTAGCCAAGATAAGAAAGCAAAACTTACCAAGCAGCACCTGACACATG
Source organism: Corythoichthys intestinalis (assembly GCF_030265065.1). NCBI lineage: Eukaryota > Metazoa > Chordata > Actinopteri > Syngnathiformes > Syngnathidae > Corythoichthys > Corythoichthys intestinalis. The sequence goes on along the minus strand of NC_080403.1, from coordinate 20,422,124 downwards.
TTTTACAACAGGGGCCTGGATTGGCCACAGACTTAGCGTGTGTGTGTAGGGCGGGGGCGTTCGTTGGGCGCTGAGCCATGTCTCATGAGTGACATGACCAAACACTGCTGAATGTGTGCCAACTACACATACAATAAGCAAATATCACACATTGTGAATTTATGACAGAAACTATGGTGAATTTTCATCTCATTTTCGTGTCGTCAGACGACAACTGGCATCCATCTCGTTATGTTTTAGTCTCCCAAAACACCTTTTCAGCGCGTCATCGTGACATTATTGTCATGAAAAATGTTTTCGTTTACGAATTATTTTCCCTGTCGTCGTCGTTGACGAAAACAATACTGATTCTGTATTAATCAGGAAAGGGAGCCAGTGGTCGTAGTTCTTTTGAACTTTGAATTTTTGAAGTATTTTTTTTTCCATAATCAAAGGTCTAAGCAATTTACAATTTCTTTCACATGTAGGTCATTTATAGTAGGTGTTTTCTGTCCCTTTAGGGCAGAAAACTGATTCTGATCAATGTTGCCTAAGCCTATTACTGGCAGTGTTGTTAATCTTACTTTAAAAAAAAAAAATAGAGAAAATCCCAGGGAAAAATTGTTCACCAAAAAGAGAAAACAAAACACTGTTATTAATCTTACTTTAAAAAAGTAATTAATTACAGTTACAAATTACTTCTCCCAAAAAGTAATTGAGTTAGTAACTCAGTTACCTGAATGTAAGAGTAATTAGTTACTTGGCAAAGTAACGGGTGTTACTTTTCATGTTTTTTTTTAATGGTTTAAAAAAAAAAAAAAAAAAAAAAAAAAAAAAAAAAAAAAGGGGGTTTTGGGACAATTGGCCCTAGCCCAATTCTTTACCCACAACTTAACTAGAAACATTGGTATTGTGGATATTGCGATAACTAGATAGTAACCTTTGCTATGTTTGAAAGTCATTTAATGTTGTGAATCAATCATTAAAGTTGTTAAAATTGCTCCCGTTATTGCATTAGTTCCCTTCTGTCTACTTTCCACATGTGAAAGTTTTAAAACTGTTTCATCATTTAAAGATAGATTTAAATCAAAACGTCATTTAACTAACGTAGTAACGCATAATAACGCACGCCTTCACATCCTCAGTAACGGTAACAGCTTTGCAAAGATGAGAAAAGTAATTAATTAGATTACTCACTACTGAAAAAGAATAACGCCGTTAGTAACGCCGTTACACTCTAACGTTCTTGGCCACTTACAATCTGGGAATCATAAGAGTTACAATTAAAGCAACAGCGTTTGGTCCGAAAGTGTCTGGCCGAGTGGACGAAAAGTCAGGGAGAGACAACGAGAATAAATGCGAGTGGTTGAAGAGTCCGATGATAAAAGGCATGATTGATTAGCGAGTGATGATTGCACTAAATGGCCTGGAAGACGCCACCGTCTTTGTTTCCGTCTTGTGCACTTTCTGACCTCAAACCTCTTCCTCCCTCCCATTCTGTGCTTCGCTTTGTCACTCCTTTTCACCAGTTTCATCAACCCATCAAGCAAGGCCCTCTTTCTCTCCCCTTCTTCTCCCTGCTCTCTAATGGCACCACTATTAGCACTAATGCATTTCAATTGTACGGCGTCTGCCACATCACAATCTGATGGAAATAACATGTCTCTCCACGATCTCCACAATCTCCATCCTTTCTTCAGGCCAATCTTGTCCAATGTGTTTGCACTTTGCGTCAGCATCCCATCATTTGTGACAGGCCCAGTTCGTGGTAGTAAAGCTAGATAAGTGTTTGTACAACAGACCTTCTATAATACAGAGGCGGGCAAATAAAATGTAACAAAAAAACCTATCCGAACTGGATTAAATGGACACTAATTTTATGTTATGAGAAAACGCAGCCGTGTTGTTGAAGACAATCTGTTGTTTTTCTCTTTTCAGGTGAGTATTTCGTCAAGCAATGAGATCGCTACTGTGTCAGTTGGATCGAGAGTTCAAGAGGAAAATCAATAAAAAGTTAACCACTGAATTACTATAATAGCTACGTTTTATTCCAAGTCACTCTAGAAATTAACAGTGGGCCTAATTTACATAACAACCACCCACACACTGAGTTTTTCCGCCCAGAACCTGATCAGCTAGACACATACTTGATTGATGTGTGAAGTTTCTGAAGCAGTGCCGGTGGGCGCTAAGTATAACACATGTATATATATTAAAAAAAAGTTTAATTCTGCAAATTCATTAAACTAACAAAACTAAGAAATCCCATGCACATAAATATTCACGTTTTCTCAATACTTTCTTGATGGCTCTAATTACATCATCAAACAAGCTATACCTATAAATGGGTAATATACACTTAGGCCAGTGCTTCTCAATTATTTTCTGTTACGCCCCCCCAAGGAAGACGTAAATGTTTCGCGCCCCCCCCCAACTCTCTGCCGCCACTGTAAATAGTATCATTCGTCTATATTACTATTATAAGTACGCCTCAGCCTAACATTGTGTCCTTTTTTTTCTATTAAAGAAAAAAAGTAACATAGATCAACTTATAATAAAGTATAACTTTTTTAACATTGTGTTGCTTGTAACAGAAAAGACTTAACGCGCATCAATTTGCCTGAAGTTAAAAAAAAAAAAAAAAAAAAAAAAAAAAAGTCACATCCAAACTGTAAAAATACACTCAAGGTACATTTTTGACCATTTGATACTGAAAAATAAAATGTAATAAAATCAGTAAATAATAACAATTTCAAATTGATTAGAAACATTTACTCTTCAGGACAACATGCCAAAAAATTTGACCGAAAAAAAACAAAACTGAATAGAAGGGGGGGGGGGAAAGGTCTTTGGACAGAAGGAAAGTTTTTATTTTCGCTGATTCACCACAGTGCTCACTGGTTTACTGATATAACACTGACAAAGCGGGACGATTGTGACAATTGGCAATATTCGGCACATTTTCGCTGAAAAACAATCAAGCGGCTTATCAATGAGATTGAGGTCTAATGTCTTTAAGTGGCGTCTTAACTGATTTGGCTTCTCCGCTATAATCATTTTTAGACTCAGTAAACAGTGGTCTTTCCTCATTTCCCACTATATTAAAAGTCAAAGGCAAACGGCCCGAAAAAAGCGCATTCTCGGCGGCCGAGGGAGAACCGTAGGTGAGGGCGGTGGTCGTGACGATCCCAAGCCGAAAACGGCACTTCTCGGCCGGACACGTGAGAACCGAAAAAGACAGTGGGTCGCTGCGTGAGTCCAGCTCTGCATGAGTCTCTTCCGTGTGCTCTTGCTTACTTCAAAAATACTGCACGCACTTTGAAAATGAGAGCGCCACTGCCACCCACGGAGTGGATGTGCAAGTACACTTTATTCTAGTACGGCAAAAAAAAAAAAAAAAAAAGCATGTTCCCCGAGGTCACTCGCGCCCCCCCGGCATCGCTCTGCGCCCCCCTGGGGGGGCGCGCCCCACCATTTGAGAAGTACTGACTTAGGCTAATATTTGTCTGTGTATATTTATTTAGATATGATTAACAAATTTGGATCCTCAACACTTTATTGGGCAAGTGATTATTTTTGGAAAGGTTCACAAAAAGTCCACAATGTTACCGTATTGGCCCGAATATAAGACGGTGTTTTTTGCATTGAAGTAAGACTAAAAAGTGGGAGTCGTCTTATTTTCGCGGTCTAGACATTATACCCATTCACGACACTAGATGGCGCCAGATATCATTGAAGCGAATGCTGAACTTGAAGAGTAATGTTCTGTCATGACAGATCTCAGCTACTCTCAAGTTTAACCGGTTTGCATTATTTTATTGCAATGTTATTCCTTATTCAGATTTGTTTCAAGACTACAGTTACAGTTAGACCTCACTTTGATGGTTATTGCAGTTATTGCAATTTTGTTGTTTTATCACATAGACTGATTTATTAACATTTCAAAAACCAGAAGCCATTCATTTGCGAATGTGATTGCACTTTAGTTTACATAGTTAAATGTTCAGATATTAAGAATTTGAATGAGGCTAGATAACATGCTTTTTCTCTCAAATATATTGTTATAATCATTTGTTTCAGATGTACTGTAATTATTTTCTGTACAAAAATGTGGTGTTCAAAAAGTCTTTTTTCAAACTTTAGTCATGAAAAAGAGGGGGTCGTCTCATAATCAGGGCTGTCTTATATTCGGCCCAATACGGTACTATTTCTCGATAAAAATTTGGCCTACATGACTCAAAAAATTATGCCATCATCACGAGAGGGGAGGACAACATTTTCATGAAGGCAGATGTGGAACCAAGCTCGTGCCACCACAATGACCGGGTGTTTTTGTAGCCATGTTGTCGGTTTGTTATGGAAGGTATATTCTTCCTATCCCTGCATTTTCATGTGCTCGATGCTCAAAAAATACTAAAGCTAAAATCTTGCACATGAAACGCCATGTTGGCTTTGATATTGTTATTACGATGATGATTGTAATTATGATGATCTTTAATATTTTTTTACAACAACTACTGTACCTGCTGCTAGCCTGTTGCTAATCAGTACGTGTAGCATGGCAAAATATGTCAATGCATAAATGGAAGTGTTGTAAGTTTTTTGCTCGTTTGTTTACAGGTGGAAAAAACTGTTAGGCAAGGGAAGATATGTTGATGTACCTCACATCAACACTTACTGTACGTTGATGGCCATATATCGAGACTTCGTGCGTTCGACCTGAGGCCGGCCAAGAGGCTGGGACAGACGGTGGCTCGCCTTGTGGCGGACCATCAGCTCGATCCCGAGATCCAACCACGAGCTTTTTAACTGCAGCAACTTCAGGAATTACCGAGGACATAGATAGCCCGTCTGAAGGCCGCCGACGGTCTGCGTAATGTCGGGTGAAAATTCGGCGAGGCTCTCAAGCCGCTCCGGAGCTCTGCTGTCTGATATCACATTCTTGTATGTTAATTTTCTAATAATTTTATAAATTGTTATTTATTGACCTGTTTTGCACATGCACCAATTATTTTAAATAAAACAAAATATGGAATCGTGTTGTTCAAATGTTTTATTGCGATCAATATCAGCAATAAAAAAGAATGACATGGTATTTTTGTTTATATGTACATACCTTGTATGTACATTTCCTTGTAATAAAAAAATCCATGTCAGCCCTTCTGCATTCGGCAAATGTAATAAAAGTGGTAAATTCACCTCATTTTGGTCAGTCAGGTGGCCGGCGTGTCAGTTTACACCTACGTAAACAGAGGCTGACAGGTTGTTATAATTTTGTCTATGAATGATCAGCGAAGTGATAAGAACAATCATACAATCTTTTAGGAATATCCTTAGGTTTAAATCACATCCTTAACTTCTTGTCTGCAGCTGGTTTCGATTTAAGGAGTATGGCGAGGTAAATCTACACTGGCGCTTTGAAGCTGGACGCTCTTCAAAACATTCCACTTCAAACTACATACATAGGCCCTTCCAGGATTTCAAGCACAGCACAGAACATCTCGGAGTGTCATCTACGTCGTGCTTAATCCATTTTTGGAGATTCCATAAGTTCCTCTGGTTTGATTTTGCAGTTTTAACTTTGTCAACACACTGCTTACTTCAACCGCAACTAACGATGTTTTTCGAAACCGGAAGTTCGGAGCAGACATTTTCCAAGATGGCGCCGCCCATATTCTGCTCAGGAAACCTGCCTTTACAATTGATTTTAATTAATGTAATAAATTATTAACGTTAATAAAAAATAATAAATTAAAATTATGGAAAACAAATACACTGTTTATACCCACCCCAGTAACACAGTAAAGTTGATTTTATCATATTATTTCATAATATTTAACTCATAGCCTGCCATTAACAACAATAGACATCCAATTGATTTATTATTATTTTTCTAACGCCATTGGAGGATCGATTTAGGAAGTCAAAAATTAGAATTGGACATCTTGCGTCATCAAGTGCAGAGATTGTAAATGAATGCCCCATAAAGGGCTTATACAGAAAATAAACTGAAAAAAAGTTGTCGTAGGCAAAACAAAAAAGTTCAGTGTGTGTTACAATGCATTACTCTCAGTGGTCTACAGTATGCGCACATTCAGCTACTTGTGGAAAACCAAGGGACCTACAATTGTTTTATGGTCTGGTTCCCTTAAAAAGAAAGAAAAAAATAACAAAAGTGCCGTGCTTTCTACCAACTTTCCATTTAATAAAAAAAAAAAAAAAACTTTTGATATTTGTCTCTGAAGCTGCTGTACGGTCCCCTAAGAAAATTGCAAAGATGAACAGATTGCATACCCTTGGATCAGCGCCGCACAGGGATGGTCACCTGACCTTGAGCGATCATCAGCAATGCCGACGCTTTAACGTCCATTTCACACACCATTTGATTCCAATGGATTTAAAACCCTGAACGACCATTGCAACGCTTGTTACGACCAACATTGTGACATCCATTATGCGTGGCAGGCAGAGTGGTCGCTCCACGTTGGCCAGCTCGAGTGTGTGCGCCACTACTGAATAACAGATGGGATGAGGGAGAGGCATGTCATTGGCAATGTGATGATATCACCTTTTTCAGGGATGAGTATGTGGGCTTGGCCAGGTATACCAGCAGCTCAATGAAAGCTTTGCAATTGTTGATCAAAAGCTGAAGCTGACAAGACTGTGATGTATAATAAAAATATGTCGCTACATTCATTCATTCATTCACAATCATTTTCTAACCATTGAGAAGTGGTGCTCAAGTCAAACTTACTACCCGCCCCCCCCAAAAAATGAACATTTCTTTTCTAAAAGGCACAACCAACACTTTTATTATGTGCTTTCCAGCTGAATCTTGTTTCATAAACTAAACAAGCACAGAAATTCATTTTATTGATGTGTAAAAGTGGAAAAATAGTAAATACCAAATTCCAGGAAGTGGCTGCCCTATCAGATCAGGTCATACTTTTAATGACCTGATTCTTTACATCCTCCCCCTTGGTCAGATCATCCGTAAATTTGGACTGCAATTTGACTGCTACGCCGATGACATCCAAATATACATCTCCACAAAAACCATCTCACACGGCACCGTATCTACACTTCACAACTGCCTCAGTGAAATTAAATCCTGGATGCAACTTAACTATCTTCAACTCAACAGCAATCATCATAGACCCTACAGCTCACATCAAAAACAGTCAATTCACCCTTACATCGACAACTGCACCCTCCTCTCTCAACACACTCCCACAACCTAGGTATAATTTTCGACAATAAACTAAGATTAGACCAGCACATCAACCACATCACCAGAACTGCTTTCTTCCACCTCAAGAACATGGCCCGCCTCCGCCCCTCCCTCACCTACTCTGCTGCAGAAACCCTCATACATGCATTCGTCACCTCCAGACTCGATTATTGTAACAGCATTCTTTTCGAATCTCCAGCCAAACTCCTCAATAAATTACAGTATATCCAGAACTCCGCTGCACGCCTTCTCAGCTGTACCCCCTAAAGGAATCACATTACCCCCATCCTTCACAAACTGCACTGGCTTCCCATCTCACACAGGATACATTTCAAAATCATCCTTCTCACATACAAAGCACTCAATAACTTGGCTCCTCCTTACCTCACGGACCTTCTCTGTCCCCACTCCCCCTCCCGTCACCTCCGCTCATCTAATGGAAACATTCTCGCACTGCCCCCACAAATAACACACCGTACCTGGGGGGACAGAGCCTTCTCCGTTGCTGCCCCCTCACTTTGGAACACACTCCCTAAAACAGTCCGCACCTGTTCTGATCTTCCCACATTCAAAAAAATTGTTAAAAACTCACCTTTTTAAACTGGCTTTTAATTTGTAATTCTTTTCTCTAGTGTTTTGTACTGCCCACGTTGTGTGAGCTTTATTTATTTATTTTTCCTCAACTGTAAAGCGCCTTTGAGCACCGGTAAAAGCGCTCTATAAATAAAATGTATTATTATTATTATTATTATTAACGCCGGTACTACAATATTTTAGCCATTTGCGAGTGTTCCAGATTGCATATCTTTCCTCGTGACATTATTAATATTACTGTTGCACCAATACAATTCTTTGGCTCTCCTTACCGATTCTGATACCTGGCTATGTTGTATCGATACGATTTTTGATAAAATATATACTTTTTTGTATCTTGTAATACTCTACTCTAATACATTTCTATGCCCTAAAATACAGCACACACAGTTGAATGTAAAGTAATTGCTATCATGTCTTGTTCAGACACTACTTAACTCATTGGCTGCCGTTGAATTAAGCCTGAACGATATATAGTTTAAACATCTGCATCGCAATGTGCGCATGCGCGATAGTCCCATCGCAAGGACGTGCGATAGTTTTTTAATGTAATTTAATTTTTTTCAGTCCACAAACTTCATGCTCGCCGCACAGCCTCCCTCCCTCCCTCTCCCAGCTCTTTGTTCCTCAGTCACTGCGGCACTTGCTTATTAAAGTTAACGATGTTGACAGATGGTTGTGTTTGATCTTGCCAGAGAAGCGGACTTCACATGCGCCGCATATGTCAATCATCGTCTAACTTGTTATCTAAATAGTTGCTACGGCAAGGAAGCGCGCACTGGAATGAATGTGTGTTTGTGTGGAGACGTTCGAGGCGGCCGGACGTGTTGTGTGTGACAATAAACGCCAGAAGTGATCCTGAGGAGTTTGTAATTTCTACATGCCACTCCAAGACTCGCAGCCAAGGTAGGTAAACAGAAGCATTTAATAAAGCCAAGTATTTCTCTACTAAGTGCTTAAAAACCATTTGATAATATATATACATATATATATTTAAATCATACTTTGGGGAAAAAAGTGAAAAAACATCTTATATTTTTTCTCTTTCCAATGCTGAATCTGAATAAATACATTGAACACAGAAACACAAAGATAAAAAAAAAAAAAAAAAAAAAAAATTGTGTGCTACTTCGCAATTAAAAAATATATATATATTGCAATATAATATCGCAATATATCGCAAACCCCCCAAAAATCGCAACAATAGTTTTTTTCCAATATCGTTCAGGCCTAGCACAAGACGTCCAATCCATTTGAAGTGGGAGGGATGACAGTGAATGATCCAACGTGCCACCCTCCCACTTCATATGGATTGGACGTCTACTACTGATAAACTCATTTAAATGCACAGCAGAAGGATGATTGGAAGCCACTCGGTTGAACATCTATCATCATCTTGAGAAGGGCGTAACATAGACTTCACTATCAGTTGAAGAGACAGCTCCTACAGACATTGTGCCACGGCTTCCCGTAGGGGGCTGGGCCAGGCAGAGCGTCATGGCGGCTTTCACTGCGATAAACTCAAACACACGCTGCTTTCTAACGCCAGATTTAGAAGGAAACAGGACGAAAATTTTAGTCCATACAAGCAGGCAGGAGTGTCTCAAGAGTGATTTGGTCAAGGATTCAAGGTTATTGTTATATAAATAGATACCATGCATGCACTTTGAAATGTGAAAAAAATGAATGGGAAAAAATTTGCGTAACTTTAGGTGAAATATTTACGTAAAATGAATGATTACTGCTCGGTTTTTTGCTTTTAACCAAGAATCTACACTGTTTTACGTTCATGTCTATAGAAATTACAGGATTTACGCATTTATTTACAACAATTTTCAACTTCAAATAGCTCTTTGTTTTGTGATGGGTGCCATGTTGGATTTTGTACACAATAGTGTAAATTTACATTCAAGTAATCATGTAATTTTCGGCCAACTGCCCGTTTTTTTGGGCGAAAAAAATAGCAACTTAGATATTTCTGCGTCCATTCAAAAAAACAAAAAAAAAAAAGCTTTAACGTGTTTTATTTTGTGTAACATTTCAATCTAAAATTGCACCAAAAAAATAAAAAATAAAATTAAGTCGCTATTTCAGACAAAACATTATAGCCTACGCTCTGTTAAATATGGCTATTGGTCCTGAAAATATAGTTGATTTTCCCTGCATTTGGTTATTTTTGTGCATCTAGTGTAAAACCTGAGAATTTTATAGCCATTTTAAGTTTTGGTATACATATATAAAAAATAATTCATCGGGATTTTATTAAGGAATGACTGATTTTTTTTTTTTTTTTTCGCTGCTCATGGAGACTCATATATGCCTCAGGGAGGTGCCTGTTTTGGTTTTAGGCTGTTAGCAGCTTTGGTTTTGAAAATATTCAAATTTTAGGTTTTTGAAAATATGCCCCATACAGAGCAGCTCTGCGCCCCATTTCCCGTCAGTTAGAAAATACATCTTGAAGAGGACATATTGCGGTGACGCGTTATTTATTAGTACTCACTGATACCTATGACATTATTTTAGTACCGTATGACTACCGACACTAGTATCGGTATGAGTAAAACATGAAATAATACTCATTATCCCACGCACCTGTGTTTGGGCTGATCAGTGTTTCTGTATGTGGGTAAAGCTGATGTCACAAAATAGTGACACTTTCAGGTTATTTTCTCCATTATCAGAGGTGTGGGAATTTTGATTTGCATACTTAAATTGTTGTCAGTCCCTTTAAAAGGAACATTTAAAATCCTTTGTCCGGAGGAGGCCACCAAGTTTCCTGAAAAGCTTGTGCGTAAATCAAGCTCACTGAGAACTACTAAAAACATGACGTCCTTGGGGGGGAAGCAATAATAATAAAACAAAATGCACTCAGCAACAAGCAGATACAGTTCCTGGTCTCCACACACATGCACGCGCAATTAAATGTACCGTTTCCCATGCATAAACACGTTTTCTGTGGCTTTGACAGGCTGCTCCACCCGCCAGTTTAAGATGCACCGCTGCATCGCTCCTAATGTGCCCAAAGAGCATGCAGCTCTAATCTAATTAGACTGTCAGTCAGCAGAGTGTTCAGCCAAAGAGAAATTAGGAAGGCACGAAAATCTACAAACAAGGAGAATCTCCTCGCCAGGATGAAGCATATCAAGTCACCCCTCTTCCTCACTTCTCCACCCGTCCTCCGCCTCTGTGAGACTTCTCTTTAATGGTTTCACAGTCGCCCCTGCTGGGATTCATTACCTGGCCTAATTATAAAGGCAAATGAAATCAGCTCCAATACATTATTAATAGAGGAGCGCTATTAGGATTCCTCTGTGCTATTTGCAACAATATGATATATTCCGACTGTTTTCATGCCTGATTAGAGTCACGTGCTGATAAGAAAAAAGGTAAATTAGTGTTCTGCGCGGCAGGAATGGGTGAGGGTGGGGGTGAGGCAGGCAGCCGGACAGACCAAGAGAATTAAAGGCGAAGAGCGCAATATAGAGAGACAATCTACCTTGTCAAAACGATTGAGTTTGACAACAACAACAACAAAAAAACACACACTAAAGGCACACTGATAAGAAATTATAAAACAACAGCAATTAACAGTATCCCCCAATTTTAAGGACTGAATAGTACGTATAACAGGAATTGGAATTATATTTTGTGGCATCAAGTAAGGATTCTTTGCTCGTAGATGCTGCTACACTTTAGTGGCTCGACACATTGGCGAATCATTGGTAGTGTCAGAAAAAAAAAACGGGTTTCCCATGCAATTACCTTTAACTGAAGGAATTAAAATGTTATTTTATTTGCAAAAGTACAAGGAGCATAATTATTGGGTATTAGTGCATACTTAAAAGTGAATACTCTTATGCTACTTTCAGCCTGCAAAGAGTGATGCCCAATTCGGAGTTTCGTTAACTAAAACTGTTGTGTAGCCGTTCACATCGCATAAAACGTGACGCTATGCGAGGTCACAATAAATAATAAATAAATAAATAAGCCCAATGCAAAATATACAAAGGTCACACTTATTTGAATTCATGGTCTCCCCACCATATAAGAGATTGTGGGGCACCGCCACACTAAAATAAAAGCCGCCACAACTTGCAAATGAGATGTTTTTGTTGTTGTTTTTTTAAAAAATTCTTTAGGGCCGTTTCAAACCAGCGGGAGACGAGTATGAAGAGCTCAGCGGCAACCTATATATTCATTGTGTATTGTAATGTCCGTAACTTAGCGCGGCGCCCTTAAAAGACGATCGGACTAGGGAGCTGTGACGCAGGGGGAAGCGAACGAATAGAACGAATGGGAGAACAGGCGAGATAGCGGTTACATGTCGCGCCAGCCCACTGTTATTTTGTCATTGTTTTTCTTTATTATTGTTACCAAAATAAAGTGGGTAAGCCAATACTGATTCTTCTCCTTCTTCCCCATATCCCGGGCATTACGGTAGTTTGGATCGGACTTTTCGGCGAAAGTGAGCGGTGGAGGGCCTTCTTGGACGGAAGTTTGAATGAATTTGCGCCGAAAGGCGGGGCCCAAACTAGAGCCTTGCTCTATTTTCAGAGCGCCGCTGCGCTAAAGTCAACAATGGGGGCAGATGTACTCATACAGTATCTGTGCTATCAGGCTGTTTCATAAGACAGATATACGCAATGACGGCTGACGAAACTTTGATAAATGCACTTTTTTTCAAGTTCCGCAAGCTCTGGGACACTCGAAATGACTCACATACCTCTCCTTGATCAGTTAATGGTACCTCGATGTGCGTTTATGTGGAAATGTAGTTCACGAACAACAACAACAACAAAAAACTATTCATCTTCTCACTGAAACTAGTAATACTGTTTACACGGCTATTAGAATTTCCCCCCTTCTCTTTGAAATGGGTCCGTTAAAAGAACGACTATTATTATTGTGGTAATGTTGTACGTATTAGGGCCAAATAAAAGGAAAAAGAAGGACAACGACGAGGGTCTGCACCCCGCAGCTTTAGAGTCGCAAGCGGCTCTTTATCGCTGCCCTAGTGGTTGCATGGAGCTTTTTCAAAGTTTTGAAAATGGAAAAAGATGGGGGAGGGAAATATATTATTTTGTTTTAATATTGTTTCTGTAGGAGGACAAAAATGACACAATCATTCTTTCATTTCATTAATATTGTAATGACATTAAACTTGAGGTGGCATCGTACAACAAAGTAGTCAAGTGGTGCGTCATTCTCTGTAGGATCCACTGCAGGGATAATAAACATTTAATCATGAAGGCTAATTATGTATTTGTAGCCAACTTAGTCATTTTGATAGTAGGCTACTATAGCTAATCTCGATTCATACAGCTCCGCATTTTACGTACATGTTAGCCTGGCCAATGAAATATTTCAAATATATCTTTGTTATGGTTTTTTTTAAGGGAAAAAAAAGTGAAATCATTTTTTTGCCGTGGTACGATATGGTGAGCTGTCGGACTCTGATGCAGCCCACCACCACAGCTTAAAAAAATCTTAGGGGAAACCCTGGAATTAATGTTTTTTCTATTTTTCAATTTATCACAACTATTTTATTATTATTTTTATTTTTAATTCATTTATTTAGAATTATTCATATATCTAATTACTGTACTAAATGTACTGTACTGTAATAAAATCATTTTGCAAAATACATGCAGGCAACACTAATACCACAATTGGATGTCAAACGGGGGATACAAAATATTGTTCCTCGGACCACAATTGGCCCGTTTGAGACTCCTGTCCTCTGAATGTAATGAAAACATTTAGATGGGAGGAAAAAGTCTTAAGAAAATAGCGAAATGAAAGGGTTAGTTACTCTTCTGTTAGATGGCAGAAGTTACAGAAAACCATTGCCATTCATACAACAGAATAATAGCCGTGTGTTCAATTAAACAGGCCCATATTTCACACTAATTAAGTCAATTTGTGAGTAAATTGAAATGAGATCATCATTATTTCAGTATTCATGCTTTTGGAACAGTTTTCTTTGTATAAGATTTTTCCTATGGAAAATGGGTGCTTTGACTATTAAAAAAAAAAGGCTGGACAGATAGACTAAGAATGAAGAAGGAAGGCTCTCACTTCAATTGAGAGACTTATTTTGAGCAGTATTGATGCCATATTCGATGCAGCAATGAACAGGGCTCGTTCTGAGCCACTACCGCCGGCTAAAGAAGTGGCGAAGGAAGGTCGAACCCTAGTGCAGTCACCCTAACGTTGCTGCTTCAGAGGGTAAGCAAGCGTGAATTTATATTTAAAAAAAAAAAAAAAACTTTGCAAAGAAGTAGTGCCCATTATTATTCGTTTTAAATCAGTTAAAGCCTTTTCTCAAACACCCCCCTGGAGGCACAGGGGGGTTAAAAATCCATTTGCGGGAAGTGTAGCATGACAGTGAACTCGTCTCCCTGGAGACAGAGGATATGACAGGAGGGAACGTGTATCTGCTACATACGTAGTTTGTGTGCGTGTGTTAGCCTCTTTATGTGGGCATTTGAGTGTTTACAAATTTGAGATTCATTGGAGCGTGTGAGGTTCCCAAACATATACAAATGCACATACCTCTGCAGTATTGTTTTGTTTTGCTTTATTTCAAGAGCAGGGCTCTGCTTTAAAGGTCAGCAGGAGCATGCTATTTTCAAGTTAGACAGGGAAGCTCTTAAATAATACAGGAGAAGGCATGAAAATGACATTCCATCCAAGTACGCTGGTATTACGTGTTTGTATGCAGTACACAAAGTGTAATTGTGCCCTATTGTTTTGTTTTGTATAATATTGCCATTTGGGCTCTGTGATGCTGATCATGATAAACCAGGGGTGTCAAACTGGTAGCCTGGGGGCCAGATTCGGTCCGACGCATCGTTTTATGTGGCCCCTGAAAGTAAAGCATGTGCATCGACTTCATGTTTTCCACTCAATTAAAATTTCTATCAAATTTCCACAGTCCAGAAATCGGAGAATACTTAGGTTTTCTTTCCCATTTTTACTAAAATAAAATAAATAAATAAAACAAATAGGAAAATCTTTACTGTTTGTTCTTTTTTTTTTTTTTTTTCTAAAAAATCTCAACAAGAAAATTATTAATAAAAGATAAACTTTAAACAGAAAAAAAGTAATATTTACGTTTTTCCTTTTTTACATTCAAAAAAATAAAATTAAAAAAAGAATAAGATTTAAAAAGAGAATATTTACTGTTTCTCATCCTTTTTTTCATAGAAAGGGATATATACATTGAAAAAATAAGAAAACTTTGTTATTCAGAGGCTTAACAAGGATTCGGACAAATTTACTTGAGGTCAACTATGTCTAAACAGTTCATTGACAATCAAAATAGATGACGATTCATCTGCTAATCAATTAGCCAATTAATTGTGGCAGCCCTAGTTTACTTGCCACCGTCGGCGCTAGACATCCAATCCATTTTGACTGGGAGGAGTTGGCAGAGATCAATCGATGATTGAAATATTTATATGCGTTAGCCTGTGTAATGGCCCTCTCAAGAAATGAGAAGTACAAATGGGCTCGCGACAAAAATGAGTTTGGCACCCTTGCTTTAAACGGAGTACACACACTGATAACACTGGGCAACATTTGAGAAAAAACAAATTCAGTTGTTTTAGATCTGACAGCTGTTTTAACAAATATTTGGGTGCAAAATCGGAAACTGATCACAATTTTTCTCCATACCGTCAAGTTTTTCCTCTACAGCGTACCTTAGTGTTGTAACTACATGCACACAACTAGCCATATCCTTTGTAAAAACACAAGATTGTTAAATTAACAGCGCAGCAACGCTTGGTTCATTAATAGTTCATTGTGTGTTAGTATTTGATTTTTAAAATGTATATAAAACAAGAACATACTTATGTTAAGTACAGTGTTTTTCAATTTTTTTTTTAAAGAAAACGTGTATTCTACTGTTCAAAAACCTGAAATTGATAGAAACTGGTTTTGGATTCCGCACCCAAAAATCAGATTTAAACAGCTTTTGGACCTAAAACGACAAAACTTGGGTATCCCAGTATAATAAAAAAATTAAAAGAAAACAGATTATGTTAAAAATTTGTGTGTACCACTTGGTACGTAAAACAGGGGAGAAGTAGGTGATCTTAAAGTGGGAACAAACAACAGTTGCCTGATAAGGACACAGAAAAACAGGGGAAGGCCATCCTGGAAAGAAAGAATAGCAAGGTCGTGTCCTACTTTACCGTCACTCCGTCTTGCCACTCGTGATCCTTCTGAAGCTGCTCTGCCTCCTTGGCTAATTTCTGTAAGGAAACACAAAATCACCAGCGTGAGTATCACAGGTCAACAGAGCTTTGAGGGCGGTCACTCGCAACTTTGCATGGCGGAATCAGTGACTTAAAGTATACGTATGTCCAATCTAAGGAACAGACAATTACATTATGGTACATTGATATCTCAGGAAAAACTGGAATTTTTTTTCAGGGTAACAAGCAAAAATGCTAGAAACAGAAGAACAAAAATTCCAATAACTATTTCTCGTATTATTCATTCAATTACTAAACACGGCAGGGAACCACTTTCAGTTTACAGTGCTTTTGCAGTACACAAAAAACAGAAAATAGTGCTAATAGAGAAAATCCCTGGGAAAAATTGTTCACCAAAAAAAGAGAAAACAAAACAGCGACAGTGTTAATCTTACTTTAAAAAAGTAATTAATTACAGTTACAAATTACTTCTCCCAAAAAGTAATTGAGTTAGTAACTCCGTTACCTGAATGTAAGAGTAATTAGTTACTTGTACAGTAACTGGTGCTATTTCCCCCCCCCCATTCGCAATGTGAACTTCAAAGGGTTTTTGGGACAATTGGCACTAGCCCAATTCTTTACCCTAAACTTAACTAGACACAGGGGTATTGCGGATATTGCTAAAACTAGATAGTAATCTTTGCTATGTTTGGAAGTCATTTAATGTTGTGAATCAACCGTTAGTTGTTAAAATTGTTCCCGTTATTGCATTAGGTCCTTTATGTCTACTTTCGACATGTGAAAGTTTTAAGCCTCTTTCATCTTTTAAAGATAGATTAAAGTCAAGATTTTGCCGATTTAGGAGTATTTTAGATAGAAAGTTACTCAGATTAGCTAGGAAGAATCTCTACATTAGAGCCTTGCTGAGAAGTGTACTGCTTTAAGATGGCAGCAGTTAACTAACGCCATCGAGTCTATCATTTCGCATCTAGTTCTCTATACATGTGATATCTACTGTAGCATCATGTGGGCGTAGTTTGTAGGCTATCGGCTACAGTCAGGTGATATTGGGACACATAGCATTGCATTTGTAGCGGCGTCACAACTCCCTTGCCTCCTCCCCGCTCCAGCACTGCTTTCTAGTCTCAGTGAGTCCGCATCTCTGGCACTTTTGTCGCGTCATTCAACCAACGTAGTAACGCATGCCTTTACATCCTCAGTAATGGTAAAGGCCTTGCCCAGATGATTAAAGTAATTAATTAGATTAGTCACTGCTGAAAAAAATAACGCCATTAGCTTCGCCGTTATATTCTAACGCTGTTATTAACAACACTGGTGACAAATGACTACACTGTCTAAATGAAAACCCTCAACTCACTTCAACGCATCATTGCCTCCAAGTTGACACTAGATGGCACCAAAAGCAATGCTGTTATTGCTTTGCCTCAGCACAAAAACAGTGAAAAAACGAGAGAAACCATTCAAACGTTTAACGAAAATAAAAACCTATGTAGACTATATAAGACAGCAGTGGGGGGTGTAAAAGGCATGATCCATTATTCTTTGTGGTTAAAAAAAAAAACACCCGGACAGAGCAATATAAAAAGAAACTCTCCACCAAAGTACTCTGCAGTGTTATTTTTTTGTCTTTCTAAATCACCTGAGTGAGTCTTTAACTAAAGATTGGATTCATCTCCTAATGGGAACATAGCTGAGTGAATCAACAAAATGAGGATCTAATTAGTGCATTGAAATTTATTACCCAAGAGCCCATATGCAAAAACAGTGAGTGTGTGCGCGTGCATGTATATGCTTGTAAAGTGGCTCATTGTTTTTTAACGAAAAGACCCAAGCGAAAAACAGCATTTTTCAATATGAGAAAAAGACTGCAGAAGCACACAACTGCAGCATTGTTTTTATGATTCGTGCATCTATTTTCTTATTTTCATTCTCACTGGAGTAAAAACTATTGTCGGCATGCGTATTATGGCCTGCTGGCCACACACTTCTTTCTTCTTTTTATGTTATCGAGTAATTGTCAACAGATTTATATGACAAAATACGATGCCGTGAAAAAATTTGGCAACCTGGTTATGCCAATACCAGTTTTTACAAATGAAAATACGATAAAAAGGATTTCAGGCATGTGAATACTAGGTTTTGATATTATTTTAAATCCAAGTATATTTATCACAATATTAAACACAAATAATTAATAAAATAAAACTAATAAATTCTTAGCTCATATTGTGTAACTTTATGGACACTAGCATTAAAAATCAAAGAGGAGAATAAAAGTACATATTTTTGCCATGAAAGGCATGTATATCCCTTAATGTAAAACTATAAAATAAAATTTCAAAAAACTGCAGACTAGTTAATTGCCAACCATTCATAACCTCACAAAGAATGTTGCGTGTTAGGGCTGTTGTGATGGGCATGATCTTAACCTCACACAAAACATTTCTCAGTTGGCAAGTAACCTTCGAAAGAAAATGACAGTGTATTTAGAACAAAGCCTCTATCCATTACTTTCTCAACTCTGACAAGATCAATGATCAAGCTTCCATTTAATCTTTTGTTGATTTGGCCTTCTTCAGCACCGAGAATCTCTTATCGTTACACTCTGTCTAGCGCCAAAAAATACACCCTCCCCCATTCACCCAATTCAGCCATTATTCCTCGAAGACCCCATCTTATCCTTAGCATTTTAATGCAGTCTTGCTACACCCAAACAGCCATGCGTCTTCATGTGTCTTTCCGTCTTTGGGCCCAGATGGGTGGGCAAGACAAATAGCCAATGAATCAGAGTGAGAGATGTGGAAAGGAGTGGAGGTTGGGGGGTGTATCAGCCAGGCTGGTGGCGGGAACCCAAGCTGCTTAAAGGACTGGATGAGCGAAGTTAAATCAGCACCAATAAAAAAGCTCACAGCACAGGCTCACACAAAACTCACCACCAGGAGAGCTGACCTCACAAGCGCCTGATTGTTATACCGCTGTCGTCCATCTACGACACATGACGGCCCTATTTGTCAGTGAGCCTTCCGGCAAGGTCAAGAAACATAAACGCGATGGTAATGGATGGCGATGTCCATCCACAAGGTCTACGTACAACGCATGTGAGCTAGAGCCTACAGTCAAACGCATTTACTTGATTGATGTTCAGTGAAATTCATTTCATTCAGGTCATATTCAGAAATGGACCAAGATTTGCGTGAAGAATATGCATTGAAAAATAGTGGTAGCTAGATAGTCACTGACAGGCAGACATTTTTAAAGGTGGTAGTCACTATGGTTTGTTGGCTTTCATGATAATCCATTAGCTCAGCGTTTCCCAACTGTCTTTGAGCCAAAGTACAAATTTGACATAAAAAGTATCATAATTTTGGGAATACAAGCCACCCTCCCACCCCCAATGTTGTTTGTGATGATGTTTGGAGCAAAGCCTCATATGCCTCCACTGCTTGAAGATGATATTGTAACTACAATATAAAACAATCCCATTAATAAACAATCACTGATAAACAAACAATGGCATTTCAATCAATTTTTTAACTGCCAATAAATCTGTCACACCAACAGTGGATGAAAAAATGCCATAAAACCCCTAAAAATGTTTGCTGACATCTCATAAAAACACCATCGCTGAAAGGTCGAGTTTCCCCACTGTGAAATCAGAGAGTGAGAAGACAGCAAAAAATAAATAAAAAAATAAAAATGAAGGAAAAGCCCAGCATGAGATGATTATAATCGTTAATATTCCTTAAGGTTCCATTTTCTCAAGTCCATTGGGGAGAGTTTTGTTCAATCAAAGTTTTTCCCGGAGAATGACAGCACACCGGGCACAGGTGGCGTCATGCTACTCTGAGTGTCAACTTGACATTGGACCACCTGCCTGATTTCGGCGGCCTTTGAGGCCCTTTTGGTAAAGCATTAGCTTATAAAAGGCACTCCACAGCACACACTGCCGGCTGTTTATCCAAATGGACACTGCGGCTAAGCAGTTCTACACTGTGTGTGAGGTTGAGAGCACTTGAGGGAGCACAACACGGTCCGTACGTGATTGCAACCTTGAAGGCAGTCACTCGACATGTTCCAAATGACCCCACCAGCTTTGTTGCTGGATCGGTGGCAAATCGGGGCCAGCAAAACTGTGAAATGACTTGGCCGAGGTCACGTAAACACTCCTAATGATGTGTTGAGGGAAGGCCGTTGCTCGCTCTGTTCACAGATTGACTGATGTGATGAATCCCAATCAAAGTGAAGTGCACAATTGTTCATGGTTGCAGACCATAATTAAAGCTTTGTTGAAAAGACCATTACACTACCAGTCCATGACTACAAAACACTGGTACAGCAATCCCAGAATATTTAGACAGACAAAGTTCTGATCAAGTACACTCCAAGAGAAAGAATGCTGTATAACAATTCGTAAACCTTTCATTTCATTTTTCTGATGTAATAGTTGAGGAAAATGTAAAAAAAAAAAAAAAGCCAATATTTCCAGGAAATTCACAAAATTGCTGAAAGCAGACATTTTTCAATGTCACAACTGTTTAAGTCAATCAAATATGAGTATTTTATATAGTCCGCCATTGCTCGTGACAGGGCTGCAGCTATAGGGGTGTGCTAGTGGTGCGGCTGCACCCTAGGCTAGGCCTCTAGGGGGCTAAGGATGTTGGCTTAAAGGGGGCCCGGGTGGACAAGGGGAGGGGATAAAAATCATGTATGAAGATGCACAGCGATATAATAGTGTGTTTAAGCGGGCAAACATATCGCAGCTGACATCATACTGATCTACTTCTCTGAGATGTTAACCTTGTTTAACCTTGGCAGGAATCTTCGTTCTTCCAGCCAGGTTCTCTTGCAAGTTCCTAGGTCGAGACTTAAACAGTGGCGTGATCGGTCTTTTGTGGTTGCTGCCCCCCAAGTTGTGGAATAGTCTGTCCCCTGACATCCGTACCATCACTAATTGAGGTCTTTTTAAATGTAGGTTTAAACTAAAAAAAGACTAGAGGTTTGAACTAGCTTTTACTCTGCACTAGGGTAGCCTGGTTTTCAGGATTTTATTGTCTTCGGATTTTACCGGTTTTAATATGTTTTTTCTTTTTCCTGTAATGAGTTTTAGCATAATGCATTGAACCCCCCTACCCCCCTCGATTTTATTGTAAAGTACAGTGGTACTTCCACATACGAAGTTAATTCGTTCCAGGACCTTGTTTGCAAGTCGAAATGGTCGTATGTTGAACGGGATTGTCCCATAAGAATACATTATAATTCTATTAATTGGTTTCCATTAATTCGTTCCACTGCCCGAAATCCTACTCTAAATCTTTAATAAGTACGGCTAGTACTGTTATTAAGAATATAAATATAGTAAAAATAATACCTATAATAATGTAACAATTTGGGTTCTAATTTTGCGGATGTGTTTTGCTTGGTGTCCCTGAATGCAACACGTGGCTGACTAGACAGAGTGAGAGATGACTTTTTAATTTCACTTTTCATGCTCAGCTGCGGCGGACAGTAAGCATGTTGTGTTGCACAAGTTCTGAAATAAATGATTAAAAAACCTGACAAAGCTGGTGATTTTTTTGGCGATGTTACAACCATAATAGGTGTCACCTTAACCTATAAAGACTGGCGAACGGAGGTCGTTGAGATCGGAAAAATTCTACTACCATGTTGTCGAGCCAGTTCACAGACGCGCACACAATGCTAATATTTTTCTAATATTTTTATCTTCATTTCAATGGTATGCCTGACCTTCTTCCTTTTTTTTCACCACTTGCACTAACATTGTTTAACCCAGTTGGATTTCTCTCACAAGAAAATTGCCATGCGTCCGTCTTGCGGAAAAACAAAGAAACTGCGGCGCTGTCATAAATCGTCATATTTCGAGCATGTCGTATGATGTAGAAACAAATAGCGAGTCAAAAATGTCGATAAGATCCGAGTGTCGAAGCGATCGTAAGTCGAGGTACCACTGTATTCTCATGCGTTTTATGTATTATGTACTATATTTTGCTTTGTTGTAAAGCACTTTGAGGACCTCCCAGGTTTTGTAAAAGGGCTATAATAATAAATTTGAATTTGAAGCCCTATAGCCTTTTCACACATCTGGCTGGCAGTATGTAAGTTACCTCCAGCACAAAGAAGCACAGACATAACTAACCCCGCATTTGTCCCATAATGGAAGCATATTTGAGATGTGTCATTTTTTGTTTAAACATTATACTACTCTATACTACGTAATCACACTTCCAAGAAATTAGTGATTTGCATATTTAGTTTCTTTGAGCAACCATTTGTCACATGAAGGTAATTTATCTTAGGGTAAAAATCACAAAGGTACCCGTGATTCTATCAATGCATGAGTTTTCTCTAGCCAGCTATATTTCTACCTTTGAAGCACAATATAATATGAATGGACCAGCTATATTTCTAACTTTGAATTACAATAGGAATATGTATGACTACGTCTCCTGACTACAACGACTGTAGGTTAAAAGCAAATTCTGTTCTCTGAATTAAGTGTTTATATTTAGTTTTTTATATCTTTGTATTGTTAAGGTTGAATCTCTTTCCATGCTTCAACATTTCACATCCGGATTGAGATGTATTTGAAATGGCACACTGTCAAATCTTTAATGACGCTTTTCCATCTTCCTTTATGGTAGGAATAATGTACATCTAAATGAGCACACTTGTTCCGCATAAGTGGGCTTTGTGCAGGTCATTTTTAGTAATGGTATGTTTTATTATATCTGTCTTTCAAATGTCACTCTCTAACAAAGACAACTCCAGAGACATAAAAAGCTTTATTTCATTTTGCTGTTATTGCTTAAGCCAGTATTGTCTCAAAAGAGCAACATCATTACTTTGTTGTCCCTTTAGGGGAAATCAAGTCATATTCTGCCTTATTTTGCAAAGATGTAATCCTTGAATATACACACGCACCATCAGAACCTA
Source organism: Corythoichthys intestinalis (assembly GCF_030265065.1). Taxonomy (NCBI): domain Eukaryota; kingdom Metazoa; phylum Chordata; class Actinopteri; order Syngnathiformes; family Syngnathidae; genus Corythoichthys; species Corythoichthys intestinalis. Next base: position 20,399,144 of record NC_080403.1, on the reverse strand, counting down.
TGGAATGGAGAAAGAGAACAGTGTGGACTGAATATTATCTTGGATGAATTATAGCTTTCTGGCATATTAATCACACCTCTCGATCGTGATTTATTCTACCACAATATACAAAAAGGCCTTTCTTCTTTTTATGGAGAAATTTTCCACATAAAATTCTTCCTTCATAATGACCACAACACATTGGAGTAAATTCTAAACTGGTTGAGTTAGTCTCCAGACTTAAACCCCCCAAAAAACATGCATTTTAAAATGAATAATGAGTACTCATACAGTGAACAGAGAACAAGTATTTGATCCACTGCCAATGGGTTTTCCCATTGGCAGTGTATCAAATACTTGTTCTCCCCACTGTAAATTGCATAACGTGTGCATAATTTGGGTAGGTGTCGAGTTGGCTGAGTGGTTTAAGTTTAGGAAATAGCAGCAATAACAGGCGACTGCGTGCCAGATGCGGCCTCAGCTCGCCAGATCCGCATAGCAATCACACCTGCTTAATGTCAGTGCGCCAGATGTAGCCCGGACCAGCACTATGACAGTCCAACTGAAAGGTTACGCACTGTTCAGGGGCGGACCTTGCAGACCGGACGTGCTCAAACTCCCGCTTAATGTCAGTGCACTAGATGCGGCACGGATCAGCACTATGACAGTTTTGCCTTAAATGTCGTCTTGATTGCACAGATGGGTGAGCCTGGGACCGGGTGCCGCAGCTTACTTAATCCGGTCCTTGGGCTCAAATCATCGCCACATCAACAACTCACCTACAGGTATGTAACTTTCAGCTAACAAAGAATCTTCTAATCCTGATACTGAGCTCATTTTTGTGTTTATCTCCTCTAGATCCTGTACTGCTTTCCTGGCAAAACGCCTGCCTGCCCGTTCACCTGTTCTATGACCAAACTGCCCACCAGATTCTTCGGACTCTATCTAACACTCCCTCTCATCGTCAATGAATTAGGTCCCCCGTTACCCCAGAACCTTAACAAATACAATATGTTGTTTACAGTCTAAAAATGGGTCATCTTTAATGTTGAGTTGCTTGTTCCAATTAAAATATTTTGTGAAAAAACAATGTTATATTGTTATGTTGTTGTATGTTGCATTAATATTTTAGCATTAATAAATGGCATGAAAAAGAAGTGCTGTCATTTTTGCTTTTAATAGACACATCTAATTTGCAATATAAACACATTACAGTATGATACATTGAACAAAATGGACTTAAAATTTAATACTGAAAACAATTTTGATACAAATCTGGCCCAGATTGGGTAACATGTGTTCCATATCCGGGCCATACATTAATGTCGTATCTGCTACTTTGGACCAGTTCTGGCCCAAAACTGGTTGCTGAACCTGCAAGTGACTCCTTACTGAGTTTGGACCATTGTTCAAAAAGACACTGGTGCAGATCCGTTTTACGAAGTTGGGCTGAAATTTGCAGTACATCTGGCCTATTTCCGCTCCAGTTATATTTTGCTATTTGGGTAGCCACTGGTTGAATGTGGCTCTGAAATCTAAAATCATAAATGCATTTACATTGGGAACGATGGCAGCACATGAAACACGACCAAACCCCTTAAATAAATATATATTACTATAATTTAAATTCAAAATTAAACAAAACATTTAAAAACAACTACTGCAGTCATGTTTAATGTAAAGTCCTTCATTACACAGCAAGCGAAAGACAAATACTGAACAAAAAAAAATCTGTTTGAAAAGGCAAAACTGGATTACAGATTCCTGTTGCACATATCGAGTCTATCCTAAATGGTAACAAGGCTTGCCAAAGGTACCGTCTGAAACCAAAGAAGCCATATAGCATATTAAAAGTCAACGTAGTTTAAAAAGTTCACAAAAAGTGTACATCAAACAGGGGGGTTCCGATGCTGTGGCGAGAAGCTGCCACTTTATGCGCTGACACCCACTCAGCCAGTTAGAATAATCAGTGGTGTCAGGTCTGCAAAGACAGCGCAGGAAACATGATACATCCAAGGACAGTATTGCTTCCGTGATATTTGAGGAGACACAAGTGCATAACTACGATAGGCTTTAATATGTGCATCAGGGCTGATGACAAATTTGTGTTGTATTAAAATGTCAGTGTGCTGTGTGCCACGGCCCGAGGGCTCGGCCGGATCAGTGCGGTTGTTTAGCGTTGTGCAGCGGTCGGTCCATGAGGGGGCAGCAGACTGAGTCCCGCCAGCTAGTGGAGTCTGTCGGACTGAGAACAGTCTGCTCTAAACTCTTCATTCTGTCTCCTCCACTCGGCTGGGATTAAGGCCAATCATAGGAATCACTGAGTCAGAACCGTTCCTCAATAACAGATGGAGGGACTTTCCACTCCAGAATTTTAAAACCCTCACAGACAAACTCACTTTCGCTTCGCACCCTCGCCTTCCCAATACCTCCCTGTCCCCCGTACACCACCCCTCCATCTATACCTTTCGCCCCCGCCTCCTCCTGCTCTCTTTATCTCTCCCCCTGGCTGGCTTCTTTTATCTTGCCATCATACGCTATATATACATCATTCCTCACTTTCACTTAACTGACTTCAAACTTTCCCCCCGATAGATCCAATAACAGTCAAGCCAACTTCAAAAACTAACAATGATTGAGTTTAAATAATGCGGAAGCCAAATTTAGTGCCAACTCATACAATTTCAATCAGTGCAGTGACGGCCACAACAAGTTCAAGTTCAGGTCAGTGATGAGAAGTAACGAAGAATACTTTGCTCTTGGACTGTATGTTTCTGAACTTCATTTTTCTGACCCTTTTTAGTTCACTGGGAATCAAAAAGACAACGTCATATCACCACAACTGTTACTACGTCATTGGATTCCAGTCTGCTTAAATGATATCAAATTTTTACTGATAACTTTGAGAATATTTATGGGCCTGGCTTCAAGCTTAACATTCAACCCTGTATGAACCAGCCCCGGGCCTTACGTCCTCAGGTGAGAAATGTCTGGTTGTTCCAAAGTCGAGGCTTAAGACTTGTAATAGAGCATTCTCTATCTATCAGAGCGCATCGACTTTGGAACGACTTGCCCGAGGACCTCAAACGTGCAAAATTAGTGACATTTTTCATGTATTTTTTTAAAGTCACTTTTACAGACTAGCATGTGACCTGTGCCTTTTCACGTCTCAAGTTCTTTATTCAGTGTATATGTTTTGTTTTGCTATATTCGTTTACTTACTGTATATTAGATGTCTAATCATTACCAGCCCATCATGTGAGTTTTAAATGAGTTTGTCACTAGTAGACGTCCGATCTGTTTGATCGCTGTCAATAGCAGCCAATGAGTTAAAAGGAGCTATACAAATAAATCCTTTTTACACAATGAAAACCAGATATCAGTACTTTTGAACTTGCTGGTCATGTACTCAAATTAGCTAACCCCTTTGATAGGTTAAAGCAGGGGTCGGGTACCTTTTTGACATGAACACCATATATTTTTAAACGTATTTCCATGAGAGCCATACAATATGTTTAAAATAGGGCTGTCAAACGATTAAAATTTTTAATCGAGTTGATTACAGCTTAAAAAATAATTAATGGTAATTAATCGCAATTCAAACCATCTATAAAATATATCATCTTTTTCTGTAAATTACTGTTGGAATGAAAAGATAAGACACAAGACAGATATATACATTCAACATACGGTACATAAGTACTGTATTTGTTTATTATAACAATAAATCAACAAGATGGCATTAACATTATTAACATTCTCTTGAAGCGATCCATGGATAGAAAAACTTGTAGTTCTTAAAAGATGAATGTTAGTACAAGTTATAGACATTTTATATTAAACCCCTCTTAATGTTTTAGTTTTATTAAAATTTGTAAAATTTTCAATCAAAAAATAAACTAGTAGCTTGCCATTGATGTCATTACACCATGCTCACTCCCCAAACCCATAAAATCATTCAGACCCAAGCGCCAGCAGAGGGCGCCAAACAACAAAAAACAGGTAACAAGCGGACGTTACACTGCTGTCATTTTAATCTGAGCGGGCCTGTGCGTTAATTGCGTCAAATATTTTAACGTGATTAATTAAAAAAATTAATTACCGCCTGTTAACGCGATAATTTTGACAGCCCTAGTTTAAAACTAAAAATACAAGTAACATGTGCCATTTTGTGTAATTTCAACACTTTTAAAGTACAATAAGTCTCTGAATTCTTTTTAATAACATAGATATGCTGTTGCTAATCAATGATGACTATTTCTTACCATTAATGCGACTTCTGGTGCTGCGGCTTTGTAGTTTGGTTTATCCATCGGTAGATTTCTTTCTTTACCGAACTCAGTGAAGGACTTGAATAAATCCTCCCCTCTTGTTGTCTTTTTCATAGTCAAAACCTTGCATTTACGCTGAACTGCGTTTAGGGCTGTCAAAATTATCGCGCTAACGGGCGGTAATAATAATTTTTAATTAATCACGTTAAAATATTTGACGGATTTAACGCACATGCCCCGCTCAAACAGATTAAAATGACAGCACTGTGAAATGTCCACTTGTTACTTGTGTTTTTTGGTATTTTGTCGCCCTCTGCTGGCGCTTGGGTGCAACTGATTATATGGGTTTCAGCACCATGAGCAGTGTGTAATTATTGACATCAACAATGGCGAGTTACTAGTTTATTTTTTGATTGAAAATTTTACAAATTTTAATAAAACGAAAACATTGAGGGGTTTTAATATAAAATTTCTATAACTTGTGCTAACATTTAGCTTTTAACAACTACAAGTCTTTCTATCCATGGATCGCTTTAACAGAATGTTAATGCCATCTTGTTGATTTATTGTTATAATAAACAAATACAGTACTTATGTACCGTATGTTGAATGTATATATCCGTCTTGTGTCTTATCTTTCCATTCCAACAATAATTTACAGAAAAATACGGCATATTTTATAGATGGTTTTAATTAATTTTTAAGCTGTAATTAACTGGATTAAAAATTTTAATCGTTTGACAGCCCTAACTGCGATAAATAGCTTACGTCTGTTGACTCATCCAAGAGAAAAAACGGTGCCACATTTATGTCCTTATGTCCTGCTGAAAAGTACGATACTCCTTGTCTTTTTTTCTTTTTGTCATCTTCTCAAAAGGGTTTCTATCATTAGATGACAACACGGAAAACGAAACTGAGAACGAGGAGAGTTTACTTCCTGATCTCACGCACACGCGCACATCGGCTGCTAATTTCGACAGCAAAATACGGCAACCCCATTTGAACAGTGTCTCTGCCTCATCTGCGTTGCCTATGCGATTGATAGATAGATAAATAGATAGATAGATACAACTGCATGTATGTTTGCCACTCAGACACGGCGCTCTGCATACGCATAACACGCACTGCGCGTAGGGCACCAACTCTGGCTGAAGGGGCACCCAAAAAAATCAAGTTTTTAAAAAATCCTAAAAAATAGTAATTGTAATAATAACAATATATAGTATTTAAAATAAAACTTTGTAAAGCCTGATAAATGCAAGTAATACAAATATAAGTAACATAGGCTCATTATTTACACAAAAAAAAGAATCTCCTGTGTGGCCCTCTCGTCAGTCTAACGTTGGTGCCCCCCCCCAATTCCCTAGTGGGAATTTCCTTTCAAGAAATGTCTTCGAAAAGACAACAAGAGTCGGGGGCGGAAAAAAGGAAGAGGAAAAAGCAGCGAGATGATGCCCGCAAATCACTTGCAGGTAAGAATGTTTTTTTTGTGCGTTTTTTTTAAAACAATTGTTTATTTATTATCAGCTACGTTTACATGACTACAATAATCTGATAACTGGGAATAAACAGGTAATGACAATAATGAGATTTGATGCATTTACGTGAACTTCAGTGATGTGATAATCAAGAAAAACCTGGTTTAAATGTTAAGTCAATAGTTCGATTTCTTTCCAAGTACATGACGTAAAACTCTTGGTCTCAGCATAGACCTTCCTCCATGTCTACCAAAAACCCATGCTTGCTTGAAGTTGTCCCACTGAACCTCTTCAAATGCGAGTGTGGCGATTGCGTTACACAAGCTCGCTAACTGCAGAGTAGGCCCATAGGCTGAAAGTGAATCAGTTTGGCGTCCCTAAGGCCTCTCTAGCGACATCCGTTTTTCCATTTGTACTAGAGCTGTCCCGACTAGTCGACATAGTCGACGTCATCGATGACGTAAATCCGTCGACGAGCACAACATCCCGTCGACGGTTAATGAAGGGTTAAAAAAATATATGCGCGTAAGTTCAGAATGTCGGATGCTCTGTATGCAAGCGGGGAAAGCGGCACAAAGCCAAAAAAAGAGCACCAGAGTGTCTAAAACATTGACTTATTTCAAAGAAACAAAGGAGGGTACACTCTTCTGTCCTGTCTCTTCAATGCCAAGCTTGGCTGCACGTCGGCCGTGAATAAACACCTCAAGCGCCGTCACCCAGTTTGTAAAAATTGTTTTTTGTTTTTTCATTTTTTGTACACCAGAAGGTGCTGTCGCCTTACTAAATAATAATGTTTCATTGACAATGGGCCTATAAGTGCTATTAGTATTGTTCTTAATGCTAACTGAAAGGTGTATTTCATGTTATGGTTTATTTTATGGTATAGAAAATTATATAAGGTTAAAAGGTCATAAATATATACAGTGATTGCACTCAAGGGAGAGATTGTAAATGATAAGGTAATAAATTAAGGTAAAGGCAAATCATATAGGCAATTCATTGATATATAAATAAGATTTAAAAGGTAAAAGGTGAAAAGTTTTTGTTTATTTCTAATTGTGTTGCTTTATTTGTGTGCACCGTAGCTCTTACAGCGTGATTACATCAAGGATGGAGTAAAAGTTGTAAACCATCAGTTTAAGAGACCATCTTTTCAATCGGGATGCTACACTAGTTAATTCTATCAGCATTTGAACTCATTGTTTATTTGTGATTTATTATTGTTATTTACGTGTTTATTTGTACTTTAATAAATAATTTAAGTGTTCCAATATGTTTTTTTGTGAATTGATAAGCGTCAACAAAAATGTCATTGCTAAATTAGTAAACAAAAAAAAAAAAAAAAAAAAAAAATTTTTTTTTTTTTTAATTATTAGATTAGTCGACTAATCATAAAAATAGTCGGCTGACTAATCGGGAGAAAATTAGTCGTTTGGGACAGGCCTAATTTGTACACATGCTCAGAGATGTAAAATAGCGGTGTTTATCAGATAAAGGATAGCGGATCATGCTCTTTACATGACCACTTGAATAATCTGGTAACTCCAGAAATCGGGTTATGATCGGTTTATTAGTGTGCACAATCAAAAAAAAACCCACTCCAAAACACTGTGGTGGAAATGATGTGACTTGCAAATTCATTGCACAATGAAAATTAAATGGAATGTTACGAGACATACCGGTAGTGGTTTTATGCAACGACTATGTTGATACCGAAATTTTTCCATTAGTAAGAAGCCGTGGTCATTTTCGAGAGGTTCAGAGGCCAAGAGCAACATCTACTGGTGAAACTAATTAGAAAAAAAAAAAATCTTAAAGCTATGTAGATTTCCCCTTTCATATTCATTGTTTCCACATTATGTCAGATATTGTTCATTTCTGTCATTGGGGGGGTGGAGGGGGTTGCTGGAGGGGGGGGGGGGGCGGCACCACAAAGCATTTATGCCTAGGGCACCAAAATAGCTAGCGCCGGCCCTGTTGCCACTTTCCTACTAAAACTACTGCGAACTGGCTTTGCAGTCGCCAGTTGTAGTATATGAACTACGTGTCCCATGATCACCCTTGGCTCACGCAGCCAATGGCATGGGACTTGGGAGGATCTAACGTAGCAAGGTAGGTTGCTATTTAATGATATCTAGTGCGAAGTGCAGGAGTGTTGTTGTAGTATTAAAAAAGTTAACATACGCCGCAAAAGTCACGTCTGCTCATTACAACACCAGCGTATGACCGGTGACCTTCGCCGTTTCGCGCAATGCGCAAAGGAGTGTAGTGGAAGATTTTTTTTTTTTAACAATTAAAGAAGACAAAAGAGCCAGATCTGGCTCACGAGCCATAGGTTCCCGACCCCTGGGTTAAAGCAACCAAGGAGATGACAATGACTGATTGATCTTTGGGTCTCCTAAAGCAGAAAAAACAGGGACAGCAGCAACATTATTTTGGCTAAATATTTTGTGTTTTGTATCAGCCTGAAAAACATGAGAGTCTTATTATCTGTACTTGCATTTAAGTGGAGAATATCAGCGCTTTTGCCACCTCTGCAGGTCACAAACAACGATGGCCTCTCCTCATCTCAATAGCCCAACAGTGTTGAAGTCCATAATGAGGAGCAATAATTACCCTTAATTCCAGGTCCCTGATCGGTAGACAGGCAGCTGGGTATTGTCATCGAATTAGCCAACCCTGTGCGTCAAATGGATCGGAGACCTCTGCTTTGTTCTGTACTCCAAAGCCCACCCGTGGCGGCCCCATTAGTGGGGGACGGGAAGCGCGGCAGCATTGTAGTATGTGCTGAGATAATCCCCGCCTTTGTTTCGCCACGTAATCTTCCTTTTCCACAACGGAAATGTTAGCACTTTTCTTTTACGTTGCCCAAAAAGGGTCCCACAACCATGCTCAGCTGTTTCCACGGAGACCGGATCAGAAGGATGCAAAACCATCACCCACAGACAGGGAGAATTTACTGTCTTTTCAACAAAACACCAGGCTTTTCTTCACCCCACACTTGCCCACAAAACTCCATATTGCAAGAGGAGATTGCCAGCATTGTGCTCAGGCTTCAACTCCACCAAAAGGCGGCTGTAATTACTTTTGAACAATATCTCTCTGAAGACACCAAGCTCCTATACAAAAGGTTTGGAAAATAATCACCCGTGATCATTAGCCGCTTCAGTGCTGTCTACTTCAATGTTTATTATGAGGATTAATCGAATATATAGACCGCTGAAGTACGCGTTTAAGTGCACCTGCACAATCTGACATCCAGCAAAAATGCTTTAAAATGTGAGGTAACCAAAAATACAGCTGAATTCATATCAAAGCATTCACAATTTTCTATTATCAAAAAAAAAAAAAAAAAAAAAAAAAAAAAAAAAAGACACACACATGAATGATGCTGGTGTTAAATCATTGATTAATGACTATGATTATAGCCATTTTTACAATAGTTACATGGCACGGTTAACAATTTTAGCTCAAATTCTGAAAACTTAAACATATAATCAAAATGACTGATGTCATTCAAAACAGAGAACAATTACCTTTCACAATTGATGCTATTATACCTTGTTTTTTAACCATTAAAAAATGTCATTTCAGTTTCATTTGAAGGCTATTTCATACTAAACTATTCTCATTGCTCTCAATATAACCACAATGGACTTCCTACTACAATGATGGGATTAGCATAGCACCTAACGTGGGGGTCGAGACATATAATGTAGATAGATAATGATTCATTGCGGCACTATCAGGGTGAAATTCAATTATACATCCCATAAGACAGATGCTACAAGCATTCTCATTGCTTGAATTGTAACAGGAGGTCAAAAAGGGCAAGCAATTCAAAGTGTCCGTCACCTGTCAAATCAATGAGCATAATGACTATAATCTATTATTGACATCCATTGCCAGAATATTGTATTACTCTCAAGCAATTACAATCTAGTCTGATTAAAAATAACATATTCATCTTAATGTCTTAAATGGAATGAAATGTTTAATTCAAACTAATGCCAAATGTGTTCGGAATAGGACTGATATTACATCTTTGGACTGATCCATACACATTGTGTTCATATCAAGGAGACAGTCTGTTTGACTGATCTGTCCATTGAAAAGCCAATATGGTTTGTTTTAATATAAAAATGTGTGCTTTGCATACCAGGGAGGTACGTGTCTCTTTTGGTAATTGGATATTATGTTTTCAAACGGGTTTGAAAAACAGAAAAACGTCTGGTTATTTGGTTTTCGTTTTAAAATGGATAAATCAAAATTGAAATACAGCTTGATTTTCTTGTTTCTTATCTGGATCGAGTAAGAAAAAGTCCCACAATAGTTTGATTTTTTTACATTTTAAATTCTTTAACCAAAATAGAATTTAGCACGAGACAAAAATCGAAAAATGGTCCGTATATTTGTTTTTAAGTTACCGGAAGTTGTCACCGGCAAGAATATGTTCTCATACTGACCGGGAGCTCTACACATACGCCTGCCATCCGAAAACACCGTAGAGAAGAAGAGTGTGCAATTAATAGCGCATAGGTGCGCCTCTCTGACAAGGAGAGGCTCTGCGCGGCTCCTGTTCGCAATTCCCATGAAGCGCCTTCTCTGTTTCATCCAAATTATTTATCTTTAGACAAGTATTCCTTAGTTTAACATCCATACATCGTTTTAGTTTACATATATAAATATATATTTTTTGCAAAAGTGAGCGAGAGAGAAGCCCGGCCCGACCTAAACGTATTAATTGACATTTTAGCAGTGGCGCCACCTGGGGGTGGCCAGGGATGGCCACGGCCACCCCTATAAATTGGTTGGCCACCGCACTGGCCACCCCGCTTGCCAGTATATCGTTAGATTGTTGTACCATAAGTTATGCATTTCTTCCCAAATGAATGCATTTATTTTGTTTAGTTAAATGTAGGGCTGTCAAATTTATCACGTTAACAGGCGCTAATTAATCTTTTAAAATTAATCACGTGAAAATATTTATCGCAATTAACGCATTCGCGGTACGACTCATTCACGCATTGCCGCAAACAGCCTACAATGGCGCCCTTTTACTTATATACAGAGATATGAGGCACAGTGGAGTAGATACAAGCGTTCATTGGGGCCATGCTTTTAATTGGCAAAAGCTTTGTCATCTCTCCCACAGCAACTATAAATATTGTGGGAAGCGAGGTGGGGAAGAATGATAGGAGTTGATCTTTTTCTTTACACCCTGTAGTGTACCCAAAGCAGAGAAAATGTAGCATTTGTAGCCACCACACACAGTCATGGTTGCACCACTTCCCATCATGCATTTGGGCAGAACAGTTAGGTCGCTACAGTATCATTTACTGAAAGCTCAACAAATACACTAGATGGCAATATTTAGTCACAATATACAAACTGACATTTATCCTTTAAGAATTACAAGTCTTTCTATCCGTGGATCCCTTTCACAGAAAAAATGTTAATAAAGTTAATGCCATCTTGTGGATTTATTGTTATAATAAACAAATACAGTACTTATGTACAGTATGTTGAATGTATATATCCGTCTTGTCTTATCTTTCCATTCCAACAATAATTTACAGAAAAATATGGCATATTTTAGAGATGGTTTGAATTGCGATTAATTACGATTAATTAATTTTTAAGCTGTGATTAACTCGATTAAAATTTTTAATCGTTTGACAGCCCTAGTTAAATGTACACCTTATGCCTAAAATATACATAACACAATAAAACAGAATTGTTGTGGAACTCAAAATGTTGACTGGACAGTTATGGACTATGCACATTAAATCATTAGTAACATCAAATATTACACAATACACCAAAGTATATCAGTAGCCGTGTCCCTAAGTCTTTCTGATAGTTTTCCCCTGACCTTTCTACTGCAATAATATAATGAAAACCTGAAATTATGGCTTTTAGTTTTGGCCACCCCAAGATTTTAAGTGGCCCCATCTGGCCACCCCTATGAAAAATTTCTGGAGGCGCCACTGCATTTTAGGCCCTACCCTGCCTGAAATTCGGGTCGGGTCAGGTTTGGGCTTAAGATCTTACCTGTAACACGGGCACATACACATACATAATGTAGCACTTGTAACAATGTAAATATTGTTAATACAAGTATTATGCATCCAATTTTAACCATATTTTATTGAAATTTACACAAAACAAAATGTACTACAGGTCATTTGCATGGGATGTACAGTGCTCGTGTATCTCCAAACAATATATTTTAAAATGACTAAAGGAAAAGACATTCTTCCTAATACTATTGTTGCGTCACTAGTTAGCGCTGCATTGGTCGTCAGCGCGACGTATTGGTGTTTTTGATGCGGCAACAAGAAGAGAGCACGGAGAAAAATAAACAGTAAAACGTGAGCTAGACTTCTGTGCTGATTTACTGAAACTAATTTCCGCTGGCAATTGTTGCAAGTGCTACACTATGTATGTGTATGTGTGCGCGTGTGTAGGCGTCAAGCTGTCGTCAGCTCCCAGTCAGTATGAGAACATATTCTTGCCGGTGACAACTTCCGGTAATTAAAAACAAATATATGGACCATTTTTCGATTTTTGTCTCGTGCTAAATTCTAATTTTGGTTAAAGAATTTAAAATTTAAAAATCTAACTGTTTTGGGACTTACTCCTTACTCGTTCCAGATAAGAAACAAGAAAATCAAGCTGTATTTCAATTTTGATTTTTCCGTTTTAAAACAAAAACCAAATAACCAGCCGTTTTTCTGTTTTTCAAACCCGTTTCAAAACGTAATATCCAATCACCAAAAGAGACACGGACCCAAGGACAGGAGACATTTGGTGATACGTCCAAAATATTTAATCACAATATATATCAGGCATCTCAAGGCATCACTGTGATTATCATGTCCACATTAGGGTGAGGTAGAGCCCATACTGTCTGATTTTGACTGCACTGGACAAGCACACAGACTAGAAACTAAATCCCCTGACTGTGAGGCAAAAGTGCTAACTAGTAGGTCAGAGATCTAAAACAGATAAACATCTCCTTGAGGGAAACAATAATGTTCCTACAAGAAGAGCAGACAGCTCCGTAAGGTAGTTCTACGTAGGAGCCAGCAGGGGGCCGAGGGTGAGGGTAAGGCGGGCGATGACTACAGGGAGCGTCTGGTTGAGTTCACTGTCAGTACTTGACAGATCATCATAAACATGCCCAAACGGCTGCACGCTCTCTCCCCCAAGTTATTAGCATCGACCAGACATCAGAGGGAGTGAGCGAGTGAGAGGCAGAGTGCCCAAGGGCGCCCTTCTCCTAAAAATAACAATACCATTTGAGATGTTAGTGTCTCTGCGGCATGCCCGTGAGGATTCAACCTTGGAGGTGACCCACAAGGAGGAAATTGCATAGTGGCTGTGTGGAATTTGCAAGAGGCGCAAATGAATCACGTCGAGAGGAGCCCCGCGACCGGACACACGACTGCTCCTTTAGCCGACGCATCTGGTAACAGGTTGCTTGAGCGACCTGCCCTTTTCCACTGAGTGGGTGGTAGTTGTGGCGGTGCATTGAAGCCAAAGTGGCATCAAGATGCAGGGCATATGTCTCCTTGATCAGAGGTGACAGCGATACACAAACACACATACATGCACACTGCGGCACCGATGCAACGAAATGAGATGAAAGCTGACGCGTGTCCTCTATTTATTGGCCTTATAGTTCAATTATTTGCTATTTGTGTAACAAAAAGTCTGATTATGCAGATTATTTGTCATGAATAAAACAAAAGTCCTTGACAGAGAAGTCACAAAAAGACGATGCTTTCTGATAGAGTTGGAGCTATTACTTGCGCTTTGACATGATAATGCTCCTACCCAGAGTTGTTTGATCACCACTTTATAACCGATATCCCGATATTGTCCAACTCCAAAAATCCGATGCCGATATATGCGGTCGTGAATTTTACATATTCATTATTTTTCAATCATTTATCGTTCATTTAATTTTTGCAGCATGAATGCAAATGGTCTGCTCACATAGCAAATCCCAAGCATTTTACTTTGAAGACATCTAATGGTCAATAAGCATAACTGCTGTTCTAAGATGTGACCAGCCCTTTATACAAAGGGACAAGGCAGAAGGCTTCTGCATTTACTTTGAAGGCAACAACGATAATGGCCAAAAAACGATATTGAAAAACCGATGTCGATATTATCCAATATCATTTTAAAATGTTCGTATCGGCCCGATAATATCGGACAACTTTACTCCTACTAAGTCATGTTTTGCTGATCACATTTCAATTTGCTGACAAAGAAAAAGAAATTGTATGTTTTTTTTAACAGACCTCTACATAGGATGGCACTAAATGACTGAATGGTGAAGAGGAAAAACATCTAGGCAAAGATAGCCGGAGTCGACTTTCCCTTTTTACAGGTTTTTTAATTCTCTAAAATAAACAGATGATGACGACACACAATTCAGGAGCAAAACGAAAGAAATACTTAACACCTCGTACTGACCAAAATAAGTCACTTGCCCTGTAAAGTGGTTAATAAAAAATATATATACAGTGGGACAAATAAAATATTTAGTCAACCAACAATTGTGCAAGTTCTCCTACTTGAAAAGATTAGAGAGGCCTGTAATTTTCAACATGGGTAAACCTCAACCATGAGAGACAGAATGTGGAAAAAAACAGAAAATCGCATTGTTTGATTTTTAAAGAATTTATTTCCAAATAACAGTGGAAAATAAGTATTTGGTCACCTACAAACAAGCAAGATTTCTGGCTGTCAGAGAGTTCTAACTTCTTCTAACGTGGTCTAACGAGGCTCCACTCGTTACTTGTATTAATGGTACCTGTTCTAACTCCTTACCTGTCCACAAGCTCAGTCAGTCACACTCCAAACCCCACTATGGCCAAGACCAAAGAGCTGTCGAAGGACACCAGAGACAAAATTGTAGACCTGCACCAGGCTGGGAAGACTGAATCTGCAATAGGTAAAACGCTCCGTGTAAAGAAATCAACTGTGGGAGCAATTATTAGAAAATGGAAGACATACAAGACCACTGATAATCTCCCTTGATCTGGGGCTTCATGGAAGATCTTACCCCGTAGCGTCAAAATGATAACAAGAACGGTGAGCAAAAATCCCAGAACCACATGGGGGGACCTAGTGAATGACCTACGGAGAGCTGGGACCACAGTAACAAGGGCTACTATCAGTAACACAATACGCCGCCAGGGACTCAAATCCTGCACTGCCAGACGTGTCCCCCTGCTGAAGCCAGTACACGTCCAGGCCCGTCTGCGGTTCGCTACAGAGCATTTGGATGATCCAGAAGAGAACTGGGAGAATATGTTATGGTCAGATGAAACCAAAATAGAACTTTTTGGTAGAAACACAGGTTGTCGTGTTTGGAGGAGAAGGAATACTGAGTTGCATCTGAGGAACACCATACCCACTGTGAAGCATGGCGATGGAAACATCATGCTTTGGGGCTGTTTTTCTGCAAAGGGACCAGGACGACTGATCTGTGTAAAGAAAAGAATGAAAGAGGCCATGTATCGAGAGATTTTGAGTGAAAATCTCCTTCCATCAGCAAGGGCCTTGAAGATGAGACGTGGCTGGGTCTTTCAGCATGACAATGATCCCAAACACACAGCCAGGGCAACAAAGGAGTGGCTTCGTATGAAGCATTTCAAGGTCCTGGAGTGGCTTAGCCAGTCTCCAGATCTCAACCCCATAGAAAATCTGTGGAGGGAGTTGAAAATCTGTGTTGTGCAACGATAGCCCCAAAACATCACTGCTCTAGAGGAGATCTGCACGGAGGAATGGGCCAAAAATACCAGCAACAGTGTGTGAAAAGCTTGTGAAGAGTTACAGAAAACGTTTGGCCTCCGTTATCTCCAACAAAGGGTACATAACAAAGTATTGAGATGAACTTTTGGTATTGACCAAATACTTATTTTCCACGATGATTTGCAAATAAATTCTTTAAAAATCAAACAATGTGATTTTCTGTTTTTTTTTTCCACATTCTGTCTCTCATGTTTGAGGTTTACCCATGTTGACAATTACAGGCCTCTCTAATATTTTCAAGTGGGAGAACTTGCACAATTAGTGGTTGACTAAATACTTATTTGCCCTACTGTAAATTCACAAGCTGAGCATTGGCCCAAAAGTACAGGTGGGCCATGTGACACATGCAATCAAGACACCTGAATACAGTTTGGAAATTGTCTCATCAAAGATAAAATATACAGTATATACTAATGCTAGGGGTGTAACGATATTGTGTACAGACTACTGCTGTATATATAGGGAGCAGAGTTTCTTTTGGTGTAAATATCCTGTAATACAATGTGGACACCTTTGATTTATAGTCTAGTCATGTGACTTATATGTGAACAAAATTAGTTTTGTTGTAAAATTTAATGGGTGCAGTTTACAGTTACGTGTGGCTTATAGTTCGAAAATATGGTAGTTTTCTTTCTAATGTCTGAAACTTCTATTTCTTTAAATGAAATTGACTTGAAGTTAAAATTGAATGACATAATATCATATTAAACTGACCGAAAACCCTTGAATTGAATCGAATTTAATCATGCCAGACTGTAATATCAGCAAACATCGTATTGTTGTCCAAAGAATTGATACCATATTGTCATCAAATTGGTGATTTAAACACCTGAGCAATGCAATGCAACAACATGACCTGTATTACAATCCTCAATGTGTTCAACAATATTACCTATCTCAAATATCTAGTACAACTGTTGTTATACTCATTGGCTCGGATTGGTCGTATATTGCTGTCATTGGCACTGAAACATGATTATTCACTGCCAGCCCCTACCAGTTAAAATGGACTGGATGTCTAGTGCCGTCAGAACAAGTTAAAAAAAAAAAAATGTTTTATATAAAAACACTCCCAGTATCCATATTCCACCAACTTAATTACAATATGGAAATTATTCAGTAGCAACACTGCACGTTGTGCATGATGCAAAACTTGTCACATCAATGTTTTCCTAACATTCTATTACTCCTTTGCAATAAAAAGAATATATCAAGCATACATCAAAACCCAAATAGATTTAGTGTGTTTTTATTCAGCATCCAAATAGTAGCCCTGCCCTGTTGACTCTTTCGTCATGGATGTCAGAGTATTATGATGAAGGGAACAAAACATTTACCATGACGGCGACTTTGTCAAAGCTGGCGCCAATTTCATTTTTTACTGAAATAAATGTACGCCAGACTCTGCCCGGAAGGGAGGCATACGGTCTAAAGACATATGGCACATTATTTCTGTCATTCTGCAGGACAGAGTGTGCTGTTTATAGTCAGGGGGGAATGTTTATAGCCCCCTTAAATCTCCACCTCTCCATATTCTTTGTAGCGGAGCTGTTTGGCCTGCTTCTGTCTGTCTGCTTGTCTACCTAAGCAGCTCCGTAACTTGCACTGCTATCATACAACCCCCACCTCACCTGTAGGTGCCACAGCCACCCCTGTCATATCTGTCATAGGCGTTCAGTTGCTGGTCTTGCTCTGGGCTTCAAATTTAATTTGCTTTCAATCTGCTGTAATTGCTTTGAGAGACATCAGTGTCTCCATGTTTTTCTTCCCTGGTGTCTACTTGAGGGCACCGTAGTAAAATAGCGGTTGGCACATTTGCCTCATGGTCAGTAGGTTTTGGTTTGAATCTCTGAGCTTGGATGTTCCAAAGCACATCGCTAGCTATGACATTTGTTTTGTTTGGGAATATATGCATATCTGAAATGTTCTGTTCCATGCATACATATCAGCTCGGTTTCCACTTCTCCCCCACATATCCTTTTTTCATTATTCCAGTTCGAGAAATGACAGGATTAGTTGTGGCGGTTTTTAAACATATGATTGTTATCATCCTCTCCTGGGTGAACAATTAATCCCTCTCACTTGCCTTTCGTCTTATCAACCCTCCAACTCACATTGAGGCTTCCTCCGGCCTCCATTCCTCGCTATGCTTCCCTTCATGGCCTCGCCTTCCCAAAGGAGATCTTTATTTGGAACAGGAACCTAGCTAAGTGTTTTGTATTTGTACACCAGCAACTGTTGCTGTGGGAAGTGGGCAATCATACTTTGGGCAATCATTCTATGATGTATACTGTGCAATTGCTCATCTTAGATTTGTAAATTTCACAATCTGCTGTAGTATGACATTTGTCCTTCTTCAGACTCTAAATTGTCCCTAACTGTTAGTGTAAATGCTTGTTTGCCTACATGCGATTGCTTGGCAGAAAAATCTTAAATTGCATTATTATGTGAATTAGAATCATATTTTGAGACGATTCGACAATACACAATTTGGCAAAGCCCAGATGAAGAAAAAATTCGTCTTTTAATCTGCTGTTTAGCCTCGCCGGTCATTAGCTGGTTGATGACGTCGGCAGGGTCATGATTTCATCTGATTTAGAATTCAGCCCTTTGAGGGGAAAGATTCAAAACGAGGGAAACTGCGACCGAGAGCAAAATGTCATGATTGTTTCAATCTCTCTACTCCAATATTTTTTACATGATATTCTTTTATCTAAGTATTTTTCTGCAATTGCTAAATAAATGCTATGGTCATGACAAATAAGTCTTGTGCTAAATATGAAATATTAAAAATGCATTTATTCAGTACGACGGGGCATAATTACTACATAATGGTCAAAACGTCTTCGTATTTTATGCCTCTGGAGTTAGTCCGGCTTTTGTCATTTCCCTGCCCCGGCTTCGGAGACGGAGGAAAGAGCATAAACAAAACAGGAGGCGTGACAGCTAGCTGACATGCTTACCCGAACCTAGCAGTCTTATTCTCACCTTTCAAAAATGAAAAGTCACACAAAACAACCCCAACTCATGCTACACACGGCGGCGGGGTTGATTGCCTTCACCGATCGGCCAGCCCCCGGCGGCGAGCAAGTTTTGGCTTGTCATTCCCCTGCTGTGGTCAGGAGTGCTCGTTGCTGGGGAGGTCGAGAATGATTGCCAAGCAGCTGTTCCAATCTTTTTTGTCTTTCGAAAAACGAAAAATCACAAAAAACTACCCCAACTCATGTCACACCCAGCGGCGAGGGTGACAGCCTTCGCCCACCGGCATTCTTCATTTGCATGCTTCCTCATTCCAGGAAGTCACTCGTTTTCATTGCGCGGGATTTAAAAAATTGAATAAATAAATTGATGGCTTCCACACGCATCCAAACGGTCCATTTCAATCAGGAGCATAAAATACCATGTAAAATATGAAATAATCATGCTTTCTGATGTCATAGGCACTTTAATGAAGTGTCTTTCAGGACACTCAACGACGCGTTATACAATTTTCACTCACTCCACATTAGGTGACGATAAACTACCACTGTAGCTAAAGCTGCCCTGGGGCAGACTAACAGAAGCAAGGCAGCGCCATCAGCCCTTCTGACCACCATCGACCAACAAACGTCTTGCACTACTTTAAAGCAAGCAAATTTGGTGACGTGTCTTGCCTTAGGACAGAATGACAATGTGCACAAGCACGCGATCTTTCAATCATAGAATGACCTGCTCAGCCACCTTTACCACTGTCACCCCAAGTCTAGTGTGCACCCCGCTTCTCTTTCTATAAGTCAGCTGGGATAAGTTCCAGTTCATCCACAACCCTAGTAAAGTTTTAAAAACAAATCAATTTGATTTTAATGTATCAGATTTGCTAGCAGTGCACAGACAATGAAGAAGATGTGTTAGTTACAAGACACTATTGATACGGCTTTTGTTTCAGACTCCATATTCTAATTACTTGCTTTAAAATTTCTACTACTTTTCTAACTTGCATGTACAGTACATTTAATGTCTTTATTTAGACTCCCGCTTCCGGCACAGCACGTCTTGTCCTGCTTAAGTACAAAGAAGCCCAATCCCAACTATGGAGATAGGAGCCAAAACGTTCCCGGATGAACTTGATTGAGAAAAAGAAAAAAAAAAGTGGACTGGCACTGAGTCACATTTGATGCCAGAGAGAATAGTGTGTTTAACACCACGGGCAGCGATATATCAGACTATGTGGACAATTTATGCTGACCATACAATTGTAATACTGCTAACTAGAGGTGGAGCCCAGGGCATACAAGGCTGTGGTATTAATCAGACTCAAGTGCAAATATTCACAAAATTTTATGTTTCGTGCTGAGAGAGTACATAGACAGTATTCAGTACGGAAGGTCAGTAACAAACGTCGTAGGCTATAATTAAGTAGTTTGCACAGTATCAAAAGCGTTTTAAAATGATGACCAATTTTTATAAACAAACCTTTTCCGTAATAATAATTTTATGGATGGGTTAGGATAAACAGTTTTGATATAATTTCACACTCATTTTACAAAATTGCTCTAGAAAATATAGGTCTACAGATTATAGGCGTCGAAAAAATGCAAGAATGCAAAATTACTCCCTTTGCAAACAGTAAAAATACAAATTGCCGAGATATAATGATACCTCTGTCCACTCAACAGATACAATGAATAATACACATACTGTCTGTTACTTTAGCTAACAACCGAGGAGAAAATTAACTCCCGACACACAAATACCCTACTTCAGTGGCTTACAAATATTTTATATTGATACAATTACTTACTACTCAGGTTCATGGTGATATTTTGGCATGTTAGGGAGTGACATAACAATTTCCAAACAAATACATTGACATTTTGCGAAAAACATTCTGTTTACATGGTGACTCTCCGAGAATACGACAAAAAAAAAAAAAAAAAAAAAAACAAAAACAAAAAAAAAATCAAATTTGGCATTTACCGTAATTTCCCGAATATAACGTGCACTTTTCCCCCCAAAAATCAACTTGCAAAATCATGGTGCGCATTATAAATGGATAATTGGATGGCGACAGAAATATATATATATATATATGTATATATAAACCGATATTTTCTCATTGACACGGCCACGTTGTGTTGAAGAAACGTATGCGGCGATCCATTGCCGACCATTACGGTACTTGACGTCACCATTTTGTTTCGGTAATACTTCACACTGATCGGCCAAATGATTTTGTCAGTGTGAAATTCTGCTTTTTTCGCTCTTTATAAAGCACAGAATTTAGTTTCTTGAACTCATTTGAGTCAACGTTAATTGCAGCTCCGCAACTCGGACCATAACAAACGTAACAACACAGACTTCCTGTGTGTGTCTGTCAACTATATCTGTCCTTCGGGAAACTCAAACCCAAATAACAATAGTTCTTATTGTTACTGTCATGTCGACAGCGATGAGCTCTCTCGGATTTCCGACTTACGTTCTCACTTTCATTTTACCGTATCAATCCATGGAAGAAACATTTATTCATCATGATGAAACGAGCAAGTTATACAGCAGCCTTTAAAAGAAAAGTCACATCTGTTTTGTTTTCTCCTAGATTCTGGTAAGTTGGAGAAGTTGTCAAATCATATTATTACTGTAAATATTATTACCGTACATATGGTCAGTTTATGGTAATGTTTTGAACTACCAATATGCTATACCTGTGCTGTGTTTCACCAGTCAGTAAAATGACATTTCTGTATCCGTACACGAGCTCTGTTTTCTTGTATTCTTCTATTTAGTTGTGCTAAAATTTGTGCGAGTTATAAACGGGTACAATTATTTTCCCTAGATTTTACAAGCAAATTTGGGGTGCGCATTATACACGGGTGCGCCTTATATTCGGGAAATTACAGTATATGGGCCTGTCTCCATTCGATCAATGTCGCAATTCCGCATTAAAACGATGTAGTATTCATGCCAGGCCCTAGGGGGCAGTGCAGATTTGCAAGGCAGCAGCAAATGATGCACTTTGACCCCACCAAGCTCCTTAACCCGGAAAAAAGCAATGACATTTTTCTTTTGTTCAAAAAGGCACAAAAACAGAAACATTCAACATATTTAATTTAAAAACATTGTTAAAACAGTAAATTAAAGCCAACATTCTGCCATATATGCTGTTTTTAATGTTTAGTAGCACCGCTGCACACGCCCAATGTGACGTGTACGAGTGCTGACGTAATCGGCGTGGTCTCGCGCTGCGGGAGCCTTTGATATGCATGCGAAGCAAGCCACCCTCAATCCTCCGCAATTGAATTAATCTACTTTGGAGGCAGGATTTAGTATTTTTCGTCTTCGCCTTCCGTCTTCGCCGACACCATATGCACGCGAGGCCATTCCGCTACTCAGTCATTGCGTCTTTGTGTCGCAGAGTCGCCATGTAAACTGCCCCTACGGCTAGGTCCCACGATTAATTTGCTTATAGCGAATGGCCAATGCGCAGGAGGTCATTGTAAATTACATTTACAACCTGCTCCGACTATTGAAAGGAAAGTGGAAACAGATTCACAACAAAAACTGCCAGGCAAAAGGATAAAGTGGGTGACGATGTCCGAACTCAACAGGGCGAGTTAGGCAGACGAGCGTCGAAGAAGCGTAACCTTGACAGAGAGCATCTTCTGACAAGCATCTGCCTCCTATAATAATTTGGAAATAATCTCCATCCACAAAGGCCCAGCAGTCTGGCAGAGTAAATGCTCTGTGCCTGATCGATGGCTGCGATTCGGCCAGCTGCCGCTCGCTGCGTTCGCGGGGCTCAGCATCGATCTTGCGCCTCCACTCTCTCTCCACCTCGCTTCTCTCTCACTGTCATGAGGGGGTAAAAAATTTGGGGAGGATGTTGTCTTGAGGCATAGAAAACATTAAAACGCTTTTGCATGCTTGCAACACAGCACAAATTGATGACGTCGCCTATGGAGCTGCAGCAGACTCGCACCTGATACTTTGTCCACATGCCGAGTGCAATTGGCAATGTACAATCAATTAATTGAGTACTACACTGCCCAGTATTAACACTGCTCTTTAAACTGAAACAGATTTCCAAGATGATAACAAAACAAAAGTCACCACGCCTGGCAAATGAGATTTTTGATTTTGAAACAATACCACAATATAGTATTTTGTCTAAAAAAATATGTATCTTGTAATTCACACTTTTTTTAACATAATGCGTCCTTCTCCCGTGACATTATTCCGTCCAAAAATTAGGTGATGACGTCATTTAGTGACTTCTACCAATTTTTAGGAGACCCAGTAGCTACTTTAATTTACTCCTTTGCTGGGGAGTAGGCAACACTGGTTGGCATTGCCGAAAAAGGTCAAAGGTATTTCAAGTTAAGGAATGTATTTCTTGTTTAATACTGTCAAATCAACCCTAATTTTGACATTGCCACCAACTGTACGTACTAACGTTTGATTGATTTTGTTCGCTTGTTCTGCACTTCTGAATCATTGCGACCTAGCTCGCTGTCCTGACTCATTGCTGGTTGGGATTTCGAATGAGTATTTTAAAGTATTTTGGAAAGAGAAAAATTACCAAGGACGAGGTCCTGCAGGGGGATCATCTGGCAGCAAGCCTCACACGAACAATAAAGTGCATGTGACACAAGAAAGAATGTTCATTTCATATTAAATTTATTTTATTTTATGCCCCTGAATGAAATTGACCGCTTGGATGTGTGTGGAAGCGATCGATATATTTATTTAACTTTTCGAATCCCGCACCATTAAAATGAGTGTCTCAGTTTGAGGAAGAAAGTGAATGTGACGTCATTGAGATCATCCCCATTATACAGCCATACAATTGTATGCAGAAGGACTGCGGATTAAGCTGATTTTTGTGGATTAATTTGTTTATTTTTCAAATCAACACCAGCCCAATGTGCTGCAGGCTTTTGTTGCTACACAAGGGAGAGTGGTATGAGACTTTTGGGGTTTCAAAAAGATCTTATTCACCGCAAAGAATGGGCAAAACAAATAAAAAAATCAAGGGACCATTGGACGGACGGGTTAGTGAGTAAACTATACGTTTTATATTATGTCAAATACTGAGATCATGGCACACGTTTTAATAAGGAGGTGACTTACATTTTGTCGGTGACAATGCTCCCTTTCCACCGAGAAGGCGGAAGTGGCTGCCTTCCTCTGCCGACGACTGGCGGCTTGTCACACAACTATGGTTGCCGGCCCATGAAGGCGGGAACGCCCGTGATCGGGCAGCTACGCGCTTTCGTCTGCGGTTCTCGATTGTGTCGAGACTTCCACCCCCGTCGCCCTCTTCGCATACACGCTGAGAGAGCGCTATCCCCAGCTTGGGCTCGGGCAGCCACGCGCTCTGACGTCGGTGGTTTGTCCAAGGAGAATGTACCATTTTCGGCGTTCATTCTCCTGCTGGGTCCCCGGCGAGGAGCACTCCTGCCGGGGCTGCAGCAGGGGAATGACGAGCCGAAACTTGCTCGCTGCCGGGGGCTGGTCGATTGGTGAAGGCAATCAGCCCCTACGCCATGTGTGACATGAATCGGGGTAGTTTTGTGTGATTTTTTGTGTTCGAAAGGTGAGGAAGAGACTTGTAAGAGCCGCTCGGTTCGAGTTAGAGTGTAGCTTATCTCTCACCCTCTTCTTTTGTTTACGCTCTTTCCTCCATCTCCAAGTGTCCGTAGGGAAATGACGAGCCGGATTTATTTAGCAATCATGGAAAAAAAGACTTAGATACAATAAACATTAAGAATATTAGAGTAGAGCCATAAAAACAATGATGTCATTTTGCAGTCTGCTCTAGTCATCAGCCTCATGTTTGTTGTCTCTGTCACCTTTTTCTCGTTCTGAACCTTCCTCCTCCTTCAAATACGACCCAAACATATATGGCTGTATGCCACAGGCTTTCTCAAGACAATATTGACGATATCACTTGAAGGATCCAACTTGAACCAGAATTGCTGAAAAACGCTCAATGCTAAATCCGCTGAAATCGCTCATTCTCTGACGTCATCACCAAGATGGAGGCGCCAGAGCGCTATATTGACAGGAGGAGCTAAACGCATTTCTCGTCATTTGCACTTTGACGAATTGTTGTATATAGGGTTATATAGGGTCGAATCGTCTCAAACTATGATTTTAATTCCAATAATAATGCTATTTAAGATTTTTTCTGTCATATCAGATGCACTTTAAATGGGCCACCTCTAGTTGACTTCCTTTTTTTTTTTTTTTTTTTTAAGTTATTTTTTAATCTAAAAAAATCTAGCTCTTTTGGAAAGGAAGCACACTTTCAGTTTTTGTTCTTCTGGAAAAAAAATAACTTATTGATACAATTATTTATTTATCGGGAAATTAAATAATTTCCCTGTGGCAGCGACATGTTTGACTGCTTTCCATGCAGCCCACCACCACAGCTAAAAAAAAATCCTAAGGGAAATCCTGTCGTATATTACTACATTTTGGATGCGGAATCCAATACCGATCTCAGGTATTCTTTAGCACGTATACTCCGTTGTTAGCTGGGATAGGCTCCAGCCCCACCATGACCCTCATGAGGATAAGCGGTTCAGAAGATGAATAAATGAATAAACTAAACCACATTTCATAGAGATTAGGTCTTCTTCTGAGGATTCATACATGGCACGCACCAATGCACCAAGGGCACCCTCAAACAAAAATATACTTGTTTGTAAACCATCAGTTTAAGGTACTTTTTCGGGGGTGGGGACTTCGACAGGTAGCCTTGCAATCCATAACAGAATGAAACCAGAACATCAGATTAATTTCCATATTTACTGTTTACCATTTTCCCATGACATTGGTCAGTGTTATTACAATATTATACAGAAAACAGGACTTTGTAATGGTAGCTTTTATCTGGGCTCGCTTGCATTTCAAAGAGGAAAGTAGGTAAGGAAGAACAAATGGAGAGACAAAAAGGAAGAGAAATATAGCCGTTATTACGGAGGAGGTCTTTCAAGGTCAGTATTTAACAGTCTCCTTTACAGTCTCACCAAGGCCCCCCACCACCGCTGAGCTCAATGCCGCCTGGAGGCAAGCGCATATCTACCACCCCTCTTTCCTTTCCATCATGCACCTTTTTCCCTGTCACTCATTCTGCACCCCATGCCCCATGGTCACTATGGCTGACAGCTGACGTAGGTCTTCAAACACAGGCTAAATTAAACGGGTGATTACCAAGTAAACAAGCCTTCTTGCCGTAGAGGCGGGAGCCATCTGTCATTTGAGGGGATAGAGCCAAGGTAACCGGGCACTGAACCGCATCTTCTCTCAGGCCGCTAATTCATTGGTCTGTAAGGAAAAACTCCTGCCAATCATGAAAAGTGTTTGGCCATTATGTTATGAGAGTCTGACAGAGTTATGACGGGCTGTCAAAGCTCATGACAGTTGGGAGCAAAACAGGGATGAGGAGAAAAGGTGTGTAAAAGGAGGTCAATAAGGCAGAGCTGGATATTTTAGCTTGAGGAAGCGGGTTGTAGATGATCGGAGACAACACACCACAGAATGCAAAATATGCAAGACTCTTAAAAAGTCTGCTTTTTGCGTGGGATTTCAGGATGACTTTCAAATACATTAACTTTTAAAGGGTACATAAATTTCATTTTATTTCTAAATCTTTACAAGTGTAGAGATTTTCAAAATGACTGCAGCCCGATCCAATAAAATGACTGGAATTTGAGCCCGATCACGTCATTTTTAGAGAATCGAAACAGATGAAAAAGATCGGATTTCTGAAAGGTATTTATTTATTTTTAGAATTGTCGATGGCCTTGTTTCTTTGAAAAAGATAATCCCATGATGAGTGCAACACAGCAGTACTTCTACATACGAAGTTAATTCGTTCCAGGACCTTGTTTGTATGTCGAAATGGTCGTATGTCGAGCAAGATTTTCCCATAAGAATACATTCTAATTCCATTAATTCGTTCCACAACCTGAAAATCTAGACTAAATTCTTAATAAATACTGCTGGTACCATTAGAAATGGCAATTACATATAGCAAAACAAATAAATTATAAATAAAAATCGGAATAATAATACTAAATAACTCCTATATTATTGTAACAATCAGGTTATAAAGTGGAGGATGTGTTTTGCGTGCTTTACCTGAACACACCGTGTGGCTGACGTGACAGTGAGATAGGCGCAGAAGGGATTTTACTTTCTCTTTTCATGTTCTATTGTTGTTGACGTCAAGTTGTTGTTGCACAAGTTCTGAAATAAATGATCAAAAACTTGACGATGTTGCCGATTTGTTTGGCCATGTTACCACAATAATAAATGTCACCTAAACTTGTACACACCGACGAACGGTGGTCGAAGGAGGACTGTCGAGATCGTAGACATTGTACAGACGCGGACAGCATGCTCATATTTTTCTATCATTTCCATCTTCATTTCAATGGTGTCACCTTTTTCCTTTTTTCACCACCAGCACTAACCTTCTTGAAACCCATGTTGGTTTCTCTCACAAGAAAATCTGCCTTGCGTCCGTCTTGCGGGAAAACAAACTGCGGCGCTGTCATAAATCGTTGTATTTCCAGCATGTTGTCGGATGTAGAAACAAATGGCGTGTCAAATTTTACGTCGGATGTCGAAAAGATCGTGATGTCGAAGCGATCGTACGTCGAGGTACCGCTGTACTTACGTTATACTTTATGTTTAAGGATTAGATATCTGTGAGCGCTAAATTGCTTGATTTTTGATGTTGCAGGAAAGGACATTTGACTGCAGTATAGAAAAAATATTATCAGAGTGCAGTACTATTATTTATGTCATTAATTTTCCAGATGATTTTATATCATTAATACATATACTTGTTAATATATATCAATTTTATATTTTTTATTCATTTTTAAATTTGTTGAAAAGGATGTTGTGTTGCAAAGAATAATGGTGGAGATCTATACTCCAAGACGTCATGTAATTTATCAAGTTGGCGTAATCGTAGGACAGAGCGATACTCTGATATTATTTCTAATATTCACTCAAAAAACATTACAATCCTACCTGCCCACTCTGCACCTGTGGTGGGCTCATGTCTGGTGCTTGTTGCTGCATCTCACTTGTGAAGGGCTACAAGACAAAGACTCCCCAGTTATGTGTTGTCGTCGTTGTGGTGTTAGTGAACGTTATGAAACAGTTGTGATCTTGAACGTTACCTGCAGGCTGAGCGATTGGGACACCAATGTGTGTTGTAAGGCCTTGCTCAGACCGCCAGGCAAAATCTGATTTTTAGCCCATGCAGATTGAAACTAGATGGCCTCAAAATCAGGTGACTTGCATTCAGGTACAAAAGTATATGTTCAGGACATCATTACCACTGATACAACATTCCTTTGTAATCAAAATGTCCCATTATTGGTGAGCTACTTTAAAAGATGATGACATTTCATTAACATCACAATATTTTGCACTCATTTTGAACAGAGTTACACCCGGCAACAGTTGAAAAGATTTGTCTGTGTACATGGCATGCATGTACTCAACGTATAAAACTGCATTTTTCTGGAACATCATCACCATCCCGAAGAAAATCCTTAATCTAGCAGATAGCGGAATGGACCCTGTACACACACAAACTGTATTTTCCCTGAGCACAAAATGCAGGTCCACACCACAACTGATATGGGACAAAGCAACAAGCCTCGACAGACTCCGAAAGTGATTCAACGTTAAGCGCAAACACAACAGAGGAGAAGTGACAACGTGGTGGAAACCAATGGAAAGAAATGGAAAGGGGAGAAAATAATTCAATCTGCAGCCCCCTCCTTCAATCAGCAAGTTAAAGAGAAGGCGGACGCTTGCAATGCCTTTTCTCCCTATAGGCAGGACGCGGGTGGCAGGCTTCTCGATAAGCCACAGCCAAGGAAGATTAACTGCTAGCTCTGACGGAAGAAGAAAATAAAGGCACCGCACCGACCTCTGATTCCCTCGACCAACCTGCGTCAGTGTCCTCCCCGTGTACATTAGCATGATGAGAATGTTTCTACGGCGGTCGCTTTGACATGGCTCGGAATCACAGCACTATGCACCAAAGCAACATGACCTCTAAATCCTCTCGCATCCCATCAAAGCTTCCATTGAGGCTTTGTACGCCAACACCTGTGGGTGGGCGGCAGCCTTAGAAGACCGCACAGTGCAAGTGTCCTAACTTACCCTGGTGAAAAGAAATGAACTTTTTAAACAAAACAGCTCTCCAGCCAATGTTGACATAGGGTTTAGTTGGTGAAAGTAAAATAGGTGTGCTACGTAAATGGATTGGGAAAACCCTATTCTGTAATATGCTTTAAAAATAAAAAATAAAAAACTTAACTATTTGCTGTTTTGTGTTTTTGCTCAAACACCTCACATTGACAAAAAACATAAGTATCTTAGTATCTTTGCCCATTTTAAAGCGGAAATGTGAACTAAGGTGGGCCAACCATGTTTTTGAATAATATCAATGGCTAAACAATTATAAGCATATTTTCGTTATTTTTTTCAACGCAACCCTTCCAGATTCTTTGTTTAACCCATAGCAACGCCCTTGACAACGAAAATGTTTTTCTTCGGCAATCTTCGAAAATCTTCGGAAATGACGTCACACCTAGAAGTGCGAGGGAAGTCCGCCATAGAACAGTATTGTTTGTTGCATTGTTTCTCGGTAAGATGCCACGGCGGTGTGTGGCGATGTTTTGTTCTCACTCTAACGAAAAGTTGTTTGAGTGGCCAAAGGATAGCAGGGCACGTAAATGGACATCTTTCGTTCTCACGAAGCGAATGAATTTCACGCCATCATCGAGTAGTGTTCTCTGCTACAAACACTTTGAAGATGCCTGCTTCCATAACTGGTCTGCTTATAATCAAGGATTTGCCAAAAAGTAAGTGTGATTTTTGGATAGATGACTGATGACTTAGTCAAAGCAGAGCTGCCAACTGTTGTGGAATGTACAGTAGAAGCTAGCGACGTTCGCCGAAGCCAACTCGTGGCAAACCAAATCCGTTGCATCACCGAAATTGCGCAGGGGAAGATTTTTGAACATACTTATGTATTTTTAGATTCGCCGAATCGATTCGGCTTGTTGCCCGCATCGAATCGAATCGTCCATGCCCCGCGTCGGGATGAATTGCCGCTTCGATTATTGTTGACACCAGGGGTCGCGTTAACCGAATATTTTCCGTCGTTGACCGGTTTTTTAAAACGGTGACGGAAAAAACTGAAGTCCATCCGTCATTTTGACAGGTTGCAATTCACACCCCAGACCACAGGATGGCGAGTGAGCACATTAATAAGCTATTGTCTCTCTTGATGCATGACGTCGCTGGCCTTACTCGGAAAAATGTCCGAACTAGCATTCAGGTGTAGCGAACACGGAAACGTTAGGAAGCTTTGGAGAGCATTGTCTAAGGCTACGTTCATTCTGCAGGTCTTAATGCACGAATCCAATTTTTTCGTGTTTTTCCGACTCCAGTCAGGCATTAACTCGATGGTCTGAACGGGACAAGTCGCATAGAAGTGGACCATTTCAAATCCGATCTAGGTCATTTTTTTATGTGGTTCAAATCCGATCTGGGCCACATTTTTCCAGGCTGTCGCGGCGGTCTGTACCATCCAGTGTCCCAAATCCAATTTCAGTTGTGCGTCATTAGCGCCTAGCTTGCAGTGAACACGGCTTTTGGGGAAGGGCCGGGCTTCACAACAGTCATAAAAAAATAAAAATGGGTTGAGGATAAGCATGAGAATGATCGATTTTTTCTCTGCACTATGTGAGCTATATTTCAACATTTCCTACACGGCCGAGAGTCGGGAGAGGGGTCTGGCTGCAGCGCTTCTTGGAGAGTCAGGGCAAACTGCCCGTATGTGTGTGTGACATGCACGGACAGTGCGTGCATGCTATCGATCCATATAAACTGTGAATATAAGCCTAAACGGGGATTATTTATGTCTGTTATTTGTGTCCTCATTTTGAAAGGCAAAATATGATAGCCCTGGAATGACGGATGACTTGTCATTTGTTTTGATGCTTCTGCGCACCAGCGCGTGTTGGACTGCGAATTAGAGCGCATGCGTAATACTTGAATGGTCTCAATGGACAAAGGCAGTCTGAACGGGCACGCCAAAAAAACGGATATGACAAAAAAATCGGATTTGTGCATTAAGACCTGTAGTATGAACGATGCCTAATTGAATGAGCAGCGACAAACAGTTGGAGTCAGCAGTACGTGCGCTATTCTCAAACCTGAACGCACCCCAAGTCTTGGATGACAAATCAACAGAGCAGAGATTAGACAAAACATGGCTGGTAGTTTCTTCAGTTTATTCAGAGTTGAGTAAGTAACGCACCACTTTTGACCAACACTGCTATTGAATATGTCATTATTATCATTTCAAAAATTTAAGTGACGGGTAAAAATAGATTATGACCGGATTTTTATGACCCTGTCAGTCAAGATGACAGACAACGAAAAAGTCTAGCGCAACCTCTGGTTGACACCACTAATTTTTATGTTCTTCCACATCTTTGCCAGTGAATTTGGCACCAGGGCAAATCAAAACTCAGGGCAATAACAAAAGACTAGGTATCCCAAACTTACTAGGTGGAAGATGGGGAAGACAAGAGCTTTGACACAGGTATGGACAAAACGCTTGGATAGGCAATGACCCAACAAGAATCGACAGCACATGTGGAATTGAATACAGACATGGAGTAACGAGACAATGAGACACAGGTGGTTCATACAAGAGGCAGCGGATTGGTCAAGACACAAGGAGCAGGCCACAACACGTGAAATCAATGGGTAATCATATGGAAAATAATCACTAGGGCACAAACTTGAACAAAGGTTAACTCAAGCCATGAGATGAACTTTGCAACCTAAAGAATACAGTTAAGAGCAGTTGAACATCATAACATTGTTTATACGGCTTTTGTGATAGAGTGCCACCGGCTGTAGGTGGTTTCTATTGAGTACCGTAATTTCCCGAATATAACGCGCACTTTTTTCCCCAAATTAACTTGTAAAATCATGGTGCGCATTATAAACGGGTACATGGATGGAGACAGAAATATATATATATATATAAACCGATTTTTTTTTTTTAATTGACACGGCCACGTTGCGTTGAAGAAACGTATGCGGCAATCTGTTGCTGACCATTACGGTATGCGACGTCGCCATTTTGTTTCGGTAATGCTTCACTCTGATCGGCCGAATGATTTCGTCTGTGTTAAATTCTGCTTTTTTCACTCTTTGTAAAGCACAGAATTTAGATTTTTGAACTCATTTGAGTCAACGTTTATTGCAGCTCTGCAATTCGGACCATAACAAACGTAACAACACAGACTTCCTGTGTGTGTCCGTCAACTACATCTGTCCCTCGGGAAACTCAAACCCAAATAACAATAGTTCCTATTGTTACTGTCGTGTCGACAACGATGAGCTCTCTCGGATTTCCGACTTACGTTCTCACTTTCATTTTACCGTATCAATCCATGGAAGAAACATTTATTTAACATGATGAAACAAGCAAGTTATACAGCAGCCTTTAAAAGAAAAGTCACATCTGTTTAGTCTTCTCCTAGATTCTGCTAAGTTGGAGAAGTTTTCAAATCATATTATCACCGTAAATATTGTCAGTTTATGGTAATGTTTTGAACTATGAATATGCTATGCTTGTGCTGTGTTTCACCAGTCAGTAAAATGACATTTCTGTATGTGTGCACGAGCTCTGTTTTCTTGTATTCTTCTATTTATTGGTGCTAAAATTAGGGTGCGCGTTATAAACGGGTACAATCATTTTCCCTAGATTTTTCAGGTAAATTTGAGGTGCGCATTACACACGGGTGCGCCTTATATTCGGGAAATTACGGTAATAAAATCAATCAACAGTAATAAATTCAAATTAAATGACAGTGTCATTGGACAGTGGGACAGTTTTTATTTTTGGTGCAGGCAGCATCAGCTCCTTTGCTATGGTGTGGGGTTATTTTGCACTGAGCATGCTAACAGTGCATGCTAGTTTACTGTTGTAACATTGACAAAAAGGGACAATTGCTGGCAATATTTGGCACGTTTTCGCTGAAAAACAATCAAGTGGCTTATCAATGTGATCGGGGTTTAAAGTTTTTAAGTGATGTCTTAATTAATTTGGCTTCCCGCTGTCCGCTACAAACTTTTTACACACAGTAAAAAGATTCTTTTCTGTGTGCTCTTATTTTGTTCAAAAATACTGCGTACACTCTGAAAATGAGAGTGCCACTGCCACCTACTGAGTTGGTGTGCAAGTACACTTTATTCTTGTACAGCAAAAAAGTATGTCTTACTATTTGAGAAGTACTGCATTAGAGCAGCACCTGGTAACTTTTCCTTTTGGTCGATTTTAGCGACGCCTATGGACAAAAGCGGTAGTGTTTTGCCTTAAAGAGCATATGACACGAGAAAAAAAGTCTTAAATGGCATTATTATGTGAATTAGAATCATATTTTGAGACGATTCGACTATATACAACAATTTAGCAAAGCACAGATGATGAGAAATTAGTCTTTTAATCTGCCGGTTAGCCACGCCTACCATTATAGGGCTTTAGCGTCCCCAACAGGTGGATGACGTCAGCGGTAGACTGGGCTCATACGTTTTACTATTCAGCCCATTGAGGGGGAATTATTCAGAACGAGGAAAACGCAACGAAGAGAGCCGCAAAATGTCATTGTTTCAGTCTCTCTACTCCAATATTTTTACAGGATATTCTTTTTATCCAAGTATTTTTCCCCAATAGCTATATAAATGGCTTGAGAAGGACCAGTCAGCCCGTCAAGGGGGAACTATTCACAACGAGGAAAACGCGACGAAGAGAGCGGCAAAATGTCAGTGTTTCTGTCTCTTTACTTCAATATTTTTACAGGATATTCTTTTTATCCAAGTATTTTCCCCGATTGCTAAATAAGTGGCATGGTCATGACAAATAACAGTCCTGTGCTGAATGGAATATGAAATAATAAAAATGCATTTATTCAGGACGACATGGCAAAATTACTCCATAATGGTCAAAACTGTCGACTTTACCTTTACTGTCGCACCTCCCGAACGATATTTTATGACACCTAAATCGGACATGCGTCATTTCCCTTCCCCGGCTTCGGAGAATGTAAACAAACCAGAAGGCGTGACAGCTAGCCGACATGCTAACCCGGACCGAGTGATGTTTCAAAGTCTTCGAAGCGGAAAATCACACATAACTAGCCTGGATTATTTGAAATGACGACCCGGTTGTCGATTGTCTTCGTGGATCAGTAAACCGCCCGGCGGAGAGCAATTTACAGTTCGTTCCCGGAGGAGGGTGGCTGGAGTTGTTGTGCAGCTAACGTGCTGCTGCTAAAGAGCATTAGGAGAGCTTTTTACATGCCTATCAATGATCAAACGTAAGTAGTCCTTTATTTAAAGGAAGTTTGTAGTGTTTACTTTGTAATCGCTGTATTCGTATTTGACATAATACAAAACAAGATGTTTACTCACTTCCTCGTAAGTCCAATGGTCCCACAGTAGTAGGGCTTGGCCAATATCCACGGTGAATGGGAACCTTTTGAAACTCCAAAAAGGCGCATACGCCTCTCCCTCATACAGAATGATTTTTCTGCAGCCGTTTGGCTGGCGTGATGCGAAAAATAAACGTATTAATCCGCAAAATCAGTTGAATCCTTTGTCCTCATACACAACAGTACACTGTAGCGTGAAGACGACGTCTTCTACCGTACACGTCACAGCGCCCTCCTCCTCAATGCAAGACCGAAGCCAGAAGTCACTAATTTTCATGGCGTGGGATTAAAAAAAACTAAATAAAAATAGCGATCGCTTCCACACACATCCAAGCGGTCCATATCATTCAGGGGCATAAAATACCGCGTGTATTATGAAATAAACATGCTTTTTCATGTCACAGGCACTTTAAGGAAGACTGCGTTTCCCTAGCCTGGAACTCCAGACTCACCGCTATTCCAGCGATTGAGTCTGACGACCGTCCCGCGGCTCAAGTTCCCAGTGCGCAGCAAGCCACAGCAAACAGACAGTGGAATGGACCAATCAGCGACCGGCAGACGTGATGTTTGTAAAGCGACAAGAAACTCTAGCTCAAGTGGAGAACGGAGAAGTTTATTCAACATGGCTAACGCGAGACAGACTGTTGTCAATGACTTCTCTCGATGTGATTTTTTGGTTCATTTAAAACTGATTTCACCGCGGATTGGAACATATTCTCGGCTCTCCTGTTCGCCATGAGTGTTGTTGTGGAGACGACTTCCGACGCACAAAAGTGATGTTGCTCGTTAAGAACACGTCACGCAAATAATCGAATCTGATTGCACGGATGATTTTGTTCGGCTCGAGGGGCCATTAAGGAGTTGGGTTCCCAGTCCCAGACTATTCTCACAGTGTTTGAAAAATACAGGGAGAAGAGTCTGGCGGTGCCAGGCAAGCGTTTCCCATGAGAACCACGCTGCGTTTCCCATGAGGACCAGCATAGTGTCGTAAAATCATGTTTGTTGCCTGCAGATGGATTAAACAACCTTGCTGTTTGCAGCGGCTGTGTAAAGAATGAAAAGTAATAAGGTAATGAATCCAGTCTTGGCTAAACAATAGCATATGACGGTTTGCAACCATGTGGCTAACCCCCCCCACATCACGCAAACTCGAGGTGTGTGTGTGTGTGTGTGGGGGGGGGGGCATCACACCAGCGAGTGAAAGGCAGGACAATGTTTATTCTGTATATCCTGGTAGCCTGCCTCCTTTTTCCCTCCACAAACAAAACTTTGTGTCTCTTTTGTTGCTATGCCCCCCCTCCCCCCCAACGAAGTAGCTGATGAGTTCGGTTGCGAGTTGAGGTTCACGCCAGCAAGTGAAAGCAGGGCCAATGTTTATTCTTGAGTTTCCTTTTATCGTGGTAGCCTCCCTTTTCCCTTTTTTTGTCTCCTCAGATAAACCTTTTTGTCTCTTTTTTGCTATGCCACTTTTGCAGAATTTGCGAGAAAGCGTTCACATCGACTTCAGTCTTTGTAATGAAAGAGGAAAGGGGGAGTGACATATGCTGTAATGCAGTCAGCAGATTTGTAGTTTTTTTGTGTGGCAGATTTCCTGCCACCCTCCTCAAAGTTAATTAGTGCTGGTGAAAGCGATAACGACCACTCAGGATAAAAAAGAGGTGTCATTCAACTAGTTATCAGTTGACACATGATCACAAATGTTATGAAAATGTTTTCTAAATGTTGAGAAGTTACAGTAACTGGTGTTGCTTTAAGTGGAATTGATGTTGTTAATTGTGTAGATACTACTGTATTAAATTGATTGAAAGTCGTTGAATCAAATCGAATCATATCAGGGACTCATTTCAGCAAATACCGTATTGTTGTCCAAAGAATTTATATAGTATCATTTTGTCATGAAAGTGGTGTTATACACCCCTAATACTAATATTAGACTATCTGTCTTAATCTTTTGTTGTATCGTTTTTTTGTGTTCAAATACTTTTTCCAGACAGCAATTTCAAGAGGCAACTATCATTTTTAAACCTACTTACTTTCTCCAAGTTAAACTGAGTTTTATGTTCTCAACGAGCGCTGCCTTGCCGCCAGCAGTCTCCATTTCAGCCCGAAGATTCCGTCAGGCGTCCCCGTGAGTCAATTTCATTGTCGCAAAACAGAAAACCCTGCACTGGTGAGAAATATATGCGTTATGCGGCTCGGCAAGACTCAGCGCATAAAAGGCACAAAGCATATCATTTATATTCATTTGTCTCTGGGTGACGAGGAAATGAAATAGTGAACCAGCTGCTGTTGCAACATGAAGAAGTTGCTCCCAGACAAGACAGCATTTGTTGCAATAAAGGCTATGTTTAGATGCTGGAGCGAAACCATCCACCTATATATGTACACTTCCTGTGAGTGGAGCTCATATTGTCACACCGATGAATGGTTTTGCACGAGGCGGGAATAAAACATCTGGAAAGTGACATTTGTTTATGGATGGGGGGGCAAAGACATTCAAATTGAGCTGAAAACGGTGCATTCAGAGCTAAAATAAACGTGTGCAATGAAGATGGGAAGAAAAGTGCCAGAGGCAACGTGCTGCCACCGAGCAGATCAGGTTCTGACATTTTGACTAATGTGAAATGCAGCCAAGGGACAGTGGGTGGGATGTTGTGACCTTTATCGGCTGGAAATGATAGAATGACTTAATACGACACAAAAACTGTAATCCGGATGTAAGGCTTTCTGCCTTTTTAAAACAAGATGCCGTGACCCGACGCAGTAGGTGTTGCCGTCTGGGATGACGTCCCGCATTATATGAGAGCTTGGCCTCGTGACACATGGCGCGGTGGGCAGCCGGGTAAAGTGACGCCATTGCAGGTGTCTGGTGACTTCTTCCTTGAAGGTTAAACGAACAGCGTCATTCTCTCAAGGCCGTGAAGAAGTATTGGTTCGTATTTTAGTCCTTTGGTTCTCAAACTTTTTAGCACCTCAGAAAAAGTCACCATTACAACCAACATTGAATGTTCATTCAATGTGCCATTCAGTTCAGTTATTCAGTTAGGCCAGTTTTTTAGAATTACTTCCTTAGATGAGCCATTGAAACACGTGTATGTGGGGAGGGGGTTTGTGTGTATAATAACTGCGCTGCAGGTTGTAGCAGATGGCCGCTAATAGGAGTTCATAGATCTGAATGACAGGGCCATGCAAATGGATCATGGGCAGGGAATTATGAGATGCCACATGTGATGTAGCCGGCACAGTATTTCGTTTTATCAACATATGCTCAATAAATGTACCTGCCAACATGCTTTTACTAGTAATAAGCATATGGTAGGTAACTGCTAACTGTAGCAGTTAGGGGTGAAATGATATACTGTATAAATCTGGATCGATATACTGATTGAATCAAAATTGATACAAGTGCATCGATCGGTCAACATCGTCATCTTTTGGATGTAATTAGTCGAAAATAGGCATTTTTTATTTTAGGTTTAGGAGGAAAATGTCCATCCATTTTGTACCGCGCTTGTTGCCAAAGCCTAACACACACTGAGAGAGGTAGGTGAACCCCACTGCTCTCTCGAACAGACTGAGTGGCTTTTTGTCAAAGGTTGACTAGCAACCAGTCTGGGACGGATAGTGATTGTGAATCATACGCACTCTTACTCTGGTGATTACTGCAGTGCCAGGTTGACATTTATGGTGATGAATGTCAAATACAATTTTGAAATCACTGTGAACTTTGGTTTTCAAGCCATCATCTTTTTCACGGGTAGAATGGTAATGGCTTTGGTGAGCCTCGAATGCTTAATCTACGACGACAGTATCACCATTTCAATCTGCCAGACCAACATCGATACAGTCAACATTCAGTTGTTATTAAAGCGCTAACAAATCTGAATGGCAAAAGCATCACATGCTGTCCTGGATGACCTTTTCTGCTGCCGATAACACTGCTGAGACATTTAAAATACAGATTTCAATTATTTAGAAGATTAAAAAGGACTTTCCAAAGACAGGCAAAAGGAACTAAGAAGTCAGTAATTTAACTTGAAATTTCGAGCAACATTACTGGACCTTTTATAACTACGATGACGGTAGTATCGAGTTTTGACAATCAGTATCACGAGGTAAAGTTTTCTCGCCTATTTTTATTGAACTAGAGCTTGTCCTACTTCCACTCCTTTTCTCTGATGGGAACACAGAAATGTAACAACCTCTGCAAAGGCCAATGGAAAATGAGAAACTAAATTACTTTGAAAGAACCCAGTTTTCAAATTTGTTTTTCTTAACTTTCAGGTGGCGGCACATGTTGAAGCCTGCCTTTTGTGAGACTGTGCGTGTCCGACTGCACACGTGTTAAATCCTAAGTGGTGATTGGGTTGATTAATTATTCAAACTAACTGACCTCCACGCCGTCGTGCTCAGGCGCACTCATTATGAAGCTCTTGTAATTCATTAAACTGCCCAGATGAACACGGGCCACAGTGAGGGCTGCTCGCTATTAACGCAGGTCCTGCAGCGTCTTCAGAAGCTTGCTCCCGAGTAGGTCAATCAAGTCAGGCTGAAGACAATTACGGATATGTCACCGTTCACACATGCGTTGAGGAAAATCAAAAGTGGGTCATCTGTTCTGGGCAGGGCAAAAAAATGTTATGTTGCATTTATATATAAAAAAAAATGTCTAGGGAAGCATGTTGGAGTGATACATTTTCATAGATAGACAATCTTGGTAGGATGGGAAGGAGCTACATTGCTATACTTTGAGTACTCGCCGGTATCGACTACTGAGATTTCAAAATGCCTATAAATGTAATCAGAGGTAGAGTAGCCAAAAAAATGTACTTAAGTAAGAGTACCGTTACTTCCAAATAATATTACTCAAGTAAAAGTAGTCATCCAAAAAATGTACTCAAGAACAAGTAAAAAAAGTGTCCAGTGAAAAGAATACTCAAGTAATGAGCAACATTTTGAGTAACTGCTTATTTTTGTTGATTTTTTTTAATTTTTTTTTTTAAACAATGATATTTTTTTCCCCTCAGAACAAACTTATCTGTTGTTACAATGATACTGTACAATAACCCATGACATAACCAAATCAACAACAACAAAAAAAAAAACATTTTGAAAAAAATAACTAAAGAGAGAAAAAAAACAATAATGAAGCATTATTTGTCCAAAGAGGATCAGTGCCCTGCCCTCAAGTGAAGAAAAAGCTTGCGTCTGATTGTTGTAATGGAGTCATGTGATTGTACTAGTATTTACAATGTCTCAGTGGTGAAATTAGTAGTGCTACTTTTGCTAACAACAACAACAACAAAAAATCTAATATGTAGAACAAAGACGAAAAATGTAACGACTCTTGTGTAGCCCAAAGTAAGAGTAGCGTTTTTTCCTTCAAAAATCTGCTCAAATAAAACGTATGGCTTCGTAAAACTACTCTCAGAAAATCATTTTTCTCAAAATGTTACTGAGTAAATGTAACGGAGTACATGAAACGCGTTACTACCCACCTCTGAATATAATTTTTTTTTAAGCACTTGTCATGCCTGATGTTGGTGCTTCAATGTTTAGGCATATTATTGTGAGCTCCCCACAAATATTAACGGTAAATTTTTTCCTGTCCACTTTTTCGGAGCACCACACAGCACACTCACTTTGACTTATTCTCACCTATTCCCAACTTCGAAACATTACAAAAATCCACGCGATGGAGGCTCTCTTTCAATTTCCTCCCTCACTTTTACGGTTGTTTGTCGACAAAAAAGCCCCATTCATTTGCAATGGCAAAAACATTTAAAATTTCAAAATGTATCTCGTCCTTCCTTTTTTTTTTTTATCCAATTCACATAATCTACACATTAAAAATTCAGGAAATCCAGGCACACAAAAGTTGTCTACAGTTATTCCACCAAAATCTTGTCGTGGACTGGCTGTGAATGCTCCTGTTTCTGTCATGTTTTTGTTCTCAGTTTTACTTTATGACGCATTAAGGAGTACACTGTCTTTGTGGCGCATTAGGCGAGCACTGTATTTAAGGATGCCTGTGTGTATCAGTTTTGTCAGACGATTGCTTATTGATGTGTGTGACCTCATCTTCATCCACCGATAACTTCCTGCTTCTCAAGGCCAATACCCATATGATAACCGATAATACATATATAATTTTAAAATGTATATTCACATGGGTTTTTGAACACCTGTAGGCAAAAAAATACTAGTGGTGGATTCAGCATAGATTTGCCTTTGACCTAACCGGAATTTTCATGACGACATGAACATTATTATAATGAACAAAACAAAGACAAGAACAGTTTTGACTTCAAATAAAGTGCCCATATTTATTTTTTTCAAATAATAATTTGAGTCAATAACAATCAATTAGTCAATATCATTGACGATGTGTTCCCCTGAGCAATGAGCACGGAACTAAAACAAACATAGACCCAACAGGGAATGTGCTTTGTCAGCAGATAAAACATTTGGTGCAACAGTAGAGGAGACTTTTGTGGTCTTGGACCATGAAGCAACTCAAACGCACACATCCCAATCCACTGACAAGGTGGCAAAAATATATATTATCGGGTCTAAATATAATGTTATTGGATTTATTGGGATCACGTAATAATTCCTATTATTGGACCGATAATTATCGGTCCGATAATTATCGTGCACCTCTACTTTTTATTAAATACAAATTTATTCGGGATGTTATTCGAGTCTGTGATGGAGATTTACATAAACGGCTTGCCGTTCATCACAGTTTCAGTGCCATTCGTGGATTGGGCGTCGAGCGCTATCAATAATAGCCAATGGGTTACCAAGAAAAGGACCCGAAAAGGACCCATAATTAGTAAAAAAATGACTGAAAATCTACAGGAATTGACCCATGGGAGAGTATCTTTTAGTCATGCTGTATTTTGTGTGAAAGCAGGGCAATAACTCGTTTTAATGAGTTTAAGGCAAAACACAAAAGCAGTTGAAATTTGACTAATCCATGCAACAACTTGGACCAAAATTATTGCTTCATTTCTAAATAACAAAGCCAGAAGTTCTTTAATTTAATTTAGAATTAAAAGAAAATTGTTTTGAACCATTGTAATTATGTTTGAAGCGATAAACTGTGAATTGCTTTAATTGCATAAGTGAATATGTTTTACTATTTTACTAAACCTTCACATCTCAAATAATTATAAGAGTACATACACACATTGCAAATTGCAAACTGTTGATTTCATTTGTTAGGGCCTAAAAAAATAAAGTAGATGGAATGAAATTACAGCTTCCACTTTGGGACTTATGCTGTGACAAAATCAGTATTTTTTTTTCTTAAAATGTCTGAGTTATGTCCAACTATTAAGTCATCAATCCAACCTAGATTTTGACGAGCTGCATCTCTATGAGGCGTGAAGACTGTAGCGCCTCCGGCAGGAGTAGTGTGATGAGGGTGGTGAGGAAAGCAGAAAGCAGACAAAATTCTCTCCACTCATTTCAGGACATTGGACAGAAGCGCTGCTTATTCTCTCTCACTCATATCACGGACTGTTTACCCTGCTGGCCTTTGGTAAGAGGTTCTACAGCGTGCAGTGCAGGACCACCGGGTTCATAAATAGTTTTGTCCATGTGCCCATTAGACTTTCAAATGGCAAATCCCTCACGTAACATGTCTACATGGCTCACATACTGCACATCTCTTTCTCTGCATTCTGTCCAGCAGACAGTTTACACTATTTACCAATCACTGCAAATTGAAATATTGAGCCTTGTTGTGAGCCTCCTCCTGGCTTGCCCGTTTTGCACATTCCTAATTCGCTGATGTACAGTACTTCGATTCCCAGGTTTTTTATTCACATTTTATAATGCTATTCATATTTTTACCTACATACCTACCTACCTATGCTGAAAAACTTTTCCAAACAACCCATCCATCCATCCATCCATCCATCCATCCATCCATCCATCCATCCATCCATCCATCCATCCATCCATCCATCCATCCATCCATCCATCCATCCATCCATCCATCCATCCATCCATCCATCCATCCATCCATCCATCCATCCATCCATCATTTTCCACTTGCTCCGGGGTCGAGTCGTGGGGGCAGCCGCTTTAACAGGGGAGCCCAGACTTCCTCTCCCCAGCCACTTCAACCAGCTCCTCCGGTGGGATGCCAAGGTGTTCCCAGGCCAGCCGAGAGACATTGTCTCTCCAGCGTGTCCTGGGTAGTCCTCGGGGCCTCCCGCCGGTGGGACATGCCCAGAACACTTCTCCGGGGAGGCGTCCAGGAGGCATCCGAACCAGATGCCCGAGCCACCTCAGCTGGCTCCTTTCAACGCGGAGGAGTAGCAGCTCGACGCAGAGTCCCTCCCGGATGACCGAGCTTCTCACCCTATCTCTAAGGGAGAGCCCCGACACCCTGCAGAGGAAACTCATTTGGGCCGCTTGTAGAGGTGTGCAAAATTTCCGATTCTTAGATTATTCGCGATTCGGCCGTGGAAGATTCGAGAACGATTCACAAACATCCAAATTCTGATTATTGAAATATGCCAAGTAAAGCAGAAGTACGACACACTCAGCGCGCCGCGCGGTCTTCGGTACGCAATTAGGGACGGAGCGAGAGTAGCTAAACATCATGCTTCTCATTACCCAGCCCCTCGGGTAACGCCAATGCTCAACTCACGGCTCTAGCTCAACTCATGCCACGAGATAAAAAAAAAAACAACAACATACCTGACTGCTGCCGAAAAGCTGCTACAAGCCACATTATGTTACAGTAGATATCATTTATATAGGACTAGATGCATTATAGCTTCGGTATCGTTACCAGCACATCTACAAAAAACTAGATGCGGGCGTTAGTAACGGCCGCCATCTTAAAGCAGTACACTTCCCTGCAAGGCTGTTGTTGCGAACCTTCCAAGCAAACCTAATTAACTTTTTATCTAAAATACTACTAAATCGGTAAAATATTGACTTGAATCTATCTTTAAAATAGTTTTAAAACTTTTACATGTTGAAAGTAGACAAAAGAGAAATTATGGAATAACAGGAGCAATTTTAACAACTTTAACGGTTGATTCACAACATTAAATTAATTGAAAGTAGTTTAAAGCTGCTGATATAGAATGGGGACTGGAGTTTTTTATTTACTGTTATTTTTGTATACTTGTTTACTGCTATATGTTAACTT
The DNA here is from genome assembly GCF_030265065.1 of Corythoichthys intestinalis. Taxonomy (NCBI): domain Eukaryota; kingdom Metazoa; phylum Chordata; class Actinopteri; order Syngnathiformes; family Syngnathidae; genus Corythoichthys; species Corythoichthys intestinalis. Next base: position 20,355,871 of record NC_080403.1, on the reverse strand, counting down.
GATACTGAAATAGTAGTTTGGTTTAGCCTGAGAGGATTTTTGAACAATTTTGGAACTAATGTACAAAACAAATTAAAAAAAAAAAAAAAAAAAAAAAAAAAGGAGTGGGGTGCATCAATAATCGTTTTATAATCGAATCGGAGCCTCTGAATCGTAATCGTAATTGAATCGTTAGGTGCCCAAAGATTCCCAGCTCTAGCCGCTTGTATCCAGGATCTTGTTGTTTCAGTCACGACCCACAGCTCATGACCATAGGTGAGGGTAGGAACATTGATTGACTGGTAAAACGAGAGCTTTGCTTTTCGGCTCAGCTCCTTCACCACTACGGACCGGTGCAGCGTCCGCATTACTGCGGAAGCTGCACCGCGATCTGCCTGTCGATCTCCCGCTCTCTCCTACCCTCACTCGTGAACAAGACCCCAAGATACTTGAACTCCTCCACTTGGGGCAGGATCTCATCCCCGACCCGGAGAGGGCACTCCACCCATTTCCGACTGAGGAACATGGTCTCAGATTTGGAGGTTCTGATTTTCATCCCAACCGCTTCACACTCGGCTGCGAACCGCTCCAGTGTGAGTTGGAGGTCACGGCTTGATGAAGCCAACAGCACCACATCATCTGCAAAAAGCAGAGATTCAATGCTGAAGTCACCAAACCGGACCCCCTCAACGCTTCGGCTGCACCTAAAAATTCTGTCCATAAATATTATGAACAGACCCAAGCAACCTAAAATTAAACACAAATAAAACACAAAATGTTGCCCCATTTACATTTATTTAGCATTTACCATTTAGCACATGTTGCACTGGAATGTAGCAAGGTTGCAGGGCTGTCCTTACATCTTAGTGAGACACCTCCTTTATTTGTCACTGATTCATGCCGACAGCGGGCACATAATCGCCCGCCTCTGGTGGTGTAATTCATCGTGAGCACACCAGCTGCTGGCCAAGCATTGCTGCTGTTGTTGGGGGATGACAGAGACGCGGAAATAAAGTGCTTCACATGATTTAGGAAGCTTTATAGGCTCTTTGTTGGAAGAATTCATGAATCGAGTCGCTAGTGGCGCCCAGCGACATGTAGCAGTAACGTCGGCTAACTGACAGAATCGATATGAGACACCTCAATTTGAGTTCGCAATTGTCACGTGACACAACGATGAGCAACACGGGATCCAGTTAAGTGACAATAACAGCGGCGTGATCAAGGGAACTTCATTTTTATGTCCTCTGGCCAATTTCGAAGTGTGTCGGCTAAATGTAGGCGTTTTAAATTAGATATTTGTGCCCGTTCAATTAAAAGCCAAACGCCGAGGTGTCTCTGAGGAAATCCTGCTGTGATAATTACTTAGCACTATGAGGACAGATTTACCTCCAAATCCCACATAGTCCGCTTCGCTTCGCTCCGTTCCGTTTCGAACAACGCAACAAATACGTTTCTATTTTAATCAACACGAGGTGGACCACATTATTCGCTCAGCTCCGATCCAGATCCGCTTGAGTCTGTCCTCTTCGGTCCATCAAACTATATGCACAAGGTCTATATTTTCTGGTCCGTCAACCTGCGCCATATCAAGTCTTGCCATTTAGCATGCACCAAACGGGAAGTAGAACATGCTCTCCTCCATTTTATGCATGTGTGTCTAGAGCTGACATGGCCAAAGTCCGGCCCGGGGGCCAAATGCGGCCCGTGGTCGGATTTCATCCGGCCCCCAGCCTCTGTCATAAAATCAATAACGTCTGGCCTGCACACAGACTTAATAAATTGGTCAGCAGTACTGCTACAAGCATATGAAGTAGCTTACACACTAAATGCTGCTCCTTATTTACCCACTAAAAGGCAGCAGCACTCTAAGCAACATTATTCCGTGTGACCCTTTACTCCCAATTTTCTAAAATGTCGACAATCTACAAAAAAAGTTGACTGCAACGGCTGGCGCTTCAAGGATAGGTGGAAACTGGGCTATTTCGTCACTAAAATACGCAACGACTGTGTCTGCCTCATTTGCAAAGAGACCGTCGCTGTTTTTAAAGAGTTCAATACGAGGCGATATTACCAAACAAGACACGCTGACATGTACAACAAGATTACAGGGTAGATACGTAGCGAGAAATTGAAGCAACTTGAAGCTAGTTTAATTTCACAGCAGCAGTAATTCACAAGAGCCCGAGAGTCGAAAGAGAATGCCACAAAGGCTACTTGCAAAATTGTTGAAATTATTGATTAAAAAAAAAAAAAAAAAAACTAAGCAAATGTGACACACAGAACAGTTTGCTAAAATTTGCTTAAATATACAGTATTGTTCCACGTAAAGGACGATTGCCAAGGTCGGCCCCCCACATTTTTGCCACCCCAAATCTGGCCCCCTTTGCAAAAAGTTTGGACACCCCTGGTCTAGAGTCTGCGGGTGTACGGACCGGATGAGAGATATATAGATGTATGCAGTAGGCATTGGGCAATGCAGCCCGCAAGCAGGTGGTCTGCAATGGAGCGACGCTGAGTGGCCACGGACTATGTGGAATTTGGGGGCTACTATAACGCTTGCCTGACAACTTCCAGTTCTGTTTATTTCTACCTACAATTTTGTTCTGAATGCATTGTATCGACAAACAAACCAAACCATGGAACACTGCACTTTATTTTTTTATTATTATTATTTTTTTAAAACCTCAATACAAGGTCTTCATAAATTAGGGGTCAACAATATAAATGGCCCGGACGTATTTTTTAAACCGTCAGAGCCACCAGAATGCTCCAACCACTTGTCCGGTGGGCCAGTAAAAATAATGCGTCGATTAAAAAAAGTATATATATTTTTCATATTGATTCCCAGTGGTTCCATGTTTTGATGACATTACACTATCCCGATCAAAGACAACCTTACAGTCTATGCAGCCAGTCATTGCTCTCTGTGGGTTGTAAACACACCTTGTTAACTCACTCGCTCCCGCCTGCAACCTGATTACTGCTGCTGATTGATTGTCCGTACCCACCTAACGTTATCCTACAAGACAACATGTTTCTGAAACCCCCAGCATCCGGCAAAGTACTGGGGGGAAAAAAGACCACTCAAGAAAGAGAAAGACACCGGAAGAGTTGAGGGAAAGCCAAATCCATTATGGAAAGGGAGAGAAAAGTTTCAGCCCCAGTGGCGAGACTGCTAGAATTGATTTGGCTACGATGAGACAAGGAACGAGGTTTACTGTGAGGTGGGCAGTTCAATGCCCACATATGCAGACACGTTAGTCAGAGAAAAATAACGAATATGAAACCTTTGGTATGAACATGTAATAATTCATCCACGTGACTAAGGAGAAAATAATATCGTCATAACGTCTATCTAGCTTGAAAATCATTTGCCATAATTGCCTTAGTCATCTGTTTGAGTTCTAAATTGTTACCACGACAACTGGAGACTTCCAGAGGGCAGTAAAGGGAAGACAGGACAGCTTCGCCCTGGCACGGGGCTTTCCCGTGGGCCCGCCTCCCCTGGAACCCCCAAGAAAAAATGTTGGCTATACTGGAGTAATTATGGAATGAATATGGAAATGGAATAGGATTATTTGCACTAGATTCATGTTTTTGCACAGTTTTGCAACACTTTTCATTAAATCTACCATAAAACAATAAATGTTCATTCATTCATATTCAAGCAAATTGTTCTTTTTCGTGATGATTGGGATCAATAACTGATGTGTTGACCTGGGACATTGGTTTTGATAGACGGGCCAGTGAATTTAAATTTCCCTAATTTCCCATACTATCTACCACTGTACTTACTGCATTTAATTAGAAAATTAATATTTATATTACATTGCCGTTTTGACCGGATTCATACCAAGTGTGTATTAGCACACACTCACATGTAGAAACGCGTCCTCCGAGGCCACAGGTGTCAACTCAAGGCCTGGGGGGCCAAATGTGAATGTAAAAGTGACAATTACAAAAAGATATTTTGATACTAAAAGGCTTTAAAAAAAGAGGATTTGGACAATTGTTGGGGCCATAAAGTCTTCAAGCAAGTAATTGGTTAAACAATATTTGTTGAGTGATTTGATAATCTATTAGCTGTAAATTAGTTGATTCATTTTGGCAGCCCTAGTTTGCAGACATAACGGCTCACCGAAGGACACCATAATGTGGCCCATGACCAGAGGTGTGTCGTAACGCGTTACATGTACTCTGTTACATTTACTTGAGAAACTTTTTGAGAAAAATGTACTTCTAAGAGTACTTTTACTGAGCCATACTTTTTACTTTTACTTGAGTAGATTTGTGAAGAAAAAAAAACGCTACTCTGACACCGCTACTTTGGGCTACACAAGTCTCGTTACATTTTTCCTTTTTCATTCTCCATATTAGATTTATTTATTTTTTGCCAGTGATGCCAAGAAAAGCTCTACAAATTTCACCAATTAGACGTCGAACAATAATCACATGACTCCATTACACCAATCAGACTCAAGCTTGCCATTCTATGGTCATGCCAGCCTGTTCAATGACATGATGTCTTTAAAGCACCATAAAAAGTGAAGTATTGGCATAGAGTGCTGCCATTGACATGATTCGAAAGCGAAGATTTAAACCTCTCTCCCAGTTTTTATTTGGCAGCGATTGAACACGGAAAACCGGAGAAATTATCCTTTTAATTTCCTAATAGTAAACATGAAGGAACTATTCACTATTCAATCTAGGAATTATTTTCTTCACTAGGGGGTACTCATGCTCTTTGGAGAAATAATGTTTCATTTCTGTCTGTCTATTTTTTTTCTCTCGCCGGAATTCAATGATTTTGTTTTTTTTTTGTATGTCTTTGGCTTTTTTTTTGTATATCTTTGGCTTCATGAAGTTATGTAATGGGTTATTGTACAGTATGATTATAATTACAGTTCATACAAGTAAGTTGTGTGCTGAGAAAAAAAATACCATTGTTAAGAAAAAAAAAGCAGTCACTCACACTGTTACTCATTACTTGAGTATTCTTTTCACTGGATACTTTTTTTTTACTTGTACGTGAGTACAGTTTTTGGATGACTACTTTTACTTTTACTTGAGTAATATTATTTTGAAGTAACGCTACTTGAGTAAAATTTTTGGCTACTCTACCCACCTCTGCCCTTGACTGGCATTGACGGTTCTACTGAAAACAGCTATTGGCTCTGGCTGCTGTTAAAACTGTTTGTAGTTTTGGGAGGGGGGGCTGTTAGCCTATCACCTTTTCTGCATCTCTGGTGTAGCGGTGTAAAGTCATTTTTGTACGAGCTGCATGAACAAATTTGTTTTTGGTTCAATATTCCAGAATCATGTGCATAAAGTTCATTTTATGAGAAGTGAGCGGTAGAGCAGTCAAAACAATCATGATAGGTTATGCATTTTAAATTGTGAAAAAAATGCACCAATGTTTCTTTCTTGCTGTATTTAGTAACTAGATCCAAGTGTTGTCACCTGTGCCAATTGTATTCACTAAGCCATGACTGAGAGTCAGCGTCTGAGTTAATTATTAATAAGTGTAATGTGATGACAGTTGACTGTGAACAGTTCCATCCCGCCCCATCCCTGACCCGGCTACGTCATCTCGGTTTCCACAGTCAGGAAGAGACGCAGGCCTGTGCCATCTGATTGATTAATACTGTCAAGCACACTTTGGCCGTCCCCAGCGTAGTGTCCACATTGAGCTTCCCTGCAATCTTTCACAATTACTATCAGCGTCACCATTAAGTCAAAGAGCATCTCCGTCATCTCTGAAAGACAAGCGGTCACAAACAACCCCAAATCAATTATAATGCCAATCCCTGCTTGTGCTACTTTTAAATGCATTTTATTGTTAATGTTGGAATATTTGGCTTTTTTCTTTCAAAATACCAAAGGGTGAAACATTAAATGAGTGGCTGTGATGCCATCACCTCACCTCAAACCACTTAGTGGCAAATTATGCCATTTTTCTCCCAATTTACAACAGTTCCCAAACGTCGGATTATTCCATGACAAGCTTTTGTCAAAATAACTCAAGAATATTTTACCTTGACTCATCACCAAATGCTTGTTGCCTAGCGGTAACGGTATTAGCACCCTGGCACACGCGGTCAGACGGCAAATAGGTTTGAGTTAAAAAATAAATAAATCTATATTCGAGTTAATCCTTCTTTATTTCAGGGGTTGCTAGAGGTACTTCACCTAAACCAGTAAATGACATTACGGGAAATAGAAGACAAACCGAATGTACAGTGTGGGAAGTATCAAATGCAGTATTCCTACCACTTAATGTATTTATTTTTATTTTCAAATCAGGAAATATTAATTTTGATATAGTCTGAGGCTGAACTAATTGAAATACTGAGTGACTATTTATTTTTGCATTACCGTAATTTTTGTACTATAAGTCGCATCTAACTGTTGGCCGCCACCCACACAATTTGACACGAAAACGACATATGTTCATAGATACGCCGCACCGGACTGTAAGCCGCAGCTGTTCTCACTGTATAATGGGATATTTAAACCAAAATATATTAACCAGTAACACTTTATTTGACAGTGACATCATAAGACTGTCATAAGACCAAATGAACCAACATGAAACTTTGAACCAATTAGCTGCAAAGCTTCACGGTGGCATCATAAGACTGTCATAAGACCAAATGAACCACCATGAAGCTTTGCATCCAATTGGTTCAAAGCTTCATGTCATCATAAGACTGTCATAAGACCAAATTCATGTTGATTCATTTGGTCTTATGACAGTCTTATGATGCCACTGTCAAATAAAGTATTCATTGCTTCAAGAGGCTTCATTTGGCCAGTATTGCACCTTGGGAGAGACATTCAACCTCTGCTGCCACCTGCTGTCAACACTGTTGTGGCCAACATGCCTCCATGCATGCATTGCAGCGCTACAGTTGTAAATAACCATCAAAATTCATGTTTTGTGCTAATTATTTCTTCAGTTACTGTTCCAGTTATTTCATTAATTGCTGGTTATGGTATTTGGTAACACTTCATCCAACAGTGGCACCATAAGTATGTCATAAGGCAATCATAATTATGACATGACACTGTCATGAGCATTAATGAATTCGTATTACATATGTCATTTAGTGTCATCCGGCAATTTATCTCACTTTTGAATGGATGCAAACGATCCCAGCTGGACATTAATGGAGTTAGTGACATTATTAGCTGGATGACACTTCATGACATCTGTCATAAGCATTCGGTAATTCCCACGATAGCCTTATGACAGTCTTATGATGCCACTGTCAATAGAGTGTTCCCTATTAACTTAAATAAATCAACAAATACGCTGCATTGCACTATAAGCCGCAGGAATCAAAATGACGGAAAAAACGTAGCGGTTTATAGTCTGAAAATTACAGTCTTTCAAAAGATGTTTTTTTCAGTTTTGGAACTATTCGCACATTTTTATTTTGTTTTAGCCAATGTAAGAATATATCTTTTGTAAGCGTGTATGTTCAATGGTAATGGTTAGCATTAACAGTTAACTGTGTGCAATCCAACATTGAAAATGGTATCTTATTTTAACAATTTTTTTTTTTTTAAATTTGACAAGGTTGCCAGCTGGAAAGGGCTACCTGACTTTAACTTTTACCTCAGTCCATCGCTACTAAAATTTTGTGTTTTCTATTTTTGGACATAAACTGTGAATTGAAGAATTTTAGAACAATAAAAACACAAATTCACAAGATTAATGTCTTCTTATTTTGCACATTCATAATAGCTGCTTTTTAGTTTTAGCCACTAAAACAAACTTTCAAATGCTGTGTTAAAAAAAAAAAAAAAGCCTTTTTGTTTTCCCTGTTGTACTGAAACTGTACAGAATCGAGACCCCCATACCGAGGTACAGGACTTTTGTGTACCGTTACACACCTACTTTTACCCTTATGTTGACATCTTCGCCAAATGTTGTGAGAACATGCCTTTTGGTAACACTTGTCTGGGGTAAAATTGCTGCTTGTAGTTAGCGTTAAGCTTTGACATGATAAGTGTTTACAGGTAATCTGTCCATTCCTTGAAAAAGTCTGAAATTCCCCTAGTTTAGCAATCAAGTCAGCAATTTACTTTGGGAATTAGATTAACATTAGTGCAATGAAATATGAGTGACCTGCTTTTTGATTTTGCTCTGACTCAGGAGCACACATTTGAGTTCTGTTTGGTGGTAAGTAACTCAACTGTACTCATTTCCCAACATGCAGCACTTTGGAAAATTGTGGACAATCCTTCAATTCTTTATTGCTTTGCCCAGGTGAAGTTCATTGGTACATAAACTTATCATAAGAAACAGAATTACTCATTGCGCATATAACTGTCATGTCTGGGATGTTTTTTGCCATTAGACTTGCTCACCAGAAAAGCCAAGTGGCTCTGTTTTAGATTGGCTAGTGTTAAAACAACCACATAGTATGACAATTACATCATAGATATATATGTGTTCATAAAGTGCAATACTAAAGACAGCAATTTTCTCATTAAAACATATTACAGAAAGTTTTTCACCGTTGTCATATTCATTCAATATCCATGCTGGTTTGAGATACAGTACATTTTTTTTAGTTACAAGAATGGTCACCGAATGAATTCAGTTTTTATCTCAAGGCACTACTGCAATTATAAACAAGCACCTATATAGTAATTTTTCCATAATGCGTTCCCTTTAAATATTCAGATTGCGTTGGTATCATAAGCAACAATGCATTATAATAACTGTCCTGTTTACTCTACCTTATGACTCAGTGACAACATTTACTCAGCACATGCTATCCGTAAATTGCACTTTATTCTTCCATTCTTCAAAATAACTCAGATATGTGCTCGTAACTGTTGAAGGATATCAGGAAACCCCCAGGGCTGTAGAACTACTCTTTGGCTCCATGAAAAATAGAGCGAGTGAAATGACACATGTCAGTTGCAAGATATTAGCTTCTGATCGTAGGACTATTCGGCACTGGTAGACATGAAAAGTATCTGGCATGTTGGGTTAGAATACCCTCCCCCTAGCAAACAGATTCTATGAGGAGTATCTACTTATATGGGTCAATCTTGTTTTTTCCAGGGATGTTTCCACAAAAAAAAACTCCATGATTGCAGCAGTTACCGCTCTTTTAATCAATTTGCCTGCCACCAGTCACCTACGAAAACACATATCATTAATCTTACCTCACCTCCAATCGTTGACCCAGCGTCAAAAGCCGGCTGTGTATCTACCCAGCAATGAGCAGCCCAGATGCAACGTTCTTTCAGCCTCTAAATACTATTGGGATAGCATTGAAATGTGTGTAATTGGATTAAACCAACCTTATTCCCCCCTCTCCATTCCACCAGATTCCTCTGTGAAATCTCAAGTGAAGAGATTTGACAACGACGCTTTTTGCTCCGCAGAAGCCGACGGGAACATAACAACTCTTGAGTATGTTTGCCCGCGGCGGGAAAATCCCAGCAGGGTTCCCCTGACTGACAGCTCCGACTCATTTTCGGCTGTGAGTGACGGCGGACGAGATGCGACGCCGTCTGGTTCCGAACGACCCGGCTGAACTCGAGGGCCTGATCTAACATGAAGCATCACAGGAGGAGGTGAGGGACCCCTGGATCAGTCAACGTAAGTTGCATGGTGTCGAACGCAGACATGACAAGCGACACAGGCGGCCTTCTGTGGCTTCAAAGAGCTGTCAGAGAAACACTCAGGTATCGCTCACAAGTGTGAGTCTGTTGCTCTGATCGCACACTACAACACATTGCAGTGCGCAAACACACTCACTAAATTCTGAAAATATCCTTCTCGGAGTTCAAATTCTATTCAGCTATTCAGCCATCAACTTTCTTAAAGCCAAATAACTTCCGCACTAATGACGGCAACGCCACTAATGCCTAAATACAGAGCTGAACAGTACTTTGGACTTCTCTGTTAGGTGTAATGTTATTGTGTACATTATGACAACATTATGTTTATTGAACGTGGAAAAATATGCGTAATGACCATCTGTTGTCTAAAAGTCATATCAAAGACAACCATCGTGCTAACCCTTGCAGGTAGCACATGACACCCTGATAGACATGCATTACTGCCTTGTAATTCAGTCGAAGGGGGCTTAAAGGGAACCTCGGACTTCAAGACTTGTAGGCTCTAATAAGCCACAATTGTTCTCCTTTACTAAAATACAGTGGGGCAAATAAGTATTTAGTCAACCATTAATCGTGCAAGTTCTCCCACTTGAAAATATTAGAGAGGCCTGTAATTGTCAACATGGGTAAACCTCAACCATGAAAGACAGAATGTGGAAAAAAAACAAACAGAAAATCACATTGTTTGATTTTTAAAGAATTTATTTGCAAATCATGTTGGAAAAGTATTTGGTCAATACCAAAAGTTCATCTCAATACTTTGTTATGTACCCTTTGTTGGTAATAATGGAGGCCAAACGTTTTCTGTAACTCTTCACAAGCTTTTCACACACTGTTGCTGGTATTTTGGCCCATTCGTCCATGCAGATCTCCTCTACAGCAGTGATGTTTTGGGGCTGCCATTGGGCAACACGGACTTTCAACTCCCTCCACAGATTTTCTATGGGGTTGAGATCTGGAGACTGGCTAGGCCACTCCAGGACCTTGAAATGCTTCATACGAAGCCACTCCTTTGTTGCCCTGGCTGTGTGTTTGGGATCATTGTCATGCTGAAAGACCAAGCCACGTCTCATCTTCAATGCCCTTGCTGATGGAAGGAGATTTTCACTCAAAATCTCTCGATACATGGCCCCATTCATTCTTTCCTTTACACAGATCAGTCGTCCTGGTCCCTTTGCAGAAAAACAGCCCCAAAGCATGATGTTTCCACCCCCATGCTTCACAGTGGGTATGGTGTTCTTCAGACATAATTCAGTAATCTTTCTCCTCCAAACACGAGAACCTGTGTTTCTACCAAAAAGTTCTTTTTTGGTTTCATCTGACCATAACACATTCTCCCAGTCCTCTTCTGGATCATCCAAATGCTCTCTAGCCAAGCGCAGATGGGCCTGGACGTGTACTTTATTCAGCAGGGAGACACGTCTGGCAGTGCAGGATTTGAGTCCCTGGCGGCGCATTGTGTTACTGATAGTAGCCTTTGTTACTGTGGTCCCAGCTCTCTGTAGGTCATTCACTAGGTCCCCCCGTGTGGTTGTGGGATTTTTGCTCACTGTTCTTGTTATCATTTTGATGCCACGGGGTGAGATCTTGCATGGAGCCCCAGATCGAGGGAGATTATCAGTGGTCTTGTGTGTCTTCCATTTTCTAATAATTGCTCCCACAGTTGATTTCTTTACACCAAGTGTTTTACCTATTGCAGATTCAGTCTTCCCAGCCTGGTGCAGGTCTACAATTTTGTCTCTGGTGTCCTTCGACAGCTCTTTGGTCTTGACCATTGTGGAGTTTGGAGTGTTTGGAGAGACTGACTGAGATTGTGTACAGGTGTCTTTTATACCGATAATGAGTTAAAACAGGTGCCATTAATACAGGTAACGAGTGGAGCCTCGTTAGACCTCGTTAGAAGAAGTTAGACCTCTTTGACAGCCAGAATTATTGCTTGTTTGCAATGTGATCAAATACTTATTTTCCACTCTAATTTGGAAATAAATTCTTTAAAAATCAAATAATGTAATTTTCAGTTTTTTTTCCACATTCTGTCTCTCATGGTTGAGGCTTACACATGTTGACAATTACAGGCCTCTCTAATCTTTAAAAGTAGCAGAACTTGCACAATTGGTGGTTGACTAAATAATTATTTGCCCCACTGTATGTTATTAGAAACACATAAAATACTGCCATTGATTTAAAAATCTATAATATTTAGTACATGTTTTGACCTACAGAGCACGCCATGTTTTATACGCCCACTGACGCTCAGGGTGATGAAGTAGTTTGTTACTCATGAACACTAGGCAAACACTACCGGTCTTTTGCAAATCCTTCTATGCGGCGAAACGTCAAACACATATGCAACTTGGTTAAATGCGGCGAGTACTTACGATTTGTGTTTTCGTTGAGTCTTTTATTACCTTTTTGTTGCCTCCAAAAACTTTGCATGTGTTTCTCTCATACTTTTAAGCATTGTGTTTTCTTGTGGTAGCTTTAAAGCAGATTATTGATCTGTTGACCACTTTAGTCACGTAGCGTATTTAAATCACCCTTATTTGATATTACGACGTTGAAGTATTTTCTAAAGGCATCTTTAGTATGTTCCTTCTGTATGCATCTAAACAAAGGGAGGTCAGAGGAGTACTAGCGAGACTGTAGACATTCTGCGGCCGTATTGTTGAGCCTGTTCACGGATGGATGTAGAAACAAATGGCGAGTCAAATTTTACTTCAAATGTCAAAAAGATCATGTCTCGAAGCGATCGTATGTTGAGGTATCACTGTATATTGAAAGCTGTTTTTATGCTTGCAAATGTAGAGTTAGTGTACGGATCACATGGTATAAACAGCTGCCTTTACGCCATAAAAAATCATTAATTGAGACCCAGGCAACAAAAATAAATGCCCTATAACCTCAATGTGCTACAAAACATACATAAAACAGTATGTACAGACTGTATTGTTCTATTGCCTGCGTATGTGCCGTTCCAAATACAGTGATACCTCTACATACGAAGTTAATTTGTTCCAGGACCTTGTTTGTAAGTCAAAATGACCATATGTCGAGTTGGATTTTCCCATAAGAATACATTACAATTCCGTTAATTCGTTCCACAGCCCGAAAACCTACACAAATGCTTACTAAATACTGCTGGTACTATTGCAAATAGCAATTAAACAGAGCAAAACAAATAAATTATTAATAAAAATCAGAAAAAAAATAATATAATAATAGTAATAATATTAATGACACCTGTAATAGTGTAATGAATCGGGTTCTAATGTGCCGGATGTGTTTTGCGTGTGTACCTGAACATGGCGTGGCTGACGTGACAGAGTGAGAGAGGACTTTTTATTTTCACTTTTCATGTTTTGTTGGCGTAAGCTGTGGCGGACAGTAGGCATGTGTTACACAAGTTCTGACATAAATAATTTAAGACCTGACGAAGCTGGCGATTTCTTTGGCGATGTTACAATAATAATAATTGTCACCCTAATGTATAAAGACTGACGAACGGAGGTTGGAGGAGGACTGTCGAGTAGTAGACATTCTACGACCGTATTGTCAAGACAGTTCAAGGACGTGTACACCATGTTCATATTTTTGTATCATTTCTATCTTGATTTCAATGGTAAGCCTCACCTTTTTCCTTTTCTCACCACCTGCACTAACATCCTTGGAACCCATGTTGATTTCTCTTACAAAAAAATCTGACGTGCGCCCGCGGGAAAATAAAGAAACTGCGGCGCTGTCATTAATCGTCGGATGTAGAAACAAATGGCAAGTCAAATTTTTCGTCGGATGTCGAAGCGGTCGTATGTCCGCTGTACAACTGTTTATGTAAAAGGGTTATAACACCGCAACTGTCAATGTCATTGGTGAGCTCATTTACAGTGGCTTGCAAAAGTATTCGGCCCCCTTGAATCTTGCAACCTTTCGCCACATTTCAGGCTTCAAACATAAAGATATGAAATTTAATTTTTTTGTCAAGAATCAACAACAAGTGGGACACAATCGTGAAGTGGAACAACATTTATTGGATAATTTAAACTTTTTTAACAAATAAAAACCTGAAAAGTGGGGCGTGCAATATTATTCGGCCCCTTTACTTTCAGTGCAGCAAACTCACTCCAGAAGTTCAGTGAGGATCTCTGAATGATCCAATGTTGTCCTAAATGACCGATGATGATAAATAGAATCCACCTGTGTGTAATCAAGTCTCCGTATAAATGCACCTGCTCTGTGATAGTCTCAGGGTTCTGTTTAAAGTGCAGAGAGCATTATGAAAACCAAGGAACACACCAGGCAGGTCCGAGATACTGTTGTGGAGAAGTTTAAAGCCGGATTTGGATACAAAAAGATTTCCCAAGCTTTAAACATCTCAAGGAGCACTGTGCAAGCCATCATATTGAAATGGAAGGAGCATCAGACCACTGCAAATCTACCAAGACCCGGCCGTCCTTCCAAACTTTCTTCTCAAACAAGGAGAAAACTGATCAGAGATGGAGCCAAGAGGCCCATGATCACTCTGGATGAACTGCAAAGATCTACAGCTGAGGTGGGAGAGTCTGTCCATAGGACAACAATCAGTCGTACACTGCACAAATCTGGCCTTTATGGAGGTGGCAAGAAGAAAGCCATTTATTAAAGATATCCATAAAAAGTCTCGTTTAAAGTTTGCCACAAGCCACCTGGGAGACACACCAAACATGTGGAAGAAGGTGCTCTGGTCAGATGAAACCAAAATTGAACTTTTTGGCCACAATGCAAAACAATATGTTTGGCGTAAAAGCAACACAGCTCATCACCCTGAACACACCATCACCACTGTCAAAAAAACATTAAAATTTTATATCTTTATGTTTGAAGCCTGAAATGTGGCAAAAGGTTGCAAGGTTCAAGGGGGCCGAATACTTTTGCAAGGCACTGTATGTTTTACATTGTGTGTTAGCTTCAAACCAGCGGAGATAAGAGACCTATGTGATTGTGTTACATACAAAACAAAATATGAACTTCATTTTGACTTGTTTTTGTCTGCCAAATTTATGAAGTGAGGTGAGTTTTCTACAACCTCTAGCCCTCATATAAACATTTTGCTCATAGGGCAAATCTTAACAAACTGACAGCGAATGCTGTTATCTTTAAAAATAAATCCTAATTCGTGTAGCTCATAAGGCAAGGCACCACTGTATTTATGTCATGTATGTTATGTAATGCTGACACATAAACTGTTGTTAAGTGTGATTTTGGCATTTGTGGCATGGCTGTTGTTTCATGTATTCTGTCAGTGTATCAGATGTGTCACTTGAAATGTCCATGCAAATAGATTTTATATAAACCCCATTTATGCATGAAATCGGAATTGGCCACTTGGACCTGCAGCATAAATCCCGACTAAGAGGCTTGAATATGAACGTTCCACACATCTGTGAAATATTCGCTTTTCAGACTTGTGGTTGGATAAATATTATCCATGAAAGCACCTGTAGTAGCAACTATCAAAGTGTCAAAAAGAAGCACTTGAACTTCCTATTTTCCATTTCCATTCAACAAAACCATTACGACCCCATTTTTCTTTGCCTTCGTTTCCTTTTTGCAATCTTCTTTTCCTTCCGCTCTGCTCTTTTTACCAAAAAGTTTTTACTGCTTCACTTTTGCCCCAGCACCCCCCCCCCCCCCCTCTTCTTGCTCATTTTGAAATCTATGAATTTCTGAACATCATTTCTTGATTTTTACATGCCGCGGGGAGACATTCTCATTCCCGACTGTCTATTTTTTTTCCCCCTTTTACCACTCTTCACCTCATTTCCTCCCCACTTTCTGAGTGAGTCTGGCGGACATGTGAAAGTTGGTGTGGAAGTTGTGTGTTGTCGCGGTATGTGCTCGCATGCATGTGTGCGTGTGTCAGGTGGGGAAAAAGTGCAAAACCAATGTCATTCCAAATCCAATCACGGCCATTGGAGATGTGCTGCGACGTCTTGTTCCCTTTAAGGATCCCAACTGAGGAATTAATCACGCCCTGAGAGACCTCCGCTCCTCGGGATGAATGTGCTTCATCCCCCAAAACACCACATGCTTTTGGAAGATACACACTTTTCATCCTTTTTTTTTTTTTTTTTAAAAGACCAAACTTAAAAATGTCAGCGCTTTTCACTCTCAAGTGAGCGTTTCAGAATCAAAATGAATGGTTGCTAGAAAGTCTTCCATTCTTAATCCTTTTATGGCCGGTTTGGGTATCAAAAAACGGGACAATTCCCTGAAAACATTGGTGATAAGATTATAATTTCAATTATCATTACTACTCCTCACAATCATGTTTCAAGGAGATTGAGTTTAATTTTTTCAAGTACAACAAAACCATTAATTGTGCATTTTTTATAGTAAAACTTATGTGAAATGAGTCATTTATACAGCATATCTTGACCATCATATCTTGACAGAAAGAAGGAAAATTTTCAAGGATTATAATTATGAGTTTTTCTGTGAAAATTTAAATTAAACTTTTACATAAGTCATATTTTTAGAGAAAAATAAGATTTAAAAAGGTACAAATGATCATATTATAGAAATAAAATGTATATTTTTGAGATAGTTGTTTATTTAATATTGAAAGAAAAATCTTGACAAAAATTGTATTGTTCAGGATAACGTATACAGTAGTTTAAGGGAAATGTTTTTTTGTTTGTTTCTTTTTTAGCCAAGAGTCACATTACAAGAGTACAACCAGATGTTTTATTTTGAACTATTTAAAATCTTAAATCTGATATATATATAGATATATATGTATATATCTATATATATATATATATGTGCAATGTATCACGAAGGTGAATACACCCCTCAAAATATAGCCATTAATATCTAAACCTCTGGCAACAAAAGTGAGTACACCCCTTAGAAACTACATCCCTAAACGTCCAAATTGAGTACTGCTTGTCATTTTCCCTCCATGATTTTACAAGTTGATTTGGGGGGGAAAAAAGTGCGCGTTATATTCGGGAAATTAAGGTACCTCATAACTATCGCTTAATTGTATTTTTTTTGTTACTGTCGCATTTTTCCCGATATTTTAGATGATAATCAATTCAAACAAAGAAAAATTGGGGGAAAAAAAACAAAAACGTATAAAAGGGTAAATATTTGAAAAAAAAAAATCTCGACCACTCCTTGATGTCTGTGATTTCTGCATCGCGACCCTTGTTATATTGCCGTGTTTTACCCATGAAATCTCCAAAATGTCCGGCTGTGGCCATTCACAGCTGTGCCTTGAATCCTGGTGATACATGCTACATCGAGTTTTTGGATCGAAATAAGGTAAGTACGGGATAATATCTCGTTAAAATCAAGGCAATTTTGAAATTTGACCAAATTGGGGGTCTCAGAGCGGAACTTCAAGTCACCTGAGTGTTTTCCGCCATATACTGTACATTTTCTTATAAAATGCTAGGTGAATTTGGCCATCATTTTAAAAACAGAAGCAAAGGAATTATATCCGGGGATCAGTTTGTTCTGATCTCATCGAGTTAAAAAAATGTCAACATCAGATTATTTTCAGTATCAGGACATAAACAAATGTTTGGCCCGCTAATTAAAAGGAGTATTATTTTTTTGATTGTAAGATAGATATCAAGAGAAAGCACAGGTCTGCGTGAATGAGACAGCAGCATCACCTCATATGACTTTTTGTTCACAAAGTACAAGCAGAAAAAGTTTACCGCAGAACAAATGACCAACTTCACAGCTAGAATTGCAATTAAATTATCTTTATTTACAAGGTGACTATTAGTTCTAATATTTTGCATCTAGTGTATACGGAATGTTCCAGCATTGTAAAAATATAGTAATATAGTAGTATAATAGTATAATATAGTAAAATATCTTTTAATTCTACCAGTTACATGCTTAACAAATGAGATGTGGGGAAAAAAGGTATTTACCATCTGAGTGTGAGCAAGCATTTACAAAAGAGAAACAAATGTCGCACTGATATTGTCTCACTTAACATGTCAGAAAAAAACTAACATTATCGACAATATATATCTTGGAGATTACAAGCTTATCAACAGAAAATGTTACAAAAATAAAATAAGCATGGTGAATTGACTTTTTAACTGATTATATATAAGTCGTTCCCTCTGAAGTGCCAGAGTGGTCTCTTCAAGTGTGAAATAAAATTTTGTTATTGTGTTTTGAGATGTATCCACGCATAAGTAGGCAAAGTTTAGGATTTGAACTGCTGATTTCAAAATATTTCCGTATTTTTACTGACGTAAATCCTCCATAATGGACAAACCAAAGTTTAATTTTCAACAAGTGTGTTTCGCTGTATTGGATTTTTACAGATTTGCTTAATATTTTAAAGACCAAGTAGACGAAACGTGATGATAACCAGAAAACTGGATATAAATGTTACTGTACTGCACTATGAGAGCATAGCATGAGGAAAATAATTACATGACTATTATATCCATTCATTTTCTCTACCACCTCATTTAGTAAAATGTTACATTAAACAATTTTGTACTATTAATAAAGGTCTTTTAATGGCGATAATACTTCAGATGTCAGTTTCAACTTCGTAGTCATGAAATCAGCATCACAGATTTCACGTTTAGCGTATTTGCTACATTTATTTGAACATCATTGTGTTCATAATTCTGCATGTATTACGATGTGTTTGAAACATTTAGCGGCTTACCTCCAGGGCTTTCCTCTTACTGTTTAGCAGCTTGGAAATATCCCGTGCCACTCTCTCCACCAGGTCCTTAGGGTTGTTCCTCTTGATTTCAAACTGGCTCCT
Source organism: Corythoichthys intestinalis (assembly GCF_030265065.1). Lineage (NCBI taxonomy): Eukaryota > Metazoa > Chordata > Actinopteri > Syngnathiformes > Syngnathidae > Corythoichthys > Corythoichthys intestinalis. The sequence goes on along the minus strand of NC_080403.1, from coordinate 20,337,453 downwards.
CTTCTCATTGTAAATCTGCGAGCACACACACACAAAGCACAACTCAGATTACACAGCGCACCTTCGTTTGTTTTAAGGGGATAAATAATTTAATCGCAGGGGAACAGCATGCTTGCTCTGGAGCGAGCACACAAGATGGTAAACATGATCCGCCGAGCAAGCAAGCCGTCTGCCATCGCTCCCGTAAGCCTCAGAGCTGTAGCATAAGTAAACACGGAGCGGGGATCTTAATGGCACAGCACTTAGCAGGGCCAGCTACACTCTGGAACAAATTAAATGAACAATAAGTCTTACATTATCCTTGCTCACTGTCCAAAATCCTTATTTTGGGGTGTAAGACAACATTTATATCACGGTTAACCTGTTTTTGATTCTCAAACATTTTACAGCAAGTACCACCTTAAGGAATACATGGCTCTCTCAGTACCACCATCAGGGTCAACATTAAGTCAGTGGTTGCAAAACTGACCCATGAGCATTCACCGCTTGTCTTCCCAGTTCAAATAATTGGACTGTTCAGTTAATCAGTTTAAAATAAGTTAGTGAGTTTGGACAAAATGTTAAAAAAATATATGGCAGATGGAAGTTTTAGTTATTTTAATAAGCCAGATTGTGAGCTCTAACAGTTAATTTAGAAATAATAAATGCACCGTAATGTACTTGCACCTGGAAGTTGTTCCTAAATATTTGGAAAGAAAACATTCTCAACTTAAACTACGAAAGATTCATGTTTAATGTTTGTGTACAAAAACCAAATACTTAAAAAGAACTTAAAAATGTTTAAACATTCATTTCAGGCAATCTTTTGCATACTACTCAAGAGAAACCACCGACAGCCGGTGGCACTCTATCACAAAGCCGTATAAACAATGTTGTGATGTTCAATTGCTCTTAACTAAAGAATGAAAAAGAGTAAAAACAAACTTTTTTTCAGCAAATTGTTAAATTTTTTAAATGTATTTTCTACATTTTTGAAGTGCTGAGTTCAAGCTAATGTTTTAGCTTGTTATGTTCCTGAAGGAACATTTGGGCATATTTTTATCACGTAACATGTGCTTTAACCCGTATTTGGATGGTCTAAAACATATTGTAATGAATCAGGTTGCATGTACTGTATTCCTCAGGTTGCAAAATTCACGTTATGGCTTGAGTTAACTTTTGTTAAAGTTTGTGCCCTAGTGTTTATTTTCCATATGATTACCCATTGATTTCACCTGTTGTGGCCTGCTCCTTTTGTCTTGACCAATCCGCTGCCTCTTGTATCAACCACCTGTGTCTCATTGTCTCGTTACTCCATGTCTGTATTCAACTCCACATGTGCTGTGGGTTCTTGTTGGGTCATAGCCTATCTGAACGTTTTGTCCATACCTGTGTCAAAGCCCTTGTCTTCCCCATCTTCCACCTAGTAAGTTTGGGATACCTAGTTTTTGTTATTGCTTTGAGTTTTTGTTTGTCACTTAGTTTTTGGATCCCCACAGCTTTTTTTTGAACTTAGTGTTTTTTTCGTCACGATAATTAAAGCATTTTGAGTTCACTACCACCTTCCTTGCCTCCCTTGTTTTTCCCTGCACTTGGGTCTTCCATGCGGTCCTTACGTGACAGAACGCAAAGTACAAACAATAGCCTAAAAAGCAAAGTACAAACCAAATTCAAACAAAAGACTGGGTATCCAAAATGTACTGTGTGGAAAATGGGGAATACAAGGGCTTTGATGCAAAACGCTCGGATAGACAATGACCCGACAGCCCAACAAAAACCGACAACACATGTGGACCTTAAATACAGACATTGGGTAACGAGACAATGAGACAGAGATGTTTGATACAACAGGCAGCAGATTGGTCAAGACACAAGGAGCAGGCCACAACAGATGAAATCAATGGGTAATCACATGGACAACAAACACTAAGGCATAAATTGAACAGAACTTAACTCAAGCCATGACAGTTCATGTGTTGAATTCTGTTCTTAAACGCACTACGGGACAGACTGGAGAAAGAGGGAGGGGTGGATGAAGTTTTCGTCATGCTGGCGTCGGCTATGGCTTACGGTAGTCGTGTTTCGTGCTTACAGTGGCAAATAAAACAATTGGAAAAACCTCATAATGTTGGCGTTGTCCTTACAGATGCTACCATAGCCTGATTCAGATTCAGAATATTTATCGTCATTGTTACAAAAAGCACAACGAAACTTTGGAGCATCCATACAGCTCATACAGCTAAGTTGGTAAAGTGCAAAACCCATATAATAAATACCCTTAAGTACCAAGTGTAAACAGTTTTGGACATATGTACAACAAAGATTCAACAGCAGCATGAGGTCATGTCAGTACTAAAGTGCAGAGCAAAATATACTAGCTAAAAACAGTCATAAATCAGTGCAAAACCCAGATAAGTTAATCAAGTATAATCAAGTATAGCCTACTGGTCGTCAACCAATGGGTAAGGGTCAGGGAGGAGGAAATAGTGGATAGTGACATACTGCAACAATGCAAACCAGCTCAGTTATTGTTGTTGGTGGATGTGGATTATTGTCCGTAAGAGGGGGGCAGAGAGGGGAGAGGGGCAGAGTTCAGTAGCCTCAAAGCCTGTGGGTAAAGACTGTTGACCTATGTACAGCCTATGTACTTATCTGTCAATATTCAAAATTGTTGGAAACCTTACTTTTTTTTAAGCTAAATTCCTTGAATATTTACAGACGAAAACATTTAGAGTATTCATCGAGGAAAACTAGACGAAGACTAACACATTTCGAAAGGACTGGAATAAGACAAACAAGTATTGTCGTCCAAAAGACTAGGACAATTTTTTTCAGACCCACCTGCAACACAAGGATGACATAGGTTTCAAAAACATGTGTACAAACAATTTCAAAAAGTCATTGTAGGCCAACACTGAGAGGGCGTGACGTACCTGCCCAGTCACATGATCGCTTTATGAGCGTTTGGAGGCTTTTTTGAAAAATAACCTGCAATGAAAACACGCTGAAGTCACAATTATATTGCGAAAAACTATAATACAGCTACAGAAGGCCACAACCAGACACTAACCTGAACTCACAACACCAAATATTTTATATTCACTGACACTTATGTAACTCATTCGATCATTTCTGCACAACCTTCAAGTCAGCGATAATACAATACATAATAATAATACAATATACATAATACAATGGAGAGTGTGCGGGTAGCTACAAAAAACAAAAATAAGACCTGCATTTCACATGACATATTTTTTTGTATAATGTATTGTGTATTTTTGCAATAAATAAATAATCATACTGTACCAAGTGGTCTTATGAATATACAGTATCCACTATTGTCACAGTCAATTTTCTCCCAGAGTTGCCAACGTAAGCATGCCTTATGAAATACTCCATACGTCAAAGTGACGTGTTGATGTGCACCATGAGAGAAAACAAAAGCATCTACTGGCTGTGTCTCTATCAAGCTGAAAGCTGGGCAAGCAGCCATTGGCCCAGTGAGCTGACACATCTGGTCCCAGAGGTTCAGACTGCGCCAGCCAAGCACTCTGATGAGATTTGCTTGGCCTTGGTCTTATTTTGGCAAGACCCTCAGGGAAAACAGATTGCGTTTAACTTCCGGTAATAGATTAAAAGACTTTTTTTTCTTGTAGGGTGACATACAAAAAAGTATTACACGTCAATTACCATAATTTTCGGACTATAAGCCGCTACTTTTGGCCTTCATTTTGAATCCTGCTGCTTGGAATCCAGTGTGGCATATTTGTTGATTTATTTGGGTTAATAGGTAACACTTTATTTGGCGGCGCCATTCTGAGACCGTCAAAATTATGTCATGACACTATCATGGGCATCACTGAATGCATATGACAGATGTCATTACCGTATTTTTCGGACTATAAGTCGCACCTGAGTATAAGTCGCCATTTATTTAAAAAGTATAAGTGGCATTTTGGGGGGAAATATTCTTGATAAAATCCAACACATAGAACAGTTATGTCATCTTGAAAGGTGATTTAAAATAAAAATACAATAGAGAACAACATGATGAATAAGTGTACAGTATGATCATGTTAAATGATACATGAATAACGAAATGCGAACGTGGCCAGTATGTTAACGTAACATAGCTATTAAGAGTTATTCAGATAACTATAGCATAAAGAACATGCTAGGTTTACCAAACCATCAGTGTCACTCCAAAACACCAACATAACATGTGAAATGATATAATAATGTGTTAATAATTTCACACATAAGTCGCTCCAGAGTATAAGTCGCACCCCCAGCCAAACTGTGAAAAAAAACTGCGACTTATAGTCCGAACAATACGGTAAGTGTCATCTGGCAAATTATGTCACTACCTCGATTTATGTCCAGCTCGGATTTTTGACAGTCTTATGGCGCCACTGCAAAATAAAGTGTTACCAAATACCATAACTAGCATTTCATGAAACAACTGGAACAATAACTGAAGAAATAATTAGCACAGAACATGCATTTTGATTGTTTTTTTTTTACATCTGTAGCACTGCACTGCATGCTAGGAGGCATGTTGGACAACAACAGCATTCACAGCAGGTGGCAGCAGAGGCATGTTGGACAACAACAGCATTGACAGCAGGTGGCAGCAGAGGTTCACTGTCTCCCCCAAGGGAGCAGTCATGACCAAATGAAGCTTCTTGAAGCAATGAAGCTTTGCAGCCAATTGGTTAAAAGCTTCATGGTGGCTCATTTGGTCTTATGACAGTCGTATGATGCCGCTGTCAAGTAAAGTGTTACCGGTTAATATCTTTTGGTGTAAATATCTCATAATACAGTGAGGACAGCTACAGCTTATAGTCCAGTGCGGCTTATCTATGAAAAAAAATAAATCATTTTTCGTGTCAAATTCGGTGGTTGGCGGTCAGGTGCACCTAATAGTGCGAAAATTACGGGTAAGTTAGTATTGGAATCTTAATTCGGCATGGAAGAAGAGCAAACTTTTGTCAGCACCAGTGAGAATGATGTACAGCGCCAGACTCCATGTCACATTTGTTTACAAATCAATATTCATTTCATTAATGGGTTCTGCCTCACTCGGGAAGATTAAGTAAGGCAAGCTATCAGGTGAGGGACGAAATGAAATGTCATCATAAATTAGGTGTCTCCTTTTATCATAATAGTACTGAATATGATATGCAATTTTCCACATCAAATAATCTGAAACTCACAATAAGCAACTTGACCAAGCAAAAAAAAAATCTTCATTATCGTGCATGTTGGGTAAATGTGTACCTTATTAATATTATTATTATTATTTTAAATCTTAGAATGTTGTAGAGCTTAAAGTTTTTTAATGGACAAACTAGTATGAAAAGCATTCAGACTTTTAAATCCAGAAAATATCTTGGTTCTATGGCTACCTTTCTCATGAATATCACTGATGACACGTCAGTATTCTATAAGAGCTCCCTCTGTTTGATCAAGCATGACGTGAGTGTAATGGATCCGCCTGCACAGTTTTCCATAACTGCTGTAGCCCATGTTTATTTTTGCACTTACTGCCACATAAACGGAAAAGCAATCACTTTTGCCGGCATTTTGTACATTGCCCTAGGACAGACTGTTTTATTTCATTTGTCAGTTCATGGTGTTTTAATGACAGACGCCCGAAATCTCACCCAAGCGGTAAATTTAATTAATTTATCTGAGAACTATGAATACATAGTTTACTAGTGAACATCTACTGTTTATATCTGATTGTATTGTGTGCGCGTGCCACTACCAGTACTATTGATGGTAATTAACAGTCAATTAAACAGCACAGCAAGCACACTTTATAGTGATTGGTAGCCCCTGGTTAACAATGGCAATCATAGTGCTACGGAGTAAAGGTAGCCTTACCATGTAGCCATGTATAATTCATATTCCAATGAAAGTTAACTTTATATAGGGCAGCTCTATTTATAAATCATGACCGTGGCCATGTTTGTTATAGTAGTACATTGTTAATGCATTAGACTGTGTATTTTCAATGTTTAGTCGTTAGCTTAGCATTAGCAAGTCCAGCAGTGTATAGCATCTGAATAAAGTTATTTCTGAGGACTAATAATTAATAGAATAAATGTTTTTCATTTGAACCAAGCAAGTACTTGTATAATACCCAACTAAAAAATGTGGCCGGCAATCCGCGGCTCCAGAGCCACATGCCAATCTATGAAGCCTCTGATGTGGCTGTTACTGTATATTAAATAAATGAATATTTGATTAACATTTATTCTGGCACTCATAAGATTTAACAAAGAAGTTTCCCTTAGTATGTAGATTAAGTCAGGCTCACTGTTTTGTGTGTTTTTTAACTAAGCACTCATACAGGTCATTAATTCACCATCTATGTAAAGTCATAGTTGCCACTTGGAAAGTGTACCCACAAGACTTTGCACCTATAATGTCGCTAAAACTTGTGGCTTCTTTTCTGTGGAAACTGGGACAAAATAGTTTTGAGTGATAAAGGTTGCCAACCACTGCACTCAATTTTGACGTGAACTGTCTTGCTGATGACAGCTGACCGCTGTAGCCAATTGAATATACATTAACTGTTATTCTGATCTTTTATGTGAAATTGTATGGAAATAATTGTGTAATGCTGAGTTGAAATGGTATTTGTGGATGTGTCTTAGCAAGGCTGTCAACAGACTTGCAGGGGCCCAGGGACAAGAGACCATTATAAGGCTCCCCCACCCCACCCCTGCCACTGGCTCGTCACGACAACATACGCAGTACCTTTAACACTTTGCAAGCAATCACAGTGTAAATTTTCAAATTATTTAATTTGAGATGGACAGTTAAATTTAACAGACCGTAACACAATATAAACAACAGAGATGGGAATCTTGGGGCAACTAACGATTCGATTACGATTCAGAGGCTACGATTCGATTATAAATCGATTATTGATGAACCCCCGCCCCCCCACCTGCGCCCCCTTTTTTAATGTTTCTTACATTAGTTCCAAAAGTGTTCAAAAATCCTCTCAGGCTAAAACCAAACTACTAATTCAGTATCAACTTAACAGTTCAAAACTATAAATAAAATACTATAATAACTATATATATATATATATATGTATATATATATATATATATACATATATATATACATATATATACAAACTATAAATAAGTCCCCATTCTGTATCAGCAGCTACTACGATGGTGGCAGTCTACTAACGCCGGCAAGTCTGTCATTTCGCATCTAGTTCCCTATACGTGTTGTAACGCTGCCGTCGTCTGTGATTTTGCATCTAGTTTTATATAGTGGGGCAAATAAGTATTTAGTAAACCACTAATTGTGCAAGTTCTCCCACTTGAAAATATTAGAGAGGCCTGCAATTGTCAACATGGGTAAACCTCAACCATGAGAGACAGAATGTGGAAAAAAACCCAGAAAATCACATTGTTTGATTTTTAAAGAATTCATTTGCAAATCATGGTGGAAAATAAGTATTTGGTCAATACCAAAAGTTCATCTCAATACTTTGTTATGTACTCTTTGTTGGCAATAACGGAGGCCAAAGGTTTTCTGTAACTCTTCACAGGCTTTTCACACACTGTTGCTGGTATTTTGGCCCATTCTTCCCTGCAGATCTCCTCTAGAGCAGTGATGTTTTGGGGCTGTCGTTGGGCAACACGGACTTTCAACTCCATCCACAGATGTTCTATGGGGTTGAGATCTGGAGACTGGCTAAGCCACTCCAGGACCATGAAATGCTTCTTACGAAGCCACTCCTTTGTTGCCCTGGCTGTGTGTTTGAGATCATTGTCATGCTATATGACCAAGCACGTCTCATCTTCAATGCCCTTGCTGATGGAAGGATATTTTCACTCAAAATCTAACGATACATGGCCCCATTCATTCTTTCCTTTACACAGATCAGTCGTCCTGGTCCCTTTGCAGAAAAATAGCCCCAAAGCATGATGTTTCCACCACCTTGCTTCACAGCGGGTATGGTGCAATTGAGTATTCTTTCTCCTCCAAACACGAGAACCTGTGTTTCTACCAAAAAGTTCTATTTTGGTTTCACCTGACCATAACACATTCTCCCAGTCCTCTTCTGGATCATCCAAATGCTCTCTAGCGAACCGCAGACGGGCCTGGACGTGTACTTTCTTCATCAGGGGGACACGTCTGGCGGTGCAGGATTTGAGTCCCTGGCGGCACATTGTGTTACTGATAGTAGCCTTTGTTACTTTGGTACCAGCTCTCTGTAGGTCAATCACTAGGTCCCCCCGTTTGGTTCTGGGATTTTTGGTAACCGTTCTTGTTATCATTTTGAAGCCACGTGGTGAGATCTTGCATGGAGCCCCAGATCGAGGGAGATTATCAGTGGTCTTGTATGTCTTCCATTTTCTTATAATTGCTCCCACAGTTGATTTCTTTACACCAAGCAAAGAGTGAAGAGTTACAGAAAACGTTTGGCCTCCGTTATTGCCAACAAAGGGTACGTAACAAAGTACTGAGATGAACTTTTCGTATTGACCAAATACTTATTTTCTACCATGATTTGCAAATAAATTCTTTTAAAATCAAACAATGTGATTTTCTGTTTTTTTCCACATTCAGTCTCTCATGGTTGAAGTTTACCCATGTTGGCAACTACAGGCCTCTCTAATCTTTTCAAGTAGGAGAACTTGCACAATTGGTGGCTGACTAAATACTTATTTGCCCCACTGTATATACAGTGCCTTGCAAAAGTATTCGGCCCCCTTGAACCTTGCAACCTTTCGCCACATTTCAGGCTTCAAACATGAAGATATAAAATTTTAATTTTTTGTCAAGAATCAACAACAAGTGGGACACAATCGTAAAGTGGAACAAAATTTATTGGATAATTTAAACTTTTTTAACAAATAAAAAACTGAAAAGTGGGGCGTGCAATATTATTCGGCTCCCTTGCGTTAATACTTTGTAGCGCCACCTTTTGCTCCAATTACAGCTGCAAGTCGCTTGGGGTATGTTTCTATCAGTTTTGCACATCGAGACACTGACATTCTTGCCCATTCTTCCATGCAAAACAGCTCGAGCTCAGTGAGGTTGGATGGAGAGTGTTTGTGAACAGCAGTCTTCAGCTCGTTCCACAGATTCTCGATTGGATTCAGGTCTGGACTTTGACTTGGCCATTCTAACACCTGGATACGTTTATTTTTTAACCATTCCATTGTAGATTTGGCTTTATGTTTTGGATCATTGTCCTGTTGGAAGATAAATCTCCGTCCCAGTCTCAGGTCTTGTGCAGATACCAACAGGTTTTCTTCCAGAATCTTCCTGTATTTGGCTGCATCCATCTTCCCGTCAATTTTAACCATCTTCCCTGTCCCTGCTGAAGAAAATCAGGCCCAAACCATGATGCTGCCACCACCATGTTTGACAGTGGGGATGGTGTGTTCAGGGTGATGAGCTGTGTTGCTTTTACGCCAAACATATCGTTTTGCATTGTGGCCAAAAAGTTCAAGTTTGGTTTCATCTGACCAGAGCACCTTCTTCCACATGTTTGGTGTGTCTCCCAGGTGGCTTGTGGCAAACTTTAAACGAGACTTTTTATGGATATCTTTGAGAAATGGCTTTCTTCTTGCCACTCTTCCATAAAGGCCAGATTTGTGCAGTGTACGACTGATTGTTGTCCTATGGACAGACTCTCCCACCTCAGCTGTAGATCTCTGCAGTTCATCCAGAGTGATCATGGGCCTCTTGGCTGCATCTCTGATCAGTTTTCTCCTTGTTTGAGAAGAAAGTTTGGAAGGACGGCCGGGTCTTGGTAGATTTGCAGTGGTCTGATGCTCCTTCCATTTCAATATGATGGCTTGCACAGTGCTCCTTGAGATGTTTAAAGCTTGGGAAATCTTTTTGTATCCAAATCCGGCTTTAAACTTCTCCACAACAGTATCTCGGACCTGCCTGGTGTGTTCCTTGGTTTTCATAATGCTCTCTGCACTTTAAACAGAACCCTGAGACTATCACAGAGCAGGTGCATTTATACGGAGACTTGATTACACACAGGTGGATTCTATTTATCATCATCGGTCATTTAGGACAACATTGGATCATTCAGAGATCCTCACTGAACTTCTGGAGTGAGTTTGCTGCACTGAAAGTAAAGGGGCCGAATAATATTGCACGCCCCACTTTTCAGTTTTTTATTTGTTAAAAAAGTTTAAATTATCCAATAAATGTTGTTTCACTTCACGATTGTGTCCCACTTGTTGTTGATTCTTGACAAAAAAATTAAATTTCATATCTTTATGTTTGAAGCCTGAAATGTGGCGAAAGGTTGCAAGATTCAAGGGGGACGAATACTTTTGCAAGGCACTGTATGTGATACCTACCGTAGCATTATGTGGCCGTATGTTTATAGCTACTAGCAGCTGGGCGTTGTTTGTAGCGGCTGTCGGCCGCAGCCAGGTATTATTGTGTTTTTTATCTAGCGGCATGAGTTGAACATGACATTTACTCTCGGCTGTTCCTCATTGTGTTCCGAAGGCAATCATTTATAACATCAGTGAAATCCAGTTTTTGAGCAAGCTCACGCTCAATGGAGAGCATGGCTAGGTTGTTAAGCCTGGCCTGTGATATGGTGGAGCGTAGGTAGTTTTTTATTATTTTCATTTTACTGAAGGCTCGCTTTCCTCCAGCTACAGTCACTGGCAGCTCAATAGGCTACAAGCGGCCGGTGACGGAAAAAAGGTATTCTCTTACCAAATATGATTCCAGCTACTCAAAAAAAAAAAAAAAAAAAAAAAAAAAAAAAAGTAAAACCCTAACGTCACTGTGTTGTGTTGTCCATTAAAATTTAAAAGAGGCTCATTTGTTCCAGGATTAAAATGACTATTAGTACTAATCAGTTATGCAGTTGGCTTGAGGCTGTGAAGCCTGGGCAGCATTCTGTGCCGGCCTGTCATTCTCAGAGGGAACGACGAGAGGTGGCTCGGCAGACGGCTGATGACGGCCAATCAAACCTTCTGCTGCTGACACTTTACACAGGATATGACTCTGGCGACTGCCAATTGCCACCAATATGGTTTTCCTGGCAAAGAGGGCGCAAGTGAATGAAATTTTCACAATGGCGCGCTCTGGGTACATCTTGTACACATCACGCACATTCTGTCATGCTCATCATTAACACATTATGACGAGTTCCAGTGTGCCAAAATTTCAAGTGTTGTACTGTAAATACACACATGGGTAGACAGAGGGTGATAACATGCATGAAAACGGTTTAAATAATGACCCATCATATGTAAAAACAATTCATAATGTGCATGTATCATAACCAACAGTTAAAGAAGTGTTGAGATTATACTCATCACACATTAGTATTTCTTTTTAACTAACACACACTGTCGTATGCCGCCTTTCGTTAGCGACACATGCTAACACAGTTGCATTCCTTGTAGAATTAAGTATCACTGACAGCTTGTGTACATGCTTTCCCACCACTGACACTCATCATCAGTCTGTTTTTCTCCCTCTGCTGTCTCATTACGGCAAGCAACTCTTCCCCCAAAACATGACATCAACTGTAGCCGTCAATGTCTAATGCCCGCTAAATTTGTCTGGCCTACTGCAGGCTTTGGCTTTTATTGAATGGCATGAAGCTTCTGGTGTGTTATGTCTCATCCAGCTCCCCGTGGAGGGGCTGCTGCCGCTCTTGGAGGCTGGAGGATGCCTGGTCCGCTCAGCCGGGCCCACTAATATTCCTTAATGATGCAGCATCTGTCTCTGTCAAGTAGCCGGACGCAGGCCTATTGTGGTTGACTTCACGGTGAGATAAGCATTCCTCCTTCATCGACACGGTAGCAGTAACACATCAATACTAACAGCTTCACCACTAAACTGTAACAAAATATTTTACTAGGGTTGGGCATCGTTTGAATTTGAACGGTTCCGATTCCGATTTCACGTTTCGATTCGGGTTCCAAACGATTCTCGATTCAGATTCTTGGGCACGATAAAAAAATTGCATAGTTTATATTAATCTCTTAACTTCTCAATTATTATTATTATTTTTTTAATCATATGGACTTTCAATTAACTTTGCCATAAATTTTTCACATGGCTATTTTTAATTTGTATATAAATATCAGTCTTTAAACTTGAATATGGTTTCTTTCCACAGGAGTGCACTTTCACAAAGATGTTTATTTTTCAAAAGCTCACAGAGAAAACATTTACACATATTCTTTTGCCTATGTTTTAGAGCAGACATGTCCAAAGTCCGGCCGGGGGCCAAATGCGGCCCGTGGTAAAATTTCATCAGGCCCCCAGCCTATGTCATAAAATCAATAACGTCTGGACCGCACACAGACTTAATAAATTGGTCAGCAGTACTGCTACCAGCATATGAAGTAGCTTACACACTAAATACTGCTCCTAATTCACCCACCAAAAGACAGCAGCACTCTAGGCAACATTACCCCGTGTGACCCTCTACTCCCAATTTTCTAAATGGCGACAATCAACAAAAAAAAGACTTGACTGCGACGGCCGACGCTTCAATGATAGGTGGAAATTGGACTATTTTTTTCCCTAAAATATGCAACAACTGTGTCTGCCTCATTTGCAAAGAGACCGTCGCTGTTTTTAAAGAGTTGAATGTGAGGCGATATTACCAAACAAGACACGCTGACATGTAGGGCCTACGACAAGATTACAGGGAAGATCCCTAGTGAGAAATTGAAGCAACTGGAAGCAAGTTTAATTCCACAGCAGCAGTATTTCGCATGAGCCCGAGAGTCGAAAGAGAACGTCACAAAGGCTAGTTGGGAGATTGTTGAAATTATTAATTAAGAAAAATAATAAAGCAATGTGACACACAGAATGGCTTGCTAAAATTTGCTTAAATATATTGTTCTACGTAAAGGACGTTAGCCAAGGTCGGCCCCCCACATTTTTACCACACCAAATCTGGCCCCCTTTGCAAAAAGTTTGGACACCCCTGTTTTAGAGTGTCTTATGCTGCAGACATTTATTGTATTGCATTGTTTTTTTTAGGTGGTATTCCAACAAGTTAGTTAGGGCTGACATCTTGCAGATGTCAGTCGGGGAATGTTTTGCCCCTTGATCTTAAGTTGACTACTTTTTAAGTTTGATTTCTTTCTAAACCTATATATTGTTTATCTGTCAATAAGATGTCTCTATTGTAACTCCGGACTCTACAGTTTTTTCTTTGGATTAGCTATGTGTGCATGGCTTCCCCTAGTGGTGACTTACTGGAAGCAGCAGGCAAAAAGAATTACTTTCATTACTTACATTACTTTCATTGGAAAACAATCCGTGAGGTGTACACATGCTACACACCACCTCTTCAATACACATCGCCCTTGATAAAACAAAATCTGTAAATTTGCACGTTTTAACCAAAGGTCTGATATCATTTTGGTGTGTTTATTCTGTTAATTTGTTGTCATTTATGTGAAGCGAAGCAACACGTTTTTGTGCTAAGCTAAATTAGACACTTTCTATGATTTGCTCATAACAGAGCTAGTCTTCATGTGGCTTCTTCTTCGTGGTGTTCTGCAGCTATTTTTTCTCGACGGCGGTCAGGGCATCAAAACTTGGAATTGAAATTAAATAAATTCGAACGGTTCCGGGAGAACCAGAGTGTTAGTCCCGGATCCCATTGATGCTCGATGCTTGATGCCCAACCGTATATTTTACTAAATTTCACTTTCTGACTATTAGAGGAAGTGAATATAATTAGATTTTTAAAATACAGCATATCCTTGAGATACGGGTGACCAGACCTAAAAGTTTTTGAGATGTGAACTGTTGTGTGGGTGATTTATTTATTGCTTTGAAAATGTGAAATAGGTTGGTAGATTGTTTTCTTAAATGAAAAATCATGCAGGTCATTAATTCACCAACTATGTAAAGTCACGGTTGCCACTCGTAAGGTATACCCAAAAGTCTTTGCGCCTGTGAATGTCGCTAAGACTTGTGTTTGCTGGCAGTGAACTCCCAACCTTCTCAAGTAACAGAACTATGGTGAAACTGAACAATTTTTCAATCAAATACTCACTATCACTAGAGAATTACAACTAGAGAATTCCAACCACATAACTTTGCCTTAATAATGATATTATTATAATATTAATGATATGTTCCAAAAATAAAATGCAAGTGGCTCGCTCACTATTGTGACACCTGAGAATAGGAAAAAGCATTTCCTTTATTCTCTGATAAAAATGCCAAATAGTACTAATGTGCATAAGGTGCACATGGCAGAGGGTGCAGCACAACATTCTACCTGCTAACAAACTACTTCAATACCTTATGCAACTGCCATATTAGTAAAAAAGGTTACATCATTTCCAAAAATTAACAAACTGCAGAGAGACAACGCAATACTGTACTGTCTGACCTTAAGAAGACCCTACTTTGCAATGATTATGCCTTGAAGGGATTAAGGGTGAGGATGGGCCAAGAGTAAGGTGAGTACATGCTGTATTTAAGAGTGTTGATCTGGTTTTCAGAAAAGTCTGACTAAATTAAGAGATGAACCTCACATCTGCTTTATTATGGCTAATAGTTTGTCACCCAGCTTATACCAAATCCTTGAAATACTGTACATTGATTTTCTCTAGGATAAACCTCACATCTGTTTTAAAATGGCCAATATTGTTTCACCATGCTCATATTCCAGACCCCTAAAATACATTGATTTTCTCTAGGATAAACACGCAAGAATTAAAGTTTTTCCAGGAATGTTGGAAACCTAAAAGACAACAAATATTTGGAAGACTCATGATAATTTTTTTTTTTTTTTAAAATCCAAAAAGGCCCAAAAGAGGTACGTAAAATCCGGAAATAAGAAAAAATGAAAAGAACAAGGCATGATTGTAACATGGGCCCAAGGGGAAACACAGGGTATTATCTGCATGCTCGCAAACGTCACAGGAAACAAAGGCTGGCCAATGTGTTTACATACACCCCATTCGGAGAGTTTGCGATAAGAGCAGGGTGACATTGAACGGGGAAAGGGGGCGGTGACATTATCAGAAGGATTGTCAACCGGTGATCCAAACAGGTGGGAACAAAGACACTCACACACAGTCAAACCCCCCAAAAGCCAATAAACCTCATCTAATCTCAATGACATGCAAGTGCGTTCAGCTGCAAGCAGCCTTAGTCATGATGGAATATTTGTCAGCTTTTGGTTTTGGTTAAGTGGGGGCACTCTGTATCTCCCTTTGGAATTAAGAAGACAATAAAAAGCTTTGTCATAAATAATATAGTGTGTGGCACAAAGGCCGCAGGTTCGAGTTCCCTCATGTACCCCCATCATCAACATTACAATTAGTAAATGTCATTGAAACTTCTGAAAGTGCTTAAAAGAAATGTTTTCCCTGTATTAATAGTTACTAGAGAACTACCCACTAAAAACTGTTCTTTTCCCGCTTTATAAATGGTCAGATACATGTTGACCGGCAACAACTACTGAAACTATATATATTCTGAAACATATACAGTATAGTATATTGTACAGTAGAAGTGGGAATCTTTGGGCACCTAACGATTCGATTATGATTCACAGGCTACGATTCAATTATAAATCGATTATTGATGCACCCCCCCAGCTAATAGCTGTTTTTAATGTTTTGTACATTAGTTACAAAAATTGTATAAAAAAATCCTCTTAGGCTTAAATAAACAACTATTTCAGTATCAAGTTAACAGTTCAAAACAGTAAATGAAATACTCAAGTCCCCATTCTGTCTCAGCAGCTTTAAACTACATTCAATTAATTTAATGTTGTCAATCAACCGTTAAAGGTGTTAAAATTGCTCCGTTATTTCATAATTTCCCTTCTGTTTACTTTCGACATGTGAAAGTTTTAAAACGGTTTCATCATTTAAAGATAGATTCAAGTCAAGATTTTGCCGATTTAGGAGTATTTTAGATAAAAAGTTAATTAGGTTCGTTTGGAAGGTTGGCTACAAAAGCCTTCCAGGGAAGTCTACTGCTTGAAGATGGCGGCTGTTTACTAACGCCGGCAAGTCTGTCATTTCGCATCTAGTTTTCCATGCATGTGCTGCTAACTTCGCCCAAGTCTGTCATTTCGCATCTAGTTCTTCATACATGTGATATATACCGCAGCCTTATGTGGGCGTAGTTTGTAGTGGCTGTCGGCAGCAGTCAGTTTTTTTATTTTTTTATTTTTTAAATCTAGCAGCATGAGTTGAGCCAGAGCAGTGAGTTGAACATTGTCTTTACCCGGGTAATGGAGAGGGGCAATGACAAGCATGATGTTTACTCTCTTAGTCCTTTTCTTTTTGCGTCCCGAAGATCGCGATGACTGTGTTTTAGTTCCGCTTTACTTGGCATATTTCAATATACGGAATTTGGATGTTTGTGAATCGTTCTCAAATATTCCAGAGCCGAATCACAGATAATGTAAGAATCGGATATTTCGCTCACCTCTACTGTACAGTACATATTAAAATACATTGACAGCGATAGACGTCCAATTCATTTTAATGGGAGGGGCTCAAGCAATCATTCAATCCCCCAGTATCTCAAGATTCGATTTGCGATTCAAGGCTCACACCAACAGTTACTGTATCTCACAACATGGCTATACAACAATTATTGATACATGGTTCAGGAAATCAAACTACAATATTCTACGATACAACTATTAAAGAAAAAAGAAGCCATTTCTAAATGGAAAAATAAACATTCCTTTTTCATTGCACAAACTGTCAAAAATGTTTGTCTTTCTCACAGTCTATGAGAATATTTCATATTTCAGCACTTCTGGAAATAAATACAGCAACACTTTATTATTGCAACATTTTTGTAAACAAAAGAGTCTTTCTAACAAAGACTCTTTTGGAGTGGAAACTTTTGGTACCAAGCTGTTAGTTCGTTTATTTGACAGCGATGCCTTTATAAAACGATATATTGCCATATCAATATATTATCACACCCTTAGTTACACAACTCATTCACGTCTATGGCAGAAGATTAGTTGCTTGTAATACAGGTGGTGAAAAAAGGAAAAAGGCGAGGCTTACCATTGAATGAAAATAGAAATGATAGAAAAATATGAGTGTTGTGTGCGCATCCGTGAACTGGCTCGACAATACGGCTGTAGAATGTCAACAATCGTGACGGTCCTCCTCCGACCTCTGTTCGCCAGTCTTTACAAGTTAAGGTGAATTATTATTATTGTAACATCACCAAAAAAACGCCAGCTTCGTCAGGTTTTTAATCAATTATTTCAGAATTTGTGCAACACAATATGCCTACTGTCCACCGCAGCTGAACATGAAAAGTCAAAGTAAAAAGTTTTCTCTCACTCTGTCACGTCAGCCACGTGGTGCGTTCAGGTACACCACACAAAACACATCTGCCATATTAAAACCCGATTTGTTACAATTTTACAGGTATTATTATTATTATTATTACTATTATAATATTATTATGATGATGATTTTTATTCATAATTTATTTGTTTTGCTTTGTGTGATTGCTATTTGCAATAGTACAAGCAGTATTTATTAAGGATTTAGTGTTGATTTTCGGACTGTGGAACGAATTAACGGAATTATAATGTATTCTTATGGGAAAATCCTGCTTGACATACGATCATTTCGACTTACAAACAAGGTCCTGGTACGAATTATCTCTGTATGTAGAGGTACCACTGCGTATATACTAGTATACAACACACTTTGAACATTACAAACAAGGTCCTGGTACGAATTATCTTCGTATGTAGAGGTACCACTGCATATATACTAGTATACAACACACTTTGAACATGACAGATTTTTACCTATTGAGATTGGCTCTGGAACATATCCATCAAGATAAACAGGTAATTGCCGTGCCCTTCAAGAAAAAAATTAGCGCTGTACACAAGTGATTCAACAGCACCATGTGGCCCAGTCAGACAACGACTCATAGAGTAAGTGACTTGCAGTAAGAGAGAAGGATGAGAAGAAATGTGGGCCAACCTCCCCCCCATACTCCTCTGCTCCTTTCCATCCTCCGTCATGGTATTTGTCTTTTCGACGGAGATAAAGTGCAGGCTTTTTATTAACTTGCTGATGGTAGAGAATTGCTTTTCCCCATCCACGAGGATTTCTCACATAAACAGCCGCAAAAAAATAACCCTCCCTATAATTCTTCTCACTGGCATTTCTTTGACTTCCTCGACATCCACGTTCAGTACCTCAAACTGAGGTATATCAAATATACAACCATAATTTCCTGCCCTACTATTGTATTCCCTCAAAGTAGCGACATTAAAAGAAAGAAAAAGAAAAAAGGAGAAATCAAGTGACGTGTTGGAAGTTGTGTGCAGGATTTCACGCTTCCACGCACTAAAGGACTTCAAACGTATGAAATGGCGCACATTATATTTTGCTACATGTGTGAAAGTGTGTTTGCACGGTTATGTGTTTGTCTGTGTGTTCTTTTGAGTGGGCTGTGTGCGGAGGTCCTCCTGCTGAGGAGACAAAAGCCTTGAGGGGGTTGTCTCGCTATGGCGTCTCCTCCTCTCCTAATTACGCACCACTTCCATGCCGCTGATGAAGCCTGGCACCTGTCCAGCAGTCTAACTTGGTGTGTTGCTGTCGTAGTCTGTGTGTTTCTTTCTTTTTTTATTTTTAAACAATCCTCACACATGAAGAAGCATATAAGACCTTACACGAATAGTGAAAATCCAGCAACCAATCACCTAAAAATGTTGTATGAACCAAAAATATATAATTTCTTTCTCATTTAATAATATAACTATATTTAAAAAAAAAAAAAAAAAAGGAAAAAGCATAAAGAGGATTTGATATCGTAACCCTAACAGGGAACAGACGTCACTGCCCAACCCAGCTCAGCTCTGAGAGTATGGGTTATTGTTAGTAAAAGAAGGCAATTGATATCAAGAACCCCTATTGACGGCAGTAGATGTCCAACGATTTAACTGGGAGGGACTGGAAGCAATCATTGGTCCAATTGGATTAGACGTCTCTCGCAGTCAAAGTCAAAGAGTGAGGCTATGTGAGGTCACGAGACATTTATGAAACAAACAAAACAAAAAAAAATCAAAAGTATAATACACGTAGTCTATACAAATTTGAATGCACAGGGTTACTAATGAGTTCCGTTCCTAAGCTGGCGACGTAACCTGAATTTCCCCGTAAATTAAAACTGACCCTAAATTTTCAACCCCAGTTTTCAGTATTAAATTTGTTCAATGTATCATACTGTAATGTGTTCATTAGGGCTGTCAAACGATTAAAATTTTTAATCGAGTTAATTACAGCTTAAAAATTAATTAATCGTAATTAATCGCAATTAATCGCAATTCAAACATCTATAAAATATGCCATATTTTTCTGTAAATTATATATATATTCTGTAAAATAAATTGTTGGAATGGAAAGATAAGACACAAGATGGATATATTCATTCAACATACGGTACAAAGGACTGTAGTGGGCATTTCACTCTACTGTCATTTAAATCTGTCTATGCTGTCCTCACTCCGAAGCGTCTACTTTTTCCAAAGCTAGACAGCTAGTGAACGACGCCTTAATAATTAGACTTCTTCCTTTTTCATCTGATTTATTAATAAAATGGCCTCAAACCATTGTCCTCTTTAGACCGTCGTAAAACTACAAAAAAAAGTACACAAGCATTGCATTAGCAACAACGTTAGCTTAGCACGCTATACAGGTTCACTAAACATAAACAAAAAGCATCTCATACAAAAAATATAACATTTCGCTTACTAACATAATATGTACATTCTTTACAACAACCATACTTACGGACAAATCTTGTCCAAGGATCATATAAGCACAACATTATCAGCCCGAGACGTCGTGCAGCCATAATGAACTGGAAAGAAAACAATAAACCATGTCGCAAAGCGACCACAAGAGTTCGCTGTTGGACAGCACAAAATGTCTTGCTGTAAAACTTACCAAAAGGCAGAATACTTTCTGAGCGGGACATGTGCGTTAATTGCGTCAAATATTTTAACGTGATTAATTTAAAAAATTAATTACCGCGCGATAACGCGATAATTTTGACAGCCCTAGTGTTCATATTATGTTTATATGGTCCCCAATGAAGTATTTCATTCGATAGTCCTTTAAATTATTTGTAATCACGAATATTTGTCACCCCTAGGTCTACAGCTTAGGTCTACAGCTTAGAACCTGAGGCTGCCCGGTAACTTGTGAAACTCTTGAGGTTTCTCTCATTGGCCAGTGCCTTCAAATGTTCTGCCATGTCTCCAAGTTAAGTAATTCAAAGTTTGCAGCAGAACAACATATGGAGGAAGAATGCATTTACTCTGTACTGCTGTAAATGTTTCAGTGTTGGAATACTGTTATGGCCCCTGCCCACTTAGCCCAATTCCTTCTCCTTGTGTGTCTGTGTGTATTTGTGTCACTGCCTTGATTGCAGGATTGGACGGATAGGTGAACCTGGGACCAGGTGCCGGTGATCATCGTCAGCACCTTACTTAAACGGGTGCTAGGCCTCACATCATTCCAAGATCAACAAGTCAACTTCACAAGTTTGTGACTCCAGCTTTCTGCTAACAAAGACTTTTGTAATCTTTTTTCTGCCAACAAAGACTTTTGTAATCTTCGACACTGAGCTCATTTCTGTTTTTTCCCCTAGATCCTGTACTGCTTGCCTGCCTGAATGCCTGCGTGGCCGTTCACCTTGTCTGTCACCAAACTGCCCACGGGATTCTTCTGACACTATCTGTCACTACCTCGAACTGTCGATAAATTCTTGTTACCACTGCCAGTTTGCTTCCCGTCTCTGCGCTTTGGTCCCACGTTACCCTAGAACCTTAAAAACTGCAATATGTTGTTTACAGTCCAAAAATTGGTCATCTTTAATGTGGAATTGCTTGTTCGAAATAAATTCTTTTTATCCGGGCCATACTATGTGTTTTCTGCTACTTTGGACCAGTTCTGGCCCAAACTGTTCACTGATCGATTGAACCCTCTCAGAACTGTGAGGCGGACGTGCTAACCGCTCAGCCACCACTCAGCCACGGTGCCGCCAAGTCATATTATTAAAATAAAGTAAAAAAAAAAAGACACTACGAGGTACAATAAGGTACTGTTTACGCGACAAAAAAAAAAAAAAAAAAAACAACTGGGGACAAAACATCGTAAAGTCATGCAAGTCGGGTACGTCGTAACCCAGGGACTACCTGTATATCTTTTTTCTTCTTTTTAAATTCATTACAATTAATTATAATAATAACATCATAATTATATATATATTTTAATTGCTTTTATTGGATGTCAAATGGGGACCACAAAATATTGTCCCTTGGGCCAGAATTGGCTCCTGGGTTGCAAGTTTGAGACCCCTGTTCTTTATGAACATAATAAAACCATTTAAGGAAAAGGTAATAGATATACTGTAATTTCTACATGAACAAGTTAAAAAAAAAAAAAAAGATGTTTTCATGATATCGCAGCTTTACAATATGTGAAAATTCCGATTACTGCATACAGCTGTGGTTAATTCTGACTGTGGATTTTTAAAGGAATCCGCCTGGAGTTTATCCAACCTGCATGACTGTCGCTCTGGCAGCCATTTTGTCCATTTTGTTGGCCCTCTTATCTATAAGCTCACCGCCGGCAAAACAGAGGAAAGCAGGGAGGGATCCTGAGGCAATTTAACGGTGCTGTCTGTTACATTTCAAACCTCTGCCAACAGAATAGCGTTATGTTTCACAGGTGGACTTGAACTCATGACTCCTTAGGTTTTCGCGCATCTTTTTTCTCATGCCTGTTAAACCTGATAGAGAGCAGCTCTGTGTTTAGTCATTACATAAAGATTAGTCTAATTACACAGACAGCTACCCCAAAGACAAAAATATGTTATCCAGCAACATCACACCTCAATGGACTTCAACAACCGCGAGTATGCTATCTAATATGTTTGGCTTTTACTTTTAGTTAAAATGCATATGACACAAGAAAGCATGTTTATTTCATACTGAAATGGACGGCTTGAATGTGTGTGGAAGAGATTGATTTATTTATTCAACATTTTTAATCCTGCACCATGAAAACGAGTGACTTCCGGCCAGAGTCTAGGGTTGAGAAAGAAGGCGGATCTGACGTCAGAGAATGAGATCATCTTCACTATACAGCCATACTATCGTATGCAAAAGGACTGCGGATTCAGCTAATTTTGCGGATTAACTCGTGTATTTTTCGCGTCACGCCAGCCAAATGTGCTGTAGGCTTTTGTTGCTACATCACAGAGAGTAGTGTGAGCCTCTTTGGGTTTCCAAAAGATCCTGGTCACCGCGAAGAATGGGCAAAACAATCGACAATC
This sequence comes from Corythoichthys intestinalis, assembly GCF_030265065.1. Classification (NCBI taxonomy): domain Eukaryota; kingdom Metazoa; phylum Chordata; class Actinopteri; order Syngnathiformes; family Syngnathidae; genus Corythoichthys; species Corythoichthys intestinalis. The sequence goes on along the minus strand of NC_080403.1, from coordinate 20,315,103 downwards.
GAGGGACCATTGGATGGTTTAGGAAGTGATTAAGCTAAGTGTTTTATATTATGTCAAATACTGTACTGGCATCATGGCACACGTTTTAATAAGGAGGTGGCTTGTATTTTGTGGGTGACATTGTTTGCCGTTGGCCAGTGAAACAGGGCGTGCTTGCATTCATAGGCTGGTGCCCCTGGCGTGTGACAAGCCGCCCGATGTCGGCCGGTTAGACTGCCGAGAATGAGCCATTTTTGGCGTTCATTCCCCTGCTGCGTCCTCGGCAACAAGCTCTCCCGCGGGTCCAATTGCCGGGGCCGCAGCAGCAGAATGACAAGTTGTAATAGCCCGCTGAAAGTTATTCGCCGCCGGAGGCTGGCCGATCGGTGAAGGCAATCAGTCCCACTGCATTGTGTGACATGAGTCGGGGTAGTTTTGTGTGTTTTGTTTTCGTGTTCGAAAGGCGAGGAAAAGACTTGGAAGAGAGAGCTCAGGTTAGCATGTAGCCTAGCTCTCACGCCTCCTGTTTTGTTTACGCTATTTACTATATCCTCTAGTCCCTGGCAGGGAAATGACAAGAGGCGGACTAACTCCAGTGGCATAAAAGACCGTTCGGGAGGTTTAAGAAGTCCGCAGTTTTGACCATTATGCGGTAATTTAGCGCTGTCGTACTGAATAAATTCATTTTTTAATATTTCATATTCCATTAAGTACAAGACTTTTATTTGTCATGTTACAATTTATATCGCAATCGGGGAAAAAAATACTTTACTAGACACAAAGAATATCCCGTTAAAATATTGGAATAGAGAGATAAATACAATGATGACATTTTGTGTTGCCCATGCAGTCTGCTATAGTCATTAGCCTTGTGTTTGTTGTCTCTGTCACCTTTTTCCCATTCTGAATCTTCCTCCTCCTCCAAACATGACTCAAACATATATGGCTGTATGTCACGTACTAACTCTGGATCAACTACTAGAATATCGTTCCAAAAATCCACACTTGAACCAGAATCGCTAAAAAATACTTCCTCCTCCATTGGGTTCAATGCTGTCCACTGAAATCGCTCATTCTCTGACGTCATCACTAAGATGGAGATGGAGATGGCAGATTTAAAGACGCATTTCTCGTCATATGCGCTTTGCCAAATCATTGTATATAGTTGAATCGTCTCAAAATATATTTGAATTCCAATACTAATGCTACTAAGTTTTTTTTATCATGTTATATGCACTTTAAGCAAGAGTGGGACAGACCTGTGGCAAACATTCTCCATCGCCAAACCGCCAATCTCGCGCAAAACAGTCTGTCTACATTGAACATGGCCAGAGCTGCTTTTATACAACATGACAAATTCTGCCAAAGTGGCAGTTTCCATGGAAACACTTAATGACCAATAACAGAGAACAACCTGGTGAAGAGTCAAGACAAGCAACGGGAAAGGGTGACAATGACAGAGAGGCATGCAAACGAAAAACATTGGAATCTTGCGGAACAAAAGAAGCAATTTCGTATCGGAGAACAGCGTGAAGTCTGATTATGTCGTCAGTTTAAATGATCATTAATTTCAGTGTGTCCAGCTGGGCCAGATTAATGCCTTCCCATTCTACACTATGGAAAGAGTTAGGGCTTCATCTCATTGGTGGTCCTCAATGCATCAGTCACGCAGTCTTTTTGAAATACTGAGCAGGGATCACACCAGCATTCATACTGAAACACTGAGCACAGGCCATTTTCGGCACCACTTATATACTACATGATCACGGCAGGGGTAAGACAGAGCCAAAAGGCAGATTGAATCTCAGTCAATCACAGGATGATTGGAAGAAGCACAAAAACATGGAATCGATCCCAACAGCAGCATAAAAGTCAACCACGTGAACCACAAAACTTGAAGAGTTTAAGAGAGAATACACTTGACCTGGCTTTAAATAAATTCAAAATGTAATTCATGCGAGATCTCAAAATGATAGAAGTTCTGATCTATCTAGGTCATCTGACTCCAATCGGAGCTAATTTGGATGAATTCCCTACAAGGACTTTGTTAAGTGCAACTCCCGGAATCAGATGGCTGCTTTGCCCCAAAATAGCCAACACAGTTTAATTTAGGCATACAGTATGTCCTCTTAGTTGCTGACCAGTTTTATATTAATAATTTGTGTGAAGGATAGAAAAAAAATCCATTCAACACAACTTAGTGAATTACAAAATTCAAGAATTTTCTCACTAGCAAATTCTGTTGAATTGGTCATAAAATGGTGGCTTCAAACCAGTATGTCAGACTGATGTGCTTTTTTTTGTTTGTTGTTGAACTATCCATGCTTCACGGGCTGGATTGGGTTTAAGTAACTACATTTTCAACAGAGTGAACAGAGCTGAAAAATGTGAGACCGACAAAAAAATCAGTTTCATTTGACCAAAGAACTACTGTATATAAGAAAACCAACAATATCGTTGTAATTGGGAGTGCTGGCAGTACGCTCAGGAGCAAACTCAGATTTATTGAATTACTTTGTATGAATTATCTTCAAAGAAGAGTTCCATTTACTTGTATTTATTTTGCATAACAACAATGAAATCCAACACAATGTGCCATCCTATGAATACAACCCACTCATAACATAGACAGCAGCCTAGAATACGCTTACATTAATTACAAACTCACTTGCAATTCAATTGCTGCCTCAACAGTTAAAGGAGACTCGGCGTACAGGTTTTACAGTTTCATTCTTTTTCCTGTCCAACGTTTCGTCTAGATTTATTTCAGCCTGGCTCTTGAGTATGGTATGGAATTCTCTCCTATCAGCCTTCTCATTTTCCTTCATTTTGTTTGGATCTTTGTCTTGATTTTCAGCCCTTACAAGACGTTTTCTTTCAGTCCAAAAGAAAGACCAGAAAGAGGTCTTCTTCTTCTTGTAAAGCTCCTCCATTGATCGCAACCTGGCGTGACACGCTTGGAGGTCCTCCATCATCTTCTCCTCTCTGATCTCAACGTTGGACTTGTCTAACTCCGCTAAATCGATGTAGTTCTGAAACTTCTCGTCCAACTCCTCCACCTTCTGCTCGCTCTGTTCGAGTTGGGACATCCGGTCCTGTAGGGTTTGTTGCAGTGCTATGATTTGAGCTTCCTGCCTCTGGAAGGTCTGATCATTGTATTTCAACTCCTCTTTCTTGTCATTGAGAGTTTGCTGAAGTGTACAAATTTGAGATATCTGCATTTGGACTTTCTTCCCGCTCTGCTGGAGCTCTTCTTGGTGCTCGTGAAGACTTTGTTCCAGCGTAGTAATTTGATCTTGCTGCCTCTTGGCTTTTGTTCTACTCTGCTCAAGTTCAGCTTGCTTGAGTTGAAGACTTTCCTTCAGGTAAGCGATTTCTTCCGCTTGCTCCGCGATGATCTCATTCTTCTTCTTAGATTCTGCTTTGGACGACACAATCTGGCTCTGCAGCTTAATATTCTTCATCGAGGCAATGTGAAACTCATTGTAGTAATGAGCCTTCTCGGCAATGGCTGAATAGTGAAAGTTCATCAGCTTCATGTGCATTGATTTCAATGGTGAAAAGTTGCTAAGTGAGTCATTATTAAACTTTACCATATTTGTGGCGGTGTTCATACTTGAAATACAAACAAAACTTCAAATGAGGAGTTTGACCAAGTTATATGTACCAGCATAAAGTATAAGATGTTCTCCCAATACTAGACATAAAAGTTGTGGCTAGTCCTTTGTCACTTCACTTTATGACACCGCATAGCAACTAAATGATTACACATATTCCAGACTTCATAGTTAAACTTTGAAGTCTGTACAAGGGAGAAAATAGTAATCAACCCACACGCCGTATAACAGAGCTGCCAACTCTCACGCTTTGAGCGTGAGACACACGCAATTGTCTGTTTTTCTCACGTACACACGCCACACATCCAATATCTCACGCAAAAAAAAAACAATCTGATTTTGGGCTGAGACTCGTTCATTTCTATTTCAAACTCTCCAACAGTAGATGGCGCTACTCGCCACTGTAACCCTATTCGCTGCATAAACATCCTAGTTGCGACAGAAGAAGACCTTCAAGAAGACAATCGCGGGAAAAACTCGAATGGAGAAAGAATCTCTGAAGAAAGGTATATCCAATCTGAAGATTACGGAGATTAGGTATGTTATAATTCATTCATTCATTCATTTTCCATGCCGCTTTTTTTTCTTTTCTTTTTTTGAAATGTATTTTCCCTTCAGGCAACAACCATACAGCATTTATATGTGTTTACAATTAATTCAACCCGAAAGGAAAAGGGCAAACGGGAGAAACCGAAGCTTATTGAATCCCGCCCCCAGTATACCATAAAGGACGCAATTCTAGTCGGCTGTGTTATCAATGATTTTTAAAAAAAAATTTAATTAGTGACATATATCGTCAATGGCTTACCGCACGCATGTTATTTTTAGACCGTGACGTCGCATCGTAAAGCGGAAGTAAAGTAGAAGTGGGACATTATAGACCCGCCCTCGCATAGAAGCAACATAAATTCTGCTACTTTTCTCCGGTAATTTTTCAAAAACGGACATGCTGATCACACATTGCTTTTTTGGAACTTGTAGAAACGACTCTAGACATTACAACATATGAAGGATGTTATCTTCATACGTTTCCCGAAACTAAAAACTCGGAGAAGAAAACTTGAAGACTGAATCAACTTGTGTGGACTTTTAACGCTAGCTCTGCAGTAAACATTTTGTTGGGTTTGCATTGTCTTTCAGAGGACAAAGAGGTAAGCCATTTTGATATTTTTAACTTATTTTTTTGGCGTGACGTGCCATGCTGCTTCTGTCTGACAATGAATGACCTAAAAAGAATTAAAATGATATCTTACTGCCACTGTTACATTTTCTGTTGTAAAAAAAAAACCAACTTTAGTAAGGGGGAAGTGTAAACAAGTTATAGAATTAAGATTTGTTAACAATGAAAAAATTAAAAGTGTTAGTTGGCTGACACTGAGTAGCATTTGCGATCGCTACACAAAACTAACTAAATTACCTCCAAGAACAGTCAGAGACGTAGGACAACCAGATTAAATAATATATAAGAAAGACGGCTGGTGGTAAAGGATAGCTTGTTGAAACAGGAGAATGTCATTGTCAGTTGCGCCGATAAAAAAGCTAAGGCTATGCTTAGGTCGGCTCGTTTTTTTCATCTTTTTCAGCATTCGACACTCAAGCCATCTCTTTAACTGAACATTTTTATGTTCTTCCACATCTTTGCCAGTGAATTTGGCACCAGGGACATCATTTTCGGAGAGAATTGGTAGGATTAGCTCTGTAAACATCTCTTTCGTACACGATTTCCATTTCCTATTAGGGACAAACGGTGGTTAGTCCCCACTTAGCAACAGTAGCTAATGTCATGAATATTAATGAGCGGAAGTGACGTGTTGCTTGCGGTACGTACCCATGCTTTTAAACTTTAAATCTTGAAAGAAATTTGTTTGTGTTTGCGCGTGTGAACTTGATTTTGTGTTGTAAATTTAAACTCAGTTCCCATAACAAGCAGCAGGAGATCACCTTGTTAGCCTCGTAGTATTGCCTATTGCAAGCATGCTCAAAACATCAGCTCATATAGCATTGTTTATTTAGTATTAGGCCGTGTTCACACTTGGCACTGCCTCCTGCGCCTACTGAGCGCTTTCTGAGCGCCTTTTGAGCGAGTATTCTAAACTGGATTCTATCTTAAACGTCACCATACATAACGGTTAGTAATGTTGGTCAACCAAATAGGCTAACGTAGTCCATCGTTAGCATTTTAACTTATTAAATTAAAAATTATTAAAACTCTTACGCTTTGAGCGTGAGACACACGCAATAGTCTGTTTTCTCACGCACAAACGCCACACATCCAATTTCTCACACAAAATTTTGGTCACCCCCAACAAAATCTCACTCCAAGGTTTTTCTAAAAATTGGCAGCTCTGCATGTAATAATCTATTGGATTACTGGCATTTCACAAAAGTAGTCACCAGTTGAAGACTTCACCACAGTTTGAGATTTAAGACTGTTATTTACTGCGAAGATCAAAGGCAGTGCCTTTTCTTAAAGAAGTAGTGACATGTGACAACTACACAAAAGTGAAAAACTGGACAAGGAAGGGCATGATAGTCTGCTGTTAAAACTAGGAAGAAAAAGAAACGCAATCGAAGAATAGTTGACTATTCTGGGAAGGCAGGACAAACAGTTTTAAAATGTTCTTGTTCAGATAACAGGCATGAGAAGGAGAATCTCAAGCACTTTTGCTTTTCTTTTGTTAGCCTGACAGCTCTGACATTACATCAAAACCCTTTCATTATGTGAGCCCACATTGCTCACCATCATGCTTTCAAAAGAAACTTGGCTTTTATCAGACGGTTCAGAACAAGGAAAACAATTGACAGAGACACAGAGGCGGCTTCAATCTCCCCAAATTGTGTGGCATAAACCAAAGGCGACTTTCAAGAGAGCTGTCAATCAGCATTTTGCAGAAAGTGCAAGTGTGTGACAATCAGTGTCACCGACATGCTCTAGGAAATGCTCTAAAAACCAACTGAGCGAGTAAAACTTGATCATTTTCTGCTTCTTTCAAAGGATGTGTTTTCCAAACATCTGTAATTCAAACGCTAAACTGGGATGAACAATTGTTATTACTAGGGAGTCCTTCATTTCACGTTCCTCTTTTCACAAATATTCCCAACTCCATGAAACAAATTCACCAAACCAAATCCAGTTGGGATTAAAGCTACTTTAAGATTGTTATACCATCTAAAACTTTTGTGATTATTTCAGTGATCATCTGTGTCTTATTTAATCAACCATATGCATACACAAATAAAAATGTACTAGTTCCTAAAAAAAAGTCCAATGTTGAGGTTTTTCAAGCAATTAAGCTAACCACAAAAAAAAAATTTGGGCTGTCAAACGATTTAAATTTATAATCAAGTTAATCACAGCTTAGAAATTAATGAATCGTAATTAATCGCAATTCAAACCATCTCTAAAATATGCCATATTTTTCTGTAAATTATTGTTGGAATGGAAAGATAAGACACAAGACGGACATAAACATTCAACATACTATACATAAGTACTGTATTTGTTTTATTATAACAATAAATCCACAAGATGGCATTAACATTATTTACATTCTTTCTGTTAAAGGGATCCACGGATAGAAAGCCTTGTAGTTCTTAAAAGATAAATTTGAGTACAAGTTATAGTAATTTTATATTAAAACCCCTCTTAATTTTTTCATTTTAATAAAATTGGTAAAATTTTCAATCAAAAAATAAACTTATAGCTCGTCATTGTTAACGTTGCCGAGCGGGACGTCACATGGGCTCCCTGCCGTTCTTCCACAGTGTCTTTAACTACGTAAGGTAGTGATTGAAATACACCACAAGGTGTCAATGGCGAATTTTAAATTAATTTGAGATCTAGCCAAAGCAAAGTCTGAGTAAGTTTTATGTGTATTTTGCATAGCTATTTTGATTGGGAATGCCAGTTATCTTTGCATGGAGCGCTTTTCTTTTTGTGAACATTATTTCTTTGAGAGATAGGAATATTATTTTTGTTGTGCTCTCACTAAATGATACTGTAGTGACTTAACTGTTCTGCCCAAATGCATGATGGGAAGTTGGGCAACCATGACTGTCAGTGGTGGCTGCAAATGGTATATTTCTGCATTATGTTCAATAAAGGGTGTTAAGAAAAAGATTGCCTCCTGTCATTCTTCCCCGTGTTGCTTGCGACAGTAGTTATGTTTGTTGTGAAAGAGTTGCCAAAGCTTAAGCCAATTAAAGGCACGGTCCAATGAACGCCTATGTCCACTCGCCTTTCTCTGCATTTTTGCTCTAAATGTGCTAAAACGGCATCATTGTAAACTGTTTGAGGCAATGCATGAGTGGGTCATTCTGTGCATGTGTCAATTGCATCAAATATTTTAACGTGATTAATTAAAACAAATAATTACCGCCCGTTAACACGATAAATTTGTCAGCACTAAAAAAATGATACATATTTTGCACTAAAAACAAAGATATTTCAAAAACTTTCTTGATTTGTTTTCCAGTCTTGTTGTCGTCCCCCAAAATCATGAAGGTATTAATCTTTAATATCTGTGTTCAAAAACTGAGAGGTACTCCATGTCATACAAGTTTCCTTTCTATCTGGACATTGCAAAGTAAACATGCGTAATGGCTGTTGTTAGGCAATTTAATGTAATTTTTTTTAACACTTAAAAAAATGTCCCCAAGAAACATTTGTTCTAATAACGCATTCAGATGAATGTTTAGATTGTTCTGACGCAAATGTACATACAGTATTGTAGTAAAGCTCTGTGAGATATATACATGCACGACATAATCTTCAGTACAATGTGTTGCCTCCTGCGGCGCCATTTTTGTGTTCACGTGTGAAATACTGTACGTGAAGGTAAGAGGGACTTTAGACCAGACTGACTTGAAGGCAAAGAATGATCCTCTTAAGAGCCCCCAATCACCGCTGAGCATACATTTGCAAAGCTGCAGCACAAATCAAAAAAATGTTTCATCAAACGCTCATTCCTACAGCTAACTTTTCCGCTTTAGCGAGTCCTGTCGCTGCGGACGCTTTTGTGTTTCTGAGTGAGTTAAAGCCCGGTTCTAATACCTGCGTTGCTTATTTCCCCTCTAATAAATGAGATAATTTTTCCTGTACAGACATGTAATGGGAAGCGGTGAGAGCTCATTCAAACACAATGAGTTCGAAGATAGTGTGAACCAGTTAGACGTCTATGCACTCATGCTCAAAAAATATCATCTTCTGTCATTAGCGGAGTTGAAATGATCAAGAATAAATAGCCGAGAATCTCCATTGTGGAGAGTTGGGAGTCAAAAGCACGAGGAGCGTTCTTTTCTCAAATGAACTCAATTAAAAACGTGGCAGATTTTTTTGCCGGATGAATAAGATTTGATTATTTCTTCACTTGGATAACGAACATTTAATGGTGGGCTACTAGGAGACATGCTGCATTTCTCCCTCCCATTTTGCAGTTGAAACATTGAAATGATTAAAAACAAAATTAAAAGGTTTGAAGGCTCAGCCATGTTTGATATTAAGCAATGAATATTAAAGATTTACCAATGCTGAACATTGCAAATGTTGTCAAATTTGGAGTTGTTCTCAAATGTTCTGACCATGCAGGCGGGCTAATACAGCACTCATTTCAGCCAGTAGTTATTAGTAGGGCTGTCAAAAGATTAAAAATTTTAATCGAGTTAATTACAGCTTAAAAATTAATTAATCGTAATTAATCGCAATTCAAACCATCTATAAAATATGCCATATTTTTCTGTAAATTATTGTTGGAATGGAAAGATAAGACACAAGACGGATATATACATTCAACATACTGTACATAAGTACTGTATTTGTTTATTATGACAATAAATTGACAAGATGGCATTAACATTATTAACATTCTCTTAAAGCGATCCATGGATAGAAAGACTTAGTTAGCTAGTTAGCTTAGCTAGAAAGACTGTAGTTCTTCAAAGGTTAATGTTAGTACAAGTTATAGAAATTTTATATTAAAACCCCTCCTAATGTTTTCGTTTTATTAAAATTTGTAAAATTTTCAATCAAAAAAATAAACTAGTAGCTCGCCATTGTTGATGTCAATAATTACACCATGCTCACTCATTGTGCTTAAACCCATAAATTCATTTGGACCCAAGTGCCAGCAGAGTGCGCCAAACACCAAAAAACAAGTAACAAGCGGACATTACACTGCTGTCATTTTAATCTGTTTGAGCGGGGCATGTGCGTTAATTGCGTCAAATATTTTAACGTGATTAATTTAAAAAATAATTAACGCTCGTTAACGCGATAATTTTGACAGCCCTAGTTATTAGTATCAAAATTTTAAGAAATTATACAAAAGTCAAACAAATTGAAACACACAAGCACCTCTTAATCACATTCACTACCAGTATAAATCCATGATGTGGCTGCATTGTCTTCTAATGGGAACACTAGTGCACATGCACACATATATTCTCCCCTCAACACACTCATCGTCCTACTCATTGTTGGGTCTGCATTACATTAAAGAGACTTCAATCATGTCCTGGAAGGAGCATCTGTCAAATCCAATCCAGCACAAACCACTTTTTTCCCCACTCAGCAGACCAGGAATTACAAGCACACAAACACAATACAACACAATACAATCCCACCTTGATCAGTTCAGCTGAGTGCATTTGAATTATTCATAGCTTGAACGTTTACAAGCGGGCCTCGCTGTGATGGCAAAAAGTGTTTGTTTCAGCATGTTGCGGGCTCGCAAGAATGGGCCACAAACTGTCAAATGTGATTAGCAAGTACAGATTAGCAAGTACAGTTATGATGACAGTAGTAGCGCTGTGTCATTTACTTTAGATGATGAACACAGTGGGTAAGCTACTGTGCCGGGTTGAAAGGTTAAAGGCAGACATGTTGTTTGTATAGCAAGAAGAAGCAATGGATGCTGCGGTCCAACCAACACGGGAATGAACCCTACATTCACACGACAAGCACCCAATTAGAATTTTTTGCTAATTCCCAATTTTTTGTGTAAATGTTCACAATGCAAAATCAGAAATGTTACTTCTACTTGAACTGAATGTATCCGTGTCATGTGTGCACACGAAACACATTACGTGTCGCAGTTTGTAAATACAGTCTCTTCGGCAGGTTCGCTTTGTGGAATATTTAAAAATTTTCATGCACTGGAGCCAACATTTTCCTGATAAATTCCCATGTGGCATCAAGAAGGAAATGTTTTTTTTCCCGTGACTTTGTACACCATTAATCGTTCCTGCCTGTCTTTTGTTTGTCAAACACTGGTACAGTGATCACTCTCTTTTCACAGTTAATGGGGACCCCCCCACCCCCGCAAAAATCGAAACTCTTCAAAGTAGACGTGGAGCCTATTTACGTTTAAAAAATATATATCTTAATATCATATATATATATATATATATGTATATATATTTACAGTAATTGTCAACATGGGTAAACCTCAACCACGAGAGACAGAATGTGGGGGGGGCGGGGGCGGGGGGGGGAACAGAAAATCACATTGTTTAATTTTTAAAGAGGTGAAAAATACGTATTTGGTCAATATCAAAAGTTCATCTCAATACTTTGTTATGTACTCTTTGTTGGCAATAACGGAGGCCAAACGTTTTCTGTAACTCCTCTCAAGCTTTTCACACACTGTTGCTGGTATTTTGGCCCATTCGTCCATGCAGATCTCTTCTAGAGCAGTGATGTTTTGGGGCTGTCATTGGGGCAACACGGACTTTCAACTCCCTCCACAGATTTTCTATAGGGTTGAGATCTGGTGACTGGCTAGGCCACTCCAGGACCTTGAAATGCTTCTCACGAAGCCACACCTTTGCTGCCTTGGCTGTGTGTTTGGGATCATTGTCATGCTGAAAGATCCAGCCACGTCTCATCTTAAATGGCCTTGCTGATGGAAGGAGATTTTCACTCAAAATCTCTCGATACATGGCCCCATTTATATTTCCTTTACACAGATCAGTCGTCCTGGTCCCTTTGCAGAAAAACAGCCCCAAAGTATGATGTTTCCACCCCCATGCTTCATAGTGGGTATGGTGTTCTTCGGATGCAATTCAGTATTCTTTCTCCTCCAAACACAAGAACCTGTGTTTCTACCAAAAAGTTCTATTTTGGTTTCATCTGACCATAACACATTCTCCCAGTCCTCTTCTGGATCATCCAAATGCTCTCTAGCGAACAACTGACGGGCCTGGACGTGTACTTTCTTCAGCAGGGGGACACGTCTGGCAGTGCAGGATTTGAGTCCCTGGCGGCGCATTTTGTTACTGATAGTAGCCTTTGTTACTTTGGTCCCAGCTGGTCTGTAGGTCATTCACTAGGTCCCCCATGTTGACAATTACAGGCCTCTCTGATCTTTTCAAGTAGTTCTACCTCATTGGTAGAGCCGGCCAGCCTGATAAGCATCACCCTTTAAATGTTTCTTGGTATGTGAAAAATGATTTTTTTTTTTTAATTTTAACTATCATTGTATTTAATTATATCTCTAATATTATGTCAGATTTTTGTCAGTTAATTGAGTTTTGCAATATTCGGTTAAAAATTTCACAGATAGTTTTATTGTCTTTCATGAAGTGCTCTTTACATTGAATTTCAATAGGTTGCCCACCATACTTAATGTCAGCAATTGTTGCTTCACATTTAGTTCTTCACTCATGACAAATACAATATTATCCATTCTGTTTGAATCAAAAATAGCATCATTTCAAATTGGTGCTTGGCAGAGATGTCAGATGCTGCAATGAAATTAGCACTTGATTAGTGGTTAAGATGTTAAAAAACATAAAAACCTCACAAATTTAACCTACTCCAGTTGCGCCGCCTCCAGGCCGAAGAGTTACATAAGGCATTTTCCCATTGTGTTGCTGTTGCGTGGGTCTGTATTAAAAAGGCAACAGAGAAAACAATAGGAGGACAAACATGCGATAAAACAAAAACCCTCCCACGCACATAAATGCCGTACATCACTGAACACTGACAGTTATTACGAGTGATGAAATGCTGTAATATTGTGTCTCTGGTATTATTTTCCCTTCAACTGTCCTCTCAGTCGTAGAGTTGTGATTTAATCTACAAGCAATTTGCATGTCAGTATGCGCGTCTATGCTATGCATTATTCTGCACACAAGGAGGAATCATAATGTGGCTGTATGAGAATCGCAAGTGGTCTTAGATGTCTGTAAATTTAAACCAATAACCTAAGAAAGCGTATGCTAAATTACAACATGAAAAGACTATTTATTTATTGCAAAGCACCCAGGCGTGTGTTTGCAGGTAATACAGTAAGATGAGGAGGGGTAAGTGGATGGTTGTGCAACCTCTAGAGGAGACAATAAAAGGCCATCAGGGAAAAGCAGAAGAAGGCATATTAATGAAATATGAATGTGTCTGCTGGATAGCGTCACCTCCCGACGGCGGAGGGATATTAAAAATATACAGCGTTTCCCCACACACAGCCTGCAATCAGCGCAAAGATCATCACAGCACTCTTCTTCACCATTTCCCAAGCACACCACCTGTTTCACCCGCATGATGGCTTCCACAGTTTCCCATCTATATATCGGAAATTGAAGTTGTCTACGTGAAGGAAGAAGATAACAAAGGATTAAATTATTTGCCAGCGTGAGGAGGAATTGTGAACGTTTAGGTTTGAAGACAACGCAGCGAGGTGCTTCAAGATAGAAATTAACTGGCCGTTATTTTGACTAAATTCTTGTGATCTTGTCCAAAGTATTGCTTTTCCTTTGAAGTGTGATAACTAAGTCATTTATGAATATTTTTTCACTTTCAACCACTCAAAAATATTCATTGGCATCAGACCCATCTACACAAATAGAGCTTTTATTTATTTATTTTAATGCCTTCTATGGACATTAATAGCAGTATTATTCTAATAGCAAAACTTAACTATGCTGTATATATATATATATATATATATATATATATATATATATATATATATATATATATATATATATATATATAAAATAAAAGTCTAATTTGAATATTTCATTTGACAGTTAGAGACCCAAATAAGTTCAAAGGTCATAACAACAAGCTTTCTTTGCAAGCAAATTCATGTATTGGCCTTTGGTGCCCCCTAGTGACTTTTGGGTGTTAAGCCTCCCAATACACAAATTCCTCTATTTCCTCTATATTGTTTTTGACTAGCCAATGAAGCGATTGCATGACTAATCACGGAAAATGCATTATAACACATCAGGTTTACAGCATATCAAAAATTATGATTTATAATGGGAGTCAATGAGCCAAAACATGGCATTATTGCAAGAATTTAGTGGGAATCTCCCCAACCTGTTTGCAATAAGTTAGATATGGCCTGGAAGTAAAATCCCATATTTTTATGTAATTCAAAACTAGTTCTCGTTTAATTATATATACACTTAACAAATAAATAAAATGAAAATGACACATTAAAAAAAAAAAAAAAAAAAGTAAATAAATAAATTAATTGCAGAAATGTTTTAGATCATGTGAAGAAAATGCTTTCTTGAGAAAATGGCCCTATTGTGTGCAAACAATATCCTAATGTGAAATGTTAAACAATTCAACCTGAAAAAATAAAGTGTCAAACTACATGGCTATGCTAGTCTTGGTTGTCAAAAACAGCTTACCTTCAACCACCCCGTCTGTCCAATTATAATGTATAAGGTCACCTTGGCAACATAAAATGCAGCTTGTAAACACATATCTCATTTCAACGAATTTCCAACTTAATGCTTTTTCACTGTATGATTGGCCACTATGTCAATAAAAATGTTCAACATGATTGATCGAGATTGCCTTCCGTGGGCTTCTTGTCAAACCGAAAATAATTGTTTTAGAGCAGAAATGTAAATACTCTTATATATAAATGTTTTAACTATTCAATGAAATTACAGTAAAATGCCCTAGAATGATTGCATCTCAGCTGCATCAATGTAAAAGCACTTGACCCGCTGTAATCACCAAAAACATGATACCTGCACACATAAACACCTCTGCATCACTCATGAGATGACACTCAACCTCAACACCTGCAAACACGTTCCTATTTTTTTCTACAGTGTTATTCCCACTCGTTTGAAGTTTGATCTTCCCGCAGCGACGGAACGGGCACCACAGTGGAGGGCAAAACTCCATCTGTTTCATTTCAATATGAATGTCAGCTTGGTGGAGCAGCGGGGAAATGCGAAATTGCGTCTGGAATACAGAGTGGACACGCGAGGTTAATTCGAACCCTCTTTGATGTCTGTCGGTGTGTGAAATGAGCTAGTGGTCCAGAGTTCACGCAAACACACAGGCACACACGCATGGGCATACACACACTTGTTGCAACAAGTATGAACCGGTATCTTAAAATCCCCACTCAACAGAGGGGTCATTCCAGAAATGGGGCATATTTAGTGTCCTCTCTGTGAAATTCCAATTAATTCATGCACAAAAAAAAGTAGAGGCATCTTGTATAAATCATGGTTCGCTCGTGATTACATGTAACTAGCTAGACTAAAAGACTTTCCTAAATACAGTGCAGATTAGTTTTGTGATAAATATTTTGTTGTAAATGTGTAATGTATTTCTTGTGTATGTCAAAAGGTTTCATTAAATACAATTTAATAACAGTATTTACGATGTCTAAAGTTGAAGCTGTTATTAATATATGTACATTTAGCCATCTACTTGAAAAGAACAAAAAACTTAGCTACATGACTCAGTAAAATGTCAAGCTAACTGCACTGACCATGGAAAAGTCATTTCTTTCAGTTTTCATATGTTTGTGGTGTCTTGTCTTTACTGAGTGTCAGAAAAAGCTATCAAAATCAAATTTGACACGCAGAAGAGCAGTTAAAAAAGTAGGGATGGGAATCGAGAACTGGTTCTTAAAGAGAATCGGTTCTGAGTACGGTAGTCTGATTCCACGGAATCATTTGGCAATTTATCTAACGATTCTCTTATTGGTTCCAACCAGCACGATTTACATTTTAAAATTTACACATTTTACACACTTTCGAATCGGCAAGCACGGCAACATAATTATCATTGGTAAGACTTCTCATCAAGTGTAACCTGGAGAGAGTCATTGCCAAGTGAGTTTGCATTGACTTTTACAGGGCATGTCATTATTCATGAGACTACTTTAAAATGGTGATTTTTCCAAAAACGTCTATTAATGGGTCCATCGTATTCTTCGTGGAATACTCTATAAGAAAAATATAACATATATGCATCTAAAAAATCCTAAACGATTTTATTAGCAATTTTAATACTCCTGTTAGAAAGATTCCATGGGTATGCGTTCGTTCCCATAGCAACCAGTCAGTTAGTTCCAGTTATTGTCCTACGTCATGCGCGCTGCCTATTCTGGGACCAAGAATAGGTGTAAGGTGCGCATTTCGAGCAGAGGACGGCCACCTGTTAGAGGAAGTATAATTTGTGAGTCCATGAACGAATGTAAGTATTTCCTCTTCATGCCATAAAGTTTTTATAATAAGTTAGAGCCGTTATCAGCGCGGCAGTTTCGTATTTTTACTGTTACGTCGGCTGGTTGCTCCCGCTCGTTCTCGCTGCGTCCAGGAGAGCGTTGTTTACATTATATTCGCGTTCCACATTTGTGTTAAGAGGGAATGTGTTAAATTAGCATCTTAAAATGATGTTGTACATCCATATAAGTGTAAAGTGCTTAGTTTTCGACACTTTTATGGCCAAGATGACCGCATGTGCACGCAGCGTGCTTCCTTGTTGTGCGCGCGCGCATATTACGAGTCATGTATATGTGTTATTGACTGCTTTACAGGAGGGCTGTCAAACGATTAAAATTTTTAATCAAGTTAATTACAGCTTAAAAATTAATTAATCGTAATTAATCGCGATTCAAACCATCTATAAAATATGCCATATTTTCTGTAAATTATTGTTGGAATTGAAAGATAAGACAAGACAGATATATACATTCAACATACGGTACATAAGTACTGTATTTGTTTAAAATAACAATAAATCAACAAGATGGCATTAACATTATTAACATTCTCTTAAAGCGATCCATGGATAGAAAGACTTATAGTTCTTAAAAGATAAATGTTAGTTATAGTTATAGACATTTTATATTAAAACCCCTCTTAATGTTTTTGTTTTATTAAAATTTGTAAAATTTTCAATCAAAAAATAAGCTAGTAGCTCGCCATTGTTGATGTCATTACACCATGCTCACTCCCCAAACTCATAAAATCATTTGGACCCAAGGGCCAGCAGAGGGCACCAAACAACAAAAAAACAAGTAACAAGTAACAAGCGGACATTACACTGCTGTCGTTTTAATCTGAGCGGGGCATGTGCATTAATTGCGTCAAATATTTTAACGTGATCAATTAAAAAAAGAATTAATTACCGCCCGTTAATGCGATAATCTTGACAGCCCTACATAAAACATTGAACCCAGAACTTCATACAGTCCATTAGTCCAAATTAGAATCAATGAGGGAATCGATAAAGAATCGAATCATTAAGCAATATCGATAATGGAATCGGAATCGGAAAAATCTTATCAATTCCCATCACTTTAAAAAAGTTAGAATATGGGATAAAGTAGCATCAATTATTAAACCTGTTAAATTACAGTACTGCTAAAACTGATTATTCAAGCCTTTTTTTTTCTTCATTCCTTTGTTTATTAGGCAATAATTTGATGTGTTTATGTGTTTTGGTTGGGTGGTCAAACGTCTTGCAATATGAAGGACAATCCTTCATTTAAATGCCTTGTACTGTATCCTGCGCAGCCTCAAGCAGGAAACTTATTTATCCTCTTTTTTGGAATTGGACCTGAATGCAGCACATTCCAGTGTGTCCGTGAGGGCTCTATACATTTAGAGCAGCTACAGGTAGACAAATGTTAAGCACTTAGCAAATTGATATTTTATCTTAAAGGGATCCACAGATAGACTTGTGGTTCTTAAAAGATAAACGTTATTATGATTTAAAATAATTTGGTATTGAAACCCCTTTTGAGGTTTTTCTTTTTATACAATTTGGAAAATTAGTTTAACTAGTAGGTCGCCATTGTTGTTATCATCACAGGGCAGTGACGTCACATAGTTATACTGCTGGGCTTCCACAGTATGACTATAGCAACATAAACATGTCTTCTGTTCAACCCTTTCAATTTAAGCCCGAGAGGAACATTAATGAGCATGACAGCACTGTCGTTATTTCACAAAACGAGCAGCAAAAGCAAAATGAACAGGAAAGACGGGATAAGACGAGACCAGAGTAGAAAAAAAACTAACACCGGTGAAATTTCCTACAGGATGGTAAATGGAGAGTACTTATATAGCACATTTATCTACATTGTTACAATGCCCAAAGCGCTTTATATTAGCACACATTTACCCTTTCACGCACACATTCACACACCAATGGTGCCATGCAAGGTGCTGCCAACCCGTTGAGGCAAATTAGGGTTCAGTGCCTTGGCCAAGACCACTTCAACAGTGGGCAGTCGTAGCCGGGAAGCGAACCGCTGACCCTTCGGTCCCAGGACAACTTGAGCTACCAGCTGCGCCACGCCCGCTCCAATAAGTGGATTTGACACCCAAAATACTACCGTGCGCTTTCAGCCTGTTTTCAATGTAGCAATGCTAACGTTTACAATGTTTAATATAGATGTCTTTTCTGATTTTTTCATGTCTGAACTGTAATTCTATGGCGTGTTGCTTGAGCAATAAACATATGTGAAAGGAACTGGAGTCTCATATGTCATCTACATGCACGCACAAATGTATGCACGCACACACGCAGTCATAATACGCAGCCGTAAAAATTACCGCCCTCGTTTTTATTTACCTTGCGATACATGGACTCATTGCATATCGCCACAGGCTTAGCAACTTCAATAAAACATGTCGTTAGTTAGACTTACAACCCCCCCTAAATATTTTGACTGTTACTGTATAGTTATGCTCAGTCCGTAGCCATGGAACAGTCCATTGTAGTGTGTGTGTGTGAAGGGGGGGGATAATATAAATGCAGAATTTAAATGGCTTTCTTTTTTTTGTTTTGTTACATAATTATAGAGTGGGGCAAATAAGTATTTAGTCAACCACCAATTGTGCAAGTTTTCCTACTTGAAAAGATTAAAGAGGCCTGTAATTGTCAACATGGGTAAACCTCAACCACGAGAGACAGAATGTGGGAAAAAAAAACAGAAAATCATATTGTTTGATTTTTAAAGAATTTATTTTCAAATTAGATTGGAAAATAAGTATTTGGTCACCTAAAAACAAGTAAGATTTCTGGCTGTCAAAGACGTCTAACTTCTTCTCACGTGGTCTACTGAGGTCTAACGAGGCTCCACTCGTTACCTGTATTAAGGGCACCTGTTTTAACTCACTATCGGTATAAAAGACACCTGTCCACAACATCAGTCAGTCAAACTCCAAACTCCACTATGGCCAAGACTACAGAGCTGTTGAAGGACACCAGAGACAAAATTGTAGACCTGCACCAGGCTGGGAAGACTGAATCTACAATAGGTAAAACGCTTGGTGTAGAGAAATCAACTGTGGGAGCAATTATTAGAAAATGGAAGACATACAAGACAACTGATAATCTCCCTCGATCTGGGGCTCCATGCAAGATCTCACCCTGTGGCGTCAAACTAATTACAAGAACGGTGAGCAAAAATCCCAGAACCACACGGGGGGACCGCGTGAATGACCTACAGACCAGCTGGGACCACAGTAACAAAGGCTACTATCAGAAACACAATGCGCTGCCAGGGACTCAAATCCTGCACTGCCAGACGTGTCCCCCTGGTGAAGAAAGTACACGTCCAGGCCCGTCTGCGGTTCGCTAGAGAGCATTTGGATGATCCAGAAGAGGACTGGGAGAATGTGTTATGGTCAGATGAAACCAAAATAGAACTTTTTGGTAGAAACACAGGTTTTCGTGTTTGAAGGAGAAAGAATACTGAATTGCTCCGAAGAACACCATACCCACTCTGAAGCATGGGGGTGGAAACATCATGCTTTGGGGCTGTTTTTCTGCAAAGGGACCATGACAACTGATCTGTGTAATGGAAAGAATGAATGGGGCCATGTATCGAGAGATTTTGAGTAAAAATCTCCTTCCAACAGTAAGGGCATTGAAGATGAGACGTGGCTGGGTCTTTCAGCATGACAATGATCCCAAACACACAGCCAGTGCGACCAAAGAGTGGCTTCGTAAGAAGCTTTTCAAGGTCCTGGAGTGGCCTAGCCAGTCTCCAGATCTCAACCCCATAGAAAATCTGTGGAGGGAGTTGAAAGTCCGTGTTGCCCAACGACAGACCCAAAACATCACTGCTCTAGATGTGGAGATCTGCATGGACAAATGGGCCAAAATATTAGCAAAAGTGTGTGAAAAGCTTGTGAAGAGTTACAGAAAACGTTTGGCCTTCGTTATTGCCAAATAAGGTTACATAACAAAGTATTGAGATAAACTTTTGGTATTGACCAAATATTTATTTTCCACCATGATTTGCAAATAAATTCTTTAAAAATCAAACAATGTGATTTTCTGTTTTTTTTTTTTTTTTTTCACATTCTGTCTCTCATGGTTGAGGTTTACCCATGTTGACAGTTACAGGCCTCTCTAATATTTTCAAGTGGAAAAACTTGCACAATTAGTGGTTGACTAAATACTTATTTGCCCCACTGTACATGACAAATAGTTGGGGGTGCTGTTGGCTCAGGTGGCCCAGGCACTTGCTCGTTGGGGCAGGGGTAGCTGGTTGAGCCCCCGACTGGTTGGGGGCCTAAGGCGATCGCCTACTTCGCCTTAACAGCAGATACGCCTATGCATAAATGTTTTGCATTATGACACTGCACATTGCAAGACGCATGCATTAGCAAAAGTAACAATACAGTACTGTCAACAACAAAAAAATCTTCCTTCTCCAAAAACTCTCCTTATTTGTTTATACATGGGCCTAAATCGTGATACAGTATATCATCTTGTAATAAACAACATGTCTTAGAGTCACTGTATGATAATACCATTGTTTATATGCATGTGACTGTCTGACAAGCAGTTTAGGGTCCAATGTCAGCTGGGATAGGCCCCAACACCCCAGTGACACTGTACACATTGAATGTAGAATGAATGTAGAAATTGTATTGTTTTGGGGAGTACGCTTGAGTTCAATGTTGCGATTTTTCTTTCCTCACTAAATGACACAAAGTGTCCTCCTTTTTGGTTTTGTGGAAATGGCCACCCCAATTGTCAGGTTCCTGAGTGATCTGTGATAGATGACAAATGCAATATCTAATGGGGGACAAATATAGAATGGAAAGTCCATTTTCAGTTTCCTCTAATACAAGAAAAAAAAAAGAGCAGACAAAAAGAGAAAAAAAATGTGGAAAAAAACAAAATATAAAGAAAACTGCTGCACTGCGTCGATGAGTATTTGCAGGATTTGACTTGCAAGCACCATCATACACATACACACGTCATAGGCATGACAATGGAAGCTAAGCTGCCTGTAGGCAAACACCGACTCTGGCTTACATACACAATGCCTACTTTAAGCAGATTCTTCCAACATACAGTCGTAATAAAATTACATTATAACTATTGTTGAAAATACTTTTAGAAATCAGTGACCTTCATAGAATATTCAACATTTTTCCATGCTATGCATTTGAATAATTGCAGCTCTTTGTTTCTTTCATAGAATATTCAACGTTTCCTTTGCGACATTTTTGAATAGTTGCAGGGTTGTTTTTTTTTCTTTTTAATTTTGTTTTAGATTTCTTTTAGAGTCACATAAAAGCTAGAATAGAACAAGTTCAATTATCCAATTAGTGCTGCTGTTTATTTTAAGTGACAGCAGCAACACTAAACCGGACACATCGGAAAAAGTGACAGCTAAAGTGAAGCGTCTCTGTGCCAGAATTCTTAATAAACAAACTCTGCAGTTTACTGGCTGAGCTTTCAGAAGCCTTGCCAATTAGTGGGTCCGTAGCTGAGCCTAAAAATATCAATAATGGGCTTTTGTAGTAAGCATATAATCACCAGTGTGTCTTTGGAGGTAGCCCGCTATTGAACCCAGTAGAAAGTGAAAGCCATTATTAAAATAGCACAACACAGTGGCATGAACAACAATGGCCAACGGCAGCAAAGACCATTATCTTTGATTAACCTTAATCAAGTAAATACTTGCTGTCTTGTCAGAGGAACGGTTAGGATTTTACTGTACTTGTACTCAAGGGCGCCCTCTACAGATGGGAAGCACAATTTATTTCAAAGCTTAAAACGCCCACTCCATCTCTTGCATGGCATCATGCATGTTGACAAATTTGAACTAATATAGCTACAAAGTAGAAGTGATTATTGTCCTGTAAGGGTGCAGAATATTTGTTTTTTGAGACAAAATAATAATCCTAATAAGAAACCTCAATGTGACAGCTGTGATCATCAAAATGCCTTTTTTTCCACGTTATGTCAATACAAATATGAAGCATGAAATCTCTGTCCTTTCAATCTTTGGGCAAAACGGGTGAACATTAAAATGTTACGTAAACCAAATAAGGCTATGTATTTGTGCGAGAATGAGCACACGGCGCACATGAGTGAGTATATTTGTAATGCAGCAATTGTAGTGCTAGAGCATAAATCCTATCAAGCAAAGGAGCCCTGGGAAAAAGGCCAGAGGCAGAGATGAGAGTAAGTCCAGCTCGCAGCCAAAGAAAGAGGTGGGTAAGAGAAAAAAAGGAGGGTGATGTGGTATGTAAGGGGGCTTCTTTTCCAGATGTTTTTTTGGGGGGGCCAAAAAACAGACAAAGCAGAAGAAAAGAATGTGAAGCAGCAGCTGCAAAATAGGAAAGGATGTAGGCAGCTGAGTCCCACATGATCAAATGCTTTTCTTGGTATTCCACAGCAGTTTTTGAAGAGCCACCCACCACTGAGGCAAGCCAATTAAACTTATTCACAAGTGTGACCAATCAATCCCAGACTGACTAAGGTGGAGGAGGCAGAGAAGAAAACCTCGGAGACCCCAAACTCTCGCAGACAAAACACAGCTATTAGAGGTAAACACAATTCGCTTGAAATAAGAAAAGCGCAACACACCCACCACCTCGTACAACACACACAAATACACACAGAAGGTCTCTCTCTGCTCTGACTCATATAAAACACTTCACATCTGGACATTTTGAGACATCGTGCCATTCCAAACCACCTCAAACCCACTCAGCAACTCAAAAGACGCATTGTGCGCTTTCTGATATATAAGGAAAAATGAAAATGCCAAAATATCAAGTCAAGGACTACAGTGTGGTCCACACATACCAATTATTAACATCTTATTTAGAAATTGTAAACACATGACGAGGAAGAAAACGTGCATGCGTGTGATATTTCTAACAATCTTGAGTCTACTCTGCAAAACTAAAGCTTGTTTGTTGTACTGTGACTGACCTAGGCTGTGAGAGACAGCATGGTGCCACAATACAACTGAAAAAATGAACAAGAGGAGCAAAAGAAAAATGCTAGGTCAATGATTAGCTTATCCCATATTGACATTGCAGTGGGAACTCTTATTTATATGGTGTTTTATGACTTAAAAATGCTATAAAAAAGGGATAAACCATTTCATAAACAGCCATTTCGCGGCTCAACTTTCGTGCCCTTAGTGCTTTGCGGATTTTTTAAAATGTTGTTCTAAATATCTTTATAATAATAAAAACGTTCTAAAAACATTATTATAATTATTATTTATTCATTCATTCTGTAATGCGGGGGCTAATTTTCCTAACTGACTAGCCTCATTGTTCGCAACATTTACGCAAAATAAATGCTACCTGCACGTTTTTTTTTTTTTTTTGCCTTTAACATAGGAATCAAGAATCTTTTACATCCATTATCCATAAAGAATTCAGGGATTTAAGCATTTATTCACAAGACTTTTCAACGGAAAAAGCTCTTTGTTTTGCTATGGCGGCCATGTTGAATTTTGTATCTATAAATTTTATTGTAGACATTTCTGCATCCATATTAAAAAACAATCAGCTTTTACGTGTTTTATTTTATGTAATATTTCAATCTAATAAACTTTCAGTGAAACACCACGGGGAAGAAGTGTTGGGTTGTGGGCTGTAAGACCGGATACCTGTCCCACAAGGCAGCCGTCCAGGAGCAGACCCCGATCAGTCTCCACAAAATGTCGTCCTTAACTCATTCATTCCCAGCCATTTTCACCGGAGAAAGGCCCTTCGCTTCCGGCCGTTTTACTGGATTTTGACTGATTTTGCAAGGCACACAGAAAATTCTGTTCTATTGCTATATAAACATGGAACCCACCAAAAGAAAGATTAGACTCTCTCTTTCAGCAGAAAAAAATAAGTTCATATCTTTTTCCATTCTTTAGAAATCAGCATTAGAAAATAGCTTGGTTTGAGCAATTTTCCAATTTCTGATGAAAAAACTGAGAAATTGAGCTTTTTGTGAAAGCATACTTTTCAAACATAAGTTTGACTAACACAGCTATTTTTTTGCGTTAGTTACATCGCAAACATCTGAATAATGTTTTACTTTTACAAAATAACAGAAACAACAAGACAAATAGAGCTTTTGATAGCAAAGTAACAATTTATTTACACATAACGAACTGAAAGATGATGCTATTGTGGATGCGACAGCCAGTTACACTTTTCCCTCATCGTAGCCTGTCTCAAAAAGATTAATTTTTTTGAGTCTCTGCGGGCTCTGCTCGCGAGCAGCACGGGCTCAACGGCATCTAGTGGTCCCGGTCTTTCTGCTCGGTCGTCCAGCGCCTGGCATCCATTCGGTCATCTTCCGCCGGCGCCCCGGCTTTGCAGCTTGGCCTCTTGTTGCCATTGAATAGGGTTGCGGGTCTTACCAAATGCGCTTCTGCCCGCCAGTGGCCAGTTTTATTGCTTTAAAATGGATTTTCTGCTTTGTGCTTTGGAGCTGAATGAATCAGAACCCAGAGATGTCTTTTTTGGGGAAAAAAAAAACGTAAAAGACGTGTAAATACGTCTTTGGGACACTGAAACAATTAAAAATAGAACGTATTTATACGTTTTTGGGAGCAAATGAGTTAAATACAGTGAGCTCCTAATGCGTCACAGGTACGTAGAATAACCCCACTCATCCAGCTCACTCAGATGCTGAATTGAAAAAAAAAGTGAGAACACAAACATGACACATTCATCTTCTGAACTGAGAGTAGCAGGAGTGCTGGAGAATACCTATCCCAGCTAACAATAGGCAGGAGGCAAGGTACACCCTGAACTGGTTGCGAGCCAGTCACAGATTGATATTATTTATACACAAAAAAACAATGTTTTAAAAATGGGGGGGGGGGGGGGGGGGGCTGACACTACTTTGCCGTTTTTCACTTTACACTGTAGGTTCTGCTCCCCAGTAAGAGCGATAAGTGAGGGATCACTGTACTTAATTGGCTCTTGTTGGATTTCAAGATACAATCCTAAACTGTGTAAACTGTCAAACCTTAATGTTGTAGATTTGCGATTTCAAATCTTGACATGGCTCCAGATTGCCTCTAATTCCTAAATTCTGCGCCCCTACAACCAGCAAATATGATATTATTAAAAATGTTCTTTTGCTGACTAACTTTTAAAGCTTTAATGACACTAAATCCAAGAGAAGAAAGGTTAAGAACTGAAGTAGCCCAGAGTTAAGATGTGAAAACAGACCGGTCTATGGGTTATCACGCAACTATACAGTATACATACATACAGTATACATAACTAGTAAACAATGAACAATAGCGAATAAAGGACCAGAACTGTTTACTTCCTCCCCACTAAACATTATGTGCCAGAGGAGACAAATTCTAATAATGAGTTTGCCTTTTTTGTGTGGAAGCAGTCGTTTGAAAAATGGCAAGAAATTTTGTTTTTGGGATGAGTGGCTATGCGAGTTCAGCCGGCTGAGTTAATTCAGGGAGACGAATTCATTGAACTATAAATTCTGCTGTTTTTGATACCCACAACACATGAGGAACACAAACTGATTATACTGGTACTGCAGACATAAACTGTACAACTTATGATTATTCTCTAATGCTTATGTCGGTCAAACCTGCATTGTGGATCGATTGTTTTGTAGGTTTGAGAGATTCTATTATTGGATGTCCTGAACTCATATTTCCACAATAGCATTGTACCGAGCAGAATAATGCTGCCTGGGGCGGTCTTGCTATAGCGAAAGTTTGCATGCATGAATGGTGAAACGATCGGACATGGTGTATTTCATGACAATGGTGCTACAAGCGTGAAAATTTTTTTGTGAATACTGTACATAAATTTCTTGGCTTTTTAACGTCCTTAAACACTGCTCCAGTTTTTGTATGTTTAAAGCTGCATCTACATAACTGTTTATTAAGTATTAAGGAATGTTTAGTAAATTTGAATGTCTTCCAGGTCAGTGGAACCCTGGTTTTCATACGACATAATTTTCCACTTATCTTTTTTGATTAATGCACTCATCTATATTTTGTCCAAACGTCAGCACATCGGTAAAAAACTAATGCACGGCTGGGCCATTGAATTTGAGGAATGAATGTACATTTGAAGCATTTTCGAAGCTGGGTAGAAATGGTTTAACAGATAGCAAGATGTATTCCTCTTTTGTTACAAACTCAAGTCTCGCTTGTCTGTTTGTCAGATTCTTTTTACACAAAATATGACCCAAAGTTTTGAATGCCAATCATTTGATAAAGAAGGTGAGAAATGCTCAATAATTATTTGGAGCATTGTACATAAATGGCACCCTTTCTGAATATCTTCCATTAAAGTAAATGTGATGTTAATTGCTAATTTATCCACAAAATTAGTAAATTATTTCATACGCTCAGCCTTTAATCTGAACTATATAAAGTATAAGGTAAGTACAGTGGTATGAAAAAGTATGTGAACCTTTAGGAATTTCTCACATTTCTGCATAAAATCACCATCAAATGTGATCTGATCTTTGTAAAAATCACACTTATGAAAAAACTTTTGCTTTGACTAAAGCCACCCAAACATTTATAGGTTTTCATATTTACTGAGGATAATATGCAAACAATGACAGAAGGGGGAAAAAATAAGTAAGTCAACCATCAAATTTAATATTTTGTGGGCCCCCCCTTTGACAGCAATAAATTCTAGAGATGTCCCGATCGATCGGGTCCGATCACGTCATTTTCAAAGTATCGGAATCGGCAAAAAAATATCGGCCATGCCTTTTTTAAATTTAAAAAAAAAAAAATTTATTAAATCATTTTCTAATTGTATTTAACGTTACAGACATAATATGTTACACTCATTCAGAGTCTTTAGTTTAGGCTTAAGGTAAGGTAATCAAATTAATCCCGATAAGGGCGGTAATTAATTTTTTAAAAAATGTATCACCTTAAAATATCTAACACAATTAATGCATGCGCTGCACGACCCACTCACGCATTGTCGCGCTCAATCTGTAATGACGCCGTTTTACTTATATAGAGAGATAAAAGGCAGCGTAAAATGAGTAGAGTGAATTTTGGCAGCCTTTGGAGCCTTCTTTTAATTGGCTAAAGCCATACAATCCCTCTCTCTAAGATTAGAAATATCATGGGAAGCAATGTGGGGCTGCAAGGTGGCAATTAATCTTTTTCTTAACACCTTGTGTTATTTCCCAACGCAGAGAAGATACAGTGCTGCTCAAAAGTTTGTGAACCCCCTCAACATTTTGGAATTTTCTATTATTTCAACCTGATTTCCTAATCAATCAATTCAGTAGTTTTTTTTGTTTGTTTTTTTAACAGTTGTGTTGTCGAGACTAAATTAAAAAGAGTTTTCATCAACTGATGTAGGTGCAAAATTGAACTGTTTGGTCACAACCAAAACCGCCATGTCTGGCGAAAAGTCAACACTGCATACCACCAAAAGAACCTTCTCCCAACAGTGAAGCATGGAGGTGGGAATGTCAAGATCTGGGCTTGCTTTTCATCCTCAGGACCTGGACAACTCCACATAGTCCAGGGAATCATGAATTCTGAGGAATATTGTCAAATCCTAGAACATAACCTGACGCCATCTGTTTTGAAGTTAAAGCTTGGCAGAAGGTGGATCATGCAACATGATAATGATCCAAAGCATTCCAGCAATACAACCAAGGAATGGCTGAAAAAGAAGAAGATTCGTGTTCTGGACTGGCCCAGTCAAAGTCCTGACCTAAATCCCATTGAAATGCTGTGGCGGGACCTGAAGCGAGCAGTTCATGCCAGACGCCCATCAAACCTCTCTCAACTGACTGCGTTCTGCAAGGAAGAATGGGCAAAATCCCCCAAAGTAGATGTGAGAGGCTGATTAGTCACTACAGAAACCGTTTGGTTGAGGTAATCTCTGCAAAAGGAGGCGCAATATCCTATTAACTGAAGGGGTTCACATACTTTTGCACACATGATATCTGAGTTTTTCTTAAATCAACCACTTTTGTTAAATAAAGAATGACAATATAACTATTTCTTTTGTTTCAGTCCATTATTTGGAATGTC
Source organism: Corythoichthys intestinalis (assembly GCF_030265065.1). NCBI lineage: Eukaryota > Metazoa > Chordata > Actinopteri > Syngnathiformes > Syngnathidae > Corythoichthys > Corythoichthys intestinalis. The sequence goes on along the minus strand of NC_080403.1, from coordinate 20,286,956 downwards.
AGTATTGTGGATTTGGGTATAACTTAACATTTAATAAGGTTATTTTAGTTTTTTTTACAAAAAATCTGACCATCGCTGTGGGGTTCACAAACTTTCGAGCAGCACTGTATATCAATTGGTAGCACTACGCACAGTCATGGTTCCACTTCCCATCATGCATTTGGGCATGGCTACAGTATAATTTACTGAAAGCTCAACAAATAGTTTTATTCATTTTTTTCTTAATGCATTGCCAAAATGTATATGATCGGGAAAAAATATCAGGAATGATTGGAATTGAATCGGGAGCAAAAAAAAGCAATCGGATCGGGATATATCGGGATCGGCAGATACTCAAACTAAAACGATCGGGATCGGATCGGGAGCAAAAAAACATGATCGGAACAACCCTAATAAATTCAACCAGACACTTCCTGCAGCTGCAGATCAGTCTGGCACATCAATCAGGACTAATCTTGGCCCAATCTTCGCTACAAAGTCAAATTTAGCTTTATTGTCAAGTATGCATATATGTAGAACATACAGCACAGATGAAATTGCTTTCCCCTCTCCCCACGTGCAAACATGCAGTATCAAAACACAGAGTATAAAAAATAAAAAAAAATAGATAAAGATAATAATAGATAATAATAGATAAAAGTAAAATAGCAACTGGAATATGTACAAACAAAAATGAATATAATATAAAATGTAATATGGTGCAAAAGAATATGTGCAAAAGTGACTTGAAGTGAGGAAGTGTATTTTTAAGAGAGAAATAGATAGCAGCTGAGTGTAACAGTCCTGAGTGAATATTAAAGTGGAATAGTGCATTGGACGGCAGGGGATGATTAAAGGGGGGTTGCCTTATTTGGCAGAAGGTAGAGGGGTGGGCGGGGGTAGTGCAGGGAGAGAGTTCAGAGCCCTGACAGGCTGGTGGAAGAAGCTGTCCCTGAGCCTGCTGGTTTTGGCCCGGAGACTCCGGAGCCTTATCCCTGACGGCAGCAAGCTGAAGAGGCTGTGGGATGGGTGGGTGGTGTCATCCGCGATTCTGGTGGCTTTGTGGGTGAGGAGGGAGCTGTAAATGTCCAGGAGGGGCGTGAGGGGGGCACCGATGACCTTCTCAGCTGCTCTTACGACGCGATGCAGGGTCTTGCAGCAGGCCACACTAGAGGCGCCGTACCACACGCTGATGCAGCTCGTCAGGATGCTTTCGATGGTGCCCCTGTAGAATGAGAGCATGATGGGGGCTGGGGCTCTTGCTCTCACTGCTGTAGTTCAGTCAGATTCCTTGGATGTCTGGCATGAATCGCTGTCTTTGGGTCATGCCACGGCATCTCAATGGGGTTCAAGTCTAGGTTTTGACTTGGCCACTCCAGAACGTGTATTTTGTTCTTCTGAAACCATTCTGAACTGGATTTACTTCTGTGTTTTGGATCATTGTCTTGTTGCAGCATCCATCCTCTTTTGAGCTTCAACTGTCTAACACACGGCCTCTGGTTTTCCTGCAAAATATCCTGATAAACTTTTGAATTCATTCTTCCATTAATGATTGCAAGTTGTCCAGGCCCTGAGGCAGCAAAATAGCCCCAAAACATGATACTCCCTCCACCATGCTTCACGGTGGGGATGAGGTGTTGATGTTGGTGAGCTATTCCATTTTTCTTCCACACATGACATTGTGTGTTACTCCCTAACAATTCAACTTTGGTTTTATCAGTCCACAAAATATTTTGCCAAAACTTCTGTGGAGTGTCCAAGTGCCTTTTGTGCGAATATTAAACAAGCAGCAATGTTTTTTTTTTTTTTTTTTTAGACAGCAATGGCTTCCTCCGTGGAGTCCTCCCATGAACAACATTCGTGATTTCGGTAAGTCTTTAGCAGATACTCTAGGGTTCTTTTTTACCTCTCTGAGTATTCTGCGCTAAACTCTTGGTGTCATCTTTGGTGGACGGCTACTCTTTGGGAGAGAAGCAACAGTGCCAAACTCTCTCCATTTGTATACAATTCTCTGACTGTCAATTGATGAACATCCAGACTTTTAGAGATGGTTTGTATCCTTTCCCAGCTTTATACAAATCAACGATCCTTGATTACAGGTCTTCAGACAGCTCTTTTGACCGAGCCATGATGCACATCAGATATTGCTTCTCATCAAGACAATTCTTACCAGGTGTGTGGTTTATAGTGGGCAGGGCAGCTTTAAACCACTTATCAGTGATAGGGGACACACCTGTCGTAAATTGTTTGGTAAAAATTGGATTAAATTGCTCTTTAAGTCTTCTTAGGCCGAGGGTCCACTTACTTATTTTTCTTTCTTCTGCCAATGTTTGCATGCAATCCTCATTTAAATATTAAAACCTATAAATGTTTGGGTGGTTTTAGTTAAAGCAGACACTGATTTTACATCTGTGTGATTTTGACAAAGATCAGATCACATTTGATGGTGATTTTATGCAGAAATAAGAGGAATTCCAAAAGGTCCAGATACTTTTTCATTCAATGTTCAATGTCAGATTAGTTTTAGAATGATGTGGTTTTAACCGACTGACTCGACAAAAATCCTCAAAACTAAGACTCCATTGTATATGCACAATGTTGTCCAAATTCTGAGGGGAGGAGTAGAGGTGGATACCAGCACCAGCAGGCCATTAAAAAGTAGAAAAGTAATACAAACATTGGAAAAAGGGCAGTTACTCTACATAATCTATTTTTCCTAAACCCATATATTAAAAGATAGCCATTCCAAGGAAGCGTCTAATGCCAACCAGCTTGGCGATATCTGCATGCGGGGCTGCACTCTGCTGATAGATGCATTCATATCATCACGCTTGCCGAGGAATCTTAGTAACCTTCGCTAGTGTCAGAAAACCAATAAAAAGGTAGAAAAATATATTGTGTGCATTTGTGAAGCCTCGTGTTCTCCTGTCAGCCCCGGGGCGCGTGAAGCTGGGAGTAATGGTGTTGACCAGCTCTCACGCTGCTTAACGTTCAGCTCACCGCTGCTTTTATGTGCCTCTCGTGTCCACTTAGTTTTGCTCGGCGTTTGCTTGTTGTTTGGCACAAGAGCTCGAGCCAAAGGCTAAAGCTGGCACTCGACTCGGGCGGCGAGTTCTTTAGTGGGCGACGCAAGGGTCCCCGACAAAATAAACATGCTTTGCCAATAGACCATGGCTAATCTCTCGTGACCCTGTTGATCCCTCGTGCCAGTCGATGGCTTACGGACAGTCCAGATGGAAGGGACCCACGGAATGTGTTTAATTATAAAGTTCATTGTGATGAGAGCTGGTTAGCCTACCTAAGCTGAAAACATAAGTGAACCTTCACAGGCATGCGCAAACCATTATATGGCAAAGTGAATTAACCTCAAGTTTTGAAATGTTTTTTTCCCGTGATGAATTTAAAAAAAAAAAAAAAAAAGTTTTTTCCACATTGATTTTTTAAAAATAAGTTTATGGTTAAAAATACTTTTATTTAGAAATGAGTTAAAACATATTTTATTCATAAGAAGTAACACTATCTAGCAAATCATAGCAACATCTATTCACATACAGCTCTGTGAACAGAAATCCCAAGTCTCCCGGAAGTTCCGGTAATCTCCCCCATCAGTGGCTACCTGATACCAGATAAAATATCCTGGATTGTGCGGCTGCGAGGGAGTGTATTTTTTATTTTTTTTATTTGTATTTTTTTGCCATTGCGAGTGAACGCATGCTGCATGCCAAATAATAACTTGACTCTGCTTGACAGAGGGCGTGCTGATTGGCTAAGTTAGCAAAATTATCCAATAGGCGTGGGGAGACTTTCTCGTCATCGTAGTTATCACTTTGTCAGGACAGCCCTTACGATGGCAGAGGGTGAATCTTCCAGTAAGAAATGAAAATACAAAACAATTTACAGCATATTATACTAAAATATATCCCTGTCTTGTTAAAGTGAAGAATGATGACACCGTGGCGAGGTGCACTGGGTGACTTCAGCATTGCCCACTGCTGACTAAATTATTGTAAAGACATGTTAAGGTAGGCTCAGTTTAACACGCCATCACCTGAATTTTATTTCTGTAGGTTGAAAACTGTAATAAAATTAGGCAAACCACAGGTTAAGTTAATTAAAAAGTCACCTTAAGTTTATTAATAACAACTACATTTCATTAATAAACATTTATTAATGATTTATTATTATTAAATGTTAAATTAAATTAAATTATTAATCATAAAAAGTTGGTGAAATTAAGTGGACTTAAGTGTATAAGGGGCACGGTAGGGGTTAGTTGTTGGGACGGGTGGGTATGGGGGTGGTAGGTTTGATAAACATCTGCCTGAAATGAGTTCTTGGAACTTGTTAATGTACACGGATATCGGTTGGCCTACACGACTTCCACATCCACAATAGATTTCCAACATTAAATTTTTTTTAAAAAACTATTAACAAGAAAAATACTGTATTACCAGCAACATGTACCATGTACAATGGTACAAATGATACATTTCGCCAACTTAAAAAAATTAGCTAGCAGTATTTTGAATTGATAGTAATTTAAACATTTACATTATGCTATTAGGTTAAAGGTCACATGCTGCCACAATGAACCGCAATTGCTTATAAATCATCAAAATGCACTAGGATTCTAACTGTGCTGCTATGCTATTGATTGTAAATCAATCTGGACACAAAGTAACCTCACACACAGAGGCGGCGCGTCCCATTAGGCAAACCAGGCAATTGCCTAGGGTCCCAGGGCAGCAGGGGCCCCCAGAGGGCCAACAGATTTAGCACACACAGCTTTACTGCAATGTCGCAGTGATAAGTGTAAGAAGTGTTTCAATACCATGGAATCATTTGGCAGATTATCTAACGATTCTGTTATCAATTCAAATCAGCACTAACCATGTCATGTAGATTATACATGTTTAAGAAAGTCCAATCAGCTATTAATACCACATGATTGTTTAAAGACTCACCAAGTACTCTTTGGTAAGTCCTTGCCGAGTTGTTTTATGTTGATTTTCACAGGCCACCTCATTATTCATGGACTACTTAAAGAAATGGAGATTTTTCCCAAAAAGTCTATTAACTCATTTGCTCCCAGAAACGTATAAATACGTTCTATTTTTAAATGCTTCACTGTCCAAAAAATGGATTTATCCGTCTTTTGCGTTTCTTTTTTATACTGTAAGAAGCATATATAGCTTCCGCTCTATCTGAAAAACAAAGAACAACGCTCCAAACCCATTTCAAAGCAACAAAACTGGCCAGTGGAGGGCAGTAGCGCATTTTGTAAGACCAGGCAACTCGATTCAACAGCAGTGAACGGCCAGGCAGCATGGTCGGAGCGCTGGTGGCATGATGCCGGGCGATGCTCCGACCGACCAAAACAACCGAGAGGATGCCTGGGAGGCCAGGGGCTGGACGACCGAGCAAAAAGAGTGAGACCCCCAGTGCAGCGGCTCGCCAAGCAGACCCCGCAGAAACGCAAAAATAATCCCTCTTTGTGAGACAGACAACAATGAGCGAAAAGTTTACACGGCTGACGTGGCGACAACAGCGTCATCTCGGCGACCAACCGTCATCTCTTAGTAGTCATGTGTGAATAAATTGTTACTTTGCTATCAAAAGCTCTATAAAGCTTTTTTCTAATGATGATTTCTAAAGAATGGCAAAAGATATGAACTTACTTTTTTTTCCTGCTGAAAGAAGAGAGTCTAATCTTTCTTTTGGTGGGTTCCATGTTTATATAGCAATAGAACAGAATTTTCTGTGGGCCTTGCAAAATCAGTCAAAATCCAGAAAAACCGCAGGGAGCGAAGGGCCTTGCTCTGATGAAAATGGCTATGAGTGAGTGAGTTAATGGGTCTATCGTATTCCTCGTCGAATACTCTATCAGAAAAATATAACATATATGCATCTAAAATAATCCTAAACAATTTTATTTGCAAATTTACTACTCATTTCGGTCGGTAGTCCACCAATCAGTGGTTTTTACGGAATAATTTGAATTTGGTGGGTCGTAGGGCCAATCTGACTACTGATTTCACACAAAGGTATATACCTCCGCATCCGATGGTGGTATTTTTGTGTTGCTACTCTTTCTTCTATTGCTCCAAGTCCAACTGTCCCCCTTACTTGCACACGCTCGAAGGGCCCCATGTTGCCTGGGGCCCCCGGGGACCATTGCTACGCCTCTGCTCACACATGCCTTCCCTTCAAGGTGTGTCTATTTAAGACTAAGTCAAAAGAAACCTGCGATATCGCTCCAACGCAAGAAGTTTACACTCGTCCAGATACAAGCTGCTGTTGTGTAACATCCAAGTAGAAAGAAAGCACTGAGATCTGCAGCACCCCCACTCTACCCTTTAAAGGTAACTTTTCACAACAGCAAGAATGAAGAGGAGGAGGAGGAACTATCAGTTTTAAACTTTCCATATGACACCACAGCAATTTGGTCAAGAAACAAATTTTACTGATCCTAAACTCAAATTATTAGTAATCTCATGGATCATCTAAAAAAATAGAAGCTTTTAACCATTAGAAGCAGTGTGGAAGGATAGTAAGGGTTTAATAGGAAAGCTGGAGCAGGGGTGGTCTGCTACATTGGAGATCGATTATTGGAAGTATTCCCAATCCCATGGTGCAGCAATCCTCGCTTATATTGCGGTTGCCCTACTGCAGTCCGGCTATATTGCGCATTTTCATTTCAAACATACATTATGACATCAGTTCACAAAGTGAAATTACAAGTAACTTGTGCTTTTAAGTACGTACTACACTGTAGCACATCGGAACAAATGGTGTTTGATTAAAATCATCTTTAATGTATGACCAGGTAAACCAAAGGCTCTTTCACACAAAGTTCCAAGCAAAAATGCCTTAAAGGTGTTGTCGTGACGCAGATTTTTGATAGGCAGTATGAAAGGGGGTTGCATTAAACCTGAAGCTGACCAACGAAAGACACAGCTAGCGTGAAGGGCAAGTGATGCCAAGACAGAAAATGTCTATGAAATTAAACATTAATCTCTGCCGAGTTGGAGTGAATCCAATAGCTATTAAGCTCTATTGCATACACACCCTCCTTCCACGCATGTGTATGTGTGTATTGATATGGATGTGCATCACTCTCCGGTTTCCAGTAATCAAGGGAAGCAAGAAAAAGAGGGAAGGGGGGCCCGGTTGTAGAGGCACAGTTGACAGATTTTCAGCATGCTGTGTTTGAGCTGAGGGCTTTTTGGAATATTGCACCACGCTCAATTATTCACCTTGATTACACTCTTTTGTTTGTAAAAAGGTTTCCATACTTCCTGGAGGATTTTCATTATTTCTTTTTATATTTTCCCTTCCATTACATATTTGATAGTTGGATGAATGGTTTTTTTTATGGCAGCACATTATCACCACATATTGGGCTTGATAATTTATTTGCTATTGATCTGAGCAGAACTGGGCTTATAAACTTTAGCAAAAAAAATGTTGCTGTCCATAGAAAACATACCGTAATTTCCCAAATATAAGGCGCACACGTGTATAATGTGCACCCCAAATTTACTTGTAAAATCTAGGGAAAATTATTGTACCTGTTTATAACGCGCACCCTAATTTTAGCACCAGTAAATAGAAGAATACAAGAAAACAGAGCTCGTATACAGATACAGAAATGTCATTTTACTGACTGGTGAAACACAGCATAAGCATAGCACATTGGTAGTTCAAAACATTACCATAAACTGACAATATTTACGGTAATAATATGATTTGACAACTTCTCCAACTTACCAGAATCTAGGACAAAACAAAACAGATGTGACTTTTCTTTTAAAGGCTGCTGTATAACTTGCTCGTTTCATCATGATGAATAAATGTTTCTTCCATGGATTGATACGGTAAAATGAAAGTGAGAACATAAGTCGGAAATCCGTGAGAGCTCATCGCGACACGACAGTAACAATAGGAACTATTGTTATTTGGGTTTGAGTTTTCCGAGGGACCGATATAGTTGACGGACACAGGAAGTGTGTGTGCTTACGTTTGTTATGGTCCGAATTGCGGAGCTGCAATAAACGTCATCTCAAATGAGTTCAAGAAACTAAATTCTGTGGTTTATGAAGAGTGAAAAAAGCAGAATTTAACACAGACGAAATCATTCGGCCGATTAGAGTGAAGTACAGTGGTACCTCTACATACGATCGCTTCGACACACGAACTTTTCGACATCCGACGTAAAATTTCACTTGCCATTTGTTTCTACATCCGACGACATGTTCGAAATACGACGACAATGGCAGCACCGCAGACGAATGCACGGCGGATTTTCTTGTGTGACAAATCAACACTGGTTTCAGAAAAGGTTGGTACAGGTGGTGAAACAAGGAAAAAGTTGACGCTTACCTTCTAAATGAAGATGCAAATGACAGAAAAATATGAGCGTAGGGTGGGCATCCGTGAAATGGCTCAACAATACATCTCCACGGTCCTCCTCCGACCATCGTTCGCCAGTCTTTATAAGTTAAGCTGACAATTCTTATTGTGGTAACATCTCCAGAGAAATCGCCAACTTCGCCACGTTTTTATCATTTATTTCACAACTTATTCAAAACAAAAACACCTTCTGTCTGCCGCAATTGACGGTGTTCTCAAGAAAGCATTCAAAGTGAAAGTGAAACTCAAGCTCACCGGTCTGTCTCTGGCACGTCAGCTCCGCGGTGCGTTCAGGGTCAGCAAAAAACGTCCGCCACATTAGAACCCGATTCGTTACATTAATACAGGAATTATTATTATTATTATTATTATTATTATTCCGATTTTGATTTATAATTTATTTGTTTTGCTATGTGTAATTGCCATTTGTAATAGTACCAGCAGTATTTTTTAAGGATTTAGTGAAGGTTTTTGGGCTGTGGAACGAATTAATGGAATTATAATGTATTCCTATGGGAAAATCCTGCTCGACATACGACCATTTCGACTTACAAACAAGGTCCTGGAACGGATTAACTTCGTATGTAGAGGTACCACTGTATTACCGAAACAAAATGGTGACGTCACCAGTGTTGTTAATAATGGTGTTACAATATAACGGCGTTACTAACGGCGTTATTTTTTTCAGTCATGAGTAATCTAATTCATTACTTTTCTCATCTTGGCAACGCCGTTACCGTTACTGAGGCGGGAAAGGCGTACATTATTATGCGTTACTAAGTTGGTTGAATAAAAAAAGTCAGAGAGACAGACTCACGGCGACGAGAGAGCAGAGCAGGAGTGGGGAGGACGCCGTTGCAAACGCGATGCTAGGTTGCTCCAATCGGTCTTTGTCAGTCACGTGCCCAAACTAGCGGACACGCCTTCATGCGCCATTTTGAGTGTATCACGGATGTAAACAAACCAGAACAGGAGTAGCTCCGACACCACATAACTGCTTCCAACTTCATCGCTGGATATAAAATAAACTCCCTCGTTTACCTGAGTGTAGCCATAGCCTACAAACTACGCCCACATGATACGGTAGATATCACATATTATAGAACTAGATGCAAATGACAGACACGGCTGCATTGGCAACATGTTTTAAGGACTACATGCGTTAGTAAACAGCCGCCATCTTAAAGCAGTAAACCTCGCAGGAAGGCTCTGATGTAGAGATCCTTCCTCGCGAACCTAAGTAACTTTTTAAAAAATTTTATTTTAAAATGCTCCTAAATCGGCAAAATCTTGACTTAAATCTATCTTTAAATGATGAAAACTTAAAACTCACACATGTTGATTGTTGAAAGTTGACAGAAGGGAACTAATGCAATAACGGGAGCAGTTTTAACAACTTTAACGGTTGATTCACAACTTTAAATGACTTCCACACATAGCAAAGGTTACTATCTAGTTATCGCAAGACCCTTGTGTCTAGTTAAGTGGAGGGTAAAGAATTGGGCTAGGGCCAATTGTTCCCCAAATCCTTTAAACTTCACATTGTGTGACCTTTTTTTTTTTTCTTTTGAGAAAAAAAAACATGAAAATTATCACTAGTTACTTTGCCAAGTAACTAATTACTCTTACATTCAGGTAACTGAATTACTAACGCAATTACTTTTTGGGACAAGTAATTTGTAACTGTAATTAATTACTTTTTTAAAGTAAAATTAACAACACTGGACATCACGTACCGTAATGGTCGGCAACGGGTCGCCGCATATGTTTCTTCAACACAACGTGGCCGTGTCAATAAAAAAAAAAAAAAAAAAAAAAAAAAAAAAATCGGTTTAAAAAAATATATATATATATATATACATTACTGTGCAAAAGTTTTAGGCAGGACACCTGCCTAAAACTTTTGCACAGTAATGTATATTTTTATTATATTATGTATATACAGGATATACTGAATGTATATATTTTCCCCAAGTGGAAGCTTCCATGATCCTAATAAATTTGATAATTAAAAAAAAATATATATATATATATATATATATATATATATATATATATATATATTATATATTTCTGTCTCCATCCATGTACCCGTTTATAATGTGCACCATGATTTTACAAGTTGATTTTGGAGAAAAAAAAGTGTGTGTTATATTCGGGAAATTACGGTAGTACAATAACTATTTACATCAGTGTAATTATTTAATTCATTATAGTTGTTGATTTAATTCGGATTCTACAACCTTCAGACTAACAAGGCAAAACGATGGTGCGAGTAAGAGTGATTACTATATTTTTCGGACTAATAAGTTGCACCTGAGTATTAGTCGCACCAGCCATAAAATGCCCAACGAAGAGGAAAAAAGACATATACTAGTATATGTCACACTGGATTATAAATCGTATTTTGGGGGGAAACTTACTTGATAAAATCCATCACATATAACAGATGTGTCATCTTGAAAGGCAATTTAAAATAAAAATACAATAGAGAACAACATGCTGAATAAGTGTACAGTATGATAATGTTACATGATGCATGAACAATGAAATGCGAACATGGCCGGTATATTAACGTAACATAGCAATTAAGAGTTATTTAGATAACTATAGCATATATTACATGCTAACAAGTTTACCATACCATCAGTGTCACTCCAAAACACCAAAATAACATTTGAAATGATATAATAATGTGTCAATAATTTCACACATAAGCCGGTCCGGAGTATAAGTCGCACACCCAGCCCAACTATGAAAAAAACTGCGACTTATAGTCAGAAAAATACAGTAGATATTAAAATGCCTCACATAACCGCAATATGCCAGCCTTGAAATGCCATACATAGACTACAACAAGATTGTATTTTCTGCGAATCAATACTACAGTATATATCTCACTACTCAGTCGTTAACCTTTTTATGTCTATTCTTAGATTGCTTGTGGAACAAAAAACAAACACAAAATGCGAATGGGCATTGACAAGGACCTAATGCCACATCAGTATTCTATGTGAACTAATACACCACCCATGAGTCGATGTAAGTGTTAATACCATTGATTTAATACATACAGACATTTACTTAACAGTCAAATGTCATCTGATTTAACAATTTTGCTCAAGCGGGATCTTCACAGAAAAAAATTAAAAATCCATCCAGATCCTGAATTTCCTTATTATCCATAGGCTTCATTTTTTTCTTATTCATTGCATTGAACGTCCTTTTATGAGGTTTTAACATTAGTTCTGTTTTATTTCGACAAACCAGCACCAGTATATTACAGTGGTATGAAAAAGTACCTGAAACTTTTGAAACTTCTCACATTTCTGCATAAAATCACCATCAAATGTGATCTGATCTTTGTCAAAATCACACAGATGTAAAAACAGTGTGTTCAACTAAAAACGCCCAAACATTTATAGATTTTCATATTTTAATGAGGATAGTATGCAAACAATGACAGAAGGGGGAAAATAAAAAATTGAACTATCACATTTAATATTTTGTGTGCTCCCCCCTTGGCAGCAACAACTTCAACCAGACGCTTCTAGGCATGTGCCGGTATGACATTTTGACGGTACGATAACCGTGAGCAAAAATACCGCGGTTTCACGGTATCATGGTATTGCAATTATAGCTCCAAAAAATTTTGAGATGTATGGGTTAAAAAAAAAAAAAAAAAATTCCATTGAACAGGATTTTTTTTTTTCAGACCATAGTTGCAAATTGGAACATGAATATATTGTTGAAATAAATAATCAATAAAAAAATATTTTAAATAAAATTAAACTAAATATAACTTATAGACTATACTCACAGCCACAGCTCAAGTTGCTCAAGATTAGAGCAAGAACAAAATAATTTCTATAAAAAAGTAAAAACACTTCTGAATAAAATTTTTTAGAAATTTATACTGCATGACTCTTTTTTTTGAGGGTGGAAAAGCTTAAGTGAAGTTTGCCATTTTCAGCCACTGTGTCAACTCTAGTCTACATGATGTCATGCCTTTGTGTTAAAAAGAACATAAAGAATTCATATGTTACTTAAAAATGTATAAGTTAGTTAAAATGTCAATATTGTTGTGGAAAGGTTTCATCTAAAAAATAAAATAAAATAAAATAAAATAAAATAAAATAAAATAAAATAAAATAAAATAAACATTGGGAGTGAGACCTCTCCTTGATCCAGCGAACGTGGATTTGTGCTTAGGGCAAGATCATCTTTCGCAATTAGCGATCTTTGACGCTATCACTTTTTCCCCTTCATTCAAGCGACTCAAGCTTGTTTTCTCACTCTGCGGCTGTCACACTCAACGAAGTTGCTCTCCCAGGTAAGCCTAGGCTAACAATCATCTTTGTAAGCTTTTAGTTAGTTTTTATATTGAATTTGAAAGGAAAATGTGTGTTTTGTTTTTGGCGAACTTTTTTCATGGTGCTAATCTGTTGAAGCTACTCACATGGAAAAATCTAATTGTACAACGTTTTAAATGTATTCATTTTTTATTACACTTACCACGATTTGAGAGCTCAATAAATTGAAGAACAGTACGCCTTATATTTGGAGTATTTGTTTTTGGGTTAGCTGGCTGGCTAGCCGATAGCGTCACTTTCACACACAGCAACAAACGGGAGGGGGTGAACGCTGCTGCGCCAAGCCGCTTCTGGCTGCATTTTTGACACAAGAAAAATAGCGAATACCGTACTACGGTCTGATGGAAAATTTTAGTGGTTTTGAAACCGTGACATTTTCACACCACGGTAAACCGTGAAACCGGTAACCGGCACATGCCTAGACGCTTCGTGTAGCTGCAGATCAGTCTGCCACATCGATCAGGACTGATCTTGGCCCATTCTTCTTGACAAAACTGCTGTAGCTCAGTCAGATTCCTGGGATGTCTGGCATGAATAGCTGTCTTTAGGTCATGCTAAAGCATCTTAATGAGGTTCAAGTCTTGACTTTGACTTGACCACTCCAGAACGTGTATTTTGTTATTCAGAAACCATTGTGAAGTTGCAGCATCTTTTTTAGCTTCAACTGTCTGACAGAAAGCCTCAGGTTTTCCAGCAAAACATCCTGGTAAACTTTTGAATTCATTCTTCCATTAATGATTGCATGTTGTCCACGCCCTGAGGCAGCAAAACAGCCCCAAATCATGATGTGCCCTCCACCATGCTTCAAAGTGGGGATGAAGTATTGATGTTGGTGAGCTGTTCCATTTTTCCTCCACACATGACATTGTGTGTTACTCCCAAACAATACAACTTTGATTTCATCACTCCGCAAAATATTTTGCCAAAACTTCTGTGGAGTGTCCAAGTGCCTTTTTGTGAACATTGAACGAGCAACAATGTTTTTTTTAGATAGCAGTGGCTTCCTCCGTGGAGTCCTCCCATGAACAACATTCTTGGCTATGGTTTATATACAGTTGATGTGTGCACAGAGATATTGGACTGTGCCAGAGATTTCTGTAAGTCTTTAGCAGACAGTCTAGGGTTCTTTTTTACCTTTCTGAGTATTTTCCGCTGAACTCTTGGCGTCATTTGGGGGACGGTCACTCCTTGTGAGAGAAGCAACAGAGCCAAACTCTCTCCATTTGTAGTAACTTCTTTTACTGTCAATTGATGAACATCCAGACTTTTAGAGATGGTTTTGTATCCTTTCCTAGCTTTATACAAATCGACAATCCTTGATCGCAGGTCTTCAGGCAGCTCTTTTGACAGAGCCATGATGCACATCAGACAATGCTTCTCATCAAGACAATTCTTACCAGTTGTGTGTTTTATAGTAAGCAGGGCAGCTTTGAACCTCTCATCAGTGATTGGGCACACACCTGACTTAAATTGTTTGGTAAAAGTTTGTTTCAATTGCTCTTTAAGTCTTCTTAGCCAGAGGGTTCACTTATTTTTCCCCCTTCTTTCATTGTTTGCATGCTATGCTCATTAAAATATGAAAAAAAAAAACTATATATGTTTGGGTGTTTTTAGTTAAAGCAGACACTGCTTTTACATCTGTGTGATTTTGACAAATATCAGATCACATTTGATGGGGATTTTATGCAGAAATGTGAGAAATTCCAAAAGGTTCAGATATTTTTTCAGACCACTGTTTGTCTTTTTAAACATGAACCACTTTTCAGAAGGGACTGATGTGTGACAAACTAATTTAAATTCACAATGGAAAGCTAAAAACAGCCACATGCAGCTCTGGAGCCATGACTGGGCGTCTATCATCAAATAGCACTGAAAGACTTAACATTTCCAAAAAGGTCCATAAATTTGTCATACAGCACACAAACTGCTGATACTGCACACTGAGTAGTGAATACAATGAGTTACAATACATATCAAAATGTGTGCATGCGTGGGTGTGGGCACTGTACACACGTGTCTATTAAAACAGCTTGGAGTAAGCCTAAGGCTGTGGAAACAATGGCGGCGTCCGATGCCGCCTCTCATCATCGCACACTGGAGCACATCAAACGCAGGATAATGCGAAGGATCAAGACTATAAACAGCATCCATGTGCTTCGTTTAAATGCAGCAACTACTATCGTTCCATCCACCTTCACTCCTTGCAAAGAAGCAAAATAAATATAACAAATAGTTAAATAAAAAACAAACAAAAAAAATACCCGAAAATCCATCTAAATTGTCAAAGCTACTTGTCATTTGCACTCCATAGGCTCTCAAAAACCTTTCCACCTCCACTTCAACAGTCGCCTACGCTCCTTGTCTATCCTAACAAAAGAGCTCCAGTACAGCAAATAATTTTGGAGCAAGACGCTAAAACTGAGTCTCCAACTTGCTATATATATTGCTAAATATATATTTTTAACATATAAAATAATCTCGTGAAATGAAATTTGAATGTTTGTGATACAAATTTGTTGATACTGAACGATGAAGACAGATCTACAATATCGTGAACTAACACTTAACATTTAATTAACTCTAGATTATGCCCTTTCAAAGTAGCGATAAATTACATTAATTGATTAAAGTCAATTTTCTTCTCTGTTGCTGCTATCCTTAAAATCATGTCTGCACACCTGATTGTATCCAACACCCGTGAAAGCTTCCTCATGTAATCTGCAAACTTGATCATTAAGTACAATTTCACCCATAAGTGTCTGGGCCACTTGGTCATCAAATTTTTGTCAGAATGGTGCTTGTCGGCTTTTGAACTCATGTTTATGCACACATTTCCGTGATTTGATAACAGAAGGGACCCCAATTCGATTGCTGAAGAAGGTCGCCGTACCCTTGCTCCTGGTGCCAAACCACAAATTCTGAGGGGCTAACACACAGCTGTGATATCTCTAATGAGTGAGTGAATGAGCGAACGAATGAAAAAACAAACAAACGAACTGGAGTCCGGAATGCATGTCATGAAAAATAAACACATTGGAAACTAAATTATCCTAGGTCTATCTAAGTATAGAAGAATTTTTATTAGGTGGCCGAATTGTCAAAAAGTCTGATGCAGAGCAGTTGTACACCACTGAAAACCACAACTTCTGTTCTCAGAATAATACAGAGTCTTCAGTTTACAGCAGAACCGGCTTGTTTTATCTTTGATTTTATGTTTATTACGAATGGACTGCTTATTGACCAATTCATGATAGATTATGCCTTGCTTGAATTTACAAATTAGGGTAACTGTCGTAGGAATGGTAACGTATTGGAGGTATTGCTTAATACCTTTAAAAAGTGTTAATTGATATATTTGTCAAAGTTGATCTACAGAATTAGCTGTCATTCCAGTAATTTTCCGCCTCTTTGCAAATTGACCTTTCATTTTTTTTCTCAAATATATTGGAAAACCGAATAACTCACCCATTTGCAGTTTTTACACCGTTTCTGAATGGGTGCAACTTATTTGAGATACAATAAAACTGGGTTGCTAGTGATCATTTGTAATGATAAACTGTTTTGGTATCATGGTTTGTGGCACCGATATGGTTTGAACTGTTAACAAAGGCAATTTTACAATAAATGAGTGCCGTGTCGAATAATGGTTGTTCTATGTCCAAAAATAATTGGTCTTTTTTTTTCTCATTAGTGTGGTGTAGTTTGATTATGTTGCCGTTCCTGGGAGTCTTACAATAATGTGGTCAACCCATTCCTTCTCTTGCCCCAAAAGATCTCAGCAGCAGGTCCTAAACAGACCATGTTTTTTCTCTGCTTTCCCCAATGGACAAACCAAAAGTATAATTGGCGCTCAGGATTTTAGTCTGCGTGAAGATTTAAGCATGTAAAAATTAAAAATTGGCAAGAAAGAAGACAGACGGAAGTGATCTACTTAAAAGCTGAAAAATCCTGCCAACATTTCAATCTGCCATATACTGTATATGGCTAGACATCCATTTAGAAAACGACATTCCTACGCACACCATTTAGCAGACCCTGCGACGATTCCCGTTAAAGGCCTTGATAAATTCACTGATGCATGCACATAGGCAACTATAAAGACAGCCAACACAAGATGTGCAGACGAAGCTACTATAAACCCAGAGTTTAAGGAAAAAAGATGCCATAAAGGCAGTAAAACCATTGATTGTAGTTGCACTTAGCTTAATAAACTAAATAGTAGGCCTGCACAATACATTGTTTGAACTTCGCCATTGTTATGTGGGCATGCGCATTAGTCCCATCGCAGGATGTGGGATTTTTTTTTTTTTTTTTAACACGCAAACTTTTGTTTTGTTTCACAAAAGCAGCAAGTGTGCAGAGACATGGCCTTCTGGATCCCTTTTATATACAGCAATTGTCATCATTCACAAATGAACCCCCTTAGCCTGGATTAAACAGTATTATATGAATACAATTTGGTCATGGTGAGTCAACCAAAGTCTTCCCATACAGAGCTATTCAAGTCATCTGGTGAAAATTCTTCTAGTTTAAAGGACGGATGAAGAGTTCAATTCTTGAGTGTTTTACTCGGTTAAAATGTATTGAATGCATCATTCGCTGTGTCAAAACTGATATTACAGAAAACAAATTTAAATTGACCACGTAGTTGTTGAGTTACTGTCATAGCAACACCTTAACAACAAGGGACGCGCCTCGCTGCCGACCGCTACCTGATGACATAATTTACAGAAGACCTCGCCAGCACTCCAATAGGAAAGGACGGCACTCACCATATATTGCTAGGATTTTCTGGGTTTTACTCACGAGATTCATTATACCATCTCAATGTGTAGCGATGAAGTCTCGAGACGCTATCAGTGGCCCAAAAAACCTTCTTCTGCAAGGATAAGGACATCTTTTGTAAGAGGCAAGCGGAAGAACTTCGCCCCAGCTTCTCGATGGCTTCTTTGTTTTCAACATTTCAGCGACGACAGATTTGAAAGCCTAGAAGAATGCAACTTTGTTTTTTCAAAGACCTAAGTAGACCCTTACTGGCTTTTCAAATTCTAAAATTTGATGCAGTTCTGTTGATGTAGGAGGGCAAATCCTACTGCCTGTTCGTTGAAGTGCGACCTGTGTTTTTTTTTTAATTGTTGCTGCTGGCCAGTCATAAGTGGATAGGACAGCTGACAGGTCGTCTATTCATGTGAATTTGATACATTACATACTAGAGCTATTTAACTACGTGTCTGTTTTTGCAATTACTGATAATTATATCACAGAATGACTGGGGAAAGAAAGGTTAAGAGAGGTCACGATGCTAGACATAGGCTCCTCCTTTCGTGAAGTGTCGCCAATCGGCGTCATCACCACCATCTGCTGTGCCGGGTAAATAGTAAATAGTGAGGTTCAAACATGTAAGGATTAATTGTAAATAATATTTCCTGAGTGCACTCGTCATCGTTATCATAATGAAAAAGCGACCCTGAACGGGTACTTTCGCTGGAAATATCACTATTGCTGGTGCTGCCATGGATAAAGTGTGCCATGTCTCCTGTTGCCTTCTGTGAATCACACTTCTGGGTTTGAGAAGGCAGAATTGGCAGAGTGCTAATAACTTAAAAAAAAAAAAAAAAAAAAAAAAATCAAATTCTTCTCATAGTTATGCGTTAAAAATGACATAGTTGTTTTAGTTAGTTTAAATTCGTCAAATTACACCGAAATCCGACAAACTCTTCATCTGCCCTTTAATATTGCAATATACACTCACGGGCCACTTTATTAGGTACACCTGTCCAACTGCTCGTTAACACTTAATTTCTAATCAGCCAATCACATGGCGGCAACTCAGTGCATTTAGGCATGTAGACATGGTTTAAGACAATCTCCTGCAGTTCAAACCGAGCATCAGTATGGGGAAGAAAGGTGATGTGAGTGACTTTGAACGTGGCATGGTAGTTGGTGCCAGAAGGGCTGGTCTGAGTATTTCAGAAACTGCTGATCTACTGGGATTTTCACGCACAACCATCTCTAGGGTTTACAGAGAATGGTCCGTAAAAGAAAAAATATCCAGTGAGCGGCAGTTCTGTGGGCGGAAACGCCTTGTTGATGCCAGAGGTCAGAGTAGAATGGCCAGACTGGTTCGAGCTGATAGAAAGGCAACAGTGACTCAAATAACCACCCGTTACAACCAAGGTAGGCAGAAGAGCATCTCTGAACGCACAGTACGTCGAACTTTTGAGGCAGATGAGCTACAGAAGACCATGCCGGGTGCCACTCCTTTCAGCTAAGAACAGGAAACTGAGGCTAAAATTTGCACAAGCTCATCGAAATTGGACAATAGAAGATTGGAAAAACGTTGCCTGGTCTGATGAGTCTCGATTTCTGCTGCGACATTCGGATGGTAGGGTCAGAATTTGGTGTCAACAACATGAAAGCATGGATCCATCCTGCCTTGTATCAACGGTTCAGGCTGGTGGTGGTGGTGTAATGGTGTGGGGAATATTTTCTTGCCACTCTTTGGGCCCCTTGGTACCAATTGAGCATCGTTGGAACTGAGTATTGTTGCTGACCATGTCCATCCCTTTATGACCACAATGTACCCAACTTCTGATGGCTACGTTCAGCAGGATAATGTGCCATGTCATATAGCTGGAATAATCTCAGACTGGTTTCTTGAACATGACAATGAGTTCACTGTACTCAAATGGCCTCCACAGTCACCAGAGCTCAATCCAATAGAGCATCTTTGGGATGTGGTGGAACGGGAGATTCGCATTATGGATGTGCAGCCGACAAATCTGCACTAACTGGGTGATGCCATCATGTCAATATGGACCAAACTCTCTGAGGAATGCTTCCAGCACCTTGTTGAATCTATGCCACGAAGAATTGAGGCAGTTCTGAAGGCAAAAGGGGTCCAACCCCTTACTCGCACGGTGTACCTAATAAAGTGGCCTGTGCGTATATATCGCAATATATTGCAAAACCCCAAAAATCACAATGTCAGTTTTTTTTTTCCAATACCGTTCAGCCCTACTATATAGTCTTACTTGGTTTACTAAAAACCCTAACATGATGTCATGCACAGTATGTTTGGAGACAGTGAACAATCACTAAAGATCAATTCGCCTCCATTTTGCACTCTCGGTGTCCATCTAGTAACGGCCATTAACCTTTACTCCAGCAACCTCCCTTGTCAACTCAATCGGTGCAAACTATTAATGTCAGCACCACGTTAGACACTACAGTACCAGCTCACATTCAGGATTTCACAGCTCAGTCACCTGCCGTGGCTGTAGTGAAGCATTTATGTCAGGGTGCATTTTAAGACCGGTGAGCATGGTGAAAACATGTTGAAATAGTGTCAATCACAGCTCTCCTCCGCCATCAGCCACACACACACAGCATCATGCAGGAAGGCAAACATATTAGCTGAGATAACACCTCGTGCATACACTCACAGTCATTCGTATTTAATGATGCAGTGAGTGAAAACGTGACGTCAACTCACCGATCGCATCTGCTGAGTCCCAGTGACATGCTGCAGAACTTTTTCCAGCTCCTTCTCAATGCGTGCAGCCCAGTGAATCATTCTGGAAAAGAAAATGGGACATTTTCAATGCGAATCAACTCACATTAATACCTGAACACATCATTGGTTGGGTTTCACCCTGTGGGCAAGCAAGGGTGGCCATGTTCAAGCCAGAGTGTATCTTCCGCATCGGTATCTGCATTGGTGGCAGATCCAGACCACAGCGATGATTTTGTGTTTCTTCGAATTAGCAGTTTAAGTGGTTCAATGTAAATTTTGCTGCAAAGGAGTGGAGTTGTTGCCACCACGTCTGCTTGGTCTTGAAAAAGAACTATACACCAATTAGGGGTGTCAAAATATATTGATATGTTGATACAGTGATATGTTACGATACTTTGTATCCCAATAGGTTATTGATGTTTCCGTCAAGAATCAATATATCATTTTAAGAATAAGTCACTGTCTAATAAAAGGAACCAACAGGTGATTAACAAATTTTCCATCTAAGTATCCTTCTTAACACATTGGCTGCCATTGACGGCGACAGACGTCCAATCAATTTGAAGTGGTAGAGCTTACATGGAAAGAACAAATGAACAGCCAAATTTAGGATTAGTAGAATGGCTGGCCACCCTCTCAGTTCAAATGGATTAGACATCTACTAGTGTTAAACTTGTTTAAATTGACAGCAGAAGGATGAAAATAGCTTATTTTTCTGTTTATTATAGGGTGACCAAACACCAACTTTTGCCCGAATATGTCCACTTTTCATATCTTGTCTGGGGTGTCCGGCGGGGTTTTATAAATTCATGAAAACGTCCGGTTTTCAATATTTTCATGGGACCAATTAGCGTGTGTTGAAATTGACTGACACTTTGCACAGAATGCTATGGTACTGTGCTGCCTGTGACGTGTTGCCAGAGAACCGGCACAGTTGTTAAAGTCTTTTATTACAATCAATATGTATATGATCAAATGCTCATGTACCCAAAAGAGTAATTAAGACGAAAATTTGCGCGTGCGTGCGCAGTCACAGACTGGCTTTACCGTCAACTGTCATTTCTCATTCACAAACAAACTTTCATCATGACAGGAGCTAACATGCTATCGGTATGTACACATGCTAAACTTACTTTTCGACATCTGTTGACTTTTGTCCGAGGTTTGTACTGGTGTAATCTGTAAAATCCGGTTTGGTGTCGCATTGTTGTGCTGCCGATGATTGTAAACTTTTATAGCAATGTTGGATCTTACCTCAGCTACCCATGCATGTTAATAGGGTAGCTGTCAATGAGCTAAGCAGCACTAGGCATCATGGTTAATGTAGTTTTAAACTGCTGCAATTGGAAACATGCTGGTTGAATCGCTTAAAAAGTTTATTTCGGTTACTGTTTGCGTGCAATCTAGAACATTGAATGAGAATAACAATTGAGTGGGAATAACAATTTGTCAACGACAAATGTCGTGATAGTAATGTGTAAAACTGTTTAGTTGGCACTTAGCCTACTGTGTGTGTGTATTGACTGGATTACATTTCAATTAAATTATTATTATTTAAATACAGTTTTTCTGTTTGTTTGTTTGTTTTTAAATGTTTATTTTAATGTTATTATTTTTTAAGAATGACAAAGCCTGTTGAGTAACCTCTGAGAATTTGTGTCTTTGGTTATATACTATATGGCTATAATTTTTTATTTTTATTTTTTAATAAAACTGAATTTTTCTATCCAGACGGAGAAGGCACACTTTAAATATATTAAAATCATATAGGTATCTTTGAATGAAGTTCGAGTAAAATTCAAGTATCTCGAGGCCGGGCTGAGTGTCCTCTTTTTTGGAAATCATAAAATGGTCACCCTAGTTCATTAGTTATATCGTATAATATCGTAGATTAATTCCCTAACCCATGTATGTTGTATTGCCGTATCATGGGCCGTGTATCACAAATCGTATCGTACCGAGATAACCCGAGGTTTCCACTGCTAACACTTTACCTTCATACAGTAGCTTAGGACTGTTTACTTAGTCTTATCAAGTAACATTGATATATTTTTGGAATTTTTACCCCCACTCTCGAAAACATAACTCCACACAGGGAAAGCAAAGCCAAGTCTGAAACCAGAACCTTAAAACTGTGTGGTAGACGTGCTAACCACTCATACGCCACACAGGTTTAAATAACTCACACCAAACAAGCAAAAATCTCTGCTTCAAAGTTTTGCAGGGGTCATACTTCTACACATACAGTCCTAATGTTTTTGGACCACTCTATGTAGAAAAAAAGAGTAAAAATGGGCACCATAACTGCACGTCTATGATTAGCAATAAAAGGTATGTTAGCTCATTAAATATACAAACAATGCTCATTGTCAAGGATCGACAAAGCCGCTGGTTCACTTCAATATGTGGTATTGAACAAAGGGCAAGAAAATTTACATTTTCATAAAAACAATTTAAAAAAAAAAAAAAAGCTCCCGACACCCACTTCACTCTCCACGCCAGACTCTGCTTCTTAAAGTAATCCTCTGACTTAAATACATGTAGGCTCTAATAAACCACAATTGTTCTCTTGTACTAAAATATGTTGTTAGAAACACATAAAATGTTAAATCAATGGAAATATTTTATAATATTTACTCCATATTTTGACCGTTAGTTGGCGCCATGGTTTGTGGCCTCGCAGTGATGACGTCATTGGTAGCTTTCCAAATGTGTAGCGTGTTCAACAATTGCTCATTGCTGCCTAAACTCGCGAAGTAAAATGCCACGATGTGCTGCTTTTGGATGCAATTTCCAGTCAAATGGAAACAAGGGGAGTGAAATGAGTGGTCAAGGTGGAATTATTATTTTTAGTGAATAAATGTGCATAAGTGGAAGGTTCTCCCCCTTTTTGGTCCCTGTAGGCACGTATTCTACCCACCACGCGTTACAACTAGCGCCCGAACATTTTTCCTGGATCCTCAGTCAAGTAAGGGATCCGTCTATTTTCTGGATCCGACAGTCCCACCGCATCTGCAATATTAGGCTCGAGCGTTTACGTCACAGCAGCACGGGATCATGTGAGATTTGCGACAACGTAGCCATTTCGGAAGCACGTCTTCATCATGGGACATTTAAACTTAACGGCAAATACAATTCAACTACGAGTGCCAAAGATGGAAAAATGTAAGGAAAACTCGCCAGTTCAATACAGAGACAAACTTGTTACCACGGCGAAGGACAGATATGTGAGCAATTTTAAGGATGTGAACAATGTTGACCCTTACGAGCAAGCCGAACACAAATGGAATAAAGATGTCGACAAGCTTCCACCACTACGCGAAATGGACATCGTGCTTCATTTAGTGTTTGGTGTAAGTTACTACACTCATCAGCAATTCCGAAACTACAAATCGCTACAAAGCTACGAACAGTTTTGCTGTGGATGGGTGCAGGATCTGCACATTATGACCATAGCAAAAGGCAACACCATCTTTCTAGCAAAGATAAGCAATGTGTGTTTACATTAGTCTGTGACCACGGATGTACACATTTTTTGTTGCAGAAAATGTAGCCTGTGTACAAATTCTTTTCCACTCTCTCACGTCAAAATATTACAGCTTTTTCATTTAGCAATGACAGGAATTATGTCTTATGAAGACAATGCACATGTATGCATGCTAGTTGTTTAGCTGTAGCTATAGCTAACAACAGGCCGACTTAGGGCATAAAGTTAGCGAAATTTGCGTTAACAACCGAAATTAACTTACCGGAGTGGAAGTGCATAGAGCAAATTCTGTGTGTAACTGAAGAATCAAACGTTATGCCCTTCCTTCTGATTGAGGCCACCCATGCCATTCTTCGACGTTTGGTAAGTTCAGATATGACCTTTCCCTCGCCTTTCCTCCATGTAGGGATCCGGAAGAAACTCAATGGTGTTCCGTCGAGCTGTACATTCTCCTTTCTATTCGATTGGTTGTTGCAATTCTTTACCGCACAATAATTTCCAACCATTTTTAAAGAGCGACCTGTGTTGAAATGCCTCACTGTTTATGTTTCCCGCTTCCAAAATGGCGATAGCGGCGGAAACCTCGCGAGTGCAACGTCATACGCTTGAGCCTAATTGGTTTCGGATCTGTCGATTTTTTTGATTCGTCGGTCCCACAGCGGCTTTTCGGATCAGTCTATTATGTGGAATCGACGGCCTAATCGCGGCTGCGACATTGCCATGGTATCGGTCTAATTCCTGGATCTTCGAGTGAGTAAAAAACGCGGATTTGGATTACTATTGCTATCTTTTTTGTTGACTATTCTTCGTGGGAGTTTTCCCCTTATCATACGAAATAATTAAAGCACTATGGCACGC
Source organism: Corythoichthys intestinalis (assembly GCF_030265065.1). Taxonomy (NCBI): domain Eukaryota; kingdom Metazoa; phylum Chordata; class Actinopteri; order Syngnathiformes; family Syngnathidae; genus Corythoichthys; species Corythoichthys intestinalis. The sequence continues at coordinate 20,262,331 of NC_080403.1, read as the reverse complement.
TACAGTGACGACAGTGACTCTGACATGGACCTTACATCAATGTTGGGAGTTCGTCAGGGAACGTGTGTTTGCGGACTGCTGAGCTCCCGAGTGAAGAGTGGTCAAGGTTGAAATATTATTTTTTGTGAATAAATGTGCATAAGTGGAAGCTTCTCCCCATTTTGGTACTTTTATACACGTGTCCTAGCTACCACGCGTTACAATGTACAAGACATGGATTACACAAGCTGTGCTCTTTGGCCTGTACTGTAAGCACACGACAGCTCTGGATGCTAACAATCTACATAATTATATTGGGATAAGTTTGAAAACGCAATATGCTTACCTTGAATATCTGCATATAAAACCGGTGTTCTGCCAAAATCTGCTACATCGGCGAAACGTCTACATTAGTCGAATTTAACACCCGAAGTACTACTGTGCGCTCTAAACTTGTTTTGTTTAGATGCATACAGGAATAACGTAATAAAAAAATGCCTGCAGAAAATATTTAAATGAAGTTATATCAAATAAGGACGGGTTTAAATACACTACGTGACTAATGTGGTCAACTGCTTCAAAGCTAACACAAAAAAACACAATGGTTAAACGTATGAGAGGGTAATACATGCAAAAAGTATCTTTGAGGCAGTGAAAAGGTTCTAGATAACTAAATAAAAACAAAAATAGTGAGTACTCACCGCTTCTAACCGATGTGCGCATGTGCAAGCGCAAGCGCGCTTAGCATTGCGTAGGACGTTTCGCCGCGTGGTAAGGAACGGCCGAACACCGGACAGCATACACTCTCGCTCCCAACCGGACTTCCCAACAGGACTCTCTCGCATCACCAGTTTTGCCCAACTTTTGTCTTATCAGGTATTTGCTGCACGCATTTTCCCCTGAACCTTGTCTTGTGAACGACCGACAGTGCTGTCCTGCTCTTCACTTTTCAGATCTGGTTCAAATAGGAAGGGTAGAACTGACGACATGTTGAGAAAGCTAACTAGTGACACGCTGGAATTTCGGCAACGGGACCAGTGACGTCACGCACTGCGACGTAACAAGAACGGCGACCTATCACTTAAAATAATTATTCAAACTTTATTAAAACAAAAACATTAAGAGGGGTTGTAATATCAAATTATTATAACTCATACTAACATGTATCTATAAGAATTACTTGTCTTAAAAACAGAGGATCCCTTTAAGACCACATGCACTCATAAGTTACTGAACGAATGACGGTTACTGTATTAAAAAATGCTAAAATAATTTTTCATCCAGTTACATAATTCATAAATGGAATGTTCAGTAGAAAAAAAATTCTGTTTTTTTTTTTTGTTTGTTTGTGTTTTTGAGAGAAGGAAATTATTTATTTTTTTCAAGCCGCTGCACCTTTTTGAAGTCGTCAAGGGATGCACAACAAAGACTTTAAAACATCTGCTTTAATGCGTTGTGAGGAAAAACCCCACATCAGCTAGCAAGAGACTTCCTGGCATGTAGCCTACCTAAGTGGTTGGTGCCCCACCACTGGTCCCTTGACCTTCTTATCTGCTAATGCATGGTCTTGTCATCAGCACCACCAACCCTCCCCAGCTGCCCACTATCTCCCCTTATGCATGCACATATCTGGCCAGCACTGGTAGGACGAGCTGCGATCAGCAACTCTGCAGTAAAACTGCTTGGGTCGGACAGAAATGCACCCCGAGCAGGGAGGGTGGGGGACTGATCTCCATCAGACAGCAGCCAAATTTGGAATTAGTACATCAAAGGGATGGTGATCACCAGTGCACATCTCACAGCTAGTAACAAATTACTTAATGGATCAAGATGCTCATGAGATGATTTAAAAGCAGTTGGACACTCACTAAACCATATGAAGACGAGCAGGGAAAACTACACAGCTTGCTAGACTGCAGCGATCAAAGGAATAAACTTTTTAGTCAACCAGCATCAACCTTTGTCCTTACTAGGGTGGTAAAAGTATATATACAGTACGTATTAGGGCTGTCAAACGATGAAAATTTTTAATCGAGTTAATCACAGCTTAAAAATTAATTCCTCGTAATTACTTGCAATTCAAACCATCTCTAAAATACAGTGGGGCAAATAAGTATTTAGTCAACCACTAATTGTGCAAGTTCTCCCACTTGAAAATATTAGAGAGGCATGTAATTGTCAACATGGGTAAACCTCAACCATGAGAGACAGAATGTGGAAAAAAAAAAAACAGAAAATCACATTGTTTGATTTTTAAAGAATTTATTTGCAAATCATTGTGAAAAGTAAGTATTTGGTCAATACCCAAAGTTCATCTCAATACTTTGTAATGTACCTTCCCTTTTTTGGCAATAACGGAGGCCAAACGTTTTCTGTAACTCTTCACAAGCTTTTCACACACTGTTGCTGGTCTTTTGGCCCATTCCTCCATGCATATCTCCTCTAGAGCAGTGATGTTTTGGGAGGGTCGTTGGGCAACACGGACTTTCAACTCCTTCCACAGATTTTCTATGGGGTTGAGATCTGGAGACTGGCTAGGCCACTCCAGGACCTTGAAATGCTTCTTACGATGCCACTCCTTTGTTGCCCTGGCTGTGTGTTTGGGATCATTGTCATGCTGAAAGACCCAGCCACGTCTCATCTTCAATGCCCTTGCTGATGGAAGGAGATTTTTACTCAAAATCTCTCGATACATGGCCCCATTCATTCTTTCCTTTACACAGATCAGTCGTCCTGGTCCCTTTTCAGAAAAACAGCCCCAAAGCATGATGTTTCCACCCCCATGCTTCACAGTGGGTGTGGTGCAATTCAGTATTCTTTTTCCTCCAAACACGAGAACCTTTGTTTCTACCAAAAAGTTATTTTTTTATTTCATCTGACCATAACACATTCTCCCAGTCCTCTTCTGGATCATCCAAATGCTCTCTAGCGAACTGCAGACGGGCCTGGACGTGTACTTTCTTCAGCAGGGGGACATGTCTGGCAGTGCAGGATTTGAGTCCCTGGCGGTGCATTGTTACTGGTACTGTACTCTTTGTAGGTCATTCACTAGGTCCCCCTGTGTGGTTCTGGGATTTTTGCTCACCGTTCTTGTTGTCATTTTGACGCCACGGGGTGAGGAGGGAGTTGAAAGTCAGTGTTGCCCAACGACAGCCCCAAAACATCACTGCTCTAGAGGAGATCTGCATGGAGGAATGGGCCAAAATACCAGCAACAGTGTGTGAAAAGGTTGTGAAGAGTTACAGAAAACGTTTGGCCTCCGTTATTGCCAACAAAGGGTACATGACAAAGGATTGAGATGAACTTTTGGTATAGACCAAATACTTATTTTCCACCATGATTTGCAAATAAATTATTTAAAACTCAAACAATGTGATTTTCTGTTTTTTTTTTTTTCCCCCACATTCTGTCTCTCATGGTTGAGATTTACCCATGTTGAAAATTACAGGCCTCTCTAATATTTTCAAGTGGTAGAACTTACACAATTAGTGGTTGACTAAATACTTATTTGCCCCACTGTATGCCATAATTTTCTGTAAATTATTGTTGGAATGGGAAGATAAGACAGAAGACGGATATATGGCGGAAAACACAAGACTGAAAAGCAGTTTCTGCTCTTGCACTACTCTTTAAAAGAAAAACTGTATTTAAAGCCAAAACAACTGTTGTTTTTTGATAGAACAATATGTCTATATGCTGCCATAGCAGATTAATGGTGCATTAAGCCCCCAAACTATTTTTAATTTGTCCCTTTTACCCTGAAAACACCCGTTTACAGATGTCGCGCAACCACTTTTGTTTCAACCCAGCCATATAACGAAGGTAATTAATCATATTTATTATTCAAAATGTCTGTCGTTTTTAGCTTAGAATGATTCATTGGTGTCTAATATTTAGTTAAAAAAAAAAAAAAAAAAAAAAAAACTTTGAAAAATAATTCACTCGCATATTTTTACACTTTTAAAGAAATTACGTCACAATGAAAAAATTGGCGTCTGTAAAAACGTCACGGATATCTACCTCATAACTATTGCTTAATTGTATTTTTTTTGTTCCTGTCGCATTTTCCCCAATATTTTAGATGACAAAATAATCGATCCAAAAAAAAAAAAAAGAAAAAAAAAAAAAGGTTTAAAAGGGTAAATATTAGGGCTGTCAAACAATTAACCTTTTTTAATCGAGTTAATTACAGCTTAAAAATTAATTAATCGTAATTAATCCCAATTCAAACCATCTATAAAATATGCCATATTTTTCTGTAAATTATTGTTGGAATGGAAAGATTAGACACAAGACGGATATATACATTCAACATACGGTACATAAGTACTCTATTTGTTTATTATAACAATAAATCAACAAGATGGCATTAACATTATTAACATACTCTTAAAGTGATCCATGGATAGAAAGACTTGTAGTTCTTAAAAGATAAATGTTAGTACAAGTTATAGAAATCTTATATTAAAACCCCTCTTAATGTTTTCGTTTTATTAAAATTTGTAACATTTTCAATAAAAAAATAAACTAGTAGCTCGCCATTGTTGATGTCAAAAATTACACCATGCCCATACTAACCCATAATATCAGTTGGACCCAAGCGCCAGCAGAGGGCGCCAAACATTAAAAAACAAGGAACAAGCGGGCATTACACCGTACTGTCATTTTAATCTGTTTGAGCGGGGCATGTGCGTTAATTGTGTCAAATATTTTAACGTGATTAATTTGAAAAATTAATTACTGCCCATTAACCCGATAATTTTGACAGCCCTAGTAAATATATGAAAAAGAACATCCCGACCGCTCCTTGATGTCTGTGATTTCTGCATTGTGACCCTTGTTATATTACCATGTTTCACCCATAAAATTCCCCCAAAAATCCAGCTGTGGCCATTCACAGCTGTGGCTTGACACATGCAACATGGAATTTGTGGATCGAAACAAGGTAAGTACGCGATAATATCTCGTTAAAGTCATGGCGTCTGTAATTCTGCTCTCGTGTGTTCTCACCTCCAGGTAGTTTTGCTGTTTAAATTATTTATTTATTTTAAATGCCCTCCTGTTCAAATTTTTTCTTCCCCCAGAAAATTTAGATTTTAATCTTTCCAATGATGTATCACACAACCATATCGGACAATTTTGAAATTTGGCCAAATTGGGGTTCTCAGAGCGGAACTTCAAGTCACCTTAGAGTTTTCCGCCATATACATTCAACATACTGTACATAAGTACTGTATTTGTTTATTAGAACAATAAATCCACAAGATGGCATTAACATTATTAACATTCTTTCTGTTGAAGGGATCCACGGATAGAAAGACTTGTAGTTCTCAAAAGATAAATATTAGTACAATTTATAGTAATTTTATATTAAAACCCCTCTTCATGTTTTGGTTTTAATAAAATTTGTGAAATTTTCAATCAAAAAATAAACTAGTTGCTCGCCGTTGTTGACGTCGCCAAGCGGTGACGTCACATGGGCTCCCTGCCATTCTTCCACAGTGTCTTTAACTACGTAAGGTAATGATTGAAATACACCACAAGGTGTCAATGGCGAGTTTTAAATTACTTAGAAATCAAGCCAATGAGTGTGTTTTGTCCGTCGACTGACACCGTAGTTCCCTGTTTACTGGGTCCATCCATTCCATTGTACTTCACGGTCATTTGAGTGCTGGCTTCACAACTTACGAGACCTCTGATAGTTTGTATATTGTGACTAAATATTGCCATCCAGTGTATATGTTGAGCGAAACAAAATGTTTGAATAGAGTTTGACCAAATTCTGAGTAAGTTTTACGTGTATTTTGCATAGCTATTTTGATTGGGAATGCCAGCTCTCTTTTCTTTTTGTGAACATTATTATTTCGAGAGATAGCAATACTTTTTTGTTGTGGTTTCACTAAATGATGCTTATGTTTGTTGTGAAGGAGTTGCCGAAGCTTATGCCAATAAACGGCGCGGTCCAATGAATGCCTGAGTCCACTCGTCTTTCTCTGCTCTTAGCTCTCAATGTGCAAAAAACGGCGTCATTGTAACCTGTTTGAGGCAATGCATGTGTTAAATGCATCAAATATTTTAACGTGATTAACTTAAAAAAATTAATAACCGCATGTTAACGCGATAAATTTGACAGCACTAGCACGTATATAAAAAAAAAATCAATGTGAAGTTGAGACGGCTATATGGCTGTAAATTGGGTAGTGAGGGTAATTTACTGTGTTGATATTAGGGATGCCCAGATCACATAATTTTGCATGTGAGTTTAAGTCCGAGTCAACAAATTTGACGAGGCCTGATCCAATACTTAGAAATGGTCCAAGCAACCCCAAACTTTTGAACCGTAGTGTATCATATGGGATTTTTCATTATGTACACTACGGTTCAAAAGTTTGGGGTTGCTTAGACCCCAAACTTTTGAACGGTAGTGTCTTAAGGAGGAAAAAAAATATATATTTAAATTCTCAATTTTATATTACATCAATAAAAATACTATTAAAAAGTAAAGTTTTTCATCCTGTGTAATAAAGTTTGCCATCCTGTGTAATAAATTTTGCTATCTTGGTTGCGATTTTCTTGACTTTTTTGCTGTCGCTGGATGTTTTCTTTGTTCTGCAAAGTTTGTTTTACTAGTGTAAATAAAAATATTTAGTATCAACTCTATTGTATATGTATTTTTTTGCAATGTACTGATTTTGTTTAATTATTTGTAATTATTTATTTCATATTATTTATATTATATTATTATAATATACTATATATATATATATATATAATATTAATCTTTTTTATTATAATATTTAATAATATTTAATTATTTTTTAATTATTTTGTTGCTTGCAGCCACTAACTGATTCACTACCACTAACAGTTGTAGACCTCAAATCCATTTTAACTGGAAAGGCTGCCATTGAATAGTCATGTTTCACTGCCATCGACGGCCATAGACATCCAATCTAGTTTGACTAGCGCACTGATTACTGCCACCCCTCCCGGTCAAAGTTAATTGGACCACTATCGCCGTCAATCAAAGTGAGAGAGTAAAAATTACATCAATCAATTACATCCAACTTCCGATCCTCTGAAAAAGACGTGATCGGACCCAATTTCTGATCACCTGACAGGATCGGGGACATCTCTAATCATATACATTACCTGTAATCACCAACATGTATATTACTCCATTGGTCAAAAGTTTTGAGGTTCTTTCTCATTTGACTGAATGGCAAAAACTCTCAAAACCTATGGCTGCGGGTGATGAGTGAACTCCCCAGAGTCTTGGTTCCACATTCTCAATTTGTCTGTTTATGGGTTTTCCATTTCCACTAGAAAAAAAAAACTCACTTATTCACTGCTTTTGCACTCAGGCCAAAGCAATTAAAAAAGATTCAGCACCACTTTCAAGTAAGTTAAGGTGCTTCATTTCGACAAACGTAGTCCTTTGATGCCATCTTGTGGCATCTATAAGCAATTAAAAACTTGGTACAATAGGGGACATACTACAAACAGATTTGCGCTATTTGTGTCTTGAAACATATATTTAAGTTCCTCGTCAAGAGCGTGCGTTCAATTGTGTTTTTTATTCCCATTAACTCATTGGCTGGCACTGATGGCAATAGACCGGGAGAGCCTGGCAGCGTAATATTCATTCATGATGAACTGAGATAATCAGACAGCAAAAATCCATTTAATTAAAATGCATACTAGTGCAAATCGATACTGTGCATAATTTTGCAATTGATGTTATTTTTTTCAAGGAAAGAAACGAGACTAGTGGCAAAGACAGCACCATTCCACATCAGTTACACACATACACAATATAGACAGAGTGATCTGTTCTTTTTAATTTACTAGGACGTCGGATGAGAGGAAGAGTAAATATAATGGTAAAAAGAAAATTTGGATTTACATTCAAAATATGCATTAAAATTAAACCATCATGTGCAACATCTTCAGCTCAGTGAGCACATGAAGGTTTAATTAGTATAGTTTGCTTTTTTTTTTTTTTTTGGCAGTCTAAAAACTGCTCTACCATGTTGACATGATTTATTATTTTGTGAACACGTCAATTTTAGCAAGCCAACCTGTTCCCTATTCATCATCAGCCAAGCTTTAAGGGATGAACAGTTCCTTAATTTTAGCTCGATTAAGTTTTATTCTACGGCGGCTAACTTTTGTGACACAAAATCACTGTGAAGCTGAAAATATCTTGTACATTTGACAGAACACACAGAAGAACGTTAATATCAACCACCCAAATTTTAATGACTCCGAAAAAAACCAAGAGATTTGAAAATCAAGGGATGTTTTCACTCTCAAACACAATAGTTTTTTTTTGCTCCATACCTCAAATGGAGACACAGTTCCAGATGTTTGAGAACATTTGCTTAAATTCTCCTGTGGCTTGTATCCCACCAAAAGAGGCGCTAGCCAACAGCTAGCTTGCTGGCAAACGATCTAATGGAGGCATCCGCTGATCTAACATTGCCGACGATCGGAGAGCTTGTTCAATGTGTCATTTCCTCACCTAGTGTTGTGTCTTGTTTAGGCCCAACCTCATAAAACAGTTTAATGCTATTTGCGGTATACAGAAGTTCCACAATGGAGTACCAAACAGCCCTCAGTCTTCGCATATTTTCGCCAGTTATCTTTAAACATGATGAATATAGTTTGAAAGTAATCGATGAATTCATTTTCCAGTGTCCTTTAAGAAAGTAATTTCACATTATTTCAAATTTGGAAAATTCTCTTAAAATGAAACCGCTTGGGAGTCAGTCAGTCAGCATCCCACACAACAAATTTACTCTGCATTTATATCATTGATCAAAAGTTTTGAGACAACATCTCATTCAACTGAGTGGTGAAATGCCTCAAAACTTAGAAGTACACTGTACACTGCATATTACCGTAGTGGCCCGAATATAAGACAGTGTTTTTTGCATTGAAATAAGACTGAAAAAGTGGGGTCGTCTTATATTCGCGGTCTAGACGTTATACCCATTCACGACGCTAGATGGCACCAGATATCATTGAAGCGATGTTCTGTCATGACAGATCTCAGCTACTCTCAAGTTTAACCAGTTTGCATTACTTTATTGCATTGTTTTTCCTTATTTAGATTTGTTTCAAGACTACAGTTGCACTTAGACTTCACTTTGATGGTTAAAACAGTTATTGCAATTTTGTTGTTTTATCACAATAGATTGGTTTATTTACATTTCAAAAACCAGAAGCCATTCATTTACGAATGTGATTGCACTTTAGTTTACATATTTAAATGTTCAGATATTAAGATTTTAATTAGGCAAAATAACATGCCTTTTCTCTCAAATATATTGTTATAATCATTTGTTTCAGATGTACTGTAATTATTTTCTGCATAAAAATTAATTTGGTGTTCAAAAAGTCTTTTTTCAAACTTGAGTTTTGAAAAGAGGGGGTCATCTTATAATCAGGGCCGTCTTATATTCGGGCCAATACGGTATAAAGGATGCAATTCAATTTTTTTTAGCTGTCAAATAAATAATAAGGTTTTCTATCAAAGAGGCATAAAAGAAGAAAATCAGAATCATAAATCCTTAAATTAGACTGAAGCCTCTTCCGAATGTGGATTGAAATCTTATATTTATTGCATTTCTTACAGTGTAAGTAAACAGCTCTGATATAAACTGTTATGTGCTCTGTCAGGAGCATTTGTGTGACTTTTAATGTACACGGGAGCAGACCATCACAAACATGTCATTTAGGCATTAGATTGGAAATGGGCAGTTGAATTTGAAGTGTAAATCCATTTTAAGGCAAGAAAGATGGAGGGTTATTTCAGAACATGGATCATAATCACAAGCAAATTGATGTCCACCTTATTAGTGCCAATACTAAAAGGGTTTAATCTTTGTAAGTCACATCGACAAAAACGTATAACAACACTAAAAACACTATCTTCGCTCTTAAACAAACACGAATTACAACTAAACCTGATTAGGGTGAATCATCACAGACCATCCGAATCACAGGAATAATTCACTTCATTCCATTGGGGATTTTTTATTACGCGGGGACTCGGGCGGTCAAAAATACGGCGCCGTTAACAGCAGTTTGGAGTTAATCGTCAGTGAATGGTAAGTGACGCCGCCTTCAAAGTCACCTTGATCATCTCAATAACAAAGCCCCAGAGGATGCAGGCAGGCTTCATTATGGGCAGGCGTATTAGGCAAGAGGAAGGGTGTGTGCGTGGGTGTGGGTGGAGGGGGGGGGGGGGGGGCATAAAAATTTCACATGAAGAAATAATATTTAGTATTGACCAATTCAACTAGAGAGTCTCATTAAGTGTCACAGGTGAGCTGGAGCTTATCCCATCTGACTTTGGCGAGGAAAACCTGGCCAATCAGAGTGCATCTAGTCCAGAGGTGCCTATTACGTCGATCTATAGACTTCATAACCTAGTAATGAAGTCTATGGTCGATCATAACGCTAGTGTGGTTAGCTCGCGACATAAAAAAAAGACCAAAAAAAACATGCATTTATATATATATATTTATTTATTTATATATTTTCATAAATGTTTTATGAGCAAACTCCACTTTAAGGTACATTGTGGGAGGTCTTGAAAAGTAGTTCTTGGAGAAAATAAGTATGAGCACCCCTGATCTAGTTCAACAAGCATTATCACTCATATCCACACCCATGAACAATTCAATGTCTTCTATGATGTTTTTAAGACGTGGCAGGTAGCCGGAGTACCAAGAGAAAAACCATGCATGCAAGCACAGGGAACAGGGTAGGAACAGAGTTGAGATAGGAATGCAGAAGGTCTCGACTCTGAGGCAGACGTGCAAAATGTATTCATTTGGTTTACAAATTGCACTGACCTAATGCCATGTGTGTTTGGGAACACTGAATTAATCAAGTCACCTTCCTTGAGCTGAGACTTGAACCAGGACCAACAGAACAGTAACTGTATATGGACTGACCACTAGACCACAGTACAGCCCTTTATTAATTGTACAGATTTTGACTAAATGAATTTAAATATATTCAAAATATTTGCAGTCATAGATTTTTTTTTTACTTATAAAGAATGTATGATATACTTATATGATACGAGTTGCGGTTTTGAACCGACTTGAAATATCACCACCAGCATAAACTGAAATGATTGCTCAATTTCAAGTTTCCTCATGCAACTTCCCCATCATCTGCTTTGTATGAGCATCCTGGGGTGACTTAGACATAACGGTGCATCCTACCATGTCTCTTTGCTCTCATGAATTTTAATCCAAATTGAGTTCTTTCATCTTTGTAATTGAGTATTTCCTCCTGTTTTAAAAATGTCCACTACGTGCTTTGTTATGCATCATTACCATGACAACAAACACGAGAAGTGTCTCTATAAGAGGGTAACACAATGTAATATAACATAACCTTGCATGAATTATGGTTTATTTTCAACCCATACAGGGCACTCATTGAACTCATTGGCTACGATTGACGGCGATAGCCGTCTAATCCAATTTGATTGGGAGAGGCAGTCAATGGCACTAAAATATGAGCATTTATAGCCATTCTTCCCTTTTAAATGAATTGGACGTCTTTCGCTATTAATAGCAGCCAATGAGTTAAATACTATGCACAAAATAAATAAATAAATAAAAATAAAAACTTTACATAGTTAATTGGGGCCATAACCAGTGAGAATTTGTTTAACTGGTTTTAATTCCATTTATATATTTTTATTGACATTGTATTCATTTTTTAAATCTATAATTAAAAAAAATATAATTAAAATACATTAATGATGAATAATAATTGCTAATATTTAAGTTTTCACAAATGAAAAACAAAATGTCATTTGCTCTATAAAGGGTTAAAGGTCATAAGTGTCAACTTTTCGAATAGCTTTTAATATAATATAATATAATATAATATAATATAATATAATATAATATAATATAATATAATATAATATAATATAATATAATATAATATAATATAATATATAAATGCATCATCACAGACGGAAGTTGCGTGCTGTAACACATGAGCAAGGCGTGCATTCTCGGGGCCACCTGTCCTACTTCTCTCCCGACCCCCTTCAAAACGAAGCGTCCGCTACTTACGTGTAGTGCTGCGGGAAGTGGTGCGTCCCGGCGGTCGGCGTGGACGCACAAACGAGAAGTACAGTTTGGATACACAGGAGGAACAGCGCGCCGTAGGAAGGGGCTCCGATCGCCATTTTCCCCATGAAATATTCAGCAAAGTAGGAGAAATAAGCCCAAGGGCCCGGAGGACGCAGGACCACCGTGGGGGACGATGATGTCGGGGGACAACAGTCTCCTACAGCCGAGCTAAGAATAAACCCAGTCTGAGGAGAGAAGGGGAGCGGGTTGGAGGGAAAGTGCGCGCCGGGAGCTGGTGGATGGACGAGCGGAGGGCTTGAGGACTCTTCCGCTGCTATCCGGGAGAGAGAATGTCACTCCTTCACGGTGGAGGTGGTGATGAAGAAGAGGCAGATGCTCCGCCGCCGATGATGATGAGGATGTTGTGCACCTATTTGCGCTGTCCTCCCTCCCTTGCCGCCGCCGCTGTGCACATTTACTCCCTGCCTCTCTCACTCTCGCTCTCTCTCTTCTCCACAACTGGCTCCTACGAAATCATCGCTTGAGTGAAGCCGGCCGTGATCACACGCCTCGTGCATCCGGTAGACAGGATTCAAAATAAAACGTCAGACGACGACGTTTGCGGTATTACACTTCCTCAAGTGCAGGGAGATCCATGCAACGAAATATTGTAATAGATACTAAGATAATGGTTGCACAAGTGTTAACAGTAACTGTGGTCTGTGTCAAGGGAGTAGGTTTGCATAGGGAGGGTAGGGAAAAAACACTACCAACTAGGGGTGTGACAAAATATCGAAATGGTGATAATACTTTGTATCCCAAAAGCATAGGCGGATCTACTATAGTGACGGGATCTGTCGTTCACTTGAGTAAACGAATCCATTCCGGTTCGTTCAGTAAAACGATTCGTTCAAACGAATCGTTCAACGAATCGTTCGCCCCCCTCATCTCCCTCCCCACCCAAATGAATCGTTCGGTTAGTGAACGGGAAGTGACGTTGCCGAACGAATCACCAAAGACCGCTTCGCAGTATAACTGAACGGGAAGTGACATTGCTTGGTCCCTCCCTCTCTTGCACATTGACCACTCGTCGTAGTTTCAGAAATGAGTGACAGGCGATATCATTCTGCTCTCAGAGACAGCCTCGTCTCCCTCCCGCTGCTGCAAAAGCGAGGGAGAACTTCCGCGTCGTCTGTCCTAGTTCTATGGGCTCAAAGTCATGGCTCGTGCTTGCATTTCGAATTAGGACAGGGTTAAACATTTTCCTTTTGAGGGGGAAGTCGGGGTTTGGGGTCGGGGGCGCACGGACTTTCTTTAGCATGATCTTGCTCACATATACAATGCTGCTGCTAACAGCCAACGCGGCATGCCTGCTGTCACGAAAATAAAAATAAATCGAAAGTTTAATTTCTAATTATGGAACGGCCAACACATCATATTAACCTCTCGCTCTGTTGTATTTTTGTTTTTTATTATTAAGATGATCGTTTTGAATTTTTGCACTGGTATTAATAAATAAAATAATCCAGTCAGCTCCCCTGTCGTCCCCGCATCTCAGATCGTCAAATGCTGACGAGAAATAATTGTTTGCTTTATGATTTCGCCTTTCTACTCTCATTAGTCTGTTAAGAAAAATGTAGACATATTGCGACATCTCCCGTGTCCGCGCGCTTTGTTTTTGGGGCGCTTGAGTAGCACATGATGGACGGATTGACATAATTTGTCAAACCAACCGACACCCTCTGACACGAAAAAAAAAAAAAAAAAAAAACACTCGGAAAAAATTGACATGTATATACAGTTTCATTGCAAATCAGTATTATGGTGATCATACTAAATATTATTTTTTTTCTGTGCACATATGAGGTACATATCGCTGCCATGAAGCCTCCATATAGTGACAGTTCTCTGCCCGCTTCACTGCCGTCACGCAACCGCAGCTCAGGTTTTGCTTGCCTCGTAGCTACGCGTGTTTTAAATTACTGTAAATTTGATAGTATATCGTCATAGGCACAGTCCCGAGTCTGTTGAGAAAAGTAGAACACTAAACCATGCTCGCTAGATTTGTGTGGTGTTTTTGTCTTTTTGAGCAGCATTTGATAGGCTCCACGTTAACAAATATGTGACAAAGTCGTTTCCTTTCATTTTATGACTCGTTCACCGCATAGTCATTACTGGAAAGTCAAGTTAGCAGCAAGCTAGGTCAGGAACCGGAGGACCGAATCACTGAACGGGAAGTGACAAAACTCAGTCTTTCCCCCCTGCCTGCACGCTGGCTGCTTATTGGCCACACGTGGAAATGAGTGACATACGCCATGATTCTGTTTCCGCTCCCTCCCCTGCCCGCGATGAGGCTGGCGTCTGATTGGTCGTGTGCGATGTCAGAAGACGCTGCCGCTTGCTCAACGCCCTCCCACGCAGCGAACAAGCGCCACCAACTTCATAGAACGAATCAGTGCAGATGGTGATTAGTTCGGTCTCGTTCACCCAAACAATTCGTTCAAAAAGAACGAATCGTTTGCGACCGATACAACACTAATCTACTATTCAGGCGAAGTAAACGATCGCCTTAGGCCCCCAACCAGTAGGGGGCCCCCAACCAGCTGCCCTTGCCTCAACGAGAAACGGCTTGGGCCACCGGAGCCAGCAGCACCCCCAACTATTCGTCATGTATAATTATGTCAGCATACCAAACAAACAAATAACAAAACAAGAAAGAAAGCCATTTGAATGCTGCATTTATATTATCTCTCCCCCACACACACGCACTACAATGGACTGTTCCATGACGACGGACAGAGTATCAGTCGCTTAGCTTCATTTAGCACCGTTTAGCATCGCTTAGCTCCGCTTAGATGTTGTTAGCTTCACTTAGCTCTCCCGCGGTTTTCACGCCACTAAAATCGCTATTTTTACAGCTCACTTGCTACTTTGCACGTCGGCTATCGTTTATTTCAAACACATGAGCGAAGATGCTCTCCATGAGAGTCAAAGTGCAATGAGTGAGGGAGAAGTTGAGAACAGGCCTCTAATGCCTCTTTTAACTTTCTTCTTCTTCACACCGAACATAAAATACACGACAGCACACCCGATGGCGAAACAATGTAGTACAGTTCCAATCAGTCATACAATAACACACAAAAGCTGATTAACAGCAAAAGCATGTCATGTTCGTCATATAAATAATGATTTCTGGAGTTAATCCCACATACTTCAGAATTAATATTATAATATGTTGAGTAAATACTACATAATACAGATTCTACACTAAGAATAGCTTTCAAATGACACTCTTCATGACAAATATGATTGGCAATGAATAATTATTATAATTATTATACTACTATCATATATATTAGTATACTATAATAATATTGCAAGAATTTTTTTAAAGAATTGTTTTGAATAATGTTTGAAAGGCAAAGTCAGTGTTCTGAATCTGTTTACTTTCCATTCTTTTGCACCAGTAAATGCTATCAGCATTTAACCTCATTGTTTATTTGTGAATAATTATTGTTATTTACATGATTATTTGTACTTTAATAAAGAATTTAAGTGTTCCAAAATAGTTTCGTGAATGAATAAGCGTCAACAAAAATTTCATTGCTAAATTACTAAAAAACAGAAAATTATTAGATCAGTCGATTAATCGTAAAACTAGTCGGCTGACTAATCAGGAGAAAATTTGTCGTTTAGGACAGCCCTAGTGCACCAGAACATATTGCCTCCACACCCTTCTCACCTTTTAACCCCTGACCCATGAAGAGGGCCCCTAGATATGTTCGCCTTAGGCCCCAAAATGGCCAAGTCCGCCACTGCCCAAAAGTGCGGTGGCCGAGATGTGTCAGGCGAAAGCAAAGTCCAAACACTTTGCAAATAGAAAAAAAGCACGAACCCCATTTGCAAACGCTTTGCAAAAGGAAAAAAGAATGCAAACTGCCACAACACGATCCCCAGTTCCTAAAGTGCGATTGCAAATTGGCAAAAGCCCAAACCCCAATTGCCACAACACGACAGCAAATGGCTCGCAGCACGAATGCAAAAGGCTCGCAAGACGATGACCCAGAAGTTTAAAAAAAAAAAAAAAAAAAAAAAGGACGACACTTTGTATATTGCTATATGTGCTTTGTGACCATCTCTACGGACCTCAGTAAAGTTACCCCCCCCCCATCAGACGAAAATTTATAAGAAAATGATGTCAATCGTTTGTGCTGCAACGGTTTTGTTGATACAGTATTATGCTTTCATTGAGATATTAATTTCAAGTGGTGACCTCAGTTGTAGCTTTTCCTTAGCTTATGAAACGAATGGCATCACTTCGGAACCACTTTGCAGTAAATGAGGGGCTTAGAGGGACGTCATCACTCGAAATTAATATCTCAAGCCCCCCAATTTACTACAAAATGGACCAGAATTTGTTTGCGCTACGTTAGTGCTAGTTGTTAGCACACACCTCTGTTATGAGAGATTTGGTACACTCCATTAGCCCCGGTAGCTTAGCTAAGGAAAAGCTGTGAGTGACGTCGCCACTCAAAATTAATATCTCAATAAAAGCATAATACTGTATCTACAAAACTCCTACAGCACAAACGATTGACATTTTCATATAAATTTGCGTCTGATGGGGGGGAGGGGGCAACTTTATGTAAGTCCGCAGAGATGGTCACAAAGCACATACTGTATAGCAATATAAAAATTGTTGTCCTTTTTTTTTTTGTTTGTTTTGTTTTTTAAACTTCGGGTCATCGCCTTGCGAGCCATTTGCATTCGTGCTGCGAGCCATTTGCTGTTGTGTTGTGGCATTTGGGGTTCATGGTTTTGCCAATTTGCAATCGCGCTTTAGGAATTGGCAGTTTGCATCCCTGCTTTTTTCCTTTTGCAAAGTGTTTGGACTTTGCATTTCGCCTGACACCTCTCGGCCACCGTACAAAAGGTTATTGATATGCACCTGCCAAGAATCGAGATATCGTTTTAAAAAGGTGTCAATGTTAAAAAAAAAAAGGAACCAACAAGTTGCTATCAAAATCTTCAACTATAATAGTGTCTCAGTTAACTCTAAGGCTGCTATTGATGGCGCTCGACGCCCAATACATTGAGACTGGGAGGGTCGAACGAACGTTCATTCATTCGAAGCCAGAGCATTCACAGTCACTCTTTCTGAATTTCAGGCCATTTACAAGTCAATTTCTGTTCATTTTAGTGCATTAACAGGCCGCTTCTTGTTGAGTTTGAGTCGCTGCCTATTCATTTGGGAGATTCCTGGGCCACTTCCTGTTCCGTAACCCAAAGTCAACAGGAAGTGACTCATAAAATGCCCCAAAATCAACAGGAAGTGACTCAAAATCAATGGAGTAATGATCTGAAATGCCCCAAAATTACCTCATTGCCTAGCATTGGTTGCCACTGATGGCCATAGACGTTCAATCCGTTTGAAGTGGGAGGGATGGCAGCGAATGAACATCATTCGCTGCCACTCTCCCAGTTCAAATGGACTGGATGTCTACTAGTGGTAAACTCATTCCAATTCACAACAGAAGCTTGTTTTTCTGTATGTTAGTTGTTTTGTAGAATATCTTAGGTTTATTTCCTGACCAATGTATCAATAATCGTTGTATCGCCATATCGTGAGAGCATTGTTATCGTAAGCTTTGTATCGCAAATAGTATCGTATCGTGAGGTATCAAGAGGTTCCCACTCCTACTACCAACTGTTCAGGTTGCTCAGATTGTCCCCACCAACTTTTGAGCAACCTTATTTGTGTTATATAATTACTTCAGTCATATAGGTGATTTAGATTGTCTTCCCATATGTTTTAATTGTTGTAATTGACCCCACCATTATTCATTTTTTTTCATCATGTTCAGACTTACATGTACCTCTTTTCACTTGCTGAATGTGCCGTTTTTTTTCCCTCCTAAATGCACATTTGATTGGCTAATTAATTGACCGCCCCCCCACCACCACACATTAGATATTAGAGATATTAGGGATATTAGAAGGTTTTTTTTTCCAGCCAGCAGCAGCCACTATAAGAAATGTAAAAAGACATCAAAGTTGTGGAAGTGGGGAACACACCACTAATTTTGCTACTGAAAGTCTGACCTGCATCTGAGTTAGCATAACATTAAACTGTGTGAATAGGCTAATCTGCAAAATTTGAGTAGGAAGCTGCTGCGAGAGAAGTGTCCTCCCGTATGTATTTTCTGCTGTTAATGTTAATTTAACTGTGAGAAATGTAGTGAACCGAGGTTTACCCCCTTCTCCCCAATTATACTTTTTATTTTATGGATGTGGTCTTAAAGCAGCTTACAAAGGAGCTTTCATTTTTTTGTTGAGTTTGGCTGTGCTTGTGGACAAAAGCAGTAGTGTTTTACCCGAAGGACAGCTCCATTTTTATTTATTTTTGTTATTCCCTGACAAATAAGTTTTTTCAGTTATATTTGATTTCTTTATTTAGACAGTGTCTTGAGACAAATATTTATTTTTCTGAATTCCTGGATAGTTAAAGTGATCCTCTGATTTAAATACATGTAGGCTCTAATAAACCACAATTGTTCTCTTGTACTAAAATATGTTGTTAGAAACACATAAAATGTTAAATCAATGGCAATATTTTATAATATTTAGTCCATATTTTGACCGTTGGTTGGCGCCATGGTTTGCGGGCTCGCAGTGATGACGTCATTGGCATCTTTCCGAATGTGTAGCGTGTTCAACAATTGCTTATTGCTGCCTAAACTCGCGAAGTAAAATGCCACGATGTGCTGCTTTTGGATGCAATTTCCAGTCAAATGGAAAACAACAGTGACCCTGACGTTGACCTTACAACAATGTTGGAGTTCGTCAGGGAATGCGTGTTTGCGTACTGCTGAGCTCCTGAGTGAAGAGTGGTCAAGGTGGAAATATTATTTTTTGTGAATAAATGTGCATAAGTGGAAGCTTCTCCCCTTTCTGGTACTTTTATACACTTATCCTAGCTACCACGCGTTACAATGTACAAGACCTGGATTACACAAGGTATGCTCTTTGGCCTGTACTGTATGTAAAGTACACGACAGCTCTGGATGCTAACAATCTACATAATTATATTGGGAAAACGTTTGAAAATGCAATATGCTTACCTTGAATATCTGCTAATAAAACTGGAGTTCCCGAATCCCAACAGCATGCACTCTCGCTCCCAACCGGAGTTCCCAACTTCCCAACAGGACTCTCTCGCATCACCAGTTTTGCCCAACTTTTGTCTTATCAGGTGTTTGCTGCACGCATTTTTCCCTGAAGCTCGTCTTGTGAACGACCGACAGTGCTGTCCTGCTCTTCACTTTTCAGATCTGGTTCAAATAGGAAGGGTAGAACCAGGGGTCGCGTTAACCGGATATTTTCCGTCGTTGACCGGTTTTTTAAAACGGTGACGGAAAAAACTGACGTCCGTCCGTCATTTTGACAGGTTGCAATTCACACCCCAGACCACAGGGTGGCGAGTTAGCATATTAATTAGCTATTGTCTCTCTTAATGCATGACGTCGTTGGCTCTTCTGTCAGAATATTGTAGCGTCACCTGGGTCTGGCGGCGGCACCGTGATTGACACATCAACGCGAGGTTCTTATTGGTGCACCCGGTGTGCCAGCGCGTCATCCAATTGATGGACAAGATTGCCGCCCAATCACATGACGCCACAACTCCGCCCCCCTGACTGGAGCCGCCATATTGTGTGTCAGCTGTTCATGTTTACACATTACCGCTACGTACATGCCTCCTATTACGGCGTGTTTTTCTGCTCGTTAGTATTAATAATCAAAATGGTGAAGGCGTGTGTGGCGGTTGGTTGCTGTAACAGAAAAGATAGACGGAGAGACTTGAAGTTCTACCGTATTCTGAGAGACCCGGGAGGATGAGAGCGAGATGGACTGCTGTAATTCGACAAGAAATCTGGGCACCAAACGATCACCACAGACTATGTAGTAGTCATTTTATATCTGGTAAGATGCATTTAATATATATTTAGAAGATTTTGAGTTGACAACCACAATTAAGATCATTGTGTGACGTTGGTGATTGGGGTCTATATCGTTGCCTCTTTTTCTTTGGGGGCGGAGTTGTTGGCGGTAAGCAGAGTAAAAAGGGAGAAAAATACCACGACTCCCGTGTCTAATTTTTCGCCGCCAAGCAAGCGTTACAATATTAATTAAAAATGAAAACTAAATACTATTGAATAAGTCATCATTATCATTTTAAAAATTTAAGTGACCGGTAAAAATAGACTATGACCGGATTTTTATGACCCTGTCAGTCAAAATGACAGACAACGAAAATGTCTAGCGCAACCTCTGGGTAGAACTGACGACATGTTGGGAAAGCTAACGAGTGACAAGCTGGAATTTCGGCATTCGGGGCCAGTGACGTCACACACTGCGACGTAACAAGAATGGCGACCTATCATTTAAAATAATTTTACAAACTTTATTAAAACAAAAACATTAAGAGGGGTTTTAATATCAAATTATTATAACTCATACTAAAATTTATGTTTTAAGAATTGCTTGTCTTAAAAATAGAGGATCCCTTTAAGAGATGATTATCAAACTTGCATTTATTGTTTATGTTAATATAATTTATGTTCAAATAATGCAATCTAAATTTGCTCATAAAATCCGGACATTTTTTCAGGAAGTTTTCAAAATGTTTCTTTAGTAATTTTTTAAAACAAAAGTTTTAATTGAATGATGTAGGCTGAACCAGTACACATAAAAGTTAGCATAAGTCAATACAGATTTATTTTGCATTGATCAATATGAATGTCTTATCCCCAGCAAAAAGTGTACATGCAGGTTAGGCCATATCATTCCTACCAATGTTTAGACTAAAGCTACGCCCTTGGTCTGTGTTCAGAATGATCAAATCAGGGGTGTCAACATTAACGAAAATGAACGAAATGTTGAAAACTGAAATTGAAAAAAATATTTTTGTGAATTGTTTTAAAACCAATTTACACCAACTAGGAAAAACTGAAGAATTTTTTTTTTTTTTTAAACTAAACTAATACTAACAATTTCAAGAAAAAAAATGAAGATGAATAAAAACCCTAAAACTTACTCTAAAAACTATTTAGAACTCATTGAATAAGAGAACATATTCAAAAACTTAACTACAGTGGTTCCTCTACATACGAAGTTGATTCGTACCAGTACCTTGTTTGTAAGTCGAAATGGTCGTATGTCAAGCAGCATTTTCCCATAAGAATACATTATAATACCATTAATTCATTCCACTGCTGGTGCTATTGCAAATGGCAACTAAACATACCAAAACAAATAAGTTATCAATAAAAACAGGAATAATAACATAATAATAATTCCTGTAGTAATGTAACAAATCGCGTTCTAATGTAGCAGACATATTTTGCGTGCTGTACTTGAACGCACCGCCTCGCTGACGTGACACAGAGGGAGCGGTGCGGTTGAGAGTTTGCTTTCACTTTTAATGTTTTGTTGAGAACACTGCCAACTGCGGCGGACAGTAGGCGTGTTGTGTTGGACAAGTTCTGAAATAAATGACAAAAACCTGACGAAGCTGGCAAGTTCTTTGGCGATGTTAACACAATAATAATTGTCACCTTAACTTATAAAGACTAGCAAATGGAGGTCGGAGAAGGGCCGTGGAGATCGTAGACATTCTATGGTTGTATTGTTGAGCCCCGTTCAGGCATGCGCACCCTACGCTCATATTTTTCTATCATTTGCATCTTCATTTCAATGGTGTCACCTTTTTTATTTTTTTCACCACCTGTACTAACCTTTTTGAAACTTGTGTTGATTTCTCTCACAAGAAAATCCGCCGTGCGTCCGTCTGCGGCGCTGTCATGTCTTTGTATTTCGATGATGTCGTCGGATGCAGAAACAAATGGCGAGTCAAATTTTACATCGTATGTCGGGGTACCACTGTATAGTAAAAAATTCCAACATTTTATCACTTCGGATCTCTGATGAAATTTGAGTTTTTCAAGGCCTTTGGAAAGCCTAAGGAAATTTCAGATGTTCTAGTATGGTTTTCATGACATTTTTTGCTTTACAGCACAAGCTTGTAATGGGTTTTGCATTAACGCCGACCACTTTTTCAGAATTTTGGGAAAACATTCTTGAATAGGCTTAGATGAACACTAAACATTTCCCATCGTTTGACCCCAAACATACGCACACACAGATATTTCAAACACTTTTTAAAATATTGAAGTGGCTTACGGGTCCTCTAATACGTGAGTCTGCTTGTGCTAAACATATACAGCGGTCAGCTGTAATGTTTTATTGTGATCATTCAAAACATCTCGCAATAACACTCTGATCACTGCACTTCCTATATTGAGTCTGACTTTACATAACTATGAGCACATAATCAGTCACCCTTCTCCTCCTCATTTACACCCTCTTCTTCCTAAACTCAGGAATCTCCAGATGATAAACAGACACTAGGGGCTTTATCTTGGCCATTAGAGGCGAGACTCCTGAGGGGCGGATATAGCACTAACTGGGGTGTAAACATTCAGTGCGTCTCCCGCTCTCCAAATCGCATTTGTTTGACTTGGGTTGGATTTTACTTTGCAGAGCCAACTGCCAAATCTGATTTAATACCTAGCTGTCTATGTTCGTGTACATTTTAATGATGGAACTCTTACACAAACTACATGTGGGCCCACAAGTGGCAACACTAGGCAGTGCAATTCGGAAGTAACAAATGATTGATTGTATATTAAACAGTTGTAACACATGGCAAGGCAAGGCTAGGCAAATTTATTTATATTGCACAATTCAACACAAGGCAATTCAAAGTGCTTTAGATCACATGAAAATAATAAAAATCACAATAAATCAATAGAACGTAAAAACAAAGACAATCGAAACAGGAAATAAAATTCTACATAAAAATCACATTTAATCATGAATAGAATAAAAAAAAAAAAAATAAATACAACAACTAATAATAATAATTGAAATCAGCAATGGAGATAAGCACAAGAGGAATAGAAAGTAAATAGCTTGAAATTTATAGACAGTTATGGATATGCTGTGCTAAATAAAAGCCCTGATTTAAAGGAGCTAAAAGTTTGAGCATACTTCAGACCTTCAGGTAACTTGTTCCAAAGGTGATGAGCATAATAACTAAATGCTGCCTCACCGTGCTTGGTTCTTGTTCTTGGAAGATACAGGAGATCGGTTCCAGACGACCTTACGGGTCTATATGTTTCATAGGAATCTCACAAATCAAGCATGTATTTTGGTCCAATGCCATTAAGTGTTTTGTAGACGAGCAGTAGTATTTTATAGTCTATCCTTTGACTCACTGGAAGCCAGTGTAACGATTTCAAAACCGGTGTAATGTGGTCCAGTTTCCTTGTATTTGTGAGGACTCATTTGTCTAGTAAGGAGTAAAGTTTAACCACTTTTGTCAGTGATGAGAGAAATTTTCATCATTTTATAAGCAGAATTGTTTTTTTTGTTTTTTTTTTTTTTTTTCAAGACAATTGAGCTTCAAGTTGGTAAAACAAAACAAAAAAAAAATCTACTAGAATGAAGTCATGCTTTTTGGTAACATTTTAATTTTTTTAGAGATAACTTACAAATTGTCAATTACATAAGTCATAATAATTAGGAATTTTGTGAAAATTAAGTATGTTTTCAAGAAAAAAAATTCTGAAAGCATGAAAGCCCCCCCCATTTTTTTTTTTTTTTGTGTGTGTGTTCAGTGTATTCATTCCGATTTAGCATTGGAAAGAGATAGATATAAGACATGTTTTTTCACTTTTTTCCCCAAAGTATAATAAAAAAAATGTATGTGCAGTATGTATATGTGTACATATATATGTATATATATATATATATATATATATATATATATATATATATTATATATATACAGTGCCTTGCAAAAGTATTCGGCCCCCTTGAACCTTGCAACCTTTCGCCACATTTCAGGCTTCAAACATAAAGATATAAAATTTTAATTTTTTGTCAAGAATCAACAACAAGTGGGACACAATCGTGAAGTGGAACAAAATTTATTGGATAATTTAAACTTTTTTAACAAATAAAAAACTGAAAAGTGGGGCGTGCAATATTATTCGGCCCCCTTGCGTTAATACTTTGTAGCGCCACCTTTTGCTCCAATTACAGCTGCAAGTCGCTTGGGGTATGTTTCTATCAGTTTTGCACATCGAGAGACTGACATTCTTGCCCATTCTTCCTTGCAAAACAGCTCGAGCTCAGTGAGGTTGGATGGAGAGTGTTTGTGAACAGCAGTCTTCAGCTCTTTCCACAGATTCTCGATTGGATTCAGGTCTGGACTTTGACTTGGCCATTCTAACACCTGGATACATTTTTTTAACCATTCCATTGTAGATTTGGCTTTATGTTTTGGATCATTGTCCTGTTGGAAGATAAATCTCCGTCCCAGTCTCAGGTCTTGTGCAGATACCAACAGGTTTTCTTCCAGAATGTTCCTGTATTTGGCTGCATCCATCTTCCCGTCAATTTTAACCATCTTCCCTGTCCCTGCTGAAGAAAAGCAGGCCCAAACCATGATGCTGCCACCACCATGTTTGACAGTGGGGATGGCGTGTTCAGGGTGATGAGCTGTGTTGCTTTTACGCCAAACATATCGTTTGGCATTGTGGCCAAAAAGTTCAATTTTGGTTTCATCTGACCAGAGCACCTTCTTCCACATGTTTGGTGTGTCTCCCAGGTGGCTTGTGGCAAACTTTAAACGAGACTTTTTATGGATATCTTTGAGAAATGGCTTTCTTCTTGCCACTCTTCCATAAAGGCCAGATTTGTGCAGTGTACGACTGATTGTTGTCCTATGGACAGACTCTCCCACCTCAGCTGTAGATCTCTGCAGTTCATCCAGAGTGATCATGGGCCTCTTGGCTGCATCTCTGATCAGTTTTCTCCTTGTTTGAGAAGAAAGTTTGGAAGGACGGCCGAGTCTTGGTAGATTTGCAATGGTCTGATGCTCCTTCCATTTCAATATGATGACTTGCACAGTGATCCTTGAGATGTTTAAAGCTTGGGAAATCTTTTTGTATCCAAATCCGGCTTTAAACTTCTCCTCAACAGTATCTCGGACCTGCCTGGTGTGTTCCTTGGTTTTCATAATGCTCTCTGCACTTTAAACAGAACCCTGAGACTATCACAGAGCAGGTGCATTTATACGGAGACTTGATTACACACAGGTGGATTCTATTTATCATCATCGGTCATTTAGGACAACATTGGATCATTCAGAGATCCTCACTGAACTTCTGGAGTGAGTTTGCTGCACTGAAAGTAAAGGGGCCGAATAATATTGCACGCCCCACTTTTCAGTTTTTTATTTGTTAAAAAAGTTTAAATTATCCAATAAATGTTGTTCCACTTCACGATTGTGTCCCACTTGTTGTTGATTCTTGACAAAAAAATTAAATTTCAAATCTTTATGTTTGAAGCCTGAAATGTGGCGAAAGGTTGCAAGATTCAAGGGGGCCAAATACTTTTGCAAGGCACTGTATATATACACACACACATATACATATATATACACATATATACATATATACATACATATATATATATATATATATACACACACATACATACATTAATAAAAACTTTTTTTAAGAATCTCAAATGTAATAATTATGACAAGTTTTAAACATGTTACTGTCCCACCAAATTATTTTAAAACAAGAATAAAGTAGTAGTACAAAAATGCTTGGCTTTATAAAATGCTTCACTGAGTGAGTGTACTCAAAACCGCTTGGAGCCTCTCACTTACACACAATGAGGTTCCATGGCAACAGTTTAACAAGTTAAACGATGATTGACACATGCGGCGCTTCAGAAGTTTGTGACTCTGACAAGATCAAATACATACATCTGATAATCATCGTTAAGTTTAATAAACAACTTCAGTGCAAGTGCACTGGCTGCCTGATGAACAAAGAGCATGGAGAGGGAGGGAGCGAGAGGGAGACTGATCGGCTCTGGATGCTCATCTGTATTTTATTTATTTTTTAATTGAAAAAAAATCCGCAATGGACTGAGGGCGTGAAGCTTGAAGTGCGAAGTAGCAAAGGATCACTGTATATGTACATATTTTTAGAAGAAAGAAGTTATGTTTTGAAAATAAATGTGTATAAATTCAATCCATAAATTGTGTATATGAGAAAAATAAAGGAATATTTTATAACTAAATTGCATGTTTTCAAGAAAAAAAATCTGGAGATGAAAAGGTGCATTCAAATTCAAATTTCTTTCAAGACTAAATATAATTACATTTTGAAAAAAAATTTGTGCATATTTTCAGAATGAACCCTGTCAGGGAATGGTCACTTCAGTGGAGAGGTATTCAAAGGTTGAAACTGAAGACTGTGAACTCTTTGGGCAAGTGACTGTTTTTGATTGTTAAAAAAAAAACTTGAATATTAGCTTTTATTATTATTATATACTGTATACATATATATACATTTTTGGGTATGATTTTTACATAATAAATTTAAAAAATATAAATTAATGCAATGTTAATTAAAGCTACCTAAATGAAATTAAAATGAATAAAAACAGAAATACACACTGGCTATGGCCACATGTAACACTCTGAAGTAGATTTTTTTTTTTTTTTTAATCATAAATACCATCATCAATTTGTTAATAAATGCCATTTACGACGATCACATATCAAATTTACCGGGAGGACAGGCATGAATGAACAGTTGATTTGTCCCTCCCAGTCAAAATGGATTGGACGTCTAGGGCCGTCAATGGAAGTCAGTTAGTTAAATGAGTGGCAACGCAAAAAATAAAATAAAACAAAAAAGTCAAAATTCATTTATGATAATAAAATATATTATAATAAAAGGAAAATAAAGTCTTTTTGAAGAAAAGAGGAATACAACTTGGAGTTGGATAATTTTTTTAATATCAAAGTTAAAATTTGACAAGTATTAGATTTCTTACCTTTTGAACGCATATCCTATTTTTATCCACCTTTGGAAGAGGTCTCATACCAATCTTAACATTTCCGGGAGTGGGAGTTTGCAACATTGTAGTGTTATCTACCTTGGTGTCATCAGCAATTGAGGCTGTTCTCTTCAAATGTAACAGAACAGAAGGGCAGGGCACGTCTCTTTGTTTCTCATAAACAGGAGACCTCTGAATAAACATAAGCTTATGTTATGCTAGTACATTTTAGTGGCACAACATTTCCTCTGGATACAAATCAGAGGCTGTTGGCTTTAAGGGCAAACATGGGGGGAGATATGCACGAAAACTCTGAGAAGAGATCTAATTCACAATGAAGTCAAGCCCCACGCACCAAACCTCACTTCCCAAGACTATAAGAGCCATCTCTATCAGCTGTGAATTTGCACCATCCAGCCTTTAAAAATGACTAATAATCTCCTAGTACTCTTTCCACTCAAATAAATCTCTCATTAAGGTGTTCCAGTATTTTTCCTCTAGCACAGCTGCTGAGTCGATAATCTATCTGGAGGGTAGAATAAGGGATTTTGATGGATAGGAGACACAATTTTGTTTGGAAATACTTTTTCAGCCAATGTTACAACTAGGGATGTCTCGATCCAGGTTTTTGCACTTCTGATCCGATACCAATATTGTTTTGCATTTCCGATCCGATACCGATACTGGCCGATACCAATACCGGCCTATCTGAGCATGTATTAAAGTTTAAAGTAGGGCTGTCAAAATTATCGCGTTAACGGGCGTTAATTAATTTTTTTAATTAATCACGTTAAAATATTTGACGCAATTAACGCACTAGGCCCGCTCAGACAGATTTAAATGTCAGTACAGTGAAAGGCCAACTTGTTAATTGTGTTTTATGGAGTTTTTCCGCCCTCTGCTGGCGCTTGGGTGTGACTTGCATATGTGATGTGGCGTAATGTCGCCCTCTGCTGGCGATTCAGTGCAGCTGATTATTTGGGTTTCGGCGCGCTTTTCTGACGTGATTATATGTCGACGCGAACTCACACTAATAGACAGTGCTATTCAGATCAGCTAACGTCCGCATCCAGTATTCAGTGGCAGTTCTCATAGCCCCATCACACTGTTTGTGTCTAATACATGCATCGCTTGTGAGTTATATTCCTCCTTTGTTTATATTCATGAGCATTAGATAGTTATTGATGATGTGTATTTGAATTTGTTCACATATATGGTGAAATGCAGTTACATTGTTAGATGCTTGTGAGCTAATTGGCTAGTGCCACTGCTCAAATGGACACGTGTGTGTACATTTTATGTTATTTCGTGATTTATGCAAGTTATTGACACATTGCCTTGTTATTTTCAGTTTTACAAAAATACAAGAAACGTGCTCCTGTCAAAAAGATATGACTTCAGTAAAGCCCATGCAACTTTGCCACACCGTCTGAGTTCTTTTTGGAACTTATGTTCAATTTGTGTACTCACACACACTGAGGACAGAATAGGGCTACTAGTTTATTTTTTGATTGAAAATTTTACAAATTTTATTAAAACGAAAACATTAAGAGGCGTTTTAATATAACATTTCTATAACTTGTACTAATATTCATCTTTTAAGAACTACAAGTCTTTCTATCCATGATCACTTTAACAGAAATTTTAATAATGTTAATGCCATCTTGTTGATTTATTGTTATAATAAACAAATACAGTCCTTATGTACCGTATGTTGAATGTATATATCCATCTTGTCTTATCTTTCCATTCCAACAATAATTTACAGAAAAATATGGCATATTTTATAGATGGTTTGAATTGCGATTAATTGCGATTAATTACGATTAATTAATTTTTAAGCTGTAATTAACTCGATTAAAAATTTTAATCGTTTGACAGCCCTAGTTTAAAGTTATTTAGCCTCCTTACTTAGTTGTCAGACTCATGTTGAAAAAGGTTTTAGTACTCTTGATAACAACTAGCCAGCTGAATTAGGTGAGTTTGAATAACACACAACGGATGGTAACAAGAAACTGACCTGTTTATTCAGTGACAAACACAAAACATTATAAATAACAAACAGAAATGGCATAGTCAGTCAGTAAAACGTGCAAATAATATTGTAAACTGTCTTAAAAAAACAAAACACACAAACAACCTCAGTAGAAAATCCCACAAACCCCCAAGCTATTAGATGCTTTTAATGTTTCGTGCATTAGTTACAAAAATTTGTATAAAAAGCCTCTCAGGTTTAAATAAACGACTATTTAAAGAGCATATGACACCAGAAAAAAAGTCTTAAATGGCATTATTATGTGAATTAGAATCATATTTTGAGACGATTCGACTATATACAACAATTTAGCAAAGCGCAGATGACGAGAAATTAGTCTTTTAATCTGCC
This sequence comes from Corythoichthys intestinalis, assembly GCF_030265065.1. Classification (NCBI taxonomy): domain Eukaryota; kingdom Metazoa; phylum Chordata; class Actinopteri; order Syngnathiformes; family Syngnathidae; genus Corythoichthys; species Corythoichthys intestinalis. The sequence goes on along the minus strand of NC_080403.1, from coordinate 20,232,865 downwards.
GGTTAGCCACGCCTACAATTATAGGGCTTTAGCGTCCCCAACAGGTGGATGACGTCAGCGGTAGACAAGGCTCATCGGTTTTACTATTCAGCCCATTGAGGGGGAATTGTTCAGAACGAGGAAAACGAGACGAAGAGAGCTGCAAAATGTCATTGTTTCAGTCTCTCTACTCCCAATATTTTTACAGGATATTCTTTTTATCCAAGTATTTTTCCCCAATAGCTATATAAATGGCTTGAGAAGGACCAGTCAGCCAGTCGAGGGGGAACTATTCACAATGAGGAAAACGCGACGAAGAGAGCGGCAAAATGTCATTGTTTCTGTCTCTTTACTTCAATATTTTTACAAGATATTCTTTTTACCCAAGTACTTTCCCCAATTGCTAAATAAATGGCATGGTCATGACAAATAACAATCTTGTGCTAAATGGAATATAAAATAATAAAAATCCATTTATTCAAGACGACATGGCAAAATTACTCCATAATGGTCAAAACAGTCGACTTCACCTTTACTGTCACACCTCCCGAACGATATTTTATGACACCTAAATCGGACATATGTAATTTCCCTTCCCCGGCTTCGGAGAATGTAAACAGACCAGAAGGAGTGACAGTTAGCCGACATGCTAACCCGAACCGAGGGATGTTTCAAAGTCTTCGAAGTGGAAAATCACACATAACTAGCCTGGATTATTTGACATGACGACCCGGTTGTCAAGTTTCTTTGCGGATCGGCAAACCGCCCGGCGGAGAGCAATTTACAGTTCGTTCCCTGGAGGAGGGTGGCTGGAATTGTTGTGCAGCTAACGTGCTAACAGCTAACTGCTAATGAGCATGAGAATAGCTTTTTACATGCCTATCAATGATCAAACGTAAGTAGTCCTTTAATTAAAGGAATTTTATAGTGTTTACTTTGTAATCACTGTATTCGTATTTGACATAATGCAAAACAAGATGTTTACTCACTTCCTTGTAAGTCCAATGGTCCCACAGTAAATATCCACGGTGAATGGGAACCTTTTGAAACTCCAAAAAGGCGCATACGCCTCTCCCGCATACAGAATGATTTTTCTGCAGGCGTTTGGCTGGCGTGATGCAAAAAATAAAAGTATTAATCCGCAAAATCAGCTGAATCCTTCGTCCTCATACACAACAGTACACTGTATAGTGAAGAGAACGTCTTCTACCGTACACGTCACAGCGCCCTCCTCCTCAATGCAAGACCGAAGCCGGAAGTCACTCATTTTCATGGCGCGGGATTCAAAAAACTAAATAAATATAGCGATCGCTTCCACACACATCCAAGCGGTCCATATCATTCAGGGGCATAAAATACCGCGTGTATTATGAAATAAACATGCTTTTTCGTGTCACAGGCACTTTAAGTATCAAGTTAACATTTTAAAACAGTAAATAGAATACTCAAGTCCCCATTCTTTATCAGCACCTTTAAACTACATTCAATTCATTTAATTTTGCGAATCAACTGTTAAAGTTGTTGAAATTGCTCCCGTTATTCCATAATTTCCCTTCTGTCTACTTTCGACATGTGAAAGTTTTAACACTGCTTTGAAGATAGATTCAAGTCATGATTTTGCCGATTTAGGAGTAGTTTAGATAAAAAGTTAATTAGGTTCGCTTTGAAGGTTCACAACAGCCTACTAGGGAAGTCTCCTGCTTTAAGATGGCGGCTGTTTACTAACGCAACTAGTTTTCAATACTTCAATGTTGCTAACGCCGTCGAGTCTGTCAATTTGCTTCTAGTTCTATATACATATGATATCTATTATCTACAGTAAAACGATGTTGACGTAGTTTGTAGCGGCTGTCAGCAGCAGTCAGGTATTCTTGTGTTTTTTTATCCAGCGGCATGAGTTGAGCAAAAGCCGTGAGTTGAGCATTGGCATTACCCGGGTCTATGACAAGCATGATGTTTACTCTCGGGACGCAATGCGGTCCATTTCTCATTGCGTCCCGAAGACCGCGCTGTGTGTTAGTTCTGCTTTACTTGACATATTTCAATAATCGGAATTTTGATGTTTGTGAATCGTTCTCAAATCTTCCATGGCCGAATCGCTCAAGGATGTAATGATGTCTGGGCATGTTGTACCGTGGTTCTAAGTGTTGGATGGTGCGTCTTTACTCACTAGAGATAATGGCTCGTCATCCAGAATGAATTCTTCGGCAATGACTCTTGTTATTCTCTGGGCTTTGGGACTGTCGAGAGCCAGTTTGTCACGCATAGCAAAAGTTTCTGCCAGTGTTAGTTGCGTAGGACCTTTCTTTTTGTCTTCGGTTTTCTTAAGATACTTCTTATATTGTTTGTGGTGGTATTTCGCTAAATGCTTGATTAGGTTGGTTGTATTAAAACTTCTTACAGCTTTACCACCACGCTTGACTTTATCGTGGCATATGTTGCACTCTGCTTCTTCGTCCTTGTCGTCCTTTAAGGTGAAATGATCCCACACAGCTGACATTTTTACCGATAAAGTCTCTCGGTAAATTGGGAGACGGTAATGTAAATGTAGTGTGTTGAAGGTGTGCCGTAAAATACGGACCGGATTTTAGGGAACCCGAAGCAAAAACTGGAATGGTTTATGTAAATCGGTGCGCTGGAAAACCCGGACCGGACTTGAAAAAAAAAACAAAAAACAGATTGGAAGTCTGGATCGGAATTTTTGCGTGTTGGCCGATCTGATACTGATGCGCATTTTTTTGCCCATATCGGCGTCCGATCCGTTCCAAATATCGGATCGGGACATCTCTAGTGACAACAGTAGGAGGAAAATTATAGACCGCTTATTTTAAAAATTACTCAGCATTTAAAAAAGAAAAAAACTTTCATGCATTTTTTTGACATCTTGACATTCATATAGGACAGTGGTCTCAAACTTGCGGCCTTCATTTGACCTCCAATTTTGTAATGCGTGGAAGGGCAGGATGAGTGAATAAAAGGTAAAAAAGGGAGCAGACATCCACTTATGCACTTTTAATAGACAAAAATAAATAAATACAGCTCAACCACTTGTCACTCGGGAGTAGAACGGACCACGCACACATGATCACACTTGACTCCCCAAAAAGTAGGTAGCAACTGAAGAAGAAAGTGAACATAAAGAGGCGCCACCGTGTGGTGGATGTCCTAAGGAACAAAGAGGATCACAGAAGTGACCGTTACATAGTCCCCCTTGATGAGAAAAAGGCTGTCCACAGCCGTACACAGTTGAAGATGAACCATTATAATTCCATTAATTCATTCCACAGCCTGAAAACCTACACTAAATCCTTCATAAATACTGCTGATACTATTACAAATGGCAATTACAAATAGCAAAACAAATAAATTATAAGTAAAAATCTGAATAATAATATAATAATTCCTGTAATAATGTAACAAATCAGATTCTGATGTGGCGAATGTGTTTTGCGTTCTGTACCTCAACGCACCGCATGGCTGACCTGACAGTGAGATAGGTGCGGTAGAGATTTTATTTTCTCTTTTAATGTCTTGTTGTTGTTGCCGTGTTGTGTTGCACAAGTTTTGAAATAAATGATTAAAAACTTGACGAAGATGGCGATCTCTTTGGAGATGTAACCACAATAATAATTGTCACCTTAACTTGTAAAGACTGGCGAACGGAGGTCGGCGGAGGACCGTCGAGATTTTAGACATTCTACGGTCAAGCAAATTCACGGATGCGCACACTACGCTCATATTTTTCGATCATCTCCATCTTTATTTCAATGGTAAGCGTCACCTTTTTACATTTTCACCACCGGCACTAACCTTCTTGAAACCCATGTTGATTTCTCTCACAAGAAAATCCGCTTCACCTCTGTCTTGCGGGAAAACAAAGAAACTGCGGCGCTGTCATATATCGTCGTATTCCGAGCATGTCGTCGGATGTAGAAACAAACGTCAAATTTTACGTCGGATGTCGAAAAGATCGTATGTCAATGTACCACTTTATTAACGTTGCCCGCAAGTGTTTTTCAACGGGCAATAAAATAACGTGTAAATAATTCTAAATAAAAAGAATGAGTTAATTGAAGGATCAATTTTCTGGGTGAAAAAAAGTATTTGAATGGTAATAAGTAAAAAATAGTTTAAAAAAAGTAAGTAAGTAACATAAAAGCATACACTTTTAGATAAAATAAAAAAATAAGTGTAAAAGTAAGCAAAAATAAATAAATAAAACAAACAGTAATAAATTGAACATTAAAAAAAGACAAAAATTCAAATACAGTCAGTGTGGCCCATGTAGTTTGATCAGGGATTTTAATATTATTTTGTTTAAAAAAATCTCTTGTGACCTCACATACCTTAACAAGTCAGCTGCAATTAATAGCAATAGACGTCCAATCCATTTCAACTGGGAGAGGCTGGTGGCAATGGAATGATCACTTCTAGCCTTCCCAGTTGAAATGCATTGGAAGTCTATTGCCATCAATAGGTGTTTTCAATATCAATTTCCCTCTTTTACCAACTACCACAACACATATTATGTGACCTGGGCTTTCAGTGAATGGTAGTTAATGATAACTTTTGAATAGTGTCACAGGCCTGGGGACAAAAAGACCCCAAAAAATGCAGACTCAGGGACTGAAGCACAGTTCACAATTTCATTGGCAAGAATAAGGGAACAGCCAATTGCAGATTCTTGCCAAGGAGCCACAGCAGGTATTACAAGCTGTGGGTTCGAATTGCAGAGGTACAGGCACAGAGAAGCTGGGTACGAGGTCCAGGGCAGCCTGAGGGTCGAAATACAAATATGGCAGAGAACAGGCAGAAGCACAGGCAGGTACCGGCTGGGGCAAAAAATCCACTAGGTCAAAAAGGGTGTCAGGAATCCGATTAATCAAGGTGGGGAAAACGCTCATATGCTGCTGAAAGGCTTACAAACTCACAGTCGTCTGAAGTCAGAGGAGTTTTAAGTAGGGGAGAGATGATCAGGATCAGGTGTGCTGGAAGAGTTGCACAAGTGGGTGAGATCAGAGTGAACAAGTGGCCGGAAGTAATGCTGGGGAAGTGAACAGATACCTAAATCAACAAAATAAAACCCCGGAAATACCAACAATAACTGGAAGACATACAAAAATAGACAAAATATGACAGGTATGAGCCAGAACCCTAACAAATATATGTCCACTGTACTGACCAATGTACCTGAAAGAGTTAATCTCTAAACAATAAAAGTACATACAGTATTTTTTTAAAAATCAGTATGGTTTTATCTTATAGAGAAGTCTTTCAGCCAAGTGTGCTAAAGAAAGGGCTAAATAAACCTATACACCAATTTGCAGGTTTGCTGCGCAGCATTTCTATCCGCACCCTGACAAGATCGAGGGGGATTGTTATGGTGAAGATGACAAAGACATAATAAAGACCTCAGCAGGAGCTCAAAAACAATCCCAAGATCTATGACAGCTGTCCCCCTGCTTGTTGTGCACACAGACGACACACATTCTGATTTGGAACTCTTGCTGCTTTTTTCACAAGATATAAAAGAAAAGCTCACCTCACTGCCCCCTGGGGGATCCATTTCAGAGAAATGCTAAAGTGGAAAACGACTTTTGCAAGAAACTCCACACGACAACAAAAGCAAAAAATCAGTATGTGTTCTTATAACTCCTGTAGACATGATCGTTCGCCGATAATTCAGAGTTGTCGGCCGTAGTACTAAGACTGGCCTGTGCATACAGTAGGGGTGCAAATTAGCAATAGGCCCTACTCACCAACGTCACAGAATGACGTGTCACTTTATCCGGCCGCCATATTGTCCATCAGTGTTTAACCGTGTTCTTAATGGTTTCAATTTGTCGTGCAATTTATAGTGCAATTCATGGAAGCCCCGGTGCTTTCAGACGCTGTAAACTCATTGGATGCGTTACATAAAAGGCGTTATGTAGAAAAGCTTCAGTCTATCCAATCGCCAGATCCATATTTGATGCCTAAATCGATATTTTTCGACCCGCTGTCTTCCCCCTCCCCTCTGCCTGACATCCGCTACCCTGATATCTACAACTCTCTTGTCCACACAAAATCAGCCTATTCTCACGAAAGTGTGAAAAACTTTAAGAGCAGCACTCTAAGCAACATTACCCCGTGTGACCCTTTACTTCCAATTTTCTAAAATGGCGACAATCAATTAAAAAAAAAGTTGACTGCGATGGCCAACGCTTCAAGGATAGGTGGATATTGGACTATTTCTTCAATAAAACACGCAACAACTGCGTCTGCCTCATTTGCAAAGAGACAGTCGCTGTTTTCAAAGAGTTCGATGTGACGCAATATTACCAAACAAGACACGCTGACATGTACGACATTACAGGGAAGATACGCAGCGAGAAATTATAGCAACTTGAAGCTAGTTTAATTTCACAGCAGCAGTATTTCGCAAGAGCCTGAGTGTCGAAAGGGAACGCCACAAAGACGAGATTGTTCAAATTATGAATTAAAAAAATTATAAAGCAAATGTGACACACAGAAGGGCTTGCAAAAAATTTATTTAAATATATTGTTCTATGTAAATCAGCCAAGGTAGCCCCCCGCATTTTTACCACACCAAATCTGGCCCCCTTTGCAAAAGGTTTGGACCAGAGGTTGCACTAGACTTTTTCGTTGTCTGTCATTTTGACTGACAGGGTCATAAAAATCCGGTCATAATGTATTTTTACCCGTCACTTAAATTTTAAAAATGATAATAATGACATATTCAATAGCAGTGTTGGTCAAAAGTGGTGCGTTACTTACTCAACTCTGAATAAATATATTTTAAGTTTAAATATATTGTTCCATGTAAATCAGCCAAGGTAGCCCCCCGCATTTTTACCACACCAAATCTGGCCCCCTTTGCAAAAGGTTTGGACCAGAGGTTGCGCTAGACTTTTTCGTTGTCTGTCATTTTGACTGACAGGGTCATAAAAATCCGGTCATAATGTATTTTTACCCGTCACTTAAATTTTAAAAATGATAATAATGACATATTCAATAGCAGTGTTGGTCAAAAGTGGTGCGTTACTTACTCAACTCTGAATAAATTGAAGAAACTACCAGCCATGTTGTGTCTACTCTCTGCTCTGTTGATTTGTCATCCAAGACTCGGGGTGCGTTCAGGTTTGAGAATAGCGCACGTACTTCTGACTTCAAGCTGTTTGTCCCTGCTCATTCAATTAGGCTACGTTCATACTACAGGTCTTAATGCACAAATCCGATTTTTTTGTCATATCCGTTTTTTTTGGCGTGCCCGTTCAGACTGCCTTTGTCCATTGAGACCATTCAAGTATTACGCATGCGCTCTAATTGGCAGTCCGACACGCGCCGTGCGCAGAAGCATCAAAACAAATGACAAGTCATCCGTCATTCCAGAGCTATCATATTTTGCTTTTCAAAAGGAGGACACAAATAACAGACATAAATAATCCCCGTTTAGGCTTATATTCACAGTTTATATGGATCGATAGCATGCACGCACTGTCCGTGCATGTCACACACAAATACGGGCAGTTTGCCCTGACTCTCCAAGACGGGCTGCAGCCAGACCCCTCTCCCGACTCTCGGCCGTGTAGGAAATGTTGAAATATAGCTCACATAGAGCAGAGAGAAAATCGATCATTCTCATGCTTATCCTCAACCCATTTTTATTTTTGTATGACTGTTGTGAAGCCCGGCCCTTCCCCAAAAGCTGTGTTCACTGCAAGCTAGGCGCTAATAACGCACAACTGAAATCGGATTTGGGACACTGGACGGAAAAATGTGGCCCAGATCGGATTTGAACCAAGTAAAAAAATGACCCAGATCGGATTTGAAATGGTCCACTTCTATGCGACTTGTCCCGTTCAGACCGTCAAGTTGATGCCTGACTCGAGTCGGAAAAACACGAAAAAATTGGATTCGTGCATTAAGACCTGTAGAATGAACGTAGCCTTAAGCCTGAGTTATACTCCCGCGTTGCGGTGACGGCGTAGCGACTACGGCGTCATTCGACATTCGATAGTTCTGCGGTGAGGGAATGCGTTGCTCTGTAATTCACCGCCAAGCCACTAGAGGGATGTGGCGTTATGTTTGTACGGTTTTGGGGCATGCTTGTTTACTTCCGCTAGTCGGAGAAAAAATAAACAATGCAAGATGGAACTCTTGAAAGTAAATATTCTGCTCATCAACACTGAATAAATATGGAACATACAAATGTTGACGGGCAGGCGACGCAGAAGACGGTTTCGAGGCGGTCTGGCCGACTTTTGATGCCGCACAGAGAGTTTTAGACTCGGGTGGAGAGAGCTAGCTGTGGCAGCTAGCTTCAAACTGGCGTCGAGCACTGCGTTCAAGGTCTGCAAAGCCCTCCAGCCTGATTTGTTTGCCGTGTCCTACAACGAGCCAGTGGGAAGCCATAGCAGATTTCTGGCGTCTAGGGAACTTCCCAAACTGCGTTGGGAGGCTTGATTTTAAGGTTATCATAAAAAACACCGAGGCACTCTCAATCAGTGATGATGTATTGTGTGTGTGAACTGTCTGTTATTGAAAATTAAAGATCAAAACAACTCTTTTGACACCAAATCTGTGCTTTATTCTTCATATACTTGAAACATATGTACACAGTAAATGATGAAGTGCACCAACCAAAAATACGACATAAAGTGATAAAAAGTTGGCAGTTTTTGGCCGACTGGGTCACCGCTTCGTGTGGCCACTCGATTCCGACCACCCACGTCTCGGTGGTTCTTCCATTTATTTATTTTTTCGATCGCCGACCTTGCCATTTGGCAATCACAATAATAATTTCTTGACGAGACTTGCTCTTCGATGATACTCCCGTCGGCTTGGTCCATTTTTGCGTGTAGAAAACAATGTTTGATTCTATTGTACAATGGCGGTGTTTTCGCGGTAAACCGGAAACAACAGTCTGAGCGGACCAATCACAGTCCGTTTTCGCTACGCCATACCGACGCGAAGGTTACAAAAATAGAGAGGTGCGTGTCAGGCTACGGCGTAGGGTCGTAACTCGATTCTTCCTTGACGGCGTAGGTCTGACGCGGAAGTATAACTCAGGCTTTAGACAATGCTCTCCAAAGCTTCCTAACGTTTCCGTGTTTGCTACACCTGAATGCTAGTTCGGACATCTTTCCGAGTAAGGCCAGCGACGTCATGCATCAAGAGTGACAATAGCTTATTAATATGCTCACTCGCCATCCTGTGGTATGGGGTGTGAATTGCAACCGGTCAAAATGACGGATGGACTTCAGTTTTTTCCGTCACCGTTTTAAAAAACCGGTCAACGACAGAAAATATTCGGTTAACGCGACCCCTAGTTTGCACACACCTGTTTAACTTCTTTCACTTGGTACCAGCTAAATATTATTCAAAAAATAATGATGGTGGAAGAAATAAACATCTTGAATTTGAAACTGTATGTTGTCGGCGATTAGCCTCGCAATGATCTTAATTGTGGTTGTCAGCCCAAAACCCTCTAAATATATATTAAATGCATCTTACCAGATATAAAATGACTACTACATAATCTGTAGTGATCGTTTGGTGCCCAGTTTTCACGTCGAATTGCAGCAGTCCATCTTGCTCTCCTCTCCGGGTCTCTCGGAATATGGTAGAACTTCCAAGTTTCTCTGTCTATCTTCTCTGTTATTGCAACCAACCGCCACACACGCCATCACCATTTTGATTATTAATGTTAACGCGCAGAAAAACACGCCATAATAGGAGGAATTTACGTAGCGGTAATGCTTAAACCCGACGAGCTGACGGAAATTATGGCGCGGAGGTGTGGTTGTGACGTCATGTGAGTAGGGTCTATTGCATGATGATAAGATACGGCGATTCTTTGAATGCTAGAGATTTGCCGACATTACAAATTCTGCTTTGATTTGATTCAAGAGCTTTGGACCGATTTTATGCAGTATTATTTACACATTCAACACCATTACTTACAGCAAATGATTGCTGCCAAAATGGATTTGACGTCTAGCGCTCTCAATGGCGTCCAATGAGTGCCTTATAAAGAGTCAAGCGGCACAATTAGTGAGTCAGTGGCTCAGTCGATCCCGTTTCGATAGTAAATAACAGTGTTTACATTTATGAGTGACAATCAGGGAGGGAAAAATGCTTGCAACACAACCTTCGCCACAGGATAATAACTTTGCTGTTAGTCATAAAAATGATCAAATTGGACCCCATTATTTAGTTCTTGATAAAATGTTGAAAAACAGCAATCATCATTACTAGCAGTATTTGCCATGGAGACACAACTGATGACAAAAGACTCCAGAAGACTGATGTCGGCAGGCTGATTCACTCTGAACATCTCTGCCGACTCGCAGCCACCTTGACGTGCTCCTTTCCATTTTAAACAAGCTCTAATCGGTCAAGTTAGATCCACCGATGCCCCATTTAAAAAAATGCAAATCCAATGCAGAATTTTTCCATGCTAATACTATGAGAAAAAGCATAGCAAAAATATCCTTTACCCAAATTTTTTTCTTGTTGCTTTTATCACATAATTGAAAATGGTTTATACAGGGATATTAAGACCTCCACCATGTTTGACTATAGGCACTGTGTTCTTTTCTTTGTAGGCCTCATTCTTTTTTTCTGGCACTGAGCACTGGTCTCCAACCATTTGTTGGTGCTACAGTATATTAGGTATGTTTTGGGTGAATGTCCTGTTGGAACACCCATGGCCTCTGATGCAAACCCAGTCATCTGACACCACACCCTACATTCCGGCCCAAAACATTTTGATAGTCTCCTATTTTCATGAATCCCTACACATTGTCAAGGCACCCAGTGCCAGAAAAAAAGAATGAGGCCTACAAAGAAAAGAACACAGTGCCTATAGTCAAACGTGGTGAAGGTCCAATGATGTTTTGGGGTAGTTTTGCTGCCTCTGGTATTGGGTGACTTGACAGTGTGCAAGGAGTCATGAAATCTGAAAACAATCAAAATGTTTTGGGCAACAATGTAGGAAGTACTGTCAAGGGAACTGGGTTTGCGTCCGAGGTCATTGGTGATCCACTTCAGAGACAAAGCGCTGGAGAATTCTGAGGTGGCCATCGATGTGTCGGGATCTAAAACCAATTGAACACCTAAGAAGAGATCTCAAAATTGTTGCTGCAAGAAGGCCCCCGATAAATCTGAGACACCTGGAACAGTTACCAAAAGAAGAATGGTCCAAAATTCCATCTGAGAGGTGCACGAAACGTGTTGACGGTTATAGGAAGCGACTGCTTTCTGTTATTTCTTCTAAAGAATGCACAACCAAATACGGTGGTACCTTGACATAAAATCTCTTCGACACACATCTTTTCGACATCCCACGTTATATTTGACTCGCCATTTGTTTCTACATCCAACGACGTGCTCTAAATACAGTTTCTTTGTTTTCCCGCAAGACAGACGCATGGCAAATTTTCTTGTGAGAGAAATCAACATGGGTTCCAACAATGTTAGTGCAGGTGGTGAAAAAAAAGGAAAAAAGTTTATGCTTACTGTTACTATTGACATGAAGATAGATATGATAGAAAAATATGAGCGTGGGGTGCGCATCCATGATATGGTTCGCTCAACAATACAGCCGCAGACGGTCTATGACGGTCTTCCTCCGTTCATCAGTCTTTATAAGGTAAGGTGCCAAATATTATTGTGGTAACGTCGCCAAAGAAATTTGTTTTTTCTCTTCAGCTTTTTTGTGTTTTTCCAATGCAAATCCCCCCAAAAAACACATTCATACTGAATGTTAATGTCTGGGAGAAACTGCATTTTCAGGAAAAATTCCAAGGGTGTTAATCATTTCGGCCATGACTGTATCATACATTATGAATCGCCATAGCTTGACTAAATGAAAATTTACTGAACTAGACTTTTAATAAAGTCTGAACATCTAGTTAAATGCAAATTGCACGTCGTGTGTTAAGAGAGTAAGCAAGCTTATGCTTTTGAGGATCCACTGAAACACATACTGTAAGAGCCAATCGATCATGAGATCTAAAGGGATCGGGTCAGTAAAAACACACAGATCAATAAACTCAAGCCCAACTGATCAGACATGTGAAGTGGTTTGAAAAAGGAGAAGACACGTGCTTGAGCGGCCCCCGGTCTGTTTTATTGGCCGCTGAATCGTCCTCAAGTGAGTGACCTGCCAATTGCGCATTGATTAGGACGGAGAGAAGCAGAAATAGACAGACCCTGTCTTTCCTGAATCTCTGTCGGTAACTTTTGCCCATTATAAGATCAGCTCGGTTAATTCATCAGCCCTTATTTGCCCTCTCTATATGCCTTGGGGTGGTGTCAACAGAACCCTGCACACCCACCGACACTTACACATACACATTCTGGCAGCTTATCTTCGCCTACTTGCCTAACCTCCATTGCCGGTGATATTCTGCCATGCTACACAGAGGTCTTGTGCGGTAAAACCAATCAGCCCGCCAAATGGTAAGAATTCTGATAAGAGAGGTGCCGACAGGGTGGCAGGGTCACTTTCATGGCAGATGAGGGAGCCTGTCGCCCTTGAGAGAGAGTCGACAGCGCTTTGGGCAAACTTCAATGAGTCTCTCAAGTGCTCCATGCAAAAATAGGCATGATATACTGTCACTCCTTTACCAGATGGATCGGATGCATCCAGGAGATTTTGCTGAACCACAGCTTGCTCTTGCGTTCAAGGGGAATAGATGGAAGAGATGGTATGACTGATTCCAACTATCAAGGTCATCTTACTTGAGTCTCTTGCTGTGTACAGTCCATTTGGTTTTGAGCTGAAAGGATGCTAGCTTTGAAGCTGTGTATCTAATATACTGTAATATCCATTTCAACATTTAACCCTTTCCTGCATGGATTTCTGCATGGATTATGGGGCTCATTGTATTCTTTGGTTACCATTGACGGCACTTGATGTCCAATCCAATTTGACTGGGAGCGGCGAATAAATGCTTTTTCAACTAAATGGAATAGAATGGCTCTAGCGCCATCAACGGCATGAGAGCATGGGCAGTCACAGCCAGTCGTCCCGGTTTAAACGTGTTGGATGTCTTATCAGCATTAACGGTTTGCAATGAGTGTGTATATTATGAAAAAAAACTGAAACACTGGAAGTCCTGTTTTTTTTTTTTTTTTTTTTTTTTTTAGCTATAAAGAAATACTAGAAAGGTGTCAAATGACCCTGATACCAACTGACTACTGGGCTTTTTCAAACAATAGACCACTCAAAAAAAGCAATCAAGTAGGCCACCCCCTATACACACTCCTGTGGAGTCGCTGCCTTGGTGTGAAAGGGAGGTTTCACTCTGGATAGCTGCAGTTAGCATCTTGGATATAAGAGACACGGGTGAACTTCTTGGTGGGTCTTGCAAAGGAATTGGCTCGCTCTCATGTGGGTGCAAAGAAGGCGTAGAAGGAAAAATTGCTTCGGCAACAACAACTTGCAAAGTGTCATATGTCACCACATAAAAAATGTTTTTTTTTAATTACACCGTCCTTTGTACTGTAGGCAAACTGCAGATTTTGGAATATGTAAAAAGGTTGTCTGCTCGATTGCCTGTCTGAGCGGTCCACTGTCCAGCAAAGCCAAGGCAGCCCTCCCCCTCTAACAGGCAATATGCTAATTGGAGCAATCCAACCCTGTGGTTTTGTGAGTGTGAATGGCAACGACAAATGAGGACCATAGTGCTCACAAAAGATATGCTGATTAGGGCCAGATGATCCTTATCTGCTTACAAAAGTGATTTGGATCAAATGATCCAACATTGGTAGTTCTAGTGTCAAAGGTTTTATGTGGTGCCGTAACCAGCCTATATTTCTATTTTGTTTTATTTTTTTATTAACATTGTAATAAAGTAATTACACAAAAAAATACAAAATTGATTAATTATCAAAAAAATATTTATTATTAAGAAATGCATCCAATTTCAACATGAATTCTGACATTTTTCAAAATAGTTGTTCTATTATTATTTAATATTTTTGGTGGTGAACAAATGAGCAGTTAAAGTATTTATTACTAATTTAGAAAAAATGATTGGAATTTTGGATATTAAGGTTGATAGACAATTTTCATCATATGGCCCTAAAATGTTAGATGATCCATTTCAAAAAAATGTTTTATATGGCCTAGCATAGTTATATCTGAACACAATCAGTACTGCAATACATATATAGACAGTAGGGGTGTGGATCTCCATTACTGTGGCGATTAGAATTGCATCTCGATGCCCTGCCAGTGATACGATATAATTTGCGGTACACTGAATCCCTGCCCGATACGATACTTACGATTAATCCATGTTTTCGATACGATGCGATATGATTCATCCTCCGTCCCAATTTGATATGATACAATACAACCTGTTCCCGATACGATGTGATGCACTTCGATAAAGTGCGATACACCTGTTTGTGATGATTTTTGATAAATTAGTTAAATCAAATGCGATTCAGAAGGAAGCAAAAATGATATATCGTATTTTATCTACTAAGCAAGCAAACAAAACAAATAATATGGCAATTAAGTATGTTACAAAAGGCTTTGGTTTATTAATATAAGAGTAAAACAAAACAAATAAAGATAGTTTAAAGATGCTGTACGCTATCTTTAAAAAAATCACAACTGCTTGTGAAAAGAATACAAACAACTTGGCAGTGACATCTGCTGTAAACTGACCACTCTCAGAGTGTCTTAAGTGCAATGTCCATACATAAAAAACAGTAAATAATAACCTTTCACAAAAGTAGTAGCTTTACTGTTCTTGCCATAATAATCAGTTATCTTCTCTTCCTTCTCACTAGTCTTGTTGTTAGCCCCCTGCTCTGTCATTTTCGCGACGTCGATACCATGCTGTCTCTTCAAGTGAGTTCCCATGTTTGTTGTGCTGCCGTTGTAAGGTTTAGAAGCGCGGCATTCTTTACAAATAACGTGAGTCTTGTCAAGTCTGCCATCTTTCTTGTAAAATCCATAGTACTGCCAAATGACGGATTTGAACTTTGAGGGTGCATTGAAAATCTGATCCGCTTCAGCACCACTGCTGCTACCCTCCGCCATGTTAACTTGTAGCACTAGCTGATGGTGCATTCAAGACACCTTCGAAAAAAGGACAGAATGCAGTCCAACGTGGAAAATATCGATGCAACGTTGAAGATTACCGATAAAACATACAGCGAACAAATGCATCTTGATTTTACGCTGTCTTTGCACCGATGTACACTGAATGAATCGATACACTCGCATCGCGCACCTTTGTATCTTGACCACAATCCATATCGATTATTTTCCACACCTCTAATAGACAGACCACACAACAGTACTCAAAGGCATATATTCTTCATATGCTGTGAAGAACTATTAATATTACTGCTGCATTGTGAAGCTCAGAGAGAGGCTAAGCCACCTGTACAGCTTTTTAACTTCTATCTCACTGTATTTGTATGATAGTGATCGATATTCAAAATGTGACTTAAAACATTACCTATAGAGTTTCATTTACATTTGTTCAATTCCTTGCAGAACACACCTCCCATTTAAATTAAATGCCACACTTTGCCAACATCATCGACAGAAAAAAAAAAAAACACATCACAGTCAAACCACAGCGCTTTGCAACCCTCCTTGACTGCAAGACACAAACACAGCCAAGCAGCAATGTCGGGCCGCAAGGCACGCTGGGACTTTTCATGCTCAAATGTCAGAGCATTTCATCCTGATGTTGATGACTCACTCCCCCTCACTCTTCGTCTGCATGAAAGAACAACAGCGCCAATTAATGAGGCAACCTCCTCCCTTGCAACAGTGGGGCAACAAGCACTGTATCAAATGTTACCGCGAGGAACGTGCGCCGTGTTAGCGTGTTAATTCAGAACAAATATATAGAGAAAACGCCACGTTTATCATCTATCGACCTCATGAGAGTTTCAAACCACTCCGCCCCACAAGTCGAGTGACTGCAAGTGAAAAACGGAGCAAGACTCAGCCCTCATTGACATGCTCTACTAGAGGCCTAATGGCCCCTGGGTAATGGCCTCTTTGGTCTTGAGGATATCCTCCCTCATGCATGCATCAAAGCCAGGATTGAAGAGGCTACAGTAAAACAAGAGGTGGAGGGAAAGAGATATCAGGGCCACACTGGGAGAGGCTATGAAAAGGCTCATACGCTGACATCTTAAAAGGGGAGGTAAATAAAACAATACACAGTGGAACCTGTAAAATAGATTACTGTCATTCCAATAACACGGGTAGTCTTACAACAGTTTTCCCCGTAGGAAATAATGCAATCAATCAGAAACAACGTGATTTAAAGGTGAAATACTGTATTTTGGAAAATGTACTTTTCAGTGGCTTGGATACAAAAGTATAAAAACTGTTATTGATTTGTTTTTGTCCGACCACAAGTCATTAATAATTTGTTTTAAAAGGGATAAATTTCATTTTGCACGACTCTTGATATTATTGGTGGATATTTTTGCATTTTCATTGACATACAAGACATAAAATCCAATGAAGCTTCGTTCATTTGCTGGCACCCTCCCAGTTCAAGTGTACGTCAACTAGTGATACTCATTTAAAGTTTTAATTTAACATTTAAAAGCCTCGTGATTGGCAATAAAATATGATCATTCATTGCTAGCCATACACATTCAAATGGATTGGGTGACTATCACTGGCATTGGCAATACATTTGTTTATTTGAAGAAAACCACACAAAATAGCTGTTTAGTATTTTTTATTTAAATTGGTACAGTTTTGGCCATGTATTGGAATCAGTACGGAAGGCCCAAAAATGATATCGTAACAACACTAGTTTAAATATATTTAAAAGCTCAAAACAGTGTCTGCACCTCTTTTGAAGCACAACATGCAAAAATCTTTACATTGTAGCGTCTCCGTAATAAAATGACACGAAAATACGAATGATGGAGACACAAAAAGTGCTGTTTGCAAAGGGTTCGCGACATTTAGTGAATTTTTATAGCTACTGCTGGGCTTAAATTAATTTGTTGGCAAGCCATATAAGAACACAGATTCACTATCATTGCTAACCTGGCATTAAATATTACTCTCTCAAAGCAGTAGTCCACCTCTATTCAGGGCACTCCCCAGCCTCTACTCATCCTCTTGCCACTCAACCAATCCTGTCTCGTTTGTGTCCTCATCTCTCATCATCCGTCTTCTCCTTTACTGACCTGTGAGACTCCCAGGGGCAGCTAGAACACAAACCCCGTGGCCCAAAATGCACCACTGCACCTCCCGCCCACCTGCCCTCTCTGTCCAGAAGCCATCTGCTTGCTCCGCACATAGCAGATCTGTCAATGCAAGCTAATTATCATTCACAAAAAAGTGCTCATTGTAACCCTGCCGATGTTTGTGAAAATTCGCGCCATATGCTTGTAACGCAGCAGGCACCTGTCTGCATTTATGAAACACACTAGGGAGGGAACACATACTCAAATATTTTGAGAGGATTTCTTTGGTTAAAAACCATTACATCATAATTTCCTCGTTGGGCGCGGTTTCAAACGAACCTGACCTGACATATCAAGCTTTGCTATGCTTGCCACCAATTACATTGTGTGAGTGCTCCCTATTTAGATAAGATTGGTAGTTTCTGACTATAGAAACCAACAAATCTTCTGGTGTCACTGCAGAGTGAGAAGTGTGCACCCACTCGCCCGCCCTGCCTTCACATTAAAGAGCATCTTAATTGGCATTAATACTGTTGATAAGAACTTAATGGGGGAATTAATAGATAACACACTCTGGGGCCCGCTTCTCCAGTCACACTGACGCACAAACATGCACAAAGCTGTACTCAGCATATTTTAGCACAATGGATGGACTGAGTGAGAATTCATGGTAGCGCAAACTGTGGTGTGGGAGCCTGTGGTAATGTAAATCAACATGATGTATTAGTATAATCTACAGGGAGGTGAAACCTGAAATCCAATCAAATTATAGCATAAAATTGTAAAATGGACTTTATGGTTGGTTCCAGAGTAGACTGAGTTCAGTTATGTCACTCAATACCATTGACGGCATTCAAGAGAGAGGACAGGTAATACTAGCGTCTTTTAACTCCTTCTGCTGCCATTGTAACTGTTAATTTACATGTCCACTGGCATAAAGTATAAGATTATTATGAAGCACTTTAATGTTGTGCATGTCACATTCTGGTTGAATAAAACAGATTTACTGGATGCAACTTAACTGTTGAAACTACAAGCCACAGATGTCTCTTTGAGTTGCCTTTTTGTGTCAGATTTATTTTTAAAGACAAAACATTTATAAGCAGTATGGGCTTTCAACAGCTCTTCTCTTCACAGTGCCTTCCTGCGGTGGTTCAACTTGAGTTATGTTTAAGCAAAAATGTGCACGAATTGCCCAAAACACTAGCAATGCTCCTCAGTGCGATACAGTGCAGACTGTGTAGTTATTCCACAACCAAAATTACAAGTAATGAGGAGGCAACGCAAGAGCGTAGGTTTGATCTCAATATTGGTAGGGACGATAACCCTTACCCTAACAAAAATAAATAAAAATGGAGCCTTCCTTCAAGTAAAACACTACTGCTTTTGTCCACAAGCACAGCCAAACTCAACAAACAATGAAAGCACCTTTAGGCTGCTTTAAGACCACATAAATTTTAAAAAAATGAAAAAAGGAGAGAAGAAGGTTAACCTTTGTTCACTACATTTCTTACAGTTTAATTAACATCATCAGTAGAAAACATACGGGAGGATATTTCTCTCAAACCAGCTTCCTGCTAGAGTTTGAGAAATTCACATAGGTTAATTTTATGCTAACTCTGATCCAGATCGGATGTTCAGTAGCAAAATTAGTGGTGTGTTCCCCATCCCCACAACAATGACATCTTTTTACATTGCTTACAGTGGCTGCTGCTGGTAGAAGAAAACTTTTAATATCCGTCGTCTTCGAAGGAGGCGGAGGAGTCGGTATGTTGTATTTCTGTCTGGGCTGTGAATGCGCATGTGTGTATGTGTGTGTGTGGGGGGGGGGGGGGGCAGGTCATTAGCCAATCAAACATGCGTTTGAGGGGAAAACATTCAGCAAGTGACCTGTAATTCTCTTAATAATGGTAGGGTCAATTCTATCCATACAACATATAGGAAGACAATCTAAATTACCTATATACTTGAAGTAATCATATAATGCAAATAAGGTTGCTTAAAAGTTGGTGGGGAAAATTTCAGCATCCTGAAAAGTTGCTAGTGTTATGTCTTTACCATCCCTGTGCAAACCTACGCCCTTGAGGGAAGGCATTAATTTGAACAGTGTGGACAGTGTTGGGAAAGTTCCTTTTCTACATGAACTAGTTCATATTACAGTTCACTGTTCAGTTCATAGTTCATAATTCAATTTTTAAAAAATAAACTTTTGTAGTTCTGTTCTTTTTTTCCTCCCTAATAATTGCTCCAAGCTATTATTGACAGAGTCAATACAGAACCACAGACAGCAATTATTTCATCTACTTTAACACTGAAACTGTGTCAGATTCATCTTCATATTCAATTCCAAATCCTTATCCTCGCAAGGCTTGTCTCGTGCTTTATTTCAATGTGCCGTTTAAAATTTGACATTACCAATGTACGGACGGTCTTCTTCAGCCCGGCTTCACAAAGTGTTCAATTAAAAGTTCTGTTTTTGCTGTCCGCGTCGGTACTGACCTGTTTGTAAAACTCACCTAAATTTATGTACTGGGCAGTGTTATGAGAGCTGTCGTCTCCTGTGTCTATGCTGCTGTATTTGCCAAAACATCACCGTGACAGGCAGCTTGGGTTGCCAGGTTGGATAGTTTTCCACTATTAAGGTTTGTTTTATAATGGTGTGTTTTTAGCCTATGGTTTTATCTGCAGTTTTGTCAGAAAGGCTCTAATTCTGAGCTCATGAACGAGGTTATGAATCAACCGCTCTAATGAGCGCGTTCACAGTAGCGTTCATGAGACAGAAATATGATGCGTTCAATTCACGCTTGCTCAAAATATGAATGTGTTCATGAACGATCATTCATTAAACATGCACAACACTAAGTATGGAGTAATATTAAACGGTGTTAGGAACTACGGTGGCCGGGAAGCGTCAGGCAAATTGAAACACCAAAGAATTTGCAAAAGAAAAAAAATGGGAATGCAAATAGTGGAAATACAAACGCAAATAGCTACAACACAATTGCATAATGAACACAATGAAATTACAGATTGAGGACGGAAATAAGCTTACAACAGAAGAAAATTTACAGCAGTAGATTCTCTTTGATAGATGTTTTCTGTCATCATCTCTACTCAGAAGTAGTCATTCAGTAGAGATTGTTATAGCTTTGACGTTAGCGCCTAACATTAGCCAATCAGGAGTAAGTGTGTGCTTGCTTCAGTTGTTAATCTTACAACGGAAGTATGTGGTTGATTCTTGTTTTGGGAGTCATGTTTCTTGTGTTCTGATCATGCTCACTACCAAAGATCAAGGACACAGGAAACTGGCCATCTTTATTACACCAGGTCTCTCGGGGGTGTCGTGCTGTCAACATCTGTCACATACCATACCACACATGAGCTGCTCGTAGATGGGCCTGGCATGCATGGCGCGCGCCACGCTCTGTTAAACTGAAAACATCTGTGAACATTAGCTTCCTGCATGTCTCTTTGGCAAGTATGTTTGCATTCTCCACCTGACAAAGGCTATTAATTTTTCAACCCATAGGCTGTATACTGTGCATATGTGCCTGCTTTCTGTGTGGTGCAACACAACACGTTCAATAAGGCACCACACATTGAGTGTGAAGGAAAAGATAAAATGGGAAAAGCAAGCCAACCAGGTGAAACACACAGCTGGGCTGTTATTGACAATGCTCCTGAGCAGTTATAATGAAAGCAGCAGTCCACGTCTCCCTTTATTCAAGTTAATGGTTTTCTTAAGGTTCTTTTATCCTGGGCTTAGAAACATGTTGCACAAATGGGTTATTGCTATTAGGGCGATTATAATCATTAAATCATTCTGAGCACTCTTTGTGCTTCAAATGAATACCTACATGCATTTAAATAATAGCAGAAGAGTTGTTTGGGGGATGTTTTTTGCAGTCGAGTCAGTGTTGTGGTTGTGCCATCTTTCCCTCTCTCTCTCTCGCTCTCCGTTCCTGAGCGGCAGGTTTGGGCTTTTTTCCCAGAAATGTGTTAGATGGATCGAGGGTGGCAGATGCTATCCTGTTCTCCCAGAGGAGACTTCAACACATGTGGAGAGTGGCTAGGCTGGTCATATTAAACACACCATGTGCATCCTACATGTGACTCTCTCTCTCTTTGTGTGTGTGTGTGTATGTTTGGCCTATTAAAAAAAAAAAGCTTAGAGTGAGACATCTAGTGGTAAATGATTGGTACTTCAAAAGCACAACAGGCATGAATCAGCAAGACTAAAATGATTTGATGCATTCTCAAGCAATAAAAACTTTTCTAAAATCCACCGATATGATATTTATGTCGTGAAAAGTGCATTCATCATTGGGCTCTGCAAACATGCAATTGTGTGTGCTTTTGTGTGCACATCGGTTTGTTTGTGTTTATCAGATTGGGGATATTGCTGCAGTATGCCGGCAAATCTTTCTTGCTGTCATAACAATAGATCTCGTGGGTGATGGCGATCGATCATTTTGTCAAGCTATCTCTGCTTTGACATGGTCTGCTTGTCCCATAGGGCTGCACAAACAACTCGACACACTTTTTGCGGAGGGCGTGTCTCACCTTTAGTGGGTTATACACGCGCTAACAATTCAGCAGAATTGTAAATTTTTCCAGTCATTTGCAAGCAGGGTTGCCAACTCCCTGAAAAAAAAAAAAAGGGACACCTCATTTGTAGAGACTGCTGGCCCGATAACAGTCACCCTTTAGTTCTTTTTTCATGTTTTTTATTATTGACTCAAACCTGAATTAATTTGGTCAATATTTGAGTGATATAAACACATAGGAATACAGTAATTATCAGCAATGCAGTTTAAATACAAAATATATATATGACGGAAAACACTCAGGTGACTTGAACTTCCGCTCTCACACCCCCAATTTGGCCAATTTTCAAAATTGTCTTATAAGCATGTGTGATACATCATTGGAAAGCTTAAAATCTCAATTTTCTGGGGGAAGAACATTTTTGAACCGGAGGGCATTTAAAAAAATAAAAAATAAAATAAACCCCTAAACCCTAATCCGAGGTGAGAGCATGAGAGAGCATAATTAAAGACACCATGATTTCCACCAGATATTATCGCTTACTTACCTTGTTTTGATCCACAAAGTCCGTGTAGCATGTCTCACCGAGTGTCAAGACACAGCTGTGAATGACCACAGCCAGATTTGGGGGGAATTTTAAGGGTGAAACATGGTCATATAACAAGGGTCGCGATGCAGAAATCGCAGACATCAAGGAGTGGTCGAGATCTTCATTTTCATATATTTAGCATATATGTATACAAGGATAAAATATATGTCCTGCTCAATTTAAAAACTTTATTTTTCAACCCTTAGACTCTTTAGCCTGTTGTGTGTGTGTGTGTGGGTGGGTGGGGGGGGGGGTAATTTTTTTGTAATTGTTACTTTTGTCACTTCATAGCATGTAAAAATGTTTAACATTCCCTGGGTATGTCACTTGGTATATTTTTTCTCAGCACAACGTCATCTAATTTAACTGTTATTACACCAAAATGTATTAAATTACCATATTAGGCCTATAAATACACGAGAATAAAATTCCACCTTGAAAAACACTTATACAGTACAAAAGTGAAGCGTCAAGACATCCCATCCCATTAGCATGAGTGCCCTCAATAGTGTTTAGTGCGCACGCATGCACAGATAAAGATATTTCCTACCATGAATTTAAAATGATCATATCTCCTACTTTCTGTGGACCATTGGTGAATAAACAAAAACTGGGAGGGTGTTTAAAGTACTCACAATCGAGTGCGCCCTGTGGATTTAAATTTTTTTTTTTTTTTTATGATGGTTTAAAGATGCCACGGGATTGACCACACAGCAGCAGAACATTTTGTGCTGTGCAAAAAGTGCAAACTGTACTGTCACACTTGGACAGAATGGAGCGGACTCACATGCAGAATTCAGTCCTTATTTAACATAAATGTCAGACGCAGGTACAAACTGAGGGCGCTCCAGAAGGAGGAAATAACGGAGTATGAAACAAAAATTATACAAACGAGAAACAAGAGAGCCAGGCAAAATGCACTGGAGTAGGTCACTGCAACACGGGACTTGGCATGAGGTATAAAATAACAACAAACTGAGGTAAAACGCTATGAACACTTACAAAGAACAATATCTGTAGCTATGGGTGCTGGCTGTAACAGCAACGAAGGATGAAGACACTTTGGCACGACACTACGGAGTGACAAACAATTTAAGCACATGAGGAATGGGCCACAGGTGCGAACAATAGGTAATCATAATCAGAGACAGGTGAGACAGCAGGAAGGGTGAGTGGTGGAAACAGGAGGGTGAGGCTTCAAAATAAAGCAGAAAGAGACAACAATATACCAAGACATGACAACTCTCACCCAGGCGTGACACAAACATAAAAAAATAATAACTTCTATGCTGCATTATTTCTTCGGTCGTCCATGCTGCTGTTTTGTCTTCCGGTATCGTAATGACAAGCGACAGTACCTCGACCAATGAGATGAGCGGCACACTCATGATTCCCGTTCTTCGTGTGTTAGTAGCTGAACAGGATAGGTAATCCAGGTATCCGTTCATTCTACAAATCAGACACTATTTTCGAGTTTCGTGATAGTATGGGACAAAGCACATCCGTTGTAAGTGCAATATGTGAGGCGTACTTCTGTTTCTGAATACGGGATAATTTCATTTTTCAAGGGATGGTTGGCAACCCTAGTTGCAAGTCAGCAAAGAGGCAATTGTTTGATAGTCCTGAAATATTATCCTAAATGGGATTATCCTGGGAGAAGATTTATGATCACAAAGCCTTACATGAGTGGGTGACATACCCAACAAATTAAGGTGCCCTTGACTTGACTTTGTCAAGTTAGGTCTACGCATAATCAAGTTAAAATTGAATAGTTTTCCCTGTCAGATCAGGGATAGACAATAAGGGAAATTAGTTCACTGGCCCCAATATCGAAACCACTGGCCCAGGTCAACACTTCAGTTATTGATTCCACTACTCACGAAAAAAAAAAAAAAAATCTGCTTGAATAACATGAATTTGCATGAACATTATTTTTAGGTAGATTAAATAAAAAGTGCTGCAGAAACATTAATCTAGTGCAAATAATCCTATTCCAATTCCATAATCACATTCATAATCATTTGATAATCACTCCAGTAAAGCCAACATTTTTTCCTAGGAGCTCCAGGGGGAGGCAGCCCTGTGGAAGAGCCCCGTGCTTAGGTGAAGCTTTCCTGTCTTCACCTTACTGCCCTCTGGAAGCCTGCCCTGACTTGGTTGTCGTGGCAACAATTTAGACGTCAAAGACATGACTAAGGCAATTATGGCTAAAGATTTTCAAGCCAGACCATCGTTAAGATAATACTGTATTTCTTTCTCCAGAGTCACAAGTATGAATACCAGATGTTATGTTCATATCATAGGGTTCATACAACTTTTCTCTAACCTACTTGTCTGCATATGTAGGCATTGATATTGAATGGAAGTGATATTAAATAGCTGATATTTAATAACATATTAAAAGAATGAAACAATGAAATGTAATTGCTACAAGGATGTTAAGACTGTTTCTCTGAGCACAGGGACCCTTTTGACAAGAGACCACTTGGGACTAGTGATGGAGGTCAGGAGGGAGGTAGCAGCTAAAGGTCTACGGGCCATAGGAAAGCCATTCAATTTGGAAGCTCCCTAGGGCCAGAGGACAACAAAGGGCAACAGTCTTCAGGCCGGACGACAACGTGGGGGTGTCCAGCACTCCGGCCATATCGACAGAAGACGTCTTTGATTATCATTCATCACATGTGACAATAATGACCGGGATTTCCATGGACATAATGACTCTAATCACATGAACACACATCCTCAGTTCTTCACTCACATGTATAAAATATTGGGCAAGCCGGAAAGACTTGGTCAGTCTACTCCGATCTTTTTTGGGCTAGGTCCAGCAGTAGTTCACTGACCCAGCATGCTGCTTAGAACTCCTCTGTCAGTAACTTAGGGCAATAAATTGTTGACTTTGAACATGTCGTCGTTATTGGAGTCCTTTTACGAAAATGAACACGCATGGAACCTTGAGGATTAATCGGTAAACAGGTAATTTAAAACACAGGTTCCTTCAATATGCACGCATCACAGTAAACCTCGTTTCTTGTCTCATCATAGCCGAGCCAATTCCAGCGGTCTCGCCACTGAGGCTGAAACTTTCTCTCCCTCTCGGCACAACAGGCATCTAGTTTTTGCGACGAGACTCCTGATTTTCCGTCTAAGAGCAGTCACATCACACATGGCCATTTTTTTGGGTTTCTTTTGTTGTGTTCCGATGTTTAAAATTGGAAAATGTGGTTTGTGTTCAGTTTTTTTTCTGCTTTTTACACTGCTATGACACTCAACAGGGGCTCATTGGACAGCATCGTGAGGCTTATCAAAATTAATCTAATGGCTTGATAATCAAGACATTCGCACACATGTAAATAGGAACTCTGCAATCCCTCCACGGTTGTTAGTGGCGAATAATTAAGGCTTTTAGGTTCGATTCACATTCTTATTCCATTTCATTCCCGTTTTTGCTAAATAAAACACATTAGGGTAAACTACGCTAAATTTTTTATACACTAAACAAAAGCTAACAAACTGTAAATAGAAGAGGACATTGAATGAATACTACTAAACGTGTTTTCACACGTGCCTGTCGAATGTGCTCAAGAATGGGGGTTACAACAGAGATAAACAGGCATTCTTTCACTTTGAGCCTCTTCGCAAATCTCCAGCCTCTTTGTTGGTTGCTAAGCTGAGAGGCGGGACCTGCCAGTGGCGTAGTAGACGGGAGATTAGACCTGAATCAAAAAAACAGATTAATCGGTTTGTGTGTGCTCTTTTTTTTCTTTAATGTGAATGTTTCCCAACTTGATCAAGACAATCTATGCAAATGTCACATGCACCATATGTTAAACAATCAGACAAATGTACACAAGTAATAAATATACACATAACCTCTCACACAAATTATACACTTTCCAAAATTGTTACTTAAAAGTGTTATGAGCCGGCGCAGCGTGAAACATAGGCTATGACTGGCTGTAATCCAATCAGCTAGGTAGAAATATGGATGATGTGAAAGGTGATTTTCTGGGGTCACGCTACTAAATCATTGGGCTGCCTCAATTTGAAGATATGATCTGACATGCTTGAAGAGGCTTTTAAAATATTCCTCAGGAGGGAAAGCAACAAGTTGGTCCCTGAATTGCAGTGATAAACATAGGCTCAAACTTACAACACATCACTACAGTTGAATACTACCTAGATCTTGGCTACGTATTATGACATAACCGTTGCTCCGCTATGTTCTGCCTTAAAACCTGTTGTGTGCTACGAAAATCTATTGAAATGACGCCATTAACTATGATGCCCTGTCAAAAAGTACATAACCTTCGGTCTGTCTGTTGTGCCATAAAATGACCTGTGACATCACAGCCCTTTTCACACACATAGCCAGCATATCCATATCCATATTTTGTTCCAGAGGGAGCTTTCCCACATCGTAACTGCAGCCAGTTCAAACTCATCAAGACTGTATTCAAGCCCAGGCGATCCAAGAGAAGGGTGTCGGGATGTTAACTTGCTGGGCGCCATTCGACATCTTTGCCCCTCTTGTTTTGTAATCCCCTACATTGTGCTGGCATTTGATATCGGCTCTCTGCCTACGCTTAGGTTAGTATTATTGATCCCCGTCAACCTACTGTCACGAACCTATTGTGTTATTCCCCCTTTTCTGTGATCGTGTGTATTTTTGTTTGTATTTAATAAAACCTTGAACGCATCCCTCCCTTGTTTTTTGCTTTGAAGTACAACCTTGTTTTGGCAGTAGCGGACCCTACAATCGGCAAGAAACTAAATCACACATTTCGAAACATGGACGATGGACTCTCTTCCTTGGCTCTACGATCCCGTAGCAATTTGATTTCGTTATGTATTCAGTTTAATTTAGCTATTTCCAGGTTGCTATGTTGATAATTGCGATGTTTGTTTACTGCTTTTTCGTCTTACTGCGAAGAAAGAGGAAGTGACAATTGGACCGTCATGATATTTACTTCATCAGCCATTGTGCTGTGACCCGGGAATTTAACGCCTGCTTTCATGCACACCGCTTCCCGGGGAAGTTCCAGACATTAAACTAAGACGCAACCCGTGAAATGTCCGCATATTCTCCGTGTCAGTCAACCTGGGAAATTGGTTTCACACATAAGGGCTACCCGTGTAAATCCCACGATTTTTACGGTATTTTGGCATGTGTGAAAGGGGCTTTGAGAGACGTGGTCTGTGATTCTGTAACTTCTGGTCCATTAACCTTAAGAAAGTATGATTTCTTTTTTATACAATCCAAACAATTTCCAGGTGCCTCGAAATATCAGTAACATGCTTTTTGCCCAAAATTACACTTTACATCCGATAATTGCTTTTCATCCCCTCTGGCCAAGATGCTCTCTCCCAGCACTTTATCACTAGTAGACGTTAAATGCATATGAAGCAGGAGGGCTGCTGCTACCATCCCGCTTCAAATGAATTGGACGTCAAGCACTTTCAATGGCAGCCATTAATTTAAGTAAGCCAATTACTTTACATTCAAGTGAGTCCATGCAGTAATTTAGTATTAAAAGATTTTTTTTCAATGTGGTATCGGTACAATATCGGCATTGGCCAAAACAACACTTGCCTGGCACGCCCAGACTGTTCTTCCTGTATTTTTCAAACACTGTGAGAATAGTCTGGGACCCAGCTCCTTAATAGCCTCTCGAGCCTGAACGAAATCATCCGTGCTATCAGATTCGTTTGTTTGGTGACGAAGTTCTTAACGAGCAACGTCACTTTTGCTCGTCGAAAGTCGTCTCCACAAAAACACAGATGGCGAACTGAAGAGCCGAGATTATGTTCCGATCCGCGGTAAATTCAGTTTTTAATGACCAAAAAGGACATCGACACAAGTCTTTGACAACAGTCTCGCCCTAGCGATGTTGAATAAACTTCTCTGTTCTCCGCTCGCACTAGAATTTCTTGTCGCTTTACAAATGTCACGTCCCGCCGTCACTGATTGGTCCACTCCGCTGTCTGTTTGCTGTGGCTTGCTCCGCTCTGGAAATTTGATCCGCGGGACGGTCGCCAAACTCTATTGCTAGAACAACGTTGAGTCTGGAGTTCTAGGCTAATACAACAAAGCTATGTGCCGGAATCGGTATCGGGAGGCAAAAAATGGTGTCATTCAACACTAATGGAAATACCAGTTATGACTTTTATTTGTTTTTCTTCACTATTAAACATCTGGAAAAAATAAATTCTGTGTTATTTTTGCTGGGGTATATCAGTTACATAAAGGTAGTCCTGCTAGTCCAATCTCATTCACTTTTCACATGATCGCCTAGTCACCAAATTGCACTGTGATTAGTCATCTGTATTTGTTCTCACTTTTGATGCTAAAGCCAGCTCTTTTAAAACCTAGCTAATTGATACAGAATGCCAATTTGAAGGTTTTTGTTGACCCTTCCAGCACCCTAAACTTTCTCACTCCAAGGACATTCATCCTGCAGGTCTGTGACATTTTACTATCCCTGAAAACTATCCCTAATCCTCTTACGAAGCAGTTTCCTTTGCCATGACCCTGACTGGCCGCTGACTCCTGCTTTTGGGTGCACCTGTCTGAAACCCCCACAATGGTGTCGCCGCTGCTCAATATGACAAGCCTGTCTTCTCGCTCATATTTAAGTGCGTGTCTGCGCTTTGTTTTCGCTAAAGTACGCCTGCTATTATTCATCGACTGTAAGTCACTGTGACTAATAGCAGGAATATCTATCCTGTCAAACCTGGCAGACTGATGACCAGGATGCGGACAGCGTCTGCTGCTGACTGGGCTGTAGATAAAGGGAAACAAATGGCAGGATTTATCACAGGATGAGGACTTGGAAATTAGCCGGCACGTATTGAAATTGGGCGGGGTTGATTGTAAATTACAAAGCGAGAGAGAATTACTCACCGTGTGATCTGTTAAAAATTGCAAATGCTGCACCAACACATTGGAAGCAAAATGCCTTCATCTGCTCTGTTTTACAAGCACATTCCTGCTCAGCCAATCAAATCAAATAAAAAGACAGTTATACACCTTACATCCACTTTGTCCTTGACTGGTCCTGGAAAAGAGTCTGGGTAGATTTTTGCTCTATTTGTTACTCTGGTGACAAGCAGGCGGTGACTATGGCAGAATTTAAAACAGCAAATAAGGCGGTAATGGGCTTTGAGCCTACTGTCATATCCAGTCTAGTTCTGGCTATCACACAGGATATTAGCAGATAAATCTAAATGGCTTCCATTTGAGGCGGAGCACAATGGCTATTGATCAGACAACCTTTTGCAGACTGGGGGAGGCGGGGGAGAGTTTATTAATTAGGGATTGACAGCCAATTCCCGCCTCTTATTCACTGACCGACACCCCGGGAATCCTGATGAGCCGTGCCCTCCGTGCATTTGTCAACGCTGAGCTCCAGTCTGCCAGCAAACACAATAACCGTGTAAGCGCTATCGTAGAAACTGGAGCGCTGACCCAACCTGGTGCTCATGTGGCGTGAACCTGAGCACAATGTGAGATCAGCTGCTTATTCGAGTGGAAAATGACCAGCCAACCCCTCCTGCGCTCACCTCTTCATTTTCCTGACCTTTGGTGCCGAGTGATCTGTTGGCATTATGTCACTGCTATAGATTTTGCTGTAGATTTTATAAATATAGACAAACTTTATTTGTTGAAAATCCGCAGTGGGGAAAATGTCATGAGAAGAAACATAAAATGACAATTGTTTTTAAATGGCTGTTATCTTACTAATAAACAAACCGTGAAGATGTCAAATTGAAAAAGCGGCGAAAAAGATTTTTCGCTTAAGAGTGTATTTTATTTTTAAATAAAAACTATGCCATTCCTCCATCAAAATACATAAAGTAGCGTTTGTTAGCAGCAAGACCGTCTGCTGATCTTTAACTCAATGGCTGCCATTGACCGCGATGGACGTTAAATAAATTTGAACTGGACTAACTGACATTGAATGATAATGTTTCAGTTATCATCGTCAATGGCAACAAAAGACTCAATTTATGAAATAACTTTATAGCAGTTACAACAGTTAAAGCAGTTACAACAGTAGAAAAGTTTATCTGTTTCCTTTGTGAATTTTCAGAGCTGGTTAATTTAGCACCATCAATGGATGTCAATTACTTAAGCGACTTTATCATATTTAAGATGTACTACCTAAAAAATATAATAAATGAAATAAATCAACAACTAGTCACTGACAACAAATCTAGTGAATTCTCATAGTTTTATTTGAGTCTTCAGGATACTGTTTTCATTCATCTCTCTTACACAAACCAATCGCAGACTAACCATCATTTTCCAAACTGCTTATCCTCATATAACCTTACACATTTTTGCATTTTGGAAAGCAGGAGCGTAACATGGAGAAAACAAACGCCACACTTTTCTTTTTTTTTTTTTTTAAGTTAACTAGGCAATTACCACAACTCTCTGGCATTATCAAACTAAACCACTGAAACAACATGACAACCTTCACATCTTACTGAGACATATCCCCATCTTGTCCTAGTAACTATGATATCTTCATGGTGGACTCAGATAGAATACAAGGCTTTTCCACTGATTGGGTGCTAAAGAATTGAAGATTGGCTCCTGACTGTACATCAATGCTATAATCCAGCCCCCTAGGCTGCCGAACTGCGTTGCTCTCCCTCAGCTCCCCGCATACGCACCAATACGTATCTGATCCCCTGCGCAATTTCATGCCTGCTTTGCCCTCTTCTCCTGCTGCAAAGCATCAATTACTCACATGAAACAAGTTTTGCCCACTTCAGAAACTCCATCCAGATGCCTCCCCATCAAGCTAAATGGTCAATCTTACCTTCTTGTGCAATTTAACTTTTTGTCAGCGTAATGAAACCATTTAATGGTGACAATACATTGTTCACACCTTAAAATTCGCCTCATATGCTGCTGCTCCTGTCATTTTGTCTCTTGTGCTCAGATGGTTAGCTAGCATGTGGTTTGTTCAAATCATGCTAGCATAGGGTGACCATATTTTGATTTCCAAAAAAGAGGTCATACTCGAAGTTCATTCAAAGATGCCTATATCACTTTAATATATTCAAAGTGTGCCTCCTCCATCTGGATAGAAAAATTCAGTTTAATTGAAAAAAAAAAAATAATAAATAAACTATAGCTATATGGTATATAACTAAAGACAGAAGTTCAAATTCTCAGATGTTATTCATCAGGCTTTATTATTCCTAAAAATAATCAAACAATAAAAACTCAAAATCCTGGAATTAAATAATGATATAAAAAACACAATATAATGCAGAGCCATGGAAATGTAGTCTAGTCAGTCCACACACATACAGTAGGCTATGTGCCAACTAAACATTATAAATTACTATCACAACAATTTTCATTGACAAATTGTTATTCCCTCTCAATTGTTATCCTCATTCAATGTTCTAAGTTGCACACAAACAATAACCGTAATAAACTGACAAACGATTTAACCAGCATGTTTCCAAACGCAGCAGTTCAAAACTACATTTCCCATAATGCCTAGCGCGACTTAGCTCACTGACAGCTACCTTTTTGGCGAGCACCAGTTGCCGAGGCAAAATCAAACATAGCTGTAAAAGTTAACGATCATCGGCAGCGCAACGATGCGACACCAAACGAGATTTCACAGATCACATCAGTACAAAGCTCTGGCAGAAGTCAATAGTTGCCGAAAAGTAAGTTTAGCAAGTGTACATACCGATAGCCTGTGAGCTCCTGTCGTGACAAAGGCTTGTTTGTGATGAATGAAAATTGACAATTGACGCCATGATAAAGCCAGTCTGTGATTGCATACGCAAGCGAAAACTTGTATCCAAAGTAGAATAAAGGTATTTTCGACTTAGTTACTCTTTTGGCCACATGAGCGTTTGATTATACATGTATTGATCGTAATAAAAATCTTAACAGCTGGGCAGGCTGTCTGGGAACACGTCACAGGCAGCACAGTACCGTAGTATTCCCTGCAAAGCGTCAGTCAATTCCAACACACGCTAATTAGTCCTGTGAAAAATAATGAAAACTGGACATTTTAATGAATTTAAAAATCCCTGCCGGACGCTCCGGACAGGATGTGAAAAGTGGACATGTCCAGGGAAAGAGAACGTTTGGTCACTTTGTGCTAGCAGCATCTACGCCAGGGATAGCCAACGTCGGTCCTCGATGGCCCCTATTCAGCTTGTTTTCCATGTCTCCCTTGTCCAACACACCTGACTCAAATAATCAGGATGGTTATCAGTCTCCTGCAGAGATTAATGATGAGCTGATCATTTGATTCAAGCTTTTTAAAGGAGGGAGACATGGAAAATAAGCTGGATAGGGGCCCGTGAGAACTGGAGTTGGCTACCCCTGATCTACGCTAACCCTCAATGATGTCACAATTTAGAGGACGCAGGCATGTTGCTGAGTCCAACTAGTAAACCTATAACAGGATAAACTAAAGCTTTTTATAGCAAAGGTGGTCAAGGCTAGATTCTGGGAAAGAACAGGGGTGTTTTGCTTAGTTGACCATGAAATGTATTTGATAGGCTATAACCATCTAAATTCATATTTGGACAATACCACAGTTGTTCAAAATAAATATGGGATAATATGGTTCCCGCAAATCAATGTTTTTGTTTTGATTCATATATTATCATAAAATGTGGTTGTTTAGTAATCAAAATCTCAACAATAAACAGTCTGGTTAAAGCAAAAACCACACCAAAAAAGGTTTCTAGTTTATTTATTTATGTTTTTAATACACATAGACATTTACAGGACAGAAGAAAAGGTAGCTGAACATTGCATTTAATGACTCACTATGCCTCATTTTCCATAATAACCTCAAGAAAACATTTTATGTACTCGTACTTGAACAGGTAGGATTTTAGACCATTACTCTCAAAACAGTTGCAGTTCAGCAGGATTCTTAGTATGTCTGATGCTGAAAGCTCATGCCAAGCTGAAAGATCATGCCACAGCGTCTCAGCCTGTGGATATTTTTTTCCAACCCCCCTTTTCACAGTTATATAGAATCAGTACGTTTCAATTTCAGTAACTCACTTAATGCCCCACCCTTGACCTCCATCTCTGCCAGGCTAATCCCAGGTTAATGACTGGACCCAAGCATGTCACTTAAAGACAGCACAGAGTACAGTAACACACACAAACACTCATCATTTGTCCTTTTGTTAAGTTCTTCACACTCTGCAATGTGAGCTATAAACACAACATTGTTATCTACTGGGTGCAAAAAGTGTACAAAATTTTCTTGGCAAGTCACAGAGTTCAACAACTGGTCAAAGGGCAATAACACTGACATGTGACATTAGTAATACATAACTTCTTTTTGGTGCTAAATCTCAAAACTATGGATAGGGATGTGGAATGCAAAGGAGAGAAATGTGTTTAAGTTTTAAATGCAAAAATATATTTAAAGGAAAAGATGAGACCTAGTGTAAATGACCATCTAAAAGACGGTTGCTAAATTTTTTCAAATTTCTTAGAACTATGATACCACAGATAATGTTTCAAAACACAACCACAGCCATCGTTTGACAAACTTTATGTCAGTCACGCGCATACAGCTAGTAAACGGCGAAACAGTCGAAATAGGTAAAAAGTAGCTTAAAAAAAACAGGCACAAACTCTTTATAATTTCTGTACCTGTGCAATATGTCTCTTGTCTTTTTCCTTTCTCTGTCTGACACTCAAAGTAGGCGATACCAATTCAACTTACTCGCATTTGATTGGCTCAAATAGTACTAGCATTTAACTCGTTCATTGTCATTGCCAGTCAAATTCGATTGAACAGTGTCAATGGCACTCCATGAGTTTAAAAATGTCTATATTGCCTACTTTTGAAGAATATTGGCTATTTTCCATATTAATAATAAAAATAATAATACATTTTATTTGATGGCGCCTTTCTGCACTCAAGGTCGTCGTACAATCATTTAAAAAACAATTAGACAAATTAAAGTCTAAAAACAGTAAAAATAATTAAGTATTGAACGTTCAAAACAATAAAATACTAATCTATGAAAATAATTACCAGAACAGTAAAACACAAAGAAATCAGGGATTATTATGATATGCGAGTCTGAACAGGTGAGTTTTGAGTTCCTGTTGAAAAAGGGGGAGTTAGTCTATGTTCCTGAGGTTGGGTGGTAGTGAATTCCAAAGCCAAACCCTTTTTCAATCGAAACTCAAAACTGAGGCGAGCGGGGGAACAGACAAGTGTATGGAGGTGAAGGACCTAAGGGCACAGGAGGGAGTTGAAATATGGAAGAGGTCGGACAGGTAGGGAGGGGCAAGGTTGTGGATGGCCTTGATCATCATCATCTTCATCATCATCATCTTCATCATCATCATCAGGGGCACTCATTTAACTCATAGTCACAAAAATGATTAACGAATTATGATCATAATAATTGCTAAGATTTCATTTTTTATTAAAGACCACAATTAGTCACTTGTTCTATACAGTGTTAAAGATCTTAAGCATCAACTTTTGGATAGCTGTCCACACTAGTGACCACTGTCCCTTAAAGTGTCAAAAACATTTGGAATTATGCACGTAAATCAAAAAGTACAAGAAGAGTCCCGAGCACTCCTAATGAGGATATATATAACATGAGGCCTTGAGAGGGCTCAGGGATCATGCCTCTGCTTCTTGTAGGCTGCATCATCTCGTGTTTATCAACGACGACTCCTGAACATATCCGAGAAGCGCCTTGAGATCGGCCAAGTTAATTACAGCATCAAATGAAGGGGTCTGGCTGATGTTGATAGACGGCCAGTGGATGGATTCTTTAATCCCCTTTGCTCCACGTTCTCTCCTCGAGCGCCACCTCAGCCTCTGTTTACCAAATGAGAGGCAAAATCCCAACAGAAGAAGGCAATCAACTGCACACCGCGCTGCCCCGATTTGGTTTGTTTGCACTGTCACATAAAGAAAGAGATGCGTGATTTAATTGAATGCTTTTTCTTATTGCGAGAGGTAAATTGATTGCGGTTTTTAATTAACCGTCTGTACTTGGCCTCTTTCATGGTGGTGTGAGGGTTTGCAATTGCAAACACACAATGAGGCGGTCGGAGCCATCGTGTGCCGGACTTGGTTATTTTTACCCAAGTAAGGGCTTTTCATGTGAACCTTGCTTGGAATGATTATGATGTGAAAGAGTTGTAAGATTATGTCAATCTAAATTAAAAGTTGATGAATAAAAGGAGTCCTTTTTTCACTTGCAAATATAATTACATCACTTTTAAAATTTGGAGGCTTTGTTTTCAGATCTGAAGCCATGCAAAGGTTTATGATTTCAAGCATATGAATGAAAAGGGAAAAAAAATGTTCATAGTTTTAATAAGAGAAAAAACAACACTGAGAACACAATAAAGACTTTTAAAGCAATCCATTTGTAATAAAATACCTTTTTAACACTATAAATATACATTGAATTGTAATACAACAAAACCAATAAAATATCTTCAATTGAATGTGATTGCATTGAAATCAGAAAATGTAAGTAAAATATTTCAATAAAACAAATTTCTTGAAATTATAGTATGTATAGATAAAATAAATATAACTTTCAAGTAGGGCTGTCAAAATTAACGCGTTAACGCGCGGTAATTAATTTTTTTTAATTAATCACGTTAAAATATTTGACGCAATTAACGCACATGTCCCGCTCAGACAGTATTCTGCCTTTTGTTAAGTTTTACAGCAAGGCTTTTTGTGCTGTAACAGCGAACTCTTGTGGTCGCTTTGCGACATGGTTTATTGGTTTTCTCCAGTGATGGCAAACTGAAGCATCATGAAGCAATGAGGCTTTCCATCAAACTGGTTCGCTCCTGGGCCGAAGCATCATGAGGCTTCATTTGTTCAATTGCGCCTTCATGTGGAAAATAAATGTCATGACAGACCGAGTGATTAAAATAATACCATGGCTTTGATGGGGTCAAAGGGGCAGGGAGTTGTTATGTGAATGAATGTGCGTGTGTTACTTGAAAGTACAGTCTAGATTGGACCTAAGAAATCCAGCCCGACCCGGCCCGAGCAATTAACTTTCAGGTCCGAGCCTGAAAAAACCCGAAATTGTATTTTTTTCATTTGTATCCCCGAGCCCGAAAAAAAGCCGAAATTGTATTTTTTATTTGTGAGGACCCAGAAGGAGGAAATGCAATGCATCAGTCAGACCTGGACAGAGCACTGCTTGGAAAATGGTTGCATTTTGTGTGATCACATTTGCGACAACACCTATGCGCATAAGAAAAAGGAAAAATCAGGATGCAGAGTTGCAGACTCGCGTAGCGCCCCAGAGCGTTCATGTGCGCAAACAATGCACTGGCTCTCCTGCGGCTCATGACAGCGCCCTTTCTCTGTTTTATCCAATTTATTTATTTTATAACAAGTATTCCTTAGTTTAACATCCATATACAAATATACATTTATTCTAAAAAAAAAAGTTAGCGAGAGAAGAAGTCCGGCCCGACCCGACCCGAACGTAAATGAGTGACATTTTGGGCCCGACCCGAGCTCAAGATCTAGGCTTTACTTGAAAGAATGATTGCTTTATTTTAGACATTGACATATAAACAAGGAACAAGACACCTTTCATTCATTTTTATTGAGGAAAACTTTCCTAATTTCCAAAGTTTTTGGCTTTAAACGGTTTCTTTTTTTTTTTAGATAGGATTTCTACTGCTTTTGAAAATATTCTTTCGCAAGGGACGGATGAGGTCGGGGTACAATGCCTCAACATAGATGAAGTGTTCTCTTGGTACCCAAGTTCTTTAGAACAAAGTTTGCACTTCACCTTTTGAAAAATCAGCAAGTAGAAGAAAGACATTAAAACGAGGGATACGCTGTGTTGTCACAATAATTTACAATATATATTCACACTGGTTATTATAATTTTTACCTTTTTAGGAGAGAACTGCTCAAAATGATCCCAGACAGGGGATGTTCTCTTCTTTTTCGATGTTGGACAGTGCGTCCATTGCAAAACGAATCCGATTGAATTTAGGTTTGAAGATGCGAGTTGGGTGTGTCAGTGTCACCTGTCAGCTCATTGTCGTCTCGGTGCGCCATTTCATTTCGAATCACCGGCGAAACTATGTGTTGGCGATGACGTAGGAAGCCCGTCTCGTGAGGCTTCAGACGTAGCAACGTGCCTTCCGAGGCTTTGGGCGTGGCCACAAGCGTAATCAACACATGCCTCGATGCGCGCTTTGCAGATTTTTTTTCCGGTTTACTCGGCACACGCATCGGCGCCTCGGCACAGTAGGGCACATCACTAGTTTTCTCCTCTCGTTCAATATGGCTGCAAGACGTCTCTGTTGTGCTTATATGATCCTTGGACAAGATTTGTCCGTAAGTATGGTTGTTGTAAAGAATGTACATATTATGTTAATAAGCGAAATGTTATATTTTTTGTATGAGACGCTTTTTGTTTATGTTTAGTTAACCTGTATAGCGTGCTAAGCTAACGTTGTTGCTAATGCAATGCTTGTGTACTTTTTTTTGTACTTTTAAAGGGGACAATGGTTTGAGACCAATTTATTAATAAATCAGATGAAAAAGGAAGAAGTCTGATTATTAAGGCGTCGTTCACTAGCTGTCTAGCATTGGGAAAAGTAGACGCTTCGGAGTGAGGACAGCATAGACAGATTTGAATGACAGTAGATTGAAATGCCCACTACAGTCCTTATGTACCGTATGTTGAATGTATATATATATATATCCATCTTGTGTCTTATCTTTCCATTCCAACAACTTATTTTACAGAATATATATATAATTCACAGAAAAATATGGCATATTTTATAGATGGTTTGAATTGCGATTAATTGCGATTAATTACGATTAATTAATTTTTGAGCTGTAATTAACTCGATTAAAATTTTTAATCGTTTGACAGCCCTACTTTCAAGCCAATTTCAAAATGTGGAATAA
The DNA here is from genome assembly GCF_030265065.1 of Corythoichthys intestinalis. Taxonomy (NCBI): domain Eukaryota; kingdom Metazoa; phylum Chordata; class Actinopteri; order Syngnathiformes; family Syngnathidae; genus Corythoichthys; species Corythoichthys intestinalis. The sequence goes on along the minus strand of NC_080403.1, from coordinate 20,194,585 downwards.
ATTAATGAAATGTTAGCGCTAAGAATATAGTTTAAAAAAATATCTGAAATTGCTTCAAGTTCATTCATTGTCCGAGCCGCTTATCCTCACGAGGGTCACAGGAGAGCTAGAGCCAATCCCAGCTAGCTATGGGCAGTCGGCAGGGTACGCCCTGAATTGGTTGCCAGCCAGTTGCAGGGCACAACGAGATGAGCAACTATTCGCGCACACACTCATACCTATGGAGAATTTAGAGTGTTCAATCAGCCATGCATGTTTTTGTGTATGTAGGAGGAAACCGGAGTACTCAGAGAAAACCCACGCAGGCAGAGGGAGACCATGCAAACTCCATAGAGGAAGTCTGGAACCCAGGATTGAACCCTTGATCTCAGAACTGTGAGGCCGACATGCTAACCACTCTGCCACAATGCCTGTTACTTTAGATTGATTCAATTTGATTGAATTTTAATTGAGTGAATTTTCAACAAAAAAAGCTCTTTGTGGTGATAAGGCGGCGCCACAGTGGTGTACGACAGGATAAAAAGTCTTAAATAGCATTATTATGTGAATTACCCAATCATATTTTGAGACGATTCGACAATATACAACAATTTGGCAAAGTGCAGATGACGAAAAAGGTGTCTTTTAATCCGTCGTTCAGCCACGCCTACCATTATAGCGTCCCCAACAGGAGGATGACGTCCGAAGGGTCATGGTTTCATCTGATTTAGAATTCAGCCCATTGAGGGGGAATAATTCAGAATGAGGAAAATGTGACAAAGTGAGCCGCAAAATGTCATTGTTTCAGTCTGTCTACTACAGTATTTTTACAGGATATTAATTTTATCGAAGTATTTTTCCCCAATTGCTAAGTAAATGGTATGGTCATGACAAATAACAGTCTTGTGCTAAATGGAATATGAAATAATAAAAATGCAAGTAGACCATAGCAAAATTACTCCATAATGGTCAAAACTGTTGACTTCATTTTTACTGTCGCACCTCCTGAACGATATTTTATGTAGTTAGTCCAGTTTTTGTCATAGCCCCTCCCCGGCTTCGAAGAAAGTAAACACACCAAGAGGCGTGACAGCTAGCTGACATGCTAACTCGAACCGAGTGACGTCTCAAAGTCTTATTTTTGCTTTCTGAAGTGAAAAATCACACAAAAATAGCCCGGATCATGTCACACGGTGGCAGGGTTGTCGATTGTCTTCGCCGATCAGCAATCCGTCCGGCGGTGAGCAAGTTACAGCTCGCCGTTCCCCTCCTCGTCTGCGGGCAAGGGAGATCGTTTGCGGGGAAGCAGCTGGACAATGACCGCCAGACAAACCAGCCAACGTCGATGTATGAGTGGCGTGCAGTTGTTGTGCAGCTAACATGGCAGGAAGTGTCTGAAGAGAACTTTTCTACATTTCCGTTCATGGTCAAACGTAATTAAATAGTCCTTTATTTAAAGAAAGTTCGTAGTGTTTACTTTGTAATCGCTATATTCACTGCCATTTTTAACCCAATGTTGCAATTTCTGATGGGGTTGAAAATTTGACAAAACACCAAGCACTCGAAGAGGGCAATAAGTCGAGTTTAGAGGGGTGTGTGCAAAAAAGCCGCCGGTCATCGGCCGAGTGGCATTCTCGGTGGACAATCAGCCACAAAATACAAGTCACCTCTGTATTAAAACGCGTGCCATGATCCCAGTATTTGACATAATACAAAATAAAATGTTTACTCACTTCCTTATAAGTCCAATAGTCCCACAGTAGTAGGGCTTGGCCAATATCCGCGGTGAAAGGGAACCTTTGGAAACCCAAAAAGGCCTCTCTCAGGTGCAGCAACAATTTTTGCAGCCGTTTGCCTGGCGTGATGCGAAAAATATACAAATTAATCTGCAAAATCAGCTGAATCCGCAGTCCATCTGAATGCTATAAAGCAATGCTGTATTTTGAGATGCTGACCCAGGTGAAGTCACATTCGCGTTCATCCTAAACCCATGACTGAAGCCGGAAGTCACTCATTTTCATGGCGCGGGTTCAAAAATGTATTATATGTATGTAAAAGATTGCTTCTACGCAGATCCAAGGAGTCCATTTCATTCAGGAGCATAAAAGTGTCATACACACTTTAAAGACCAACTGAAGAGCTTTTCAGATTTCGCTCTTAAGTGTTTTACTCAGTTGAATTGTATTAAATGCGTCATTCGCTCTCTCAAAAAGTCACATAAAAAAAAAAAAAATAAATAATTGACCGCGTAGTTTTTGAGTTATGGCCATAGCAACACCATAGCAACGAGGGACGCACCGTCCTGCCGACCCCTACCTCATGACGTAACTTCCAGGAAGCCTCGCCACCACTCTGAACGCGGAAATATAGCACCACGCTATCCTCGCCATATATTGCATACATTTTCTGGGTTTTACTCGCGGGATTCGTCATGCCGTCTCGATGTGTCGCGATGAATTACTCACAGGAAGATTCGAGACTCTAGGAGTGGTCCCAAAAAAACTTCTCCTGCAAAGGTTTGGACCGTTTTTGTTAGCATGCATACAGGTCCCCAATCGGCTCATTGTTTTCATCATTTCAGCCGCGACAGCTTTGAAAACCTACAACAATGCAACCTTGGTTTTGCAAAGACGTAAGTAGAACATTAATGGCTTTTTTTGATAAACGAGGGGGACTCCTACTGCCTGTTTGTTGAAGTGCGACATTTTTTTTTTTTTTTTTTGCTGTTGGCCTGTCATAAGTAGATAGGTTGGCTGACGTCGTCTACTCGTCTGATTTTATTACTATATCAATAGGTGTTATGTAAATTCAAATGTCCCCAGCACCAAATAGGCCCTTGGCTCGTTTTTTATACTTTAACATCAAGGTCTGCCTATTTGAAGAGGGAACAATAGCATCAAATAGATGCTGCTATGACTGGGGCATTATTATTTGATCACCAAGAAATTATTATTAAATTAAAATTAGGATTCATCCAATATTTTCATGCTGCTGTGATTTTTTTTTTCTCAAAGGAAGCCAACATAAAAAATTAAGTGGCGGAAACCCTCAACACGATGAAAAAAGCGTTGCAAGTCAGTTGCCACCCAGTTTCCCAAAATCAAGAGAGAGTGGGTCGAGTCATATGATGACCGAAGTGATGCGGTGTCCAGCGATGACGACTGAAGAGATCCTATGAGGCCTGCCAGATGCTGAATTTCTATCGTCTGCGACATCAGATGATGATGATTTAGGAGAAATAAATGTAGCAAATTTTGATGACATGAAATCATAAACTAGTCATATATGCAGTACACATTTTTTAAAAGAAAAATCAAATTACCTTCATATTTTAATGATAATGCATTATCTTTGTATAGAGAACACTTCATGCTACAGAAAAGATAAATACATATACATAAATCTGGTATCATTTATTATTGTGGCCTATTAAATATTTTTTCAGAATGTAATATAATTACAATATATTATATACCAATAGAATACATTAAACAGTCAACAAAATGTGTCAATGTTGTTAACATGTTGTTGTTAATGTGGTTTTATTTTTTTAATGTAATTCATGCCCCTGTCAGTGCTTCAGCCTCCTCAAGTTTGGCTCCCACATCTGGGATCTCCTGATGACACAGGCATACTCTTGGAAGGGTAATTACTTGACAGTTTACAGCAACACCTGGAAAATAAAATGGTTTTGTCATTTATTTTGAAATATCAATAACATATCATTCATTTAGCCACATCTGGGCTAGCTTTATCATATTTAGATCGGTAGGAGCTGTCCCATTACCTAATATCCAGTTTTAGCTATGTGTAGAGCATGGAAAAATATACAACCATGTAATCGCATTCTAATAAAAAAATCACGATGCTGGACTTACCACTCACTCTCCCGTTCGTGAAGTGTCGAGCTGTCAATTGGCGTCATGACGGCATCTGCTGTGTCAAGTAAATCGCCGTCATCTGACGCCTCAGGTTCAAACATGTAGGGATTGATTGCAGTTCATCTTTCCTGGGAGCCTTTGCCATCGGTAGCATCACATAAGAGCGATCCTGAATGGTTACCTTTGGTGGAAATATCACTGACATCGTTGTTGCTGCTATGCTAGCTGTGGGTAGTCTTCTGTTGCCTACGTCACACTTCCGGGTTTGCGACGGGACCATTAACGGAGTGCAAAAAAACTAAAAAAACGCTAATTATCCTTACAATTACGTGTTGATAATGTCATGTTTGTTTTGACGAACTCGTCCAAAGTTTATATTCATAAAATTACACCAAAATCCGGAAAGGTCTTCAGTTGCCCTTTAAAGACTAGCAGCACATTCGACATACTAACATTTACGTAAAATAAATGCTAACTGCCCGGCTCTTTGCTCTTTTAACAAAGAATCGAGACTCTTTTACGTCTATATCTATAAAGAATTCAAGGATTTAAGCATTTATCCACAAGAATTTTTAACGGAAAAAGCTTTTCGTGTTGATAAGGCGGCGCTACGGTGGCTTAGAGACTAGCAGCACATTCGACATATTTACGTAAAATAAATGCAAACTGCGCGGTTCTATGCTCTTTTAAAAAAGAATCAAGACTGTTTTACGTCCATCTATACTTTAAAGAATTCAGGGATTTAAGCATTTATTCACAAGAATTTTCAACGGAAAAAGCTCTTTGTCTGTGTTTCCACTCGGTCAGCTTTGACAGAGATAAACCCCCTATTAATCGACCCCGTGCTCCATGTCCCGTCAATATTATTATGAAGTCTATGGTTAGGGTGACAATTATTATTCGCCAAAGAAATCACCAGCTTCATCATGTTTCTAATCATTTATTCCATCAACTTGTGCAACACAAAATGCCTACTGTCACCCGCAGCTGAACAAAGTAAACAAAGTGAAAGTAAAAAGTCCCATCTTACTCTGTCAAGTCCGCCACGCTATGCATTCATCTACACCACGCAAACACATTTACCACATTCGCCACCCAGTTCGTTACATTATTACAGGTATTATTATTAGTAGTATTACTATTAGTATATTATTATTCCAACTTTTATTCATAATTTATTTGTTTTGCTCTATGTAATTGGTATTTGCAACAGTAGCAGCAGTATTTATTAAGAATTTAGTGGAGGTTTTTAGGCTGTGGAACAAATTAATGGGATTATAATGTATTCGTATGGGAAAACTCTGCTCAACATACAACCATTTCGACTTACAAACAAGGTCCTGGAACAAATTAACTTCATGTAGAGGTACCAATCCAATTTGTTTGTGTGGTCTCAAATCACATTTTTGATTAAAAAAAGACTAGATTTTGTAAAAATCACAAAAGCACACTTGAGAAGTCATGATTTACCCTGTGGATTTTATCTCACCATTGTTAATTGGATACTGAAGCATTTGAACCAGACGCTTGTTGTTCTATTTTTATCCGTCTCCTCAACAAGGAGGTTTGAGGCCGACAGAGGCACAAATGGAGCCTTAACTAGTTTCCGCGGCCCGCTGACACTAAGTGATGTTGACTCAGTGAGATTGTATGTGAAGTTGCCCGGCTGGATGCTTTATATGACTCACTACACAAGTAAATACAGTCTGCTCTCTCTTCCTATTCTCCTCTCTGTGAGGAGACATTACTCACCATGCAATAAAAGAGCGGCATCAATATTGTACAAAAAACAACATATTGTGTTTGTGGTTTTGCTGCCATATTTTGAATTGAGAATTTTTTTTTCTGTCATTACTCAGGTAATGCCAGGTTAAGGCTAATTACCCAAAATGGCCATTTTTTGCACTCGTTACCTATGGAACCCCAAAAGGGTCAAAATTGAATAAATAAAAACATGTTGAATTAAATACCATTTTGATAAATAACAGACAAATTGTGTAATATGGCCCTTAAATTGTTAAAAAAAAAAAAAAAAAAAAAAAAAAAAAAAAAAAAAAAAAGGGCAGTATTATTATGAAAAAGATTTTACAAGATAAAAAATGTTTTTCACAAAGTATTTTTTTTTTTAAATTTCATAATACCTTTTTCCATAATGGCCTTTTTATTTTATAATGTCGTTTTTCAGCACAAATCAAATCAAAACAGCAAAAATCACTGCCAGGCTATTGCTTTGCAAAATAACTTTCATGTCTGGCCATGTCAAAAATAGGACCTTTTTTGCTGGATTGTCTTGAGCAGCAAGGACAAAAGGAATCAGTGTTGTTGTTGGCTGTTCAGTTTGCTTATAATACAAAAGAAAAAAGATTAATCAAACGGAGTCAAGCGATATACAAAAAAATGCAGTTGCCTTATTGTTATTGCCAACTTGCTGGTATCACATTGAGCTCAGCATCCAGGACAGATGTACCGTTACCATTGTTGTCACTAGGCTGTTTTGTTGTTGCGAAAAACATGTGCATTACAACCAATCAGAGCTACCAATCGATGCTGATCACGCGTCAGTCTTTCAGCCAATTGAATGGACAACTGAGTGTTTGCACAAAGACGCGACTCGTCAGACACACTAAGTGGACAAAGCTCCGTGGAATAAATAAATAATAAATATGTTTGGAAACTGATCACGCTACACAAGCACACTGGAAAAATTTAGAAGCACTTTTTTTTGACTCGTTGTGAACACTTGTGTATGTAAATCTGACGTCATGTTCGACTTCTGCTGCTGGTCTGTTTTTATGTGGCATTACCTTGAATTTGTGTTTCTCTTGACATAATATGTTTATGTCAAAAATGGGCCTCGTTACCTCCACCAGAAGGTGAAATGTATAAAAGGTGGCGATTATGTGTTTGGTTCTGTATGTCTGTTATTTGTGTTCAGTATAACGCAAAGAATAAAGGGATTATTAACAAACTTCCAGGATAAATTTGTTATATGAAACAGAAAAGTTGATTATATTTTAGGGTGATTAGGTCAAAGGTCACAGAGGTTACAAGAGGACTTTCGCAATAACTTGATAAAGTATTAGCCTATTGAACTCAAATTTGCAGGGTACATGTTACGGTCAGTGTTGTCAGTAACGCATTACTATAATCTGATTACTTTTTTCAATAACGAGTGATCTAACGCGTTCATGTCTGCGCGTTACTATTTTGTTATTCCCGCATAATGTATGTAGAATGAAGAATATTTTGGTCATGTACGAAAAGCATTTTGAATAGAAAAATGCTTGAAACGTTCCCGGTATGTGTTTCCATGGTAACTGCTCCAACTACTTCCTGTTTTGGTCTTAAGTCACATGCGCTAAGTGTTTTGGGAACGAGAAAGGCGTGGGCCAGGCTGCCAGTGCGGCTGCACATTCGAGCCCGAGCTATGTGTTGAGATGTGCGAGGGAATGTTGATCTGTGTACATCATCGAATGAACGTGAGTAATTTTCCTTTATTCTTGAGGGTATCAGCGATAGTTTGGACCCCAAACATGCGCGGCCCTTTCGTAGCTTCCGTTGCAACTACGTGCAGTCATCGCACATAGTTGGCAAGCATTGTTTACATGATATTCGTGTTGCACATTTATACGGTGAGGTGACGTGTTCGTTTTGCATCTTTAGGATGTGTTGTAAGTCCGATTGAGTGTAAAGTGCTTAGTTGCCGCCACGTTTTGTGGCCAAATTGACCACGTGTGTACAGCGTACACATCCGCGCCCGCCCCCACCTTGTTTTTATTGCACTGTGCAATTCATATGTGCGTTGTTGATTATTGTGCAGTCAATTTGCATTGTTCTACATTGGCACTGATATGCTGCTAACCCTAAACCCTAACCCGAAGTTCAGAATTTTTGACATTAGGCTTAATCTTCGAATTAGCGTCAGTTTAATGAGTTAGTGGAGTTGATTTCAACAAATTCTATGCAGTTTGTCAGTTATTTGTTAGTTTCAGGGCTCCGGAGTGGCTAAGCTTGCCCAAGTCAACCTCTGCTAACTCGAAGATTAAGCCTTATGTAAAAAATTCTGATCTCCCACTTTAAATTCAATTTTCGTTAAGTCATTTCCATGTGATGACATTTTTCTGTTGTCATTCTTATGTTAAGGCGGCAAAGGGAGAAAAATGGTAAAAAGTAACTGATAAATTACTCAAAGTAACTTAGTGACTTTGATAACGAGGTAATCAGCAAAGTAACTAGATTATTTTTTTGAGGCATAATCAGTAATCAGTAATTAATTTTTTTTTTTCAAGTAATCTGTGACAACACTGGTTATGGTGAAGAAAAAAGCTCAAAGGTCTGAAATATGACGATGCTTTCTTTCTCAGACTGCCCTACTAGTAGTTATTGTCAACATGTTGTTGTCATATTGTGTTGTGCTGCCCATTTTTTTTTTTGTTCCAATCAGGCCCGGATCTAGGTTTACCCACCAGAGTGGGCACTAAGAAATCTTGAGGGGGCACCCCCAATGCAGGCTTTTTTTTACCCTCTGCATTTCTCCGGGCTTGGGACTGGCGCAAGTAGGACACTGGCTTGTGTCCCGTTGAGGCTGCATTAATTTTTGGGGGGTTTATTTTTTTGTTTGTTTGTTTGTTTTGTATTTTTTTTTCATTCATCTATCTACTTATTCTCGCAGTCGGCGTGATGTCATGATGATGTCATCTCGCATAGCAACGTGTCACCATTTTGAGATGGGGCATGCACAGGTAAACATCCGTAGACAAACGTTGTCTGAAATTCATATATTTCAGCTGTTTTGCATCTTTTTTTCATAAAAACGTCTTAAGCATGACTTAGTATTATCACAAGTGACTGCCGGCAGACGTAAGGAAGTGATACAACTTAAAATTAGCGTGTATTGGCCTGCAAATCTGCCCATACAAAGTCGCAGCTGATAGCTGGATAAACAATCCAAAGGAATTGCCTGCAGTGGAGTTCGGAAACATCTACAACTACCTCATAAAATCACCCAGTAAGTTGACCTTTATCAATTACAAGGAATATGTACTGTGTGGAACTAAGAAAACTGGTAGTATGTGCGGAGTGATTATTTCTGCTGTACCTGGTAATTCGCCTCCAAGCGTTATTTAGCCGTGAACACGTCACGGTAAAATAAACAATTCCCATCAGGCCAATAATATACCGATTGACCGATGAGAGCAGTTCATGGCAAAAGAAAAATAACGCTTTGCGAGTTGTCGGTTACGGTAATAATAACCACTGCCTAGTCCATTGAATCCTAGCAGCTATTTGGGGCAAAAAAAAAATCGATTAAAGTTTACTCACCAATAATAAAATGTCGGCTGCAAACGGAAATGTGCCTGGATTTAGGTCCCCACTGGCGAGAATGGTCCACGGATCCGTCTTCTTTTACTGTTCCTCAATTGATTGCTTTCAGCCATTTGCATGTCCTTTTCTTCTCACGAGGAAAAATGAAGAACTTCAAATGTGGCTCCGAACTCTTTGCAGGTTGTGTTACAACCTGCAACACGGCAACTTTTAGTCATTCCGACGGAAAAAAAGACCGCAAATAAGCCAAATTTCAACGCGTTTGTACTACAATGCACGACAGAGCAACTGCTTGTGACTCGTGTTTTGCCTCCATTTCAATATGGCGTCGCTTTGTTGTGGCTGGTGACGTCATTAATGCCCGGATGTCTGACTGCGAGAATGTGTCTCGAGGAGAGAGAGGAAGCGCGCAGATAACAAACGAGGTTGGAAAAACAGCTTGTTTTGGTGATTGCTTGTCCTGCAACAAAAAAAGTAGGTGAGACCAACTCTCCGTGCGTTCTCTATATCCAGTGCGACGCTACAATACAGTAGATATTCCCGACATTTTGATTTGGTGGGCACGACTCGTCTGGGTGGGCCGTGCCCACCCCGGCCTCCCCATACGTCTGGCCACGGTTCCAATGTTCCACTTTAATTTCCAGTTTCCATTGTATCATTGAACTCTTTACCAAGACTGGTACCCGTCTGCAGGAACATTAAACCAAACTCATTTAGTGAATTAATCCTTTAGATTCCCAATGAGCCTCATAACATCTTGCATTTTCTTTATTTGCTCAAACAGTACAACGTGTTTTTTTTTTTTTTTTTTTTTTTGAGGTTTTATTGTACACAACAATTTGTGGCAGCAGTTTACCGCTCTTTGTCTTCAGCTCAGCGATGGAGCACAGGGCCCTTGTGACCATGCAGGCTTAATGGCATGCTGATGAGGTCAAAGAGAGAGGGGAGTCAGGTTAATTGGGAGCCGTGGAGAAAATCTCAGGTTGAATGATGATTACAAATGTGAACAGAGGAGGGAAAGGGAAAAAAAGGATAAATATAGCTTCTAGTGGAGCTCCATAAGCATGTGGAACAGTTTGACAAGAGGCCAGAATCTTCTCTGGGGATGGTATCGCTAAAAAGGAGGTTATTGTAGCGCACGAAACACAAGGAGCGACAGTTATCTCCTCCAACTCTCCATCCAGACACAAGGTAATTAATAAACGGCATGCAGTCACTGGTCTGCTTTTCAGTCACGGTACATACACTTATAAGGCAGAAAGTACTCAGACAGAATTTTTGTGTAGGATTTCTCTGCCTAAGTAAGCATTGTGCTATACTGCAAAAAAATGCATATTCCTATGAATGCTGTACAAATGTGAGTACTTAAATCACCTTCTGTAGTTTTTTTTCTCCCCCACAAATTCCCTCTTTTTGAGATTGCACTATCGCCATGCTCAGAGGTGCTTGCAGAATCCGAGGAACACCTGTAAAGACTGTGCGCTGCTTCCCAGTGGAGACCTTATCTGTAAGAGCTGTTTTGCAGTCTGGTACTGCAGGTCAGACAGGTGAAAATAAGCAAAAGAAAAAGTGTAATGGGAATAGGACTTATTGAGGTTGACGTGCTGAGGGTTTAGAGTCAAGCAAATTTCCACTAAATGCGCCCCAAACCTGTTTGAGTGTTCTGTCAACTCAGATCTGATTGGCTTCATTCGGGTTGCTTTTCAACACACTTCATGCGCTTTCTCCGCCCACATAGCTCACCTCGCAGAGAGGCACATGCAAGTATAATTGCAGTGTACAACAGTGCGCACCTTAGAGGAAATAATTAGCACTATAAAAAGAGCAATTACTAACCTGGCAGAGAGTTGCAGAGGATTTGACTGCTTCTGCCAGCGAAGTCTGCTCAAATGGCGCTCTTTGTTTTGTTTGACTAATGGTTTCTTTTGAAGGAGGGAAAAACAAGACGTGTTTAAACGTCTGTTTTGCACCCACGTCAAGACAGCAGCTTAAGCTGTTTGCAGGTTTGTGTGAATATGACTTGTGCAATCAAAAAGGTTTTTTTTTAAGGGGAATTTACTTCCGAGATGGAACTGCCTCAATCTAATACACATTAGAGTTTGGTCAGCTCCTTCATTCCATGCTGTGTGATTCATAGCTTGCCAGAGTGACTGTCAACGTGTTATGGAATTTTTGCAATGGATAAATAGTTTTGGAAGAAAAGAGCACCCTCATTGTTGTCTGTTTTCCGAGTAAAGTAAAATATAAAGTCAGCTGCAATGGTACGCTACAAGGCTTTGGCCCAACATTCTCTAGTTGAAACTAACTGAAAGTTTCAGTATGTGTGACATGACAATCACACCCTTATCTGGTTGAAACTAACTCAAAGCTATGTGTCGTATAATAATCATAATCATACAGTGGTATGAAAAAGTATCTTAACCTTTTGGAATTTCTCACATTTCTGCATAAAAACACCATCAAATATGAGCTGATCTTTGTGAAAATCACACGGATGAAAAAAAATGTATCCGCTTTAACCAAAACCACCCCCAAATTTATAGGTTTTCATATTTTAATGAGGATAGTATGCAAACAATGACAAGGGGGGAAATACAGTAAGTAAGTGAACCATCACATTTTTAAAATATTAAATGGCCCCCCGTTTGGCAGCAATAACTTCAACCAGATGCTTCCTGTAGCTGCAGATCAGGACTAATCTTGGCCCATTCTTCTCTACGAAACTGCTGTCAGATTCATGGGATGTCTGGCATGAATCTTTGTCTTTAGGTCATCCCAGAGCATCTCAATGGGGTTCAAGTCTGGACTTGGGCTTGGCCACTCCAGAATGTTTATTTTGTTCTGAAACCATTCTGAAGTTGATTTACTTCTGTGTTTTGGATCATTGTCTTGTTGCGGCATCCATCCTGTTTTTAGCTTCAACTCTCTGACAGACGGTCTCAGGTTTACCTGCAAAACATCCTGATAAACTTTTGAATTCATTCTTCCATAAATGATTGCAAATTGTCCAGGCCCTAAGGCAACAAACAGCCCCACATTATAATGTTTTCTCCACCATGCTTCACGGTGGGGATGAGGTGTTGATGTTGGTGAGCTGTTCCATTTTCCTCCACAAAAGACGTTGTGTGTTACTCCCAAACAATTCAACTTTGGTTTCATCAATCCACAAAATATTTTGGCAAAACCTCTGTGGAGTGTCCAAGTGCCTTTTTTGCGACCATTAAACAAGCAACAATGTTTTTTTAGACAGCAGTGGCGTCCTCCATGGAGTCCTCCCATGAATACCATTCTTGGCCATTGTTTTACATATAGTTGATGTGTGCACAGAGATATTGGACTGTGCCAGTGATTTCTGTAAGTCTTTAGCAGACACTCTAGGGTGCTTTTTTACCTCTCTGAGTATTCTGCGCTGAACAACAGTGCCAAACTCTCTCCATTTCTAGACAACTTCTCTGACTCTCGACTGATCAACACTAGACTTTTAGAAATGGTTTTGTATCCTTTCGCAACTTTATACAAATCAACAATCCTTGATCGCAGGTCTTCAGACAGCTCTTTTGCCCGAGCCATGAGGCACATCAGACAATGCTTCTCATCAAGACAATTATTAACCAGGTGTGTGTTTTATAGTGGGCAGGGCAGTTTTAAACCACTCATCAGTGACTGGGCACACAACTGACTTAAATTGTTTGGTAAAAATTGGTTTCAAATGCCCTTTAAAGAGCATACGACAGGAGAAAAAAAGTCTTAAATAGCATTATTATGTGAATTAGGATCATATTTTGAGACGATTCGACTATATGCAACAATTTAGCAAAGCGCAGATGACAAAAAATTAGTCTTTTAATCTGCCGGTTAGCCACGCCTACCATTATAGGGCTCTAGCGTCCCCAACAGGTGGATGACGTCAGCGGGAGACTGGGCTCATCGGTTTTACTATCCAGCCTACTGAGAGGGAATTATTCAGAATGAGGAAAACGCAACGAAGAGATCCGCAAAACGTCATTGTTTCAGTCTCTCTACTCCAATATTTTTACAGGGTATTCTTTTTATCCAAGTATTTTCCCCAATTTCTAAATAAATGGCATGGTCATGACAAATAACAGTCTTGTGCTAAATGGAATATGAAATAATAAAAATGCACTTATTCAGGACGACATGGCAAAATTACTCCATAATGGTCATAACTGTTGACTTCACCTTTACTGCCGCACCTCCGTTGTTATGTGTTATGCGTTGTTAAGTTATGTGTGATCAGAGGTGGTTAGAGTAGCCAAAAATGTTACTCAAGAAAGAGTAGAGTTGCTTCAAAATAAAAATATTCAAGTAGAATTAAAGTAGTCATCCAAAAAAATGTACTCAAGTAAAAAAGGATTTGGTTAAAAGAATACTCAAGGAATGAATAACATTGTGAGTGACTGCTTACGATGCTGGATTTTTTTTAAACAATATACATATATATATATATATATATATTTTTTAATCTACAGTAAATTTTATCATTATACTTTGAAGAAGAAGACTAATCCTTTAGGCCAAAGAAATGCAAAGAAAAAAATCCTTGAATTTCGGCAAAAGAAAAAAAATACTGAAACGAAGCATCATTGGTCAAAAGAACATAAGTGCCCTCTAGTGGGCAAAAAATATTTCCTATTATAAAACTAAAAGAATCATACAGTATCTCCGGTTTTCTGTGGTGAATTGGTGCCAAATAAAAACTGGGAGAGATGTTAAAATCATGTTGACGACTGTACTCTATATTAAAATACTTATTTTTTCTGCGGTGCTTTAAAGATGCCATGTGATTGAACAGGCTGGCTGATAATATACTAGTATAACGGCAAGCTTGAGTCTGATTGGTATAATGGAGTCATGTGATTATTGTTGCGACGTCTCATTGGTGAAACTGGTTGCGCCACTGTTGGCGTCCCTGTTAAAGAAATATATTAAAGTCTATTCTGTAGAATAAAGAGGAAAAATGTAACGACTGTGTAGCCCAAAGTAGCGGAGTAAGAGTAGCGTTTCTTCTTTACAAATTTACTAAAATAAAAGTAAAAAGTATGGTTTAGTAGAACTACTCTTAGAAGTACATTTTTCTCAAAAAGTTACTCAAGTAAATGTAACGAAGTAAATGTAACATGTACTAGCCACTTCCTGGTATTGCACATTGCCATGCTTCTTTTGTCAAATATTTGACAAAACAGATGCTAACGATCACATGCTCTTGTAAGACAGCTGCATAAAAGCCAATCTGTGAAATTACAATGTGTTAAAATAGAAGTCATGTATAGTACAAGCAACTACGAAAACATTCATTTATCGGTGAGTTGGATCACAATTAATCGGGTGGTGTTTTAATATCTGCCTTGTAGCTTGTCAAAGGACTACATGAATGGCTCTAAATATGATTTTTTTGTTTTTAACTCATAGGCTCCCATTCACTTCTTAATGGAAACAAGAAACAAGCAAGCATTTGAATTATAGATCAAGTTACGAGATCACACCCACCATGATCCAATTGCTTCCATTCAGCACGTTTTAACAGATTGCACGCTGAGCTCGGGAGCGATCAGTATCACTCTTGCTATAGCGCTGTAACTAACACAATATGGTGTCTCATTTCAAACAGATGTCTGCTTACCACAGCATAGAGATGTGGGTATTGGTTAAGGGAGTGATGTCCAAACATTTTCCCACTGAGGACTGTAAAGAAAATCAGTGGATGCACAGGTGACTGGAATAATTCAAATTTAATTTATTAAGCCTCTTTACGATGACACAAATGAAACTTGACACAAGGGATTATCAGACAAATGATAAAATAATGAAATGTTACATTTCGTGGCTAATGAGATTTAACCGATAGTGCTTTCCGCAATCTTTGAAACTATTCTTATGCACTTTTAGAATGAAAGCTTACCGGTATTTTAACGTTGATTACATCGTAATACATCATCTTAAATATTTTATTAATTGTCTGGTAAATGTGTGAAATGAACCATTTACATGGGAAAATTACATGGCACTTAACAAAAAAGTATAGTGGTACCTCTACTTATGAAATTAATTGTTCTGGAGGTAGTTTCGTAACTTGAAACTTCTGTAAATAGGACGCATTTTCTATTTAAATGTCCTAATCTGCTCCAAAACCACCAAAATTTCAACATAAATCATTGATAATACATAAAAAGGCATCAAACCATGTAACAAATACATGTTACAATTAGATTACTGCACAATAAACATAAAATCTTAGTTGTGCATTAGGTAAAAAACCAAGAATAGAATAAATAATAAAAGTTAATACACTCATGTAAAGCTGTTGGAACACACGAGGCAAATGAAGAAGACGCTGGGATACACACATACAGATACAGCAGAGGTCTTCTTAGCCAATTGAATGCCAGGATTCCTAGGCAATAACCAATGACAGAGCAAGGCAAGGCAAGGCAAATTTATTTATATAGCACAATTCAACACAAGGCAATTCAAAGTGCTTTACATCACATGAAGACCATAAAAATCACATTTAAATCAACACAACGTAAAAACCAAGACAAATGATCGCATTTAATCATAGAATAAAAATAAATAAATAAAAATAAAACAAAAATAAAAATAAAGCAAAAACTACTACTACTAATAATCATTGAAATCAGCAATGGAGATAAGCACAAGAGGAATAGAAGCCAGGTAGGTTGAAATATATAGACAGTTATGGATATGCAGTGCCAAACAAAAGCGTTTTTAGCCCTGATTTAAAGGAGCTAACAGTTTGAGCATACTTCAGACGTTCGGGTAACTTGTTCCAGAGGTGAGGAGCATAATAACTAAATGCTGCCTCACCCTGCTTGGTTCTTGTTCTTGGAACATGCAGAAGACCCGTTCCAGACGACCTTAGGGGTCTAGATGTCTCATAGGAATCTAACAAGTCAAGCATGTATATTGGTCCAAGGCCATTAAGTGTTTTGTAGACGAGCAGTAGTATTTTATAGTCTATCCTTTGACTCACTGGAAGCCAGTGTAGCGATTTCAAAACCGGTGTAATGTGGTCCAGCTTCCTTGTATTTGTGAGGACTCTGGCTGCAGCATTCTGTACTAGCTGCAGCTTCCTGACTGATTTTTTATCAAGACCTGTAAATATACCGTTGCAGTAGTCCAGTCTGCTGAAAATGAATGCATGCATAGGTTTTTCCATGTCTTGTTGAGTCAGAAGCCCCTTAATTCTGGTTATATTTTTTAGGTGGTAATAAGCGGATTTAGTGACGGACTTTAGATGGCTATCAAATTTTAGGTCTGAGTCAATAATTACGCCAAGGTTTCTGACTTGATTTGTAGCTGTAAGTGACATTGTGCTAAGTTGGCTGCTTATCTTTGACCTTTCCTTTTTTGGCCCAAAAATGATCACCTCTGTCTTCTCCACATTTAACTGGAGAAAATTCTGGCACATCCATTCATTGATTTGACGAATGCATTTACTCAGGGAGACTAAGGGACTATAATCATGTGGGGACACAGAAATGTACAGTTGTGTGTCATCTGCATAGGCGTGATAGGAGATCTCATACTGTTCCATTATCTGAGCTAACGGAAGCATATAGATAGAGCAGCTATAAGTATGTTATATTCAGTAATAGCAAATGGCAGAGCAGCTATAAGTATGTTATGTTCAGTAAACTCTGGGAGCTGCGAGACCCAGCAATACTGTATTTTTGCCTTTGGTATCCTGACACTTCTTCTGTAACAAGAGGCAATATTTTCCCGTTGAGGCGCGTCTTAACCTGAAAGTTCTGTAAGTAGAGACGCTCACAGGTAGAGGTTAGACTATTCTTTAAAAATTTTAATTTTTATACAGAATTTGGGGATATGTATCTTCATTGTAAAACGAGTCAGCTGAGCCCTGGCCTTATATAATTACCCTACAATTGTTCATTGATGAAAAAAGACCATTTGATTTGACTTTAAAAATGCTTAATTCAAGTAATAGCATTTTAGAAAATCCCACATTACTATTTTACATCCTCATTGCCATCCGTATCATACTTTACCACAGGTTTTCAATGAATAACCTACATTCAGGTTGTATATTGATATTCATTCTGCAGATTGGATCTTTCCATTTTGTGTACTTTTAGCATTTAACTGGTGAGATGCTTTAAAGCGATAAACCAAAATGCAATAAAATCTCCATTTTGCGAATTGGAGCCACTGGATTAAATTCCTGTCTTGATGTAATGCTCTTAATCCTGTTAACTAATGTTGACTACACATGTTTAAACACGCATGTGTATGGACATACATGCCTTTTACTTTGTGTGTGCACGCGTGCGTGTTTCCTCCCCTAACTAGGTTTGCTGGAGTAAATTGAGTGTGTGACTAAATATAATTCACTCTTGCAGCGGCCCCATTTCCCTCGGCCCGCCTGCTTGGTCACACTGATTCAACGGGCTGGGAGCAGCACAAAATCCATACCAATAAATATCTTCTCCAAGGGGCCTGTGTGTCCCATCAGCCAGGGGAGACGCCTTTGGCAGACACCAACTCATAGTTGGTTAGCCACAGGAAGAAGCCACCCCCTTCCCTTCATTACCCGCTTTAGAATGATCTGTCTTCTCTGCCATTTATATATTGCAGTTTATTTCACGACACTTTAACGTGACATCAATGTGACATTGCAGTCTAAACCTAATGGCATTTATATAGACTTATGGAGGTTTTGCAGCAATTGCAGCTTCCACACTTCTGGGGAGAAATCCTACAACAAGTCTGAACATTTAAATATGTAAACTAAAGTGCAATCACATTCGTAAATGAATGGTTTCTGGTTTTTGAAATGCAAATAAACCAATCTATTGTGATAAAACAACAAAATTGCAATAACTGCATTAACCATCAAAGTGAGGTCTAACTGTAACTGTAGTCTTGAAACAAATCTGAATAAGGAAAAACATTGCAATAAAATAATGCAAACTGGTTAAAATTAGTAGCTGAGATCTGTCATGACAGAACATTACTCCTCAAGTTCAGCATTCGCTTCAATTATATCTGGCGCCATCTAGCATCGTGAATGGGTAAGACCCCCATTTTTTCAGTTAAATTTCAATGCAAAAAAAACCTGTCTTATATTAGGGCCAATACGGTACCTTATAAGTTAGGGGTGTTTCTGATCCTACCACGTGAGCTGAAAATAATGGGCCCGATCACGAACTTCATGGAAATCAAAATCAAGCTGTTCGGGTGTGCTGCGACGAGAGGGGATCCAAATGCAGACAAGCAGGGGTTGTGGCGAATAATATTTTATTGGCGAGCACAAACAATAACGTGGCGGGCGTAAGTTGTTCTGCTCGGGTAGCTGAGCCGACGTGGGGTGTGGAAGCTCGGAAGAAAGGCTGGCGTGGAATCCGACAGGGGTGCGCAAAGTCAGGACCTGGGGCGAGAAGAGAAAAGTCGTGAGCCGGGGATCAGATAACTAATTAAGTACGCGAGATTCAACTGATGTGGTAAACAGACCAGTTGATCGGGCGACGAGGTGGTGGCGTCCACTGGCTTATGAAGATGGCTGGTTGTCATTGCCAGCAGCGTGGCCGCTCCACCCGTCTGGCGTCCAACCTGCAAATCAATAAAACACTCACACCTGCCCAAGGTGGGCCAGGGTTCAGGAGGGAGGGGCCGAGGCCCTAACACAAGCAAGCAGGTGAATATCTTTTTAGCGTCCAGGTTTAAATCACTGTTCTAGTGTTGATCTTATTTGACTAACTAACTCTGAGTCTGAATATTGGTTTCTGAGTTTTCCAGCTCTTTGGGTAATATTTTGATAAGCAACCAAGTTCATATTGGATTAGGGATTCTCATTGTCCAGGACCTGACTCTTCATGCTTGTAGTAAGCACACCAAAAATGTCATCTTCAAAAAAAGAGACATCTATTCTGCTTGATCCAAACTTGACACTGAAGAAGTAAACAAACAAAAAAAAAACCAAAAAAGTGAGATCCAAGTCTCTCAACAATCTTTGCACGTTGACAACAAGGCTCTCCCTCTTCTTACTGAACCGCGAGATCCCTCAGAGGCCACATTCAAATTCACATCAGAGATTACAGTTTAGCACAACATTATCGCTGCTGATTAGCAGAGGATTGCAGCGACTGCCAAGATTTTTATTGGCATAGTCTTTGCAATGTTGTTTTTTGCAAGCGTGTTGCGCTGTGGACACAGCGTCTCAAAGAGGTGCTAATTAATGTCAAATTTAAGCGTAATTGTGCAGAGTGGCACTAAAGTGGCTGTGGATTTTTTTTCATGTTCACACTTTTGTTAGAACCTATTGTTGAATGTATTGGGAAGTCCAACTATCATGACTTTTCTTGAGTGTAAAGGTGTGAAACAGAGATTTTGCTCAACTCATTCACTGCCAGTTAGGGTCAAAGAGTACGGTTGTGGTGGTTTGTAGAAGCGGGAACTCGATATACTAAACACCTATTGACGGCAATACAGTAGATGTCCAATCCATTAAACTAGGAGGGAATAACTTGTAGAGTGTACATACACGTAGCTTAAGTTAAGGTATACAGTAAAGATGTTAAATGACAAACTACGTTATAACATAACATCTTGCTTCAAGCAATGGCTGATCAATTTCTACAGTTATTGCGCACCTTGCCGAATAGTGTTGTTAGCATTGGCGATAGCGCTAGCACTAGTTTGCTGATTTTCAAAGTTTCCATGTCAAGGAAACCATGGCAGTTTTAAATGATTACAAGTCTGTTATTGTAAGGTAAAGTGACCACATATTGTTGCTTTAAAATGGACGATTACGTCTGAGCTCGGCCCATTTACACACATATTGATTGAGGTCCGTTCGAGCATACGGCAAGTATGAATGCTTTATGTTTGTATTTGAAGTGTGAGTGATGCAGCAAATAATCCATTTGCAGTACATCCGATGGGCTCAGGGATGTCATTAGTCACAGCGAGTCGACTCACTCTCATTAAATGGCCTAGTCGCCATGGCGGCCCCTCAAAGCCCCACTTTCCCTCAACTCCCGTGCACAGGGAGTGACAGGCCAATTAGAACAGGGCCGCCATGACGTGCAGTCTGCTCCGATTACAGCCCCATGCAGGAGGACATCCGGAAACTAGCCCGGTGGGAGCCAACTTTGGGACCAACACCAGTGTGGACTGTTGAGTCTCATCTCTCCTGATCAGCTGTCACCAAAAAGTAGGTCTACATCAAGTGCAGCTTCTCAATTATAGGCCAAGTGATCTCTCTCTCTCCCACATTCCAGCACATTAGAGCAAGGATACAGTGAACCCCTATGTCATTAGGGAATAGGGCATATTCATTCTTTGGCCAACGATATACGGTGTTACTGATATTATAAAAGTTTACCATGATTCGATCCGATTTAATCCTTTTATGCACAAATTATGATATTTTTTTTCTAAACACTTTTTTTTTTTTTAACATTCATGTGGTATAAGGTCTCAAACTTGCGATCCAGAGGCCATTTGGCAGTGTTTTGTGGCCCCAATTTGACATTCAATTGTAGTAAAAAAGTTTCTACACATATTTTGCAATAGGGAGGCAATTTGAAAATATAGTAATAATTTTAAATAGAATATATTTATTTTTGGATAATTTTTGGGTAGGGTGAACTCATCTATTTAATTAGTAATCAATATAAAATAATTTTAAAAATGCAAATTTAAAAAAATCTTTGAGAAATACAAAATGTAAATATCCTATTTTTCAGACTAAAAATGCATAATAGAGATGTAAAGAAAAAAAAGCCGTACTGGAGTGTTAGTTGTATTTGTGAAGGGAAATGTATTTAATAATGTCTAACACCTAGAACAGACATTTCATCTTGAAAGGAAATTTAAAATAAAATTAATCAATGTAACACATTAAGCTAACGTTACATGACGCATAAACAACGAACTGAGAAGAGATCGAAAACAAAACCAGTACTAATTTTATAAACATGTGTTGTAGTCAGTGTTGTTAATCTTACTTTAAAAAAGTAATAAATTACAGTTACAAATTACTTCTCCCAAAAAGTAATTGAGTTAGTAACTCAGTTACCTGAATAATTAGTTACTTGGCAAAGTAACTGGTGTTACCTTTCATGTTTTTTTTTTTCATTAAAAAAAAAAAAAAAAAAACAGTAACATTTGCTATGTTTGGAAGTTATTTGATGTTGTGAATCAACCGTTAAAGTTGTTAAAATTGCTCCCGTTATTGCATTAGTTCCCTTCTGTCTATCTTCGACATGTGAAAGTTTTAATACTGTTTCATCATTTAAAGATAGACTCAAGTCAAGATTTTGCCGATTTTAAATAAAAAGTTACTTAGGTTCGCTAGGAAGGTTCACTAGAACAGAGCCTTTCTGAGAAGTCTACTGCTTTAAGATGCCGACTGTTAACTAACGCCGCCAAGTCTGTCATTTCGCATCTAGTTCTATATTCATGTGATATCTAGCGTAGCATTAAGTGGGCGTAGATTGTAGGCTGTCGGCTACAGTCAGGAAATATTGGAGCCACCTAGCCTAGCATCACGTTTGCAACGGCATCAGAACACTCTTCCCTCCTTCCCACTCCCGCTCTTCTCTTTCCTTGTCTCTGACTTTTCTCACAACATTCAACCAACGTAGTAACGCATAGTAACGCACACCTTTACATCCTCAGTAACGGTAATGGCGTTGCAAAGATGAGAAAAGTAATAATTAGATCACGTACTACAAAAAAAAAAATAACGCCGTTATATTTTAACGCCGTTATTAACAACACTGAATGTAGTGATACTGTTTTTGTCAAAAATACAAGATACACTGTGCCTGCCAATGCAAGACAATTAGTTAAGCAGTGTCTGACCAAGCCATTAGGGCAAATACTTTACATTGATTGTGTTTTATTTCAAGCAGTTCTAAAAGAAATGCAACAACAAGAAAAAACAACAAACAACAATACTAATAGTAGTAATGATAATAACAAATAATAATAATAACAAATATATAAATATATACAGTATAAGGGACCACCCGGGCGTTATGGTCTCTCCTTTCAAGCTTGGGTCCTCTACCAGAGACCTGGGAGCTTGAGGGTTCTGTGCAGGATCTTAGCTGTAACCTAGGATTGCGCTCTTCTGAACAGAGACGTCGGACGTTGTTCCTGGTATCTGTTGGAGCCATGCATCCAGCTTGGGGGTTACTGCCCCTAGTGTCCCGATCACCACTGTTGCCTTCATTCCCCACATTTTCTCCAACTCTTCCTGCAACCCTTGATATTTCTCCAGCTTTTCGTGTTCTTTTTTCCTGATGTTGCTATCGCTCGGGATTGCTACATCTATCACTACTGCTGTCTTCTGATGTTTATCCACCACCACTATGTCAGGTTGGTTGGCGATCACCAGTTTGTCTGTCTGGGTCTGGAAGTCCCACAGGATCTTGGCTCGGTTGTTCTCGACCACCTATGGAGGTGTTGCCCACCTTGACTCAAAAGTCTCCAGTCCGATGTTCCTGTACACTATGCCTGCTACCTGGTTACGTCGTTCCATGTATGCCTTGCCTGCCAGCTTCTTACACACTGCTGTGATGTGCTGGACTGTCTCAGGGGCCTCTTTGCATAGCCTGCACCTGGGGTCCTGTGCCTGTGACCTTGTGCTGCCATGATCAGTGCCTTACTGCTCTCTTTCAGTCCGGCCTTTTCCAGCCACTGGTATGTTTTCCCATGTGAGTTACCCCCTCAATTGGCGGTGGTATATACCATGCAGGGGCTTGTCCTTCAATGATATCTCCTCAGGGTCCTCCTCTTTATTAAGCTTCTGTTGCCTGAGGCATTCACCAAGCAGGTCATCACTGGGGACCATTTTCATGATGTACTCTTGGAGGGATGTAGTTTCCTCCTGGATAGTGGCTCTGATGCTCACTAGTCCTCTGCCTTCCTCTTTCCGCTTTGTGTAGAGCCTCAGGATGCTGTGTCAAGCCAAAAGAACTGTTGTGTTTGATAGAACAATATGTCTATATGCTGCCATAGTAGGATCATGGCGCATTAAGCACCCAAACTATTTCAATTTGTCCATTTCACCCTGGAGACCCCTGACGTCGTACAACCGCTTTTGTTTCAACCCAGCCATAAAAAGAAGGTAAGTAATTATATTTACTATTCAAAATGTGTGTTATTTTAAGCTTAGAATCCTTAATTAATGTCTAATATTAAAAAAAAATATTCACTTGCATATTTCAAACGTTTAAACAAATTACGTCACAATGAAAATAATAGTGTATGTAAATAAGTCACGGATATCTACCTCATAACTATCGCTTAAATGTTTTGTATTTTTGTGTTACTGTCCCATTTTCCCTAATATTTTAGATGATAAATAATTGATCCAAACAAAGAAAAATAAATTTAAAAAATGTTGAAAAGGCTAAATATATAAAAGAAAAGGGTAAATATATAAAAAAGAAAATCTCGAACACTCCTTGATGTCTGCGATTTCTGGCCATTCAAAACTGTGTCTTGACACTCAGTGATACATGCTCTATGGAGTTTTTGGATCGAAAAGAGTTAAGTTCGTGATAATATCTAGTTAAAATCATGACATCTTTAATTATGCTCTCTCATGCTCTCACCTCCAGAGTTTTGCTGTTTATTATTATTATTTTTTAAATGCCCTCCTGTTCAAAATTTTTCTTCCCCTCAGAAAATTAGATTTTAAGCTTTCCAATGATGTATCAGACATGCATATAGGAAAAGTTTGAAATTTGGCCAAAATTGGGGGTTGGAGGTGGGGTTGGGTTGGAAGAAGGCAAGCTTTTTTGGGTCCCAACCCATATTCAATCCTTAAATTTTTCATGGGAGAACAGTCACTTCTCAATATAATCATCATCACCATCCCCATATTAGATAATCCAAACAAAAGCTCTAAGTTAGTGTTCTTGAAGTAAGATAATGGTTGGAAAAACATTAACGCGCGGCATTTGACTACGATTTCTTACGCTAAGAATCATCATCATCCTGATTAAAGTGAGTATGCATTAATTAATCTAAAGAATAAAACTTGTAGATTTTTTTAAATTTTTATTTTTTTAAACGTACTAATTGGTACAGTATCGGCTTCTGCCAATACTGCACAGAAGGGTATCGGGAGCCAAAAAATGGTACCGGTGTAATGCTGACTCCAACAAGAAAATGTTTTTAATTTTTGGTTGATGCCGGCAAGCACTTTTGTTCTTCCCTCAGTTCAAAATACAATGGTACCTCGGCTATTGACTTATCATTTACTGTATTCTTTAAAAAATGAGCCTTTGGTAGATTTTTTTGTACCAAGCAAAAACACATTCTCACTCCCACATGACGTTGAAAACGAAGCATATAACAAGAATTACCAAACAACAAAGGATACAGTCCCACAAAATCTGTGCTGCTAAGCCAGTTCACAATTTCACTGTACCCCACTTTCTTGCCAGAAGTTTATGGCATAGGCTCCAGTTGACCCCTGACCATAATTAGAAAAAGTGCTGTCAAAAATGGAGGACTGAAAATGTCATGTGCTGTTACTGTGCAAGGTCCAAAAGATGTCTTTAATGTCATGTGGCATGTTAAAGGTCATGAACAATACACTTGTGTGACGGCAGCTGAGTAACATACTACACTAATGACAAGATTCCCAAGACAAAGGCATTCAAGGTCACCTCCTATACAAGCTCCCGTCTAAAATTTTTTATTTGTTCTCCCTCTCTTTCCCCTCACTTCCATCCTTGCACGCTCTTAGACAGCGTGTAAGTGGTCGGCAGCAGCGATTGGCCGGCCCGTGCGGCGCTGTTCACAATCGATTAAGGCGCGGTGAGCTCCTCTTAACTGCTTTTTCTTTGTTGTCACCCCGTCACAAACTTGGCCCTTGTCTCCGTCCTTTCACATTCACTTTCAAAACTCCTCTTTCCCTCGGTTGCACTGCCACTTCCAGACATCTATTAGAGACACGCTCACACGCTCAGTCTTTTTTTTCTAAACTTTACTTCTTGCAGTTCCAACACTTCTTCACTCACCTTGTCCTGTGAAATCACTTTTTATTTTTTTGTCCTCAGGGAAGAAGAAGAAAAAGCAGAGCAAACGGCGATATAAAAGGAAGATGTTCTTTCATGCCCGTCGTCAAATACGCGGCCAAAAAAATTCCAGCCAGAGTCCAGCGCAGTGATGGTACGCAGTGTTATCTTTGTGCAATTGTTCAGGGCTCCACCACCTCCCAACGGCGTAGTTAATATTCATCAGTTGTGCTCTTCTTCCCCTCATTAGTTAAACTGCAATGTCAGTGTTATCAGAATGCAGAGGCTTTTCAAAAAAGATGGCAGGGTGAGGAAGTCACAGCAATATTTTTTTGGTTTTGTTTTATCTGACATGCATGTGATGGCACAATAAGAAATTTACTAAAACATTTATGAAAGGTTTGCATATTGTGCAACACAGATGCGGAAGATCTGCCAACTAGGATTTTCACTATTCCTAGTCTATAGTTCTTGGTACGCCCTTAAAAAAAAAAAAAACGACCTTTCCCGAAATCAGCCTTTTTTGAGAGGATGTTCTTGTCTCATTCAAATACGCAAGGCCAATGAGATTCATTTTTGTTACTATGGAGTAGAGATGCAGAGATGACTACTTATGACTACTTACAGTGCTGTCAACTTGGCCTTTAAAGACTATTGTTCAAAATCAAATTTTGCAATCACATGATAAATGGGGAGTAGTTATATAGCACCTTTATCTACATGTTTATCATGCCCCAAAGCGCTTTACGTTAGCACACATTTACCCTTTCACGCACACATTCACACACCAATAGTGCTGCTGCCATGCAAGGCGCTGCCAACCTATTGGGGGAAAATTAGGGTTCAGTGCCTTGCCCAAGGGCGCTTCGACATTAGGCAGTCGTAGCCAGGAATCGAACCGCTGACCTTCGATCCCAGGACAACTCGAGCCACCGACTGCCACAGTCATCCTCAATCAATTTCAGGCCTATATTTAAACAGAACCAGACTCCATTTATGTGTTAGACAGATTTACATTCATCAAGATTAAAATCAAAATAAATAAAGAAAATAAAACAATGAATGTGTAAACAAATGCAACAAATCAGCTTAAAGGATTCTGCTTGTCCCGCTTAATTATTGACACATTTTCTTTGTTGCCATTGTTCTACATCTGACTCACTGAACACCTCAAATAAACCCAGAAGTCATTGTCTCATCTACCTTGAATTAAAAAAAAAAAAAAAAAAAAAAAGAATTTAGAGCGAAACAGTAGTTATAATGAAAGTTTTTGCTAAGTTTGATGTACTAAAAATGGCGTCACCGGCAGCCATTTGGCGGCAAGTGAAAAGTTCAGAAGGCGCCCATTCTGTCGTATTCATCCAATCTTCTTAATCATATTCTAGATGGAAGTCCGCCTTCATGCAAAGAGATCAAATTAAAAAAAAGGATGTGTCTTTGTTCTTCTAACAGGCATATCTACACATTGGATTCACTGTGATTTCATATAATAGAAGAAATGACTGGTTGTATCGGTATGTAATAACTGAGGACACCATATGATCACATAAATAAAAAAACAAACAAACATTGCATTCGTGAATTGTGTGTTTACTACAAAACATAACGGTTCATTATCTACAGCTGGCATATTTCTATATTTTAGAATATCAAAAAAAGTTGTAGATAATTGTTAAAGGTACACCTGATATAAGTATTCATTGTGGGGATCCCACATTTATTATTATTTTCTTTCACTTTTTCGGCACGCCGCACAGCCTACAGGCATTGATTGAGTCATACGTTCTTACTTCCGAATGTTCTAAAAATTCACACAACGCAGGTCTTTTAATTTCGCCATTAACGTTCCCATTATGTTACAATCGTGTTTGTGACAAAAAGCCACATCCATTTAATTCATTCATCTTCTGTGCCACTTATCCTCACAAGGGTCGTAGGTGTGCTGGGGGCTACAGACCCCAATCACGTGACGTCACAACTCCGCCCCCCTGACTGGTGCCGCCATATTGTCCGTCAGCTCATCGTGTTTACATATTACCACTACGTACATTCCTCCTATCACTGCGTGTTTTTCTGCTTGTCTAAGGAATCACTGCCTAGTAAACGAACCCAAAAACCTTCCTGACAATCGTTAACATTGATTAATCAAAATGGTGAAGGCATGTGTGGCGGTTGGTTGCAGTAACAGAGAAGATAAACGGTCATTTTAGTAGTTGCTGTGTCCCCATTGTTAAAAGGGCAAATCTCGAAAGCAGCACAGTTTCTTTATCTCGGTCCATGATGCGTTTGTGTCGACAGCCGTTAGACAGCGGCGAAAACATCAATATGATGCCAACACGATCGCAGACATCATCAGACGGACACTACGAAGCTCGTCGCCGTGGTTGCGCAGCAAGAAGGTTAGCGCAACAACAGGCGTTGTGCTGAAAAATAGCCGCCCTGCGTGAAATGTCCCCCCTGACGGGAGCGCCCACACGGAAACGACTTTCTTGTACCGTGAATATGTTTTATTTTACTCTGCTTGAACTAATAAATGTCATACCCTTGTGATTGTCATTGGGATATGGTCGTGAAAACCTGTAGACTAATACATTTCTGTTCAAAGATGGTTATGTGGCCCAGTCCACGATTTTTATTAAAATACAGTGCTAATATTTTGTGTAATTTAATTATTTAAAACTGATCTTACAGTCGTAAATCCATTACTGTAATGCGTCCATGAAAACATTTGATGTTTTCACGTCAATAAAGCGTTATAAATAAGCGCTCCCGTCAGGGGGGACATTTCACGCGGAGCAGCTATTTTTCGGCACAAACTGGCCCGTTGTCAACAAGTTTCATTTTAAAATCGTGACAACGGTGACGCTCAGCTGACCAAATGTCGGTTTATATTCGGGCTGGTGCCGATTTTGGGTACCCGTCTCCTCATCGTGACATAAACTGGAGTATGATTGGAAATTTTGCGGTCTCAGGACGAGCTCTGACACACGGGACGTGACCGGACTGGAGGAAACATCGGTTTGGGCATCAAATATGGATCTGGCGACTGGATCGACCGAAGCTTTTCCAAATAGCGGCTTTTATGCAACTCATCCAATGAGTTTACAGTATCTGAAAGCACCGGGGCTTCCATAATTTGCAAGTGACAATGACAAATGACAATACGGACACACAATGATTAACAATATGGCGGCACAATACAGCGATCACGTGATTGTGTGACGTTGGTGATTGAGGTCTATAGATCCCAGCTTACTATGGGCAATAGGGAGGGTACACCCTGAATTGGTTGCCAGCCAATCGCAGGGCACAATGAGACAAGCAACCATTCATGCAAGGGCGTAGGATTGCATAGGGACGGTAGGGACATAACACTACCAACTTTTCAGGATGCTCAAATTGTTCCCACCAACTTTTAAGCAATCTTATTTGCATTATCAGTTATGGGGATAATTTATATTGTCTTATCGTATGTTGTAAGGATAGAATTGACCCTACAATTATTAAGTGAATTATTTTCATTATGTTCAGACTTAAGTTTACCCCTTTTAACCTGCTGAATGTGCCAGTGCATTTTTTCCCCCTCAAAAGCACGTTTGACTGGCTGATGACTCGACAGCCCCCTCCTTACCCCCCCCCCCCCCACACACACACACACATGCACTCACAGCCCCAACAGAAATTCAACATGTCAACAACATGCCGCCTCCTCCGCCCCCTTCAAAGAGGAACGATATCAACACTTTTGTTTCGGCCAGCAGCAGCATCAGCAGCCAATGTAAGTAATGTAAAAAGACGTCAGTGCTGTGGACATGGGGAACACACCATTAATTTTGCTAATGAAAGTCTGACCTGCAAAATTCAAGTGGGAAGCTGCTCAGAGAGAAGTGTCTTTCTGTATGTGTTTTCTACTGTTAACGTTAAATCAACTGTGAGAAATGTAATAAAACGAGGTTTACCCCCTTTACCCTTCTAAAAAAAAAACTTTTTTATTTTATTTATGTGGTCTCAATGCAGTCCAAATGAGCTTTTACAAAAGCAGGTGTGTTTTCCTGGTAGGAAGGCTCCATTTTTATTTATTTTTGTCATTCCCTGACTATGAAGTTCTTTCAGTTATATTTAATTTATTTATTTAGACAGACGATGTTGAGTGGTCTTAAGACATGTTTTTTTTTGTTTTTATTTTTATTCCTGGATAGTCAAGCGATTAGCAAGTTTGTATTTATTGTGTATGTTATTATAATTAAAATTATGTTCACGTATTGCCATTTAAATTTGCTAATACAATCCAGACATTTATTTTGGAAGTTTTCAAAATGTTTCTTTAGTAGTTTTTAAAAACAAAGGTCTAATCAAACAGTGCATCACCTAAACCAGTGGTCTCCAACCTGGTCCTAAAAGGCCCGCTGTGGGTCGCGGTTTTTGTTCCTGCCGATCCAGCACAGATAGTTGAAACAATGAGGTTTCTGCTAAAACAAGCAGCACCTGATTGCAACCAACGGATTGCACTAGTAAAACACCAGATTGTGAAAAAGTGTTGTCATTTGTAGGGATGGGAATTGATACGATTTTACGATTCCGATTCCATTATCGATATTGCTTAACGATTTGATTCTTTATCGATTCTCTTATCGATTCTAATTTGGGGAAAAAGAAGAACAAACATTTTGACTGGCATCGAGTTTGTTTAATCAGAAGTCACAACCTTACAAACTCACAACGCAGTCAAAAGAGGCCCAAAGCCTCATTGTTAACTGTGGCAATAAGTGGCAAATGCACAAGAATGTGTAACATTTTACTGAAACATTTTTCAAATAGAAATAAAAAATATTGGTATATATTGGCATATAGGTCGTTGTTCTGCCTTTGGCAATATGTGTTAAAGCAGGGGTCCCCAAACTTTTTCCTGTGAGGGCCACATAATTTTTCCCTTCTCTGTTGTAACAGAAAAAGTGTGACGATTGCAGGAGTGCCCAAATGTAAAAAATTATTGTTTTTCAGAAAGTCACAATCAAATAACCCTTTCTGGATTCTTCACGGAACAAAAGTAAATAAAATACAAATGATAATATAATATAATAATAATAAATAATAACACTATTAATTAAATAGATAATAACCAAATAACCCTCTCTGAGTTCTTCACAGAAAAAGGCCAGGAAATTAATAACACTATTGAGAAAAAAAAAATCAAAATGGTCTCTGGTATTATTCAGGGGGGCGGACCAAATGTGGAGGCGGGCCGTATCTGGCCCGCGGCCCGTAGTTTGGGGAGCCCTGTGTAAACTCGTATTATTTACCATTATATTGAAATGCATGCCTTTTAGTTTTTATGGTGCTTTCACGCTCAAGTGGGGGCGTTCTTCGCCTACTCACGTGAAAAAGAGCGCGCTTAAACGCGAAGAAGAAGTGCCGCATCCAAGCGAGTGAGCGAGTTAGTGAGAGAGGGAAACACTGCTACGAGCCTACGTTCTTTGTTAATGTTTGTGAAATATCTACAGAGGCAACGCCAGTATGTATCATTGTGTTGTTGTTGTGTGCTTCCACTCGCGATCGGACACTTAAATCCAGTTGTGTAGTGGTTTGAACGATGAGCTAATGCTAGCGAACGCATGCTAACCGTTTGTGTTATTAATGTATTAGCAGCTAATCATCGCTGATTTACGTTGACGCAAACCTGTTTGTTATTACGGACGAAATTGATTTGTTTCGTTTCTTTTTTTAGTTTCACTCTTCAAGTGACGGTTGAATAAAGTCAGCAAATTATACGAACGTCTTCTGTATCATCATTTGGGAGTTTAGCTAGCTGTACTGTATGGCCAGGACTGAGCCTTAGCGTCTCGGTGAGGACATTGCAGTCGTATTCCCTCCAGATGCAGTTATCTCCACCTTGCAATGACTGCAAGTCGCTTTGTTGTAATTTTTTATCGTGAAGTGAAGACACACTTTCGAGCGTTTGAACCTACGTGCTGTCATTGTTATGTTTACGGCTGCAATGCTCGTGCTAAACCATCGTAACCTTTCATTTTCATCCTCTTTCCTGGTGAAGTGTAGCCAAACTTTGGAGCCAGTGGTTCTTGGTGCCATGCTAGTTTGATGCGTCTGGACAACAAGACACGTCACGACGCAATATGCGTCTTTAGGAATCGTTTAAGGGATCGTTAAGGCTTTTTCGTTGTGATGTCGAGGCCTCGAAACACTAGGAACCGGTTCAGAATTGGAATCGGATTTCGATTCCCATACCTAGTCATTTGTCTGGGTGGAATGAAAACCTGCACCCACAGCAGGCCTTTGAGGACCGGGTTGGAGACCACTGACCTAAACCAATACATATGAAAGTTAGTATGAGTCAATACAGATTTATTTTGTATTGATTATTCAGCCTATCAATTAATTAGGTTCATATTTGTGAGATATGTAGCCCTGACCCCCGTTCACCCAATCTATTCGGTCTTATTAATGTCCCGTCCCCAGCAAGGGTAGATGCAGGTTATGCTGTTATATCGTCCCCCCCAATGTTGAGACCAAACCTACGTCCTTGGATTTAGACACACACTCATACAGTATCTATGGAAAATTTGGAGTGTTCAATGATGTAGAAATAAATGGAGAGCAGGGGTCGCGTTAACCGAATATTTTCCGTCGTTGACCGATTTTTTTAAATGGTGACGGAAAAAACTGAAGTCCATCCGTCATTTTGACCGGTTGCAATTCACACCCCAGACCACAGGGTGGCGAGTGAGCACATTAATTAGCTATTGTCTCTTTTGATGCATGACGTCGTTGGCCTTACTCTGAAAAATGTCAAGGCAACTGAGTGTCCGAAGTTTCTTCAAAAAGCCCCAAAACGACGATGGTGTTGATAAAAGAGGTGAAAAAACAGGGACTGTACAAGCGGGCACGCAATTCAAGTCCATGCGCACCAGGAGGAAAGTCTGAGACTACGTTCAGGCCACAGCAGGTGAACTATTAATTTCATTGTTCCATATGCTACATATGGTAGGCTACCTAACTACTGGGGCCACAATCAGCTGTTTTTGTCACTGCGGTGTTACATATTCATCTGCTTGATGTGTGATGGCACGGTGTGGATTCTCTGTTAAGCTTGTTCGGACAGAATATTAATTTAAAATGAATGAAAACTAAATACTATTGAATATGTTGAAGCGGTATGCAATGTTAAGAGTCTTGTTAGCTGTAGGCGCACTATCCTAGACCCCTCACTATCCACTCGCGGGGGCCTGCGCTTGTCAGTGACGTTCCTTATTCTCGCTAGATGATTATACAACTTTAACATTTGTTAATAATACGCTCTGTGTGTAGTATCACCCATCGCTTTTCCTTTTTAAATGGGCACTTATAAGCGAACGCAAGAAGTAACAACGGGAACATTTTTAAACAGGCAGTTCACGGGAGAGCATTTAGACTCTTCGGCCAATCATATAGCGAGAGCGAGTGGATAGTGAGGGGACCGCGCGTGGCTCTTAAAGGCTCACACCAGCAACGTGAACGTCGCGTCAACGATCTGGCCGCGATTACGCTTCGAAACGCGGCCGTTAAAGTCAATCAGCCAATGCACACCAGTCGCAGTGCGTCCACGTGTTAGACGCGTCCCAGAAGCGCTAAACGCGACGCACGCGAAAAGAACAGCAAAGTTTGTTTTTTGACGCGAGACGCAGCCCCCCTGCGTCAATACTACTAGGTAGGATCGGGCAGGCCGGAAGTCACTCGTGTAAAAATACGGTGGATCCGGTCGATTTTCAAAATAATATGCAATCGTAACTTCCTATATAAGTAAAATAAACTGAAATGAGCTAAAACACCTGAAATAAATACGAATAATACACAAATCCTGCTACACAATTAAATTAATTCCTGCGTGGTGCTTTAACTTGAGAAAAAAACATCAATAAAGCTTAGAAAAATGTTCATAAGAAAAAAAATGTTAAAATCTTTGTCATTGGGATTGCTTTTTGCTTTAGCACATGACTTCTTTTTTCTTCTTTCAAAAAGAAAGCTCGCCAATACGCGGGGTCTGAAAGGCAAAGTGTTGTTGTTTTATTACCTTTAAATACCCGCTATCCTCGCGTAAACAGATCGAGCCGCTCCACAGACGCGCTGCTCGTGAAACGCGTCCTATGGAAATTGACGCCGAGCGTCACTGGTGCGTAATCGCGGCGAGATCGTTGACGCGACGTTCACGTTGCTAGTGTGTTTGAGCCTTAAGTGTCTCTGTCACGTGACTGTCGTAGCCGGGAACGCGCTCGGCCAAATGGACACACAAGTACGGAAGGTGAATTATGCCAAACAAAGGGTCACTACAATGTCATTATCATCATTTAAAAAATTTAAGTGATGGGTAAAAATAGATTATGACCGGATTTTTATGACCCTGTCAGTCAAAATGACAGACAACGAAAAAGTCTAGCGCAACCTCTGATGGAGAGTGAAATTTCACATCAGATGTCGAAAAGATTGTATGTCGAAGTGATTTTATGTCGAGGTACCGCTGTATTGTTTAGATAATTTAATGTGTTTTTTGTGTGAACGTGATTTAATGTTGCCCTATTCACTAAACTTTTTAGCTCCAATGACATAAAAACTTTGTTCGGAATTCAACCACGCATATGTCCAATATTAAATTTAAATATATCTGCACACTCTTTTTTTTTTTGGTTGTTGATTCCAAATGACGTTAATAGCGTATCAAGATGCTGTCCATGTGTTTACTAGCCTTGACTATCAGCTCCTATCTCTGTTGCCTGCTTTCCACTCCCAAGAACACTAGACTCCATCTGCAGACTGAAAAGCTGAGCCCCTATTCTGGGCTGAAAGAGCCTATTATTTCTTGCTTGGCTGCTTTCATCTGTTAGTGAATCATTTCACCATAATCACCTGTCACAAGTGCAAGATGGATGTCCAGATTGAGACATCTTGCCGTGCGCGCTAAGCTAGCAGCACATTCCGGTTGCAGAGGTTTTTTGGCTTCGGTTCTGTCAGCTACGCCGCTGCCACCAAAATCCTGCAGTTCACTGGCCCGGTTGATGTTAATACGACGCCTACACGAGGCCATGCTGCCAACTGATGTTGTCTCGCTCACCTTTTGAAGATGATTTGTCACACTAAACATGAATATGACACATGTTGAACTCTTACAAACAGGGGTACAAGATGTCCTCTTTGTTCAACGTTCTCTCGTTCAGATTACATGCTTGTTGATAAAAATATTTAAATGTGAAATTAAATACTCTTTCTAGAACTAGAGGTGAGCATTCACAACTTGTCCTCTCACTTGTCCTCTCAGTTTAAAAATTGAATTGCCATTGTTGTGAATGCAATCCAATTAATTTTGGATGGAGTGACCAAATTTCTTTTTTTGCCCGGACATGTCAACTTTTTACATCAGGTCACGTGTCAGGGGCGTCCGGTAGGGTTTTTATAAATTCATGAAAATGTCCAGCTTTCATTAATTTTCACGGTACCTATTAGCATGTGTTGAAATTGACTGACGCTTTGCACAGAATACTACGGTACTGTGCTGCCTGTGTGACGTTTTCCCGGAGAGCCAACGCAGTTGTTAAGACTTTTATTATGATCAATATGAATATAATCAAATGCTCTTGTACCCAAAAGCGTAATTAAGTCAAAAATACATTTATTCTACTTTGGATACAAATTTGCACATGCGTGCACAGTCACAGACTGGCTTTATCATGGCGTCATTCCCAAACAAACCTTCGTCACGCCAGGAGCTCACAGGCTATCGGTATGTACACATGCTAAATTTATCTTTCGGCAGCCGTTGACTTCTGTTGGAGCTTTGTATTTGTGTGATCTGTAAAATCCTGTTTGGTGTCACATCATTGAGCAACTGATGATTGTAAACTTTTATAGCAATGTTTGATTTTTGCCTCGGCTACCAGTGCTAACTAATAGGGTAACTCTCAGTTAGCTAAGCCGTGCTAGGCATTATGGGAAATGGAGCTTTGAACTGCTGGGTTTAGAAACATGCTGGTTGAGTTGTTTGTCAGTTTATTTTGGTTATTGTTTGCGTGCAATCTAGAACATTAAATGAAGATAATAATTGAGTGGGAATAACAATTTGTCAAGGACAATTGTATTAATAGTAGGGCTGTCAAGCGATTACAATTTTTAATCGAGTTAATTACAGCTTAAAAATGAATTAATCGTAATTAATCGCAATTCAAACCATCTATAAAATATGACATATTTTTCTGTAAATTATTGTTGGAATGGAAAGATAAGACACAAGATGGATGTATACATTCAACATGCGGTACATAAGGACTATTTGTTTATTATAACAATAAATCAACAAGATGGCATTAACATTATTAACATTCTGTTAAAGCGATCCATGGACAGAAAGACTTGTAGTTCTTAAAAGAAAAATGTTAGTACAAGTTAGAGAAATTTTATATTAAAACTCCTCTTAATGTTTTCGTTTTAATAAAATTTCTAAAATTTTCAATCAAAAAATAAACTGGTAGCCCGCCATTGTTGATGTCAATAATTACATACACAATGCTCATGGATGCTGAAGCCTATAAAATCAGTCGCACCCAAGCGCCAGCGGAGGGCGGCAAAACTCCATAAAACACAACAAGTGAGCGTTTCACTGTGTACTGTCATTTAAATCTCTCTGAGCGGGGCATCTGCGTTAATTGCGTCAAATATTTTAACGTGATTAATTAAAAAAAATTAACGCCCGTTAACGCAATAATTTTGACAGCCCTAATTAATAGTAATTTATAAAACATGTTTGATTGGCATATAGCCTACTGTGTGCGTGTTTGTGTGTGTATTGACTGGACTACACTTCCATGGGTCTGCATTATATTAGTGAAATATTTAGTTATTAGTTTTTGAACAACTTCTGTGGAATGATGACTTAAAGTGATCCTCGATCTTTAAGACAAGTAATTCTTAAAAGATAAATATTAGTATGAGTTATAATAATTTGATATTAAAACCCCTCTTAATTTTTTCGTTTTAATAAAATTTGTAAAATTATTTTAAGTGACAGGTCGCCATCCTTGTTACGCCGCAGTGCGTGATGTCACCGGGCCGAACTTCCAGCGTGTCACTCTTAGCTACCCCAACATGTCGTCGGTTCTCCCCTTCCAATTTGAACCAGATGGAAAAGTGAAGAGCAGGACAGCACTGTCGGTCGTTCACAAGATGAGCAGCAAAGGCAAAATGAGAACAGGAAATACAGTACCTTATAAGAGAAGAATTGGGCAAAACTGGTGATGTACTCGCTGCAAGTGTGTCTCAATGATAACGGAGCAGAGAGTGTATGCTGTTGAGAACTCCAGTTTTTGTTGGCAGATCTTCAAGGTAAGATATTGCATTTTCAAACTTATCCCAGTATAATTATGTAGATTGTTAGTGTCCAGAGCTGTCATATGCTTTACATACAGTACAAGCCAACAGTTTGACGGGAACAAATCCTGGAATCGAGTGTAATCCATGTCTTGTACATTGTAACGCGTGGTAGGTAGGATACGTGCATAAAAGTACCAAAAAGGGGAAAAGCTTCCACTTATGCACATTTATTCACACAAAAAAATAATATTTTCACCTTGACCACTCGTCACTCGGGAGCTCAGCAGTACGCACACGCGAACTCCAACATAAAAGTAAGGTCCGTGTCAGAGTCACTGTCGTCACTGTAGCGTGCCATAGTGCTTTAATTATTTGGTATGATTTGGGGAAAACTCCCACGAAGAATAGTCAACAAAAAAGATAGCAATAGTGATCCAAATCCGCGTTTTTTCACTCACTCGAAGATCCAGGAATCAGACCGATTTCATGGCAATGTTGCAACCGCGATCAGGCTGTCGAATCCACAAAATAGACTGATCCCAAAAGCCGCTGTGGGACCAACGAATCCAGAAACAAGACAGATCCGAAACCAATATTGCAGCCGCGATGTGACCGTCGGATCCAGAAATTAGACGGATCCCTTATTTGACTGAGGATCCAGGAAAAATGTTCGGGTGCCAGTTGTAACGCGTGGTAGGTAGGATACAAATGTACAGGGACCAAAAAGGGGAGAAGCTTCCACTTAGGCACATTTATTCACAAAAAATAATAATTCCACCTTGACCACTCACGTCACTCCACTTGTTACCATTTGACTGGAAATTGCATCCATAAGCAGCACATCGTGGCATTTTACTAAGCGAGTTTAGGCAGCAATACGCAATTGTTGTAAACGCTACACATTTGGAAACATCCCATTTACGTCATCACTGCGAGCCCGCAAAATATGGCGCCAACTATCGGTCAAAATATGTACTAAATATGATAAAATATTGCCATTGATTCAACATTTTATGTGTTTCTAACAACATATTTTAGTACAAGAGAACAGTTGTGGTTTATTAGAGCCTACATGTATTTAAGGTAGAGGATCACTTTAATGATAACGTTGCTGATTATGATTATATGGAGGTAGCTTTGTGTCTTCATTGTTCAATCAAAAAAAACGTTGCTTCAATCAGAAAAAAAAAAAAATCACTCCAAGAAAAATAAAAATAAAAAATCCTATTCAGATGGAGGCTTATAAATATAATAAAATGATAAGGCATACTGTGAACTTCGAGTAAAAGTAACACTTGTTTTTCATGCATTTTATTTATGCTAACATATTAATGCATCATAAAAATACAACATTGTTTTTTCACAAAATATTTTAATTGGAACAGTCAACTCCACATTAAAGATAACCCATTTTTAGACTGTAAACAACATATTGTATTTGTTAGGGTTCTGGGGTAACAAGGGACCTAAGCACAGAGACAGAGGCAAACTGGCAGTGGTAACATGAGTTCATTGACGATGAGAGAGAGTGGCAGATAGTTCCCGAAGAATCCGGTGGTCACTTTGGTGATAGAACAGGTGAACGGGAAGCAGGCGTTCTGGCAGGCAAGCAGTACAGGATGTAGGGGAAAAAAAAAAAAACAGAAATAAACCCAGTATCAGGATTACAAGATTCTTTGTTAGCACAAAGTCATGTCTGTGAGTTGTTGATCTGGCAATGATGTGATATCAAGGCAGTGACAAAAATACACAAACACAAGGAGGAAGGGCTCAGTTTGAATAATAGTATTCAAACATTGAAACATTTACAGCAACACAGAGTAAATGCTTTCTGCCTCCATATGTTGTTATGGAACAAATTTTGAATTAACTTGCAGACATGGCAGATCACTTGAATACACCGACCATTTCATGAATGCTCGATTAAATAACTTGTTTAGCAGTCAAGTGACTTCAAAATGCTATTATGACTTTGGATAAAGCACTTACCATTAAAATTTCCCTACCCTGAGATGACGTGCCCTCAATCCTGCGTGTTCTCCTGTTTAGTGTCGCAGTTGATGCCCGCCTTCAGGGTGTGCGCTATTGTGACGTCACACATCCACTGTTAAATTTCAGTTTTTTAGCGCGTCCGGTTTGCATGGTCCACCCTGGACCAGTGCATTGTGGACTAATATCATTTGGACTGTCACAGATTGATGATCCCGGCCGCATCTGGCACACCGAGGTGTTCAGTAGACGTGATTGCTATGTGAACCTGGCGAATTGACGCCGGATCCGGCACACAGTCACTTGCTATCGGGTTTGGACTGTCAGATTGATTATCCCCGCCGCATCCGGCGCACTCACGTTCAGCGGGCGTGATTGCTATGCAGATTTGGCGAGCTGACGCAGGTTCCGGCGCACAGTCATCTGCTATCGGGAAAGCAAACAAAAATATATCATTAACTCATTCACTACCAAAGACATATAAACAATGTAATTATAATGTTCAAATGAAAACGTAGAAACAAACTTTTTTTAATGATAAAAGATGGTAATATTTCTTTTTGGAAATTCTGTGTTATGAAGCCATAAAACACAATATTTAGCGGTTATCTTGTGACATGATATTTGGTGGTGAATGAGTTAACACGCATGTTATTTATTAGCGTAGCGACACTATTTGAGGGTGGGAGCTGGTAATCGAACGATAAGAGGAGGAAAGATAAGTTGGACAGAGATGTGATAGGGCAGAGTGGTGCGGACACAATGCCTCCAATGCATTGTGGGCAACTCATTAAGAAAGTCCATTAAGAAAATCACCTGCGAGGGTTGATAAATTTGAGATCCTACTCTTTGCTACCTGAGCACTAATCCTGGAATTTACAATCTCACTTACCTGAATGGGCCTAGTTGCACCTAGTCATGCATGAGCCGACTCAGACGTGCGTCATGTAGAAAAAATGTGTGGGAGCGGACGGAGAAACCCCCCCACACACACTCACACAACCAGCCTCATTGCAAGCCATCCATCGGGACTCCCCGCAACCGCTGCAACTGCCCACATGACCAGGCCCACAGCACCCCAAGAGCCAGCGCAGGAGAGGATCCCCACCCGGGGGGAACACCCTGTCGCCCTGCCGGTGCAAATGGATAAGCAACCACCACTAGGGCCCAAGTATGACAACAGGGCTATGTGCGTTTTTATTCTTGAATTTTACGACATGTGGATTGGATTAAAATGAATTGGATATATATTTTTTTTAAAGTAAGACGAGATACATTTTTGAAAATTTTAAAGAAAACAACAACAACAAAATAATGCATTTTTGCCACAACCTTAAACATTAGAGGAGAAATCTAAAGAAAGCTAGCTTTACAAAGCATCCCCGCAACCATTCATCTCAGGAAGACAAAATTGGTTGCATTGGTTTTACATACAGCAAACTTAATCTTATCTGCATGTTTTCTTTTGAGATGTCTACTATTGTTTGACATTGACCCTGCCAATTTGCACACCAAAGTGCTTTCTTTTTTCTTTTTTCATTCAGTCATTTGTCAGTCCACAGCTTCAAAAGGGCAAAAAAATCTAAATGGCCACAACTGTTTTTCAAGTTTATTCCAACCCGGGCGTACAGAGTCAATCACAGCACCTTTAAATGTTAGTCTCCGTCGTCAAGGAAACAGGAACGTTTCCAAAGCGGACAGGTGACCGAGAGGCCATCGTTTAGTGACGTCCAACAGCATGGGGGGGATAAGGCACCCTGCAGAGCCGTCTCTACTTCACAGATGTATTGAAAGGTTCATGCCGAGCACACACTCAGAAGGGGGCCGAGGTTGAATACAGCGTTCTAAACCTTCCACTTTAATGTCATTAATCAAAAGGTTAAAACTGTCTCAAATGAGCAGGTTTGAACTGTGCACTTATTTCAAGACTTAATAGCCCATTGCCTTCCCTTTCGTGTGCTAGATTAGATCAATAAAATGAATACATGCGGTGAAAATTAGTCAGCAGGCACTCATACATTTCCTACTTGCTTATCATATCCCATACAGGATATAACTCATGGTAGTTTAATGCTGTCTGTTCCCCACAATCACCACTTGTGACCTCGCCCAGAAACATTGGCGGGAAGGAAAAAACTGCTGCTCGGGAAAGCATTATTCACTACTGCCCCCTGCTGCTTTGGAAAATAACAAAAAAAATAATAATAAGCAGACTTGGTATAGAAAGCCTTTTCAGCATTTCTTTCCGGTAGTACAATGTGTAATGGTATGACAAACTAGACTACTACTAAGGCAAAACTGCACTAACTGACAAGGGGACCTTATTAAAAGACTGAACTATTCTAGTAATGCACCTTACTTAACCCCCTACTCTGTGATCGCAAAATTTACAACAGTCTTCCACAGAAATCAAATGTCCACATAATAGGGGGCAAACATATTTTACCTGTAGTTTTAATCACGGCCGCTAGGAATCGCTGTTTTACCAGCAGAGGTAGGTAGAGTGGCCAAAATTTGTACTCAAGTAAGAGTAGCGTTACTTCAAAATAATATTACAGTAATAAGAAGTAAAAATAAAAGTAGTCATTAAAAAAATTACTCAAGTACAATTCAAAAAGTATCTAGTGAAAAGAATTCTCAGGTAACTTTGTAACTGCTTACAGTGTGATATTTTTTCTAAACAATAGTATTTTTTTTCTCAGCACAATTTCAGCTATATCAGTTGTTATAATTATACTGTACTATAACCTATTACATGACCATATTGAACCAAAAAAAAAAACAAAAATCATCGGATTCAAACTAGACAATGAAACATTACCCGTCCAAAGAGCAAGCGTGTCCCCTACTGGAGAATAAACAATTTCCTACGATGAATTGAAAACGAATCCATCGGTGTCAAATAAATCGATGCCAGATAAAAACTTGGACAAAGTTTAAAACAAATCTGCGCTTTCGAGAAATGACATCGACATATGATCGCTTCGACACACAATCTTTTCAACATCCAACGTAAAATTTGACTTGCCATTTGTTTCTACATTCGACGACATGCTCGAAATACGATGATTTATGACAGCGTCACAGGTTCTTTGTTTTCCCGCAAGACTGACGCACGGCAGATTTTCATGTGAGAGAAATTAACATGGGTTCCAAGAATGGTTAGTTCAAGTGGTGGGAAAAAAAATGTCAGGCTTATCATTGAAATGAAGATGGAAATGATAGAAAAATATGAGCGTGGTGTACGCGTCAGTAAACTGGCTCGACAATATGGCCGTAGAATGTCTACCATCTCGACGGTCCTCCTCCGACCTCCGTTCACCAGTCTTTATAAGTTAAGGTGACAATTATTATTATTGTAACATAGCCCAAAAAAAAAAATCGCCAGCTTTGCCAGGTTTTTAATCATTTATTTCAGAACTTGTGCAACACAACATGCCTACTGTCCACCGCAGCCGAACATGAGAAATTAAAGTAAAAAGTCCTCTCTCACTCTGACACGTCAGCCACGCGATGCGTTCAGGTACACAACGTAAAACACATCCACCCCATTAGAACCCGACTCGTTACATTATTACAGGTATTATTATTATTATTCCTATTATTATATTATTTTTCCATTTTAATTTTCATAATTTATTTGTTTTGCTCTGTGTAATTGCTATTTGCAATAGTACCAGCAGTATTTATTAAGGATTTAGTGTAGGTTTTCGGGATGTGGAATCATTTAATGGAATTATAATATATTCTAATGGGATAATCCTGCTCGACATACGACCATTTCGACTTACAAACACGGTCTTGGAGCAAATTAACTTTGTATGTAGAGATACTGGTGTATATGACTTCCGACTGCAAACCTGCGTTTGGTCATGCGACTGTATTATTATGTCTAATTGGTATAATGGAGTGATTATTTGCCCGACATTTCATTGGTGAAACTGGTAGAGCCACTGTCGGCATCTCAGGCAAAAATATAGTCAATATGTAGAATAAAGAGGAACACTCTAACGACTCTAGTGTAGAATAAAGTAGCAGGGAAAGAGTAGCGTTTCATCTTCAGAAATCTACTCATGTAAAAAGTATGGCGTGGTAAAACTACTCTTAAAAGTACTTTTTTCTCAAGTAAATGTAACAGAGTAATTGGAAGGAGTTACTACCCACCTCTGGTGACCGGCACCCCCAAGGGGCTGCTGTTCTTTTTGGGTATGACCGGCGTTACACAAATGAGAGCAGAAGAAGAGGGAACACATGTAAAAAAGAGAGAAGGCAGGTTGAAGGCTTAGTTGCAAGTGAGCGCTGTTTTGTTTGGCCACTGTCCACTGCTGTTTCGCTAATGCAGATAAAGTCACCAGTGAAAGAGCCATTCCAATGCGTTCATGTTTTTATGCCCCTCCCTGTCTACTTGATGAAAGAACCGGACGGAGCGACTACGAACGAGCCACGAGAATCGCCGGTCCACTCCCTGCCACGGTTCGGAGTTGAGCGTACTGGCACACCAAAAGTAAGATTGGTAAAAACTGGGGGATCGTCCTAGAGCCTTCCTTCATAAACGAAGTGTTACCAGACTGGTTACACTTGCCTTCGTTTAAATACTGCATATCAATATCGCTGCTGCCTCAAACCCATTGTTTGATGAAATGTTTCGCACTTTATAAATAATGCAAATAAATCTACCCAAGGGTGACAAAGACATAACTGATTAATAATTTATAAGCATGTTTCGCAGTGTAATGGTATTGCAAATATTCTCTCAAGAGAATTTTTGCATTAATTTTCTTTATAACATGTCATTTAAAGTTATATCAAACAACTTTCAAGCTGCAGAATCAAGAATTGCCACGAATAAGGATTGAGTAAGGATTCTTCTCAACTGAATCAATGCTTTTTCACTGCTGATTCCTGGGGGGAACTACCGAGTAGTTCTATTACATTGATTGTCTAACTAGTGATGGCAGAGTACTGCCTTTAGAAAGGATATCAATGAAATGTAATATATGCTCAAATGGTTTTCCACACGTACGTCACTAGTCTGAGAATTCAAAAAGAACTTGCCAGGCTTCCCTTGCCAGGGTAGATGATAAAAGAAATGTTGTTTATGTAAGGCAGACGTCCTCCCTCCTGTCAAGGGCGTGCTGTGATGAGTGTGGCCTGAACGGCGAATCGCCATTGTCACGTTCGCAGCGCCTAACCTGCACTGACAGACCCCCATAGTCAGCGTGTTTTTGCAAACA
Source organism: Corythoichthys intestinalis (assembly GCF_030265065.1). Classification (NCBI taxonomy): domain Eukaryota; kingdom Metazoa; phylum Chordata; class Actinopteri; order Syngnathiformes; family Syngnathidae; genus Corythoichthys; species Corythoichthys intestinalis. Next base: position 20,150,788 of record NC_080403.1, on the reverse strand, counting down.
TGTCTGCATGTCTCTAATAGTGCACTCGTATCATACCATCATCTTCACTGGCATAAAAGAAGAGCTGAGATTGTCATTGTGTACGGTATGGGTGATTGGTGGCAATAACTGCCTATGTGTTGTAGTTGCTCAGTCTACTTGTCAATTTGCACATGCAGCCGCAGGAGTCATTGGTCACTCTTTCGCATTAATCAGTATTTAGCTCATAAATCATTACCTCTACACTACTGAAGACAACAGAGCAGTGGTCTCCAAATAGGCCCTCAAGGGCCTCTGTGACTCCTGGTTTTTGTTCCAACCAATCCAGCTTTGAAAGTATAACCAATTAGATTTCTGCTTAACTCATTTGCTCCCAGAAGCGTATGAATATGTTCAAATTGGTGTGCATAGCAGTCACTCCAGGAGGAACCCTCTTCTGAAGACGTTACACAAGAAAACTTGCAAACACTTTGCTGAAGACATGTCAACAAAGCACATGGATTACTGGAACCATGTCCTATGGTCTGATGAGATGAAGATTAATTTGTTTGGTACCGATGGTCTCAAGCATGTGCGGCGGCGACCAGGTGAGGAGTACAAAGATAAGTGTGTCATGCCTACAGTCAAGCATGGTGGTGGGAATACCCCCCCCCACACACACACACACACACCTCTTCAATCTCTGCAGCAATGCTGACAGCACTCATGTAACAAGTCACGTGACATTTTGGAGGGAAAATGACAAGCAGTACTCAATTTGGACATTTAGGGATGTACGTAGTTCCCATGCGGTGTTAATGGCTATATTTTGAGGGGAAAATAAATTAATTCTATTATATAAGCTGCACACAGACTACTTTGCATTGTGTCAAAGTGTCATTTTGTCAGTGATGTCCCATGAAAAGATATACTTAAATATCTGCAGAAATGCGAGGAGTGTACTCACTTTTGTGATACACTGTATATCCCGGTAAATTCCTGTTTAAGGTGACGCAGGATTTACCCGCGTCACGGCTTACAAACATGGAAAGATGTCCCGGGTATTAACCCGGGTTGGACAATTTCAGACTTGTCCCGTGTTAGCGACTCGACGCTCTCTGTATGGGGAGGGCGGCTGGCAGAATTTTATAACACGGACATTACGTTATTTTTGGTTGGAATCGGCTGTCACATTCTGTCGGTCAATTCGTGTTTTGTTACAGAGCAGGTTGTGGGAGCATTCCCGACGTCGCACCTGCTGCCAATTCAAGCTCATCAAGACTGTATCTAAGCTCAGGTGATCCAAGAGAAGGGTACCGAGATATTAACTTGCTGGTGGTCACCATTCGACACCTTGTACTCTCAAATCTCGTGTATTTGCTAGCTTGTTCGTCTGTCGCCCTTGTTTTGAATCCTCTACCTTGTTCAGGTATTTGAGTGTGTTTATTTTGTTTTCTTATTGGCTCTCTGCCTATCGCTTAGGTTAGTATTATTGATCCTCGTCGACCTACTGTCACAGACCCATTTTGTTAGTCCCACTTTTCCGCGATTGTGTGTATTTTTGATTGTATTTAATAAACCCTTGAACACATCTCTCGGTTGAGTTCTACTTTTAGGTCCACCTTGTTTCCGCAGTTATGGACCATAACATCTGCAACAAAATTAACCACAAATTTCCAAAGATGGACGATGGACTGTCGCCTCCTTGGCTGTATGATCCAGTAGCAATTTAATTTAGCTGTTTCCAGTTTAATTTAGCTATTTCCAGTTTGCCATGTTGATAATGGCGTACCGCAAGCAACACTTCACTTTTGCTCATTAATATTCATGACGTTAGCCATTGTGGCTAGGCGGGTCAACCTCTCGTTTTTCCCTTTAGTAAATGCATGGAAATAGTGTATGGAGATGTTTACTGAGCTAAACCTACCGATTCTTTCCGAATATGATGTCCCTGGTGCCAAATTCACTGGTAAAGATGTGGAAGAACATACGAATGTTCAGTTAAAGAGATGGCTTGAGTGTCAAGGGCTGAAAAAGACGGAAAAAAGAGCCTACCTGATCCAGAGTTAGCTTTTTTATCAACACCTTTTTCTTGTGTGCATTGCCTTACGCCACTGACAATGACATTCTCCTGCTTCAAAAATCTATCCTTTACCACCATATGCCCTGTCTGACTTATATATTATATCCTCTGGTTGTCTTACGTTGCTGACGGTTCTTGGGGGCAATCTACATTGCTATTTTTGTGGAGCGATCGCTAATGCTACTCAGTGACAGCCCACAAACACATTTTAATTTTTTCATTAATGACAAATCTTGATTCTATAATTTATTTACACTTCCTCCTTGCTAAAGTTTTTTTTCTTTTTTTTTACAACAGAAAAGTTAACAGTGTTAGTCAGATAATATTTAAAGTTTTTTTCAGGTCATTCATTGTCAGACCATAAGCAGCACGGCGAAACGCCACGCTAAAAAATAAGTAAAAATATCAAAATTGCTTACCTCTTTGTCCTCTATAGGACCACGACCACCAACGAAATGATGAAATGTGAATGGCTTCACCTTGCTGGCGTTAAACTGGTCTTTTGGACGTCCGCACAAGTTGATCCATTCTTCACATTTTTTTCCTCCGAGTTTTTTGTTTCGGGAAACGTATGAAGAAAACATCCTTTATATGTCGTAATGTCTATAGTCGTTGCTACAAGTTCCACAGCCGCAGTATTTGATCAGCATGTTCTTTTTGGAAAGATTACAGGAGAAAACAAGCAGAAATAACATGGATTGTATGCGAGGGTGTGTCTATAATGACCCACTTCCGCGTTCTGATGGCAAAGTCGCGGTTTAAAAATAGTATTCGCTATTATTAATTTTAATAAATGTTTTATTTTTTTTGTTTATTTATTATTAATTTTATTTTTTAAATTTTTTATTTTATTGTTAAAATTACGCTATTGCAATGTTTGTTTACCGTTTTTCGTCTTACTGCGAAGAAAGAGGAAATGACAATTGACCGCCATGATATTTAAGTCATCAGCCTTCGCGAGTGATTGGAATGTTTCTTTCACTAATGTCAGTAGTGAGCCTAATTCTAAATTACAACCAGGACAAGTGAATGACTAGTTACTTCATTCCCTTTTCATTGGTTGGTCTACATGTCAATCATTACGTAATGGAATGAATATTTTTCCAATTTCATGCAGGTTTTTTTTTTTTTTTTTTTTAAATCAATCATTCTATCTATTACAAAGAAATGGTTGGATACCTTTTTTTCTAAATTGTGGACTGTACAGTGAGCATTGGGGCATAACTTCTAAAAAAGCAGCTAAAACTGCAAATGTCCTTGTCCTGTTAATTAGAATCTCCTTCCATCCCTTCAGATCTTCTCATGGTCACCTCATGTGTGAGCCCAAGCAGCTGATGAATTGAGGCCAGGGAGACGTGCAATTGAGGTGGACGGAACAGATCCTTAACTTTGCAGCAACGTCGCATCATGTTGGTGCCGAGGCAAGATAGCCGGTGGCTACCGCTCAGATGGGGACCTTTCAAATCCAATCGCATCGCGCGTGCCCCGCTTCATCTTGCCATGCTGGCGCGCTATCACGGCAGATAACGTGCTCCGCTAAAGGTTACGACTCGCTATGACATTTGTGTTGGGAGGCTGCAATGCCTGATTCCTGACCACTGAGCTCCAATATGAACTTTTGTTTTTGTATTTATAATAAAAGCCTATTATGGAAAGGAAGCAAAGAGGCTTATGCGCCAAAGTCCGAATCACTTTTTAAAGGTGCACAATGTAAGATTTGCACTTCAAGTATTTATGAAATGGCCATAATATTTCATTAGATATTAAAGATGTAGAATAATATTTTGGGGAAATACTTCTAAAACGGATCTCAATGGTGAAGCGGAGATTTTCCCATTTTGAAAGACGATTTATGCGTCAAAAATTATTTCCTGTTTTGCTTCCGTGTTCATCATCAGCCAATTACAAGACCAGTTTTCCAGTCTTCGTCCAGGTTGCCACGGCTCTGTACTGCCATTGACAGCAATCGACATCCAATCCAATTTGATGCTTATCACTGTCAATGGCAGCCAATTAGTTAATACTTAAAAAATAATCAGTTCACATTTTAAAAATCCAATCTTTTACACCAGATTCCGATCCTCTGAAAATGTGGCGATCAGGCTCGATTTCGGATCACCTGATCAGATCGGGGACATCCATAATTGAAACCAATTCTATTTGCATGCTATCACAACACAACCTACATAACGCTAGTGATTCTAATAGCCATGCTCTACCACATACACATTCATTATTTATTAAGATTGGATGAAACCTAGGTGGGAAATGTTTTTATCGGCTTCATAGTGGCATACCCTAAAGTCAAAGTCACAATTAATCCGTCGTACGATTTCTGTAGGTTCATAACATTTTTCACATCACTTTCCTGTTGTATTTTGTTCTTTAGGAGCAGCCCATTATCCAATCAGCAAAGTTCCTGCCGAGTTGACCAGTGTGACTCTCTTTTGTGCCTCTTTCCCTATAACAAAAGGCATGTCTTTTTTTCCCTCCGCTTCCTAGATCCACTTCATTACCCCGACTAATACGAGGAAAAAATGTTTATTCAAATGAACCTAGATCAAATCCCGTGAAATAATGAGAAAATGTAGAAATGGATTATATGCTTGCGGAGGAAATAATTACAAAATGAAAGGGCATAAGGGTTGAGAAACACTCATTGTACTAATTATTTATGTATTGAGCTGCATTTTTGTTAGTGTCCAATGTCATCAAGATAAGAACAAGGGCCTCTGATTGGTTGCAGCTATAGGAAGTACTTTTCCATTAAGGCAAGAGTGGTGAAATGTTTTCCTATCGGAGGACATTTTAATAAAGTCCTGGAGGTCCATAATTCTACAATTATGGGGGACACAAACATACAAAAAATGTACATTGGAGTGAACTAGTGTGAATTGTTTTTCTATACGAGCAGCTGCAATTGACTGGCAACCATTCCAGAGTCTATTTTACTGCTCTCACCAAAAGTCAGCATAGGCTTCAATTCACCCGTTAACCTAATGAAGGCTACAAGCACAACAGAAAATGGATGATTGGTTAACGCATTGACCAGACAAATGAGGTCTTACTTGTTTGTTATTCGCATGGTAGACCACGTCAATTGCTCCGGTGGGTCATATATGGCCCACAGGCCATAGTTTACCCACACCTTGCATTGCAAGATTGATTGGCCGCTGCAATTTTCTGCTTGAGCGGCTGGCGGGTGCTCTTTGTGGAGGTTGGCAGGAGGCAGCGTGTCAATTCAAGCTTACCTTTTGCTCTTAATGCTATTCTACCTCTGATGGTCTCTTGCAAGTGTGTTTGTATGTGCCAGTGCTGGTGGTTTGGGGTGGAGTGTAGGCCGTTTTGGAGCACCGTTCTTCAAATTCAAGGCTTTGATAGCCCGCGTTTTTAGATTGTTTAAATGGGGGCGTGGGGGGCTTTTTCCTTGTGAAAGACATTTTGCACGTTTCATTAGATCAAGTGTTGCACAGATACTATTTCCCTTTTAGTACTAAATTACTGCAAACTCACTTGAATTGCTATCATGTCTTGGTCAGATATTGGTTAACAACATTTATGAGTACCTGGTGTGGGTGACAATAAATGACTAAACTCCACTAAAGCTTACTAACACTCAAAATATCTTCAATGACCAAAATGTTTTTGTTTTTTTTTAATCATGTGTTTTCAATTTAGTGTCAAGCCTGACACTCGAACTAAGTCCACAGTCAGTGCCATTAAACCACACTACTGCATTAGCTTAGCATGTGCCAATTACTACTTTTTCTGTAGGTTTGGGTCTGTATGGGAATGATTGTGGGCCCAAACATAGCCCTCCAGCTGCCATTTTGTGACCCGAGGCCTGGCACAACTGCAATCATTCTATTAGCCAAACTCAGCCCGTCATACATTCTGAAATTCACATCTAACAAAAGATATACCGGGTTGTGTAATTTAACACCTAAAACCAGACTTAAACCTTGGGTGACCAAACGTCCTCTTTTGCCCGGACAAGTCCCACTTTCTCGTAGTATCCTTGTCGTCCGGGCGGGTTTAATAAATTCATAAAAATGTCCGGTTTTTATGATTTTTCACATGACCAATTTGAAGAGAATCACTCCGGCCGCCGGGTGGCAGCGCCTGCCTGCGATGACATGGCTCCTAGTAGTAGGGAGGGAAGGAGTAGTTCTTCTTGTTTTTGTTGGCAGTTTACCCCTATCATGAAGCATTACCGCCATCTACTGGGTTGACCATTTGGCCACAACGCCTGCTCAGTTAAGTTTTTTATGATAAATACCTATATAATGGCAACTGTTGACTTCTGTTGGAGCTTTGACTGTAGAGCTAAACCACGCTAGGCATTATGGGAAAAGTAGTTTTGAACTGTTACGTTTGGAAACATGCTGGTTGAATAGTTTGTCAGTTTATTTCAGTTATTGTGTGTGTGCAATCTAGAACATTGAATGAGAATATCAATTGAATGGGAATAACAATTCGTCAAGGACACTTGTCGTGATAGTAATTTATAAAAATGTTTAGTTGGCTCATAGCCTACTGTGTGTATGTTTATTGACTGGACTACATTTCCATGGGTCTGCATTCTATATATCATTATTATTATTATTATTATTCTTATTATTATTATTATTATTTTATTTTCAAACTGCCTTTTTCCATCCAGAGTGAGGGGGCACACTTTAAATATATTAAAGTGATATAGGCATCTTTGAGTGAACTTCCAGTAAAATTCAAGTATCTTGAGGCCGGGCTGAGTGTCCTCTTTTTTGCAAATCAAAATATGGTCACCCTACTTTAACCAGAATTAAAAATGACAATCTATAATATGTCCCCTTTAAGAAACAATGTATTTGGGCCCTATTATCTCTTTTCTATCATTTTACGCATAATCACATCATTATGGCAGTCATAAAATTGCCATCTACAAACACCTGAGAAGCAACTGCATGCACGCTCCCTTTTCAAAGCACATTTTCACGGGAATCATTCAACACCGACAGCCCTCCGCGACTCTGGTGACACATCAACGTTTGCGAATCACTCGAGAGACGAAAGAGGCTCGTCTCCTGTGAAGGACGCAGACATGGAGCGTGACCAAACACTCATCATCAAAGCCAGGAGCCCGTCTGCCGATTGGCAGCGACACACTACCACCGTGAAGGAGAGACAAAAGCACTGATGAGCTAATGATGGAGTTTGCCCGAAAAGGGAAAAATGCTGTAAAGCAACACTTTAGGTTAAATCGAGCGGCTTGGAAAACAGTCAAGGTCATATTACTCACATGTTACTCTGACTTCATTTCATACGACAATATTTAAATTTTGCCCCCTTGTTCTGTTTAAAAGCTACAAAATAAACATTCTTCATCTGACCTACATTATCTGACCTTGTCGTTGACGCCTTTCATCTAATCTGCTACGCAACAGCGCCCCCTAGTGTTCACTCTACACAAGTAAACTACATAGCTTTAAATATGTCATTCAGTAATGCAAAGATACTGACTAAAAATCAGGAACTGATTTTTATAATCATGTGGTGGAGATATATATATATATATATATTTATACATTTCAGGCTTCAAACATAAAGATATAAAATTTTAATTTTTTGTCAAGAATCAACAACAAGTGGGACACAATCGTGAAGTGGAACAAAATTTATTGGATAATTTAAACTTTTTTAACAAATAAAAAGCTGAAAAGTGGGGCGTGCAATATTATTCGGCCCCCTTGCGTTAATACTTTGTAGCGCCACTTTTTGCTCCAATTACAGCTGCAAGTCGCTTGGGGTATGTTTCTATCAGTTTTGCACATCGAGAGACTGACATTCTTGCCCATTCTTCCTTGCAAAACAGCTCGAGCTCAGTGAGGTTGGATGGAGAGTGTTTGTGAACAGCAGTCTTCAGCTCTTTCCACAGATTCTCGATTGGATTCAGGTCTGGACTTTGACTTGGCCATTCTAACACCTGGATACGTTTATTTTTGAACCATTCCATTGTAGATTTGGCTTTATGTTTTGGATCATTGTCCTGTTGGAAGATAAATCTCCGTCCCAGTCTCAGGTCTTGTGCAGATACCAACAGGTTTTCTTCCAGAATGTTCCTGTACTTGGCTGCATCCATCTTCCCGTCAATTTTAACCATCTTCCCTGTCCCTGCTGAAGAAAAGCAGGCCCAAACCATGATGCTGCCACCACCATGTTTGACAGTGGGGATGGTGTGTTCAGGGTGATGAGCTGTGTTGCTTTTACGCCAGACATATCGTTTTGCATTGTGGCCAAAAAGTTCAATTTTGGTTTCATCTGACCAGAGCACCTTATTCCACATGTTTGGTGTGTCTCCCAGGTGGCTTGTGGCAAACTTTAAACGAGACTTTTTATGGATATCTTTGAGAAATGGCTTTCTTCTTGCCACTCTTCCATAAAGGCCAGATTTGTGCAGTGTATGACTGATTGTTGTCCTATGGACAGACTTTCCCACCTCAGCTGTAGATCTCTGCAGTTCATCCAGAGTAATCATGGGTCTCTTGGCTGCATCTCTGATCAGTTTTCTCCTTGTTTGAGAAGAAAGTTTGGAAGGACGGCCGGGTCTTGGTAGATTTGCAGTGGTCTGATGCTCCTTCCATTTCAATATGATGGCTTGCACAGTGCTCCTTGAGATGTTTAAAGCTTGGGAAATCTTTTTGTATCCAAAGCCGGCTTTAAACTTCTCCACAACAGTATCTCGGACCTGCCTGGTGTGTTCCTTGGTTTTCATAATGCTCTCTGCACTTTAAACAGAACCCTGAGACTATCACAGAGCAGGTGCATTTATACGGAGACTTGATTACACACAGGTGGATTCTATTTATCATCATCGGTCATTTAGGACAACATTGGATCATTCAGAGAAGATTCAAGGGGGCCGAATACTTTTGCAAGGCACTGTATATATATATATATATTTTTTTTATTTATTTATTTATTCTTTTTTTTTTTTTTAAGCCCCCCACACCCCTTGCCTATGGGCGTCGCCAGACACATTTCACTTTTGCACGTGCCCCAGTATTGATCTGGAATACCTCAGTATAAATTTCACCAGTAAAATAAATAAATGAAACAAATAAATAAATAAGATAAAATGATTTGGATTTTTTTTTTCTTCCTACATAGAATACTCTACAGCAGGGGTGCCCAAGTGTGGCCCTCGAGAGCCCCTGTCCAGCCTGTTTTCCATGTCTCCTTCCTCCAACACACTTGAATCAAATAATCAGGATTGTTATCAGGCTCCTGCAGAGCTTGCTGATGAGCTGATTATTTGATTCAGGGGTGTTAAAGGAGGGAGACATGGAAAACAAGCTGGATAGGGGCTCTCAAGGACTGGACTTGGGAACCCCTGATCTACAGAATGCACCTATTTAATATGGTCATATTACTCTATTCACTCCATCTACACAATCAGCACGTGGCTCGTTTATAATGTAATGTATGCACATAACTTTGGTTGTGATAGGCATATGAGTTGATACTTACGCGAAGCACTTTCAAGAGATATGCTGCATTCATGTGTGATCTGAGTTCCAAGTTGGAAATTCGTTCTGATGTGTTGTAAAGTTGTAATGATAAGAACGTGGTTGCTAACTTACTACAAAGAACAGTAGCTTATTTTGAAGATCCAATGATACAACACAAGTTGAGTGACTGTTTGGCACCATGTAATAGAGATTTATTTTCCGATTACTCGAACAAGACGTGAATGTAGCATCAATATTATGGCGCGTGTGCCAATCATACAGTACAGTCGACGGTGCAAATTACATCTTCCCACCTGCATTACAGGTTAGTGCCTCTCCTTGTTGTTCGTTTTTACCTCTGTGTTGATGTTTGTTTGGTTGCATATTCCCATGAATTGTGAATTTAAATGGTCCAACTACTCTTTACGCATCAGGCAGTTAACTGTGGTAAACTACTCTGGTCACAAATTGAAGTAGCAGATTAGCTGTTGTCTTTTAGCTAACTGGTTATGATTGAATACACTGACAATTAAATGCGATTTGAATGAGAGGCTCTCAATCAAGAGCTTTGTCTAATATTGTGTTAATATGATTTCAATGAGAGGCTCTCAATCAAGAGCTTTGTCTAATATTGTGTTAATATGATTTGTGGTATTTGGACTATCAGTACTGTTGCTGTTTATTGCTATTTGTTTATGTGACGAAAAGAAATAGAAATCTGTATGAATGAATTGCCTATCTTTTGGGATATAACATCAGGGTTTTTTGAAGCTGTGGTGGTGGTGGGCTGCATCGGGGTCGGACAGCGTGCCGCGGCGAAACTGTTTCATCTCATGTCAAATAAGATTTATGCGCCTTCCTGATCTGCATCCCAGCTGTGAGCTTGCCTCATTCAGTTTTTGAAAACGTTATCTGAACATTAAAATTCAACGCTTGCCATAATCATTTGGTTATTTCTACTCATTGGAATGTGAGAGGTAATACCTTTGGAACCATAGGCAGAGTTTGACTTTTCGGGCAGGGAATGCACGACATGTTGATGACCCCGAAACACAGTGTCAGCAATAACATTAACTTACAACAATATTTATAATAATAAGTTGAAAATGAGCGTTTTTTTGTTTACCATCATTCTTGAGGGGAATTCCAAATCAGGCTGCTTAGGCTATACTTTTCACCAAGATCGTCATCCTTTGAATATGGTACTCCCACTGGTGTCATGCCAATGTAGTTACCCCAGTCAAAAATTGTATCCCCTGGGCGGTGCCACTGCGGTGCACTTATTTTTGTGTTTTGGAGATGTAGTTATCTGGGAGGTTTTTAAAACATGGCTCATTCATCAAAATAATATTTTTTTTCCTGTCATTTAACGTAACCTACGTACTGAATGTAAAAAACCCAATTTTCTCTGTTTTACTCGTAGGACGACCAATAACTGTTATTACTGTAATTTAAGTCCTGTATGGAGTTTCTCCAGTTTAATAAACGTCAATGTCCAAAATATATGACTGTGGTTCTTTTCTGGCTTCAATTAATTAAGTTGACATAACTCATAACTAAAGTGTGTGTGTTTGCGCTCCCGCGGCCAGGGGACACAATTTTTGACGGGGGTAACTTCATTGGCAAGACACCGGTGGTGGCTCAGTTGTACATTTAGCATCTTTAGTTGGGCAAATTGAAACTTCACTTGCCATTTTGACGGTGGTCTCTAGCCTTTAATGGTCCACAATTTCAATCATTGGTTCTTGCTCAGTAGTTGTTGTCGCTTTTGAAAGATTAGGTTTGAAAAAAAAAAAATGACGTATATCCATCTTGCCTCTTCCGTTCTCGGGTGGTTTTGGCTAAGCAAATCAAATGACCGTCTAAGGTGCTAGTCACATGATCTATTCGAAAAATAATTTTGACCCGTTATAAATCTTTTTTTGTTCATTTCATTCATTTTTGTTGGTTTTTTTTTTTTTTTTTTTTTTTTTTTTTGCTTTACAACTTTTATAGAAAATATTTTAGGGCTGCAGCTATCGAATATTTTAGTAATCGAGTAATCGACTGAAAATTCTATCGATTAATCGGATTAAACATGTACAGTATATTTTTAGGTGAAGAGCAATTATAAATATACATGAGAAAACAAGACATTTCATCTAATATTGAACCATTTGCAGTCAATCAATGTTTTTATTTTCGATGTACATTGTTGAAAACAGCCAACAATTGCATCTCAGATGTAGCTAGAATAAAAAGAAGACTAATTCACTGCTTTCACTCAAAAAACTTTTAGATCTTATAAAAGTATATATACTAGGGCTGTCAAACGATTAAAATTTTTTATCACGTTAATTACAGGTTAAACATTAATTAATCATAATTAAACACAATTAATCGCAATTCAAACCATCTATAAAATATGCCATATTTTTCTGTAATCTATTGTTGGAATGGAAAGATAAGACACAAGATGGATATATATATATATTCAACATGCGGTACATAAGGACTGTATTTGTTTATTATAACAATATATCAACAAGATGGCATTAACATTATTAACATTCTGTTAAAGCGATCCATTGATAGAAAGACTTGTAGTTCTTAAAAGATAAATGTTAGTACAAGTTATAGAAATTTTATATTAAAACCCCTCTTAATGTTTTCGTTTTAATAAAATTTGTAAAATTTTCAAGCAAAAAATAAACTAGTTATTAATAAACCATTGTTGATGTCAATAATTACTTACACAATGCTCATGGGTGCTGAAGCCTATAAAATCAGTCGCACCCAAGCGCCAGCAGAGGGCAGCAAAACTCCACAAAACACAATTAACAAGTGGGGATTTCACTGTACTGTCATTTAAATCTGTTTGAGCGGGGCGTTAATTGTGTCAAATATTTTAACGTGATTGATTTAAAAAATTAATTACCGCCCGTTAACGCAATAATTTTGACAGCCCTAATATAGATATACGGTATATGTATAGATCCACTCAAACAGATTAAAATGACAGCACAGTGTCATGTCCACTTGTTACTTGTGTTTTTTGTCTCCCTCTGCTGGTGCTTTGGTGCGATTGATTATATGGGTTTAAGCACCGTGAGCATCGTGTAATTATTGACATTAACAATAGTGAGCTACTAGTTTATTTTTTGATTGAAGATTTTTACAAATTTTATTAAAACGAAAACATTAAGAGGGGTTTTAATATAAAATTTCTATAACTTGTACTAACATTTATCTTTTAAGAACTACAAGTCTTTCTATCCATGGATTGCTTTAACAGAATGTTAATGCAAATGCCATCTTGTTGATTTATTGTTATGATAAACAAATACAGTACTTATGTACAGTATGTTGAATGTATAGTATATTTGTTACCTAAAAATGCCATTACGCTTGATAACACACATCACTTAAAAGTTACCGGTAGGTGTTTTTCCCACGTGTTTCAATTGAATTTCTATTTGTGTCAAGCTATTTTTAAGTTCTAGATAAGTTTTAAGTTAGTCTAAACTTTAAATCCTGATAGGATTTTGAGTTTTTGCAGTGTTCAAAATAAATGTATGATACCTGCTGTATTGGAGCACATTAGGGACCAGTGCTGGTTTTTAGCAACGTCGGCGTCCTTTGTAGCGGCTGTCGGCTGCAGTAAGTTTTTTTTTTTTTTTTTAATTATTGCTTCTTCCTCTACGCACGTGACATCAGCACGTTGTCCTGCATTAAAAGTAGTCCGGGCAAAACATGATGCTTAGAGCTGTCAAAATTAAACGATTACTCGAGGTGAATAAAATTACTCGGATCAGTTTTTAAACTCGAGTCACTCGAGTATTCGTTTCAGCTCTACAATATTTTACCGGAAAATTCTTAATTTTAAAATCATATACCGTATAGGAAAGTCAATTACATGCAATGACACTTTTCGGCCACCGGGGGGGGGGGGGGGCTAACCCCCCTGAAAATCCGCTTATGTTTGGAACTGAAGGGCACCTGCAGCGTGAGCCTGACGTTCCAATATATTTAATTAGACTCTGATGCTAATTAAATATTTCGGAACATGACGTTCTAGATCACAGTAGTAATGGTCATTTTGTTTGCGGACCTCGCCCTCAGGAACTTTTCTCTTTCCAAAATACTTCAAAAACTCATCTGAAATTACAACGAATGACTTCTGTAACGAACAAATGCTATCTTAAGATGTGACGATTCGGGTAAAAGACACGCCATAAAGAACTTAAACGTTATCTCGATATCCATATTAAGGTCGTTTTCACAGGCTTAAACCAGCATTACATTCGTTAAGTTGAAATACCTTTCTGCAGATTTTCTCTATTTCCAACTCCGCGCTGCCACTCAAGCGCTAGTTAACAACAGGAGAACCGATGTGAGTTTCAAAATAAGGCGGTGAAGGAACAATTTGTATTTCACGTGCTATTTCAGACAACTTATGGCAAATAGTGCGTGAATAATGAGATATATACAGTATACTCTTTTAGACGTCATTTTAAATTATTCGAATTATACATTAGAATGTACCTTTCAGTCTAAAAAAAATCTCATTTGCATCACGTGGCGCCTTTTAATTTGGTGGGGCAGCGCGCCACAATAGTTTCTATGCAGTGGAAACGCTGAACCTCTAACAATTGTGAATGTGTGCTCATAATTCCCAGTTGTTTTACAAGCATTTCTTTCATCTGCGTTTCTGCTGTCCCTGTAATCTGTAACAAGGTGTCTTTTAAAAAAGCATGTATTTGACTCAAACAGCATTACTCTTGCAAATGGATATTAGAAAGTTATTTGCTCGCTGCAAGGACAAATCAGCAAGGATGAATGACAGAGGTAAGCTTTGTACCCCATCTAGGCAACATAAACCACTTTCAACCTACCAGTTGAGAAACACTAACCACATAACAGTGATACAGTGTATCACAAAAGTGAGTACACCCCTCACATTCCTGCAGATTTTTAAGTATATCTTTTCATGGGACAACACTGACAAAATGACACTTTGACACAATGAAAAGTAGTCTGTGTACAGCTTATATAATAGAGTTAATGTGTTTTCACCCCAAAATAACTCAAAATATACAAAAGCAACAAAAGTGAGTACACCCCTTAGAAACTACGTACATCCTTAACTGTCCAAATTGAGTACTGCTTGTCATTTTCCCTCCAAAATGTCATGTGACTTGTTACAGGAGTTCTGTTAGCATTGCCACAGAGATGGAAGAGGTGAGGGGGTCAGCCTGTTAGTGCTCAGCCCATACGCCGCACTCTACATCAAATTGGTGTGCATGGCTGTCACCCCAGGAGGAAGCCCGCCCGTATCATCAGACCATAGGACATGGTTTCAGTAATCCATGTGCTCTGTTGACATGTCTTCAGCAAACTGTTTGCGGGCTTTCTGTCAGAAATAAGAGGGATGTACTTACTTTTGTGATACACTCTATATCCCCATTTCTGTCCAAAGTAGAGTCGCGGAGGGCAGAAAGAAGTGAAGGAGTGAGTAGAGGTGAATTGACTATGAACAATTTTGAGTTTGAATTGTGACGGCTGAAAAACAAAAAAATGTCACTTTTTTACATAATTTTGTGTTTTGATTTGATTATATATAGTTTATAGCGCTATTTCTGACTTGTTATGATAGATTAGTTCTAAAAAAAAAAAAAAAAAAAAAAATTGCTCTTTCGCGAGTGGCCCAGTATTGTATTAGTCTAGTGACGCTCCCGCCCTTGCCCAAACGACTATATATAAAGTCTTGCAGACGTTAACATTTTGATGCTCAAATCAAGACACTCGTGTTGTCCTGGACAGACCTTGATGCCTTTAGTTGTATTACACTACCATCTACAGGTAAAAAATAGCCCACACAATGAAGTCTTCAGCAGATGTTTTTTTGGGTAAATAGTTTTTTATGTCTTCAGCGGATGCAATCACATTATATAGCAGCGTGACGTCATGACCTCTTAAATTTTAAGGGTTAAGCCATTTTAATAATTTGCTTCGAAATACAGTACATCAGATATCTTTGAAAATAAGTAACATGTACAAAGACTGACAACAATGCGGTTATACAGTACTAATAAACTCCTTTTCACCTTCCAAAGAGTCAAGTTTGCGCCTTTCCTTTTTTAGACCACCCAACTCCTCATCCCCCAAACATGTATGTGTGTAGTAATAAATATGAAGGGGAAAAAACAATCTAACAGTGATTAAACTGAGTCATATTTGAAAAATAGTAACCTATTTAGAAAAAACGCACACACACACACCCCACACAAATATAAAATTGTATCAAAATCCAAAGCAACAAACTAGTGTATGTAATTGATCGCGAACATGAGAAGATCTTTAACCCGCCACTAGATGTCAGTGCCATTCTGTGTTAGACTCCTTGAGCCCAATTCCAATCAGTTCGAATTAGTGCGTTTTAGAATAGGGGACTAGTAATAACGTCAAACAGTTACCCTGGTTTGGCCCCCCATTTTGAGAGCCTAAGCCTAATTAGTTTCAAATTAACCGAGCTTCAAAAGCCAAACGTGAAAACTTGGGCTTGGTGCCATATATTGTTTGAAACCCTAATTTGATACCTGGACGCTGGTTTAATTTACATATAGGCTACCTATACTAGTACTTTGATCCTTGCAATCTGTGAATGAAACTGTGCTGAGATTATATTATATACACACAATTTGATCACTTTCTCCATGTGAGTTTTATTAACTCATTCTGTGCCATTGACAGTGATAGACTTCACATCCAGTAGGTATAACTGAGATGGCTGGTATTGAGTCATGTTTCACTGCCACTGATGGTGCTAGACGCAGGGGTGAAAGTGGTTAGAATTTCTTGCCGGAACTCCCCGACGTGAAGGTCGCCATGAAGCCAGAAATTTTATTTATTTATTTATTTATTTATTGGGGGGGGGGGGGGGGGCGGGTGTCAAAACTACTGTAAGGCAATGAAAACTGTTTTGGTCAGTTATTTCTATAGCACTTACAAAAACTGATTTTCATTCAAAACTGTATTTTTTCAATGATTTGCAAAATAAAAGTTAACAAAAACAGCAATAACCCCAATCTCCATCTACTAATTTTTATTTTCCCTCATTTCCTCACATACTAAATGCCAAATCTCATTTTACATTATGCAGAGTGAAATGGAATATATTTTGAACATCGCGCAAACAATGAAATGAATAAGTAGTCTAACATAAATGAACAAATATAAGTCCAAAGTACACTTTGAGAGTTAAGATGTTTTGAACCTCCCCATCAGAGCAAATAAAACTAAATATGATAAATAAGCGACCTTAACTCTTTCCTTGCTTTTAAAGATTTGATCCATTTTCTGTTGCATTGCCCTTTTTTTTTTTTTTTTTGCTGTTTCAGAAAACATGCACATTTGAACCAATCAGAGCTTACAATCTCTGGTGATCACATGTCAGTATGTCAGCCAATGGCGTACTGCAAGCAACACGTCACTTCCGCTCATTAATATTCATGACGTTAGCTACTGTTGTTAATCGTGTATGAAGGAGAAGTTTACAACGCTAAACCTACCACTTCTCTCCGAAAATGATGTCCCTGGTGCCAAATTCACTGTCAAAGATGTGGAAGAACATAAACATGTTCAGTCAAAGAGATGGCTTGAGTGCAGAGGGCTGAAAAAGACGAAAAAAACGAGCCAACCAAAGCATGGCCTTAGCTTTTCTATCGACACCTTTTTCTTGCGCGACACACAATAACATTCTCCTGCTTCAACAAGCTATCCTTTACCACCAGCCCTTTCTTTCCTATATATCACTAGTATATCCTCTGGTTGTCCTATGTCTCTGACCGTTCTTGGGGGTAATTTATATTTTGTGTAGCGATCGCAAATGCTACTCTGTGACAGCCAACGAACACTTAATTTTTTCATTGATAACAAATCTTAATTCTATAATTTATTTACACCTCTCCCTCACTAAAGTTGTTTTTTTACAACAGAAAATGTAACAGTGGCAGTCAGATACCATTTTAATTCTTTTCAGGTCATTCATTGTCAGACAGAAGCAGCACGGCACAACGTCACGCTAAAAAATAAGTTAAAAATATAAAAATGGCTTACCTCTTTGTCCTCTAAAAGACAATGCCAACCCAACAAAATATTTACTGTATAAATATCTACTACGCAAGTTGATTCATTCTTCATTTTTTCCTCTGAGTTTTTGGTTTGGGGAAATGTATGAAGAAAACATCCTTCATATGTCGTAATGTCTAGAGTCGTTTCTACAAGTTCCAAAAAAGCAATGTGTGATCGGCATGTTCGTTTTTGAAAGATTACCAGAGAAAAGTAGCAGAATTAACATTGTTTCTATGTGAGAGCGGGTCTATAATGTCCCACTTCTGCTTGACTTCCGCTTTACGATGCGACGTCAAGGTCTAAAAATAACATGCGTGCGGTACGTCATTGAACGGATAAATGAGTCCAGGCGTTTTGCTTTGCTGTGTGCATTCGCACATTGATTGACGTGACTCGTTATCGTTAGACTCAGATGACTGCAGCAGCTGGGGAAACCTCCATGCCGTCCTTGGAATAAAATAAATAATAAATATCGGTGGAAACGGATTACCCTACACAAGCATTTTATTATGTTTGTTGTTAACACTTGGGTATGTAAATCTGATGTTGGTAGATTGTTTTCTTCTTGGAGATTAAATGCATGTGTGGCAGCTTTGTATTTTTTTCTTTATTACATAGCAACTTGACAGTTGCCGTCAAATTTTCGGAATCAAAGCACCGTATACCGGAACAGCATTCCGGCCCTGAATCTTATACCGGAACTGCGTTCCTGACCATTCCCGCCCACTTTCACCCCTGGCTTGACGTCAATGGCCGTGAGACTGAGAGTCAAATTGGCCGGTCTTGGCCTGGATTAGATGTCAATGGCAGCCAATTCGTTAGGCGTGTTGGATGTACAGGCAAGGTGCCACAAATACATACACATACAAAATATATACTATGTGGGCCTTTATTTTGAATCACACTTGACATGTTATTGCATCATGTTTCCATGTTTGATGTATGGAGTAATGGCTTGTTGCAGTCCTCATCCATCAAGGGGGTTAAATAAAAAGCAGGCGGGTGTCCAGATGTGACTGCGGATGTCATGGAAGGCTGGAACAGAGCAGATGGTCCACTCCAGCTCAGATTAGACTATATGGGAGGGGTTGTGTGTCTGCTGGGGGGTGGACGGGAGGGGGCAAGTAGTGTGTGTGTTGTGGGGGTTAACAGGGTAGTCCACATCTGCTCATATTATCCAACCAAGCGGTGAGGATCCCTTTCCTTGGAGGGGAGGGGGGGGGGGGGGGGGGGGCGAGATTTCACATTAGCAGGCCAGGTAGTCATATGTTTCTGTTGAATCAGATTCAAGGACAAGGAGGAATTGGAGTCATTTTGGGCACTGATAGTTTTTCTCCTTTATTGTATAAATCTAATGTACTTTTATTTTCCATCCAAGCTGTATTGAGACAATATTAATATCCGACCCAAAAAAAAAAAAGTATATTTGCAAGGCTTCACTTATAGCCACGAGTAACTACTGCATCGACTAGGACATGGGGTTGGCCACCATTCCCTTAGAGATATGACGATCTGGCGCTTGAGTGAAATAATCAGCAAGAGAGGGTTGAATGGGACATACGCACATAACCCTTAATTTTCTGTTGATCATTGGGAAACGTAAGGTAACTTACTAATTGACAAACTCAAAGCTGGAAGAAAACTGTATGGTTGCATAACCACATATCTTGCTCACACAACATACAGTATATACAGTGCCTTGCAAAAGTATTCGGCCCCCTTGAATCTTGCAACCTTTCGCCACATTTCAGGCTTCAAACATAAAGATATGAAATTTAATTTTTTTGTCAAGAATCAACAACAAGTGGGACACAATCGTGAAGTGGAACAACATTTATTGGATAATTTAAACTTTTTTAACAAATAAAAAACTGAAAAGTGGGGCGTGCAATATTATTCGGCCCCTTTACTTTCAGTGCAGCAAACTCACTCCAGAAGTTCAGTGAGGATCTCTGAATGTCCTAAATGACCGATGATGATAAATAGAATCCACCTGTGTGTAATCAAGTCTCCGTATAAATGCACCTGCTCTGTGATAGTCTCAGGGTTCTCTTTAAAGTGCAGAGAGCATTATGAAAACCAAGGAACACACCAGGCAAGTCCGAGATACTGTTGTGGAGAAGTTTAAAGCCGGATTTGGATACAAAAAGATTTCCCAAGCTTTAAACATCTCAAGGAGCACTGTGCAAGCCATCATATTGAAATGGAAGGAGCATCAGACCACTGCAAATCTACCAAGACCCGGCCGTCCTTCCAAACTTTCTTCTCAAACAAGGAGAAAACTGATCAGAGATGCAGCCAAGAGGCCCATGATCACTCTGGATGAACTGCAGAGATCTACAGCTGAGGTGGAAGAGTCTGTCCATAGGACAACAATCGTACACTGCACAAATCTGGCCTTTATGGAAGAGTGGCAAGAAGAAAGCCATTTCTCAAAGATATTCATAAAAAGTCTCGTTTAAAGTTTGCCACAAGCCACCTGGGAGACACACCAAACATGTGGAAGAAGGTGCCCTGGTCAGATGAAACCAAAATTGAACTTTTTGGCCACAATGCAAAACGATATGTTTGGCTTAAAAGCAACACAGCTTATCACCCTGAACACACCATCCCCACTGTCAAACATGGTGGTGGAAGCATCATGGTTTGGGCCTGCTTTTTTTCAGCAGGGACAGGAAAGATGGTTAAAATTGACGGGAAGATGAATGCAGCCAAATACAGGAACATTCTGGAAGAAAACCTGTTGGTATCTGCACAAGACCTGAGACTGGGACGGAGATTTGTCTTCCAACAGGACAATGATCCAAAACATAAAGCCAAATCTACAATGGAATGGTTCAAAAATAAACGTATCCAGGTGTTAGAATGGCCAAGTCAAAGTCCAGACCTGAATCCAATCGAGAATCTGTGGAAAGAGCAGAAGACTGCTGTTCACAAACACTCTCCATCCAACCTCGCTGAGCTCGAGCTGTTTTGCAAGGAAGAATGGGCAAGAATGTCAGTCTCTCGATGTGCAAAACTGATAGAAACATACCCCAAGCGACTTGCAGCTGTAATTGGAGCAAAAGGTGGCGCTACAAAGTATTAACGCAAGGGGGACGAACAATATTGCACGCCCCACTTTTCAGTTTTTTATTTGTTAAAAAAGTTTAAATTATCCAATAAATTTTGTTCCACTTCACGATTGTGTCCCACTTGTTGTTGATTCTTGACAAAAAATTAAAATTTTATATCTTTATGTTTGAAGCCTGAAATGTGGCGAAAGGTTGCAAGGTTCAAGGGGGCCGAATACTTTTGCAAGGCACTGTACCTATGTATATTTAAAAAACAAAAACAAAAAGTCTAAAAAAATATATTTTTTGGATGCCACAATCTACCCACACTAGCGTTGTGATTGACTGGTAGATGGCGATCGAGGTAATGAGCACCACGGTTCTAGCCAATATGATTGCTAAAACTCTGGACCTCCAGTTTGCTGATATAAGGAAAGAATATGACTTTCTTCTCGTCCTCCTTCGGGCAAGCTAACCATGACAAATTAACAATCACAAAATTTAAAATAGAAAAAATAAGACTCAGATTAAACAGAGCACTATGGATATTACAAAAGAAACCTGGGACCCTGAACAGACAGCAACAACAAACTGACTTTAGGGGCCGTTTACATGATGACGCTCCGAGCGTATGACACATTTCATGTTTGCTTTTACGTTGCTCCATCTTGGCTCCGTCTGCATTCGAACGATGTTGCAGTTCGCATGAAAACTATTTCAGCCAGCCAAATACAAGTGTAAGATTGCCCACCCTTCCCCATGATGTCATTAATTATCATTACTATTATCACACGCACATGTGCTCGAATCTATCAGGGGCCGTTTACATGGTGACGTTATGACAAAAACAACACAACACGACCCATTTCATGTTTGCATTTACATCATTCCAGCTGGGTTCCGTCTCAGTTCGAACGATGTCGAAATTACGTGTGAAAATGATGAAGTATTCATGCCAGGCTCTAGGGAGCAGTGCAGTTTTACAAGGCGACAGCCAAGGATGCATTTCCTTGACAACAACCTCCTCAGCTTGGAAGACCACATAATCGCCCACTTGAAGCAATGGCGTTCATACGTTTTTTTCTTTTGCTTCTTTTGCTAAAAGGCACATAAATGCGAATATAAATATATTTAAATGAAAAATATTATCAAAACTAAAATAAAATTTAAAGCTGACGTTCTGCCATGTTTGCTGTTTGAATGTTTAGTATCAGTGACTGTGCATGCCCAAAGTGACGTTTGCAAGTGTGATGTCATCGGAGCGAGAGCGTTCCATCCATATGGTTGTGGAGCAATCCCCGCAATCGATTTGTTCCACTTTGGAGGCCGGAATAAAAAATTTGCCTCTTCGCCTTCTCTTTTCGCCGTCACTGTGTAAAAGCAAGGGCATTCCGCAACACAATCGTTGTGTCTTGGTGTCGTAGCGTCACCATGTCAACCGCACCTTAGGAAACAAAGAAAATAAATACAAGCAAACTGACAAGGCAACAAGATCCAACGGGACCAGATGAGTGGCTGAGTTAGCACATCGGAAGGATTTGGTGAGAGCTGGTGGAAGTCAAACTGAAATGAGACGGCAAAACACTGCATTAAACAAAAGTAAACATCATTAAAACAAGTTAGAAATTAAAATGTTGTGTGTTGTCATCAACGGTTAGTCATTTAAGTAACAGTATCAAGTCTGAGTTTAATTTAATCGTTGCAGGCTAGGGTGACCAAACGTCCTCTTTTGCCCAGACAAGTCCTACTTTCACGCAGTATCCTCGTTGTCCGGGCGGGTTTTATAAATTCATAAAAATGTCCGTTTTTTATGATTTTTTTCTACGGGACCAACTTGAAGAGAATTACTCCGGCCGCTAGGGGGCAGCGCTTGCCTGCGCTGACGTTGCTCCTACTAGTAGGGGCGGGAGAAGGAGTATATCTTCTTCTTTTTTGTTGGCAGTTCACCCTTTGTTTCATGGGGAATTACCACCATCTACTGACGGTTTGGCGAGAGCTCAGACTACACAGTAAGGAGTTCTATAGACCCTACTCACCTACGTCACAAAATGGGCGTGTCGCTGTTTCCGGCCACCATATTGTACCTCTTTTTCAGACCTATTCTCATTGTTTTCAATTAGTCGAGCAAGTTATAGAGCAATTCATGGAAGCCCCGGTGTTATCTGACGCTGTAAACTCATTGGATCCGTTGCAAAAAAGGCGTTACATGGAAAGGCTTCAGTTTATCCATTCGCCAGATCCGTATTTGATGCCTAAATCGATGTTTTTCGACCCGCTGGCTTCGCCTGACATCTGATATCGATATTTACAACTATCTTGTCCACACAAAATCAGCCTATTCTCACGAAAGTTTGAAAAACTTTAAGAGCTTGGAGGCTTACAAATGCTACGTTGCTGGTTGGGTGAAACACGTCCTCGTACACGAAAATTCGGCAGGAATCTTGTGCTCGGAAGGTGAGTTACGAAATTTTCAATTCAAAATCTTTTGTTCTTGCTAACATCCACTGTCAAGTCTAATGTATTTCATGTCATTTGTCAATGGAGCTAGGGCTTTTAATGTTTATATGGTTTAGCGATAGCACTCACTACATACATACGTGTATGTTGTCGGCGATTAGCCTAGCAATGATCTTAATTGTGGTTGTCAGCCCAAAACCCTCTAAATATAGATTAAATGCATTTTACCTGATATAAAATGACTACTACATAATCTGTGGTAGTCGTTTGGAGCCCAGTTTTCGCGTCGAATTGCAGCAGCCCATCTCGCTCTTCTCTCCGGGTCCCTTGGAATCCGGTAAAACTTCAAGTCTCTCCGTCTATCTTCTCTGTTATTGCAACCGACCGCCACACACGACTTCACCATTTTGAGTATTAATGTTGACGAGCAGTAAAACGTGCAATAATAGGAGGAATTTACGAAGCGGTAATGCATTTCTATGACGAGTATGCGGACAACATGGCGCGGGGGCGTGGCCGTGACGTCACGTGAGTAGGGTCTATAGAGCCTACCCACGTACCACGTGCTCGCTGTATGGTTCCGCCCACTTGTTCGTCATTTTGACTCTGTATTAGCATTGTTTTCAATTGATGGCGGAATTTAAAATGCATTTCATGGAAGACCCGGTGCTTTCTGATGCCGCAAACTCACTGGATCTGTTGCATAAAAGGCGTTATGAGGAAAAGCTTCGTTCTATACAGTCGCCAGATCCATATTTGATGCCCAAATCGATGTTTTTCGACCCACTGTCTTCGCCCTGTCTGCCTGACATCTGCTACGCAGATATTTACAATTATCTTGTCCACACTAAATCAGCCTATTCTCACGAAAATATGAAAAACTTCAAGAGCTTGGAAGCATATAAATACTTCGTTGCTGGTTGGGTGAAGCAGGTCCTCGTCCACGAAAATTCGGCAGGAATCTATCTTGTGCTTGAAAAGGTGAGTTATGAAATTTTCAATTCAAAATCTTTTGTTCTTGCTAACATTTACAGTCAAGTCTAATGTATTTCATGTCATTTGTCAATGGAGTTAAGGCTTTTAATGTTTATATGGTTTAGCGATAGCACTCTCACTACATACATACGTGTATGTTGTCGGCGATTAGCCTAGCAATGATCTTAATTGTGGTTATTTGTCAGCCCCGCAGACGAGGCCAGTTTCTTTCACTTGGTACCAGCTAAATATTATTCAAAAAATAACGATGGTGGAAGAAAGGGAAGTCACAAACATCTTGAATTTGAAACTATGTCGTACTACGTCGTATGTTGTCGGCGATTAGCCTAGCAATGATCTTAATTGTGGTTATTTGTCAGCCCCGTAGACGAGGCCAGTTTCTTTCACTTGGTACCAGCTAAATATTATTCAAAAAATAACGATGGTGGAAGAAAGGGAAGTCACAAACATCTTGAATTTGAAACTATGTCGTACTACGTCGTATGTTGTCGGCGATTAGCCTAGCAATGATCTTAATTGTGGTTGTCAGGCCAAAACCCTCTAAATATATATTAAATGCATCTTACCGGATATAAAATGACTACTACATAGTCTGTGGTGATTTTTTGGTGTCCAGTTTTCACGTCAAATTGCAGCCGTCCATTTCGCTCTCCTCTTTGGATCCCTCGGAATACGGTAAAACTTCAAGTCTCTCCTTCCATCTTCTCTGTTAGTGCAACCAACAGCCACACACGCCTTCGCCATTTTGATTATTAATGTTAAGGAGCAGAAAAACACGCCGTAAATAGGAGAAATGTACGTAGCCGTAACAGGTTAACACTATGTTTTGACGGACAAGTGGGCGGAACCATACAGCGAGCACGTGGTACGTGGGTAGGCTCTATAAGAAGTTCTAAAAGACGTGGCCCCATACACCTTTCTGTAAGTTTCTCCTGTTAATGTCGATCACGTGTCTTCTGTTGAACATAGGGTTATATGTGTACACAGAGATGCAGTATATTGTATGAGTCTTGTAATTGTTCTGCGTTAGTTAGTGGTTGAACGCTAGTATAGCTAAATAGCTGTGTTGCTTATGAGTTTTTTTAACGATAAATGCGTATATAATGGCAACTGTTGACTTCTGTCGGAGATTTGTACTGGTGTAATCTGTAAAATCCCGTTTGTTGTCGCATCTTTGCGCTGCCGATGTTAGTAAACTTTTATAGCAAAGTCTGATTTTGCCTCGGCTCCCGTATTCGCTAATAGGGTAGCAATCAGTGAGCTCAGCTGCGCTAGGCATTATGGGCAATATAGTTTTGAATTTGAACTGCTGCGTTTGGAAACATGCTGGTTGAATCGGTTGTCAGTTTATTTCAGTTATTGTTTGCGTACAATTTAGAACATTGTATGAGAATAAAAATTGAGCGGGAATAACATTTTGTCAACGACAATTGTCGTGATCGTAATTTTAAAAAATGTTGAGTAGGCACATAGCCAACTGTGTGTGTGTATTAACTGGACTATATTTCTATGAGTCTGCATTATATTATTTTTAAAATAATTATTCTTTTTTTAAAAAAAATTATTTGTAGAGTTTTGTTTTAGGAAGAATAAAGCCTGTTGAGTAAAAAAAAAGTCGGAGATATACGCATCTTTGAGTAATCTTCGGGTAAAATTCAAGTATCTCGAGGCCGGGCTGAGTGTCCTCTTTTTTGGAAATCAAAATATGGTCACCCTATTGCAGGCAAACACTGAGAAAAAAAAACAAAAACAATTCATATCCACCTTTTCCCAGAGAATATTTTAAACTTTTGTTATGCCTCATCTGTTCTTTGCATGATCTTCATGCCAAGTCAGGGATGTGTTGAACATATCCAAGTGTCAACAGTGGCTTGAACGCAGGCCTGTCTCCATCTGTTTTTGGAAGAGGAAACAACAACAAAATCCGGCCTGTCTCCAATCCTCATTTTTATTGCTTCAACCTTATCCAATTTAAAACAAGGCCACATGATACTTATTTTTAGACTATCACTAAAAATAAGGTGCTCGCTCTCACTTGTCCAGTATATACATAGCTTATTGCTATTGTTGATTACTTTTCTAGTTTGTTTTATTTATCGAGAAATCGAGTGAGAACACAAAGTAAATAATGAGTCATGGCTAGATCAAGGAAGTTCATCTATCTATCTATCTATCTATCAGTTGCAGTGGAGCAAGTACCTTCTTTAACATGAAATGTGGCTCAAAACATGATATCAACTATAGTTCCTATTCAAACCTTCAGACATTGTTTTCTTCTGCTCATTGTGTTCAAAGTATAAAGCGTGGACAGTTTGTGGTCCGCAGTGTTGCCGCAGTTCCAAAGAAAAAGTAATTTGATTACTCACTACTTATTACTGACGACCTTTACACCGCAATGTACTGCGTAACCAACTTCTTCAACTCTCCACCACTTACAGTAGGCTACTAATTTTTCATTGAAGTCCAGTTTCTGTTGCTTGGATGGCATCCCACCAGCTGTACTCGTATCTGTCCTTTTTTCTCCATCAGTAGGAACTTTGGCCGTTAGCTTGACTGTGCCATACTGCGAGTCCAAACGACTCTTTAGTTTTGATATTGTATTATTGAGGACAGGCAACAGTTTTCTCCAGGACAGAGCATACAACGAACCGTAATATTTTATCTTTGTTGGACAGAAAATGGAAGTAGTGACTTTGTCACGTCTGTATAATTATGACATTCTATTCATTGAAAAATTGTAGTGCAGATCGTCTTTGGGTAAGTAACTTGAATCAGCTTACTGGTTTTAAAATAGTAACGTGTTAGATTACTCATCACTGAAAAAAGAGGTTATGCAAGAGTAATGTGTTACTTTGTAACGTGTTGCAGTAACAACATCCCTGTGTATAAATCCATGAGTAATAAATTGTATTAGGTATGGGCATTTAAAATTGTGTTTACAGTCTGGGTTTGAATACCATTTATATTATTGTTAGCATTTAGGAATTAGAAAAAGTTTAGTTTACGGGTGTGTTGAAGGTAGGGTAATGGTTACATAAACCCTGCAGAGGCAGTTGTTAAGTATTGCTATTTAAGTAAAAGCTATTTAGATTTAGAGGAAGAAAATTGTGTAAGGGTAAAGGTTAGGGTTGTTCCGATCATGTTTTTTTGCTCCCGATCCGATCCCGATCGTTTAAGTTTGAGTATCTGCCGATCCCGATATTTCCCGATCCGATTGCTTTTTTTTTTTGCTCCCGATTCAATTCCAATCATTCCCGATAAATTTTCCCGATCATATACATTTTGGCAAAGCATTAAGAAAAAAATGAATAAAACTCGGACGAATATATACATTCAACATACAGTACATAAGTACTGTATTTGTTTATTATGACAATAAATCCTCAAGATGGCATTTACATTATTAACATTTTTTCTGTGAGAGGGATCCACGGATAGAAAGACTTGTGACTTTGTATATTGTGACCAAATATTGCCATCTAGTGTATTTGTTGAGCTTTCAGTAAATGATACTGTAGCCATGCCCAAATGCATGATGGGAAGTGGAACCATGACTGTGCATAGTGCTACCAATTGATATATCTTCTCTGCGTTGGGAAATAACATATATTTCTAATCGTAGGGAGAGGGATTGTAAGGCCTTAGCCAATTAAAAAAAGGCTCCAAAGGCTGCCAAAATTCACTCTACTCATTTTACGCTGCCTATTATCTCTCTATATAGGTAAAACGGCGCCATTACAGATTGAGCGCGACAATGCGTGGGTGGGTCGTGCAGCGCATGCATTAATTGCGTTAAATATATTAACGTGATACATTTAAAAAAAAAAAAAAAATTACCACCGTTATCAGGATAAATTTGATAACCCTACCTTAAGCGTAAACTAAAGACTCTGGATGAGTGTAACATATTATGTCTGTAACGTTAAATACAATTAGAAAACAATTGAAAAAAAAAATATATATATATATATATATTAAAAAAAGGCATGGCCGATATTTTTTTGCCGATTCCGATACTTTGAAAATGACGTGATCGGACCCGATCGATCAAGTTGCCGATCGATTGGGACATCTCTAGTAAAGGTAATGGTTCTGTTTGGGTTTCAGGCGTGTGGTACGCAAAGCTAATGGTTAAAGGTTGGGTAGGCTTAGGGTTAGGGTTAGATTTAGAGTTAGTGTTGCACCGATACCATTTTTTTGGCTTCCGATACCAATTCAGACACCTGGCTATGTGGTATCAGCCGATGCCGATAACATACTGATACGTTAAAAAAAAAGAAAAAAATCAATATAAAATTACTGCATACTCACTTGACTGTAACATAATTGCTATCAAGGCTTGCTCAGAAACTGCTTAAGTAATTGTCTGCCGTTGATGGCGCTAGACGTCCAATCCATTTGAAGTAGGAGTAGTAACATTAGTTCGCTGCCACCCTCCCACTTCAAATGGATTGGATGTCTATTAGTGATAAACTAATTTAAATTCCCAGCATAAGGATGATTGGACACCACATGATTGGACATCTACAATCATATAGTGAAGGGTGACAAGTACTCCTTTATTTTACAGCGGCGTGTTTAGCTGGCGGCCTTATTGGATAGCACGACCAGAGGTTGGAAACTGGATCTCAAAAATGACATATTACGTAGCATCATCAACTTATTTTTTAGTACTCCCCAATCCTGATTATGTCATTTTAGTGCTGTTTTGGAATCAGTACAAAGCTAGGTATGGTAATATACATTATCTATGTGTATGTTACTTAAAGAACGAACAATAATGAGGGTAACTGACCTGTTTTGGTGCAGATCGTAATTATAGTTTGCCACCCCCTATGCACTGATACTCAGAGTTGAGCATAGTGTCGAACATTCACCCCTCAAACCTTCCCCCTCTTCAACCATAGTCTCATACTAATGCCAGATATTCCACCCAGCAGACATAAAATGTCTATGCTGCTTAGTGGAAAGATATTTTGGGCATTGCTTTTTGAAAAAGGGTGCATTTGATACTGAGTGTCCTTGCGGTATTGAGGTCAAATATGGAGGGATTTTCTCTCTTGGTGAACTCATGCATGACCTAAATAGATGAGAGGGTGGTTGCATGTGATCTTTGCTGCAAACACGTTGCACTAGCACGGATTAGTAACATGTTTGCTGAATGCACAAAATGTCAATCTGATACGAGCAAAGCAGAGCACCAACTGTTCACTCAAAGATGATGGCGGCAGCTTTGGATTTCATCATATCAGTAGCCTCTTGACCTGCCTGAAAAGAGCCTGCAAGAGCTAACGTTTTACTCAGCTTTCCAATACTAAAAGTGAGATGGAGTCAGCACTGGAATATTCCTCCCAAAAATATACTGTATATAGTAATAAAGTCTTCAGACTTAACAATTCAGACTTACCTTGGAGCATATTTGTTCATGCCAGTCGAAAACTCAACAAAATGCAATTTCTAGATAATTGTGTGGGGATTAGGGCTGGGCGATATAGCTTTAATTACTTATTATGGTATATTGAGCAGATTTACCTCAATAACGATAAAGGACAATATAAAACAATAAAAACCGTTTCTCGTGGATTTATTTAACAGCTTTCAATTAACATTTTGAACAATTGCACATGCAGTATAAACATTAAGTATATTTAAAATATATTGTAAACAATAAGCATTCAAGTATGAACATTTTTAACAGCTCGTATGACTTGAACCATTTACATTATAAATATCAATATGGCGATTGTGCAAAAAGGTCATTGTAACACAGTCACTTCAAACAGAGGATCGAGAATCAGACAACTTATTGTTAATGGCAAGTGTTTACATCAAGACTTCAGGGTTTTTTTTCCCTGAGCATTTTCTGAAATAACCCCCCCCCCCACACACACACACACACACACGCACACACATTAAGCTATACTGCTTTAACTAAAGTTTTTATGATGGCAGTAATGACACAGAATAAAGCAAGCACATACAGAAAAATAGCTGTAGCCAATAAACGGTCATTTATAGGCTACACTGTTGGATTATTCTTTATGCTGGAAGCTGTACCATCATGAAAGCTATCAGAAAAAAATCACACACACACTCAGATACAAGATAACGTGACGTACCGATTGCTAAATGCGGTCCGTGCCCAATCCACTCATTAAGTTCCGCCGCTTCAACAAGGTTAAACCCGCTGTCACAGGTGGTGATGGCGACCTCGTCCTTCTCGAATCCAAAAATTTTCCAGACGTCGAGTTCTTTCATGGCACCAACACCACACTATGAGCGTTGACCAATGCTATCCTCAAAATGCCTGTGGCCTGGCTACCAGTAGCCGTTTCACTATTATCTGACTCCATCATATTTACTTGTAGCGTTAGCTGCTTGCGTATTGGGCTTCTGTTTGTTTGACTTCCTGATAGCAATTTAGCGACATGGCCGGTCATCGTGAACCATCGCAGTAACAGTAATTTTTTGGTAAACTAGGGTTGGTTTGCTATGCTAGTCAATTACTTTTTCCCAATTCGCTTTGGAATCGACTCATTTCCATCTGTTAAATTAACAGATGGATATAGCTGTCCTTAGGATTGAAGATTTTTTTTCTGGTCTGAAGTGAAAATCAATAGCAAAGAATTATGAAAAGAAAAGTTTGGTTCTATAATGTGCCACTGGAAAAGAATGAGAACGTTATTTTCAAATTTTGACGGAACTATGTTTTTGTTTCTGCCAGTGTATAATGAAAAACGCCTTCAGTGAGAATCCTTATCACCATTTTTGATATGATACGCATGTGGATGCGTCATACTCAAACTGATGTGATTAAACGGCATAATATTACCCGCCATGATGAGTGGGTTAGAACAGCAATCTTAACAGTGAAGACACCAAACAAATGCAGGAGTACGCATTTTCAATGTTGGAATTTTGTATTCCGATTCGAGTAGCAGGTTCACGCCCTTACCAGATACATGGAACGAAATTCTCTTTATAGACAGTTTCTTTTATTGCTGTGGCTTATGCCCTACTGTCTTTAATTTCGGGAAGGCCCAGGAGCTATTTTTTGTGGTCAAGGGTCAAATGTGATTGGTTGATTAACCCATCACTCTCCAAATCAACACACACACAATTTGACCTTCCCCCAGATTCGTTAAGTCATAACCAATAAATGAGCCAACTTGTTCTAGAGGTTGACAATTTTGATTTGATAATATGCTTTCAGAATGTTAACCCTTCGTTGCTGAAGAAATGTAATTTTTTTAAAAGCATAATTTAAATATATTATTCATTTTATTTATATTTTTCTATTAGTCCATAATCTTTTGTCCTTTTGGCGTAGGGGACCCGTAAGATAGGATACTAGAAAAAGTAGAATACAGTGGTACCTCGACATATGAATGCATCGACATCTGACGTAAAATTTTACACGTCAATTGTCTCGACATATGACGACATGCTCGAAATACGACGATTTACGACAGCATCACAGTTTCATTGTTTTCCCGCAAAACAGCAGCACGGCGGATTTTCTTGTGAGAGGAATCAACATGGCTCCCAAGAAGGTTAGTGCAGGTGGGGAAAAAGGAAAAAGGTGACTCTTACCACTAACATTACAAAGGAAATATATAAAAATGTGTGTGGTGCGCGTAAGCGAACTGGCTGGACAATATGGCTGTAATATGTCTACGATCTCAACGGTCCCCCTCCTATACCTCAATCTGCTCTCTTCTCCGACCTCTGCTCGCCAGTCTTTATAAGTTAAGGTGACAATAAACCCCCCCGATTTAACAATACTGATTTACAAAAGTAGGTGGTGTAGCCAAAAAATGTACACAAGTAAGAGTAGTGTTACTTCTAAATGTTACTCAATTAAAAGGATTCATCCAACACTGTACTAAAGTAC
The DNA here is from genome assembly GCF_030265065.1 of Corythoichthys intestinalis. Taxonomy (NCBI): domain Eukaryota; kingdom Metazoa; phylum Chordata; class Actinopteri; order Syngnathiformes; family Syngnathidae; genus Corythoichthys; species Corythoichthys intestinalis. Next base: position 20,118,745 of record NC_080403.1, on the reverse strand, counting down.
AAGTAAAAATGTATTCGTTGAAAAAAATTTGTTGTTTTATATTTTATCTCAGCACAACTTCATCTATATGAACGATTATTCTTATACTGTACTATAACTTATTACATGACCACATTAGCCCAAGAATATAACACAAAAATCATCAAATTCAGACCTGAACAACACTTGAAACATCACCTGTCCAAAGAGCATGACCGCCCTCTAGTGAAGAAAAGCATTGTTACCTCTGATTGGTATATTGGAGTCGTGGTTATTGTTGCAATGTCTCATTGGTGACACTGAGACAGCCACTGTCGGCATCTCTGGCAAAAATAAAGTCAAAATGTAAAATAAAGAGGAAAAATGTAACAACAGTAGTGTAGCTCAAAGTTACAGAGTAAAAGTAATGTTTCTTCACAAATCTACTCAAGTAAAAGTAAAAAGTATTTCATGTTAAAACTACTCCAAGTACATATTCTCAAAAAGTTACTCAAGTAAAAATAATGAGTTACTACCCACCGCTGACGATTTGTATTTTTTATATTTTTTTTATTTTGCAATGTGTAATTGCTACAGTATTTGTAATTGCACCTGCAGTATTTACAGTATTATTTGATTTAGCAAGGCTTTTGGGCTGAGGAACGAATTAATCGAATTACAATGTACTGTATTCTTATGAGAAAGTCCGGCTCGACATACGTTCCAAACCAGGTCCTGGAACTAATTATATTCGTATGCAGAGGTACCAATGTAGTAGATACAGTGTACTCAATGGATGTAATTCAGCATGTCTTTCTGTGCTGTTTAACTATATGTAGTCTTACGCTGCTGCACAAACTACTTGATTACACTGGAAACATTGTAAACAGGACGTCATCATACAGTCATTAGTTCGTACGCAAGGATGCTCTTGCCAATTAGAGTGTGGCGCCTCTCTTGTATATTCGCATTAAAACGATAGGGAAGTCACAGACTGGTTCATGAGGCCGCACAATGCCAGATCCAGTTAGTTGTGGACGTGTGGATGGAGAGGGGCGGCCGTGGTGGTGGTGGGGATGGGGGTGGGGGGCTCCCGCTCTATGTTCCCGCCTCAGCTTCCAAGAGCTCGGGCCCCCCGGCTGTGTTGCCTTGACAACCAGATGAGGTAAATGGTTGCAGGAGAATCCTCATCACGAGCTGTTCCACGTCCTACGGTGACACCTCTCGACCGTGACGTTGGTCTTTTTTTATTTGGAATAAATAAATGTACATGTATTTCAAGTGCAACAAAAAAGGAATATCACAGATGAATTTACATGTATTTCAAGTGCAAGAAAGAAGGAGAATCACCGATTATTCTATTGTGCAGCTGCACAACTGGATTTCACATTTTGGCGATTGCTAAAATTCACCAGCTGAACATTATGCAAGCAGATGGCATTAAGTGTGGTGGTTTTATTTATTTATTTTTTTTCTTAAGCCTCTAATTTTCCCAGACGCCCTTTCCCAAAATAGAACAGCATTTTTGCATAGAGAGTCACAGCCATCACAGTTCTGGGTGAAATAACACACCGTGCTGTGTTTACAGATGAGGATGGGACTGTGGCTGTGAACTAGTGAGGTGGTATGGGTTTGTTAACGCTTGCTGAAGTGTCATTATTAACTCATTCACTGCCATTGACGAAAAAAGGTGTCCAATCCATTTTGACTGGTAAAAAATTTAACTACCTAAAATAAAAATAATTATGAAAAATAAATAAATAAATAAACATGAAATAACATTAAAGCATTTTACAACAGTTGGAAGATCATTGATCTGTTATCTTAGTGTTGTAAGTGGTAACACAACATCAAAGTTACTATAGTCTATGCAAAACCAGTTCATTTTTAGAACAGATCTGGTTCATCTGTCACTGTCAATGGCAGCCAGTGAATTAACACAGTGTATGTCATATTTGCACTAAGCCAGTCAAGTAGGAAAAAAATAACCACAACACTAGTTTGACTGATCGACACAAAATTGAATTGACATGTCTATCATAATAGGATTAATGGGAAAGTTAATCCCATGCCTGAAATTGAACAGTAAGAAAGTCATTCTGGTTTGAAGCAACCATTTTGGGGTTATACTTTGACCAGAAACGATGAGAGAATGTGCGCCCCAATCAGAAGCAGATAGCCAGATTGCCGATGCTGTATGAAAAAGATATATACTGGACTGTCTCAGAAAATTAGAATACACAATATTCTAATTTTTTGAGACAGTCCTGTGTATATATACAGGACTGTCTCAGGAAATTAGAATACACAATATTCTAATTTCCTGAGACAGTCAGGAAATTATACTGGACTGTCTCAGAAAATTGAGAACATGAGACAGTCAGGAAATTAGAATATTGTGTATTCTAATTTCCTGAGACAGTCCTGTATATATACACAGGACTGTCTCAAAAAATTAGAATATTGTGTATTCTAATTTTCTGAGACAGTCCAGTATACAGTGCCTTGCAAAAGTATTCGGCCCCCTTGAATCTTGCAACCTTTCGCCACATTTCAGGCTTCAAACATAAAGATATGAAATTTAATTTTTTTGTCAAGAATCAACAACAAGTGGGACACAATCGTGAAGTGGAACAACATTAATTGGATAATTTAAACTTTTTTAACAAATAAAAAACTGAAAAGTGGGGCATGCAATATTATTCGGCCCCTTTACTTTCAGTGCAGCAAACTCACTCCAGAAGTTCAGTGAGGATCTCTGAATGATCCAATGTTGTCCTAAATGACCGATGATGATAAATAGAATCCACCTGTGTGTAATCAAGTCTCCGTATAAATGCACCTGCTCTGTGATAGTCTCAGGGTTCTGTTTAAAGTGCAGAGAGCATTATGAAAACCAAGGAACACACCAGGCAGGTCCGAGATACTGTTGTGGAGAAGTTTAAAGCCGGATTTGGATACTAAAAGATTTCCCAAGCTTTAAACATCTCAAGGAGCACTGTGCAAGCCATCATATTGAAATGGAAGGAGCATCAGACCACTGCAAATCTACCAAGACCCGGCCGTCCTTCCAAACTTTCTTCTCAAACAAGGAGAAAACTGATCAGAGATGCAGCCAAGAGGCCCATGATCACTCTGGATGAACTGCAGAGATCTACAGCTGAGGTGGGAGAGTCTGCCCATAGGACAACAATCAGTCGTACACTGCACAAATCTGGCCTTTATGGAAGAGTGGCAAGAAGAAAGCCATTTCTCAAAGATATCCATAAAAAGTCTCGTTTAAAGTTTGCCACAAGCTACCTGGGAGACACAACAAACATGTGGAAGAAGGTGCTCTGGTCAGATGAAACCAAAATTGAACTTTTTGGCCACAATGCAAAACGATATGTTTGGCGTTAAAGCAACACAGCTCATCACCCTGAACACACCATCCTCACTGTCAAACATGGTGGTGGCAGCATCATGGTTTGGGCCTGCTTTTCTTCAGCAGGGACAGGGAAGATGGTTAAAATTGACGGGAAGATGGATACAGCCCAATACAGGAACATTCTGGAAGAAAACCTGTTGGTATCTGCACAAGACCTGAGACTGGGACGGAGATTTATCATCCACCAGGACAATGATCCAAAACATAAAGCCAAATCTACAATGGAATGGTTCAAAAATAAACGTATCCAGGTGTTAGAATGGCCAAGTCAAAGTCCAGACTTGAATCCTATCGAGAATCTGTGGAAAGAGCTGAAGACTGCTGTTCACAAACACTCTCCATCCAACCTCACTGAGCTCGAGCTGTTTTGCAAGGAAGAATGGGCAAGAATGTCAGTCTCTCGATGTGCAAAACTGATAGAAACATACCCCAAGCGACTTGCAGCTGTAATTGGAGCAAAAGGTGGCGCTACAAAGTATTAACGCAAGGGGGCCGAATAATATTGCACGCCCCACTTTTCAGTTTTTTATTTGTTAAAAAAGTTTAAATTATCCAATAAATTTTGTTCCACTTCACGATTGTGTCCCACTTGTTGTTGATTCTTGACAAAAAATTAAAATTTTATATCTTTATGTTTGAAGCCTGAAATGTGGCGAAAGGTTGCAAGGTTCAAGGGGGCCGAATACTTTTGCAAGGCACTGTATATGGCGGAAAACACAGACATGACTGAAAAAGCAGTTTCTGCTCTTGCACTCCTCTGTAAAGGAAACTGCTGTATTTTAAGCCAAAACAACTGTTGTGTTTGATAGAACAATATGTCTATATGCTGCCATAGCAGATTCATGGCGCATTAAGCCCCCCCAAGTATTTTTAATCTGTCCGTTTTATCCTGAAAACCCCCGTTTACAGACATTGCGCAACCGCTTTTGTTTCAACCCAGCCATAAAACAAAGGTAATTAATTATATTTTTCATTCAAAATGTCTGTAGTTTTTAGCTTAGGATCATTAATTGATGTCTCACATTTTGTTTAAAAAAAAAAAAAATCGACTCAAAAAAATTATTCACTCACATACTTTAAACTTTTAAACAAATTATGTCACAATGAGAAAAATGGCGTCTGTAAAAAAGTCACGGACATCTACCTCATAACTATCGATTACTTGTATTTTTTTTTTTTTTTGTTACTGTCCACAATATACTAGATGATAAATAATCCATCCAAATAAAGAAAAACATTAAAAATAAGGTTTAAAAGGGTAACTATATGGAAAAGAAAATCTCGACCACTCATTGATGTCTGCGATTTCTGCATCGTGACACCTGTTATATCACCATGTTTCGCCCATAAAATAAAATAAAAATCCGACTGTGGCCATTAACAGCTGTGTCTCGACACTCGGTGATACATACTACATGGAGTTTTTGGGTCGAAACATGGTAAGTGTGCGATAATATCTCGTTAAAATCGTGGCGTCTTTAATTCTGCTCTCGCGTGCTCTCGCCTCCAGTTCGGCTTTTGCTGTTTAAATTTTTATTATTTTTTTTTAAATGCCCTTTCGTTCAAAAAAATTCTTCTCCCAGAAAATTGAGATTTTAAGCTTTCCAATGATGTATCACACATGCATATCGGACAATTTTGAAATTTGGCCAAATTGGGGGTTCAAGTCACCTGAGTGTTTTCCGCCATATATATTTATGTCCATGGAACTTAATGTGAGTAAAGCTTGGGGTAAAAGCATTATCATCATTTTATGGAGCCAAAACGGCCAAAATGGTTCGTTAGAAAAAGAATGGTGGGTCATACATACAGGAGACAAGATGACAAAAAAAAAGGTATTTATTTTTGTTTTTTAACCAAACAAGAAAATACAGCTACACATATGACGTGTTTGACATTTCGAAATGCATTCATGTGCAACAACATCGTCACGGTCATTGCTGTTCAAATAATCTCCGTTTGACTCTGACTGGTCACCTCCTTTTAAGATAGGGCATCTTCAATATGCATCTGACAAAGCTGTATGCGAGAGGTGGCCATTGGGGTTCAAAGTCAACACTGACCCTTGGGGGTCTGGCAGTAAATAAAGACTCCGTTCTGAAAGGTTTGATATAAAAATAGACATGAATCTAAAAGTAGTTAGTGCATGCTCTAATGTACCGGTGTTTGCGAGAGAAATAAAATCATGTCATGCGAGCGTATGCGTCGACATTGAAGAGCTAAGCCAACGTATGAGTTTGTCAATACAGCAACTACACAGTAGTTGAAACCCATAATGATATGTATTTAAAAAAAGTCACTCTTGAATTCTTGCTGCTGTTGAAGGAGGGAGTAAAACACTCGATGGCTTTAGATTCTGTGCCACTCAATTCTGGAAAATATGAACCAGGACGAGTGACCAATTATTATGTACTGTGATGTTTAAAACTGTTACAGAAGCTTCATGTAGTGCTTCCCACCATTTTATGGACTCGATAGGAAACTATAAACATTTGAACGGGGAGGTGTTCACTACTCACTATTTGTCCAATTTTCTCCTGGCAGTAATTGTAGAAGTTGACATAATTTCACAAATGTAAAGAAAATGAGCTGCCATATTGGAATTGTAAGGAGTACTCAGGGGCTCTCGATTAAATACAAAATCCAGACAAAAACAGCCTATGCTCAACTTTTGCTAATGCAGTAGCAATGTCAAATACAGTAAATATTTGTATGCTAAACATACAATATTAAATGCTACAACATGATGCACGGCAGAAACACAATGTGCCTTCTTTTGCCACTTGGCGTGTTCTTCTGGCGTTCTGCAAATTAATATATTCCACAATGTTAGTAACCTCGAAACGTTGACTGTCGTGACATTCACACTGTAAGCCTGAGAACTTTCAGTCAACTATGAAGACAACATTAGCATGGGACTGGATTTTTGATGTTTTTTTTTTTTGTCAAAAATATCTGCTTCTTGTGGATTGGTTAGCACCCATCTATTCACGAATATTAAGGCTGGGCAAGTTAACTTGTTAACTCACAAATTAATTGACAAAATTATCTTAGTTGTGGATCTACATCTGAGCCATCAACCCAAAAGTTAATGTAATTTTCGCACTATGACCCTGTTAACACACCAGAAACGTCAATGGCGCGTGAACGATGCGGCCACGATAACGCAGTGAAACGCGGCCGTTAAAGTCAGTCAGCCAATGCACACCAGTCCCAGTGTGGCTGCGTGTTAGACGCATCCCAGATACGGCTCAATGTGTCGCACGCGAAAAGAACGAGTTTGTGTTTTGACGCGAGACGCGGACCTCCTGCGTCAATACTGCTCGGTAGGATCGGGTATACTGGAAGTCACTCATGTAAAAATACGGTGGATCCGGTCGATTTTCAAAATAATATGCAATCGAACTTACTTTTTGAGTCCATCAGATCTCTTGAGGCTGTGGGTAGATCAGGTCACGGTTTACTTGTTGGTTTACTGCAGTCTTCTCTGCTATGATAATAACCAACATGGCAGGAGAGTATCAACTCTGCGGTTAATCTCTATGCATCAATACCACCGTGTTTAATACAAAACCCTCTTACCACAACAAAACAAGTTGGAACTAATATTCACATAAGAACTAAAATGAAAGAACATAAAATATAGAATATAAATGAATACTACATCACATTTTTAAAACATACATAATAAAATAAATAATAGTCCAAATAAAAAAATTAATTGGAATGAGCGAAAACACCTGTAATAAAATTATAAGAATAATACACAAATCCTGCTACACAATTAAATTTGTTAATTTCTGCGTGGTGCACAAGACTTTTTTCTTATTTCTTTCAGAATGAAAGCTGACCAATATGCTGGGTCTGAAAGGCAAACGGTTTTTGTATTATTATCTTTAAATACCTGATACTCTCTAATTGCTAATCTTGCAATCCTCGCGTGAACCGATCGAGCCGCTCCACAGACGCGCTGCTCGTAAAACGCTTCCTATGGAAATTGAGGTGTTACTTGTGCGTTATCGCGGCGGAATCGTTGACGCGCCGTTGACGTTTCTGGTGTGTTACCGGGGTAAGCCGCTACTTTGTCCCTCACTTTGAATCCTGCGGCTTATAGTCCAGTGTGGCTTATTTGTTGATTTATTTGGGTTAATAGGTAACACTTTATTTGACAGCAGCATCATAAGACTTCCGTAAGACCGTCATAATTATGACATGACACTATCATGGACATTAATGAATGCTTATGATAGATAAGTGTCATCCGGCAAATTTTGTCACTAGCTCCATTATGATGACATATAACCGTATTGGCCCGAATATAAGACGGCCATTATTATAAGACGACCCCCTCTTTTTCAAGACTCCAACACCAAATTAATTTTTATACAGAAGATCATTAGAGTACATCCGAAACAAATTATTATAACAATATATTTGAGAGAAAAAGCATGTTATTTTGCCTCATCCAAATCTTAATATCTGAACATTTAAATATGTAAACTAAAGTTCAATCACATTCGTAAATGAATGGCTTCTGGTTTTTGAAATGTAAATAAAGCAACCTATTGTGATAAAACAACAAAATTGCAATAACTGTATTAACCATCAAAGTGAAGTCTAACTGTCACTGTAGTCTTGAAACAAATCTGAATCAGGAAAAACATTGCAATAAAATAATGCAAACTGGTTAAACTTGAGCGTAGCTGAGATCTGTCATGACAGAACATCGCTTCAATGATATCTGGCGCCATTTAGCGTCGTGAATGGGTATAATGTCTAGACCGCGAATATAAGATGACCCCCTCTTTTTCAGTCTTATTTCAATGCAAAAAACACCGTCTTATATTCGGGCCAATACGGTATGTCCATCTTGGATCTTTTACATCCTTTCAAAAGTGTCATTTGCCAGATGACACAAAAGGACATCTGTCATAAGCATTCATAATGCTCATGGCAGTGTCATTTCATAATTATGATGGTCTTATGACTGTCTTACGGCGCTACTGTCAAATAAGGTGTTACCAAATACCAATACTAGCAATTAATGAAACAACTGGAACTATAACTGAAGAAATAATTAGCACAAATCATGAGTTATGATTGTTATTTACATCTGAAGTGCTGCAATGCATGTAGGAGGCATGTTGGACCACAACAGTGTTGACAGCAGGTGGCAGCAGAGGTTGAGTGTCTCCCCCAAGGGAGTAGTGATGGCCAAATTAAGCTTCTTGAAGCAATGAAGCGTTGCAGCCCATTGGTTCACAGCTTCATGGTGGTTCATTTGGTCTTATGACAGTCTTATGATGCTGCTGTCAAAATAGTCTGATGATGTCGCTGTCAAAGTGTTAGAAATAATATTTTTTGGTGTAAATATCCCATAATACAGTGAGGACAGTTGTGGTTTATAGTCCATTGCAGCTTATTGATGAACAAATGCTGTTTTCATGTAAAATTTAGTGGGTGGCGGCTTATAGTCAGGTGCGCCTTCTAGTCCGAAAATTAGGGTAAGTCTTTTTGGCACATTTAACGTGTTCTACTTGTAAGTACTACTACTGTATATACTACTACTTACTGTATGCTACCTGGTTATAAGTAGTGTTACAAATGCATTATGAAATAATTTACCGAGGGGATACAACTATGAACTGACACAATAGGAAGAAGAAGTCAGGGCATATTGGGGTATGACTATTATTACTGTAACTATTACTGTATTACTATAACCCCGGCCAGTTTGAGAAACTTCACCATTCAGTAGGATGAGGAAGTGTCTCAAAACATTTTGCCACATTCGTTAAGGCTTTGAATGTATGGCAATGTGATTAATTGCAAGTTCATGCTATTAATCGTGATTACATTTTTTAATCGTTGCCCAGCCCTAACCATTATAAGCAATCCCTTATTTGCATCTTACAAAACCCAATTTGCAAAGTCTCACAAAATGAAACGTCAACAGAATTTTTGAGCTCTAAATGTATTAGGATAGACATCAAAGCAGCTCATTTGCATTTTGAATACTAATTAGAATGAATAACTTAAGATGTTATGAGTTTGAAGCTTGATAAACACAAAACTGAAGCATGAGGCTGTCAGATTTTTATTAACTCTTTCTTGATACGAGTTTATCACTAGTAAACGTCCATTCGAAATTGGGGGTGGCAGCGAATGACCATTCGTACATTCGCTGCCAACCCTCCCACTACAAATGAACTGAAAGTTTATCGTGTCAATGGGAGCCAATGAGCTACTCAAAATCATTAGCTAGTCTCATTGCTTGGAATTAAAAGCACAAAAGACTTTTTGTTAACTCTTTCTTTAAATGAGTTTATCACTAGTAGATGTCCAGTCCATTTAAACTGGGAAAGTGGTAAACATTCATTCATTTGCCGCAAACCCTCCCAATTAAAATGGACCGGATATCTATTGCTGTCAATGTGTTATTCAAACTCCTGTTGTAAAATCATTAGCTATCCTCATAGCAAGCATGACAATCAGATGTTTTTTTGACTGTTTTTTAAATGAGTTTATCATTAGTAGGCATCCAATCCGTTTAAACAATGGGGGTGGCAGCAAATTACCATTCATTAATTCGCTGCTAACCCTCCCACTTCAAATGGACTGGACGGCTTTGTGTCAATGGTAGCCAATGAGTTATTCCAACTTTGGTTAAAAATCAATAGCTAGCTTCATAGCTTCGAATTAATAGAAAGATAGTCAGAGTTTTTTTGTTGACTCTTTCTTTTAATGAGTTTATCACTAGTAGCCGTCTAATCCATTTGAACTAGGAGAGTGGTGAACGTTTGTTCATTCGCTGCCATCCCTCCCAATTAAAATGGACCGGATGTCTATCGCTGTCATTGGCAGCCAATGAGTTAATCAATCCTCAGATGTAAAATCATGAGCACTATAGCTTGGAATTGAAAGCACGACAATCCCGTGGAAAATGATGATTTATTAAGTGACTGGTTATTATGAGGGCTCTTAAATGGATGAATTTTCATGATGACTAAGGGCCTGAAGTGGCCTGGCAGTAACATGACAAAGATAGCTCATTGAGCTAAAACACTGATATGAAAAAAATAGATAAATGAAATAAAAAACCTTAATCCTAAAGGCTCTCTTCGCTTCAACCTGATCTTTGGCAGATGCGGACAAAACCAGTCAGAATGGTGTAATCAGGGCTGTCACATAATTAGATTCACCATTTAAAGTGCATTCATTGACACAATAGATGTATATGTACTCATTTTATAATACCACATTTTTTTGCCCTAATTGTGAGGATTATACTCAGAGCTAGTTCATTTTTCTACATCAAGCTAATGAAAGAGTATATTCTCTGGATTTATACGATGATACTTGTTTTAATTGTGCACGTACGTGTGTGACTACATAGTATATATAATATACTGTGGAATCTGCCTATCTGCTGTACATGTTCCTTTAATCTCACCTGGTAGCAAAATACACGATGGGAATGACAGGATGTGATGTCAGAAGGGTTAGGGGGAGAATAAATATTGAGGCCATCGGTCTGGATGACATCTTTCGGATATTTTAGAGGGTATGATCAGCCTACGGAGCCTCAATAACCCTCAGAAAACATGTTGGTGAAGGTTGTGTTCACACTTGCTTGGGTGGACTAAAAAACAAACAAACGCGCTTCATTTTGATCTCTTTTAGTCAAAATTTAGAAGACATTTACCTTTACTTTATGGGGACATTACTAACATGTCTGACACTTTTAGCCCTCAATTTCAAGCCACTGTCTGTTTTCATGTCAATTAACTGGTCACTCTTATCAATTAATGTAGAAAATCTGAAACAAACTATATTTTTTAAACACATTGGAAAGCAATTTTCACAAAGCTGGTTTTTAGCCAATTTCTGCAATGTAAAAAATTTTTTAAAAAAATAAAAAAAAATATACAGTATATTACTGGCAGTGGTGGTTGCCAGAAATATACAAGTTTCATTTAAAAAATTGAAAAACTTAAAAAATGTGTCAAAGTAACAAAAAATTACTGGATAAAGAACTACATTTTTTACTGCTGTTTTACATCAAGCAATTGTAAAATGTACATGTAATTGGTCTGATGGTGGTGACGTTATAATGCCTCCTTTCTCATTCTCCCCCTCCACTTTTTTCACCCTGTCCTGTTCAGCTGTTAGACACAGAGAATAGGAATCAAAGTGTCTTCAGAGTGTCCTTAGCATCCTCCCCCTCTCCAAGTTTTAACCTATGTTGTTATTGCGGCAGTCATGCGTGCTGACTCCTGAGCCAATTGCACAGTTTAGTTTCCTCTGCTAGTACACTCTTTTCACCACTCAGGAAGTAATGTTTTGCTAAAAGTATACACACATCGCACTTACTCCAACTATCTGTACTAGCTCTGTCATTTGCAAAGATGGGTAGGGTAGCCAAATATTATTTTACTCAAGAAAGAGTAGTGTTACTTCAAAATAATAATACTCAAGTAAAAGCAGTCATCCAAAATTTAGTTCGTGAAAAGAATAATCAAGTAATGAGTACAATGTGAGTAACTACATATTGTTTTGTTGATGTTTGATCTTTTTTTTTTTTTTTTTTTTACAATGGTATTTTTTACTCAGCACAGTTACCCAAATGAACTGTTATCATTATTATACTGTACTATAACACATTACATAACCACATTAAGTAAAAAAAAAAAAAAACAACAATAAAAAAACATTGTATTCCGGCGAGGGAAAAAATCTACAGAAATTGAGCATTATTAGTCCAGAGTGCATGAGTTCCCTCCAGTGGAGAAAACATTTTCTATTAGGAAAGTAAAAGGATCTCCGGTTTTCCGTGGTCATTCGGTGCCAAATAAAAACTGGCAAAGAGATTATAATCTGCGGTTTCGAGTCATGTTGATGTCAAACACTAATTTTTATGGTGCTTTAAAGACACCACGTGATGGAACAGGTTGGCGTGATCATAGAAAACCAAGCTTGAGTCTGATTGGTACAATGGAGTCATGTGATTATTATTGCGACGTCTCATTGGTCAAACTTGTTGAGCCACTGTTTGCGTCTCTGGCAAAAATCTAATATGTAGAATATATAGAGAAAATGTAACGACTAGTTTAGCCCAATGTAGGGGAGCAAGAGTATTGTTTCTTCTTCATAAACCTACTCAAGTAAAAAGTATGGCTTAGTAAACTACTCTTGGAAGTACATTTTTCTCAAAAAGTTACCCAAGTAAATAGTGCTGCAACGATTAATCGATTAACTTGAGAAATCGATAAGAAAAAAATATTCGATTTAAATTTTTTTGCTTCGAATATTCGTTTAATTAAAGACGTGTTGTAATGGTTTATTTTCAAAGTGTTTGCATTTTGTTTTATTGATTAGGGTGGATACACTACCCTCTGGTCTGCCTCATTTCAAATGGCTGAATCCAACAGCTCCCTGTTCAGACCAACGTAAGCTAAGTTTTTGTTTGAGCTCATGTTTTTTAATGCATTCATAATTTAGTCTATAGGTATATTTAGGCTTTTTTGTGGGAATGTGTCTGAACCATTTGTTAGGAGTATTGTTAAAAAAAAAAAAAAAAAAACACGTTAGCATTTTATAGCATTTAAGCTAGCAGACTTTTGCTATGTAAGTTAGCCAATTGTTCTTTTGTTGTACATGGATCCTTATTTATTTATTTATTTATACAGTTTTTGGCTCAGCTCAGGTATTTTAATTTTTTATGTTCCTTATCCAATTACTCGATTATTCGAACTAGTTCATCAATTAATCAACTACTAAAATAATCGATAGCTGCAGCCCTCCAAGTAAATGTAACAGAGTAAACGTCTGACCTCTGGTCATTTGACTGCCAAAATAGCAGATGTGCGATCAAAGAGGGGAGACAATGGGTAAAGGTGCGACATGATGTCACCAGCAAGACCGGTTACACGGTAAAATAAGAATGTAATTTTTTTTCAACTGATTTTCAGTGGGAAAAAGACTATTAAAAAAAAAAACTATTGAGTTTTTCTATGAATTAAAAAATGTTTTCACAGTGTATGATGACAATAATTTTTTGTGTCTGGTATCCAATTTCTTGCTCATGATATGGGGGTTTGTTGTCTGTAAGCTATAATCATGAGAAATAAAATAATGAAACAAGTGCAGTCAACGTATAGAAACATATACAGCAGGGTTCACTAAATCCGGACCTCGGTGCCACTTTTCCTGTCGTGTTTTCCACGTCTCTCTCCCCTAACACACCTGAATCAAATCTTTATGTCATCAGCAACCTCTCCAGAAGCCTGATAATGATCCTGATTATTTAGTTCAGGTGTGTTGGAGGAGGGAGACATGGAAAACACGACAGGAAAAGTGGCACCGAGGTCCGGATTTAGTGAACCCTGATATACAAGTTTCCTGTTTTCAGTTAAATTACTGAAACACTTTTCCACATATTATACGGCGTTTGTAACACACCTGTATATACACAATTAAAATGTATTCGACCCACAGCAAAATTTCTGTGCTGGTTTGAAAAATTTACTTCCACTATTTTTTGGACTATTTTTATTTGACTGTGCAAGCATTGGTCCAATGATAAAAATCACACGTTGGTCCGGAATGTACCAAGCTACAGATGTGAACACAGCCCCACTTTTTTTTCCCCCTGTAGGGTTTGCGTGTGTGTGTTTTATCAGCAAACTATGCAAATTGCTACTTAAGCTATGTTTGAAAAATGTGAAGTTGTTTTGAGTGAAGCTGAGCAGCCCACTAATATTATTAATCCCTCATGAGTGACTTTTCATACAGTCAGATGCCCTTTTGCTAGGAAATCAACAACCGTACCAGGTCCAGATCCTTCTGTAAAACAATCCTGGACGTTCACCAGAGAGGAGGCAGCACAAATATGTCGCACACTTTTTTCTGTGGAATCCTGTCTACGCAAGAAACATCCGGATCATACGAGCCCTTTATAAAAGTACATCCTTGTCACTCCTCGCTCTCCTCCTCGTCGCCCTTGGAGCCTTTACTCCAGCGCTGGAAGCAGTGGACGGTGGAAGCCAGGAAGAAGCTGGTCATGATGGCTACCACAGAGACGGAGATGCCCGAGAAAATGATGATGAGCAGGTCCGTTAGAGTCAGGCTGGCCTGGCACTCGCGGAAACTGTCCTTGGAGAGCTGGGTCAGGGACACGCGACGGCCGTCCATGGGGAGGGAGCACTCCATGCCTTCCACTCCTGGGCCCGGAGAGAGAAAATCAAATGAGACAGTTTTGCCAGACACGCTGTAGTGGGCTCACAAGTGAGTGATGCCATTTTACTTGTTAGACTTGTGGACCAATGCTTTCGCGTGTTGTTCGCAGATTACGTAACGTGCAAGGGCAAACAGACTGGACTGAGGCTTATTGTTGTGTAATATGCTTTAAAATGAAGTAATCCAACATTTTAATTACTGCTGCTAAAAACATTGTTTCCAAAAGTGAAAACCTCATTATTTGGGACTGCGGATGGGTACAGGGATTATTCTTTTCAAAGTGTTACAGACTACTAACATGAGGATGGAGGAGAAAAAAATAAACCATTTTATTCTGACTTTTGCTTGGAGTGTGTGGTGCAGAGTTAGGTAAGTAAATCATATCTGCAAGTCAAAAGTTTAGTAGTCATCAAGTTTCAAGAAAGTCCCTTATTAAGGCAAAAATCAAACAGGTTAAATCCCCAGTTAAATCATGAATAATTTTCAAGCAAATCGATTCAAGCCATTACGTAGGTTAAGCACATCAGCCATCAATTCAATATAAAACTAAACTGAATCGTTTAAATTTTTTTTTTGTTTTGTTTTATGGTCAAACATTCATGTTGTTTATTACGGTACAGTCTCTGGAATTAAATGCATAAATGCTTAGTCAATAGGTCAGTTTTCTCCAGCTACTGGATAAGTAAACTAAGAAGTTGATATACAGTAGTGAAAGGTTGTTGTTGTTGTGTCTCTATACTGAATTTTTGTAATCTCCGTTTCCCATATATGTCGAAAACGTAATCCTAATCCCCCACCCAAAGAAAAAACAACACAATCACCATAATTTTCAGACGATAAACCACTACTTTTTTCCACCGGTTGAACCCTGTGGCTTATAGTGTAGTGCAGTGCGGCTTATGCCATATATGGAATTTTGCAGACCGATGAGCTGTGTCTTTAGTATGGTTGTCAATGGTATCAAAAAGTATCAAAATATTGATAGTTTGATACTGAAATTTTTTTATCCAGATTTCCTTGCAAAAGTATCAATACACATTTCTTATTATTTCCATGACCTGTGGTCATGCAAAATATTATTTTGCGCTACAATTGATTGTGGTGGAGGACAATTTGCTCTTTCCATGTTAACTCATAGGCTGCGATTAACGGCATAATTTGCTGCCAACCCTCCTACTTCAAACTGATTGGATGTGTATGAGTGATAAAGTAATTTAAAAGTTTAAATTCAATTTGTAAGAGCCAAATAGCAGCGAAAATCATATCCACATACAACATTTCAGTATCAATACTTCAGTACGTTTTAAGACTATTGACAACCCTACTAAAGACATATACAGTTGTGGTCAAAAGTTTACATACACTTGTGAAGAACATAATGTCATGGCTCTCTTGAGTTTCCAGTTATTTCTACAACTCTGATTTTTCTCTGATAGAGTGATTGGAACAGATACTTCTTTGTCACAAAAAACATTCATGAAGTTTGGTTCTTTTATGACTTTATTATGGGTGAACCGAAAAAAATGATAAAATCTGCTGGGTCAAAAATATACATACAGCAGCGCTAATATTTGGTAACATGTCCCTTGGCCATTTTCATTTCAATTAGGCGCTTTTGGTAGCCATTCACAACCTTCTGGCAAGCTTCTGGTTGAATCTTTGACCACTCCTCTTGACAGAATTGGTGCAGTTCAGTTAAATTTGATGGCTTTCTGACATGGACTTGTTTCTTCAGCATTGTCCACAAGTTCTCAATGGGGTTTAAGTCAGGACTTTGGGAAGGCCATTCGAAAACCTTAATTCTAGCCTGATTTAGCCATTCCATTACTACTTTTGATGTGTGTTTGGGGTCATTGTCCTGTTGGAACACCCAACTGCGCCCAAGACCCAATCTTCGGGCTGATGACATTAGGTTATCTTGAAGAATTTGAAGGTAATCTTCCTTCTTCATTATCCCATTTACTCTCTGTAAAGCACCAGTTCCATAGGCAGCAAAACAGCCCCACAGCATAATACTACCACCACCGTGCTTGACGGTAGGCATGGTGTACTTGGGGTTAAAGGCTTCGCCTTTTCTCCTCCAAACATATTGCTGCGCATTGTGGCCAAACAGCTCGATTTTTGTTTCGTCTGACCACAGAACTTTCCTCCAGAAGGTCTTATCTTTGTCCATGTGATCAGCAGCAAACTTCAGTCAAGCCTTAAGGTGCCGCTTTTGGAGCAAGGGCTTCCTTCTTGCACGGCAGCCTCTCAGTCCATGGAGATGCAAAAAACGCTTGACTGTGGACACTGACACCTGTGTTCCAGCAGCTTCTAATTCTTCGCAGATCTGCTTTTTGGTGATTCTCGGTTGAATCTTCACCCTCCGGACCAATTTTCTTTCAGCAGCAGGTGATAGCTTGCGTTTTCTTCCTGATCGTGGCAGTGACAAAACAGTGCCATGCACTTTATACTTACAAACAATTGTTTGCACTGTTGCTTTTGTGACCTGCAGCTGCTTTGAAATGGCTCCAAGTGACTTTCCTGACTTGTTCAAGTCAATGATTCGCTTTTTCAGATCCATGTATGTATATTTTTGACCCAGCAGATTTGATCACTTTTTCTGTTAACCCATAATAAAGTCATAAAAGACCTTCATGAATGTTTTTTGTGACAAAGAAGTATCTGTTCCAATCACTCTATCGGAGAAAAATCAGAGTTGTAGAAATAACTGGAAACTCAAGAGAGCCATGACATTATGTTCTTCACAAGTGTATGTAAACTTTTGACCACAACTGTGGCTAGTTGGCCCAAAAATTCTATATCTAAGCCGTACTGGACTATGAACCGCAGGGTTCAAAGCAGGAAAAAAAGTAGCAGGTTACAGTTCAAACATTACAGTAACCAGATTGGCTTGGTAATACTTCATTAAAAATGACTGCGGGTATCCCAAAGTCAATATAAACAATAAATGAGTGCCTGAGTCAACCATGGCTTAATACACTCTAAGATGGAAACATCATAAATCAGTCACTGAAGCTTTCTTGACTCTGTTTAAATGGAAAAGGTCACACTTCTTGTAATTAAAATCCATTTTTCATTTCAGTTTACACAACAGCTTGCTTTTACAATGAAAAATTTTGCGACGTAAACTAGTCCAATCTACCATAGAAATTATTTACTTTTATTTAGGGCTGTCAAAATTATCATGTTAACGGGCGGCAATTATTTTTTTTAAATTAATCACGTTAAAATATTTGACGCAATTAACGCACATGCCCCGCTGAAACAGATTAAAATGACAGCACAGGGTCATATGCACTTGTTAAATGTGTTTTTTTGGAGTTTTGTCGCCCTCTGCTGGCGCTTGGGTGCAACTGATTTTATGGGTTCAGCACCATGAGAATTGTGTAATTATTGACATCAACAATGGCGACCTACTAGTTAATTTTTTTATTGAAAATTTTACAAAATTTATTAAAACGAAAACATTAAGAGGGGGTTAAATATAAAATTTCTATAACTTGTACTAACATTTATCTTTTAAGAACTACAAGTCTTTCTATCCACGTATCGCTTTAACAGAATGTTAATGTTAACGCCATCTTGTTGATTTATTGTTATAACAAACAAATACAGTACTTATGTACAGCATGTTGAATGTATATATCCGTCTTGTGTCTTATCTTTCCATTCCAACAATAATTTACAGAAAAATATGGTATATTTTATAGATGGTTTGAATTGCGATTAATTACGATTAATTACTTTTTAAGCTGTGTTTAACTCGATTAAAAATTTTAATTGTTTGACAGCCCTACTTTTATTGCTTCACAGTACTGTAATTTGAATTTGGTTGGTAACAATTAACAAAATTGATCCATATTTCATCCATTTGTGAGTTGACATTGCAAAAATATCTTCAGTAGATGATGTGATTTTTTTTTTACATAAATAACAAGTTAACATACTGTTAAGTGTTAGCATACAGTATATTATATCAATAAAATTCATGTGAAATTTTCCACTGAACCAACCCTGACGTCAGCTGTAAAAATGTGAAATATGCAGGTTCCACCATGACATATAAATGTCTTTAATAACAATGTTAGATTTGTAGTTGTTATAGCTCCCGAGCGATGCATGTATCGTTTGTACAGCATGAACAGATGATCCAACCAGAGCCTCGGCAATCTGGTTCACGATCAGAATCTCATGCGTCACAGCTAAATTGACAAGAAGCCAATGAAAACGATTCAGGCAAGAAACAGCACACTGTTTAATGATGGCATTAATTCAACGACTTGTCAAACCTTCTGTATGTGTGCAAAAATCGAAACTAATGAGCTTCCAGACAAAAATGAGGAAGGTCTGGCTTCGTAAATGATGCATAATACGGTTAAGCTGACCAATGACAATAACAAGCTGAAAATCTTTGGGCTTGTTATGACGCTAGACTCTATTATTTTTGCATAACAAACAATATGGCAGGGTTCTTTCCAAGCAGCATGCCCTTTTACACTTTGACTCAGGGGAGCTTTGAGTGGAGATTATCATGAGCAAAACAGTCCCGTGCTTTTTCCTACATGTGGCCTCTTGTGAATTAATGAATTAATTGAACAAACATTCTGTTTTAATGGGCAGGGTTCATGAAAATGCAAACAACCCTTAGACGAGAGGCTGTACTTCACATCAAAACGGCTATATTAGAGCAGGATTACTCAGAGCTTTGAGGTCAGACAGTGGTCCTCACACTTGGCTAATTCCCACTACGGGAAATCCACATTTTGACACAATGACACTAACGCTGACTCACAAGGTGAAACAATTCCAGCCACTCACTGTCACTGTTGCTCACAAGGCGGCACTGCGACATTAAAGGACAGGAGGAAGGACATGGACTCTATAAACTGTGAGTGTCGTCTCTGGGAAGTGATTACAGAGTAATATTGATGGGAAAATAAGCAGAAAATTGTTACCTCTACCAAACTATAAAAAGGTGTCTTCTGCAAAAATACTCATCTAGAAAACTTGAGAGATATGCCTGTACAAATTTTAATGAATAATGAAAAAATCTGAGATAATTTTATTCAGAAAAGCATTGTTACTGCACCCCAAAATTATTGGAACAGGAAGGTCAAATCCTTTATCGATGCTGTATCTTTACATTTGAGTTTGACAACAAAAGATGAATATGACTCAAAGTCCATCCACTGGTCCATAACATAACTTCACTGGTAAAGCACCAAAAATGAATAATGCAAAATTTTGAAAATGTCAACGAGTCCCAAGCCCAATGCAATTATCAAAAGATTCTCAAGTAAATATCAGGTCTCAGTTTTAATAGATATCCTCACCTCAACATTTGATGTTTTTGTTACAAGCAATGCTAAGTTTTTGTATCAGATACTCATAAATACTGTCTAAATACTGTAAATACTGTCTAATTGTAGACAAGTCAAGTCCTTCCCCTGACTCGAACCCTATGAATATACATTTTACAAACTAATGAAGAGACTGAAGGTAAGAATCCAACCCAAAACTATCTACAAAGATCACAAAAATGCAAATGCTTGGTAATGAAGTAATAATATAAGGTAAAATATCGCTCTCGTCTTGTATGTACTGCTCAGCACTGACAAAATACTCTAGACAGAAACATTAAAATAGTGGAAATACCTAGGCCGATGAACATAACTTTAAAAAAAAAAAAAAAAACATTCCTACGTGTCAATGAACATATTGATTTCATTACGGCTACAGTAGTACCTCTTTAGTTAATTAGTTCGAGGACCTTGTTTCTAAGTCGAAATTTTTTGTACAGTATGTCGAGCAGGATTTTCCCCTAAGAATACATTATTATCCCATTAATTCGTTCCACAGCCTGAAAACCTACACTAAATCCTTAAAAAATGCTGCTGATACTATTGCAAATAGAAATTACACAGAGCAAAATAAATAAATTATGAATAAAAATCGGAATAATAATATGATAATAATAATACCTGTAATAATGTAACGATTGGGGTTGTAATGTGGCGGATGTGTTTTGCGTGGAGTACCTGAACGCACCAATGCACTTGACAGCGTGAGGGAAGGAGGACTTCTTATATTCACTTTGTTCAGCTGGGGCGGACAACAGGCATGTTGTGTTGCACAAGTTCTGAAATAAATGATTAAAAACCTGACAAAGCTTTTGAATTTTTTTGGGCGATGTTACCACAATACTAATTGTCACCTTAACTTTTAAAAACTTGCTAACGGAGGTCGGAGGAGGACCGGCGAGATATTCTACGGCCATATTGTCAAGTCAGTTCATGAATGCGCCTACCATTCTCATATTTTTGTATCATTCTCATCTTCATTTCAATGGTAAGCCTCACCTTCTTCCTTTTTTCGCCACCTGCACTAATATTCTTGGAACCCTCACGAGAAAATCCGCTGTGCGCCAGTCTTGCGGGAGAACAAAGTAGCTGCGGCGCTGTCATAAATCGGCGTATTTCGAGCATGTCGCCGGATTTAGAAACAAATGGCGAGTCAAATTTTACGTCGGCTGTCTAAAAGATCGTGTTTCGAAGCGATCATATGTCGAGGTACCACTCTACAGTGGTGTCTTACTTGTACCTCTGGTTTTTGATAGAATCATCAACTTCAATACATGGAACAAGACCTAATGCATTTACAGAAGTTGGACAAAAGAAATTTATGAACACAAAACAATGTTTGATTTTCTCTTTTCTGTTCTGTTAAGTTCCTTTCACACCTGCAGCTTGCTTTCTCTGGTCCAACTCGGTGATGGTCAGGTTCATATACGCCTTATTCGCTTGTGTAATATGCAAAGGGAGAACTAACACGGCATATTTTATAGTGTCCATGTCAAGGGCAAAAAGGAATGATAAATTAAGATTTAATAACGTACCAGTATTGACATTAATGATATGATGGTGCACCAGTCCTTCACATTCCAAGCACGGACAGTTGACGGATTACATGTGGGATTACAGTTAGCCACGGAGACGGCTGATCCCCTGTCTTCACGTGTGATTGATCTACCTTGTTGTGATTGACCGCTAGTAACTTTAATGACACACTGTTGATTTCTGTGTCGGCAACACAGAAATAGTGTTGTCTTTCATTCGTATGAGACCACTTTGTGCATGACGTGGAGATAGGAGGTCATCATGTAATGACTGAATCGCCCTCTGGAATGCATCACGCCGATTAAATATCAAGCAGATGTAATGAAGAATCACTCAGGGGGCGATCATGGAGCCGTAAAGTCATAAAGAAAAGCAATGAAAAATTCATGGGACATGGAAGGGTGGGGGAGGGAGTGATTCGGGCAAGGAGGCGAGAGAAATGCAGAATGACGAGCGTTCATGCGACAGCGAGGGTCGGGAGTGCATCACTCAGGAGGGGATTCCTTTTGAATGGAAACCCAATCACATCATGTTTCATCAGCGCTCCTAGTGGTCTTTCAACAAGAGCTTGTCATGGTGAAAAGTAGCATTTTGTAATCAGGCCAGCCTGTGTTGAAGAAAAAAAAAACCTTTTTTATCGCCACATACCACATAAGGTGTAAAGATAGCCAGTGATGCCGTGGGCGGCTCGGAGCTATTTTTTTTCAAGACGATTGTGCATTTTGCAGCTTTTCAGGGAGCAACTTGACAGGCTACAAAGCAAAATTCAAGCTCCGAATTCATCATAACATGAGCTGCTACTTTGCGTTGCTAGCTGTTCACAGAACTGGACTGCCATGCCCGCAGGCAGCTCTAGCTCCAATTACCCCGGCCAATGCACCCAGAGAACCGTGTCACCCTGAATTATACATAGCCTTTGTTCATCCTTAAGCCACGGGCGGACAAGGCAGCACTGGATCATGTTTACCCTCATCCCTTAATTAAACTTACAACTATCTGATTTGAAAACAACCACAAAAAGCAATACTGTAGCCAATAAGTGTACTACTCAACATATTCAAATGGTGGCTTTCGCCGTCTAGACGACGTGTGCAATTAATTTCCCTTTAGTAATTTTAATTTTATTTAATATTTTAGTTTATCCTTTCCACAAATTGATCGGAAAGAAAACAAAATACTAGCAATGTGACCGAAAATTCGGTGCCAAAGACTATTGACCAAAAATAGCTAAAAATGCATGATCAATTTTCGGTTTACCACTGAATAGGGGAAAGAACCTTATGGGGCGCCATCTGTAAAGCAGCAAATGCTTAAAATTACGACAACATTTTCTCACATTTAGCGCCAGACAGTGTTTAAAACGTGGTGTGAAATTTTTAGAGTCACTTTTTTTGCATATTTACAACATTATTTAGCAACTTAAATATTTATTTTTAAATAAGAAGTTTTGGACCTGATTGTTTAAATCCAGAACTAAATATTTAATTTAAATCCTAAATTTATATCCTATATCCTAAATCTGGAAACGGAACTAAATATTTAGCTTAATATGCAAATTCACATGACTGGAGACCGGAAGTAACAAAATAAATGCTGGAGAACACAAAATGCTCTTTAAATAGTTTCTCCTACATATGTATTTCACCTATATATTGTTATTATTACAATTACTCCTGTCCAAGAGCAGACTGCCACCGTTGAGTAAGTTTTATTAATTTTCAAGCAACGTAAACAGACAGTCTGAGCTTCTCCACCAGCTTTTATTTTTATACTTCCGGTCTCCAGTCATGTGAATTTGCATATTAAGCTAAATATTTAATTCTGACCGTTTCCTGATTTAACATTTAGGATATAGGATATAAGTTTAAGATTTCAATTACATATTTAGTTTGGGATTTAAACAATCAGATCCAAAACTTCTTATTTAAAAATAAATATTTAAGTTGCTAAATAATGTTGTAAATGTGCAAAAAAAAAAAAGAGACTAAAAATTTCACAGCATTTTAAACACTGTGTGGCGCTAAATGTGAGTAAATGTTGTCGTAATTTAGAACGTGCTGCTTTACAAACAGCGCCCGACAGAACCTTAGTCCTATTGTGATGACATAGTGAAAACATGGCGAGAAGCAACACACTTGCTGACGGCTGGCGTTTTTACAAACACTTTGGAAGTATTTTGAGGTCTCAAAGAAATATGTAAATTATCAAATGAAGGAAAATAAATTTGCTTCATTGCTGCCATTTCAGTGCATTTCAGCCCGTCCGGAAGTAGTTTGGAGTTTAATCAAGCAAACAGTTAAAAATAAAGTATTTAAATCTATACATGAACATTTGCTGTGCTTTCGTACAAGACGTTCATGGCATTCCCACTTCCTCTTTTTGTCACATTTTTTCCCATGACTTCCTCACCACCTCTGCCTGTCACCGTTTAATCCGACTGGGAGCGACTTCGCTCAGCTTCATCACAGCGAGAACTCGGCCCACTCGCCTGGCTCTCGTCCAATTCCACTTGTTGCACAAGAAAACAGCGACTCTTATTTTAAGAAGTAGAAGAGATTCTATTCACTTTGTAAACAGCTTTACTAGTTTCGTCGAAAACGGAATAGCTTTTTGTTGTTGTTGTGAACTACAGTTACATACAAACGTTCATCGAGATCTCATTTAACTTAGTAATTGGAGGCGTGAGACCCATTTTTTGAGCTTCCCAAACTTCCAAGAAAGCGATTTATGATTGTTTCATCGGCCCTGACGAGTGGGTCTCCATCCACCGAACAGAATACTATGACGACGCGAGCACCTCTGCTATAGGATACGTTCAGAGTTCGCCACAAAACGCTCACTAAAACTGGGTATGCACTAGAGCTGAAACGAATACTCGAGCAACTCGAGTAACTCGAGTTTAAAAACTGATCCGAGTAATTTTATTCACCTCGAGTAATCGTTTATTTTGACAGCTCTAAGCATCACGTTTCACTCGGACTACTTTTAATGCGGGACAACGCGCTGACGTCACGTGCGCAGAGGAAGAAGCAATAAAAAAATATAAAAAACATTTCCGCAGCCGACAGCCGCTCCAAACTACGCCGACGTTGCTAAAAACTAGCCCGCGTGATGTTAAGTTGGTAGCAGGTAGCATCTGAGGAGTCTCATAGAGATCACATGTATGTTGAACTAGATGCAATATGATAGACTCGGCCACGTCTGGGCAGCGTTAATAAACAGCGGCCATCTTAAAGCAGTAGAGCGCTCAGCGCTAATAAAGAGCGCTAAGCGCTAAAAAATAAGATTAACGTCTGAGTCACTAGCTCACGCAACGTTAGCCCTGCGGAGGGCTAGGTTTCTATTAATTATGACCACTTTCGATGCGTGGCTAACGTGTCTTACATACAGGTTTTAACATAACATAGCTTTGTGGAGTGATAAGGGTGTAAAATAAAAACTCAATAATCCTAACTATCAATTTTAGCTTAGTAGTCATTGCTGGATAAAACACCAAATAGCACTGGTCCCTAATGTGCTCCAATACAGCCTGTATCATACATTTATCTTGAACACTGCAAAAACACAAAATCCTATCAGGACTTACAGTTTAGAGTAGCGTAAAACTTAACTAGTACTTAAAAATGGCTTGACACAAATAGAAATTCAATTGAAACAGGTGGGAAAAAATCCTAACTTTTAAGTGATGTGTGTTATCAAGCGTAATGGCATTTTTAGGTAAAAATATATATATTTTTTAATAAGATCTAAAGGTTTTTTGAGTGAAAGCAGTGAATTTGTCTTTTTTTTAATTCTAGTTACATCTGAGATGACATTGTTGGCTGTTTTCAACAATATACATCGAAAATAAAGACATTGATTGACTGAAAATGGTTCAAGATTAGATGAAATGTCTTGTTTTCTCATGTATATTTATAATTGCTCTTCACCTAAAAATATATTTATTTTATCCGATTACTCGATTAATCGATAGAATTTTCAGTCGATTACTCGATTACTAAAATATTCGATAGCTGCAGCCCTAGTATGCACCCTCACATAGGGTTTCGGTATAGGCAACTTTCAAACTAAATTTCTCAAGCCTCAGGGGTTAAAACCAATTCCAAGGCAATGGGCGTTAATCGGAAAATAATGAAATAAAATAATGATTTTTTTTTTTTTTTTTTAAGTAAAAATTAATTGTATACATGTGTATTTTTCGGTCCTTCGGTTTTTGGCCAAGTGTTTCCAATATACAGTTTTCAGTTTCGGCCGAGAATTATGCTTTCAGTACATCCCTACAAAATACCACTACCTTAACTTAATAATAGGGCTGTCAAGCGATTAACATTTTTAATCAAGTTAATCACAGCCAAAAAATTAATTAATCGTAATTAATCGCAATTCAAACCATCTCTAATATATGACATATTTTTTTGTAAATTATTGTCGGAATGGAAAGATAAGACACAAGGCAGACATAAACATTCAACGTACTGTATATAAGTACTGTATTTGTTTATTATAACAATAAATCCACAAGATGGCATTAACATTATTAACATTTATGTGTATTTTGCATAGCTATTTGATTGGGAATGCCAGTTCTCTTTGCATTGAGCGCTTTTCATTATTCATTATTTCATTATTTTTTTATGAGACGGGAATATTATTTTTGTTGTGCTTTCACTAAATGATACTGTAGCGACTTAACTGTTCGGCCCAAGTGCATGAAGTTGGGCAACCATGACTGTCAGTGGTGGCTGCAAATGGTATACAGTAGGCCTGAACGATATTGGAAAAAACTATTGCTGCGATTTTTTGGGGGTTTGCAATATTATATTGCGATATTTAAAAAAAAAAAAAAAAAAAAAATATATATATATATATATATATATATATATATATATATATTTTTTTTTTTTTAAATAAATTTTTACTAGATGACTTGAATAGCTGTTTGGAAAGACTTTGGATGACTCACAATGACCAGTGTACAGTGATCCCTCGTTTTTCGCAGTTAATGGGGACCAGAACCCGCCGCGATAAGTGAAAAACCGCGAAGTTGCGCACCCAGCCCCCCAAATTTTTATTTTTTTTGTGTGTGTGCTCAATGTATTTATTCAGATTTAGCATTGGAAAGAGATACATATAAGGCATGTTTTTTTTCTCACTTTTTCCCCAAAGTATGATTTAAAAAAAAATCTATATATATTATATATATAATGTATATATATATTAATAAATGGTTTTAAGCACTTCAAATGTAATAATTATGATCAGTTTTAAACATAACTGTCCAACCAAATCATTTTTGAACAAGAATAAAGCACTGTCGTAGAAAAATGCTTGGCTTTATTCAATACTTCTGTTTATCTACCTTAGTTGTGACTCTTGGTGGACATTAGAAATTACAAACTCCTTATGATCACTTCTGGCATTTAATTTATATGTCTCAAACGTCTCCACACACACACATTCATTCCAAAGCGGCTTCCTTGCAGAAACTGTTTAACAAGTTAAACGATAATTGACAGTTGCTGCGCTGTGATGTCCGCTTCTTTGGCAAGATCAAAGATACCAGCATCGTTAACTTTAATAAGCAAGTGCTGCAGTGACTGTGAGGTTCAAAGTGCTGGGAGAGGGAGGGTGTGAGGCTCTGCGCAGAGCAGAAAGCAGGGCGAAAGTGGATTTAAAAAAATAAAAACTATCGCACATCCTTGCGATGGGACTATCACGCACTCACACATCGCGATGGCGATGTTTAAACGATATATCGTTCAGGCTTAGTATACAGTATGTTCTGCGTTGTGTTCAATTCGGCGTGTTAAGAAAAAGAACGTCTTCTGCTCCGTCCAAATGCATGATTGGAGGTTGGGCAACCATGACTGTCAGTGGTAGCTGCATATGGTATACGGTATGTTCTGCGTTGTGTTTAATTAGGCGTGTTAAGAAACAGAACGTCTCCTGCTCCGCCCAGTTGCATGATGGGAAGTTGGGCAACAAATACTGTCAGTAGTGGCTGCAAACGGTATACAATATGTTCTGCGTTGCGTTCAATTAGACTTGTTAAGAAAAAGATAGTCTCCTGCTCCGCCTAATTGCATGATGGGAAGTTGGACAACCATGACTGTCAGTAGTGGTGGCAAACAGGATACAATATGTTCTGCTTTGTGTTCAATTAGGCGTGTTAAGAAAAAGATCGTCTCTTGCTCCGCACAAATGCATGATGGGAAGTTGGGCAACCGTGACTGTTAGCAGTGGATGCTTAAGCTAATAAAAGGCGCGGTCCAATGAACGCCTGTGTCTACTTGCATTTTGGTCTCAATATGCTAAAACGGCATCATTGTCATTCAGTCCATGCGTTAATTGCGTCAAATATTATAACATGTTTAATTAAAAAATAATAATTACCCCCTGTTAACACGATAAATTTGATAGCTCTACTTAATAAATTAACTAATTACCTTAACGACTGTATAGCCACGAGTTCAACAAGCAACATAAACATTGTTTTATGTCCATGTAGCTTTTTGTCTGTTCAGGTAGGTGTATCCATATTGAAAATATAGCAAATCACCTCAAAAATATGACTGTCAATACACATCAAAGGAGTACACAGTTGATCAAATTAACATGATTGTTGGCATTCAGATTTAAAATGGTGGCAAGCACCTTCTCAATCCGTTTTTAGCACTGGGGGAGAGTGCAAGGTTAAAGGGACAGGCAACACCTCATGTAAATGAACTTCTAGCTCAAAACGGTCACTCAAAGTAAAGTACTTCAAGTATGCAAATCTATTAAACCGCTTTGAATTAATAAAACAACGGTTAATCAAAAAAAAAAAAAAATCACACCGCTCACGAGCACAATCATTTTGAGACTTCAGTTACAGCGACGCAAATACATACACTGAGGGGCCGTTTGCATGGTGACGCTGAGACACCAAGACGCAACGTTTGTGTTGCGGAATGGCCTCACCTTTACACGTTGACAGCAAGATTTTGATTCCGGCCTCCAAAGTGGAATGATTCAATTGTGGGGATTGCTGCTACTAAACATTCACAACAGCAAACATGGCTGAATGTTGGCTTGTTCTTTGTGTGGTGAGCCACATGTTGCATTATTGTGTCTTTTGAAGCAAAAGCTGATTGCCGCATTTAAAAAGATAAATAAATAAAAAGCGTGTACGCCATTGCTACGAGTGTGTGGGTAAGCTGTCTTCCCGCCTGCGGAGGTTGTTGTCAAGGAAGTGCATTATTGACTGTGGTCTTGTAAAACTGCAGTGCCCCCCAGGGCCTGGCATGGAGACTACATCATTTTCACACGTAATTTCGACATTGTTCGCACTGAGCAAGACGGAATGATGTAAATGCAAACATGAAATGGGTCGTGTTCTGTTGTTTTAGTCTTAGGCCATGTCTACACCTGGCAGGGTTTTTAAAAAAAAAAAAAACGAGGATTCTGCCCTCATGTGTCGGGGAAAAATAACTGCGTCCACACCTGCACATTTGTGTAGAAAAAAAAAACTTCCACAGCCAACCGCTTTCATTCATTTTAAGTACATTCAAAACAATAAAATAATTGTCCAAAATACCCATTATTCAATGAGAAGCACAGCAAGAGTTTGTAAAAAAAAAATGGAAGCAAAAAAATGCCTACTTAATATACTCGAAATGTATGTGTGACGTGAGGACAAAATTTGTCGCAGCCAGTGACGTAAATATTCGGTTATCAGTGTCCACATGACGGAGCCACAAACGCAGAATTCGCAAATCGTCACCTTCCCCGTCGTTTTTAAGAACCCTGGTTTAAATCTGCGTGCGCATGTGGATGATAGGTCAAACCGTAGAAAAATATCTTCTTTTTGCCAAATACCCTGCTACGTGTGGACATGGCCTTAGCCTCACCATGTAAATGGCCCCTGATTGATTCGAGCACATGTGCGTGTGATAATAGTAATGATAAAGGCGTACCGCACGCATGCTATTTTTAGACTGTGACGTCGCATCGTAAAGCGGAAGTAAAGCCGAAGTGGGACATTATAGACCCGCCCTCGCATAGAAACAACGTAATTTGTGCTACTTTTCGCCAGTAATCTTTCAAAAATGAACATGCCGATCACACATTGCTTTTTTGGAACTAGTAGAAACGACTCTAGACATTACGACAGATGAAGGATTTTTCTTCATATGTTTCCGGAAACCAAAAACTCGGGAGGAAAAAATGTGCAGACCGAGTCAACTTGCGTAGACTTTTAACACGAAGCTCGGTGAATCCATTCACATTTCATATGCAGTAAAGATTTTGTTGGGTTGGCATGGTCTTTCAGAGGACAAAGAGGTAAGCTATTTTTATATTTTTAACTTATTTTTTTAGCGTAACGTTGTGCCATACTGCTTCTGTCTGACAATGAATGACCTGAAAAGAATTACAATGGTATCTGACTGCCACTGTTACCGTTTCTGTTATATATATTAAAAAACAACTTTAGTAAGGGGGAAGTGTAAATAAATTATAGAATTAAGATTTGTTATCAATGAAAAAATTAAAAGTGTTCGTTGGCTGTCACTGAGTAGCATTTGCGATCGCTACACAAAGCCAACTAAATTACCCCCAAGAACGGTCAGAGATGTTGGACAACCAGAAGATATATAAGAAAGACAGGGTTGATGGTAAAGGATAGCTTGTTGAAACAGGAGAATGTCATTGTCAATCGTGTCGATAAAAAAAGCTAAGGCTATGCTTAGGTCGGCTCATTTTTTCGCCCTTTTCAGCCTTTGACACTCAAGCCATCTCTGTAACTGAACATTTTTGTGTTCTTCCACATCTTTGCCAGTGAATTTGGCACCAGGCACATCATTTTCGGAGAGAATTGGTAGGTTTAGCTCTGTAAACATCTCCTTCGTACACAATTTCCATTCATTTCCTATTAGGGACAAACGGTGGCTTGTCCCTACTTAGCAACAGTAGCTAATGTCATGAATATTAATGAACGGAAGTGACGTGTTGCTTGTGGTACGCCATTAATGACATCATAGGGAAGGGCGGGCAATCTTATACTTGTGTTTGGCTGGCTGAAATTGTACAAGAATTTATAAAATGTCTAAGGACAGACAATTCCCTTTTAACGCGTCCTTAAACTGCTTGAATAGCATGTAAGTGTCATCTACTGAGTAATGGCGAGTAAAATATAGTGTTCTGTAAGGGATAGACTTCTCTTACCTGGACTTAAATCAGATTCAGGGCAAGTGACGTCAAACAAGATCATAGCAAATTCATTCATTCAGTAGCCTTCAGTATATTGAAAATTCTTGTGTACATTCATTTTTTAAATCATCATTTATGCTAAAATGATAGTCTATTCAAAATTAAGACTGAAAAATGTTTGCATAGTGTTTGTTGAAAAGTAGTCCAGTAATAATACAAATGTTTTTCCCAACATGAAGATTAATGACACTTAAAAATCGTAATTGACAACATTGATGAAAAATCATTTTGGCCACAATCGTGCAGCCCTAACATAATGTCATGGCTTTACAGCTGTGCAGCATCTTAAGTGTTGGGGAGGAGACAAATTTGGAAAAATGCAGTAATTATGGTTCCAATTACAGATAATTGAATGAATAGAAGATGCTGACTTAACCAAACAGCAGAGCTTCACCTTTACAAGTAATCATTGGGACAAATGAAATGAAATTAATTAAAAATAAATCAATTAATTAAAAATCCGGGAATTGCCAAATCGTGATGTAAGGAAATACAGTGCCAGTATATATACATTTTTAATTCATCTTCTCCTTGCCCATGAAATGGTCTCCAATATTTAGCATCTGTCTATTCACTGACCGTCGGTAATCAAACTTATGCAAACAGACAAGTGTGCCAATCGGTGAACTCGGCATCACGGGGGAAATCAAGACATGAAAAATGAAATGGGAATTGGGTTTGGCAGTGTGGGGCTTTCTGGCTGCTATATTATGCAGGCTGTCTGGGGAACCGTGAAACTCTCAGAACGATATCAAAAATAGCAGAAGCTACGCATGTCCGAATTTGTCTTTTAAATTAGATTTCTGCTTCTGCTATGCATTTTAACCTTTACATCATTCGTTGGGTAGCAACACACGTGCCTGTGTCTTAATTAGCAACATTTCACTTGCCCTGAGGAAAGGTTTTGACCTTTGTAGCCAGTTAGTGTCGTCTGCACCTCCTCCTCCTTATGGTAAGTTGATTATCATTAGCATGTCACCCGACAGCTTCACGTACTGCTTTAGTTTACCTCCACAGCACGTTTTTACTGTATAATATAAGCCGTTAGGCCAGTACGGTTTTCAAGGTTAGGGAAATCACACAGTGAACTACCTTACAGAACAGCATAAGAACATATCATCACACAGTACAAGAAGTCAATATCACTTATGACTTTGCATCATCAGTGTAAATTAGTGATACTGAAGACGAGGCTACATCACATTCTGATTTTTGAACAATTTGGGGTTAGATTGTAAACTGAGGAGCCCCTGTATGAGTTTCAACTTGCATGTGCTATATGAGCCTGTTATCGTCATTTTCACCTCCTCCTTGTGATTTCAAATTTGGTTTTAACACCAAACTTATCAACACCTTTACAAACTGTGCCTCTGAGACGAGAAGTGGATATAATAGATTTGTTCATAATTTAAGGCGACATCATGTTGGATCATGCATCCACACTAACAGTACGTCAAGTGCACATGTAAATCACAGTATCAAGTCTTTTGAAAGCGATTTATCTTAAGCACCATAATTTTAAAAATTACGTTAAAAAATCTTTCACTTTTCATGTTGAGAAAGTTAATAAAAATACATAATAAAATAATAATTTTTGAAAAATGAAATATAATGTAATAATTAGGGCTGTCAAAATTATCGTGTTAACGGGTGTTAATTAATTTTTTAAATTAATCACGTTAAAATATTTGACGCAATTAACGCAGATGCCCCGCTCAGACAGATTTAAATGACAGTACAGTGAAACGCTCACTTGTTGTGTTTTATGGAGTTTTTCCGCCCTCTGCTGGCGCTTGGGTGCGACTGATTTTATAGGCTTCAGCACCCATGAGCATTGTGTAAGTAATTATTGACATCAACAATGGCGGGCTGCTAGTTTATTTTTTGATTGAAAATTTTACAAATTTTATTAAAACGAAAACATTAAGTGGGGTTTTAATATAAAATTTCTATAACTTGTACTAACATTTTTCTTTTAAGAACTACAAGTCTTTCTATCCATGGATCGCTTTAACAGAATGTTAATAATGTTAATGCCATCTTGTTGATTGATTGTTATAATAAACAAATACAGTCCTTATGTACCGTACGTTGAATGTATATATCCATCTTGTGTCTTATCTTTCCATTCCAACAATAATTTACAGAAAAATATGGCATATTTTATAGATGGTTTGAATTGCAATTTTTAAGCTGTAATTAACTCGATTAAAAATTTTAATCGTTTGACAGCCTGGTAATAATAATAAAATAAATAAGAATTTTATGTATGATGCAAATTATTGACATCAGGAATCTATTGGTAAAATTGAGGCTGGTTTGATCTGGAATGTCACCAATTCATAACAATAGGCATCAAGGGGTTAAAGTGCCTATGACAGCAGAAATCATGTTTATTTCATATTTTACGTGATGTTTTATGCTGCTGAATGAAATGGACCGCTTGGATGTGTGTGGAAGCGATATATTTATTAGATTTTTTTGAATCTCGCACCATGAAAATGAGTGACTACTGGTCAGAGTCTAGAATGAGGAAGAAGGCGAATGTGACGTCAGCGGACTAATCATCTTCACTATACAGCCATTACTAAAGTATGCAGAAGGACTGTGAATTCAGCGGATTTTGCAGATTAATTTGTTTATTTTTCGCATCATGACAGCCCAATGTGCTGCAGGCTTTTGTTGCTGCACCAGAGAGAGGCGTGTGAGCCATTTTGGGTTTCAAAAAGATCCCGTCCACCGCGAAGAATGGGCAACACAAGTCCGACAGCTGTGGGACCATTGGAAGGACGAGGAAGTGAGTAAGCTACGTGTTTTATATCATGTCAAATACTGGGATCATGGCACACTTTTTAATAAGGAGGTGGCTTGCATTTTGTGGCTGACAATGCTCCCTGTCCACCGAAAAGGCGCGAGTGGCTTTCTCCCTCGGCCGACAACCGGCAGCTTGTCACACACCATGGTCGCCAGCCCGATGAGCGCCCGTGCTCGGGCGGCCACGCGCTCTCGTGTGCGGTTCTCGATTGTGTAGAGACTTCCACCCCCCTCGGCCCTCTTCGTGTGCCCGCCTAGAGAGAGCTATCCTTGGCTTGGGCTCGGGCAGCCACGCATTCTGACGCCGGTCGGTTTGGCCACCGTGAATGCGCCATTTTCGGCGTTCATTCCCCAGCTGCGTCCCCCAACAACGAGCACTACTGCCTGGGGCGCAGCAGAGGAACGAGCCGAAACTTGCTCGCTGCGGGGGGCTGGCCGATCAGTGAAAGCTATCACCCCCGCCACCATGTGTAGCATGAATCGGTAGTTTAGTGTGATTTTTCGTTTTCGTAAGGCGAGGAAGAGACTTGGAAGAGCCGCTTGGTTTGGGTTAGCATGTAGCATAGATCTCACACTCCTTTATTTGTTTACACTCTTTCCTTGTATCCGAGTCCCCACAGGTAAATGACAAGAGCTGGAGTAACTCCGGTGGCATAAAATACCGTTTATGAAGTCGGCAGTTTTGACTATTTAGCAGTAATTTACCACTGTTGTACTCAATAAATGCATTTTTAATATTTCATATTCCATTTACCACAAAACTATTATTTGTCCTGACCATACAATTTATTTAGCAATCGGGGAAAAATACTTAGATACAAAGAATATCCTGTAAAAATATCGGAGATATTGCCAAATTGTTGTATATAGTCGAATCTTCTCCAAATATGATTAACCTTCCAATAATAATGCTATCTAAGATTTTTTTGGGTGTCACAGGCACTTTATTATGGCGGATGTTATGGAATGGGTTGGAAATTTTATTTAAATTTTTTGAGGTCATAGTGTTTTATTTATACATGGTTTAAACTATTAATACTGTATATGCAATTGTTAACTTTTCGCCAGGGGAGCATCCATTACTTGGCTCAGTCCCTGTCCTGCATGATAAACAGGGATTAATCTATGGGATGTATAGTAAAGCACTTTGCCTCATGCCCTGTAATTGAGTTTCTCACTCTCTGATGAATGAAACATGCGTTCCCAACACCCACGCTTGGGAGGCACACCAGAGACAATATACTGTACGTATTATAATCGCATCATGTCAACCTCTTTCGCTAATGAGCGTCCCATCTGTTATCATGTAACTGCTTCAAATGGAATGTTTTGGAGAGTGCTCCGTGATATTTTTTTCCGTGATCAAGCTCATTCAATTATTTGATTAAATCGACCAGTGGACTGACGTCACCGTAATGCTCCTTTCGATTTTGTTTAATGTGATTCAACAATGGAAAGGCGGGTAAGTCACTTACTCGTAGATTTTTGCCATTGGTGGTCAGACTCGATTGCTATTCTAGGAGCCAACTCCTGACCTAGCAGTGGACGCACATTCATATTAATTGGTGTTATAGCTCTTTTTTTTAAAGGAGCTGGAGCAAAAGTTTCTTTCGGTCTACAAACTAACATGCCCTAATGGAAGTTTGAAAGTTAAAGGGGGTTAAACACTTCTCAGACTGTGCTAGCACAGTTAGCCATTAGTCAATGTTGAGGCTAGATTTTGAGAGTATTTGGCATTTGAGCTTTTGGTGTCATCAACAACTGGACAGTTGCCAGTTGGATCACTACCCTCATCTACATCATTGTTTTATTATATAGGTAGTTCATTGGTTCTTATTAGCTTATGCAAAGCTACTTACTTACCGATTTGTACAGAACACAAATAAGGTAATGACTTTCCTCTTACAGTGGAAGGTTTACAGACTACCTTGCAGAAGCTATTTCATGTGGTAGAGCGGTCATCTCAAAGATTGTGGGTTTGATGCTGAGCCTTACCAAATTATCCTTTAGCAAAATACTGACCCCCCACTATCTCACAGATGCTGTGTCATCAGTTCGAGGCAGTTTTAAATTGCTTTGGGTACTTGAAGTCAAAACCCATTTTTCAGTATTGAGGTTCAACACAACATTCCTAGCACAAAAATATTGCCACTGAAAAACTCCCTTGTAAATGTCTGTCGAAGTATCAACACTGACCTGACCAAATCCACGAGC
This sequence comes from Corythoichthys intestinalis, assembly GCF_030265065.1. Lineage (NCBI taxonomy): Eukaryota > Metazoa > Chordata > Actinopteri > Syngnathiformes > Syngnathidae > Corythoichthys > Corythoichthys intestinalis. The sequence continues at coordinate 20,082,946 of NC_080403.1, read as the reverse complement.
ATTTGCGACTGTTATCATCGACAGTTTTGCGAACACCTCAGGCAGGGGAAAAAAACGACAGCAAAGCCCACACCAGAGGATAATCGCTCTGTATCTTTTTTGACATCTGACATCTGGTATTTGCTGACACTGATTGGAAGGAGGAGTGGGGGGTGCTCAAATTGTTTCTGCCCCTGCCTTTGTTGCGCTATACAGATCCGAGCTAAGGAGGCTGTTTTCGCACGCGGGTCAACACTCACACCCAAACAACCTTGGAACGGTGACAGCAGAAGAAGTGCACCCACTCGCTCTCGGCAGCAGCCTCCACACGAACATGCATTCACATCAGTTTCAGCCTAAATTCATAGATCAGGCCCAAATCTTGTCAAACAGCATGAGCTACTTGACGTGATGCTGCAACGCAGGCTTTGTTTCATTTTACCTCGTCAGCTCCCACGTGGTGGCTTTCTTACACTTCAACGCTAACAGACATCAATAGTAATAATGAGGCTGAGCTTCAGTGGGAACTATTTGTGCAGTGTCTGATGGGATAGGCTCCTGTATCAGCTCTGAGCTGAATGAAAGCGGATATTAAACAGCCTCATTTTTTTTGTGAGTGTGCGCGAACTAGAACAAATAGTACAAACCCCTTATGGCTGTTAGAGGCCCATCCTCTGTTGTAAGCAGCTCACAGCCACAGTACAATATGTCTGAAGCGTTAGTGTGAGCCTTGTGTTGCTTCTCAGAAGCACTCAAACACACGCAAATCTTGTGCCCTGTTATCTAACGCAAAGTCACAAGGCCTAAAATGTCTACCCAATGCATTCTATTATGTAAAGCTATAAATTGATGCACCGACTGAAACACCTACCAAACGCTACATATTGGCCTACCAAACACTACAACTGACGAGAGACATGGTGTACCCCAAAGGTCTAGTCGGCAATCATTTATATGGTACACCAATCAAAATTCAGTCTCGTTTTTGCTTATAAGAGTCATAGGTGAGTTAACCTTCTCACTTTCGGACAACTTAGGCTACTTTCACAGTGCAGGTAAACTACAATTTCTTTGCCCAAATGCGACACCGATCGGAATTTTTAAATGCAGTGTGAAATGTCCAATTCCGCTTTTTTTTACCCTGGCCTCTTTTCTATGTAGTATGAACATCTGTAGTATAAACGCTCATCCCTATGAACTATACGTCAGCAACAGGCAAAAACGTCACCCCTGTTCAACAAAACAAACGACGGACACAGATGAGCAATGGCAGACGAAGGCGCAGAAAGTACCTTTTCCTTCTTTATGCCACATGTAAAGCTATCTGTTAGGAAAAGGCATTTATTTTTGAGAATAGCGCAAAGAATTTCATGAATAAGAACAAATCCGAACTGGGCATTAGGCCCTACATAAACATAGAGTCTTCCATCAAACTAACAAGTATCTTTGAGGGACTTGCAGTAACACTGCAAACCTCAGAATGAATAAGCCCAACTGGCTGCCCTTATATGAGCGAGTTAAACAATAATCTTCCAAACTCTCATTCTTAGGAAATTCTATGATGATGGCACACCAAAGTCTAAAAAAACTCACTACTATACATTGAGAGTTATATACTGTAAACTAGAAAAACTGCACGTTGACCTACTGGATAGAGTGAACGTCTGTTCCACAAGTCCATTGACTGAATTAAAAATACAAATATGGCCTTAATCAATTTCCCAAGAATAAAAGTCACTTTTTTATGTTCTGTACAGTATATCTCTTTGCAGGTTCATCCTCCTCGAACAAGGGCTATTGTGTCATATTACACACTCGCATTGGAGGCTAGAAGGGGGAGGAAGAAAGACTAAATTAGAACAAGATTCGGGAGGAGGGGGTTCCCTCTCCAACAGAGAGCAACATAAATAGACGTGATATGTCATAACAGTGTGTGTCTATGTAAAACTTGGCCAGATTTACTTACCGTTTGGAAGCTTCTGGCTGTTCTCCATGAGCCACGCAAACAGACTGGCAAAGTTGCAGTTGCACACCCAGGGGTTGCCCTCGAGCCTCACTACCCGCAGGGAGGGCAGCTGACTTAACGCGCCCACCTTGAGGCTCGACAGTGCATTACGTTCCAGTTCCAATTCCCGGAGCGAGGTGAGGCCCAGGAAGGCGTCTTCACTCACCATGCTCAGGTAGGGGTTGTTGCCCAGTCGCAGCTTAATGAGGCTCCGGGACTCCCCGAATGTGCCCTTGGGGATTTCTGTCAAGTTGTTGCTACCCAGGTCCAGGAAGACCAGCCTGGAGGAGGTGCTGAGGGTCCCCGGTTCAATGTATGAGAGCGTGTTGTTCCGCAAGTCCAGATAGACCAAGTCACTGTACAGAACCAGGAAGTCAGAAGGGATACGGGGTATCCAGTTGTCGGCCAGGAGGAGCCGACGGACGTCCAGGGGGATCTCGTCTGGGAGGTGTATCAGCCCCCGGCCGCTGCAGTCCACCGTGTGGGGATCCGGACAGAGGCAGGTTGCTGGGCAGTTCTCCCCCCGGGTCCAGAACACAGAGGTCAGCACCATAAGGATAGGCTGGAGCCAGCAGACACATGGCAACATGGTCATGAGGGGAAAAGTGTTTGGGAGAAAGAGGGTGAATTGGGTAGAGGGGATGATAGGGAAAAAAGGGGTCAGAGGAAAGGAGATTGGGACGAGGGTGGGGAACAGGAAAGTAGAAGGGGAATCAACCCCGGTGATGGAACATGCCGGAATATGGCGGGGCTCAGGGGGCGACGGCGGAGCAACGAAGATGTCCAGGAGATCATTTAGGCGTCAGAAGGGTTAATAGACTTAAGCAACCAGAGGTACAGACCAGGGATGAACAGGATGGTTGAGGACACGAGGAGAGGGAATGAGGTCACCAAGGTCTGGGAAGCAGAGATGTGATTCAAACATGGCAAGCCGCCGCCACGTTCCTCCATCGGTCCATTAGCAAGCGGGAAAAGCCTTTGTGACCGAGAGAATCCCGTGGAACATCGCTCAAGCGTGCTGAAAGATTATCCCCCCACCCTCCCCGACACCCCACCCCACCTTTTATTATTAATATTGTTGTGATGATTCCCTGGCAGAGATCCCCCCCGATAAAAAAAGACAACCCCAGCTGTCCTCTTAAGTCCAATCAGGAGCGGGGAATTAGCATCCGAGCGGCAGCATGATGCGTGCAGATACACACACACGCGCGCACACACACCCAAACAAGCACAACGCAGCCGCGCAGCTCCGATGTCTGCCTCCGACTGTGGCACGACTCAGCTTGCACCCTCAAAACAATCCCATCCTTCCTCCGCGGGGGCGTGTCACAGCCGCGTTGTCAACACTTGATGTCACTTCCTGTGGCGTGACGACATAATAACCATCGTTGAAATCTGCCATTGAGGAAGCAGGTGCCATTTTGGTGACCTCCAGTGGTGATTTATGTGGGGAAAATGTCCTTTAAAATCAGAGAAGATTCATCAGGCTTCAAGAACGGTCTCATATCTGAAGTGTAGATAGAAAACACTATGTACCAAAATGGAATGTTTAACCTTCATTTGTAAACAATAACTTAAAATCACATTTTTACTTAACATAATGGATAAATATAATCTTGCAAAACTTATGAATTCAGTAAATGAAACCAAGTACAGCAGTTGTGTCTTTTCATGGCCAAAAATAAAGTCAGCCATTTTGCATGGGAATTCATCCAAATGACCCCAGTTGAAAGCAGCAGGTATCATAGACAGATTGGGAATGCTAAATTTTCAACATTTAAGGGCAATGCAAGTCACATGGAGTTGAAATTTGATCATTTCGGTGCCAAGGAAAGTGTATCATTATATTGTACATTACCCTGAGCGCTGCAACTAATATTTTGGAAAGTAACATGGTTTAATAAATAGACTCTCACTGCAAAAGACACCACAATTTAAGTACCTCATTTGCAATTAGGGCTTTTATATTATGTAACAAAATTAAGTTTTCACGTGGCCAAAGTTCATCCAAGATTTAATTTCCGAAACTTGCTGCAGACATCTGGACTAATCCTCATCTCACGCCTGCCGCTCTAGCCGGGTGCTCTTTCTTTAATCGACTGTGCCGAACTCTCTCATGACACGTAATCCGTGCATGGTCTGCATTTTATTTGCCTCCGTTGCAGTTAATAGTAGATGAAGAAGCCATATTGGCCAACATTTCTCCGCTTGCAAGGTCACTTTGGTCATTCATAATACGTTCTGCTGTTAAAACTTCAGTTATGTAAAAATGACTGACTAATTAATGAACTGGCACAAGCAGTTTTACATCGTCTGAGCAGCCAAAATTTAAAAAGAAGCAAAAAGGCAGTTGGGAGGCCTCGTAGGATCTCATTTTGGGGGAGCAGCGCAAGTTCACTCGGCAAGAGAGCAGTCGTTACGTCTGCCAGTCGAGGCACTTGAGCTGCATTTTAATAAGAACCCTTTCAAGCGAGCCTCTGCCTTGTTAGGTCTGCGAGTCCATTTCACATTAGCAGGCTGGCTGCCAATAAAAAAACAAAAAAAGAAAAGAAAAGTCAGAAACACATTGAACGTGCTGAACTGAATGCTAACAGCATCCATACCACGCTGCATTGCTCGTATGCAGAGGTGTCGCGTCCCATTAGGCAAACCAGGCAATTGCCTAGGGCCACCAGCCAGCAGGGGGCCCCCAGAGGGCCAACAGATTTAGCACACGCAGCTTTACTGCACTGTCACAACGACAAGTGTAGGGAGTGTTTCAATACCATGGAATCATTTGGCAGAATTTCTAACAATTCTGTTATCATTCCCAATCAGCACTAACCATGTCACATAGATTATACATGTTTAAGAAAGTCCAATCAGATATTAATACCACATGATTGTTTAAAGAGTGACTCACCAAGTATTCTCTGGAAAGCCCTTGGCGAGGTGTTTTACGTTGATTTTCACAGGCCACCTCATTATTCATGTGACTACTTAAAGAAATGGTGATTTTTCCCAAAAAGTCTATTAATGGGTCTATCGTATTCCTCTTCGAATATTCTATAAGAAAAATATAACATATATAATCTAAAATAATCCTAAACGATTTTATTAGCAAATTTAATATTCCTTTTAGCAAGGTTCCTTGGGTATGCGTACGTTCCCATAGCAACCAGTCCTATTATTGTCCTGCGTCACAAGCGCTGCGTATTCTGGGAGCGAGAATAGGCGTAAGGTGTGCACTTCGAGCAGAGGACGGCCACCTGTTAAAATGTGTGCGTCCATGAACGAATGTAAGTACATTCATATTTGTCAGTATAACGTGCTTAGTATTCGCCACTTTTATGGCCAAGATGACCGCACGTGCACGTGGCGCGCACTCGGAACCCCCCCACCTTTGTGGTTGTTATACTGCGTGAGTATGTATTTGTGTCACGTGACTCAGAGTGAGAGTGGGTGGCGATCTGGCCTTTTTTTAATTGGCAAAATGAAGAGAAGTTATCCTTCTGGAAGCGAAAAACAGAAAGGAAAAAAATGCAGAAGAGGAGAAAAGGAAGCAAGACAGCGGTGAGTGTACTATGTTACTGTAGTTTTATGTCCTAATGTAGCAGAAGCACTGCAGACTAGTAGTAGTAGTATTTTTATGTCCTAAACCAATTAACTACCTTGACTTGTTGTAACTAGCTTGTTAGCATTTGCTAACAGCATTGCAGCATGCTCCAACTGTCCCACTTACTAGCTTGCAAACGCTCGAAAGGTCCCATGTTGCTTGTTGCCTGGGGCCCAGGGGGACCCTTGGTACACCTCTGCTTGTATGAAGTGGTAAGTGTTGTACATATACAAATTGTACAATTTCGAGAGTTCAGGATCTGTTTTTGGAATGTGGCCAGAATCAGGGCAAGGAGATTGGCTGTCCGATCCAAAATTGTAAGGATTTTTCATTTTCGTTCTCTACATTTATCTTCACTCTTTCTGTGTGTCGACCTTCATCTAATCTCATTCAGGAAAAGTGAATCTACCTTGCGATTGATTGTCTTCTCTCCTGCTTGGAATCTAATGACAGATTGTTACTCCATTATTGGGACTGATAATACACACTGAGCAAAGTAAAATAACAGCTCACATACTGCCAGCTAGCTAGCTACCTAATAAAACATGACTATGTGGGTTTAAATATACTTTTTTTTAAAGACTGTAATGTTTAGATGATAATTAGGATAGACAGTCAAGGGTGGCAAGAACAGACAAGCAAATAAACACATTGTAAGGGCATTTTACGTCAACAGTTGTAGCCGAGTCAATGTCGATCCCCCAGCGGTTAGCCCGGCACCAGCGTGACAGTTTTCTCCCGCTGTAATTAAGCTCCACCCATCCATTATTGATGAATGTCAAACACAGCGTGACGTTTGGCCTCCTCAGCTGACGTGTGTTATAGTCTCCTGGTCACAGCAGGTTGGGGAAAATGAAGAGTATGAGTGAGGGGCTTGTGGAGATTGACTCCGGAGGACATTGTGAGGAGCCTGCCGCAAATGTCACTTTGCCCCTTTCAACGCATTGGCAGCGGCATGCTGAAGACACGGCACCAGCAGCTGTCGTTTCTTTAAACCATCCTATGACATTTGGGGATTGTCAGCACCTTGTCCCCTGGAGGATGGGCTTGTTTGACAGGGGGATTGCAAAGGATGAACGCTAAGGCCAGTAGCAACCATTTTAGTGCCATTTGACACTTTGTTTCCATTTGGAGATATGACTCTTTTTATCTTTTCATGATTCCAGGAGACACACAACAATCATCAAACCCAGAGGAAAAGAAAATCTGAAAAGAGATCTCCAAAATATCTCATTTATTTCTCCTAGACAGCTGTGAGATCTGTGTGACGCCAAACTGAGACTAAGGTTTATTTCTCCTGTGTCTCAGTTTTTTCTCTGGAGCAATAAAATGCACTAAATCTCAATTTAGTCTCCTTTTAAGTTTCAGAAGAGATCTCAACGAGCTCTCATATAATTCTCAGAGTTTCTCAACTTTTGTGTCTATTTGTGATCTCAGGCAGAGAAATCAGAGAGATCTCTCGATGAGCTCAGTCTACTCTTATCACAACTTCCGTTCATGCATCTCATTCTGAACTCAGACAGAGCAAATGAAGAGCTCTCCACAAGCACTCGTTGGATTCTCAGGCAATGCAAATTTATTTTTATAGTATAGCATAATTCAACACAAAGCAATTCAAAGTGCTTTACATCACATGAACAACCACGATCAGAGATAAAATGATTTTAAAAAATTAAAAACATAGTTCAAAAGAAATTTATAACAAAGACAATGAAAAGTCAATGATAAAAAAACTGTTGAATATTCTATTAGCAGCTTCTAAGAAATCTATTTCTAGGAAATTAAAAAAAAAAAAAATCAACTGTTGAGGAATGGATAGATATTGTACATGAAATTTACATCATGGAAAAGCTGTCATTTTAACTTAAATTAGAGATTGATGCATTTTATTTCATATGGTCCAAATGGACAAACGTGAAACCAATTAGAATGGATTTCAATTGATGCTCAACAGAGAAAGTACCTCCTTACTTTTTGGGGGGTAAGAAAACAATATCAGATGTGCTCCCAAATGTTTTAAGTTGCTGTATGTTGTTTATTTATGTACTTTTTAATTAATTTATTATTTATTTAATTTCTTTGTTGTTGTTGTTTCCGTTAAAAAAGTAATGTATCGAGAAATGGACTATCGTCATTCACTGTTGTAAGTACAATGTACAGTATATTATTGTTGAGAATCTAAATGAAATTAAAAAAGAAAAAAAAAAAGAATTGAAACAGGCAATAAAATTATACTTAAAATGAATAAAAAGCAAATTGCTTGAAGGTTAAAATATATAGACCGTTATGGATATGCTGTGATAAACAAAATCGTTTTTAGTCCTGATTTAAAAGGAGCTAACAGTTTGAGTACACTTCAGACCTTCAGGTAACTTGTTTCAGAGGTGAGGAGCATGATACTAAATGCTTCCTCACCCTGCTTGGTTCTTGTTCTTGGAACATACAACAGATCGGTTCCAGATGACCTTAGGGGTCTCTATGATTCTTTTGGTCCAAGGCCATGAAAGTGTTTTATAGACGAGCAGTATCAATTTCTAGTCTGTCCTTTGACTCACTGGAAGCCAGTGTAATGATTTCCAAAACTGGTGTAATGTGGTCCAGTTTCCTTGTACTGTATTTGTAAGGACTCTGGCAGCAGCATTCTGTACTAGCTGCAGCGTCCTGACTGATTTAAAAAAAAAAAAAAAAAAAAATCAAGACCTGTAAATATACTGCTGCAATAGTCCAATCTCCTGAAAATGAACCGCACAATCAAACTTATCTGTATCCTCTATAGAGGAGCAATATTCATGCTTTACTGGTGTCAGAAATGGAGCTGCAGGGTCAATGAAGTTGGGGATGACGGGATAAAAAAGCATAGATAGTTCATAAATATGATTTTACATATAGAAGTGCACAAAATATGGTATGCAATTTATTCAGAATGAAAAGGGTTATAGTAATTGAATAATTATAAAGTATATTATATATGAAGAGATAGTTATTATATATAAAGAGAAATTGATTAACATATAGTTAGAAAAAAATCAATAATCATAATGAAAACGATCACGGTGGTACATTTACAAACCGGTAGGTACAAAATGCACAAAGGAAAACTCTTACTGACGTGTAATAATGTTACCCTTCTAAAATTGTTATTATGATGGTGTTATAAGGTCATTAAATTTCATAAAAACGAAATAATATGATATTGAATTAATTAAGACGTAAACATTTCAGTTAGCTTAAATTAAAATGAAAACAAGGCTTTAAAAACTCCAAGAACTGAAAATGTATTGTATATTAATAAAGCCAAATAAACTCAATTTATGAAATTTTTTTTAAAATGTATTTATTTATTTTTATTAGCCTTATGTAGTCATGCGTATATAAATAACATTTTTGTAAATTAATTCTTACTTAAAATGCAGCTGAAACCACTCAGCGTTGACCGGCGCTGCAGCGCTGTTTTCTTCATGCACTGTCAAGCTGTATGTGGCGCGAAACACTGTGAACTTTCAACCCTGAAGATAATGCAGACCTAACGTCTACATTGGAAGAAAGCGCCATCAGTCACAAATGCTGCTTCGTCATTGGTTAACTCATAAGGGGGAGGCTGACCTAACGACGTCAAGTCGTACTACTCATGAAGTTGGTGTCAGGAAGAATGGAGGAAGAAACCGTTTCAGGACAAAAAAGAGGGTAAGTAACATCTTTGTCGAACGGAATTTGGGTATAATTTATATGGCTTGTGTTTATGCTAGTTCTGATAGTTTTTTTTTTTTGGGGGGGGGGGACTGGTCGGCAATAAGTGGCAAATAGTGAAGCTAGCTAGCTAGCTTGGGGGGCCATGAATTTACTGAAGTAAATATATTCATGTAAAAATATTAACTTTGGAATTATTTCTACAAACAGTGGCCCTAGACAGTCTTGGAGTTACATAAATTGTGTACAATTGGAACATCTTCTCATTGCAGTGAGACCCATTTTCTCTAGCTTCATGCAACGAGTTTACATTGGGGTGACCAAAGGTGGATAGAGTAGGCAAAAATGTCACTCATGTAAGAGTAGCATTACTTCAAAATAATATCATCTTTCTTTATTTATTTATTTATTTTTTAACAATTGTATTTTTTTTCCTGAGCGCAACATTATCTGTATGAACTGTTGTTTTAATGATACTGTAAAATAATCCATTGCATAACCACATTAAGCCAAAGGGGGGAAAAAATCGTTGAATTCCAATGAGAAAAAAAAAATCTATAAATGAGGCATTATTCGTCCAAAGAGCATGTGTGCCCTCTGGTGGAGAAAATAGTTCCTAGTTTTAATAGTGAAGAGTTCCTTCATAATTACTCATTTGAAATTAAAAGGATCATATCGCCGGTTTTCCATGGTCAATTATCTGCTCAATGCCCCCCTCCCGCTCTCCTTCAATCTCCCGACCCCTGCGCTCGCTGGTTTGTTTTCTCTGAGCTCTATGTTTGACACACACGTTACAATTGTGCCATGAAGCCAGACAGCTGGCGGAAGTACACCGATCGGCTGAATTGGACGGGAGAAGGATGACTTCTTTGGAAACAGCCAAGGGAGATTATTTTTGGCAAAATAAATGTTGCATGTTGAAAAACATCTGGGAAGCCTATCTGAATTTGTGTCTCTGGATATGGAGATTATTTTGTAGTATAACGGAATATTCTATCCATACAGAGAAGGCATACTTTAAAACTAGTTATAAGGCATCTTTGAGTAAATTCTGTGTATCATTTAAGTACCCCGAGGACATGCTGCTCTGCCTATTTTTTGGGAAATCAAAATATGGTCACCCTATTAACATTAAAAACTTGAGACATAGGGAATTGAGAAGGTGCATCTTTTCACGATATATTAGCAATAAAACGTTTTTTTTTTAGGAGCAGTGTACAGGAAAGAAGAGCCCAACAACTTGTCCAATAAAAGTGCAATTCTTACAGAAATCTTAACATCATGGATCATCATGGATTTTTACTTTAATGTCTCTTTGTTTTACGATGATTGGTATGGGGGATTTTAAATGATATTTTTCAGTCCTTCGGTGGTCTAATATGGTTAAATGAACACAATGTGTGTATCTAAAGATATTAAGAAGTTGCTGTACCAAATTATGAGATGTGATGACAGTGTAAAACCAAATAAGACATTGAACCACTTTTTAAAATTAAAATGTATTATATTTCACAGATTGAATGGCCCAGCAGGAAATAATAAAAAAGAGATGCCCAAAAGAGCGCGATACCCACCGAAGAAGATGAGCTTTTATGACCCAGACTTACCCAGAGATGACCAAGGTGGTAATTGAGTTATTATCTTACTACACGGCTTATCTAATTTTTAAAGTGATTATTTTTAACTTGCATTGGACACTATAATAACCATTTTGTTTATTAGTGTCTGATCACTGGGATTATTATCAATATTGGCAGTTCAGGGAACAAATATTGATTTACAGGATTTTTTAAAAAAGAAATGTCTAGAAAAGGGAGCGTAACATCCCTTGAAACTATATTTTGGTGACAGAATTTTGCAACTCCATTCGTACAATTATCTCTACATGGGGGGGGGGGGGGGTGATTGATTGATTTAAAGATGTTCTTTTAAAATCAAAATTATCTCGTTGAGGATAAGCGACTCAGAACATGGGGGGGGGGAATTCCATTATAGGCATCAGTTTGCAAAAAGCTTTTTAATTGTTGCGACCTGCAGACCTCTATTACTACTTGATTGCAATTTTAGACTTTATTCTTTAAAATGTTTTGACAATTTTCTGAACTGTTTTAGCTGCTCATTATTTGAAATGAGAAAAAGTAAAAAATACAATGAAATGCATTTGATATATAGATTTGATTTGCAAATGAATTTTTCAACCGGCCTCGAAAAATTTTCCGTTCGCATGTGAACGCTGATTTTTCACACAAAAAAAAAAGTCATCATTGGGGCATCAAAAATTCTGGGATGATGAGTGGCATAAAAGTTGTATACAGAATTTGGGGGGGGGGGGGGGGGGGATTACGGTCCCTTGGAAATTTGCCAAAAACTTTCCATTCATTTTTTATGGGATGCCACGTCCTAATTTCTAATTCACTTGTAATGTAATTTACATCGCATTGATGCCGTTGACGGCCATGTATGTCGAATCTATTGATGCCAATGCACCTGGATTCCACCGACGGCCATGGGCGTTCAAATTTCCCATTCATTTCCATTGTCATTCACATTGCATTGACACACAAGTACTCAATTGCCGATGAGGGCTATGTACGTCCATGCCATTGACAGCCAAATATGTAGATTCTATTGACGTCAATGTACTTGGACTTCATTGACGCATATGTAAGTCGAAGCCATTGACGGTCATGGACGTCCAAATTTCCCATTCATTTCCAACCTCGAAAGGTCCCCAAACCAATCTGGGCAGGGCTAAGATCTGTATCTCCACACAGCAAAGCCCCATAGTAATTTCTCCAGAAATTACAGTTTCTAGTTCAATTTCTAATTTGTGCTTTCTTTTATACTGGCAGCTTACACCATGCGCTGCAGTACGCTGGATGATTGGACACCAGTCGAAAAAAGCCTTGATCAACAAATGTCGCATGAGGGGTACAACATAAATTCTAGATGTACTTAGACATTTGTTGCAGTGTTCAAAGCCCTAATACTGCTGGGCTTAGAGACTTAATTTTTGTTTGCTGTCTTAAAAACTGTGTTGAACTTTTGTTAATATTATGGCTGTTGATGTTATTATAGCTATTTGAAATGTTGTAAATTGTTTGCACTTTGTTTTTTGTTGGTGTTAATTAAAAAATGTTTGCCCGCCTGTCTGCCTTGCCTCCATTTGCCTGCGTTTGGGTCCGCACCACTTGCCCGCCCACATTCTTTGACCAAAATTCTCAACAGTACTCAATTTTCAAGTACAATGACTGTGTTGGAATTCACTAAAGCTATTTGTTCTAGAATAATAAAGCCTGATGGCTTTGGGTGTATCTTCTGTATCCCTCTGTCCTGCAGTGACGAAAGAGTAGTGTCCACCATTGTTTCTTTGGTCCATCAAGATGTTATGAAGTGGATGATCTGTGTTTAGAATGGTGAATCCAGTCAGGTGGGAGGAGAGGGTCACATGATTTGTCTCGTGTGTGTGTGCGCGCAGACGCGCGTGCATGGAAGGGAGAGTGAGCGAGAGACTCGTATATTTCTCCATAGTAGCTCCAATAATGCTCATTTTCTTTTTCAAAGGAGAAAAAGGAGTCATTAAAAACACTGAATTGAGATTAGCAAGGTATCTCCCTTAAGTCTCAAGTATGATTCCCTCTAATTTATTGTCTCACCTATTTCTCCTAGTGAATTTTAGGAGAAACATCTGAGAAACATTTTAGACAAAATAGAAACTGCAATGAGGCTAAGATGAGAATCTCAAATTTATCTCCCGAGCTATAGAAGAGCAAGCTTTGAGCAATAAAATTTTCCTCTGGGAAGACCTGATACTTTTTCAATAAAACTAATGTATGTTGTCTATGTCAGTACTGTAGTTCTCTTCCATACCTCTCTGACCTACCATTTTCAAATAGTGACACCTATTAAGTTGTATCAGATTTAAAACTGTATCTAGTGTAGAACCTAATGAGTTAGTTCAGTAGTTCTGTATAGCTATTGTGTCACCTTTTTAGACTGACTGAGGGTGGGCTCTTTGTTCTTGTTGTTGAGGAGACTAGCTAGATTGCTACTCCTCCATTATTCGTGGACGTATCAGAATTAAATTTGGTAAGTATATTCCAGGGATGTATTTGCATTAATAATATGAGCCCGGTTATTATTATTTAGTTATTTATTTTATGACGGTCACGCAGTTGTAGTAGGGTAATGTACAAATCGTGATGTAATATTGCATGGATTTCAAAACCATAACTCCACTTTGTTGCGTCTGTGGTCTTAGTTCATCCAAGCTTGTTTTTCATGAACAATGTATGCTATTTACACTGAATCATTTTTCACTGTATTTCCCTACTAGTCATGATGTTGTTATAGGTAGTACCCAGTTTACAAACGCGTTCCCTTCCTGAGATGGCGATGTAACCCGGATTTCTGCGTAAATCGGAATTAACCTAACCCTAACCCTAAAAAAAATATATATATATCCAAAAAAACATGTATTATATGTCATTGTACTGTCCTCGCCAAGACGTTGGAGCTAAGTCCTAGCTAGACAGTGAGCTAAGCTCCGAAATGACAATGTCAGACGTCCATGTAGTTTGCTGACTTAATTCAGCTGCTCATGACATCAACACTTGCAGAATGGATCTAAAATAAAATGAAATTAAATCAGTCTCATCTTCAATAACAGCAATTTAAATTTGCGTTTATAAGTAGCAGCTGATACAGCAATAACAAACGATTAGTATGTATCAGTTAGCGTCCGCACACCATCAAAAACAATCACATGAGTATTCGACCACAAAACGCACAATAAGCAGTACAAAATGGGTTATATACAGCTGTTGCATCTGGAAGCTTCACAAGCAACAAATGTGCGTGCACTGGCTCGCCTCACACTGTAGGAAGGGGCGGCGTGCGCAGTGTCGGTCGGGCGACTGACCGCTTGGCTTTCGCGGCCGGCAGGGACTCTCTCCGCCACGCCCTAGACAGGCAGGCCAACCGTGAGCCCGGCCCACAGTGGCGGGACCTCCGGCGAACACCAGGGTCTCACACTGGTAGCAGGAAGAGTGCGGGCGGCGCTGCTGCACCAGACCAAGCCGGTGCCTTTCGGGCTGGCTCTCGAGCAGCCGGCCCCTGGTAGGCCAGCCTTGCCAGCGGTCCGGCCAACAAAAGCTTGGATTGAAAGTCCTCTGTCACTCGGCTGCTCTGTGTGTGCTTGTGTGGGGTGGGCGCATCTGTACATGTGCTCGCTCCCTGTTCTACGCTTCCTTCGGCAAGATAAAAGCATGCGTCACAAAACAAAAGGCAACATTAAAAAAAGAAAAAAGACGAGACACAGGCGTCGTAAAGTCGAAATCGCATAAGTCAGGTCATTCGTAACCAGTGTTGTTAATAATGGCGTTAGAGTATAATGGTGTTACTAACAGCGTTATTTTATTCAGTAGTGAGTAATCTAATTAATTACTTTTCCCATCTTGGCAACCGTTACCGTTACTGAGGATGTAAAGGCGTGCATTACTATGTGTTACTACGTTGGTTGAATGACGCAAGAAAAGTCTGTGAGAGACACGGACTCATGGAGACGAGAGAGCAGAGCGAGAGTCGGGAGGAGGGAAGGGAGTTGTGACGTCGTTGCAAACGTGATGCTAGGTGGCTCCAGTAATACCTGACTGAAGCCTACAAACTACGCCCATATGATGCTACGGTAGATATCACATGTATATACAGTGTATCACAAAAGTGAGTCCACCCCTCGCATTTCTGCAGATATTTTAAGTATATCTTTTCATGGGACAACACTGACAAAATGACACTTTGACACAATGAAAAGTAATTAAGTTATTTTCCCAAACAGTATGCTGAAGACATGTCAACAAAGCACATGGATTACTGGAACATTTCCTATGGTCTGATGAGACGGGCGGGCTTCTTATGTACCCTCTTCAGAAAACGCATCCCCTTGGGGTGACAGCCATGCACACCAATTTGATGTAGAGTGCAGCATATGGTCTGAGCACTAACAGGCAGACCCCCCCACCTCTTCAATCTCTGCAGAAATGCTGATAGCGCTCCTGTAACAAGTCACATGACATTTTGGAAGGAAAATGACAAGCATTACTAAATTTGGACATTTAGGGATGTAGGTGGTTTCTAAGGGGTGTACTCACTTTTGTTGCCAGGGGTTTAGCTATTAATACTGTAGCTAATGTATATAATTTGAGTTATTTTGTGGGGGAAATAAATTAACTCTATTATATAAGCTGCACACAGACTACTTTTCATTGTGTCAAAGTGTCCTTTTGTCAGTGTTGTCCCATGAAAAGATATACTTAAATATTTGCAGAAATGCGAGGGGTGTACTCACTTTTGTGATACACTGTAGAACTACATGCGAAATGACAGACATGGCGGCGTTAGCACATGTATAGAGAACTAGATGTGAAATGATCGCCTCACCGGCGTTAGTAAACAGCTGCCATCTTAAAGCAGTAGACTTCTCAGGAAGGCTCTGTTGAAGAGAAACTTCCTAGCGAACCTAAGACATTTTTAATCTAAAATACTCCTAAAAAGGCAAAATCTTGACTTGAATCTGTCTTAAAATGATGAAACAGTTTTAAAACTTTCACATGTCGAAAGTAGACAGATGGGAACTTATGCAATAACGGGAGCAATTTTAACAACTTAAACGGCTGATTCACAACATTAAATGACTTCCAAACATAGCAAAGGTTAGTATGTTTTTTTTTTTTTTTTTTTTTTTTAATTTGGAATCAAAAAACAAAAAAACATGAAAGGTGACATCGGTTACTTTGTCAAGTAGCTAATTACTCTTACATTCAGCTAACTGAGTTACTAACTCAATTACTTTTTGGGTTAAGTAATTTGGAACTGTAATTAATTACTTTTTCAAAGTAAGATTAACAACACTGATCGTAACCCGGGGAGTGATTGTACTTGCTTGAAGAGCCAAATATATTTCAGCTAGTACTTGGTGTACAAAATTTGAGAAGCAATCAGTTAATTCTTCATTTTCAAATATGCCAGGAAGCCAAAGGACCCACAAAACCCCCCAAACCCCTAAGAACTGATTTGTAAGGCATGTGTTAACCTCTATTCCACCATGCAGCCGGTTTCATTTCAAGAATTGTGCCAAAACCGTTGCAAATGTGCCTTACAACTGATCATTCTGAAGGACGCGCAGAAGGATGAGAGATTACCCAACAGTCCACTCCCTGACAGAAAGATAATCAGGATGACCCAAGCCAGCAGCTACGACAGGTTTAAAATGAATATTCCAAATTGAAGCCTCTACGCCTCTTTTGTTTTAAAGCTTTAACTTTCAATGTCCTTCATGGTGAGTACGCAGCTCCAATTTACCAAAAGAAGACAACCTTAAGTGGGATTTACCGGAAAGGATGAGAACTGAATGTATAATAGAGTCGACTGGAACAAGACAACTTGATATAGGAAACTAGAGAGTTCTAAGAAACAAGTGAGTGAAGCTTGTCACCTAATGCCATTGGTTCAGTTCTGTCAGTGTTCCCCTGACAGATCTTGTCAGTCGGAAGTGGTAGCTTGTCTAGAAGTTTGATTGCTGGAAGGGCAGACTTGCACATCCCTGATAATGATGACAATGTCCAAATAATTAACAGTTCCGCTTACACAGCGACCACTCAGCTGTCACTCAAAAGTCTTTTGTCAGTTCTTAAGTATGGGAATTTACCAGACAGCATTCCCTCATGTATACTATGAAGCTCACATTTGGTTTAAGATAACTCTGTAAGATATAAATATGTATTTAACACATCAGATTTCTCCTTGACAAAGACATAGACAATAAAGGATGTAAAAGTGGAATTCTTGGTCCAAATCAGACATCTGAATAGAGTATTATAGAAACGATCCAAATGGACCATTTCAGGTCCAATCTCCCTGGCTTTTTGACAGTCACGTTGCCTGCCATTTGACGACGCGTGCGGCTTGTCCAAGTGAGCGTTCTCCCTCGACTTCAAGCGCTGTCTCGCGCCTCCCAAACTGCCAGAGCGAATGAAATGGTTGGGTGCTTGCGATGAGCGATTTTTGGGTTCAGCCGAGGCACTCGATTCCTTTGTTGCACTATTTAGGAAAGCATGGTCAGTCAGGTACTGGCACAATAACTAAATCTGGCAAGCACGTATGTAAAATGTTTAATAACACGGTTGACCATTTGGTCATGAAATGCAAAACGTATGTTTAGTGCAAACCACCACAGTACTTACAATCACTTACAAGCATCATAGTTGCAGGCTGTTTATCTTTTAAGCTGGAAGAGTTGAAAGGAATGATAAAATGTTAAAAGAGCAATCAATTTGCAGGCTTCTTCTAGAAAAGAAAATCTCAGGAAAAGCTTACTGTAACAGTTGAAATGTATCTGGGGTTAATCAGACGTACTTGACTATATACACTTTATACAATGTATATAAAATATATATACAGTATTGTATTATTTCACAAAATCCACTGTAGTTCTTTGCCTATCATTGAGAGTAGCAGTAAATGTGAGAGGACGATCATTTCATCACTTTAGCTTACTACTGAACATTTGTCACTTGAACGTTGGTACAAAATAGTGTAGCAATATATGTAGACAGAAAATATAACAGTAATCACAAACTTATATTCTTTTACCTATGTGAAGGACTAATATTTGTGCCATGCTAATGAGCTGAGAGAAGCTGACGTGTTTTAAAGGGAACCACAGATAGAAAGACTTAAAAGATAAATGGAATTATGAGTTAAAATAATTTGACATTAAAACCACTCTTGATGTTTTTGTCTTTATACAATTTGTAAAATTAGTTTATCTAATAGGTCTGCATTGTTGTTGACGTCGCAGTGCGGTGACGTCACTGGGTTACGCTTCTGGGCTTCCAGCGTATGACTCTGGCGACATAAACATGTCATCTGTTCAGCCCTTTCAATTTGAACCGTTTGAGGGACATTAATGAGCATGACAGCACGGTCGATATTTCACAAAACGACCAGCAAAAGCAAAATGAACAAGAAAGATGGGATGAGATGAGACAAAATCTTTGTTCTGTTAAAATCTGCTACGACGGCGAAACATCTACAAAAGGCAATTTGACACCCAAAGTACTATCGTGCGCTTTCAGCTTGTTTTGTTTAGATCAGAGGTTGCGCTAGACTTTTTCGTTGTCTGTCATTTTGACTGACAGGGTCATAAAAATCCGGTCATAATCTATTTTTACCCGTCACTTAAATTTTTAAAATGATAATAATGACATTGTGGTGACCCTTTGTTTGGCATAATTCACCTTCCGTACTTGTGTGTCCATTTGGCCGAGCGCGTTACCGGCTACGACACAGTCACGTGACAGAGACACTTAAGAGCCGCGCGCGTTCCGGCTTGAATATGAATAGAGAGTTCACAAAAAGCAGCAGAGCTACAGCGGCTGGACACAGCCATTCGAGCTAACAAGACTCTTAACATTGCATACCGCTTCAACATATTCAATAGTATTTAGTTTTCATTCATTTTAAATTAATATTCTGTCCGAACAAGCTAACAGAGAATCCACACCGTGCCATAAAACATCAAGGAGATGAATATTTAACTTTTTCTCCGCAGTGACAAAAACAGCTGACTGTGGCCCCAGTAGGTAGGCTACATATGGAACAATGAAATTAACAGTTCACCTGCTGTGGCCTGAACGCAGTCTCACACCTTCCTCCTGGTGCGCATGGACTTGAATTGCGTGCCCGCTTGTGCAGTCCCACTTTTTTCACCTCTTTTGTCAACACCATCGTCGTTTTGGGGCTTTTTGAAGAAACTTCGGACACTCAGTTGCCTTGACATTTTTCCAAGTAAGGCCAACGACGTCATGCATCAAGAGAGACAATAGCTAATTAATATGCTCACTCGCCACCCTGTGGTCTGGGGTGTGAATTGCAACGTGTCAAAATGACAGATGGACTTCAGTTTTTTTCGTCACCGTTTTAAAAAATCGGTCAACGACGGAAAATATTCGGTTAACGTGACCCCTGGTTTAGATGCATACAGACAACATACTAAAGATGCATTAAGAAAATACTTAAACGTAGTATGGTAATATCAAATGAGGCTAGGTTCATACCGCAGGTCTTAATGCAAAAATCCGATTTTTTGTCATATCTGTTTTTCTGGTGTGCCTGTTCAGACTGCCTTTATCCATTGAGACCGTTCAAGTATTACGCATGCGCACTAACACAACACACGCTGAGCAAGAAGACCCGCATGTGCAGAAGCATCAAATCAAATGACTACACATGCTGGCTGTCATCCGTCATTCCAGGGAGATCATATTTTGATTTCCAAAAAGAGGACACAAATAACAGACTATAATCCCCGTTCAGGCTTATATTCAAAGTTTATATGGATCGATAGCATGCACGCACAGTCCGTGCATGTCACACACACATACGGGCAGTTTGCCCCGACGCTCGGCCGTGTAAGCAATCTTGAAATATTGCTCGTATAGAGCAGAGAGAAAATCGATCATTCTCAGGCTTATCCTCAACCCATTTTCATTTTTTTTTTTATGACTGTTGCCAAGCCCGACCCTTCCCAAGACATCGTGTTTAAGGCAAGCTAGACCCTAACTCACAGCTGCGTCGTTACCGTAGCGTGCCATCTCTCTCGCTCCTCGATGACGTAATTGCTGCATGAATTCCGATTTGCGAGACTTGACAGTTCAGACCGCGCGCGACATTATGGAAAAATGTGGCCCAGCTCGGATTTAAACCATATACGAAAGTGACCCAGATCGGATTTGAAATTGTCCACTTCTATGCTACTTGTCCTGTTCAGACCGTCCAGTTAATACCTCACTTGAGTCGGAAAAACACGAAAAAATTGGGATTCGTGCATTAAGACCTGTAGTATGAACGTAGCCTAAGGGTGGTTTAAATACGCTATTTGACTAATGTGGTCAACTAATCAATCAAAAATCTGCTTTAAAACAACCACAAGAAAACTCAATGCTTAAAAATACGAAAGGGAAACGCACGCCTTAAATACTCTGAGGCAATGAAAAGGTAATAAGAATCAATAAAAACACAAATAGTAAGTACTCGCCGTTTTTAACCGATGTGGGCATGTGTTGGACGTCTCGACATACAGTGGGGCAAATAAGTATTTAGTCAACCACTAATTTTGCAAGTTCTCCCTCTTGAAAATATTAGAGAGGCCTGTAATTGTTAACATGGGTAAACCTCAACCATGAGAGACAGAATGTGGGAAAAAAAACAGACAATCACATTGTTTGATTTTTAAAGAATTTATTTGCAAATCATGTTGGAAAATTTGGTCAATACCAAAAGTTCAGCTGTATACTTTTATGTACCCTTTATTGGCAATAACGGAGCCCAAACGTTTTCTGTAACTCTTCACAAGCTTTTCACACACTGTTGCTGGTATTTTGGCCCATTCCTCCATGCAGATCTCCTCTAGAGCAGTGATGTTTTGGAGCAGTCGTTGGGCAACACGGACTTTCAACTCCCTCCACATATTTTCTATTGGGGTGAGATCTGGAGACTGGCTAGGCCACTCCAGGACCTTGAAATGCTTCTTACGGAGCCCCTCCTTTGTTGCCCTGGCTGTGTGTTTGGGATCATTGTCATGCTGAAAGACCCAGCCACGTCTCATTTTCAATGCCCTTGCTGATGGAAGGAGATTTTCACTCAAAATCTCTCGATACATGGCCCCATTCATTCTTTCCTTTACACAGATCAGTCGTCCTGGTCCCTTTGCAGAAAAACAGCCCCAAAGCATGATGTTTCCACCCCCATGCTTCACAGTAGGTATGGTGTTCTTCGGATACAATTCAGTATTCTTTCTCCTCCAAACACGAGAACCTGTGTTTTGTTTCTACCAAAAAGTTCTATTTAGGTTTCATCTGACCATAATACATTCTCCCGGTCCTCTTCTGGATCATTCAAATGCTCTCTAGCGAACCGCAGACGGGCCTGGACGTGTACTGGCTTCAGCAGGGGGACACTTCTGGTAGTGCAGGATTTGAGTCCCTGGCGGCGCATTGTGTTACTGATAGTAGCCTTTGTTACTGTGGTCTCAGCTCTCTGTAGGCTATTCACTAGGTCCCCCCGTGTCGTTCTGGGATTTTTGCTCACTGTTCTTGTTATCATTTTTACGCCACGGGGTGAGATCTTGCATGGAGCCCCAGATCGAGGGAGATTATCAGTGGTCTTATATGTCTTCCATTTTCTAATAATTGCTCCCACAGTTGATTTCTTTAAACCAAGCGTTTTACCTATTCCAGATTCAGTGTTACCAGCCTGGTGCAGGTCTACATTTTTGTCTCTGGTGTCCTTCGACAGCTCTTTGGTCTTGGCCATTGTAGAGTTTGGAATGTGACTGACTGAGGTTGTGGACAGGTGTCTTTTATACCGATAAAGAGTTAAAACAGGGGCCATTACTAAAGGTAACGAGAGGAGCCTCGTTAGACCTCGTTAGAAGAAGTTAGACCTCTTTGACAGCCAGAAATCCTGCTTGTTTGTAGGTGACCAAATACTTATTTTCCACTGTAATTTGTAAATAAATTCTTTAAAAATCAAACAATGTGATTTTCTGTTTTTTTTTTCTCATTCTGTCTCTCATGGTTGAGGTTCACCCATGTTGACAATTACAGGCCTCTCTAATATTTTCAAGTAGAAGAACTTGCACAATTGTTGGTTGACTAAAAATTTATTTGCCCCACTGTATAGGAAGGAATTGCAGAACACTGGTAGTGTTCGTCTAGTTACAGTGACAAACTACGTCATCACCCCAAACGTCCATTGCACGCATAAAAAATGGCACCCTCCGTAGGTCAAAACTTGTCCTAAATATTATAGATTTTTAAATCAATGGCAAGGTTTTATGTGTTTCTAATAACATATTTTAGTAAAAGAGAACCATTGTGGCTTTGGGAATTGGAAAAAAATTCATGTGTTGCTCTGTGTCTGCCAAGCACGTGCATTCAAGCACCATTGTTAGCGCGTCCCGCGCATCCTCTGACGTTCTAAAGTCCTCGGGGCTCAGCATGCATAAGATAGACGATGATTGCGAGTGTCTACCAATCATGTGTGCGCTTTTATTTTCAAGCCAACACGTCGGCGAGGTGAGCGTGCCATACGGATGGTAATCTGCTGATTTTGCACCAGGCCCGACGACCTTGTCAAGCTGCCGGAGGGGCTGTGATTGACGGGACGCCTCCTCAGACAGCAGCTGTCCTACACAGACTGGTTGCTGAAGCGACATAATGTCTCCCCGGGACGGGAGAGGGACTCATTGCATTCGGCGAGGACAGCGCGGGACGGGCCAAAATCCGGCCTGCTCGCATCACCAGTTGGGGAATTGGGACCATGGCTTCAGCCAGAGGTCATCGGAAACATCTGGACACTGCAACACCGTCAGCGTTGTTTTGACGTGAGGTAGCTGCTAAGCAGAATCTAGTTTGTGTCACAATATTTGCCAGACCCTCAATTCATTAGCGGACCCACCAGGCCCTCACTGAACAGAACATGAAAAGGACACTAAGAGATGGAAGTAAAAATTTTGTAAATATCGAAGAAAATAGACTTTCTAGGACAAAATCATGCATTTGCTCTTTAGATAAAGATGTTTCAAGATTTTCAAGGTTCAAGTAATGCAGTCATAAAAAATTGCACATTAAAAAATTAATGAAATACAGTATTCTCAAGATTAAAGTTATAGTTTAGATAGCCTCAAAATAATGTTTTAAAGACATCTCTTAAAACTAGGGTTGTTCCGATCATGTTTTTTTGCTCCCGATCCGATCCAGATCGTTTTAATTTGAGTCTCTGCCGATCCCGATATTTCCCGATCCGATTGCTTTTTTTTTTTTTTTTTGCTCCCGATTCAATTCCAATCATTCCCGATAATTTTTCCCGATCATATACATTTTGGCAATGCATTAAGAAAAAAATGAATAAAACTCGGATGAATATATACATTCAACATACAGTACATAAGTACTGTATTTGTTTATTATGACAATAAATCCTCAAGATGGCATTTACATTATTAACATTCTTTCTGTGAGAAGGATCCAGGGATAGAAAGACTTGTAATTCTTAAAGGATAAATGTGACTTTGTATGTTGTGACTAAATGTTGCCATCTAGTGTATTTGTTGAGCTTTCAGTAAATGATACTGTAGCCACTTCTGCCCAAATGCATGATGGGAAGTGCAACCATGACTGTGCGTCGTTGTACCAATTGATATAGCTTCTCTGCATTGGGAAATTACATAAGGTGTTGAGAATAAGATCAACTACTACCTTTCTTCCCCACATTCCTTCGCACGATTTTTCTAATTGTTGGCAGAGGGATTATAAGGCTTTAGCCATTTAAAAAAAGGCTCTAAAGGCTGCCAAAATTCACTCTACTCATTTTACGCTGCCTTTTAGCTCTATATACTGTATGGGTGAAACGACGCCGTTTTAGATTGAACGCGACAATGCATGAGTGGGTCGTGCAGCGCATGCGTTAATTGCGTTAAATATTGTCACGTGATAAATGTAAAAAATGTTAATTCTCGCCGTTAACACGATAAATTTGATAACCCTACCTTAAGCTTAAACTAAAGACTCTGGAAGAGTGTAACACATTATGTCTGTAACGTTAAATACAATTAGAAAACGATTTAATTAAAAAATATATGTATATATATTAAAAAAAGGCATGTCCAATATTTTTTTGCCGATACCGATACTTTTTCGGACCCGATCGATCGATCGGGACATCTCTAGTTAAAACCTTTGGTAATTGGTAGAAAGTGCTCAAATTCTATATGATTATCGGTACTTGTGTAACCTTTTTTAAGTGTTTAAGTCCACTGCACCTTTTTTGAGAAAGTACTCAAAGTTTGATGCTTCCCAGATTCCTTAAATGCAGTTCAAGACGCTCTAGGTGAAAGGAATGTTGACCTTCTGAGTTGTGTACGGTGTGTGTGAGGGTGTGTGGGTGTATGTGTGCCATTGGGCAAGAGGATAGCATGCTGGGTGGAAGGACAAAAATAACCCAAATCCAACATCCTTTTTGTTTACGGTCAGCAGACTCTCAGCTGGGATAAACCAAGACTGATGTGAGGGCGTGGATTTTCTCCGACAAAGAGTAATGTGGCAAAACTTTGCAAAGTCACACAGACAATTTCCTAGGTGATGAGAGCCATGTGAGGTGCGAGCGTGACGGCATCAGGCAGTGTTCTGGCACCCTGCAGCACCGGTAGACATGCTGAGAAGCAATTGCGATTGTCACAGTAAACTTCCTGTTTGCATGTCAGGATGTTCTGGCACACACACACGTACTTGTCACATGCACATCTGAAAACCTCATCTGAAGATGACAGTCTGAATATAATGTAGCTTGCTAACTAGACAGACAAATAGCTAGATAAAGAAAGCTTGAACAGAAGAATGAACTAAGCAGCTATACAGCTATCATACTTCTATCTTACTGTGCGAGACTCTTGAAATTACCATTAGGCTTATGCCAAAGTTGAAATGTTAAAAAGTGGGGAAAACAATGCAACAGTTCACTCCACAGAATTAAAATGGCGCTATCGTAATGAACCAGGAAGTAGCTTGCCTTTAATAAACAGATGCAAAAAACACATACTACAAATATAACTCTACATTACATGTGCTACTGTGCTAAAGTCTTGCGACTCACTTACTCATTTACATTTGTTAGTCATGTTTGATAGAAGTAATGGATTTGACAATGACACTGATGTCACTGCAAACAACTTATTTCATTCAACAAAGTCTTCTCGCATATTGCTAACACAAAAAGGCTAATAAAACTTGCGTTTTATTGCGTTTAGTTGTATTGTTTAAGCAACAGATATTTGAACTCAAACATGAAGCAACACATGATAATATAGGGTGACCATATTTTGATTTCCCAAAAATAGGACACTGCTCGGCCTCGATAAATTTGACATGAAGTTCACTCAAAGATGCCTTATCACTTTAATATATTTAAATGTGTGCCTCCTCCGTCTGGAAAATTCAGTTTTATTTATACTTTTTTTCTATAATTGATTTTTTTTTTTTTTTAATTGAATAATAAAGACAGAATATTCAGTCAGCAACATCATCATTACATAGACGTTGTTCAAAAACTAATAGCTAAATATTTTATACATATAATGCAGACCCACGGAAGTGTAGTCCAGTCACTACACACACGCAGTAGGCTATGTGACAACTAAACATTTTTAGAAATTGCTATCAATACATTTGTCGTTGACAAATTGTTATTCCCACTCAATTATTATCCTCATTTACTGTTCTAGATTGCACACA
Organism: Corythoichthys intestinalis; assembly: GCF_030265065.1. NCBI lineage: Eukaryota > Metazoa > Chordata > Actinopteri > Syngnathiformes > Syngnathidae > Corythoichthys > Corythoichthys intestinalis. The sequence goes on along the minus strand of NC_080403.1, from coordinate 20,057,331 downwards.
AACAATAACAGAAATAAACTGACAAACAATCCAGCCAGCATGTTTCCAAACGCAGCAGTTCTAAACCCCATAATGCCTAGCGCAGCTTAGCTCACTGACAACTACACTATTAGCAAGCACCTGTACCTGAGGCAAAAATAAAAAATTGTTATAAAAGTTTACATTCATCGGCAGCGCAATGTTGCGACACCAAACGGGATTTTACAAATTACACCAGTACAAAGCTCCAACAGAAGTCGACAGTTGTCAAAAGGTAAATTTAGCAAGTGTACATACCGATAGCCTGTGAGCTCCAGGCGTGACGAAGGTATTTTTGGAAATGATAACATGATAAAGCCAGTCTGTGACTGCACATGCATGTGCAAATTGGTATCCGAAGTTGAATAAATGTATTTTCGACTTAATTACTCGTTTGGGTACATGAGTATTTGACCTATTGATCTTAATAAAAGTCTTAACAATTGGGCAGACTCTCTGGGAACACATCACAGGCAGCACAGTAATGTAATAATGAAAACCAGAGGTTTTCATGAATTAAAAAAAAAACACGTCGGACGCCACGGACAGGATGTAAAAAGTGGACATGTCCGGGCAAAAGATGACGTTTGGTCACCCTATGATAATAATTATTGCCACAGTCATACAGTAAAGTACTAATGTTCGAAAATAAAAGGAGCAACATGTGTTTAATGAGGGACCAGGTTATTTCCTGATTTGTGGAGAAAATAAATAAATTGCATCCTCATGCAAACTCTCTCGTGAACCGGTGGGCAGAAGCGTCTGCCATACTGGCACCAATGGATCATCTCAGAATTCACAGTGACACCAAATGTCATGCGGGGGAAGACTGGAGGTTAACTTTGGCTTTTCCGGCTCACACTCAGACTTAATAATGTGCTGGGACTGTGCAGGGCACCTCAAATATTTTTTTTTGTGCCAGATGTGAGATATTAGCGACATGCGGAGATTAAAGTACCTGTGACAGCTTAAAAAAATCTTAAATATCATTTTTATGTGAATTAGAATCATATTTTGAGATGATTCGACTACATACAACAATTTGGCAAATCGCAGATGACGAGAAATTAGTCTTTCCATTTGCTGTTTAGCCCCGCCTGTCATTATAGAGCTATAGCGTCCCCAGCTGGAGGATGACTTCGGCACGGTCACGATTTCAGATGATTTAGAATTCAGCACATTGAGGGGGACGATCCAGAACGAAGGAAATTGTGACAGAGAGCAGCAAAATGTCATTGTTTCAATCTCCCTACTCCAACATTTTTACAGGATATTCTTTTTATCTATTTTAAGTATTTTTCCTCAATTGCTAAATAAATGTTGCCTGGTACACCAGACTCACCGCTGTTCCAGCTATTGAGTCTGGCCACCATTCAAGCGGATACAATTTCCAGGGCGGAGCAAGCCACAGCAAACAGACAGCGGAGTGGACCAATCAGCGACGGGCAGACGTGACGTTAGTAAACTGACGAGGGAAGGACGAGGGACTTGCGCGCGGAAGTAAACATACGAAGAGAGCGGAGTTTATTCAACATGGCTAGCGCGAGACAGACTGTTGTCAATGACTCGTGTCGATGTGTTTTTGGTAATTTAAAACTGATTTTACCGTGGATTGGAACATATTCTCGGCTCTCCCGTTGACCATCTGTGTTGTGGAGACGACTTTCGACGCGCAAGAGTGACGTTGCTCGTTAAGAACACGTCACGCAAATAAACGAATCTGATTTGTCGATTGATTTTGTACCTGCTCGAGAGGCCGTTAATGGGATGGTTCCCAGACTATTTCTCTCAGTGTTTGAAAAATACAGGGAGAATAGTCTGGCAGAGCCAGGCAAAAATAAATGGTATGGTCATGACAAATAACAGTCTTGTGTTAAAAGGAATCTGAAATATTAAGAATGCATTTATTCTGTACAACTCGGAAAAACTACTGCACAATGGTCAAAACTGTCGACTTCTTACACCTCCCGAATGGTATTTTGTGCCACTGGAGTTAGTCAGACTTTTGTCATTTCCCTGTCCCGGCTTCGAAGACGAAGGAAAGAGCCTAAACTAAGCAGGAGGCGTGACAGCTAGCCAATATGGTAACCTAAACCGAGCAGCATTTCCAAGTTTTTCTGCGGCGGGCAGGCAGTGTTCGTCGCCGGGGGTAGAAGGGGAAATGCCGAAAATGACAAATCACACAAAAGTACTCCAACTCATGTCACACAGGGTGGCGGAGTTGATTGTCTTCACCGATCGGACAGCCCACGGCGGTGGGCAGGCAGGTAGTGCTGGTCGCCGGGGAGAGAAGGGGAAATGGAACCGAAAATATAAAGAAAACAGCAGTAGTATTATCACAAATAGCAAGCCACCTCCTTATTAAAGCGTTTGCCATGAGCGGAGCATTTTACATAATATAAAACATGAAGCTTACTCAGTCATCTGTCCAGTCTTGATTGTCGGACTTGTTTTGCCCATCGCAGTGAACAAGACTCTTTTGGAAATCCAAAAACCCTCACACCACTTTCCCTGGTGCAGCAACAAAAGCCTGTAGCACATTGGGCTGGCATGATGCGAAAAATAATCAAATTAATGCGCTAAATCAGCTGAATCCACAGTCCATCTGCATGCTATAAAGCAATGGCTGTGTTGTGAGCAGTGTTGGGCACGTTACTTTAAAAAAGTAATTAGTTACATTACTCACTACTTCTTCCAAAAAGTAACTGAGTTAATTACTGAATTACTCTATAGTAAAAGTAACTAATTACCAGGGAAAGTAACTATTTTCGTTACTCTAAAAAGAACTTGTTGTATGTCAAAGAATTTGAAATTTTCTGAGCAGTATTCGAGTCAGTGGAATAGAGAAGAACAGACAGGTTGTTAACTTGTTAGGTGCTTTGGCAGATTTGAATTGCTTACCACAGATGTCGACAAAAGCTTTGCCCCGGGACATAAATGACACATTACATGCAGGTTCTTTTCTTTAATTTCGACAAACTTGAAATAGTGTCTATATCTCTACCTCTTAAAGGACAATTTTTCTTCTGAATGCTCTGCCATCCCGACCCTGTGCATCTGTTTTGTGTGTGTGTGTTTGCCGCACGCGTTGTTCCGGTTTGCTTGTGAAATCCCCGGCTCTGATTGGCTTACCACGACACATGACTCTAATCCTCAGCCAATCACAATCACTTCCATCGCATTTCTTGAGGGGGTGCATTCAGGTAGGCTCGTTTCCCGACAATTCACGTCACCTTCAAAGCGTCTGCCGTCCTCAAGATGGAAGCAGAATTATTGCTGGCTGACAGTGGGAGATGGGAACGAGGCTAGCATCAGGTGTACCAAACACAGAAACGTTACCAAACTTTGGAAAGCATTGTCTAATTGAATGAGCAGGGACAAACAGCTTGGAGTCAGAAGTACGTGCGCTATTCTCGAACCTGAACGCACCACAAGTCTTGGATGACAAATCAACAGAGCAGAGAGTCGACTCGACACGGCTGGTAGTTTTTTCAATTTATTCAGAGTAAGTAACGCACTGCTTTTGACCGTCAGTAACGGTAGCGGCGTTGTAACGGCGGAAAAAGTAATTAGTTAGATTACCCAGTTACTGAAAAAATAACGCCGTTACATAATGGCGTTATTTATAACGGCGTTACTCCCAACACTGGTAGTGAGATGCTGACCTGGGTGACTTCACATCACATTCTTCCTCAACCCGAGACTGGAGCCCGAAGTCACTCATTTTCATGGCGCGGGATTTAAAAAATTGAATAAATGAAACGATCGCTTCCACACACATTTAAGCACCTTAGAGACGGTCATTTGCTTTGCTTATCCCCAGAAAAAAACACCTGAGGACAGAAGAAGCAAGATGAATATGCGTAATTTTTTTCAAACCAAACAACTACTGAGTGAGAACCAAGGATTGAAGATGTAGACCAGGGGTCTCCAAACCGGTCCTCAAGGGCCGCTGTGGGTCCTGGTTTTTGTTCCAATCAATCGAGTACCGACAGTTTAACCAGTAAAGTATATGTTCAAACAAGCAGCACCTGTCTACAATCAACTGATTATACTTGTAAGACACCACATTGGTGCATAGATGTTGTCTTGTTTTGTTGGAATGAAAACCTTCACCCACTGCGGCCCTATGTGTGCCCACTTACGGACACGCTCTGCCCACCCAAAGAAAACTGGATCTAGTACTAATGCCAGTCTGGGCACCGTGTATGGTATTCCATTCATATAGTATTGATGTGTTCTAAGTTTTAACATTTGCGTTTTTACCTCTAAAAAAAAAACATTGTCACCGACATGTCCATACTGTTCAGTTATGGATGTGTTCTAAGTCAAATAAAATGAATAAAAATAAATAAATAAATAAAATCAGACCAAATCACAACAACAGTTATCCCCCCCACACACCCAGGTAAGACTAATGCCCACCCACACCTGGCATCTTGGTAACACCACTGATAGGCAAGATTAAAAAAAAATAAAAATTTTAAACGCCTGTTAATGTCCCTCAAGTTCTAGATGCATTAATGGGTGTCAGACATGTTAGATAGATTTTTTCCCCCTTCCACGTCACCTCAAGTGTTCTGTACTAGCAGCAGATTTTTGTAGAAGCAGAAAAAACGTGGTTGCCCCAAAAACAAGTGATTAATGCAGACAGCAGGAGGCATACAAAGAAGACGTTCCGTTTGTAGAGTTTAACACGGCACGACACTTCCCCCATGCGGTCGTCAAAACCTCGATTTGTGATGTTGTCATTTATTTATTTATTTATTTTTAGAGGTATTGTACTAAAATCTACAGCATTTTATTTACTATTAAAAAAGCGGGCATTTTTGACATAAAGTATTTGTGATGTACTTCTAATTGTTTATTTTTGACTCGCTTATGACCCTTCTTGCCTGACACAGAATCATTTTATTTAATTTTAATTGTTTTTGGTTTATTTTTTTAAAAAAGTAACCCACATACAATCATTATCATTGTACTTAATATTTTTTGTTGTTGATTTGATTACTAAAATATTTCAAATTATACATATTCCATTTAAGAATAAGTAAGTAAGCAAATAAGTCCAGTAAGAATAAATGGAAAGTAGAAAATGGATGGAAGGCTACTTCAAATGTGTTTAAATAAATCAAATTCATTTGAGTGGTTATTTGAAAACGTTTAAGTGGTCTAACTGCCTATTCTTAGGGTTTCATAGGAATGCAAATATATACAGTGAGGAGCAGAAGTATTTGCACCCCTTGTCATTTTGCAAGTTCACCACAGAAAATAGGTAGAGGTCTGAAATTTCAATCATTGATGCATTTCCACTTATAGAGATTTTTTTTTTTTTTTAATCCGGAGCTCAGACTGTATGATTTTTCAGTCATTTTGTTGGAGCCATATTAGTCATTAGTAAAGTTGTGTTCATATTTCAGTATTGGTCACTCATTGTATTGGTTTGTTGTATTTTGGAAAGAAATTGGTTTGTTTTTTGGAAAGATGGCGCCCTCTTTTTGTAGTTGATGGTATGGTAGCTGCAAATGGTGCACTAATCAACTGATACCTATCAGGTGTGTTTAAATGGAAGTGAGAAACCAGTTTTGTTTTGGACACAGATGGGGTAGCCACACATTTTTTGAGCACCTAAACCTAAACCACCTAAACCAGTGGTCTCCAAACTATTCCACATAGGGCCGCAGTGGGTGCAGGATTTCATTCCAACAAAACGAGACAATACCTTTTAACCAATATGGTGTTTTACAACTGTAATCAGTTGATTGTAATCAGGTTCTGCTTGTTTTAGTAGAAATCACATTGGTTAAAAGGTCTGTGCTTGATCGGTATGAACGGAAACCAGGACCCACAGCAGCCCTCGAGGACCGGTTTGGAGATCCCTGACCTAAACCATCTGAACTTACAAGACATACGACCATGACTCATTACCACTGACCATTTACAAAACCTGCAATAAGAAATCCCTCACCATTATTTGGATTGTGAACAAACTTGGAAACGCCTGGATCGCAATAAACAACAACTGGATCATCATCAGTAGGTGCGTCTGAAATTTTATACCCCGATAAGCCCGGCTACCATGTACTCGAAAGCCGGCACAAATTTATATTTAATTTACTGGGGTTCATAAGTATTTGTACCCCTGAGAAAAAAAAACAGTGCTAATATTTAGTCCAAAAGATTTTGTTTGCAATTACAGAGGTCAAACACTTTCTGTAGTTCTTCACCAGGTTTTCACATATGGAAACAAGGATTTTGACTCATTCCGTTGCAAGAATCTTCCCTAGATCTGTCAGGTTTTAGGGCTGTCGTTGAGAAACACGAAGTTTCAGCTGCATCCAAAGATTTTCTGTTGGATTGAGGTCTGGACACTGGCTTGGCCATTTCAGAACCTTGATATGCTTCTTACCCATGGGTACAAATACTTATGAACCCCAGTAAATAACAAATAAATGTATTCTAAAAAAACATATAATGAGATTTCTGGATTTGTCTCTATGAGTGGAAATGCATCGATGATTGAAATTTCAGACCTTTATTTAAGTGGATGAACTTGCAAAATCACAAGGGGTGCAAATACTGCTCCTCATTGTATATATGTATATATATAATATATATATATATATATATATATATATATATTTTTTTTTGTAATTGGGTGCCTTTTGGACATAACAGAGTCGAGACTAACAGAGGTAACATTTTTGTGCTGTAGTTAGCCCTCATCCTAGCTTAGCTAGCATAACAGCTAACATAACTTTGGACACATGTTGATAAATCTATAATTTAACAAATAAACCTTTTGAGATGATTCAATTCAATTAATTTCTTTGACATATACAGTGGGGAGAACAAGTATTTGATACACTGCCAATGGGTTTTCCCATTGACTGTGTATCAAATACTTGTTCTCCCCACTGTAGCTTTAACGGAGTGGACACTTTATGATCAACCACACTGAATATACTTCATAAAACTGCAAAATCTGAATTTTAGGTTTATCTTTATTTTATAAAAAAATTGATAATAATTTTTTCATCTTAAAAAAACTAATGTTGCTTACCGCAGTTGAATTTCCTGCCACTATTGTGATGTTATCGCAGAAGAGGGATTTCATAAATAAATGGGGAATTTTCTTAAAGGGACACTGAAACAACTTAACAGAGTGTACTAGGACACTGGGGACAAACAGATACCCCCCCACCTTTTTAAAAAAAATTTAAATAATATATTTTAATAAAAACAAAAAAAACAACACTTGATTAAAGATAGTTTTTCCAGGACAATAAAATCATAACAATTATTTTGGATTTTTTTCTACTTATATTAGCTGTTTTATAGAGTGAATTTTAATTAAATACACCGTAGGAAAAAAATCCATAACAATCTTTTACTAGAAGTAAATTTAAACAATAGAATTTAGGAGCCTGTTCCCTATGACGGATAATGCACAAAAAATCGGTTCAATGATTATTTGTCAAATTTTAGTGAAAATACAGCTTACCGGTAATTTGTTCCAGGGACACACATGGCGCCCTATTTAAAAAAGTACTCATATATGAAAAAAAGATTAATGATAAATGAACATGCTGCATGATACTATTTTTAGATGAGAAAACTGTATTGTGCACGATGTGGGCATGGCAGTTTCCTTGTAGCAGACTGTTTTGTTTTTTTCTGCAAGTTAGTGAAAACGAAGTTGTGAATATCGTAATTAGCATTTGTCGGTACTGAATCCGGTCACGTGACCCATTGACAAGCCAAATTTCTTAAGGAAATGTTCCAGGAGAGCTACAATTCCAGCAGCTGACTCGTCTGCATTCTCTACGAAGTCCAGCATTTTGTTGGTGACCCCAGACTCTGGACTTAGGTACTGGACGGCAAGGGGAAACATCTTCCTGCTCAATTTATTCGAGGCATCGGTCTGTATAGAGAATGGGATGGGTGACGTTAAGATCTTGAGCACATCACCCACTGCCTTTGGACCCTGGACTTGTTTCAACAGTGCCTCTTGCCTTGTTCTCCTCAAAGTCATTTTCTTCACCATTTTTGAATCACATAAAAATCTTCTGATTGAGCATGTGTCCACAGTCGGCAGGCACTATTGTAGCTCTGGTCACGTTTTACTGTGTGCTATACCTGTGTCACTTCAGCTGCAATAATTTTGAGGGTAGGAGTGGGATGATGTCAAATTATTGCTTTAATTTTGGTGTCACTATTAATCAATCAATAGATAGTATATATCGCAGTAGGACTATTTATTCAGTGTTTATTTGCTGTTCATCTATTAGGAATAATTCCAACTGAGGAGCATTAGTTAGCATAACAAAATAAGATGTTCTTTATGGGTACATAAATTCATTCCATATTGATTGATAATAAATGCATGTTTCAAAAAAATAAATAAAATCAACATTCCTGAAAATAATCAACCATAGTAGCAGCTGAAATAGCCTAGCTATGCTCCTATCAATGCAAGATGTATGAAGGTAAATATAAATATAGCCTATATGTTATTCATATACAAGAGCATAATATATACAGTACCAAATCAAGCTCAGGGGATGTTTCAGGTACAAAGAATTGTGACGAAGGCTCTTCTGGGATCTTGTATTGCATTTGTGGAGGTCTCCTGCAGCATGGTGTTTTACACCTCCGTCAGACGCTGCAAAAACTTTCCTGCCTGCCTTGCAGTTTGCTTTATAATCATCATCAGTGACTCTATTGAGCCACGGGTTCCCCTCTTCCACTTCCACTATTTGTTTTGGAGACGTTTCCCCTTTTAAGGATGAGGTGGGGTGTCCTGAGCTTCTGCTGTTGACGAAGACGTTTTTGCTTTGAAAATGCGCGGGGCGGTGCACTGAGCAGAGCGAGCGAGGTAACTAGGCAACGAACACGGAAGTGGAGCGCAGGGCAGACAGCAGTGGGCAAGCAGATAACTATCTTGCTGTCTTTAATATCTCCTGCCCTTTTTGTTCATTATTGTTGGCTCAGTGTTCACTCATGAGCGCAGGTGTGTTTTTGTGTGCCGGACGTGCATTGGCTGGGCGTACCGGAGCCCGCCCCTCCCCGCCACCGGAGCCGCGGGTCGCGGGGAGTCGACCCATGGGACAATTGTGAAATACGGAATAAACTGCGTTCCGTATTGGTTCAATACAGAACGCACTTTTAATTCCCAATTACGGAACGATTCCGTATTTCAAGGGACGGGTGGCAAGCCTATGTAAATCTGGCCCTGTGCTCAAAAGCATGTGTGAGAGTTTTCACTCCCACCGACTTCTAATAAATGAAGCTGACTGAGTCACACAGCCTCTTACGGGCAGGCAGGCGCAGTTAATGAAGGAGCTTTCAAGTCAAGTATTTTGATGTCTATGGCTCCCCTTAAGTTAGCGTGAAGCTTGTGTATTTAATGGTAATATAAAAGAATAAACCAACTGTTGAGTCAAATTAAGCGGCATGCTCTCGAATGGAGGGGCGCTCCTCGCATCCATCCCGTCGTCTGCCTGAAGCGCGTTATTTTTCGGCTGGGGCGTAAGCTGAAGGCCGGCCCCATGAGTGGTGGGCATGATTGTTGCTTCTTCAAGCATTTCAGAAATAAATGATCCCTCGTTTTTCACAGTTAATGGGGACCAGAACCCGCCACGATAAGTGAAAACTGCGAAGTAGTGCACCCCCCCTTTTTTTGTGTGTGTGTGCATGTTCAATATATTCAGATATAGCATTGGAGAAAAGATATATGTAAGTCTGTTTTTTCACTTTTTTTCCCCAAAGTATAATTTATAAATGTTTTTTAACCACTTCAAAATGTAATAATTATGATAAGTTTTAAACATGTTACTGTCCCACCGAATTATTTTTAAACAAGAATAACTACTCAAATCCTCTCAAGCTGCTCCCTTAGTTAAACGATGATTGGCGCATGCGCAAACTTTTTTTTATGATTGAAATGTTTTTTTTTTTGATTGAAGTTAATTTTTTTGGAAAATATCTTTTTTTTTTTTTAATTTAATAATAAAGACACAAATGTCCTAGCCAAAATGTGGCCTAAACACAAAACAATTCTTCAATCGAAAAAGTTGTTTCAATCAAAAAAAATATTATGAAGAAAAATAGTTTTCAAATGCTTTTTTTGTCTCAAATTTATTTTTGCATTCAAACACATTTTTTAAAGTGACATTTAATGGATTGAAAATATATATGTTGATTGAATCAACTTTGTTTTTGATTGAAGCAACTTTTTTCTTTTTCAATGAATAATAAAGACACAAATCTACCTCCATACTTATTGAGAGAGAAAGAAATTAAGATAGCTTTAAAGATAAAAGCTATCAGGGAGTCTGATTTTTTAAATTTAAGATTTATATTTCATTATGTAGACATGCCTCGTAGGGGAAGGAGGTTGAGGGATAAAAAAAAAAAAAAGAAAGAGAAAAAAAAGGAGTTGGATGAGGCTGCTAAAGGCAGTGGATACCTCATCAACTGGGTGAGTAGCACACTTGGTAAGAATAACACAGTTTGCAAGGATAGTCAGGTATAAAATACAATTATGAAGACAATTACAATGTTATTTTTCTATAAGATTGTATGCATTGCTTTATTAATTATTAGATGCTAGAGTTGTCAAATATGGATAATAATGAAATAATAATTTTGAAAAAACTGCTGTTGGTGGCTCAGTGACCATCTGATGTGGTTTGTTCTCAGATGAACAACCAGTTGAGGAAGGAAGTTTTGATGTAGAGGTTGAAGAAATAAAAGAGGCAAAGACTGACTTAGTCACAACCAGAAAGTGTTGATAGCAGTGTTAATTTCTTTTCACTATTGCCCTCTCCCAATTAAAGCATGTCACAGTCAGATCCAATTATGATTTAAAACTGGTTAAAATTATAGTTATGTTGTTGTAAGCTGTATTAAACACTTGTTCATGTGCCCCTTTTGATCTATGAGCACCTGCCCCTCCACCGGTCTCTGCGCGGCTCTGCTAAAACACAATGTGGGTTGACAGAGCTCAATATTATGTTGGGTTGTACAGTGTACAGGAACATATTTCCTCCACAACCTTCTCACCTTCTAACCCCTGACCGATTTTCATGGCTGAGTATAGTATAAGTATTAATATTAGAGCTGAGTTGCTTTAACATCTTTTTAAAGGGGTTAATAGAGAAAAACACATTTTGAAAAGGATAGAAATAAAACAATGTCAAATAGAAAAATATGAAAATTAATTATATGATCAACGCACAAAGTTGTTGATTTACTGTATTATTATCCCCATTATTACTGAATTTAATTCAGCTATTAAAAAAGTACGTCTCGTTTCAATGAGGCTGCATGTGTTCTTTTACACCAGCAGATGGGGATGTTGTTAAGTACAACATTGACCTGTAAAATCTCGCTTCAAATAAGATGTTATATTTATTGTATGATACAATTCAAATAGTCAGTATTGCTAAAAAACAAACAAACAAAAGATAACCGACACAATTATAAATCATTCAAATTAATATTCTAAAGTGGTCATTTGTCATTCCCATTCATTTTTCCACACAGTGCGTCGCATTTTGACCGCTAGAAGACGTGCGAGATGCATTCAAGTTGTAAAGTTGCCGCAAACCGTCCCAACCAATTTCAACACAGTAATTTGGCTTTGAGCATCATAAATTAATGAGTGTTATTTTATCTGCTGTTGTAGAACTAATTTGCCATAAAGATCATGCATCCTAAATGTGATTTTGGTCTCCCCTGCGGACTTAAAGTGAGCTGAACCTAAAACTAGGGTGTGGTTTCTTCGATGTTGTTAATAAGTCATCTGGAAGGAAATGGGAAAGAGGGGAAACAGGAAATGGGGATCTGGGACTCTAAAAGCAGTTGCTGTGAGTAGTTGTCGCTCTCCATCATGGTGAAAATGTTCATCCGGCTGCTTGATTCTTTTTTCATGAGATTCCCAGATGATGAGCGTAACACAATTGGGTCCTTCATTCATGCTAGAGGGCCGAATTTTAGCATTTTCCAGCCTTCAGGTCAAAGTCAACAAAACCCCAATTACTTCTTAAGTCACAATAATAATTCAAAAGTATGATGTCACATCTGCTCACAAAATGATCCGACAATTATTGATATTGAATAGTAGTTATAATTGGAATTTCTTTTGTGTGGTCAACACCGAATATGGAGAGAAGTCGGTCTAACTTTGCCCTTTCATGCACAAATGATGATTTAAGTATTTATTATTATTATTATTACAATTTCAGGGCACTCATTTAACTCATTAGCAACCATTGACAGGGCTAAATGTCTAACCCATTCTGACTGCAAGGGACGAATTAATGTTTGTTTTTTCGCCCCTCCTTATCAAAATCGAGTGAATGTCTAGCTCTGTCAATGGCACTGAAAGGTCAGCAATCACGGCCAGTCCTGCCAGTTTAAATGAATACAGTGATTCCTAGCTACTTCGCGCTTCAAACTTCGCGCCCTCAGTCCATTCGCGGAATCTCACTTATCCCGCCCTCTGCCAGCTCTTTGTTGATCAGGCAGTGAGTGCACTGGAGTTGCTTATTAAAGTTAACAACGATTGACAGATTTTGCTGTTTGATTTTGCCAAAGAAGCGAATTTCAAAGCGTCGCATTCATCAATCATCGTTTAGCTTGTTAAACAGTTCCTGTGGCAACTCATTGTGTGTAAGTGAGCAGTTCGAGCGGATTTGAGTTGACTCACTCAGTGAAGCATTTAATAAAGCCAAGCAATTTTCTGGTTTATTCATGTTTAAAAATAATTCGGTGGGACAGTAACATATTTAAAACTTATCCTAACTATTACATTTGAAGTGCTTAACTCATTTGCTCCCAAAAACTTATAAATACGTTCTATTTTTAATTGCTTCAGTGTCCCCAAAGACTATATTTACACGTGTTTTCCGTTTTTTTAAATTTTTTTTTTACAAGAGGCATCTATAGGTTCCGATCTATCTAAAATATAATGCACAAAGCTCAAAACCCATTTTAAAACAATAAAACTGGCCACTGGAGGTCAGTAGCGCATTTGGTAAGAACTCATCTCGGGCCAAGAAAGGTAGTCAGGAAAATAGTCAGGAAACGGAAGTTGGAGGGATCTTGTGAAGACGCGTGAGAATTTGAGAAAAATATAGAGAACGATCGGGGGAAAAAAGGCAAACGACACTGGAGGAGTGTTTTGAAAAGAAAACGAAACCATCATCAAAGAAGGATTAAAAAAATATCTATCTTGATGAGACAGACGGTGACGTCCACAACAGCGTCAGGTTCCACATGCGTTCTGCGGAGTTCACGTTGCGTTACTCCTTAGCCCGAGGTTGAAACCAACGATGAAGATGATGAAAAAAGTGAGATCTATCTTGATCGGGACTCATCAGATTAGCCACGGAAGCAGCTGAGAGCCTTCCCCGTTATTATGTGCGCAAATAGTTCAACAGTTCAATAGTTTAGTTACGTGTAAGTAAATTGATACTTTGCGATCAAAAGCTCTATTTGTCTTGTTGTTTATCTTCTTTTGTAAAAGGAAAACATTATTCAGATGTTTGTGATATAACTAAAGCTGTGTATAAGTCAAAATTATGTTTGAAATGTATGCTTTCACAAAAAGCTCAATTTCTCTGTTTTTTCATCAGAAATTGGGAAATTGCTCAAACTAAGCTATTTTCTAATGCTGATTTCTAAAGAATGGAAAAAGATATGAACTAACTTTTTTTCTGGTAAAAGAAGAGAGTTAAATCTTTCTTTTGGTGGGTTCTGTGTTTATATAGCAATAGAACAGAATTTTTTGTGGGTCTTGCAAAATCAGTCAAAATCCAGTAAAACGACCGGGAGCGTAGGGCCTTGCTCCGGTGAAAATGGCTGGGAGTGAATGAAATAAAAAAACATTTATTAAAAAATATATTTTTACATACGTTTTTATTATTATTATTATTATACTTAAAACGTGAAAAAACATGTATTATACTAGTATATACTGTATATCTCTTTCCAATGCTAAATCTGAATAAAACACATTGAACACAAACCCGATTTTTTTTTTTTTTTTCGTGGATTTTCACTTATCGCAGCGGGTTCTGGTCCCCATTAACAGCGAAAAACAAGGGATCATTGCATATATCTATATCACTGATTAGTTTTTAGCAAAAAATCAGAAAAGTCAAGTTTTATTTTGTATTAATTTTGAAACCCAAATGTACTGTAGTACAAGTTTGTCTCACCGCCAACCCTTTTGGAGAGAGAAAAAACAAAACAAAACAAAACAGGAACTAGTTTAACTTGGAAAAATAAAAATCGCCAGAAGTCTCAACAACCTAGCCCCCCAAAAAGACAAAGTCCACAATTTTTTTTTGAAGCCACTTTTAGGGGTATTTAGGTCATTTCCAGCAATCCTTCAAAGACACGTCCGAGCAAATTCAAATTCGGCCCCTGAAGCCAGTTTCACTTGGCAAGGTTGACTTCCATGAGTCAAACCTCACAAAAAGACCATACGTATGCAGCCCTCAGGCCAAACATTCCCCACCCCTCATGTAAAATTCCTTGTACCTCCTGAATAGCGGAACGCCGTAGATGTTGCGATGGTTTACCAGCAAGCTCATTACATCTGAGTCTAACAACATCTGCTGAGCATCTGGAGAGTGCCACCCCGGCAACCCTAAATCGCAAACTCACTAATGAAGACTTTATCACTCTCCATTAAAACTTGAAACGTCCCTCCTGTACATAATAAAGAAAAACTAGGACGATAGACCCGCTAATGAGCTCCCACACCAAAACGTTGCTTTTTCAAAGACCATCATGGTAATCCAGCAATATGTTTACATATTGTGGTTATATCCCACCTCTTACTTAAAGCTGAGATCCTAGTGATGACAACTACACTTAAAAATAGATGGCTAGATGGCTGGTTTGTACAGTAGCTTAACAATAGCTTTCATTTCACTCACATTTCGACAGTGATGTAGTGGTGTGGAGAGTATGAGGAAATGTTCCAATGGAGAGAACACAAAAAAACAGCTACAACAGGCCACAGAGGACATTAAGGCATGAGTACAAGAGCCAAGTCGAGTTCACGTTGAATAGGGCGACCTACCAAATGGGTCACAAGTGTCACAAGTCATCCCGTCATCATCGGCATCGGGTCGCACTCCAAAACATGATGGAAAATGGATTCCGGGAGGAAGAATTAGTACACCAATACTTCAAACGTAGAGGACTCCGAACGTGAAAAATTGCTAAGCATATCGACTTACTGCTCTTATGTGGTATAATAAAAAAGGTCTATTAGGTGTGTGTATTTAAGTGGACCCACAAAAAAGTGTCACGAAGCCATGGCGAAAAGACTTTTTTCTCAAAAAATAAATTAATTAATAATTAATTGATAAAAATATTTTTTTTACTTGCCCTATAACATAGTGATTCTGCAGATATATATATAAAAAAAAACACACACAAAAAAAGCAGCCACTGAAGCCAGTTTCACTTATGGACAGGGATATTGGAAGGCATGTATAGCATGAGGAGACCCACAAAAAAGTTTTAGGACGGCATGCTTAAAGAAAAAAAATGACCAGGAGGCACCTATCATGACAAACTGGTGCTAGAATTTGTCAGAAAATTCAGTTGCTGGAACCAGTTTGATTATCAACAGTTTTATACACACATTGGTCATGACTACACTAACAAAAATAGTCCGAAAAAGCCATGCCCCAAAAGACACGAGACAAAACTGGACACTTCTAGTGCAGCCTATTACGACAAACTTAAAAATGACAGATAATTAAAAAAAAAAAAAAAAAAAAATATATATATATATATATATATATATATATATATATATATATATATATATATATATATATATATATATATATTAGAATTTTCAGTCCCCAAAAGCCAGTTTATCTTCTAAACATGCAATTTGGTAGAATTGCCTATCATTAATAGACACATTTAAATTATTACACATAACAACATTTGGATCTACAATTATGATTCTCTTTCCATAGTTTGACTGACAACTGACAGAAAATACTAAAAAGAATACGAAAGAACTACAATGAAAGAAGAATAATGAAAGAAAGATTCATAAATAATTGTCTAATATTATGCACAGCATAGTGGCATGAAGACATGAAGACAAGTGAAACAACGTACATTGTGAGGTTTATATATATATATATATATATATATATATATATATATATATGGGAGAGCCTTGAAAGAAAAAAAAAGAAAACTTACTTGGGTTGATATTAACAATGGCAAAGAAAGAAAGCTCCAGTCAAGGAAAACAGTTATATAAAAAATGTCCATTAAAATGTAACCCCCAAAAGCTATAATGACCATTTGTTCAAGCATTGCAACATATTTTTTTCCATAACTCTTTTACAGCCCCAAGAGGACTGAAAAGTGATTGGGAAAATGGTTCCCCGTTACTGTTTTAGGGTGTAAACGATGTCATAATTAAAAGACTCAGCCAGGTGCCGTTAGGATTTGTGTTTTTGATTGAAAGTTACAGTTGAGGGGCAACAGGGGTAAACCTTTTAGCACACGCGCCGCTCGTCCCGCGGGTCACACTGAGGTCTCGGGCCTTTCACGCCGCTAGCCGCTAATGAGGTTGAAAAATCTCCAGCTCACACAAACGGCCTCTCACAAAAGTCTGCAGCTCAAATGACTCATGACAGAAGCACACACAAGTGGAGCTGTTTGACGGTCCAAAGTGTGCTGTTTTTGTGCATGGCTATGTCCTTATGTCTCAGGTGGTGTGTGCTTTCAAGCCGAATCCCAATGTTTTTGCTTGTTGTTCATTTTAATATGTCTTTACAGAAGTGTTATTTTAGTTTTACGTTTTTAAACTACAAGAATTTTAAATTATGGGGTTTTAGAGAAATCCAGGTTAAATTCAATAAAGTGGTAGTTCGGAGTTATTTCCGAAACAAAGAATTTTTGAAATTCATTCAAATTAATGTGCAGTGCAGAAATGTTTAAATTTGTACTCAATGCATTTAATAAATTACCGATTTTTGGTTAGCAAAAAGAAAAAATGCAAAATTTGAAATGTTGCAAATGTTGCTGTTTATTTAGAATTTACAATAAAATGATAAGAAAATTGCTATTTTTAATTTGGCTGCTTTGGGTTTTAGAAAATTAACTTTCAACATTTTGAACTATGTTATTTTATATTTTGGTTTAAATTCCTTTAATAAAACCCAAACCTGTACATTGTCAGATTACCGTAATATAGAAAATGTTGTTGAAACACGTTAAACAATATTTTGTCTGAATTTAAATGTACTTCCACGGTTTAAAATGCCTGTAAAAAAAACAGGATTACTGACAGGATAAATCATTATTTATTAAACAAGTTTTTTAAAAAAAAATATTTTAGATACTTGAACATGTGTGCACTTTAGATACTTTAACATGTGTGCACATAATTGTATATGACTGGAAAATTCCTACCAATGTAAAAATATAACCATTAATTTAGATACAATATATAGCTACTATATTTTTACATTTAGTTTTATGTTTAGAAGTGATGGAGATGAAAAGGTGAAGAAAAATCATATTCTGTACCAGAACGTCAACAAAAGTCAAAATAAATGCATTCAGCATTACTATCATTATCAAAATTGTTTCAAAAGATCTTTAGGCAAAATTATTTTACAAAATAGAATATACGTATATTACTAAAATGTATATTGTAAATAATTCTAGATTAACTACTTGAACATTTTTGAAATACTCTATTTTGATTGAACATACTTTGACACGATACATTGCTGTTATAT
Organism: Corythoichthys intestinalis; assembly: GCF_030265065.1. Taxonomy (NCBI): domain Eukaryota; kingdom Metazoa; phylum Chordata; class Actinopteri; order Syngnathiformes; family Syngnathidae; genus Corythoichthys; species Corythoichthys intestinalis. The sequence goes on along the minus strand of NC_080403.1, from coordinate 20,039,509 downwards.
TGTCCTTATTGCAAAAATAGAAAAGTTACATCCACGTGTATTTTTATACGTTAAAACCAGGGCTGTCAAAATTATCGCTTTAATGGGCGGTAATTCATTTTTTTAATTAATCACGTTAAAATACTTGACACATTTAACGCACATGCCCCGCTAAAACAGATTGTAATGACAGCACAGTGTAATGTCCACTTGTTACATGTGTTTTTTGGTGTTTTGTCGCACTCTGATGGCGCTTAGGTGCGACTGATTTTATGGGTTTCAGCACCATGAGCATTGTGTAATTATTGACATCAACAATGGCGGGCTACTAGTTTATTTTTTGATTGAACTTTTTACAAAATTTATTAAAACGAAAACATTAAGTGGGGTTTTAATATAAAATTTCCATAACTTGTACTAACATTTATCTTTTAAGAACTACAAGTCTATCTATCCATGGATCACTTTAACAGAATGTTAATAATGTTAATGCCATCTTGTTTATTTATTGTTATAATAAACAAATACAGTACTTATGTACCGTATGTTGAATGTATATATCCGTCTTGTGTCTTATCTTTCCATTCCAACAATAATTTACAGAAAAATATGGCATATTTTATAGATGGTTTGAATTGCGATTAATTACGATTAATTAATTTTTAAGCTGAAATTAACTCGATTAAAAATTTTAATCGTTTGACAGCCCTAGTTAAAACATAATATGGCTAATAAATTTGCGACCACAATAAAAGAATAACTATGTTGGTTTAAATTAAATATCACCCAAGGTCTATTGGCACATTAATGCAATAGTGACATTAAAATAATGTACAGTTAACAATAATGACATAGTTAAGTTAAAAAAAAAAAAAAAAAAGGAACTTGTTTTAATAACAGATCTTATTTTTTATTGAGGAGAATCAAGTTGAGCTTTTCTATTTTTAGAAAATAAACCAATAACAATATTACAAATAATGAACTTGTTACATCATTCACAGGGTTACAGTCAATATACATTTATACAGAAATACAACATGTCCCACATTGGTCGCCATCGCCTTCTGAACCAGCGCTTGTCGGCGAGGCGCTTTAACGGGGAGCACAGGGACCCCCGCTTAAACTAACCGACATCCAGAGTGGCAGGGGTAGAGGTGGGGTGAGGGTTGGGGGAAGCACGGGGTAACGTGGGTTTGACGCTGCGTGTGACCACAACGGCAGCAGAGGGTGCTCTGGTGCTTTTGTGCTGCTCTGACATTTCAATGGGTTTTCTCACTTCCAAAACTGTGTCAGCCTCCTGAGCAGTGGAGGACCTTAGTGTCAAGTTTTTGGTAATGTAATTATTCACAGTAAACCACAAAACAGTAACGTACCATAAGTGTTCGTGAAAACGTTGAGCAGCAGAAAACATCCTTGAAAGCGAGGCCTTAATGAGTTGGGCTGCAATCAAAATTGAGCTCCTTCCAGGGGTCCTGTTTGCTTAGGTTTGACATTTAAAATGAGCAGGGTTACTTGACTATGCGGAGGGATGGGGGTGCCGACCTAGGAAAACACCCCTGAAAGAGAGGCCTTAATGAGACTGGCAGCGCAATCACACATATTTTGAACCTAACCCACCTCCCGCCTGGATATTGTTCTTAAAACTGTGAAAGTATTATTCATGGCAAAATGAAGAAAAATATTTGGCAATCACTGGAAAAAATATTTTTTTGACCTTCAGTCAAAATCGGCACCAAATAAGCGTACCGCAGGGCTCTTTCCTGGGGTCCTGTTTGCTTAGGTTTCAACTTAAAGCGGTAGTTCAGAATTTTTGACATTAGGCTTAATCTTCAAGTTAGCGGGGGGTTTACATAGTTGGTGGAGTTGATTTCAACTAATTCCGTGCAGTTTGCAAGTTATTTGTTAGTTTCAGGACTTTGGAGTCGCTAAGCTAGCACGAGTCAATGGCCCCAAATTAGCATGCCAATAAAAGACAATACAGATCTACGAACAGATCCAACACAATCAAATAAATTGAAAACACAGATCATTGTTCCAAAACACCATTGTGGCAAAAACAATGTCACACCAAACTGCTGTAATTCATTTCATTCTGCGGGACTAATTTTTTAGATGTGTAATACGACCAAAATAGAGAGGAGTGCTTCGGCCACTCATGCTCACGCTGCATTCGAGGAAGGTGGGAAGTCCGACTTATCCCGCGCGGAGGGTACCAGTTGCGACCTCAGAGCGTTCCAAGCGAATGTAAACATTAAAAGATGCCTTTTTGTGACGTTATTTTTTATTTTGGCCATCAAAAGACATTTTGACCTCCAGAAAACCTGCCTTCTCGTAAGCGATCAAATAGTGGAGGCGTTCCAATGATCATTTTAAGATCGGTGGTTGGAAACTGACCTCCCACCTTCCTTGAATGCAGCTCAGTCTGCTGAGTTAACTGATGGCTGGCAGCATGGCGAAATGTGCATTTAGAGCACAGGCGGAGTTTGACTTTTGGGGCAGGGGGGCCACAACATGTTCATGACCCCGAAATGCTTTGTCAGCAATAAAATTAACTTACAAGAATATTTATAATAATACGGAGAAAATGAGTGTTTTTTTGTTTCCTGTCATTCTTGAGGGGAATTCTCAATTAGGCTGTTTAGGACAGCTATATTTTTCGCCAAGATCGTTATCCACTGAATATGGTACGCCCGCCAGTGTCGTGCAAGTGTAGTTACCCCCGTCAAAAATTGTATCCCCTAGGCGGAGCCACTGCGCTGCATTGATTTGCTTGATTTCCATGTTTTGGTGATGTTGTTATCTACGAGGTTCTAAAATATGGCCCATCCATCAAAAAAAAAAAAAACTTTTTCTCTCGTATAACATTACATACGTACTGAACGAAAAAAAGGCAATGTTTCACTGTTTTACTCATAGGGTGATCTATAACTGTTGTTACTGTAATTCAAGTCGGCTACGTTCATACTACAGGTCTTAATGATTGAATCCGATTTTTTCGTGTTTTTCCGACTTGAGTGAGGCATTAACTTGACGGTCTGAACGTGACAAGTCGAATAGAACTGGACCATTTCAAATCCGATCTGGGTCACTTTTGTATGTGGTTCAAATCCGATCTGGGCCACATTTTTCCAGAATGTCACGGTGGTCTGTACTGTCAATTCTCCCAAATCGGAATTCATGCGGCACTTACGTCATCAGAGAGCGACAGACACTACGGTAGCGGTGCAGCTGTGCGTTATTAGCGCCTAGCTTGCATTGAAGACGGCTTTTGGGGAAGGGCCGGGATTGACAACAGTCATATAAAATAAAAATGGGTTGAGGATAAGCCTGAGAATGATTGGTTTTCTCTCTGCTCTATATGAGCAATATTTCAACAATGCTTACACGGCCGAGAGTCGGGGCAAACTGCCCGTATGTGTGTGTGTAACATGCACGGACAGTGCGTGCATGCTATCGATCCATATAAACTTTGAATATAAACCTAAATGGGGATTATCTATGTCTGTTATTTGTGTCCTCTTTTTAAAAAGCAAAATATGATATCCCTGGAATGACGGATGACAGCCAGCATGTGTGGTCATTTGTTTTGATGCTTCTACTCATGCGGGTCTTCTTGCTCAGTGCGTGTCGGACTGCGAATTAGTGCGCATGCGTAATACTTGAATGGTCAGAATGGACAAAGACAGTCTGAATGGGCACGCCAAAAATACATATGACAAAAAATCGGATTTGTGCATTAAGACCTGTAGTATGAACCTAGCCGTTCTGAATGGCGTTTCTCCATTTTAATAAACGTCGATGCCTAACCAAAATACGTAACTGTGGTTCTTTCCTGGCTTTAATTAATTTTTTAAGTCGACATAACTCATAACTAATGTGTGCGTGTGTGTTTGTTCCCGCGGCCGGGGGGGACACAATTTTTGAGGAGGGTAACTACATTGGCAAGACACCGGTGGTGGCTCTGTTGTTCAATTAGCATCTTTAGTGGGGAAAATTGAAACACCGCTCACCATTTTGGCGGTGCTCTCTGGCGTTTCATTGTCCACATTTTCAGTCCTTGGTTCTTGCCCAGTAGTTGTTGTCGCTTTTGAAAGCTTAGGTTTGAAAAAATTATGTATATCCATCTTGCCTCGTCGGTCATCGGGTGGTTTTGGCTAAGCAAAGCACATGGCCATCTAAGGTGCTAGTCACATTATCTGTTTGAAAAATATTTTTGACCCATTATAAAAATATCTTTTTTTGTTCATTTCATTCATTTTTGTTGTTTGTTTTATTACTTTACAACGTTTATCGACAATATTTTACTGGAAAAAACTCTATTTTAAAATCATATGTAGGAAAGGCAACATGCAATTACACTTTTCGGCCATTGGGGGGGCACTTAAACTCCGCGCATGAATTAGAGGCTGTGGAAACAAAAGAAATGGGCAAAGGAAAGTTTACACAAATTCCCTATGAAGAACGAGGAACAATTTAAACTGGTTTCATGCTGCTGGCTACTACATAAAAAATCAGAGGTGAAAAAAAAAAAAACGATGTGAAATCACTCCCCCCTGCTGCTCTGCAGAGCTTCTGGATTACAAATGTTGCTGTTCATACTGAAATTATTGACATGCAATAGTAAGTTTTAATAACTTTATCCTGAAAACATAGCCAACACTATTGATTGCATGGGTCATTGATGATTTACATGTTTGTATATGTTGTTTTTTATTGGAATGCTAAGATGGCCCAATTGACTCGCCCTAGTTTAGCCATACCGGAGCCCTGAAACTAACAAATACCTAACAAACTAGACGGAATTTGTTGAAATCAACTCGACCGACTAAGTAAACCTTTGTTAACTCGAAGATTGAGCTTGATGTCAAAATTCCTGAACTTCCCCTTTAATGTAAAAAATTGGAGCAGCAGAAAAAGTTTAGTAATGGCTGCCGTAGACGAACGTTTATTCGCCCCTCCCGGTCAAAATGGATTGGATTTCTAGCACCGTCAATGGCAGTATAAGAGTTAACAAGGAAGTAACCTGAAGATACCCCAATATTATCATATTCAAGCATATCTAAGGTCTTTAATTTGCGACTGATTGAAACAATTCAGGATGAGAATAGGTCCGTGCTCGATTCAAAGTTTAAATTCCAGAAACCGGGAGGCACTAAAACCTTTATCGCTCTGAATAAAATATAGTGACTTTCCAAAAATAAAAAATGGAAGTTGATCTCCAACTTTCTTGGACTAACTTTTTAAAAATATTTTTCAGTGTCAAAAAATATAGTTGACAACTTGACAGGAGTGCAGCATCTCTTCAGTGTGGTTATTGCTCTGCTTCAACTGCTACCACAGGCTCTCCCTCTGTCTCTAAATCGTGAAAGACAATACTTCACGTGGTCAGCATTTCATCCTTTAGATGAAATTCTGCCAGGATCCATTGGATTGTAAACATAGATGACAAACTAATATGACTTTTTAAGTCGCACAGAAACATGAGAATTTCCAAGATCCAAATGCATTTTCATAAAGCGACAACAAATTTAGTGTCGTGTTTTTATCCAAAAAAAAAAAAAAAAAAAAAAAAAAAAAAAAAAAAAAAAGTTCCACACCTAAAATCAGAAGCTACACCACGATTAGGAGCATTTTCAAATGTCTTTCACAATGGTTTTAAAACCTGAAGTATATAATAAGTGAAAAAAAACACGAAAGAAAGAAAGAGAGTATCAAGGTGTTCAATTTGGTGCCGATTCTATTGTGAATGTTAAACCATTTCAATAGAGTGGTACCTCAACAGACGAACGCATTGACATATGATCTTTTTGACATCCAACATAAAATTTGACTCGACATATGATGACACGCTCGAAGTACGACGATTTATGACAGTGTCGCAATTTCATTGTTTTACCTAAAGACAGACACACGGTGGATTTTCCAATGAGAGAAATCAACATGAGTCCCATTATTGCAGGTGATGAAAAAAGGAAAAAGGTGCCGCTTCCCATTAATATTAAGGTGGAAATGATAGAAAAATATGAGCATGGTGTGAGCGTCAGTGAATATCTACGATCTCAACGGTTCTTCTCTGACTTCCGTTCGCCTGTTTTAATAAGTTAAGGTGACAATTATTATTATTATTGTAACATCGGCAGGGAAGTCGCCAGCTTCATTAGATTTTAAATCATTTATTTCAGAACTTGCGCAACACAACACGGTTACTGTCTGCCGTGAAATATGAAAATAGTAAGTAAAAACGTCCCTCTCTTCCGCATCTCTCACTCTGTTGTCGGTCACACGGTGCGTTCTGGAACAGTATGCAAAACACAACCGCCACATTAGAACCCAATTCGTTACATCATTAATATTCCGATTTGTATTCATAATTTGTTTTGCTATGTGTAATTGCTATTTGTAATTTTTCCAGCAGTATTTACGAAGGATTTAGCTTAGGTTTTTGAGCTGCGGAACATATTAATCGAATTATAATGTATTCTTAGGGGACAATCCCAATTGACATACGACCCTTTCGACTTACAAACCAGGGTCCTGGAATGAAGTAAATTCGTGTGTAGAGGTACCACTGTACTTTCAATCACAAATCCTTATCCAAGATCACATGATCCACAGACTTCCTGAAATGTTTGTAACCTACTTTTCTACTACTTTTACCTTCTTCTTTACATTTTTGATCAATCTGGATAGTCTGTACCACTGTATTGCATCTCAGGTCAGTCTCAGTAAAGTAATGACTCGCATACACGTGCCAGACTTTCCTACCGTGAAGGGTTTTTCACGTTTAAAAGAAATATGGGTTCAGATGTGACAAATCAGTATGTGTGTACCCTTAAGAGCTTCCAAGTTGTCAGGGGTGGTTAGGGTTAGGTAAAAGGCTAAAGAAGGTGTATGGGGGAGGAACCAGACTGCACGTGAGCGATGGATCCAGACTGGACAATCACACTTCGGCTACTGTTCACGCAGCGTTTTCAGACGCCATGTTATCCCCGTGACGACAACACTGACAAAGATAGACATCTCAAAACATAGAAGCAAAGTATATCTTATTCAAGGGAGTTAGGATATTAGAGGTTGTTTATCTACATGATTGTGCAGCTTTTCCTAAACAACTCCAAGCACCGATGGAAGATCCCAAGCGTTTTTTTTCCTCTTTCTTTGCAGAACAAAAGTTCAAAATAAAATCAGAACAATTCAATAAAATGCATACACAAATTGCAAATTGCAGAAATGAAACAAGTTGCATCCACCTGATTGTAACGTCTATTCGTGACTGTGAGTGTAGCGAATGGAAGAAGAAATAAGATGGATGGATGGAGGGCCGTCACGCATCTGAGTCAGTTTACCCAGCATGCTTTGCGACATGGTAGGAAGGGTAAGAGGGTGGTTGGGGGAGGTGGGGTGGGGAGGTGGAGTGGTCAAGTGAGTCAGCCCTGTGAAGTGGTCCTTGATATGTCCACTAAGGAGAGAGGTAAAAACAATGTTGTCTGTGCTGGGAATCTTCAACACAACATTTCACACCATAGTGAGAAAAAAAAAGATTTTATTGTTCTTTTCTTGAGATTCTCTTGATGTCAGTCTTTGCCAAAAGGTCCATTTGATGGTGCCAACATCCTTCCAAGATTGACAGGATCCTTTTTTTTTTTTTTGTTTGTTTGTTTGTTTCTCGCCCTTTTAAAGGGTAGCTCTTCCGCTCATCTGGTGTATGACCTTACATTGTCTTTAAATGTCGATAAACTCCTTTTCTTTTTCATCTTTGTTTTTTCATCTTTATTTTTTCCTTACAAAATTCTTTACAAAATGACAACAAACCAAAGCATCAATGAAAAGCAGTGGAAGAAGAAAAACATGTGTCGCTGGTCACTCATTTCAGGTCTCCCTTGATTCTGAGTTACAAAACTCAGTGGATGGATGGTGAGGTGGGAGTAAGGGAGAGTTGGGAGAGTGAAGGGAGAGTGTCGAGGAAGGGGTGGGGTCACACCAAAAAGCATCCACTCCGTCCTCGGCGCCCGCCGGAGGTGGGGCCCCTCGGAGCGCCCCCCTTCCTGGATTTCTGCTCTGCTTGGGGGAAGGTCAGACCTCCACTGACTGGATCTGGTTCATCTGGGCCCGCATCATCTGGACGCTGTTGAGGATCTTTTTCTGATGGCCCGCTAACGTCACACCCACCCGTAGGATGTCACTGCGATGATTAGAAAACCATTGTATCAGAATGAAGCATACATAGAAAATCCAGAAACACACCATTTTAATATTTTAAGTAGACATAACTCAAGTGGTGAACTTAAAGCAACAGTTGGTAACTTTTCAACCTTTATAAAATATTTTCATAACATCTGTCATGATATGCCGACTGACAACTAGTTGAATGACACCTCTTTTATATCTTGAGGGGGTCTGTATCACTTTCACCGGCACTAATTAACTTTGAAGAGAGTAGCAGGAACCCTGAACACACACACAAAAAAAATACAAATGTGCTGACTGCTTTACGGCAAACGTCACTTTCACCTTTCCCCATTCATTATAAAGACGGAAGTCGATTCTCATGCTTTCGTGCATATTTTGCAAAGATGGCAGAGCAGCAGAGACAAAAAGTTTTGTCTGAGGAGGAAAAAAGAAAGGACGGCTGCCAGGATATACAGTATAAACACTGGGGGGGTTACCCACACTAAGCCACACAGTTGTAGCCACAACTGGATTAATTAACTTATTTTTTTATCCTTCACACAGCCGCTGCAAACAGAAATGTTGATTTATCCATCTGCAGGCGACAATAATGATTTAGAGACACTATGCGGGTGTGCGCTGGTCCTGGTGGGAAACTCAGTTTTAGTCAATGTTCCCTCAAAATTTTTTCATGTGTCTGTGAAGACACACAAGCTCCCTGAGCAAACTGAGGACCACAGTGAGCAACATCAGATGTGTACGCTGTGGCCACACACCAGTGTCACGCCTGTTCAAAACCTTGAATCACAGCAAGTTAAATTGCTTGTTATAAGCATGAAAATACAGCAGCAATTTGCATTAGTTTACTTTTAATATAATTGATTTGGCCCACTTAAAGTTAAAAAGACAAACGTCTCATTGTTCATGAGATGTGTACTATGTTATATGTGAGAGTCCTGCTTTGGCCTGGAAAATGTCCAATTGGGGCATAGGTGAGTTAATAAACATAATGAACAACCACAATGGGAGTATATCAAACAACACATTAAAACTGTTCAGACAATAAGGACACCCAAAATTCCTTGCTCCTTGTCTAAGCAGCAATACAGGACAGTTTAAAAAAAAAACAAACAAAGAAAAAATCTCACTCAGTTTCACCGCTTTTATTTGCACATACTGTACTCTGACAGCCATTCCATCTTAAAAGAACCGCATATTTTTACTTTGGCTTCATGAGTGTAGTATCGCTGCACGTTGCTTTCGCCATGATAAGGGGTTATCATTTGCGTCTTGACTTCACTGCACTGTTGTTGGCTAGCTAGCCTGCAAGGCACGTAAGGGTTGTCTCGAGTAATTGAAGTAAACTGTGTAACATGATTGGCTAGACACGTGTTGCTCATTGAGTTACGTTGCAAAATGGTTCAGAAAAACCTTCTGTAAATAAGCACAGGAGTCCCACTTTTCATTCTTTATTTTTCTCCGCACTCACCCAGGTCATGCACCTCACATTTATATACTATCGTGGGGAAGTAGCCCACCAATGGGAGCGTCGTATCAAGCATACTAATTAGAGCGTCGCGTTGGTGTATGGAACGCACCAATGGGAGCGTCGCGTTGCCGTATCGAACGCACTAATAGGGGTGTCGTGCTGTGGCAGTAGTCCTAGTGACACTACAGTACATTTCTGTTGAATTTTATTTTGTGCGCTGCATCGATTTTCTTGTGCAATGAGTTTGTGCAAGCAGTGCGCGATTGCGCACGTGCGCAGCTTAGAGGGGACATTGGTCTTAGTCTTCCTTGAGGCAAAACACTACCGCTCTTGTCCACCGGCGTAGCTAAAATCCAATAAAACTGAAAAGTTACAAAGTGTTGCTTGAAGTGTGTCATGTTGTGTTGCCACAGTGGGTCTGATTCCCGCTTGAAGCAAATGATTTACCGTATTGGCCCGAATATAAGATGGCCCTGATTATAAGACGACCCCCTCTTTTTCAAGACTCAAGTTTGAAAAAAGACTTTTTGAACACCGAATTAATTTTTATACAAAAAAATAATTGCAGTACATCTAAAACAAATGATTATAACAATATATTTGAGAGAAAAAGCATGTTATTTTGCCTCATTCAAATCTTAATATCTGAACATTTAAAGATGTAAACTAAAGTGCAATCACATTCGCAAATGAATGGCTTCTGGTTTTTGAAATGTAAATAAACCAATCTATTGTGATAAAACAACAAAATTGCAATAACTGCATTAACCATCAAAGTGAGGTCTAACTGTAACTGTAGTCTTGAAACAAATCCGAATAAGGAAAAACATTGGAATAAAATAATGCAAACTGGTTAAACTTGAGAGAAGCAGAGCTTTGTCATGACAGAACATTACTCCTCAAGTTCAGCATTCGCTTCAATTATATCTGGCGCCATCTAGCGTCGTGAATGAATAAAATGTCTAGACCTCGAATATAAGACGACTCCCACTTTTTCAGTCTTTTTTCAATGCAAAAAACACCGTCTTATATTCGGAACAATACGGCAATGTATATTTAAACTGAAGTCCTGAGTAGTTACAATATTGAGTTCAATTTACTTAACTTAAATTCAGTTTACTTAGAATGTTGAGTTTACAGCGTTACCTCCCTTTTTTTTTTTTTTTTTTTTAAATAATTTTTTTAATTTATCTTTTTAGTTTTCCACAGAAACTTGATAATTCATTTGAAATTAGTTGACTTGAAATTTCAAGTTTTGCCACGCCACTTGATTAGATAACATATTTTCCAGACTATATCCCCCCCCATAGTTTGGCTGGCCCTGCGATTTATACTCAGGTTCAATTTATCATTCAAAAAATACAGTACATACGGTTAGTGAAGAGATTGTCACTTACTCCATGGTCATCTGGGATACCACGTCGAACGTGGTGAAGTCAGAGTTGGAAAAGTTGTCCTTGTACTGGCCCATCTTGATGGCATCCAGCCACTCGTCCACTGTGCTGAAGCTGGAGAAGTCTGGGATGCTGCGGTCCAGCAGAGGCAGATGCACACTGAAAGGGGCGGGATGTGAGGGTAGGGGGGCACAGGCAGGATGCATTAGGATGAATAATGACAGCTATCTGATGGCTCTTTGGATTGCAGTCATCCGCGGACCACCTGCGATTGCTTCTGGAGCTGCCGTTTGCGTCACGGTCTCACGGCCTGAGGACAATCCCGCAGGCCTCGTTCATCAAACTAGGTTTTCCAAATTCATTTCCTTTTACAATGGATTTTCCAAATGAGGTGCTGAGCTTTTTAGGAAGGCAGAGTTCTTTCTACTAGATGTCTGTGGAAAATCAGGAATGCTTTGGAAGTGCAAAAGGGCCTCAATCCTGGACTGACATTTGTCGGAGGGATTTCAACGAGTCAGTGACTAAAAAGTAAAACTACATTTTTCTCGATTAGAAGGCATTTCACACTGGAACTCTGAGCCATCTTTATCCTGGCTCATTGTCCAGTGTGTAAGGTATTGACTGGTTAACCCCATAACCCTGTCTCTTATTCACCATTTTCATCATTTAGATTAGCAAACACACCCGCTTCCGCACAGCCATCCCATTCCATCTTACACTGAAACATGTAACAGTTTGAGCTGTTTGACTCACCCGGAGGATAACGGGGTCATAGCCTTCAAGGTGTTTGGATTCCGGATCATCTTGTCCAGGTTGTTGACGATCTGACTGAACTTTGGCCGGTTGTTGCGGTCTTTCTGCCAGCAGTCCAGCATTAGCTGGTGCAGCGCACTGGGACAATCCATGGGGGGCGGAAGCCGGTAGTCTTGCTCAATGGCGTTGATGACCTGAAGAGACACATGTTGCATTTGTACCTCACAAGAGAGTGACCCAGAAAAATTGTCAAGAGAAAAGTCAGGAAAAAGCTGTCTTTGTTGGAAAACACTTCACTTACAGCTCACTACACCCCACGTTAACTGCTGTCATTAAAGACATATTATTTCTGCTCAATAGGTCATCTTGAATCTTCTGCGTTGGCAGGGGTGACATCACCACTGGCCTCAAAAGTGTAGACTGGTAATTGATTGCTTGCTCAGTTGATTGGGGGCACACTAAGGTGGCGCTTGGTTAACCGGGTGGAACGACCCGGAAGGACGCACAGTTTCACTCCAGTTCATTATGGGGGCCCATTAGAGAAGCCCCATTCAAAGCCAGATTAATATCATTTAGGAGACATCCAAATAAGGACCCCGATGGAGCACAGGCGCTATCTGGAGCTGCTAATAAGATAACGGCCGAGGTCCTCGGTCCTCGCTTAGCAAATTAGCCTTCTCACTTTCAATTTCAAACTATTCTCATTGTCTCTCTGCCACCCTCACTCCTCCATAATGTGCTCTTTCCACTACTACCTAGAGGGAGAAATTGAGTCTACAGAGTGCCGTTGAGCATTTTTAAATGATCTGATTATATCTCCGTGGCGGCTGGAAGGAATTATCTCATGAAACCCACACTGCTGTTATGGAGCAATGATGGTAAGACGGAGGTTGGGTGTTAAATATGTTTGCGGGAGTGGGTGCAACAAAGGGCTCTAGATGGTTTTAGTTACGCACATCTTGATTAGTCATGTCCCAGTAGGGCCTTTCCCCGTACGACATAACTTCCCACATGACGATCCCGTAGCTCCACACGTCGCTAGCTGAGGTGAACTTTCTGTACTGGATGGCCTCGGGCGCAGTCCACCGGATTGGGATCTTCCCACCCTGTGAGTACAAAATGTAGACGATCAGTGTCACCCGGTAACATTAGTGCATCTAGTAATTTAAACTGGGAGGTGGATGCACTAAAACACCTGGGAGCTAAACAGGTCAAAAGAAATAAAGAGTACAGGCAGGGTGGGGGAGGTAATTTTTTAAGGTAGAAGGGGTTGAATATAAATATAAAACATAATTACATGTTGGAATATCTGCATCAATTATGAAAAGCAATCTTAGAAACATCCTCCAGCTGTGGCGTACCTCAAGGCTCTGTCCTTAGTCTCGTCTAATTATACTGTACTTCCACTCTAATTACTTCCACCAATTAGAGTTATCATTTCTTTCTTTGTTAGCCTGTATAACAAATAGCTACTTCATAGATTATCATATAACTCTGAGTAAAAGTGAGGTCCATACTGAGGAAGAACGGATCACAAATTGGGCCCAATCAAGTCATTTTTAGAGGATCGGAATAGGTAGTATTAACTTGTTGCCATTTATAGCGATAAACTTGTTGCCATTGACAGCGATAAACATCCATTCCCTAAATTAGATTGGATGTGCATTGCCGTCAATGGCAGTGAAACATGATCACTTCAGTGGTATGAAAAAGTATCTGAATATTTTGGAATTTCTCACATTTCTGCATAAAATCACCATCAAATGTGATCTGATCTTTGTCGAAATCACACAGATGAAAAAACAGTGTCTGCTTTAACTGAAACCACCCAAACATTTATAGGTTTTCATATTTTAATGAAGATTGTTTGCAAACAATTACAGAGGGGAGAAAAATAAGTGAACAATAACATTTAATATTTTGTGTCCCCCCTCTTTGGCAGCAATACCTGCAACCAGAGGCTTCCTGTAGCTGCAGATTAGTGTCGCACATCGATCAGGACTAATCTTGATCCATTTTTCTCTACAAAACTGCAATAGTTAAGTCAGATGCCTGGGATGTCTGGCATGAATCGCTGTCTTTAGGTCATGCCACAGCATTTCAATGGGGTTTTTAATCTGGACTTTGACTTGGCCACACCAGAACGTGTATTTTGTTCGTCAGAAACCATTCTGATGTTGATTTACTTCTATGTTTTGGATCTTTGTCTTGTTGCAGCATCCATCCTCTTTTTAGCTTCAACTGTTGGACAGACGGCCTCAGGCCTTCCAGCAAAACATCCTAATAAACTTTTGAATTCATTCTTCCATTAATGATTGCAAGTTGTCCAGGCCCTGAGGCAGCAAAACAGCCCCAAATCATGATGGTCCCTCCACCATGCTTCACGGTGGGGATGAGGTGTTGCTGTTAGTGAGCTGTTCCATTTTACCTTAACACATGACATTGTGTGGAGCCATGATAAACATCAGACAATGCTGCTCATCAAGACAATTCTTACCAGGTGTGTGTGTCTTAAAGTGGGCAGGGCAGCTTTGAACCACTCATCAGTGATTGGGCACGCACCTGACTTAAACTGTTTGGTAAAAATTGGTTTCAATTGCTCTTTAAGTCTCCTTAGGCAGAGGGTTCACTTATTTTCCCCCTTCTGTCATGGTTTTCATGCTATCCTCATTAAAATATGAAAACCTATGTTTGGGTGATTTCAGTTAGAGCAGACACTTTTCTTTTTTTTTTTTTTAGTGCTGCAATGATTAATCGATTAACTATAGTATTCGATTACAAAAAAAAGTTTCGAATTAAATTTTGATGCTTCGAGTATTCGTTTAATTAAAGTGGCGTTGTAATGGTTTATTTCGAAAGTGTTTGTATTTAGTTTTATTGATTTGGGTGGATGCACTGCCCTCTAGTCTGCCTCATTTCACATGGCTGAATCCAGCTGCTCCATGTTAAGACCAACATAAGCCAAGATTTTGTTTGAGCTAATGTTTTTTTAGGGCTGCAGCTATCTATTATTTTAGTTGTCGATTATTCGATGAACTAGTTAGTTCGAATAATCGAGTAATCGGATAAGCAACATGAAAAATTAAAATACCTTAGCTGAGCTTCAAACGGTATAAACATTTTTAAAAATGAGGCTCTATGTACAACAAAAGAACAATTGGCTAACCTATTTAGCAAAGGTCCACTAGCTTAAATGCCATAAAATGTTCTTTTTTTTTTTTTTTTTTAACAATGCTCTTAACAAAACGTTCAAACACATATTCCCACAAAAATGGCTTAATATATCTATAAATGAAATATGAATGCATAAAAAAAATATTGCTGAAAAACTTAGCTTACATTGATTTTAACTGGGAGCAATTGGATTCAGCCATGTGAAATGAGGCAGACTAGAGGGCAGTGTATCCACCCTAATCAAAAAAACTAAATGCAAACACTTTCAAAATGAACCATTACAATGCCACTTCAATTAAACGAATACTCGAAGCAATAAAATTTAATTCAAATATTTTTTTCCTAATCGAATACTCGAATTATATCGATTAATTGTTGCAGCACTATTTTTATTTAATGCATTTAATGCAAATAGTTTTTTGGTATATTTAGCGTTTTTTTTTTTTTTTTTTTTTTGTGGGAATATGTGTCTAAACCATTTGTTAAGAGCATTGTAAAAAAAAAAGAAAAAAGAAAAAAAAAAGAGCTTTTTATAGCATTTAAGCTGGCAGACTTCTGCTATGTAAGTTAGCCATTGTTCTTTTGTTGTACATAGATCATATTTATTTCTTTTTTTTATACCGTTTAAGGCTCAGTTTAGGTATTTTAATCTTTCATGTTCCTTATCCAATTACTTGATTATTCGAACTAACTAGTCCATCGATTAATTGACTACTAAAATAACCGATAGCTGCAGCCCTACTGTTTTTACATCTGTGTGATTTTGACAAAGATCAGCTCACTTTTGATGGCGATTTTATGCAGAAATGCAAGAAATTCCAAAAGGTTCAGATACTTTTTCATATCACTGTAACTGGGATGTCATACATAGAACATTTGGCAATTTCATGTCCCTAAAATACATACTCAAAATAGTGATTCGTCAATGTCAGAACAACAACAAAGGAGGGTGTTGTTTCTCACCAGGGCGCTGGTGTAGGTGGGGTCTGATGTGTCATCTTCCAGGAAGCGCGAGAGACCAAAGTCCGACACCTTGCACACCAGGTTGCTGTTGACTAGGATGTTGCGGGCAGCCAGGTCACGGTGCACGTAGTTCATGTCGGCTAGGTACTTCATGCCCGAGGCAATGCCCCGAAGCATTCCCACCAATTGGATTACAGTGAATTGGCCATCATTTTGCTAAAATAAACAAAGCACAGATTAGCTAACAATGTTACCAGTGTCAATTTTCGATACGCGCCACAAAGTAGAATATTCGGCTAAATTGTTGATGTGGAAACCAATCTCACCAGGGCGCTGAAAAACAATTTTCTAGCTGTGGTGTACCTCAAGACTCCACCCTGAGTACAATCTAATTAACGCTTACTAGTTTTTCAACAACAACATGTGATTTTGTTGGTTTGACATAATTGCATGATCCACTAAACTAATTGATGAGCATACTGTCTTTCTTAATGTGTTGTTTTCACGAAAGAATGTCAGAACTTTTTGTCAACTGCTTTATATGTTAGAGAGAAAAAAAAAATAAAAATTAATCTCTCCTTCTAAGAATCACATAAGAAGGGCAAAATGTTTTTATTGGATGGAATTTGAGCGTGCTGGTGGATTGAATGTTGATTTTTCCTGACATCTCATATAAAAATGATTTAAAATCTAGTCATAGTACATTACAGTCATTATTATGATTATTTATTACATTTTATCTTGACCAGAAACCTAATCCATCAAAGTTTAACGCGCAAAAGGTTACTTTCAAATATGCCATAAAAATGCACCACAGGACACAAAGAAAGGGAGAAAAATATTTAACTGCTCTCTGCAGGCCATGCCACTGTTAAGCTTGGTCTGTCTACAGCTGTTCTCCCCCAATTTCACCGTTTGGTAAAGTGCTTTAACGTGGCGCGTATGGTGTCTTGAGCAAGCAGTGCAGCTGTGAACCCCCACCACTTTGTCGCCGCCCATCATTCGTGGTGAGAAGTAATGAAACATATAATTTGTTACTTCACTTACATGGGTTACTTTTCATATTAATTCCATACATTTAAAATCTGTATACTGTGTACTAATAGTGTAAGTACAGTATTTTCTACGCCTTGCTTTATCAAGATAGTTTTGTTACTTATATTTAACTTCTGCGGATGATGGCATGATGTACAAACGCACATTGTGATGTAAATACAGAGGGGTCGTCAGAAGCTGTTGAGATTTTGAGGTCTTACCAATTGGAATAAAAATAAGATAAAGAGGTTAATACAGGTTTATGCAACATTTTTCTTTTTACTTTAATTATATTTTAAACTGAAAAAATATATATGTATACAGTTGTGCTCAGTATAGTGGGGGTGGAACACAACTGTATATGAGCCATTCCACCAAAACCAGATACTTGAGTCAAAAATAAAAAAAAAGTACATTTTCAGTTGTCCTTCTTGTGCTTATTGTTGAACTGTGCAAATCTGCAAAACATTTGATATTCATTCAAATTTAGCAAATTAATCACACTTTTCTTGATGTAATGTCAAGATAATTGTGAGAAAATGGCCAAGGAAGCCATGAGGGATGTAAATTTCAAAAGTCCTACTCCTTACCAACAATCTTTAATTTTAAAACAGACTTTTGATGGATTTTTTTTTTCTAAAGTGGAAGCTTAAAAAAAGCCAAATTAGGGTTATCTAGAAAAATATATAATAATACATTTGCAATGGTGATGATGGGTCTGCTTTCAAAAGTACATTCAAACACAAATTTAGGATGTAAACCTTGAAGAGAAAGTTTCTAAGTTGCGAGTAAAAAAAAAAAATATATATATATATATACAGTGCTGCTCAAAAGTTTGTGAACCCCCTCAACATTTTGGAATTTTCTATTATTTCAACCTGATTTCCTAATCAATCAATTCAGTAGTTTTTTTTTTTGTTTTTTTAACAGTTGTGTTGTCGAGACTAAATTAAAAAGAGTTTTCATCAACTGATGTAGGTGCAAAATTGAACTGTTTGGTCACAACCAAAACCGCCATGTCTGGCGAAAAGTCAACACTGCATACCACCAAAAGAACCTTCTCCCAACAGTGAAGCATGGAGGTGGGAATGTCAAGATCTGGGCTTGCTTTTCATCCTCAAGACCTGGACAACTCCACATAGTCCAGGGAATCATGAATTCTGAGGAATATTGTCAAATCCTAGAACATAACCTGACGCCATCTGTTTTGAAGTTAAAGCTTGGCAGAAGGTGGATCATGCAACATGATAATGATCCAGAGCATTCCAGCAATACAACCAAGGAATGGCTGAAAAAGAAGAAGATTCGTGTTCTGGACTGGCCCAGTCAAAGTCCTGACCTAAATCCCATTGAAATGCTGTGGCGGGACCTGAAGCGAGCAGTTCATGCCAGACGCCCATCAAACCTCTCTCAACTGACTGCGTTCTGCAAGGAAGAATGGGCAAAAATCCCCCAAAGTAGATGTGAGAGGCTGATTAGTCACTACAGAAACCGTTTGGTTGAGGTAATCTCTGCAAAAGGAGGCGCAATATCCTATTAACTGAAGGGGTTCACATACTTTTGCACACATGATATCTGAGTTTTTCTTAAATCAACCACTTTTGTTAAATAAAGAATGACAATATAACTATTTCTTTTGTTTCAGTCCATTATTTGGAATGTCAGTATTGTGGATTTGGGTATAACTTAACATTTAATAAGGTTATTTTAGTTTTTTTTACAAAAAATCTGACCATCGCTGTGGGGTTCACAAACTTTCGAGCAGCACTGTATATATATATATATATATATATATATATATATATATATATATATATATATATATATATATATATATTAGGGTTGTCAAACGATTAAAATTTTTAATCGAGTTAATTACAGCTTAAAAATTAATTAATCGAAATTAATCGCAATTAATCGCAATTCAAACCATCTATAAAATATGCCATATTTTTCTGTAAATTATTGTTGGAATGGAAAGATAAGACAAGATGGATATATACATTCAACATACGGTACATAAGGACTGTATTTGTTTATTATAACAATAAATCAACAAGATGGCATTAACATTATTAACATTCTGTTATAGTGATCCATGGATAGAAAGACTTGTAGTTCTTAAAAGATGAATATTAGTACAAGTTATAAAAATGTTATATTAAAACGCCTCTTAATGTTTTCGTTTTAATAAAATTTGTAAAATTTTCAATCAAAAAATAAACTAGTAGCCCTATTCTGTCCTCAATGTGTGTGAGTACACAAATTGACAGATAGCGAACATAAGTTCCAAAAAAAAAAAATCAGACGGTGTGGCAAAGTTGCATGGGCTTTACTGAAGTCATCTCTTTTTGACAGGAACACGTTTCTTGTATTTTTGTAAAACTGAAAATAACAAGGCAATGTGTCAATAACTTGCATAAATCACAAAATAACATAAATTGTACACACACGTGTCCATTTGAGCAGTAGCACTAGCCAATTAGCTCACAAGCATCTAACAATGTAACTGCATTTCATTATATATGTGAACAAATTCAAATACACATCATCAATAGCTATCTAATGCTCATGAATATAAACAAAGGAGGAATATAACTCACAAGCGATGCATGTATTAGACACAAACAGTGTGATGGGGCTATGAGAACTGCCACTGAATACTGGATGCGGACGTTAGCTGGTCTGAATAGCACTGTCTATTAGTGTGAGTTCGCGTCGACATATAATCACGTCAGAAAAGCGCGCTGAAACCCAAATAATCAGCTGCACTGAATCGCCAGCAGAGGGCAACATTACGCCACATAACATATGCAAGTCACACCCAAGTGCCAGCAGAGGGCGGAAAAACTCCATAAAACACAATTAACAAGTTGGCCTTTCACTGTACTGACATTTAAATCTGTCTGAGCGGGCCTAGTGCGTTAATTGCGTCAAATATTTTAACGTGATTAATTTAAAAAATTAATTAACGCCCGTTAACGCGATAATTTGGACAGCCCTAATATATATATATATATATATATATATATATATATATATATATATATATATATATATATATATATATACTGTATATATTAGTCTATGCTTATGGCAGAAAACACAGACAAGGCTGAAAAAGCAGTTTCTGCCCTTGCACCCCTCTTTAAAATAAACTGCTGTATTTTAAGCCAAAAGAACTGCTGTGTTTGATAGAACAACATGTCTATATGCTGCCACAGCAGTTTCATGGCACATTAAGCCCCTGAACTATTTTTAATTTATCCGTTTTACCCTGGGAACCCCCGTTTACAGACACCGCGTAACCACTTTTGTTTCAACCCAGCAATAAAAAGAAGGTAAGTAATTTATTCTTCAAAATGTTTATAATTTTTAGCTTAGAATCTTTAATTGATGTTTAATATTTAGTTACTTTTTTTCACTTGCATATTTTAAACTTTAAAACAAATTACGTCACAATGAAAAAAAAATAGTGTTTGTAAATAGGTCACGAATATCTACCTCATAACTATCGCTTAATTGTATTTTTTTTTTTTTTTTGTTAGTCGTATTTTCCTCGATATTTTAGATGATGAATAATCGATCCAAACCAAGAAAAATGAAAAAAAAAAAAAACATTCGAAAGAGTAAATATTTGAAAAAGAAAATCTTGACCACTCCTCTGTCTGCGATATCTGCATTGCGACCCTTGTTATATTACCGTGTTTCACCCATAAAATCCCTAAAAGTTCGGCTGTGGCCCTTTACAAGCCCTTTTTGGATTGAAACAAGGTAAGTACATAATATCTCGTTAAAATCATGGTGTCTTTAATTATGCTCTCTCAAGCTCTCACCTTGAGGTAGGGTTTTGCTGTTTTAAAAATGTTTATGCCCTCCTGTTCCGAATGTTTCTTCCCGCAGAAAATTGAGATTTTGAGCTTTCCAATGATTTATCACAAATACATATAGGACAATTTTGAAATTCGGCCAAACTGGGGGTGTCAGAGCATCAGGTTTAATTGGAATTACTTATTATTTTAATAGTTTCACTTCAGAACATACTGTAAATTGAATCAACACTTGTAGTTTTACAATTCTTCTTCATTAAAGAGGAAGTGTAGTTTATTAGTAGTTTTTTAGTTTCAGGGCCCCGGAGTGGCTAAGCTAGCGCAAGTTAATTGGGCCGATTTCGCATGCCAGTTAAAAAAACAACATATGCGCACATGAAAATCATCGATGACCCATGCAATCAATAGAGTTGGCTATGTTTTCAGGATGAAGTTATCAAAACTTTCCATTGTATGTCAATAATTGCAGTATGAACAGCAACGTTTGTAATCTAGAAGCTCTGCAGAGGAGCAGGGCAGAGTGATATTATATCGTTTTTTTCACCGCCGATTCTTTATGTCGTAGTCAGTAGCAAGTAACCAGTTTATATTGTTTCTCGTTCTTCACAGGGAATTTGTGGAAACTTTTACTTTACTTTTTTCATCTGTTTCCATAGCCTCTAAATGCAGATTTCACTGTGTTGCCGGCCGTCAGTTATCTCAGCAGACTGATGCTGCATTCAAGGTGGGAAGTCAGATTTTCCAACCTCCGATCTGGAAAAATATCATTAGAATGCCTCCACTATTTGATCGCTTATGACAAGGCAGGTTTTCTGGAGGTCAAAATGTCTTTTGATGGCCAAAATAAAAAACAACTTGTCACGATCAGCCATCTTTGCTGTTTACATTCGCTTGGAACGCTTTGAAGTAGCAACTGGTACCCTCCAAGCGGGATAAGTCCGACTTCCCACCTCCCTCGATCGCAGCGTGAACACGAGTGGAAGCACTCCTCTCTATTTTGGTCATATTACGCATCTAAAAAAATATCCTGCAGAATGCAATGAATTACAGCAACTTTTTGTGACATTGTTTTGGCCTCATAGGTGTTTTAGAACAATGATCTGCATTTTGAATTTATTTAACTATGTTGTATCTGTTCGTAGATCTGTATTGTTTTTATTGGCATGCTAAATTGGCCCTAATTTGCGCTAGCTTAGCCACTCTGAGCCCTGTAACTACTGTAACAGATAACTTACAAACTGCATGGAATTTGCTACAATTAACTCCACCAACTAATTAAACCCCCAGTAACTCGAAGATTAAGTCTAATGTCAAAAATTCTGAACTTCCGCTTTAAGTATCTGTACTAAAGCACAGTCCTTGACCCCCACCTCTGCCTACCAAAAACTCGCCCGCAAATGCGAAGATTTCAGAGGATGGCGCTCGCAAAGGAGAGAAAGTGGGTGCCCATATTAGTAGTCTGCGGCAGTGCTCCAGTAGCCTACTTGTCTTTCACGCTTTGCTGCTCGTTAGCCTCGCCTCACGCTTCTCACGTCAAGTCGAAAGCCCCTCGTGCCGGCGATTAAGCGTCATACATTATGCATGGCATCCACCCTCGCAATTACACATTGTGTACAGCCCTTTGTGTGGACTTTTATTGCCGTAAGGCCCGCAAAAAATATCGGTCTGCCTTAATCTATCTGGAGAAGACACAAATATGTGGAAAGTAAAAACAATACAAGATTGAAACCTTTCAGGACATCTATTCAAAAGTTGTCATTAGCTTAACTCAGTCAATGCCAGCCCAGATCACAGAGCATCTGTTGTGGTAAGTAGTAAAGGGGATATTGATATTGAAAGCAATTACAATGCTGGCCGAAAGTATTGGCACCCTGCAATTCTGTCAGATAATGCTCAATTTCTTCCAGAAAATTATTGCAATTACAAATGCTTTGGTAGTAATATCTTCATTTATTTTCCTTGCAATGAAAAAACACAAAAGAGAATGAAAAAAAAAATTACATCATAATCATTTTACACAAAACTCCAAAAATGGGCAGGACAAAAGTATTGGCACTCTAAGCCAAATACTTGGTAGCACAACCTTTAGACAAAATAACTGCGCACAACCGCTTCCGGTATCCATCAATTAGTTTCTTACAATGCTCTCCTGGAATTTTTGACCATTCTTCTTTGGCCAACTGCTCCAGGTCTCTGAGATTTAAAGGGTGCCTTCTCCAAACTGCCATTTTCAAATATCTCCACAGGTGTTCTATGGGATTCAGGTCTGGACTCATTGCTGCCCACTTTAGAAGTCTCCAGTGCTTTCTCCCAAACCATTTTCTAGAGCTTTTTGAAGTGTGTTTTGGGTCATTGTCCTGCTGGAAGACCCATGACCTCTGAGGGAGACCCAGTTTTCTCACACAGGGCCTTACGTTATGCTGCAAGTCAAGCAGTCCAGTGCCAGAGGAAGCAAAGCAACCCCAAAACATCAGGAAACCTCCGTCATGTTTGACTATGGGGACCGTGTTATTTTCTTTGAAGGCCTCGTTTTTTTTTCTCCTGTAAACTCTGTTGATGCCTTTTCCCAAAAAGCTCTACTTTTGTCTTATTTGACCAGAGAACATCCTTCCAAAAAGTTTTTGGCTTTCTCATGTAAGTTTTGTCAAACTCCAGCCTGGCTTTTTTATGTCTTTGGGTCAGAAGTGGGGTCTTCCTGGGTATCCTAGCATAGAGTCCCTTTTCATACAGACGCCCATGGATAGTACACATTGACACTGTTGAACCCTCGAACTGCAGGACAGCTTGAACTTGTTTGGATGTTAGTCGAGGTTCTTTGTCCACCATCCGCACAATCTTTCGTTGAAATGCCTCATCAATTTTTCTTTTCCATTCACATCTAGGGAGGTTAGCCACAGTGCCATGGGCTTTACACTTATTGACGACACGGCGCACGGTAAACACAGAAACATTCAGTTCTTTGGAGATCGACTTGTAGCCCTGAAATTGCCCATGCTTCTCAAATCCTCTGACAGTTCTTTGGTCTTTTTTCTTTTCTCCATATTCAAAATAAGACACACAAGGACACAAGACAGAGGCTGAGTCAACTTTAATCCATTTTAGCTGGCTGCAAGTGTGATTTAGTTATTGCCACCACCTCTTATGTGCCACAGGTAAGTAACAGGTGTTGTAAATTATTAGAGATTAGAGAAGGATGACATGATTTTTCAAAGGGTGCCAATGCTTTTGTCCGGCCCATTTTTAGACTTTGTGTATAATGATAATGATTTAAAAAATTTTCCATTCTCTTTTGTGATTTTTCATTGCAAGCAAAATAAATGAATGTATTACTACCAAAGCAATTGTAATTGCAATCATTTTCTGGGAGAAATTCAGCCTTATCTGACAGAATTGCAGGGGTGCAGATACTTTTGGTCAGCAGTGTATGTTGGCAACACTAATATTAGAAATATTCATTTTAAAAATATGTACCAATATATATATATATATATCTTAAATTAAATAATATTAGTTGGATGTCTAATACTAATAATATTAATTTAAAAAGAAATAATTTAAAAATATATTTAAACATATATTAACTAATACTGCTTAGATTTCAAATAGGGGCCGCAAAATATTGTCCCGTGGGCTGCAAGTTTGAGACCTCTGTCCAATTTGAATGTAATAAAAACATTTAGGGAAAAAAAAAATGTGCATGAAAGGGTTAAGGTGATTTTTCAACAAAAGATGAATGAATGAATGTGAAGTGTTAATCTTCACATTCCAGTTACCCAGTAGACTTTTGTCCTCATCACTCACCCTTAGGAAGGAGTCTAAAGATCCATTCTCCATGAACTCGGTGACGATCATAACAGGACTGCTCTTGGTGACCACGCCCTCCAGGCGGATGACGTTGGGATGGTCGAACTGCCCCATTATGCTTGCCTCACTGAGGAAATCCCGCCGTTGCTTCTCCGTGTAGCCCGTCTTCAGGGTTTTGATGGCCACAAACATCTCCCGTTTGCCAGGCAGCTTCAGGTTGCCACTGCACACCTCGCCAAACTCTCCTGGGCGGCAAACACGTTTAGCAAGATTTGTTTGATTTTTTCCCCCCCTTTTTTATTCTGTATGTGTATGTATTCTGTATGTTAGATCACATTACCTGCACCAATGACTTGCTCAATCTTCACGCAGGATATATCAATCTCCTTGGCAAACTCCCGCACAGCCTCGTTGGGGTCCTCATACGTGAACGGATCAATATAGATCTTCATTCCTGGAGTCACTTGGAAAACGGAGAGAGAGACTAACATATTTGGTTCCTTCACATGGAGGAATTCGGTTGGAAACTAGCTTGTATAGCGCTTTACTGCTACTTGCCAAAGAGGAATGTTCACAACTACAACTAACCGTTTTAGGAATTTCCAAACAAGATTGATGTTGTTTTTGTTCATTTTATTCACAAAAGGGCAGCAGACCACCCAATAGTCAGCCCAAATTTGAGCAATGTTTTCTCCATTCTGATCAAAGTCAGCAAAATATCGATTAGCAGATTTTTCCAAAACAGTAGTTCAAAAAGTCAGTATGTGCAGGGAATGATTAACAACCACATCAAATAAAATAAGTACCCAAGTGCTTGACCCAATGTGGTTTGTCGTAGTAGCAAAAAGTCTTTGTATGTAAAAGTGACCCGAAAAACTCAATTTCTCCTAAGGTTTTTTTTTTTTTTTTTTTAGGTGTTTATTGTTATTATCACAATAAAAGATATCCAAAACTCAAATTGGTTAATATCCATTATTTGGCCTTTTACATTTGCATATTAGCTCAATATTTCGTTGAATCCAAGACATTTGGATTTTACATTTATATCTAATACCTAGTCAACATTTACGCTTAATATTTTTGATTTAGGGAAAAGTACTATTTTGGATTATTTAAAAAATTATAACCCCAGTGGACAACACATTTGTTTGTATTTTTTTATGAATAAATAAAATTATAAATTAATAAAATGTTAATAAAAACAAAATCTATAAATTTAAATGAATAAAACCAAAACTACAGTTGCCCCCCCACCTTTAAAAAATTTTTTTTTTTAAACATTTCTTAGTATTTAACTTGTTGATTTCCATTAAGAACAATAGTAATCCAATTCATTTAAACTGGCAGGAATGGTGTGACTTGTGGCTGGTGTACTATTTTTGGAGCATCAGATCTGGTCACCATATCAGACTCAATCCAATATTCATATGTGTTTTCAGTGTTGGTAATAACAGTGTTTAGAGTATAACAGTGTTTTTAATAGCGTTAATTTTTTCAGTTGTGAGTAATCTAATTAACTACTTTTCCCATATTTGCAACGCCGTTACTGTTACTGAGGATGTGAAGGGGGCGCGTTGCTACAATTTGGTTGAATGAAGTGCAAGTTGTTTGAGGGACACGGAAAGAGCAGAACTAGAGGAGGGAGGAAGGACGGGGGTGGTGACGCCGTTGCAAACGCAATGATGACTGGTTAGGTGGCTCGGATCACTAGCATAGCATTTGTGTTCTTTTTAGCATTAGCATTTAGCCTGCTGAGCATCCTCTTAAACTCTCGGGCAACTTTTTTTCTACAGATAGTTTGTGGTATCCAGGTGGGTACAATTAATTGAAAATAATGTACTGTTTTCCTGCCGAGTGTGCATTATCATTACCAAATTGGCATTGTCCTTGTAGATGCTACAATATAATAATAATTTGTTATTTTAATTACCAAAAATAGTCACTTGCCCTTTTACTTTTATTGAATGACAGATCCATGAACCCTGTGTGATTGTTTTTTAATCAAAACAACTAGAGCAAAGACGGAAGAGGTAGGAGATTTTGAGCCTCACATGCATATTGAAAAATATAAATATTAGAGGTGATGATATGCACGAGTCATGGTTCAGTACATACCTCAGTGTGGGTTCAGTACAACAGGAAAAACAAAAAGTTTTTTTTTTTTTTTTTCTCACAGCATTTGAATGTTAAAATTGTGTATACTACTGAAATAAAAAATAATGTAAAAAGTGCGACCTACGTGTTTTTTTTTTTTTAATGAAAAAAAAAATATATTAAATATATGAAAGGTGTAATAGAATGTATAATGTAATAACGCGTAGAACATAAAAAGTAACATCAGATACTTTGTTGAGTAACTAATTACTCTTACAGTGAGGTAACTGAGTTACTAATGCAATTACTTTGAGGGAGAAGTAATTTGTAACTCTAACTACCGTATTTTCCGCACTATAAGATGCACCTAAAAGACGCGCCTTATATATGAATCAATATTGAGCCGCAACACTTTTTTTTTTTGTGACAGATTTATACAAATTTGCAAACAAAAACGGGCTTACAAAATTGCACCATTATAATAAGAAAACCAAAAATAACACTCTTCATCATCATATACAAAATCTTACTTGCTTGCCGTGTTTGTATTCATACACGCACACACACACAGCCGCCAACTCCATTTTCCCCCGAAGAATAAGTAACGCGTGGTGCATGCTGGGATATATAAAATGGCGTTTCATTTCCATTTGTGTGTTTGTGTAAAGACCCTGAAATGGCTCCTATGAAGAGACACGCTTATAAATGTTGTACTACATACTTTACCTTGCTGTTGTGTTGCTGTTTTGTTAACATTCCCTTTAGCGCAGCTCCGTCTAATAGATGCATAAAATAACCCCAGCCTCTACTG
The DNA here is from genome assembly GCF_030265065.1 of Corythoichthys intestinalis. Classification (NCBI taxonomy): domain Eukaryota; kingdom Metazoa; phylum Chordata; class Actinopteri; order Syngnathiformes; family Syngnathidae; genus Corythoichthys; species Corythoichthys intestinalis. Next base: position 20,012,014 of record NC_080403.1, on the reverse strand, counting down.
TGGCCTTTATTCTATGGGCCTTATATATGGAAAAAGTTTTAAAATATGTCATTCATTGAAGGTGTGCCTTATAATCCGATGCACCTTAGAGTGCGGAAAATACGGTAATTACATTTTTAAAGTTAGATTAACAACACTGGTGGTGACGCTGTTGCAAATGTGATGGTGATTGGCTTGGAGGGAGGATCATGCCCTGCTTCATCACATGCTCTGGCAAATACAACAAGACAGTGTTAATGGCGAAGAGAATTTCAAAGGTTCTCAAATTTGAACTATATTAAATATTGCTACTTTACGGAATATTTATGGATAGTGTTCTGCTTATTGTGCAGTAGGCCTAACATACAGTTTAGATTTGAAATGGTAAATGGTCAGTTTACATTTGTTTTTTCTTTACAGGCTGTAATATATTTGATCCAAATAAATAGAAAATTTTCTAAAATACTGTATATGATGTTTTTATTCTTCAATCAGTAAATATAAAGTTATTTGATGTGAAAGAAGTTCTGGAATGTATAATGTAATAAAATGTAGAACATGAAAAGTAACATCAGTTATTTTGCTAAGTAGCTAATTACTCTTCCAATGAGGTAACTGGGTTAGTAACTCAATTACTTTTTGGGCGAAGTAATTTGTATCTGTAACTAATTACTTTTTTAGAGTAAAAGGGACCACGCTGGTTTTCAGCACCATCACACTTTTTGGCTGTCGTACAGTAAATCAAACCACTAGGCCAGTACTTCTCAAATAGTGGGGCGCGCCCCCCTGGGGGGGCGCAGAGCGATGCCAGGGGGGGCGCATGTGACCTCGGGGAACATGTTTTTTTTGTTTTTTTTTTTGCCTTACTGGAATAAAGTGTACTTGCACATCCACTCAGTAGGTGGCAGTGGCGCTCTCATTTTCAGAGTGCGCGCAGTATTTTTGAACTAAGGAAGAGCACTCAGCACACACAGACAACAGATAATGAAGAGCAGTGTGCTACCGCCGTTTTCGAAAGCGGTTTTCCGACCGGACTCACTCACGCAGCGACCCACTGTCTTGTCCGGTTCTCACGTCGCCGCCCGAGAAGTGCCATTTTCGGCTTGGGATCGTCACGACGACCACCCTCACCTACGGTTCTACCTCGGCCGCCGTGAATGCGCTTTTTTCGTGCCGTTTGCCTTTTAGCTTTGACTTTTAATACAGAGGGTGATGATGAAAGACTACTGTTTACTGTGTCTAAAAATAATTATAGCAGACAGCCAGAAGCCAAATCAATTAAGACGCCACTTAAAGACATTAGACCCCAATCTCATTGTTAAGCCGCTTGGTTTTTTCAGTGAAAACGTGCCGAATATTGCCAACAATCGTCCTGCTTTGTCAGTGTTACATCAGTAAACCAGTGAGCATTGTTAGCATGCTCATTGCAAAATAACTCCACACCATTGCAAAGGAGGTAAATACTGTGAGCAGCAAAAATAAAAACTGTCCTGTCCAAGGACAATTTTTTTTTCTTTTATTCAGTTTTGTTTTTTTCGGTCAAATTTTTTTGGCATATTGTCCTCATGAGTGAATGTTTCTAATCAATTTAAATTTGTTATTATTTACTGATTTTATTACATTTTATTTTTCTGTATCAAATGGTCAAAAATGTACCTTGAGTGTATTTTTTAGTTTGGATGTGAATTTAAAAAAAAAAAATTCAGGCAAATTGATGTACGTCAAGTCTTCTCTATTACAAACAAAACAATGTTAATTAAGTTATACTTTATTATAAGTTGATCTATGTTACTTTTTTTCTTTATTAGAAAAAAAAGGACAATGTTAGGCAGATGCGTATTTATAACAGTAATTTTATAGACAAATGATACTATTTACAGTGGCGGCAGAGAGTTTGGGGGGGGCGCGAAACATTTACGTCTTCTTTGGGGGGGCGTGACAGAAAATAATTGAGAAGCACTGCACTAGGCAAACATTTCCGCTTTTTGGACAACTTCCTCTTTAGAAACTAATGATAGTAGCGTTTTGTAATATTTGTAAACAGAGCATATCTTGTAGAGGTACCTGCAGGGATAAATTGAATACAAAAAATATGATGTGTTATTTAGTGATTTCATTATTTTTACTCGTCTAAAAATATGAGTATCGGCATAACATCTTGAAAATCGTAATGGATCAGAAGTAAAAAAAAAAAAAAAAAACAGCAACAAGACATCCCTAGTGTGAATCCTCATCTTCAAGCGACTTCATTCACCACCATTCACTTATTGGTAGCCAATAAGTTAAAATGAGTGAATTATAAAAGGTTGATATTGTATTTACGCATAAAAGGTGACACCCAATCTCCATCATCAGGTTTTTAAACATTGTTTGAAGCTAAACGTGACAAAATGTTGTGTTATTTCAGCATGAGCTACTTTAAAAGTGTAGAGGGAGTCCCATAAGTAAATTACTTGTTCACATAGCAAATTCGCATGAAAAATACCACAGGAAAATCTGCCTCACATTTTTTTTAGGGGGTTGGAGAGCCATGTGAATGATTGCAGACGTGCTCCAGTGGAGCCTGGAGGCTGTAAGCTCATTTAGCCAGCAAGGACACAGCTCCTTCAGGCCTCTTAGCAGTAATAATGTGCCATGTGGGCGGAAATATAAATATATATTTGTGTTCTCTCCTGAGGGCCGTTATCACAGTAGAGAGGCTCGCTCTCAGCTCTCGCTCTCACCTAAGCCCCGCTGCCAGGTAAATTGGCTTAAGGTGGCCTTTAAGTGTCCGCCGACTTAAACGGTCCAGAGTTTCAAATCCGATTATTTGACTCTCAACTACATTTGAGAGGAAGGCCTGCTTGTGCCTGGAAAGGCTCGTAACGTCAGATGGAAGAAATCGAGTCGGTCACTCTCATTTTGCTGCTCTAGATTATATTTATTGTACAGTAGTTTTAACGCTACGTGGCCGTATATATCACATTATCTAGAGTAATTTTGCACAGCGTGATATTTTTTCCTCTGAAAAACGTGATCGATTATAAATATGATAGAAATTTATGAAAAATTATATATCATTATATATATATATATATATATATATATATATATACACACATATATATATATGTATTAGGGCTGTCAAACGATTAAAATTTTTAATCGAGTTAATTACAGCTTAAAAATTAATTAATCGTAATTAATCACAATTAATCGCAATTCAAACCATCTATAAAATATGCCATATTTTTCCGTAAATTATATATATATTCTGTAAAATAAATTGTTGGAATGGAAAGATAAGACACAAGATGGATATATATATTCAACATACAGTACATAAGCACTGTAGTGGGCATTTCACTCTACTGTCATTTAAATCTGTCTATGCTGTCCTCACTCCTAAGCGTCTACTTTTTCCAAAGCTGGTGAACGACGCCTTAATAATCAGACTTCTTCCTTTTTCATCTGATTTATTAATAAAATGGCCTCAAACCATTGTTCTCTTTAGACCGTAGTAAAACTCCAAAAAAAAGTACACAAGCATTGCATTAGCAACAAGGTTAACTTAGCACGCTATACAGGTTCACTAAACATAAACAAAAAGCGTCTCATACAAAAAATATAACATTTCGCTTACAAACATAATATGTACATTCTTTACAACAACCATACTTACGGACAAATCTTGTCCAAGGATCATATAAGCACAACATTACCACGTAGGCGTCAGCCCGAGACGTCGTGCAGCCATATTGAACTGGCAAGAAAGCAATAAACCATGTCGCAAAGCGACCACAAGAGTTCGCTGTTAGACAGCACAAAAAACCTTGCTTTAAAACTTACCAAAAGGCAGAATACTGTCTGAGTTGGACATGTGCGTTAATTGCGTCAAATATTTTAACGTGATTAATTTAAAAAATTAATTACCGCGCGTTAACGCGATAATTTTGACAGCCCTAATATGTATACACATATATATATATACATACACATATATATATACATACATATATATACATATATACACACACACACACATATATATATACATACACATATATATATAAGGGTCCACCTTAAACATTTTTTTTAATTTGCTGTCAAATATTAAGTGGTTTAGGCTTAAAAGAGCTAATTTTAAATATTTATATTTTCATTTTAGAAATTCAATTTCTTTTTACAAAAATTCTTTGTTTTTTAATTAATTTTTTAAATTATTTTTTTACAAGTAACAAGCCATAATTTTATAAGTAGTGTCGTCCTATTATGAAAAAAGGATATTTTTGAAACGTATTAGAGCTTATATAGTTTTTATTTATTTAAATTTTAAAAAAGTCTTAATTTTGAAGAGCTAATAATTTTACCGTAAATAAGTCATAATTATGTAAGCAATGCTGTCACTTTATAAAAGAAAAAAAAAAAAAACGATATACATTTTTATGTACGTATTTATTATTACCAGAAACAGGTAAAAATCTTACAAGCGTTTTTTTTTTTTTTTTTTTTTTTTTTTTAATAAAATAAGGGGTGCTTTCATTTCATTTAAAAAAAATATTTTCATAATCTCTCCCACCAAGGAAAAAAAGAAAAGGAATTTTAATCATACTGGGAAGATTCAGAATAAGATAATTAAAAATGTCACACTCCATTTGTTTGCTTTTTTGGGCTTTTCATCTATAAATTTCACTATTTAACAACTTGAAAGAAAAAAAAATCTGAATTATGTTACCATGCAGTGTAAATGCAGCCCAAGATGCTCACCAACTAACATTTACTAAAACATCATCACAACACGGTACCTTTTAAAACAGTTTACTTTCAAAACATGGCAAAATAAAATTAATTCACTGCCAGCGCAGATATTTTCTTGAAATTCAAAGAGTATGCACTGTGGTTGTTAGTAAAAAAAAAAAAAAAAAGACGGAAATGTGAAGTAAAAACACCCACTGACAGCAATAGACGTCCAATCTGTTTCGACTGGGTCAAATTGGAATTGGCCAAAGAGCTAAAAAGTACTTGAATGAAAATGAATTGGAGCCTTTCCGATCCGAATTCTCCCGTAATCGCCCTTAACAAGATATATGGCACAAGCTATACGTGTAGTTTCCCAGCCTTTTGAATATTTTATAACTGGCAAATGACTTGCGTGGCATTAACTCGCTAATGGCGCCATAACGTGAGCTGGAGGTTGACCTACTTCCACAACAATGGCTCCAGTTAACGATGTAAATGTAGACGACGCACGAGGATATGGACGACGCTTAAACCCTGCCTTCAACAAAAGGGTGGGATTACTTGCTTGCTGGGGAGTGGGGGCCTTTGGGTGGGGAGATGGTAGCCATGGAGACAGGTGTGTGCGCGTGAGGTGGGAGACAACGGTGTGAGACGGTCGTCATGGTGACAGGTGTTGCAGAAGTCGGGGAGGCAAAGCGTGGTGGGGTGCGGTGTTAAATGCAGTAAAGGGGGGCCGGGGGATGAGGAAGGGGTGTTTTACTCACTGTGGCCGCTTGTGTAGTGCTGCAGTTTGTCCGTGTACTCGGAATCGGCCCTGTCGAAGCCACGCCTCCTGGAAGAGAGACAAAGAACTCTAGTGCTGGTGGAAAGACAGAAAGAAGGGAGGGGTTGGGGGACCATGATGTCCCCCCCCCATCCACATATCTGTAATTTGAAAACTGAGATAGTTGACAAGCTGTCAAGTGTACACTTTTTCCCTGTCTTGTACAAAGTCTGAGCTGTGAAGCTACAAAGGCGTATTAGCGTAAAGCTAAAACGAAAAACAGCACAAGACCAGATGTGTATAATTGAAGGGAAATAGTCTCCATGTCAGACGAATCAAGTTGTAATATTTTGAAGGGAAAAAAATAGGCCTATAGTAATTTTAACATGAAAAAATCAGAGGGCCTAATTGACTGAAAACTAAATAGCGGATGCAAAATTGAATGTAAAATTGAGCTTTTAATTCGAATGCCATTGGCGATGAAAGAGGAAGCAGAGTTTATTTAAAAATGTGTTGTTTTTACACTGGCGGCACAGTGGTTGACTGGTTAGCACGTCCGCCTAACAATTCGAGGGTTCACTCCTGCCGTCGGCCTCCCTGTGTGGAGTTTACATGTTCTCCCCGTGCCTGCTTTGGTTTTCTTTGGGTACTCTTTCTTCCTCACACATCCCAAAAACATAAATAGTAGACTGATTGAATACTCCAAATTGATCATAGGTGTGAGTCTGTGTGTGAATGGTTGTTTGACTGTATGTGCCCTGCGATTGCCTGGCAGCTGGTTCGGGGTGTACCGCGCCTCCTGCCCGGAGTCAGCTGGGATAGGCTCCAGCACCCCCGACCCTCGTGAGGATAAGTGATTCAGGAGATGAATGAATGTTTTTACACTGACCACACAGTAACTTTGTCAAATTATGACTTACAACACTGAAAATAAGCAAACAAATAAACAATATCTTCCTGTTTAATCGACTTTAACGTTTTTATAATTTAACTCAATGCCTGCCTTTGACGGCGATACATGTCCAATCTATATTGACTGTGAGAGGCTGGCAGCGGTCTACTACCAGCCCCTCCCATTCAAAATGGATTGGACGTCTATCATCATCAATGGCACTGAAACATGAGCATTTAATACAACCCATCCAATTCAATTCGATTCAATTCAATTCAATTCAATTATCGGTTTTCATAATTTAATGAGGATAGTATGCAAACAATGACAGAGGGGGGAAAATAAGTAAGTAACCCATCACATTTAATATTTTGTGTCCCCCCTTTGGCAGCAATACCTTCAACCAGACGCTTCCTGTAACTGCAGATCAGACCGGCACTAATCTTGGCCTATCTTCTCGACAAAACTGCTGTAGTTAATCAGATTCCTGGGATGTCTTGCATTGTCTTCAGGTCATGCCACAGCATCTCTATGGGGTTCAAGTCTGGACTTTGACTTGGCCACTCCAGAACATCTATTTTGTTCTTCTAAAGTTGATTAACTTTTGTGTTTTGGGATCATTGTCTTGTTGTGGCAAACATCCTCTTTTCAATTTTAACTGTCTGACAGACGGCCTCAGGTTTTCCTGCAAAACCTCCTTTGAATTCATTATTCCGTTAATGATTGCAAGTTGTCCAGGCCCTGAGGCAGTAAAATAGCCCCAAATCATGATGCTCTTTCCACCAGGCTTCACGGTGGGGATGAGGTGTTGATGTTGGTGAGCTGTTCCATTTTTCCTCCACACATGACATTGTGTGTAAGATCATATTTGATGCTGATTTTATGCAGAAATTTGAGAAACAAGAAAAGGTTCAGATACTTTTTTATACAGGGTACCCCCAGGATTGATAAATCTAAATTCAAGACTTTTAAGACCTTTTTTAATGCCATTTCAACTGAAAATTAATACTTTTCTCGCACCCATTATTTAGATAATATTGAATCATATTAAAAAAAATAAAGCACTGAACATCAAATTTAACCTCAATTACTAAGTGTGTTTGACAAAAGAATGCACATTTATTGAAGATATAATTAAAACACATTTAAATATAAGGTCTTTCAGATTTTTTTTCCCAGGATAAAATGGATTTTACACTATTATTGTAAAGCAACTTCAGAAATTACATTTGCAATACAACAGGTTTCCCTTTTAAGAGGACCTAGTCAAAGTGGTAGGTAGGTGATTGTCAAATTGGCCACCTTAACTGTAAAGTGTTGCACTTGGCAGTGAAAGTTTAAAAACACAGCCACTAAATGGCAGTAGTTTACCATTAATTACCACAAAATAAAAAAGCTATGAAAAAAAAAACCCAATGGCGGCACGGTGGCTGAGTGGTTAGCACGTCTGCCTCACAGTTCTGAAATCAAGGGTTCAATCCCGGGCTTCGGCCTTCCTGTGTGGAGTTTGCATGTTCTCCCCGTGCCTGCGTGGGTTTCCTCCGGGAACTCCGGTTTCCTCCCACATCCCAAAAACATGCATGGTAGGCTGATTGAACACTCTAAATTGTCCGTAGGTATGAGTGTGTGCGTGAATGGTTGTATGTCTCCTTGTGCCCTGCGATTGGCTGGCAACCAGTTCAGGGTGTCCCCTGCCTACTGCCCGTAGTTAGCTGGGATAGGCTCCAGCACCTCCGCGACCCTCGTGAGGAAAAGCGGCATGGAAAATGAATGAATGAATGAATGAATAAAAAAGCTACACATGACCATTTCCCTTGGTAATCGTTTTTTCGAATCACATTACAAGAAGTATACAGAACTCATGTTAATCCTTTGTTAGCTATTGAAGACATTTCTTTTAATCAGATACAGAAAATCCATACTCTTATTTAATCAAGAGAAACATTTAAATATACCAGGTGTTTTACCATCACCTACATTATAATTTGCCTATCACCATGCCATGTTATTCAGATCAACGTTACCCCGCACTCGTTCCAATAATAGACAGTGTCAACCGTGTTGTGTATCAGAGTGATGGTGAATCTACGACTCCTGTTTATCCATGCTAAGGCTAGTGCACCTGCCAATACCCCATTGAACATGGCTAACTCTTGAGTTAAAACTACGAAATTCACATTCATTCGAAAGGCAAACCCTGCAGAAATACATTATTGCATCTAACACATTATAATTGGAGAAACTGGCAACTTACTTTGAAATGTTAAGCAGGTCCACTGTCTTCGCATGACCCATAAACTGCGACCCAAAGTATCTGGATGCGACTTGGTCGCCGATCCAATACCTCACATGCTGGTCCAACTGTTTGGACTTGGTTGTCTTGTTGAGGCTTTCGTCGAACATAACAACTAAGGCATCTGAGCAGTTCCTTGCGTTAGCACACAGTACTGTGCGATTGCCTGCTATTATGATGTTGATGCTAATGATGCTAACGGCGCGCACGCACGAGGTGCAGTGCATCGTAAAAATTCTACGCGTCATCTTCGTTATGGATTAAAAATAAAAAAAAATAAAAATATTAAAAAAAAAAAAAAAAAAAAAAAAACTTCGTCACGGATATAATTTAGGTTGCACTGAGATGTTCTTGAAAATTAAAACCATGGTGAAAAAATTCCAGACTTACAACAGCTAAGTTAATACTTTTAATACCTTTAATAATGGAAAACTAAATTCAATGCTTTTTTAATACTTAATAACCCGCGGGTACCCTGTTATAGCACTGTAAATGAAACAATTTAATAAAACTAATGCAAATAATGAACAAAGTCTTAAAATTTTTAACAAGAAAAATCAGTTAAAAAATTACAAGTAACATGTCGGGTTTTTTTTTTTTCAAGAAAATAAAACAAGACCTTAACAGAAATACATTTGAAGATAATTATTGCATGAAAATTTAGATTTTTACGCAAAACAGGTATAACAATACAGCAATAACCAAGTTTGCATAATTATTACAAGAAAATGTTATACTGTAATTTAAAAATAATAAAATCTGAAAAAAAGAAAATTTTAATTTTACAACAATAACCAATAATTGTTACAAGAAAAAAATCTTTAGAAAATATGCCCTTATTGAAAAAGAATTAATCATTAATAAACATTAAATAAAAAAAAAAAAAAAATCCCAATATGATAAAATAAGTATGATTTGATGATGAAAAAAGAAAGTACCTCATTCAGACCCCCAAACATATAGCCATAAACCAGTGAAATCATAATCTCAAAAGACAAATTTTACAATAATAATCCCACTTTAAAAGGATGAAGTGGGGAGGAAAGTCATACCAATAAAAGCTATGCTTGTTCAAAGGCAAGCGTCACTGCGGAGCGTCTTCTTAATATCAAACACACTTGCGCGTTACAATGGTGTCACAGCTGAGCAGCTGCATTGAAGACACTGACAGTCGCTATGAAGTGTTAATGAGGATGCATTGCAGCTCATGTCACACTTTAGATGACGCATCATTGGGAGCTTTATGGAGCCCATGAAGTCTGGAATAATAATCAGGCACATGTGCTGGAGTCAGCTGCAAACTCCATTGAGATCTCCGCGATGGATTTCTGCCTTTAGACTCACTTCAGACAAATTATACAGTGGTGCTTCGACTTACGAGTTCAATTTGTTAAGTTACCACACTTATCTCTCAAAACGCTTGTACCTCAAATCAAAAAATGTCCACTAAGTATACAGTTAGTAGGACAAATTATTGATACTGAGATATGATATTGGTATGCGTGATGATCAATACACAAGCTTGTAGCTGAGTAACTCAAGAATTTAAAAAATTAAGTAAATACAAAACACCAGTGGGCGGGAGGCTCACCGATTGCAGACGATGATGATGACGACCACAGCGATGAGGAAGACCAGGCCTGCAGCTGCCGAGCCGATGATGAGGGGAAGCTTCTCGCGAATGCTGGTGTTGTACTCGGCTGTGGGGAACAAACAAACAAGCAAACACATTCAAAAAAGTTTCAACTGTATGACTGCCGTCACACTTTTTTCCAAGTTCACAGTTTTGAAAAGCCTGAAACAATGAACAATGCATATGAAAAAAGATTTATTTTTTTAAAAACTGCACATCAGTAATTCTCTAAATAGTAATTTAAAAATATTAGTTAAAAAAAATCTTTCCAAACTAGTAAATCATAATTCCCCTCACCAAAAATGAACATGCAGCAATATTTTGCTTTACAAAAAGAAAATCACAAGGTTTAGGGAAATTGATCAATTAATTTTATGGAGAAAAGAAGTACCAAATTACAGTATATCAGGTCTCTAATTTCTAAATATCTTTTCACGCTGGAACATAGACTTCATAACGATATTGACGGGACACATTCCCCAGACACTGCGCCACACCTTCAAGTAGGGTGCTGTTCCACACTTCGCTTCAGTTGGTCGAAGTCAGTCGCAGTTATTCTCAAACACATGCAGCGAGCCAATGCCGAATTTAGGTTGAAAAAGTATGAAAGCTGTACCGCATACAAAGAAGACTGATTGTCTCAGGAGTGATTTGTTTGAGGATTCAAGGTAATTATTATATTTTCGTATCATGCATGCATTTTGAAACATTGTAAAAAAAAAAAAAAATCAATGGGAGAAATTAACCGCTATGGCATTGGCGTCATCATTCGCAATATTTACATAAAATAAATACTAACTGCCCGTTTTATTGCTTTTAACCAAGAATAGAGACTATTTTACGTCCATATTTATATTGAATTCAGGGATTTAAGCATGTATTCATAAGAATTTTCAACGTAAAAAGCTCTTTGTGGTGACAAGTCGGCGCCACAGTGGCTTAAAGACTAGCAGCACATTCGACATATTAACGTAAAATAAATGCTTACTGCCTGTTTTTTTTTTTTTTTTCTTTTAACCAATAATCGAGACTGTTTTACGTCCATATCTGTAAAAAAATCAGGGATTTAAGCATTTATTCACAAGAACTTTCAATGTAAAGAGCGCTTTGTGTTTCCACTCGGTCAGCTTTGACATACAGTGCTGCTCGAAAGTTTGTGAACCCCACAGCGATGGTCAGATTTTTTGTAAAAAAAACTAAAATAACCTTATTAAATGTTAAGTTATACCCAAATCCACAATACTGACATTCCAAATAATGGACTGAAACAAAAGAAATAGTTATATTGTCATTCTTTATTTAACAAAAGTGGTTGATTTAAGAAAAACTCAGATATCATGTGTGCAAAAGTATGTGAACCCCTTCAGTTAATAGGATATTGCGCCTCCTTTTGCAGAGATTACCTCAACCAAACGGTTTCTGTAGTGACTAATCAGCCTCTCACATCTACTTTGGGGGATTTTTGCCCATTCTTCCTTGCAGAACGCAGTCAGTTGAGAGAGGTTTGATGGGCGTCTGGCATGAACTGCTCGCTTCAGGTCCCGCCACAGCATTTCAATGGGATTTAGGTCAGGACTTTGACTGGGCCAGTCCAGAACACGAATCTTCTTCTTTTTCAGCCATTCCTTGGTTGTATTGCTGGAATGCTTTGGATCATTATCATGTTGCATGATCCACCTTCTGCCAAGCTTTAACTTCAAAACAGATGGCGTCAGGTTATGCTCTAGGATTTGACAATATTCCTCAGAATTCATGATTCCCTGGACTATGTGGAGTTGTCCAGGTGCTGAGGATGAAAAGCAAGCCCAGATCTTGACATTCCCACCTCCATGCTTCACTGTTGGGAGAAGGTTCTTTTGGTGGTATGCAGTGTTGACTTTTCGCCAGACATGGCGGTTTTGGTTGTGACCAAACAGTTCAATTTTGCACCTACATCAGTTGATGAAAACTCTTTTTAATTTAGTCTCGACAACACAACTGTTAAAAAAACACCAAAAAAACTACTGAATTGATTGATTAGGAAATCAGGTTGAAATAATAGAAAATTCCAAAATGTTGAGGGGGTTCACAAACTTTTGAGCAGCACTGTAGATAGGCCCCCTATTAATCGGCCCTGCACCCCATTTCCCGTCAATATATTCTGAAGTCAATGGCTGGAACAAGTTGATTGTGAGCCAAATGTGACCATTCACTAAACAGGATTTATCTGACTGAATTCACTCACAAAGAAAAGACAGAACAATCTGCCTTCCCAAAAGAATTATATACCGCACTATAACTTTACAGGACGCTACTACAAATTTCACTCCTTCCCAAAAAGATCAGCAGATGTTACTATTGTAAATGTTATGTTGGGGTTATGAACGTGAAAACTTCCGACAAGTGCAATTATATGCTTATATTAATGACCATGAGTGTTAAAGACCAAATACTTGTGGGTGAATGTCGCTAAATGACTCTAGACGTGATCACAATTCTCCAAAGTTTATCCATCCATCCATCCATTATCTTCCGCTTGTTCCGGGGTCGGGTCGCGGTGGCAGCAGCTTTAACAGGGAAGCCCAGACTTCCCTCTCCCCAGCCACTTCAACCAGCTCCTCCGGCGGGATCCCAAGGCGTTCCCAGGCCAGCCGAGAGACATAGTCTCTCCAGCGTGTCCTGGGTCGTCCCCGGGGCCTCCCGCCGGTGGGACATGCCCGGAACACCTCTCCAGGGAGGCGTCCGGGAGGCATCCGAACCAGATGCCCGAGCCACCTCAGCTGGCTCCTCTCTACGCGGAGGAGTAGCGGCTCGACGCCGAGTCCCTCCCGGATGACCGAGCTTCTCACCCTATCTCTAAGGGAGAGCCCGGACACCCTGCGGAGGAAACTCATTTCGGCCGCTTGTATCCGGGATCTTGTTCTTTCGGTCACGACCCAAAGCTCGTGACCATAGGTGAGGGTAGGAACGTAGATCGACTGGTAAATCGAGAGCTTTGCCTTTCGGCTCAGCTCCTTCTTCACCACTACGGACCGGTGCAGCGTCCGCATTACTGCAGACGCCGCACCGATTCGCCTGTCGATCTCCCGCTCCCTCCTACCGTCACTCGTGAACAAGACCCCAAGATACTTGAACTCCTCCACTTGGGGCAGGATCTCATCCCCGACCCGGAGAGGGCACTCCACCCTTTTCCGACTGAGGACCATGGTCTCGGATTTGGAGGTGCTGATCTTCATCCCAACCGCTTCACACTCAGCTGCGAACCGCTCCAGTGAGAGTTGGAGGTCACGGCTTGATGAAGCCAACAGCACTAAATCATCTGCAAAAAGCAGAGATTCAATGCTGAGGTCACCAAACCGGACCCCCTCAACGCTTCGGCTGCGCCTAGAAATTCTGTCCATAAAAGTTATGAACAAAATCGGTGACAAAGGGCAGCCTTGGCGGAGTCCAACCCTCACTGGGAACGAATTCGACTTACTGCCGGCAATGCGGACCAGACTCTGACACCGGTCGTACAGGGACCGAACAGCCCTTACCAAGGGGCTCGGTACCCCGTACTCCCGGAGCACCCTCCACAGGATTCCCCTAGGCACACGGTCGAACGCCTTCTCCAAATCCACAAAACACATGTAGACTGGTTGGGCGAACTCCCATGCACCCTCGAGGACCCTGCTGAGGGTGTAGAGCTGGTCCACTGTTCCACGGCCGGGACGAAAACCACACTGCTCCTCCTGAATCCGAGATTCGACTTCCCGATGGACCCTCCTCTCCAGCACCCCTGAATAGACTTTACCGGGGAGGCTGAGGAGTGTGATTCCTCTATAATTGGAACACACCCTCCGGTCCCCCTTTTTAAAAAGGGGGACCACCACCCCGGTCTGCCAATCCAGAGGCACTGTCCCCGATGTCCACGCGATGTTGTAGAGGCGTGTTAGCCATGACAGCCCTACAACATCCAGAGCCTTTAGGAACTCCGGGCGGATCTCATCCACCCCCGGGGCCTTGCCACCGAGGAGCTTACCAACCGCCTCAGTGACTTCAACCCCAGAGATCGAAGAGCCCACCTCAGAGTCCCCAGACTCTGCTTCCTCAAAGGAAAGCGTGTCGGTGGAATTGAGGAGGGCTTCGAAGTATTCTCTCCACCGACTCACGACGTCCCGAGTCGAGGTCAGCAGTACACCATCTTCACTATACACAGTGTTAATAGTGCACTGCTTTCCTCTCCTCAGACGCCGGATGGTGGACCAGAATTTCCTCGAAGCCGTCCGGAAGTCGTTTTCCATGGCCTCACCGAACTCCTCCCATGTCCGAGTTTTTGCCTCGGCGACTGCCGAGGCCGCAGTCCGCTTGGCCAGCCGGTACCTGTCAGCTGCCTCCGGAGTCCCACAGGCCAAAAAGGCCCGATAGGCCTCCTTCTTCAGCTTGACGGCATCCCTTACCGCTGGTGTCCACCAGCGGGTTCGGGGATTGCCGCCACGACAGGCACCAACCACCTTACGGCCACAGCTCTGATCGGCCGCCTCAACAATGGAGGTGCGGAACATGGCCCACTCGGACTCAATGTCCCCCACCTCCCCCGGGACAAGGGAGAAGTTCTGCCGGAGGTGGGTGTTGAAACTCTTTCTGACAGGGGATTCTGCCAGACGTTCCCAGCAGACCCTCACAATACGTTTGGGCCTGCCAGGTCTGGCCAGCATCTTCCCTCGCCATCGGAGCCAACACACCACCAGGTGGTGATCAGTTGACAGCTCCGCCCCTCTCTTCACCCGAGTGTCCAAAACATGCGGCCGCAAGTCCGATGACACGATTACGAAGTCGATCATCGAACTGCGGCCTAGGGTGTCCTGGTGCCAAGTGCACATATGGACACCCCTATGTTTGACAAAGTTTATCCATCTATCGGATATTTGGACTTTAATTTTTACATGCTATAAAAAGAAAAGTTGGATCATTAGAAAGCCCAAGGTT
Source organism: Corythoichthys intestinalis (assembly GCF_030265065.1). Taxonomy (NCBI): domain Eukaryota; kingdom Metazoa; phylum Chordata; class Actinopteri; order Syngnathiformes; family Syngnathidae; genus Corythoichthys; species Corythoichthys intestinalis. Next base: position 19,996,788 of record NC_080403.1, on the reverse strand, counting down.
TTCACAATGTCATTTTTCCCTACAATAAATAAGTTTTTTTCTTTAAAGCAAAAAGTCATAAGAAAAAAAATAAATAATAAAAAGTATAAAAAAAAAAAAAGCTCATTACTGTGGAAGTTATTTGAATGTTGTACAAATAAGTAATTTCATCCCAAAATAATTTTACAAGATTGAGAATTGACTGTATTAATATCAATGTTTGAGAACACGTTTAACCGTCTTACTTGTCCTATGATCCCTTTGAATGCATCCAACTTTAGGGTGATATTAAAGCAAACATGAAATCCATACCCCTAAGAATCCACTGCTGAACAATAAATAATCCTGTGTTTGACTGTAAAAATCACCACTAAGATGTTTTGTGTTGAAAGGTGCAGTATGTGTGTGTGTAAGTTGATGTACGACATTCCGGGCTAATGGCGGTCCTGGGAACTGCGGGCTGAAGGAAACGAGCTTTTCAGAGGGAAAAGCCACGAATGGTTGTAACATTAACCTACATGAGCGATGTAGTGTAATGAATATGTTCCTACTTCTGCACAGTGGATAGAGAAGTGGAGGAATCTGAGAAGGCATCAGTCATCCAAGACTTGAAGGCTGCTAGTCGCTATTAGCATTCCTTGTGTATACATGACCGCAACATAAGGCATAATTGAATTCCCATATTTGTAATTTGACGTCAATTTGCCTCACTATTTTAAGGGGCGTATAGTGATGATGTCATGGCGGCATTTAATTGGGAGAGCTGCATGTCGCTCCTCACCTTCCGTCATGGTCTGGAAGTACAGTTTGCCGCTGTAGCGTCCAAAGCCGGCGACGGTACGTGCTCGAACCTGGAAGACGTAGATGCTCCCTGGTTTGAGGCCCCGAATGACCGCCGTGTTGGTCTGGCTCCTGATTACGGTGGAGTTGTACTCTGACTGATCCTGTAGAGGAAGGAATTAGTCCATCGTGAGCGCTAATGCTAACAAAAATTGAAATTTCGTGGAAATCAGCATTTTTACATACTGTACATGGTTGCAGTTTAAATTGAGTTCATGATTAAAAAAATGTGTTTGTCTGCCAAAATAATCTTTGAGTAAGAACTAAGGTAAAAGATTAATCAATTTTACTTCGAAATCATCTAATTAAACATCACAATTTTGAAATCACCAAGGCCACATTCATGTGCGCTCGACTGACCCAGGATCTGTTGTGATAAATAAGGACGTATTCACACCAGGAAAAGTCCATAGTTCACTTTCTTTGGTCCAGACCAAACTACAATCTGGTCCAGACCAAACTACAATCTATCGTTTTTGGTTTGAAACGGTTCCTTTTCAAATTTCAAAAGAGTCCCAGGATTTGAAAACAAACCCACACGTGTACAAACATTGTTCAATCATTGAACAAAATGGTCTGTGTGGGGTAACACGTCAAAATATGGAAATTAACAGTCATGGAAAACCAGTGTGCTGCATTCCTGCTCAAAATGATTTGTTTTATCCAGTCACAAGCATTTGAGGGAAATTTGGATCATCAAAGGCTTTTGATGCAACATCAATTTTACAAGAACATATTTGCAATTGTACCTGAACGAAGAGTTTATCAAGAAGCCCATGTAGGAGAGCTATTCGCACCCAAAGCGTGTTATCAGCAATTTTTATGTCGGGTCAGCTTTAGTTTAGTCAGCTTTGGCTTCAGCAGTCTCTGGGAAATCTCTGTGCATGTTGGAAGCCATACACAGATAGTCCCCAGGTTAGGACATACCTGACTTACATGATTTCGACTTTACGACGTCTGTCTGTTTTTTTTTTTTTAAATAATGTTGACTTTTGTTTTGTGATGCATGCTTTTACTAATGACATGCAAGTGAGAGCGCATGAGTGCATGTACACATGAAGAAGAACGTATTTGCGCACACGAAGAAGACCACACGGGCACGTACACACACGAGGAAGAGCGCATTTTGTTCCCAAGAAGAAGTCGCGCAGCCGAATGAGAAAGCGAGGGCAAAGCCTGCAAGCCTGTGCGCACATTTGTTGCTTGTGAAGCATCCACAGAGACCACATCTGTATATAAAACCTTTTGTACCATTAATTGTGCGTTTTCAATTGTTGTCGAATACTTGTGGCGAATTAATGTTATCGTTTAAGATGATGTGCGGACGCTTACTGATAGATGCTAAACGTTTGTGCGGATTGTTATTGCTTTATCACCAGCTAGTTAAAAAACGCAAATTTGAATTGCTGTTATTAAACATGAAACTGATTTCATTTTTATTTAGTTACATTCTACAAGTGTTGGTGTCATGAGCAGCTGAATAAAGTCAGCATACCACACAGATGTCTGACATCTTAGCGTAGCTCGCTTAGTCTTAGTCTAGTTAGGATTTAGCTACAGCCTCTTGGCGAGGGCAGTACAAAGATGTTTCATAAATGTTTTTGGATAGTTATTTTGAGATTTAGAGGGTATTTAGGGGTACTTAGAGGGTTAATTCCGATTTTCGCGGAAATTGCGTCGCCAGCATAGAAACAGAACTCGTTCGTAGGGTTCGGGGACTACCTGAGTTCAAAACCTTTCACCAGAAGATGTTTTTAGGTAGGTTTTATTGGTTTATGGCTGTTATATAATACTGGGTGAGGCAGCAAATGAATGAATTATGTAGGTCTTTATATTAGCTCATTGCACTGTATGCTTTTGTACTGTGCATAATTTAAGAAATCGTGTCGGGAGACTGTTACATGCCAAAAAAAAAAAAAAATTTCAGAACTGGTTCAAACCACGGTGTGGTCACATTGCCACATATAGCAAACTGCACTACGATTCAGTACCACCTCTCCGGCTGTATGCTCCACATTAGAGTTCACAGGTTTGTATTCACACTACCCCAAAATGTGCGCACCACGAACTTTTTGGATTTAGTCTGAGCCAAACAGGACAGGTTTTTGCTCTTTTCTGGCATTTCTGCCAATTTTTACAGGGAAAAAAATCATTACACATTTTAACAACACATTCAGAAAAAAATACTTTAGAGTATTTAAAATTATATCAATAGATATACCGTTACTGTGAAGAGATTCAATTTATCCCAAGTTATTGAATTTTATGCTACATCACTTAGCCCAGCAAAGGTTAAGTTTGTTAGAAAAATATTTTTAGATACAGTATAACTTCTGGATATAGGAATAATTAAAGCAGATTGACTGTGTTTAAAAGAAGGCTAACTTTGATTGGAAATCACCGTCAGCCCAACCAGTTAAAGTAGATCGCATCTATTGCATTGAATTAGTTTTTATTAGTGACTATGAGGAAGTTTAGTTAAGTATTGTATTTTATTCCTTGTTTTATCACTTCACTGATTTTTTTAAACACACAAAGCATGAAACTCAGAATACAAATAAAAAAAAAAGAAGAATTACAATGTAAAGAAATCGCATATGTAAAAGGTACGACTGTATAGAGTTCACAGTTCAGTGACTGTTGTCATTCACAGGTCTTGTGACCATCAGAGCCGTCTGGTAGACTAGAGGAGGCTGACATGTCTGAGCCCCCTTTTGAGCTGCTTCCCATCAGCCCAAACGTCACTCAGTGTGCACTCGTGGGCCACAGCGGGGAGCCCGAGTCGATCGTTTTGACAGCCCCCCCACTTTCTCGTGTGCCTACGCTTGTATACTTTGTATGCGACTGCGAGCGCATGTTTCTCGGGCGTGTTCCTATGAGAACGAATGCTGCTTTAAAAAAAATGAAAGAAAAATCCGACAAGGAGTCAGTGCAGTCTTGTTTTGCCCACAAGTCTCTCAGGCATTTCAAATGCAGAGCCCGTTGCGGTTTCATATCTTTAGTGTCTGTGTGAGGACACTCAATAGATTCGTGAGTTGTATAATGCAACAGCATACACTATAAAATAAAGTTATGCCTCTATCGAAGTAATCATTTAAAACTTGTTGACCAGTGAGGGAAGTAGATATATCGATTTCTGGACAATAAATCACCCCACCCCCCCAAACCCCCCCATAATTTAGCTGGACTTGTGACTTGTTTTTTTTCCCTTCACACTGCCCCAATAGCAGGCGACTGCGTGCTGGATCCGGCCTCAGCTCGCCAGATCTGTATAGCAATCACACCCGCTTAACGTCAGTACGCCAGATGCGGCCCGGATCAGCACTATGACAGTTCAAATGATAGGGTACGCACTGTTCCGTGCACACCGGACATGTTCAAACTCCCGCTTAACGTCAGTGCGCCAGATGCGGCCCGGATCCGCACTATGATTTTGAAGTTTGAAGTTATGAAGTTTTGTCTTAATTGTCGCCTTGATTGCACAGATGGTGAGCCTGGGACCAGGTGCTGCTGATCATCGTCAGCAGCTTACTTAAACCGGTCCTTGGCCTCACATCATCACCAGATCAACAACTCACCTACAGGTATGTGACTTTCAGCAAACAAAGAATCTTGTAATGATACTGAGCTCATTTTTGTGTTTTTCCCCCCATAGATCCTATACTGCTCGTCTGGCAAAATGCCTACCTGTTCTCACCAAAATGCCCACCGGATTCTTTGGACACTATCTACCACTCACTCTCATCATCAATGAATTGGGTCCCCTGTTACCCTAGCACCTTAACAAATACAATATGTTGTTTACAGTCTAAAAATGGGTCATCTGTAATGTGAAGTTGCTTGTTCCAATTAAAATATTTTGTGAAAAAACAATATTAGATTGTTATGTTGTTGTATGTTGCATTAATATATTAGCATTAATAAATGGCATGAAAAAGAAGTGTTGTTAATTTTGCTTTCAATAGACAAATTTGCAATATAAACACATTACAGAATGATACATTGAACAAAATGGACTCCAAATTTAATACTGAAAACCGTTTTGATACAAATCTGGCCCAGAGTGGGTAACATGTGTGCCATATCCGGGCTATAGACCCTACCCACGTGACGTCACAACTCCTTCCTCCTGACTGGTGCCGCCCAATTGTCCGTCAACACATCATGTTTACCTGTTACAGCTACGTACATTCCTCCTATTTACGACGTGTTTTTCTGCTCGTTAACATTAATAATCAAAATGGTGAAGGCGTGTGTGGCGGTCGGTTGCAATAACAGAGAAGATAGACGGAGAAGACGGAGAGACTTGAAGTTCTACCGGATTCCGAGAGACCCGGAGAGAAGAGAGCGAGATGGGCTGCTGCAATTCGACGAGAAAACTGGGCTCCAAACGATTACCACAGATTATGTAGTAGTCATTTTATATCTGGTAAGATGCATTTAATATATATTTAGAGGGTTTGGGGCTGACAACCACAATTAAGATCATTGCTAGGCTAATCGCCGACAACATACACATATGTATGTAGTGAGAGTGCTATCGCTAAACCATATAAACATTAAAAGCCCTAACTCCATTGACAAACGACATGAAATACATTAGACTTGACAGTGGATGTTAGCAATAACAAAAGATTTTGAATTGAAAATTTCGTAACTCACCTTTCCAAGCACAAGATAGATTCCTGCCGAATTTTCGTGGACGAGGACCTGTTTCACCCAACCAGCAACGAAGTATTTATAAGCCTCCAAGCTCTTAAAGTTTTTCAAACTTTCGTGAGAATAGGCTGATTTTGTGTGGACAAGATAGTTGTACATATCAGGGTAGCTAGCAGATGTCAGGCAAATACGACGGAGACAGCGGGTCGAAAAACATCGATTTAGGCATCAAATATGGATCTGGCGAATGGATAAACTGAAGCTTTTCCACATAACGCCTTTTATGCAACGCATCAAGTGAGTTTACGGCATCCGAAAGCACCGCGTGTTCCATGAAATGCATAATAAATTGCTCGATCAATTGAGACCATTGATAATACAGACACAAAATGACAGACAAGGGGGCGGAACCATACAGCGAGCACGTGATTTTGTGACGTCGGTGGGTAGGGTCTATACATTAATGTCGTGTCTGCTACTTTGGACCAGTCCTGGCCCAAAACTGGTTGCTGATCCGGCAAGTGGTTTCTTACTGAGTTCGGGCAATTGTTCAAAAAGACACTGGGGCGGATCAGTTTCACGAAGTCAGGCCGAAATTTGCAGTACATCTGGCCCAAGTCCGCTCCAGTTATATTTTGCTATCTGGGTGATAGCCGCAAGAAGTGCAATGGGCGTACTCTCTACTCCTAGAATTGCTTACTGAAGGTACTGAGTTACTGAAAATTAAGACTTTTGTGGATTTGGTAGTGTTTTGAAGTGAGATAAGGAGTTTGGTTACCAAATCATCGGAATAACTGTTAATATGTTACGTTAACAGATGCCAAGTCAGCCTTTTTATTAGTATTGGGGTGCTTTCACACTAGCACTGTTTTCTAGCACTGAGTTCTTTTTCCCAAACAAACGAACGCCGCTCCGCTAAAAAATCGTGGGTCTCGGTTCGCTTTAAGCGCATCCTGCTTCACTAACAACCGGAGCAGGGTGTGCTTTGACTTTATGTGCAGCGTCACAGCCTAGAGCTATGAGTCTCCAGGCTGTGACGCTACACGCAGTACATCCTTGGAAGCGGAAGTACAGCGTGGATGGTATTCAAAATAAACAATGGCAAGATGAGCGATGATTAAACATGGCCAAATGTTGTTGTGCTGCGCTAAGCAGTTGCATTTGATACACAGAATTGGGTTGTAATGTGGTGGTTGTGTTTTGCATCCTGTTCCTGAAAGGACCGTGTGAGAGTGACAGTGGCCGAGACAGGCCAGAGCCTCTCGGGGCGGCCTTTTCATGAGTCTCGCTCTCCTGGAAGTGGTGACAATTTAACAGTCCAAAAAGTCATGAAAGTGAGAGCAATCGCATGCCTGTATGACTCGGGGTACCACGTGGTTCCCTTTCGTGGTCTATTTTTCCCCTATCCATTTTTTAATATACTCCAGTTCGCTCGGCATAGAGTCCTGAGGGAGCGAAACGCCGCTGGCCGAGCGGCAGCGTCAAAGCACTACGCTATGGCAGTGCACACTTCCTCCCTCCCAGGAGGGAGGTATTTCCTCTTCTATTTGTCCAATCAATGGGTGCACCTTTCGTCCACCTGATGCTACTCGGAAAGTTCGGTTGGCGCAGTGTGTATGCTGAACATCTTCAGCAAGTCATTTGTTGTTGCGAGGTAGCTATCCAACCGGACCCTGGTCCTCTTGGTCTAATGTGATAGCGCCCTGAGTGTAATGTTTGTTGGTCTGTGATGAAATACAATTCCAACCAAAATGCGTGTGGAAAGTGGAGTATAAGTATTTTCCACCGCTTCATTGTGCATTTTTGGCCGTATTTTCACTTTTTCACATATACTGTAATTAGATTTTTTTTTTTAAACTAAATCCTAAATTTTCACATTCAAATCCAATCAGAATTTGAGTTTGCAGGTAGTCCCCCGGTTACGAACGAGTTCCGTTCCCAAGCTTGCAATGTAACCCGTATTTTCTCGTAAATCAGAATTAAACCTTTAAGTACCTTGAAATACCCCGTAAACATCAGAATAACTGTCCAAAAACATTCATTATATGTCATATTAATAAGATAAAGTAAAAAAGTAAGACACTGTGAGGTACTTTGTGTTTAATGCCACTAGATTCAATGATTATTCGGGCTTTAAAAACCGGATCGGGACTTGCAAGAGGAGTCGACGGCGGGGGAGAAGCAGTAGCAGCAGCAGCAGCATGAGAACAAGGAAGTGGGACCTGACGCTGTCAGGAACTGCAGGTCGCAGGCGACGCTGCTGCTGCTGCTGCTGCTCCCACGTCGTCAACTCCTCTTGGAGATCTAAAGATCCTGACATGGCTAGAACTAAGTACTGTTTACGTGACAAAAGAAAAAAAAAAAAAAAAAAAAAAAAACCCGATTGGTTACCAAATGGCGGATGAGACTCCGACGTCTAAAGTCAAAGTCGGGTACGTCGTAAACCGGGGACGACCTGTATTCTCAATTTTGATATTTCAATTCCATATATTCCTGGAGAAACTTTTCAGATGTTCAGACTTTTGACCAGAATGTCACTTTATTTGACCCAACTGCCATAGAATTCACATGAATGTCTTCAAAAATTGCATTATTTTAGCAGTAGTTAGGTTTATCTTTACTAATATAATGTTAAATTTTTTTTAGAAGACAGTGGAACCTGTCTTCTAAAAAAAACAACAACAAAAAAAAAACAACTAACGTATCCATTTTTTTCCTCTTCAAAGTGCATTTTTTGTCTTGTGCGACATATATCCCAGTGCGTATTATAATAAAAAAAAAAAAAAAAGGTCAAAGAGTACCTTTTCATAGTACTGCAGTTCATAGTCCAAGATGACCCCATTTGGCTGGTCGGGCTGGGACCAAGAGAGAGTGATGCTGTCCACACTGCGGCTCACTTGGTGCATGATGGACACAGTTGACGGAGCTGTGGACAGACAACAGGGTTGACATCATTGTTGATCCAAACACTTACTGGATATGCAAATCAGTGCGGGTCTACTGCTTCTTTTTGATTGCAATAATCACCACTCATCACTGTTGGTACACTCCAACAAACAGATACAAAGAGGCATTGTTATTTAATTTAGCCGTCTGTATTTTTCTCTCTCTAAATAACAGCTTGAAGCTCACTAGCAGCAGTTTTCCGTGCTTGGAAATTACATGTTTTGGCCTTTTCCCCCCTTTCTGCATAGATTGCCGATCTTCCCGTGGAGACACACAGCTGCTCCTCTGTTCAGAAGGTAGGAAGACCAACATGATGGTAACTAAAAACTCCCATCCTTGCAGCAATGTGTGGAGTTTTAACAAGCATTTGGCAATATCAGCTAAAAATAATGACATTTTGACATTAATTGACAGTGGGAGGTTTTTCTTAAGGAGAATTGACTTTCTAATGATTTGTGTAAAAAAGTTAGCTCTGAGGAATGCTGTTAAACCTTTCACTATCTTTTGTAATACTTTAGGGCGCCGACAATTCCTGATTGCTTGGCCAAGCTGTCGACACGGTGGATGTGTGAATGCTAACGCAACACTAAAAACTAAGGCACCATATGTGAGGCTAAGGCTAAGTTTATCCATTAATTTTAAACTCATAAATGCATTACGAATACTCAAAAAAAGTTACTTTAGAGAACTTAAACATTTGAGTTACCTACTGAAATGCTTAAGTTAGCATGGCTATAAGGAAAATGTATTTATTACAGGGTGTTTAGATCAGTTGTGTGCTCTCCGCTGCCATGGGGGCACATTTTTGTTCAATCAATCAAACATAACCCCAGTTTGAAAATTAACAGAGTTTACAGCCGTATTATTATTATTTTTTAATTCAAGTGTAATTGGTTTCAACTGCAGCCAACTTTAGTTTCACCGTGTACGCACAGTATATTGCATGGACTGCTGCTTCGATGAATGAAAATGCTGTTACTGTCTTTATCAGTGCACAGTTTTTGTTCAATTATATAGAACCTAACAGCAACAGATTGCTAACTATGTATTCCACAAAAAATGTCAATGTTAAGTGCTTGGCTGCAATTAATGGTGTCATACATCCAATCCATTTCAAGTGGAAGGATTCGTTCATTCGCTGCCACCCTGCCAGTTCAAATGAATTAGGCGTATACTGTTGCTAACCTCATTTCAATCCACAGCAGAAGGATGACAACAACTTTTAACATTTTTCTTGTTTATTAGTTGTATCTTTGACTGTCCTAGATTGATTGTTCAAGGGTTCATTTTAAAGTTATCAAAAAACTGTTTTACATGGCTGTTATGGACAATTCAGTTTTCAATTAAACTATCAGGCATATTTTTTGCGATATGGTAAGAAGCCTAAATACCTGAAAATATTGATACAAGCACGGAGAACATGCAAACTCCACACGGGAAGCCCGGAACTGAGATTTGAACCGGCTTAAATGTCAGTTCGATAACAGTCGGTTGGGACTGATGTTAACATCACTGTGGGTGGCCGGTGACCTGCAGCTCGGTGCACTCGCACGCTACAAACACCATCACGTCAACGCCTTAGACGGCCATTACGATTAGTTCAGGGCGCCGCGGGTCAATGTCAAGACAAGGGAAGCACAAGTTAAAAAGCACGTGTGACACAACAACAGGAGGCGTGCCGAGAAAGATTTATGGATACAAGTCGGTCGGCATGTTCACCCGCACCCCCTACCGAACACACACAGCGGCTCCCCCAGAGTTCCTGGGACATATGTTCTACTGAGTAGAAAGCGACGGCGACCGCACAATTGTATAGGCTGTAATAATGGACCGTGCAGCTGCAATGTTGGGTTTCTCCTGTGCAATTTGTTGCCTTTGTGTGTAAGGACAGCGGCGACTAAGCAAAGCCAGCGGTTCAAGGCCTCTGATAAAAAGCCTCAAGTAGTCTTGAATGTCATCTTGCAACCTGATGAGAGGTTGAGTCCAAAATGAACTTCAACAATCTGATTTTATTTATACTTATTTAAAAATCAATGATCGCAGACATCAAATGCAAGACACGACCTCAGTCCTCACCCGCTTGTTTGCAGTCACCTGCCTAATAAAGCAATCAGTCCTCTAAGTGGAACTCACGAGTATCCCGTTACGGATGCACACAAACTCGGGACCAGCACATGGCCGCATTTCCATTAAAGGCACGCACAGTAACCCGATCCCAGGCCTGAGAAACAAAGGCGGCTCGTGCGTTGGCATACACGGTAGTGACGCACGCCAGTGGGACGCAGCACAAGTCTCTGCATCAGTACTGGAGACGTCGAGAGGCTCACATCATCTAAAGCGGCAGACCGTGAGCGCAGGGCAAAGTCGATGACTTCAAATGTCACATATTACTGATTCACCTGTCTAAATACAGAGAGTCCTACATTTACAAAAGTCCTGATGCAGAAACTTTTGATCTGTGTGGTGCGTAATTAACTAGTTAGTATGAAAATTCCAGACATGACTTGCTGGAATAGTGATACGGAAAATCTTTGCTATTCACCAGTGTTGACTTTTTATAGGGCAGTCATTTAAATACTGTGAAATAAATATTAAAAATAAAACTTTAGGGTGTAAATGGGGCCATAACCATTTTTTTTTGGTCTTGATTTTATCACTCCAAATTTTATTAATTTTGTTCTTATTGACATTTGAATAATACACTAAATAATACAAATTGACTATAGTGAGAATATAAAAAAATAATAATGTTAAATTTAACCCCAGGTCTTACGGTATGTGTTGCCGTAGTAAGTAAAAAAAAAAAAAAAACAATTTTGGAAAACCTGTTGACATGGGATGTCAAATCCATTTCAACAGCGAGTGGCTGAAAGCAATCATCCAGCTCCAATGGGCCAGTTATTTTGATTTTTTTCAAATTATTACAATTTTAAAAAATTGATATATGGCGGAAAACACTCAGGTGACTTGAAGTTCCGCTCTGAGACCCCCAATTTGGCCAAATTTCAAAATTGTCTGATATGCATGTGTGATACATTATTGGAAAGCTTAAAATCTCCAATTTCTGGGGGACGAAAAATTTTGAACAGGAACGCACTTTAAAAAAATATATGTTTTTGAAACAGCAAAAGCCTATCTGGAGGCGAGAGCAACCGAGAGCAGAATTACAGACGCCATGACTTTAACGAGATATTATCGCGCACTTACCTTGTTTCGATCCAAAACCTCAATGTAGCATGTATCACTGAGTGTCAAGACACAATTGTGAATGCCCACAGCTGGATTTTTTGGGGATTTTATGTGTGAAACAAGGCAATATAACAAGGGTCGCGATGCAGAAATCGCAGACATCAAGGAGTGGTCGAGATTTTCTTTTTCACATATTTACCCCTTTAAATTTTTTTTTTTTTTTTTTTTTTTTTTGTTTGGATCGATTATTTATCATCTAACATATCGGAGAAAATGTAACAGTAACAAAAAAATACAATTAATCGATAGTTATGAGGTAGATATCGTGACTTTTTTACAGACTCCGTTTTTTTCATTGTGACGCCATTTGTTTAAAAGTTTAAAATATGCGAGTGAATAATTTTTTAAAGTCGTTTTTTTTTTTTTTTTAAACAAAATATTAGATATCAAGTAATGATTCTAAGCTAAAAATGACAGACATTTTGAATAATTTAATTAATTACCTTAGTTTTATGGCTGGGTTAAAACAAAAGCGATTGTGTGACGTCTGTAAACGGGGGTCTTCAGGGTAAAACTGACAAATTAAAAATAGTTTGGGGGCTTAATGTGCCATGAATCTGCTATGGCAGCATATAAACATATTGTTCTATCAAACACAACAATTGTTCTGGCTTAAAATACAGCAGTTTCTTTTAAAGAAGAGTGCAAGAGCAGAAACTTCTTTTTCAGTCTTGTCTGTGTTTTCCGCCATATATAATTTTCTTTTTTTTTTTTCATTACTATTACTATACACTACTTTTTCCCCAAATGGATCCTTCAATCAATCCATTCATTTATTTAAAATTGTTTATACATTTTTTTTGCTTTGCCCATTACAAAATACGTGCAGGCAACACTAATGTAACAATTTGATGTCAAATGGGGGCCGCAAAATAATGTCCCCTGTGCTGCAATTGGCCCATGGGCTGCTGGTTTGATACCCTTGACCTATATAATGTGATAAAACATTTAAGGGGAAAAAAAATCATAATTCATACATGAAAAACCTATGGGGCGCACATATAAGTGTTTTCCACACAAGTTTAGTATTTATATTTCCAATGATAATTTTTTAAATACTGGATTTGAATACGGCTAGTGATAGACTACACTGTCTTCTTACCTATAGTACGTACAAATTCCAGTAGTAGTAATTGAACTCCATCGTGAAAAGATTCAAGGTCTTGCCTTTATCGCTGTCCCACCCTCTTGTTGCAACAAAAGAAAAAAAATATAGAAAGTACCCAATTCCATTCTATTAAGAACTGAACAAAATCATCAATATGTTTTTCCAACTATTTTATAGAATGAAGGCTGGCTCATCAAGGACGGTCACATTCTTTCAAGGGAGGGAGAGGCGGCTGAATACAAGCACTCTATTCATATTCCTCCCAAATTAATCAACTGGTGATAATGGAAAGGACAGGGATTGTATGATCACCTAATTAAATTAAATGGCTGATTTGGGAAGATAAATGTTCACATGAATAGTACCGCAGGTTTGCCACATCCTATACCGAGGTCAGACATTAGAGCGTGTGAGTGCTAGAGAAACACTAACACGCTGAACAAATTGTTCACTTATGAATAGATTCGATTAGAAAAGAAAATGAGTAAACACAAAAAAACAGCTCTTGGGGAAAGGTGGGGGGATAATTCATGTCAAGGTTGCTGACTTCCATTGAAAGGGGGCAAATTTTCCTATTACCAGTAGCCTATATGTCAGTCTCATCAATGATGTTAATGAGAAACAAGAATTAAAAGTTGATTAAGGTGGAAACCATCTAGAAAATGACAAAAGTAAGTAGATAGAGATGAAAATAACTTTCATGGCATGTTTGGGGACATTCAGACATGATCAGACACTACTAAAAAAATCCTACCAAAACTGTTCTGTTGGAATTCTATAAGACAGCATAACACCTTCATCGTTTACATCCCAGTGGAAGAAATCTTGTCTAATACAGTGAAAAAGCTGATTTTTTTTTTCTGGTGTATAATAATGGAGAAAAACATAAATTAAAGACTATTTACAGGAAGTGGCTGCCTGCCATGGCAGCAAATATTTGTTCAAAGCCGTAACTATTTTAGCCAATGAAATGCGAGTAACCTAGTTTACTTGTGACGTCAATAATACTCACAAGCCCCGCTCACACACATATCCCGGTCAATTCCCGTGTAAGGTGACACAGGATTTACTCGCGTCATTGCTTTCAAGCATGGAGAGACATCCCGGGAATGACATGGAGAGATATCCCGGGGATGACGTGGGTTGGACACTTTCACACACTTGTCCCGTGCAGCCCACTCGCGCTCGGTGTGCGGGGAGGGCTGCCGCCGCGATTTTATAACCCAGATATTATGTCATTTTTCATTTACGTCGGCATTGGTTGTCACATTCTGTTGGTCAAATCGTGTTTTATTACAGAGTCTGTTGTGGGAGTGTTCCCAACTTCGTAACTGCAGCCAATTCAAGATCATCAAGACAGTATTTAAGCCCAGGCGATCCAAGAGAAGGGTGCCAAGGGTGACTACTTGCTGGGCGTCATTCGACAACTTTTATTCTCAAATTTCGTGCATTTGCTAGCTTGTTTGTCTGTCGCTCTCCTTGTAAAATCACCTAAGTTGTGCTGGTATTTGAGTTTATTTGTTTTGTTGTCTTATCGGCTATCTGCCTACCTGCCGCTCAGGTTAGTATTATTGATTCCCTTCGACCTACTGTCACGGACCCAGTGTGTTATTCCCCCTTTTCCGCGATCGCGTGTATTTTTGTTTGTATTTAAATAACCCTTGAACGCATCCAGTGCTTAATTTGTAAATCATATGAGAGCACAGGGATGACGGCACGGGGACAGGTCCCGGAACTAGAGCTGGGAATCTTTGGGCACCTAACGATTCGATTACGATTACGATTCAGAGGCTCCGATTCGATTCTAAAACGATTATTGATGCACCCCCCTCCTTTTTTTTTTTGTTTTTTAATGTTTTGTACATTAGTTCCAAAATTGTTCAAAAATACTCTCAGGCTAAACCAAACTACTATTTCAGTATCAAGTTAACATATAGCAGTAAACAAATATACAAAAATAACAGTAAATATAAAACTCCAGTCCCCATTCTGTATCAGCAGCTTTAAACTACATTCAATTAATTTAATGTTGTGAATCAACCATTAAAGTTGTTATAATTGCTCCCGTTAATCCATAATTTCCCTTTTGTCTACTTTCGACATTTGAAAGTTTTAAAACTATTTTAAAGATAGATTCAAGTCAATATTTTACCGATTTAGGAGTATTTTAGATAAAAAGTTAATTAGGTTTGCTTGGAAGGTTCGCTACAACAGCCTTGCAGGGAAGTGTACTGCTTTAAGATGGCGGCCGTTTGCTAACGCCCGCATCTAGCTTTTTGTAGGTGTGCTGCTAACGCTACCGAATCTATATTGCATCTAGTCCTATATAAATGATATCTACCGTAACATGTGGATGTACTCTTTGTAGCAGCTTTTCGGCAGCAGTCAGGATGATGTTGTGTTTTTTTATCTCGTGGCATGAGTTGAGCTAGAGCCGTGAGTTGAGCATTGGCGTTACCCGAGGGGCCGGGTAATGAGAAGCATGATGTTTAGCTACTCTCGCTCCGTTGCTCATTGACCGCGCGGCGCGCTGTGTTGTACTTCCGCTTTACTTGGCATATTTCAATAATCGGAATTTGGATGTTTGTGAATCGTTCTCTAATCTTCCACGGCCGAATCGCGAATAATCTAAGAATCGGAAATTTTGCACACCTCTACCCGGAACATATTGTAATAGCCCGAATGGGGAAATAGAAAGGAGAGGAGTGAATAATGACTTCCTTCACTTTATTGTGGTAATAGTTAAATAACAAATAACAAAAATAACAGCGGACTGTTGCAACATGCGACCGCCAACTTTGCGTTCACGCCGCATTCTTCTCCTCACTTCCTGCTACGTCACCACTCTGTTGTCCGATGGCCCCTTCACGGGCCCGCACACAGTTACGGACATTACAGTATGCAGAAAATGGTGCTGAAAACAAAACGCAAATGCCCACTTGCCATGCTGTGGGACTTTCCTTTTTTCTTTCTTTTCAATGTCCTTTTCTGACTCATTTTGAACTATCTTCCTTCTTTTTGAAAAAAGACAGTAAATGCAACTGTCTTTTTGGCATGTTGAAATACTGTTTGATCCTGGCTGCTTGCTCCCAAGATGCCACAAATTTCAATTTATTATTATTATTATTTTTTTTAAATGTCAGTGGCGTGATTTGTTTGTCCAGCTTCTCAGTGCATTAAAAATCTCCGACTCTTTCAAATAACATTACATTTTTATAAACAACATGCAATTCTTGGGATTTGTTGTGTAAATGAATTCATGCATTTTATTATTTGATTTTATACTGTAATGTCCTAACGGTGTGTAATATTATGATGTAATGTTTTCCGAGGCACCCTGAAGTGCACGCAATGTTACTGTTGTTCGGGTCACGGGAGTGCGATAGAGAGGCACAGGCTCTATCTATCGCTCCGCACAGCCTGCCGAGAGCCCCAAGCTGTGTTCCTACTGTTAGTTCCATGTGTTAATAGAGAAAAAGTTGTCGGCACGTCGTGTGTTCGATACCTTTGTCTACAAAAAGCTCATAACAAGACACTATGCACGATCCGTTTACGAGACGCTGGGAGTGGAGAGCTGTGAGTAGTAGGAGGCGAGGGGGAGACGAGCGAGAAGCATAAGTTTGCGGTTGAATGTGGCGGCAGTCTGCTATTATTTTGTTTATTGTTTTTAGGGAGGCCAAAATGAAGAGGTGCCCGAACATGTTCCGGCTCAAATTAACCCCTGAACGCATCCCTCCGTTGTTTGTGCTTTGAGGTACAAACTTGTTTCCACAGTTGCGGACCCTAACATCGGCAAGAAAAATAAACCACATATTTCCGAAGATGGACGATGGACTCTCTTTCTTGGCTCTACGATCCAGTAGTAATTTAACACTTTACTGACAAATGTATCACATTTGATACACATAAAATTTTATGATTTTCCTTTGAAAAAAAAAAAAAAAATATGGATGCAAGTCAATACATGCATCTGCAGGTTCCATGAGAAAAAAAAAACAGGATTTAGCTAGGGTTATATATATTAGAGCGCTTATTACACATATTCATTTTGACATTTCTTTTTACAAATTTTAAAAAAAGGTTTCATTAGGATGAATAATCTGAAATTGATTCATGTTGCAGGTCTTTAAGGGTTAATTTCGTTATGTTTTCAGTTTAATTTAGCTATTTTCAGCTTGCCATGTTGATAATTGCATTGTTTGTTTACTGCTTTTCGTCTTATTTTTAAGAAAGCGGAAGTGACGATCGACCCGCCATGATATTTACGTCATTAGCCATCGTGCTGTGACCCGTGAATTAACGGCTGCTTTCACGCACACCGCTTACCTGGAAAGTCCTGGACATTATACTAAGACGCGAAGCGTTAAATGTCTGCGTAATCTCAATGTCAGTTGACCTGGGAACTTGCTTTTACACACAAGGGGTGCCCATTTAAATCCCCAGATTTAAACGGTGTTCAGGTGTATGTGAAAGTGGCTGTATTTGACTATCGTGGGGAAAACTTCAACTGTCAATTTCTGAATTTGTAAGGTGTGTAATTTTTGTGTGTGTTTAAACATTATTTTCTTTATTGTCAAAGGTCTAAGAAATTAGCCCTTCATAGAGCAAATCATTGTTCTTATTAAACTTGGCGTCGACATATGAAGACATCTCATTTGTATACCAAATGTTTATATTGTTACCTACATTAACCTAAAATCTGATGTTGATATGTGGATTCCAGGTGTCAATTTTTTATCATGAACTATCATCTTTATATTAATTTTTATAAATAGAAAAAAATATAAATTAATACAATTACAAATTCTATACACTAGTTTTGCTACCCAATAACATTCTAAAGTTAAATTTTTAATTCATTGATTTTGAATTTCATAGACTATAACTCATTGCCTGTAATTGACAATAATAGACATCCCATTCATCCAAACTGGGCAGACGCTGTATATGCTCATCTTTCAGTGCCATTGACTGCAATCATTCGCTGCCAGTCAAAATGAATTGGACATCTAGAGCCATTAACAGCAACCAAAGACTTTAATGACCGCTCCATAAAGGGTTAAATAATCAAGCAATCTTTGCTCAAACTAAGGAACAACAACAAATACACTTGAAACAGTTTCTGTCTGTCCATCAAATGATTGTTTCACGCAAAATGATCCACCCTGCAAAAAGAGACTGCTGTGTTAGGGTCCTTTAATCAGTCATTTTCCTCACATTCCAACATGTTTGCAAACATGTGGCTCCCACTTTATTACAAGTTGTGTTGCACCCTTTCTATGCTGTGATTTAGTTTGGGACTGAGGAGAGATAGGGAGACCAAGGCAGACCCCATAAATCCATTTTTTCCCTTTCCACAGCAAAAGCTAGCTTCAATATGGTCCAAAAGGTCTCAAACCAGCTGTTCCTCAGGGCTCTGCTGGAGCCTCTCTCTTGGGATTCCATCCGTTTATGAGCGTTCTATCAGGAGCTCTTTAGCGGAGAAGTCCGTATTTGCATGTACTTGTAGCTCTCTGGCAGCCTGCCCTGTTTCCACAGCTGCAAAGTATTGTGGGTTTTACGTCTACAGCAATTTTCCAAAGTGAGCTTCGAGTTGATCAAGCTTTAAACCATCTGTACGGGAAAGACGAACTACCGCTATCCACTTAAAATTATAAGCTCATTCTTAAATGAGCATTTTATGGTCTCTGGAAGTGTATTGGTGGTGGATTGTCAGATGTTCTGCAGACTGAGGAGATTCATTTAGAAGACAGATAAGGCAGCATTGATACTGTTGGATTGAGTGTTGGAACTGAAAAGAAGCTTACGGTCTCTTTTACACATAAGTTTTCATATAAGTTCTGCTACGGCAGATAAAAGATTAGGTTTCACACTTTTTGTAAAACCTTACACGACAATCATTTTACTCATTGCCTGCCTTTGACAGTGTTTGACGTCCAATCAATTTTGACTGGGAGGGGTGAATGAACACCATCAATGTCACTGAAACGTGAGCCTTCACAGCTAGTTTTCCCATTTTAAATGACTTGGACATCTATCACCATCCATGACATGCAACGTGCAATACTATGAAAAAAAAAAAAATCAACTTAAGAGTGTTACTTGGGGCCGTAATCAGTGTGTATTTTTCAGTTTGTACTCATTTTAATTTCATTAATTAACTCAGGTAATTTAATTAGGTCTGATCTCTTCATTTTTAGGTGATCGGAATCAGGCGAAGTCATTCATTTTAAGATTTTTTTTTAAGGGCTAAAAAGCAACATAATAATGAAAATGTAGGCCTACCAGGATATCATTAAAATATATATATATATATAAACACAGACAAGACTGAAAAAGCAATTTCTGCTCTTGCACTCCTCTTTAAAAGAAACTGCTGTATTTTAAGCCAAAACAACTGTTGTGTTTGATAAAACAATATGTCTATATGCTGCCGTAGCAGATTCATGGCGCAATAAGCCCCCAAACTATTTTTAATTTGTCCGTTTTACCCTGGAAACCCTCGTTTACAGACGTCACGCAACTGCTTTGGTTTCAACCCAGCTATAAAAAGAAGGTAAATAGTCGTATTTATTATTTGAAATGCCTGTCATTGTTAGCTTAGAATCATTAAATTATGTCTAATATTTAGTTAAAAAAAAAAAAAAGACTTTAAAAAATATTCACTTGCATATATCAAACTTTTAAACAAATTACGTCACAATGAAATAATTGGCGTCAGTAAAAAAGTCACTTATAGCTACCTCATAACTTGCTTAATTGTATTTTTTTCGTTACTGTCGCATTTCCCCCAATATTTTATATGATAAATAATCGATCCAAACAAAGAAAAATGGGAAAAAAAACGTTTAAAAGGGTGAATATATGAAAATGAAGATCTCGACCACTCCTTGATGTCTGCGATTTCTGCATCGCGACCCTGGTTATATTACCATGTTTCACCCTTAAAATTTCCCAAAAATCAGGCTGTGGCCATTCACAGCTGTGTCTTGACTCTCGGTGATACATGCTACATGGATTTTTTGGACCGAAAAGAGGTATGTACACGATAATATCTCGTTGAAATCATGGCGTCTTTAATTCTGCTCTCGCGTACTCTCGCCTCCAGTTAGGGTTTTGCTGTTTAAATTTTTTTTTTTTTTTTTTTTTTAAATGCCCTCCTGTTCAAACATTTTCTTCCCCCAGACGATTGAGATTTTAAGCTTTCCAATGATGTATCACACATGCATATAGGACAATTTTAAAAACTGGCCAAATTAGGGGTCTCAGAGCGGAACTTCAAGTCACCTGAGTGTTTTCTGCCATATATAAAGTGTGTGTATATATATATATATATATATATATATATATATATATATATATATATATATATATATTAGGGCTGTCAAAATTATCGCGTTAACGCGCGGTAATTAATTTTTTAAATTAATCACGTCAAAATATTTGACGCAATTAACGCACATGTCCCGCTCAGACAGTATTCTGCCTTTTGGTAAGTTTTACAGCAAGGCTTTTTGTGCTGTCTAACAGCGAACTCTTGTGGTCGCTTTGCGACATGGTTTATTGTTTTCTTGCCAGTTCAATATGACTGCACGACGTCTCGGGCTGATGCCTACGTTGTAATGTTGTGCTTATATGATCCTTGGACAAGATTTGTCCGTAAGTATGGTTGTTGTAAAGAATGTACATATTATGTTAGTAAGCGAAATGTTATATTTTTTGTATGAGACGCTTTTTGTTTATGTTTAGTGAACCTGTATAGCGTGCTAAGCTAACGTTGTTGCTAATGCAATGCTTGTGTACTTTTTTTTTGTAGTTGTACGACGGTCTAAAGAGGACAATGGTTTGAGGCCATTTTATTAATAAATCAGATGAAAAAGGAAGAAGTCTGATTATTAAGGCGTTGTTCACTAGCTGTCTAGCTTTGGAAAAAGTAGACGCTTCGGAGTGAGGACAGCATAGACAGATTTAAGTGACAGTAGAGTGAAATGCCCACTACAGTCCTTATGTACCGTATGTTGAATGTATATATCCATCTTGTGTCTTATCTTTCCATTCCAACAATTTATTTTTACAGAATATATATATAATTTATAGAAAAATATGGCATATTTTATAGATGGTTTGAATTGCGATTAATTGCGATTAATTACGATTAATTAATTTTTAAGCTGTAATTAACTCGATTAAAAATTTTAATCGTTTGACAGCCCTAATATATATATATATATATATATATATATATATATATATATATATATATATATATATATATATATATATATACAGTATATATACATATAAATGGCGGAAAACACAGACTAGGCTGAAAAAGCAGTTTCTGCTCTTGCACCCCTCTTTAAAATAAACTGCTGTTCGATAGAACAATATGTCCATATGCTGCCATAGCGGTTTCGTCGCGCATCAAGCCCCCAAACTACGTAATTTTAATTTGTCCGTTTCAATCCAGCCATAAAAAGAAGGCAAGTAATTGTATTTAGTATTTGAAATGTCTATCATTTTTAGCTTAGAATCGTTAATTGATGTCTAATATTTAGTTGAATAAAAAACTATAAAATTATTAATTCGCATATTTTAACTTTTAAAAAAATTACGTCACAATGAAAAAAACAGTGTCTGTAAATAGATCACGGATATCTACCTCATAACTATTGCTTAATTGTATTCTTTTTTTTTATGTCACTGTCGCATTTTCCCCGCTATTTTAGATTATAAATAATTGATCCAAACAAAGAAAAAATGGGAAAAAGAAAATCTCGACTACTCCTTGATGTCTGCAATTTCTGCATTGCGACCTTTGTTATATTACCATGTTTCACCCATAAAATCCCCAAAACGTCTGACTGTTGCCATTCACAGCTGTGTCTTGACACTCGGTGAGACATGCTACATTGAATTTTTGGATCGAAAGAAGGTAAGTACACAATATCTTGTTAAAATCATGGTGTCTTTAATTATGCGCTCTCATGCTCTCACCTCGAGTTAGGGTTTAGGAGTTTAATTTTTTTTTTTTTTTTCCAAATGCCCTCCTGTTCAAAATTTTTCTTCCCCCATAAAATTGAGATTTTAAGCTTTTCCATGATGTATCAAAAATGCATATAGGACAATTTTGAAATTCGGCCAAATTGGGGGTCTCAGAGCGGAACTTCAAGTAGTCACCTGAGTGTTTTCCGCCATATATATGGTTTGTACAACATGACATGACAATGTTAGCCATACAGGAGGCTAACATTAAATTAGCATTCATGCTGCAACGATAAATCGATTTATTCAAGTAATTCGATTAAAAAAAGCTTCAAATCAAATTTTGCAGCAACCAGGATTCGTTTAATTAGAGTGGCTTTGTAATAGTTTGTTCTGAAAGCGTTTGCATTTAGTTTTATTGATTTGGGTAGATATATAATGCCCTATAGTGGCAACAGTGAATATTACATACCTGATCTAACATGGCTGAGTCAAGCTGCTCCCTGTTAAGACCAACATATATTCAATTTTTGATTGAGCTAATATGTTTGTTCATGCATTCGTTATTTAGTTTAGAAGTACATCATCTAGCAGTTTTTTTTTTTTTGGAGGTAATATCTGTTAGAACGATTTGTTAAGAGCTTTGTAAAAAAAAAAAAAAAAAAAGAAAAAAAAAAAACATTCTATAGCATTTAAGCTAGCGGACTTTTGCCATGCAAGTTACCTAGTTGTTCTTAGCTAATTTTTTTTATATTGCTTGAGGCGACGTATTTTAATTGAGTTTTGAATGCATTTACTGCTCTTGTGAAATGAAAGTGCAATTCTGCATAGTTTGAAGAAACACTAGGAATCTTATTTTGTATTTGCATTTAATCCTCTTTTGAAAGTATAATCTTAGCTAGCCATAATAAATATGATCGCACGCATAAACACTTGTTTATTTTTTTTACATCTCCTAAAATTGATTCTGCAACGCATTAAATGTTAATAATCTGATTACTCGATTATTCGAACTGACTAATCGATAGATTAATGGATTACTTAAATAATCAATAGCTGCAGCCCTAGTTAGCATCATGCAAGAATGACAGTATGGAAACATTTTATATGTGGATGTGCTTTTGTATTTTCCTTAATAAATTAGTGAGGTGTCGGATCAGTACTCAATATTGGCAGCTTGTGACCCGGACTTGAACTCCGGTGAAAAATACGTGATTGGGACAGTCCTTGTTTTATGTCACAATTTTTTTTTTTCTTTAAATTACCAAAAATAGTCACTTGCTCTATAAAATGTTGACGGTCTTGAGCGTCAACGTTTGAAAAGCTCTCCACTGTAGTGACCAATGTCCCTGAAAGGGTTCATTTGATTCTCACTCAAACCCCTTTTATCACTGTCCATAGTCAAGGTTGAAATTATATGCTCAAGGCACACGACTAGCAAGATGTAAAAAAAAAAGTTCCTTCAGAGGAAAAAAAAAACAGGACAAAACAAGTCATGCAGAAACCATTCACGCTAATAGAATTATTCCATCAAAAAAACAGTATTTGGCAAATATTTACAGATTTGTCATGGCCCTTGAGTCACTGTGGGTTGATTTGGGTGGAACACTTTAAACATTGGAGCTGTCTGTCAAAGCTATGCGGAATGATGGTTTTGGATCACACGGCTGCGGAAGGAAAGTCAACAGTTTAGAGAGATGCTTTGAGGCAACGCTGTCGTCTGCCGCTAGAAAATCCTCCTAAACCCACAGGAAGCTTGTCAAGACTCATTAGAATGAAAACGTGTGGATTGGTTGTTTTTCCTTGTTTCCGAAAAACAAAACAGAATCTACTTGCACACATGCAAACGTGCAAACCATTTTTGAATGTTTACATTCATGAAAACTTTGGTCAAAGATAATTTCGTTCTGTTTTGTATTTCCTTCTATAACAGTATCCAACTCTCTTGTACTCTTCCGTGCAAATTAAAAGCCTGTTGATTTTTTAATGACACGCTAACCGCGAGTCACTTTGCTGTCCAGTCCTAATTTAGTTATTCCTGTGAACTGCAACTGATAAGCATTTTTTTCCCTTTTTCCCCCTATTGAACCAAAGTGGATGAAAAAGTCATCTATTCTCAGTTTTTTCTAGTCTTTTAGTATAAGATGCCAAAGTGCCAAAGCACTAAGTGCAAACTGGAAAATAATAGATATAGGACAGAAAATTTGGTGCCCAAAACCTTTGGTCTAAAATAGCTAAAATTGCATTTTCGGTTTTTGATTAAAAGACCGAAAGTTTACCATCGAATAGTGTAAAGAACTGTAGTCCTCTCGTGATGACGCATTCAAAACAGCAACAATATCAGCTCACAGCCAACGTGTCTGCAGTTTGGAAGGATTTTTGAGGTATCAAAGAAATATATAAATTATTATTTAAGGAAGGAAAATAAATTTGCTTCATAGCTGCTGCACGCTCATTCTGAAGTTGCTTTTCATTATACATACACGGTGTTTAGGAGGGGGGGTTGGCGGGGGCAGCCCTCCCTGGTGGCCGAAATGTGCCATTGCATGTAATTGACTTTCCTATTTATGATTTTAAAATTAAGAGTTTTCCCGTAAAATATTGTCGATAAAAGTTGAAAAGTAATAAAACAAACATAAAAAATGAATGAAATGAACAAAACCACCCAAGGGCCAAAGAGGCAAGATGAATATGCGAATTTTTTCAAACCTAAGCTTTCAAAAGCGACAACATCTACTGAGCAAGAACCAAGGATTGAAAATGTGGACCATGAAACGCCAGAGAGCACCACCAAAATGGTGAGCGGAGTTTCTTGGTAATGTAGTTACCCCCGTCAAAAATTGTATCCCCTGCTCGCGGGAGCGCACACACACACACACACACATTAGTTATGAGTTATGTCGACTTAAACAATTAATTGAAGCCATAAAAGAACCACAGTTATACATTTTGGACAATGATGTTTACTAAACTGGTGAAACTCCATACAGGATTTGACTTTACAGTAATAACAGTTATAGGTCATCCTACGAGTAAAACAGTAAACCATTGCCTTTTTTATGTTCAGTACGTGTTATACGACAAAAAAAAAAGTGTTTTTTTTTTTTATGGATGGGCCATGATTTAAAACCTCGTAGATAACTACATCACCAAAACACGGAAATCAAGCAAATCAGTGCAGCGCAGTGGCTCCGCCCAGGGGATACAATTTTTGACGGGGGTAAGTTGTCACAACTCTGGCGGGAGTACCATATTCAATGGATGGCGATCTTGGCGAAAATTATAGCTGTCCTAAGCAGCCTGATTTAGAATTCCCCTCAAGAATGATGGGAAACAAAAAAATACTCATTTTCAACTCATTATATATAAATATTCTCATGGTTAATTTTATTGCTGACACTGCGTTTCATGGTCATAAACCAAAAGTCAAACTCGGCCTATGGATCTGACCTACCACCCCCAACCCCCACCCCAAATCCATTTATTATTTCGTATGATCTTGATTTTTTTCATGTTTTCCGCATCTACCATTGTATATTAGTTTTAAGCTAACAGGCGTAGGGAAAATTACTAGAAAGTAGTCCGTTTGCCTCTGCATATGATTGGTAAAGAGCAAAACGGCTGATCATTGAGAACATTTTTTTCCCCATCTTCAATCTTGATCTTTAACAGTCAGCCATACACGCACCTATAAAATATTTTTCAGATGAGTCGCTATCAGTCAAAAGTCACCATCAGCATGAAAGCTTTTCCCGTGATTTCACCATTAGTCCAACTAAATTGCCCCGACTTTATTAGCTGGAGTGAAGAACACGTGCAGAAAGATTACGCTAGTTTGTATCGGTTGTATAGTGTGAACGGGGGAAAGAATCTGTGATGCGACATCAGTGTGTGTCTATGCCCCTCAAAATATTTACCGCTAAATAATTAAAGAGGCCGCAGGTTGACATCACCTGAGAAGCGCGTGGCTAGAAAACATCTCCTCTAAATGCACCATCAAAAATAGCAATAGCTGAATTATTAACGGCTCCCTTTTGCAGCCTCCACGTTTTGCACGTCTCCGCCCTCTTGTGCACCAAAATGTCAGCCAGCTGCCGAGCACATTTTCAAGGTCGAGCGTTAGCAAAAAGCACACCGGTGCAATTCTTGAAGTAAGGTTGGACCGTGGCCCGTTTATTTATTTCATCCACTGGCTCTTTTTGTTTTTAATTATCAGCATGCTTGCTCCTGGCTGAAGCGAATGAATTACTGCATTAAAGTCTGATCGATTATACCATCATTGGGAGCGTACCGCTCCTGCACTCAACAATTATTTATATAATCACATTATGTTCCCTTCTTACAGTCCAGTGGGCCAAGAGACCTCGGCCTTTTAACCCAGATTTATACGCAGGCAATGAGCGCTCTTACTTCCTTGCATGCCAAGACCTAGGTTGATGTATGGAGGGGGGGAGAAAGCCCGCGTGGCTGGTGAATGATTCATAAACAGGATCAATTAGTTCACTAATTTGACGATTCATGAGATGATTCCCCTTTGGGAAGACGTCATGAAATTCATATAGCAGCCTACATGAATTATTTAAGTCACCTGATGAGCTCCATCTATCCATTTGTTTTTCCTCAGGTCATTCACGTATATGGAAAGTAGGGATTTTACACGTTTTTGCATGCAAGTCTGAGGGGCCGTTTACATGGTGACGCTCCGAAAATACGAACAATTTCAAATTTGCATTTGCATTTGCGTCTCCATTTTAACAATGTCGCAATTTCGCATGAAAACGATGTAGTATTCATGCCAGGCCCTAGGGGGCAGTGCAGATTTACTGTGCGACAGAGAATGATGCACTTTGACCCCACCAAGCTCCCTCAGCCCGGAAAAAAATATGCCCACCCACTCGAAGCAATATCATTTTTCTTTTGTTCAAAAAGGCACAAAAATTTAAACTTTCAACATACTTAATTTAAAAATATTATTAAAACAGAAATTAAAGCCGACATTCCGCCATATTTGCTTTTTTCAGCACCACTGCGCACGCCCAATGTAACGTGTACGAGTGCTGACGTTAACAGCGCGGTCTCGCGCTGCAAGAGCCTTTGATATGCATGCCTAGGAAGCCCCCCTCAACCCCCCGCAATCGGATTCTTCCACTTTGGAGGCAGGATTCAGAATTTTTCGTCTTCGCCTTCCGTCTTCACCGACACCATATGCACTCGAGGCGAGTCCGCAACTCAGTCATTGCGTCTTTGTGTCACAGAGTCACCATGTAAACTGCCCCTGAATTACCTGATTTTTAGTCTGAGAATCCACTGGACATTTCCTTTGATCTGCAATGTTTGTTTCAGTAGTGTAAATATATACAAGTAGTTTCTGGGTTACTACGTACCCGAATTAATGTGATTTCCACTTTACGTTGCGGAGTCTCGTCTGCCATTTTGTCTCCAGTGTGTTTTTTTTTAGTCGCATAAGAGTGTCACGTCCACCATTTGTCGCCAAAGTTACTTCATTATATTAATATGACATATAATACATGTTATTTGGTTAGTTATTTTGAGATCTAGGGGGTATTTAGAGGTACTTAAAGTGTTCATTCAGACTTACGCGGAAATTCGGAACGGAGGACTACCTGTATATAAATATACAGTAGGCCTATATATAGTATAAAACATGCTTTGCATTTTAATTTAAGTTCTTTTTTTTTGTAAATATCCTTATACCTCAGGATTATCTTGTTGCTTTCGATCATCGAATGATCGCTGGCCGCCCTCCCAGTCAAAATGGATTGGATAGCCAAATGAGTAACTGCAATACTTAAAAACAAAATAAAAACATTTAAAACCTGGTCGTTTTTTTAGCCGAATCCGATCCTCTGAAACTGTGAAACAGGTCCAATTTCCAATCACGTGTAGCTAACTGGCTTGTTTTCAGATTGAGTGGAGAATAAAAAGCATTCAAGTGCCACCAGTGCACTTAGTTTTTCTGCTGTATATTTTTATTTCTTAACTGCAGCTGAGCTTGTAAACGCCTGAGTGAACAGAACGTTGAGCGACTCACAATGAGAAGTGCCTCCAAGTAGGTCTGATGCAGAGCTCTCCCGTCTGACCCTCGCTGGCATGGACCATATGTGTCCTCCGTGACGCCTTCTGTCGCCGTCGCCACATGTAGCTCTCAGCCTCCTTGTACAGTTCGCCGACTCTTGCGCATACAACATACGCTTGGCACGCTCTAACCAGAATTTGACGGCGCTTCCACAACTTGTAGTTTGTTTATAGTTTCTTTGTACAAAGTGTGCAAATATAAAAAAGGTCTTGAGTGGCTTGTTTATGAATACAGTGATACTTTCAAAATTAGCATTACCCCTTCTTATTAGATTTAATTCACAAAAAATTGCTTGGTTGAATAGTTTTTTTGTTTTTTTTTCTCGGTGTTAGAGCTAGGGCTGTGTAATCTAGCGAAACAACAACAACAACAAAATGAACAAACAAACAAACACAATTTATAGAATTTATAGAATGTAGTTTACATACACAATTTTTTTCTATTATTTTTTTTAACTGGTATTTTAAAAGAATGCAATGAAAACATTAAAAGAGTAGCTAAATATTTTATTCACATAGGAAGCAATTGTTTTAAGACTTAAATACAGCATACCTAGTTAATCTTCATTCGCGCGTGAATAGTCTATGATTGTATCTCAGCATTAAAGTAGTCGGTATTCAGAAAACTTAATGTATTTTGGACTTTAATGAATAGTATGAAATTTTCTTTGTAATGTCTGTTTATTGTTACGGTTACCATCAACTGGATTTTTAAAATTGCCTGGTAACCATCAAAATTGGACAACACTATTTGAGGGACTGGTAGCTATCTGGCAAACTAGTCAATTTGCATCTGCACCATGTTTGGTTGATTAAATATGTCATTGCTGATCTCCGATATTGGGCTATTTTTTTTGTCAATCTGAGATCTGAATCACAAAATCACCAATTTCTGGTTCCAGCCAAAATTTTAGGGTTAATCAAGCTTCCGATTTGCTGCTGCTCTAGTGTAAGGGGGAATGAAATTAGATGAGCCACAATTGCCATCGAAGTTTTAACCATGGATTGAACATGGCAGTTTAACAACCAAATAGCAGTCTGCAATGGCAATGACAACTTCAGCTTCTGACATAACGTATCATGCCCCACCCCCCTCCCCTCAAAATACAAAAAAAAAAAACAAACAAAAAAATACAATCACACATGCCTTTTTAAGTCAAATGTCGTTGTGTGGTGCATTGACTTATCCTGACACTCCCATCTGGCTGTGACCCAAGACTATTAACACCAGCAGTCCCCATGATAGTCTTGCTCTAGCACAACTTAGCCATTGGCACCATAATTGAGCCACACATCTTCCACTAGACGATTTGCATACCCTGCCCCTGATTACACCCTCAGTGCCCAGTGACTAATGTGTTTTTCTTGTCTGATGGGCCAGCTTAGGAACCAATCAAGTCGCTCAATATCCTATCAATTCGATCGCTGTCAAGTCATGCAATTATGGGGACCTTTTTGCTAAAAACGATAAAACAACTAAACAAAAAATAAATAATTACTTACTAAATTAAACTAAAATATAAATCATATTAGATAATTTTGTATTCTGCCTTTATTATATTACTCTTTTCACACAATGTAAGATTTGAGGGCCAACAATATCATTTAAACTGTAATATAAACTGTGTTTTTGGCCACGTTTTTGTTTGGTGGTGTGCATTGACATTTTCAACATGAAAAATATATGCCTTAGTGTGATAGCGTTGTAATGTGGCTTAAACTGCAACACCCAGGAGGCCTGGTTACATTTACACCCCATAGCACTACATCCTCACTTTTTATTTAATAGCATGCAAGAGCATTGTTTTCTTATACAAACCGAGCAAAGCAGAGACGTGACTCATCGCTACTAAAGTAATACGCTTAGAGCCTGTAGAGTAGAATTAGTGGCGGGTTTAAAAACAACCATCGTCCACGCTTTGACGTTAAAATGCGTAATTGAGCTACGCATGCTTCAAGATTAATTTTCATTTGGGACCTCTTCTGGAGAAGGAGGCTGAAGCCTGTGGCTAACAGTGTATTTGTCTTGTTCCACTCACACTTTTCTCCTCAGTTGTGATAGCAGACGGCAGCCATCCACAGAAAAAATGAGGGACAAAGTCCTGTCTGCTTACTATCAATTTGACACATCTGTTGCCAGGTAATTGTATACGCCAATTTAGACATGTTGATTTCTCAGTCAATGAACTCCCATTCCACACCTAAGCACTATCAATGAAAATTCACACTAGAGACCAAATACAATACTGCGAGTCATGTCATCACTCGAAATTAATATTTCAAGCCCCCCATTAACTGCAAAATGGACCCGAAGGGGTGCCATTTGTTTGTGCTATGTTTGCACAAGTTGTTTGGACACCCCTCTGATATAGAGAGCTGGTACGCTTCGTCAGCTGCGACGGAGGTTCTACGATTGACGTCTTTATGCAAAATTAATATCTCAAAAAGGATAGTAGCACAAACGAAAAATTTTACAGCACAAACGCGCACAAATGTAGCATAAACAAATGGCACCATTTTGGGTTTGTTTTGCAATAAAATTGGGGGGGGGGCTGCGTTATTGTCATCATTCGAAATTAACATCTCGATATCTCAAAAATGATAGCAGCAAAAACGAAAAAATTTACAGCACAAACCAGCACATACGTAGCACAAACGATCGACACCATTTTAGCCATTTTTAATGGGGGGCTGGTTGACCTCAGATTTACCTTAATTTTTCAGCGCAAACAAGCACAAACATACCCAAACTAATGACATAATTTTAAAAATAAATTTGCGTCTGATGGGGGCAGAGGTTGCGCTAGACTTTTTCGTTGTCTGTCATTTTGACTGACAGTGTCATAAAAATCCGGTCATAATCTATTTTTACCCGTCACTTACATTTTTAAAATGATAATAATGACATATTCAATAGTATTTAGTTTTCATTCATTTTTAATTAATATTCTGTCCGAACAAGCTTAACAAGAGGCAAACAGACAGCGGAGTGCACCAATCAGCGACGGGCAGACATGCCGTTAGCAAAGCGACGAGGGCAGGACGAGGGACTTGCGCGCGGAAGTAAACATATGAGGAGAACGGAGTTTATTCAACATGGCTAGCGCGAGACAGACTGTTGTCAATGTCTCGTGTCGATGTGTTTTAGCTCATTTAAAACTGAATTTACCGCGGTTTGGAACATATTCTCGGCTCTCCCGCCATCCGTGTTGTTGTAGAGACAACTTTCGGCGTGCAAGAGTGATGTTGCTCGTGAAGAACACATCACGCAAATAAACAAATCTGATTTGTCGATTGATTTTGTAGCTACTCGAGAGGCTGTGTCCCAGACTTTTCTCTCAGTGTTTGAAAAATACAGGGAGAACAGTCTGGCCGTGCCAGGCAAACACTTAGTTGCCTTGACATTTTTCCGAGTAAGGCCGACGACGTCATGCATCAAGAGAGACAATAGCTAATTAATATGCTCACTCGCCACCCTGTGGTCTGGGGTGTGAATTGCAACCTGTCAAAATGACGGATGGACTTCAGTTTTTTCCGTCACCGTTTTAAAAAACCGGTCAACGACGGAAAATATTCGGTTAACGCGACCCCTGGATGGGGGCCTACTTCATGGATGTTTTAAACTTTAGTGTTATATTTATCATAATTTTCCTGTTGTCACTGTTACATTGTGTATACACGCAGTTCAGTCTTGCACTCGCAATGTCTTTCGCTCGCTCTGCTTTTACGTACTTCCAGGAACAATAGAAAAATGAACATGAACCAACCCTTCTCATTCAGAATAAAATATCGGAATGGATTTGATCGGGCCAAAACATTCCAAATTGGGTTTGTACATGAAGCATTTTTATTCCAATCAGGCTTTTAATGTGAATAAATTTGTACATGTATACGTAGACACAGACTAACTAAATTCTACCCCCCCCCCAAAAAAAAACAAATAAATAAAAATAAAAACAGGCACTCATAA
Organism: Corythoichthys intestinalis; assembly: GCF_030265065.1. NCBI lineage: Eukaryota > Metazoa > Chordata > Actinopteri > Syngnathiformes > Syngnathidae > Corythoichthys > Corythoichthys intestinalis. Next base: position 19,964,956 of record NC_080403.1, on the reverse strand, counting down.
GTCAGTTGAGTTTTATATGTATTGTGCAAATAAATTAAAAAATACATAGCGATAATTTTTGAGAAACACTGAGAATCCCTGCATTGGACAGATAGCTTCGTTCCAGACAACAATCTGCGACCAATGAACTGCGTTCTAATGGGGGTTCACTGTACTTTTGTATTCAAACGCATGCGCTTGCTGCCAGCGTGAACGGCCAAGCCCAGAACTGCCTGCGGTAATTAGGGCTGACATGATGTTTATGTAACCTCCAAGCCTCACAAACCAGATGCAATTATAGGCTCCTGGTCCGTGTGACCCCGTCCCTGCAGTGTAGCGCCACAGTCCTGCCAGTGAGCCTGTTTCTGCAGTCTCACCAACGGGGGAGTCGGTGCCGGAGTGCGGCGGGAGTTTCTTTTCACAGCTCCCCGCGACGGCAGCTACCGCCGCATAATCTAAAGTGACGGGCACTTCACCGGAGAGGGCGCAGAGCCCCCCAATTTCCGCAAGAAGTCCTTGGCGGGGGGAAGGCGGGGAAGCCGGGGCGGCGGGCTTATTGTGGCCCGGCCAGAGAAAGACAGAGAGTGGGGCGGGGGGCTCATTACAACGGTTAACTGCACTCACAGGCCCTCATTAAGCCACCATACCAGTGACTTAAATCTAAACAGACAATAAAAAGAGGCTGCCGTTTGAGTAAAAGGCCTCCATCTTGGACTTTCGGCATTGTAATGGCTATTTTATGGAGCTGTAACGCAACATATTTCCGTAAACACTGACGTTTTGCTATAGTGGCTCAATTTAAGGGGAACATTTTAAGGGATTCCGGCGCACTGTAATGAGAGTAAGTGCGTTGTTAGACAAATGCAGTATGTCCAAGCTGAGTAACAGAGTGCTTTAGGTGCTTCAGTCCTACAACAATGTGCATGGTCTGGGGGTGAATGATGAGACATCGTGGGCACATAATGCCGTCGGGAGGATAAATAAGAAAAGAAAAAGCCCAGTTGGCTCGCAAGTGAGGCTTGAGAAGCCAAATGACGAGTTTAATAGAGACAATTAAAGAGCAAATCAATGATTTAGTTTCCCTGAAATCCTTAGAGAAGAGCAATACTTGAAGCACAAAAAAAACGCAAAGCCCAAGTGTTTTCGGAGGAGAATGGGAGAGATTTGAAGGTGTCTCTGTCTAGAACTCTGGGGGCAGAGGCTGGATTTACAACCTAACCATGTTTTATTTTGTTCGTGGTTGCGAGGAGCTGAAGCCTAATCCAGATGACTTTAGATGAAAGGCTGACTACACTCTGAATTTTTGCCAATCAAGCACCGGGCACATTTAAAGACAGACAACTATTCATACTGACATTGCCAAGTGGGAGCTCATTCCATGCAGCCTGCAACAAAGTCAAGAGTGTGGACACCAGCAGTGACCACTGCAGTTCCACCTGGCCAAGTCTGACTTAAACTCTGATTTGTTTCACGTACAGTGTTCTTTTCGTCCTTTATGGTGTAGACTGTGAAATATGGAGAATTTATTTTCAATTCAAATTTATATACTCACCTTTTGCCACTCACTCATGAGAGTCGAAAGGTTAGTTCCACTGGTAATGATAAAACAGATCTGGATTGATATTGTACATCGATTGTTTTAGCGCTGATCCAATCAATTTGACCGAAACACAAAACATTGATCAATATTATAATTTTTTAGATGTGGTGTTGTGTATAAAGTCAAATATGTTGAATATATCGGCAAAGAAATGAATGTGTAAATATGTTAAAAATCCTCCAAATTTTTTATTGCTTTCGGTGAAATGTAAGCTATTGTTCCAATTGTGTATGCATACTCGTTTTAAATCGAGCCTATGCCCTTAAATCAAACTGCAATAGAATCGTGGCAGAGCTTGTAATATTGGCAAATATCGGCTTGGGGTCCAAAAAAATTGATATTGTATCGTCATGAAACCCTAATAATCATTTAGTAATTTTTAAATCATTTACAAACTGCAAAAACACACCCCTTAAAATTAGTTAAATTCTCTTGTTTTTAGTGTAAATGTACTAGAAATAAGTGAAATCATTTGCCAGTGCTTCAACCAAATTTCACTCAGATTTTTTAAATAGGAAAAATAGCTACTGTAGCTAAAAATAAGTTTAGCAGACTTATTATAAGCAATATATTTGTATATTTAATCTTAAAAAAGCGTGTTTGTCAGAAATGTTCTTAATTCAAAAATATTTTTTAAATCATGGGAAAGCAATTTTCTTGATTTAGGTAAAAAAAATGACAAACTGTTAGATGTATGAGTTTAATAAGAAAAAAAAATACTTAAGGTAAATTGAATAATCTGATGCAATCATCTGTTTAAACTAGTCTTTAACACTAAAAACAAGATGGAGATAATTAAAATAATCTGATTAAGACGTTATAACGTTGTTTGCTCCAGTATTGTCATTTTAACTAAATTGTGGACGTATTTTTTATGCATTATTCAACAAGGTTAAGCAGTAGCATACCACACAAATGCTATTTTTAGACCGCAAGGCTGCGTGACGTCACCATCGTAAATCTGAAGGGGGTCAGCATAGAATTGCGCTTGCATACAACCCAACCTAGTACTGCTTGTTTTCTGCCAGTAATCTTTCAAAAAAGAACATGCCGAGTAAACACTGTTGCTATGGTACTTGCAGGAACAACTCTAGACATTACGACCGTCCACATAAGAAGGATGTTTTCTTCATACGTTTCCCGAAGCCAAAAACTCAGAGGGAAAAAATGTGAACAATGGATCAACTTGTGCGGACGTCCAAAAGATCAGATTAACAGCAGCAAGGTGAAGCCATTCACCTTCATATGCAGTAAACATTTTGTTGGGGCTGATCCATTGCCTGCCCCGAAGAAATAAGCCATTATGAAATGTTTACTTATTTTTAGCGTGGCATTTTGCCGTGCTGCTTCTGCTTGACAATGAATGACCGGGAAAAAAACCTAACATTTTATCTATATATATTACAACAGTCATGTAGGCCTATTTTTCTAAAATACGGATGTTTAAACACCTCGGTCTAAGTAGTAAGCCTGTTCACGCATACAAGTAGGCTCTAGATTTAACAGCTTTACCTTTTCTGTTGTAAAGAAACAACCTTAGTAAGGGAGAAGTGTAAATAAATTAACAGAATTAAGATTTGGTTATTAATGAAAAAACTAAAAGTGTTCGTTGGGTGTCACTGAGTAGCATTTGCGATTGCTACACAAAAATAGCAACATAAATTAGCTCCAAGAACGGTCAGGGACGTAAGACAAGCAGAGGATATAATATATAAGACAGACAGGGCATATGGTGGTAAAGGATAGATTGTTGAAACAGGAGAATGTCATTGTCAGTGGCGTAAGGCAATATACACAAGAAAATGGTGTTGATAAAAAAGCTACCTCTGGATCAGGTCGGCTCTTTTCTCAGTGTTTTTCAGCCCTCGACACTCAAGCTATCGCTATAACTGAACATTTGTATGTTCTTTACCAGTGCATTTGGCACCAGGGACATCATTTTCGGACAAAATTGGTAGGTTTAGCTCAGAAAACATCTCGTTCCTACACTATTTATATGCATCTAGCATGAGGGACAAACGTGAGTTTGACCCCCCTAGCACAGTTGCTAATGTCATGAATATTAATAAGCAAAGGTGACGTGTTACGTGCGGTACGCTATTGAGAAGGGTTTCTGCTGATTTTTAAAGAACCATGAATATGCAGGAGATTGCTAAATGGCCATTGGAAATTTCTAGACTTTGTTTTTTTCTATTTAATATTTTCGTGACATGTTAGAATTTAGCTACTTGAGGGTAAAATAAAATTGGAATTAAGTTACTTGAAGTATGCTGTGCAAATCTGTCTTAAAAGGCAAATCTCAGCCAGAGGAAACACGTTTTTCTCCTTACCGGAATACTTGTCCATAATCACCAAGGCAAAGGTAGTGTTTTATATTGTTTAAAATAACGCTGAGTGGCTGGGTGAGCTGCAATCAGTGGTGAATGGTGTGTGATGGGCGAGAGCGGCAAGCCCGCCATGCAGGGCCACAATTTGCAAATCACGGCCATGAGGTTGAAGTGTAAGGACCAGTCTCAAACTGTCTGTCCCGACATTGACGGCACATTCGCAGCTACTCATCTGCATAAATCAGCATACACTTCCTGTGTGTGCACTTTGCATTTTGTGCTTGTGGAGTGATGAGTGTATTCAAGAGGAAAGTTAATGGCATTCAGTTATCAGCAGCTTTGTATGAGACAAAATACTTTTTCTGTATTATACGTCATTATTTATATTTCTGGGAACTTTTATTCCATACAGTTTCTAATTTTTTACTCCATCATAATTTATACGATCTTCGTTACTCCAGAATAAAATGACAACAAATTTTCAGACTGACTAAATTTGAAGAGAATGGACAGAAAAACATTATTACATGAATCCGTCCAAAACATTAGTCGTCCTGTTCATGTTTGTGTGCCATTGACAGCAGTAGACGACCAATTTGTTTTGAGCTAACATCTAACGGTTGTAAGAGTGTGCGTTGCATGCCGTGGAAACCTCTCTTCAACAAAGCATTCTTGCACCTACAGCTGCTAGCCTAGGATTTTAGCTTATTGGTTACCATTCTCTTGTGCTGCGCTGGACGTGCAGGGTTCGAGTCCTGACCCGGACAAGGGGGACAGATTACGTCGCCGCCGCTGTTTCATACCGGTTACACAAACAGTATTATAGTACAGGGTGACCCAAAAAAAAGTTTACACTGCCATAATACAACTTAAATGCCATGTTTATTCATCTTAGAATTAGAATTTAATCACAAATTATACATTATTGTAAAGAACATGTACAGGACACTCTATTTTTCAATGTGTCCTCCCTTAAGTGTCACAACAGCCTCCAGGCGCCTGTGGAACGCTTCTTTGTGTAGGATGCTGTCATCTTTTCCCAAGATCTAACAATGGACCTCTCCAAGGCTGCCACAGAAGTTTGTGGCTTCTTACAGGCACTTTTCTCCACAGTTGCCCATATGCTATAATCCAGGGGATTGAGATCTGGACTCTGGGGTGGCCACATATCACCTTGTCAATCAACTTTTTGGTCCGCACAGATCGGCACTTCCAGACCCAGGTTTTCGTGAGGCTGTTCCAGTATCTTTCAGCTTCTTTTTAACTTTGTAGACTGCACATCTGGATATTCTCAGATTTGCTGCAATCTCAGTAGGTGTCAGACCGGCACGCAGCAATTCAGGTACAGCTAAAGTTTTCTTCATTTTCAGCAGAAGCACAGGAATTGTAGAGACGAGAGATTACCGGCTGCATTGAGTGACCTTAATGCATCACTTAAGCATGACAACCTATTTAAATATGTTTCAATGGCTTTTAAACAAGCAGTCAACTGAGTGTAAACTTTTTTTTGGGTCACCCTGTAGAAAATGTTGGTGGTAACCAGTTGGTTCCTTTACTCTACAGTGACATATTCTTAAAACAATATATCGATTCTTGACGGAAGCATATTTATAACCTATTCAGATACAAATTATTGTGATACATCAGAATATCGATAAATTGTCACACTCTTAATCTACATCATACTGTGAAGATAAGAAAAAACTTTGATAATGGAATGGATGGGGCAAGATGTTCTATAGTGTCAATCCACTGAGATTTGCGCATAATATTGTGAAAATTGCACTCAGTTTTAAGTTCATTTTGTTGATTTAGAAAAAAAAAAATCACAAGAAAAGACTCCTTACCAGCTTGGTTGGTTGTGATGTTAACCGAGGAGTACTGTGGCGAGTAAGGACTCTGGTCCGACACGCCGTTGACCGCCTGCACCTCGAACGTGTACTGTGTATGTGCCAGCAGGTCGCTGATGTACACCCGTGGCTCTGTCAGACCCAGCTGACGGGGCAGGAATTGAACATTGTCGCCGCAGCGCGTGCAGCCCCCGCGGCCGCCGCCACAGCTCTTGCAGATGATGTTGAAGACGACATCTTCGCGGCCGCCTGAATCTCGAGGGCTCATCCACTCCAGCATGACCGAAGTCTCATTCACACTGGAGATAACATTTTGCGGGGCTGTTGGGACCGCTAAAGGAAACAACAGATTCTGAAGTGAGTAAGTGTTCGTTTACATGAACAACACTGATTCTTGAGTAGTATGGTTGTTTGTCAACATTGTGGGTGTGATTGACTGTCAGTCGACTCATTATAGGATGGATTTCAAGAATTCAAGATTTTCAGAAATAATGGTTTTTCTAAAAAAAAAAAAAAAAACTAAAAAAATCAGTTTACCACTGACAAAAGTGCAATGATTCAATCAATACATCAGCTCTCCTAGGCTTGAGCTGCCAATCCTCCCTCAGGATTCCCATTCAATGGGTCCGATTTTCCAAGCCGTTGCTCACATTGAAGAGTTTCCTTGACACTTTTCCCATGGAGAGGCATCATGAAGGGCAACCAAAGTGGATAAAACACCAGCTCCACCCACACTTTGACTGACGGGCCAAACAAATACACAACTTTGTCTTTTTCTCAGGCTTGAGCACCCAATTATGGAGAACAGCTAATGAGATAAACAATTGCACTCCAACCACATATTTGAATTGATTGTTTATTTAATTTCATTTAAACGGCAACAATTATCTGTGGAAGGCAGCCCCCCCCCCCCCACTTCTTGGGTGCCTCTACTAATGGAAACAACACACTTCCTTGATGACTTCCTCCTAAGGAGGTCGACTATACTAATACCAAGTCAAACTCTAATTTAACGAAGGACTCAACTAGGGTTGAATCGACCGTCTTTGTAATTTCATTTTGTCATTTGTGGTTAAAAAAAGTAAGGAGTCAAATGGTTTAGGGTTACATGGCTTAGGTTAATGGTAATGGGTGAACAACTTGACTTTGAAATGTAGGGAGTAAAAAAGTATTCAAAAAATAAAGACTAAATTAAATTATTGGTAGAGCCTACATGAAAATCGTCAAAAGAAAGCTATAGCAACAAAGTCTTTGTACTTCGTTACTTGGCACTACTTAATAATAAGCCCCGTTAGGTTAGGTAGGTGGTTTTGGTGGGCCTCGCTTTAATCAGGCCGCGGTTCGTGCTGCGCTTAATGTGTGTGACGTGACGCCGCCACTCTCTCCGGTTCACAACAGCTGCTCAATTCCCATTGCCGGACTTATGCAAATCCCCTTTGTTGGGGGGCCATCATCTCGTCCTTTCAGCGTGCACAGAAGGGAGCAAAAGAAACCACACTACCAAAATGAAAGGGAACATTTTTTCTCGTCCTCGCTCGCTTTTGTTTTAACTGGACTGATCCCCCCCAACCATGACCTCCATCTTCATCCCTGAGTTCCTTCCTCTCGGCTTCAAATTCACATTCAAATTCCAAACGGCTTCATTGGCATGACAAGAGCCACGGCGGCCCCACTCACAATGCGCTGCGGCCTGGCCTGGTAACCTCTGGTTAAGGCCGTGTGATGTCGAGGACAGGCCGGCCTGCCCTTGTCCTTGTGCATGTCTTAAAAGATGCGCGCTATCAACTCAAACATGACAACCATGTCTTTTGGAGAGGTTGTGCACTCCATGTTCAACACTTCACTAAAGTCAGCATACAGAGAACCACTTTCTTTGGGGGGGGCAGACAACCACAATATGGGGACACAATACACAACGCTTATTTTTTAATCAGTTTATTCATTCCACATGCATTAAACACATTTGTACATCAAAAACAGTTGCAAGCATAAAATGTGTAGACAACAGTGTAAATATTGTATAGTCTAGTCACTTTCCAGTTCGATTACCGTAACTCACCGCTCTTCGGTCTCCCAAATAAGTCCCTCCAGAAACTGCAGCTCCTCCTAAACTCAGCAGCACGCCTCATCACTCGGACCCCCGCCACAAACCACATCACCCCATCCTCCGTCAACTTCACTGGCTCCCAGTAAAACTAAGAATTACAGTGGGGCAAATAAGTATTTAGTAGGGATGTCAAAATTATCGCGTTAACGCGCGGTAATCAATTTTTTAAATTAATCACGTTAAAATATTCGACGCAATTAACGCACATGTCCCGCACTGTCCCATGTCAGACAGTATTCTGCCTTTTGGTAAGTTTTACAGCAAGGTTTTTTGTGCTGTCTAACAGCGAACTCTTGTGGTCGCTTTGCGACATGGTTTATTGCTTTCTTGCCAGTTCAATATGGCTGCATGACGTCTCGGGCTGACGCCTACGTTGTAATGTTGTGCTTATATGATCCTTGGACAAGATTTGTCCGTAAGTATGGTTGTTGTAAAGAATGTACATATTATGTTAGTAAGCGAAATGTTATATTTTTTGTATGAGACGCTTTTTGTTTATGTTTAGTGAACCTGTATAGCGTGCTAAGCTAACGTTGTTGCTAATGCAATGCTTGTGTACTTTTTTTTGTAGTTTCACTACGGTCTATAGAGAACAATGGTTTGAGGCCATTTTATTAATAAATCAGATGAAAAAGGAAGACGTCTCATTATTAAGGCATCGTTCACTAGCTGTCTAGCTTTGGAAAAAGTAGACGCTTCGGAGTGAGGACAGCATAGACAGATTAAAATGACAGTAGAGTGAAATGCCCACTACAGTCCTTATATACCGTATGTTGAATGTATATATCCATCTTGTGTCTTATCTTTCCATTCCAACAATTTATTTTACAGAATATATATATAATTTACAGAAAAATATGGCATATTTTATAATGGTTTGACTTGCGATTAATTGCGATTAATTACGATAAATTAATTTTTAAGCTGTAATTAACTCGATTAAAAATTTTAATCGTTTGACAGCTCTAGTATTTAGTCAACCACCAATTGTGCAAGTTCTCCTATTTGAAAAGATTAGAGATGTCTTTAATTGTCAACATGGCTAAACCTCAACCATGAGAGACAGAATGTGGAGAAAAAAAACATAAAATCACATTGTTTGATTTTTAAAGAATTTATTTGCAAATCATGGTGGAAAATAAGTATTTGGTCAATACCAAAAGTTCATCGCAATACTTTGATATGAACCCTTTGTTCGCAATAACGGAGGCCAAACGTTTTCTGTAACTCTTCACTCTTTGCTTTGTGTAAATAAATCAACTGTGGGATTAAATGATGTCAAAATGATAACAAGAACGGTGAGCAAAAATCCCAGAACCACATGGGGGAACCTAGTGAATGACCTACAGAGAGCTGGGACCACAGTAACAAAGCCTATTGTCAGTAACACAATGCGCCGCCAGGGACTCAAATCCTGCACTGCCAGACGTGTCCCCCTGCTGAAGCCAGTACACGTCCAGGCCCGTCTGCGGTTCGCTAGAGAGAATTTGGATGATCCAGAAGAGGACTGGGAGAATGTGTTATGGTCAGATGAAACCAAAACAGAACTTTTTGGTAGAAACACAGATTCTCGTGTTTGAAGGAGAAAGAATACTGAATTGCATCCGAAGAATACCATACACACTGTGAAGCATGGGGGTGGAAACATCATGCTTTGGGCTGTTTTTCTGCAAAGGGACCAGGACGACTGATCTGTGAAAAGGAAAGAATGAATGGGGCCATGTATCGAGAGATTTTGAGTGAAAATCTCCTTCCATCAGCAAGGGCATTGAAGATGAGACGTGGCTGGCTCTTTCAGCATGACAATGATCCCAAACACACAGCCAGGGCAACAAAGGAGTGCTTCGTAAGAAGCATTTCAAGGTCCTGGAGTGGCCTAGCCAGTCTCCAGATCTCAAACCCATAGAAAATCTGTGGAGGGAGTTGAAAGTCCATGTTGCCCAATGACAGCCCCAAAACATCACTGCTCTAGAGGAGATCTGCATGGAGGAATGGGCCAAAACACCAGCAACATTGTGTGAAAAGCTTGTGAGGAGTTACAGAAAATGTTTGGCCTCCGTTACTACCAACAAATGGTACATAACAAAGTATTGAGATGAACTCTTGGTATTGACCACTTATTTTCCACCATGATTTGCAAATAAATTCTTCAAAAATCAAACAATGTGATTTTCTGTTTTTTTTTCCCACATTCTGTCTCTCATGGTTGAGGTTTACCCATGTTGACAATTACAGGCCTCTCTAATTTTTTCAAGTGGGAGAACTTGCACAATTAGTGGTTGACTAAATACTTATTTGCCCCACTGTAATTACAAGATCCTTGTCATGACCTTTAAAGCACTCCATTGCTGGGCACCTCCCTACCTACACCATCTCCTCTGTATTAACTGTCCCCCCCATTCACGTCACTCCTCCTCTATCCTCCACCTTTAGGTCCCCCGCATCTGTCTCGCCACCTTTGGTTCCAGAGCTTTTAGTCACTGTGCCCCCCAGCTCTGAAACTCCTTACCCCTCGTTCTTCGCAATATAACTACCCTCTCACTTTTCAAATCCAGACTCAAAACACACCTGTTCATACCCACAGCGAATCAGTTGTCTCCATCTAACCCTGTCCTCTGCATCCTCTGCTCTCACACCAACAACCTTCATGCCCTCATTAACTACATCCATAAACCTCCTCATTGTACACTCTATCCCTCCACCCTTTCAAGCCCAAAACGTCTTCTTGGCAGTCGAGCCTGCTACATACAGCGTTACTGAAGACTACTACTGAAGTGCTCTGTGTATAGAAGGTGAGGAAAACCTTACTGTATGAAAATATAAAAGAGTGTGCTAGCTGCTGAAGTTGGACTAGGCTATTGGCTCTATAGTCAGCACACTCGACTGCCACAGTGAAAATATGGGTTCAAACCCCAGTTGGAATGGTGTGAGAAGGAGAAAAGGAGTGCAGTGACATCACCATCATACCAGGTATATACGTTTCTCCCCCTTTTCGACAGTAAACAGTTTACATTTCTCTTCATTCACAACAGTACAATTCTGTAAACCACAGCTGCCAGTATTTTACCGTAAACACGATGATTTTAAACAATTTAATTAATGTAATAAATTTCAATTGCTGTGTAGTGAACTACAATGTAGCGGTGGAACAATGCCAATACATACTTGTACAGGGCATCTGTAAGGGATCCGAATCGGTGCGGTAGTAGCCATTGCGGCAGACACAGTTGATAGCGCCCTCGCTGGTTGTGCGGCTGTTGATTGGACACTGTTTGCATGACTCGTCCCCCTGGGTCGGCTTGAAGAATCCTGATGGGCACGCTGGAAAACACAAGAAGAAGAAATTTGAAAGAAACAGTCTTTTGCCACATTCAGAATGAAACCTGGTTAAGCGTTACTGCAGGACAAAAATATGTAACTCAAAGTAAAGTCAACAATGCAAGAAACAAAACAATGTCTGAAGTAAAACCATACTTTGAAATCCAAATTTGAGACCAAAACCCTTTCTTATATGGCGGAAAACACAGACAAGACTGAAAAAGCAGTTTCTGCTCTTGCACTCCTCTTTAAAAGAAACTGCAGTATTTTAAGCCAAAAGAACTGTTATGTTTGATAGAACAATATGTCTATATGCTGCCATAGCAGATTCATGGCGCATTAGGCCCCCGAACTATTTTTAATTTGTCTGTTTTACCCTGGAAACCCCCGTTTACAGACGTCGCGCAACCGCTTTTGTTTCCACCCAGCCATAAAACAAAGGTAATTAATTATATTTATTATTCAAAATGTCGTGTCATTTTTAGCTTAGAATCATTAATTGATGTCTAATATTTCGTTAAAAAAAAAACGACTTTAAAAAATTATTCACTTGCATATTTTAAACTTTTGAACAAATTACGTCACAATGAAAAAAATGGTGTCTTTAAAAAAGTCACAATATCCACCTCATAACTATCATTTAATTGTATTTTTTTTGTTACTGTTGCATTTTCTTAGATATGTTAAATGATAAATAATCAATCCGGAAAAAAAAAAAAAAAAAAAAACACGTTTAAAAGGGTAGATATATGAAAAAGAAAATCTCGACCACTCCTTGATGTCTGCGATTTCTGCATCGCGACCCTTGTTGTATTACCATGTTTTACACATGAAATCCCCCCAAAATGCAGCTGTGGCCATTCACAGCTGTGTTTTGACACTCAGTGATACATTCTGCATGGAGTTTTTGGATCGAAACAAGGTAAGTACATGTATGTGATAATATCTCATTAAAGTCATGGCGTCTGTAATTCTGCTCTCGCGTGCTCTCAACTCCAGGTAGGGTTTCGCTGTTAATTTTTTTTTTTTTTTTTTTTTAAATGCCCTCCTGTTCAAAAATTTTTTCCCCCTAGAAAATTTGAGATTTTAAGCTTTCCAATGATTTATCACACATGCATCTAGGAAAATTTTTAAATTTGGCCAGAGCGGAACTTCAAGTCACTTGAGTCTGTCATATACAAAACACACACACACACACACACACACACACACACACACACACACACACACACAAAAAAGAAAAAAAGAAAGCTCCCTAAATAATAAAAGTGCATCTATTAATTCAATTGATCTGAGACTTGTTGGCTGAGGACGCCTTTGAAGTGATTTGAAGTGACTCAGTGGTCCAAACACAGCAGCGGCGACTCGCATGTGAGGCGGCTTTCAGCGCGACATGCTGTTCTTGTGAATAATTCACAGTCCTCTTTTAGCCCATCGTGCATCCGCAGTGGTTGGTTATCTGTTCAGAGCCCTTTTAAGCGTCTCCATGTACATTCATACCAAGAGAAGACTGACAGCGAAACCTCTTCTGCGGCATCTATATCAATATGTCGGATTGCAATTGTATAAGAGTATTAATCAGAAAAATAAAGTATTTAGCACCCACACATTTGAAACTGGTGTTTTTTTTTTATTTTTAAACTGGAACCCTACTTTGGAATCCTTGAAAGTCTAATTCTGGTTTGAAACACAGTTCCGATTTAAAATTTATTAACCTAATCTTAATCTGAAACCCCAATTTTAAGAACAACTTGACATAATCATTTAAAATAAAAAATGCATTATTACATTTTTCTTAAAACCAGGACTTTGAACCCTAATCTCATCTGTGAATCATACTTTGAAACCTTAAACTTGGCTTGGTACCCTACTTTCAAATCTGACGGGAAACAGTTATCTGAACCATCTTGGACAAAAAAATTAGAAACCGTTCCTTCATAACCTTAAAGGGAACCTCGTACTTTAAGACTTGTAGGCTCTAATAAGCCAAAATTGTTCTCGTTTACTAAATATGTTATTAGAAACACATAAAGTATTGCAATTGATTTAATATTTCTATAATATTTAGTACATGTTTTGACCAACTGAGGGCGCCATGTTTTAGGCGGGCAATGGACGCTTGGGGTGATGACGTAGTTGGACTGGACTAGCAAGCAAAGCAAGTATGATGACTGGCATGATTTTGTCACATTCTGCTGCTGGTCAGATTGTTTTGTTAAAGAGCTGTCGGATGAGTTCCTGACGTCGTACCTGCATTTAATTTCAGCTCATCAGCAGTGTCTTTAAACCGATCCTAGGCAGGTTGCCGAGCTATTGACTCGCATTTGACAGTTTGTATATCCCTTCGTTGTTAGTTGTTCATTGCCTTGTTTTTTTCATTTGTCTGCCACTCACCGCGGTTTTTCCTCTTTTTTTTTTTTTTAATTGATCCTGACCAACTGTTACGGAACCTTTTTTTTGTCTCCCTTTTCGCGATCGTGTTTTTTTGGGTGTTCAATAAACCCTTGTACGCAATCCCTCTGTTATTGTAGTCTGCTATTTGGGGTCCTACCTTACATCCGCATTCGTGGACCGTAACAGATTTGTTGGTTTTCATCTGAGGACTTGAGTTACTGATTGCAGGTAATAGATCGATAAAAAATACTAGGGCTGCAGCTATCGATTATTTTAGTAGTCGATTAATCGATGAACTACTTCGAATAATCGAGTAATCGGATAACGAACATGAAAAATTGAAATACCTGGGATGAGCCTCAAACGGTATTAAAAAAATAAATAAATGAGGTTCTATTTACAACAAAAGAACAATTGGCTAACTTACATAGCAAAAGTCTGCTGGCTTAAATGCTATAAAATACTAATGTTTTTTTTTTTTTTTTTTTTTTTTTTTTTTTTTTTTTTTTTTAAACAATGCTCCTAACAATTGAGTCAGACTCATGTTACCACAAAAAACGAGACTAAATATACCTATAAACTAGCCTGGTATACCAGACTCACCCCTGTTCCAGCGATTGAGTCTGGCGACCGTCCGGCGGAAACAATTTCCAGGGCGGAGCAAGCCACAGCAAACAGACAGCGGAGTGGACCAATCAGCGACGGGCGGACGTGACGTTAGTAAAGCGACAAGGGACTTGCGCGCGGAAGTACACATACGAGGAGAGGGGAGTTTATTCAACATGGCTAGCGTGAGACAGACTGTTGTCAATGACTTGTGTCGATGTGTTTTTGGTAATTTAGAACTGATTTTAACGTGGATTGGAACATATTTTCGGCTCTCCTGTGCACCATCTGTGCTGTTGTGGAGACGACTTCCGACGCGGAAGAGTGACGTTCCTCGTTAAGAACACGTCACACAAATAAACGAATCTGATTGGACGGTTGATTTTGTGCTTGCTCGAGAGGCCGTTAATGGGCTAGGTCCCAGACTATTCTCACAGTGTTTGAAAAATACAGGGAGAACAAACTGGCCGTGCCAGGCAACCTATAAACTAAATTACGAATGCATTAAAAAACATTAGCCCAAACAAAAACGTAGCTTAAGTTGGTTTTAACAGGGAGCAGTTGGATTAAGCCATGTGAAATGAGGCAGACCAGAGGGCAGTATTTCCACCCTAATCTAGATAACTAAATGTAAACACTTTCAAAATAAACCATTACAATGCCACTTTAATTAAACGAGTACTCAAAGCAACAACATTTAATTCGAAATTTTTTTTCTCATCGAATACTTGAGTTAATCGATTAATCGTTGCAGCACTAAACAATACATTTACTATTGATGTAGAAAAAAATAATATTGTCCATTTGGTGTTACTGATACAAACAGTGTGCTCTTGAACGCTTCCTTTTTTTCCCCCCCTGTATCGAGCGAGAGTGCGGAGTCTGCAGCTGTCACTGTCATTAGACGAACACTACTGGTGTTCTGCAATTCCTTCCTACGCGGCGAGACATCCAACACATGCGCACATCGGTTAAAAGTGCTCAGTTCTTACTATTGGTGTTTTTATTGAGTCTTTTATTACCTTTTCTTTGCCTTATAATACATTTTGCATGTGTTTCCCTCTCATACTTTTAAGCATTGTGTTTTCTTGTGGTAGCTTTAAAGCAGATTGCTGATTTTTCTTGAGGCATCTTTAATATGTTCTGCCTGTATGCATCTAAACAAAAAAAGCTGAAAAGTGCACAGTTGTACTTTGGGTGTCAAATTCGTCTCTTGTAGACAGTACGCCGGTGTAGCACATTTTGGCAAAACACTGGTTTTGTCCTAGTCTCCTCTCGTCTCATCACGTCTTTCCTGTTCATTTTGCTTTTGCAGATCGTTTTGTGAAATATCGACTGTGTTGTCATGCTCATTAATGTTCCTCTCGGGTTCAAATTGAAAGGTCTGAACAGATGACATGTTTATGTTGCTAAAGTCATTCTCTGGAAGACAGGCAGAGTAGCCAAGTGACGTGACCGACCTGCGACGTCAACAACAATGGTGACCTTACTAGTTAAATAACTAATATCAAAAGGGGTTTTAGTATCAAATTATTTTAACTCATACTAATGTTTATCTTTTAAGAACTACAAGTCTTTCCATCAGTGATTCCATTTAAACCTGGTTTTTAATGTTACCATGACTCAAATATACCTGTCATGTTTGTAGCCCAATAGCAAAGTCTTCTAAATCATGTTTCAATACTTCTGAAAACATGGAAATAAACAATAAATTCAACAAACAAGTGGCCATTTGTTTTGATTCAGCATTTACGAATGACCATTACCTGAGTGACTGAGAATCTACGCCGACATTCAGTATACTCTCGATAAAACACACTCTTTAGCTAGCACATTAGCATTTTACTTTATAACATGAGCAATTTTGTGCTTGCTAAATGCAATTAAACAAAACATTTTTCTATTCCGAGTGTCCAGTTTTCCAATCATTCCAAGGCCGCCTATATGCCTCTTATCACCAGAGACGCTTATCAGGAATATCTTATAACCACATGAAGTCATCCCTACATGTCATCGCGACTTAACAGCTTTGACATGTTTGCTTTCTTCCATGATTGATGCCCGAGCACTCTCCCTCTCGCTTTCTTTTTGCTCCAAGTGAAACGTGAGGCGTGAACACTCCAACTGGCAGTCGACCGTTTCGTTGAGGCCAAGCCGCTTGGTGGGGGAATTGCCATCAAACCGACTCCGAAAAGAAGCGGCATAAAGACGTGTTGACGGGGGAGAGTGGTGGTTTGGGGGGTACGTCGAGGGTCCACTGGTGGGAACAAAGAAGAGAAGGGGAGAGGTCGGGAACATTTCTGTTTGCGAATTTAGAGACTTACTTTAGGCACAGTTGATGATCGATGTGCCGCAACTGTGACAATCGCAACAATGAAAAGAATGCAAGGGATTAGCAAGTATAAAACTCCATGAGTCCTTTGCTACCACAGGGATTTTTTAAATTCAAATATTCACGAGCTGCTTAGCATGCCGCCAAGTGATGAATAGTTCCCCACTGGGCAGAAAACATCCAGGACGTCTTCTTTTTGTCGCATTCCCAAGCATCTTCTCCATTCATTTCCTAAGAAATACTATATGCGTGGGGATTATATTCAGTTTTTTTCCCCATTTTGGTCAGAATTCAGACTTGTTTTAAACACAACGGTATTTCTCAATGTCAATGCATGAATGTCAATTGTTCCCATTTGTGATCTACTAACTTACTTTGCTTATTACTTATTTTTTAAATTGGGGATCAACAAAGAATCTACTGACCAACGGACCTTTATGTGATATACAATATACATATAAATCCTTAACCTGAAACTGCAATACCAGCTTGAAAAACCTATCCCTGAAACCCTTACTTTAAACCCTTACAGTGGCTTACAGGCCTACTTCAAAACATATCAGGCTTGAACCCCATATTTAAAACCATAGATTTAACCCCTATGGCTAACTATGTTATATGGAACAATAATAATTGTTTTCAACACTTGGTAACTTTTCAGTTTTGGTCGATTTTACCGATGTCGGTGGTCAAAAGTGGTAGTGTAGTGACCTAAGGAAGACTGCGTTTCCCATGACGACCAGCGCTGAGTTTCCCATGAGGACCAGCGCACACCTGTGCAGTGTCGTAAACTCAGTCAATCAAAAATCAATCTCCCGGTCGGCTGCAGATGGATTAAACAACATTACTGTTTCCAGCAGCGCTGTGAAGGATGAATAGTAAGAAGGTAATGAATCCAGTTGTGATTAAACAATAGCATATGACGGTTGACAACCGTGTGGCTTAGTGTGGCTAAGCCCCCCAACCCACCTGAACTCATCAATGCTGACGGTCACGCCAGCGAGTGAAAGCCAGGCCAATGTTTATTCTGTATATCCTGGTAGCCTCCCTTTTTTTTCCTCCTAAGACAAAACTTTTTGTCTCTTTTGTTGGTCTGCCATCTTTGTAGAATTTGCGTTTGCATTTACTTCCATCTTTGTAATGAACGGGGAAAGAGTGAATGACATATAGTAGTCAGCACATTTGTAATTTTTTTGGTGTGTGGCAGGGTTCCTGCCACCCTCCTCAAAGTAAACTAGTGCCAGTGAAAGTGATACGGACCCCCTCAAGATATAAAAGAAGTGCCATTCAATTAATTGTCAATCGACATATTATCACAAATGTTATGAAAATATTTTATAAAGGTTAAAAAGTTACCGATTGTTGCCTTAAATATAAACTACGGCTCAAAATCCTGCTTTTAAACCCTAACAAATGTAAAACTCCGAAAGCAGGTTTACAAACCTAACTGTGGCTTCAAAGCCTAGACTGTTTTTTAATTCTAAAATAATACACCCTTGGTCAAAAGTTTTGAGACTTTCTCATATGATCAAATAGTGGCAAGTCTAAGAATTTATGATTGCAGGTGCACAGTATATTTAAAGAACACCCTGCTTGCAACCCTATATTGAGACTCTCACTTTGAAACCCTAAGTATGACTTACAACCCTATTTTAAAACCCCACCCATAATGGCTGGGTATTGCGGCTTGAAGCATATTGCGATTTAATCTATTATGACAAATGCATATTGCAATATGCATTGCAATAAATTGGGCAGTGCTTGTTAAACTATTTTAATATTCACATGAATAAAAAACATAAAATGTTGTTTGCAGTTATCCCTCGCTACTTCGCACTTCAAACTTCACGCCGTCGGTCCATCGCAGATTTTTTTCAATTAAAAAAAATAACTAAAAATATTAATAAAAAAATAAATGAATAAATGCAGTATTTTATAGAGCTGTCCCGATCCGATCACGTAGTTTCTCACTCTCGCTCATGCCACTTTTCTTGGTTAGGCAGTGTACTGGAGTTGCTTAGTTAGTTAAGAAAGTTAATGATGATTGACAGATGTCAAGGTCTGATTTTGCCGGAGACGCTTGGAAGCCGAAACTTCTAAGTGCCGCATGCGTCAATCATCGTTTAACTTGTTAAACAGTTTCTGTGGCAACTCATTGTGTGTAAGTGAGCAGCTTGAACAGATTTGAGTGGACTCACTCAATGAAGCATTTACTAAAGACAAGCTTTTTTCTACTTTATTCTTGTTTAAAACTAATTCGGTGGTACAGTAACATGTTTAAAACTTATCATAATTATTACATTTGAAGTGCTTAAAAAACATTTATTAAAATATGCTAGTATTTATACATAAACGTTTTTGTTTTTTTTAATTATACTTTGGGGGAAAAAGTGAAAAACATGTCTTATATGTATCTCTTTCTAATGCTAAAACTGAATAAATACATTAAATACACACAAACACAAAAAAGAACTGGGGGGGGCACAACTTCGCGTTTTTTCACTTATCGTGGCGGGTTCTGGTCTCCATTAACAGTCAAAAACAAGAGATCACTGTGTTTCACAAACTCTATCCATTATATGCTATGGCAAACAATTCACATGAATTATAGCTAAATAGCTATATGTATTTAACATTTATAACAACTTTGTAAAAATCAGTTTGAAAAAAAAAGCATGATATGACTGTAGTTGTGTCTGGAACACCCAAGGCAATGAGCCGTCTACTATCCCTTGTCTATGGTCTTTAGAGAAGAACCAGGCTTGCACATTACCTTGACCTAAAGTAAAACGTATCTTGGTAAGATGGTGTCTTTGTGAAAAACTGGCGGAAAAAAAAAAAAGGATGATTATGAAATGCAATATATTGGAAACTGCTTATCATATTGCGTTTATCATATGTGTCACCTCATATCACAATATATCAATTTTCTGGTAATACAGCCAAGCTCACCTACCCGTGGCTTGAGCCCCTAAATCAAAGGTTAGTTTCAAAACTGCAGCACTTGATTGAAATCCTATTTTAAAAAATCTTAAAATTTATTTGAAACTCCTTTGTGGTAGGATACCCTTAATCTTACTTTAGTAGTCCATTTGAAAACCAAATTCGCAATAATGCACACCGAATGTATCAGTGTTGCTGTTTTTGCTTGCAACTGAGTTCAAAAGGTCTCAGGAGTTCGCTATTAAACTGCCGCTTCGCTTTGTAAACTTCCAGACAAAGAGCATTGAATCCACTGAAAGAGGATGTGTGTTTTACTTCTCTCTGCGCCTCTCTGTCATTTGCGTGGAGTGGGGTGGCGAAGGCCATACGGGGAAATTCCCCCTGAGCGTCCAGATGACAGATTTGAGGAGAGTTGTCTGATGTTAGATGTAAGTGAGGACTGTGATTAAAACAACAGATCACAGCTTTAATTCTCCCAGAAAGCTGCAGCGTTTGAAGTATCGCTCGCATCGGCTGCCTTGTCCAACTTTTAGAAAGCGAGAGGAATTCATTACGGTATAAATATTCGACAGCTGCTCCGTTTTGTTGTAACTCGCCCCCGTAAAAACAAAGGCACTGTCATAAACGAAGTTTGATTTGGTGGAGCAGACGTGTAGTCAGACCTCACAGCCAGGCCCGGAGTGACTAATCGGGAGCTTCTGGACGATTCCAGAAGGGCCGGCCGGCCAGATGGGCCGGTCCGCGTTTTATTTAAAAAAAAAAAAAAAAAATTACACTGTTATCATTTTTTGTTTGGTATTTATTTATGACAGTGTCACTGAGTATAACTTACATTCTGTTACCGCTGTCCCTGTGGGCCGTCTTAAAAAAAAAAAAAACAGTAT
This sequence comes from Corythoichthys intestinalis, assembly GCF_030265065.1. Classification (NCBI taxonomy): domain Eukaryota; kingdom Metazoa; phylum Chordata; class Actinopteri; order Syngnathiformes; family Syngnathidae; genus Corythoichthys; species Corythoichthys intestinalis. The sequence goes on along the minus strand of NC_080403.1, from coordinate 19,944,616 downwards.
TATTTTTTTTTCCAGACTCATCCTCACGTGTGCAGACGAAAAATACAGCATGCAGCTCCGCCCCCTAATTGTAGTCTGTATTGAGCCAAATTAGCTGCTATCTCGGTGCTCGGATGGATAAAAAGAGCAAGGGTGGCGCTGAAAAATAAGAATTAAAAAGAGAAAAGCACTCGTGAAAGAATCGGCAAAATGCGCGAAAATAGCTAATTTTTTTCATGCAACGACCTTGCTGCCTCAAACTACAGAGGATTACAACGAAAGTGGTAAGGCCAGATGGCGAATAAAATGCAACTTGCACCGTGTGATACGACAATATGTAATTGTGGAAACTTTGGCTTCTTGTAGCACCTCACAAGGGATATGTAGCAGCAAGCATTAGCCATAATGAACACACCACAGGTGCAGAGCTGGAAGGTAGGATTGCCATGTCGTTCAGCGAGTGAACATTAGAATTAATATAATCAATTACGTGGCGTTTTTAAAGTGGAAATGGAAAATGGATAATAGTATCATTAGAAGTTGTTACAATGTGCAATACGTATTCTTTATTTTTCATATTGTTATGTTGCTATGTTTGTTTTATCTGTAAGCACTCATTTTGTTAATATTTGATGTTGCAGAAAAGGTCTTATTTATTCATTTATTTTGGGGCTGCCAAAATTATCGCGTTAACGGGCGGTAATTAATTTTTTTAATGAATCACGTTAAAATATTTGACGCAATTAACGCACATGCCCTGCTCAGACAGATTTAAATGACAGTACAATGACATGCCCACTTGTTAATTGTGCTTTATGGAGTTTTGCCGCCCTCCGCTGGCGTTTGGGTGCGACTGATTTTATAGGCTTCAGCACCCATGAGCATTGTGTAAGTAATTATTGACATCAACAATGGCGGGCTACTAGTTTATTTTTTGATTGAAAATTTTACAAATTTTATTAAAACGAAAACATTAAGAGGGGTTTTAATATAAAATTTCTATAACTTGTACTAACATTTATCTTTTAAGAACTACAAGTCTTTCTATCCATGGATCGCTTTAACAGAATGTTAATAATGTTAATGCCATCTTGTTGATTTATTGTTATAATAAACAAATACAGTCCTTATGTACCTTATGTTGAATGTATATATCCATCTTGTGTCTCATCTTTCCATTCCAACAATAATTTACAGAAAAATATGGCATATTTTATAGATGGTTTGAATTGCGATTAATTACAATTAATTTTTAAGCTGTAATTAACTCGATCAAAAATTTTAATCATTTGACAGGCCTAATTTATTTTTCAAATGTATCATTTAGTATAGTTTTTTTTAAAATCCATTTTTAAATTTGTTCAAAATATGTTGTGTTGCACTTGTTAAAATAAAGCCACCTTGTTAAACAACCATGACCTGCACTGAATTGGAATACACAGAATTACAGTACACGGCTTTAGAGAACACTGAACTTAACGCGTGTATGCATAATGACATAATTTTAAATGAGTGGGCCGGTCTGAGGCATGAAATTCCAGGGCCGAAAATGAGTCCCACTCCGGCCCTGCTCACAGCGATAACAATAACAAAAAAACAACAACACAAAAAAAGAACATCATGCAAACAAGCTTTCAAGGAATGGATCAACATTCAATGCTCCATTTCAAAAGGTATTCAACTGCTTCCAGATCAATTTTTCTCTGAGTGAAAACTTGAGAAAACCTTGTTTGATTCCTAAAATATCACCTCATTTGAATCTTACACGTCTTAAGACTGCTACATGAGCCCGTCATATTTTACCACTTTTAGTAACACATTGCGACGCCAGGGCTTACATTTGTGATATACTGTATATATATATATTTTTTTTTACGAGAATTACTGCATGGAAACTTGACGGTGAGTCAGGGTGCAAATCACATTTTACAGCAGTTAATTTGCTCCCTTTTTGTTCAAAGGTTTCCAGGATCTCAACAGCACGCAAGGGGAGGATTAATAACATGGTGGGCATGAAACTGCAGCTGGAATCACCTGGTCGTTGTGTAACTGGAATGGAAATGGGGGGAAAAATGCTCTCAGATGAATGTGGTATTCATGTATTGTGACAGTAACTTGTGTCGTCTCTAAAGGTAAAGTGTTGTTATACAGTGTGATTAGAAGTAACACTCTCACTCTTTTTTCTTTTTTAACTTTATTCATATGTTGAAATATTTTTCTCATTTTTTTGTATGTCCAAGATGTATGGGAGTTAAATATATTTTTGTTATCTTTTCAAATCGATTTTTTTGTTCAATACGAGAAGTTATGTCATCCATCCCACTAGTGTTCCTTTTTTAGACTATAAAATTCTACTTTCCCTCCGCTTTAAACCCTGTGGCTTTATAGTCCTGTGTGGCTAATTTCTGGATTTATACATGCTAATGAGTTGCATGTCTTTAGCAGTAAATGTACCATAATACAGTATGGTCACTTACAGTTTATATTCCAGTGTGGGTCATATGTGAACAATTTAAATTTTCTTGGAAAATATGCAGGGTGCAGCATATATTCAGGTCCAGCTTATAGACAAGTTTCCTGAGCGATATATGGGCAGCGCCATCTTGGAAAATTTCAGCTCTGAACTTCCGATTTAGAAAGAACAATATGAATTGTGGTTGAAGTACACAGTGTGTTGACAAAGTTAAAACTGCAAAATAAAGCCAGAGGAACCCACGGAATCTCGGAAAATGGATTCAGCACGACGTAGATGAGACGTAGATGAGACTTTATGATCATTCGTGGACAAAATTATAACAACCTGTCAGCCTGTGATGACGTGAGGTATAGATTGATACGCCGCCCACCTGAGTGACCAAAATGAATAAATAATTAAAATAAATATAATATATAATAATAATAATATAATATATATAAAATATAATTACAAATTATATTACATTTGCCGAATGCACAAGGGCTGACACAGATTTTGTTGTTACAAGGAAATACTACAAGGTATGTACTTATAAACAAAAAAAGTATGTCATTGTTTTTTTTATTGCATATATTGATTGCAATAAAACATTTGGACAACATGGTTCCATTTCTTGTTTTATTTAAAACAATTGGTGCATGTACAAAACAGGTCAATAAATCACAATTTATAAAATTATTGGAAAAAATAGCATACGAGAATGTGATATCAGACGGCTCCAGAGCGGCTTGAGAGCCTCCAATAGCGTTAAAAAGCTCGTAGTTGGATCTCTGTATCGAGCTGACGGTCTACCACGAGCCAAGCCACCGTCTGTCCCAGCCTCTCGGCCACCACCGGGTATTTTTAGTAAATACTATTAAAGATGATTATAATTACAATCATCATCGTAATAACAATATCAAAGACAACAAGTCGTGGGCAAGATTTTAAGCTTTAGCATTTTTGCGCACCGGACACATGAAAATGCAGGGATAAGAAGAACATAGCTTCCATAACACAGCGGCAACATGGCTACAAAAACACCCGGTCTTTGTGGTGGCACGAGCTTGGACTTTTATCTGCCTTCATGAAAATGTTGTACTTCCCTGTTGTGATGATGGCAGATGGATGCGGTATTTCCCAATAGTCTTTTTTAAGGGATTTTGATGTAATGTTACTCCAGCTCCACTGTTGTTTTGGATGGAGAAATTCTAAAACGGAAGTTGCTAGCAGACATGAGGAAGTAAAGCGGAAGTACCTTGGAAACCTGTCTATAGTCAATATATTCATTAATTATCAAACATCTCCAAGGGAGTAATCTGGACCATTATACCATGTTGGGAGTATGTTAAGAGTCACTTTTCAGTTGGAGGCTACAATCATAAATGTTAGACCTGTTTAGAGCTGAAACGATTTTTCGAATAATTCGAGTCACTCGATTTCAAAAATTGATACGAGAAATTTTTCTCCTCTTCGAGGAATCGTTTAATTTGCCAGCTCTAAGCATGACGTTTTGCCCAGACTACTTTTAATGCGCCACAACGCTCTGACGTCACGTGCTTACAGGAAAAAGAGGCAGCAGATACATTTGATTTCAACCACGCATGAATGTAGAGGTAAAAACGAAGAACCCGACGAAAGTGAAGAGAAAAGCACCAAGAAAAAGTACAAAACGTCAAAATTGTGGGAGCTTTTCAAGCTGTCTGGAGACCAAAACGAACATTGTTTCATGTATTCACCGTAAGACAGCGCTTGCATAACATTAGCCCAGGTACGGTCCCGGCTACCCGTGGGCCCACTGATGCTTCTGCACCCCCAGCTGGGCCCCGTGACCGATGACCACCTCCAAAATGCTGGGCAAGACCGCGCAACGTGCTCGCCTAGCCCCCACTTCGCCAAAGTCACAAGAGCGGAGGAGTGATACTCGGGACAAGGTGAAAGTAAGTTGACTCAGCGCTAATAAATAAGTTTAACGTTACTGTACCTTGCTAACGTAACGTTAGCGCTGCGGAGGTCTAGGATTCTACTAATTATGACTACTGTCGATGCGCGGCTAACGTGTCTTTCATACAGGCTTTATTTAATCTGTAAAAACACAGCGCTGTAGAGTGATAAGGGTGTAAAATAAAAAAATTATAAAGCTAACTTTCAATTTTTGCTCAGTAGATATTGATAGGTAAAACACCAAGTAGCACTGGTTGTGCCTCATGTGCTCCAATACAGCAGGTATCTTACAATTATTTTGAACACAGCAAAATCCTTTCAAGACTTACAATTTAGACTTAAACTTTAAACTTAACCTAGAACTTTAAAAATAGCTTGACACAAATGGAAATTTAAATGAAACACGTGGGGAAAACAACTGACTTTTAAGTGAAGTGCGTTATCTAGTGTTATGACATATTCAGGTAAGAAATAAGATTTTTTTTTTTGAGTGAAAGCAGTGAATTTCTTTTCCGAATAACATCTGAGATGCAATTGTTGGCTGTTTTCCACAATGTCTACAACAATATCTAAAATAAAGACATTGCTTGTCTAAAATGGTTCAATATTAGGTGAAATGTCTTGTTTTCCATGTATATTTATAATTGCTTTTTACTTAAAACATAAACATGTAAACATGTTTTATCAGATTACTTGATTAATCGATAGAATTTTCAGTATAATATTCGATTACTAAGATATTCGATAGCTGCAGCCCTAGAGCTGTTTAATATTTGCAATCCCAACTCTTTGTGAGTTATCAATGTCAAGTCTTCCCTCAATTGTCCCCCTTTTCATTCACTCCTCACTCATATACACAGTTCCTTCATCTTTCAAAACTGCTTCCACCACACCCATTCTGTAGAAACCCATCTTGGATCCCACCAATTTAAATAACCTCCGCCCCATCTCCAACTTACCTTTCATTTCCAAAATTCTTGAAAAAAATGTTGCATCCCAACTCCATAACCACCTAATTACCAATGACATTTACGAGCAGTTTCAATCCGGTTTCCGCCCCCTACATAGCACTGAAACAGCCTTACTTAAAATTACAAACGACCTCTTCATAGCATCTGACTCTGGTCTACTGTATTATCAATCCTTGTCCTTCTCGATCTCACTGCTGCCTTCGACACCATTTCCCGCACAATGTTTCTCGACCGGCTCTCCTCTCTTGGTATCACCCACACACCCCTTTCCTGGTTCACTTCCTACCTGTCAGACCGTACACAATTTGTCAAATTCAGCCCCCATAAATCCAAATCACTCCCTGTCTCCACTGGCGTGCCCCAGGGTTCTGTCCTGGGGCCGCTCCTCTTCATCATTTACATTCTCTCTCTCAGTTCCATCTTTCGCAAACACAACATATACATCCACTGTTACGCTGTTGACACCCAGCTCTACATTTCCTCAAAACCTACCTCCTCCCTTCAACACTCCTCCCTCACCTTCCGTTTAGAAGACATTAACTCTTGGTTCTCTTAACTTCCTCCCACTCAACAGCTCAAAATCAGAAGTCCTCCTCGTTGGAACCGCCGCCAAGTTCTCTATTACCATCAACAATGTACCGATCTCTCCTTTTACTCAGGTTAAGAGTCTGTGTGTCGTCCTCGACAGCACGCTCTCCTTCCGGTCACATATCAATGGCATCAGCAGATCAGCTTAGTTCCACCTTCGCAATATTTCTCGTCTCCCCCGCCATACACTTCCACTCTGGTCTGTAGTCTAATTACCTCCCGGCTCGACTACTGTAACTCACTGCTCTTTGGTCTCCCAAACAAGTCCCTCTAAAAACTGCAGCTCCATGAAAACTCAGCAGGAAACCTCATCAGTCTCCGTCAATTTCACTGGCTTCCAGTCCAACAAAGAATCAATTACAAGATCCTCATCATTACCTTCAAAGCACTCCATGGCTTGGCCCCTCCCTACTTTTACAATCTACTGTGTTTTAACAGTCCACCCCGTCCACTTCGCTCTTCCACTACCCTCTACCTTTTCGTCCCCCGTGCCCGTCTCTCGACATTGGGTTCCAGAGCTTTTAGTCACTGTGCCCCAACCTCTGGAACTCCCAACCCCTGATCTTCGCAATATATCTACCCTTTCACTTTTCAAATTTAGACTCAAAACACACCTGTTTACTCTTTCTTACCCACCATGATCCCTAGCACTGGTCTATCTTTACGTCTTAATTTATCTTTATCGTGCATTTAATCTTATTTTATGATCGTTTTGTTATTATTGTGATTCTATCTTTCATGTGAAGCGTCTTTGTGTGGCTTGAAAAGTGCTCTAGAAATAAAATGCGTTAATATTATTTCTCAAGGGACGGCTCAAGAAGTCCCAAGAATTGAACTAGACACAGGATTTTATTGATGTTGACAGGCAAAGAAAACAATCAGGTCAACCAGTAATGGACAGTTGACATGCAAGTGTATGCTGAATCGCTGACGACCTGACACTGAATGCAATGTGTTTGTGCCTTATATACTGTTTTCAGTTGTTGTTTGAGACATATTAAGGAGCGCATAGTCCTTATGATGGAAACCTTGTGATGCATGAGTGTGATGCAATATGGTGGCACATGACAGAACAGACTTTGTGATGGAAGCCTGATGCAATATGCTAGCACATGAGCGCACGTGACAATAATCATTATTATTATTAAGACGGGCTGAGCCACGGACTCCATGAATGTGTTATAAAAACAGAGCAGTAGCCATTTAAGAAGCAAGCTGATGATTGTCCCTATGCCAGACACAAACAGAGAAGCAAGAGAAGCAAATGTTGGTGCCGAGTGTTTCTATACTAATTGTAATTAAGATTATCCTGAGCGAATATCCTGTAAAAGACAGATTTTTTTACCTACATAGTTTGCAGGGCTACTCACAAATCAAAACTTAGTTCAGAATTTAAAAACCCATATACGCATACTCTACAAAATCCAAGGCCGCTTTCCATTTCTTCTTTCCACAATGCCTCATTTGGCCTCTGACAACCCATTGGGGGGAAAAAAAACCCTGCATCAACAGCCTTTTGCCAAATCTTTACTGAATTTGACAAGATATTCAGAATCAAGTGTCCCTTCCCTAAAACCTAATGAACACATAAAAGACAAAGACAGGCAAGGTGCATCTGTAAGTGTGTGTGTGTGTGTGTGTGGTGGTGGTGGTGGTGGGGTTCTGTGTTTGTGTGTTTTTCAGGGTGTGAAAGAGAAAGGCAGGAGCAGGAGGTGAGGAGGGTGTGGATCAGAGGTGCAAGCTTTTGTGAACGTTGCAGGAACAAAAAGTGCTGAAAGCGGTGAAAATGGTCACTGTCACATGCATTGTGTGTGTATACAAGGATGGTGGGTATTTCCCAGAATGCCGCAGCAACTGGCGCAACAGTCAGCAGTGCGCAACCTAGGGGCGTCAAAGGGCTTTGTTGTCTTCTATAGAAATGTACATGAAGTCACTGCAGGTAAGATACTGGAAACATGAATGCAGTTGTAGACCTTTAAGGCAGGAGTCGTAATCTTGCAGCCCGGGGGCCGTTTAAGCCCTATAAAACAATATTTAGAGCAACAACTGAAAACTATAATAATGGTGTTCTTGTGATTGTCGACTCACAAACATTACCCTAAAAAATTGATCATATATTTTTGGTAACCTTGACTAGCAGACCTCCAAGTTGTTTATTTTTCCATCATCGTCTCTTGGCCTCTGTTGAACATAAGCTAGCAACGTTGGTAACACGGAACATTTGCAATTCAATTAAGAACACAGTCATGTTGTTTGATTTAATCAAGCTTGTGCAAAAGCTATTAAATAACTGGCATTAGCCTCCCCCTACACTAACACATGCAGACACATGAGATTTATTTCCCACTCTGTTTTCCACGATTGGTGCGGTCAGCAGGTCCAGAGTCTGCTCTTAAGAATAACTGTGTCATTTTGATTAATATCAACATCTAATCGCTTCAAGGTTAATCTTTCAGACATCAAACTATCAGGGTTTGATCGCATGGAAGGGAAAATGCTCAAATTCAGCCGGATTAGCGGTGCATGTGCCCTTCTTTTGTGTATGTAATAGTGCAGTTAGGTGCAGATGAGTCAAAAAGCTTTTCCGCCTCAGCGCTTACTGCAATTTTTTCTTCGGTAAGCTGTGTCCTCTGCACCACAGACAATGTGAGGGACAGATTAGCTGGAAACTTGGGACACCTGGGAAATGAGCCCCAAGGGTAAAGCATCCTCAGAGCATTGGATCAGGTCTCCTTAACTGAACTAAATACAATCCTCTGTGGGCATTGCTCATTATGCTCCCTTAAAAAGAATACAGTGATTCCTTGCAATTTACACAACAAATAGTTAAATTCTCCAAAAAATGTATACCTACCCTTAAAATGGAAACAAACTGTTTTGAGAAACTTTCAATGGGTAACAAATCACATGGGACAGCCATCAAGCTTAACAGTCGGGTACAGAAAAAATTCTTGCCAGGTGGCAATTTTGCATAATTTTTCAAATGATACGCTTACAAAAAACTGCTTTCAAATGGCGATGGCCTCAATGTTTGTCCGAATGATACCTGACATAAAAAAGCAAAAAGTGTCAAAAGATTTTTGGGAGACATATTTGCTTTATTAAAATGGTCTCAGGTCCCAAGAATAATTTAAACATTCAGAAAGCAAAGCTACTGTAGTTTTTAAATCAGCTGCAATGGCTCTAAGACTGCAAAGGAAGCTCAGCTTCCGCTAAAGTGTCAAAAAATAAGTGATCAAATGTATACTGTTGTGTAGACATGTAATTGTCTTAATATGCGTTGAGACGCGCTCAACTTTTGTTCAGAATTAGCTTTTTATCACTGGTTACGATGCTGCTTGCTTTTCATTCATTCGCGCAGCTTCACAGTCTTTTAAACATTGCGGACAGAGCTGAGTCTCCAGAGTTCAGAGTACATTGTTCCACTACAGCGAAACAAGACGAGTAATTGGCTAAAGGCTGGGTTTATCTCGCCCATTGGACGCTCAGCGTCTCTGTAGATCTATGGGTAGTGGGCTGGCCTGGACTACACACTTTATGCATGAAGATTGGATGATGTGTCTGAGGCTGAATCTTGTTTTGATTGACAGCGAAATGAGCGAATCAGCGATATTGTCGTGGAAACATCCGTGGTAGCAATTTTCAATGTTCATTCTGTTGTTCTGAGTTGAACTGGACAATTTCCTAATCATCCCACTGACACTTTCCTTGTTAAAAACGACTACCGAAAAAAATCACGCTTCAATTTCTTTTTTTTTTTTTTTTTCTGTAGCTGATTGCGTTTGGAGACTGAATTCTACCACTCTGCGCTTCCTGTCCCTAAAGAGCACCGGGTACCGTCACAAAGCACTCATAGCTGGACACATTTTGAGCTTCCCTCATCGAAAAACCAGCATCCGCCACTGTTTTAATGGAAACAGCTAACATTTTGGCATCATAATAATTCAACATAATTGTTAATAAATGACATGAGGAACATTCTAATGAAGTTGAGCAACTCGTATGGCTGGCACAATCCCCATACCTCAACATTATTGAGCATTTATGGTTAGTTTTAAAGACTAAATTAAGTTGTCGATTTCCACTGCCATCGTCTCTAAAATAGTTAGATGGTATTCTAACTGAAGAATGGCTTAAAATTCCTTTGGAAACTATTCACAAGTTGTGTGAATCAACACCTTGGGGAATTGAGGCTGCAATTGCCAGAAAAGGCAGACCTACACCATGTTAATTTAGTTTTTTGTTGATTTTTTTTTTTAAGGTGTTTCCAATATTTTGTCCAACCCTGTATATACATATATGGCGGAAAACACAGACAATGCTGAAAAAGCAGTTTCTGCTCTTGCACTCCTCTTTAAAATAAACTGCTGTATTTTAAGCCAAAAGAACGGTTGTGTTTGATATTACAATAGGTCTATATGCTGCCATAAGCCCCGAACTATTTTTAATTTGTCTGTTTTACCCGGGAGACCCCTGTTTACAGACACAGCGCAAGTGCTTTTGTTTCAACCCAGCCATAAAAAGAAGTTAATTAATTATATATATTATGCATGATACTATTACATTTTTTTATTCGAAATGTCTATCATTTTTAGCTTAGAATCATTATTTGATGTCTAATATTTACCGTAATTTCCCGAATATAAGGCGCACCCGTGTATAATGCGCACCCCAAATTCACTTGTAAAATCTAGGGAAAATTATTGTACCGTTTATAACGCGCACCCTAATTTTAGCACCAATAAATAGAAAAATACAAGAAAACAGGGCTTGTGTACGGAGCACAGCAGCACAAGCATAGCACATTGGTAGTTCAAAACATTACCATAAACTGACAATATTTACGGTAATAATATGATTTGACAACTTTTCCAATTTACCAGAATCTAGGACAAAACAAAACAGATGTGACTTTTCCTTTAAAGGCTGCTGTATAACTTGCTCGTTTCATCATGATGAATAAATGTTTCTTCCATGGATTGATACGGTAAAATCAAAGTGAGAACGTAAGTCGGAAATCCGTGAGCTCTCATCGCTGTCGACGCGACAGTAACAATAGGAACTATTGTTATTTGGGTTTGAGTTTCCCGAGGGACAGATATAGTTGACGGACACAGGAAGTCTGTGTGCTTACGTTTGTTATGGTCCGAGTTGCGGAGCTGCAATAAACGTTGACTCAAATGAGTTCAAGAAACTAAATTCTGTGCTTTACGAAGAGTGAAAAAAGCAGAAGTTAACACAGACGAAATCATTCGGCCGATTAGAGTGAAGTATTACCGAAACAAAATGGTCACATCACGTACCGTAATGGTCGGCAACGGATCTCCGCATACGTTTCTTCAACACAACGTGGCCGTGTCAATAAAAAAATCGGTTTATATATATATGTCATATATATGTATTTCTGTCTCCATCCATGTACGTGTTTATAATGCGCACCATGATGTTACAAGTTGATTTTGGGGAAAAAAAGTGCGCGTTATATTAGGGAAATTACGGTAGTTAAAAAAAAAAAAAAAAACTTTATAAAATTATTGACTCGCATATTTTAAACTTTTAAAAAAATTACATCACAATGAAAAAAATAGTGTCTGTAAATGCGTCACGGATATCTGCCTCAGAACTATTGCTTAATTGTATTGTTTTTTATTTAACCGTCGCATTTCCCCCAATATTTTAGATGATGAATAATCAATACAAACAAATTGAAATTGAAAAAAAAAGGTAAATATTTGAAAGAAAGGAAAAGAAAATCTCGACCATTCCTTGATGTCGGCGATTTCTGCATTGCGACCCTTGTTATATTACCATTACCCATAAAATCCCCAAAAAGTCCGGCCGTGGCCATTCACAGCTGTATCTTGACACTCGTTGAGACATCCTACACGGAGTTTTTGCATCAAAATGAGGTAAGTATGTCTCATGCTCTCACTTTGAGTTAGGGTTTAGGAGTTTATTTATTTTCAAATGCCCCCATTTTCAAATTTTTTTCTGTTTTAAAAAAAAAAAAATCTTCCAGATAATTGAGATTTTACGCTTTCCAATGATGTATCACACATGCATAGAGGACAATTTTGAAATTTGGCCAAATTGTGGGTCTCACAGGAGAATTTCAAGTCACCTGAGTGTTTTCCGCCAAATACATATATACGTACAAACACAAAATAAAATTGTGAAAAACCATAGAAAACTATGTTTTTTTTGTTTTCGTCTTTTAAAAAGCACTCATTGATTGTCATTGGAACAAGCGTTCAGTCCAAATGGATTGGATGTCTGAGCACCGTCAATGGCAGCCAATGAGTCACAAATTAAGTGACCCTTAATGCCTCAAATTTATCAGAAAGGGATAGCTAAATTTGACAAATATTCGTGACCGATTTTGACACTAAATAGCATAAATGTTGAGTTTTCGTCAGTTGTGGGTGTGCAAGTATTTATCGCTGCTAACAACTATAACTGGTTTAGTATATTTTATGTATAATTTTGCTAACTTTTGTTATCTTTTGAAAAGATGATACAACATGAATATCTAAGACCTAATACTTTATGCAATGTTGAAACTGACCCTTTACCACATGTTCATGCATGATAAGCAAAAAAAGTCCATCTTCCCCTCTGCCCAAAGGATCATTTCAAGCTCAACATTATATCGCCCAAGAGCCCACCCAAGCCTCCTCCATCTCCAGAACTGATACTTACAAGGACATAATGTAATAGGGTGCTCTTAAAGGAAATATTGGTCACGCAATAAATAACAGGTGGGAAATAATTTCTCAGCTCCCGGACTTATTTTTCATTATCGGCTTAACATTGGCCGTGAATTATAGCAGTTGAGATGGCATAGGCGGGCAGGTTTGCAGCTTAACTTTTTGCTGTTTGCTACATTACGTGAACCACTTTCACAGCCTGGGAGAACAAATTATGCTTCTGCAAGTAGAAAAGTATTTGACATTGATATTAGAAACCTCTTATTTTTTCTAAACTACAAGGTTTATTATACTGCACTTGACATTACACAGAACGGTCAATTAATTCATTTAATCATATGTTGAGCTATGTAAAAAGCTTCTGTTCCACTTCCAGAACCTTAGCCTGTTGATAGTACTTCAGTGAATCACTCCAATGGAGCCACAAAGCTCTGGTGATGTTCAACAGGTCTTCAATACCACAGAGGGAAGGACTGGGTGGTGGGGGAGTAGTATTTCCATACTGTGTGATAACTACCATCTGTCAATAGAGAGGAAGGCGAGATGAAAGCCGAGTATCAGTGGAGCCATTCATGCGGCGGTGCAATAACATCTGGAATTTTTACAGAGCTTCTTCTTCTCCCACTGGCCATGGGAGAGGGGAGTGACAAATGTGGAATGGCCAAATTACAGGCCGGCGAGCCAACATATGCACACGGTGTTGGAAAAGGAACAAGACTTCTTGTTGTTGGAGACATCGGAATAAATGATCATTTCTTGCAGGGTGATAAATGACAGCTCCGGAAGATGTCCGGGTAGGATCAGGTGGGGCACGGATGGGTGGGCTTTGCAAATGGCCGAGACATGTCCCCTTTGTCACTATTAATCTCCATTTCTGCAGAGCTGGACAGCCTCCTGGATACACAACCTGGCATATTCCATTATTTTTAATGACGGATCATTAGCGGCACAGGACAAATGTCCCTTGATGCACATAATGGTACATAATTTGAAAATATGGCGCCGTAACCTGGTGAGCTTATGAGCTGGCATGGTTCTAATGAAGTCACTCAAACTCTTGTGACTGTACTTATGTGAGGGGTGGGAAGAAAATATTAGATAAAAGTGGTCTATGGAGCCACTTTCACCAAGACTTCCTAATTGGTGGATCAGGGTCCTCAGAGAGTTAACCATTTAGAGAAAATTAAGAGAAACGGGAAATTACCAGGTCTGGAGTGTTCACACAGGAGGGTTGCAGGAATTGTATGGTTAAAAGAAGGGAAATCTGTAAAAGGTTAACTGTAGAAACAAACAAACAAACAAAAAAACTATCTTCTTTAGTACAGTAATTTTCGGACTATAAGCCGCTACTTTTTTCCCTAATTTTGAATCCTGCAGCAGTCCAGTGCGGCTTATTTGTTGATTTATTTGGGTTAATAGGTAACACTTTATTTGACAGCGGCTTCATAAGACTGCCATAAGACTGACATACTTATTACATGATATTACCATTGGCAATAATGAATGCTTATGACAGATGTCATTAAGTGTCATCTGGTAAATTGTGTCACTAACTCCATTTATGTCCAGCTCGGACCTTTTACATCCATTCAAAAGGGTGATAAAAACACAAAATTACATCTGTCATAATCATTCGTTAATGCACATGGCTGACTTACTAAATACCATAAAAACTAGCAATTAATGAAATAACTGGATCAGTAACTAAAGAAATAATTAGCACAGAACATGAATTTTGATTGTTATTTACATCTGTAGCACTGCAATGCATGCTAGGAGGCATGTTCGATGACAACAGTGTTGACAGCATGTGGCAGCAGAGGTTGACTGTCTCCCCCAATGGAGCAGTGATGGCCAAATGAAGCTTCTTGAAGCAATGATGCTTTGCAGCCGATTGCTTCAAAGTTTAATGGTGGTTCATTTGGTCTGATGACAGTCTTATGATGCCGCTGTCAAATAAAGTGTTACTGGTTAATATCGTTTGGTGTAAATATCCCATAATACAGTGATGACAGCTGGGCCTTATAGTCCAGTGCGGTTTATCTATGAACAAATGTAATTTTCGTGTCAAATTCGGTGGGTGGCGGCTTATAGTCAGGTGCTCCTTATAGTCCAAAAAATATGGTAGCTCTGTAGTCAGCACGCTCAACTGCCAAGATGACAGTGTGGGTTTGAATTCTGTTTGAGAGGTGTGATCAAAACCGATTACGTACAGTATGGCCTACTGTAACCCTAGGCGATAAATAATAACGATAATTATCGTCATATAATTTTTGTCAACATAAATAAGAAAAACATTTGACAAAAGTCAACACATTTAAACTGTAATTACACAACCCGAACACCGAAGAAAAGGGGGGGGGGCGCTGATGCAACATGAATGCTAGCTCTGGTATACAGTACAGTAGGGAACATCATGACCTGCCACAAGGCAGCATTAAAGCCTGATGCTGTGGACAGACTTATTTTTCTGGCCTGTTACCTTTGAAGCAATGGGTTTCTTTTTTTGTGACATTTTTAGTTTGTGTCGTTATGGTTATTTAATTTTTTGAGATTGCATCTCTACCTTAAATTTTGTGCAATGTGCATTTTGATTACCTCATGTGCAATGTTCTGCATTTTGTTTACTTTCAATTTTGTGCAATGTTCCTCATATTTGTGAAATGCTTTATGTCTTCATGAATCTTTGTTCTGACATTAAAAAGTGGTTAAATCATCAGGTTTTGTAAACTTTCACTCTGTGGCAAAAATTTTCGAATTCAAAATTTGAAAGAAAAAAGATGGGATAAACATCATGATAATTATCGATACCGACTGATAAGAATTTTTATATTGTGCTAAATTTTGATATCACTTAGGCCTAGCCTACTGCGTAAAAAACAATTACAATATTTTTTTTTCTATCATGAGTTTCAGTTTTTTTAAAAATGGACGAATTTCGACTGTGAAATTTACGGTTACTGAAGCGCTACAGCATTTTAAATGTATTTAAGGATTTTTGCATTATTTCAATGATAAAATTCAGCTGCCAGTATTTTTTTTTAAATTTAACTTTTTTTTTTTTTTTCTTTACGCTGTCATTAGCTGAATGTCAACGTCAGCGCCATTATTGGGGACTTCGAAAGTTTCTTTCACCACATATGTTTGTGGGCCATGAGCCTACGTGGAATGGTGGGGGAGTTGTGTCATGTAGACATCATTAAGGTAGAATCAGGCCCATAATGGAGACTTGAAGGCGCCTGTGTAAAAGAGAATATCAGCACAGGGGTGTCAAATGTATTCCATCACATCTTGGTGATATTTTTTTCATGTTAACAAGACTGCCATGGAATTGGAGGACTTGTTGAAGCAAGATTCCACATTAAGAGGTAATATCAGGGCTGTAACGGAATAGGGTTGTAATGCTGGAACCTGGGTTTGAGGTTTATTCCAGCTTATTTCTTTGTGGGCCACATTGTGTGTTCTGTTTAAATGGCACAAGCTAACAACACTCAGCGACTCAGATGTGGCTATTTTCTAGCTATAATTTCACAGCACAAAATCAGCTCTTTCTGGCCAATCAGCATCTTCCTATTCCAGCAAAGGTTTAGCTGTTTTGATTTCTCTTGTCTTTCAGCATCTTGCGACCATCTTTAGAAAACAAGCTAGTCCCCCCTTGTCTTTATATAGCCAAGGGGGTTCACCAAAACCGCTTGCCTGAGTTTCACATCTGGAAGTTGGCCGCAGTTTTTCGTCAAAGGCCTCAGTCAACCTCAAGGTCTCCAACGCCCGTGTCAGACACCGGAGACGCCGCACTTTCACTGTCATGTCACAACACGCCAACACCATTGTGCCGGATGACGTCGGAGAAAGTGACACCCTCGTACTTATGACACGCCCAAAAAAGAAGAAAAGGCTAAATGAGGAGATTTGGGCGATTAAATGTCAGAAGTCATTGCGAAGGCTATAAAGAGAATCTAGGAGGACCCCGCCCACTCGACGACATGAGAAATGTTGATCCTCTCCCGAGGGTCCACTGACATCAACACTTTTTTTTTTTTAAATCATTTTTTTGGACTTTGAGGAAACGTCTTTTATGCAATGGCAGAAAAACAGTACTTCACATTCCCCCTTTTTTCTGGCCTAACTGGAGCAAGATGTTCTCTGTAGATGCAAAGTAGACAGACCATAATTCTATTGCTCATACCTTTTCTTTATGATGCTTTAAATTTCTTCTGATTTCTTCTCATAACCCACCCCATAAATGATGACTAAATAGTGTATCAGGTGTGTTCATGAATGTACATTTTTAGAACACCTGGAGAGACGGCTCAAAATGTCACTTGTTTTGTTTTATCGCTTCTTCTTGGTGAGGACACTAAACTTAAAACAGCTGTTATTTGTGGACGGATCAAATTAGAGAAATGCTTGGTCGAAGTTAAATTGAGCGTGTTTAGTCTACGTTAGCAATGCTATACACTGGGAAAAAAAAAAGATAATTTCCAAGAGCTCCAGTAACAAACATGTCCCAACTCCTAAAATGACCATGTTTTAGCTCATATTTCATTCAAGCATTTTTTTTATCTTGAAGTTGACCATTTTTTCACCGTTAATTTAAACATTTCCTTTCTTTATCAAAAGAAGAACAAACTCAGCCAAAAAGATTACGCCACCCATCGTTTCCTCAGATTAACCGTTTAATGCCTGAATTACGATAACCTCAATCAGGATTCTTTCCTCAAGTGTCTTTACAACTCTATAGGCATGTTCATGAATAAAGGGTGAAGATTGTTCATGAATAAAGGGTGAAGATGGAATACAATCCAGCTACCCTTCGTGCAAATAAAAACTGGAAAAAATCCCGCTGGCCGCAGATTATATAGGTAGTCCCCAGGTTACGGACGAGTTTCGTTCATACGCTGGCAACGTAACCCGAATTTCCACGTAAATCGGAATTAACTCTTTAAAGAGCATACGACAGGAGAAAAAAAAGTCTTAAATAGCATTATTATGTGAATTAGAATCATATTTTGAGACGATTCGACTATATACAACAATTTAGCAAAGCGCAGATGACGAGAAATTAGTCTTTTAATCTGTCGGTTAGCCACGCCTACCATTATAGGGCTCTAGCGTCCCCAACAGGTGGATGACGTCAGCGGGTGACTGGGCTCATCGGTTTTACTATTCAGCACATTGAGGGGGAATTATTCAGAACGAGGAAATTGCGACGAAGAGAGCTGCAAAATGTCATTGTTTCTGTCTCTTTACTTCAATATTCTTTTTATCCAAGTATTTTCCCCAATTGCTAAATAAATGGCATGTTCATGACAAATAACAGTCTTGTGCTAAATGGAATATGAAATAATAAAAATGCATTTATTCAGGACGACATGGCAAAATTACTATATAATGGTTGGTCAAAACTGTCGACTTCACCTTTACTGTCGCACCTCCCGAACGATATTTTATGACACCTAAATCCGACATATGTAATTTCCCTTCCCCGGCTTCAAAGAATGTAAACAAACCAAGAGGCGTGACAGCTAGCCGACATGCTAACCCGAACAGAGTGATGTTTTAAAGTCTTCGAAGCGGAAAATTACACATACAGTAACTAGCCCGGATTATTTGACATGACGACTGGGTTGTCGATTGTCTTTGCGGATCGGCAAACCGCCCGGCGGAGAGCAATTTACAGTTCGTTCCCCGGAGGAGGGTGGCTGCAGTTGTTGTGCAGCTAACGTGCTGCTAATGTGCATGAGGAGAGCTTTTTACATGCCTATCAATGTTCAAACGTAAGTAGTCCTTTATTTAAAGAAAGTTTGTAGTGTTTACTTTGTAATCGCTGTATTATTATTTGACATAATACAAAACAAGATGTTTATTCACTTCCTCGTCCAATGGTCCCACAGTAGTAGGGCTTGTTTTGGCCAATACTTTTGGCCAGCAGTGTATGTGTGTTACAGCTTTACAAATTGTCAAAAGTGAAAGAAGTAAAACGCTTCAAAAAGCACAATTGGCTTGTTGTTTTTGTCTGTTAAGATGAACAACTTCACATTTAGTGAGGACAGAAGAGGTGACTTGAAAAAAAAAAAAAAAAAACCTACTGGAGAAAAAATGGCGGACGAGACTCCGGCGTCGTAAAGTCGAAATCGCGTAAGTCCAGTACGTCTTAAACCGGAGACTACATGTATACTGTACGTACATCTTATCGGCTTCACCTGTGATTTGAAGACAATATTACTGAAAAAGTAAAATTAGCATATGTGTAAATCCATTGACATCGGATTTATGCCAATTACTGCTCCATAACCTTTCCCCAAGTCTACCCAATAGTGTTCTATTCTCCCCTGAAGGACAAGTAGTTGCTAGGGGTAACAGGGGCTAATGTCATACTGGACAAGGTAACTTCCCTCTGATGCAGCCGTGAATGGCAGTGGGAGAAAGAAGGGAAGGACAAGGACCGTTACCTCAGTGACCTACACTCAGCAGGCCAGTCTAGATTTCACTTACAGCCTTGTAGCTCCAAAAAATATCATCAGTTTCCTGCTGATTCCAATCTCTCCTCTGTAGCTCAGCAGTGAGTTCTGAATCATCTGTATTTGTAGAAGAGGGAGTCTGATGAGGTTGTAGCGGGAGGGGGTTGCGTTGGGTGGGATGTAGGGTGGTTCTTTTTACAGAGTCCAAACAAAGGCAGCCCCTAGCTTCATGACTGAGACTCCCTGAGGCGCAGTCGAGCTGATGGACAGGTGGTAGAAAGGGTGTATAACTTGCTGTCCAGTCAGTGACGACAAGAGGGGAGGGGTGCAGTAGCGTTTCTTTATTCTTTACGGTTGTGTTTGGGGGATGGACGGAAAGGGGTTGGGGGCTTCATGGTAAGGAGCAGCTGGTGCCGAATTCTGTCACTTAGCCCACCAACACACGTGGGAGTTGTGGAAGCCAGAGTCACAGGAGCAACATGAGCTGATAGTATCACCTTTTCCCCTTACAACTACTTGCAAATGGTAAATGAAGCACACTTGTACAGTACTTTAGCTATCCTTTCATAATTATGATATGATTGTTCAATGGAGTTAAGTGACCTCAATTTGCAACTCAGGCAATGAAGCACCTTAAACTATTTCAGATTGTTTCTAAAGTTGAATGTATTTGGAAAAAAATCCTACTAATTGCACAGATATCAAGGAAAAATGACTTTTTATGAGGCAACACTATGGTTGAGTGGTGAACTATTCTACCAGACAATCCTAAGATTTGGGGGCTAAATCGCATCTCTTGCCTTTCCGTCAAAAGCCGAACAATGTGAAATTAAACCAGTCATTTATGTATATCCTCCAGTGTGACCTACATGTGCTAAATGCATAAGTCATCAGCTCATGAAGCATTTAGTCGCTTACATGACACAGGAGTACAACTGCCCAAAATGGGATTTGTGCCTGAATGCAGCCTGAATGAAGAAATATAGGACGAAATGTCTCGCATGTTAATCGGCGCCCGCTTCCTATCCTGCAACAATGCACCTGCTGCTATTGTTGGGATGTGATTCATTGGAAGGCTTTAATGGATGCAATTTAGCGATGGCACACTTTAAGTAGCTCAATCGCGGCCGTGGAGCGAGGCGCTGGCCCCAGAAATTGCACAGCGAGTGAAGAGATGGACTAATTAGCCTTTAAATGTGTCATTGAGTCATCTAAAACACGGCAACCCTCGGCTATTCATCCGCCGTCTTCTACTACATCCTTAACCCTGAAACAGGAAGGCCTTGGCTGTCTTCTCTCCCTCCCATTTGTCCAAATCAATGGAGGCTGTTCAGTCCAGACCCAGGAGGTCAGTGCATTTAAGTACCCGGCTCACACACAGGGACGAGTGCTGGGAGGGGGTAGGATGGGTAAACCCATTGTTGCCTTAGCAACTGAGCTGGTGCTGAGGGTACACCCATAGCCCCTCATTCCATGTCTTGCTGTCTGAGGATGACATAGTAAGTGCCCAAAATTAAAGATAAAGTTATATGTGAGTTATTAGCTGTAAGTATACAAAATGAGTCAGGATAGGCTACAGCACAGCGTCAACCCTAATGAGGATCAGCATTTTACAAAATGGATGGATGGAAATAAATGCAGCGGTACGCTGACTTACAAGTGCAAAACCTTCCAAGCTACTTGCTTTGTGTTGCAATTTTTTTTTTTTTTTTTTTAGCTATAAGACACACCCATCTATAAGTCACACCACCAAATTTTAAAAGAAAAATATATTTTATTATAAGCCACAGGTTTCCACATTGCGTTATCTAAACACAAATGTACAGCTCATTAGCCTGTAAAAATCAATAACTTAGCTGAACTGGACTGTAAGTTGAAGAGTCCAAAGTGGAGGGGGAATAAAGTTTTTTTTTTGGATACACATATTAGCATTAAGTCATTAGCAGCAATAGGCGTCCAATCCTTTTCAACTGCAATTGAACAAATGTTCAAATGATTTGGGTGTCACTAGTGAGAAACTCAAACTTAAATACACAACAGAAGGATGAAAAGAACGACATGATTGGACGTCTACCATTGCCAATGGCACTGAAAGAGTGAAAGGACCTACTGTATATTTTTCATTTGCGGCTTCTATTGTCTTCACCGCTATGCTTTCTTTTTTTCTAAACCCACACTTCTGTCATAAATAAAATCTGCTGTAGTTAAGGGCCCAACCCCGGTTGTCATGGTAACAAACTAGGGACCCCTCATTAGCTCGTATTTATTTAGGGCGGGGTATACAGTCGCTCACTTGGATCAGAGAGGGGCAGTAGCTTGAACCAAGCTAATTTCAGAATGACCCAAAACATGATAATCATAAAATAAACTAATACTATACACTAAATTAATAATGAAAATATCATTTTAAATCTTTTTTATGATTTTGATTATGATTTCTGATTTTAGTATTATATATGTTTGTTACATTTTTTTCAATTCAGTTTTCTATATTTATTATTTTTGTTTTAATACTATTATTATGAAATTACTGTATTTATTCCTCTAATGCTTTATGTATATGGCGGAAAACACTTAGGTGACTTGAAGTTCTGCTCTGAGACCCCCAATTTGGCCAAATTTCAAATTTGTCCTGTATGCATGTGTGATACATCATTGGAAAGCCATAGACTTCATAATGATATTGACGGGTCAACTCCGTCATACACTGCGCCACACCTTCAAGTAAGGGGCCTGCCCTCATCAAGAGTAGTTATTCTCAAACACACGCACGCAGCGATCTAACACGGGATTCAGGTCGAAAAAGTACAAAAGCTGTACCCCATACAAACAGGAAGGAGTGATTTGTTTGAGGATTCAAGGTAATTATTATATTTTTTTGTACCATGCATGCATTTTGAAACGCTGTGAAAATAATCAAGGGGAAAAATTAGCTGCTACGGCATTCGCGTCATAGTTCACAATAATTACGTAAAATAAATGCTAACTGCACGGTTTTTCTGCTTTTAACCAAGAATGGAGACTGTTTTACGTCCATATCTATAAAGAATTCAGGGATTTAAGCATTTCTTCACAAGAATTTTCAACGGAAAAATCTTTTTTTTATCCACAAGGCGGCCGCAGCACATTCGACATATTTACGTAAAATAAATGCTAACTGCCCGGTTCTTTGCTCTTTTCACAAAGAATCAAGACTGTTTAACGTCCATATCTTTAAAGAATTCAGGGATTTAAGCATTTATTCACAATAATTTTCAACGGATAAAGCTCTTTGTGGTGATAAGGCGGCGCTACAGTGGCTTAAAGACTAGCAGCACATTCAACATATTTACTGTATGTAAAATAAATGCTAACTGCCCGTTTTTTGTTTTTTTTTTGCTTTTAACCAAGAATCGAGACCGTTCTACGTCCATATCTATAAAGATTTCAGGGATTTAAGCATTTATTCACAAGAATTTTCAAAGTTAAAAGCTCTTTGTGTTTCCACTCAGTCAGCTTTGACTGAGAGAGGCCCCCAATTACCGTATTGGCCCGGATATAAGACGGCCCTGATTATAAGACGACTCCCTCTTTTTCAAGACTCAAGTTTGAAAAAAGACGTTTTGAACACCAAATTAATCTTTATACAGAAAATACAGTACACCAGAAACAAATGATTATAACAATATATTTGAGAGAAAAAGCATGTTATTTTGCCTCATTCAAATCTTAATATCTGAACATTTATATATGTAAACTAAAGTGCAATCACATTCGTAAATGAATGGCTTCTGGTTTTTGAAATGTATATAAACCAATCTATTGTGATAAAACAACAACATTGCAATAACTACATTAACCATCAAAATGAGGTCTAACTGTAACTGTCGTCTTGAAACAAATCTGAATTAGGAAAAACATTGCAATAAAATAATGCAAACTGGTTGAACTTGAGAGTAGCTGAGATCTGTCGTGACAACATGACTCCTCAAGTTCAGCATTCGCTTCAATGATATCTGGCGCCATCTAGCGTCGTGAATGGGTATAATGTCTAGACCCCGAATATAAGACCACTCCCAATTTTTCAGTCTGATTTCAATGCAAAAAACACAGTCTTATATTCGGGCCAATACGGTAATCGGCCCTGTGCCCCATGTCCTGTCAATATCATTATGAAGTCTATGGGAAAGCTTAAAATCTCCATTTTCTGGTGGAAGAAAATTTTGAACAGGAGGGCCTTTTTTGACACATTAAAAGTAGGTGAAATCAGGTGAGTGGAAAAATAGACATTTTTGGTCACGGATATCTACCTCATAACTATCGCTTACCGCGTTTTTTGTTTTTTTAAAAATATAAATTCATGCATCAAGGAGTTAAAACACTTGGGAATCATTTTAAATTATTTTAAAAAATACTTATACCTAAATCATTTTATTCTCTTTTCCCTTGACATGACTCAACACACCTGACAATTTCCCATTGTAAAAATACAGTGCAGAGGTACAGTGTATGCCTCTAGCTTTTTCAGGAAGGCTACTGTGTACTTTACTCAGGAGGAGTGACGCATAAATCACCAAAAGCGTCTGTGTTAGGCTTACCGGGAACCGGCAATTTGCTTGGAGGAAGTCTTCACTCTGCTTGTTAACAGACGTAAATATGCATTGAAGTCAAAACAGCGGTCGCCAGCTAAATGTAAGCGCCTCAGAAGTTCGCAACAAGATGAGGATGAGGAAACTGCGGCAGATTAGTTTTGGGCTCCTGGAGGCTGAGGGATTAAGGCAGGGAGGCAAGACGGGGGGGGTCAAGTCAGTGCTACTCAAGAATGAAATCCCTATCCATTGGCAACCTTTGGGTGGAAATACCGCATGCAAAAATTCTCGACATATGCTTGAACGTGGCCGGAATACTGAAATAGATGCGGGCTTTTGGGAATGTGTGAAGGTTCAAGACTCCCGCACAGAGAGTAATAAAGTACATTCGATCAGGTCTGGTAGAGTGTGAGAGAAAAGACAACATGAAACATCAAGAGTATGAGGAAGCTGCCAGTAAGACATTTATTTTTTTCTGGGACATACGAATTTCATTAACTCTCCTGTGACTGTATGTCCCGTAAATTTGACGCAGGGTGTCAGAAATTCAGTTAAACGTTAATCGTTTACGGTGCGTTATATTAGACTACTAACTATTTTATTGCAAATACAAGAAGTGAACCATTTTATTGGTCTGTGGTTGATTCAGCTCCTAAAATGGTAAAAGAAAGAAATTGATAATGAAACCACCGATTAACGACAATAGATGTTCAATCCATTTCGACTCGGAAGGGCTGGAAGCAATTGTTCGATCGCTTCCAAGTTCAAATTGGATTGGACGTCTATTGACGTTGATGTCAACCAAAGAGTTCAAATTTGCAGTTTCAATCGGGAACTTTATAAGGGACGGATTAGGGTCCCTTGCAATTGTTCACTTTTTTTTTGCCAAAACACTACTTTGAACATTTTCTAATGACTTCTGTAACTTTAAAATGGACACATTGACATACTATTTGCAGCTCCAGATGGGGACCTTTTCTAAAATGACATCAACATACTTTCTAACGTGTATCAGAGATGCTGAGCCTCATCTAATTTGCATGATTAAAGAAAATCTGCTCCCCAAACTTAGAATGGTTTCCTAATGACGTAAGTAGACATAAGATGTTAGCACTTTGGGTTACAGTGAACACAAATAGAGCCTTCAATAATAGAGATGCTTGGCATCTGCACTTCATCTAGCACTGCATAGTATTCGCACTACCCGGGGACTCTGCAGAGGTCGAATACCTTCTTATCTGCACACTAACAGGTTCTGCTTGGACAGGCTCAATTAGCTAGTGCTTAGTAGTAGTTCAAGAGCGGGGCCACACTATCTGCAAAAGCCCCCTATCAGCAGAACTGCACCAGTGACAGAGGAACCGAGCTTACAAAGGCCCGTTTGTGCCTGTTCCTTGGAAGGATGGGAAATTGGACCTTTCTTTGAAGTAAGATTGATTGGGATGTGACTTTGCCTCTGTGGATAAATGATTTCACGACAGTAAAATAATTGGGCACACTGGCTGATTAGTCAATTAATGGATTGTTACTATGAATTCAGGAATTGATTGTTGATTAATGGCACCTTCAAGACCAGAAGTGGTTTCGTTGATGTTGCTGAAGGAGGTTCCCACAAGTAACTTTTCTCAGCGAGAATTTCTGTTTGTAAATGCCGAGCTAGTTTAACAATAAATATTGTCAGCTTCGACTGTTTTATAAACAGATTGGGGAGGGAAAATCATTTTTAAAACACCCCACACCACAGCATACTCAGTCAGGATCATCTTTTGCAATACAATACATCTGATTATTGGGACTTTACCATCTTCAATCGGAAATGGGGAAAAATGCTTCAGTTAGGCTATTTTCACACTGCAGGCTGAAGTGACCCAATTCTGCTGTCTTGCTTTTATCCAACTCGAATGAGATGCTTTCTTGATGGTCTGAGCTTGCCGAGTTGCAAGGAAGCGTATATTTTTAAATCCGTTCTCGGCCACTTTCATATGTGGATTCAAATCCGATGTGGGCCACATTAATGTGGCCGCTTTCTGAACTGTTTAGTACTCCTGAATCGGAATTCAGACAATCGAGGATGACATCAGTTTGGATTTCTTTGCAATGTGTGAAATGCAGGGGGTGGGGAAAAATAGCGGGAAATCACAAATAACAAGGAGGACAGGTTCCTCAGCATCTGCACAATCATCTGGCTACTTCAATTTTTCAATCAAAGAGTTTTAAGACAAATCACAGGCCTCCATGTTAAAGGTGCTATGAAATGGTGACCATGTCAAAAATATCATTGCAGTAATGGAATTATGCGTGAAGAAAATGAATTTAACACTCAAATCTGGCTGTTTTTTCTCATCATTTCATATAGTTTATGAATATGAAATATTATATGAAAATAGTATATGAAATGTGATCTGATCTTTGTAAAAATCATACAGATGAAAAAACAGTGTCTGCTTTAACTAAAACCACCGAAACATTTATATAGGTTTTCATAATTTAATGAGGGTAGTATGCAAACAATGACAGATGGGGGAAAAATGAGTAAGTGGACCATCACATTTAATGTTTTGTGGACCCCCTTTGGCAGCAATAACTTAAACCAGACGCTTACTGTAGCTGCAGATCAGTCTGGCACATCAATCAGGACTAATCTAGGCCCATTCTTCTCTACAAAACTGCTGTAGTTCAGTCAGATTCCTGGGATGTCCGGCATGAATAACAGTCTTTAGGTCATGCCACAGCATCTCAATGGTTTTCAAGTCTGGACTTTGACTTGGCCACTCCAGAACGTGTATTTTGTTCTTCTGAAACCATTCTGTAGTTGATTTACTTCTGTGTTTTGGATCATTGTCTTGTTGCAGCATCCATCCTCTTTTTAGCTTTAGACAGATGGCCTCAGGTTTTCCTGCAAAACATCCTGATAAACGTTTGAATTCATTTTTCCATTAATGATTGTAAGTTGTCCAGGCCCTAAAACAGCTCCAAATCATGATGCTCCCTCACTGACATTGTGTGTTACTCCCAAACAATTCAACTTTGGTTCATCAGTCTATAAAATAATTTGCCAAAACTTCTGTGGAGTGTCCGACTGCCTTTTTGCAAACATTAAACGAGCAACAACATTTTTTTTAGACAGCAGTGGCTTCCTCTGTGGAGTCCTCCCATGAACACCATTCTTGGCAATAGTTTTACATATAATTGATGTGTGCACAGAGATATAGGACTGTGCCAGAGATTTCTGTAACTCTTTAGCAGATACTCGAGGGTTCTTTTTTACCTGTCTGAGTATTCTGCGCTTAACTATTGGCGTAATCTTTGGTGGACGGCCACTCCTTACGAGAGAAGCAACAGTGTCAAACTCTCTCCATATGTAGACAACTTCTCTTACTGTCGATTGATGAAAATTCAGACTTTTAAAGATGGTTTTGTATCCTTTCCCAGCTTTATACAAATCAACAATGCTTGATCGCAGGGCTTCAGACAGCCCGTTTGACCGAGCCATGATGCACATCGGATAATGCTTCTCATCAAGACAATTCTTACCAGGTGTGTGTTTTACAGTGGGCAGGGCAGCTTTAAACCACACATCAGTGATTGGGCACACATCTGACTTAAATCGTGTGGTAAAAATTGGTTTCAATTGCTCTTTAAGTCTCCTTAGGCAGAGTGTTCACTTACTTATTTTTCTCCATTCTGTCATTGTTTGCATGCTATCCTCATTAAAATATGAAAACCTATAAATGTCTGGGTGGTTTTAGTTAAAGCAGATACTGTATTTTCATCTGTGTGATTTTGACAAAGATCAGCTCACATTTGAGGGTGATTCTATGCAGAAATGTGAGAAATTCCAAAAGGTTCGGATACTTTTTCATACCACTGTAGTTATTCCACCGAAAACAATGCATCATGAAACGGCAACTTTTTTTCATCAATTCTGGTTGTGAAATCACAAGCAGAATTGATGATCATGTCTTGCTTCGAGTGCTGCACTAGCTAGTACATATTGCCAGAATTAAAGAACAACAAGAGAACAGAAAGCCTATGAAGAGTATGCTAGAAGACTGCAAAAATCTGCAGCTCATTCTTGGTGTGAAATCATCTTCTATTTAAGATTTTTTGTGTGTGTGGGTGGGGCCAAGCCAGCAAAATGTGGAAGACTAATTCTGATTTCATCTCATAAGTAATCGTTTTTTGTTTTTGTTGTCGTTTTTTTGAATGGATTTGTGTCCAAAATATGGTCTGGCATTGTGATGAAATGTCGAACTGTTAAATTTGGCTCCCAACACAAACAAGGAAGTTTGAGTAGTTTTTATTCCAAAAAGACAACTAAGGGAGCATTCAGAACAAGCGAGAAAAATACAAACAAAAGAGGCACGAACCGAGTCAGAGAAAGAACCAAGGGGAAGGCAGCAATGGCCAGAAAAGGCAACAACAAATAATAGCAAAGTCTAACAACAATACTAGCACAAAAACGAAGTGATAACAACGAACACAACCGTAAGCAGGCAGAAGAATTCGAAATGACGCACACAGCACTAAGCAAGCGATGGTTCGACACTCGCAGATGGTGACATGAGTCTTTAAATATCGAGCGCTCCTAATGCACCACGGTGTGGTGTGTCGCACAGCCTCACCCATCCTGCTGAATCAAATGTTGGAATGAAAAAAAAGAACTGAGAATCCAAAACGATATGACAGCTATCATTTTAAAGTCAATTGCTGCAGTATTTAATAGGATCTTTAAATATGCTATGTTTTTTTTTTTTTTTTTTAGAATGTTACCACTGTCTTGTAGAGGTGTGAATCGGCACTGCCCTCACCATTCGATTCGATTACGATTCGGAGGACCACGATTCGATTCGATTCGGTTTGATTCGGTAATGCATCGCGATGCATTAAAGCCTGGGATGCATTAAAATTCTAAAGCAAAGCATATTTTTCGTGAATCATGAGGCAACAGAAGTGGTCAGACATTAAACAACTTTTTATTGGCTCTTGTGTCACTCCTGGTTGAAGTCAAATGAAAATACTTTCAGATATATATATTGAAAAAAAAACATCACAGCATTTAATTAGTGCTTTGAATGAGACCAGGGCTTTCTCTTTTTTTTCACACAGAGTAGCAGCCTTTCACACAGTGCAACATCTGAACTCCTGTGCAAAATCAGTAATAACAGTCACTGTATTTTAGTCACAACGACCCATCAATAGGAATATTCAAGTAAATATTAAAGAAAACGACAAAGAAAATATTGTAGTGCAGCATCTTTATCGCAATATCAATCCAGGGATCAGTTCAGTTGCAAACAAAACATCAACTAAATTGCAATGTAGAAGAAAAGTAAAATGTAGGCCTAGCCCACTATATATGTGCAACAGAGGTTAGATCGGGCCTAAAAAAATCCTGCCCGACCCGACACGGCCCGCTGGTATTGAAGCCCGACCCAGCCCGAGCCCGATCAATTAACTAGATTTGCAGGCCCAGCCCGAAAAACCCGATTTTTTTTGGGAGTTTCGCGAAAAGAAAAAAAAAACGCAGCAGCAGCAATTTATTTTAATTTCTTCGATTTGGCAGAAAAAACGCAAGTTTTTTTTCATGTTTAAATAGTTTTCATATTTTTATGATCATTATAAAAGCATTTACACAACGAAATGTTCATGCGTTCAAGTGCGTGCACAAGCAAATGCACAATACAGAGAGCCTGCTCTAGGTTTTATCCCATTTTTTAAAATAATTTATTAGTCCGGCGCGGCGGCCCGACCCGCCCCGAACCGAACGTGAATGCTTAACATTTTGGGCCCGAATTTCGGGTTGGGTCAGGCCCAAATGTTAATCGGGTTCGGGCACGACATCTAACCTCTAAGAGATAGGACATAACATAACAATGGCTGAAGCGGAGAAAGAGGGAGAGAGAAAGATTATTGATGCACCTAAGACATTGAAAGCAGACATCTGGAGACATTTTGGCTTCTACGAGGTTGGTGGGAAACATGACCAGAGTTATGCGGTGTGTAAAAAATGAAACATGAGAATAATAATACAAATGGGGAAACCAAATCCGTTGCATCACCGGAATTGCGCAGGGAAGATTTTTGAACGTACTTATATATTTTAAAATGTACTTAATCGATTCGGCTTGTTTCCCGCATCGATTCGAATTGTCCATGCCCTGCATCGGGATGCATCACTGCATCGATTATTGTTGACACCACTACTGTCTTGCAATATAATCTTTTTACATCTGCGCATATGGATGATTTGACTCAGCATATTGTTGGTGACATCTCTGATTATTGCTTTTCAACGCATAGATGAAACTTTTCGGGCCATTTGTGCATTATGACCTGTGGTCTGAATCCTCAAAACGTTATCAGAAATATGTTTTGGTAAATGGTTCTTTGTGGTATCAGTGCTTCTCCCCAATATTTTTTTACTAACACAGGAAACCTGGAATTTCGTGATCATTAAAACTGACTTTTCCTCTGAGGCAGAGGTCTGTGCTCTCTGTGAATTCTAACTTGGCTTTTCATTATGGCCTACTGCTGCAGCATGGTGGTTGACTGATAAGCGCCTCACAGTTCGGAGATCAAGGGCAAACTGTGTGGGTTTTCTCTGGGTACTCCAGTTCCATCCCATTTCCCAAACCATGGTGCAAATGGTTGTGTGCCTATTTTCTGCTTTGAGATTGGCTAGCAACCAGGTCAGGGTATACCCGATAAGCTAGTCGGTACAGATAACAGACGGTTTATTGCACTTTATATCTGAGACACAATTGACTTATTTGGTAATGCAAGCCGCATATGTTTTTGTTCATTCCCCACTTGACGTAATTCCTGCATCACATATTTCCTGGGTAACACAACAGCCATTATAATGGATTACAATGTTAAAGGCATGACTGGAATCATAGCCAGTCACTCGTTGGTGGGAAGCCCGCCTGCTGGCATCACATACGCACAGATGGAATTAAATCTGCCTTTTGCCAAGCTTTTCCCTGGCACGTTTCCCCATTGCTGCCCTTTATTAGAAGAAAGGTACGATACTGTGAATGAGCCGTTGCTAATCACTCGACTACGAAGTGATCCCAGTAATCTCACAAACGGGTGAATCACACTCGCGTTCAAGCTTGTAATGAAAATTTCATGAAAGCGGGGCTACTGTATGCGCCGTGTACTTGCTGTGTTTTGTCGAGAACCAATCATAGTCTCTTGGCCCACTCTACGTATAGACTGAGCTGTGTTGTGTCTGCTTGAAGCACACACATCTGCTTCCTTCTGCTTCCTCTTGAGACAAAAGAGTGCACGAGGAGCCACGTAATTGCAAGCAATCTGTCAAAAATAGGTCATCAATGTTGGTGTAGCGCTCCAAAAGAACAGCGTCCCCAAAATCAATACGCAAGGGGCTATATATAGTAAGAAGGTCGCAAGGCAGAGATATTGAGGCTGACATCAACGCATTGGCTCTGCTGGAGGTTAAGAAGGCTTATTTTAGAGCACGCGCCTTGTAAAATGGCTTCTCCGCTGAGGGTTGCTCCAGAGGCAGATGTCCCTCATGATGTCTAAATGTCACACTCTGCTCCGAGACAAAGTCATAGCCATTTAGAAAGCGAAGCACGTTAATATTTCCCAAATTCACCTAGTTATAATAATTTTCAGACCATTTTTTCATTATTTGGCTGGGTCTGTCACCATTTTTATGTTTTCTTTTCCACATTGAAAGCCGTGAGAAAGGCACTCTCCATCCAGACTTTTTCAGATGTGATAAATAAAGATGACTTGAATGGATTGTCAGTGATTTGGAGTGAGATCAAGAATTTGGTAACGTAAATGAAAAACTGTTAATATGTTACATTAACAATTGTTAATCTTGCTTTTAAAAAGTAGTTAGTTACAGTTACAAATGAGTTCCCCCAAAAAGTAATTGATTTAGTAACTCAGCTCATTGTGAGAGTAATTACTAGAGCTGGGAATCTTTGGGCACCTAACGATTCGATTACGATTACGATTCAGAGGCTCCGATTCGATTATAAAACGATTATTGATGCACCCCACTCCTTTTTTTTTTTTTTTTTTTTTTTAATTTGTTTTGTACATTAGTTCCAAAATTGTTCAAAAATCCTCTCAGGCTAAACCAAACTACTATTTCAATATCAAGTTAACATATAGCAGTAAACAAATATACAAAAATAACAGTAAATAAAAAAACTCCAGTCCCCATTCTATATCAGCAGCTTTAAACTACTTTCAATTAATTTAATGTTGTGAATCAACCGTTAAAGTTGTTAAAATTGCTCCTGTTATTCCACAATTTCTCTTTTGTCTACTTTCAACATGTAAAAGTTTTAAAACTATTTTAAAGATAGATTCAAGTCAATATTTTACCGATTTAGGAGTATTTTAGATAAAAAGTTAATTAGGTTCGCTTGGAAGGTTCGCAACAACAGCCTTGCAGGGAAGTGTACTGCTTTAAGATGGCGGCCGTTACTAACGCCCGCATCTAGTTTTTTGTAGATGTGCTGGTAACGATACCGAAGCTATAATGCATCTAGTCCTATATAAATGATATCTACCGTAACATAATGTGGCTTGTAGCAGCTTTTCGGCAGCAGTCAGGTATGTTGTTGTTTTTTTTTTTTTTTATCTCGTGGCATGAGTTGAGCTAGAGCCGTGAGTTGAGCATTGGCGTTACCCGAGGGGCCTGGTAATGAGAAGCATGATGTTTAGCTACTCTCGCTCCGTCCCTAATTGCGTACCGAAGACCGCGCGGCGCGCTGAGTGTGTCGTACTTCTGCTTTACTTGGCATATTTCAATAATCGGAATTTGGATGTTTGTGAATCGTTCTATAATCTTCCACGGCCGAATCGCGAATAATCTAAGAATCGGAAATGTTGTACACCTCTAGTAATTACTGTAGTTACTCAGCAAAGTAACTTATGTTACTTTTCATGTTCTGCACATTATTACATTACACATTGTATTACATCTTTCACATCAAAGATGTTTATTTTAACTGTTTGAAGAATAAAAACAATATATACAGTATTTTAGAACATTTGGTATTTCTTTGGATCAAATATATTAGTCTGTTAAGAAAACTGACCATTAACCAGCGCACATCTCAAATTGTATGTTAGGCCTTTTGCACAATAAGCAGAACACTATCCTTAAAATACTCTGTAAAGTAACAATATTAGAATATTGAAAATAATTCAAGTATTAAAAAACCAATAACCAAAAATGTAAGCGTGGGTAAAAGGTCTCATTCTTGCATTTTTGAGAAGTAGTACTGGTGTTCTTTCAATTTGGGCTCCTGGTGTAATTGATATCCTTATCACAGATCAAATGTTTGTTGTGTTGGTCTACCATTTTTACGACGAGGTTGTTGCTGCGAATAATACTTTCTAAAATACATTCATTTTATAGTGCCTTTTGACCACTAAGCCAATTAAAAATGTTAATCATAGGAGAAAATTAATTAAAGTCACAAATAAGCTTGCTAAAATATGCCATAGGCCGAGTTTGACTTTTGGGGCAGGGGGGGCACAACAAGTTGATGACCCCGAAACGTAGTGTCAGCTATAAAATTAACTTACAAGAATATTTACAATGAGCGTTTTTTGTTTCCCATTCCTCTTGAGGGGAATTCTAAATCAGGCTGCTTAGGCAATACTTTTCGCCAAGATCGTCATCCATTGAATATGGTACGCCGGTGTCGTGCCAATGTAGTTACCCCAGTCAAAAATTGTATCCCCGGGGCAGAGCCATATGGAGGTAGATTTGTGTCTTTCTTAATCAAAAAAAAAAAAAGTTGCCTCAGTAAAAAAAAAAGTTGCTTCAATCAAAATACATATTTTCAACCCCCCCCAAAAAAAGTTGCTTCAATAAAAAAAAATGTGTTTGAATGAAAAAAGCA
Organism: Corythoichthys intestinalis; assembly: GCF_030265065.1. Taxonomy (NCBI): domain Eukaryota; kingdom Metazoa; phylum Chordata; class Actinopteri; order Syngnathiformes; family Syngnathidae; genus Corythoichthys; species Corythoichthys intestinalis. The sequence goes on along the minus strand of NC_080403.1, from coordinate 19,911,038 downwards.
TTTGAAAGCTATTTTTCTTTGATTGTTTTTTTTTTCTTATTGTTGATGTCAAGTATTTTTGGGTTGAAGCAACTTTTTTGATTGAAATAATGTTGATTTGTGTTTGGGCCACATTTTGGCTAAGACATGTTTTGCCTTTTCATTCAATCAAAAAATAAGTTGCTTCAAAAAATATATACTTTCAAAAAGAAAAATCACTTCAATCAAAAAAAGAAAAATTTCAATCATGGAAAAAGTTTTTGAATGCGAAAAACTATTTGAGATTGAAAAATTTGCATTTTAACCCTTAATATTTCATTGAAAAAGTTTTTTTTTTAAACAATCCTTTTTGTGTTTGGGCCATATTATGGTTAGGACATTTGTGTCTAAATCCTTTAATCCCCCAAAACGTTGCTTCAATCTAAAAAAATATTTTCAATCAAAGAAAAAAAATCATTTGAAAAATAAGATTACACTCCCCTAATTTTCTTTTTTTGTTGTTGTTGTTGAAAATTATATGCAAAGAAAATGACCGTCTAAGTTACTGGTCACATGATCTGTTCGAAAAATTATTTTGACCCATTATAAAAATATATTTCTTTTTGTTCATTTCATTCATTTTTGTTGCAGTTTTATTGCTTTACAACTTTTATATACAAATACGAAAGTCAGTTACATGCAATGAGACTTTTCGGCCACCAGGGGGGCCTGCCCCCCCTTAAAATCCGCTTATGAAATATGCTACTTCTAGTAACAGTCTTATTTAAAGGACGTTATAAGCCTGTTGAAATACACAATACCTATAATACTGTAACATTATTTACAAGACGTTATATGCCTGATCAACTTTACCACCGCTACCCATAATCTTATTAGTGTTTCGACAGCGGAACTATCTAATATGCAGTGGGGAGAACAAGTATTTGATACACTGCCAATGGGAAAACCCATAGACGTGTCAAAACCTCAGGTAGATTTGTTCAATGGAACAGCTTGCATCGATAGTCCCCGACGTTGAGTTAAGCTGCTGTCAACAACGGGGAGTTTTCTTCGACGGAGACAGAAAACCTGTACTAAGCAGGGCATGATCCGCCCACCTAGCCAATCATCATCGCATCCCCACCCCCTTTCCTCCTCCCCCTTCCCGCTCTGCTCTATCAAGCAGAAGGCAGCTAATGTGTGACAAAATCAACCGTCGACATCTCACGCTTCATTCAACCAAATTGTAGTAACATGCTTCTTCACATCATCAGTAACGGTAATAGCTTTGCAAAGATGGGAAAAGTTATTAATTAGATCACTACAGAAAAAAATAACCACGTTAGAAATGCTGTTATACTCTAATGCCGTTATTAACAACACTGATTAACAGTCGCCAATTTAGCCTGTTGTTCTGCATTTTATTTTTATACAGTGTATCACAAAAGTGAGCACACCCCTCGCATTTCTGCAGTATTTAACGATATCTTTTCATGGGACAACACTGACAAAATGACACTTTGACACAATGAAAAGTAGTCTGTGTGCAGCTTATATAATAAAGTTAATGTATTTTCCCCTCAAAATAACTCAAAATTTAAGTTAATATCTAAACCCGTCAACAAAAGTTACTACACCCCTTAGTAAATACGTACATCCTTAAATGTCCAAATTGAGGGCTGCTTGTCATTTTCTCTCCAAAATGTCATGTGACTCGTTACAGGAGTGCAGTCAGCATTGCTGCAGAGATTGAAGAGGTAGGGGGTCAGCCTGTTAGTGCTCAGACCATACGCCACACTCTACATCAAATTGGTGGGCATGGCGGTCACCCCAGGAGGATGCCTCTTCTGAAGACGGTACACAAGAAAGCCCACCCGTCTCATTAGACCATAGGACTTGGTTCCAGTAATCCATGTGCTTTGTTGACATGTCTTCAGCAAACTGTTTGCGGGCTTTCTTCAGAAGAGGTTTCCTCCAGGGGGGGAATGCCATGCACACTAATTTGATGTAGAGTGTGGTGTATGGTCTGAGCACTAATAGGCTGACCCCCCACCTCTTCAATATCTGCAACAATGCTGACAGCACTCCTGTAACAAGTCACATGACATTTTGGAGGGAAAATGACAAGCAGTACTCAATTTGGACATTTAGTGATGTACTTATTTACTAAGGGGTGTACTCACTTTTGTTGACAGGGGGTTAGATATTAATGGCTATATTTTGAGTTATTTTGAGGTGAAAATAAATCAACTCTATTGTATAAATTGCACACAGACTACTACTTTTCATTGTGTCAAAGTGTCATTTTGTGACAAGGATGCACTAAAGGACCCAAATGCTCGATAGTTCAATCCAAACAAAGATTTATTTTCCAGTTCATAAAGTTCAAAAAGGGAAGATAACAAAAATTCACAGCAACGGCTGGACATTAATCAACAAAAATTCACAGCAACGGCTGGATATTAATCAACAAAAATTCACAGCAACAGCTGGACCTCAATCAACTGAGTATAGTTCACTAGAAACAAAAAAGGCATTGGTACAAAAACATGAATCGTTCTCAAAAAAGGGGCTTACACAAGGACGTGGCGTAGGACGTGGCAGGATAGCAGACAAACCGACACTGGGCATGGTTAGAAGCAGGCTATTTATACAGAGGGTCACAGGTGGACGCAATCCGCCTGATTGGCAAGGGCAGGAAGTAAAGTTAACTGTAGGAGGCACGCCACTACCAAAATAAAAGAAACTGATATGAATCAACACTAAACATTAACAAGACTTCCGAGACGTGACATTTTGTCAGTGTTGTCCCATGAAAAGATATACTTAAATATCTGCCGAAATGTGTACTGACTATTGTGATACACTTTAACTCGAATATATAATATTTGTTCTTTATCTATAACAAAATAAAACTCTCTCTAAAATGTGACTTACACACCAGTGTGACATATCTTAAAAATAAGGTATTTGATTTTTCCTACGGAACCTATCACCAAGTATTTATGGAAAAACGTTGTTTATTGTGTTCTTTCCGAAAACTTCTAAAATGCCAGACTAATTGCAGGGAACACATTTCGTATGTGACAATTTAACTAAGTTAACCTTTTATGTTAAAAGCTCAGCCTTGTCGACAGATGTGCGCATGCATTCTTCACATGCTTTAATGAGTACCCCCTGTCTACTCTGAAGTGAATTTTTTAATCTTAACCACTTTTTAGATCACAAACCTCAACAGAGTCAACTTATGTCTTGAGAGCTACCGAGCACTTTGCCAAGAGCATACCATCACGCCGTGCGGTCAAGAGAGGTTACGCGTGATCTTTAAGGACTCTTTCGTTTCTGTTTTGCAGTCTGTCTTCCTCTGACCTGGCAGTTCTTGTTTTTATTTAAACCATCATCACTTGTTTTTTTCACAGTGGGGGGGGGGGGGGGGGGGATCCAAGACAAAAGGAAGGAGGCATCAAAACAATCTCATTAATAACCGCGACTAATTTATTCCAGGCTGCTCTTGAAGTTGCACAGGATAGATGTTCTTTTTGAGGAGGGTTAGGCTTAGGGTTTAGTGTGTGTGTGTTGAAGAAGAGCTGAACGTGCGGAGACTGGGCCGTCAAAAACGCTCGGTGGAGACGATACAGCCCTGCGGTAATATAGAGCACTGGTCTCGGCAGGAAGTGAGCATTTCCCAGACTTCAGTGGGGGGATGTAGCTTCATGTCAGGCCCTGAGGAGTTTGCTACATAATGTTTTGTTAAACCTGTTTACTGTAGAATAGGCCTGTTACTGACCTGAAGCACAATTTAAAACCTGTTTCCAGGTGTCTTAAGAGCACGTCTGTGAAATGCTTTTTCGAAAATACCCCAATGATCAACAAAAATAGCACATTTTACTGATTCTTATCTTGTTGAAATCATGCCCAGTCACAAGCAACTCTGTTTGATATACGTGTTTCTGCATTATAGTGCTTCAATTGTGTCTCTGGACCTTTAGCCAACCAAGCTGATCATGCCATTGACGGAAAAACTCATTGTGCCTGTGGTTATTAGGAAAATGTGCAGAACTTTATTGTGCAATTTCACTTTATGAGTGGGTAGGAATTCTAAAGATTTCCTCTTTAATTCACTATGTAGAATCCCCGTGCTGCCCTAGTTTAAGTGCTTTGAGAAGCAAAGGAAGCATTTTAAATATTTTTCCACAGTTTGATGTCTGGTGTAACCTCCTCCAACTCCACTAGACTTGGATATAAGCAGTGGATCCCTAAGGCCTTCACAAAATTAACTGTGGAAAAGCTGCTGCATTGACTGAAGAGACCTCAGCATGGAAGGGGAGTCATGAGGGGGAGCCCATACATCTCGCACGACAACCTCAGTCGCTCAATACCAACACGTCTCGGTAAGAATATTGGGAATGAATAGATAAGGATTAGCCTTACAATTGCTGCTACGCCTTTCATCTACTAACGTATCCTCTGGATGAACCCGCTTCTTTACAAGGGGTACGAGAATAGAGCGTCGTGTCGACGTGCACCTTCTCTCTGAAAGCTTGGGAATCCCGCAAAAGAGCTGTACGGCCTCATTAAACAGTATAGTGTATTTGTTCAGCAGGAACCCAAGGGGAGGTAAAAAAAGTTTTAACAGCCAGGAAATTCGATAAGTAGTGCATTTATAAAGCCAAGCTGTCCCCCACAGCTACGGAAAACCATCCCAACCCCCCAGCACTGATCACCAGCGCTACCACTACCCGCCCCCTAAAACAGGCTTCCACAATTAAATCAGGTCACTGGAGCCAGCCTTGTTGTCCTGCTCAGCATCAAGTGTGCTCATCCTGCTCAATGACTGAGGAAAATGAGTGCGGCCGACACAAAGCAGCAGTGTGTGGGAATATTTGCTGTTGTAGACAATTAGACAATGGACGGCAGTGTTGAGCCAATGACTTCAAAACATGTCGGAATCCAAAAAGGTAGACACGTTTTTGGGAGGAACTTGTTGATTTTTAACAGATGGATGATATAATAATTTCTTTACATCCTTATTAATAAAGTGTGACATGTTAACATTTGGATCCATCTGCTCCACAACACTGCAAGCTACATCTGCAATAATAAACTTCATGTTGAATTAAAACCTTTCTGACAGTGACAGTACAAAACGTGTTTATCGACTCATTTTTGAGCACAGTGTTGAGGAAAACGGATAATCTTTTATAGACATCCAACAATCGGACCTTTGCTGACAATCTTAAGTGAAGAAAAATGCTCCAATTTGTCCCAATTGCCAGTGTATGCATATCATAAAGTTCATGCAGTTTCATGTAACACTAGCATTGGTCTAATTTGACAGTGTAGGTCAAGTATAGTAGCCATAAAGTTTAGTCGAGCAGCTCTCAATGTCCACGATTGGCATCTGACGTATGGAATGTGGCAAATGGATTGAACAAACTAGAGGAAAAAAGGTCTCCTAAGTATATCGAAATAGGAATGTGATGAAGCTTAAGTCATCATAGTTGAGGCTTCAACGGCGTATAATTGTGAATGGCCCTTACTTGACGGTCCAAGAATCTGTCTCCAGCCCATCTGGACGTCAACATTGAGAAGACTTTATGAAAAACATGTCAGGAGTCCCCCCTTTAAAAAAGTAAACCACAAAGCCAAAGTGGACAAAGATTCAAAATGTACAAGGGTTTGTGTTTTAACGAAGAATAGATGCTACACTACAAACTAAGTGTTGGTGTAAGGTCCAGACAGGCAGGATGGATCAAAACCAGTCTGGCTTATGATCCAGTATGTACTTAAAAATGAGATGACATGATGTAATATGAAACAATATGCTGGGCAGAGAATCCGCAAATCTCACTAATGCATGGATCAATGTACATCGACTGTATTGGAAAGACAGCTGTAGGCGGTAACAAGAATTCATATTTGTTGTAAAAATACAGCACTGCTGTAAGCTAATTCCTTTTTGTTATTTTGTTTTATGTCGATAAATGCTTTTTTTGCTTACTGTTCATTTTGCACTGTAAGTAGGAGTCAAACTCCAGTTGTAATTAAGTTTCAGTTGGACAAGATCATTATTCGATCGTCCAATTTCCTGACACATCAGGAATTCATCTGAACAAAGATTGCGAATTAATCCTCACTACCGCCTCACTTGCAGAAGAAAAAACTTTTGAAATTGTCACTGATTACAAAGTTAGGTGGCCAACTTGCAATCGGGATCGAAACTTTATTGGCACCTTGTAAGCTCGGCTTTATTCCATAGGCTTTCCGTCTTAACCGTTTCCCCCCCATCTTTGATCCTGACACATGCTTTATCAATCAGCCTTCCTGAGTCGACAGGGAGGCATGAATTCTTCGACCAGACCAGAGTCAGGGACCTCTCAGAGGGTAAACGAGGATGTTTGGACTAAATCCCGGCTGTGTTGCAGATGCGCACATGGATTTGAACAGTTGTCATGATGACCTGTCCAGGCTTCGTCAAGCGGAATCATCAGCTGCTTCACTTGTCACTTTGCTATTCCCCCGTTCGCAAACACTAGTCAGACTGTCCGATGTTATCAGGCACCCTGAGTTTCGGGTCAAAATAAGAATACGGCATCCCTAGTAGGACCTGCGGGGCCCTGTGGAGCCTCTTTGGCAAACAAGATGAGGGATCACATGTAAAAGGATGTGCTGTTGCAATATGAGATGCAAAAGATGGTGCGGGGATACCGTGCGACTAGCAGGGCGAGCCTTGCTCTGGTTTATGGAGCAGAACACGACATTTGTGTGTGGGAACATGTGGAAGAAGTTAGGGGGAGCTTAACGGGCCGTGATCTTTCAGGCCGGGGAGGGCGGGCGCGATTCTCAGGGACGACAGGCCACGTTATCACATCAACGCATGATGGATGGGCCGTGAAACGGAGCATGATGAAGTAGACGTGCACGGGTATAAAACGTTACGGTGCACACACTGTAGCTGCATATGGCGCTGCACATGTGTGGGGGTATTCTGCACTCTGAGTTAAAGGATTTGCCTTTCCATCTTCACTTATTCTCGCATGCTGTCAAAGTCAGTATGAATGTGTGCAGGATGCAGAACAGACAGTAAAAGACTGACGGACAGAAAAGAAAGAAAAAAACACCTGGTCATGCTGAAATTTCATCAGAGGCGAGAGAATAAAGGCTAGGGAATATTTCCAGGGGCCTCTGTGGACACGATGACATGGTTAACTACTTTGCCTGCTGTCACTCCAGTGTCCAACGACCGACAACAACGTTCTGAGCTCAGTCGTGCCACCAAAAAAAGATACTGAACGAAAGCCCTATTGCCTGCGTTAGCATTTTAGAGATGAACATCTGTTAAGGAGCTTCTTTGTATTCCTCATGTCACTGAACAACTCTAAACAGAAGCTGAAGCATAGATAGTGTCATCATAACACAATGCTGTGTGAAGGACGGTTGTTCTAGTTAAAGACTGTAAGACATTCATCCATTTCCCAAGCTGACTTTTATTGAGAAAAGTGGGGTCCCTGTACTGCTTTGACAATCAATCACAGGGCACATACACACCACTCACAATCACACCTAAAGAAAATTTAGTGTCCTCAATGAACCTAACGACGTGCATGTTTTGGGAAAAGGTAGGAAACTGGAGTAACAAGAGAAATTCATATCTTACATGGAAAGTTCTCATTGAGATTTGAATCCAGAGTCCCGGACCGTTCTGTGACTACCAAGAAAAATCAATTCATTTTTTGGTGTAAGATAGATTTGAACTCAAATGGAATAGGAGTGAGCACATTGTAGAAGACATAAAATTAAGATTTTACCCTGACTTATGTTTTGGCAAACTACTGTTGGCTTCATCTTGCAGTAGTACTTCCAAAAAGAGTGTATAACACTTGATGCAAGGAGTGAGACATAATTTTCCTTGTCCTTGGCTTCATGTTCTGCACCTTTGCTAAATTTTCCCTTATGTTTGTGAGGAAGATGCTGTATACTACTGAGAAAAAGTGTTGTGATTTTTTTCTTGGAATAAACCTTTTACTAACTTATGATCAAAAGGCCCAAAATTTGCTGGGCAAGAATTAGACCCCAACTATAACGGTTAGAGCTGGGAATCTTTGGGCACCTAACAATTCGATTACGATTAAGATTCAGAGGCTCCGATTCGGTTATAAAACGATTATTGATGCACCCTCCTCCTTTTTTTTTTATTTTTTTTTTATGTTTTGTACATTAGTTTCAAAATTGTTCAAAAATCCTCTCAGGCTAAACCAAACTACTATTTCAGTATCAAGTTAACATATAACAGTAAACAAATATACAAAAATAACAGTAAATAAAACCTCCAGTCCCCATTCTGTATTAGCAGCTTTAAACTACATTCAATTAATTTAATGTTGTGTATCAATTGTTACAGTTGTTAAAATTGCTCCCGTTATTCCATAATTTCCCTTCTGTCTACTTTTGTCAAAGTTTTAAAACTATTTCATCATTTAAAGATAGATTCAAGACAAGATTCTGCCGATTTAGGAGTACTTTAGATAAAAAGTTAATTAGGTTCGCTACAACAGAGCCTTCTAGAAAGGTCTACTGCTTTAAGATGGTGGCGTTTTACTTACGCCGGAAAGTCTGTCATTTCGCATCTCTGTTTAATAATACATGTTCCAACACCGGCGTCTTCTGTCATTTTGCATCTAGTTCTATATATATATGATATCTACTGTAGCTGTATGTTTGTAGCAACTAGCAATTGGGCGTTGTTTGTGGCGGCTGTCAGCCGAGTCAGGTATGATTGTTTTTTTTATCTAGCGGCATGAGTTGAATATGATATTTACTCTCGGTCCGTTCCTCATTGCGTCCCAAAGACCGCGCTGACTGTGTTTTACTTCCGCTTTACCTGGTATAATTCAATATTCGGAATTTGGATTTTTGTGAATCGTTCTCGAATCTTCCACGGCCGAATTGCGAATAATCTAAGAATCGGAAATTTCGCACGCCTCTAATAACGGTACCTATTTACACATCCAAGAAGAATCCAAATATCAAACAGTCCAGTCTCCCCATTCCTAGATGTTTCTTCCCTTTCTCATGCTGTGTTGGAATGACAGCAACAACACCTGCACACGAACAGCAGTACGACAGCGAGGTCACACTCTCACCAAAGATCTGAATACAAACACTGGCTGGCAGATGGTGCGCGAAGCTATCAGCAGCAGCCAAGCTGAATGCTGGCTTCCCGTCAATCTACGCACACACAAACACACACACTTAATGCTAATGGAAAGCGCTACCAGTCAAAATGATGTTGACAAAAGCGGATCAAATCAGTCATCTCACATAAGTGTGTTTGTTTTACCGACCTGAACAATTGCAATTTGTCCCAAAGTACTCATATTTCAATTTCAAAGATCATACACACTGCAGATATACTGTAATCATCACTCTTAATTTTGTGATGCTATTTTGAAAATCAGAAACACAAATCGCCCATCTCGGTTATGTGGTCTTATATGCCAAAACTCCATGCAATGCAATGATTGACCCGGAAACACTAAAAATCAACAGGAAGTGATCCCAAAATCAATAGGAAGTGCGCCATGAATTGCTCCAAAATCAACAGCAAGAGACACGGAAATACCCCAAATTCAACAGGAAATGATTCAGAAATGCCCCCAAATCAACAGAAAGCCATCCACAGTTTACATACCTGCAGAGCAAAGCATTTCCACACAATTGCTCTATTATTTACATTTTCAAGTGGGTAGAGATATTCTAAAATTTTAAATGATTTCGATGCCAGATGTCTTCAACGCCAGAGTAAACTGAGAATTTGCCTCAAAAACGCGTATCCTCTTTCATGTTAACTTGGGCAGTACATAAAAAAGTCTCTAAGGGTGTGTTTCATTTGCAGATTGTCATCTCGTAGGACAAAAGACAATCATCCAGTCATCAGCGTGGTTACCTCCCAGCCCCCAAATCTCCGCCATGTGCGTTGTTAGTCGATTAGAGTTGCCATTATAAGACAGTGGCACCAGGGGAAATAAATGCAGCGGTGTGGAATTGCGAAGGCTGTAGCGTTGATTCCTTCCTTTAAATCTTCTCCAGATGGAACAATTTCAATAATTGAGATTCCGACGGTGAATTGGAGGCACTTATTCAGAGCCTTCACCTCCTCTTTTCCGTTTTATCATGTTCAATCTAAACGATAATTTTACACACCGATGCACTGATGCTCCTCCTAGGCATTAGCTTGTGTATTATGTAAACCTTTGCCAAAAGGATCCATAAACAACACAATTCCCTCCAAAATTCATTGGTGCTTTTTTATATTTACCTCAGTGTATCTTTAACAGATTCAAGTATTTAAAAATATTAGCAAATGTGAAATACACTGCTGTGAGTGTGCGGAGGTAGAGGTTTAATCTGAATCTGATCCTTTATTGCACCTTGGGCAAACATTTTCACTAATGTAATTTAACACTCGCTTTCGGTTGTAATGTGTTGTTCATTGTAGATGTTATTACAATATACTCTCAAGGGGCCCAAAGTACTTAGATATAGCTTCACCATAAGTGTTGGATTAATGCTCAATAGCTCAATTGACTCAAATCAGATTTCCTTTTTTTTCCTAAATTGGAAACAATTGATATTTGTGGTGTAGCAATGTGACTAGAAAAAGAACACATTGGATATCTTTAGATCGGAATTCGGACCCTTCATAATTGTGCGGATAAGAATGCATTACATACATTGGAATCGCTATTATAAGTGCAGTTTAACACACGTATCATGTTTGGTTATGGCCAGTACTTCTCAAATAGTGGGGCGCGTTCCCCCAGGGGGGCGCAGAGCGATGCCAGGGGTGACCTCGGGGAACATGCTTTTTTTTTTTTTTTTTGCCGTAGTAGAATAAAGTGTACTTGCACATCCACTCAGTGGGTGGCAGTGGCGCTCTCATTTTCAAAGTGCGCGCAGTATTTTTGACGTAAGCAAGAGCACACGGAAGAGACTCATGAAGAGCTGGAGAGCTGTGCGCCGTTTTCGAAAGCCGTTTTCCGGCCGGACTCACGCAGCGACCCACTGTCTTCTCCGGTTCTCACGTGTCCGCCCGAGAAGTGCCATTTTCGGCTTGGGATCGTCACGACGACCACCCTCACTAACGGTTCTCCCTCGGCCGCCGAGAATGCGCTTTTTTCGGGCCGTTTGCCTTCTGGCTTTGACATTTAATACAGTGGTAGATGAGGAAAGACCACTGTTTACTGTGTCTAAAAATGATTATAGCGGACAGCCGGAAGCCAAATAAATTAAGACGCCATTTAAAGACATTAGACCCCAATCTCATTGATAAGCCGTTTGGTTGTTTTTCAGCGAAAACGTGCCGAATATTGCCAACAATCCTCCCGCTTTGTCAGTGTTATATCAGTAAACCAGTGAGCACTGTTAGCATGCTCAGTGCAAAATAACCCCATACCATTGCAAACTGGAGGTGATATTGTGAGCAGCGAGCAGCGTAAATAAAAAATGTCCTTCTGTCCAAAGACACTATTTTTTTCTTCTATTCAGTTTTGTGTTTTTCGGTCAAATTTTTTGGCATATTGTCCTCATGAGTTAATGTTTCTAATCAATTTGAATTTGTCATTATTTACTGATTTTATTTTTCAGTATCAAATGGTAAAAAATGTACCTTGAGTGTATTTTTACAGTTTGGATGTGACTTTTTTTTTTTTTTTTCATTCAGGCAAAATGATGTGCTTTAAGTCTTTTCTGTTACAAACAAAACAATGTTAATAAAGTTATTCTTTATAAGTTGATCTCTGTTATTTTCTCTAATAGAAAAAAAGGATACAATGTGAGGCAGAGGCGTACTTATAATAGTAATATTTTAGACAAATGATACTATTTACAGTGGCAGCAGAGTTTGGGGGGGGCGCGAAACATTTACGTCTTCCTTGGGGGGCGTAACAGAAAATAATTGAAAAGCACTGGGTTATGCACACACAAATCTCTAACTAATCGCTAACTAAATAAAACAAATAAAAACTTTAAAACATACCTGGTATAAAATTAAACGTTTTTTTCATATTTTGGCTGGGGTTGCGACATATACTCAGGAGCGACTTATGTGTGAAATTATTAACACATTATGATATCATTTCACATGTTATTTTGGTGTTTTGGAGTGACACTAATGGTTTGGTAAACTCGTTAGCATGTTCTTTATGCTATAGTTACCTGAATAACTCTTAATAGCTATGGCCACGTTCGCGTTCTGCCTTTGGCAACGTGTGTTCAATTGTATTATTGATTTTTTTATATTAAAATGCATGCTTTTAGTTTGTGGAGCTTTCACGCCCACGTGGGGGCGCACTCGCACTTGTTTACGTGAAGAGCGCTCACACGCCAGAAGAAGACGGACAGCTACGTAGCTCTGAGTGAGTTGGTGAGTTAGCGAGAGAGAAACACGGCTGCGAACCTACGTTCATTGTTTATGCTTTTAAAATATCTCTACAGAGGCAACGCCTGTGTGTATCATCTTTTCTGTTGTTGTTGTGGTGTCCACCTGCGATCGGACACTTAGAGCCAGTTGTGTGAATGTTTGAGCGATGTGCCAATGCTAGCGAACGCATGCTAACTGTTTATGTCATTGCTTTAAAACAACTTAATTATCATTTACGAAGATGCAAACCTGTTTGGTATCGAGGACCAAATTGATTTAGCAAATTATACGGTCGTCTAGCATCGTCATTTGGGAGTTCGCTGTAAAGCCAGGACCGAGCCGTAGCGTCCTGGTGAGGACAGTATATTCGCATTTTGTTGTTCATGCACTGTACACTGTACATTTATTCAAAATGTTGTCCTGTATTGTATTTTTATATTAAATTGCTTTTCAAGATGACATATCTGTTCTCTGTGTTGGATTTTATCCCCCAAAAATGCGACTTATACTCCGGTGCGACTTATATATGTTTTTTTTCTCTTTGTTGGGCATTTTATGGCTGGTGCGACTTATACTCAGGTGTTACTTGTAGTCCGAAAAATACGGTACATAAAATTGGTCTACATATGCCACAAGGACAAAAAAAAAAAATGGATGAAGCTATTGTCAACTATACGCTTTGTAACATTTTATATATGCATTATTTAGTGCTTTGTACTTTTGTTTGCATCCATATTGACGCTTGTGGAGTTATTTATGTGCACTTTGGCCATCTTACGCATGGTTATTGTATAAAGTTTTGGTCAGCATAAACGTCATATTGGATATGTGCCACTTGAGATGTACACAGAAATACAGCTACGAACAACCCCCCCCAAAAATCAGATAGTCATTAAATTGGAATTGGGTACAGCTATCTGCAGTTTAAATTGATTATCATTGTCAGTTTTAGCTGTTCATACTCATTTTGAAAATGAAAAATTATTGATCTTGCAGTGTTTCTGCCCTGTTTACTAGTGCCAAGGAAGATTGTCTTCAATCCTGCCCATACGATGAGCCACACACACTGACACTCTGACTCTCGGGACCCTTGAACTCACAATAGCTCAGTCTGAGGTGCTCGGATTACTGTGGAAAAGCACACATGGGCATTGTTAAAATTTGCAATTCCCTCCATGAACATGGACGGCTTTGTGAAGGCAGCAGTGTTGGTTCTAGAGAGAGGGAGAGAGGCGAGGGCAAACACAAGCCCATGTGTATATGCATCGCGCTGGCCCCTGGAGGCTGGCGAGCGAAATAGGATCTCCCTTTTTCAGGGCCATCTTCGCCCCTGAAAGCCGGCGCTGTGGTTCCTCCACTCTGAGGAGGAAATCTAATCTCACTTGTAAGGCAATCACTGAGCGAAGGTCCCAGCAATTTGTTGTAAGCACCCCCCCTTGTATATCAATGTTTTGACAGATTTCCTGACAGCGTAATTATTTGCCAAGGATCCAGCCGAGACTTTAATTGTAACACCCATAATTGTACGTTAAGCTACGGGAATGTTGGGACAAAGCACCGGCTGCACGGGTTATAAATATTACAGTACAAATAGTCGCTTTCATCTGAGCTGTTTTGTGCGGTTACTGTGGCTCAGTAATCCGGCTATGAAAGAGGATCTCTCCGGAGCCCCGCTAGGGCACATCTCAAATCAATTCATTACGCCGCAATATTCGGTGGGCGACAGCACATCTCGCATGGATCAATTCATTACGCACAGCTCTGCGGTTCAAGAGGCGGCGGCCGACCGCAGTTTGAAGCGGCGAGATCGGCTTTCGGGAGTGCGGCGAAACACAAGAAAAAACAGGCAACACTTAACGTTTGAGCTCCGTTCTGGCAGAGGCAGGGTGTCGAGGCTCATGATTTTTGTATAAAGGCATTACATCCACCTCTGCTCAGCCTAGCCGCACTTGCAGATAATGCATTTTTTCTCATGAAGCTTTAATCATTTGAGGTGTCTTGTGAATGTAAAGACAGGAAAACGGTGGAGATGATCAAAGTACCTTGTTGTAAGAGATATCTGTCTTGGACGTTGTCAGTATGCCCAAGTAGGGCACACACACGCGCTACAGTCAGTCATATTAAATGAAAACCCAAAGCATACTTCAGTAACATATTAATGATCTAGAAAACGCAGCTAATTTATACCAGAATCCCACTTTCCTATCAGTAAGCATTAAACTGATTATCAGACATCACATCATCTGTTGTTTATGATTTGTCCTACCTGTTCTGCTTGGAAAATAGTCAGGCCAACGGCAATGTTTAGATTAAACTTGTTCAATGATCGTTCAACTGTAAATTGATTACCACTAAAACAGCGACAGTTGCTGTAAACAAGAAAGGCCTTTGGCAGTAAGTTAATCCGATCTGAATTAGCATATTCTGGTTGCGGTTTCCCTTTATCTCCTTATCTGGGTTACACAAATTTGAGCATTTCCACTCTCTTCCAACGGAGAAAAACACCAAGCAACCTCCCCAAAATATACAAAGGGTTAGGGCTTTTTAGGGTCCACAATATTATCACGACTTCAAAAAAATTAAATGTGTTGTGAAAAATGTAAAAGATTTTCTCTTACACGTCACAATAATTACTGTATCAATTAATGGTTTAAAGAAATTAATTTAAAAACCCTGATGCTATTGTTTTTTGCGATAGATTCTGGTGAAAATATATCATCATACAAAAACTGTTATTTTGACCGGCTTATAGTAGTAGAAAAATGAGATGTTTAGTGTGTTAACATGAATTCTTCTTCCCCGTTTTGTTAGGCGGATGTGTTTTGATGTACTCGTCTATCGTTTTTCTGGCAGTACTCTGAAAGGACATGTTGTTTGTGGGAAGCAGTTTCAAGATTGTCAGAGGAGATATCATTATGTAAGTGTTGGTCATCTGAGTATTGTTTGAGCGGCACTTATCCCCGTCATGTGGGACTTTGTCACATTTTGACAGTCGGTATATGTGTAACCCAGTTTAGCGTGGACTCCACTGATGTTACACCATGTTCAGTACTGAGGATATGAAATTGGATCAACACGTTGACTCCGTTGAGCGGAAAACAATTACTTGTATAATCCAATTTAACACTAAAAGAGCAGCACGCCGAAACTCAACCCAGGAGACGTTGAAATCCGCAACATAAAGTGCCTTACACGGAGGTCACAAAAACAAGCAGACCAGCATAATTATGCTTGGACGCCAACTCATTGCGGCAGAGCAGATTGGAGTATCCTCATGTGTGCCCGGCATTGGCCTGGACTCCTCCAAGAGCTTGTCCCTGTTAGCACAGCAGTCAGGATGATTATCCAATTTGGTAGAGCTACAGTTATAAATCAAATATGACATTAAATTGGGTGTTATCCAAGTACCAGGGGTGTAACACCAACCTAAAATCATCTAAGTTCTGCAGAGTAAAGACGGACTCTTTCAATGAAATCTTAACTCATTTGTTAGCATTGACAGCGATGACCACTCCATTTAGACAGGGAGGGTTTTCAACAAACGATCACTGCCATGTTTCTCAGTCCAAATGTATTGAACGTTCATCGCTGTCAATGGCACGCAAATATTATCATTCAGTCCTAACCTTCAAGCTCAAATGGATTTCCCGCCTATTACCATCGACGGCAGCCAATGACTTAAAGAGCATACGACAGGAGAAAAAAAGTATTAAATAGCATTATTATGTGAATTAGAATCATATTTTGAGACAATTCGACTATACACAACAATTTAGCAAAGCGCAGATGACGAGAAATTAGTCTTTTAATCTGCCGGTTAGCCACGCCTAACATTATAGGGCTCTTGCGTCCCCAACAGGTGGATGACGTCAGCGGGTGACTGGGCTCATCGGTTTTACTATTCAGCCCATTGAGGGGGAATTATTCAGAACGAGGAAAACGCGACAGAGAGCCGCAAAATGTCATTGTTTCAGTCTCTCTACTCCAATATTTTTACAGGATATTCGTTTTATACAAGTATTTTTCCCCAATAGCTAGATAAATGGCTTTAGAAGGACCAGTCAGCCCGTCGAAGGGGAACTATTCACAACGAGGAAAACGTGATGAATAGAGCTGCAAAATGTCATTGTTTCTGTCTCTTTACTTCATTATTTTTACAGGATATTCTTTTCATCCAAGTATTTTCCCCAATAGCTAAATAAATGGCATGGTCATGACAAATAACAGTCTTGTGCTAAATGGAATATGAAATAATAAAAATGCACTTATTCAGGACGACATGGCAAAATTACTCCATAATGGTCAAAACTGTCGACTTCACCTTTACTGTCACACCTCCCGAACAATATTTTTATGACCCCTAAATCGGACATATGTCATTTCCCTTCCCCGGCTTCGGAGAATGTAAACAAACCATGAGGCGTGACAGCTAGCCGACATGCTAACCCGAACCGAGTGATGTTTCAAAGTCTTCGAAGCGGAAAATCACACATAACTAGCCCGGATTATTTGACATGAGGACTGGGTTGTCGATTGTCTTCGCGGATCGGCAAACCGCCCGGCGGAGAGCTATTTACAGTTCGTTCCCCGGAGGAGGGCGGCTGCAGTTGTTGTGCAGCTAACGTGCAGCTAATGTGCACGAGGAGAGCTTTTTACATGCCTATCAATGATCAAACGTAAGTAGTCCTTTATCTAAAGAAAGTTTGTAGTGTTTACTTTGTAATCGCTGTATTAATATTTGACATAATACAAAACAATATGTTTACTCACTTCCTCGTAAGTCCAAAGGTCCCACAGTAGTCGGGCTTGGCCAATATCCACGGTGAATGGGAACCTTTTAGAACTCCAAAAAGGCGCACACGCCTCTCCCTCATAAAGCAAGATTTTTCTGCAGCCGTTTGGCTGGCGTGATGCGAAAAATAAACGTATTAATCCACAAAATCAGCTGAATCCTTAGTCGTCATACACAACAGTACGGCTGTTTAGTGAAGAGGACGCCTTCACCCGTACACGTCACAGCGCCCTCCTCCTCAATGCAAGACCGAAGCCGGAAGTCACTCATTTTCATGGCGCGGGATTCAAAAAACTAAATAAATATAGCGATCGCTTCCACACACATCAAAGCGGTCCATATCATTCAGAAGCATAAAATACCGCGTGTATTATGAAATAAACATGCTTTTTCGTGTCACATGCACTTTAACTGTTTGATTTCTTTTTGCACCATATGTTTGTGTTGTGTGGTGAGTTATCACACTCTTGGTTTTCTAACCCTACTATCAGTCAGTGGTTTATTATTAATGTGAAAATGAATGCTAAACATGCTAAAAGCCCACTGCCAACCACGAACGCCATTAGGTCTGAGCTACACTATATTTGATTACAGTGTGTCTCAAGCACCAGGCAGTTGCACTTCTTGTCCCTTACCTTTTTCCTCATGGGAATACGTACAAGCCTGTACTATACAAACACCTTCCATATTGAAAAGTACCATTTAAGTAGGACTGACATGTTTACATTTAACCTAAAATGTCTTGTTTGCGTTTTCTCACTAAATGTTGTGGTGGTACGTTAGGGTGTACCTATCACATTTCCCTTCCAGTGGATACACGTACACAAATACACACAAACACATTGAGGGATGTGTTCTAATTACAAGGCAGGAACACAGTCATCATGACTGCAGGTGGGTGGTTTGTCAAGATAGGCGGGATGCGTGCGGGTGACACGCTGTCATGCTGTTTCCAGCCAACAAGGCCTCACAGTGCGTTAAAAAGCCGCCACCACCCGTCTCGCCATAGATAGGGTAGAACACAGAGTATAGCGGACTGGTTACATTGACATTTGGAGATGTCCAATCGATGTCCCTGTAAGAGGGCTTCCAGTTGGGAAGGGAAAATGAAGGCTATTTGAAAAAGTAGCGTCTTTGTCTGCATCGAAGGAGGGCGATAAGAATGGATGTGATTTCAACTCAAGGGTTTTTTTGTTGTTTTTTTTTTGACACTGTACTAGGTTCAGTACTGTAGTATCTTATCTGTAAATACCTATGAAAACGATTGCTTGAAAAAATCTGCAAACTAGAGGGTTTGCTGGGTTAGAGATGATCCTAGTCATGAGTTTGTTAGGTCCATTTTGGACACCCACTGGATTTAACTAATTTGGCTGACCAAAATTTCAATTCGAACCTATTAGCATATTGGCATGTAAAGTGAAACATTCCAGTTAGAGGGAAAAGGCTCCGTGGTGAAGATAAAAATCTTGGTGACGTGTAATTAAACTAAATGGTGCAAAGCCACTTCCTACCAAACAGAACAGTTCAGTTCAGTTCAGTTCAGTTGGAAAGATGAAACTCAGATCTGGCTCAAGTTTGCAGCAGTCGAGGGTGTTTTCGCAGTATATGGGGAAAGTAGTGTCAGCTATGTAAACAGCATGAGAGACCAGACAGTAACATAAAGGGAAAACAATAGACAGGACATCCAGAATTAGATATAGTTTCTTGGCAAGCGGTGAATTTTCCCTTTCCCTTTCCATTTTACAATATTAATAATTCTTCAACTGCAATCAACAGAAAGGAGTCTGAGTCTAGCTCTAACCCTTCGGGGTTACACTACCACATCTGTTGATAACCCAAAAGATAAGTCTCAAAAACACTCAATAAGGTACAAGAAGTCCTGGCTATAAGACTGCCCTATCACACTTTTATCTGCCCAATCTTCCCTCTTGCTATCCTTTTGGTTACTAGGTGTATACCCTTCCTACATGGTGTCCCTTTGAAAAGAGTGGTCATGAATCCCTTGTAATGCTACTTATAGTTAGATAGCATACTATATATTCAATCATGTTTCTATGACACTATTCCCTCTGTTCTCTCCCGTCGTTGCCATAAACCCTTTTCTGTTCAGCTGTGTTTTTTTAATAAACAACACAAGATAAACACTACATAGGGAGTACAGAATGAAAGGTTACGTGCATCTAAGGAAAATTGCCAATAAGTGCTAATAACCTAAGTTAATGAAACACCCTGAAAGAAATGTAAAACTATTAAACAGTAACAGAGTAAAGAAAAACATACCTCGACACACGGTCCCGTTCTGCGCCGCTTCATTGCCAGCCTTGCACATGCATCGACCGATGGGTACCATCCACTCTCCGTCACCGTTGCAGTATAGTTTAATGGGCACGTCCACTTCCTCGGCATTGGGTATGCAAACCCCACGCGCCGCCACAAGCGAAGTGCTCTCAGCCCCTGACAACGTCTCTTGGAAGAGCGCCCCATTGGTGATAATGCGAGCACACTTCCGGTAGAAGACCCGGACAGCTATAAGGGACATGCAGCCGCCATAGTCCTGGAATGCCAGGTAGAAGCCATTTCTCGACACGGGGCCGAAGCTGCGGACCTCAGTATTGATTTTCATCACTCTTCCGCCGAGGTCCACTTGGGAGAAGCTTTCATCGGCTGCTATAGTGTCCACTTTGATCCAGGGATTCTCCATCCAGGCCGGCGAGGTCCTGGTAGCTGTGTCAGAATCTGATTCATAGTAGTAAAGGTTGAATGTCTCTTTGCAGGAGCCGGGGACATTGGGAATGCTGCTACAGTCCCTTACGGAGAACTTCATCTCCACGTGGATCCTCTGTGCGCCTCGCCGCCGGATGTACTTGGTGCGCACCCAGTTGTTCTGGTTGTTGTCAAAAACATTGCACACCTGATAGGTCCGGATGGTGTTCATGTTTTCATCGTAACCGCTCACCTCCTCCCACTGCCAGAAAAATAAAGGAAACATTAGCTTTTTTTCCCTTAAATTTTTATATCCCAAATTGCCACAATTGATCTGGATCGATATATCGGTTTTGTTATTCACGATAAAATGAAAACTGAACGAAAAGCTAAACATTGATTAATGTCCTAAATTTTCCATTTTATGCCGTTTTGTTAAAAATAACAGTTTTCATTTAAATAATGCCACAATGCTTTGATTGTCGAAAACAAATTGCTGAAAACATATATATATATTTTTAGGTTAAATGTAATTGTGTAAAATGTACATAACATATTATTATGGAAGCCTTTGAATTGAATCGTGCCAGAATTTGTCATATTGCCAACATCGTATTAGTGTCCAAAGGACCGATATCATATCGTTATACAAATTGAGTGATTTAAACCCCTTACCACACCCTAATTTTGTTTTAAAAGCGAACAAACTCAACCAATTTACTAGGAGATCAAATAATTACAACACCACTGTACGTAATGACTACATGTGCAGTCCGACTGTAAAGAGGCATAAAGGTCAACATGGTTCTCATTATGAACAAACAGTAATAAACCCCTGCCGATGTCTGTTTTTTACCAACAACACATTTATTGCTGTGCGCACTTTGAAAAATGTAATTATCGGCGCATAATCAGCTTAAGGCGACTTTGTGATTAAATTGATTACACGGTGCAAAGAAACATCACATCTCTGACATTAGAGAGAGAGGGCCCAAAGAAGAACAAAATGAGAAGCAGCTTTTTTCCTCAGCATGTGCTTTCTGAGCCCGGAGGTCCTGTTGGCACGTTAACCCGTTTCGTGCATCTTTGAACCTTGCATCCATTAATGGGATCAAGCTGATAAGGTCATTTTCAACACTGAATATATAAACAAGAAAACAATAGTGTGCAGATCCAAGCCATTGCTCAAGTAATAGTTACATGGGACCAGTATTTGTTGTGGTTCCAGAGCCAAATATTATTATTTCAAATCTTTTTTTAATATATAACTAATATTAATAATATGACAGTACTAAAAAAATAGATGCAAAAACACCCTACCATATTCAAAACTATCTATAAATCAACGAAGATAGAACACATCCCTTCACTTTCCCAGCACTCGTGCAACTTCACTCATTAATTGCCCACCCATGTATCTGTATAGTATTCAGGGTATGAATTAACAAAAAAAGATATATATATAATATCTGGCTCAGGAACCACAACTAATACTGCCATATACGTATATTTTTAATCGAGTTAATTACAGCTTAAAAATTAATTAATCATAATTAATCGCAATTCAAACCATCTATAAAATATGCCATATTTTTCTCGATATTATTGTTGGAATGGAAAGATAAGACACAAGACGGATATATACATTCAACATACGGTAAATAAGTACTGTATTTGTTTCTTATAACAATAAATCAACAAGATGGCATTAACATTATTAACATTCTGTTAAAGCGATCCATGGATAGAAAGACTTGTAGTTCTTAAAAGATAGTACAAGTTATAGAAATTTTATATTAAAACCCCTCTTAATTTTTTCGTTTTAATAAAATTTGTCAAATTTTAAATCAAAAAATAAAATAGTAGCTTGCCATTGTTGATGTCAATAATTACACAATGCTCATGTGGTGCTGAAACCCATAAAATCAGTCGCACCCAAGCGTCAGCAGAGGGCGACAAAACACAAAAAAACACAAGTAACAAGTGGACATTACACTGTGCTGTCATTTTAATCTGTTTGAGTGGGGCATGTGCGTTAAATGCGTCAAATATTTTACCGTGATTAATTTTTAAAAAATTATTATCGCCCGTTAACGCGATAATTTTGACAGTACAATATACTGTATATACATACAGTATATATACCCTAATTTTCGCACTACAAGGCGCACCTGACTATAAACCGCAGCCCACCAAATTTGGCACGAAAACAGCATTTGTTCATAGTTAAGCCGCACTGGACTATAAGCCGCAGCTGTGCTCACTGTATAATGGGATATTTACACCAAAAGATATTAACCGGAACAACCTTATTTGACAGCAGCATCATACGACCGACTGTCATAAGACCAAATGAACCATCATTAAACTTTGAACTAATTACTGCAAAGCTTTATTGCTTCAAGAAGCTTCATTTGGCCATCACTGCTCCCTTGGGGGAGACAGTCAACCTCTGCTGCCACCTGCTGTTGACTGTTGTCATCGAACATGCCTCTTAGCGTGCATTGCAGCGCTACAGATGTAAATAACAATCAAAAATCCTGTTCTGTGCTAAATATTTCTTCAGTTACTGTTCCAATTGTTTCATCAATTGCTAGTTATGGTATTTGCTGACACTTTATTTGACAGTGGTGCCATAAGACTGTCATTACACAATCATAATTATGACATGTCTCTGTGCTGAACATTCATGAATGCTTATAACAGATGTCATTAAGTGTTATCCGGCAAATGATCTCACTTTTGAATAGAATGAATGCAAAAGATCCAAGATGGACAAAAATTGAGTTAGTGACATAATTTGGCAAATGACACTTAATGACATAAGCATTCAGTAATGTCCATGATAGTGTCATGTCATAATTTTGATGATCTTATGACAGTCTTATGACACCGCTGTCAAATAAAGTGTTACCTAAAAAAAATCAACAAATAAGCCACAGGTATCAAAATGAAGGAAAAAAGTAGCGGCTTATAGTCCGAAAATTACGGTATATTTCTTAGATTTATTTTGAATGTTGATACAATGTACATATACTGTATGTGTCCCATAATTTCACAATTTTTTTTTCCCCTTTGGGTTATTACAACATCTGTTGGATAAACACCAAAGACACAAAGTTTGGCCGAGGTAGGTACATTCACTTTCAATACAAGTGATAAACATTTCGTAATGTCTTTCCAAAAATTCTGAATTTTCGAGCACTCCCACACACAGTGTATTTGTCCCAAATTGTACGGTTTTTACGACTACAACCACACTTACTATTTGACCTTAGCTGGCAGTGAATGAGTTAAGATCATGATACCTTTTTAATAGAAATCCATCGTTTTGACCAATGTCCCTAACAGGGTTAAAAACAGCTGTCATAAACTGAGCAATCTGGTGTTATTATTTAAGCATCTAAACAAGTGGTTCTTAACCTTGCTAAAGGTACCGAACCCCACGTGTTTCACAGGTGCATTCACCGAGCCCTTCGGAATTACATAATAAAGCAATTTTTTAATGAGTTCAAAACCTAGACAGCTAACATCTAAGTGAATTCCTGTTCAAATTTCTTCCAGATTTCAAATTTACTTCAAATAAATTTGGCTTTTACTGTTGATTTTCATGTTGGTAAGTAAAATCAAACTCATTTTATTTCACACTGTTCCTTTTTTTTGTTTTAATGTCTACATTCTCATTTTATTGCTGCATGCTTCCATCACATACTATTTTCATGGCGTAAAATTATGCAATCTTTTTTATTTTATTATCTACGCAGTTCACGTTGTCTGTAGGTCTGTTATATTTCCCCATACCAAGTGCCAGTCAACCCTCCACTGAGCAAACCGATTTCTCCTCCCATTAGATAGAGGGCTAGCATTTGAAAGAAATGGAATAAAGTCTGTAAATTGAGGGCAAACCAGTTCAAAACCTGTTCCAAAACACCACTTTGCCTCGTTTAGTCAACGTATAAAATAAGGCTCTCTGTATCTTAACCTTCACCGAACTCCTGAGGCTTACTCACCGAACCCCTGGGGTTCGATCAAACCCAGTTTAAGAACCACTCATCTAAGCATTTCTGTTTTAACATATATAAAATAAATGATACATGACAGATGGCCAATTCTTAGTATTTTCACTTGCAGTTAAGTGTTTTTGCCATATACTAGTACATCTGTACTGATGTCATGAACCATGCCATTTCCATCCACCAATGCAAATGTGTGTATTTTGAGTGTGATAGCAAACTGACTCGTATTTTACGCCGGGAGGATTTAACAGCGCATATCATTTTCACCCTTGTTCGGGAAAGACTGTGATTTGTTAGGTCGGCCGGTGTAGTTGTCAGACGGAGGTTCATAATTATAGTTCCACCGAAGCTCTTTTTTTTTTATCAAAGTGTGCAGTGAAGCTACAAACATGAGTTCAACTCTCCAATTATTCTGGGTCAAATTGAGTCATTTTTAAAGTAGATTTTTTTTTTGTTATGTCGTTTTCTTGATTGAATAAAAGCCATCAAAATGGAAATCGGCGATGGTTTATTTCATTAACTGTGTAAGGGAATGGATTGAATATAAGGTGAGTGGTGGGGGAGGGGATGAAGTCACGTCAGTACGGCATAGCAGTTTTTTAATTTTATTTATTGTTATTTTCTATTGAATGTTAAAACTATTTTTAAACAAAGGGATATTATTGACTCACTTGCGATGCATATTTTCTGGGAAGATTTTGGAAGTGGCTCAGGATATAGACTAAACATATTTAACTCAAAGGCTGCCATTAGCGGTGCGAAACACCCATTTTGAATTGATCAATGGATTGGACGTCTTGTGCCGTCAACAGCTGGTGAAGTAGAGCTGCCACGATTAATTTACTAATCGATTAGCAAATTAATTTTCATCAATTTTGATTGTCAATAATTTGTTCAAGGCATTACCTACCTCAAAGTGGTTAAAATCCTTATTTTGAGCCTCTAAATATTACATTTTTCTTTTTCCCTGTCCCATTTTCATTTCTCTTTAAAAAACAAAAAACAGTGGGGGAAAGTTCCATAGTTTTCAGACTATAAGCCGCGACTTTTTTTTCTCCCAATTTATGAATGAAAGAAATAGTTTTCTTGTAAATATGATACATGTGGCTTATAGTCAGGTGCGGCTTATAACCCAAAAATTATGGTAAATATTCTTTTTTCATCCATTTGACTTTGTTTTGTTTATTTTTTTAATGGGGGGAAAAAGGAAAATCGTAAATATTCTTTTGTCATATATTTGTTTATTTGCTTATATATTTTTTGTTTTAATCTTATTTTTATTTGCTACTAGAAGTATGACCCGGCAATGCCAGGCATGCTACTTGTGTTGGGTTGTTGGGGTCAAGGTTTGTTAAATCCACACATACAAAACCTCAAAATGTGGGCTTCCCTATGATTTATTTTCAGTGTTGTCAGCCAACGCGTTACTGTTATCCGATTTCTTTCATTAACGAGCAATCTATCGTGTTCATTTTTCCAAGCCAGTAATCTGATTAAAGTTAGTTTCCTTAGTGCCTGTGCGTTACTATTTTGTTGTCACCTCATAATGTACAGTACGTAGCATTAAGAATACTGTAGTCATGTACGAAGAGCATTTGAATATAAAATATTGCTCTTGAGTTTGGGAGTGACACCACATCTCACGTTTTCTCATCGGGAAAAAAAAATGCGTCACGTGTATTACCATGCTGTCTGAGCGCGGCGGTCAACAACATAGCATTCTGATGAGGTAGCCAGGCTAACAGTGAAGGGCAGGAGATATACCACAAACGGCTGCATTTGCTCACTGGAAATACAACCATTACTTCCCATTTCTGTCCAGTAAAGATGACAAAACTATCTCCACGCGTTGCAAACTTTGTGCTGGCTCAAAAAGACTGTCGACTGCTAAAAACCTCAACATCCAATTCAAGGAACTGCTTCGAATTAAAGCACAACACGACAAAACTCGAAACAACGTCTACAGGTAAAGTGACAGCCAGCACTACAGTTCGTAACCAGCCTTTGTGTACATTTTATAGTTACAGTTTGTAACCATAGGTTTACTTTTGTGGGACTGGGGTCAAAACATGTTGATGACGCTTAAACAAAAGTCGAAAGTTTGGACACACCTCATCATTTTTGTGTTTTCACTACTATTGTAAATTCTCACTGAAGACATCAAAACTATCAATGAACATGTGGAATGGCAAAAAAAAAAAAAAAAAATGACAACAGGTTTTATTTCCCACATTCCTCAAAGTATCCAGCCTTCAGGTGTCGCCAAACTTTTGGCCAAAACACACACACATTATACAGTATATATATATATATATATATATATATATATATATATATATATATATATATATATATATATATATATATATATATATATATATATATATATATATATATACACATGTGTGTTTGTGTGTATGTATATATGTATGTATATATATATATATATATATATATATATATATATATATATATATATATATACAGTACATATGGCAGAAAACACAGAAAAGATTGGAAATTGGACAGACAGGCTTGCTTTTATAGAGATTAAAATATCCAGCTAAAATGAAAAAAGTGTACTTTTTTTTTTTTTTTTTTTTAAATCTTGCATCTTGTTGTGGAAACATCAAAGCCACAACGAATCACCACAGCACATTTAAATTTGTAAATGAAACCGTAAAGTTAGAAAGCCAACTGTGACATTGCAATCACAAGATATGCGTCTGTCGCCCAAAAGATGGTGCTGACACCTCCACTGTCAGGTCACATTTTCTATGGTATTTTTTTTATGTTTTGAATGAATTTTCCGCACTAAATGGTGGCCTAGAGAGATCAAACCCATCCAAGAACACTCCTAGACACTTGAAGTACTTAGTACTTAGTAAGAACTTTGTAATGTTTTGTCAAAATCCGCCCAGCCGTTTCGGAGTCTATCAAGAACCAACACACACACACACAC
Source organism: Corythoichthys intestinalis (assembly GCF_030265065.1). Taxonomy (NCBI): domain Eukaryota; kingdom Metazoa; phylum Chordata; class Actinopteri; order Syngnathiformes; family Syngnathidae; genus Corythoichthys; species Corythoichthys intestinalis. Next base: position 19,884,186 of record NC_080403.1, on the reverse strand, counting down.
ACAAACACACACAGACAAAGTATAGATTTTTAATAGACAAAAAAGAAGGAAACAATTGCTAAATATTTTCCTTTTTTTTTTTTTTAAATGTAAAAAAAAAAAAAAAAAACTGAAGAAAAAAACCTAAATATTCTTTTCATTTTTCTTTTTAAAAAGTTTCATTAAGAAAAACAAAACTAAAAATTTTCAGATTTTTAGACTACAAAAATTTTACAAAAATCTTATTTCAGCATAAATCATGATATCAATGCACGTGATTTACATTGGCGAACCACACAACTAGTTTGAAACCATGACTCGAGACTGCAACTTTCATCATCAGTCAACTTTTTTGAAATGACTGGGGTTTAAAAAAAAAAAAACGCTAACATTTTTCAATGTAACTGCTCCAAACCACCCACAATAAAATAAAATAAAAACACACAAATTAAAAAAATGCAAATCAAACAATAAGTGATAATTACAGCCCAATAAAATCAGGACTGAAACTGTTTGAAATAGAGGTAATTATAGGATGCAGAACATTTTTGGTTGGGTTTTATCCAGTTTGTTTTATTGTCCAAATTACCCAAGAATGGTATTGCTGTTACTGTGAGACAAACACAAAAGGAAAGTTAATCATGAGACAGAAACAATATTTTCCTTTTTTCATATTAATATTATTGTTTATCATTATTGTTATTCTTACTATCCAACAAAACAGGATGGATTATAATGTGATAAAGATCATATTTATTGATGTTTTTTTTTTTGTCCTCACAGTTGAGGATAATCCCACGTCCCGGGTCAAACTGACCAAGGAAGATGAATGCTCTCCCTGAGAAACCAAAATGATAATGACATTAAAAACTATGTTTATTAGGATCTTTTTCATTTTGGAGAAGAAAAAAAAACATAACATAGGGTTAGTCATGCGCTAAAAACTACTTTAATTGGGAGGTTGCTGACAATTTTTGGATTTTAAAACATGCCCCAGTTCATCAAGACAACATTACTATTACTCTTGATGTTAAATAACAAACGTCAGAGCTTTTTTTTTTTTTTCACTATGGCGTGCTGATGACATATTTCTACGCTCCACCGTCAGCCAGTATTAATGTTTACCATCTCACTTGCTTTAATTGGAGAAACAAATCTCATACTGTAATTCCTCCCGGAGAGGCTGAACATGAAGTCACTGTGCTTTACATCAGAGTCGGAGAGGGGGAAGTGGGTCATAAATGCCTAAGATCAACTTTCATTCTACAGAATGTTTTTATTTATTATTTAGTGTCTCATCAGTTCTGCTAATTAGAATAAAGAAGATGGCTGAAAAACACTCTCTATATATATTTATACGCAATCCAGCCCATGTTTCTGCCTTGATGTGACACACTGCTCGCTCCAGGCGTCCTCACTACCAACATTGTTGCGTCTTTTGTATCTAAATGGAGCACATACTGTAATGGCTTACTGGCACGGTGAAAAGCTTCTTTTCACTTGAGGCAAATCCCGAGAAACATCAATCACAACCAGAGGAAGGGATAGAATATTCCACCAGGCTACCACAAGAAGTATTATCGAATTTAACGTTGAAATCTGGTCTACATTTTGCACACCAAAGTGAGACCTCTCGCTCTCTTTCTATTGTTGTTTTTAATGTACCGGCTAAATGTCTTCCGGCTGTGTTTAACTAACTTTAACCCTATTTTTGGTCATTTAAAAAACAAAGCGTAACTTAAACCTGGTGTCCACATTTGTGGATATCACATTTTGGGTCATGGACGCCTCAGTTTTTCACGGACTGTAATATTTTCTCCATTACAATTACCGTAATTCTCGGACTATAACCCTCTACTTTCATCCTTATCTTTGAATCCTGCGGTTTATAGTCAAATTTGGCTTATTTATGGATTTTTACAGTCTATGACCTGCGTTTCGTTTAGTGTAAGGATGTTCCGATCGCATATTTTTGCACCAGAGTCTGAGTCACCTGAATACCAATACCAATACCATACCTGTCAACCCGAGGCCGTTGGCAATCTTACAAATAGTAACGTATGCCCTTACAAATTGGTGACTAATCTTACAACGTCGTATATAGCGTGCAATATGAAACAAAAATAAAACTAAATTTTTAAAATAATATGAATTTATTGGTAATATTGTAACATATAACCTGATGTAATCAAACAACAATCAATATCTTCAGATACATCATGATTACTAAAATTTAACAGTGACTTTTGTTATAATTGTATGTAGTACTTTTGGCAATTTCTACCATGTCTTTTGATGGCTGCACTTCAGCTCGCAATTCAGTTTAACTTAAAGGTAGTTCGGTACTGTGTCCAATTATAAATTAAAAACGTCAATGATAAAATTAATTTACCGATGCAATCTTTGAGTCAGGGAAGATTTCTTTTGCTATTTCTGAGAAGTGATCAGCAGTAGTTGTCGGCAAACTGTGTTTGGAAACAAACTGGCAGAATAAAATCTCCACTTTCGTCACTTTTCATTCTGCAGACTTCATCTTTATGACCAGAGCTGTTAATCTTACTTTTAAAAAGTAATTAATTAGTTACAAATTACTTGTGAGAGTAAGTGAGGAACTCAGTTACCAGAATCTAAGAGTAATTAGTTACATGGCAAAGTAACTGGTGTTACCTTTCATGTTTTTTTTTTCTTTTTTTTTTTCAACAAAAACAAAAAAACATAGTAACCTTTGCTATGTTTGGAAGTCATTTAATGTTGTGAATCAACTGTTAAAGTTGTTAAAATTGCTCCCGTTTTTGCATTAGTTCCCTTCTGTCTACTTTCGACATAAGAAAGTTTTAAAGCTTTCATCATTTAAAGATAGATTGAAGTCTAGATTTTACCAATTTAGGAGTATTTTTAGATAAAAAGTTACTAAGGTTCGCTAGGAAGGTTCCCAACAACAGACCCTTTCTGAGAAGTCTACTGCTTCAAAATCGCGGCTGTTTACTAACGCCGCCGAGTCCGTCATTTCGCATGTAGTTCTATATGCATGTGATACAGTGGGGAGAACAAGTATTTGATACACTGCCAATGGATTTTCCCATTGCCCATTGGCAGTGTATCAAATACTTGTTCTCCCCACTGTATCTACGCGTAGATTGTAGGCTGTCGGCTACTGTCAGGAAATATTGGAGCCACCTAGCCTAGCATCATTTTTGCTACAGCATCATAACAAACACTCTTCTCTCTCCGTGTCTCTGACTTTTCTCGCTTCATTCAACCAACGTTGTAACGCATAGTAACGCACATTGTCTCGTTGCCGAAACAGTAACAAAATCCGGAGAAAAACGGAGAAAAAAACGGAACGCACGACAAACGTACATAATTTGAACGTATGGCGTACACATTTAAAAATCAGTGCTCACTTGTACAAATTACACCAAAACCGTACAACTTGACACGTATGCAATACCGAATCCTGATCCCGATACCAAAAAAAAAAAAAAAAAAAAAAAATGTAGGGCTGTCAAACGATTAAAATTTTTAATCGAGTTAATCACAACTTAAAAAATAATTAATCGTAATTAATGGCAATTCAAACCATTTATAAAATATGCCATATTTTTCTGTTAATTATCGTTGGAATGGAAAGATGAGACACAAGACGGATATATACTGTACATTCAACATACTGTACATAAGTACTGTATTTGTTTATTATAACAATAAATCAACAAGATGGCATTAACATTAACATTCTGTTAAAGCAATCCATGGATAGAAAGACTTGTAGTTCTTAAAAGATAAATGTTGGTACAAGTTATAGAAATTTTGTATTAAAACCCCTCTTAATGTTTTTGTTTTAATAAAATGTGTAAAATTTTCAATCAAAAAATAAACTAGTAGCTCGCCATTGTGAATAATTACACAATGCTCATGGTGCTTAAACTCATAAAATCAGTCGCACCAAAGCGCCAGCAGAGGGAGACAAAAAACACAAGTAACAAGTGGACATGACACTGTGCTGTCATTTTAATCTGTTTGAGCGGGGCATGTGCGTTAATTGCGTCAAAGATTTTAACGTGATTGATTTAAAAAATTAATTACCGCCCGTTAATGCGATAACTTTGACAGTCCTAAAAAAATAAAACATATACCAGTGGTACCTCAACATACGAAGCTAATTCGTTCCAGGACCTTGTTTTCTCTAAGTCGAAGCAGGATTTTCCTATGAGAATACATAACAATTCCATTAATTTGTTCCACAGCCCAAAAACCTACACTAATTCCTTAATAAATACTGCTGGTACGATTACACGCATAGCAAGGCAAATAAATTATTAATAAAAATCGCAATAAAATAATAATAATAATAAAAATAATAATAATAATAATAATTCTTGTAATAATGTAACGAATCGGGTTCTAATGTGGCGGACGCTTTTTGCTGTACCTGAAAGCACCGGATGGCTGACGTGACAGAGAGAGGAAGCAGTGCAGTTTAGCGCTTACTTTCACTTTTAATGTTTTCCTGAGAACACCGTCAATTGTGGCGGACAGAAGGCATTTTCTGTTGGATAAGTTCTGAAGCTGGCGATTTCTTTGGCGTTGTTACCACAGTAATAATTGTCAACTTATTAAGACTGGCGAACGATGGTCGGAGGAGGACCGTGGAGATGTATTGTTGAGCCAGTTCACGGATGCGCACCCCACGCTCAAATTTTTCTATAATTTGCATCTTCTTTTCAATGGTAAGCGTGACGCTTACCATTGAAAAGAAGAGGGTGACCCTTTTCCTTGTTTCACCACCTGTACCAACTTTTTTGAACCCTGTGCTGATTTCTCTCACATGAAAATCCGCCATGCGTCCGTCTGCTGTGCTGTCATGTCGTCGTATTTCGAGCATGTGGTTGGAGGTAGAGTCAAATTTTACGGCGGATGTTGAAAAGAGTGTGTGTCGAAGCGATCATATGTCGAGGTACCACTGTATATTTTTGTATCTTTTGGCAATGTCATTGTATTTCTAGATTATTTTGTTAGTTTTTAGCCCTTAAAAAGTGAAAACATATATAAATTAGGCCTGAACGATATTGTGAAAAACTGACATTGCGATGTACTTGTATATTGCCCAGGCTCCACACCTACTTTTTGCATTGATTGCACTAGCGCGCCAAACTATTTACTTAACGTGCACCAGCACAAAATGTAGGTGCACCCACATTTTTCATTTTATGACCTTTAACACCATACATTCATCTTCTGAAACGCTTATGCTCACGAGGGTCACGGGGGTGCTGGAGCATAACACAGCTAACTCCAGGCAGAAGGCAAGGTACACCCTGAACAAATTCACTCACGCTTTAAAGTTCACACTGCCGAGAACAGCCTCTCGACAACAAAGATTGACTAAATGGTGATTAAGACATTTGTGCCATAGATTGTGGACCTACCGAGCTTTCTCAAGCTAGATCAAAGAAACAAACCTTTCAATCATTGCGAACTTTAAGTACCAAATGCCAGCTGCACTGGTGACCAAAAAAAGCAGCAGGAGGGAGGGTGAGAGACTGTACAAGCTGTACATGTCCTATATTCCAGTGCATCTTATATTTTGACTAGTGGTGGGACTCGATTAAAAATTTTAATCGAGTTAATTACAGGGTCTGTAATTAATTAATCGAAATTAATCGCATTCTAATTGAAAACCATATATTGACAAAACAAATCGTGTTCTCAATAAAAAAGCCTTTTTGAGCTTAACAACAAATTTATTACTGTTAATATGTAATGTCATCAGCATACAATTGGTCAAAGTGCTCATACAGCTATTCAGGTTTAAAGTGTTTCAGGCACCCGGATTATTTATGTTCTTTGAAAACATTTTTCTTTAGATAGTTACTGTTTTTTAACTGTATACATAACTACTTTTCAGTAGTTACAAGATAAAACTATGAGGCATAAAATATTGCCAAATATTTTCTTTCAAATAGTGAAATGTAAACACTGATAATTAAACTGCAAGAAAATAACAAAGTGCAACACTTCAACATTAAGTTATTCAACAATCCGTACCAATTGTTGTGACTTTTCGTTCAATCTCCCAGGACTCAGCTACCGAAAAAAAACTGGTCTGCACAGTTTACTGTTTAGCGTCTGTCGTTGGCTTTTTGCACAGTCAGGACGAAAGACGCCAAATGCATTGTTGACGACTTGTATTGTATGTGCGGTCACTCCGAGATAGTTAGAATTGCTCAAGAAAGTCCAGTGGTCCCGTGTCAAACCAACATACTCGACAGACTTCAATCGGTCTTCTTTGGTCTGCTTTTCGTCATCGAATAGCTGCTTGCACAAGCGCCGGCCGAGGCAGCCCGCCGGGTGCAACCGTGACCGCCAAGCCGACCACGCCGGGACCCTCGCCGCCGCCGCGCCCTGGTTAAAGGGCGGGCGGGAAGAGGGGGACGAGGAAGGCGCGCGGCCGCGTCGGCAGCTTGCACAAAACAATGCTCTTGTCCATTGTCCCATCAGGATGCGTTTTATAGGGGAAAACTAGCCCCTAACTGTCCAAATAAAATGTCGCCTCCCATCACTGCTGCTGTTAGCGTTTGTTTGTGTGCGTCAGATTTACCGGCGTACCAGAAACACATGATTAGGAAGGTTCCGCATGTGGACAAATGGAACTGAAACAATTAATTGCGTTAAAATTTTTAACGCGTTAAAAGCTTTATAATTAATTAATCGAAATTAATGCGTTAAAGTCCCAGCCTTAATTTTGACAAATCATTTTTTTTGTAAACATTTTGTGGGTGTGGCTTATAGTCAAGTGTGCCTTATGATTAAAAGATTACAGTATATAATTTTTATCATTATTAATAAATTTTATTTAAATCAAATAAAAATTATTAACATTATGAATTAATAAACTGTTATTATCATTAAAGATTAATAAAAATGACAAAAGGCGCACGCTTCCTTTTCTGATGTTTGTAACATTTGACCTTCGACCTCATTACCCTAAAATTTGATCACTTTGTTTCATACTACAAATATACTTTTAAAGTTTGATAGTAATTCCTTTATTCATTCTTGATCAGAAACATACATAACTTTCACCCACTGACATAGGTAAAACTTAATATACTTAATAAAAGAAATACCCTCTTGTTATTACCCTGTAATTTTTTGTTTTCTAATTTTATAGTTAAATAATTGTCTTTTTCATTATCATTGATGATAGAAGTCCAATCATGTGGCTTTTTTCATCCTTCTGCTGTGAATTTAAGCAGACGTCTAATCCATTGGAAGTGGGAGGGTGGCAGCGAATGACCGTTCGTCCAACCCTTCCACTTAAAATAGATTGGACTTCCATCGCCGTCACTGGCAGCTAATGTGTGAATGAATGAATTTAATATTTAACTAATATGCTCATACTCATGTCCTCCCACTGACAACATTTAAACTGAGAGGACGGGCTACAAATGTTCATCTTTTAGTGCCATTGACAGCGCTGGATGTCCAATGCATTTTCACTGGGAGGGCTGACAGCGATCATTCAAAATGGATTGGACGTTAAGCGCCATTAATGGCAGCTAATGAGCAAATGAGTGCCCTATAAAGGGTTAAACACTTTGTGCCGGAACCGCCGAATAGGTTGCAACCTTGACCTCGACATATCAGTTGGAAAAAGACGAAAAGAGAAAAAAAAGTGTTTCTAAACCCCAGAGAGCCGTTTTGCATCAGCTGCAGCCGCTCCACTTCACAGCTGATATAATCTCTCAAATTAGAGCTCACTTAGAAAGGACTCTGACACATTTTGATGGCGGCCGGGGAGGGGAAAGTCAGCCCTTCTCGTTACAAAAACTGGCATTCCATCAAACACTCTCTGCCTAATTAGAACGGCTGAAATTCTTTATTCCCATGTCCTAATTAATCACCGTTGAGTGTGGTGCTTGGTTTAGCCATTTTTAGGGTGAAAACTAAACAAAAGAAATGGACACATGTGGCCGGGGATAATACCGATACTGACATGGACAAACTTGTTTAGAGACATCTGAAAACCTTTTAAAGGCTTTGTCTGACAGGAAACATGGTTGGTAACTTGGGTGGTCAACATGTAACCTGCAAATCTCACTTTTAAAGCAATATTGTGGAGTCACATGATTGCTTCTGGTCAAATAAGCAGTGAGAAATGAGCATTCAAGATGTTAAATTGCTAAGTTTTGAATGGGTAATTTGATGTAAGAGCAGGATGGTGGATTTGCTAGATACATCTAGATAACGATTCTGCCGTTTGGACATTTTGAAGGACACCTGCAGCTATTTTGATAATCGATGACTCGTTTAGGGACATTGTTGACCTTGATTTGATCTGAAACCTCTTTTTTATGCTTCTTGATTGCAAATATTTTCTTTTCTTTTTAAATGATAAACAAAAGGAGAGAAAAACGGTAAACATTCAACTTAAAAAAAAATAATATTGATTTTCAGGTTTCTTTAGTTTTTTTTTTTTTTTTTTTTAAATAACAACAAAAAGGAAAACCATAGGGAGGAGACCTCTTCTAGGCAGCCAAATTCATAGAATCGCCATATTTCTCTATTTCTGACCTCTGTGGCCTTTGACCCTTTTGCTTCGCTCCATATTTCCTACCCAAATTTGATTTAAATAATCTAATCCATTATCTAATCCATTATCAAGGATTACAGAAATCAGAGAATATTTACTATCTCTTTCGTTTTATTTAAGTATAAAATAAAGATTTTTTTTTTTAAATGAAAATGTAAAAGGAGAATATAAACATCTTCCCTATTCAATTAAAAAAAAGAAGAAAAAAAAAACTGAACATTTACTGATATTTCACCCTTTTGGGAATAGATTAAAAAAATAAAAATATAAAAAGGGAATATTTACTTTTTTTCCTTAAAAACAAACAAACAAAAAAACAAAACAAAAAAACAACCATTTAAAAATACATTTTAAAAAACACACTATTCCATGTTCATACAAATAAAAAATTAATAAGAAACGATTTGCTATTAAGAGGTTCAAAAAAGAAGATATGGACATTTTTTACATCCACAATATTTCTAAATGATTCATTGACTATTAAAATAGTTGTCATTTGATAATCGATCAGTTGTCAATTAACTGTGGCATCCTAAGTTGGAAGACGTAATGTTCCTGGAAAAGGAAACCATAACTATTATCTGGCCAATGACAAAGATGAGTTTGACACTCCTGGTTTAGTAAAATGTTGGCTCCTTTTGGCTTTCTGATTTTTTTCCCTTCTTTTTTACAAGCGCAAATCATCATCGCAGGTCATGAGCAGCCATTGACCTTCCCACTTGCTGACGAGCGGCAGGGAAGCCGAGGGCCAATTAAACAAGAGCGGACCATCTGCAGCTCACAGGACACTCGTAGTTAGACACCAACTAACACAGAGACAGGTGGGGGCTACTGCAGAGAAGTGGTGGTGGTCATGTGGGAGGGGGGAAGGGTTGAGGGTTAAAAGAAAAAAATGGACCCCAAACAAAATGTGTTGTGATGGAGGGGCCCCTTTTTGTCCTGTCGCAGCCCCTTTGGCCCGCTTTCATCACAGCCAGTGGAGGGAAGCAAATGGGGCATAATAAGAGCCTAACGATCAAGCGCCAAGTGTGAAATTAGAAGAAACGTCTTCATTTTCACAGCTTTTGGCTTGGGAGTGCTGCGAGAGGGTGGTCATGTGTTTTAAGCGACCAAGGTGAAGTAACACTGGTGCTGCACGTCGCCAAGCGTTAGTCTGAGCCCTTGAGGTTCTCACATGAGGACAGAAGTAAAAACTGGTTTATTCTGCAGTAATGCTTATTCCATTTTTTAAAGCTTATTCCCTACCAAAGCTGTTCATTGGTCAATTTGATATTATATAGGTAAAGGTGAACCGATATATCGGCCACCCAATACATCGGACCCATATGTTGACCTTTTTCAAGATAGACTAGAAGTCCCCAACGACCAGGCCGCGGACCAGTACCGGTCCGTGGCGCATTTGGTACCGGGCCGCGCAGATATAATAAATAATTTATAATGACTGCATTTTGATCGACTTTGGCCTGTGCCGCTTAACATACCAATATCCCTGTCTACTCTAGATTTGACTGTTAGCAGTACATCTTGTTTTGTATATCTATGTGCGCTTGCCCTCGATAATAACGTATGACGTAGGGTGGGCGCATCACATTTGTTCCCGGAAATAATTAGCCCCCACACTAGAATGACTGAAAAACAGACGTCTTTGGACAGATTTTTTACGGGGAAAAGGGAACCTGACGGGCCAGAAGATGAGCCTACAACCTCGAAGAAAACAAAATCTATGCTACTTCCCAATTACTAAAGACCCACGGACTGCGAAGGAGTGGATTCGTGACCCGAATGTGAATAAACTGAGTGATTAGAGCATGTCTGTGCAACAGGAATATCAGCTTGTAGAGATCGCAAATCACGACGACCTTAAACGTACATTTGGGACAACAATTCTACCGAGGGTCTGGATTAAAGTCATTTCGGAATATCATGACATCGCTAGGAGCGCACTAAAAACTGTGTTACAATTTCCAACATCGTATCTTTGTGAAGCTAGATTCTGTCGCTCTCACATCTCGGGACCATCTCGTCACAACGAAACAAGCTCAGGCCCCCACTGATTCAGCGGGTGAGTTGTATTTTCCCTGCACTTAACACGACGGGGCTAAAAACAAATGTTAGTTTATATTTGCTGTATTTTTCTGCCGCACATTGCTGGTGTTCTAACAAATTTGGCATACGCGTAACGTTAAAAATGACCGCGTATGCAGCGATTCCAAAGTACACACTACAAGCTTTCTTTAAAGAAAGGAATATTAACTTACGTTTGCCATGTTAACTGCTCGCAGCTCTCTCACTTAACGACTTCGCCATGTCATTAAGCATAAATTTACGCCATTTTTGTGTGCACATGTATGTTTATGATGTAAATACTTTTTTAGCACCGTTGGATAACATTGAGAGTCCAACTGAATATACAAGAGGGCTTTTTTCACCGCCACAAAAGCTTTGGGAGCAAAATTTTATAAGGGTGCAGAATTTGACAGAACACCGAACAAATCACACCGGTCCGTGGTGCAAAAAAGGTTGGGGATCCCTGAGATAGACCATCGGCCAATATAATAGCATAACTGTGATGTTTACTGTTTTGGTAATGATCTTTCTTATGAATGTCGACCGGTATATCGGCCGTCTGATATATGATGTATGGACTTTTGTCAAGATTGGCTGATGTCAGCTGTAGGGGTGGGACAGTACATGTAATTCACCATTCGATACTGTGACGATATGTGGCCCACGGTAATGATAATATCACAACACACAATACTGGAGCTACGCTATTTGATATAATGTGAGAAATTTCTTCAACAATCTATCACAATATAGGTGACTGAAAAAGAGGGAAAATATCCATTAAAAGGAAACCTTCTGTAACTATGCCTTTATTCAATGCCATAACGTGTACAATGTACAAAGAAACAACCTTTTACATAATGCCTCACTACACTAGTCTTGTAAATGTAAACACTACATAGTTAGACTATTATTGTGCATGGACATTAATAACATGTTTTATGCAGTATTGTTTTCGTCAATGATGACGATAACAAAAATATTTCTTCAAAGAACAATTTTTTCATGATGTTGTCACGATGACGCGCTGAAAACGTGTCTTGGGAGTCTAAAACAAAACAAGATGGATGCCAGTTGTAGTCTGACAACAAGAGAAGAAGATGAAAATTCACCATAGTGTCCGTCATAAAATCACAATGTGTGATATTTTCTTATTGTACCGTATTGGCCTGAATATAAGACGGTATTTTTTGCATTGAAATAAGACTGAAAAAGTGGGGGTCGTCTTACATTCGCTGTCTAGACGTTACACCCATTCACGACGCTAGATGGCGCCAATATCATTGAAGTGATGTTCTGTCATGACAGATCTCAGCTACTCTCAAGTTTAACCAGTTTGCATTATTTTATTCCAATGTTTTTCCTTTTTCAGATTTGTTTCAAGACTACAGTTACAGTTAGACTTCACTTTGGTGGTTAATGCAGTTATTGCAATTTTGTTGTTTTATCACAATAGATTGGTTTATTTACTTTTCAAAAACCAGAAGCCATTCATTTACGAATGTGATTGCACTTTAGTTTACATATTTAAATGTTTATATATTAAGATTTGAATGAGACAAAATAACATGCTTTTTTCTCAAATATATTGTTATAATCATTTTTTTCAGATGTACTGTAATTATTTTCTGTATAAAAATTAATTTGGTGTTCAAAAAGTCTTGTCGAACTTGAGTCTTGAAAAAGAGGGGGTCGTCTTATAATCAGGGCCGTCTTATATTCGGGCCAATACGGCATTTGTAAGGCATTTAGCATTGTTTGGTCGTGTCACTCATGTGACGTGCTGCGCCCCCCTCCCCCAACCGCCCCCACCGCGTGTTCCCATTCCAGGCTCCTTTTGTGAAACGTGTCAGGTGAACTTGGTGAGTTTTGTTTTCTTATCTTGGCATGCCATGTTGCTTTAGCCTTTAAAGGTCTGTGCTGAGTGATCATCACACACCAAACTAACTTGTAGCGTTAGCATAGCATTCACGTTAGCATTAGCATTTAGCGCGGTGACTCGGTGTCTTCTCTTGGAAAACATTTTACATACAGTTCGTGGCATCTAGGTGAGTTTAATTAATTGCAAAAATTGTGCTGTTTTCCTGCTGAGTGTGTATTATCATCTTGAAAATGGTGATGTCCTTGTAGACTCTACTGTTATGTGCTGGTCTGTCATGTTCATTCAGAATGGTTGGAAACCTTTTATTTATCTATTTATTTATTCATGGACTAAAACTTTTGAAGTCTATAGACGAAAACATTTTGAGAATTGTCGACTAAAACTAGTTGACATTTGTCAGAGTTTATGTTGACTAAAACTAAACGAAGACAAACACATTTTGAAATGACTAAAATATGACTAAGACTAATAAGTATTTTCGTCCAAAAGACTAAGACTAAGACGAAAATTAAAATGGCTGCCAAAAACAATACTGGTTTTATGTAAACCAGGACAGTGCACTGCTTTCTGGTACTGAAAAGTTAGTATCAACTTAATTTTGCATAGAACCTCATTGCCTCATAGTCTTGAAAATGTAATCACAACTGGATAAGTTAAAGTGCATGTAGATTAATAACATGACACTGTACAGCTGACACATTAAAGTGGAAAAATAAAAATAGCATTTTATGTAAAACAGGACAGTGCACTGCTTTCTGAACCCGAAACGTCGGTAGCAATTTACCTGATTTGTTTTTCTTCGTTCACATTTTTCGCAATTCTTGTATCTGTTCTTCTTCTATTGTCTATTGCCTTCTCCCGTTTACGGGATTAGCGCCCCACAAACAAGACAGGAGAGGTGAGGTACAGACAGTGACAACGGGGGAAATCCATTAAGTATGTCCTAATAAGATATCGATACTTGGCGTCAGTCTGTCGATTGTTTATTGTGACAGAGAACACAACAATTTAATGCATATGGATATTTTCCCCCACCTCTAGTCGGCTGATACATAGCCGATATAATACGATAACTGTTACATACACTGTTTGGGTGCTGATTTTCATTCATTGAAATTTTGCACCACCAAGTGGCCAGTGATACAAAAGGAAGTAGCAGAAGAAAATATTAAATTTTAAATAGTGTTTCAATTGCTTTTAATAATCAACGTGCTTTAAAAAAAAAATATCGGCTTACGAAATTGCCTTTAGACATCGGCAATCGTCTGAATATTTTTCTTTTTTTATTCAATCTCGGCATCGGCTTTTGTAAATTCCATAAGGTCGACTTCTATTTATTTGTCAGTGTAATTTCTATGTGTTCCAGTCTAATGTCATTATTACAACATGTATGTTCTGGGCTGCACACCACAGGGAAGATGAGGGCTCACATGGGCAAAACAATTTTGTACATCTGCTTCCCAACGATACAGCAGTTCAGCAGCTGTGTGAACGCGCTCCAAACACTATTTTTTCGAAGTTGGCCAGTTGGTGATTGCATCGTGTTGGCGCCCGCACTCTGAATTTCAATGAACCGTCGCACCACTCCGAGTGCCGCCGACGCTACATCATCACTGACAGATGTAAATCAATTATTCACATCGCTCCATTTTCGGATGCAGTCTTTCCTCGAGGGATGACTCTTTTTGCATCAATAACACACACCTCTTAAGCCACAGTATGGGACAGTTTGTCTTTTGGTTTGGCTCTTTGGTTGGCCCTTCAGTTTTAAAGTGGAATTGTGGTTAGGTCAAGTAGCTTGTAGTTCACTTTTATTTGTTTAATGAAAGACATGAGACATTTTTTTACTGGTTGGAAATGCCTGAATTTGTCAGTTTTCTTTTAGCAACATTAAAATTGACCCGGGACAAAGTACAGTCAACCCAAAAATTCCTGTCACTGGAAGTACAGTGAAAATGCAGTCGATAGCATTTCTCTGAGAGAAACTAAGATTTATATCGTTACAGTGCATTACAAAGCTGTAATTAAAAACAAAGCTGAAGACGCCGTCTCGCCTGGTGGGAAACCTCAGTCACGCTTCAACATTACCTCCCTGCCACCGGCCACACGCCAAATCGTCACTAAGTGGCAGCCGCCGACAGCGCACTTAAGAGAATACAAGGGCAAAGAGTGGGTCACTGGGCTGGACCTGACCTTCGTCGCATTTCTCCACCCCACTTGAGAAGAACACATTGGGCACTTAAAACTTTTTGCTCTTCACAAGAGGCGTGTCATATATTCAGTTGTGCAAGTCGGGTTATTTTTGAAAAGTTACAAATATGGATCCACAAGTAAACTGTGTTTTTTTGGTCACAGAAAATACATATTGTAGCCAATGGTTCTGGTTTGCCAGAAGTTGGCTGACTCAATGACAGCATGGAGCAATAGTGATTTACTTGTACTTTTACTTCATTCCACAATGCAAAAACAGGCAAGTTAGCCTGACTAAAGAATACGTTGTGAAAATAAGATGAGACGTTAAAAATCAGTACGTGTACCAAGCTTTAAATATGAATTTTTTTAATGTCCTCAGCCTGTCACATGATATTCATCGAAGCAAAACTGCAAATCTTTTGCATACTTTTTCCTAAAACACTCTGTCTGCGTGGGTTAGGAAGAGTGGGTGTCAACAGCATCCCCACACTGCCTGGGGACAAATTGGGCTCCGTGTACATTTTCCACCGGTTGTCAGTATGTTTGGGGTTAACTTTAGCTGTCATTTTTTTCGAATTAAAAGGAAGATTCTTCCGAAAAGCGCTGCGGGCGCCAGAAAAAAAACACAGGAAGGAAAATTCCTATGTGACTAATTTGACATTCTAATGTATCGTAAAGCGGCAGTAGAATAACGTCAACTGACAGAACATTTCTGACTTCATATTCTGTTCATAAGTGTTTGCTTTTCCATCGGGCCACAACGTATTTGGTGTCACGTCAGGATGAATTTCATGAAGTTCGCAGGGCGCATGGTTGGGATGTTACTGATCTACCGCTTGGGCCTGTGGAACCCAGCATACTGTAGCATACATATGCATGTACTGCGTGTCTCTTTGTGTGTGTGTGAGTATGCCACTGTTTCACCACCTGTTGGGGTGGGTCTGAGCTATGTGCGACATGTTCATTTGCTCTTTGTTTTCTAAATGAAATCATGCAAAAGCTCAGCTCTTATGCCATTAACTCCATGAGCTTAGGGGCGTTGGTGGCATTGCATTGCAGTTTGGGCAGTAGTCTGAATAGAAATTGTGGCTTAATTTACCTTAACTACTCTTACCAGCATTTGAAGTCAAGCAAAGTTGTCCTTTATGGCATGATCTTAAAAAGATGGATGACCAATATAAACTTAACTCAAAACATCCATTTGAAAGTAATAAGAACCGCATTTCGCATAAGAGCCTTTACGGCAACTGATACCATCACGTGTCGTAGCTGAGGTATTTAACTCATTCACTACCAAGCATCAAGTCACAAGACATCCCCTTATTTCAAGCACCACAGAATATTGTGTTCTAAGGCTACATGAACACAGAACCTACAAAAAAAAAAAAAAGATTATATTCCCATCTTTCATCATTAAAAAAAAGTTTGTTTCTACTGTTTTTTTGTTCTTTAGTTATGAGCAGTTGAATATCATAAATAACATTGTCGTAAATGACTTAATGACAGGGGTCCCCAAACTTTTTCCTGTGAGGGCCACATAACTTTTCCCTTCTCTGATGAGGGTCTGGGGTCAGTTTGTAACAGAAAAAGTGTGACGATTGCAGGAGTGCCTGAATGTAAAAATTTATTGTTTTTCAGAAAGCTACAATCAAATAACCCTTTCTGGATTCTTCATGGAACAAAAGTAAATAAAATAAAAATAATAATAAAATATAATATAATAATAATAATAAATAATAATAACACTATTAATTAAATAGATAATAACCAAATAACCCTCTCTGAGTTCTTCACAGAAAAAGGCCAGGAAATAAATAACACTATTGAGAAGACGAAAAAAAAAAAAATTCAAAATGCTCTCTGGTATTGTTCAAATGTGGAGGCGGGCCGGTTAATGAGTTATATTCATACACAGAGTTTAAGACGGTGGCCGAAAAGTGTCATTGCATGTAATTGACTTTCCCGGTAAATATTGTCTATAAAAGTTGTAAAGCAATAAAACAAACAACAAAAATGAATGAAATGAACAAAAAAGATATTTTTATAATGGGTCAAAAATATTTTTCAAACAGATCATGTGACTAGCACCTTAGACGGTCATTTGCTTTGCTTAGCCAAAAGCACCCGAGAACCGAAGAGGCAAGATGGGTATACGTTTTTTTTTTTCAAACCTAAGCTTTCAAAAGCGAAAACAACTACTGAGCAAGAACCAAGGATTGAAATGCGGACCATGGAACGCCAGAAAGCACCACCAAAATGGTGAGGTAAGTTTGATTATGCCCCACTAAAGACGCTAATTGTACAACAGAGCCACCACCGGTGTCTTGCCAATGTAGTTACCCCCGTCAAAAATTGTACCCGTTGGCTGCGGGAGCGCACACACATATTAGTTATGAGTTATGTCAACTTAAACAATTAACTGAAGCCAGAAAAAAACACAGTTGTTTATTTTGGACATCGATGTTTATTAAACTGGAGAAACTCCATACAGGACTTGAATTACAGTAATAACATTTATAGGTCATCCTACAGGTAAAACATTAAAACATTGCCTTTTTTACATTCGGTACTTATGTTACGTTATACAAAAGGAAAAAAAAGTTTTTGTTTTTTTATTTTTTTTATGGATGTGCCATGTTTTAAAACCTCGCAGATAACTACATCAATAAAACAAGGAAATGAAGCAAATCAGTGCAGCGCAGTGGCTCCGCCGAGGGGATACAATTTTTGACGGGGGTAACTACATTGGCATGACACCAGCGTGCGTACCATATTCAATGGATGACAATCTTGGCGAAAAGTATAGCTGTCCTATGCAGCCTGATTTAGAATACCCCTCAAGAATGATGGGAAACAAAAAAAAAGCTAATTTTCAACTTATTATTATATATATTCTTGTAATTTTATTGCTGACACTACATTTCGGGGTCATCAACATGTTGTGCCGCCCCGCCCCAAAAGTCAAATTCCGCCTAGGGTTATATTGTACATCTATCTACATGTATTTCCTTGCGCCATTTGTGTTAAAAATAGGCAATGCTAATCATGACGTTAGCAACTGTTGCTAGGCGGGTCAATTTCCCGTTTGTCCCTAATAGTAAATGCGTGGAAATAGTGTAAGAACTAGATGTTTACTGAGAGAAACCTACCAATTCTGTCCGGAAATGATGTCCCTGGTGCCAAATTCACTGATAAAGATGTGGAAGAACAGTTTTAAAGTTTTAAGTTTTTAAGTTTTAAATAGAGTTGAGCATCATTTGAATTTGAAGGGTTCCGATTTGGATTCCACGTTTCGATTCCTGTTCCAAACGATTCTCGATTACGATTCTTTTAAATCGGTCAAAAAACTTGCATAGTTTATATTAATTTCTTAACTTCTCGATTATTTTTTAAATTATGAACTTTCAATTAATTTTGCTAAGAATTTCTCACAGGTCTATTTTAACTTGTATATAAATATCAGTCTTTGAACTTTAATATGGTGAAGTTTCTTTCCACAGGAATGCACTTTTACAAAGATGTTTATTTTTTGAAAGCTCACAGAGAAAACATTTACACATATTTTTTTGCCTGTTTCAGAGTGCCTTATGCTACAGACATTTATTGTATTACATCATTTGTTATAGGTGTTATTTCTACAAGTTAAGGGATGACATCTTGCTCGTTTTAATAGAGGGTCTGATATCATTTTTGATGTGTTTATTCTGTTACTTTGTTGTCATTTATGTGAAGCGATGAAACAAGTTTTTGTGCTAAGCTAAATTAGCAACTTAATATGATTTGCTCATAACAGAGCTAGTTTTCATGTGGCTTCTTCTTCGTGGTGTTCGGCAGCTATGTTTTCCGGTCGGCGGTCAGGGCATCGAAACTTGGAATCGAAATAAAAAAAATTGAACGGCTCCAGGAGAACCACAGTGTTAGTCGCGGATCCCATCAATGCTCGATGCCCAACCCTATTAAAATCTGCATTAGATATTAGTTTGCCTATGTAAATGGATTTTCCCCTTATGTGTTAGCATTAGCATTAAGTGGGAGTATTAAAGGCTAAGGGGCCATTTAAACGACAACGGCAACAGGGGTGACAACACAAAATCTTTTCCAGAGAGCCCTATCGATTACACAGTGACGATGTTTTGGGGGCTGAAAACTCCTTCCAGAGTGGAAATCTTGAAAACGCTCCCACCTGTCGTTGCTGTCTAAACAGTTGTCAACGAAAATGTGAATTTTGGGTGACAAGTGACTTCCGTACTCCGAAACAGAAGGTGGCGATAATGCTCTATTATATTTGTCAGTGAAGCGGGTGAAGATACTCATGCATGAGTGCACACGGACAGTCTGACAGTGTATGAAAATATGTCTTCAAGTAGCAAACTTGTACACGTCCTAACTGTGTTCAACATTATTCAAGATTCTAGTCACTATTCACTTCTCTAATTATAGAAACACACAAAATGACACCCACTAATGCGTTTTGCTATGTTGTTATCAGTGTTGGGCACGTTACTTAAAAAAGTAATTAGTTATAGTTACTCACTACTTCTTCCAAAAAGTAACTGAGTGAGTAACTGAATTACTCTACAGTAAAAGTAACTAGTTACCAGGGAAAGTAACTATTTCCGTTACTTTAAAAAGAAGTTATTGTAGGTCAAAGAATTTGAAATTTTCTGAGCAGTATTCGAGTCAGTTGAATAGAGAAGAACAGACAGGTAGTTGTGTTATAGAACCTTGTAATATTTATTGCACCTCACCAGCAACAGATTTATCCTACACTTGAAGTGCAACAAAAATAAACAGATTTGAATTGCTTACCACAGATGTTGACAAAAGCTTTGCCCGGAATATAAACATATCCACGATAGGATGTCGCCATTGAGCTTTCAAAGGTTTCAAATGCAGTAATATGTATAATTTGTATACATTGGGACCTCAACATACGAATTTAATTTGTTACAGGTCCTGGTTTGTAAATCGAAATAGTCATATGTCGAGCGGGATTTTCCCATTGGAATATATTGAAATTACATTAATTCGTTCCACGGCCCAAAATCCTACACTAAATGCTTCATAAATACTGCAGGTACAATTATAAATAGCAATTACATAAAGGAAAGCAAATAAATCATTAATTAAAATCCGAATAATATTAACTATATAATAATAATACCGTATTGGCCCAAATATAAGACGATTATTACATTGAAATAAGACTGAAAAAGTTGGGGTTGTCTTATATTCGCGGTCTAGACATTATACCCATTCACGACGTTAGATGGCGCCAGATGTCATTGAAGCGATGTTCTGTCATGACAGATCTCAGCTACTCTCAAGTTTAACCAGTTTGCATTATTTTATTTCAATGTCTTTCCTTATTCAGATGTGTTTCAAGACTACACTTACACTTAGACTTCACTTTGATGGTTGATGCAGTTATTGCCATTTTGTTGTTTTATCGCAATTTTACGATTTATTTACATTTCAAAAACCAGAAGCTATTCAATTACGAATGTGATTGCACTTTAGTTTACATATTTAAATGATCAGATATTAAGATTTGAATGAGGCAAAATAACATTCTTTTTCTCTCAAATATATTGTTATAATCATTTGTTTCAGATGTACTGTAATTATTTTCTGTATAAAAATTAATTTGGTGTTCAAAAAGTCTTTTTTCAAACTTGAGTCTTGAAAGAGGGGGTCGCCTTATAATCAGGGCCGTCTTATATTCGGGCCAATACGGTAATAGTGATTGGGTTGTAATCTGGCGGTATTTTGCATGCTGTTTCTGAATGCTCCATGTGACTAAAGAGAGAGTGAGAGAGGTGCGGATGACTAGGAAGTTACTGCCTTCTTTCATGTCCTGTTGTGGTTGGCTACGGAAAACAGCCGTGTTGTGTGGCACAAGTTTTAAAATAAAGGATTCAACACCTGACAAAGCTGGAAATTTTCTTCCCGATTTTACAATAATAATAATAATTGTCACCTTAACTTATAAAGACTGCCAAATGGAGGTCGGAGCAGAACCACCTTGATCATGGACCTATTTCAGCCGTATTGTTGAGCCTGTTCACTGATGCGCACACCACACTCATATTTTTCTATCATTTCAATCTTAATTTCAATGTTAAAATATCCATCTTAATTCCAATGTTAAGCATCACCTTTTTCCTTTTTTTTACCACCTGCACTAACCTCTTGGGACCCATGTTGATTGCTCTCACAAGAAAATTCGCCGTGCTTCCGTCTTGTGGGAAAACAATGAAATTGTGACGCTGTTGCGAATCGTCGTATTTAAAATTTCGTCGGATGTCGATACATTCGTATTTCAAGGTACCATTGTACTTTCTTTTATAGAACTATTTGAGTGGGGTAAGGGTGTGAGCAGGCTTATAAAGCACTGGGGAAACCCTGGACAATGTGAAATTTTCTATGTTCCATGTTTCCATTTTTGGTAGTATACAGTACATCAACTAAGAGTAAAAAGGATGAAACAATCTTTTTTAAAAAAAAAAAAAAATCAATAGTATCAGACGCAGTTGCTACATGTTGTTGTGAGTTGAGTAACTGCCACAAATGAATTCCTCGTATCGCAAAGTTAATTTGCAAGTCAAATCAAGTGACATCTTTAAAAAAAAAAAAATGTTTAAACTGCTAAATGAGTCACTCATATCTCAAGACACCTCTGTTATGTATTGGATTTCAGGGCATTGAAAGATGCTTTAAATTGCATTATTCATTCACTCCATGCTAGGTTGTGATTAGATACTATTGGAGCAGACTGACAGAAGTGAGGCTGCAACTTTGCGTCATCGGTCCTTCTGACCACTCACTCTCACCCTGCAGTATTTTCACAGTGTCTTGCCCAATAACAATGTGCATAAGTGTATCCAGATACCGATATTTCAATCAAAGGAATACCCGTCTGCTCAACCACTTGTGCTACCGTCAAATTACAATATTTCACAGAAAAGGTGTTTGGTCGAAGCAATAAGTTTATGATCAGAATGGGACGAACTCTGCCTCAGTTTGAGAGAAACACCCTGAGAACTAAGGACTGGAATCAGAGAGATCAGCTCTAATGATAAGAAAAAAATATATCCACATCATTATTATGTTATTATAGAGAAGCAGTTGTTCAAATAAAGACCCGCTAAGAAACCCCTCAAAGATGTCCGGTACTGTTGGATAAATAAACGTCCCTGACCACGATATGAGGAAATGCGGTCATGAAAATAACTGACAGACTCCGGTGATGGCAGGGAAAAGGAGGAAGCTGTTACACTGCGCTGCTTGTAGGGAGCAGCAGGAAAGCAACAGCAGGCATTTGCAGGATGGAGGAGATGAAGAACATCTTTAAAGTTGTATCACTGAACTGGCGGAGTTAAGCCTTTCCAGCACGACAGGGGCTAATTCAAACCATCTTTATGACAAACCACAGAAGCGTAAATAATTGAGAAAAATTGGCAATTGGGTTTTTGTTTTTTGGGGAAGCTCCAGCAAATAAGTCGACATCTTGCCTCCTTTTGTTCCCATCTTAAAGAAGTCAAAATCTCGTGGCTCCGAAACGAAGCGAGGCCGAGACGCTGGTTTTGGCGCGCCTGTACGCTCGGCCTGTCTTGCATGTGGCCGCCAGGAATGCGGGAATCCTGGCAGCCCGACTGGAAACGTTAAGCATCAAACAACGGCGTCGCCTTCGAAGCTTCGGGTCCGGGCGGCTGGCGCATAAGCAAACTATTTAGCTCTCAAGTCTGTGATGGTTCAATGGGTCACAGTGGGGATCATTAATGCATAAACCGACCGCATAAACAAAACAAATAACTCAGACGTTGCCCCACAGGAGCACTGAGATCGGATCTTTGATTTGTGTTCCTTGTGCTCGCGTGGGTTTTCTTTTGGCACTTTGGCTTCCTTCTAAATTTCGAATGATCTTTTTTACAGACTATAATTTGTCCCTAAATATGAATATTAATGGTTTTTGTAAACCCAATGGTATGTACCCATTCTATGATGCAAAGTAAGTCAGACTGAACAGTGTTTTTAAAACCCTCAAGATTACAAAAAACTCAGCATTTTGTGCATGTATATAAAGTCACATTATTTATAAGATAAAATCACAACCTTGAGTGGTCTTTCTCTATTACGTCAAGAAACGCAGATACACTGTAGCAGTTAATCGATGTGGATCAATATATAATGATTTGTTGAGCCCAAAAGCGTACCGCACGAATGCTATTTTTAGACCGTGACGTCGCCATCGTAACGCGGAAGTGGGCCGTTATGGACGCGCCCTTGCATACAATCCATATTATTTCTGCTTTTTTTCTCCGGTAATCTTTCAAAAAAGAACATGCTGATCAAACACTGCTGCTCTGAACTTGTAGAAACGGCTCTCGACATTACGACATATGAAGGATGTTTTCTTCATACGTTTCCCGAAACCAAAAACTCAGAGGAAAAAATGTGAAGAATGGATTAAGTTGCGCGGACGTCCAAAAGACCAGTTTAACGCCAGCAAGGGGAAGCCATTCACATTTCATATGCAGTAAACATTTTGTTGGAGGCCATGGTCCTACAGAGGACGAAGAGGTAAGCAATTATGATATTTTTACTTATTTTTTAGCATGGCGTTTTGCCGTGCTGCTTCTGTCTGACATTGAAAAAAATCCTAATGTTATCTAACTGCCACTGTTACCTTTTCTGTTGTGAAAAAAACAACATTGGTAAGGGGGAAGTGTAAATTAAATAATTAAGATTTGTTATGAATGAAAAAATTAAAAGTGTTCGTTGGCTGTCACTGAGTAGCATTTGCGATCGCTACACAAAAATAGCAATGTAAATTTCCCTCAAGAACGGTCAGAGACCTACGACAACTAGAGGATATAGTATATAAGACAGGCCATATGTTGGTAAAGGATAGATTGTTGAAACAAGAGAATGTTATTGTCAGTGGCGTAAGGCAATGCACACAAGAAAAAGGTGTCGATAAAAAAGCTAACTCTGGATCAGGTCAGCTCTTTTTTCCGTCTTTTTCAGTCCTAGACACTCAAGCCATCTCTTTAAAAGAACATTTGTATGTTGTTCGACGTCGTAATTAGTGAATTTGGCACCAGGGACATAATTTTCGGACAGAATTGGTGGGTTTAGCTCAGTAAAATCTCGTTCGCACACTATTTCCATGCATTTACTATTAGGGACAAACGAGAGGTTGACCCACCTAGCAACAATTGCTAACATCATGAATATTAATGAGCAAAAGTGATGGTTGCTTGCGGTACACCATTGAATGGCGTACCGCACGCAGGCTATTTTTAGACCATGACGTCGCATCGTAAAGCGGAAGTAAAGCCGAAGTGGGACATTATAGACCCGCCCTCGCATAGACACAACGCAATTAGTGCTACTTTTCGCCGGTAATCTTTCAAAAACGAACATGCCGATCACGGATTGCTTTTTTTGGAACTTGTAGAAACGACTCTAGACATTACGACACACGAAGGATGTTTTCTTCATACGTTTCCGGAAACCAAAAACTCGGGCGGTAACAATGTGAAGACCGAATCAACTTGCGCGGACTTTAACACCAGCTCGGTGAATCCATTCACATTTCATATGCAGTAAACATTATGTTGGGTTGGCATGGTCTTTCAGAGGACAAAGAGGTAAGCCATTTTTATATTTTTAACTTATTTTTTTAGCGTAACGTTGTGCCGGACTGCTTCTGTCTGACAATGAATGACCTGAAAAGAATTACAATGGTATCTGACTGCCACTGTTACCGTTTCTGTTATATATATAAAAAAAATAACATTAGTAGGGGGGAAGTGTAAATAAATCATAGGATTAGGATGTGTTATGAATGAAAAAAATTAAAAGTGTTCGTTGGCTGTCACTGAGTAGCATTTGCGATCGCTACACAAAGCTAACTAAATTACCCCCAAGAACGGTAAGAGACGTAGGACAACCAGAGGATATATAAGAAAGACAGGGCTGATGGTAAAGGATAGCTTGTTGAAACAGGATAATGTCATTGTCAGTCGCGTCGATAAAAAAGCTAAAGCTATGCTTAGGTCGGCTCGTTTTTTTCGTCTTTCTCAGCCTTCGACACTAAAGCCATCTCTTTAACTGAACATTTTTATGTTCTTCCACATCTTTGCCAGTGAATTTGGCACCAGGCACATCATTTTCAGAGAGAATTGGTAGGTTTACCTCTGTAAACATCTCCCTCGTACACGATTTCCATTCATTTCCTATTAGGGACAAACGGTGGCTTGTCCTTACTTAGCAACAGTAGCTGATGTCATGAAGATTAATGAGCGGAAGTGACGTGTTGCTTGCGGTACGCCATTGAAATCGATCAGAACAAGGAATATTGATTAGTATTGTCAGCATTAGCTGTGGCATTTTGTTAATAAAAAAAGTTGTTATTAAAATGTCAGAAATCATACATGAAAAACATCAAAACTGCATTGTATTTTTTTTTGCTTGAGGTACCTTTGAACTGATTTTGATAAATGTGTACATAATATTGTATTAAATCGATATAAGGCACTTGAATAGATTCGTGGCAGATATTGTAATGTCGGCAAATATATAATTGTACAAAGAAATATCAATTTCTTCATGAAAATGGTGATTTACACCCCTAATTGTGATGCAGCCACCCACAAAACATCCCACGGGCTCCTTCTTCTGTTGGTCCCTGGCTCATGGATTCAACTTTGACCTCAGAGTGAGAAACCCAAACAGCAGCATTGAGCAACAAGTGCATTTGTCATGGGGAATGAACAAACATACACAAACTTACAAAAAGCAGAAACTGACCACACACACGTGCTCACACACACACAAAAAAACCCTTTAGCACACTTTTAGCAAATGATGCAATTACAACCAATGTGACTCACGCTGTTGTCGCTGGATCCCGACACCGGATAGACGGTCCAGCCGAGCTCCGCTGTGGCTGTGGTGGAGTCCATGAGCATCTCTGCGGAAAGACGGACACACAGAGGTCAAAATGACATGGATTTACGGTAACCGCCAGATTGCTAACTATCTATGGCGCGCAATCGGACTGATTCCAGATCAGTTTCAGTTTCAACAAAAGCACACCGCACAAGAGTCAGTATTGCATTTTTTTCTGTGTTCCTTTTCTATTACTTTCAAGAACGAACTGTATAGAAACTGATTTATAAAGATAAAAAAAAAAATATTTAAAAAGTCACAAATCTTAAATTTATGGAATAGGACCATAATCTGGAGTGAAATGCACATACACGTGGGAAAACATGGACATTAATAAACCTATATGTTTTTTAAATGGCATTAGATTAGACTGTATTTTAAAAGTTCTTATGTTAGATCTTCATAATTGTTCACAAAACACTAAAACCAATCAAAATGTTGGTCCAAACGTTCTAAGCACTTAAAAACAATAAGACAATATTAACAGTGAGACCAAAAAAAACAAAAAAACAAAAAAACACTCAAAATACAGATCAACACAACTGACCAGTTCTCACCCAAATTAGGTGTGAAATCTTGTAACTTTTTATTAGGGCTGTCAAAATTATCGCGTTAATGGGCGGTAATTAATTTTTTAAAATTAATCACGTTAAAATATTTGACGCATTTAACGCACATGCCCCGCTCAAACAGATTAAAATGGCAGCACAGTGTAATGTCCACTTGTTACTTGTGTTTTGTCGCCCTCTGCTAGCGCTTGGGTGCGACTGATTTAATGGGTTTCAGCAGCATGAGCATTTTGTATTATTGACATCAACAATGGCGAGCTACTAGTTTATTTTTTGATTGAAAATTTTACAAATTTTATTAAAACGAAAACATTATGAGGGGTTTTAATATAAAATTTCTACAACTTGTACTAACATTTATCTTTTAAGAACTACAAGTCTTTCTATCCATGGATCGCTTGAACAGAATGTTAATAATGTTAATGCCATTTGTTGATTTATTGTTATAATAAACAAATAATACAGTACCTGTGTACCGTATGTTGAATGTATATATCCGTCTTGTCTCTTATCTTTCCATTCCAACAATAATTTACAGAAATATATGGCATACCGGTAATTTATAGATGGTATGAATTGCGATTAATTCCGATTAATTAATTTTTAAGCTGTAATTAACTCGATTAGAAATTTTAATCGTTTGACAGCCCTACTTTTTATCCTTGGATGTATTTTCTTAAATCACAGTCTGCCTTTGTAATTTTGATGTTTTATTCTATTTTTTAGAAGCTCAAATATTAACTGCTTTATTCCTCTTGCCAATTATTTGACAATAACTACCACCTGAGTAATAATAATAAAACACAACAGTGACTAAAAAAATGATTTCAGAGCAGAATATTATTAAATCCAGAATTTCATCCTGAAGTTCCCCCCTTTGTATTTTTCTTTTACAATAAGAAATCAGCTGAAAAGCTTGAAAATATCCAAACATTTGCATAACCCTATTCTATTTGGCAGTTACTTGCCCAACTAATTTGTAGCCATGTTGACACATTCACATTTCTTCACACTTAAAATAACAGTATAGAGCAAACGATGACATTAACAGCTATGTGACCTTCACTGAGAAATGATCTATTCCACACAAATGCCAATCATAACAGCTTTGAGACATCCCTGACAGATGGGCAGTCCCGTCAGACGTTTGACTTTGTTGGGGGCTATGAAGGCAAAAAAAAAAATGGTGAAACCAATCGGAGGCTAGCGAGCACATTGCGGATTATGTGCTGAAAAGAAACACCTCCTGTAATTGGGGTCAAAGAGAACGTGCATCCTGTCTGTCATGGGGTCCTCCACGGCCCACATTCCACCCGCTTGACCCGGCTGTCTGTCATCTGCAGCTTGGACTATTCATGTTGTCACCTGCCCCCACTGAGCCTCTCGGAGCCTCAACCCTCGCGGCCTATTTGCTGGTCCCCACTTGCGAACATCTCTATAGCTGCTTAATGAACATCACCTCTTGATTAGGCTTGTTTATTCCTTGGAGACGGGCATGGAGAGATTATGAGAGACTTGAGCACACACACCATGTCAAAGATGGCAGCAATCTTTTCCGAGCAAAGTTTGAGCTTTTAATGTACAGTATTTGTTGAAAATCTATACACTGTAAAAAAAAAATAATGTTGCTTCAGTAACTTGGTTTATTTTAGTCTACTTAACCCTTTAACACCGAATGTATCGGCGGCGACAAAATTTTGCATATCATCTTTAAAGCCTCGTCATGCTGTAATTACGTCACCAACGTGCTGCTGGTAAGTCTCATTTGAAAGTGCGGAAGTTGAGGTCCACGCCCGTTTTTACTTGAAGTCAATCAACCAAGTAAAACAGGAGATAATGTCATTTGAGTTTGATAGTTTTATTTCCCTCGTAAATAAGCATTAAAACGTTGCATGGACCATGTGTTTATGTCCATATTTCAATCATTTCTTGTCCTTTTTCAAAACCGAAAGCACCACGAAAGACTACATATCCCAGGAGCCGTAGTAACGTCAAGAAGGATGGACGTAATGTGAACATTTTAGATAAATTGCCAGGCGAAGCGCCGCCTAAGGTGAGGGAGGCGAGGTAGCGGGCGACGGCTGGTTGGATTGAGCCAACGATTTTGAAATGTGCGGAATGAATCAAAAACTAAATTTAGCACAAGCTAATACATTATTTCATCAACTCGAGGAAGAGGATGGACCAGATTTGTCGTTGTTTTCTTCGGATGAGTCGGTGAGTTGGGAAGAGTGAGGCTGACAGCTCAA
Organism: Corythoichthys intestinalis; assembly: GCF_030265065.1. Lineage (NCBI taxonomy): Eukaryota > Metazoa > Chordata > Actinopteri > Syngnathiformes > Syngnathidae > Corythoichthys > Corythoichthys intestinalis. The sequence goes on along the minus strand of NC_080403.1, from coordinate 19,855,692 downwards.
ACGGCGGAAGAGTGGGCTGTGTGACGTAGTGTATGACGTGGCCCTTTGTGCTGTTCAAGGGGAAACTGAGTGGCATGGCTGCAAAAATTGAGTCAATATTTTTGAAAATACTTTTTTTCAATGTTATATTTGATTTTTTTTTAGTATCTAATCAATTTGTATATAAATGTGTGTGTGTTTGAGAAGCTTGATTGCATGTATATACTTTTAATAAGTATATGTGTATAATACCGAACCATACAAAGAGATTTCCTCCAAACCCTATTTGTGTTAGATAATATATATGTATTTATATATTTTTTTCTCACTATTTTGCATTGTTGGTTTACTGCAAGGGTCGGGAACCTATAGCTAGCGAGCCAGATCTGGCTCTTTTGACAGCTGCATTGTTTCGTTATACTCCTTAGCGCATTGCGCGAAACAGCGACGGTCAACGGTCATACCCTGGCTGGTGTTGTGCAGCAATGAGCAGACGTGACTTTTGAGGCGTATGTTAACTTTTTTAATGCTCCAACAACACTTTCGCACTTCGCACTAGATATCATCAAATAGCAAACTAGATGTGCTACGTTAGATCCCCCCAAGTCCCATGCCATTGACTGCGTTGCGTGAGCCCAGGGTGATCATGGGACACGAAGTCCACATACTAGAACCGGCGACTAGAAAGCCGATTCACAGCAATTTTAGAGGGAAAGTGGCGAACGTACATGTCCTTGTGTCTATCCATCTATTTATCTATCCATCAATCACATAGGCAATGCAGATGAGGCAGAGACACTGTTCAAGTGAGGTTGCCGTATTTTGCTGTCGAAAATAGCGGCCGATGTGCGTGTGTGTGTGAGATCAGGAAGTAAACTTTCATCGTTTTCATTTTCGGCGTTGTCATCTAATTTTAGAAACCATTTTGAGGAGATGGCAAAAATAAAAAAAGATGAGGCATATTATACTTTTCAGCCGGACATAAGGACTTAAATGCTGCACAGTTTTTTCTCTAGCTTTGGATGAGTCAACAGACGTAAGCTATTTATCGCAGTTCAGAGTGAATACAGGGTTTTGACTATGAAAGGCACAACAAGGGGAGGATTTATTCAAGTCCTTCACTGAGTTCGGTAAAGTAAAAAATCTACCGATGGATAAACTTGTTTCGGTGTGCACTGATGGTGCTCCGTGCATAAGTTTCTCAAGGCCTGCATGAAGCTTAACCCCACCAAGTATCAACCAGACTACAAAGACATCAGCAAAACTATGCAGCACCAGAAGTCGCATTAATGGTAAAATATACTCATCATTGATAACTACGTTATTGAAAAGAATTCAGAGACTTATTGTACTTTAAACGTGTTGAAATTACACAAAATGCACACATTACTTGTATTTTTAAACATATTGTATGGCTGTAACTAAATTACATTTAAAAATATGTGGTGTTCATGGCTCGGTCATCCAAAAAGGTTTCCGACCCTTGGTCTACTGTATATAACCTGTTTTGACCATAGTATGTGTAAAGGTCAAAAACGCCTATGACCATACCTGCAGTTTGCATTGAATTGTAAAATATAAAACTAATCAGTCTTATTTTTTTCTGTTAAGTGTTTATCCTAACAAGTTGAATAAATATTATCAAGTATCAAAGTGGCTCATCGAGCACGTTTGGTTGTCAATGGGACATCAATATACACTAAATAAATTTTCACAAAATATTTTGGGATTTTTTTGTAGATTATAATTGGTCACTGAAGAAAACAACAGTTTAGACATGAAGGTTGTGGTGTCCTGAAAAAGTGTACTTAACCAGGCCACAGTGAACATTTTTTTCTTTTAAATATAAAGGGGCATCAAAGGCATGCAAATTCGGACAAAATAGGCTTAGGTGTTGAAGGGTTAACTCATTTTATTAAGTTAATATTGTTAACTTGATTAAATGAGTTGGGGTATACTGAACATGAAATGAATTGTGTGAATTTAGGATTAATCTCACTCCTGATGTCTTCATAAAAGCGCCCTGGCAAGAGGGTGGTTATTTATGGTGTTTAGCTCAGTTGTCTGCACACTCTACTGCCACATTGACAGCTCAGGTTCGTTCCGTGCTTGGAGCAATTTACTATGTTTACCTAATACTTTTTTTTTTTTTTTTTTTTAATTTCATTTCATTTCAGGCAGTTACATTCATCTTCACAAATACAGATCTTTGCTTTCAAGAAACAACAGAGACATAAAAAAAGACACAAAACAAAACAAAACAAAATGCCTGAAAGGGAGTGGGACGAAGAAAACTTATTAAATCCCACCCCGATTTCTCAATAATCATCAAAATAAATAACCATTTTCCTGCAACCTGTTTCTGTTTAGTTACATAGAATACATCCTTCCCTGACACATGTAACGGGAGGGCCGGACCCTCAATATCGATTCCCTCAGTCAAAAGAGAGAAAACAGAACAACAAAACCAAAATATGTATATATATATATATATATATATATATATATATATATATATGTGTGTGTGTGTGTGTAAATATATACAAATACACACACACTTATATTGCGTATATCCATACCAGTATGGTAAAAAGACCTACACAAACAGTGATGTACATTTAAGACCCTTCCTGAATATACTTAGACCAAATTAATTGTTTATAATGAAATTTAAATATGTGAATATTTTTACACTCTCTTAGTGATAAACTCAGATTGTTCCATAATTTAACTCCTCTTACAGACACACAGAAGCTCTTACGAGTCGTTCTAAATCTAGGAAGTACAAACTCCCCGTAAGCTCTTAAATTGTGAGCTCTTTCACGAATGGTGAAATGTGTTTGTAACTTTGCGGGTAATGTGTTGTTAAAAGCTTTATATAGAGTTATGGAAGTGTTGTAATCGACTAGGTCTTGAAATTTAAACAATTTAGATTGAAGAAATAGTTCATGGGTGTGATCCAGAAATCCAGTCTTATGAATGATGCGAACTGCTCGTTTCTGTACTATGACTAAAGGATTTGTCGTATTGCGATAGGTATTCCCCCACACTTCCACACAGTACGTAAGATATGGGAGAATCAAGGTACAGTACAGAATACGGAGTGCATTGTGATCAAGATATATTTTAACTTTGTTCAAAATTGAAAGGCTTCTTGAAATTTTGGTTTTTATATGTCTGATGTGGGGTCTCCAAGACAGTTTGTCATCAATTATAACTCCCAAAAATTTATTCTCACTAACATTTTCAATTTGTATACCTTCAATACTAAATGTTGGTTCTGTATCAATTTTTGCATTCCCAAAAATCATTGCTTTAGTTTTACTTATATTCAATGATAATTTATTTATATCCATCCATTCTTTAATCAAGTTTAGTTCCCTGTTCACAGTAGTTACAAGTTCAATGTAACTATCACTACTGTAAAAAATATTTGTATCATCTGCAAAGAGAATGAGTTTTATAACTTGGGATACATTAAATATATCATTTATATACAAAGAGAAAAGTTTAGGCCCCAACACTGACCCCTGTGGAACCCCACATGAAATACCTAGTTTATTTGATGAATAAGAGCCGATGTTGACATATTGCTCCCTGCCTGTTAAATAACTTTTCACCCAGTCCCCAGCTACCCCGCGAATACCATATTTTTCTAATTTTTCAAGTAAGATTGAATGATTTAAAGTGTCAAAAGCTTTCTTGAGGTCAACAAAAATCCCAACCGCATATTTATTCTGGTCAAGTGCATTAGTAATTCCCTCTACTGCCTCAATTATCGCCATTGAAGTAGTTCTATGCGTTCTAAACCCATATTGTCCTGCATTTAGTATTTGATGTTTCTCTATGAACTTTTCAAGTCTAGAATTAAAAAGTTTTTCTAAAATTTTTGAAAATTGTGGCAATAGAGAGATTGGTCTATAATTTGTGAAATTGTGTTTATCGTTGCTCTTGAATAATGGTATTACTCTAGCAATTTTCATTTTTTGAGGAAAACAACCAGACTGAAGTGATAAATTACAGAAATATGTTAAGGGCTTTACAATGGAAAATATAATCTTTTTTATTACTAACATGTTAATATCATGATAATCCACAGATGACTTACTTTTACATTTTAACACAATATTAATAATTTCCTTGTCGTCTGTACATGTGAGGAACATCGAAGATGGATTTCTTATAATCGTTTTGTGACAGTTATTAACAGTATGGCATGGAATTTCAGTAGCCAACTGAGGGCCAACATTTGTAAAAAATTTATTAAAACCATCAACGATATCATTCATGTTATGGATGTTCCCATTTCCATCGGTAAAATAATCAGGATATGATCGAGCTGGAGATCCTTGTTTAATTAAATGATTTAGTGTATCCCAAGTTGCTTTCATATTATTTTTATTAGCATGTAATCTTTTTTTATAGTACACTTGTTTACTTGTTCTAATGATGTCCGTCAACTTATTTTTGTATGTTTTATATCTCTGTTCCGCCTCTTTTGTTTTTGCTTTGATGAACTGTTTATATAAATTATTTTTCTTTTTGCAAGCATTCATAATTCCTTTTGTGAGCCAAGGACTTTTTGTCTTTTTTTCCTTGATACAATATTCTTTAACAGGACAATGTTTGTTATATAAGAAGGTGAATATAACTAGAAAAGTATCGTAGGCACGATCCGCATTGGATTCACTATAAACCGGGCTCCAGTCTTGCTGGGCAAGACTGTAATTGAAGGCATTTATTGTTTCTTCATTTAATATTCGCTTGGCTATAGTAACCACTGTATCTTTTTTTATCTGAAGATCACAATCATATATGGCAAAAACCGGTAAGTGGTCAGTTATGTCACATAAAATCAGGCCACTATTGACTTGACCATCCATGACATTGGTAAATATATTATCTATAAGAGTGGCACTGTGTGATGTTATTCTACTTGGTTTTGTTATTGTTGGGTATAAAGATGAACTATACATTGTGTCAGTGAAATCATCAATGCTTTTGAGTTTGGTTGGATTTAATATGTCAATATTAAAATCCCCGCAAATGAATAACCGTTTTTGATTCACAAAAGAAAACAATTTCTCTACCCAACAATTGAAGTTATCAATACTTGAACTAGGTGTCCGATATATGCAACTGATTATAACATTTTTCTGTTTTTCATTTTTTATCTCAATCGTTAGACATTCAAATATTCCATCAACAGCTAAGGTCATATGCGTTACAACATTAAATTGTATAGACTTGTGTATAAATAAGGCTACCCCACCCCCCAGTTTGTTCTGTCTGTTCATATATCTGAATTCATATCCATCCAACCAAAAATTTATACCTTTGTCAATGTTAAGCCAGGTTTCAGATATGGCAATAACACTAAATTGGCAAGAGAATTGTTCCAAGTATTCCTTAATGGACCCAAAATTCGTATACATACTTCTACTATTGAAATGTATTATTGACAGCTTGCCCTTTGTTTTGATATTTGTTCCATATTGTTCGTAAGAAAAATAATTACAATTTATAACAAAGGAAGAAAAAAAATTGTATTCAGGGTCTATAGAGATATCTTGATCTGCTGTGTTGTACTCACTATATGTTTCCAGTTCCATTTGTTTGTGATGGAAGATTGACTTCAACCTGTCCATGTTATATGATTGATATTCTCAGTGCATGCTGTCAGTTGTACTTGTCTAGATCTTCCATGCTCTTCACGATCAGTACCTTGGCTTCCTCTGGTGTCCCGTTCAGCTTAACGTAGATCTTACAGTTTGTTACCCATGTGTGTTGTATTTTACCTTGCTTTTTCAGTTGTCTTGCCTTCCTCGCGATGTCTGCGTTCCTTCGTGTCAGATGTTCATTAATGAAGACGTCTGTGCCTTTTAGTTTGCGTCCTTGCCTCAACAGTGCCACCTTATTTTTTCGATTAATGAATCTCATAATGACGGCTGGTGGTCTGTCGTTGTTCCTGGGTAGGGGATGACACGCCTCGATGTGCTCCAGGTCCATTTCTATCCCCTTGGATTGGAGGAAGGATGCCACCTGTAGCTCCACCGAACCCGTCTCCTGGACGCTTGGCTCCCCGATGTCCGCGGTCAACGCACGCGCGTAAGAGCGCGGCTTGATTTTTATGCCAGTGATGACCACATCATTCATTCGGGTGTACTGCTCTAGGTCTTCCACTCTGCGTTCGAGATCCCCAATTCGTTTGTCTTTTTCGGCATTCTGGAGGCGTAGTTGTTTAACTTCCTCCAGAAGCCCCAACAGCTGCTCCTGCTGCGTTCTGACAGCAGTCACTTCTTCGATCAGAGAGTTGAGGGAGGTTTTAATATCGTCGACCTCCTCCGAAGCCGGTGTTGGGCCTCTCTTGGGTGGCATACTGGCGTGTATGTACCCAGAGTCGACACGTCTCCAGCTGCGGCGCGACCAAGCGTGACCTCGCTAGCAGCTAGCGTCGTGATCGTGGGAACGAACACGAAGCGCGGCGATCGAGTCCTCCAGTTCGCCCTGTCGTCGTTCGTGCCTTTCCTAACTTCGAAAGTGCCTTTCTTAAAGTCGAAACTTTCTTCTTGAAGCCTGATGCAACCTCCTTGTACTATGATTAAGTTTTTGGTTTTTAGTCCTTGTAGTCCGCCCGCGACATGCGACCTGTCGGCTGTTAAATTCAGTTTCCTTAAAATGTTGAGTTTTCATCGTCAACTTAAATTCAAGTGAAATTGTTTGATTTGAATTTCAAGTTCTGACAAGTTCTTGTTTATCTTGATGTGCTGTCATGCCTTTTTTAATAATTCAATGTATGACCATATTTGATTTAAAAAAAAAAATAAAAACCTCGTACCGTAATTGCCGGACTATAAGGCGCACCTGACTATAAGACGCTACCCACTAAATTTGACACAAAAACGGCATATGTTCATAGATAGCCACTTCAGACTATAAGACACAGCTTGCCTCACTGTATTATGGGATACTTACACCAAAAGATAGCACTTTATTTGACAGGGGCGTCATATGACTGTCATAAGACCGTCATAATATGACATTACTTCTGAATGGATGTAAAAGATCCGAGCTGGACATAAATGGAATTAGTGACAAAATTTGCTGGATGTCACTTAATAACATCCGTCATAAGCATTCATAATGCCCATCAGAGTGTAATGTCACAATTATGATGGTCTCATGACAGTCTTATGGCGCTGATGTCAAATAAATCAACAAATAAGCCGCAGGATTCAAAATCCCCAAATTACGGCACTTAAATTTAGTATAGCATTTTACTTTTTGAATTATTATTATTATTTTTTTTAAGAAAGCAGGGATCCTATAGTTTCAAAAAACTTGACATGATAGAGAAACAGAGATAATTTTTGGGTTTCGCAAAGAAAAATGAGTTATATAAACAGTTGTCAAAACAAACTCAACAAGAATTGTGTTCCCCAGCGCAATCTTTTGCTCTCAACCCGAGGCTCTTCCGCCGACTTCTAGCATCTCAGCCACAACCACAAACGACATAATGGGAGAATTCACAGTTTTCACAAGTTGGATATCCTATAATTAGACTGATGAGACTGCAATCGAGCAGCTATTGACGGCCTTTTGCGAATGATGTCGAGCCAAGCAGGCAGTGTGGATGTTTGGCTGCAAAATGGTAATTATCCCCCATAACCATGAGAATAATTAGTGGAGGAGCAGTGCGCATAATGAACCCCCTCTGCGACAGTTCAGGAAGAAGGAAAGATTTCCCTGAAAAAATTAGCACACACGCTGATGACACCAATTTGTCCACTCTCCTTTTTGTCCCAATTTTGAGCATCTTTGACAAAACTGCAACATGGATTCCAAATCAATCCCAAATACCTTTTGACTTACATACTTTCTGTCTGCAAGGGTGTCTACTCATTGGCTGCCATTAACTAAAATATATGTTCCATCCATTAGAATTTGGAGGGCAGTCATAATAATTCAAACTATTGAAACAGTGAGTGTTGAACAGTTTTTTAGTGTTCATTTTCTAAAAAGACAAACATTAAGAAAACAAGTACTTTTTTCAAATATTTTGTTTCCTTTTGAAATAAAAAAAATGAAATAAAAACTATATTTGCGTGTTGAACAAGTATTTTGTCAATTCAAATGTAATAAAAATACTTTTTTTTTTTTGACATTACACTGATCTGAAAAAAAAAAAAAAAAACAATTTCAGATGTGTTTTTTTTTTTTCCTTTTACATAACTGCTCACTTGAGTTTATTGTATTTACTGTTGAACTACTTTAAGCTGTTTTATTTTTCAGTTTGAACCCTAACCATACTTTAAGTGAACGGAACTTCGACCTTAAAACCAAGCGACACAGCAAACCATCATTTTTGGCGTACCGTTTCACCACTAAGTAGTACAATTTAGCAAGGATGGAAACCTGAGTCATTGCGAGGTGGACTTGGGCTTGGAATGAGTTTTGTGGACATGTGACTCGACAAAAAATAGAAGGCTTGAGACTTGACTCGGATTTAGCCGTTTGTGAGACATGATGACGCATGCATACATACTGGATAATTTGGCTAATAGCATTTGATCTTGTATTGTATGTAAGTTATGAAGTGCAAATATTGCAGGACAGCATTTATAAGGTTATAACATAGATTTGAATTAAATAATGTAGCTCCACTTCAGTCCATTAATCTGACGACAGAGAATCGCCTTATGGGTTCATCAGAAATGGAAAGAGGCCAATGGTTCTTTTTCTGAGTCAGAACATTGCTTACTTGTAATTCCCCATGATCAGGGTTAGCCGGTCTAAATGGTGTAAACGTGGCAACCGCCGTATCAACGCATCACTCAGCAGCAGCAAGCTGACCGATGCTTTAAAAGAAAAATAAATAAATAAAAAAAGAGGCTAAGTTTCCTCAACCTCATGCCTTCTTCACCCCAGTGTTGGCTGCCAGCTCATCGCCCCCTGTGGAGCCCAGCGGCACATTAGTCTTGTCAGTCTCAGCTCTCCAGCTGTGGTGGATCATGTTGGCGCTTCATCGAAAGCAGACGTCAGATGCTCCAAGGCTTAAAATACACACATTTTGCTTTTCATTTCTTGATTTAATACAGTTTTAGTCGAAATAGCCAAAGGGTGAAGAATTACAGTATACTTAAGCGATGTTACATTGAGGGTGCAGCATTTTAGCACCAACTCACCAAAATGACACCAAGTTGACCTGGATGAGGTGTGTGGCTACTTATTCTCAAGTAGACTGCATTCCGATGAGAAAAGTAACCACCCTGTGAAGACTAAACAAAGCTAAAAACAAACTGTATACCGAAGCCAAGAACAGATTTGAAATTTATTTTCATTCATGGAGGTTGTACTTCATCAGCAAGCCACCAAACTAACATAACAAAAATACCTCCAAGGAGTGAAGCTATTGAAATGCTAACATATATGATTATTTATTCAGCTATTGACCACCAATTGTCCTTTTTTTTGCATTTCAATCCAAAGAACACTGAATAGAATTGGTGTTATTCTCTTCCAATGATTTATTGAAAAGGATTTTAGCGGTTACAGATGACGTGAGGTTTGATGCCGTGCGGCCACGACGTAGCGTAATGGATTTTCATCACAACGCTTGTTCCGGCAGGCTATTCTGACACTCCAAAGACAAACCACAGCCCCTCAACTTCCTACTCGCTGCTGCTTAAGCGCCTTTACATCTTTTGTGCGGCAGTGAAGTGTTGCATAAAAGCGTTGAATAATCGCTCAGGCTCATGGGAAGATGGCCTCCGCGCTGGCGGTCAAGGCTCCCAAAACTTTGCTGCCTACAAAAGCTTTTATTTTCCCTTCTTCTTTCTTCAGTCCCTCAAAAATATGAAACATTCATGCACACGTGCTAATATATTCACAAGTGTTAACAATGCCAGTGTAAATAATTCAAACGAGAATGTCATTTATATGTCCTTTTCCTTTTATAAACCTGATGCCATGGACTGCTCATGGGGAGGCCATGAATATGCAATGTGAGCTGGGAGACTATAAGACCGCCACGCTGCCGCTGAGAGCATTTTTTGCAACACTCGCTATCCATGTATCATCCATCCATGTATCTGTACCACTTTTCCTCACTAGCATTTGCTGTTTGTGGATTTTTACTAGGCCTGCACAATGTATCGTTTGAACATCGCCATCGCAATATGCGCATGCGCAATAGTCTCATCACAAGAAGGGCAATTGTTTTGTTTTTTTGCCTCATAAAAGCAAAAAATGTGCAGAGACATGGCCTCCTTGATCCCTTTTATATACAGCAATCTTCATCATTCATAAATGAACCCCCTTAGCTTGGAATAAACGGTATTACAGGTATTGCCCGGTTTACAAACGAGTTCCGTTCCTGCGCTTGCGATGTAACCCAGAAATAATAATAATAAAAAATAATAAATCATTATCATTTTACACAAAACTCCAGAAATGGGACAAAAGTGTTGGCACCCTCAGCCTAATACTTGGTATCACAACCTTTAGACAAAATAAATGCGAACAACCGCTTCCGGTATTCATCAATGAGTTTCTTACAATGCTCTGCTGGAATTTTAGACCATTCTTCTTTGGCCAACCGCTCTAAGTGTCTGAGATTTGAAGGGTGCCTTCTCCAAACTGCCATTTTCAGGTTTCTCCACAGGTGTTCTATGGGATTTAGGTTTGCACTCATTGCTGGCCACTATAGAAACCATTTCTAGTGCTTTTTAAAGTGTGTTTTTGGTCATTGTCCTCCTGGAAGATCTATGACCTGTGAGGGAGAGCCAGCTTTCTCACACTGGGCCCTACATTATGCTGCATAATTTGTTGGCAGTCTTCAGACTTCATAATGCCATGCACACGGTCAAGTAGTCCAGTGCCAGAGGTAGCAAAGCAACCACAAAACATCAGGGAACCGCCGCCATGTTTGACTGTGGGGATCGTGTTCTTTTCTTTGAAGGACTCATTTTATTCCCCTGTAAACTCTATGTTGATGCCTTTTCCCAAAAACCTCTACTTTTGTCTCATCTGACCAGAGAACATTCTTCCAAAATGTTTTTGGCTTTCTCAGGTAACTTTTGGCAAACTCCACCCTGGATTATATGTCTCTGGGTCAGAAGTGGGGTCTTCCTAGGTATCCTCCTATACAGTCCCTTTTCATTAAGACGCCGACGGATAGTATAGGTTTACACTGTTGTACCCTCAGACTGCAGGACAACTTGAACTTTGGTTTGGATGTTAGTCGAGGTTCTTTATCCACCATCCGGACAATCTTTCAATGAAATCTCTCATCAATTTTCTTTTCCGTCCACATCTAGGGAGGCTAGCCAAAGTGCCCTTGGCTTTAGACTTATTAGTGACACTGTGCACAGTAGACACGGGCATTTAGGTCTTTGTAGATGGACTTGTAGCCTTTAGATTGCCCATACTTCCTCTTAATCTTGCTTCTTTCTTTTCTCCATGCTCAATGTGGTACACACAAGGACACATGACAGAGGTTAAGTCATCTTTAATCCATTTTAACTGGCTGCATGTGTGATTAAGTCATTGCCACCTGCTATACCACAAGTAAGTAACAGGTGCTGTTAATTAGAGAAGCGTCACATGGTTTTTTAAAGGGTGCCAATACTTTGTATGGCCCATTTTTGGAGTTTTGTGTAAAATGATAATGATTAAAATTTTTTTTTCGTATTGTCTTTCATGTTTTCTCATAGCAAGAAAAATAAATGAAGGTATTACTACCAAAGCATTTGTAATTGCAGTCATTTTCTGAGAGAAATGTAGCATTATCTGACAGAATTGCAGGGGTGCCAACATTTTGGCCAGCAGTGTAGATAGTGATCTAAGCTCCAAAATGACTATGTCAGACGTCTATGTGGTTTGCTGACTTTATTCAGCTGCTTATGACATCAACACTTGAAGAATGAAACTAAAATAAAGTGAAACTAAATCAGTCTAATCTTCAATGACAGCAATTCAAATTTGTGTTTACAAGTAGCTGCTGATACAGCAATAACAAACGATTAGCACGTATCAGTTAGCGTCCATAAGCACATCATCAAAAACAATCACATAAACTCGCCCCAAGTATTCGACCACAATTGAAAACGCAAAATAAATAGTACAAAAGGGGTTATATACAGCCGTCGCCTCTGAATGCTTCACAAGCAACAAATGTGCGCGCACGCTGTCTCCTATGTCACTCAGCTGCTGGCTGCTGTGTGTTCGTATGTGGGGTGGGCGGGCACCTCTGTACATGCACTCGCTTCCTGTTCTACACTTCCTGTGCCAAAAAAGGATGTCGAAATTGCGTAAGTCGGGTCCTTTGTAACCCGGGGACTATCCGTATATGATGAATACAATGTGGTCATGGTGAGTCAATCAAAATTTTCCCAAGAAGATCTATTCAAGTCATTTCTTTTAGTTTTGATATCGCAACATATCGCAAACCCCCAAAAAGTCGCAATGTCAGTTTTTTCCAATATCATTCAGCCCTGATTATTATCACCATGGCAGGATAGTTGAAAACATTATGAAGCAAAGGCAAGGCAAAGGGCAAAGCACTGCCTGCCCGAGACAAGAGCAAGAAGTAGTGAGATATTTATCAAATTTATGTAAGAGTTCTACAAAAAAATTATTTCAATAGCGTACCGCACGAATGCTATTTTATACAGTGACGTCGCCATCGTAACGCGGAAGTGGGTCATTCATTATAGACACACCCTCGCATACAATCCATGTTATTTCTGCTTGTTTTCTCCGGCAATCTTTCAAAAAAGAACATGCCGATCAAACACTGCGGCTATGGAACTTGTACAAACAACCCTAGACATTACGACATATGAAGGATGTTTTCTTCATCCGTTTCCCGAAACCAAAAACTCGAAGGAAAAAATGTGCTGAATGGATCGATTTGCGCGGACTTCCAAAAGACTAGTTTAATGCCAGCAAGGTGAAGCAATTCACATATCATATGCAATAAACATTTTGTTGGGGGACATGGTACTACAGAGGAAAAAGAGGTAAGCCATTTTGATATTTGTACTTATTTTTTAGCGTGGCGTTTTGCTGTGCTGCTTCTGTCTGACAATGAATGACCTGAAAAAAATGAAAATGGTATCTGACTGCCACTGTTACCTTTTCTGTTGTAAAAAAACAACTTTACTAAGGGGGAAGTGTAAATAAATGATATAATTAAGATTTGTTATCAATGAAAACATTTTAAGTCTTCGTTGGCTGTCACTGAGTAGCATTTGCGATCGCTACACATAAATAGCAATGTAAATGAAGAACGGTCAGAGACGTAAGACAGCCAGAGGATATAATATATAAGAAAGACAAGGCATATCGTGGTAAAGGATAGATTGTTAAAACAGGAGAATGTAATTGTCAGTGGCATAAGGCAATGCACACAAGAAAAAGGTGTCGACAAAAAAGCTAACTCTGGATCAGGTCAGCTCTTTTCCCGTCTTTTTCAGTCCTCGACGTTCAAACCATCTCTTTAACTGAACATTTTTATGTTCTTCCGCAGCTTTACCAGTGAATTTGGCACCAGGGACATCATTTTTGGACAGAATTGGTAGGTTTAGCTCAGTAAACATCTCTTTCGACACTATTTCCATGCATTTACTATTAGGGACAAACACTGGTTGACCCGCCTAGCAACAATTGCTAACGTCATGAATATCAATGAGCAAAAGTGACGTGTTGCTTGCGGTACGCCATTCTGGTCCTCTGTTGTGTACACCAAGATCATTAGGTTTTTCAGGCATTACAATCAGACACCCTCACTCGAGGAAGGCCCACTGGGGTTGATCAAGACTTCAGACTGAAAATAAATTAAAATAAAAAATTCTGTTCTGTTGAGCAATTTGTTTAAACTCGTTAGCTGTCATTGACGGAGATAGACGTCCAACCTCTTCCCAGTCAAATTGGATTTAATGTATAGTGCTTTCACTGGCAGTGAAACATGATTACTCAGTGCCAACCACCCCAGTTCAAATTCAATTAATCACTGTCAATGGCAGTGAATAAGTTAAGGAGAATCAAAAAACTGGCTAAAAAGAGAACAAATTAAGGACAGACTTTCACGTTTCAAAAGGCTTAGTTTGAATATACAAAATGGGATAAAATAGATTACAGGACTGAATTTTTAATACAGTTATTCCCAACTTTCAAGTTTTTCATTTATTTATTTATTTATTTATTTTTTACAAGCAACGGCTAATAGCAGCGGCTAGCAAGCTAACATTTTTAATCATGCTTTTACCACATTTTTAAAAAATGTTATATTACATATTAAACTCAAACTAAATCTATTAGCCTGTGTTGTATTTTTTGGGTCAATTTGTATTCATGATTTCTATTTCTGAATTTGTCTAATTGTTGATGGTCAACTGAAAAAAGAAATATTTAAAGATATATGGATTAGGTATTTAAATGTTCATCTGAGCGAGAGCTCTTCTTTGAGATGCTGTCTGAAGTGCCGGACACGAGGGAGAGCGAGGCTAGAATGTAGGAAAGTGTGTGTGAGTGTACTGCATGTGTGGGGGGGTGGTTGTGGTGCTACAACAACACTCCTTCTCTCACTATGGGAGGCTCCATCAAAAAAACAACATCCAACATATGTAGAGCACTCATTCTGGGGATTTGCGTAACCACCATCATGTGTAAATAGCGATGTCTTCATGTACATATACATCCCACAGAGTCCCTGTGTATTTCTTCTCAGCAAACAAATGAGTAGTAACTTTACACTGTAAACTAAACATGACATCAAATAATCCCACATGTGTCCTTTCTATGGATTTGATATGGCACCAGTCAAAATGCAGTTTTGAGTACCAGTTTGTTCTACTTAGACGAGTTTTATATTACTTGAATATTCTAAACAGAACTATGGTTCTGCTTCTCTGCATTCTAACACTAGTCTGGATCTTTGGTCCATCGAGTTTTCACTCTTGAGCTGAATATGAATTGGACCGCAGCGTTCTGTTGCATGCGAACTGAAACCACCTCTGCAAGCAGTCACGTCTGGAAGATAGCATTCGAATGGATGAGAACAATGACAACATAGTTTGTTTCAATCCGAGCAAACGAGGAAGCCTAAATGTCCACAACAAGGGCTGAACATGCATTAGACCCGTGACCAGAATTGAGAGTAACAAACCAGAGAGCTCTTCAATAAAGAACCCCTATAGCCTTAGCCCAGCAGTGAGTTTTGATCCATTTAAGGATAAAGGAAACCCATTAACTCGGGAAGCAGGACATGTGAAGTGCCTGATTTGTGCCTTCAACAACTGACAGTGAGATGCTTGTCCTTTTTGATACAACAATGTGCTAACATTAAAAATCATTTGATCCTACATTTATAAGGAACATTTTAGAACCGAGGCTCCCGGGTCACCTTAAAATCTAAAATAATTTGCATTCATATTTTTGTATCATCTAAAAAGTGCACGGACACCATATGTAGTTGGCGTGTCCGTGATATTAAAATAACTCGTCACTTGTTAAAAAAAACTGCAAAGCTCAAATATGATAGTTGATTTTTTAACAAAAGAGAAACATGGTGGCCATATGCGGATTTTAAGGGGGGGCCAGGGGAGCCAGGCCCCCCCCGGTGGTTGAAAATTGTCATTGCATGTAACCGACTTTCCTAAATATATATAAAAGTTGTAAAGCAATAAAACTGGTACAAAAATGAATGAAATGAACAAAAAAATATATCTTTATAATGGGTTTTTTCGAACAGATCATGTGACTAGCACCTTAGACGGTCATTTGCTTTGCATATCATATATCAGGGGAAGGCATTTTTTATTTTTCAAAAGATTTTTTTCTTTGATTGAAAATATGGTTGATTATTATGGTTTGGTTGAATCAACTTTTTTTGGGATTGAATGATTTAGACTAAAATGTCCTACCCATGATATGGCCCAAACACAAAAAGGATTGTTTTGAAAACTTTTTCAATGAAAAATTAAGTGTTCAATTGCAAATTTTTTTATCTCAAATATTTTTTTGCATTCAAAAACTTTTTCTATGATTGAACTGATTTTTCTTTTTGAAAATATATATTTTTATGAAGCAATTTCTTTTTTGATTGAATAAAAAAGACAAAAATGTCCTAGCCAAAATGTGGCCCAAACACAAATCAATATTACTTCAATCAATCAAAAAAAAAAAAAAAAAAAAACGACTTCAATCAAAAAAAAAAAAAAAAAAAGCTTTCGCGCACATTTTTTTGAGTTTCAAATTTATTTTTGCATTCAAACACATTTTTATTGATAGAAGCGACTTTTTTTTCCCGTTGAAAATCTATATATTTTGATTGAAACAACTTTTTTTGATCCAAAAATAAAGACACAAATCTACCTTCATATGGCTCCGCCAGGGGATACAATTTTTGACTGGGGTAACTACATTGGCACGACACCGGCGGGCGCACAATATTCAATGGATGACGATCTTGGCGGAAAAGTATTGCCTAAGCAGCCTGATTTAGAATTCCCCTCAAGAATGATGGGAAACAAAAAACGATCATTGTCAACATATTATTATGAATATTCTTGTAAGTTAATTTTATAGCTGACACTGCGTTTCGGGGTCATCAACATGTTGTGCCCCCCCTGCCCCAAAAGTCAAAACTCCGCCTATGCTGGTGGCCCACTAGGCTTGTAAAGCACTGGGGAGTCCACATGCTGGCTTATGAAGCACTTGGGATAACCCTCAATATATTTCATAAAATTTAACTTGGAAAGATAAATCGTGTAAGATTATGACTTTTTATTCAGACAGAATACATATTCTGTTTCATAAAAATATTAACTTTTGACTTTGGAAAAAAGAGTTTTTTCTCATAACATCGCACCTTTTTTACTTCAACGAATGTGAATTTGTCTCTTCACAACATTTTTCCTCGAAATAGGCACTTTTAACACATTGGCTGCCAGTGATGGTGATAGACAAATTGGGGTTTCTCTAAAAATGAACTGTTTTTACATTGACCACACAGTAACCGTGGCATAATACCATTTACAGCACTGCAACTAAATAAATATATTAACAAACTTCCAACTGTTCTAACAGCTTTAATATTTTCAAACAAAATGCTTCCTTGGGCATAAACGTTTTGTGAACCCTTTTCACACCACATGGCATCGACCCAAACATTGAGTCTAAAGTTTTCTCTTTCAACAATCAAAGATAAACCAATGCGGGGTGTTGAATATCCACAAGAGCGCATGGAATCTTTAGTGGGAGACATCACCACTGTCCGAGAGATTTATGATGACGTGTGCATTTTTGTTTCCCAAAAAGGCCTGTTTGTAGTTGGGAAGATGATGTCGGGACTTTAGGGAGCAATGAAGTAAACCACAAGGCTCAGCTTCACCTCATCATGGGGGGAGGCATCGTAGCGGCAAGGAAAAAAGAGGGCGGAAGCAGCCTAGTTGCTTTTGGCAAAGGACAGCGAGATGTGAAATATGGTTTTACACACAAACACACACGAAATCAAACAGGCGGAAAGCGGAGCTCTCTCCAGAGCAAAGACTGTTGACAGAATGATACAGCATGGCATTCCCCACGAGTCCCAAGCAAGATGTACACGAGTGAGCCCAACACTGTTATCAGTCAGGGAGACTTAAAATGTCAGTGAGGCTGAAGGACAGGAAGCAAAAACAACTATTTGCTATGTAACTGCAAAAGTGTGTGGTCACTCAATGCATTTTACTTTCCCCACAATACAATGGTGGACTTTGACATGAGCTGGCTACTGGTTATAAAAGGTGATGAAATAAAGTTCCAACCGCAAAAACCGTTTACAAGCGATATGAGAATTATTATATCACAATTTTGTGGTACAAGAAGTCAGTGTTGCCTACTACTTTCTCTTTGAAAATTGAATTAAGGGTGTCCAAACAGTAGATATCTTATGTTTATGGCTAGATGTGTACTTCATCAGTAACTAGCGGCCAATGCTCGCAAGGTCATTTGTAGCTAACGCAAAGTGAATGATTTTCTCCAATAATAAACTCTTGAACTTGCTGGACTTTTGACAGATTTACAAACATTTTGGTTTGTAAAAATCAGTATTAACATTGCTATGATACAGGCTGAATGCTGAATTTAGCTTATGACAAACTAAGCTGCTGAAAATCAGTGGAAAATTGAACAATCAGTCTAGCAATCTTCAAAACAGTCATTACTTGAGGATCACTCATGGGATAAGTTCACATTTGAGAACTTGAGGCAGGGCAAAGAAGCAGAGCAAACTATGTTTTTTTCTAAGCTGAATTTTTATTAATTACCGAAGCACTGTGATCAGAAATATTGTCACTATTTTAATTGTGATTTTTTTTTTTTTTGCATGTCAAAAAGCTTGGTATTAGAAGTACCTTAGTGTTGGTTGTGATCACTCACCACAAGATGTGGGTAAAGTACCAAAAATTTTACTCAAGTAAGAGTAGCATTATTTCAAAATAATATTACTCAAGTAAAGGTAAAAGTAGTAGTTAAAAAAAATGTACTTAATGAAAACAATACTGAAGTAATGAGTACACTTGTGAGTAACTCATTAGATTTTTGTTAGATTTTTTTTTTAAACAATGGTATTTTTTTCTGAACTTAAGTTAACAGACAAAGACAAAGTTATCTATATGGACTATTGTTATAATTATACAATACAACAACCCATTACATAATCACATTAAGCCAAAGAAATTAAAAAAAATAAATAATAATAATTGAATTCCAACGAGAGACAAAAAAATATATAAATGAAGCATTATTCGTCCAAAGAGCATGACTGCCCTCTGGTGGAGAAAATAGTTCCGAGTTTGAAGAGTGAAGAGTTCCTTCATAATTACTGTTTTGAAATCAAAAGGATCATATCGCCGGTTTTCCGTGGTCAATCGGTGCCAAATAAAAATAGGGAAAGAGGTTAAAATCTGCGCTTTTGAGTCCTGTTGAGGGCAGTGCTCTATATCAAATACTTCATTTTTCACGGTGCTTTAAAGACACCACATGATTGAACGGGCTGGTGTGAAGATAGAACGGCAAGCTTGCTTCCTGATTGGTATAATGGACTCAAGTGATTTTTGTAGCGACGTCTCATTGGTGAAATCGGTGGAGCTACCCCTGTAATACACCAGGCACGTCTCTACTCCTAGCATCGCTGGCAAAAAAAAAAAAAAAAAAATCTAATATGTAGAATAAATGTAACGACTCTTGTGGAGCCCAAAGTAGCAGAGTAAGTGTAGCGTTTTTTCCTCACAAATCTACTGAAGTAAAAGTAAAAAGTATAGCTTAGTAAAACTACTTTTAGAAGTACATTTTTCTCAAAAAGTTACTTAAGTATAAATGTAACGGAGTACATGTAACGTGTTACTCCCCACCTCTGATCACCACACAAGACAAACAAATGGCGCAAAAATAAATCAAACAGTTAGCTAGTGGCTGTCATTAATGGTGATAGACGTCAAATCAGTTTAAATTGGGATAGCTGGGAAGGAATGATAATGTTTGAGTGCCAATGACAGCGATAGACGTCCAATCCATTTGAACTCCAATTTGAAAGTCCAGTCCGTTTTTTCCAACAGCGTTGTGGGCCATGTCCAGTTTAAAATATACAGCATGTGCCATATGCAGTTATTAATGGACAGCAGGCAGCAAATGGCCCCTAGGCTGGAGTTTAATTGTCCATAGGTGTAAATATGTCTTGCAATCAGTTGGGAAACCAGTCCCCGAAGGATCACGCGTCATTGGGCAAACATCATCTGGGATTGGCTTTAGTTACCACAACCCTAATGACCTATGGAAAATGAATGGATGAATAATATTTGGCTGTGACCATCCTGTGTGGATGTCATTTAAAATGAATAGGATTATTGCTTCCTGAAAGGAGACTGGTTGAATGTAACTACAACATATGTGTCAATGAATGTATGTGATGTTTGGCCATCACATGTGATAGAAAATCTGCACAGCCTCAGAACTTTGAGGCAGATATCCTAGCTACATTTTTTTTTTTTGTACTGGCACCAACTGAGCTACTTGATACAAATATAATTAGGCCATAAACGGCACTAGTCAAGGGATGTGTCAAACAAACCTGCCAAGTCTAGTGTCATAACAAGCAATGATCAAAAATGTATCCTGACATTCTATACATCACTGATTGAAACTGGCCCCAAAAAAAGAGTTCTTCTAATGGACACTATATTTCAGCAAAGACAAATCTGGCAATAAAACAAGAGCGGGATGAGTCATCCAGGCAATCATTAGCTGCGTGAAAGAAATCTGGCAAATCACACTGAAAGTCTGAAGATTTATACGTACACATTCCTATATGTCCCCAAATCCCAAACCCCCCAGTCCTGTTCAACACATTAGAAGTACAGTTAAAATCTTGCAGTGGAAATTTCTAATAAATCCTACACGCGTCACGTGAATATTTGAAAACGACAACACAGGGAAAGAGAGCCTTCTGAATGACATTAATGTATTCATAAGCAATGCGACGGTCTCGTGATTTGGGAATACTTTGCATCTAAATGACATTGGCGCTAATCACTTTGACGGAAACAATCGGTGCCACCCTGCCATGCCTTGCCTACATGCTATTAGTTAAAAATGCAATCATTAGAAATGTACACAGCTCAGTGAGAGTGACACATTGTCTTATCGCTTTCTTTTGCAGTTCCTCCTACTGCACATTTCACTCTCGACTTTATCTTTTTCATTTCTTCTGCCTCTATCACTACCAAACAACCCCGCCTTACACTTCCCCCTCCCTGTCTGTTGTGCTGCAGGTAATAACGTTGCTACAAGACCTGCAGGAGCACTACTGACGAGCATTCATCATCTAACGAAGCCCAAGGTGAATATATATTCTGGCGGATGTGTGGGTGCAATGGGATCCATTCACCACATTCAGTATTGCCTGATAATTAAGAATGAATGAGAGTGGATCTTAATAAAAATATTCAAAGTTAAATCATGACAAAAACAGTAATCTACTGCTATTCAAGGTTAACTAGTCACAAATTCACCTATTGGCAATTTTTTCCTCCTAAAAAAATTGGATCCGTTACACCACAGGTGTTAAACAGAAGGCCTGTGGACCAGATCCAGCCCACCACATCATTTTCTAAGGGCCGCGGAAGTAAAATCATGTCCAATGAATTCTTGTTTCTCATTAACTCTTTGACTGCCAACGAAGGCGAGAGATGTCCTATCCATTTGAAGTAGGAGCGAATGGCCAGCATTTGTTCATTCGCTGCGACCCTCCCCGCTCAAATGATTAGACGTCTACAAGTAACGAACTAATTTAAATTCATAGCCGAAGGATGAAAATAGAGTGTCATGATTGGACGTTCATCATTGTCAAAGACACTCAAACAGTTAAGATAGGGTTTAAATTAGGGCTATCAAAATTATCGCGTTAACGGGCGGTAATTAATATTTTTAATTAATCACGTTAAAATATTTGACGCAATTAACACACATGCCCCGCTTAACAGATTAAAATGACAGCACAGTGTCAAGTCCACTTATTACTTGGTTTTTTTGGTATTTTGTCGCCATCTGCTGGCGATTGGGTGCGACTGATTTTATGGGTTTATGCACCATAAGCATTGTGTAATTATTGACATCAACAATGGCGAGCTACTAGTTTATTTTTTTATTGAAAAATTTACAAATTTTATTAAACGAAAACATTAAGAGGGGTTTTAATATTAAATTTCTATAACTTGTACTAGCATTTATCTTTTAAGAACTACAAGTCTTTCTATCCATGGATCGCTTTAACAGTATGTTAATGTTAATGCCATCTTGTTGATTTATTGTTATAATAAACAAATACAGTACTTATGTACAGTATGTTGAATGTATATATCTGTCTTGTGTCTTATCTTTCCATTCCAACAATAATTTAGAGAAAAATATGGCATATTTTATAGATGGATTGAATTGCGATTAATTACGATTAATTAATTTTTAAGCTGTGATTAACTCGATCAAAAATTTTATTTTATTTTATTTATTTATTTATTTATTTATTATTTATTTTTTTTAAACCTGTCCTGTTCAGCTGTTTGACACAGAGAATGGAAGTCTAAGTGCCCAGATTCTGAACAGTTTTAATGTTTCACATTGAGAGTCTGACATACTCCCATTGTGATCATTCAAAATACCTTTTTATTATGACAAAGCAGCGAACAGGAAGGGATTATGGGGGGACAGAAGAAAAGAAATACAAGAGAAGAAGGAAAAGAAACACATACACAAAAAACAACTAGAAATACATTGAACATCTAAACTAGTTACTAATATGCTGGTGCTATCGTCAGCGAGATGTATTTCCGGTTTACACCATGTGGGGGCCTATTGGCCAGTGAAAGAGGAGAATGGGGGTGGGGGTGTCTATAAGCCTATAAGCTAAGTGATTGAAAGGGGTAGAGTGTACACAAATCAGTTCTGTGATCTAGAACCCAGTAATCGTGTGAATCTCTTATGAGTAAGCCCATTGGCGACCAACCCTACGCCGCCGCATCGCCAATCCCGGCACCGGGACCCCCGACCCGAGAATGCCCTACCACATCCAGCAGCACGCAGGCCCCACCGGGCGTGCGACAGCCACGCAGATGGGCGGAGAAGCCGCGCGGGCGCCAACCCAGGGCCACGGCCCCCACCCAGCCAGCCCGGGGAGGGAGGGCGGGCGTGGGGGCGGGGGGCCATGCGCAGCCCATCCCTCCTCCCGCAGCCCAGCAAAGGAGCCATCGTCCCCCCCCCGGGACCCAGGGTGGTCCCCCGGGCCACCCGCGCACCCATCAACCGGCCTTCAGGGATGGCAGGAGGGGACGCATCACCAACCCCACGCCTACACCCACCCCCGCCCGCCCACCCGGGCCACGAGCCACAGCCGCAGCCCCCCAACCGGCACGGCACGCCACGGGACCCCCAGCGGCCCACCAAGCCCCAGGCAAGGCAGGGTCCCCCGCCGGTGCAGGCGACACCCCGCTGATACACCGGCGCCCAGTCAGCGACCCGCGACGGAGCGCAGGGCGGATGCCCAGCCAGAGAAGAGAGGGGAAGGCGGAGGCAGGAGAACGCCCAGGAACTGCCACGGGGCGATGCAAGATCGGAGACCCGACCCCCCAACCTACTCCCGCGGCCGGCAGCCGAGGCAGAGGGGAGGCCACACCCCAGGAGCCACGCCATATAAAAAAGTGTGGGACCCACCTACCACCCTATTACTGTGGCTGCCAGGTTCCTGACTGGCAGCCATCACCCAGCACCGTGATGGGGGTGTGAGGGGAGGGTAGTGCAATGTATGCATTAAAATAGGAGAGCTTGGCTTGGGGCAGTGGGACCGCAGCATGGAGCTTCTGCCCAGCCGCCCGTCCCACCGCCCTTTGCCAGAGCTCTCCTGTGGAGTATGATGTGTGGTGCATTTAAAAAAGGTGCAGAGATGGCGGGGCCTGTGGTGAGGAGGCAGCCGTGAGGTACCCCCACCCCCAACAGGTCCCAACCATCCCACAACCTTGGTGTGTGGTGCATTAAAAACAGGGGGGAGCCGGGCCGGGACTGTAAAGCCCCGTCCCAACTCTCCCCGGAGAAATGTATGAGTTTGACAGCCCTAGTTTAAATACAATTTCTGTATTCCTCAAAATGAAAGATCGAGGACAACAGAAATCAGAGAATATTGATTCTTTCATTCATTTTCCATGCTGCTTATCCTCACGAGGGTTGCGGTTGTGCTGGAGCCTATCCCATCTAACTACGGGCATTTTTTTATTTTTAAAAGGAAAAACAGAATATCTTTTTTTGCTCTGCACCACCATGGGGTGTCAGAGTCATGCTTAACAATGACAACTGCAATTTGGATGCTTGACAATGAAGTGATGCCTCCACATGCGAAAATACAATGGATTCAAATCTTACCAGCCAACTGTTTTTTGTTTTTTTTTTCTTCACACTTTGGGATAGTTGGAAACCATGGATCACTTTGTGACCTTCAAGCAGTGGCTTATTTTTGTGAGCCAGGACAGGCTCCTTAATCCATAAAATGTCTGCAAGAAGAGATAACTCTTGATCCTTGGTGTATTTTGGACAAAAACCACGGACGTTTTAAATTATGGAGGAAAAATGTGTATCTGGTCTCCATTAAAGCAAAGAACAGAGTAGTTTTACTTTGTGTAATGTATGAAACTGGGTTAAGAAGCTGAATAAGCAACACATTATAAACAACCACAATGGGAATACTCCAAACTCCCATGTGCCACATTAAAATTGTTCAGCCTATAAAGACATTCAGAATAATATTCTCAGTGTCTCAGCAGCTAAACAGGACAGGTATATAAAAATAAAATAGATTGGGTTAGTTTTTGAGGTCCTAAAGTAAGGTTACAAATCAGGTTTAGGGCTTGAAATATTAGAATTTAAAATTAGTTTAATTTTCATGTTTCGGTTTCCACACAGGGTGATTATTTTTAAAGTGGGGATTAGGGTAAAACAAGGTTTATAGTAGGGTTGTGTGATTTAAAGAAGGGAATCTGTTTTTTTTTTTTTTTTTGTTAGAATGATGTCAATAATCGGGCGTTTCATATTTAGTCAGCTGTATATACCTACGTAGGAGCAAACAGACTAGTTTTTGGGCAGTCCAAAAAAAAAGCCTACTGTTGATGGTTTTCTGGTGTGTTTTTACACTCCAAGTAAGGTAATAGGTAAAGTTAAAATACTTTACCAAGAAAATGACTCAATTAAAAATTACTGTTGTGCAATAAATATAAAATTATTTAATTTTTCGAACATCTAGCTGGTACCAGTTAATAAAATATAAACATTAAAACCATAAAAGGATTTTAAGGGGGGGGGGGGGCCCTGGTGCCAGAGAAGTGTCATTGCATAAAATTGACTTTCCTATATATGTAAAAGGTGTAAAGCAATAAAACTGCAACAAAAATGAATAAAATGAACAAAAATATATATTTTTATAATGGGTCAAAATTATTTTTCGAGCACATCATGTGACGAGCACCTTAGGCGGTCATTTGTTTTGTATATAATTTTCAACAAAAAAACAAAAAATAGCGGAGGGCAATTTGATTTTTCAACTGATTTTTTTCTTTGATTGAAAATATTTTTGGGATTGAATGATTTAGACACCAATGTCCTACCCATAATATGGCCCAAACACAAAAAGGATTGCTTCAATCAAAGAAAACTTTTTCAATGAAAAATTAAGTGTTCAAATGCAAATTTTTCAATCTCAAATATTTTTTCGCATTTGAAAATGTCTACTATGGATGGACTATGGATTGAAGTGATTTTTCTTTCAGAATTTTTTTTTTTTATTATTATTATTTTTTTTAAGCAACTTATTTTTTGATTGAACAATAAAGACAAAAACGTCCTAGCCAAAATGTGGACCAAAACAAATCAACATTACTTCAGTCAAAAAAGTTGCTTCAATCAAAAAAAAAAAAAAAAAAAACTTGACTCCAATTAAAAAAAAAAAAAAAAAAAATCAATCAAAGAAAAATAGCTTTCACATGCATGTTTATGAGTCCCAATTTGTTTTTGCATTCACATTTTTTTTATTGAAGCGACTTTTTTTTTATATATTTTCAATCAAAAAAAAAAAGTCGCTTCAATAAAAAATATATATTTTGATTGAAGCAACTTTTTTTTTTTTTTTTTACTGAAGCAACTTTTTTTGATTGAATAATAAAGACACAAATCTACCTCCATATGGCTCCGCCCAGGGGATACTATTTTTGACTGGGGTAACTACATTGGTACGACACCGGCGGGCGTACCATAATAAATGGATGACGATCTTGGCGAAAAGTATTGCCTAAGCAGCCTTATTTAGAATTCCCCTCAAGAATGATGGGAAACAAAAAATGCTCATTGTCAACTTATAAATATTCTTGTAAGTTAATGTTATTGTTGACACTGCGTTTTGGGGTCATCAGCATGTTGTGCCCCACCTGCCCCAAAAGTCAAACTCTGCCTATGATTAAAAGCTAATTTAAAAAAACATTTATTTTTTTTTTTTGGGTGTGGGGCAGATCGCCAAGTCCCAGCTTACAGAATTCATAAATAGTGTTTCAAGTCAAAGTTATTGAATCAATTCAATCAAACATAGGTTTCAGGTTTTGATGAACTTGACGAGAAAAAAAAAAGATGCTTGAAAACCTTTAAAATGTGGTACAAAATAACAAAACCATTCGAGTATTCAATAATGGTTGAATCGAAGGCAACAAGACTTGTTCTTGGTTCCTGAACAAGTTTCACCTTTAAATCTAAGAATGTTCTTCAGATCAGAGATGTTGCTGTTTGTGGATTTCTTTTGTACAATCTCCATCAAGACCAAAGAGGCCTCGTCTCGTCTCGCTCGAAGTGCTGACTTTAGTTTGACTTTAGCTACAAACAAAAGCAAGTCTACAGTAGTTTGTGCATGTACGTGCTTGTGGATGGTTCTGGCAACTCCTCTTTTTATGGAGTCGCTCTGTCCTTGTCTTGCTGATGAAGTATCTCCCGACTATATGATACCTGCATGGAATAGCTCTGGCCTGCAGATCGTATGCCAAGATAAACTATTAAAAGTCAGACAAACACTTCCAGTTTATGAGCCTTTCTACATCATTTAAAGAGCATTTTGCCCCTCTTCAAAGATCCTTTAAAAGCTGCCCGTAAATTCCTCTGCAGAAACTCTGCGTTCTTATCTTATTTTGGGTTGAACTGCTTAACCCACAAGGTCAAAAAACCTGTCCTCAATCAAAAAGGGTGATAACACACGCCCGCGTTGATTTAAGGTCAAGGCTGTTTGGCGTCTGTGGTTTGCTTATTAAGGATTTTTCTAGTAAACCTGGCTACAATCTGTCATCATGCAAATATTTGTGTTTTGACGATGCAAGTCAGTATCACTTTACGGCGCATGTCGGGATATTCAGATGGAAACAATCTAAACATTGTTCTGCAACACTGACACTGCATCCAATCGTCGCCTGCCTGGCTACAAATATTTATAAAATGGAACGAGACGTTTCCGCGAGATGAAGAAAATTGACGGGATTGAGAGCTAAATCTTCATATGCGTTTGGGTAAATTAGACCGGCTTGTATCAGAGCACTCTAAAGCCCTCCGCCTCACTACAGTAAATGACAACTGACAGCAGCGGCAGTGTGTTCTCAGACACATTTTACATGGCGTTTTTCCCATCATCCACCAAGTTGTTTGTTTCTCCAGTACAAGCAGTGAAAAGCATCCCCGAGTGGTCGTGTAAATGTTTCATGCCGCCTGTATTAATGAGAATCCGTCGCACGTGGCGAGACTGTGCGTCTCTCTGCCGTGATTACGTGCAATCATCGATGCAAATGAGCATCTCGTGCTACTTTTGTGTAGAAACTGGCTTCTGCAATAATGTCAGGGAGTTTATGACCTAAGTCAAGCGTGTCAAACTCATATTTGCCGCAGGCCACATTGTAGTTATGGTTTTCTTCGGAGGGCCGTTATGTCTGCCAACTAGAGCTGCCCTGATTAATTGACTAATTGTCAATTCATCGATATGATTCAACAACTGTTTTGATAGAAGATTAATTTTTTAGGGATATTGTATTATTTAAATTTGAATTTTTTACTCTCAGTAGCAAAAATGTTCTCATGTATTTTTTATTTTTGTTGGCTTTTTTTTATTATTTAAAAAAGGGGGGAAAGTAAATGTTCTCTTTTTTATTTATTTTTAATTAGTTGTTTTTCATATAAATAAAGAAGGAAAACCAGAAAATACTCTCCTTTTTATTTTAAAAAAGTATTTATTTATTTATGAAAAAGACAGTAAACATTCTCCCTGATATTTTATTCTTTAATGAAAAAGACAGTAAAAATTCTCCCTGATATATCATTCTTTAATTACAATGATTAAGTCCAAGCAAATGATTTAGAGCAGGGATCCGCAACCACCGGGCCGGGGACAGTTACCAGTCCGTGGTGCATTTGCTACCGGGCCGCAAAGAAATAATAAATAATTTGTTAACCACCACAATTAGGCCTGTGCCTCTTTACACATCAATATGCCTGCTAGTACAGATTTGTGTAAGTTGCCCTCTAGTGGTTGGCCAGCGTTACTGAGGTGTTTGCACACCTGTAGCTGCCCAGCGTTAGTCAATGGAAACAGAAACGTTATCTGCCAATTTGTTCCCGGAAATAATACGCCCACACTTTAGCAAAGATGACTGAAAAACAGACGTCTTTGGACAGCTTTTATATGGGGAAAAGGTTCGCTGTTAAAAAAGGTATTCAGTGTATGGTGAGTTACATTTTCCCTGAACCTAATGATTGTTTTTAGCCCTGTCGTGTTATTTTATATTAACTGCAATTTTCTGCCACACATTGGTGGTCTGTGGTGCAAAAAAGGCTGGGGATCGCTTATTTAGAGGGTTATAAGCCTGGCGGGCCGGGTGTCAAACAAGAGCTAGGATTACAAATATGGGTTTTGAATACGGTTAGTTTCAAGCCTGAGTTAAAGTTTCAAATAAAGATTAGGGTTTAAAGCAGGACAAGCTATCTAGCTAATATACTGATGCAATATGGTTGTGTCTGTCTTGTAACAAGTGATTGGCAATAACCTTTTAACACGTCATGTAGAAACACTTGCCAATCAAAAGCAATTTTTTATTTTTGTCTCAGCTCCAGTTACATCACTTAAGTGTCCAGATGATGAATCTGTAGCACGCTATCTACGTCGTCCTTCACACCCAGCATTTTGATTGCTTGCCAGTTGATACGCCTCAACTGTCAAGATGTTTATCTTGTTCATCCGGAATCACACAACATCATCAATGGTGCACTTATTGAATCAATTCTGAGGTGCTTCATGGATGACAGCAAGGTGATGAAAAAACGAATATGGTGTGACTTCTTGTTGCATCATTTAACCGTTCTGTTATTTTGGGTAAGGCATCAAGATGACAAAATATCATCAATTTAATTTGTGGCTTTTGCTGTTGTGCAATGGTAGCAGGATTTATTTAAGTTACAGTGGGTATTTGATGTTGTAGTTCACTGCCTCAATCTCAAACGTTTCTGGAAAATACAGGTTGTACATATTTTAGCTCGCCAAATATTTATTTTTCAAATGAATAGGAAGTATTGCAATTTCCTAGATTATTTAAAACAAAGTGTCTGCTACATGTTCCGATGTATAATTTCATTTTCATATTATGGTGTAAGTTTTAAAAAGGAGATCCAATCTTATGCAGATTTTGGACCGCTAGCTACTAGTTTTGCTGAATTTGAAAGGTGTCGCAAAGTTGCAGATCAAACAAAAATGACATGACATACCACAAAAGGTCACACAATTAAAAAAAAAAAAAAACATATATGTATGTATATATATATATATATATATATATATATATATATATATATATATATATATATTTCTTTTTTTTCTGTAACGTACTGATAAACATTAGACTTTCATATATTTTAGATTCATTACACACAACTGAAGTAGTTCAAGCCTTTTATTGACCAAAAATCCATCCTATCTCCAAAAATTAGTATATTTCATCCAACCAATACAAAAAGTGTTTTTAATACAAAAAAAAGTCAACCTTCACTTAATTATATCAGCTATGCGCTCAAATACTTGGTCGGGAATCCTTTTGCAGAAATGATTGCTTCAATGCGGTGTGGCATGGAGGCAATTAGCCTGTGGCACTGCTGAGGTGTTATGGAGGCCCAGGATGCTTCGATAGCGGCCTTAAGCTCATCCACAGTGTTGGGTCTGGTGTCTCGCAACTTCCTCTTCACAATATCCCACAGATTCTCTTTGGGGTTCAGGTCAGGAGAGTTGGCAGGCCGATTGAGCACAGTAATGCCATGGTCAGTAAACCATTTACCGGTGGTTTTGGCGCTGTGAGCAGGTGCCAGGTCGTGCTGAAAAATGAAATCTTCATCTCCATAAAGCTTTTCAGCAGATGGAAGCATGAAGTGCTCCAAAATCTCCTGATAGCTAAGTGCATTGACCCTGCCCTTGATAAAACACAGTAGACCAACACCAGCAGCTGACATGGCACTCCAGACCATCACTGACTGTGGGTACTTGACACTGGACTTCAGGCATTTTGGCATTTCCTTCTCCCCAGTCTTCCTCCAAACTCTGGCACCTTGATTTCCGAATGACATGCAAAATTTGCTTTCATCTGAAAAAAGTACTTTCTGCTTCTCTGTAGCCCAGGTCAACCGCTTCTGCCGCTGTTTCAGATTCAAAAGTGGCTTGACCTGGGGAATGCGACACCTGTAGCCAATTTCCAGCACACGCCTGTGCACGGTGGCTCTGGATGTTTCTACTCCAGACTCAGTCCACTGTTTCTGCAGGTCCCCCATGGTCTGGAATCGGCCCTTCTCCACAATCTTCTGCAGGTCCCCCATGGTCTGGAATCGGCCCTTCTCCACAATCTTTCTCAGGGTGCAGTCACCTCTTCTGGTTGTGCAGCGTTTCCTGTCACACTTTTTCCTTCCCACAGACTTCCTACTGAGGTGCCTTGATACAGCACTCTAGGAACAGCCTATTCGCTCAGAAATTTCTTTCTGTGTCTTAGCCTCTTGCTTGAGGGTGTCAAAGATGGCCTTCTGGACAGCAGTCAGGTCGGCAGTCTTGCCCATAATTGCGGTTTTGAGTAATGAACCAGGCTGGGAGTTTTTAAAAGCCTCAGGAATCTTTCGCAGGGGTTTTGAGTTAATTCGTTGATTCAGATGATTAGGTTAGTAGCTTATTTAGAGTACCTTTTCATGATATGCTAATTTTTGGAGATAGGGGTTTTAGGTTTTTCTTGACTTTTTTGCCAAAATCATCAATATTAAAACAATAAAAGGCTTGAACTACTTCAGTTGTGTGTAATGAATTTAAAATATATGAAGGTTTAATGTTTATCAGTACATTACAGAACAGAAAATAATGAACTTTATCATAATATGC
The DNA here is from genome assembly GCF_030265065.1 of Corythoichthys intestinalis. Taxonomy (NCBI): domain Eukaryota; kingdom Metazoa; phylum Chordata; class Actinopteri; order Syngnathiformes; family Syngnathidae; genus Corythoichthys; species Corythoichthys intestinalis. The sequence continues at coordinate 19,824,716 of NC_080403.1, read as the reverse complement.
TAATTGTTTTGTGAAGGACCAGTAATATTCATGTAGCAATGAGAATCAGCCAGCTGCCGCTATGGCTTATAGGCTTTATATTATATATGTAGCCTGTAGTCCGGTCAATACACACACACAGTAGGTTATGTGCCGATTAAAGATTTTTACAAATTACTATCACGACAATTGTCGCTGACAAATTGTTATTCCCACTCAATTTTTACTCTCATTCAATTTTCTAGATTGCACGCAAACAATAACCGACAATTGAATAAACTGACAAACTATTCAACCAGCATATTTCCAAACGCAGCAGTTCAAACATACTTTTCCCATTAAGGCCTAGCGCGGCTTAGCTCACTGATAGCTACCCAATTAACGAGTACTGGGAGCCACGCCAAAATCAAACTTTGTTATAAAAGTTTACAATCATCAGCAGCGCAACGATGTGACACCAAGTGGGATTTTACAGATCACGCCAGTACAAAGCTCCAACAAAAGTCAACAGTTGCCATTATATACGCATATGGATAAAGCTAAGCATACAGTTGGGTTAAAAAAAAACAAAAAAAAAAAAAAAAAAAACAGTTAAAACAACTATCGGTCGCAATTTTTTCATTGCAGTGTTTGTTAGGGTCAATTGTCATGTGCCAGTTACTGATTGTCCAGTTCAGTCACTCGGTGTGCTAACCAATGTGTTCTACCGAACAGCTGTGCCTACCTAACCATCGTCACACAGTACTCCTAATGCTGCATTTGTCTTATGAGTTATGAGTTGTTGACTCCCCTCTGCAGGTCTATAAAGCAGCGAAACAGAAGGAGTAGTCGTGGTCATATGTCTGCCTGCTGCACTGCAGGGACCATTACTGCCTTCACAAGGCTTTGGAGTAACCCAAATATCATTTACAGTACAGGCACCTTAAAGCTCCCTGCAAATAACGTCCCAATGATAAGCGACTGTGTCTACTTTGACAGGCTCTTGAGGCACCTTTAGGGCCCTCCATTGACCTCCATATGCTGGGAGAGAACGTGTCGAGTGGGGCCTAAAGAGGGAGAGAGGGCTAATGGTTTCACTGCGGCCTGCTGAGAATAAGCGAAAGTTGATCTCCAGTAACAGTTACATTCTGTTTACCGTAGCTTTCCTTGTGCCCAAGTCTGTTCCAAATTGGGGATGATTCGGCACAAAATTAGAGCACAAGCAACATATAAATGTCTAAAATTGAGGCCAGAAATGCTTATTCTTTTTAATGAAAGAGCATATTGTGAGTACGCCTAACTAAAAGTAAGAAACGCTACAATTCAGTAACTTGTTCAACCCTCCCGTGTATAAAATGCACAAAAAATCCACAACACAGTCAGTGTGTTTAGCTGAAGTGGCCACTAATCAATTATTCAAGCCACAAAACAACAACAAAACAATGAATTTCATAAAGCCTATTAAAGGAGTATAATAAATCCTGTCCTTGTTGAACAAAACTGTGACACTTTTACAGCCTAACTTGTCAATATTTCATAGGCACTGTGAATTTGTTTTTCATTGACTCATGAAAAAACACAAACGTCTGATGGTTTTAATTAAAGCTGTGCTGAAGGTTTTGTCTAATAACTCACTGATGAGAAGTGACTAATTTGTTTTTAACCTTCTAATCAAACGGGAGCCGGGACATTTTAGATTCGTCTTTGGCAAAGAGACAACATGATGCAGTTTGTATCTGAGGACAGATTCAGACGGTGTTGTCCGTCCGTCCGTCCGTCCGTCCGTCCGTCCGTCCGTCCGTCCGTCCGTCCGTCCGTCCGTCCATCCATCCATCCATCCATCCATCATCCGCTTGCTCTGGGGTCGGGTCGCGGGGCAGCAGCTTTAACAGGGAAGCCTAGACTTCCCTCTCCCCAACCCCTTCAACCAGCTCCTCCGGCAGGATCCCAAGGCATTCCCAGGCCAGCCGGGAGACATAGGCTACGTTCATACTACAGGTCTTAATGCACCAATCCGATTTTTTCATGTTTTTCTGACTCGAGTGAGGCATTAACTTGACGGTCTGAACGTGACAAGTCGCATAGAAGTGGACCATTTCAAATCCGATCTGGGTCACTTTCGTATGTGGTTCAAATCCGATCTGGGCCACATTTTTCCAGACTGTCGCGGCAGTCTCTACTGTCCACTCTCCCAAATCGGATTTCATGCAGCAATTACGTCATCAAATAGCGAGAGAGACGCTACGGTAGCGGTGCAGCTGTGCGTTATTAGCGCCTAGCTTGCAGTGAACACGGCTTTTGGGGAAGGGCGGGGCTTGACAACAGTCATAAAAAATAAAAATGGGTTGAGGATAAGCCTGAGAATGCTCAGTTTTCTCTCTGCTCCAAGTGAGCAATATTTCAACATTGCCTACACGGCTGAGAGTCGGGGCTAACTGCCTGTATATGTGTGTGACATGTACGGACAGTGCGGGCATGCTATCGATCCATATAAACTTTGAATATAAGCCTAAACGGGGATTATTTATGTCTGTTATTTGTGTCCTCCTTTTGAAAAGCAAACTAAGATATCCCTGGAATGATGGATGACGTGTGTCATTTGTTTTGATGCTTCTGCGCATGCGGGTCTTCTTGCTCAGCGCGTGCCGGACTGCGAATTAGTGCGCATGCGTAATACTTGAACAGTCTCAATGGACAAAGGCAGTCTGAACGGGCACGCCAAAAAAACGGATATGACAAAAAATCGGATTCGTGCATTAAGACCTGTAGTATGAACGTAGCCACAGTGTCTCCTGTCCTGGGTCGTCCCCGGGGCCTCCCGCTGGTGGGACATGCCCGGAACACCTCTCCAGGAAGGCGTCCAGGGGGTATCCGAATCAGATGCCCGAGCCACCTCAGCTGGCTCCTCCTCCCAACGTGGAGGAGTAGCAGCTCGACGCCGAGTCCCTCCCGGATGACCGAGCTTCTCACCCTATCTCAAAGGGACAGCCCAGACACCCTGAAGAGGAAACTCATTTCGGCCACTTGTATCTGGGATCTTGTTCTTTCGGTCACCACCCACAGCTCGTGACCATAGGTGAGGGTAGGAATGTAGATCGACAGGTAAATCGAGAGCTTTGCCTTTCGTCTCAGCTCCTTCTTCACCACTACGGACCGGGGCAGTGTCCACATTTCTGCAAATGCTGCACCAATCCACCTGTCGATCTCCCGGTCCCTGCTATCCTCACTCCTGAACAAGACCCTAAGATACTTGAACTCCTCCACTTGGGGCAGGATTTCATCCACGACCCGGAGAGGGCACTCCACCCTTTTCTGACTGAGGAACATGGTCTCAGATTTGGAGGTGCTGATCTTTATCCCAACCGCTTCACACTCGAGTGTGAACCGCTCCAGTGAGAGTTACAGGTCACGGCTTGATGAAGACAACAACGCTGCATTATCTACAAAAAGCAGAGATGCAATGCTGAGGTCACCAAACCGGCCCCCCTCAACACTAGGCTGCACCTAAATTCTGTCCATAAAAATTATGAACAGAATCAGTGACAAAGGGCCGCCTTGGCGCAGTCCAATCCTCACTGGGAACGAATTCAACTCCAACCAACCAAACTCTGATACCGGTCGTGCAGAGACTGAACCGCTCTTATAGACGGTGTTATTGTGACCCATTTTGTGGTAGTGTTGGGCTATATGAAAACAAATTCCAATTGTTAAATGGTCATTTTCACAATCCCATTATGCAACAAAACAAATGTGATATGCATCAAACAGTACTGCAAAATAAAAGTTTTCACAATATATATCAACATATCGCCCAGCACTACTTTGGTGTATACAGTTGACTGTTCCCTAGTCAATAGAAATCAGAATTATGCTAATTGTTTTATTACCCTAAATTTACTGTAAACAAGCCAGAGAGCATCCAAAAACTTTAAAAAAGTCAAACTCTATGTAACCAATACTTTAGTGTATTAATCGCCAAGATATCCAACATCACTGTGCTGTGAGCCTACTTGTCTCCAGTGCAAGTAACCTCAACGTTACCACTTAGTTTCCTTTGTTTAATTGTCTGTGCACATCAAATGTACCGCATTTCAGCCCTATTTAATGGTGTGTGTGCTTTCACTGTAGTTTTGATTTAGTGTATGGGTCACATTGGCATGGGATTTTCTCTGCATTTGCATATTCGGAATGAAGTACATCAGCCATAGAGCATTTAATAGACTGGAAAGGACTTCATTAACTGTGATAGGGAATTAAGGGGGAGGTAAGAAAATGTAACGACGTAATGTAAACGTACCATCAAATGTGTATGCTGGCATTGTGTAGGGACCGGGAAGTTGAGACAAGGTAACCTGTGAGCCATACAAACAGCGTCTGATGCTTTGCACCCCTCTGTGGAATGCAAAGTCATGTTTGCCTTTAGGTCATTACCGCCACTTAACCCAAAAGAGTACTTTGTTTCCCCTTATCTTTCAAATGGCTAAGTGTTTTGCACGTCTGTTGGACTTTTGGGTTGGCGTCCGATCATCTTGTTTGCTTGTGACATGCATCATAAGACGGATCGCGAAAAAAAACAATCATGTCGACCCCCCACACACACACCCCATTGACCTCATTTGATACAGGTGAAGCACTGGATGAGGTATATGTCACTTTGCGTGTTATTGCCACAGCAAAGACCCATGGATATTGCTGTTACTATGGTAACAGGTAAGCCTGGTGTTGCGGCGTCACTATAAATTACTTCACAGCAGCACATTAAGATAACGTTGGAGGTCGGGGGTGTTATCAGAGAAGATGATCCAAGCTGACAAAGACATATTGCGATACACATTGCAACATATTGGGTAATGCTTGTCAAACTTTTTTTTGTTTGTTTGTTTCCAAGTGAATAAAAACAAACAAAAAATTGTTTATTTAAATAATTCTATTAATTTCATGTTCATTCAGGTTTCAGGAATTATAGCTAGCTAACTATAGTCATACGATACATACTAACACTAATATACAACTACAGCTACATATTTGACATTATCACAACGTGTGAACTAAGTTAGGAAAGAAAAAACAAAAGATTTTGATGACTGTAGATGCGTCTGACATGTCCAATTCACTTGACTTTGACCTGTGACGGCACATGGTAATTTGGTGTTTGTGATAGAAATTGAACAAGAAAAAAAATGTATAGTTATGAATTATTTCTCCAAAAATATTTATGAAATATATTACAAACCAAACAGCTTATTGTGTATGCGTATTGTGACACTTTATATTGCAATGTATATACTGGTAATAATACCCAGCACTATTCCTTGGGTTCTGACAGTCCCAACGTATGACACATTTACATATGTATGGCCTGGAGGTGTTTTTTTTTTTTTTTTTTTTTAATTAAATTATTTACTGAATTATGACTTTACTACAGCTGATTAGTAGAATATGGCACGCACATTTTCAAGTCCTCATCATTAGCTATTTCAATATGTTTCATGATTACGCTTGCAAATAAAAAAAAAACCCAAAAACATCTTTTCCTATTAAAATAAATGATTGTAATTTGTTCCAGTTATTCTAAAAAAAAAACTGGGGTGAAAAAACGTGTATTCATATGAGAGGAAAATGTTATTGCATAACATTGCACTTTATTAAAATATATGATAATAACATAAATATGTAGTATAGTAATATAATTAATCAAGTATTTTGTGTGAGACAGAAAGACAACTCGACTCTTCTCTTAGCTCATCAGTACAGCACTTGCTAAACACTTAGATGATAAAGAATATATGACGATAAGTTCTGTCATAGTGCCTGTCTTCATGTGTCGCTGTACCATTTCTGTTCAACCTGTTGCCTAAAGGCATGTAGCTTGACAAAATCATAGATGTTGTAAAGTTATGATAGTCTGCAGCGCACCCCTGATCCTAACAAGGATAAGATAAATAGAACATGAATGGGTAGGTTAAAACAACATTTTGTATAAAACGAAAAGAACAAATGCAATTCCCTCATTCGTAATCGTATTTTATTCCGTGTCGAACTCGATACTGACTTATATCCTTGTATGCTCTCTAGCTATATGTAGACATCAAAGATTCAGCGTAAAATAAATCAGAGAGACCCCTAAAGAACTCTGGCAGCCTCCACAAATGAAAAGATAGATGAGATGATAATAAGGAAGACGGTGACGGCAAAAGACAGCTGAAGCACAGAGGGGCTGATTCACAGGGGTGCTGAATGGCTGGCATGCTAATCAGGCTAGTGTGTGTCCATGTGTTTCTGGGTGTACCAAAGGGTCTTCATAGGCAGTCATTTGCCAGCATTCAGCTCTCATCAATATCAGGGCCGATTAATGAGGGGCTGTAAGGAAGGGAGGGGGTTAAGTTGGGGGGGCAGTGGCCAGGTGTCGAAGGAGGCACAGAAGGGGAATAAAGAGTGCGCGGGCAGTGATCCGCGAGGAATTCCCGTTGAGCAGCAACAAGAGTGTTTTGGGGGTGGGTGGGAGACGGGGGTCTGTCGTCCAAAAAACTGCTCATTAAAAATCTGTGGGTTTTTTTGTTTTGTTTTGTTAGTCTTTGAAACTATTTTCAGTGTAAACTTCCTGCTGTCAAACAAAAGGTTTTATGTCACAGACTATGATGCTTTATTATGGCTGCAGCACAGAAGTCTCTTTCTTTTTTTTTTAAATTGTACCTAAAAAAAAATGGTATTTTAGAAAAATAAAAACCTAAACATACTACAGAACGGACGACATCTCAAAATTACAATAACAGAATAGAATAATTATTGCAATATTAATCATAATTACTTTTGCTGTAGTTAATATATTATTGAATTTGATTGTTTCATATTCAGAGTTCCCTTTATCAATAAATGGACGATATAAATTCACAAAAAGGATGTATATAACAAGGAAAAATATGATCATGTAGAACATAAAAACAAGTACCGGTAGATAGAAAGAAAAAAACAAGCATAAAGATGACCATTAAACATCCAAAGTTTTACTTCCTTCCGAAAGTGGGTTAAGTGGGTGTTGTATAATACCGCAATAATTTCAAATTTATATAAATATGTGAATATTAAACAACTTAAAAAACAAAAAAATTGGCCTGGGGGATCATGAATATATAATGTATAATATTATAATCGAGACTGTACATTATTGATCTAATTTAGAGTACTTTTCTCAAAAATGTTATGTTAGTCATTTATTACATAAATCATTTCTATTATCATAGTTTTCGTATTTAAAAAAAAAAGAAAAACAACTAAAATAAAATACCCTAAAAAAAACTTTATCATTGATTTTCTACACCACCATTACTTTGTGTCTTCAAATATGTAAATAATAAATAATTATTGGAAAAAATATATATCTAATTAGGTTAGTATTGTACAAAAAACGTGTAGACATAAGATGGTTCCACTTAATAATTTTGTATTTTAATGAAATTGAGTAGTTCCAGTTTTGTAAAATTGGAGCTTGTTGCTATAAAATCTTTAAAAATGATATACATTTGATGCCCCCCCCCCCTTCCAAAAAATAAGCTTCAAGCAGAACCTAACTGGAAATGTTGAATTTCACTGGAAAACATAAAAGAAATGGATGTTGTTGTGAGTGTGTCTGTGTGAGCCCCTTTTTTCCTGGGATGGAGCTTTAGGGGCTAAAATCATGGTTCGACCTTGAATAGCGCCCCAACCCCCCCCTCCCCCCCCTCCCCCTCATCTTTCGCACCCCCAAGGGAGGAAAAGGTCCCGGTGTGGATGACAAAGGGTCGTGTTCTTTTAGGCATTAGTGCAGCCAAGGTCGTGTTTTACCGTCGGTCGCGCCTGTTTTGTGTGCACGTGGGTGGCCATGTGTCTAAGAGGTGGGTGAGGTCTTAGCGCATGTATGAGGTGCATGTGTCTTATGAGCATGCAAACACACACGCACAAGCATTGGTGCAAAATGGTTTTGCATATGTGAGTGACTGCAGCAGTAGTGTATTTAACCCTTTATATGGTGCTCATTGAACTCATTGGCTGCAATTAACGGCACTAGTTGTCGAATCCATTTTGACCAGCAGAGAGGCTGGCAGACAGCCATCCCAGTAAAAATGGATTGGACGTCTTGCGCTGTCAGGGCATTGAAAGATGAGCATTCACAGCCCGTTCTTTCAATTTAATGACTTGGGTGTCAATTGTTGTTAATGGCAAACAATGTGTTAAATACTATGATTTTTTTTTTAAAAAATGAAATAAATAAAACATTTGGGTGTTTATCGGGGGCCATAACCAGGGTGTATTTCTGTTTTTATATATTCTATTGTGCTTTTATTAATATTAATATTATAAATGTATTTTTTCCTTTAAAAAGCTCACATAAAAATAATAAAGAATCTAATGTTGAACTATATTTACTAATTGTTTAAATAAAATCTTGAACAGAGAATGTGAGGGTTTTTTTTTTTTTTTTTTTTTAAGGCTCTTTGGTTGTCTTAAGGAGGTGGTTGCAGTTTTTCCCTCCTCCCCTTTATGTTCATGACTTGCCGAGCCATGTGACAACTGGTTCTCACAGGGGCACCGGGCAGCAAGGAACAAGAGGGCAGCGTGTTAGGGCCACAAGCCCGTTTTCATTGTTTGCTCAGGAAGCCTTGCAGCTCCAATCAGTCCTGGAAACAGCATCAGAGACAAGACCAGTGCTAACCGGACCGCAATAGATAGAGGCAGCACTGTGCCAGCTTCTGTCTGGGAACGACTGAAGCAGCAGCCCACAGTATTTGCTTCTCATTTATCTGTCTATGCACCCTTCTCTGCTCTCTTTCTCATGACTCATGGTATAGTAAGAAAGCACATGATCGGCACACAAGTATTGACATAGTCCCTTGTATCAACTAATGAATGGTGATTTGTCATCTTAGCAAGACATTTTGGACAACTTTGTAGAAAGCTTCTAACTACTGTATGTGGGAACAGTTTGGGGAGGACCCTGTTCACCAGTACTGTCAAATTTTGATTATTCTAAAGCACATGTGTCAAACCGATTCCAGAAAGGGCCAAGTGGGTGCTGGATTTTGTTCCAACCGATACCGCGCAGAGAGTTTAACCAATGAACTTTCTGCTGAAACAAGCAGCACCTGACAATGATTAACTGATTACACATGTAAAAGATGTGATTGGTATAAAGGTATCCTCTTCATCGGTTGGAAAGCAAACCTGCACCCACTTGGCCCTTTCTGGAATCAGTTTGACACCTGTGTTCTAAAGCATGGGTGTCCAAACCTGTCCTTAAGGGCGGCTGTGGGTCCTGGTTTTTGTTCCTTCCAATCGAGAACAGACGGTTTAACCAATGAAGTTTGTGCTAAAACAAGAAGCACCTGACTGCAATCAACTAATTACCCTTGTGAGACACCAGATTGGTGAAAGATTGTCCTCATGATGGGTTTGAACAAAAACCCGCACCCACTGCGGCCCTATGTGGAATAGTTTGGACACCACTGTTCTAAAGGTTACAAAAAACACCTTAAACAAACCAAGATGACTCGCCGTAACGCAGTCAAGATAATGCTTCATAATCTGTGCAATTTAAAACCCGCGTGACGGCAATGAAATAAAATGGGGAAAAAAATAATAATAAAATTTGTTTCCAAGCATCGATGCATATACACGTTTAGACTATACCTACCAAATTTCATTCTGATCCGCCAATGAATAACGAAGGAGTAGCAACTTTAGTTACTGTCCTTAACAACAACAAAGTGAGTGATTTTTATAGCCTGGCCAAAGGCGGTCTAAAAAAAATTTCTAATGACTTACATTTCTAGAGCGCTCACGCAATCGAGTGCTTAGTTGCCGATATCTTAAAAGAGCAAACCATTCTGAGTTTTGCAAAACTTTGACATTTCAATTCGGCTATTTTAAATAGCAGTAATAATTAACTGAGAAAGTGTATTTACGCAGTTTGCTGATGAAGTGCTGCCTATTTGAAGGAAAATCCGACACATCAAATTGGACATTCGTTTTATAATAGTTGGATTAGCTAATAGTTGCTTTTAGCGCAAGTTCTTTTCATTGGCAATCTGGTCCCAAAGGAGTGAAACTCTCGTGGAAAAATCTGCAGTCGGAAATTGTACCAAAATAGTTTGTTAGAAGGGAGAGATCATTTCTTCACAATACCCTTGCTTCACTCAAGGGCTTTATATGCTAACGCCTTCTGCATTTGCTAAACTGCTGTTGCTCCCAAAACCAAACAATTTAAGCAATCTTTTACACAATGTGAAGAAAGAATGTGTGAGCCGGTTCACAACAGCTGGACGCTTTAATTTATCATTGATATTAATTGTGATCTCCATGAGATGCTCTTTATTTACATCGGAATTAGTAATTGGCCTTTTTCTCCATTTCCTGTCAGCAATGATCAAAGATGTTCACAATCAAACGGCCAAGTTCAAAGCCCAAACATATCTTGAGGCTAAAACTGATCCCAGGATGACAGCAAAAAAACAAAACAAACATGTACTTTGAGGTTTGCACTTTATTTTACAAGCCGCAAAATAATACTGAGAAATTTGCTGTGAGTTACACTTGCTCTGCCAGGGCAATGACAGCAAGAGTTTCACGCTTCCAATCCTCACTAGTTTAAGATTGCACAGATAAATCCAGATAGGCTCTTAAATCCCTGAAGGCTTCGCACTGATTTCTTGGGGGGAGCCTTGACGGCTTGAGCTGCTGGTTATCACAAGGTCGGCGTCAACCATCAGCTAAATTAAACTAAATAAATAGCAGTGGGTGGGGTGGTGGGGACTCTGGTAGGAGTCGTTTGGAAGTAAGCGCCACCAACAGCTGTGAGAAAAACCGCAAGACATACATGCACAAAGGTCTCCTTGATTTCCAGATAACTCCAGGATTCCCAAGGGTGGAGGACCGGCCCTGATGAAGACAGTGTCTGGATGTGGTGGGCGGTTAGAACATTGCGTCCTGAAAACGTCTTCTGCGGTTGCCCCAATAGAGTTTAACGTGGCCTCGTCTGGAAAACCAGGCCCATCCGCTACATTCAGACGAAGGCTAAAAGGTTAATTGGCCCTGTGTGCCGCCGCACCTTCCTTAGCGTAATTTACTGTGATTAATGCATGAAGGTTACCGGCAGACTCATTTGCCAACTGTCCCTGGCAGAACGCAATTAACCGCATCTGCGTGAACCTGGCTGGAACTGCTGCAGAGGTTCAACATCAGCTCCCTTGTTGCACCATTTGTCGTATTGAAACATTGTGGAACAGTTCCTGGCTAACTGTTCTCTGTAGTTCTTTTAGGGAACATGCTATGCTCAAGCAAAGGCCCTATTTTAGCAGTGGAACCTCTAATATCGAAATATCGATAGGTTGTATATTTTGGAAATTAACCAAAAGTTTCTGGACCTCTGCATAGGCTATTTCTATGGCCTTTTTCCTTTTACCAAAATACAGACAGCTCACCACAACCACTGATAACCTACCCTTATACTTGTGCACAACATAAAGAATTTCCCGAAATATGAGCTACCGTTCGGTTAATTTTTTTGCTTTTTAGTTGCGATTTGAATATTGAGCTGCAGATAAAGAGAATCAAATCCGTCCAGATTTTTAGCTGTTCAAATTTAATTTGAGGTACAAGAAAAAGGTATAACAAAATCAATCACAGATCAAGTTAAACTCTCAGTAAAGTTTTACTGTATGAGTTAAACAAAAACTCAGCTCTTTGAAGTTCATTAATATTCTTCCAAAAAATTAATCACCGCTGTGGGACTGCAGAAATGCCTGGAAACTAAGCCCGACACTTAGAACTCAGTTTCTGTGGAATGCTAAGGAAAAAAACAGCCTGAAACAGCATTTTCATTGATCAAAATGAAAACTGCCATAATTAAGTCTAGAGGACCCATAGCTGAAATTAAACAGGAAGTTGACCATTTTGGTTTGAGGCAGCCACTTTACAGTGCCTTGCAAAAGTATTCGTCCCCCTTGAATCTTGCAACCTTTCGCCACATTTCAGGCTTCAAACATAAAGATATGAAATTTAATTTTTTTGTCAAGAATCAACAACAAGTGGGACACAATCGTGAAGTGGAACAACATTTATTGGATAATTTAAACTTTTTTAACAAATAAAAAACTGAAAAGTGGGGCGTGCAATATTATTCGGCCCCCTTGCGTTAATACTTTGTAGCGCCACCTTTTGCTCCAATTACAGCTGCAAGTCGCTTGGGGTATGTTTCTATCAGTTTTGCACATCGAGAGACTGACATTCTTGCCCATTCTTCCTTGCAAAACAGCTCGAGCTCAGTGAGGTTGGATGGAGAGTGTTTGTGAACAGCAGTCTTCAGCTCTTTCCACAGATTCTCGATTGGATTCAGGTCTGGACTTTGACTTGGCCATTCTAACACCTGGATACGTTTATTTTTTAACCATTCCATTGTAGATTTGGCTTTATGTTTTGGATCATTGTCCTGTTGGAAGATAAATCTCCGTCCCAGTCTCAGGTCTTTTGCAGATACCAACAGGTTTTCTTCCAGAATGTTCCTGTATTTGGCTGCATCCATCTTCCCATCAATTTTAACCATCTTCCCTGTCCCTGCTGAAGAAAAGCAGGCCCAAACCATGATGCTGCCACCACCATGTTTGACAGTGGGGATGGTGTGTTCAGGGTGATGAGCTGTGTTGCTTTTACGCCAAACATATCATTTTGCATTGTGGCCAAAAAGTTCAATTTTGGTTTCATCTGACCAGAGCACCTTCTTCCACATGTTTGGTGTGTCTCCCAGGTGGCTTGTGGCAAACTTTAAACGAGACTTTTTATGGATATCTTTGAGAAATGGCTTTCTTCTTGCCACTCTTCCATAAAGGCCAGATTTGTGCAGTGTACGACTGATTGTTGTCCTATGGACAGACTCTCCCACCTCAGCTGTAGATCTCTGCAGTTCATCCAGAGTGATCATGGGCCTCTTGGCTGCATCTCTGATCAGTTTTCTCCTTGTTTGAGAAGAAATTTTGGAAGGACGGCCGGGTCTTGGTAGATTTGCAGTGGTCTGATGCTCCTTCCATTTCAATATGATGGCTTGCACAGTGCTCCTTGAGATGTTTAAAGCTTGGGAAATCTTTTTGTATCCAAATCTGGCTTTAAACTTCTCCACAACAGTATCTCGGACCTGCCTGGTGTGTTCCTTGGTTTTCATAATGCTCTCTGCACTTTAAACAGAACCCTGAGACTATCACAGAGCAGGTGCATTTATACGGAGACTTGATTACACACAGGTGGATTCTATTTATCATCATCGGTCATTTAGGACAACATTGGATCATTCAGAGATCCTCACTGAACTTCTGGAGTGAGTTTGCTGCACTGAAAGTAAAGGGGCCGAATAATATTGCACGCCCCACTTTTCAGTTTTTTATTTGTTAAAAAAGTTTAAATTATCCAACAAATGTTGTTCCACTTCACGATTGTGTCCCACTTGTTGTTGATTCTTGACAAAAAAATTACATTTCATATCTTTATGTTTGAAGCCTGAAATGTGGCGAAAGGTTGCAAGATTCAAGGGGGCCGAATACTTTTGCAAGGCACTGTAGGTCAATTCTATGGGCTCATAACTTGACTAACTCTAGATGGATAAATAAATTGCAAAGATGTTTCCTTCCTGTTAATTTTGTGTGTGTCTCAAAAGTCATGACCTCCAATGCAGAAACACTGAAAGAGTTAATACAAATACAGTGACATACGATTGACATCCGACGTAAAATTTGATTTATGTTCATTTTCAATTTTATTTGTCTCGACATATGACGGCATGCTCGAAATATGACGATTTATGACAGCGCCGCAATCTCAATGATTTTCTGCTATACGGACGCATGGCAGATTTTCTTGTGGGAGAAATCAACATGGGTCCCAAGAAGGATTAGTGCAGGTGGTGAAAAAAGGAAAAAGGTGACGCTTAGTATTGAAATTAAGATGGAAATGGAAGAAAATAATCAGCGTGCTGTGCGCTAAGTCTAAGTTGACAATTATTATTTTTGTAACATCGGCATGGAAGTCGCCAGGTTTTTAATCCTTTATTTCAGAACTTGTGCAACATGACACGGTGACTGGCCGCGATAGCCCACGCCAACAACAACATGAAGAAAAAAAAAAGTAAAAGTTGTGAAGCACCTCTCGCATTCTGTCGTCAGTCACACGTTGCGTTCCGGAACAGCATGCAAAACACAACCAACACCAAAGAACGGGATTTGTTACATGTTTGCTTTGCTATGTGTAATTGTGTAATTTGTAATTGTACCAGCAGTAGATATTTAGGATTTAGCTCAGGTTTTTGGGCTGCGGAACAAATTAATCGAATTATAATGTATTCTTATGGGAAAATCTCCCTCGATATACGACCATTTCAATTTACAAACCAGGTCTTGGAACGTATTACATTTTTATCTAGAGGTATCACTGCATTTTAATTTTCTTTTCTTAGCCATGCAATATCGAAAATGGTATCGAGTATTTCTGGAGTATCGATGTCAAGTTGATGATGACAACAGTAACTCCGACCAATGATGAACAGAGGAGTCACACTAAAATTTGAGGTGTCATTGCTTACAACATCAAGTGAGCATGATGTCAATGTTTGATAATTATTTGGAGGATTGACTCCCACAATTTCTCCACCGTATCAGGAGCTCTTATGAAGAGGTACAGCAAAAAGTTTCCATCTGGATGTAGTGACTCTTTTGTCAAAAGAGAAGAACTGTGACATTCTAAGGAAAGCTTTTAAACCCCACCCCTTCTCTTTTTCAGCCTCAGCCCAACTGGCACCATTCCCGGTGTCGATTTTTTTTTCTATGTCTCTTTTATGCTAAACCGTCAGGACGCTTCTTTCATCCTACAACCCCTAGCAAAAAGTATGGAATCACCAGTCTCGGATGAGCACTCACTAAGACATTTTATCATGTAGAAAAAACTCAGATAAAAAGCTTGAAAAAAATAATGAATTAATTCAAAACATCAACTCTTTAGCATTCAGAAACACTAAAAGAAATAAATAAAAACATTGTCAGTAAATGTTAATTTTATAGAGCAAGTGCAGGGAAATACATATGGAATCACCCCATTCTGAGGAAAAAAATATGGAATCATGAGAAACAAACAAAGAAATAACAATCAACAATCATCTCTAGGATTTAGTAGCACCACATCTGGCTTTTATGACAGCTTGTAGTCTCTGAAGCATGGACTTGATGAGTTTTCTTCATCAATTTGGTGCCAAATCGCTTTGATTGCAGTTGCCAGATCATCCTTGCAGGTCGGAGCCTTGCTGTGGACCTTTTTTTTTTCAATTTCCACCACAGGTTATCAATAGGGTTGAGTTCTGGGCTATTTGCAGGCCATGACATTGACTGGATGAGTCTTTCTCCAAGGAATGCTTTAACAGTTTTAGCTCTGTGGCATAATGCATTGTCATCTTGGAAAATGACAAAAACATTTTCAATTCGAGGGATAAGAAAGCTGTCTAAAATTTCAATGCAAACTTGTGCATTTATTGAAGATTCAACCACAGCCCTCTCCCCAGTGCATTTGCCTGACATGCAGCCCATTATCATCAAGGACTGAGGGAATTTTTATGTTTTCTTCAGGCAGTCAGCTTTGTAAATCTCACTGGAACAGCACCAAACAAAAGTTCCAGCGTCATCACCTTGTCAAATGCAGATTCTTGACTCTTGACACCTTGTCCAATGCAGATTCTTGACTCTTGACAAATTGAAAAAAATGGTCCACAGCAAGGCTCCGACCTGCAAGGATGATCTGGCAACTGCAATCAAAGAGAGTTGGCTCCAAATTGATGAAGAATACTCATCAAGTCCATGCCTCACTGGCCGCAAGCTGTCATAAAAGTCAGAGGTGGTGCTGCTGTATACTAGAGATGTGTTTTGATAGTTATTTCTTTGTTTCTCAAACAAAGAAATATCAAACATGATTCCATATTTTTTTCCTCAGAATGGAGTGATTCCATATATATTTCCCAGCACTTGCTCTATAAAATTAACATTTACTCACCACCACAATGTTTTTTATTCATTTCTTTTAGTGTTTCTGAATGCAAAAGAGTTGTACTTTTCAACTAATTCATTTTTATTTAAATAAATTTTTATAAATATGTATATTAAATATATAAATATATATATATATAGACAGTCAGGAAATTAGAATATTGTGTATTCTAATTTCCTGAGACAGTCCTGTATATATACACAGGACTGTCTCAAAAAATTAGAATATTGTGTATTCTAATTTTCTGAGACAGTCCAGTATATTATATTTTACATATATATATAATTTTTTTCAAGCTTTTTATCCGAGTATGTTCTACATGATAAAATGTCTGAGTGAGTGCTCGTCCGAGACTGGTGATTCCATACTTTTTGCTAGGGGTTGTAGTTGTATGAAGTGAGAGCTTTGTAGGTAGCTAAGCTCTGCCGTCTCGTTGTGTTGTCTTTGTTAAGCAAACGTGTCCGCTACTCAAACACTGAAGAAGATTTGGTCCATTTTTATCTTTTTAAAGGGGATTATTTTCTTTGGACATCACATACATTACAATCACATCATGGCGCATAAACCTCACCTCTCTAGGGATTTACCATTTAATAGAGCCTTGTTGCTTTAAGGGCGTGATGGCCACGTTCCCTCGACGGTGAACAGTCACAGCTAATCTCTGCCAGTGAATGTGTGCCCGCATTAATTTTGCTGTGTATTCTCTCTGTTCGCGTGTGTGCCTGCATACATTGTACACATTTTGTCAGCACGCCGGTGTGACCTTGTCACAGTGTGTGTGAGCCGTGTGTGCATATGTGTGTAAATAGCTAGCTCAAGCCTGTTTGGAGACTTTCGTTGCAGTTTGATGACGGCTCTTTATACATTTTAATCATGGATTACTTGTGCCCCGGCTCAGGTGACAGCTTTCTGTCAGCTTGGTGCGTGTTAACATTCATTAGTACACCACGAGCAATAAATTCATGACCTGCTGTATTTATGTCAACTCAGTGTGGAACAGTACACACACAGATGCTTAGAGGTTTAGGAGTTTCGTAACTACAACGAATTTTACAAACTTATGAAATATATATCAATAAATAATACTGATTCTCAAATAGTGGGGCCACCCCCAACAATGCCTCTAGGGTCTCCTTGGGAAAATGCTTTTTTGTTGGTTGTACTAGAATTAAGTGTTTTTGCACATCCCTTACAGAGACAATATCGTTGTTGCTATGGCGTCAGGCTTTTATGCACCAAGCAAACGATATGAAGAGAGTAAACAAACCTTCAAGAGACAACTTTTGTTAGGTTTTGTGTTGTTTTTTTCCTAGTGTGACTTGTCTCTGTGATTACCCATTGATTTCACCTGTCATGCCTGCACCTAGTGAGTCCTCCTGTATTACCCAGCTGTTCCTCGTTGTCTCGTTACCCCTTGTCTGCATGTGTGTGTGTATATAAGCACCCAGTTTCTTTTCAGTCCTTGTTGCGTCATTGTCAATGTCAGTGTCTGTCAACGTTGAAGTCAAGTCCCGTCCAAGCCCTCGTGTACCTGTCCTTCCGTTTAAGTAAGTTTTGTTGGAATATTGCCTTTTGATCCATAGTCCTTTTGTTTGTACTTTGTGATTTTTGTTAGTTATTATTAAAAAGTTTTTCGAGTTCACTGCCACCTGCCTCGCTGCCTTTTTCGTTTCCCTGCATTTGGGTCCACACAACCTGCCTGCCCGCGTCCCTGACAACTTTTTGAAGGAAAAACAGCAGACAACAGAGATAAGGAGATTAAAAAAATATTGTCCAATTGCAAAGGAGAGAAAATATTACAAAGTGTGTGTAGTACACAGTTTATGGACTAAATATTAATTTAAAAATATACTTTATATATTTTAGAAAAAATGATGCACTTTAAATTCTGGGATAACAAATAATAATTGAGAAGCACTGACCTACAGTTGACCTCAACATTTTAAGTTAACTGGACTTCAGTAATGTAGTATGAATTCAACATTTTAAGTAAACCGTACTATTAATTGTCAATTTGCTCAAGTGGAAATTGAACCTGGAGCACCACAATGACAGCAGAGCATGGGGACAACTGACCTAAACACCGTGGCTGACTGGACTAGAGTAGCCAGTGTACTCTTTTGAAGGAACTGGGAGTGAGTCTAACACTAGCTGTTCACACAACTTTTCATTACAAGTTCAGTTTACTCAGAAAAGAAGCTTGAGTTGAGCTTGAGGTTTTTTTTCAGTTTGTAGTTGCAAAATTGAGCCTCCTACCTAATCTGTTCCATTTTACACAAACGAAGGGCCAAAGTGAAGTTAACCATGACTCAATAAAATAAGATAGGACCAAAGCCTATTTTTTAACATACTAAATGCCACAAAACGGGGCAAATCCATTCATATTTGCAGCTGATAAAAAGAGTGAAAACTCTTTGAAAATTTTGAAGGACACTCGGCTTCACTCTTATAAAAGAACACACTTCTATTCAGTCCACCAATTGATTCTGTCAATGTTTGCATCTAGTAAAAGGGCCAAGCTTGCCAATGTCATGTTTGAATGAAACAACATACTGGTAGCTTTTTTCCCCCTACAGCTTTCTTTTTAAACTAATTACAGCAAAGTCAAAATTGAATTAATTGTTATTTATGGCAGTAGGGGGGATTCACTGAGAGAAAAATGTTAGGTTGCTTTGAAATTTACACCGACCTTGACTGTGGGACACCACGCACTAATACATTCACACCTTCGGCGGACTTTATGCAAAAGAGCGTGTAAATGAATATTTGATCGCCTTTTTTTCCTCGTCAAGGTTATACAGTCGGCTTTGATTGCCGACGCTTTGTAGGCTTTTCCATGGCAACTGCTAGCACCACATTTATGTCACCGTTTGGGAAATCATATCAGGATAGCAGATTGAAAAACATGGCAACGTGGTTAGTTCCCAAGGGGATCAGGAGATGGGGACTGGTACAGGGTAGCGGTTAATTAGAATACCAATTAATTTACTGGCAGATTACACTGGATAATGTCCGTATCATTGCCCAATCAAGCTGACGGCGGTCATGGGTGTAAACGATGCATGCCATGTGTCTATGCACCTCGAAACACTGCTATGGACATGCCTAAGTCGTGTTTTCTTTTTAAATTAAACTCCAACAGATGTGCACATACTAAGGGGCAGTTTACATGGCGACTCTGCGACACGAAGACGCAATGACTGAGTAGCGGGATTGCCTCGCGTGCATATGGTGTCGGCGAAGACAGAAGACGAAGACGTAAAATTCTAAATCCTGCCCCCAAAGTGGAAGAATTCGATTGTGGGGGCTGGCTCCGCATGAATACCAAAAGCTCCTGCTGCGCGGGACCCACGCCGATAACGTCAGCACTTGTACACGTCACATTGAGCTTGCGCAGCGGTGCTATTAAACATTAAAAACAGCTAATGGCAGAACGTCGGCTTTAATTTAGTGTTTTAATAATATTGTTAATTTAAATATGTTAAATGTTTCCATTTTTGTGCCTTTTTGAACAAAAGAAAATGCCACTGCTTGGAGAGGGCAGGCATGTTGTCTTCCGGGCTGAGGAGGTCAAAGTGCATCATTCGTTGTCGCCTTGTAAATCTGTACTGCCCCCTAGGGCCTGGCATGAATACTAGATCGTTTTCATGCGGAATTGCGACATTGTTCAAATGGCGACGGAACCATATAATTGCAAATTCAAAATTTTTCGTCTTCTCGAAGAGTCACCATGTAAACTGCCCCTAATCCTCAGGAAATACTATGTTAAAACATAAGTGTTACTGCAAGTGTTCATAAAAACATGACTTTTATGTTTTCAATTAGTTTTAGGTTTCCTTTCAGTCCGATTTTTTTTTTTTATATGAACAGAACAGTTTTTATTTAATTTTTATCTAATTTAAATTTGCGGGTGCATCTCAAGAAGAAGATGTGAATGAATGGTGCTTGGAAAACATCTTATCGCAGTAGTTCAATTGTAAAAAGGCCAAAGTCAAATGGAATTGCTATACACAATTTTAAATACTTTATCATTTTTTTCAATAATATATTTTTTAATAAATGTTTTGTTTTTATATTAATCTTTACTGAAATCCACTTTTCTGTTTCTATTTTATTCTAATTGACTGAGTTCCCCCTGTATCTCAAAAATGACATCTTATCCGTCAAATGGTGTAAAGTACATGTACGTAATAGAACAAGTTTTAATGCAAGCAATATTCAGGTAATCCACTTTATCGTATACAAAATTTGAGTAATAAAAACTGATATCACAACTCTTGAAAACTGATTGCTTATATTTTGTCTCCTGAAAACTATTGTCTCACTACTCCCGGATTACACCTGACTCTGAACTGTATAGAAATTCAGCACATCTGTTCGAAATGTAATTTTACTGGCACCTGATTTAAATCAGGATTATTTTTGGTACAATTTAAATCAGACAAAAAAATGTCAGCGCCATGGCAAAAGCCCAGCATTTATTGTGAAAAGCCTTTGCTTTGGAGCGGCATTGCTATAATGATATAGCAATGTAATAATACAGCCATTAGCATATGAATACTGCAATACAGAATTCCTCAAGGAGCTGTTTACCAAGGGCTAATTATGAGGGTTATGCTATAGTCCAAACCTCGCATATAACCGCATATACTTCAAGTGATTTTAGACTCATTATGTTAAATGAAAATGCACATTGTTAAGTATGCAATTGCATAACAACATAATGATAAACCTGAGAGGAGCTCTTTAAGGGCACATTTACCAAGGCTTGATTAAGGATGAAGTGTGTCGTGCAATCTAACCTCCACAATGCTGAACCAGTTAAACCAACAATTTCTCTGAAAATATGATCTCAATCGTCTGTTGAATGACATAGGCCTTAAACTTTAGTATGTAGTTCTGAAGCTTTTTCTATGGTTTCACAACAGAACAATAGCCATAAATAAGCACACAGCTGGAAGAGGGCTTTATTATGAGCAGATGATAATATAAATGTAGCACGCACTGAAGGTCTTCTGTGTATGTGTTGCAAAGAGATGCACCGTCCCTCAGTAAATGAACATATTGTAGAGTGAATGTTTATCTCAGGGCTAAACAATGACACGAATGACAAAGCAATGGATGACAGGGTGGATGAATCTTGTTAGGGGAATCTTTTTAATTGACTGATTTGTGTGACAAGTACAAGAAAACAACAAACAGTTACTAACAAACATAAAGTAATACACAATAAATACATTATTCCAAACATAATGTTCTACAGTTTGTTAGTATGGGCTGAAAAAGAGAAATCTTAAACAGGGTGCAACTGCAGATATTCAATATGTTACGTATCACGGTTACAACTGTTTCCTTCACTGAACTGGAGCATTCTCCAAAGACTCACATCCTTTGTGGAAATGTTCAAATTTCCTGCTGCCCAAAATGGGGCCACGAAAAAACGTTTTCACGCAGAAGTCCCGGCAACTTGAAAACATTCCTTGCTTTGGTCATACGCTCAATATTTTCGTCTTTTTGTTTTTTTACTTTGCATAAATGCTGTCAAAAAGTGATGATTGATCACTGACACTTTGTTTGATTAATACAGGCGTGACTTTCAGAAAGGCCTCCCCACCATCCCTGTCCAACCCGCATCAACTGGTCCAGATAAGCCACAGTCCTTATTATATGCAGCTTCCACTCCAGTTCTCAAGATTAGGCAAATTAGCCCACCAGCAGCATACAGTATAGACACCAACTTAAACCCCAGTCCCTCCTTCCAGTATAAATCATGACACACACTGACACAGCGAACATGCAATTTTACTTACTTACATGACAATTTCATCTTACTTCATTTTCAAACCACAAACACAATGCAAGTAGCTAGTTGGCCACATTTGAGTTTTATTCCCAAATGTAAATCCCGTTACATCAGAATGAAAAGAAGCTATCAGCAGCCGTGTTTCAATGACCCCTAGTAATTCGTAAAACCTATATTTTGCATTGAAAAATGACTATGTAAATGCCTGAATTTCGGAAAAAGACTAAAATATCAAAATATTTCTATATCCATATATTCATATGTATCGTTTTTCAGACATTTTGATTTAATTGTCTGAAAAAGGATGAGAGCAATGGAAACACTTTTTTTCCTGAATTTATACTCCCAGGGTGTCACATACCCAGACGCATGATCACTTCTTCACAACAGGTTTTTGGCGTCCATCCTCCTTCAGTAAAATATTACAGGATGAGACTTCTGTAGAGTTACAAGACTTTTTTTTTTTTTTTTTTTACAACAACCTTCAATAATAAAATCGCAACGACATTTTGATGAAAGTTTTTAAATATCGTTTTTATGTTACAAAAATTGTAATGGAAACACAGCTAATAAGAGGGCATGATAGCCAAATGTCACACCAGACAACAAATGAGTAAAACAGATTTTCACACAACACAAGTATGATTCGATCTAATTTTCAGAATTGTCTTCAACATGTCTTCTAACTACTGACAAGTACAGCGACAAGATCGAGGGCAAAAGCAAAATTGACGAGCAAGTTATGATCTGAGCTGTTCCATTTGGGTCGTTCTTTATGAGTAATCTGAGGCTGCGCCCGTGCGCCAGTCATTAGAGCAAGAGAGAGAGAGAAAGTTCACTGCTCCACTCAGGTTTAGTTGCTGAATCAAAAATATTTACTCGAGACTTAAATTGTCTTGAGTCGTGTGTGATCCAGTGTGCCTCCGTCAGAGGTGAGTAAATGAAGCCACTTGTATTGTTTGTATTCTTTGTTGATGAGACGTTACGACTTAGCACGGAGCGCTAAGATAGTTAGCGATTATGCTCATCTGTGTCATTTTTTGATTGTATTTATGAACAACTGCTTGATAAAGAAAACTGATTCATTACAGTCCGCCTCCTCCTTATTCGATTTTGTTGTTTAGTTTGTTTAAAGAAAAAAAATTAGTCATTGACAAAAATTATATCAGTGCTTTGCCCACAAGAAAAAAAATGTCAATCAGAAGCACTTTGTTTTATTTGAACTAACAGGACTTTTGCCTGATTTGTGTACTGAGAAATTATTGTTATGTTTTATACTCAGAACCTTTATTAAAAACTAACAAGTTTTATGTACTTGAAACGGTACAGTTATAGACTATAGTTAAGTCAGTAAGCTGTAATAAAATGTTATTTTTTAAGGAAATAGTCATCCATTTTGTCTCCATTGTTAATTAAAAAATGCCTAAAACAACTTCAAATTGTGAGGGTTGAAAAAAGTGACATTCATCCACTTATTCAATTAATCATCCGATGAATCGATTATAAAAATAATCATAAGTTGCAGCCCTATTGCCAAGTGTTCATTTACCACTTTTTACCTCCATAGCACAATACACACATTTCTCGCGCGCTAAGACGTTTTCTTATCAAATAATGAAATCCAATATCATAAATTCCTTCTCACCATTTTGGATAACATCCCTTTAACAGGAGCCTGTGTGTCATTGAGCTGGAGACTTTTTTGCCACCTCCGGCTGTCTGGGTAATGGGTGTTTCTTAACCTTTTGCCACCGTTCATTCCCCGCGGTCATGGTAGGAAGACAAAGTCAGCTAATAGCGGTTCAGAGTTCAGGGCAAAGGGTCAAGCCAGGTAAGAATGTTGAGTCTCCTTGAGCAGAGATATATTGCTCAGGTAGCTTGGTACCAAAAGTCCTTCAAATAGAGTATAATAATAGACGTGAATCTGAGTGTGACTTTAGACAAACAGCCTGTCTGATGTGGCGTGTGATTGGCTGGCGACCATCCAAGGGTGTGTCACTCTTCACCCATAGAGAGCTGTGATAGACTCCCACTCACCCAAAAGACCTAATGACAAGTAGAATTGATGGATGGATGGAAATTTAGGACCTACAGACAAGGGTTAAGTTAGTTTTGTTATTATAATACATGAGCTGAATAACGAGCAAATTGTCACTTTCCGTTATAACCATTTGTTTGAACTCCTGTCTCTTTTTGACATGGTGCTTATTTTAATTTCCCTTTGTGAGTTGTAGCTTTTGGATTGCTCCACTGTAGATGTTTAAAAATCTATGTCGTCATATGAAAGGCATCAGTCTACCATAACAGCCAAAAGATCCGCTGGGCATTTGCAGTCCGTCTTGTCAGTGCAGAAGGAGGACAATTGTAGAAAAAATAATATACATATTCATTTTCATCTGTTCGGTTTGGCAGAAAATGTCAAGCGTGTATTCAAATATGGTTCAGTAGGGATAAATATCAACTGCAGCTTGTCAGCGTGAAACCACCTAAAATAGCACCCTTCAATTTGATGTAATAACTTTCTCCGTTTTCACAGCGAGAACCTTAATGCACATTCTGTCTACATGCGCAAGAAGAACATGGATAAAACGGCTTCTTGATGCATGACACTTAATTTATTCTGCTTTTGCAAGCTAATCTGCAAAAGATATGTGACAGAGTCTCAGAAACGTAAGGACAGGATAGATGTAAGTCGGCCAAAAAATCCCCGGCTCCGGCGGCATTAAATTTGTGTGCTCGCCCAAGAGGTGACACACAGTTGAGGTGCTAGTTTGCTTAAATCCACTTCACTCTCACTTAATGCAGGAGGATATCACTGCTCTTCTAAACTGCGGGGAAGGGGGAAAATCCCCCTGAGAGGATAGTGATTCATCATACTCTGCAATCAGTGTGTTCGAAAATGGACCACAGCCAAAACACCACTTTAAAAGGCTTTGAAAGGAACTCTAATTCTCATTGATTGGATCCAAACACCCTCATTCAGTGGTGTCAAAGAAATACTGATGTTTGCTATAGATGAAGTCAATATTAGACTAAATATGTACAACAGAGGCAGCACAATTTTGGAGTTCAAAGCTCAGCTCCAGCCGTCTCTTTGATGCCGTTGTCAGAACTGAATGATACTTCAAAATACTCCAAACATGATTCAACCTCGTGGTTCAAAGTTCTGACGTTTGGGCTTCGCATCATTGCTCCAAGATCTAATATACTTTTCTCTGTAACCGCTCTCCGACAGTCAAATTCTAGGAAGGCAGTACCAAAAGACGACGTAACGTGTCCAAAAAATTCATTTGCTATTTTGGCACCAAACCTACCCGTATGCAAAACAAAAACGTGAAACGTGAAAAGTAAATTGAGAAGAATATAGCTGTACATGACACAACCATGGAGAATGGAGACCGCGTAAGATATACTTATGTATCTTTTTTGCTGTTGTTATCGATATTCCGTAACAGCAGATATTGGTTTGTTTTTTAAAAAGCAGCCGTTTCGCGAGAAGCAGATATTCAGCAAGAAGCACAGTTACTAAGTTGAACCATTCACCAAACACCTGCCACATTCTAGTCCCTATTAAACCATAAAAAATACCTCAGTTTGAAGTAAGACCTCAAATGGTTATAACTAAAGGCAGAAGTCTCTTGTTTCTATCTGTCCAAATAAGCTAAATGACGCATGTCATAAGCCCCGAAAAGGTTATTGGAACTACAAAAGATTCCTACAGTACGAAAGTCACTTATGTTCTGAATGGATCAGAACTTTAACTCACTGGCAATCAGGCCGAACTCAATTACTTGGTGACCACTCACAAGAGCCCATGTCAGCTTTTACTAGAGGTGTGCGAAATTTCCGATTCTTAGATTATTCACGATTCGGCCGTGGAAGATTCGAGAACGATTCACAAACATCAAAATTCCAATTATTGAATTATACCAGGTAAAGCGGAAGTAAAACACAGTCAGCGCGGTCTTTGGGAAGCAATGAGGAACGGACCGAAAGTAAATATCATGTTCAACTCATGCCGCTAGATTAAAAAAAAACAATCATACTTGACTCGGGCCGACAGCGGCTACAAACAACGCCCAATTGCTAGTTGCTACAAACATACGGCTACAGTAGGGTGATCAAACGTCCTCTTTTGCCCGGACAAGTCCTACTTTCACGTAGTATCCTCGTCGTCCGGGCGGGTTTTATAAATTCATAAAAATGTCCGTTTTTTATGATTTTTCACGGGACCTATTTGAAGAGAATCCCTCCGGCCGCTGGGTGGCAGCAGTTGACATGGCTCCTACTACGAGGGAGGGAAGGAGTAGTTCTTTTTGTTTTTGTTGGCAGTTTACCTCTATCATGAGGCATTACCGCCATCTACTGGGTTGACAATTTGGCCACAACGCCTGCCCAGTTGTTTTTAACAATAAATACGTAAATAATGGCAACTGTTGACTTCTGTCGGCGCTTTGACTGTAAAATCCCATTTGTTGTCGCATCGTTGCGCTGCCGATGATTGTATACTTTTCTAGCAAAGTTTGATTTTTGCCTCAGCTAGCTATCAGTAAGCTAAACCATGCTAGGCATTATGGGAAACGTAGTTCTGAACTGCTACATTTGGAAACATGCTGGTTGAATAGTTTGTCAGTTTACTTCAGTTATTATTTGTGTGCAATCTAGAACATTGAATGAGAATATCAATTGAATGGCAATAACAATTTGTCAAGGACAATTGTCGTGATAGTAATTTATAAAAATGTTTAGTTGGAACATATCCTACTGTGTGTATGTGTATTGACTGGACTACATTTCCATGTATATATGGGTATATATTCAATTTTAGTCATTATTATTTATTTTTTTATTTTCAAACTGCATTTTCCCATCCAGAGTGAGGGGGCATACTTTAAATATGTTAAAGTGATATAGACATCTTTGAGTGAACTTCGAGTAAAATTCAAGTATCTTGAGGCCGGGCTGAGTGTCCTCTTTTTTGGAAATCAAAATATGGTCACCCTAGGCTACAGTAGATATCATATACGTATATGTAGACCTATGTGCAAAATGACAGACAACGGCAGTGTTAGAACATGTATTATTGAACAGAGACGCGAAATGACCGATTTGCCAGCGTTAGTAAACAGCCGCCATCTTAAAGCAGTAGACTTCTCGAAAAGGCTCTGTTGTAGCGAATCTAATTAACTTTTTAGCTGAAATACTGCTAAATCGGCAAAATCTGGTCTTGAATCTATCTTTAAATGATGAAACAGTTTTAAAACTTTGACATGTCAAAAGTACACAGAAGGGAAATTACGGAATAACGGGAGCAATTTTAACAACTGTAACGGTTGATTCACAACATTAAATTAATTGAATGTAGTTTAAAGCTGCTGATACAGAATGGGGACTGGAGTATTTTATTTACTGTTATTTTTGTATATTTGTTTACTGTTAGATATTAATTTGATACTAAAATAGTAGTTTGGTTTAGCCTGAGAGGATTTTTGAACAATTTTGGAACTAATGTACAAAACATTAAAATACAATTGAAAAAATTTTTTAAAAAAGGAGGGGGGTGCATCAATAATCGTTTTATAATCGAATCGGAGCCTCTGAATCGTAATCGAATCGTTAGGTGGCCAAAGATTCCCAGCTCTAGCTTTTACAGTCTTCACTTACCGAAAATACTAATGAGGACATCAGAGCGTACCCCACTTCACTCCCCAAAACTCTGCTGGGATGGACTCCAGCTCACCCACGACCGAAATAAAGAAAAGAGTAACAGAAAATGGTTGAATGCACAACAATGCATCAGGTCAGCGTAATCGAGACTGCGCATATTTCCGACAAGCCGCAAGAACCTCAGACTGTCAGGTTACATCGTCCATATGCGAACATGCAATTTATTAATTTAACATTGCTCATGTTGTTATAGAACACATCGTTTAACCATCACTGCCAGTCTAAACAACTGCAATCCTATCCATGTTTTGCAACTGGTGGAGAACAATGTGCTTATAATGATAAGATTCCCTAGCATTTAGCAGTCTTTAAGGCCTTTTTGTTAGCCACTAGGCGCCATTATGGCTTTAACCTGAAGTGGCTCTTTGGCAAGCCCGCACCAAAGTGCCTATAATAAAACACTAACCAGTGCATAAAGAATGCCACTAAGTTGTGTTAAAGCACTGAATGAGTCCTGTTATTTACTGGTTTGCTCGTATATTTGTTCCACTATCAGTTCTGAGTGAGGTCAAGGCACCCTTTTTTTCCTTTTATTTTTTTCTAAATAGGGCCTGTTTTCTTGTCGTAAAGATACAAAGAAAACTTGAAGCAATCTTTTATATATGATTGGATTGCCCCTGCAGTTTGATAGTCAGTAAAGCACTCACATTCATTTTTTCAAATCAATCAAACAGTGGCTTTATTGATCAAGCGGCAGAGGGATGTAGATGGACTTATTCCAATGCAGAAGGTGCTATAGTTTGATTAAAATTTGTTGGTTAAGTAATTCAAGAACTGTGGTCTTTTGCTAAAATAGCTCAGTCCACTATAAATAGTTGACTTGTCCAACAGATAACAAGCAAGGTTGGCTGAGATCCCCTTGTTATTTTTAGTTGAATCTGTGTTTGTGTGCAGCTGAATGGCTTGCTGATGAGCTCTCTGGGAATGTCAAAGTCTTCACTACATCTGCTACAGACAGACCTTCTCGTCCAGGAGCAGCGGGAATCCGTGAAATAAAAAAAGACAGTGAAATAAAAAAAGACAATCTCAGCTCTAGCGTGTCCTTCGGTGGACCCAATCACTGCCACAATCTTTACATTTCCTTTCGGGAATGATAAACATGTCAGGCCAAATATGGCTCTGTACTCAAGGAGGGGTTGTAATGAGTCAATGATTAGGCAGAACCAGATGACCCAGACAACGAACATTGTTTGAAATGGAGGCAGAAGTTGAGAAACGAGGACAGAGTTCTGTATGTTAACCAGAGGTGACACCATGTGTGGTGTATTGGGAACAAAGGAGACGTGGCACATTGGAAGAAATAATAGCTGCACTATTGTCAGATAGCCAGCTAACTAGCCATGCGAAGTGTCAAGCGATCAAACCAGGAGTGATGTGCAATCTAGAATTTCATGGTTTTGAGGTTGGGGCACAAGTTCTTCCAGCGTGGTCTTCCCAAAACTATTCCCACAAAGTTGGAAGCATATAACAACCCCATATGATACAGTTGACAGTCTGAACCAACATAAAGCTTCCACTGGCTGCGGCCCCACGAGAAATATTATCCAACCTAAATACCGTGCAAAAATATTCTTCAGATGCACCTTTGAAATCAATTAATGAATGGAGTTTCATGAGCCAAAAACATTTTAGCCCCCCAATCTCAATGTTTTATTTTCCCATAGCAATTGACCTTTTCCTGAAATCACACCCCATAAATGCCTTGTGGGTAATAACAGCGCAGCACAGAACAGGCTTGACATTTTCATGTTTCCCATTGAATTTTATGATACATTTTATGATCTGTTGATATTTCGATGCTTTTCTAGTAATCAACTGTTGTATCTCGATTTACCTGAGCGATATTACGGACGATTTGCTTAAATTTTCTATTGTAGAAATTCTTGCTGAATTGCGTAAATCTGGGGTATATGACTAATTCATTGAGCAGATTTCATAACCTTGAAACATATGTTATCGCAGAAACTGAGGACCCCACTGAAGAACATTCACAGGCCATTCTCCCCTCAATTTCCTTGAATAAACTCTGATAACCATGACACAATAAATGTCCACATGATATCAACAATTTGTGTGTGGGACTTGGGATAGGCATGTGTATGAAAAAGAATAAAAGTGTTGTGAAAATTATCGTACAACTCTGTGGTCTAAGTTAATCCACTGTTCAGTCGACAGAAAAGATCACAAGCTGACCTATTGAGCTATTGATGGAATGTTCCTCGCTGTAGTTGCTGCACCAGTGATTCGTGTGTGTATGTGTGTCAGGTCTCTATCCTGCCAAGCCAGGCCAGAGCAATCAGCACATTAAATACTGCTGCTGACAAGAAAAAGGCAGCCGGTGTGGGATCAAGCGCTCCAACACAAATATGTGATTACTGTTTGCAGAAAGTCCCACAGCCATTCCAGTCTACATGCGATCCGTTTTTGGAGGGGAGGTATGGTGCGGGGGGAACTGATGACTCATGTTTCGTTGATGGATGGCCGCTGTGAGTAAGAAATTACATTCGTTTTGACATGAATGGTGGTCACAAGGGGGCGGGGGTTTCAAGAAGTAACCTCTGACTGTCGCAAAGATGAACAAGGTGGTGAACAACAGGGCGAGTGTCAGGGGAGGTTAATTGACATCCTGCTATCTGCATATGCACAGATGCTGTTTCTAAGGGGTAGGGTGGTGGGGGGGTGCACATGGTCTATGTTGGAAATTCTGTCCAACGAGGAAGACAACTCGCCTTTTTTTCGTCAAAATTGCCAATGTGGCTTCAACTCATTCCAGGTGTTTTCTCGTAACTTCTTTTAACTGTGTCAGTTTGACTCGGTCAAAAGTTTAAAACCTCATACAAAGTGATGAGGTAAACTGTTAGCTCATAACTTATATTGTAGTTTACATCAGGCCCGGAGTAGCTAATCGGGTGGATCGGGACGAATCCCGGTGGGCCAACCGGCCAGGAGGGCCAGTCCGGGTTTTACACAATGTTTATATTATTAAATTTTTTTGTTTAGTATTTATTCATTAAATATGAACTAAAATGTAACTTGCACCCTGTGATACGACAACACGTACCTTTGGAAACTTTGGCTTGTAGAACCTTATAAGGGAGATGCAGCAGCAAACATTAACCTTGATGACTATGAGCACACCACAGGTGCAGAGCAGACAGGTAAGATTGACAAGTTCAGTGAGTGAATATTAGAATTAATATCATTAATTAAGTGGTGTCTTTAAAGTGCCGTAAAATTGAATTGAATTGATAAGGATGGTTTGTTAAAAAAAAGAAAAAAAAAGAAAAAGGGGTGGTTCTGTTACGTTTCTGCCTTAGAAACTATATGTCTGTAAGTATTTCACATCTTTCTGTGTGATTAAAGGTAAAAGCTAGATGAACGAAATTTGTTCACAAGTCATGCTGTATGGAAGCTCACCTATACTCGACATGGTATTTGTATACCGGCATGTATTGTGCAGTTGTGTTGAATGCATACGTTTCTTTTTTAAAGTTTAACAAACCAAGAACCAAGACCAAGCCTTGTGTTTTATTGGAAGACATTCAATGTCAGCTAGCTGTCGGGCAGTGCACAAGGAAATGCACTGTTTTGGGCAGTAAAAATATATATTTTTGTATTTTTTCAAGCGTTAAAAAGCAACAAAATTATACAGAAATACAAATGAATTTCCAAAAGCAACAAAAATACACACGTTTAATCCTCTGCATTCCCAGAAAAAGAGGAATAGGAAATACTGTACTATTGCATGTTTGGAACTTTTGTATACATTTTTGTTTGTTTGTTTGTTTCGGGATTGGATCGGGACTCTTTATCTCAAAATCAGGTGACTCGGACTCGGGTGCAAAAACATGCGATCGGGACATCCCTATTTTAAATAATATAAAGTGGGACAGTCTGACGCATGAAATTCCCGGGCTGAAAATTAGTCCCAATCCAGCCCTGGTTTACATCAACAGATTCGATGCAATAGGGCCTTCGCAGAGCTATTATGTCTGCTGATTATGGCTGCCACAATCAATCGACTAAAGGACAACAAAAAAATGAAACAGTTAGTTTTTTACTTTTTTTTTTTTTTTTAATAGAAATAAATACATTTTTTAAAAGTCAATCTTTGACTTGTGTAGTCCTCGATTTTTCATTGAGGACTAGATGAATTGCATTTAAATATTGTTTGAGCTAAAAACATTGAGTGGGCAATAAAATATGATGTGGTGGGCCAGATCTGGATCCCTGGTCTTGAGTTTGAAACCTGTTCATTAGACGGTAGTGGCGGTTTTTGAGGCTAGCTATTGTATGTTTTCTTTTTCAAAGAAACCCTGCCAACTCCATTTTTTCTGTTCTATTAACAGACCAATTTACTTCAATTATTTTTTATTTATGTAAAACAGTCCTTTCATTTCATTAATCTTTCTTCATGAATTTCCACGCCCAGTTTTAGCAGTGTATATCTATATGTAAAAAGTGCTTATTATCCATGGGGTGAGCAAAAAGGAATAGAACTATTGACACAAAAGGGTAATGATTAACTTCAGTATTTTCATTTCCACCAGCAGTTAGACCAAGGGTATTCAAGCATATTTCTCAGTCGAGTTTAATTGTAGGCCTAGTGTTGTTTAGCCAAAATCAGTGCACAGCAAAAGCTGATGGCGCCGGCGGTAAGTCAGTGATATCACTGCAAAGCCGCCGTATAATGGATGCCTGTTCCCTAAATCCAGCCACAGTTTACGCCTGACACAAACTTGCACCTTCTCCAGGGCATGAGCAATGACAGCCATGCGGAATACCACACACACACGCCCTCTCTCCGCACATCCTCAAACCTCGACTTGCTGGCTAAAGATGTCCTCGACGAGACAATGATCGTTGCGATTAAACCTCTCGTAAAACCGCTTCTTTAGTGCATGAAGCCTTTCTCCCATGAAACGTGTTTTTGGATTATGGTGGAGCACTGTGCAGGAGAATCTGGGCTGTGGCTGCAGCGGGAGGAACTGGCCGTGGAGGAAGGTCGGGATTACGGCCAGCCAGAGAGGACCGGGGCTTGGACTGTCATGACATAGGCGAAACAAGGTTGGGAGCACTTCAAAAAAATATAAGCCATTGCTGGCACATTCCCGGGAAAACATTGCGTCCTTCGGCGTGGCCCAGATAGTTGCCTCTATCAACATTATTTTTAGTCCCATTGGGAATAGAAGTGAAAGTAGAAGCCAGGAAAATCAAAGAGGCTAGTATGCAATAGAATCGATGGATGTCTGCAACATTTTAGTTATAAACGTTTGATTATCTTTCCAATTTAATCTCAGTCAAGAATGCAATGCAAGAATGCAAAAAATATGCATTGGTTTTTTTTTTTCGAAGCGGTAGGAGTGAACTGGAGCAGATTTCGCTTTCAAGTGTACTGTATTCTATATTATTGCATATACAGTATTGTTGTTGTTGCTGTTTTATGTTGTTTGTAATCAGGACGTCATTGGAAAAGACCGTTTTCTTTCAGCTGACATGCCTGATTGAATAAAGGCGAGCAATTCAATGTAACTCTCGTATGGTGTATTGCCTGCATGTTGTGCATACCCTTTCCCTGGGTGCCAAAACAAAAAGAAAAAGAAAAACAAAGAACCGACTTTTTCTAGTGAAGCTGTAGGGCTTACTGAGGTCTTGCAAGTAAAAAAAAACAAAATAAAACTTGAAATGCCTTCTCACAACTCCACTGATGGACAATTTAGAGCCATACATGAAAAAAAGCTTTAAAATGGCATCTCAAGACACCTTCCCCATTTACAAATCTGAGAAGAAAAATCTTTTGAGCACATGAAATATTTTGCCCTTGACTGCCACACATACAGTGTATAACAAAAGTGACTACACCCCTCACAATTCTGCAGATATTTAAGTATATCTTTTCATAGGACAAGACTGACAAAATGACACTTTGACACCATGAGAAGTAGTCTTTGTGCAGCTTATATAACAGAGTTACTTTATTTTCCCCTCAAAATAACTCAAAATATAGCCATTAATATCTAAACCCCTGGCAACAAAAGTGAGTACACCCCTATGAAAAAAAGCATATCCCTAAATGTCCAAATTGAGTACTGCTTCTCATTTTTCCTCCAAAATGTCATGTGACTTGTTACAGGAGTGCTGTCAGCATTGCTGCAGAGATTGAAGAGGTGGGGGGATGTACGTTTTCTTTCAAAGCGGTGTACTCACTTTTGTTGCCAGGGGTTTAGATATTAATGGCTATATTTTGAGTTATTTTGAGGGGAAAATAAATTATCTCTATTATATAGCTGGATACAGACTACTTTTCATTGTGTCAAAGTGTCATTTTGTCAGTGTTGTCCCATGAAAAGATATACTTAAATATCTGCAGAAATGTGAGGGGTGTACTCATTTTTGTGATACACTTTACGGATAATTAGGACGAACCTGCGCATTCATCCCTCTTTTAAAATATCACTGCAATACTTTGATGACATGGTGAGGTTTGTGAAGAAATGTTGTCAAAAATTGAAACCTGTCATAGTGTCATTACAAACTGAACATGGGGAATAATACCAATGAATAAGCATCCATTTATACATTATTTTCCTTATCCGTACTGCCTATTGCCATTAGGGTCGCGACGGATGTTGGAGCCTGTTCCAGCTGACTATGGCCAAGAGACTGAGAACACGCTGAACCGGATGAAAGCCATTTGACACTTTATAACTGTACATATTCTTGCAGCATACTACAAGAAGTATTGCAAAAGTGTGGCCAGTTCCAATAAAGGCCCTGGTGGATGTTTTTTTAAACATTTACTTGTTGTGTTTAAAATGTTTTGCACATCTATATATGCGGTTTTCAATTGTCCGGTCCAGATGTAAAATATCTGGAAATACAGTACTCGTAATAGCCATACTGCTGATCTAATAAAATGATTAGGGTTGGGCCTCGTTTGAATTTGAACAGTACCGGTTCCGATTCCACGTTAAAATTTCGGTTTCAAACAATTCTAGATTCCGATTCTTTTAATAGGCAGGGTAAAAAAAATTGCATAGTTTATATTAATTTCTTAACTTCTCGATTATTTTCTAAATTACATGAATTTTCAATTAACTTTCCTATGAATTTCTCGCAGGGGTATTTTAAACTTGTATCTACAATCTTTGAAGTTTCTTTGAACTTGAAAATGATGAAGTTTCTTTCCACAGGAGTTCACGTTCACAAAGATGTTTATTGTTTAAAAGCTCACGGAGAAAACATTTACACGTATTCTTTTGCCTATCTTTTAGAGTGTCTTATTCTGCAGGCATTTTTACATGTTATTGAGCTCCCACTAATGGGCTAGCGCGGTGCAGAATATCAAACAAACAAACAAACAAAAAAACAACTTGTAAAACCCAGTCCAGATTAGCAGCTGGTACATTATAAAATCAGAAAGTTTTTGTTGAGGAAAATGATCATATCTGCCATCTCAGGCAGTAAGCGTGAGCGTTCTAGAGAGATAGTGTCTCCTGCAGCAGGGAACACACGTTCACTGGGTGTAGATGAAGCTTAAATGCATAAATATGAGAAAGCGAGATCTGTCAGCAAAGCATAAGTCTTTCTTTCGTTCCACCACAATGCAGCAGGGTCCTTCTTGGACTAAACAGCTGGTGGCTGGTGCTCACAGCAGGGTAGATAAATAAAAGTCACGTATCACTGTAGTGAAGTATGTGATAAAAAATTAATGATGCACGTTGATATGACGGAGAATGAGGGCCAAATTCATTTTTAAAAAGGACCACGAGCTTATTCGTACGATTGCTATGAGGAAAAAATCGCAAATATTACGAAGGGGTAAGGTAGAGTAGCTGTAAGCCGCTACGCACTTAACATACACGTACCTTAGCTGGGAGCTATGACAAAGCATTAGTAAAAATTCTTCTATTGATTACAATTTAATGTAGATGAGGCAAAATAATAAGGATTTTCTTATTTGTAAAACCGATTCTGAAACAAAAGATGCTTTTAATACTTTTGATTTTAATGGAGGTGGCAACGCACTACGTAAAGTACGTAGCTGCTTATACAGCTACATTGGCCCGATGTAATAACACGACTTATTCTCGTACTATTCCATCCATCCATCATCTACCGCTTAATCTGGGGTCAGGTCGCGGGAGCAGCAGAAGACAAGATGTAATTTGTTTTACTTACCTGGTTCTGACTGGTTAGAGGACTGGCGCAGTGTGTCAAATAGGCGGCACTCAGCTATGCACTACTCGGCACTTGTATTTCATGAAGCCAGAGGTGTTTAATCATATTGGTCGTGCAGCTACATTTTCATGATATAGCAGCGTTGCACATTCTGCACTGAGCTGACGGGTCATTTTGTTTTTATGAAGTTGAGCCAAATTTTTGAGCGCCGACGCACAATGTTTGCGATTGAAATCAAGTTGCAATGCACAAACACATACTTCATGCTGCTTCCTCTTCGTGGTGTTTGGCAGCTATTTTTTCCGCTCGGTGGTCAGGACATCGAAACTTGGAATCGTAATAAAAAAATCCGAATGGGTCCGGGAGAATTGGTGCGCTAGTCTCGGATCCCAGCAATGCTCGATGCCCAACGCTAGTGATCATGTTTACGATCTAAATCAGGTTACTGTCCCAGTACTTTGTAAATAATATTATTTTTTTTTAAAATCACATTTGAGGTCCAAAAGCTATCAAGTGATAGCTACTTGCGGCAGACTTTAAACGTGTTTGTTATTCTTAAAAAAATAAAAAATAAATAAAAAAGAATTGTTCTGCCTCATTTCCATTTAAAATCTGAATTGTTGAGTCAGGGCGTTGCCAGAACAGAGCCTCGGTAAAAACAAGGTAGTGTTTGGAACAAAGGATGCTCTTCCGGGACAGGCGAGACAAAGATAAGGTGCTACATAAAAGAACGTGTGAAGCAAGAAACTGCAAGCCTTTTTTATTTAAAAAAAAAAAAAAAAAAAAAAAGCCCCTCCTTCTTCTCTTTCTTGGTCCAGCTTTCTGAAGTCCTACCGTTTTATCAGATAGCATTTGGGACAAATTTCCGACAAGCCATTAAGGCACTCGAGTGGGAAGCAGCGGCTGTCACCTCCTCTTCACTC
The DNA here is from genome assembly GCF_030265065.1 of Corythoichthys intestinalis. Taxonomy (NCBI): domain Eukaryota; kingdom Metazoa; phylum Chordata; class Actinopteri; order Syngnathiformes; family Syngnathidae; genus Corythoichthys; species Corythoichthys intestinalis. The sequence goes on along the minus strand of NC_080403.1, from coordinate 19,788,080 downwards.
CTTGTGAAACAGATTTACGTCTTCCTCTTTGGAGTGTCGAACACTGCCGTTCAATTGCTAGGAAAAAAAAAATCAACACCATTCAACATGCACATCTGGTGCTGTCTGGAGGGAAAAAAACATTGAATGTCTCCTCAGGGCCACCAGCACATGTCATTCCTGACAACTTAGACCTAAGTGACATCCTCATACAAAGAGCGACTTCCAACATATATACTGTATGAACGTCAAGTGATGTATTGTTGAGACAGCTCTGCTCTCACATTAGCATTTTTTTCAAGTGGTGTTGATGAGGGGAATGGACGACAGGTGCTGCACACTCGCTGGAAAAAAAAAAAAAAAACAGGAGCAAATGAGGCTGTTTTTCACGGAGTAAGCACACAGAAGGCTAAGACAAAGGCGATAAAGATGGCGGCAAATGTTTTGGAATGGTGCGATGAGAGTGAGCGCTTGAGAAGTGCCCTCCAGCTACATGAGTGTACGCAACAAAAACAACAGCATGAGCGAGAGTCGAACACACTTCCTCTGAGGCTGTGAAGCTGCACTTTAACCCCCTTGATGAAGCCAATGGCATACAATACTCCACGGCAATTAGGGATGGGCTTTCAACTGATTTTCTTGATTAACTGTGGGGAAAATTAATAATCATTTATTTAAACTACTCGCTAAAAGTGAGGGCTATACAGAGTTACAGTGAAATTTCAAGTATTCAGAATGAAGAACAGAATAAACCAATAAATTTCCATTTTCTTATTTGCCTTTATTAATATTCCAATTGCAACCAGCACTGTGAGACTCTTAACTCAATGGCCATTTCTCTTTGACTAAAACATTTGTTTTTGTCATTTTTAGGTGGTATTTGTTGTACAACGTTTCAGAACTACGGTTCTAAACCACCAATTAGTTGTTAACAGCTTCTCTGTCAGTGCACTCCATTTTGTTTCAATTGTTCCAACACATCACTACTCGTCATTCAACTGCAGGCGGATGGTAAGTGATATAATTCTCCACAACGGTTATGATTGCCCATCTCGGTTTAGATGTTAGTGCTGAGGAGGAAAGGTGACTTATACATCAATTTTCTAAAGCGCTTGTCCTCATTAGGGTCACAAGTGAGCCAGAGCTTATCACTTTTTCTAATTTTCTTTGGTTGTATTTCTTTAAACCTGTCCTATTTAGCTGTTTTGACACACAATCTGTTAAATCTGAATTCATTTTAATGCTAAAAGCAGGCCTGCACACTATACCATTTGAACAGTCACCACGATGTGAGCATGTGACATTATTTGTGGGGGGGGGGGGGGGGTGTTTGAACACGCAAACTTTTGTTTTGCTTCATTAAAGGAGCAATCTGCTTTTATTCTCGTTGTTTTGGTGTGCTTTTACATGTTATGCTATGCTTTTACATGGCCTCCTTCAGATAAGCCTGTTGCAAAAAGCAATAGGTTAAATTATCGCACGGTAAATAAAAATGAGTGCAGTAATTTTCCCGGCTGCGATTTATCGCCGCGTGCGTGCGTGCATACGTTTGTGCGTACAATATATCTCAAACCACCAAAAAGTTGCAATGTCAGTGTTTTCCATTATCGTTCAGCCCAAGCTAAAAACGTTTTAATGTGCCATTGTGGAGCTTGGTATACTCCCTTAGTGTTTGTTTACATATATTGAGATGTTTATTAAGAAAATGCAGCTGGACAGAAGAAGGTTTAAGGCAACGGTGTCAAAGGCTGCGTTCATAGCGCAGGTCTTAATAAACAAATCCGATTTTTTTATCATATCTGGATTTTTGGTGCGCCCGTTTAGACTGCCTTTGTCCATTGAGATGGTTCAAGTATTACGCATGCGCACTAATTCGCAGTCCGACACGCGCTGAGCAAGAAGACCCACATGCGCAGAAGCATCAAAACAAATGACTACACATGCTGGCTGTCATCCGCAATTCCAGGGATTTGATTTCCAAAAAGAGGACACTGGTAACACACATAAATAATTCCCGTTTAGGCTTATTTTCAAAGTTTATATGGATCAATAGCATGCACACACTGTCTGTGCATGTCACACACACACGGGCAGTTTTCCTCGACTCTCGGCCATGTAAGCAATCTTGAAATATTGTTCATATAGAGCAGAGAGAAAACAGATCATTTTCAGGCTTATCCTCAACCCGTTTTTATTTCTTTATGACTATTGCTAAGCCGATCCTTCCCCTAAAGCCGTGTTCAAGGCAAGCTAGGCGCTAACGGACAGCTGCACCGCTACCGTAGCGCCGTCTCTCTCACTCTTTGATGACGTAATTGCTGCATGAATTCCGATTTGGGAGACTTACCAGTTCAGACAGAAAAATAATGTTAAAGAAAAAAAATAAAATCATCCACAAAACGCAGGCATGAGTAGATGAAAAATTAGACTACCACTGCGTCATTTCATTATTTTATTTCACTATTATACAGTATATATATATATATATTTATATATTTTTTTTTAAATTAGGAGCCGATAAAAATGTTCTGTTCAGCAACGATTCCATTTTACAAGGAGTATTGGTCCATTTTTATTAATTTTTTTAATGCTTGCAACATAGTGAGAAACATTAAATCAATGCACATTATTTGCTTTAGCAGGCCACACAAACTGTTGTGGCAGGACAAATTTGGACACCTGGCTTTGAGTTTAACACCAGCAGTTTAAGGGGACAAAGAGAGCGAAAGAACAAGGATTCGTACAAAAACATGGTTGAATATACAGTGTCAGTGCCCTCCATAATTATTGGCACCCCTGGTTAAGATGTGTTTTTTAGCTTCTAATATATATATTTTTTTTTTCAAATAATATGGGACCTTAATGGAAAAAAAGAGAAAAATCCAACCTTCAATACAAGTGCATTTTTTCAGTGGGGAAAAATCCCATATAAAGAAATAATTTTGTGACATCAAATAATGTGTGTCACAATTATTAGCACCCCTGGTGCTAATACTTTGTACAACCCCCTTTTGCTGACAAAACAAGGTCTGGGGACTGAGATGGCCATGGGAGGAGCTTGATTTTGTGTCCGGTGAACCATTTCTGTGTAGATTTGACCATATGTTTAGAGTCATTGTCTTGCTGAAAGACCCAGTGACGACCCATCTTCAGCTTTCGGGCAGAGGGCAACAGATTTTGATTTAAAATGTCCTGGTATTTCAAAGCATTCATGATGCCAAAGCACACGGTCCCAGTTGAAGCCTGGGACCGTGTGCTTTGGTCAGATGAGACCAAGATTGAGCTTTTTGGCAACAAACACTCTAAGTGGGTCTGGCGTGCCACGAAAGATGCGCATGCAAGCACCTCATACCCACTGTGAAGTATGGGTATGGGTCAGTGATGCTGTGGGGCAGTTTCGCTTCCAAAGGCCCTGGGAAACTTGTTAGGGTGCATGGCATCATGAATGCTTTAGGTTGGATTTTTCTCTTTATCTGCATAAGGTCCCATATTATTTGAATTACAAAAAAAATATTAGAAGCTAAAAAACACATCTTAACCAGGGGTGCCAATAATTATGGAGGGCACTGTATATGCTACGTAGCTATAATTAGTGTTACAGTCTCATTAGACATTATTTACTGAAGGAACTCGATGTGGGGAGAGGCCTAGTAACTGATCGGACAGGAAAAAAGGAGACAGCACAGATTTGGGTATGACAGATCCTATCCCAGCTGATTTTTGTACAGATGAGCGAGGTACACCCTGGAGTGGTCACCAGTCACTCACAGAGCTTATTTAGACAAGCAACATTGACACCTCTGGACAAGTTCAATACGAAGAGGACTAAAGGCCAGAAAGACCATAAAAACTCCACGCAAGAGGACTAAAGATGAGATTTGAGATGAGACTCAGAAATGCATACATTTCAGGCAGACATGCTAACCACTATGTCACCACGCAAGAATAAAGGGAACCAGTCATTTGAAAAACCATACCGTTCCACTTTTGGAATTATTGTGGTTTTCATTTACAAAAAGAAACACACACGCACACACACTCTGGGGGTTGTTTTGCATCAAGTGATCTTCCATGACCTGCGCTTCGCACCTCCAAAAAGCAACTGATCCTTCTGCCAGCTCCCGGTTTCCATGTTAATACTATAATGCCAAAAAATACCCCATACAACTCGAGCCCGCAGGTGTTGACACAAGTGTTCTTTCATTATTGTGCATGAGGGTGTGTGGGTAGGGCAAAAATTTAGCTTGCGTTGAAAAAGGGATTAATCCATAACCGTCTATATTGGGCACATGGCTAAACCACTCAACATTATGTGGAGCTAAATTTGTATTTCTGAAAAAAATAGGACATATTACTGGAGGCAGTAAGATCAAAGTATCCCCTTTTTTCGCCTAATGTGCTGTTTCACTGATCTTGTGGCAAGACAAGTTAAAGCATAGAGTAAAAACGACCCACAGCCTTTCCATTCTGCTCAGTGAGGCAAAATATAGCCTTTTCATTGTGTTAAAACTATAAGAGTCAGTGCGCCCGAGGGTGTCTGAAGCAAAGACTCTCATTCTCTCTCTCTCTCTGCGTGTTCATCATCTCTGCTGGAAATCACTCGAGCCGCCATGTGGGTACTGTGGAGGAACGGATGAGGGTGGTGCACTGATATGGTCGCTCGGCATCTCCCAGAGAGCGACCTTATTCTACACATGTTCTTTGCAATTAATAAAAAATAACAGACCATTGGCAGTGCTGACTCCCATGTGTTACCAAGTGTCAAAGCATCAGAGTATAAAATAAAAGAAAAAGAAAAAAGCTCCACGTATGGACAAAAATTTGAGCTTTTTCTTTGCCTTGTCTTGTTTGTGAGGTTATCCTGTATGATTAGTGTTGTGTTTCCCACCTGTTCTAGATGGAAAGAAAAAATTGGGTAATGTTGACAATTTTAAATGTATAAATAGGGGTACAGATGATGATTGATTCTATTTTTTACCAGTTTCCTTCTTTTCCAATCCTGGTCTGCCTCTGCTAACTCGGTTGTGTTAAAATTTATGTATGTTTTTATATTTTTTATTCTGTTTTACTTGTATTTTTTACTCTTTTTAAATGATTTATATATGTTTTTGCTTGTTATTCATACAGTTTTAATTTCCTTAAAAAAAGGGTTTTTCTTGCTTCCCCTAGTCAGACTAAAAGCACTAGGGCTGACAATTATAACTGTTAAACCTGTTCCATTTTTGTGCCAAAAGTGGCTCCTGGTTATCTGTGGAGATAATGTTATGTGCATTGTGCTGTACTGGCCGGTAATACAAGACACACTAAAAGAGCAGCAAGCAGACACAAGACAAATATTTTATGACTTGTGCGGTTCCTCAGATCTAATTTAAAAAAAAAGAAAAAAGAAAAATGGTTGATGTGTAAAATATTGCTTTGTGTGTACAGTCGGAAAAAAGCATCCCTTCGCTTAAACATGCTGAACGTTTTACTTGCATGTCTTAAAGTCTCATTTTGCTCCGTGGGATGTAAAGGCTTCATTCAACGCCTGCTGTCTTACATAAACTGACATTTACGAAGAGCAGAAATAGAGCCCCGTGCAGACTGTGAATAAAACAGTCACAACAGTGGAGATGAAACAGTTGGAATATTTCCATGCACAAAAAGCAAGAATTAGAATGCTTCACATGAAGTGTGGGCAATATAAAAACGACTCATCCAGACAGCATGCAAAGGTCACTGAAATGTAAACAAATGCTGTTTTGTTTTGTTTTTTAGTTAAAAGCTCGTGCTGTTGCTAAACAGAAGTAGATACGTGGGCAGGGGGCGTGACACTCATCTAAAGATAGTGTTCATTTGTTTTGTTTTGTTTTTAAGCATTTTACACAATTATGTTGTATTGTATCTAATGGTGTAGAAACAGTAACTTTTTTTTCTCACCCTTACAGTACTCTAAATTAGCTGCAATTGATTTGATGTTGTGAAAAATAACGATTAAAGCACTAAGGATGAACAAAATCAGTTTCAGTGCACTGGAATGGAGAGGTTTAGACCTAATATTTCAACAGGCAAGTTGTAATGAGAAAGCCACGAATGATGCGACCTAATCGGGGTATATACATTCTGATAATTGGTCTTAATTTGATCAGATTTCTACCTTCTAATCAAATTTGGTAAAAACCTGATTAGCAGATTTAACTAAAAGATTATCGTTTACCGTGAAGATCTGCAAACATTTTTTTTTTTACATCAAACACTCTCCTGGTCAGTCACTAGAGCAGGAGAGTGCTGCAACTAGCGAACTTGACATACAGTATGAATACTACCGGTTTTGTGCTACTCGTCTCATCCCGTCTTTCCTGTTCATTTTGCTTTTGCTGCTCGTTTTGTGAACTATCGACAGGCCTGTCCGACTGATTAATGTTCCGCTCAGGTTCAAATTGGAAGGGCAGAACTGACGACGTGTTTATGTACAGTAGTTAAAGGGTGACACTGTGGAAGTCCGGCAGCGTGGACAGGTGACGTCACCGCCCAGAGGGCATTTCGTCGTAAACAACAATGGCGACCTACTAGTTAACTAATTTTTACAAATTGCATTAAAACTCAAACATTAAGAGGGGTTTTAATATCAAATTATTCTAACTCATTCTAACATTTCTCTTTTAAGAACTACGTCTTTCTATCCGTGGTACCCTTTAATACATCCCACAGGAATGGGAGTCTATTTATTTAAATAAAAGTGTAAACTCTTAGCAATGTAACGTTCATCTGGATACTTTGATTGAAGGACCTTATACCCTACCGAATCATGTAAGATTTTGTAATATCGGCAAATATCTTTCATGTCTGTGTGCTTTCTCAGTTCTTTTTTTCCATTCCAGCACCTGATTCAGCTGGATGGGCAGAGCCGTGCAACACACCTGTGGCACATTAGGAGCACTCGATATTTAAAGACTCCTGTTACCATCTGCGAGTGTCGGACTACCGCTGTGTGCGTCATCTCGAATCTCCTGCCTATTTACGTTTGTATTTGTGGTACACTTTGCTATTTTGTTTTTGCCTTTTCTGGCCATCGTTGCCTCTCCCATGGTTCTCTCATCCACTCGGTTCATGCCTCTCTTTGTATTTTTCTCGCATGTTCTGGCGTTCTTTTGTAATAAATTCTTCACAAACTTCCTTGTCTGTATTGGGAGCCATATTTAGCGGCTCGCCGTTTCATCACAATATCATATTGTTGTCCAAGGAATCAATTTTCTATCGTCCTGAAATTGTAACAATACTTACCGTATTGGCCTGAATATAAGACAGTGTTTTTTTGCATTGAAAAAAGACTGAAAAAGAGGGGGGTCGTCTTATATTCGTGGTCTCGACATTATACCCATTCACGTCGCTAAATGGCACCAGATATCATTGAAGCAATGTTCTGTCATGACAGATCTCAGCTACTCTCCCCATTCACGACGCTAGATGGCGCCAGATATCATTGAAGCGATGTTCTGTCATGACAGATCTCAGCTACTCTCAAGTTTAACTAGTTTGCATTACTTTATTGCAATGTTTTTCCTTCTTCAGATTTGTTTCAAGACTACAGTTACAGTTAGACTTCACTTTGATGGTTAATGCAGTTATTGCAATTTTGTTGTTTTATCACAATAGATTGGCTTATTTACATTTCAAAAACCAGAAGCCATTCATTTACGAATGTGATTGCACTTTAGTTTACATATTTAACTTTTCAGATATTAAGATTTGAATGAGGCAAAATAACATGCTTTTTCCCTCAAATAGATTGTAATAAACATTTGTTTCGGATGTACTGTAATTATTTTCTGTATAAAAATTAATTTGGAGTTCAAAAAGTCTTTTTTCAAACTTGAGTCTTGAAAAAGAGGGGGTCGTCTTATAATCAGGGCTGTCTTATATTCGGGCCAATATGGTATATCTGTTAATCCAGTCAAATTGATTGAAAGGCAAAATATCATAATTTTTAGATATGCTGGCTTGTTGAAATGTCTGAAATGTTTCAGCATCAAACTTGTCAAAAACCTTAAAATTGCTTTTTTTCTTTTATGCGTTGAATGAAAATGTATATTATTGTATTAAATGTAACTGAAAATGAAATCTTATCTTGGCAAACATCAAATTTGTGTTCAAAGAATTGATATTGTATCATCAGGAAATTTGTGATTTACATCCCTAGTAGCTGTAAAAAGTTTCATCATAGCTATTGTATTAGTTGTGTTTTATTGTATTATTATACATAACTGCTTGCTTCCTGTACTAGAAAAGGATATGCATTAAAGTGATAAAACACAAAAATTCTTACATTCACCGCATCTGAGGCAACGTGCATTGTTTGTGGAAGAAAAGCCTACTTAGACGCTATGAATAATAATATTCTAAATGTTGGGCCTGATCGCACGACATTCACTGCATTTAATAGTCTCTGCTGGATCTCTTTTATTGATTTCACAGGCGCAGCAGGTCTCCTGAGATTTTCTATGGATTTTCCAGCTGCCCTCCCAAAACATCCATTGTGATTTTACGGAGCAAAGCAGCCCTGCCCGAGGATAGCGGGGAAGACAGCCAGGCTTTCTCAGTCTTCCTACAACCCTTTTGTACACCTGATTTCTGCTTCCTAAGCCGCATTACTTCACGACTGCAGTATGATTGCAGACATTGTTCTCATTACCACATTGGATACGTCTGCAGTTTTATTCCTGCCAGCTCTATTAGCGTGGGCACCATTTATAGTCACTTACTCCAGTTGGAATCATTTGCCATACTTGGAAATGAAAATACATTCACCGCTGACGGTTTGTTGGGAAGAGTGCATTATTAGTAGCAACACTTTGGATAAGTGCTCATCCAAATCCTCAGAATCTTTCTGTGCCCAAATGGGATATTCGTCATCATCTTTCGTTGAACGTGAAACAACAATAAAAAAGAGCGAGGCGTCAATTTATTAGTCACAGCCGTGGTTTAATCTTTGCTGAGTTCCTTAGTTTGAATTTCCAAGAAAAAAAACTATTCTGCTCTGAGTTGGTGCAACCTCAGACAACAAATAAATAGTCTTCCCGTGGTTTGCGAGAATTTCAATTACTGTAAGCCCCCCTTTGAAATAGCCTGCGTCGAGGATCAGCATTCCAAAAGGTTATTTGATCTATGCTTCGTAAAAAATCATGGTTAATTTGAGATGGAATGAAAATCAAAAGGAACTAGTTCCACGATTGAATGTCAACTTTCTTAACTCCGAACAAATGCAGAGGATGAATAAACAAGAAAAAAATGCCTCATACACAGTACAGTGACAAAATAGCTGTAGTATAAATAAATCTATGTATGTAGCTAACAAATCATAGCATTCTGTATTTTTATTATTAAAAAACAAAACTTGAAGTTGTTGAATACCTAATATCTCTTTACATAGTATCCATTTGTGTCTTTAAAACATTCCTCGCAATAAGATGGCAAAATCCAAAGCAAAAGTTGTATCATTTGTTGCACACTCTCTCGTATTTACATTTCTATGAAGTTAGTTTACCAATTGTATGCTCTTCAAGGCTAGGCGTGAATGTGAAGGTTGCAACCAAAGGCCAAACACGTTAATTTCGGTAATTCCCTTTTTAGCAGGCTTAATTCAATTTCAAGAATAGGAACAAAATACACCCAAGGACATAAAACTGCTTTGTATTACGTGCTCAGTCAACTTTGATTTCCTTATGCAGAAGATTAAATGTCTCTTTCAATTTGTATTACCGTGCCAAAGTCAGGTCTGAAATTCCATCTCCCATCCCAAATATGACAGTTCCCAAGAATATAAACAACACAGAAGACAGGGTTTTTAAATATTTGAACTTAAAGCACTATTTGCTTGTCTGATGCTGAAATGAAATAGAGAAACATTATGCTCTTGAGCAACTTGCGAGATAATAAATTGAAAGAAATTTTAAAGTCAAGAGAAGAGTTATTGAATCTAAACATTTATGTCTTTCCTTGGCAAGTAAGACTATTTTGGCAGCTGAAAAAGTACAGTACGATTATACTGTAGATCTCTAATGACAACACCAACTCAAACCAGAATCGGCAATCATCCAGAGTCCTTTCCCTCATGGTTTATTAGACATTTTGGTTGATCAACTCATGACAATTATACTTCCCAAATGACACAATGGAACATGAAAATGACTATGAGAGATGCATTTTTTTTAAAAATTCGGACACTTTTCTCTTTGAAGGAACCGTCAGAATGGCGTCAAAGTTGCTTTATCAAAATGGTTGACTTCTTGTGTCTTAGTAGGTGTTGCTTTAAGAAACTTTTTTTGTACATGAAGTCCTGATAAAATGGAAATGAATACCACATTTCATGTTGTTAAGTCACGTTATATTTATGACAGACATGCCTACCAAAACGTCACGTTGTTGTGTAAACTGGCTTCGATAAATTATTTCCAAATCCGAACAAACCACAGGGTGGTATTTGACAAACTGTGTTCAGTCGTAGTGTTTGCACTGTAGACATGCACTATATTGCGCAAATGGAAAAAAATGCGTCTCTTGTGGCAGAACTAGGTTGTGTTTTGGCTGATGACGCCAAGCATTTAACTACTAGCAGAGATCAATCAATGATGATGCGGATTAGTTTCCAATGAGAAAGGTCAGCGCATGGAGGGTTCACAGTGGACAGACCATATGGGCCAGAGAGGGACAGAGGGTGCATAGGGTGGTCAGAGAGAACGAACACAAAGGGCAGTTGTCACGTGTGTCCAGAGTCGCTGATGGATGTGCTGCGTAGCGTCATGTGTGCCGAGGCAGCGTTTTCAGGTAGAAAAAGACTCTCTCTTTGTCATGCAGATGACGTTGCAATCAGACTCGCTTTGTCTCGATCCAACGGGCTGCGCTCCCGGGGACATTGAGAGCCCCGACCGCTAATCCGCCCCGGGTTTGTGTTCTCCGAGCGCGCATAAAAGGCGGCGTCCCGGTACCTGGGGTGTGTGTGTGCCGATGGGGCTCTCCAAAACGAGGTCTGACCTCTCTCAGGCTACTCGCTCCCTTCTTTGCTTCATTTCGTCTCTCTTTCTCCAGCTTGGGAGAAACGAACCAGTGTTTTTGTGAATTTTTGGAATATTCAGCCCTTGATGACAGGTCCACTTAACAGCATAAACTTTGATAAGCATGAGTCATGTAGGCCTGCAAAAACATCTCAAGAATGCATTAAAATACATGGGTAATACGCTATTTTCTTAATTAAGTGACCGTGGTGGCCATTTTCAAGGGTGCTTGTAAATTTTACAATTTTACAAACTACGTTTACAATGCAAAAGTAGTTTGTAAAATTAATATACTTTATATTAATATTGAGTCTGTAATCATGAGTAGACTTGCCAAAAAGTAAAAACAAAAAATGCAATTGTTTTCCACTAAAAGTAGATTTAGATTCATTTTTTCCCATCATTATGGGTCAAAGACAAACTTTGACTCAGGATTTTTTTTTCATATCAAACACCTTAGCCATCTAAGCTGGTGTCATTTATCAGCATGGAATAATTAATAGACTAATAACATGTCATAAACTCATGTCTGAACAGACACTGACAGTCGGCTATTTCCATTAATAAAGCAGCCATTTAGTCATTTTTGCCATTTTCAAATGACTGTCAAAGATTAATTTGTTTGAGGGAGTTTTTGAAAAAAGCCAGTTCCACTTAACGAACTGAAAAATGGTGTGGCTAGAACAACTGCTTACTTGGTCTGTTGTTTTGTGTTTGTTTTTTAGGGGTGGGGTGGGGGGAAACCCTGAGGATACCCATTCTCTGTGGGTTTGAATGAAACAGGCCTGTACCAGTTAACAAGACTCAACGAAGTGAGTGTACACCAATTAGCATGTGCTAACGAACATAACGGTGTACAGGAATAGCCTTGATCCAGATGCATTCTTTGGGGTTACAAAGAGGTAATGGAAGTTTCTTCTTTGTCTGTATATTTGAATTAGTCGTCTTAAATTTAATACGCGCCGCTGAGGCAAACCCCCACGGAAAATGGGCGTGTCCAAAAATACCATTCAATGTGAAAATCTGGAGTTAATATTTCATATTGGAGACCTCTGAAAATCACATTTCTGTGAGAGACAGAACAATGTTGTTAATTCTTATTAACGGCAAATTAACAGAAAGGCTGCACACTTGTACAGCACAATGTATTTCTTTGATTTATTCACTTAAACAACTCTATTGGTTGGTACTTTTACAACACTATCAGATTGAATTGCCTTACAAGCATGGGTGTATCTAATGTGTGAGTGTATCTAATGAAGTGCCTAATGAATGTATCACACATGCTAACAGCATTATGAAAGCTTCATTCATGAACTTACAACTGAACTTGGTCTGCAGACTTCACAAAGGAATAATTAGCTAATGAACACAACCTCTGCTTTTTTTTACACATTCACAAAACCTTTTTTTCACCATTTTTCTGAAGTTCCATTCCGAAGCATCAAGTAGTTTTTATCATGAGGGGATATTGAAACCCATGCTTGATTTTACTTTGGATGATCTAATTTATGAGCGTTAATGAGAAGTGAAAAGTGGAAAGGCGGTGCTACATTTGCTTGCGCGTGTTCAGCATTGGGTCACTGAAATTAGGATGGCAGAGGGTAGTAAAATGAATGCAATATGAATGCACTTGGCATGGATTTAAACTGCAGATCCAAGTACCCAGTTTGGATTTAATGTCTGTTCACTGATGATGGTGTACATCACATTACACTGGCAGATACACAGTTACCCTATTACAAAAAATACTTTCACTTGAACATTTCAATGTACATACAGAATGGCGTACCGCACGCAGGCTATTTTTAGACCGTGACGTCGCATCGTAAAGCGGAAGTAAAGTCGAAGTGGGACATTATAGACCAGCCTCGCATAGACTTAACGTAATTTGTGCTACTTTTCGCCGGTAATCTTTCAAAAACGAACATGCCAATCACGCATTGCTTTTTTGGAACTTGTAGAAACGACTCTAGACATTACGACACATGAATGATGTTTCCTCTTACGTTTCCGGAAACCAAAAACTCGGGAGGAAAAAATTTGAAGACTGAATCAACTTGCGCGGACTTTTAACACCAGCTCGGTGAATCCATTCACATTTCATATGCAGTAAACATTATGTTGGGTTGGCATAGACTTTCAGAGGACAAAGAGGTAAGCCATTTTTATATTTTTAACTTATTCTTTTAGTGTAACATTGTGCTGTACTGCTTCTGTCTGACAATGAATGACCCGAAAAGAATTACAATGGTATCTGACTGCCACTGTTACCGTTTCTGTTATATATATATATAACAACTTTAGTCAGGGGGAAGTGTAAATAAATTATAGAATTAAGATGTGTTATCAATGAAAAAATTAAAAGTGTTCGTTGGCTGTCACTGAGTAGCATTTGCGATCGCTACACAAAGCTAACTAAATTAACCCCAAGAACGGTAAGAGACGTAGGACAACCAGAGGATATATAAGAAAGACAGGGCTGATGGTAAAGGATAGCTTGCTGAAACAGGAGAATGTCATTGTCAGTCGCGTCGATAAAAAAGCTAAAGCTATGCTTAGGTCGGCTCGTTTTTTTCATCTTTTTCAGCCTTCGACACTCAAGCCATCTCTTTAACTTTAACTTTATTTTTATGTTCTTCCATCTTTGCCAGTGAATTTGGCACCAGGCACATCATTTTCGGAGAGAATTGGTAGGTTTAGCTCTGTAAGCATCTCCTTCATACGCGATTTCCATTCATTTCCTATTAGGGACAAGCCAGGGACAAACGGTGGCCTGTCCCTACTTAGCAACAGTAGCTAATGTCATGAATATTAATGAGCGGAAGTGACGTGTTGCATGCGGTACACCATTGCAGGTTACTTTGTACGTGCTTGTTAAAACATTACATATTTTTAACGGTACTACTGCTTATAAACAGATAAAAATGTATTGTCACAGATCTGAACTTGTTTTACACCACACTCCTGTGATTTGCTTTGTTTTTAAGAGGAGTAAAGACTCCTTCGTAGAAGCTGTTGCTACTACTTGAAACGGTAACTTAATAAGGTTATAAATTCACTGATGCAGGCAAAAATTAGTTTGTCTTTTAACTTAAATTTATGCTGATATGCTTGAAAAACAATCCTATTGTATGTTGATGACATCATGAGTTTGAGTAATGAGTAGATAGCTCGAAGCCGCGCTTTTAATGGGAAGCCATTATTACATTAACGCACATGTTCATTTGCGTACTGTCACAGACATGACTGTACATAATTTTAAAATGCTAAAATATCAATTAACAAAAAGCTATATTTACATTTTTTACATTAAACGCACAGATTACAATGGTTTAAGGCGCGGAACTGCTTTTACAACTCATAATAGCTTAACATGGCATAAAGTACATGGCTGTTTCAACAGTCTTGGCTTCTGTTCTGTTTGTTAATTAGTATGCCTGTCAGTAATAAAGATGTCATACTTTTGAATAAAACAACTGCTTACCATCCTGACCCATATGACGACTTGAATATGCTTTTAAATTGAATCTTTTTGTTCCTTTCTTCCAGTATGCTTACCAGTAATTTTAGAATCCGGTCGAAAGGGCAAATATATGCGGATTGGAACAGTTAAAGGTACAAAAGCCTAAAGGCTTGGCTTGTGTTGTGCAGACTGCAGTAGTCAGCAGCAGACAGCTGAAGGCGTGGAAATGGTGCCAAAGAGTGCATCCTATCCTGGTGGGACTGAACCAACAGGATCGCTACTCTCTGGCAAGACTTCAACAAGCACACCTACCTTTCTTTTTCAGCTTTGATTATGCACTACAGAGCCACAGAGAATCAGACAAAAGGTCTCCTGCATACAACAAACAAGCCCATGAAGTGGAGTCAGTTATGTTCTACAGCGTTGGCTGCTGAACAACTGTGATACTCCTCCTTGATCTCTCGCAAAAAAAAAAAAAAAAAAAATCAAAGGTGGCCATAGACGCTTCTGAAATGCGACACACCTCCTTCAAGGGAAACAACAACTGGTCGCAGCGCTAATTGAGGTTGTGCATGTAAAGTGACAATACCCGGACCCTGTGCAGCATGGATTAGGGCTTGAATAGAGACAGATTCTTTGTGAATGCCTACTGTGGCGGTTGGCATGCAGGCCTGTTCGCCGCATCTGCTCATTGGGCCCGCTGAGAAAACACTGGATTGTATATACACACACTCGCTCATTTTTACCTTGTTCTAATCTTATTGTTCTGTGCCCGCCCCTGTTGGGTTTTTGTTACTCAGACACAAAACAAACTGCTTCCCCGTTTCTGAAGTGCATCCATTCTTTACAAGACAATTCCGGTTTAAAACAAGAGAAAACATCTACATGTGAAAACGTCTTTACCAAGCATGGAAGGATTATTGTACTGTGTGCTTTATAGCACAATTTGAACACAAGGGCATCATACAATGAAGACATAACATAAAAATGAATATACATGAACGTTAAGCAAGGGCTTGCAATCTTAATTGCACACCGCCCTGGCTTGTCACCTTTGATGTTATTGATTCTTGCATTACGATTAGCATACATCGCGCAAATTAAGGCCACTACAAGTTCGACTCAAGACAAACTTTGTTCAACTAAGGCACATATTGGTAGCATCAAGCTAACAAGGATCATCAATGCCAAGTGGTGCAGCGACATACTGTATTTAACAATTACTTTATTTTCAGATAATTTAGAGAGATTTTATGTGTCGATTCCATGCGTTTTTGTTTATATTTTTTTAACTAAAATACCAGAAAGGTGATAGCCACATATCATGTTGCTAATGGGGGTTTTGAGTTTTAGCACATATGGCCACCGAACAAATAAAACTCATACATAAAGGTCTCATTGTACATATAATTTTGTGCATTTGTGTCCAAAACGTATTTAAGAAATGTGAGACGGTAATTTTATTTTAACATAGACAAAAACCAATTTTTATTGTAGATTGTCCCTTTTCACTGGAATTTTAAATCCACACAAGAAGTGTGTAGTTTTAACTTACCGTTATGACTAGCAAACATTAATTTGAAACTAGTAAATGTCTGCTTATATTGTTGCTGTTGTGAATATTCAAATTTACCTGTCAATGGTTTTGGTTACATTAGGATTCCATCAAAGCAAAAACCAAATAGGGGAGAGCGAAATCTGTTAAGCTGCTGATCTCAACAAAAACTTGCATACTGGCCTTTAGAGGACCGATGTTGCATCATGGCAACACCTACCCAACCAGAAAATGTTTGCAGCACTGCAAAGAAAGGAGCCAACTGGAAAACACAAGTGGTTCCACCTAGAGAATTTCCAACTCCACTTCTAACTGCGGTTTTACAGCCGTGTATAAATCTGAATTTCGACTCAACATAATTCGATGAGTGTTGTCATTAGTATGGCTGTCAACTAAGCGCTGATGATGATGAACGGGCCTGAATTCGAAGGGAGATAAATCTGCCGTGTGTTTTCCTGGACATGTTTGACAAAGCTAGCCATATTTTCCTGCTGTTTGAACCCCATTAATCTGCAAACACGGTCACTCCTTTCCTGCTGGCTTAACAAATAATATGACGTGGCTTCTCACATGAGGACTAATCAACAATTTAGTGCTATTTTCAATCTGTCTGGATGAATTAAACCCCTTTGAATGAAAAGGGTCAAAAGTACGACAAACGTAGTTGTCCCACATTGCTACACATTAGGGTGGCGGCACAATGTCTTCTCAGTGGCATGGTATAAATCACTGGCATTACATTGTATTTTAACTACGACTCAGTGTTAGTGAACTGCACTCTGTTTAGTATGAGCAGCTGACTTGAAAATTGGTTGACTTTCAATGTTTTACATAAAGTGAATTAATTCAAGGAAGGAGGCCGCGGGGCGGACCCAGGACACACTGCGGAGACTATGTCTCCCGGCTGGCCTGGGAACACCTTGGGATCCTCCAAGAAGAGGATGAAGTGGCTGGGGAGAGGGAAATTTGGGCTTCTCTGCTGAAGCTGCTGCCCCCGTGACCCGACCTCGGATAAGCGGGAGAGGATGGACGGACGGACGGATATTCTTGCAAGACTATGGCATCACTAGTAAAAACACAACATTCTGATCAATATTGTGTCAATGTATTCAGAGTTAATACAAAATAATTATTATCTAAATAAGGGCCTGCCTTTTTGTAAATAGTACCCTCTGTTGCTAACTAGAATTAAAACATGGAAAAACTAACATTTGAGTATAAACCTCATGTACCAATACCTGATTATGTGTGTTGAAAATGTGGTTTATTTTACTCTTACTTTGTTTACTCTTACTTTATACTGACCAGAAACACAAAATCTTTCTGAAATATGGTTGGTAAATCTAATATTAATCTATAGACCAGGGGTCTGCAAGTCCGGTCCTCAAGCCGCTATCCAGCTTGTTTTCCATGTCTCCCTCCTTTAACACACGTGAATCAAATAATCAGGATCCTTATCTGGCTCCAGCAGAGCTTGCTGATGCATTTAAAATGTAGGATCACTAGTGCAATGAATTTTATATTTTAAAAACATAGGTCATTTTGACTGACAACGTAAGAAGCCGTGTGAAAAGGGTTAACCGGCATCATTTACAAACGCAAAATCTACTTGTTAAGCTTCTACACAACAATATTAAAACATTTCTCAAAAGAGGTCAACAATAGTAATGATCTTTAAAAAAATCCACTGGAGGCTTCGTTTCCCATTGCATGCCGGGATTTTTTTTCTTTTCTTTTTTCGGATTAGAGCTCCAGTGACCTCTTTTTCAACCCTTCATTTCACATACGTAAGACATCTTTTGCTACTTCATTGGACCATGCTGAGGGTGGCCCATTGGATGGAAGAAAATGGAGGGCTGGGGCGGGGTGTAATCTGTACTCGGATGGTGCGTCACTTGCTGTGAGGTTCTATTTCGAAAAAGACGTTTAACAAAAGCAGCATGGAATTTCGTGTCGTCTTTGCTGCTGACCGGTATAGGATAGGTCACTATAACACAATGCTAACAACTGTGCATTACGTCTTATTTTCTTCCAACTCATTTTTTATCGGAACTTTCCATGATAAGGTTACAGCTGAGGGAAAACATCTTCACAGACTCAAAATGAAGGCTTTAACACTTTCCTGGGGCTCAACATCATATCGCCATATAGTGTAAATTGAGAAAAATGCCCAAATGTCCATTAACATTGAGTAATGTTAATACATTCTGTTCATTTGTGTTCCAATGTATGGCAACAGTGTTACATATTTTGTGACGTATTTACAATAAACTGAGCAATTCAACATAAGTGTGCTAAACTACCCATGAAAATATATTAAAACTTTGTAAAAACAGAAAAGCATTACATAAACAACTTTACATAAGGATGGCAATTTTTTAAGTAAAACAACTTGTTTTTGTCTTCTTTTTCCCATCTCCAAATAGTTTTGCTGCGTATCAATAATGACTAATTTTAATTACAATTATGTTTTTCCACTTTCCCCTTATGTTATTGTTAGTTTTCAATATTAAGTTCTTGACAATCCACATATTTTAAAATGAGGGTCACACGACTAGAATTGAATTTGCACTAATATTGCTAAATCCTTTTTGTGTGAAGTCCAATTATGGCAACTGTTGTGCATATTTTATGTACAATATTTGGAAATTAAAACATTAGCTAGTAATTTTGCATTGTTTTAATTCATTAAATTGACTATGAAATAAAACGAGACCACGTAATCACGCTTTTTGTTGAAAACTGTATAAAAAAGTCAATAAATTACCACCATCGCAACTAGGTGAACGATTTTAAAGTTGAGAGACTTTTTTCCTGGCTCGTTTTCTCCCATTTAGTCATTGCTTCATCTAACAGCATATTACACACCCTGGCAAAAATTGAAAAATATCAGCAATTTCAGGGAAAAATATTATGCGCAGGTCCATGTCGATATTTACTTTTTGCTTAATGGTTACATCCCTCATAAAACCCTCACAGTTGACTTCTAACTCCAATAAAGAAAAAATACTTCGTTAGATAACTCATGTTTTCATTAGTAAAAGGCTAATGTTACTTTCCAATCTCCATGGCTCAATAATCATCATAATCATCATATATCAAATAGTGTACATGGAGTTGTGCATCAAATAATCGGATAAATAAAATTGATGCATTCAAATGCACTATTAAACATGCATTTGCAAATGTCAGCATCAACAAACCATATGAGAAACAAGAGGGCTTGAAAAACTACTTTGTGTCCTGTCCATGTTTGGAACAGTAATCCGCGCAGATTACAAAAGGGGCAATTTTGCATTAACGTTTTCGCGTGTTTATGCACGTTTTAGAGCTACAAAGTCAACGTCACAAATAGCCGAACTGTAGCTTTAAAAGTAAACGATGCTTCGGAATGTATATGTCCCTCCATCATCATCATTGTCACTATCGCCATCACCATCCGCATCATCAGATTCTGTTCACAGTGCCACACAAAAGCCACATTCATCCATAAAAAGGGAATAAATTCAGATATACTCTATTAATAAGTACTTATGTGTTTCGTGTCATTTTGTTTCCTCTTCATATCAACAATTGGGACACCGGGACGGTCGGCTGAGTCAAACGCCGGCACGAGGATGCGCGAGGCTCTTCAAAAGCGCTACGTTATCTTACCTTCGACAGCTATTACGACCGGAAAGGTCCATAATATCCATAGAATATCCATGGTCGTGGTCAGTCAAAAACGGCTCCGGGCATTCAAATAAAATAGGTCCGGAAAGCCATTGACAGCCCGACGCGGAGAAGGGACAGGCGGTCCTCCACCTCCAGCAGAGCGCGCTCGGATAGCACAACACTAGCGACTCAAATCTGGACCAAATTTGGGAGAGACCAAACGCCCACAGACGCGGGGTGGGAGCCTTGTGATATATAATCAAGAATGAGCAACAGTATCCTTTTTACAGTGTTTATCGAGTTAAATCATTTATTCTAACGTACTAATAATGATAACGTTGGATGATAACAATCTTTTATTTGAATGTTTATAACCCAATTGATCGCCGAGACACACAACTCCCCTTTTTCTAATAAAGTTGTTGTCACCCAGCTGTCAATCAACCCGAAAAGGACCGTCCTTAATTCTCCTCACCACTTTTTACCTTGTCGTTAGTTTTCTGTTTTTATACGAAGCGGGAGGTTTTAAAAACTAAGAAAAGTTTGTAGCCGAACGTACATGGTATTCAAGATGGAAACACACTATTCATGGTGTTCTATGCAGCTATTTTGTCCTGTGTGGAGCATTCTGTGCGGGAGTTTTGGAGTAACAGGTGCAGTAGTAATGTAAGTATGTTGTCTATATCCATTTTTTAAAGATACGTCACCAAGCTATTTTAGTTAGAACTTAATGAAAATCACCAAAATACTACTTTTCTTTATTATCTATCAATTATGACCAAGCAAATATGTAATAAAATGTATTATATCTGCAAAATTCATTGATTTAGCACCACAGGATGTACACTTTGGCACGACAAGAAGCATTTGTTTGTATGTTTCCTTCAGGGAGAAAAAAGAACTTTTGGAAAACAAACTTAATATATAATACAAAAATATAATAAAATATAAATGAATATAATAAAATAATAAATAAACAGTAAACCAGCAGTAATGTAAGATTTAAAAACAATAACAAAACTGTGTAACTGATGCACTTCATAGGAGAAAGATAATAAGTAATAAGATTAACAGTTTTTTTTTTTTTTTTACTATAGCACTTTCCATGATTTTTCCATGGATCACCACTAACTCAAGCCATACATATTTGGAACATTGCTATGAAGACAAAATAGTGTCCAATGTTTTAGCATTTTTGAAGAGTAGGATTTCAAATATCTTATCAAAGTAACATTTAAATCTTTTGAATCGACACTCCAATTACGTGCCTGTACAGGCCTCACGTTGTAAATTTATCCCTAGCAGGAGAGATTAGCAGCTAAATTAGTGAGCATTCTTGTATTCTATTCATCATCCGAATATAATCACATTGCCAAAAATTGCATCAGTTTTTCATCTCTTAATCATAGCACATAATTAAAACTAGGCTGTGCTCACTGTGTTTTTATTTACGATTATGCGATGCAATCACTGGGAAAAAATCTATGAAGAATTAATTGCATGCTTAATCATTCATTTTACGAATCGAATTACAATACAAGATAAGGAGGACTAAAGTTTCAGATTTATTATTTTCAATGGTTAAAAAAAAAAAAATGTTTTTTTTTTTTTTTCAAGTGCATTGCAATTGTCATGTAAAAGACCTGGCTAATTCAACCCATGAATGCTCCTTATATAACAATAAACTTTTCTTGGAAGCTATCTGGCTTTCATTGAACCTCACGAATGTCTTGTCCCCTCCAAGTTGATTCCAGGTCACCTGACTGACTTAACTCGGGACAGCAGCCAGGTGATGAGGGCACAGATGGAGGCAAACGGTTGACAAAAAATGGCACAGAAAGAGAGAAGCCTCCTAGAGTCGTAATGACTGTCATGTAAACGCCATGTGGAATGGAGCCCAAAAAAAATGCAAAAAATGTTGGAGGAATGAAAATAATAGTACGCCTTTAAACGATGTCTGATGATATGTTGCTTCTGGACTGCATGTGTTCAAATGCAACACTTTGGTATTAAAAGTAGCATAAAGCAATTCAAGCGTACGTACTAAACTTTAAAATTCAAAAATAATAATAGTAATTGAAAAAATTAACAGCAAAGTAACCCTTACAGTTTACTCAATTAATTTGTGATAATGGACTTAATTGTGTGATTTTATTTCTATGGCAAGCATGAGATAATCTACATTTTTTGAAAATGCAAAATTATGTATTTTCTTTACCAATAGTAGTTTTAATAATAATTTCATGGAAATATTAAGGGCATTGTTTTATTGTCAGTCACATTAAGAATTTGCCTTTACTGGATGATATTTGGAGATATTTTGATGAGTAATGTTTTTTTTTTGTTTGTTTAGTTTTTTTTTGTTTGTTTGTTTTTTATGTGGCATAATTGCCTTGTCTCCAACTCAAAATTGCAGTATTGAAAAGTTACCGTTTTCATAAAATATATATATTTTTTTCATTGTAAGGCAGATGATACAATTTGGACTGACTCAGACTTGGAATAATGGATAGATACTAGATACTAGGTAGATAGTGTTGAGAAAATTACTGATAGTTTTGTATTCCTCTTTCAAATTATAGGAAATAATCAAAAATAAATTATTCTAAAAGTTTCTATTTTATGAATACGCGTTCAAGGAAAATAGAAAACTCAATTTGTCACCATAAATTAAAAAGTTAACATTCATTCAGTACTTTCACATGCTTGTGAAATATTTCAAATCAAAACTGGGTAGAGTGAGGCACCTCAGAAAAACACATCAAGGCAATCAACAAGAATGATTTTTACCTTAATTTGAAAAACACATTCGGAGAACATCAATTCATTAAAACATTGCCGGTAAATTCGTTTCTGATGAGTTAGACAAATGTATTGAATTTATTTTAACGTCAAGCATGAGGAGAAAGAGCAAATGGGGGCACTGCAAAGCTCCCCCGCGAGTGTTGTTGCATCAACACTGCCACCTAGAGATTAAAAGTAAAACTGCCTGCATTGTTGTGTTGGTTGAGAGTGCTTCCTAGTTGCTTTTTTCAAACAATGTCTAATACATTCAAAATGAGTCAACGTGAAAACGGACTATATTCTTGAGAACCTTTTTAGATGTATAACCCTATTTTGTCTTTTTTTTTTTTTCATTATGTTAGTATGTGTTACAGTGGTTAAGTATACTTAGGGAGAACTTGTAAACTCCAAATTGACAGGCCAAAGCAGTGATTCAAGCCCTGAACTTCAGAATTTTGAGGTAGACGATTTAACCCCTAGCCTACTAAGCTTGCCAGCTTTAAATCAATTTGAAAATTAAAAGAAAATCCCCCTTCTATCCTCGAGGTTAAACAAATGCTTTAGGAATGAATTTAACGGCGCTTAGACTGACTTCCTGTGGGTCAGCAGCTTTTCTCATCCTCTGGAATTTAAAGTTATTTACAAGAGCCACTTTCGACTGGAACTGATTTTAACTTCTTAAAGGCCATCCGGCTACATCAGAAGCGCAAAGTGACTCACACTTTAGGTGTGCAATCAGTTAGTGTGGTGAAAAACAAAGGATTAACCTCCCGTAAGATCACATTCTCATAAGAAGTTATAGTCGAGTCGTGCTGGGTTCAACGGGAACCTGAGCTAAAAGGGATCATCTGAGTGTTTTGACGTGAAGAAAATAACTGATGTTATCTCCTTTGCCAAATGAAAAAGAAGCATTGCGGCATGGAGGACACAAAAGCAATCTGAGCTGTTTTGATTGGCAAGTGTATCAGCAGGGGTGAGAGAAGAGAGCATTTTGTGACTTGTTTCCATAGATGGATGTAGTACTTAATTCTAAACCAATCAGTCTCTCTTTTTTTTTTTTTTTAATTAATTAATTTATTTATTTATTTAATATAAGTTCCACTGGCGGTAATATGATGCACTGCGTAAATTATGAGTGAACACCGTATTTTTTGGTCTATTGGGCATCATCAGTTTGCCATTTAATCTTTGGCGTTTAACATTTTAACTATTGCTTTTTAAAATTATATCATTCAGTGGTTTTATGAATGATGTGTCTTGACTACATTTAGTGCTGGCGATAGAGAAAATATTTATTCGATAAGGTCTAGGCCATATGATATGCCGAGATTTTGTAGATGAAATTTTTTGATGAAAAAAAAATATTCAAAGAGAATAAAAATGACTAAAAAAAGAACAATTGCCCTAGATAGTGGCTTATCCCCAACCCCACCCCCCCCACCCCACCCCGTAGGGTAGTAGTAGCTATGTGTGTTAACTTTCATTAACTTATTCCTTGCCATTGACAGCAATAGACTGCCAATCCGTTTGACCTGGGAGGGGCTGTCAACAATCGTTCAATCGCTGTCAGCTCTCTCTATCCATGTTATGGGCACTGAAATATAAACATTCATTGACCGCCCTACCAGTTCATATGGATTGGACGTCTGAAAACATCAATGAGTTAACTGTTTATTTATGCACCACTTGTTTGGGTTGTGTGGTGATTTATCACAACTCTGGTTTGTTGTATCACGACATTTAATGGCTGTTCCACATCATCATTTCTAGAAGTATCAGCACTCTAAGGTTAAGTAAAGTATATTATTGCTAGATATTATTCAAATTGATGATAGTGACAAGAGAATAAATTTATGACGGTACATAATTTATTATTGTTTTGATAATAAATATTGTCAGATCTTCTATACTAAATACTGTTATGCTACATCAAAACAGGTTCGAGGTACAACCTGAATTTAAATATAGCGCGCACAGGATCTTAAGGCACACCGTCAAGTTTTAGAGAAAACTATAAATGATTTTAGGTATGCCTTATAGTCCTAAAAATATGATAGTATGATCTCTACATAAGCATTTCGCAAAAGTGTCAACTTCGATCTCATTAAGAGATTTTTCCACGTGTACTTAGATGATTTTGATGTGGTGTGATGAAACCAAGGTTGAGTTTTTTTTTGCTCATGATTCCAAATATGTTGTTAAATGTTGGCGGAATCATCAAAAGAACAAAATAACCATACAGTGAAGTATAATGGAGAAGTATCATGGTTTTGGAATGTTTATTCCCAGTTTGATGGTGGGGTTTTCATCAAGATGGAAGGAATTATGAACAGGTCCAATAAGTAGTCAAAAATATTATCTGGCTTCTTCTAGACAAGAAACCATATGTGTTGTCTGTGCTGACTCCCAGATAACGTTTTGGATGTTTATTGCCGGTAATGGCAGCCAACGAGTTAATTGAAAGCCACATCCCTAGTTATAATGTTATGTACAATCACATTACGGTAAGTTATTTATACTTACCTCCATAAGATTTTCTTTAGGTTGTACATGTAAACAAAATACTGTATTGTTTTAGGTGAATTCACCTTTGCATAATCAAATTTCAGGCATGTGAACATTTTCTATATGCATTTATACTACACTCAAATTAATTTGGATGATGTTATCCGATATGGATTTGGAAGAGACTTTATTCAGCTCTGAAGATATCAGATTAAGAGCAACACATATTGCAATTGTGCCACTTGAGACAAAATAATTGAAATTGTGTCTCTTGAACCATGCAGAGTAAATCCCGCTATAAATGGTCCACAGCCCACTAAGTCCTGGCATGTTGTTTTTGGTTAATTCACTCCTGCTAACTGACTGATTAAATGAGCCAAAGAGACTCCATGGGATTGTGTTTTTGTTACTAAATGATCTACAGCAAAATCTGGGTTCCCCTTCAAGTTTCCAAATATTTAAATTGAAGCGCAAACGTGCTTGTTCATCATCATCATGTCATCAATCAAAGATGGTTTGGACCCAATAACTTGCCCCTCAGCTGTTTTTTTTTTTTTTTGTTACTAATTGATAAGAACTTTCCACATATATCGGATCAACTCTTATTATGGTTTGTACTCCAGAGCCAGCAATACAAAATAGTTTTCCTTCTTACAATATGGGACTCAGTTTCGGCACAAGAAGACTTGCTATGAAGGCGTATGAAGGCTTCATCTTTAGCTTCGGACAAGTTAGATGTCATTATTGTGTCAAAAAGGGTCATCTACTTCACACTACTTCAGAGTAATGCCTACCTAATTATAATTTCTCCAGGATCTGTGATTAAAAAAACCAAACTAATACTAACATATGTTTGTATGGGGGTTATTTTCCTAAATGACATAATTAATACCGTTAAAAAAATATAGCTTTTGTGATATTTTTGTGTGGGGGTTATTTTCCTAAATGACATAATTAATAACTTAAAAAAATAAGTATAATAATAAAATATCAACATAATTTACATATAATTTTTCAGGCTCACTCAAATGTTTTTTTAAATTTTTTTTTTTTTTTTTTTTTTTTTTTTGTTCATGTTGCACAAAACACTATATTACCTAAAAGCGGATCATGCTTAAATTGGGTGAAATTCTGATCAGCAACATATGTATTTAGCGTGACATACTGTAGTTGAAATCTGTAGATTATTATTGGTCAAAATTAGTCATTGCTTTACTTACTTTTAGTTACTATCCCTGCTAAAATTCTTTTTGGCATTTTCTGTTGTAGTTTGGTAATTTAAAAAAATACACGAATATACAAGGAGTTGTAAAAGATTTTCATAAATGAAAAAGAGTAATAGTAAGGGGAAAAAAATAATTTACATAAAATGTCTTAAACCGCTTGTGCCAAAACTGAGCAAATGTGTAATAATAATAGTTAATAATTAAGTTGTCTTTTAACTCAGTGTAAATGCATTAATTCATTCATTCATTCATTCATTCATTCATAATTAATGGTTGATGTTCCATGGTGTTCTTTGTTTGATGAATATTATTTTTTTGTTTAATTGTGGGGCAAATTTTAACACCATTTTGTGGGCTGTAAAAATATCCTTTCTTATAATTAGCAATAATTGTGAATCATATCTTTTTGGAACATAAAATAACTTTGACATTTCCAGAAACTATTAACTGACCTTTTTTTTTTTTTTTTAACCAAACCATTTGTGCTCACTGAAACGTTTTTTCATTTACAAATGAAAAGTACACACAAAATATGCCAGGGAAGCTGGATAATATCTCTGTGGCGTGCTTATCTGCAAAGACAAATGCTTCACCATGCTCCTGATTGTTATATCGCTTCGTGTACAAATCTAATACAAAATCTGCCTCGTAGTTTAGGTAATCCCACTCAAACAAAACCAAGCATGCAATAAATAACACAATGCGCAAGGCTGGCCAAATTCATTTAAAACTTTATGGATATTTTCATGTGTGTCTTCAGCAGAACGCAACAGCTGGGGGGGCACAATGGGCTTCTATCACTAAGAGGATTCGTTTTTCTTTCATTCTGTACTTGTGTGTCATTGTGTGTGTGTGAAGGGGGAGTTTGAGGACTAGACTCTTTCATGGTGACCCAGCCTCACAGAAGACTTGTCACTTAAGCCGTCAGTAGTGCATCGTGGCAAACGGCAATCCTTGCCCGGGGCGTCTCTGTGAGCGACTTTAAAATAAGCAGCCATCCCAGATTAGAAAGTTCTGAGTCTCTGAACTTGAACCCTCTTTGTGTGTGGTATGTTCAGTAGCCAGGTAAGACTATTAAAACAGTTGAAGCATATTCAGCTCGGGTAACACCTTCAATACAGGCTCAGGATTTGGATAGGAAAAAAATTGCTAATTTTTATTTTCAAGGTCTTTGTGAAGTTTTTTGTATTTTTTATTAGGCTGGATTCACATTGTATGGTAATGATTCCCATTTTTCGTCTCAAGTATCAGAATTTGGATATGCGTCATGACAGCATAAATAGAGGCAAGCACAGTGAGCCGGATAACTGCATCGGAATAGGCTTCTTCCAAATATGTATTAAAAATAATGAGAAGCCTTAACTCAATTTTCAAGTGTTTCAGGTTACAAACAAGGTCACAAAGCAAATTCACTTCACAATTAAAGATTCTATTTTACACTTATTAGTTATGTAAAAACAACACTCTCTCCCCCCAAAACAAATAAAAACACACAGTGGAAATTTAAACTGTGGTGGAAGCACAGACAATGTCTGAATATGCTATATGAGGGTTGAGTCCATTATGGAATAGACAAAACAGGTAATGGCAATTGCAGCGAGCAAGTAACTTTCGTGCACATCCTGATTATTTCATATGTTCGGTCTTTGTAAATACCGTACAGCCATATCAGCTATGTGTCATCTGAAATGTACATAGAAATCTAAAATCAGATGAAGGTGTTAAGTCGGTAATGTGTGGCATATAAACAATAATACATACACGCTCTCAATTTAAATGACAAAATTAACCTTTAATGTCATGTAAAACACTAATATGTAGCTACTGAATGTCATACAACAGAATAAAAACATACACACAAAAAACGCAGTACACTTTATATATTTGGTTGGTGTCCTTGCATATCCAAAATCACAAACAGATGCTAATGAAATCAAACTCCTATTTATGAAAGTTTGGTCAGTAATATAAAAAAAATATTTGACGCCATCCCTGACTATCAAAGTGAAGGCTAACATTACTTCACTGGCTGCCATTGACGGTTCTAGACATCCAGCTCATTTGAAGTGAGGGGATGGCAGCGAATGAATGAGCCCCACTTTAATGTGGTTAGATATATACTAGTGATAAACTCATTTAAATTCACAGCAGAACGATGAAAAGAGCCACATGATTGAATGTCTATCATCATTAATGGCACTGAGTTAAACAAACTGCAACATTTTGCTTTAGGAAGAAAATACACCAGAACGTGCTAGAAAGGTTTTCCCTTTCCAAATCAACAGAGACACGCGTCAACAAAAAAGCCTTTCTGCATTTTCCTCATAGTCTACTTTTAAGTGACTGATGTAGCTTTTGGTTGTATTTTGATATGTCCATAAACTTGATGATGGTCTTTAGTTACACGCTGACGCGGCAGTCTCTGTGGATTTTGTTTTTATCACTTTTACCGCTTGAGAAGTGTTTGTGCCTAAGAACTAGACGTCTGCATTGAAAGCAAAACATTTTCCTGAGCGACAACTTGAGTCCTTTAAAAAGCGCTAAAGGCTTTTTTGTTTTGTTTTTTACAAATCCTGCTGACCTTTCTCCAGTGTACAGTACACTGTCTCACCAAGTTATTAGCTACATAAAATTAGTGCAGCGTCAGCAAGCACGGCCACAATAAGTCTTGTTTTTTAATTTTTTTTCAGTGTTCTTCTTGATATTTTACACAGTGATGTCTTTGTTATATTTCTTAGAGTATCTCCTATCCAAGTATAGACCAGTGGCATTAAACAAAGTGCCCAGGTTAGGAAGACGCTTTTTTGGGCCTTTTTAAATGTTTAAAACAACATATATAAAAATACACATTCAGCCAAGTGGATTCTCTGGTGGCATAGTCAAACCATTGCTACTATTTTCCTTAAATGTTGTAATCCCTGACATGCTAACACCAGGAGAGGTGAAGTGTTTCACACGTGCGCTGATGAATAAAGATTTCATATAAAAATCCCCACCGTCGTCTAATGACTACATGTGATCTGGAGGTACTTTCACAGTTGGAAATCATAAAAATGCTTGATTTAACATGCTTGCAGCTTCGAGGGATGTTAGCTCTTTATTGTATTTCCTTTGTACTTAACCTCAACCCCAAGAGGAAGCTGGTGAAGAAACTGAGAACCTCAATGGGGATCCAATTATATTTTCTTCCCCTGCTCTTTGCAATATAATAAGTTAGTAACAGGATCTCCTTTAGATTTTTGTGTTTACGCCCTGTCGAGCACAAAGCGTAAGCAGCGGGGTTATGTATCACTCGTGCTGCGTGTTCGCTTGTTGGTCAGTAAGCCACACTGTGGATGGATGAATTGATTTCCGCCTAACTTTGTGAAAATGTGCCACAAAATCCAAATGGAGACACAACAAAAGTTTGGGGGGATTATGCCAAATCAATACCAGTACATCCTGTGAATATGTATCTTGTATCAAGTGCAATCATTGATTATTTGGTGGACAGACAATCAAAAGTACAATGAAACAATATTTTTATAAAGCGTTCTTATTTTCGTGTCTTAAGTCTGTTAAATTTTCTTATTGTATTTTAGGACCCTATAAACACAGCTATTGGTGTTACCTAGTGTTGCGCCATATGTCCCAATACCAGCAAATTAGGTGTGTGGTAAATCACCACATAACACAAACATATGGTGTAGAAATCATTCAGACAGTTAACCCATGTAGTTAACAATATTCAATTTCTTTTACAGCTTTTTTGTATTTTACCATGCTCCCTCTCACAGGTCAGTCTTGGTAGTAATATAGACATCTGGTCAGGTGGAGGAGGCTCGCAATTTTCAATATTGTATCGTGTGTTGTGTTGGCCATTTTAAGTATGATACACCAGAAGACATGTGTTTTTGTTTGGACATTATTTTCTCCATTATCAGAGATCTAAGACATTGATTTGCATACCTAATATTTTGGGTTACAGTCTTTTGCATGAAGTTGATATTTATTTAGTTGGAGTTGTCTGTCCCTTTGAGACCATTAACACTGTGTTAAGGCAAATATGTAGACTACAATTCTGCAAATATGAGGAATTATACTGAATTTAAATTTAGTCGCAGCATTAGCAGACATGGTGTCCCATGGCAAGAAACTTTATTCCTATAGACAAAATTTATCATGACCCACCATAATGTTACTGCAGGCTCAAGAAAACCCTCATGACATTCAGCCGAGTTGACCAACCGAGTAATGAATGTCATTTCATGAAGCTGAGCATCATTTTTTTTCAATGTTTTGTTGCTAAATTAAGACTTTGCAAAGAGCTTTAACACTTTGGCTGCACATCCCGCCTTCAGTCAGTTGCCTGCGTGTGTATGCGAGCCTATATACATGCAGTGGTTGGTGTTGTGATCGTATGCATGGCACGTATGGGTGTCGGCACGCGTGTGGATGCAAAGGGAAGGGGCAGAGAGAGTGAGGAAGTAGAGCAGAAAGCAGAGCGGTCTGACATAAAGAAATCCTGGATAATTCTGCCCTGAGATGTGCAAGCTGAGCATCCAGAGGTCGTTCCCATGGCAACCTTTGCCCAGGGAGATCACTGACCCCTCCCGCCACGCGTCAGAACCGGAGCATTGCTTTTGTAGGTCACATATGGCACCAGTGATCCAATCAGGTCTAATCTGGCTCGAGTTGTGGCTCATAAATTATAAGGGGCGAAGCAGGTTTATACGATGGCTTATCCCATCGGCAGACTCCACTGTATGATAATGGCTGTGTGCGACTGGATTAGCTGACCCATTAAATGTATATGTCAACAAATGTATGTTGTGTCTATTCGCGAGGGAACACAATAGCTCAGCGGCACATGATACCCCCTGCGCAGTGTGTTGTTGTAGTCTCCGATGCGCAACTGATTCACCCCATGCATAATTATGAAATTTTGCTATTGCTCAAAATGGCACAAGATTGCCTAATTTAGTGTCTTATTATCACTCAAAGTTGGCAAAAAGGTCAAATTGGCTTGAATTTTGCTAAGGATGATCAGTTATATACCCTTTTTATGCTGGACACAAAAGTTTTAGCTTGAATGTGACTAAAAATGAGGTTTCAGTCCGAAGTGCTTTTTTCACCTAAATAACATGACCGAAACCGGATGTGCATTGCCATAAGAAAATAGCTCAGTCTTTCTTGCTACCGGTAGCAACATTTCTGGCTCAGCACAGCTATTCGCACTTATGGTGGAACAGCATGTATAACCTGGTCTTTCAAGAGAGTCTTGGCTGCATGTAGTAGTGCAGAGATGACAGGCTCCCCACGAGTAGATCTCTCTTCTTGCCTCCTTTGAGCCAAGGTTTTGAAATATCTTTAAAGGGAACCACAGATAGAAGCACTTGTAGTTCTTCAAATATATATGTTAGTATGAGTTATAATAATTTGATATCAAAACCCCTCTTTGTGTTTTCGTTTTTATAAAATTTGTAAAATTAGTTTAACTAGTGGGCCACCATTGTTGTTGACGACGCAGTGCACTGTGCAGTATGTGACTAACCCCGGTAACATACCAGAAACGTCAACGGCGCGTCAATGATCCCGCCGCGATAACACAGTGAAACGCGGCCATTAAAGTCAATCAGCCAATGCACACCAGTCGCAGTGCGGCCGCGTGTTGGATGCGTCCCAGAAGCGTTCAACGCGTCGCACGCGAAAAGAACAGCAGAGTTTGTTATTTGACGTGAGACGCGGCCCCCCTGCGTCAATACTACTTGGTAGGATCGGACAGACTGGAAGTCACTCATGTAAAAAGACGGTGGAACCGGTCGATTTTCAAAATAATATGCAATCGTAACTTACTTTTCGAGTCCATCAGATCTCTTGAGGCAGTCGTTATATCGGGTCACAGTTTACTTGTTGGCGGTTTACTGCTGTCTTCTCTGCTATAACAACTTACATGGCAGGATCTCGGCAAATAGAAGAAGTCGGACATCCGGTCATTATTGACGTCACCAGCCACAACAAAGCGTCACCATATTGAAAACGGGGCAAAAGACGAGTCACAAGCAGTTGCTCTGTCGTGCATTGTAATACAAACGCATTGAACTTTCGTCTTATTTGAGCGCTGCTCGTAAAACACGTCCTATGGAAACTGACGCCGAGCGTCACTGGTGCGTTATCGCGGCGGGATCGTTGACGCGTCGTTGACGTTTCTGGTGTGTTACCGGGGTAACATGGTGAACAGATCAACAATACCACCCCGTGTATTTATATTATATATATATATATATATATATATATATATATATATATATATATATATATATATATATATATATATATATATATATATATATTAGGGCTGTCAAACGATTAAAATTTTTAATTGAGTTAATTACAGCTTAAAAATTAATTGATCGTAATTAATCGCAATTAATCGCAATTCAAACCATCTATAAAATATGCCATATTTTTCTGTAAATTATTTATATTCTGTAAAATAAATTGTTGGAATGGAAAGATAAGACACAAGATGGATATATACAGTGGGGAGAACAAGTATTTGATACACTGCCAATGGGAAAATCCATTGGCAGTGTATCAAATACTTGTTCTCCCCACTGTACATTCAACATATGGTACATAAGGACTGTAGTGGGCATTTCACTCTACTGTCATTTAAATCTGTCTATGCTGTCCTCACTCCGAAGCGTCTACTTTTTCCAAAACTAGACAGCTAGTGAACGACGCCTTAATAATCAGAGTTCTTCCTTTTTCATCTGATTTATTAATAAAATAGCCTCAAACCATTGTCCTCTTTAGACCGTCATAAAACTACAAAAAAAAAAAAAAGTACACAAGCATTGCATTAGCAACAACGTTAGCTTAGCACGCTATTCAGGTTCACTAAACATAAACAAAAAGCGTCTCATACAAAAAATAGAACATTTCGCTTACTAACATAATATGTACATTCTTTACAACAACCATACTTACGGACAGATCTTGTCCAAGGATCACATAAGCACAACATTACAATGTAGGCTTCAGCCTGAGACGTCGTGCAGCCATATGAACTGGCAAGAAAAAAAGAAACTATGTCGCAAAGCGACCACAAGAGTTCGCTGTTGTGCTGCAGCACAAAAAGCCTTGCTGTAAAACTTACCAAAAGGCATAATACTGTCTGAGCGGGACATGTGCGTTAATTGCGTCAAATATTTTAACGTGATTAATTTAAAAAATTAATTACCGCGCATTAACGCGATAATTTTGACAGCCCTTATATATATATATATATATATATATATGTATATGTATTTTTTATTTATTTATTTTTTCCCCCCAAAGAGCTACATAATTGGATGTGAAATCATTGCTATCAAGGCTTTGTCAGGCTGTTGCTTACCTTTGCAAAATAAGAAAAAGACTAGTACAAAGTATAATACTAGCCCAACAGTAAGAAAGTAAAAATAAATTCATAATAATAAACTCTGAATGAACCGAGTAAACTTTTTTAAACCTCTCAAAGGCCAAACAGTGCAACTTTCATGAAATTATTGTGACATTCTGCTGCTGGTTAGATTGTGTTTTGTTGCTGGGCTGTTAGTGGGGGTGTTCCTGACGTCGCACCTGAATCCAATGCAGGCTCATCAATGCAGCATTTAAGCACGGGTGATCTCAGAGAAGGCTGCCGAGATATTTGCTTTGCTGTTGGCCATTTGACATCTCGCACTATAGTCTCGCTACATTTGCTTGTTACGCCCCTGCATTGGGTTTTTTCTGTTAGTGTGCTGCACTCGTTTGTAACCTCTACCCTGTGCAGGTATTTGAGTGTTTTTATTATGGCTTTTTGGCTCGCTGCCTATCGTCTTAGTTAACCTTCGAGTTTGTTGTATTGAGCTCCGTCGACCTGCTGTCACGGACTCCTTTCGTTATTTCTACTATCCCGCGATCGCGTGTTATTTTTTGTTTGCAATCATTAAACCCTTGTACGCATCCCCCGCTTGTTGTCCGCTTCGAGGTCCAACCTTGTTTCCGCACTTGCGGACGCTAACAATTATAAGTAATAATAATTGACCACAGCATCCCGTCTCTCTATTAGCCTCCTTTTTTCGGGAGGGGGGGAGTCCCTTATTTCTATTTCTGAAAGGTGGCAACCCTACTTTGGAAACAGTTCCCAAATTACTGCAGCATTTCTTTAAGTAAAAGACAGAGTAAAGTTGACGTAGTGAACTGACCAGAGATTTTTGCACCGGTCCAGCGCCCTTCCTCTGGATAGCAGTCCTGCTCTTGCAGGCTCAAACTCGTTGTGTTCGTTCACGTTTCGTCTTCAAATATTTTATCAGGTTCGAGGTATTGAAACTGGCTGATTTAACTCCACATCTCGAAACTTTCAGGCCGCAAATCTTGCATGCAGCCATTGATTTTAATCGACGGGATTGCTATTTTGAAATATTTCCCGACCGCCGCCATTTCTCCTGGTTTATTTTTCCTTCATATGAAAAAGCGGCCTATTGGCCCGTTCTCATTGGTCTGGAGCAGGCCAATAGCGATAGCTGCTTGGTGTTCACATGTCATCACACAACACAGAGACAGAGTGTAGTGAGCGCCAGGACAAAAAAAAGGCTGCGGTCAAATGTTATAATAATGGATCGGTAAATGGTATCGGCACTGTCTTTGTTGGTACTCGCCGATACCGATACCACCATTTCGGGCCGGATCGGCGCCCCCTGCCGATACTAGTATCGGTATCGGTGCATCTTTTGAATAGAGCATAGCTATTCTCCCAGTCCAGCCCCACCGCGTCATCACCCCCAGCGTGCATTGTGCGCGTAAAACATGGTGCCCTCCGTAGGTAAAACATGTAATAAATATGATAGATTTTTAAATCAATGGCAATATTTTATGTGTTTCTATAATATATTTTAGTAAAAGAGAGCAATTGTGGCTTATTATAGCCAACAAGTCTTTAAGTCCATGGTTCCCTTTAAATAGTCAAAATGAGATTGTAATACAGCAAAAACAAAGTAAAACAAAAAAATTAGTACTTCATCCTAAAGTGACATGCAGTGCACTGAGGCTGCATTCAGCCAGCGGGCATATCTGATTCCAATTGGATTCCTCCTCAAATCCGATTTTTAGGGCTGACTGTTGAAACTGTTTTTAGCAAGTGTCCAAATCGATTTCAGGCCTGTTTAGACTGGTCCACATTTTTTACCCATCTAACTAGTTGCTATGGCAACAAAGGCTTCATCCATCTTAGGGTGACGTCACGGACTGTCAAAATATATCGGATATGAAACTGCCTCTCGTATGTGGTTGCAATCTATCTCACAAAAATATCTGTCCTAGGTGCCAGTTCTGACTACAGAGCCATCTAGTTTTAATCTGGATGGGCTAAAAATCCGATTCTGGCTGCCAGTGATCAACACTAAGGTCAGGTATGGATAGAATTTTGGTGATAACGTACATCACATTTGAGGTTGTATTAGAATCAGTAAACGTTCTCTTAAAATATCAGACGTTATTTACTCAAAATTAAAGATGCATGCTAACACCAATACATGTCACCCTCATGTCCAATTACAATTAAAAAGAGTCTGAAGGAATAAAGTTTCGCCAGGATGTCGGGGTGTTCAAGAGTTCAACCATTTTTGAGCAGCAATACATTTCTGAATTATAAAATGTGAATGACTCCCTCTGTTGCAATGCTGCTTAAATTTTCACTGTAAAGCTAAACTGATTTCTTATTTTTAACTGAATTACGACAAAATGAGGCATTTTGTCATAATTTATCATTCATATAGTCGAGCGGCAAATAAAATGGAGCTGGTTAGCAATATTTGCATGTGGACCGACTAAGCTGTTCAAGTTTACTTGGTTCCCCATATGAAGACAATTGAGAGCCATGTACAGTATAGACCAGGGGTGTCCAAACTTTTTGCAAAGGGGGCCAGATTTGGTGTGGTAAAAATGTGGGGGGCCGACCTTGGCTGACATCTTTTATGTAGAACAATATATTTAAGCACATTTTTGCAAGCTGTTCTGTGCGTCACATTTGCTTTATTTTTTTTTTTTTTAATTAATAATTTCAACAATCTCGCCACTAGCCTTTGTGGCATTCTCTTTCAACTCGGGCTCTTGCGAAATACTGCTGCTGTGAAAATAAACTAGCTTCAAGTTGCTTCAATTTCTCGCTACGTATCTTGCCTATAATCTTGTCATACATGTCAGCGTGTCTTGTTTAGTAATATCGCCTCACATTGAACTCTTTAAAAACAGCGACTGTCTCTTTGCAAATAAGGCAGACAGTTGCGTATTTTAGTGAAGAAATACGTCCAATTTCCACCTATCCTTGAAGCGCCAGCCGTCGCAGTCAACTTTCTTTTTTTGTTGAATGTCGCCATTTTAGAAAATTGGGAGAAAAGGGTCACACGGGGTAATGTTGCTTAGAGTGCTGCTGCCTTTTCGTGGGTAAATGAGGAGCAGCATTTAGTGTGTAAGATACTTCATATGCTGGTGGTAGTACTGCTGACCAATTTATTAAGTCTGTGTGGGCCAGATGTTACTGATTTTATAACAGAGGCTGGGGGCCGGAAGAAATTTGACCACGGGCCGCATTTGGCCCCCGGGCTGGACTTTGGACATGTCTGGTATAGACTAACAACCAGTTACACTCACATTCACACTAATTTACAATTTAGTTTTTAATGAACCCTCAATGTGGAAGAAGCCTATCTGACTGTAGAAATCTCATGCAAGTACAGGAAAAACATACAAACTCTGCACAGGAGGATTGAACCTCAGAACCTCTTAATTTTTGAGCACACCTGCTAACCATTAATATGCTGCCTTTAAACATTAGGAGGAGGAGGAGGACATTCGGCTCGGCCTCAAGATACTTAAATTTTACTTGACTCAAAGATGCCTTATCACTTTAATAAATTTATGAGTGTGCCTCCTCTGTCTGGATAGGAAAATTCAGTTTTATTTTTGCATTCAAACACTTTTTTCTTTGATTGAAGCAACTTTTTTTTTTTTTTTTTTTGACCAAATAATAATGACACAAATCTACCACTGTATAATCATAGCCCCATCGTCATTAAGTCATCATTACACAGAAGTTGTTTAAAAACTAGTAGCTAAAAGGGGTGTAATGGTACACAAAAATCTCGGTTCGATACGTACCTCGGTTTTGAGGTCACAGTTCGGTTCATTTTTGGTACAGTAAGAAAACAAAATGCAAAATATAAATGTGCAAGTTGTTTATTACACACTTTTGTGCTTTCAACAATAGGAACGTTAGCCTATGCAAAGCTAGAATTCTGCTCAAAAAGTAGCGGGTACTTCAAGATAATAATCCAACAACAATTTGCCTTTCAGATCCCGCGTATTGGTCAGCTTTCTTCTGTCCTGTGCTAAGGAGAAAAGCAATCCCAATGACAAAGATTTTAACATGTATTTTACAAATGAAATGCCTCAATGAATCATTGTTTTTTTCTTATGAACGGTTTTCAAAAGCTTTATTGGTGGATTTTCTCAAGTTAAAGCGCCGCACAGAAATTAATAAATTTAATTGTGTAAGCAGGATCTGTGTATTATTCTTATTATTTAATTACAGGTGTTTTAGCTCATTTCAATTTATTTTATTTAAATGGGCTATTATTTATTTTGTGTTTATATTTTACAAATGTGATGTAGTATTCATTTATATTGTATATTTTATGTTTAACTTTAGTTCCTATGTGAATATTAGTTCCTACTTGTTTTGTTGTGGTAGGAGGGTTTTATATTGAACACGGGGCCGTGTTGGTTATTATTATAGCAGAGAAGGCAACAGTAAATCAACAAAGACAAGTCAACTGTGCCTCGATCTACCATTCAAGAGATCTGATGGACTCAAGCAGTGGGTTATGATTGCATATTAGTTTGAAAATCGACCAGATCCACCGTATTTTTACACAAGTGACTTCCGGTCTGCCCGATCCTAGCTAGTAGTATTGACGCAGGAGGGCCGCGTCTCGCATCACATAATAAACTCTGCCATTCTTTTCGCGTGCGTCACGTTGAGCCACTTCAGGGACGCGTCTAACACGCTGCCGCACTGCAACTGGTGTGCAATGGCTGATTGACTTTTAACGCCCGCATTTCACTGCGTTCTCGCGGCGGCCACGTTGTCGCGCCGTTGACGTTTCTGGGTTATATACTGTCCTTCCGTGTTGGTCCTCATTATTGTAGAGAAGACGAAGTAACTATAATCTACACAAAGAAACTGTAACCCTAAATATTTCATTAATATAATGCAAACCCATTAAAATGTAGTCCAGTCAATATACATTTTTATAAATCACTATCAATACAATTGCCGTTGACAAATTGTTATTCCCATCTCAATTTTTGTCCTCATTCAATGCTCTAGACTGCACGCAAACAGTAGCTCAAATAAATTGACAAACAATTCAACCAGCATGTTTCCAAACACAGCAGTTCAGAACGCCATTCCCCATAATGCGTAGTGCGGCTTAGCTCACTAACTACTACCCTATTAGTGAGCACCGGTAACCTAGGCAAAAATCAAACATTGCTATAAAAGTTCACAATCATCAGCAGCGCAACGATGCAACAGTTAACGAGATTTTACAGATCACACCAGTACAAAGCTCCAACAGAAGTCAGCAGTTGTCGAAAGGTAAATATAAAAAGTGTTCATACAGGTAGCATCAGTCAATTTCAACACACGCTAATCGGTCCCGTGAAAAATAATGAAAACCAGACATATTCATGAATTTATAAAACCCCGCCGGACTCCTCGGACAGGATGTAAAAAGTGGACATGTCCGGGCAAAAGAGGACGTTTGGTCACCTTAACTAACACCTTAACTAAATCTATTTGCTATTCATAGAAAACCAGTGAATTTTGGAGATCTGGAAGTAGTAGTTTAATTGAAAGAATGACTGAGTGCTCATCCAAATGTAGTCCAAGATGGTGTCTTGGTATGACATTCCTGAGCCAAACAGCGTCCAAAATGGCACTCTGCATGTTGTCCCCAAATACAGACAAACAGCTCAGGACCTTTGACCGTCACGTCTCATCCTGTTCGTCCCCGCCACGGTCAGTGGTTTCATGAGTGAGCTGCCAATAATTGCGGGTGACTGACTTCTCACCTTTTTCGCTACGATCCATAAGTGAAGACGCAGCGGCCATGTGAGGCCCCTCAGAGGCCATATGGGAAATGTTGGCTGCCTCAAGTCAGTCAGTCAGCCTGCTTCTTCTGCTTCCAAATGGTGTAAAAATATTACTAGCAGTTTTAGTTAGAGATGGAGCGGTATGAAAATTCCAAAATCATTATGATAATTTATGATATAATTTATGCTTTATTTTAGTGCTGAAGAAAAAACGAAGGAAAAAAAATAAGTACATGTACACACGCTAAAAATTGTAATATTATCCCTTTTGAGATTTCTTTAGAGTTCATGAGTAAATATATGTTGATACTAGGCAATTGTTTCTTTATTAACATTCATTAACACTTACATTCCAGTTTGTGCTGTAACTTAAGTTAGAACGTAGTCTGTCATCTCTTGCGTGGTGTTGAAGCCGTAGCGCCTCCCCTGAGTCGACCTCGCATTTCTTACAGATAAAACGGCGGCACTCAGCCGGCTTGACATGCGCCTATACTAGAATAACTCACAGCGTCCAGTCGCAGTCAAACAACTCAACTGTCTCTCTTCATCTCCCTCAACATCTTCTTTTATGCTCCAGTCACTTTCCTTTAGCTAGCAGACATAAATTGATTTAAATATGTTCAGGGGGGAAGCAGTGTAGGGGTTTCAGCTCCACATGGTTTCATATGGCTTTTTTCTTCCTAAAAGCACATCTAACATTTAAAACCGTGTTAAAAATGAATGATCTAAGTAAGTAGTGTGCAAAAGTCCTAGAATGCTACTAATTTTTTCCAATGATTTTTTTTTTTCGAGATAAATTTTAGATCTTAAAATAGTACGTTAGATAGTTTGTCATAATGACAAGAATTGGGTTCAGCAGTTCTTTATTAGACAAGTACAAAACTATATTGACATTTCTACAATTCCTAAAAAATTGAAATAACTTAAGTACAAATAGTATTTAGTTAATAGGGGACTTTCAAAATATAAGTTCTAAAACAAGGATGTCCTTTTTCTTTTTTCAAATATTGTCTATTTTCCTGGTTAATCAGGTACATAAATAGTATATGGTGAGTATGGTTACATTATATTCTGTAAAACTTGTGTTCCAGGGTTGTCCAAAATCTGTCATTTTGGGTTTCGATTTGGGGGGAAAAGGGTTTGTTCATAATAATAGATTTTAAAAAAATAAAAAAGCTAGCATAAAAATCATGCTTGTCAATCAAGATTTAAACTGCATTCTTCAAGTGACATAATTCCAATCCATTGTTCAGTTCTGTATTGTCGCTCACACTTGTGGAGTTGTGTGCAATGTAGGCATCATTATTTCTGTTCAGTGACTTAAACACATTTATGTCAATCAAATGTCGATCATAACCTCTCAAGTATATAGGAAAAAAAAACATCTATTTAATGGCTATGGTTACCAAAGAAGATAAAGGTGTGCGTTAATGTTCATTAAAATCACAGTTGCTTAATCAAAAGGCCAGCGTCCAAAGGGACGTCAAGTCCAATTGGTCTGGACAGACTCTCGTTCTCATATTGTCTTGTTGAACTATGCCGCTGTATCTTTAAAATAACTTTAGGGTTCACTGAACTCGATGCAGAGCTTTCTGGTTCACTCAAGCTAACACAGCATGAGCGATAGGCCTTTTTTTTTTTTTTTCCCGCTTCTCTTTCCCGCTCACATTGTGTCGTACAATGTTCGAGCTCTCAGGCTGCTTGTCGAAGCACAGCAGTACTTCTCCGGTCACAGCGAGGGCGACAGGTACGGCTGCAGGGAGGCGACAAGGGTCGAGTGGTGTGATGTTAATGTGAGCAGAAACGGCCTCTTATGTCCTGTTCCTAAATTGGAAAAATTGACTTTCCTCAGGAGAGGTGACACACGCTCCACTCGCGGGGGACATTTCAGGGGCTAAATGGAGGTTTCGCAACAAGCTGCAGCAACCGGGCCTGGAGGCCGGGCAAATTTTTCATGAGTAATTTAATATCTAGAACAAGAGAGCGGGCTGCACTCAGGATGCGGCAAGGAAGAGGGGAAAAAATAACATGGCCCAGGAGTGGTTAATGTACACCATCTCTCCTCCGAGGCTTTATCGCTAGCACCTGCATAGGTTGAGAGCTCTCCCTGAAGGGTACTAATAGTGTATCTGTTTTGCTTTGCAACTACAGTACAACTACAAATCGATAGTGAGCATATAAATTATGAAAAATAAATAAATAAAATTCTTTCACTTTAAATTATCTAATAATTTTAAAGTAAGTACACTCAAAATTGTGTTCATATCATCAACAAGGTGTACACGTTCATTGATTTCACATCAAGTTTTTTTCCTAATCATTTCTCAAAAATATGTCAAATACAGGCAGAAAACTAAGTCTGGGGAAAATTCATGAGTGTGCAATCAAGTGGGTTTTCCTTTGCTCATGTCGTCAGTTATGACAGTGTGGGTCAGTTTTTTTTTTTTTGTTTTTTTTTTTAAATGTTATTCTCAACTCATCCAAATTAAATGCAGCCCAGAAACATACTTCGCTGGAAGTAAAAGACACTCAGAGGGGCTCAAATGAAGAAGTTGTTCTCATTGAAATTATTCTGA
The DNA here is from genome assembly GCF_030265065.1 of Corythoichthys intestinalis. Classification (NCBI taxonomy): domain Eukaryota; kingdom Metazoa; phylum Chordata; class Actinopteri; order Syngnathiformes; family Syngnathidae; genus Corythoichthys; species Corythoichthys intestinalis. The sequence continues at coordinate 19,746,144 of NC_080403.1, read as the reverse complement.
AATATAATTAAGATTACCACAATAGGACTGTAAATTTGATCTACTAGTATTTGTTGCATTGATGTTGGTATTTTTATGGAACGTCTTTGTTTAAAGTGTGGGACTAAAGTAATGTCAGGGTATTGGCATAGAGCAGGGTTCGGCAAATTTATACATTCAAAGAGCCATTTTGACCCGGTTTCTTTGAAAAGACAACACTGGGAACCACACACTTTTTACCATCTGAAATGAAGAAGTTGCCCAGGGCTCGGGAACCTTTTTGGCTGAGACAGCCAAAAATCTCAAACATTTTTATGTATCGTGGACATATCGTGTACGTGGAATTACGACAGCCGTACAGTTAATGTGTATGTGTGGTGGCGGTGGTGGGAGGGTGTAATATATTGGGGTGCTTACGAGATTTAACAAAGGAATTTAGCTTCCCTTTAGTAAGCAGAACAAGTCAGGCTCACTCTTTATGCACCTTTATTCACAGAACACTCACAGAGAATTCACCAACTATTTAAAGTCAGTTTAGGTGGCACCATGACTTTACATAGTTGGTGAATTCATAACCTGCATGAGTGTCCTACTAACAAAGATGCAAAGACTGTGAACCTGACTTGTTCCGTTTAGTAAAGGTTAGCTAAATTCCATTTTTAAATCTTGTAAACGCCACAAATAAGTTTTAATCAAATACTTGTGTTATGTTTTAAAAACTCCACATCAGATAGCTCAAAGAGCCACTTGCAGCTCCGGAGCCGCTGATAGCTGACACCATGGCATAGCGATATTTTGTGTCTTGTGTGAATAGGCAAATATGGAAGAAAGAGGAGTTACAAAGATGAGAAGAGTCAACTGGTTAAATAAAAGTGTTCCTGAAGTGCTATTCCCTGCATGTGATATTAATTTACTCATGGCCTTGGACTTTATATAGCATTAAGAACAAATGTAGGGCATTACATTTTCTAAATGAAAAATATTAATAGTAATCTGCACCAAAATTTAAGGAGCTTGACTTTGGCCGATTGCGCACCACAATTTTTGGGGGGATAAGTGCAATAATGACGCGGGTCCTCCTCTTCTCCTGGGCTGTCGGTTGCGGGGATGGGGTGGGACGGGGCTCACTGCGGCGGCCTCTCCACATTTTCCTGCTTCCACCTTCCTCTCTCTATTGTACCCAGGCATCCTCCTTGCGTCCCGGGGTGGATTGCGGGCTGGGTGTCGGCGGGTTGGCAGGGTCTCGCCCCTTTCGGGTGGGGATCCTGTCCTGCCTAATGGGCCGTGGGCGTCCCTCGGTGTGCCGCATCGGTTGCGGGGTTGCCACGGTGACTAGTGGGCAATGTTGGTGGGTGGTTGTGGGGGCTGGCGTGCGGGATGGTGCCACGTCCTCTTATCCCTTCTCTGAGGGCTGGTTAATAGTGTCGCAGATGGTCCGGGGGACTACGCTGGTCCGGGGAGGATGGTGGTGGCCACTTTGCAAGAGCTGCAGGAGGAGAGATGGGCCACGCTAGGTCACCCCTCCTGATTGGCTGGGGTGGTGCCTGGGTCCTGGGGCAGCGCCCGCGCAGCATTTCCACTTTTTTGCTGGACTATCACACATCTTAGTGGATTCACGATGACTGGGTGCAATTACTAGATACGCTGAAGTAGAGAGATTGTCGGTGCATGATAAGCAAGGATAAGCGATCAGGCAGCATAGAATAGGATGTCAACATATCCACACTTACATGTGATTTACATAATACTGGGTTCCACTCCTCACATTGCTAATTTGTTTACACTTCACCCCGCCTAATCACGTCTCCTTTTGACTGAACTCCACTCCTGTTTCTCCTCGGTTATCAGGCCCCCCACATGGTGTCCACGGGTAAATATTATTAGCTAATGATAGTTGTACATAATTTTCAATCCATTCTATGTGTAAGTGTGTGTGCACTCTATGGGGCAGCGTTGAATCTCATGACACTTTGTGTAAAGACAATAAAGACGTTTTATTCTATTCTATTCTATTAACTGGCTGATACGTAAATAATAATGTTGAACCATTCACAATTCATGGGAATAGGCGACCAAACAAACATCACTACAGAGGTAAAAACGAACAACAAGGATTGGTAGTTTATCTGGCACTAACCTGTAAAGCAGGTGGGAAGATGTAATTTGCACCGTCCACTGTATGATTGGCAGTTTGGCACACGCACCGTAATATTGATGCTGCATTCAGGTGTTGTTGGAGTAATCAAAAAAAAGCTATAAAAAGCTCCAGTCCCTCAACTTGTGATGTATTTTGGAGCAACCATGTGTTTATCCCACATTACGACTTAAGAACAATTTTCCAACTTGAGAATTTCGATGTTCCGATACAGTTGAATGCAGGATATATTCCAAATGCTTCTCAGAAGTATCAATTTATATGCCTATCACAGCCAAATTTATATGCATAAATTACCAGATTAAAGAGCCATGTGCAGATTGTGTATATGGAGTGATCAGAGTAAATATGACCAGATTAGATAGGCACATTTTGTAGATTATGCTATGTAGACTTAAAACTCCAAAGTATTTTATTTATATTTTTACCAGTGAAATTTATACTGGGGCACTGCAGATCAATACTGGGGCACATGCCCCAGTGAAATACAGTATGTCTGGCAACGCCCATGGCTCAGATATCACCAAAGAGGCATCAGTCCCAGTGGAAATGAGTTTATCGTGGCCTTGTTGGGTCTATATCCTATCTGACAGCTAACATTGCGAACTAGTATGTCGAGCAACTAGTATGGCTGACATCATTTTTTGTTGTAGTTGTTGTTGTTTTTTTTTTAGTTGAAAGCTGAGTAGTTACTCATTTTCAGAGAAATAAGTATTGGGTCTTTTACGTATGGGGTGTTTTCAGATTTTGTTTTTCTTACCACTTTCACTGCCCCAAACATAGCAGGTTGTGGTAAATTGTGACTTGTAGTAAAAATTTAAAAACACTTGACTTGAAGTAGCTCCTATCGTAGTTGGAGGTGCTAGGTTGAAGTTTCTTGACCTCACAGTTTTTCTTGAACACATGATTGGTCTCAAGTGAAGGTCATTTTCAAATGACACTTTCCCATTTGAGTGCCCAATGGCACCATGGAACGATGAAGATTAGTGCACTAGACTGTTCCCCAAGTGGCTCTCCATTCAGCACTGCCACTCGCGAAGGCCTCCCAGCCCTCAAGTGAGTGACGTTAAAGCTGCTGACAGGAGAATCGATCTCTGTCAATGCGTTGACGCGCCACACGCTGCAGCGGAGAACTCACACATGGCCCTGAACTGTCATTTCCTCGTTGCAACAATTTCCTGAAGGGCAGAAACGGCATTGTTATTTTGAAAGTCAAGTTAGACTGCTACAGGGCAAGCTTTAGGATGCTTCCTAATTGGTTGTGGTCCCATTTCATAAAACCAAAGACTCTATGGATTGCCTGACCTTTTCGGAGTGATTGTATACTATTGAACTGGTTTACCATTAATAATTGACTCCCTCCACAGATTTTCTGTGGGGTTGAGATCTGGAGACTGGCTAGGCCACTCCAGGACCTTTGAAATGCTTCTTACGAAGCCACTCCTTTGTTGCCCTGGCTGTGTGTTTGGGATCATTGTAATGCTGAAAGACCCAGCCACGTCTCATCTTCAATGCCCTTGCTGATGGAAGGAGATTTTCACTCAAAATCTCTCGATACATGGCCCCATTCAATCTTTCCTTTACACAGATCAGTCGTCCTGGTCCCTTTGCAGAAAAACAGCCCCAAAGCATGATGTTTCCACCCCCATGCTACACAGTGGGTATGGTGTTCTTCGGATGCAATTCAGTATTCTTTCTCCTCCAAACACGAGAACCTGTGTTTCTACCAAAAAATTCTACTTTGGTTTCATCTGACCATAACTCATTCTCCCAGTCCACTTCTGGATCATCCAAATGCTCTCTAGCAAACTGCAGACGGGCCTGGATGTGTACTTGCTTCAGCAGGGGGACACGTCTGGCAGTGCAGGATAAGTCTGTCGCAATATGCAATAATTCCATTTATCGCACGGTAAATAAAAATTAAGGCGATAATTTTTCCGCTGCGATTTATCGGCTCGCGTGCACCTGCGTGCGCGCGTGTGGCTGACGTGCTGTTAAAAGTTCGGCTTTCTTGTTACCAACTATGCAAAATGCATTTTAATTCTGTTTTTTAGTTTAGTGCAGTTTAAGTTTAGTGCAGGTGGAGAAAAAAAGAAAAGATGACGCTTACCATTGAAATGAAGATGTGAATGATAGCAAAATATAAGCATGATGTGTGCATCCACGAACTGGGTCGTAGAATGCCGATCTCGGCCGGCGGTCCCCCTCCGTTCGCCTGTCTTTATAAGTTAAGGTGACAGTTCTTATTGTGGTAACATCGCCTAAGAAATCGCCAGCTTCGTCAGGTTTCAAATCATTTATTCCATCAACTCGCCGAGGGTCTACTGCTGTTGACGCAAGGATCGAAACAGAAAGTAAAATAGCGTTTTCCTGCTCACCGTCAGCCCCACGGTGCGTTCAGGTACAGCAAAAAAAGTCCACCACATTAGAAGCCGATTCGTTACATTATCACAGGTGCTGTACAGTATTATTGTTATTATTGCTATTATTATATTATTGTTATTCTGATTTTTATTCACATTTTATTTGTTTTGCTCTTTGTAATTGCTATTTGTAATAGTAACGGCAGTAGTTATTAAGGATGTAGTGTGGGTTTTTGGGCTGTGGAACGAATTATTGGAATTATAATGTATTCTTATGGGAAAATCCTGCTCGACATACGACCATTTCGACTTACAAACAAGCTCCTGGAACGAATTAACTTCGTATGTAGAGGTACCACTGTATTACACATGGAACGCTATAGCAAAAGCTATGAGGGGAAACGTTTTCATTTACCTAGATGCTTAAATTACTAAGTAGAATTTTATTTTTCTTAAAAAACACATTTTATTGCTTCTGTGTTTCTGTGCAATATTAATATTGTTGTCTTTTACTTAAAAGAGGCATGGTCTATTGTTTTTAGTTGTGATTTCCTAAAAAGTATTTTTGAATTTAAGAGTAAACGTTTATTGCGTTTAAATGGGTGTACATGATCTAGTAAAATATACTGTGTCACAGTGTTAGTGTATTTTTTTTTTTTAATTGGGGGGTGCAATAATATCGCATATCGCAATAATTTATGCAATAAATTATCGCACACTAAAATTTGTTATAGCGACAGGCCTAGTGCAGGATTTGAGTCCCTGGCGGCGCATTGTGTTACTGATAGTAGCCTTTGTTACTGTGGTCCCAGCTCTCTGTAGGTCATTCATTTGGTCCCCCCGTGTGGTTCTGGGATTTATATTCACCGTTCTTGTTATCATTTTGATGCCACGGAGTGAGATTTTGCATGGAGCCCCAGATCGAGGGAGATTATCAGTGGTCTTGTATGTCTTCCATTTTCTAATAATTGCTCCCACAGTTGATTTCTTTACACCAAGCGTTTTACCTATTGCAGATTCAGTCTTTCCAGCCTGGTGCAGGTCTACAATTTTGTCTCTGGTGTCCTTCGACAGCTCTTTGGTCTTGGCCATAGTGGAGTTTGGAGTGTGACTGACTGAGATTGTGGACAGGTGTCTTTTATACCGATAATGAGTTAAAACACGTGCCATTAATACAGGTAACGAGTGGAGCCTCGTTAGACCTCGTTGGAAGAAGTTAGACCTCTTTGACAGCCAGAAATCTTGCTTGTTTGTAGGTGACCAAATGCTTATTTTCCACTCTAATTTGGAAATAAATTCTTTAAAAATCAAACAATGTGATTTTCTGTTTTTTTTCCCCACCTTCTATCGCTCATGGTTGAGGTTTACCTATGTTGACAATTAGAGGCCTCTCAAATCTTTTCAATTAGGAGAACTTGCACAATTGGTGGTTGACTAAATACTTATTTGCCCCACTGTAATATGTGAAGAAAATTAATTTTCAGACATTCGGAACGTTACTATCTATGACTGACACAGGAGGATCAAACTCACATTAGACAAGAAAAGCAAAACAAAAACTAATGTGTAAAATACATGCAACAGTGGTAAAATACTATGTTAGTTATTTTTATGGACGATGAAGATGCCATCCATCACCATATTCATTGGTTCTTTAAAGTGTGACTCTCATCGCTATCACATAGCATGAAATGTCCTTTTCCCACTTGAACCTTGACACATATTCGTATTCGTTATTAACTCTGTGCTGTATCCAACCATCCACCATTTCATAAACACACTCTTTGTTTAGCAAGCCTTTGACTATTTTGCCTGGACATACAGCAATTCAGAAGATTATGTGAAACTTTTGCGATATAAGAACATTTCAATACAATTACATTCTCATTCACTCATGCAGAGAGCATCCCAAGAGAGCGAGAGTGGCACGACACTTTAAAACATGGGTGACCCATGCAAGTGTATGCTTTACTCCCTACGCATTCACTGCATCACCATGATGTGTGATATAGTTCGTAACATTATAGAACTTTACAATCGGAACTCTTAATCAATTAATTCAGCATCTAATCAAATCCCCCTTGTCATCTTTACAATTAGTGTTTTTTCTAATTTAGGAAAATTCGAGAAGTTGGAAGCTCTTGTGTTCTCAGGTCACCCTTAAGTGTGTCAACTTGCGTGCCTGTCATGTAAGTCAGAAAACAAGTAACGAATGGAAACCATATGAGTGGCTAAACAGGCATGAAGCATGAAGAAGCTTTGGCAACAGATGGAATTTGCCCCCGCAGAGGCAACATCCCATGAAACACAATTAGTCGTATTCGTACATCGCTCTCTGACACCGAGGGCCATTCTCTGACCTACTTAGACAGAGGTTGGTTGAGAGTGGCGCATCCACATGCCCCTAAAGCTGCTCCCAAGAGTTCAAATAGGTCAGAGGTCAGGGAGAGGAAGCCAAAAGAGATGCTGTTTTTCACACAGTTGGCGTGCTGCACACCACAACATAACGGCACCGGCTGATTGTTTATGACACCATCAGCGAGTAACCTGTCAAGTAATGGCCTCTTAATATATTGTTTGGGGGTTATCTTACAACATCTTACATTGCAGATCTATTTCAGATTTCATCTCCCTCCGAGCAGTACAAGCATGCTCAGTTTAGTGTTCACGGGCACAAAATGTAACATTTTACATCCCAACCACTAAAACAGGAGGGCTTGAAAGTACTTGCAGAACAGCTTGTTCATTCCAGGACAAATATTTAAGTTACATTATGTGGCGGCCTTACAGAGTGCCATACTGATCCAGGGCGATTGTGCCAGTAATTTATGTGCATGATTTTAAAATTGCATAACATCAACTTGACTCGCTGGCAACAGATTGTGGTGACACCTGAACCAGAGTTGCTTTAAAAATGACTTTATATAGTAAAGTGGATATTGTAAGATATGCCTATTACAAGTATAAGACATAAAATAACTCAAAAAGTGCAGAACACTGCATTAAACAAAACAATGCGCTATTTCTGTTCCCATAACGAGTTGGGCCAGTGGTAGGTGCTATTTTCCAGCTATATCTAGCGGCTGGGATGAGATCAACAGGTAAATTGTCATATTCTGCACCTTACCGTGTATACTGTTTTGATATCTGCGGAAGGCATTGAAATCAGCAGAAATTTTCGCAATTACAGATTCCTGAAGGGACTATTAAATGTTTTTACAAAATGTAACATTGGCTCCAATTGACAGCGATTGACGTCTAATCCATCATGACTGTCACAGCCACTGTTCTGACAAATTTTGCTACCCATCAAAAATTGCAACATTGCAACTCTCCGCATGCGCACAACGTTAAAAATGGCCGCGAATGCAGCGATTCCAAAGTAAACACTACAAACTTTCTTTAAAGAAAGGAATATTTACTTAAGTTTGAACATGGAAGGACATGTAGGAAAGTTCTCAGACACATCCTACCATGTTAGCTGCAAACAACAACTGCACCCAGCTCTCTAACTGTTAACGACTTTGCCGTGTCGTAAGCATTAATTTACGCGGTTTTCGTGTTGCACATGTATGTTTATGATGTATCTAGTTTAGTTAGCACCTTTGGATAACATTGAGAGTCCAACTGAATGTAAAAGAAGGCTTTTTCAGCGCCACAAAAGCTTTGGGAGCAAAATTTTATAAGGGAGAAAATTTTGAAAGAACACCACAAAAGATGATACATCTATCACCGTTCATGCTACTGAAAAATTATCATTCACCACCAGCAATCGCAATTGAAATAGATTTGCTATCACTGTCAATGGCAGTGAATGAGTTAATACAATATATTTGAACTGTGATTGTAAATTGGCTGAAATAGTGAAGCATCAAAGTCACACTATGGGCATATTTACTGTAAAAAAAAATTAAACTGTCGTATTGTGTCACTGATTGGTCAGTTGAGAAAAAACCATCAAAACTCAGTGGTCTCAGTTTGAGTTTCTCTTTGTTACCTAAATCCAAAATCATTGCGATTCCAAAAAAAGAAATTTTCAACCATGAGTAAAGCTTACAATGTGTTCTTCATCATGTGACATTGGTAAATTCCACCTCGTCTGTAGCGATTGCTGAAAGAAAGAAAGAAAGAAAGAAAGAAAGAAAGAAAGAAAGAAAGAAAGAAAGAAAGAAAGAAAGAAAGAAAGAAAGAAAGAAAGAAAGAAAGAAAGAAAGAAAGAAAGAAAGAAAGAAAGAAAAAAGAGAGAAAGAAAGAAAGAAAAACTCTGGACTTGAGGTTGGAGAAGCTTATGCGCGTTTGCCCTAATAACAGGCCTCCAGCATCACTGTTAGTTATATTATCCTATTTGACTTTTGGTAGATAGTCGAGAGCGTTTGTGGAGTTCCAAAAAACCAAATGAGAAAAACATAAAGGATCAGAGTGATTTTGTAATTGAATATCACAAGGCACGATGTTGTCATTGTTCTTGTTCTTTTTTTTTTGTTTTGTTTTTGTGGGTCATTCGTTTCCCACTTTTACTGTCTCACATAAGACACGAAACACACACGCATTGTACGATTCATAAACACATATCACACGAAACACACACACATTCATCAAATGTTTGTGTGAATTGTCTTACACGCATTTATAATGTGCTTTTAATTTGAAATTCCCACTCATGAGTGTGTTGATCTTTCTGAGACTCCTTTCGAGTAGCTGAGAAACACACTTGCATTTTTTCTAAACGTAGCCCGTCTGCAGCCAATCAGACGTCTACCTCTTAAACAGCCAATCACACGGGCTGGGATGTTTTGCCACGTCACTGATGCTAAAAAAATATTGCTGTGCAAAGGAATTATGCAAGCATTTTGATAATTGTTTCAAGTATATTGATAGATTATATTCAATTTGTGCTAATATTTCCAGAAATAAATGTAAAATGAGTGACTATTGGAATGATAACAACAGTAAACTTTTTAATAGGTAGCCATAATTTATGTTTTTATTAAAAATACAAGTAAATGAAATTGTCACTAATTGGATTCGGACCGAAACTTTCTGTGTGACAGCCAACTGTTAATAACACTGGACTGTACCTACACACGACAAGTGTGTCACGATTTTCTTTTATAAACCCGACGAAATCTGAAAGGGAAACGCAACTGAAAAGAAAGTGTGGCTGGCTTAATCCAATTATTGAGAAAACGTGGCTAACTACACCGAAGTTGCCAGTCAGTTGCAATTTCTCGTGCTGAACTCGAAGACGCACAGCAGTGACGTAGCAAAACAGCCCGGCCCGTGTGATTGGCTGTTAAGCGGGAGATGTCTGATTGGCTGCAGACGTTTAGAAAAAATGCAAGTGTGTTTCTCGACCGCGCGAAAGGAGTCTCAAAAATATCAACACACTCGTGTGTAGGGATGGGAATCGAGATTCCATTGAATCGTTTGGCAATTTATCTACCGATTCTCTTATCGATTCCAACTAGCACGATTTACGCTTCGAAATATACGCATGTTACACACGTTCAATTTGGCAAGCGCAGCTACATGATTACTCATGGAGACACTTGTTGCCGAGTGAATTTGCATTGGTTTTCACAGGCCAAGTCTTTATTCATGAGACTACTTAAAGCAGGGGTCCCCAACCTTTTTTGCACCACGGACCGGTGTTATTTGGGTCTTTTTTTCACAGACCGGTGTTCTGACAAATTTTGCAACCCATCAAAAATTGCAACGATGCGGTTCTGCGCATGCGCGTAACGTTAAACATAGCCGCAAAATGCGCAAATGCAGCGATTCCAAAGTAAACACTACAAACTTTCTTGAAAGAAAGGAATATGAACTTACGTTTGATCATGGAAGGACTTGTAGAAAAGTTCTCCTCAGATTCATCCTGCCATGTAAGCTTCACACAACAGCTGTTAGATGTTAGAAATTGTAGCAAGGTTTTCAACGCTCTTGTCGCCTTGTCAGGATATTCCAGAATGACTTTAATTCAGAACCTCGGTAGAGTTGTTGTCTCAAATGTACGTTTAATAAGGTCGCCGTCATTTGCGATCTCTGTTTATTCACAAACGGGTCACGAATCCACTCCTTCGCAGTCCGTGGGTCTTCGAGGTTGTAGGCTCGTCAGGTGCCCTTTTCGCCGTAAAAATATCCTTCTCGCCGTAAAAATATTTCCAAAGACGTCTGTTTTCCTGTTATCTTCGCTCGTGTGGGGGCTAATTATTTCCGGGAACAAATGTGCTGCGCCGCGGCCTAGTAATATGCTATTATCTAGGACAAGCGCACAGAGATATATTATATACACAAACAAGATGTACTGCTAGCAGTCCAATCAATGGACTTCTATGACAACATTGTAATCTATCCCGTAGTATTATATCTAGAGTAGACAGAGATATTGGTGTGTTAAGCAGGGGCACAGGGTTAATTCGGCCAGAATGCGGTCGTTATTAAATTTTTTTTTTTCTTTGTGGCCCGGTCGCAAATGCGCCACGGACCGGTACCGGTCCGCGGCCCGGCAGATGGGGACCCCTGACTTAAAGAAATGGTGATTTTTTTCAAAAAAGTCACCTGTTAGAGGAAGTATTAATCTGTGTGCGTCCAAGAACGAATGTAAGTATTTCCTCTTCATGCCATAAAGTTCTTATGATAAGTTAGAGCCATTATCAGCGCGACCCTTTCGTGTTTTTACTGTTACATCGGCTGGTTGCGCCCGCTTGTTCTCGCTGCGTCGAGCAGAGCGTTGTTTACATTATATTCACGTTGCACATTTGTGTTAATTTACAATAAATTTTGTGTGTATGTGTGTTATCGACTGCTTTACAGTCAATTTGCATTGTTTATTGCATCAGCACTAATATGATGTAATTTTCTTTCCTTTTAAAACCACACATATACCCACACATTCCAGTCTTCTTCCACACACATACAAATACATCAACATCTTTCCACGCATGCTCTCATCTGCTCATTGAGTGATTGTCATATCAAGTGCCATTGCCTGTATATAGGTGTGCCTGTTGCAGAGTTGGATTAAAAGTGCCAAAGACCAACTCCACTCTCCACTCCTTGTGTTCTTACCGACACCCCGAGGCGAATGAACCATAAAACATATTGAACCCAGAACCTCATACAGTCCATTCGTCCAATTAGAATCGATAAAGAATCGAATCGTTAAGCAATATCGATGGAATTAGAATCGTAAAAATCTTATCAATTCCCATCCCTACTCGTGAGTGGGAATTTAAAATTAAAAGCACATAAGACAATTCACACACACATTAGAGGAATGTATGTGTGTTTCGTGTGTTGTTTGTTTATGAATTGTACAATGAGGGTGTGTTTCGTGTGATATGTGTTTACGAATTGTACAATGCGTGTGTGTTTCGTGTGATATGTGTATACGAATCGTACAACGCGTGTTTCGTGTTAGATGTGTGTGTTCATTATGAGACTGATCTACCCCCATATTTTTGCGACCCTCTGTCCACTGTGCTTTGATTGCAAACCTCTATCTCCAAGTGCACATATGTATGCAATCTACAAGAATTGGCAGTTCTCAGAAATGTCATGTAAATGCCAACACTTCAATTTAATTTAGAATCAAAACATCAGTGGATATAAGCTGTTTTTATTTATGTAGCACCATCTCATATCAGAAGTTATCTCTGGGGACTTTTCACGCGGATCAAATGTAGGGCTGGAACACAAAATAAACAGACACTTGTACTGTATTCGAAGCTGCTGGGAAGAGTTGGAAATAAGTCCCCCTCAAGATGGCTGACAACCGTGGTAAACTAGTTATTTGTTTTGTCTTTGAGGAGATCGGTTAACTGCTTTTGGCAGCCTTTGATAAGTAAAATTACTTACTTCATACATAAATGGCATAGAGATAACTTGAGATTCAACCTCCCACAGCAGAATTGAGGCATAAATTATTATGGAAGGTCCCACCCCAGCTTCAGGAGTTTAAAATCCTTGATGTAACTCTGGCATCATCTGGTGGCAAAGATTTAGACACTGCTGTGTTAGGCAGTCACTTGTTGTCCCAAGTTCCCGACCAGGTTAAAATATTTCAGTACTAATAGTCCTCTTTAGAAATTGACCTGCTTTTTGTTTTCTAACGATGTGTGAAAATATTCTATGTAAAGGACCCTATTTAGCTATATGACAAGCTCAGGATCACCACAAAAGCGTTGTGGAGTTTATTATTTTCTTTGCAAAATTCTCGAAACAGTCCAAGGAAAACATTTAACTGATATGAATGCAAACAATCCGTTAACATACCTGGAACTGACGTATGACCACTTTTAAACCATTAGGTGTGATTTTATATAAATACTTTGTTGGTATTAGCGTGAGATGAGAAAAATGAGGAAATTCAACAGTCAATGAAGGCACACGTGACATTATAGATGGATTCCCTTCCGTTATAGAATATACGTGCAACAATCTGTCATTTAAATAAATTATTTGATCAAATATCTACAAAAAACCGTTTTTTTACTATTTTTGTCCACTGGAGGTCAGTATTTCCTTCTCAAAGAAGGCCAGCAATTTCTTATGATAAATACAGTATCTGCCTCACAAAGATTAATAAGAACAAATGTAAGAGAGGTAGATGTACAACATTGTTTATTATTGTGGATGTGTGTAATATAGCATACGGATATGTTTTGCAATATATTGATTGGTAACCAAAACTATTTGAAACAGCTCTCTTTGTGAGGCTGGCAGGTTAGTCACACTTTACCTTGAAATGTTTTCGGCTATAAAGCATAACATACATTTTCCTAAGTAAAAAAAGATATTTGCAATGTCTTATTTTGTTTGAAGAGTAATATGTGAAATACAGCCAGCTACTCAACTTTCTCTTTCCTGCTTGCTATTCTTTGACATCATTGAAGCCTGCTGAAAAACCGTTGAAACGTTGTATTTGTGTTGCATATTTACATTATATTTAGTCAAATCTGACTGTCAAGGTGTTTGATGATGTCCTGGTTTTTATTTTATTTTTTTCATTTTCTCGAGGCAACATTCATGAAAAGCACAGTGGGTAGCTGCTATCATTCATGAGTTTTTTTTTTTTTTTTTTATGCATTTGGTATATTTCAAGAAGCTTTAATATCAGGATTACTGAATAGTGAGCTAGTATAATAATGGAAAAGGTCTTACGCGTACAATACGTGAGCATACATTATGCAGTATTAATTAAATGGAGATGGCTTCAACATGGAAACAGAATATAGTGATGAGAAAAGGAGAGATTTACTGAATTTTGCCCAATACACATGTTAATTTTATGCTTTGACTAAATAATGACACTAAGAATGTTAAGGCTACCCTGTCTGCAGCTATCAGTTGTGTATCACTCACATACACAAACAGACATGTGGGAGAGGACAGATCTTGTGCATGAGAGCCATTGAACGCGACAGCTTGCATTAAGCCTGCGTCTCCGCACACTAAGCCGCCGCGTTCGCTTAAGTATGTGCCCTGCACATTAATTCTGTGGTAAAAGTGCATGGGAGCAGTCAATTAGTTTTTGTAGATTACATCAACAGTGTCACACGCCTAAAGTGGTTCCTGGTGAGAATGCATGTCGGTCACGCAAACGGCCGTTGCTGCGGGCAAACAGCTAGCTGCAGCCCATCATTTTCTGTTGAGTGCATTCTCCTAACCTGGTGATATTTGAGGGAGGCTTGTTCTCAATTTGCACCGAAATCCAGTTAGACATCTTGGTGAAAACCTTAACTCCTTAACCTATTTACCTTGACTTTAAACGCTGTTATTAGAAACGTTAACATCCTAACATAGCCTGAAAAACTCAAATGTGTTTATTTTTTAATTATTGAAACGACAACCATGTCTAAAGAGCCAATCAAACTATATTCACACAAATTATTAAGCATTTCCCATTTTATTTTCACTTGTCTTAAAACATTTAATATTCCTTGTCAAACTATTTTAGATGCAGCATTTTCATTTATTTAAAGAGGCACTGAAGTCATTTTCCAATATTTTAACGGTGTCATGCATAAGGTCAAAATGGGAGTGTGCCCTATTTGAAGAGTGTATTTGCAAGTTAAATTGCTGTGCAAATCGTAGGTTTTGGAATTGGTCATAGTGTGATGTTACACCATCCTTAGATGCAGGTACCTTCTCTCATTGTGCTTCCTCCATGCCCACAGATATTGGGAGCACTGAACACTGAAAAGCGGTCTGGAGACTGCCACTTCCTGGTTCTAAAATGTGCCGCTTCAACCATACCCTAAAACAGGTAGGCAAATTGCAGTGATTCGTCGCGATTTCGCGGTTCACATGTCGCGCAGTCAGTGCATCGCAGGGTTTTAAAAGTATTCATTAAAAAAATAGAAATGAAAAAAGTATGCATAGTTTCATTGTGAGGCACAGGAGACAATTTTGCACACAAAGGCAGACATGACTCAGGGGCTTTGTACATACCTACGGGCACTCATACAAGGCATGCGATTGGTTTCTGCTGTGAGATTGACACATTAGAGCAGTGTTTTTCAACCGGTGTGCCACGGCCGTGAGAGATGGTCGGGTTTTTTTTTTTTTTTTTTTTTTTTTAACGTGGTCTGGTGGAGTTGTATGGGGCGCCGTTTGTAAAGCAGCACATGCCGAAAATTACGACAACATTTTCTCACATTTAGCGCCACGCAGTGTTAAAAATGTGGTGTGAAATGTTTACAGACTAGGGCTGGGCGATATGGCCTTAAGCACGTATCACGATAAATTGAGCAGATTTACCTCGATAACGATAAATGACGATAAATTCACCCAAGCAGACTGTTGTATAATTTGAAAATCTGAATCAATGCATGAAATAGATTAACCGTTTCTTGTTGATTTATTTACCAGCTTTCAATTTAATATATTTAACAATTGTACATGCAGTCTAAACATTAAGAACACAAAAATTTATTGTAAACAATAAGAATTCAAGTATGAACATTTAAAACAGCTTGTATGGCTTGAACAATGTACATTGTCAAAATCGATATGCCTGTGCAAACATGTCATTGTAACACAAATTACTTACAGCTTGAACAGTACACTTCAAAAAGACAACTTATTGTTAATGGCTGCTGTGACATAATTACTCAACACAAGTGTTTACCGCAAGGTTTCAGGGTTTTTTTTTCCCAGTGCATTTTTTAATACATACATGTACATACACATATATGATGACACAGAATTAAGCACATACTGAAAAATAGCTGGGGCCATTAAACAGTTATATTATAATTTTCACTGTTAGATTGTACTTTATGCTGAATGCTTTACCATCACAAAAGCTATCAGAGAAATCACACACAGACAAGAGATACACAATAATGTGTCGTTATAACAGACTACAATGGCGCCGTTTGAAGTATATTGAGAGCTAAGGGCAGAGACAAGCAAGTGGAGTGGACGCAGGTGTTACCGGCACCCGCCAAGGGGGCCGCTGTTATTTTCAATGTGACCGGCATTGTCAGATTGAGCAGTGAGGAAGAAAGTGGTCGGGCGAGAGAGTAGAGAAAGTGCGCAGTTAGCGCAGGCCCGAGTGCTGCGTTCCCCACATGCTTTTGTTTTGTTAATAAAAGTATTCACAAAAGCCATCTAATGCCTCTCGGTGTTTATGTGTTCGCCGCCGTCTTCCTTAGGAGGTAATCGGACGAACCGAGCCATCTGACGATATTGAGCAAACATGATTCACCAGTCCAATAGGGTCCATAGCACTACCAATTTCCTAGCAGGATGAATTGGTAACGCAGACATTTATTGGAGCCGCGCTATTTAATGGGCTACACAGCAGCATTTCTTCCACAATTGTTATAACTATTGTGGCAAGCAACATGGGGAAGTATAACTAGAGGTGATCTTTTACTTAATAGCATATATTGTACTCAACGCAGAGAAGATATATCCTTTGCAGCAACCACTGTGACTCATGGTTGCTCAAATTCCCATCATGCATTTGGGCAGTTGAGAACATTTAAATCGCTACAGTATCATTTAGTGAAAGCACAACAAAAATAATATTCCTATCTCTCAGAAATAAAATAATGTTCACAAAAAGAAAAGCACTCAATGCAAAGAGATCTGGCATTCCCAATCAAAATAGCTATGCAAAATAATACGCTATTCAAACATTAAGTTTAGCTCAAAAAATACACTAGATGGCAATATTTAGGCACAATATACAAACTCAAAATTACTATAACTTGTACTCACATTTATCGTTTATGAATTAAAAGTCTTTCTATCCGTGGATCCCTTTCACAGAAAGAATGTTAATGTTAATGCCGTCTTGTGGATTTATTGTTATGATAAACAAACACAGTACTTATGTACAGTATGTTGAATGTATATATCCGTTTTATCTTTCCATTCCAATAATAATTTACAGAAAAATATGGCATATTTTAGAGATGGTTCGAATTGCGATTAATTGTGATTAATTACGATTAATTAATTTTTAAGGTGTAATTAACTCGATTAAAAATATAAATCGTTTGACAGCCCTAATTTTAAATTTATATCCTATATATATATATATATATATATATATATATATATATATATATATATATATATATATATATATATATATATATATATATATATATATATATATATATATTTATATTTATGTCCGAAATATATATCCCAAATCTGAATAGAGTTGCAGTAGGAAGGAAGGATTTGGCAGAAAGTTATCAGTCGAGTGCAGATTTGCAAGGCATTGCTCGTGTCACCTTCAAAAACTGCTCGGATTTCTAGCCATCAGCTTCCTTGCTGTCTGAGACAATGTGGACCCCAGCATGTCTACTGTACATCATTTAATTAGGCTCGTCAAGTGTCGAGATACACGAAAGTGTCCTTTCCATTTTATCCATATGTGACAACCTTCAATCCTCCCACTGTGGTTTATTCCAACACATTGTCAAGGACAGCAAGGTGTATTGCTAGAAATCCGAGCACTTCTTGAACGTGACAACAGCAGCTATGAAACAACGCCATGGTACCAAGACAGCTTAAACGTCATCTCCAAACGAAACACTCGTCGCTCCAAACTATGACCTATTTTATTCGCCTTCGTGAAAACGCAGAGAAAAAGGCAGAAACAAGTTTTTTTGAGAAAAACTACAAAGATAAATGAGAGAGCCCTAAAAGCCAGTTAGCTTGTTGCTGAACTTGTTGCTGAATCCAAAAAGACCCACTGTGGCAGGTAGATTAACCCTTTAAGGTCTGGGCCTATTTTGTCTGATTTTGCATGCCTTTGAAGTTGCCTTTATATTTCAAAGAAAGAATTGTTTACGATGGCCTGGTTTGGTCCCTTTTTTTGGGACACCTTGAACTTCATGTCCAAACTGTTGTTTCCTTCACTGACCAATTATAAATCATCATTTTGGGCCCAAAGAGACCAAAAATGCCAAAATCGTTTTGTCAAAATTTTTAATATTGATGTCCAATTGACAACCAAACATGCGTAGCAAACCGTTTTGAAACTTTGTAATATTTATTCAACATGTTAGGATGAACATTCAACCAAAAAAATTTAGAATAAATAGTCTTATATTTGACATTTCAACATAAACAACAGGTATAGCCATAGGCGTTTTTTGCCTTTATACATGCTCTACTCAAAACAGCAGACCAAACAGTGAAGAACAGTGAAAAAATATATACCATCTAACACAAAAAGTGTTTAGAGGCCATCTCTTTATGAGTTTAGGTATTGCGGCCCATCACCTGATGAAAACTATGTACACACAATTAGACATGTGCCGGTTACCGGTTTCACGGTTTACCGTGGTGTGAAAACGTCGCGGTTTCAAAACCACTAAAATTTTCCGTCATACCTTAGTACGGTATTCGCTATTTTTCATGTGCCAAAATGCAGCCGAAGTGGTTTGGTGCGGCAGCGCTCACCCTTCCTGTTTGTTGCCGTGAGTGTCAGTGACGCTATTCTGCTAAACAAACCCAAAAACAAACCCTCGAAACACAAGGCGTACTTTTCTTCAATTTATTGAGCTCTCACATTGTGGTGAAATATACAAATTAATACAGTTAAAACGTTATACAATTGTATTTTTCCACATGTGAGTAGGTTCAACAGGATAGCAGTAGCACCATGAAAAAGGTCGCCAAAAACAAAACATACATTTTCCTTTCAAATTCAATATACAAACTAAAACTTACAAAGACGAATGTTAGCCTAGGATAAGCTGGGAGAGCAGCTTCGTCGACGTTTTATGTCTCACAGCCGCTGAGTGAGAAACAAGCTTGAATGAAGGGGGGGAGAAGAAAAAAAAAGGATCGCGTCAAAGATCGCTAATTGCGAAAGGAGGTCTCACTCCTCACTTTTTGTTTTAGATGAAACCTTGAAACCTCAACAATATTTACATTTTAACTAACTTATAAAACTAACTTATACATTTTTAATTAACTTATTAACTTATGAATTCTTTGTTCTTTTTAACACAAAGGCATGACATCATGTTGAAGAGAGTTGACACAGTGGCTGAAAATGGCGAAACTTCAGCTTCTCCTCCTCAAAAAAAGTCATACAGTATATATTTTTAATTTTATTTAGAAGTGTTTTTACTTTTATATAGCAATTATTTTGTTCTTGCTCTATCATTGAGCAACTTGAGCTCTGGCTGTGGGTATAGTCTAGGTTCTATTTATTTTAATTTTATATAAAATATTTATTTTTTGTTAATTTATTTATTTTCACATTATATTCATGTTCCAATTTGCAAATATGTTCTGAAAAAAAAAACCTGTTCAATGGAAAAAAGGTTTTTTTGTTTTGTTTTTTTTTTAAACCCCATACATCTCAAAATTTTGGAGCTATAATTGCAACACCGTGATACCGTGAAACCGCGGTATTTTTGCTCACGGTTATCGTACCATCAAAATCTCATACCGGCACATGCCTACACACAATCAAGCTTCTTGAACACACATTTATATACACAAATTGAGAAGACTGATTGTGGGGAAAAAAATATACATATAACATTGGAAAAAAAAGTAGTTTCAAAAATATTTACAATAAACAAGTTAAATTTTTTTCAGGCATGCCACTCCGAAAAGCAGTTTCGTCCTGGAATTGGACACAGGGCTACATCACACAGCCCACACTTCCATGGGGTGTCGGTCCTCTTTCCACCCATCCACCCTTCCATTTTCATTTCACTTTACTTTCATTGTCACTATAAATGTACATGAAAAAAAGTCAGTATTTATGAAAATAATAAAGTATAAAATAAAAATATATACAGCAATAAATAATAGTGGAAATCTATATTATGACAATAGAAAGAATACCATAGCTGAATATGTGCTACATCCCTAATCTTCATATAGAAAGAAGAACACCACAAATTATAAATTCCTGCCTGGGATACACAGTGCACGTACGACTTTGATCTGATATGCACATTTTATTATTATATACAAAAACACACACTCATATTGCATCAAAATTAACGTTGTCTTGCAATATCAAAAGAAACTTTCAAAAGAAACTTTTACAGCATAAAAAAAAAATGTGAGTTGGCTTACCTCTGCTCGTCGATGGAGTCACCCACGTGTTCAAATCCGTCACTATCTTCACTCGAGGACTCTTCCGAAGAAGACGATGATGACGAATTTGGACCATCCTCTTCCTCAAGTTCATCAAAAAGCACAATTGCTTGCGCTAAATTTAGTTTTCCGCTCATTCTCAAAGGCACACAAAGTCGCTGCTCGATCCAAACGGCCGTCGCTCGCCACCTTGCTGCTTCAGAACACTCCTCCCTCTCGTTCGGTGGAACCTCGAAGGACAGTTATATTTATTAAAATAAAAAAACGCATTTTGTGCTTCCACTGTGACTTCGAAAGGGTTCGTTTGATTTGTGTTTTTTTCATGGAGCTTCCGTTTTGAAAAAGGACAAGAAATTATGGAAATATAGACATAAACAAATTATCCATGCAGCGTTTTAATGTTTTTTTGAGATGACAATAAAACTATAAAACTTAAATGACAATATCTCACGTTTTAGTTGGTCGATTGACTTCAAATAATAACGAGAGTAAACCGCAACTTCCGCACTTTAAAACGAGACCAACCAACGGCATGTGGGTGACGTAATTAAAACGTAAGGGCGCTTCAAAGACGACGTGCGCTGAGGACGCGCCGGCGCGTCCTTCGACTCTCACGGGTTAATACTAGTGTTGCACCGATACCATTTTTCGGGTCCGATCCAGATACAGATACCTGCCTGTGCATTATCGACCGATACCGATACCATTCCGATACCACTGTTTGCAAAAAAAAAAAAAAAAAAAAAATTATATATATATATATATATATATATATATATAATCTATATCTATATATATATATATATATATATATATATATATATATATATATATATATATATATATATGTATAAGGGATGCAACGATACAGTTAAGTCATGGTTCGGTACGATTTTCGATACAATTCAATACATTTAAAGTGCCTGTGACACGAAAAAGCATGTTTATTTCATAATACACGCGGTATTTTATGCCCCTGAATGATATGGGCCGCTTGGATGTGTGTGGAAGCGATCGCTATTTGTATTTAGTTTTTTGAATCCCGCGCCATGAAAATGAGTGACTTCCGGCTTCGGTCTTGCATTGAGGAGGAGGGCGCTGTGACGTGTACGGTAGAAGACGTCCTCTTCACGCTACAGTGTACTGTTGTGTATGAGGACGAAGGATTCAGCTGATTTTGCGGATTGATACGTTTATTTTTCGCATCACGCCAGCCAAACGGCTGCAGAAAAATCATTCTGTATGAGGGAGAGGTGTATGCACCTTTTTGGAGTTTCAAAAGGTTCCCATTCACCGTGGATATTTACTGTGGGACCATTGGACTTATGAGGAAGTGAGTAAACATCTTGTTTTGTATTATGTCAAATACGAATACAGCGATTACAAAGTAAACACTACAAACTTCCTTTAAATGAAGGACTACTTACGTTTGATCATTGATAGACATGTAAAAAGGTCTCCTAATGCTAATTAGCAGCAGCACGTTAGCTGCACAACAAATCCAGCCACCCTCCTCCGGGGAACGAACTGTAAATTGCTCTCCGCCGGGCGGTTTGCCGATCCACTAAGACAATCGACAACCGGGTCGTCATGTCAAATAATCCAGGAAAGTTATGTGATTTTCCACTTCGAAGACTTTGAAACATCACTCGGTTCGGGTTAGCATGTCGGCTAGCTGTCACGGCTTCTGGTTTGTTTACATTTTCCGAAGCTGGGGAAGGGAAATGACATATGTCCGATTTAGGTGTCATAAAATATCGTTCGGGAGGTGCGACAGTAAAGGTGAAGTCGACATTTTTGACCATTATGGAGTAATTTTGCCATGTCGTCCTGAGTAAATGCATTTTTATTATTTCATATTCCATTCAGCACAAGACTGTTATTTGTCATGAACATGCCATTTATTTAGCAATTGGGGAAAATACTTGGATAAAAAGAATATCCTGTAAAAATATTGAAGTAAAGAGACAGAAACAATGACATTTTGCCGCTCTCTTCGTCGCGTTTTCCTCGTTGTGAATAGTTCCCCCTCGACGGGCTGACTGGTCCTTCTCAAGCCATTTATATAGCTATTGGGGAAAATACTTGGATAAAAAGAATATCCTGTAAAAATATTGAAGTAAAGAGACAGAAACAATGACATTTTGCGGCTCTCTTCGTCGCGTTTTCCTCGTTCTGAATAATTCCCCCTCAATGGGCTGAATAGTAAAACCGATGAGCCCAGTCTACCGCTGACGTCATCCACCTGTTGGGGACGCTAAAACCCTATAATGGTAGGCGTGGCTAACCGGCAGATTAAAAAACTAATTTCTCGTCATCTGTGTTTTTCTAAATTGTTGTATATAGTCGAATCGTCTCAAAATATGATTCTAATTCACATAATAATGCCATTTAAGACTTTTTTACTCGTGTCATATGCTCTTTAATGCTCTGAAACAGAAAATACAACTGTTATTATTTTTTTAATTTTTTTTTTGCTAACAAGCAAAAATAACAGTGCCATCATATAAACAAGCATTTTAGTGCATAATAATTATGTGCCCACTTCTTACTGATGTGAAGAAATTTTGTATATAAGTGCCGAGAACAATCTTAACTGTTTGTAAAGTGGGGCACACTGTTGATTGCTGCAGCTCTCTTAGCAGCTATATTTACCATATAAGCAAAACATCCTATTTGTGGTCTGAGTCCATCTGTAACATGTGCTGAATTAACAGTATTTGCAGCATTATCTATAGTCATTGGTATGGATTGATTTGGCCTGCTTAACTTCCATTCAGTCATGGCGGTTTCTAATTCATCAATGGACAATATGGTGTCACTCTGGGCTCACGCAGCTAATGGCATGGGATCTAATGTAGCGTATCTAGGTTGCTATTTGATGATATCTAGTGTGTGCGCGCTAGAGTTAGCATGGGATCTAACACAGGACATCTAGGTTGCTATCTGATTATATCTAGTGTTCGCGCTGCGCCGCTTGAGGGTTTTCTGGCCACAGAAGCCACTTCTGCTCATTACTGCACAACACCAGCATATGAGAATCGACTCTCATAAACAAGACGAGTTTGAAGTACGACGCTCTTAATTTGCCACTCATTGTTCATCATGAAACCATGAGTTTGCTTAGTCTCTCAGGGTCTTAAACTTTCTGATCCCATCGGCACTCCAACAGCGGGCGTTAGCTTACGCATGCTAATCGTTTGTGAATGCCATGTTAGAAAAGCAGCGCAACATCGCGGATATGCATTGTAGTGAACATCCTAAATATTGAAGACGAAAATATTTTGTGTGGTAATTTCTAATCAAAAACATACAGATGTCATGCATCGGGATTTGGGAAGTTAGCTCACATGGGGAGGATAGTTCATTTCCGCTCAAGTGACGCCAGTTGATGGTATCGGCGCCCTGAATGTTGGTACTCGTCGATACCGATACCTCCAATTCGGGCCGGATCGGCAACCCCTGCCGATACTGGTATCGGTATCGGTGCAACTTTAGTTAATACTACCGTATTTTTCGGACTATAAGTCGCACCAGCCATAAAATGCCCAACGAAGAGGAAAAAAACATATACTGTATAAATCGCACCGAAGTATAAGTCGCATTTTTGGGGGAAATTTACCTGATAAAATCCAACACATAGAACAGATATGTCATCTTGAAAGGCAATCTAAAATAAAAATACAATAGAGAACAACATGCTGAATAAGAGTATTGTATGATGTTACATGATGCATGAACAAAGAAATGCGAACGTGGCCGGTATGTTAACGTAACATAGCTATCAAGAAGTATTCAGATAACTATAGATTAAAGAACATGCTAAAATTTTTACCAAACCATCAGTCTTACTCCAAAAACCAAAATAACATGTGAAATGATATGATAATGTGTTAATAATTTCACACATAAGTCGCTCTGGAGTATAACTCGCACCCTCAGCCAAACTATGAAAAAACTGCCATTTATAGTCCGAAAAATACGGTTTTTGTCTGCAAAGCCATTGTCAGCAAGATGCTTGGCCCTGATGCTGTTAAAGACATTGCAAAAGTCCCCCTGTCTGATTCTTCTAAGTTTTTCAAGCCTAACAGCTATAAAAAATAAAAATAAAAACAGAATGATTAATAGCTGTTGAAGAAGATTTCTGCCAGGATATCTGCTTTTTTGTTCATCTAAACAGACTCAAGTTTCATTGTGAGTAAGTATAAATACTGAGAAATTATTTTATAATTAAATGTTCTGTACAGAAAGTAATTTTGAAACATTTTTGGTTTCTGGTGTGCCGCGAGATTTTTTCCAATGTATAAATGTGCCGTGACTCAAAAAAGGTTGAAAAACACTGCATTAGAGCACCAATGAGCACCACTGCAGCCTCTTCAACCGATGAGACTGCCATTAAGAGTGGCTTAATCCCGTGAGCTGATTGACTGTGCACTATTGAAGCCTCCCCTTTTTTGATCGACGGACGAGTCCACCAATAAACGTGCCCTTATCTCATGAGCTGATTGCTGCGTACCATCGCAACCTCCCCGATGCTGATTGACAAACCATAGAAAAATTAGAGTGGATTTATCTTGTGAGCTGTTCGGCTGCCCATATCATAGTGTCGCTCAGCCTCTTAGCTTGTTCTATGTCCAGTCTCACGGGGGTTCAACAAAAGGACTTCCCAGGTCACTTTCAGTGACGTTTTTCTCTCTTTTTACCCACTTTTAGAGCACCCAAAGCCCACTACTAACCTCTAAATTTTAACTAAAGATGCTCCGATACCTATACCAGTATCGGTAGGGGGTGCCGATCCGGCCCGAAATAGTGGTATCGGTATCGGCGAGTACCAACAAAGAGGGCACCACCATTTACCTGTTCAAGCCTTTTATTGTTTTAATATTGATGATTTTGGCAAAAAAGTCAAGAAAAAACAAAAATCCCTATCTCAAAAAATAAACAAATTTCATCTGACCAATACAAAAAAGTGTTTTTAATACAAAAAAGTCAACCTTCAATTAATTATATCAGCAATGCACTCAATACTTGGTTGGGAATCCTTTTGCAGAAATGACTGCTTCAGTGTGGCGTGGCATGGAGGCAATTAGCCTGTGGCACTGCTGAGGTGTTATGGAGGCCGAGGATGCTTCGATAGCGGCCTTAAGCTCATCCACAGTGTTGGGTCTGGTGTCTCTCAACTTCCTCTTCACAATATCCCACAGATTCTCTATGGGGTTCAGGTCAGGAGAGTTGGCAGGCCAATTGAGCACAGTAATGCCATGGTCAATAAACCATTTACCAGTGGTTTTGGCATTGTGAGCAGGTGCTAGGTTGTGCTGAAAAATATAATCTTCATCTCCATAAACCTGTCCTGTTCAGCTGTTTGACACTGAGGATGGAAGTCTACGTGCCCGGTTGGTCTGAACAGTTTTAACGTTTCACATTAAGAGTATGACATACTCCCATTGTGATCATTCAACATACCTGGTTTATTATGAGCAACGAACAGGAAGGGGTTATGGGGGAACAGAAGAAAAGGAACACAAGAGAAGAAAGAAGAAACACAAACAACAACAAGAAATACATTGAATGTCTACATTAACTACTAATATGTTGGTGCTATCATCAGCTAAATGTATTTCCGGTTGTCACCATGTGGGGGGGCCTGTTGACCAGGGAAAGAGGGGGACGGGGGTGGGGGAGTCTATAAGCTAAGTGATTGAAAGGGGTAGAGAGTACACAAATAAGCTCCGTGCTCTAGAACCCAGTAATCGTGTGAATGCCTTGTGAGTTTAAGCCCGTTGGCGACCGACCCTAAGGCCGCCCCATCGCCATCACTATCGCTATCGCTATCACATCCAGTCTCACACGTGCCCCGCCAAGCGCGCGACAGCCACGCAGACGAGCAAAGACGCCACGCGGGCGCCAACCCAGGGCCACGGCCCCCACCCGACCCACCCCCGGGCCAGGAGGGGTGAGCGGTATATCACCAGGGGGCACCCCCCCCGGCACCCAGTACAAGGAGACGCAGCTTCTGCCGGGCCAAACCGGGAGGAAACTATAGCCGCTGCATACATCACCCGGCTCCCAACCCACGGACAGTGGGACAGTTGATTTCAGTGAGGTGCTTCTTGTTTTTGCTGAAAACTTATTGATTAAACCGTCTGTGCTGTATCGATTGGAACAAAGACCAGGACCCACTGCAGCCCTTGAGGACCGGTTTTACCAACCGTGCACTAAAGCATTATTTAAATCTTCACATGTGCATTTGTTGTGGTTCAATGCAACTATTAGAAACAAACCCAAGTCTTACCTTGAAATAATAAAAAACACTTTTAAACCCTCATTTGAAACCCTAATCTTGGTATGAAATGAAACTTTGGTAATCAATATTTAATAATTGTTATTTAAAAATTCAAATTTTCCAAAAAATTAAAAGCTATAATTCTAAATCCTATTTTTTTTCATACCCTAATGATTCATAACCCCAATGTTTTAAACCTTAATTCTTAACCTTGAACCCACTTTTTATAGTTTAACCCTGATTGCAATCCTTAACCCTGTTTTCTGTCCCTTATTTTGGAACTCTCACCCAAGTTCAAAATCCTAATTCGAATCCTTAACTGTGGCTTGAAATTTAAATATCGAACCCTTATCCCTTGTTTCAAACCCTAATAATATGTATTTAAAATATTATCTTGAGATTGTAACCAAGTTTGTTAATAATGGCGTTAGAGTATAAAGCAGGGGCAAGGCAAGGCAAGGCAAATTTATTTATATAGCACAATTCAACACAAGGCAATTCAAAGTGCTTTACATCACATGAAGATCATAAAAATCACATTTAAATCAACACAACGTAGAAACGAAGACAAAAGATCGCATTTAATCACAGAATAAAAATAAATAAATAAAATAAAAATAAAACAAAAACTACTACTACTAATAATAATTGAAATCAGCAATGGAGATAAAAACAAGAGGAATAGAAAGCAGGTAGATTGAAATATATAGACAGTTAAAGATATGCAGTGCTAAACAAAAGCGTTTTTAGCCCTGATTTAAAAGAGCTAACAGTTTGAGCATACTTCAGACGTTCGGGTAACTTGTTCCAGAGGTGAGGAACATAATAACTAAATGCTGCCTCACCCTGCTTGGTTCTTGTTCTTGGAACATGCAGAAGACCGGTTCCAGACGACCTTAGGGGTCTAGATGTCTCATAGGACTCTAACAAGTCAAGCATGTATTTTGGTCCAAGGCCATTAAGTGTTTTGTAGACGAGCAGTAGTATTTTATAGTCTATCCTTTGACTTACTTGAAACCAGTGTAGCGATTTCAAAACTGGTGTAATGTGGTCCAAACTTTTTACCAAGGGGGCCAGATTTGGTGTGGTAAAAATGTGGGGGGCCGACCTTGGCTGACGTCCTTTACGCAGAACAATATACAGTGCTGCTCGAAAGTTTGTGAACCCCACAGCGATGGTCAGATTGTTTGTAAAAAAAAACTAAAATAACCTTATTAAATGTTAAGTTATACCCAAATCCACAATACTGACATTCCAAATAATGGACTGAAACAAAAGAAATAGTTATATTGTCATTCTTTATTTAACAAAAGTGGTTGATTTAAGAAAAACTCAGATATCATGTGTGCAAAAGTATGTGAACCCCTTCAGTTAATAGGATATTGCGCCTCCTTTTGCAGAGATTACCTCAACCAAACGGTTTCTGTAGTGACTAATCAGCCTCTCACATCTACTTTGGGGGATTTTTGCCCATTCTTCCTTGCAGAAAGCAGTCAGTTGAGAGAGGTTTGATGGGCGTCTGGCATGAACTGCTCGCTTCAGGTCCCGCCACAGCATTTCAATGGGATTTAGGTCAGGACTTTGACTGGGCCAGTCCAGAACACGAATCTTCTTCTTTTTCAGCCATTCCTTGGTTGTATTGCTGGAATGCTTTGGATCATTATCATGTTGCATGCTCCACCTTCTTTAACTTCAAAACAGATGGCGTCAGGTTATGTTCTAGGATTTGACAATATTCCTCAGAATTCATGATTCCCTGGACTATGTGGAGTTGTCCAGGTCCTGAGGATGAAAAGCAAGCCCAGATCTTGACATTCCCACCTCCATGCTTCACTGTTGGGAGAAGGTTCTTTTGGTGGTATGCAGTGTTGACTTTTCGCCAGACATGGCGGTTTTGGTTGTGACCAAACAGTTCAATTTTGCACCTACATCAGTTGATGAAAACTCTTTTTAATTTAGTCTCGACAACAGAACTGTTAAAAAAAACAAAAAAAAACTACTGAATTGATTGATTAGGAAATCAGGTTGAAATAATAGAAAATTCCAAAATGTTGAGGGGGTTCACAAACTTTTGAGCAGCACTGTATTTAAGCAAATTTTAGCAAGCCATTCTGTGTGTCACATTTGTTTTATTATATTTTTTAAATTAGTAATTTCAACAATCTCGCAACTAGCGTTCTCTTTCGACTCTCGGGCTCTTGCGAAATACTGCTGCTGTGAAATTAAACTAGCTTCAAAAGTTGCTTCAATTTCTCGCTGCATATCTTTCCTGTAATCTTGTCGTCCATGTTAGCGTGTCTTGTTTGGTAATATTGCCTCACATTGAATTCTTTAAAAACGGCGACTGTGTCTTTGCAAATGAGGCAGACACAATTGTTGCATATTCTATTGAAGAACTAGTCCAATTTCCACCTATCCTTGAAGCGTCAGCCATCGCAGTCAACTTTTTTTTTGTTGATTGTCGCCATTTTCGAAAATTGGAAGTCAAGGATCACATGGGGTAATGTTGCTTAAAGTGCTGCTGCCTTTTAGTGGGTAAATGAGGAGCAGCATTTAGTGTGTAGGCTACTTCATATGCTGTTAGCAATACTGCTGACCAATTTATTAAGTCTGTGTGCGGGCCAGACAATATTGATCTTATGACAGAGGCTGGGGGCCGGATGAAATTTGACCACGGGCCGCATTTGGCCCCCGGGCCGCACCTTGGACGTGTCTGGTATAAAGCGTTACTAATGGTGTTTTTTTTGTCTGTAGTGAGTAGTCTAATTAATTACAATTCCCATCTTTACAATGCCATTACCATTACTGAGGATGTGAAGGTGCATGTTACTACAATTTGGTTGAATGACGTGCGACATGTCTTAGAGACAAGGAGAGAGCAGAGCGGCAGGGGGGAGGAGGGGAGGGGCTGTGACGCCGTTGGAAACGCCATGCTAGGTAGAAGGGAGCTAGTGCTGGTGGAAGGGAGCTAGTGCTTCAACGATTAATCGATTAACTCAAGTATTCGATTAGAAAAAAAATATTCGAATTAAATGTTGTTGCTTCGAGTATTCGTTTAATGAAAGTTGCGTTATAATGTTTATTTTAAAAGTGTTTGCTTTTAGTTTTATTGATTAGGGTAGATACACTGCCCTCTTGTCTGCTTCTTTTCACATAGCTGAATCCAACTGCTCCCTGTTAAGACCAGCGCAAGCTAAGTTTTTGTTCGAGCTAATGTTTTTTAATGCATTCATAATTTAGTTTATAGGTATATTTAGCAATTTTTTTGCGGGAATATGTCTGAACCATTTGTTAAGAGCATTATAAAAAAAACTTTAGCATTTTATAGCATTTCAGCTAGCTGACTTTTTCTATGCAAGTTGGCCAATTGTTCTTTTGTTGTACATAGATCCTAATTTAAAAAAATTAAAATGAACCGTTTCAGGCTCAGCTCAGATATTTTAATTTTCATGTTCCTTATCCGATTACTCGATTATTCGAGCCAACTAGTTCATTGATTAATCGATTACTAAAATATTCGATAGCTGCAGCCCTACTCGCCTTCTCGCTAACATTAGCACTTAGCGTGGCAAACGTCATCTTAAACTCTCGGGCAACTTTTTTTTCACAAACAGTTCGTGGCGTTCAGGTGGGTACAATTAATTGAAAAGAATGGACTGTTTTCCTGTTGAGTATGCATTATCATCACCAAGTGGGTGTTGTCCTTATAGATGCTCCAATATAATAATAATAATTTGTTTTTGTTTTTTAGTACCAAAATTAGTCACTAGCCCTTAACTTTTCTTGAATGACGTATCCATAAACGTTGTGCGATTTTTTTTTTTTTTTTTTTTTAATCAAAACAACTAGAGCAAAGATAGGAGACGGAAAAGATCCAAAGCTTCACCTGCATATTGAAAAATACATGTGCACTGTATATATCAGGTGTGTGATGGTACACACAAGCCACAGTTCAGTACGGGGGTCATGGTTCGGTGCGGGTTCAGTACAGGAAGAAAAACAAAAAGTTTTTTTTCTCACAGCATTTCAAAGTTAAAGTTTGTATACCATTACACTCTTATATACAGTGGGGCAAATAAGTATTTAGTCAACCACTAATTGTGCAAGGTCTCCCACTTGAAAATATTAGAGAGGCCTGTACTGTAATCGTCAACATGTGTAAAACCTCAAGAGAGAGACAGAATGTGGAAAAAAAAACTAAAAATCACATTGTTTGATTTTTAAAGAATTTATTTGCAAATCATGGTGGAAAATAAGTATTTGGTCAAAACCAAAAGTTCATCTCAATACTTTGTTGTGTAGCCTTTGTTGGCAATAACAGAGACGAAACGTTTTCTGTAACTCTTCACAAGCTTTTCACACACTGTTGCTGGTATTTTGGCCCATTCCTCCATGTAGATCTCCTCTAGAGCAGTGATGTTTTGGGGCTGTCGTTGGGCAACACAGACTTTCAACTCCCTCCACAGATTTTCTACGAGGTTGAGATCTGGAGACTGGCTAGGCCACTCCAGGACCTTGAAATGCTTCTTACGAAGCCCCTCCTTTGTTGCCCTGGCTGTGTGTTTGGGATCATTGTCATGCTGAAAAATGTCTCATTTTCAATGCCCTTGCTGATGGAAGGAAATTTTCACTCAAAATCTGTCGATACATGGCCCCATTTATTCTTTCCTTTACACAGATCAGTCGTCCTGGTCCCTTTGCAGAAAAACAGCCCAAAGCATGATGTTTCCACCCCCATCCTTCACAGTGTGTATGGTGTTCTTTGGATGCAATTCAGTATTCTTTCTCCTCCAAACACGAGAACTTGTGTTTCTACGAAAAAGTTCTATTATGGTTTCATCTGACCATAACACATTCTCCCAGTCCTCTTCTGGATAATCCAAATGCTCTCTAGCGAACCGCAGATGGGCCTGGACATGTACTGGCTTCAGAAGGGGCACACGTCTGGCAGTGCAGGATTTGAGTCCCTGGCGGCGCATTGTGTTACTGATAGTAGCCTTTGTTACTGTGTTCCCAGCTCTCTGTAGGTCATTCACTAGGTCCCCCCGTGTGGTTCTTGGATTTTTGCTAACCGTTGTTATCATTTTGACGCCACGGGGTGAGATCTTGCATGGAGCCCCAAATCGAGGCATATTATCAGTGGTCTTGTATGTCTTCCATTTTCTAATAATTGCTCCCACAGTTGATTTCTTTACACCAAGCGAAGAGTGAAGAGTTACAGAAAACGTTTAGCCTCCGTTATTGCCAACAAAGGCTAAGTAACAAAGTATTGAGATGACCTTTTGGTGTTGACCAAATACTTATTTTCCACCATGATTTGCAAATAAATTCTTTAAAAGTCAAACAATGTGATTTTCTGCTTTTTTCCACATTCTGTCGCTCATGGTTGAGGTTTACCCATGTTGACAATTACAGGCCTCTAATCTTTTCAAGTAGGAGAACTTGCACAATTGGTGGATGACTAAATACTTATTTGCCCCACTGTAGGTGAAATTTTAAAAAATGTAAAATGTGCAACCTATGTTTTATGTTTTGGAATTCAAAACACAGTTAAATCATTTCATATAAACTTATTTGATATGAAATACATGATAGAATGGATCATGTAAAAAACGTATAGAACATGAAAAGTAACGTCATTTACTTTGCCAAGTAACTAATTACTCTTCCATTGAGTTAACGGAGTTACTAACTAAATTACTTTTTGGGTGAATTTGTAACTGTAACTAATCACTTTTTTACAATAAGATTAACCAACACTGATTGTAACATGTCTTTGAAAGTGTATTCAAAGCCCTGATTTAAAGGAGAACTGAAGACCTTTCCGGATTTTGGTGTAATTTTATGAATATAAACTTGGGACAAGTTCGTCAAAACAACCATGACATTATCAACACGTAATTGTAAGGATAATTTGCGGTTTTTTTTTAGTTTTTTTGCACTCCGTTAATGGTCCCTTCGCAAACCCGGAAGTGTGACGTAGGCAACAGAAGACTACTCACAGCTAACATAGCAGCAACAACGATGTCAGTGATATTTCCACCAAAGGTAACCATTCAGGATCGCTCTTTCGTGACGCTACCGATGGCAAAGGCTCCCAGGAAAGATGAACTACAATTAATCCCTACATGTTTGAACCTGAGGCGTCAGATGACGGCGATTTACTTGACACAGCAGATGGCGTCATGACGCCAATTGACAGCTCGACACTTCACGAACGGGAGAGTGAGTGGTAAATCCAGCATCGTGATTTTTTTATTAGAATGCGATTACATGGTTGTATATTTTTCCATGCTCTACACATAGCTAAAACTGGATATTAGGTAATGGGACAGCTCCTACCGATCTAAATATGATAAAGCTAGCCCAAATGTGGCTAAATGAATGCTCTACACATAGCTAAAACTGGATATTAGGTAATGGGACAGCTCCTACCGATCTAAATATGATAAAGCTAGCCCAAATGTGGCTAAATGAATGCTCTACACATAGCTAAAACTGGATATTAGGTAATGGGACAGCTCCTACCGATCTAAATATGATAAAGCTAGCCCAAATGTGGCTAAATGAATGCTCTACACATAGCTAAAACTGGATTTTAGGTAATGGGACAGCTCCTACCGATCTAAATATGATAAAGCTAGCCCAAATGTGGCTAAATGAATGATATGTTATTGGTATTTCAAAATAAATGACAAAACCATTTTATTTTCCAGGTGTTGCTGTAAACCGTCAAGTAATTACCCTTCCAAGAGTATGCCTGTGTCATCAGGAGATCCCAGACGTGAGAGCCAAACTTGCGGAGGCTGAAGCACTGACAGGGGCATGAATTTCATTAAAAAAATAAAACCATAAATTGTTAACAACATTGACACATTTTGTTGACTGTTTAATGTATTCTATTGGTATATAATATATTGTAATTATATTACATTCTGAAAAAATATTCAATGGGCCGCAATAATAAATGATACCAGGTTTATGTTGAATCTGCATTAGCTTTCGTTGTCAGATTGTGACACAACATGTTATACCAAGCACACAACGGCACACATCAAAGAGCATAATTTTAGTAAGCAACACAAAGTTAGGATAGCAACGGACTAGCGCAACATTGAAAAATGATAATGGCAGTGGGAAATATGTATTTACTCTTTTCTGTACCATGAAGTGTTCTCTATACAAAGATAATGCATTATCATTAAAATATGAAGGTAACTTGATTTTTCTTTTAAAAAATGTGTACTGTATATATGACTAGTTTATGATTTCATATCATCAAAATTTGCTACATTTATTTCTCCTAAATCATCGTCATCTGATGTCGCAGACGGAAGAAATTCAGCATCTGGCAGGCCTCATAGGATCTCTTCAGTCGTCATCGCTGGACACCGCATCACTTCGGTCATCATATGACTCGACCCACTCTCTCTTGATTTTGGGAAACTGGGTGGCAACTGACTTGCAACGCTTTTTTCATCGTGTTGAGGGTTTCCGCCACTTAATTTTTTATGTTTGGCTTCCTGGAGGAAAAAAAAAAATCACAGCAGCATGAAAATATTGGATGAATCCCAATTTTAATTTAATAATCATTTCTTGGTGATCAAATAATAATGCCCCAGTCATAGCAGCATCTATTTGATGCTATTGTTCCCTCTTCAAATAGGCAGACCTTGATGTTGAAATATAAAAAACAACGAGCCAAGGACCTATTTGGTGCTGGGGACATTTGAATTTACATAACACCTATTGATATAGTAATAAAATCACATGAGTAGACGACATGTCAGCCAACCGATCTACTTATGACAGGCCAACAGCAAAAAAAAAAAAAAAATGTCGCACTTCAACAAACTGGCAGTAGGAGTCCCCCTCGTTTATATAAAAAAAAAAAAAAGCCATTAATGTTCTACTTACGTCTTTGGAAAACCAAGGTTGCATTGTTGTAGGTTTTCAAAGCTGTCGTGGCTGAAATGATGAAAACAATGAGCCGATTGGGGACCTGTATGCATGCTAACAAAAACGGTCCAAACCTTTGCAGAAGTTTTTTTTTGGACCACTCCTAGAGTCTCGAGTCTTCCTGTGAGTAATTCATATCGCTACACATCGAGATGGCATGACGAATCCCGCGAGTAAAACCCAGAAAATGTTTGCAATATATGTCGAGGATAGCGTGGTGCTATATTTCCGTGTTCAGAGTGGTGGCGAGGCTTCCTGGAAGTTACGTCACGAGGTAGGGGTCGGCAGGACGGCGCGTCCCTCGTTGCTATGGTGTTGCTATGGCCATAACTCAAAAACTACGCGGTCATTTATTTTTTTTTTTTTTTTATGTGACTTTTTGAGAGAGCGAATGACGCATTTAATACAATTCAACTGAGTAAAACACTTAAGAGCGAAATCTGAAAAGCTCTTCAGTTCCCCTTTAAAATCCTAACCCTACTTTGAACACCCAACTCTTAATTCCAAACCCGAACCCAATTTTAGAAGGCACTTAAGAGTTTAGGGTGAATGCAGACTGTAAGAAAAAAGACTGACTCATGAAACCAAGACTCCCTGACGTATGTTTTAGAGGATGCCACCAAGCAAAGTTACATCATTAGTGTAAAATAATCTCAGCCTGGCTGGCAAAATGTGTGTGTGTGTGTGTGTGGGCGGGGGGGGGGGTGTAGGGGGGGGTGCGTGTGTGTTTTCATTCAGTCAACTTGTCATTCCAAAATATGAACGGAAAACACATGCATAGACACACACGCACAGTGAAAGAGCACCTATTTGAGTGCAATGGCAGATGTGGCCATTGGCTGTGCTGCTTAATCCAGAATGCTGGGTTTGATACAAGTCGGATTTAGTCATAACTATGATACCAACATCTGTCAAGAGACCGTCCCGCGCTCCCAAAGTCGGAACAGAAGCAAATCGGTGTATTTCTTTCTTTTCGTTTTTCCACATCTGTGTCGATAAAGACCCGGAAGAAGCGTGACTGATTGAACCTGAGGTAAGTGGGCAAGGAGCAAATGACCGCTGGGTGTTTCGTGGCCTGAAAAAAATGAAGCTGTTTGACTCATTACCGGGCTTATGTAAGATGCTTGTGTACAGGGCTGCTTATAATATTGCTGTATAACTGTTATAGTAGTCATAGTCAAAGTGTCGGTTATTGTTTTCTTGGCATTTCTGTCTAGAAGAGGCCTGGATCTGTGTAGAAACCACCTTAACTATGATGCTGAACTGAATTATTACATAACTGCTCATATCGATTGACCAATGCTCCGTCGTGGCCACATCAAGGGAAAGATTTCCGACATAACTGCAATAAATACAGTATGTAATGGTGCATTAAACTTAAATGCTACTCAGTAATCATAAAGGTCAATGGGTTAGTATTGAATTGGTGGACTGCATAGTACAAGAATAATACTTGAATTGTGCTGGGGCTAAATATAAGACCAAGGCTTAAATGGGATCATCAGATGAGTTCAGACTGTATATGCACCCATGCGTGAAATTTAGTGCAAAATACAGTGCACTGCAGTCAGAGATGTGCGATATAGACTTTTTTGTATCATGTTATAGTTAACTCTATTTTACATTGTACATTTTGATATATTTGATCTTAAATTAATGAAATTAAAGGCATTTTCTGTGATCCTTTCTCCATGTATTGGTGGTGAAATACATATTTTACATGGGCCACACAATTAAATGTATAAAAAAAGACATTACACAAACCTCCATTGGCTAAATAAATACCATTCAAAATACTACTATATATTACAACGACTTTTCAAGCAATGCAGTAAAAGGCGATGACAAAAGATTAATACAACACAGTGCTTCTAACAAAATTCAAGCATACTTGCCAATAATCTAATAAATACATGTTAAAAATTACTGTATTGTATGAAATGTAAAAACTACTAATTTGCTGCATGTTTTCACCAGTAGTAAGATTATTTAGTCAGTTAAAGTAAGTTTCAATGAATCCCCTTTAAACTGTTTTTCTAGATGTTTTGTTTTTGTTTTACGGAACCACAGTGTAAAACTGGAATATACTGTAGGATACTAGAAAATATATATTCATACATCTATTAAAAGTCCACTAATGTTGTCCGGATCCAAAACTCAGCACTGGCGCCCAAAACAGCTATTTTTGGAGTATCGGATTTAGTCACAAGATCGGATCTGATCCAGTATTCACATGTGTTTTCAGCTCCATCTCGCTTTTCGTCAACCGAACATGTCCGCTGTGTAGGACTACACGTTAGAAAGCAATGATAATATGTTGGCACCAGTATTTTTAAGCTAACCCATAATTAAGCCTTTTTTAACCTGGGTTGCAGAGAAGGTTTGTTGTAGTACAGTTAATTTTGTAAACAGAAACAAAAAGAATCTATATAGGTATTGGATAGGTATCGGCAAATGCAACAATATAGGAACATCCCTAAAGTCTACCGCCCCTCCCCCCGCAATTACGTTAGCAATTAAATTTATAATTTAGCTAGCAACATATGCTACTACAAGCATTTCTATGTAAACTATAAGAACATGTTTACTTAAAGACAATTTGTGTATTAATCGGCATTGAAGTGGTTGAAGAATAGAATAGCAGTAGAATAGCCTTTTACTGTCATTATACATTTGTACAGTGAAATTATGGAGCATCTCCCTTTACAGTGCAGGATAAGGTACGTTAAAATCTTTTAAAAAAAAAAAAAAACAAACTTATTTACAAAACTGTAAAAGAATAAAAGTGCGAATAAGTATAAATATGTGTGAAAAAAGCAGTGCAGATAATGGAAGTGAAATAGCAGCAGTTTGACATTGAAAACATTAAATATTGCACATTAATATTGCACGTAAGTGAGTATTGCTCATAGAATATTGCATATAAGTGAATATTGCACATTGGGTTTTATTGGTAACAGGATAAAAAAGTTCTAAATCAGATAGCAAATTATTAGCGATTATCGTTTAGTGGCAGTGATTCTTTCGGGGTTCCCCCTGTGTACCACTAGTAGTACTCATACCACACTTTGAAAATTGCTGCACTGGCTGATTTGACATTGAGATGAAAAAGAGATGATCTTGTGGTAACAGTAAGCAAAAATCCCACTTTAAAAAAAATAAATAAATAAATCTCCCCCCAAAAAAAGAAAGAAAAGCAGTTGGTTTTTGATACATTTGGGATTTTGATATACTAGCCTATGTGTGTGAATTCTGGGAGTAATTTGACGTACCCCATGTATTAATCTAAAATTGGTTCAATTCCTTGGTTTTTGGGATTTTTCTCTTTGAAAGGCTCTGCCAACATAATTTCTTATATGCATTTCTTTTTTTCCATATCAGTGAAATAAATGGTCCGTTAAAAAAAGTACTAATGTATTTTCTCCCACCTTCCCATATTGTCTCATTTTGAACTAGCAATAACCAGAAAATGGATGATGTTAGAGTAGCATATTTCTGCTTTAGGAGCGCCCAGAAATGTGTTGGGGATAGCTTTCATTCATTCTTTGGTACTTTTACTGTGAATGCAACTCATCAGAATCTTAAACTTATTTATCACACTGACTTATTTATATTGTTGAAAACAATCATTACTTTGGGGAAATGATTGTTACATATTTTTATGTGCCTGCAGTGCCGTATCCAGTGTTGTATTACCGGTAGTTGTTGTTGTTGATGTCACTTAGAACTCTATATCAGATGATGCGTGGGGAGGTGGCGCTCGCATGGCATCTCCATAATACTGTGAATATTGCACGAATACTGAGCATATGGAAATGAGGCTCCACTTGTGTGGTTTTGTGTCAGGTCACAGCCGGTGAGTTGGAACCATGGGCAAGGCCGGGAGTAAAGTCCTCAGGGAGGCCACTGTGGACGGGCTGCAAGTGCAGGTAAAAAAGGTGTGCATGCGCCTGTCTAAACGTGTGTACTGTGTGTTTGTGTGTGTTTTTCATTATTAGTTACGCAACCAGGATCAGCACCTGCACACTTTGCTTACAGTAATGAGCTTTTCCATAAACCACTAAAATGTTGTGATAAAGCCTTGCCCAAACCACAGGAACAGAAAATTCAATCTCGTATTGAAAATGTCAATGCAGAAATCTTTTTTAAATATTAATTTCACAATGAGGCCGCGTGTAATTTTATATCTAAGCCACCTGTAACTGTGAAAGTCATCTTCACACTCACAGAAGATATGATCTTTGCAACTTGTGAT
This sequence comes from Corythoichthys intestinalis, assembly GCF_030265065.1. Taxonomy (NCBI): domain Eukaryota; kingdom Metazoa; phylum Chordata; class Actinopteri; order Syngnathiformes; family Syngnathidae; genus Corythoichthys; species Corythoichthys intestinalis. The sequence continues at coordinate 19,707,553 of NC_080403.1, read as the reverse complement.
GAGGGGCTGCTGATTTAAATCTGGTTTAGGAGTAGTTTACATGGCAACTCTGCGACGCAAAGACGCAATGACTGAGTAGCGGACTCGCCTCACGTGCATATGGTGTCGGCGAAGACGGAAGGGGAAGACAAAAAATTCTGAATCCTGCCTCCAAAGTGGTGGAATTCGATTGTGGGGGATTGAGGGGGGCTTGCTCCGTATGAATATCAAAAACTCCCGTGGCGCGACACCGCGCCGATAACGTCAGCACTTGTACGCGTCACATTGGGCGTGCGCAGCTGTGCTTCTAAACATTAACAGTAAATATGGTGGAATGTTGGCTTTAACTTACTGTTTTAATAATATTTTTAAATTAAATATGTTGAATGTTTCCATTTTTGTGCCTTTTTGAACAAAAGAAAAATGCCATTGCTTCGAGTGGGCGGGCATATTTTTTTCTGGGCTGAGGAGCTTGTTAGGGTCATTTGCTGTCGCCTTGTAAGTCTGCACTGCCCCTTATGGACTGGCATGGATACTACATCGTTTTCATGCGGAATTTCGACATTGCTCGAATGGAGACGGGCCCATATAAATGCAAATTTGAAATTTTTTGTATTCTCGGTGAGTCACCATGTAAATGTCCCCTTAGAGACATGAATGATAAGAATCCTCCGGTGAAAACAACCGTCATCATTTGTATAGCTAGGATTGATTTTATTTATTTATTTTTTAATGATAACAGGCAGAGGACCTGATCGCTTCACTACATCAGGAATCAACGTTCGGCTTTGCTTGCTACAACCACAAATGATGTGTTTTCACATCTTTGTATCTGTGAATTAATTGCCAGTACATCACCTGAGTTTGAACCCCTTTCTCAATGTTCAAAGAGTCTTTATTTGGGCTGTTTACAAAACCTTTCCCAATCTTGATTGACTTTTCATCTCTGCAGGCAATGACATTAATCCAGGGGCAACCTCCTGTGGGGAAAAATGAGTACCCAGAAGTGAATTAAATGTCTGTAGTACTGTGGTTTACCACTGGAAACTGGCTTCAGAACAAAGTAATTTATTCTTTTGTACAACAAATCGATTGATTTTACATACTGTAAATTTAAAGCTGGCCTGGTACAATCTTTGATTTTGGTCTGTATGGTGACATTATTGCGGCACATTTTTTGGGGATCACAATCATTCACATCATAATCTCACTTTAAAAATATGCTATTACAGGCTGAAAGCTGTGGCCAGTTTGCATGTAACACTCATTGTTTAATGTAGTCCTAATTAATTTGGAGGAAAGCCACAATGCCGTGGGTCAGTGACGTGCGGTGAGGTTCATGGTTGGTGAGGCACTGACTCCTTTAGTGTCAGATTTCCAAATATATAAACCAAAAAGGGTAGCTTATTCAATTGGCTACTGGTTATTTCATATCTCATCAGCATTCTTCACAAAACACGCACACACAGTACATATTATCGATACGTAAAAGTAAAAATAACATGCATTTGCGATAATTCATGCAACATAAATGAGAGTAAAAAGTGGTGTACAAAACCACAGAATTCAATTCTGACCTTTAGTGAAATATTCAGTTGTTTTTAAAACTTGTAATTCTGATATTTTAATCAATTTATTACAGATTGCTAAACAAAAAGTGTGAAAAGAAAACCAAAGAATATTTTATTTAAGGCCAAAATTTAGTTTTTAAATATTCTATTGTATTTTTCTTAGTCTAAGCTCTTTTTAAAAAAAAATTTTTTTATAAGATTGAAATGAAAACTGTTTGTGGTCTTGCACCTGTCCTTCACCACAAAAACCGCCGTTACTTTGGAAGAGCATAGGTTTGGTCTCAACATTCGTAGGGACGATATAACAGCATAACCTGCATGTAGGTACACTTTTTGCTAGGGACGGGACATTAATAAGACCAAACAGATTGGTTGAAGGGGGCAAAGGGCCACATTTCTCATGTATATGAACCTAGTTAATTAATAGGCAAATTGATCAATGCAAAATAAATCCTTATCTACTGATAATAACTTTTATGTGCATTGGTTCAGATGATACACTGTTCGATTCAAACCTTTGTTTTCAAAAAATACTAAAGAAACATTTTGAAAACTTCCTGAATTAATGTCTGGTTTTTATTAGCATAAACATAATGAAAATAATTTACTTAATAATGGTAGGGTCAATTCTATCCCTACAACATATGGAACTATTGAAAGATCTAAATTCTCTATATAACTGAACATTATATCATGCAAAAAAGGTAAGGTTGCTTAAACGTTGGTGGGGACAATTTTAGCATCCTGAAAAGTTGGTAGTGTTATGTCCCTACCGTCCCTATGCAAACCTACGCCCTTTTTGTAAAAGTCCTCCTTATTTTCCTTTACCTTAAAAAAATCTCTCCGCCTCAATGGAGAGGATTGCTTCAATTAGATCGCTGTGTTCTATTTGACAAGCCAGAACACACAGTGGATGTGTCCAAATGTCTAGCTAACCTTTCATCTTTCTTAGCAAAACCATGTAATCGTTCTACATATATGCCACGTTTAGAAGAGCTTACACGCTCATCGTTACCACGAAATGTTAACTCCTGTTTAGCTAGGATGCAGGTTGCATTAATGAGGTATTTCAAACTCTTTACCTTAGCATTCTGGATGCTACCGTTGAGCTTCCGCTGTTCGTCAAAGCCAAATCGATCCTTGAGCTTCCAAAAGTTTTTAAAGCAATCAGGCTTTGAATGTGAGTGGTCGAGCTCTCGTGTTTGCTGAGGCTTCGTGGTAGTTTTTTAATGTCACAATATCTCGTGTTAGTCCAGACATTGGCACAAGTTGAGAAAAAAAGGCAGGGAAAGCAGCAAAGCCGATTTTTTCGAAGGACAGCCACATAGCCAGTCTTTTCGGGTGTACCAGTCCGTTTGAAAAGCGCGAGTTATCTTCTGTCCTGTAGTTTGAAGCAAACCTTTTAGCTCCGGTGTTGTTAATCGCGTCCACTTTTGACGGAAAGTCCAGTTTCACGTACGCCCACTTTCAGTGCGGCAGAGTACTATCTGCCGCAAGCTGTGCCTTTTCAATGCGGTTTAATTTCCCATCAGCAAAACTAAATATGTCGCTAACAAAAATTAAACTTTAAGGGTTAAAGACATTAGCCAGACTGTGGAAAATCAGGTCAAATAAACGTATCTGGAAACATTATAATGGCGACATGCAGATGTACGGCAACCAGCACGCTCCAATTCCATGTATCAACCCAGTTTGTTATGGATTGCGCAATCAGAGGTGAGGCTTTACTCGTTGCTGCCGCACCTCTCGTTTCATTTCGTTATTTGAACAGGAAATGGGCAAATTCAGCGATTTTGACTATAAAAAATGTTTGAAATGAGTCATACATAAAGAGCAATGGACAAATATTAATATAAATTTGATGCTATAATTATTTTTTTGTCATGATGACAGGTGAGCTCTGCCTCACCTGCCTCCCCTGCCTCCCCTGACCGCACGTCACTGCCGTGGGTACTATCTAAAATACATGAGCACACCACATTGCCGCAGGTACTAGCTTCAGTAAACATAACTTCTCGCCAACAAGACCGATATGCCACCACCGCTATAACGTATCAAAAGAAGTCCATTTGTTTATGCCACAGCACCTCGGATATCAGCTTCAGTAAACAGTGAGAGTTCTCCCTGAATCACTGTAGTGATTAGGCTTGCACACCGGAGTCCAGAACCAGAGTGTTGTTTCGTAATTGCGCTATCATGACCCACTGAGTTAAAATACAAACAAGGTGCAGTTTCTACCTAGTGGTGTTACCAGAGGTTGGTGGCCAAAACATTTACTCATGTAAATGTAGCGTTACTTCAAAATAATATTACGCACAACCGCCCACCCTCCCTCCCCGGGCTGGCTGGGTGGGGGCTGTGGCCGTGGGTTGGCACCCGCGTGGCGTCTCCACTCATCTGCGTGGCTGTCACACGCCTGGTGGGGCTCGAGTGCGGCTGGATGTGATAGGGTCCGCTCGGGTGGGGGGGGTCCCGGTGCCGGGATTGGCGATGGGGCGGCGTAGGGTCGGTCGCCAACGGGCTTACACTCACAAGGGATTCACACTATTACTGGATTCTAGATCACAGAGCTGATTTGTGTACACTCTACCCCTTTCAATCACTTAGTTTATAGACTCCCCCACCCCCGTCCTCCTCTTTCCCTGGTCAACAGGCCCCCCACATGGTGTCAACCGGAAATACATCTAGCTGACGATAGCACCAACATATTAGTAGTTAGTCTAGACCAGGGTTCACAAAATCCGGACCTCAGTGCCACTTTTCCTGTCGTGTTTTCCACGTCTCTCTCCCCTAACACACCTGAATCAAATGATTATGTCATCAGCAACCTCTCCAGAAGCCTGATAATGATCCTGATTATTTTGATTCAGGTGTGTTGGAGGAGGGAGACATGGAAAACACGACAGGAAAAGTGTTGAGTATTAATACTGTATATGACTGTTTGAAACTGTACCGCTTTGTTTCGCCAGAGGGTGTGCTGTCGTACATTTTTCATGTCTTATGTGAAGAAGACAGTTAAGAGAGGCAATAGCAGCCTGTACTCTTTCTCTTTGCACTGGAGCTCTCACGGAGAGCACGTTCGCCATTGTGTTAAAATAAACAACGCCGGTCTTGGCTAAAAGGAGAAAGGTTGTCTATCGTGTTGGATCAACCTTCTGCTGCAACCAGACAAAAGGCATAAGTCTGGGAAGCCAGGTGACTCTGATTTTAACAAAAAGTGGCCCCGAGGTCCGGATTTAGTGAACCCTGGTCTAGACGTTCAATGTATTTCTCGTTGTAGTTTGTGTTTCTTTTCTTTCTTCTCTTGTGTTTCTTTTCTTCTGTTCCCCCATAACCTCTTCCTGTTCGCTGCTTTGTCATAATAAACGAGGTATGTTGAATGATCACAATGGGAGTATGTCAGACTCTCAATGTGAAACATTAAAACTGTTCAGACCATCCCAGCACTTAGAATTCCATTCTCCGTGTCAAACAGCTGAACAGGACAGGTTTAAAAAAAAAAATAATAGTAAAAATAATAATAATAATATTACTCAAGAATAATTAACAGTAGTCATCCAAAAAAATGAACTTAAGTACAAGTAAAAAAAAGTATTTGCTGAAAATAATACTCAAGTAATGAGTAACATAGTGAGTAACTGCTTATGATATTGTTTTTTGTTTTTTATAACAATGGTATTTATTTCAGCACAAAGTTATTTGTCTGAACTGTTATTATTCTACTGTACTATAACCTAATACAGAAGCACATTAAGCCTAAGAAATACAAAAAAAATATTGAATTCCAGCGAAAGAAAAAAAAAAAAAAAACTCAAGTGAAATAAAGCATTATTTGTACAAAGAGCTTGAATGCCTTCTAGTGCGGAAAACATATTTCCTCTTATGAAACTAAAAGAATCATATCTATCTACAGTTTTCTGTGATCAATCGGTGCCAAATACCAACTAGCAGAGAGATTAAATCCGCTCTTTCAAGTCATGTTGACTGTGGCACTCTGTGTCAAATACTTCATTTTTTATGGTGCATTAAAGACGCCACATGATTGAACAGGCCGGCGTGATGATAGAACAGCAAGCTTGAGTCTAATTAGTATAATGGAGTCATGTGATTATCGTTGCGACATTTCTTTGGTGAAACTGGTAGAGCCAAAAAATAAAATCTAATAGGTAAAATAAGGAGGAGAAATGTAAGGACTAGTTTAGCCCAAAGTAGCGGAGTAAGAGTTTCTTCCTCACAAATCTACTCAAGTAAAAGTAAACTATGGCTTAGTAAAACTACTCTTAGAAGTACATTTTTCTCAAAATGCTACTCAAGTAAATATAACAGAGTAAATGTAATGTATTACTACCCACTTCGGGGTGTTACATCACAATTGCATAACAGGCTTAGGAAATTATTTGGATTTTAATTAATTATAGTGATTAAGGACAGAAAAATTCAAAAATTGGATCTGAGCTTTAATGTGGATATCCTCTGGTATATGCGTAATAAACTTTCAGATCAATTTATCCATTAAGGCATCGTGAAATAGAACCTCTAAAAGACTCATTAATTAATAAAATGCTAATTCATGGGTGAAATTGAGGCTTGATAGGCACTCTCCTGTAGAATATCGAATTTCAAGAAGATCCGATGCGTATGAATTGAAAAAAAGACATCTCATTGTTTCCCATTGTTTAAGTAGTAACTAGTTAACTAGGAGGAAATGCCAGAAAGTAGCTCGGAGGATCAGTGTCCATACATTCCTAGAATACCTACCTGAATTCGTTGTGATCTGTGCGCAAATGCTGGAAAAATAGATAAAAATGACGCTGGACACGCCACAACTACAAGAATAACATAAACGGTGACTTGACAGGCCTTCAGCTTGTTAATTATTTTTTTTAAATCCACGACTTTCTGGGCCACGCCCTCCAACTGTGACGGACTATAGAGCATCCTGACGTAAATCAAATCTGAATGGAACATCTCATGTCAACAAGTTAGTGTGTAATAAAACAAAGTTAGCAGCCACAGACAACGACTATCACGCACATCTTCTACTGCATGTCAGATGTATTGCGCATAAAAGCAATAACAATATCACATCAAACACATTTCTGCTAGTTTTCACAACAAATGCTTTGTAAATTCAATCTATACCTGTCTGTGAGTCATTGATTTTGGTGCATTGCAATTAGGGCTGGGCAATATGGGCTTAAGTACTTATCAAGGTAAAATGAGCAGATTTACCTCGATAACGATAAATGATGATCAATTCACCCAAGTGGACTCTTATAGAATTGGAAACTCTGAATAAATGCATAAAATTCAATTTAACCGTTTCTCATTGATTTATTACCCAGCTTTCAATTTAAAGCAGTAATGTGAAGTAAGGTTGGCCAACAGTGTTTTTGAATAATATCAATGGCTAAACAGTTAAAAGCATATTTTCGTTATTTTTTTTAACGCAACCCTTCCAGATTCTTTGTTTAACCCATAGCAACGCCCGTGACAATGAAAATGCTTTTCTTCGGCAATCTTCAGAAATCTTCGAAAATTACATCACTCCTAGAAGTGCGAGGGAAGTCCGCCATAGAGCAGTATTGTTTGTTGCATTGCTTCTCGGTAAGATGCCACGGCGGTGTGTGGCGATGTTTTGTTCTCACTCAAACGAAAAGTTGTATGAGTGGCCAAAGGATAGCAGGGCACGTAAATGGACATCTTTCGTTCGCACAAAGCGAATGAATTTCACGCCATCGTCGAGTAGTGTTCTCTGCTGCAAACACTTCGAAGATGCCTGCTTCCTTAACCGGTCTGCTTATGATCAAGGATTTGCCAAAAAGTAAGTGTGATTTTTGGATAGATGACTGATGACTTTGTCAAAGCATAGCTGCCAACTGTTGTGGAATGAACAGTATAAGCTAGCGACGTTAGCCGAAAGTTAACTCGTGGCAATCCCCAATCATAGTTGTTGTTGCGTTCGCTAGGTTAAGCGTGTTTAAATTGTGCGTCATCTACGATCTTGTCTGAAAGGGTTAATCCACTGTCAATCTTGGGAAAGGGGTTTGGATGTGGATATAGCGTAGCGGTAATTCACGGTCACGTTGCAATAAGAGACACACACCGCCAATGAGTTTGTGCACATTTATTTGTATTTGTATTATGTATTTCCACCTTCATGCTTCAAGCATTGCATTGCATTTGTACGGTTCGGCGTTTCTTTCACGGTGATCGCTTGATAGCCATCTAGTTTGTGTTTCGCAAGCCACTGACAGGTGACAATTTTGCGTGTTTTGGCCTTTAAGTCAACCTCGCAGCGAATCAGCGAGCGGCTCAAGTCACGCAGTGACGGCAAATGTAGTCTCGGGACAACACTGAAGTAGTGCTTTGTAATCTGTTCGCTTGTGTGAAAAAACTACATTTCCTCATGCCATTAGACGCCACTTCCTGCCAAGAGCTGTGTCGAGCTGTGTTCTTACCGTTAGCTCCACGTGTTAAAAAAGAGATAAAGTTGTCAGCACGTCTTGTGTTCGATACATTTGTAAACAAAAAGCTCATAACAAGACACTATGCACGATCCGTTTAAGAGATGCTGGAGTAGTAGGAGGCGAGGAGGAGATCAGCGAGAAGCAAAACTTTGCGGTTGAATGAGGCGGCAGTCCGCTATTATTTTGTTTTCTTATTGTTGCCACAATAAAGTGGAGAAAGCCATCAACAACTCATCTCCTTCTTTCCCCCCAACGTTTTTATATTATTATTTTATATGCACGAGAGTTGCCGGATCAGCCAAAATGAACATGAAGTCTGATTATTATTTTTTTAAACAATGTTATCAGATAGACAAAAACATAAAATTATGTGCAAATGCCTGCATCTTCAAATCATGAAAATAATAACATCCTATATTTTACCAATCTTGTAATCTCGATGGGTCTTGTATCCATTCCATGTCATGTAGTCTAGGCACATTGTTTGCATCCTGATTAGCGTCTGGCTAATACATTTTAGGTCCAACATAAAATTCCAAGCTCCTCTTCTTCCTCCAACTCTTCAAAAACTTGGATCTCCTCCCTTGCGCTCGATCAATCGCTTAAATCGGTGTTTGAATCATTGTTTGAAGGGCTTTGCATGGCGGCCGTATGTATGGAGCTGCCATCGCTGTTCCCGGTGTGACGTATCACTTACGGGTTCGTCCCCTTTCAGGCTCGAATTTCGGAAACGCGATTATTTTGTCAAATATACAACATATGAATTATTTTTTCATGCTTTATTTGTTGGACAATGTTTAATTACTTTAATTGTGACCCCATTTGGCATGTGAAGAAATTACTTCACATTACTGCTTTAACATCAGTGTAAACATTAAGTATATAAAAATATAAAAATCTCTTGTAAACAATAAGCATTCAAGTATAAACATTTAAAATGGCATATATGACTTGCACAATGTTCAACATTGTAAATATTGCTATGGCCACTTTGCAAAAATGTCATTTTAACACAAATGACATACAGCAAGAGGGGCTTGAACAGTGCACTTCAAACATATGACCGAGTATCAGACTACTTATTGTTAATTGCTGCTATTTCACTATTATCCGAATCCATCAATCATGTTCACTTGTAGCGTTAGCTTGCCGGTTTATAGCAATGTGTTTGTTTGATTTTCTGATAGCCACGTGACTTCACATGTAAGTACACTGGTAGTACTTTCTTAAAGGGGAATGAGCCTAACAACACATAGTCAAAGCGGGCTGAAAAGACTTTAATTTTCTCATTTCATTAAAAAAAAAAAAACAAATTTAAATTACGTGGGTCATCATGAATCATCTCAGTAATGGTAAACTTTTAGTATACCACCCTTCTCTGATTGCAGTGCAGTGGGGGTGTTAGTTATGAACTTGAATGAGTCTAAGACAACAGAATCGCAACCATGTCAAATTGCTTCCCAGTTGCCATCTGACTTTCAGCACCAGATTAACTTGTGGCCCGCTAGGCCATCGCTTTTGATTGTCAAGTAAGTACACATTTTGCAGCAGAGAGCATGTGGTGACTCATGTTCTAGTAGGTAAAGTAGTGGCAGCTGTGTTCTTTTAGCATTATGGGTTCAAGTCCTGGTGTCAACTCTTGAACTTTTGCTGTTGCAGTTACACTTGGCTTCTGCTCATACTATTGCCATAGACTTCATAATATATTGATGGGACATGGGGCACAGGGCCGATTAATAGGGGGCCTATCTCTGTCAAAGCTGACCAAGTGGAAAAACAGAAAAAGAGCTTTTTACGTTGAAAAATCTTGTGAATAAATACTTAAATCCCTGAATTCTTTATAGATATGGACGTAAAACAAACTTGATTCTTAGACGTAAACTCGATTCTTGGTCAAAAGCAAAAAAAAAAAAAAAAAAACAACCAAACAAAAAAAACAGGCAGTTAGCATTTATTTTATGTAACTATGTCGATTGTGCTGCTAGTCTTTAAGCCACTGTGGCGCCGTCTTATCACCACAAAGAGCTTTTTACATTTAAAATTCTTGTGAATAAATGCATAAATCCATGAATTTTTTTATAGTTATGGACGAAAAACAGTCTCGATTCTTTGTTAAAAGAGCAAATAGCCGGGCAGTTAGCATTTATTTTACGTAAATACCTGTATGTCGAATGTGCTGCTAGTCTTTAAGCCACTGTGGCGCCACCTTATCACCACAAAGAGCTTTTTACGTTGAAAATTCTTGTGAATAAAATCTTAAATCCCTGAAGTCTTTATAGATATGAACATAAAATAGTCTCGATTCTTGGTTAAAAGCAACAACAACAAAAAAACGGGCAGTTAGCATTTATTTAATGTAAATATGTTTTTTGTAAGAAAAAAATTCCTTGATTTCTCTTGTATTATTTATCAAATCTTAAAATTAGTGCCGTCAAGCAGTTAAAAGATCATTCGCATGCAGTCTATAATTAACTCAGGATTAAGCTTTTTTTATTTAATAATCTTTTTTTTTTTTTTTTTTTTTTTTTTTTTTTTTTTAATGATATATTTGAAGTTTTAAATAAACCCATTAGCACAGGAGTTGACCAATGTACTTAACCTACATCATTCAAATTTAAGCCTCATTAGAAACAAGAGTTGGGCAACTTTACACTTGTCAAGATAAACTAAACATCTATTTTTCCCAAATAACCTCAAATAATAGCATTCCACTCACAGTTCTGTGGTCAAAGGTTCAAAACACAGGTCCTGTGTGGAGTTTCCATTTTCATTTCTATTTTTTGGGGGGGTACAATCAATCACACTTTTATTTTATATATCTTTATTTTGTGTACTTTACATTTTTTATGTACTTATATACCTTAATGAAATGTAATGTTTGTTGGCATTGGTTTAGTAATATTTATGAAATAAAATTCCCCCCAAAATTGCAAAAGTTAAAAATAAACACCACAAAATGCTTGTCTTCCAAAGCATTTATATACTTTATATATGCATTTTAGGGGGATTTGCGCCAGTCAATCCACCTCAGAAAGCCACATTTTGGGTGAAAACACCTAAGGTGGCCACGAGAGGAGAGCAAACCGCCTGGATGCTCCATGTTGGAAGTGCTAAAAAATGTCCACGTTCTTTTATTCCACACGTTCATTCACAGTTTATCTGCACATAAATGACAATAAATATCACAATCCGTCTAAGAGTGCCACATTTTGGGGTAAAACAGTCAAAGTTACGTCGCGCGGGAATCCACCCCGATCCTCTGTGTTCTTTTGGCCGTATTTAGTGTGTCAGGGGCGGCCCGAGAGCTGTGCTGTGAGGTTCATCGCTGTTTTCATCCAAACATGCTCGAAAACAACCATGGCGGTTTTACAATCTTCACACCTCTTCAACGTCCTCCATATTGGTCAATAAAATCCCGGATTAAGTTACGTCCAAGAACCAGTATTTCACTCTGACAGCCAATTGGACGCACGCATCGTCTTGTAGTCTAAATTATGCGGAGTGGGAAGAGCCATAATTAATCGCGCGTTTAAAAAATTGACGGCATTCCGGGGGTTTGCGTTAACGCCGTTATTAACGGGTTTAACTGGCAGCACTACTGGATAGTGCCTATTTATTATTAAATTATCAAACAAAATCTTTTTTATTTAATAGGGTTTCCTGTTTCTTGAAGTAAAATCTAATCTAGATGACAGTATTTTTACTTTAATAGATTTTTTATTTGATAATCTTTCCACCCTTCATTTGATCCACAATGGCTGCACCTTGGCAGAATATTGCGGCCCAAAGCAGGGGGTCAACGAAGGCGGCCATCTTGCGGGATATGCTCAGCAGACTGAACTAAAGCGAAGTGATTCGCAGGGATTAGGGATTAAGATTCCCCCCCGACCGACCGCTTCGGTGGAGTAAATCTGTGGGATTATGATGTCAACAGACTAGAGCTAAAGGGGAGGAAATTGAATTGTGATGGGGAAAGAGCGGCTCCGGCCGTCAGATTACATAGCAGTCCCTGCAAAATTATACACGAGAGTCCGTGTTTGTGCCTTTCGTCAACATGGGACACCGTCATTGCCTTTGTGGTGGATCTAAAGCAGAATGATGTCTAGGTGCTTGATTGAGTGGTAAGAAGATTGCTGTGTCACTGTTAATCTCGTCCGTCCTGTTCTGGTGTTGAGTACCGTGTGGCGTGCCAAGTGGATCACTTGTGTTTTGGATTTCAGTCATTTTTGAGTGAGACTTTTTCGAGTGACCTGCTGTCTGCTGTCTGCTCCTTTTGAAGACAACACCTCCCGCTGCTCCTGCCGACGTCCCCCCGGATCCTCCTCCTCCTGCACCCAGCGTCCAATTCCAAGAAGTCAAAAAAATCAAAAAAATGAAGGTGAAATGGACCCAAGTAGGTTTGGTGTTCTTTCTCTTGCTGTCCATGGTGATGACAGGATGCTTCTTCTGGCAGTATCAGCTTCCAAAGGTTCAGCCAGGTGAGCCTTTTCTTAGCATTTCACGCAGATTTTATAGAGTTTATACTGTTGCTCACAGTCAAAACAAAAGAAGAAGATATTTCTGTGGCCTGTGGTTAGGGAGTTTAATGCGAAAAAACATGCTGACATAAAAGGGGTCATTTTTTGGACGATTGACTTTATAATGCCTTCTGTACAAATTACTGGGTCTCTTGAGTGCATGTCTACACATCAAGCGTGAAATTATACATGTACATTAATCGTCAATCCTCAGATAAAAGCAGCTTGAATTCTTTGATAATAGCCGAACTCATTTTGGCCTTCAGCTGCTGTGACAGAAAATTGTTTTCGATTTGCTCAAACTGTTCCTTCTGTCAAAACACATCAAAATGAAAGCAGTTTTGTATGGGCCGATCAATGCTAAAAACACACCGACGAAGAAGGAGGAATTTTAAAGAAAAGTCACGTGTTCATTTCTTGTACACAAATTGCAAGGTCTCTTTTTTAATGCACACATTTTTTTTAAAAAAAAACTGTAATAAACTGCTCGAAAACCAACAACGTTGGACTCTTTTTGATGGACTGTTCAAAATCTGCCAAACTAGTCAGTTTGCATTTGCGTATGCATATACACTGCTGGCCAAAAGTATTGGCACCACTGCAATTCTGTCAGATAATGCTCAATTTCTCCCAGAAAATGATTGCAATTAAAAATGCTTTGGTAGAAATATCTTCATTAATTTTGCTTGCAAACACAAAAACACAAAAGAGAATGAAAAAAAATCATTATCATTTTACACAAAACTCCAAAAATGGGCCAAACAAAAATACTGGCACCCTCAGCCTAAAACTTGGTAGCACAACCTTTAGACAATATAACTGTGAACAACCGCTTCCCGTATCCATCAGTGAGTTTCTTACAATGCACTGCTGGGACTTTTACGGTGGCCGTGAGGTGTCAGGCGAAATGCAAAGTCCAAACACTTTGCAAATTGAAAAAAGCACGAACCCCAATTGCAAACGCTTTGCAAAAGAAAAAAGCACAAATGCAAACTGCTACAACATGATCCCCAATTCCTGAAGTGCAATTGCAAATTGGCAAAAGCACGAACCCCAATTGCAAACGCTTTGCAAAAGAAAAAAAACACGAATGCTAAATGCCACAACACGATCCCAGGTTCCTGAAACGCGATTGCAAATTGGCAAAAGCACGAACCCCAGTTGCCACAACACCACAGCAAATGGCTCGCAGCACAACAGCAAAATCAAGCAACGCAACAGCAAAATCACGCAGCACGACGGCAAGAGGATGATCCAGAAGTTCAAAAAAAAAAAAAAAAAACATCTCTATGGACCTCCGTGAAGTTGCCCCCCCATCAGACGCAAATTTATATAAAAATGATGTCCATCGTTTGTGCTGTAAAAGTTTTGTTTGTGCTGCTTTCGTTTTAGAGATATTTATAATTATTTTATAGGTAAATCTGAGGTCAGCTAAGTTTTGTAGATACAGTATTATGCTTTTATTGAGATAAGTTCATATCTTTTTCTATTCTTTAGATATCAGCATTAGAAAATGTTAGTTTGAGCAATTTTCCAATTTCTGATGAAAAAAGAGAGAAATTGAGCTTTTTGGAAAAGCATACATTTCAAACATAACATTCACTTTAACACAGCTATTTTTAGCTTTTGTGACATCCCAAGCATCTGAATAATGTTTTCCTTCTACAAAATAACAAACAACAAGACAAATAGCGCTTTTGATAGCAAAGTAACAATTTATTTACACATTTGAACTGAGAGATGACGCTGTTGTGGCCGCGACAGCCGTGGTAAACATTTCCCTCATCGCCATCTGTCTCATCAAGATGGATTTTTTTGAGTCTTTCTTTTGTGGTAACCACTGCCTCGTAGCGGAGTTCGCCTGGGGAACTTGTGTTCCTGGGGGGGGAACTGGTTTGGCTGTGCGCATTTCCGGCTGAGTCGCGGGTCACTGGAGCACGGCGGCGCGGGCTCTGCTCGGCAAGCAGCAAGGACTCAACGGCATTGTCCGCTGCACTGGTGGTCCCGGTTGTTCTGCTCGGTCGTCCAGCGCCTGGCATCCCGGGCGTCCTCCCGGTAGTTTTGCTCGGTTGTCCGCCGCCTGGCATCCTGAACGTCTATTTCATCGTCTTCCGCCGGCGGCGCGGCCATGTGGCCCTGCCGTTTGTTCCATTGAATCGGGTTGCAGGTCTTACCAAATGCGCTATTGCCCCTCGGTGGCCAGTTTTATTGCTTTAAAATGGATTTTCAGCATTGTGCTTTGGAGCTAAGTTGGATCAGAACCTAGAGATGTCTCTTGTGAGAAAAACGTAAGAGACGTATAAATACGTCTTTGGGACACCGAAACAATTAAAAATAGAACGTATTTATCCGTTTTTGGGAGCAAATGAGTTCATTTCGTGTGGTGACGCCAGTCGTAGCTTTTTCTTAGCTTAGCTCCCGCAGCTAATGGAGCGTACTGAATCGATCAATAACAGAGGGGTGTCCCAACAACTAGCACGATCATAACACAAACAAATTCGGGTCCATTTTGCAGTAAATTGGGGGCTATAGATATTAATTTCGAGTGATGACGTCCCTCTAAACCCCTCATTTACTGCAAAATGGTCCCGAAGTGTTGCCATTCTTTTGTGCTACGTTTGTGCTGGTTGTTAAGACACCCCCTAGTTATTGAGAGAGTTGGTACGCTCCATTAGCCACGAGAGCTAATCTAAGGAAAAGCTACGAGTGACGCCACCACTCAAAATTAATATCTCATATCTCAATAAAAGCATAATAATGTATTGCGTCTGATGGGGGGGAGGGATTTCACGGAGGTCTGTAGAGATGGTCACAAAGCACATAAAGCAATATACAAAGTGCCGTCCTTTATTTATTTATTTATTTATTTATTTTAACTTCCGGGTCATCCTTATGCCGTCGTGTTGGGCGATTTGCTGTTGTGTTGCATGATTTTGCTGTTGTGCTGCGAGCCATTTGCTGTCGTGTTGTGGCAATTGGGGTTCGTGCTTTTGCCAATTTGCAATCGCGCTTTATGAATTGGGTATCGTATTGTGGCAGTTTGCATTCGTGCTTTTTTCTTTTGCAACGCGTCTGCAATTGAGGTTCGTGCTTTTTTCCTATTTGCAAAGTGTTTGGACTTTGCATTTCACCTGACACCTCTCAGCCAACGTAGATTTTAGACCATTCTTCTTTGGCCAACTTCTCCAGGTCTCTGAGATTTGAAGGGTACCTTCTCCAAACTGTCATTTTCAGATCTCTCCACAGGTGTTCTATGGGATTCAGGTCTGGACTCATTGCTGGCCATTGCTGCCAAAACATTTTCTAGTGCTTTTTGAAGTGTGTTTTGGGTCATTGTCCTCCTGGAAGATCCATGACCTCTGAGGGAGACCCAGCTTTCTCGCACTGGGCCCTACATTAAGCTGCAAAATTTGTTGGTAGTCTTCACACTTCATACTGCCATGCACACGGTCAAGCAGTCCAGTGCCAGAGGCAGAAAAGCGACCCCAAAACATCAGGGAACCTCCGCCATGTTTGACTGTGGGGATCGTGTTCTTTTCTTTGAGGGCCTCGTTTTTTTTTTTTTCGATTAAAACTCTACTTTTTTCTCATCTGACCAGAGAACATTCTTCCAAAACGTTTTTGGCTTTCTCAGGTAAGTTCTGGCAAACTCCAGCCTGGCTTTTTTATGTCTCTAGGTCAGAAGTGGGGTCTTCCTGGGTATCCTACCATAGAGTCCCTTTTCATTCGGACGCTGACGGATAGTACGGGTTGACACTGTTCTACCCTCGGACTGCAGGACGGCTTAAACTTGTTTGTATGTTAGTCGAGGTTCTTTATCCACCATCTGCACAATCTTTCGTAAAAATCTCTCGTCAATGTTTCTTTTCTGTCCACATCTAGGGTGGTTAGCCACAATGTCATGGGCTTTACACTTGTTGATGACACTGCGCACAGTAGACACAGGAACATTCAGGTCTTTGGAGATAGACTTCTAGCCTTGAGATTGCCCATGCTTCCTCACTATTTTGCTTTGCAAGTCCTCAGACAGTTCTTTGGTCTTCTTTCTTTTCTCCATGCTCAATGACACACACAGGACAGTTTGAGAGTCAACTTTAATCCATTTTAACTGGCTGCAAGTGTGATTTAGTTTTTGCCACCACCTGTTATGTGCCACAGGTAAGTAACAGGTGCTGTTAATTAAACAAATTAGTAAAGCATCACATGATTTTTCAAAGGGTGCCAATACTTTTCTCTGGCCCATTTTTGGAGTTTTGTGTAAAATGATAATGATTTTTTTTTTCATTCTGTTTTGTGTTTTTTCATTACACCCAAAATAAATTAAGATATTACTACCAAAGCATTTGTAATTGCTATCAGTTTCTGGGAGAAATTGGGCATTATCTGACAGAATTTCAGGGGTGCCAATTCTTTTGGCCAGCAGTGTAATTGATTATGTATGACACTGCTCATCACCAAGATCAATTAAATTAAAATCTTTAATAATAATAATAATAATAATAAATAAGTGAATAAATAAACAATAAATAAATAAATAAATAAATGAATACATAATCTTGATCTTAAAATCCCACAGCCCTTGTGTATCTTTACAATGTAAATGGCACAGGCACAAGATTTGGAACTACAAGCACTACTAATAAGGTAGTCGTCACATGCAAACTGTCCCCATGTGACTCTGCATGTGTCAATGAGAAAAGATGAGCTCCACTGGTGCCGAATTGAAGTTCTCATCTTCAGGTTCAAAATGCAAATTGTGGCTTTACAATTGAATGGTACGTATTATGCAAGCTCAATGGGAAAGAATTGATAAATGGCCCTGCTGCCTCATGGTTTGGGCCTGCTTTTTTCTCTTTGTTATCAAGTAGTACGTTCATGCTTCCTATACTCATTGTGTTCTCCATTTTCATTCTGACATCTAGATGAAGGACTGGGTGGCACTGCTAAATCCGAGATGAGGTGTCCCCGCTTCCCGGAGCCTATTCCTCTGCAGCATCCCATTCCAAGTCTAAAAGAGGCACTTGAAAAGGTGCGTGAGCAAGAACTTGAACCTAAAGGGTGTATCTCAGTGAAAAGTAAGGCACAGCTGTACTGCTAATCCTTTAGGGATGTAAAGGATGGAAGGAGATTAAACATGTGAAAAGTGTCAGAGCACCAAGCAGTGTAATCCCTGCAATCAAAAATTTCAAGAAGATAGTAATACAAATTAGCAACATAGTGACATTTGGAAAAAGAAAAATAATTTGTGAGTGTTATATTCAGGGATGGGAATCGAAATCCGATTCCAATTCGGAACCGGTTCCGAGTGTTTCGAGGCCTCGACATCACAATGAAAAAGCCTTAACGATCCCTTTAACGATTCCTAAAGATGCGTATTGCGTCGTGACGTGTCTTGTTGTCCAGACGCATCAAACTAGCATGGCGCCAAGAACCACTCGCTCCAAAGTTTGAATACACTTCACCAGGAAAGAGTGTGAAAATGAAAGGTTACGACGGGTAAGCACGAGCATTGCAGCCATAAACATAACAATGACAGCACGTAGGTTCAAACGCTCGAAAGTGTGTCTTCACTTCACGAGGAAAAATTACAACAAAGCGACTTGCAGTCATTGCAAGGTGGAGATAACTGCATCGGGAGGGAATACGACTGCGCTGTCCTCACAGAGAGGCTAAGGCTCAGTCCTGGCTATACAGCTAGCTAAACTCCCAAATGACGATGCAGAAGACGTTGGTATAATTTGCTGACTTTATTCAACCATCACTTGAAGAGTGAAACTAAGAATAGAAATGAAACAAATCAATTTCGTCCCCAATAACAAACAGGTTTGCATCAGCGATGATTAGCTGCTAATAACAGTAATAACAAATGGTTAGCATTCGTTCGCTAGCATTAGCACATCGTTCAAACCACTACACAACTGGATTTAAGTGTCCGATCGCGAGTGGAAACACAACAACAACAACAACACAAAAGATGATACATACAGGCGTTGCCTCTGTAGATATTAACATTAACAAAGAACGTAGGCTCGTAGAAGTGTTTCCCTCTCTCACTAACTCGTTCACTCACTTGGATGCGGCATTTCTTCTTTGGGTGTAAGCGCGCTCTTCTTCACGTGAGTGCGTTCTTCTTCGCGTGAGGAAGCGCAAGGGCGCCCCCACTTGAGCGTGTAAACGCCACAAAAACTAAAAGGCATGCAATTCAATGTAATGGTAAAATAATACACGTTAACCCAGTAGTCCCCAAACTGTGGCCCGCGGCCCAAATACGGCCCGCCTCCACATTTGGTCCGGCCATTTTGATTTTTTTTTTTTTTTCTCAATCGTGTTATTTATTTCCTGGCCTTTTCCTTGAAGAATTCAGAGAGGGTTATTTGGTTATTATCTATTTAATTAATAGTGTTTTTATTATTCATTTATTATTATTATTATAAAGAATCCAGAAAGGGTTATTTGATTGTGGCTTTCTGAAAAACAATAATTTTTTACATTTATGCTCTTCTGCAATCGTCACACTTTTTCTGTTACAAACTGACCCCGGCCCCTCATCAGAGAAGGGAAAAGTTATGTGGCCCTCACAGGAAAAAGTTTGGGGACCCCTGCTTTAACACATATTGCCAAAGGCAGAACAACAACCTATCTGCCAATATATACCAATATTTTTTATTTCTATTAGATAAATGTTTCAGTAAAATGTTACACATTCTTGTGTATTTGCCACTTATTGCCACAGTTAACATTGAGGCTTTGGGCCTCTTTTGATCTCGTTGTGAGTTTGTAAGGTTGTGACTTCTGATTAAACAAACTCGATGCCAATCAAAACATTTGTTCTTCTTTTTCCCCAAATTAGAATCGATAAGAGAATCGATAAAGAATCGAATCGTTAAGCAATATCGATAATGGAATCGGAATCGTAAAAATCCTATCAATTCCCATCCCTAGTTATATTTTGGTTGAACACTTTTGGCAATTGTGATTAATAATAAGCCACTCTTTTCAGTTTCCAAAATCTTGAACTGTTTCATGCATAAGAAATGGAAGTGTGCCCATGGTTGAAATGTGTTATTTATAAAATAAAATGACCACGGGGTGTGATTCAGTGAAGTACAATCAAATTCAATAGATTACCCCCTGACGTGATAGGGGGACTTTCAGGATTTTACAACCAGAAAGTCTTAGGGGAAAGGTTGCTTCCTGACTGAAATACACCTCTCTGCGCACACGCATGCACAGATCGCCGTTGACCACCATTGTAGTGTAAAGTGATTCAATAATTTATTTTTGTATTACTGTTAATAGCAAAGCATGGTGTCATTTTTCACAAGATTGTAGTCTGCGTGTCTGTGATGTGTAAGTCACCACATGTATTGCCAACGCCCACAAGCTTCCGACCGACACACAATCTCCACCAACGGCCAATAAGAGGAAGGAGTATAAAAATTAGTTCAAGTCAGCTGCTCATTAATGAGAAATTTTTCCACAGAAGGCAGAAAAGGACCACCTAAAATGGCTTAGAAAATGACATCCTGGACAATTCCAATGCAAATTGTCACGCAAACTTGGCAAAATGGCGTCCAATGTTATGAAAAATTATTTTAAAAAATTAAAATCAAGTGCACTTTTAAGGGGACAGACAATACCTTTATCATGTCCAGCCCAGTGGAATGTCTTGTTTAATGAATTGGAAAAACAGAATTAATTTGTTTTCTGATATCTACTATGGGAGAAAACGTAAGGCGGAAAACACTCAGGTGACTTAAAGTTCCGCTCTGAGACCCCCAATTTGGCCAACTTTCAAAATTGTGCGATATGCATGTGTGATACATCATTGGAAAGCTTAAAACGTCAATTTTCTGGGGGAAGAAAATTTTTGAACAGGAGGACCTTTTAAAAAAAAAAAAAAAGTTTTATAAACAGCAAAACCCTATCTGGAGATGAGAGCACGCGAGAGCAGAATTACAGACGCCATGACTTTAACGAGATATTATCGCGTACTTATCTTGTTTCGATCCAAAAACTTAATGTAGCATGTATCACTGAGTGTCAGGACACAGCTGTGAATGGCCAGAGTTGAATTGTATGGGTGAAACATGGTCATATAACAAGGGTCGCGATGCAGAAATCGCAGACATCAAGGAGTGCTCGAGATTTTCTTTTTCATATATTTACCCTTTAAACATTTTTTTTTCCAATTTTTCTGTGTTTGGATCAATTATTTATCATCTCAAATATCGGAGAAAATGCGACAGTAAGAAAAAAAAATACAATTAAGCGATAGTTATGAGGTAGATATCCGTGACTTTTTTACGGACGCGATTTTTTTCATTGTGACATAATTTGTTTAAAAGTTTAAAATATGTGAGTGAATATTTTTTCAAGTCTTTTTTTTTTTTTTGTGAAATATGAGACATCAATTAATGATTGTAGGCTAAAAACGACAGACATTTTGAATGATAAATATAATAAATTGCCTTCGTTTTATGGCTGGGTTGAAACAGAAGCGATGTCCGTAAACGGGGGTTTTCAGGTGAAAACGGACAAATTAAAAATAGTGAATCTGCTATGGCAGCATATAGACATATTGTTCTATCAAACACAACAGTTGTTTTGTCTTAAAATACAGCTGTTTCTTTTAAAGAGAGGTGCAAGAGCAGAAACTGCTTTTTCAGTCTTGTCTGTGTTTTCTGCTGTAAATAAAGGCCAGTATTTCCAGAAAGTGGCTGCCCAACTTGGGGGAAGACATTTTATTGTTGCAGTTACTATTTTAGCCCATTTGAATTAAAGTATCAGAAATCGTTATAATCCTCGTTATATCATTAATATAATCCCTCTTACCTACCGTGATTCTCAGTGCTGTTTAGTCTCTGACCTCTTAATTTTCTGTTTTCTTTTTCATTTTTTTATTTATTAATTTATTTATTTATCTCTTATAGTGTCCTTGAGGGTTTTTAAAGGGGCTTCGAAATAAAATGTATCATTATTATTATTAATACCAATGATCACATGCACTTATGCCATTGAGTTAAAATTGGTTTATTTTTGTCTGAGGTTTAGTTAATATGCAATATTATCCTTTCTTTAATGTCTACAGAGAGTACAGAGTCCAAAGTGCTTTAATAGTCATTGACACACAAGACATGACAACGAAATTACGTTCGATGAGTGATCATCGGGCCGCTGCAGATGAACTGCGCTGCCAACTTCTCTCTCTTCTTCAGAAATTACAGAGCAAGTACCAAGCAAGTTACAGTGCACACAACATATATCATACAACATAGCAGGCATATGACACGACGCACAGGTCACATACAGGAAAGGTCCCAACCCGGCAGGACGGCTCTCCTGGGGCGCCGTGTCTTTTCGAAAAATCCTCTCAACAGTCCTGAGGGACCAACTAATCAAATCCATGTTTCGATTTGAGAGTCCGACAATAGCTGGTCCACAGAGGAAAAAAGTAAAAAAAAAAAAAAAAAAAAACTGACAGACTAGACTGACAAAAGATAGCAGATAGCAGAAAGAGCAGGAGCAGGGATGAAACATGTCTGCCCCCATCGAAGGCAGGAAGAAGAATCTACATCAAAATGTGATGAAATTTGAGATAAATAGCCAATTAGGTCTTTTTTACATGACAGTGCAGCAATACCAACCCCCCCATCCCCCCAATATATGTGTTCTAATAATTGGCTAACTTTTTACTTTTTTTTTTTAACAAATTGTTTATTTTTTTGGTTTGTTTGTTTGTTTCCTGAAAAATCTTTAAAAAAAGGACTTATGATCATTTTAGGAAGGTGTTGATAAGTTATAGAAAGTTATAAAGGACCTACAGAGAAATACAAGTCGGGAAAAGCCAAGAAAAAGCAAGAAAAAATGGAGAGGAAAAATAGTTCTATATGAGCTACAAATCTGCTGATTAACCAGCCCAGTGCTGAAAACACACAGCCGCTTAAATTTCTCATCCAACCTTGTGAAAAATGATGCAGCTTGCATCTTTACACTTGAACATCTGTTTGTTATTTCCTTCCACTTACCCTGCCAAGCTGGCCAAGTGAGACCCTGAAGACTATGCGGAAGTTGATGACGTGGTAGACATGGTTTCATAAGCCATTGGTTGACATGGCAGATGTGTTAACTAGGGCTGTCAAAATTATCGCGTTAACGCGCGGTAATTAATTGTTTTAATTAATCACGTTAAAATATTTGACGCAATTAACGCACATGTCCCGCTCAGACAGTTTTCTGCCTTTTGGTAAATTTTACAGCAAAGTTTTTTGTGCTGTCTAACAGCGAACTCTTGTGGTCGCTTTGCGACATGGTTTATTGCTTTCTTGCCAGTTTGATATGGCTGCACAACGTCTCGGGCTGACGCCTACGTTGTAATGTTGTGCTTATATGATCCTTGGACAACATTTGTCCGTAAGTATGGTTGTTGTAAAGAATGTACATATTATGTTAGTAAGCGAAATGTTATATTTTTTTGTATGAGACGCTTTTTGTTTATGTTTAGTGAGCCTGTATAGCGTGCTAAGCTAACGTTGTTGCTAATGCAATGCTTGTGTACTTTTTTTGTGTAGTTTCACTACGGTCTAAAGAGGACAATGGTTTGAGGCCATTTTATAAATAAATCAGATGAAAAAGAAAGAAGTCTGATTATTAAGGTGTCGTTCACTAGCTGTCTAGCTTTGGAAAAAGTAGACGCTTCGGAGTGAGGACAGCACAGACAGATTTAAATGACAGTAGAGTGAAATGCCCACTACAGTCCTTATGTACCGTATGTTAAATGTATAGGCCTATATCTATCTTGTGTCTTATCTTTCCACTCCAACAAATTATTCTACAGAATATATATATAATTTACAGAAAAATATGGCATATTTTATAGATGGTTTGAATTGCGATTAATTGCGATTAATTACGATTAATTAATTTTCAAGCTGTAATTAACTCGATTAAAAATTTTAATTGTTTGACAGCCCTAGTGTTAACATATGTCATGAGAGAGTTTGCCAGTTGCGTCTTCTGGCATTATTTTATCATAACAACATGCACTGAAGTTGATTTCTTTTTCCTTCCATTCCTAATTGTGTTGACTGTTGTCCCTGCAGGTGGACGTTCTTCTCCGCCAGAGCATCAATCCTATTAGCCTCCCGGCTCTTTCCGCCATTGTCATCCTGAACGACACCGTTTTATGGACCGGCAATTTCGGCAAAAGAAACAGCTCGGATGCATTCTCAGGACCTCCTAATGAGTACACCATCTACAGGTACCTCAATTGCGTTAAAACTCTGTTTGTTTGTTTTTTACACATTTGCATTTTTGATGACTGAGATAATGAGCTGTTTAATTACAAAATATGTGTATTTATGATTATGACAGCATACAAAATGATGCATTCTGGTGAGGCCAAATGAATTATTCACTGTTTGAGCTCACGGAACACAAATTAAAGCTGCAAGCAGCCATTAATAGGTTCTGGCACCTCCTTTTCCGGAATAAATCATCAAAATATTCATGAAGCTTTGATTCCATCTTCAATACATAATAATTTCTATAGGCTAAAAACTTCACAATGTAGTCCTATTTGGATACATGGTTCATAATCCAAGTGGGGCTCATTTGAACAAATTTTCTAGATTGAGTTTGTCTTAGCAAGATCACTGAAGTTCACACAAAATGACCGCGGACTTATAACATATGTTCCATTTTGGGTTTTAGAATCCTTTTAGTAGCTTTGGGTCTCTTAAACAAAAAACATTTACATTTGTCAATAAATAATATAATTAACGTTAAACCTTTTTAAAAAATGGCTCTTTTGCTGGGCTGCGGGAGGAGGGATGGTCTGCGCCCCCATAAGCCCTTCCTGTTCGCTTCTTTGTCATAAGAAATGAGGTATGTTGAATGATCACAATGGGAGTATATCATACTCTTAATGTGAAACATTAAAACCGGGCACTTACACTTCCATTCTCCGTGTCAAACGGCTAAACAGGACAGGTTTAAAAAATAATAATAATAATAATAAATAAATACATAATTATTATAATAATTGCTATAATTGTCACCTGAACTTAAAGACCGGCGAACAAAGGTCAAGGGAGGACCGTGGAGATCGTGGACATATTCCGGCCGTATTGTCAAGCCAGTTCACTGCCGCGCACACCACGCTCATATTTTTCTTTCATTTCCTTCTTAATTTCAAAGGTAAGCAGCACCTTTTTTCACCATTTGCACTAACCTTCTTGGGACCCATATTCATTTCTCTCACAAGAAAATCCGTCTTGTGGGAAAGCAATGAAATTGCGACGCTGTCATAAATCGTATTTCGAGCATGTCGTCATACAGTATGTCTAGATAAATGACGAGTCAAATATTACGTCAGCTGTAGAAAGGATCGTATGTTGATGCAATCGTATGTCAAGGTATCTGTTACGCGCCACCGTCAGCGGTGTTGACTTGTTGTCCACATCCTATTTTATTTTGGTAGGTTCCTTTTGTTAGTCTGTGTTCACCTTCAATCTTGTCTTACCTTCCCCTTAATCAGCTGAGTGCCCAAACCTGCACGTCATTAGACGTAGTCCTTATATTCCCCTCTTGTTCCTCTCTTGTGCCAGTGCGTCATTCTTGTGAAAGAAGATGCAGGAAGCTAAAACACCATCTTCAGTTAAGTTTGTTCTTGTCATGTTTTTTGCCCCAAGTATAAATTACAGAAGCTCTTTTGTTGTTACTTATGATTTCTTTTTGGACTCTGAAGCTGGCCTTTGTTACATGCCAGTAAAATAAAACCATCATTTAAACCTGCATCTCTCCCGTCGTCTCTTGCATTAGAGTCCAGCCGTGTGTGCACCCCCACGTGACAGAACCACTGTACTTTCATTTCTGTGATCAAAGGGAAACCGCTGGCATTCTCTTCAACATGGATTCATTAATTACCAGTATATGCAGTCACAGTAGAAATTTAAGAGCAAAAATTAGAATGAAAGGGCTTCTGATTGCATTGTATGGTCCTTTAGCGATTCTGAACCGACCTTAAGTGTGTAGCTGTGTAGACACAGCTGCTGTCATTGGCAACCAGCCAGTCATGAAAAGCTGGTGACACATCGCTGTCTGTCTTGATATTGAGTTAGACAATCCAGCAGGGCTAGGTTCTAAGGGGAAAAAAAGAAAGATAAAAAAAAAAAGAAAAACAAGGGAAATTGTGAAACAGTCCCCAATAAATGGTTTTTAAGCACTTCAAATGTAACAATTATGATAACTTTTAAACATGCTACTGTCCCATTTATTTTTAAAGAATAATGTACTGTAGTAGAAAAATACTTGACTTAATTAAATGCTTCTGTTACCTCCGTTGGCTGTGGCTCTTGGACTGACATTTGGTAATTACAAACTGCTCAGGATCACTTTTAACATGTGGCGTTTATTGCCGCGAACACAACACATCCGGCTGCCTCGAACATTGCAACATACACACATTCATTCCAGCGCACGCTTCCTTATTCCGCCGCCCGCGCAAATGCACACAGAGCCTGTCTGTTCCAAGGCAGCACTAGCAACACTTCATTGAGTGAATCTACTCAAATCCTCTCACTTACACACAATGAGTTGCCACAACAACTGTTTAACAAGTTAGACGATGATTGACGCATGTGGCGCTTCTGAAGTTGGTGACTCTGGCAAGATCAAACACAAACATCTGTCAACATCGTTAACTTTAATATGAGCAACTCCAGTGCAGTGCCGGGGGCCTGAGGAACAAAGAGCAGGGAGAGTGAGGGAGTGAAAGTGAGACTAGACAATTTTAATTGAAAAAAAATCAGCGATGATGGACTGAGAGCGCAAAGTTTGAAGCGAAGTTGTGAGGGATCACTGTATTTCATTACATTTCTGAGTTATCGGATCAGGATTTGGTAATGGCACATCCTCAAATTCAGGTGACTCCCATGCAAAACAAAATGTTATCTGTACATCTTCAACTTCAAAAAACTTCATTATTCAGTTAGGATTTTTGGTTGTGCAGGACATCAGTGCATAATCATAGCATCACACAGTAGACAACACAACACAGTACCTGACCAAACAAAAACATCTCCAAGTGGAATTGTAATTTTTTTTTTCCAGAATCGCCAGCCTGTCCAAAATCTTCCCAACGCTAATGCTGTACCGACTGTGGGAGGAAGGCAAAATCAGCTCTCTAGATGACCCACTGGAGAAGTATGTGGACAACTTCACCATCAAGAACCCTATGGGGAGGATGCGTGACTCGGAACTAAAATACGTGACGGACGGTCTGATCTTTCTGGACAGCGGGGAAGTGCCAATACGTTCCTCCTCGGTGACACTGCGTCGGATGGCCAGTCAGCTCTCTGGTACTTTTAATATTTATGCTCAATGATGTGTAATGGTTTAGTAAAGATGCAAAAAAGAGAGGAACGGCAGGTCAGGATGAACCCACAAGGGGTTGCCCACATTCAGTACGCCCACACGAGACCATATTTTTTTTTCTCACAGGTCATTTCACATAAGTAACGTATTTTCCAGACTGCGTACAAGTGATTTTTTTTTTTGATTATTTGGTTGGGCCTGTGACCTAAAAGTACCTAAGTACTAATACTAGTACTAGTACTACTAAGTACTTACTAGTACTAGTAAGTAAGTAGTAAAAGCAAAGTTTTATTATTCATTTATTTACTTAAAGTCCAAAAAGTAACGTACCACTGTTAGGTTTATGGATATATCAATGGAATATAGTTGTTCAGTTGAATCAGTTTTGCTCAAATTATGGCCTTGCAAAACCTTCACCAATTGACAAAAAAAATTGTAAATGTATCTATCATAAGACCCAAAAAAAATTGTAATTGTATCTATCATTAGACACGCAAACAATACTTGGAAAGACCCCGTTGGACATTTTGGTTTGAAACAGCCCTTTTGGGAAAATTTTGAGACTAATACGTTGAACTCTGAACTAAGGAATTTGCGCAGTTGGAAGAAGATATCTAAGGCTAGGTTCATACCGCAGGTCTTAATGCTCAAATCGGATTTTTTGTCATGTTTTTTTGGGCTTGCCCGTTCAGACTGCCTTTGTTCATTGAGCCCATTCTAGTGCGCATGCGCACTAATTCGCAGTCCGACACGCGCTGAGCAAGAAGACCCGCATGCGCAGAAGCATCATAAAAAAGGACTACACATGCTGGCTGTCATCCGTCATTCCAGGGCGATCATATTTTGATTTCCAAAAAGAGGACATAAATAACAGACATGAATAATCCCCGTTTAGGCTGATATTCAAAGTTTATATGGATCGATAGCATGCACGCACTGTCCGTGCATGTCACACACATATACGGGCAGTTTTCCCCGACTCTCAGAAGTGTAAACAATGTTGAAATATTGCTTACCGTAATTTCCCGAATATAAGGCGCACCCGTGTACAACGCGCACCCCAACTTTACCTGTGAAATCTAGGGAAAATTCTTGTACCCGTGTATAAAGCACACCCTAATTTTAGCACCAATAAATATGAGTTTCGTGTCTCGAACTTTAATAAAGTAAGCGGTTGCCGAATTTTTTAATCCTTTTGTCAATTTTTTGTTTTTTAATAGAATATTAATTTTCTGTGGTAAATTTGCTCACAGTTTACGATAATATCTTTCACAAAGTAAGGAGTTGTAGCGGGTTTTAACAGAATTCACCAGTGGAACTAATTTTGGCTAGTTGTGTAGTTCCCGGGGGGAAGAGTTTAGTTAAGAGAACAGTAAGGGAAGTAAACAAATGTCCCGCGATTTGCATGCAAGACGTACGTTGTTACTTTGTGAGTTTCAATGTAAATAAAACAACGCGGCTTGGCTCAGTGGTTCGACACTCTTCCTCAGACTCCTATCCTAGCTCGCCACATGGTCAACATTTATACGAAACGGATCGCCGTATACTTTCTCTTCAAGACAACATCGCCATGTGCCAGCATGTTCCAACGCAAAGGTTAGAAAAATGTACGGGTAAATAATAAACGAATAGTACAAAAAAACATTTTAATTTTATTAGATGTGAAAAATATCATGAAAACAATTATTTACCACATGAAACTTGATTATTATATCACTGTTGTTCAGATTAGGTAATATTGTGCTGGTCCATGCTTACAATGGAACATGAGTCATGAGTAATTTTTTTCTGTCTCCGTCCCTGTACCCGTGAATAATGCGCACCCATGATTTTACAAGTAAATTTTGGAAACAAAAGTGCGCGTTATATTCGGGAAATTACGGTATATAGAGCTGAGAGAAAACCGATCATTCTCAGGCTTATCCTCAACCCATTTTTATATGACTGTTGTCAAGCCCGACCCTTCCTCAAAACCCGTGTTCAATGTAAGGTAGGCGCTAATAATGCACAGCTGCACTGCTACCGTAGCGCCCTGTCTCTGTTGCTTTTTGATGACGTAATTGCTGCATGAATTCCGATTCGGGAGATGTGACAGTTCAGACCGCCGCAACATTCTGGAAAAATGTGGCCCAGATCGGATTTAAACCACATACGAAAGTGACCCAGATCGGATTTGAAATGGTCCACTTCTATGCGACTTGTCCCGTGCAAACCGTCAAGTTAATGCCTCACTCAAGTCGGAAAAACACGAAAAAATCAGATTCCTGCATTAAAACCTGCAGTATGAACCTAGCCTAAGAGGCAGAGTTTGGCATCAAAGTTTGATGATATTTTCAACGTTGTGTCATGACAAGTTGGGCAATAATATATTTCTTTATGATCTATAGATTCCTTAAAGCATAGGTGTCAAACTCGTGGCACAGGAGACAAATCCAACACGCCAAATCATGTCGAGTGACCCAATTAACCAAACCATGTACGTCAAATTCATCTTTGCCGATTGTTGTGACTTTTAAAACCGTGCAGATTTTTTTTTCACCAATTCCTACTTTGGAATTAATAGAATGATGTTTGAACAAAACTTTTATTTGCTTTTGATTTCAAAAACCAGGAATCAACCTATTGTGTTGATGTAATAAGAGTGTGGTGTGGCCCTTCTACCTTAACTACAATGAGACCCGTGACGAAAATGAGTTTGACATCCCTGCCTTAAGCAATAACAAGACTGGCAAATTTGATACCCCTGAGAACAATACAGCAGCTTGTGTTCTCCCATGGCTAAGTGCGTGATAAGAATCGTAGCTATTTAATGACTGCATCCAATGGAAGAATTGATCGGTGCAAGAATAACAAGTGCAGAAGGGCAACTTATTGATGGGAAGCGGCAGACATGGTTTGGTACGTGTCCTTCAAGCATATAAATTGTGTTCATGTTTAACACTAGGCCTGCCCAGGAGACTCAGGGCAACAAACCTTCTCTGGAAAGGACAGACTCAGTCGGCAATCAACCTTCTGCAGGATGATGTACTTGTTGCTGACCCAGGAACCAAGTAAGCTTTAGTTAGACCTTTTAGGGTCATAAAGCAAATCCTTGGAGATGAGTGGAGTGTATCGGCGAGGCAGGCTACTCATTAAGGAGAGTTGACACACATGCGCTTCCATGTCATATCTTACTAACAGCGTTATTTTTTCAGTAGTCAGTAATCTAATTAATTACTTTTCTCATCTTGGCAACGCCACTACCGTTACTGAGGATGCAAAGGCGTGCGTTAATATGCATTACTATGTTGGTTGAATGACGCGAGAAGAGTCTGTGAGAGACATGGAATCACAGAGACGAGAGAGCAGAGCGGGAGTAGTGAGGAGGGAAGGGAGTTGTGAAGCCGCTGCAAACGCGATGCTAGGTAGCTCTAATAATATCTGACTGTAGCCGATAGCCTACAAAATACACCTAAATGATGATAAGGTATATATTATACGTATATAACTAGAAGCGAAATGACAGACAAGGCGGAGTAAGCACATGTATAGAGAACTAGATGCGAAATGATCGACTCACTGGCATTAGTAAACAGCCGCCATCTTAAAGCAGTAGACTTCTCAGGAGGGCTCTGTTGTAGGGAACCTTCCTAGCAAACCTAAGTAACTTTTTATCTAAAATACTCCCAAATCAGCAAAATCTTGAGTTGAATTGATCTTTAAATAATGAAACAGTTGTAAAACTTTCACATTTCGAAAGTAGATAGTAATGCAATAACGGGAGCAATTTTAACAACTTTAACAGTTGATTCACAACATTAAATGACTTCCAAAGATAGCAAAGGTTACTATGTTTTTTGGGGGGAATATAAAAGGTAACACCAGTTACTTTGCCAAGTAACTAATTACTCTTACATTCAGGTAACTCAGTTACAAACTCAAATTACTTTTTGGGAGAAGTAATTTGTTACTGTAATGAAGTATTTTTTTGAAGTAAGATTAAGAACACTGTTTCTTGATAAAAAACGTTGCATCCCAACTCCATAACCACTTAATTTCCAATAACATTTACGAGCAGTTTCAATGCAGTTTCCGCCCCCTCCATACCACTGAAATAGCCTTACTTAAAATTACAAACGACCTCGTCATAGCTTCTGGCTCTGGTTTATTATCAATCCTTGTTCTTCTTGATCTCACTCCTGCCTTCAACACTATTTCTCACACAATCCTTCTCAACCGGCACTCCTCCTTTGGTATCACCCACGACCCCATTCTTGGTTCACTTCCTACCTGTCTGACTGCACACAATCTGTCAAATTCAGCACCCACAAATCCAAATCCCTCTCTCCGCTGGTGTTCCCCAGGGTTCTGTCCTGGGGAAGCTCCTCTTCATCATTTACATTCTCCCCCTCGGTTCCATTTTACAGATACAAATAGCTTTAATAGTCATTGACACACAGTACAAGACAGATGACAAAATTGCGTTCGATGAGTGAGCATCAGGCCACCGCAGATCATTCCGCACCGCCAACGTCTCTCTTTTCTTCAGAAATCACGGAGCAAGTTACAATGTACACAACATATATCATACAACATACAGTAGCAGGGATATGACACGACCCACAGTCACGTGCAGGAATTTTTTGTTACGACAAGAAGGGAAGACTACCCGGTCATGGCACTGGTAGGAGAAGGAGACAGAAGTGCACTGTATGGAGGGAGGAGTTTGTGTGAGTGTGTGTTTGTGCGCATGTTTATCTTTACTTGTACGTGCATATAGACCGGCCTTGTGAGGAGAGATCACGGTCGACAGATGGGGCCATCTGTGCAGCTCTCCTGGGAGAAAGGAGGAGTACGTGTCGGGAAGGGAAGGGAAAAAAAGGTTGTTAAGCCAAAATTAAGCCAAATCAAGAATTTAGTATGTCCTAAAAAATGCAGTTGGTCCTCAGTCAGTCACACTTATCAAGGCGAAGGCTGGACCTCAGTTCCCTTAAGTCCTTGCCAACCTTCGCGGTCAGATGCGACAGTTCTGCCAGCTGGTGTCGATGGCATCCACCCTTCTCCAGCCTTCACCGGACTGAACCGTCCATGCACAGAATAAGTTCCCAATCCAGGCTTCCACCCAGTCCTCCGAAGCCTTAAATAACTCATCAAGGTGAAGGCTGGACCTCAGTTCCCTCAAGTCCTTACCAACATCCGCGGTCAGTTGCGACAGTTCCGCCAGTTGGTGCCCGATGGTATCCACTTTTCTCCACCCTTCCCCGGACCGGACCGTGCTCGCAGGGAATAAGTTCCCAATCCGGGCTTCCACCTGGTCCTTCAAAGTCTTGAGTAGTGCTGTTTCATCATCTTCATCACTCGGACCCCCACCACACACCTCATCACCCCCACCTTCCGTCAACTTCACTGGCTCCCAGTTAAACAAGAAATCAACTAGAAGATCCTTGTCATTACCTTCAAAGCACTCAATGGCCTGGCTCCTGCCTACCTATGCACTCTCCTCTGTATTAACCATCGCTCCCCATTCACTTCGCTCTTCCTCTATCCTCCACCTTTCGGTCCCCCGTGTCCGTCTCACCACCTTCGGTTCTAGAGCTTTTAGTCACTGTGCCCCCCAGCTCTGGAACTCGCTACCCCCCGATCTTCGCAATATATCTACCCTCCCACTTTTGAAATCCAGACTCAAAACACACCTATTTACTCTTTCTTACCCACCATGATCCTTAGCTCTGTTCTATCTTGACCTCTTGTTTTGTTGTTGAGCTATTATGTTTTCATCTTTCTTGTGAAGCATCTTGGCATGGCATGAAAAGCTCTCTAGAAATAAAATATTATTATTATTAATAAAACAAATCACTGTATCCGCATGAACCCGCCATCTCCTCCCACCGCTGTTCAGCAGTCTCTATAAGTTAAGGTGACAATAACAACACTTTAAAATTTACATTTATTACCGTATTGGCCTGAATATAAGACGGTGTTTTTGCATTGAAATAAGACTGAAAAAGTGGGAGTCGACTTATATTCGGGGTCTCGACATTATTCACGACGCTAGGTGGCGCCAAATATCATTGAAGCGAATGCTGAACTTGAGGAGTAATGTTCTGTCATGACAGATCTCAGCTACTCTCAAGTTTAACCAGTTTGCATTATTTTATTGCAATGTTTTTCCTTATTCAGATTTGTTTCAAGACTACAGCTACAGTTAGACCTCACTTTGATGGTTAATGCAGTTATTGCAATTATTGCAATTTTTTTGTTTTATCACAATATTTATTATATATATTATGTGTGTGTGTGTGTATATATATATATATATATTTTTTTTTAATTATATTATATAATGTTTATTTACATTTAAAAACCAGAAGCCATTCATTTACGAATGTGATTGCACAGTTTACATATTTAAATGTTCAGATATTAAGATTTGAATGAGGCAAAATAACATGCTTTTTCCCTCAAATATATTGTTATGATCATTTGTTTCAGATGTACTGTAATTATTTTTTGTATAAAAATTAATTTGGTGTTCAAAAAGTCATTTTTCAAATTTCTTATAATCAGGGCCGTCTTACATTCGGGCCAATACGGTATTATTATTCCGATTTGCATTTATAATGCATTTGTTTTGCTATGTGTAATTGCTACTAGTAATTGTACCTTCAGTATTTATTAAGGATTTAGCGTGGGTTTTTGGGCTGTGGAATGAATTAATCGAATTATAATGTATTTTCATGTGAAAATCTCACTTTACGTACAACATTACAAACCAGGTCCTGAAACAAATTAAATTCAAATGTAGAGGTACCAATGTAATTCAGTATTGAAATAAATACATACAAAATGAAATAAAAGAATTAAATGTGGAAATTAATACATGAAAATTGATATAAATATGATATGAATTTAATCCAATAAATACATGAATGTTGAAATAAATAAGTGTTAACATGAATGTTGAAATGAATATAACTTTGCATTAAAATGTTAAATAAATCAAGGAAAGTAAAATAAATTGTATTTTTAGATTTTTGAACACAGAAAAGATTTTGAAAGATTTTAAAGACACATTTAATTATTTTATTGTGTTGTTTCAACAGTTGTGTTCGAAAAATCAATCTTAAAGTAAAGACACAACGAATCTTTATGGATTATTCAGTGGCGCCTCCAGAAATTTTTCATAGAGGTGGCCAGATGGGGCCACTTAAAATCTTGGGGTGGCCAAAACTAAAAGCCATAATTTCAGGTTTTCATTATATTATTGCAGTAAAAAGGTCAGGGGAAAACAATCAGAAAGACTTAAGGACACGGCTACTGATATACTTTGGTGTGTTGTGTAATATTTTATGTTACTGATGATTTAATGTGCATAGTCCATAACTGTCCAGTCAACATTTTGAGTTTCACAACAATTCTGTTTTATTGTGTTATATATATATTAGGCATAATGTGTACATTTAACAAAACAAAATAATTACTGGGGAAAAGCAGGTGCGTTTGGGATAAAATGCATAACTGATGCTACAACAATCTAACGATATACTGGCAAGCGGGGTGGCCAGTGGGGTGGCCAACAAATTTATAGGGGTGGCCATGGCCACCCCTGACAACCCCCTGGGGGCGCCACTGGGATTATTATTAGTCGTTGTTCACAGATTATAACAAATATATGCCTGTGAGTAAACCTGTCGCAATATGCAATAATTCCATTTATCGCACGGTAAATAGAAATGAAGGTGATAATTTTTCCGCTGCGATTTATCGCCTCGCGTGCACCTGCGTGCACGCCTGCAGCTGACGTGCTGTTAAAAGTTTGGCTTCCTTGTTACCAACTACGCAAAATGCATTTTAGTTCTGTTTTTAGTTCAGTGCAGTTTAAGTTTAGTGCAGGTGGAGAAAAAAAAAAAGGGAAAAAAAGAAAGAAAAGGTGACGCTTACCATTGAAATGACGATGTGAATGATCGCAAAATATAAACCTGGTGTGTGCATCCATGAACTGGGTCGTAGAATGCCGATCTCGGCCGGCGGTCCCCCTCCGTTCGCCAGTCTTTATAAGTTAAGGTGACAGTTCTTATTGTGTTAACATCGCCTAAGAAGTCGCCAGCTCCGTCAGGTTTCAAATCAATTATTCTATCAACTCGCCGAGTGTCCACTGCTGTTGACGCCAGGATTGAAACAGAAAGTGAAATAGCGCTCTCCTGCTCACCGTCAGCCCCGCAGTGTGTTCAGGTACAGGAAAAAAAGTCCGCCACATTAGAAGCCGATTCGTTACCTTATTACAGGTACTATACTGTATTATTGTTTATTATTGCTATGATTATATTATTGTTATTCTGATTTTTATTCATATTTTATTTGTTTTGCTCTTTGTAATTGCTATTTGCAATAGTAGTAACAGCAGTATTTATTAAGGATGTAGTGTGGGTTTTTGGGCTGTGGAAGGAATTATTGGAATTATAATGTATTCTTATGGGAAAATCCTGCTCGACATACGACCATTTCGACTTACAAACAAGCTCCTGGAACGAATTAACTTCGTATGTGAAGGTACCACTGTATTACCCATGGAACGCCATAGCAGAAGCTATGAGGCATGGGCTATTGTTTTTAGTTGTGATTTCCTAAAAAGTATTTTTGAATTTAAGAGTAAACATTTATTGCGTTTAAATCGGTGTAAATGATCTATTAATATATACTTTATTCTCACAGTGTTATTGTAATTTTTTTTTTTTATTGGGGGGGTGCAATAATATCGCTTATCGCAGTAATTTATGAAATAAATTATCGCACACTAAAATTTGTTATCGCGACAGGCCTACCTGTGAGGATTTTTATCTGTTGCGTTGTTTGTTAGCACTAAGCTAAATTGACTTTTCACATTGTTCTGTTTTTTTTTAACTGAAAGTGGTAATGAACAGTAACATGCCGACACAAACCAAAGCAAGAAATCAGCAGAATTGGAAGACTGATGGAACACTTGGTCCTTATCCTCCATGACCTTTACTCTTTCCAGATGTCACTACAGCAATCTCGCCTTCTCACTGCTAGCCCACGTGATGTCCGAGCGTGTGGTCAACATGGATTACCAGCGTTGGGTCTCGGACAACATCTTGGACCGCCTGGGCATGGAGGACACGGGCTTTGACATTACGCCGGGACTGCAGGGCCAGGTGGCCGTGGGTGTTTACTCCAACGGGAAGCCGGCCCCGCTCTACGACCTGGGCTGGTATCGCCCGTCGGGCCAGATGTTCTCCACGGCGGCGGACCTGGCCAAGCTGGCCATGATGCTGCTAGGCGCTTACCACCGCAAGCTTCTGGATCCCGACTCCTTGAAGATCATGCTCACGCCGCTATTCAGGTGCGACAAGGACTACTTCGCCAACCGCACCGGGACGCCTTGGGAGGTGAACGAACTGTTGGGCTACGAGATGGTCCGCAAAGACGGCGACTTGGACGGCTATTCGGCCACCTTCTCCCTGGTGCCGCGACTCAAACTCGGCCTGGTGGTGCTCATGGCTGGAGGTCGGTCCCAAAAGCAGGACGTGGTGGCCAAAGCCTACCGTCACATCATCCCTGCTGTAGAAAAAGCCTTCAGGGAGGCCCGGAGGATGCTCTCTGCACCTCCAAACCCAGAGGCCTACGTAGGCTTCTTCACCTACAGCAACATCACCTTCTACGAAATCAAAGCCGACACAGACGGCGTTCTCACCATGCAGCAGTTCGGCCCTCAAATCGAAGAGCTGATCCCGCAAAAGTACCGGACCATAAGGCTCAACTTTTTAGTTGAACGTGTCTTCAAGGTGGTCTTTGAAAAGGAGTACCCCTGCGTACTCAGGGTGGGCTCGGCTTCTGTTTCCCTGGAGGCGCAGGACGGTCAACTTTTCAACTTCTACGCGTATGACAAACGAGGCTTGTCGCCTGGGTTTGACGCGCCCGGGCTGAACACATATAATGTGGTCAGAATAGCACGCAAGCCATCCTTTTCCAGCTGAGTCGCATCTAAATTCAAGGCATTTTGGCTTTTACAGGAACAGATTTAAGGCAATTACTTGGAAGAGGAGGTCACTACATCTTGTCATGCTGGTACATCGTTTTGCCTCCTGCCTGCACAAGCTCTTTATTATTTTCTTCACAATTTTTTAAATCTTCTCTCCATTCACCCTTTCAGGGTTCTGTGTATTGTAGAGCTGCAACTAACAATTATTTTCATGGGATAAATGCCACTTTTTTTCAATTACCTTCACAATTTACCTTGAAGTTGTTTTTGGCATGTTGTATGTTACAATGAAGACAAAATGGATGACTATTTCCTTCAAAAATAATATTTTATTACAGCTTCCTGACTTAAGGCAAGGCAAGGCAAATTTATTTATATAGCACAATTCAACACATGTCAATTCAAAGTGCTTTACATCACATGAAGATCATAAAAATCACATTTAAATCAATACAACGTAAAAACCAGGACAATCGTAATAGGAAATAAAATTATACATAAGAATCGCATTTAATCACAAATAGAATAAAAATAAATAAATAAAAATAAAACAAAAACTACTAAATAATAATTGAAATCAGCAATGGAGATAAGCACAAGAGGAATACAAAGCAAGAAGATTGAGATATATAGACAGTTACTTAACTGTAATCTACAACTGTATCGATTATCAAACTCGTTGGCAACTAATTTAATTAATCGATTTAATCGATTAGTTGTTACAGCCTTATCAAGAAGCTAGTTTAGACAGATGTCTGACAGGTGGCAAAAACGTGAATTGTTGTTTTCCAAAGTAAAAGATTTTTGTTCATGCCCTACTTTGACTTATCAAAAATAAAATGAAGAAGCCTAATAATATTTATAACTGAGAAGTTATATGTATGTTATAATTTCAAGAATTTTTGAGAAGTTTTGGGTTAATAAGGTCCTAAACGATTAATTGGTTATCAAAATAGTAGTCGATTAATTTGCTAATCGGTCAGTTGTCGGATAGCCCTTATGTCTATGGCAGCCATGACTAATCGACGATTGATTATTAAATTAATATAAGAAATTAATCAAATAAATTTATTGTCATTAATTGTTTCGACACATTGTTGACGTAAAAATTGTCCAAATCTTTTTTTTTTTTTTTTTTTTTTTTTTTTGTTTGTTTCTTAAAATCAAATATTTCTTTTTCATTTTCATTTTTTGATTTGAATTACTGTAATGCACTGTTTTTTAAAGGGAAATATAAGAGTGAGGAATTGTAAATATTGTTTCAGTTGTTCTTTTTTTGTTGTTGTTGTTTTGTTGTTGTTTGTTTTAATCAGAAGAAAACAAGTATTTGCTTTTTTATTTATTATTATTATTTATTATTATTATTTATTCACATTATTCATTAAACACAAAAAGTAAGAAAAGCAAGTGTTCTCTTACATATATATTTTTTAATTATTTAAATATTTTTATAGAACATTGAGAAAATCAGTCATTTTTTTCATTTATTTTATTTAATTTTGTTGTTGTTTTTTTTTTTTTTTTGTTTTGTTTTGTTTTTTTCTTTTGAGCTTTGATTAAAATTTCATTTTAGTGGCATTATGAAATGACATGGCGAGCGGGTTCTGGCGCCCAAGCCTTGAGTTTGACACCTTTGTGTTTGTAGTTTATATCTTGAATATACCCAAAATATGATCACAATGCTGTTTTCTTACGAGCCATTACACACAAGTCTACTCAGTGCTACTCAAAATTAGTTGTAGAACCTTTAAATTGTGTCCCTATTGTGTTCCCTGCACATTTTTTTTTTTTTTTCCTAATTTTGTCTCAAATATTATTTGGACGGTGTAAGGTCACATTTGAGCACTTAGGTTTTGCTTGTCATAAGCAGTTCATTCCCTTTCTCATTGGAACAGTGCTGTTAAATTGCTCACTCACGAGAAAACTTTTTCCCCCAAACTGCAGTTAAGAGCAAATCAAAGACATTTTATACTCATTAGACTGCTCTAACGCTTAGTACAATTTATGCTTTAGTTTACTTAGATGCCATTAGCTTCCACTTGAAGCCTTTAAACAACCTGAAGTGAAGAAGGGTAAAAACCAAAAAAAATCTGTTGGAGTGAGATCTGGTGATTGTATTGGCCGTTCAACTAGCCCTGGTTGGAATACAGAGAAATAAAATATACAGTGGGGCAAATAAGTATTTAGTCAACCACTAATTGTGCAAGTTCTCCCACTTGAAAATATTAGTGAGGCCTGTAATTGTCAACATGGGTAAACCTCAACCATGAGAGACAGAATGTGGAAAAAACCCCATGAAATCACTTTGTTTGATTTTTAAAGAATTTATTTGCAAATCATGGTGGAAAATAAGTAGATCTGCATGGAGGAATGGGCCAAAATACCAGCAACAGTGTGTGAAAAGCTTGTGACATAGAGAGTTACATAGAGTACATAGCAAAGTATTGAGATGAACTTTTGGTAAAATACTTATTTTCCACCATGATTTGCAAATAAATTCTTTAAAAATCAAACAATGTGATTTAGAGGTTTTTTTCCACATTCTGTCTCTCATGGTTAAGGTTTACCCATGTTGACGATTACAGGCCTCTCTAATATTTTGAAGTGGGAGAACTTGCACAATTAGTGGTTGACTAAATACTTATTTGCCCCACTGTATATGGCGGAAAACACAGACAGGACTGAAAAAGCAAATTCTGCTCTTGCACTCCTCTTTAAAAGAAACTGCTGTATTTTAAACCAAAACAATTGTTGTGTTTGATAGAACAATATGTCTATATTCTGCCATAGCAGATTCGTCGCGCATTAAGCCCCCAAACTATTTTTAATTTGTCCATTTCACCATGGAAACCCCCGTTTACAGACATCGCGCAACCGCTTTTGTTTCAACCCAGCCATAAAACGAAGGTAATTAATTATATTTATTATTCATAATGTCTGTCAGTTTAAACTTAGAATCATCAATTGATGTCTAATATTTCGTTTTTAAAAATTTTTTTAAAAACGACTTTAAAAAATTATTCACTCGCATGTTTTGAACTTTTAAACAAATGACGTCACAATGAAAAAAATGGTGTCTGTAAAAAGTCTCGGATATCTACCTCCTAACTATCACTTAATTGTATTTTTTTTGTTACTGTGGCATTTTCTCCGATATGTTGGATGTTAAATAATCGATCCAAACAAAGAAAAACTGAAAAAAAAAATGTTTAAAAGGGTAAATATATGAAAAAGATAATCTCGACCACTCCTTGATGTCTGCAATTTCTGCAACATGACCCTTGCTATATTACCATGTTTTACCCATAAAATCCCCAAAAAATGCAGCCATTCACAGCTGTGTCCTGTCACTCAGTGATAGATGCTACATTGCGTTTTTGGATCGAAACAAGGTAAGTACGCGATTACATCTCGTTAAAGTCATGGCGTCTGCAATTCTGCTGTCGCGTGCTCTCACCTCCAGATAGGGTTTTGCTGTTTAAAAAAAAAAAAAATTAAATGCCCTCCTTTTCAAAATGTATCTTCACCCAGAAAAGTGAGATTTTAAGCTTTCCAATGATGTATCATACATGCATATAGGACAATTTTGAAATTTGTCCAAATTGGGAGTCTCAGAGCGGAACTTCAAGTCAACTGAGTGTTTTCCGCCATATATATAGATATACATATATATCTATATCTATATATATCTATATATATCTATCTATATATATATATATATATATATATATATATATATATATATATATATATATTTTTTTTTTTTTTTTTAAAGACATTCATAAAGAAGCTAAATAATGTGAATATTTTTGTTCATTTAGCAAATAGTTGTTACTTAGGATCCATAGAAAGTATCTTGAAGGGGTGATTTTGCTGGTTCTTGAAAAGCCGTTGCTGAATTTAACATACTGGTAATGTCACCATTCTGATTTTTTTTCCCCTCACTTTGAGAATTGATTTTGTGTTCTGATTCTGACTTTGACAACATTAAGGACACCTATTGTTCCCAATTTGTCACAAACTTTCAATTTCCAGAATGCATTTAATGCATGCATCATGTAGCTATTCTTCCAATGCCTGTTAATGCATAGTCACTGATTGTGTATTCAGGAGTCAAGGGGTTTAAATGAAATCCAATACAAGAGCTGTATGGTTTAAAAAAAAAAAAAAAAACAGTCTGCCTTTCCAATGTTCAGTTTTGACTGATTCTTTTCAACCGGTACTCATTTAAAGTGGTGTTTGTTATATTTCTTTTATTTGTTTTTCACACAAAACCCCAAAAATACCATAAAAAGAAACTTATTTTTTGAGGGGTATGGTATATCAGGACACTATTCAAATTTTGTGTATATGAGAAATTGGAAGACCAGCTATTCAGTTTAAGCGCTTTGATACATGTTCTTATAAACCACCTACATGCAATATCCTGATTCTTACTTACAGCTCATGAATTGATTACTGTAATTTCCGGATTATATGCCACTACCTCCCTCCCCCGATTTGAAACATGCGGTTTATCGTCCAGTGTAACTAATACAGGTAGTCCCCGGGTTACAAACGACAAACGTTCCAAAACCGGCGAGGTAACCCAATTTTCCGCATAAATGGGAATAAACCCTTTAAGTAACCCAAAATACCCCCTAAATTTCAAAATAACTATGCAAAATCATGTATTATACGTCATATTAATGAAGTAAAAAAAAAAAAAAAAGATACTGTACTTGCACCAATGCTGTGAGGTGGCTGGACAAGACACGAGCCCCTTTCAGACATACATTCAACTCCGATTAACCCTTGAGAGTCGAAGGACGCGCCATCACAATTATCAACATGGCAAACTTAAAATAGCAAAATTAAACTGGAAACACAAAGTACTAAAATTGCTACTGAATCTTAGAGCTGCGGAAGAGACTATCTAAATCTGTTCAATTCTGCCTAACAACAAAATCCAGATTATTTTCTCTCGATTTTCCGATATCGATTACGATTTCTTGGCAAAATAAAAATGATGACAAAATGCTCTGAATGTCTTCTATTTAATCTTATTTTTTTCTTTAACAGAACTGTACTAGTAACTGCCAGTGAATTTAACCATGTTAATGCACAGAGAACAATCCCTTTGGATTAAGAGACATTTATCTCTACAACAGACTCCAGCTCTGTTCTTCATTCAAGCAATAATCAGGGCCGTTTCTGACTAATTTGGTACCCAAGGCAACATATTTGCTGGTGCCCCCCCTTGCAACAATAGCTATTTTCAACACAAATATTTAAACATTCACACTCACACTGTACTTCTTTTTCCACTTGCAATTTGTCTTTGGAAAGGTACTGGATTTGGTGCTGATGTGGATAAGGTGGCTGTAAAAGATGACCCAGGATGTACAGAGGTGGAAGGAAAATATTTAAGAATAGCATCTACAAAGAGAAGAAAGAATGATGTTACATTATATTAGTCAAATAGCGGTTGATTGCGAAACAGGCATGAGATAACCATAATAGCGCCTAACTATAGCAGCCTACTGTACCTGGCTCAATCAGGTGTTCGGATCCGGCCACTAACTTTAACGGGCGAGGTTGAAAAATAAAATTCATGAAGCACTGCAACGACACTGGACCATCCAATAACAATGATTTAAACAATATATGATAAAAAAATGAAATTGAATATTTGAACGGAATTGCCATTTTAATGAATTAATGACACATTTAATAACAAATTTTTGCGTTTAAATTAGGGCTGTCAAAATTATCGCGTTAACGGGTGTTTTTTTTTTTTTTTTAATTACGTTAAAATATTTGATGCAATTAACTCACATGCCCCGCTCAAACAGGTTAGTAGAGTGTAATGTGCACTTGTAACTTGTTTTTGGTGTTTGGCGCCCTCTGCTGTGCTTGGGTCCAACTGATTTTATGGCTTTCAGCACCATGAGTGAGCATGGTGTAATTATTGACATCAACAATGGCAAGCTATTAGTTTATTTTTTGATTTAAAATTTTACAAATTTTAATAAAAATGAAAACATTAAGAGGGGTTTTGATATAACATTTCTATAACTTGTACTAACATTTATCT
This sequence comes from Corythoichthys intestinalis, assembly GCF_030265065.1. Taxonomy (NCBI): domain Eukaryota; kingdom Metazoa; phylum Chordata; class Actinopteri; order Syngnathiformes; family Syngnathidae; genus Corythoichthys; species Corythoichthys intestinalis. Next base: position 19,664,585 of record NC_080403.1, on the reverse strand, counting down.
TTTAAGAACTACAAGTCTTTCTATCCATGGATCGCTTTAAGAGAATGTTAATAATGTTAATGCCATCTTGTTGATTTATTGTTATAATAAACTAATACAGTACTTATGTACCGTATGTTGAATGTATATATCCGTCTCGTGTCTTATCTTTCCATTCCAACAATAATTTACAGAAAAATATGGCATATTTCATAGATGTTTTGGGTTGCGATTTATTCCGATTAATTAATTTTAAGCTGTAATTAACTTTGATTAAAAAATTTAATCGTTTAACAGCCCTAGTTTAAATCCATGGCACTTTTAGTCCCCCATTCAACAGAACAATGACATTATTAATTGCAAATTTAATCGTGTATTTATTTAATTAACCATGGCACTTTTAGGCAAGGCATATTTATTTGAATAGCACAATTTAACACAATGTAAAGGTGCTTCACATCATATGAAAATCAGCAAGACAAAATTTTAGTCTTCCATACACATTGTCCAATTTTCTCTAAAATTGGAGGGGGAGTAAATTTAACTGAAACTAATCCACAGCTGGCTGAAAATATTTTTAAAACAGCAGGCCTGGCTAATAATACAGTATGATTTAGCTTTAGCAGTACGTCATCTCAACACTTTGTAGCTTGCAAATGGGCTAAGTATAAGTGTTTTCTCATCTTTTTCATCACAACAAACCGCTATCTTTTTCACGTTTATGCTCCTCTTCTTTTTTCTTCTTTCTGAAATGCAACCCGGTGGACTTTTGTCTTTTTATGACATGGTAACGTTGCTCAAATTCAGAGGCTAAAAATAACACCTTCAGGTACGTCACTGGTCTGTGTAGGTGTGAGTGAGATTAGAGACTGTGGTGAAATTACTGCTTCTACCGTTCTTTTGTTTTATTGCCTTGTATAATATTTTGAACATGAAATATTATTCGAACATTTTTCTTGACGCCCTTTTGGACGGTGCGAAGCCCCTAGCATTTTCCAGCTGGCCTTATGGACTGCACGGCTCTGGCGATAATGAAAGAAGAAAGTGCATTTGAAACAAAATGAAACATTAAAAAAGGTAGTCAGCAAGTCAGTCTGCCAACCACCTGGCCAATCAAGTCAGTCAGGTGAAGTAGGTAGGCAGCCAGGCTCAGGGTGATGTGTTTCACATTTCTCTCTGGTCTCACTTACATGAATTAATAATTAATGCAAACCTGTCACTCAATATTAAAAAACACTTAAGGCGGCAATCACCTTGTCTAAACAAACACAAACATGCACCCCAGTGAAGGTAACAAACAGGATGATCCCTTAGGTTTATGAGCACCTCATCTTTTCAAACACATTAATAGGCCAATGAACAATGCGCATATAGACTCATTTTTAAAAGTAGACCTATGGATCATGCCAAAATATGTTATTTTATTAAAGCAAAAAACATTGCATGCTTATACTGTCGTCTAGTAGCAGTAATCTTGACACGAAAACAAGACGGAGGGACAGACATGCACACAAACAGCGAGATAGACAGGCACACGCACGCCCTTATATATAATATATATTCAACCAGAAGTGGCGCTACTGTCTCTCGTTGTGTTGTACATGAAAGTGTGCAGACATAGTAAATAAGGAAGTGCTGAACATTTCAAGGATGCATGTTTTATTATTACAATCCACTGCAACTGTTCTACATATGCAACAACAATTTAAAGTAATTCATGAGATAATACACTTACTCATGGTTTTATGCAATTTAAGTCCAACAGCCTTAAGTCCATCATTCCTCTTTGGAAATCTGTGGTTTGTTCTGTTGCTGATGCCGATCAAAAATGACGTAATGTCCAGGGTATAAAATCCCATCCTCCACCCTTCCCGGACAGAGAGTGCCATATCACCACAAGTCTAAAAGTGTTTAACCTGGGTAATTCCCGGTACATCTCCCCATGTCTGAAAGCCATGACACAGGTAAATCCCATGTCACATTACAAGGGAATTTAGCGGGAAATAAAACTAAAACACAAAAAAATACACTGGAAACAAAATGGCGGACGAAACTCCGGCGTCGTAAAGTCGAATTAACTTAAGTCACCGTCGTAAACCGGGTACTACCTGTATATGGATTTTTTCAGGCTGCATGTCTTTTGGTGTAATTATCCCACAATACAGTTTATATATGAACAAATGCCGTTTTCTTGTGAAATTGGGTGTTTGCAGCTTTTAGTCAGGTGCGCCCTATAATCTGAAAATTATGTTACTAAGAAAAATGCTTTTGTTTTATTTTGAGGTTTATGCATTTCATGCCTTTAGTTGAGCAGTCCAGTACCATTTAAAATCGTTGTATTGCTCATTCATATTTTTCGGTGTAGTAATCTATTAATATTTTTTTACTTTACAAAAGGTGCTATAAACTATTTTTATAACAAATCTATTAAATTTACCAATGTCCCAACATCAACTATATTGGACTCAAAATATCTTAAAGGTAACCACGGATAGAAAGACTCGAGGTTCTTAAAAGATAAATGTTATTATGAGTTGTTGCTGTATGTTTTCGTTTTTATACAATTAGTAAAATTCAACTAGTGAGTCGCCATTGTTGTTGACTTCGTAGGGCGGTGACGTCACTGGGTTACGCTGCCGGGCTTCCAGAGTATGACTCTAGCGACATAAACGTGTCATCTGTTCCACCCTTTCAATTTGAACCCGAACATACATTAATGAGGGTGACAGCACTGTCGATATTTCACAAAACGAGCAGCAAAAGCAAAATGAACAGGAAAGACGGGATAAGACGAGACGAGAGTAGAAAAAAAAACACGGTGTTCCGCCGAAACGTCCAACAAGAGGCGAATTTGACACCCAAAAGACTACCATGCGCTTGTTTTGTTTAGTGGCATACAGATAGAACATACTAAAGATGCCTTAAGAAAATACTTAAATGTCGTAATATCAAATAAGGGTGGTTTAAATACGCTACGTGACTAATGTGGTCAACAGATCAACAATCTGCTTTAAAGCTACCACAAGAAAACACAATGCTTAAAAATATGAGCAGGAAACATATGCAAAAAAGTATTTTGAGGCAATGAAAAGGTAATAAAAGACTCAATAAAACCACAAATACTAAGTACTCGCCGCTTTTAACCAATGTGTGAATGTGTTGGGTGTCTCGCCACGTAGGAAGGAATTGCAGAACACTGTCTAGTGACAGTGACAAACTACGTCATCACCCCTAGTGTCCATTACGCGCGTAAAACATGGCGCCCTCCGTAGGCTAAAACATGTACTAAATATTATAGATTTTCGAATCAATAGCAATATTTTATGTGTCTCTAATAACATATTTTAGTAAAAGAGAACAATTGTGGCTTATTAGTGCCTAGAAGTCTTTTAGTCAGAGGTTCCTTGAATGTTTTCAGTATTCTAATTGCCTTATAAATAGGGTTGTTCCGATCATGTTTTTTTGCTCCCGATCCGATCCCGATCGTTTTAGTTTGAGTATCTGCCGATCCCGATGCTTTTTTTTGCTCCCGATTCAATTCCAATCATTCCCGATAATTTTTCCCGATCATATACATTTTGGCAATGAATTAAGAAAAAAATGAATAAAACTCGGACAAATATATACATTCAACATACAGTACATAAGTACTGTATTTGTTTATTATGACAATAAATCCTCAAGATGGCATTTACATTATTAACATTCTTTCTGTGAGAGGGATCCACGGATAGAAAGACTTGTGACTTTGTATATTGTGACTAAATATTGCCATCAGGTGTATTTGTTGAGCTTTCAGTAAATGATACTGGAGCCATGGCCAAATGCATGATGGGAAGTGGACCCATGACTGTGCGTAGTGCTACCAATTCATATATCTTCTCTGCGTTGGGAAATAACATAAGGTGGTAAGAAAAAGAGTAAGAAAAAGAGTAATTGCTACCTTGCTTCCCCACATTGCTTCCCATGATATCTCTAATTGTAGGGAGAAGGATTGTAAGGCTTTAGCCAATTAAAAAAGGCTCCAAAGACTGCCAAAATTCACGCTACTCATTTTACGCTGCCTTTTATCGCTCTATATAGATAAAACGGCGCCATTACAGATTGAGCGCGACAATGCATGAGTGGGTCGTGCAACGCATGCATTAATTGCGTTAAATATTTTAACGTGATACATTTTTTTTTTAATTAATTACCGCCGTTATCGAGATAAATTTGATAACCCTACCTTAAGCCTAAACTAAAGACTCTGGATGAGTGTAACATATTATGTCTGTAACATTAAATACAATTAGAAAATGATTTAATTAAAAAATATATATTATATAAAAAAGGCATGGCCGATATTTTTTTGCCGATTCCGATACTTTGAAAATGACGTGATCGGACCCGATCGATCGGGATCGGGACATCTCTACTTATAAATATTAGTGAATTTCAAAATATATACAATAATTTCTTATTAGATTTTGAGGGGCAGTTGTACAAATTAAGGGTCATAATATTTTTAAATGGTCGATTTCTTTTAATTTAAAAAATGGCATTTAAACAGAGCTGTGTAAACATTTTAGTGCTATTACACAGTCACATTTGACTCAAAAAAAATGTTCAAATCTGGGCGTGGTCAATCAAAACTGAACATTCTCATACAGTATTTGTAAATAGATCATTTTTGCAACAGCGTTTGAATTGCACATATGTGTATCTGATGTTGTGCCCCGATGAGTGTTTATTGTATTTGTGACCAGATCATCTCGTGTTTTATGACTTCTGTCAGAGTATTTAAATGCTAAATAACTCTCCAAACAACCTCGTATGAAATATTTTTGACATTAACTGAGAGGCTTCAGCCTCTGCTCTTCTGGCTCTTTGCGGCATAATCCCTGAAAATGGACTCCAATTCACTGTGACCCCCGACACGGCCCGGGATTATTCATATAATACACTATCGTACAGGTCGATGCTGCTGCGGGCGCTTACAGACCCGAGAGGACAGAAATAACTCATACTACAAAGGCCTATATTGAACCTTGTCATTTCTGCTGCGTGGGCCACTGGGAAAAAGGAAAAATATGATATTCCAAATGTCATCTGATATTAATGTGAAAAAGTTACAATGCAAAGTAACAAACTATTCAATGTGAATTGCGTCATACAAGATAAGGTGTACAGACTTAAAATGGGTCACTTGTCATAGTTATTATCATAACCAATTTTTATAATGGAAGAAAAAATGTTCTTCTTTTCTTGTCTTACTGCTCTTTTGTGTGTGGTGTACTCTGAATGACCAACACAGCAAACTACACGCATAAGCATTTGTGACCCGGCAGAGCAAGATGAGTCACAGTTGCAATGACATAACCATTTTGCTTTGACGTCACCAAGAAATTGTGACATGGAAGTTGTTTCACACCTTGTGTTACGCAAGTCGTAAGTCATGTCATATTTATTCAATTAAACGCGGTAGGTGTGGTTTCGCTTATCTTTGAGTTGTAAATCTTGCCTGTTGTCATTCTTTTATTCCCGATTTGATCAAAAACATAATACTGCCTAATGTAATCAGCTAAACTCTACATCATAACGTACTCTTGGGTTGCCAGGTTTGTTTGTGCACAAAATGAAAAAAAAAAATTCTAACCCAAAAAAATGGCCCGCAAAGATTTTCACATGTAAACCAGTTAGACTTGAGTCATCTACAGTACCTTAAAATTGGTTGCTCTCTGCAATTTGGGCTTTTTTTCCTGGAAATATTGGCTTTTCCTGCACAAACTAAGATTATTTTTTTTCCCTCAAGTGTTTTTATTACATTTATATGGGACCACAGTCTCAAACTTGTGGCCCAGGGTCCAATCGCAGCTTACGGGACACTATTTTGCAGCCACTATTTGACACCTAATCGTAGTATTACTGTTGCATTCATGCATTTTGCGTTGGGAAAAAAAATAAGTGTGTATATAATGAAATTAATGAAGGGCAGGATCCATTTTGAATTTTTTTTAAAAAATCAATCATTGAAATAGTAATAAGTACAGATTTTTAATGCAAATTAAAAATACTAGGAGTAATTAAAAATATACAAATAATTCCAAATAAAATGAAATTAATTCTTAAAAATTATAACAAATTGTAATAAATTGAAAGAAGAAGAAGAAAGCCATAAATTCAAAAAAGTGTGCCTTGTGTTTTTTTTTTTTTTTTCTGGAAATGTATTTATTTATTTATCTTTTAATGTGCATTTCTCGTGACCTCACATAACTTAACTCTTTGGCTGCCATCGACAGCAATAGACGTCCAATCTATTTTAACTGGGAGTCGCTGGAAGTTATTGAATGATTACTTTCAGCCTAGGGCATAGGTTTGGTCTCAACATTGGTAGGAAGGATATTACCGTAATGCACATAATATAAACAATGTTTCAAATAAGGGACTGCTAGCTTGACTTCGTTGTTCCTTGTAGAGGCTGGCCTGACCCTAGTAGTTTTGCAGGTTAGCAAGTTTAATGTTATGCTAACTCTGGTGCAAGTCAGACTTTCAATAGCAAAATTATTGGTGTTTCCCCCACTGCCACAACATTGACGTCTTTTTACATGACTTACAGTGGCTGCTGCTGGCCGCAAAAAAAAAAAAAAAACTTCTAATATCTCTTCTGTCCGAAGGGGGCGGAGGAGGCGGCATGTTGTCGACCTGAATTTGTCGGGATGTGTGAGTATGTGTATGTGTCTTTGTGGTGGGACGGAGGGCTTTAAGTCATCAGCCAGCCAAACGTTTGTTTAAGGGGGGAAAAAATGGACCAGCACATTCAGCAAGTGAAAAGGGATGAATGTAAATCTGAACATAATGAAAATAATTCATTTAATAATGGTGGGGTCTATTGTATAATTACAGCATATGGGTAGACAATCTGAATTACCTATATAACTGAACTCTTTATATCATGCAAATAAGGTTGTTTAAAAGTTGGTGGGGACAATTTGAGCACCCTGAAAATTTGGTAGTGTTATGTCCCTACTATCCCTATGCAATACTACGCCCTTGCTTTCAGCCCCTACTTGTTGAAATGGATTAGACATCCATTGCCATCAATAGGTGCTTTTAATATCAATTTACCTCTTTAACTAACTACCACAACACATAAGTCATAAGTCACATAACATTTTTAACCTGGGTTGGCAGAAAATGAGTTAGGCTAATTATAGGGTGACCATATTTTGATTTAAAAAAAAACAGGACACTCGGACCGGCTTCGAGATACTTCAATTTTACTTGAAGTTCGCTCAGAGATGCCATATAACTTTAATATATTTAAAGTGTGCCTCCTCCGTATCAATAGAAAAATTCAGTTTTGTAAACAAATAAATAAATAAAATAAAATAATAGCTATATAACCAAAGACTCAAATTTAGATTCTCAGAGGTTACCTAAGAGGTTGTGTTATTTCTAAAATAACGCAAGAAGACAAAAAAAAACAAAAAAAAAACACTGGAATAAATTTTGATTTAAAAAAAAAAAAAACAATATGCCCCCTCTGTATTCGCGAATCCTTGAGTAAAATCATAGCTGTATTTTCAATTTTTACTGTACAAATAAATAATCTGAAACAATGTTCTAAATAATACCTCTTCTATAGAAAATCCAGTTCATTTCAAGCTTATTTCTCTTTCCGGTGAAATAATGTATATTAAACTGTAGCCTCAAGACTATCAATACAGTTATCCTTGACAAATTGTTGTTCCCACTCAATTATTATTCTCATTCAGTGTTCTAGACTGCACGCAAACAACCATAATAAACTGACAAACAATTCAACCAGCATGTTTCCAAATGCAGCAGTTCAAAACTACATATGCCATAATGGGTAGCAAGGCTTACCTCACTGACAGCTAGCACCGGTAACAAAGGCAAAAATCAAACTTTGCCGTAAAAGTTGACAATCATCGGCAGCGTAACAATGAGACACCAAACGGGATTTTACAAATCACAACAGTACAAAGCTCCGACAGAAGTCCACGGTTGCCAAAAGGTAAGTTTGGCAAGTCTCAGTTTTGATAGCATATGAGCTCCTGTTGTCACGACCAGTGTTTACTGTAATCTGATTACTTTCTTTCAGTAACGAGCAATCTAACGCGTAAATTTTTCCAGGCCAGTAATCAGATTAAAGTTAGTTTCCTCGATGCCTGTGCGTTACTATTTTGTTGTTGCCTCATACTGAATGTAGAATGAAGCATATTGTAGTCATGTACGCAGAGCATTTAAAAAGAAAATACTGCGCTTGAGTTTGGGAGTGACATCACATCTCACGTTTTCTCATCGAGGGGGGGAAAAAACTGGTCACGTGTAATACCATGCTGCCTGTGCGCGCGCCGTCTGCCACGGCGGTCAACAACATAGCCTGCTAGCTATCAGGACGCTAACAGTAAAGGAGCCGGAGAGATACAACAAACGGCTGCATTTGCTCACTGGAGATACAGCCATTTCTTCACATATCCGTCCAGTAAAGATGACAAAAATATCTCCGTGCGTTGCAAACTCTGCGCTGGCTCAGAAAGACTGTCGACCGCTATATAGACCCTACTCACGTGACGTCACAGGCACGCCCCCGCGCCATGTTGTCCGTCTACTCCTCATGTTAATGCATTAGCGCTTCGTAAATTCCTCCTATTATGGCGTGTTTTTCTGCTCGTTAACATTAATAATCAAAATGGTGAAGTCGTGTGTGGCAGTCGGTTGCAAAAACAGAGAAGATAGACGGAGAGACTTGAAGTTTTACTGTATTCCGAGAGACCCGGAGAGGAGAGTGAGATGGACTGCTGCAATTCGACGAGAAAACTGGGCTCCAAACGACTACCACAGATTATGTAGTAGTCATTTTATATCTGGGAAGATGCATTTAATATATATTTAGAGGGTTTGGGGCTGACAACCACAATTAAGATCATTGCTAGGCTAATCGCCGACAGCATACACTCAGACGTTGTGAATGAACTGCCTGAAAATGTATAATTATAAGGGTATAATAAGACAGTTGTCATACAATTAATTTACAATTTCACTATTGAGGTCAAAAGCCAAAAAATAAATTCAACTAGGGACAATCTGGAGTAGTGCTATCGCACTTCATATTTATTACATATTATATATGTATGTAGTGAGAGTGCTATCGCTAAACCATATAAACATTAAAAGCCCTAGCTCCATTGACAAATGACATGAAATACATTAGACTTGACAGTGGATGTTAGCAAGAACAAAAGATTTTGAATTGAAAATTTCGTAACTCACCTTCCCGAGCACAAGATAGATTCCTGCCGAATTTTCGTGGACGAGGACCTGTTTCACCCAACCAGCAACAAAATATTTATAAGCCTCCAAGCTCTTAAAGTTTTTCAAACTTCCGTGAGAATAGGCTGATTTTGTGTGGACAAGATAGTTGTAAATATCAGGGTAGCAGATGTCAGGCAAAGACGGCGAAGACAGCGGGTCGAAAAACATCGATTTAGGCATTAAATATGGATCTGGCGAATGGATAAACTGAAGCTTTTCCACATAACGCCTTTTATGCAACGCATCCAATGAGTTTAGAGCGTCAGATAACACCGGGGCTTCCATGAATTGCTCTATAACTTGCACGACTAATTGAAAACAATGAGAATAGGTCTAAAAAATACGGACAATATGGCGGCCGGATACAGCGACACGTCATTTTGTGACGTAGGTGAGTAGGGTCTGTACCCGACATCCAATTCAACAAGGAAGCACTTGGAATTAGAGCACAACACGTCGCGAAAAAAAAGCCGACAGGTAACGAGACAGCCAGCTCTTCTACAGTTTGTAACCAGCCTTTATAATATGTGTGGTTATGTACATTTTATAGTTAGCGTTTGTAATCATAGGCGGAGTTTTACATTTGTGGGACTGGGGGGAGAAGCATGTTGAAGACTTGAAACGAAAGTCAAAAGTTTGGACACACATTTTGCGTTTTATATATTTTCACTACTATTATATATTCTCACTGAAGACATGAAAACTATGAACGAACATGTGGAATGGCAAAAAAAAGTGAAATAACTGAAAACAGGTTTTGTTTTCTACATTCTTCAAAGTATCCACCTTTGAGGTGTCTCCATACTTTTGGCCAATACTGTATATATATATATACTGTAAATATACACATCTTGACACTGTTCGAGTTCAATCAACTGTTCAAGTTGTTGTTGGCAGCGTTTGAAAGCTTAGGTTTAAGAAATTCTAAATATCCATCTTGCCTCCTCTGGTGTAGTTTTGGCTAAGCAAAGCAAAGGATAGTCTCCAAGGTGCAAGTCATGTGATCTGTTCGAAAAATTATTTTGACCCATTATGAAAACTTTACGTTGTAGGACTTTTGTTCATTTCATTAATTTTTGTAGTTTGTTTTATTGCTTTACAACTTTTAGAAACAACATTTTAACGGCTAGGTCTTTATTTCAAAGGGGAAGTTCAGAATTTTTTACATTAGGCTTTATCTTGGAGTCAGCGGGGGTTTAATTAGTCGTTGGAGTTGATTTCAACAAATTTTGTCAGTTACTTGTTAGTTTTAGGGCTCCGGAATGGCTAAGCAAGGGCGAGTCAATGGTGGTCGACTAATTAAACCCCCGCTAACTCAAAGATTAAGCCTTATGTGAAAAACTCAATTACAAGCGATGACATTTTTTTGTTATTTTTATGTTGAGGCAGCAAAAGGAAAAATAATGGTAAAAAGTAACTGATAAGTTACTTTTAAAGTAACTTAGTTACTTTGATAATAAAGTAATCAGTAAAGTAACTAGATTACTTTTTTGAGGTGTAATCAGTAATCAGTAATTAAATTACTTTTTTAAGTAATCCGTGACAACACTGGTCACGACTCACGAAGGTTTGTTTGTGAATGAGAATTGACGGTTCACGTCACGATAAAGCCAGTCTGTGACTGCACACACATGTGCAAATTCGTATCCAAAGTAGAATAACGGTATTTTCAACATAATTATACTTTTAGGTACATGAGCATTTGATTAAATACTGTACATATAAAACACAAGTCTTAACAATTGGGCAGGCTTTTTGGGAACACATCACAGGCAGCACAGTACCATAGTATTCTGTGCAAATCATCAGTCAAAAAAAACGGACATTGGCATGAATTTATAAAACCCCTCCGGACGCCCCGGACAGGATGTGAAAAGTGGACATGTCCGGGCAAACGAGGACATATGGTGGCCCTACTAATTATAAATTTTGTATAGATGTCTACTCCTGAGAGAGTTAATGACATTTTCCTTCACTATTACACAATATAAGAATTAAATTGTTATTTTTTTCCCAAACTTTTAAACAAGATTCTTTCCGGTGGGATGTACTTGATCCAAACCTTGTCATTACACATAAGATGGCAAGCATTTTTCACTTCAGATCTCACTCCTCTCCTTCCTGTCTGCTTATGGTTTTAGCTTGTGTGGAGCAGGTGGAATCTAAGATGGGCAGGTGGAATATGCAGGGAGCTGTTGGACAGAACCAATTACATTAGGCAAATAAAACTGCCTCTTGTATCCTTGGCTAAGTGATTGTTCATGAGAGCCATACATGAATAGCGAGCAGGATCATGGCGACCACTAGCATCAGCATTTTAAAAACAAAAAGAGGAAAAATCTGCCCTTGGCCAGATGCCATTTTCCTAGGTGTCCTCCAGTTCTCATTGGAGTTCATCGCCACATTAGTAGAGCTAATTAAGTTTAGTGTGCATCAGATTTGCTGTGATATTCTGCACTCTGGTTTAAGGGCTTGATTAAACAAATTAAGAACACAGTTTATTCAGACTAAAAGCTGTGAACTATGTGTGATATTGGTATTGACAGTTGTTAATGATGACCAAAAAGTAGAAATTAAAAATGACAAAAATTGACGAATGTATTCAAACTGCTCTTCTACTCAAAGCTCCATAAAGTTAAAATAAAATCAAAATAAATCTTGCCCACACGCTTTGACAATTTCATATCATTCCAGCACATTTTTTAACCACCCAAAAAAATCATTCCTATGGTAAAAACATTTCAAATTTTCAAAATGTATTCGTCCTACAGTTTTATCCGATTCAATATTCACACAGCACAAAATTCAGAAAATCAAAGTGCACAAGTTTTTGGCAAAACGTACAATTTCGCCAAAATTTGACAAAAACTTCACGTTTTCAATGGCCCTATTCTTTTCCAATGGTATTTTCAACTGCCACAAAACTGTTCCCATTCACTCATGCAAAAAAATCCTTATTTGTGGTCATTATTTTTGACCACAAATAAGGAAGTGAGTGGTTCTGGAATATTCCAAAATAATTAGGAAGTGACCCAACATCAACAGGAAATGTCCTCTAATCTCCCTAAAATTAACAAGGAAGTGACCCAATATTTACCAATTGCATGGCATTGATAACGACAGACATCCAATTAATTAAAACTGGGAGGACTGGCTGTGAGTGCTCATTTTTCAGTGACATTGACGGTCCAATTCATTGTTGCTGTGATGGGCAAATGAACAGTTAATCGCCCTTCCCAGTCAAAATGTATTGGACATCTAGTACCGTCAATGGCAGCCAATGAGTTGATGACAAAGTGACCCGAATATGTCCCAAAATAATAGGAAGTGACTGAAAACCCAGAGGATGTGAAGTTTCCATGGTACTTCAGCTTTACTTCCTTATGTCTGCAAGCAACTTCCATTTTAGAATTTCAGCTGGAGTAACATTACTCATCAAAATCCCTTAAAAAAAGACAATTTGGAAATACCACATGCATCTGCCATCATCATGACAGAGGAGGACTACATGGTCATGAAGGCAGATGTGGCACCAAGCTCATGCCACCACAAAGACCGGGTGTTTTTGTAGCCATATTGCCGCTGTGTTTTGGAAGGTATGTTCTTCCAATCCCTGCATTTTCATGTGTCCGTTGTTCAAAAAATAGTAAAACTAAAATCTTGTGCATAAAACGACTTGGTGCCTTTGATATTGTTAATACCATCGTAAAATGATTGTAATTATGATGATCTTTAATATTATTTGCTACAAATATAGATCTGCTGCTAGCCTGTTGCTAATCAGTACGTGTAGATGGCACAATTTTTTCAATGCATAAACGTAAGTGTTACAAGTTTTTTGTCCATTTGTTTACAGGCGGAAAACGCTGTTAGGCAAGGGAACATAGTAAGTTGATGTGCCTCACAACAACACTTACTGTACGTTGATGGCCATATATCGAGACTACGAGAGTTCTACCCGGGAGCGGCCTAGAGGCTGGTGCTGGAAAAGGTGGCATGCCTCACGGCAGACTGTCAGCTCGATCCTGAGATCCCACTACGAGCTTTTTAACTGCAGCAACTTTAAAATACGCCAATGGAGCTGGACTTACCGATAACAGCGGAAGAAAGCCTGTAGGGAGGCCATAATATCAGGTGAAAGCTTGGTGAGGCTCACGAGCTCTGCCACCTGATATCCCATTCTCATATGCTATTTTTCCAATAACTTTAAAAATTGTGATTTATTGACCTGTTTTGCACATGCACCAATCGTTTTAAATAAAACAAGAAATAGAATCATGTTGTCCAAATGTTTTATTACGATCAATATTTGCAATAAAAAAAGAATGACATACTGTACTATTTTTGTTTATATGTACATACCTTTTAGTATTTCCTTGTAACAAAAACAAAAAAAATCCGTGTCAGCCCTTCTGCATCCGACAAATGTAATATAATTTGTAATTTGACCTCATTTTGGTCACTCATGTGGCCAACATATCAATCTATACCTCGCGTGCGACTGGATGCGCGCTCGGTTGGGGGGTCTCTGTGGCGGGATTGGCGATGGGGCGGTGTAGGGTCGGTCGCCAACAGGTTTAAACTCAGAAGGGATTCACACGATTACTGGGTTCTAGATCACAGAGCTGATTTGTGTGCACTCTACCCCTTTCAGTCACTTAGCTAATAGACTCCCCCACCCCCGTCCTCCTCTTTCCCGGGTCAACAGGCCCCCCCACATGGTGTCAACCAGAAATACATCTAGCTGACAATAGCCCCAACATATTAGTAGTTAGTGTAGATGTTCAATGTATTTCTTGTTGTTGTGTTTCTTTTCTTTCTTCTCTTGTGTTCCTTTTCTTCTGTTCCCCCATAACCCCTTCCTGTTCGCTGCTTTGTCATAATAAAAGAGGTATGTTGAATGATCACAATGGGAGTATGTCATACTCTCAATGTGAAACATTAAAACTGTTCAGACCAACCGGGGACTTAGACTTCCATTCTCCGTGTCAAACAGCTGAACAGGACAGGTTTAAAAAATAATCATTATAAAAAATGAAAAATCTATACCTCACGTCAACACAGGCTAACAGGTTGTTATAATTTTGTCCACGAATGATCAACAAAGCGATAAGAACAATCATACAATCTCATCTACGTCTCATCTACGCCGTGCTGAATCCATTTTGGAGATTCCATGGGTTTCTCTGGCTTGATTTTGCTGTTATAACACACTACTAATTTCAACCACAATTCATTGTTTTTTTTTTCTAAGCCAGAAATTCGAAGCACACAATTTCCAAGATGGCTGGCGCCACGCATATTTCGCTCAGGAAACTTGTCTATAATTTAAAAAAAAAAAAATTTTTTTTTTAAAAGTGCCGTCTTCATGACCGCTGGTTCAATGTAAATGACTATTTCATTCAAGTCAAAATTGATTAGACGTCTACCACCATGAATGGCAGCTGATAGTACCGTATTTTTCGGACTATAAGTAGCACCTGAGTATAAGTCGCACCAGCCATAACATGCCAAACGAATACACACCGTAATATATATGGATGGATGGATGGATGGATGGATGGATGGATGGATGGATGGATGGATGGATGGATGGATGGATGGATGGATGGATAGATAGATAGATAGATAGATAGATAGATAGATAGATAGATAGATAGATAGATAGATAGATAGATAGATGTACAGTATGATAATGTTACATGATGCATGAACAACGAAATGCGAACGTGGCCGGTATGTTAACGTAAGATAGCTATTAAAAATTATTCAGATAACTATAGCATAAAGAACATGCTAACAAGTTTACCAAACCATCAGTGTCACTCCAAAACACCATAATAACATGTGAAATGATATAATAATGTAAATGTAATGTAATGTAAAACTATGAAAAAAACTGCGACTTACAGTATAGTCCGAAAAATACGGTAGGTTATTGCGATGGCTCCGCTCACCAGTTACTGAAATAAATGCAAAAATGTGGAGTGGAAATCAACAGAACCAAAACTAGAAACATAAACGGCAACTAGCTATTCATAGTCACATAAAAATTGCATACTGTTTATGTAAAAAAAAAAAAAAAAAAAAGAATAATAATGCAGTAGCTCGGTTATTGGTGATAAGCTCAATCTTGAACAATAGAAATCATAAGAGCAATTTTTCAATACCACAGCAATGTCATATGCTGTAATTGATGCAGTCACTTCTCTCACCATTTTTTTTTTATAATTAACACAACCTTGCAAATTAGAAATAACAGACCACAGTCTAAATGAACCAGTGGTGGGCACATCCTAAATTATCTTCATTGTTGTGCCTTGTACCAAAAATATGACTGACAGGCAAGCAGTCCAGGTACCATGACATAAAATGGGTGTAAGGATTTCTTTCAGTCCCACAGTAAGACAACTTAACATCCATTCAGAACACCGAAGTTTTGTAAACCATCTCTTCACAAGCACTCGAAAGCAACGTAGCATCCAATCCCTTCGTTATTGGTGGGGACAGCAACCGGATCAACGAGTCCTGACCCCCATTCTGGACCCTGGAGGTGGTTAGGACCAGCGAGATCTTCGGGGGCGGTACGGATTTCGGTTTATTGGCCCGTGAGCACACCAGGTCGCGAAAACATTCGCGGAAGCGCGTGGAGATCAGGCTGTAGATGACTGGGTTGACAGCAGAACTGAGGTAAAAGAGGACCCCGGACAGGATATGGACGTACTGGTAGATGTTGTGCATAAGGTCAGTCCACTGGTGCACGGAGCTCCACAGCAGACGCTCCATGTGGAATGGTGCCCAGCAAACACCGAACACCGCCACCACGATTGCTGCAGGATGAACACACCAGTTAGACAGTAATATTCAAAGCTTGTTTTTTTTTTTTTTTTTTTTTTTTTTTAATAGCTGGCTAATGTGCCTTTGTCTTTACTTTTGGCAAATTACGCTGTCTTTGGTCTGGATGCAACCGCAGACGAGTCTTTAGAACAAACATTACCTGATGTCTCATCAAGCTGTGAAGCTAGATGGAGATGTCCGTGTAAATAGAAATAATCCATCTAAGAAACTGCAGATATGCCTTACCCCGTGTTTTACGCCATTTGGCCGCGTGCCTTGGCAACAGTGACATGGATTACAAGAAAAAGGAAAATCTCGGCGCTCTATCAGTAAAACATGTTGTTTCAGATGACGGGATCAATCTATGGTGAAGTAAACTCAAATTTTTTAGACCGAAAGTACCAGATTTATGCTGTAAAGATTGAAACTTATTTTACAATAATTTATTGATTTTAGTAGTTCTGGAAGATTGTAGTTCTTAAAGTTGCTGGTCCACGTGAAAGTACTACAACCACAAGTAGTGCCTTCTTTTAGACTTGTAATTGAGAGTAGAGCCAATTAACTTTAGAGGCAATTTCACACCAGCGGCAGCCCTGTGTGAAAGGATGCGCAGCAATCCATTCATTCCATATATCGGATGGGACTTCTCGGCGAAAGTGAGCGGCAAATGCAGAGTGAATTTTGACCTGGGGTGGAGCCCAAAATAGAAACTTGTTCTTTTTTCACAGTGTTACCGTGCTGACATTGACAACACGTCTAATAGCCGAGGGGCAGGCCTACCTATATCTGCAATATCAGGCTGTTTCGGCGGACGAATAAACACATCACACCTTGTCAAAGTGGTTTTTATTAAGTTTCATTAGCTCTCGGGCACTCTAAAAATGGCTCTCACACCTCTCCTTGCAAAGCTAACTCTTTAAACGGCTATATAATCTTCCCTACTGCTTGAAATAGGAAAAGTTGCTGTTTTCTTGCGCAACATTGGCAAATAAATGCATTGGTGCTTTGGACGATAGTAAATATGCTTGCTGCTGTCCGCCAGCTTTTCACTTCTTGGCAGTGTTTACGTCAGCTCATAGACTTCATAATGATATTCACAGGGCGCGGGGTCGATTAATAGGGGGCCTATCAAAGCTGACCGAGTGGAATCACGGACAAAGAGCTTTTTTCGTTGAAAGTTCTTGTGAATATTTGCTTAAATCCCTGAATTCTTTATAGATATGGGCATAAAACAGTCTCGATTCTTGGTTCAAAGCAAAAAAAAAACGTGCAGTTAGCATTTATTTTACGTAAATATCTCGAAGTACGATGCTAGTCTGTCAGTCAAAGTGGCGGCTGCCTCATGTAAACAGAGCTTTTCCGGTGAAAATGCTAGTGAATAAATGCTTAAATCCCTGAATTATTCATAGATATGGTCGTAAAACAGTCTCGGTTCTTGGTTGAAAGCCCAAAAACCGTGCAGTTAGCATTTATTTTACGTAAATATGTCGAAGAATGATGCTAGTCTGTTAGACAATGTGGCGGCAGCCTTACAACAAAGAGCTTTTTACGCTGAAAATTCTTGTGAAAAAACGATAAATATAACAATTACCTTGAATCCTCGAACAGATCCCTCCGGAGACAATCCTCCCTGTTTGTATGCAGTACAGCTTTCACACTTTTTCAACCTAAATCCGGCGTTGGATCGCTGCATGTGTCGCTGCGACCGACTGCGAATAACTGAAGCGGATTGTGGGGTGCCCCCTTTCTTGTAGACGTGGCGCAGTGAAGGTCGAATTTGACCCGTCAATATCATTATGGAGTCTATGGTCAGCCTTTGTGGCTCCTCCCATTTTGTGCTTGCCGCTTTCACACTGGGCTGCCGCTAGTGTGAAACAGCCTTATGTCAAAATTTCATAGTGTTATTTGTTTGTATGTTTTTATGGCCAAGACGTTTTATATACTGTATACTAGTACAGTATATATATTAAATATACTGTATACACATACTGCATACATACTGGATTAGCCAATAGTAATTAGTAAAGATACATCGATCTCAAACAACATATCGATAGGTTAAGCTCAAAATCAGTAAAACACAACACGTATTTTATAGTCATGTTTTGTTATTAAATAATAATGTTGTTGTCATTTAAATATGATATATGTATAATATGACTTTTGCTTTCGTTACAGGACCTGTTTGTGCATGCCCCTTGTCGGATCTCCACACCTGATTCTCCTTCGAGCATTGCCTGCCTCTCGCCGGTCTGGATTACACCAGCGACATTCGCACGACAATAAAAAAAATAAATAAATACATTTTGAAAAAAGACATTTGGTGTTCAGAGCCAGTTGTGCTGTTGTCTGTTTTGGGATCCCCTCCCGTTCACGCACCCCACAAAATTACTTTGTATTTTTCATGCTTTAGGTGAAATGTTTGTTAAATGTGTACACTATATCGTTTTAAATCGATCAAAGGCCTATGAATTTAGTTGAATTGAATCATTAGACTTTTAATATCAGCAAATATCACAGTCCAAATAGTATCACCATGAAATTTGTGATTTACACCACTAGTACCCATGAACTGTCAAATTCCATTTTATGTAAAAATTTGGGTTACTTCAGCATCGTCAGAAAATAATTTTGCCATAACTTGTTTACTTGTAATAACACCAGACCAAAAGGTTCCAATCGTTGAAGGATCGTGACCTCTTAAATATTCCAACCTCCCTCAATCATAATTAATCTAGAAATTGAATTCATTAAGCTACTCCTGGTATACGTTTGTGATCAAAGTGGGCCGGAACGGTTCGGAACACGTTCCAGTATAAAATTCGAGGGCGGAACGATGCTTTGATCCCGAAAATATAACGGTAACTGTCAAAACTCCATGTTAAAAAAACAAAACTGCCAGGCTGCAAAACATGCATCTCTATTAACGTCAGATTTACATGGTAAATGGTAAATGTACTGTACTTATATAGTGCATTTATCTGCATGGTTACCATGCCCAAAGCGCTCTACATTAGCACACATTTGCCCATTCACGCACACATTCATACACACCAGTGGGGCTGCTGCCATGCAAGGCGCTGTCAACCCATTGGAGGCAAATCAGGGTTCAGTGCCTTGCCCAAGGGCACTTCGACAGTGGGCAGTCGTAGCCGGGAATCGAACCACTGACCCTTCGGTCCAAGGACAACTCTAGCTACCAACTGCGCCACGGCCACCCCCATAAGTGGTAACAAAAAGCCTAATAAAGTGCTTGCGTAGCGTCATCCGTTTCTACCGACATTTCTCATTCATTTATTCCACGGCATTCTCCCAGCGTGTGTGAGTCCGACGAGACAGTCGACTCGCGGTGATGAGCGCATGCAAATCACCCTGCCTGGACTCGAGTTGTCTGTTAATCTAACTGACATGTGCTCAGCATGGATAGTTAACTCCGATTAGTTCATTTGCACATGTTTCTGGGACAACAAAAAAAGGAAAAAAGAACAATCTTGTTTCAATAATGTGATTTAAAAAATGGTAAACAACAGAAAATTGATCAGATCTTTAAGAGGAAGGAGTTGAAGAGACTTATTTTCTCTGATGGGGAGGTTCAGAACATCTTACATGTTAACCTTGTAATGACTGACCCCCGAAATAATGAACAGAAAATTCAAGATTTTTTTTTTTTTTTAATTTGAAAGCTTTATGTGGTCCTTAAACATAAAAATGATAATAATAGTTTTTTTTTTTTTAATGATTTATGTATATATATATATATATACAGTATGTTCTCTAATTTGTATTATAAATGATACATTAAGCATTTATTGTGAACTTTATCATTGTTGTAAAGCACTTTGTGGACCTTACGGGTTTTTGTAAAAGCTATAGAAATAAATTTGATTTGATTACATGAAGTTCTCGTGGTAAAACCAATATAACTAAAGCAAGATTGAACATAACAAAGTTTTAAGCAATTTGTATTACTGCAATGAGGTCCAGAAATGCTTCTCTCAAATTAGATATATTTGGCAATATAGTTAATGTGGACTTTGGACTTATTTTTGTTATTTTACGTATGTTAGGTTATTTATTTACTGCCTTATAATATAAAAAGTCAATGTTGGCGTTATCTTCAAATATATATTCCATTTCACTGTGCATAATGTAAGTCATTTGTACTTATTTTTGTTAATGTGTTACTTTTTGTATTAATAATATATACTGTAAGTCAATGTTTACATGAGCTTCAATTTTAATATACAGTGTATCACAAAAGTGAGTACAACCCTCACATTTCTGCAGATATTTAAGTCAGAGGTTGCGCTAGACATTTTCGTTGTCTGTCATTTTGACTGACAGGGTCATAAAAATCCAGTCATAATCTATTTTTACCAGTCACTTAAATTTTAAAAATGATAATGATGACATATTCAATAGTATTTAGTTTTCATATATTTTTAATTAATATTGTAACGCTTGTTTGGCGGCGAAAAATTAGACACGGAAGTTGTATTTTTCTCCCTCTTTTTACTCTGCTTACCGCCAACAACACCAACAAAACAACTCCACTCCCAAAGAAACTAAATGTCCAAATTGAGTACTGCTTGTCATTTTCCCTCCAAAATGTCATGTGACTCGTTACAGGAGTGCTCTCAGCATTGCTGCAGAGATTAACAGGTCAGCCTGTTAGTGCTCAGACCATACGCCACACTCTACATGAAATTGGTGTGCATGCCTGTCATCCCAGGAGGAAGCCTCTTCTTAAGAAAGCCCGCAAACAGTTTGCTGAAGACATGCCAACAAAGCACATGGATTACTGGAACCATATCCTATGGTCTGATGAGACGGGCGGGCTTTCTTGTGGACCGTCTTAGGAAGAGGCGTCCTCCTGGGGTGACAGACATGCACACCAATTTGATGTACTGTAGACTGCAGCGTATGGTCTGAGCACTAACAGGCAGACCCCCCCACCTCTTCATTCTCTGCAGCAATGCTGACAGCACTCCTGTAAAGAGTCATATGACATTTTGGAGGGAAAATGACAAGCAGTACTCAATTTGGACATTTAGGGATATGCGTTTTTTCATAAAGGTGTACTCACTTTTGTTGCTAGGGGTTTGGATATTAATGACTATATTTTAAGTTATTTTGTGGGGAAAATAAATGAACTCTGTTATATAAGCTGCACACAGACTACTTTTCATTGTGTCAAAGTGTCATTTTGTCAGTGTTGTCCCATGAAAAAATATACTTAAATACAGTGGGGCAAATAAGTATTTAGTCAACCACCTATTGTGCAAGTTCTCCTACTTGAAAAGATTAGAGAGGCCTGTAATTGTCAACATGGGTGAACCTCAACCATGAGAGACAGAATGTGGGAAAAAATAAACAGAAAATCCCATTGTTTGATTTTTAAAGAATTTATTTTCAAATTAGAGTGGAAAATAAGTATTTGGTCACCTACAAAAAAAGCAAGATTTATGGCTGTCAAAGAGGTCTAATTTCTCCTAACGTGGTCTAACGAGGCTCCACTCGTTACCTGTATTAATGGCACCTGTTTTAACTCATTATCGGTATAAAAGACAGCTGTCCACAATCTCAGTCAGTCACACTCCAAACTCCACTATGGCCAAGACCAAAGAGCTGTCGAAGGATAGCCTGGCTCTGCCAGACTATTCTCCCTGTATTTTTCAAACACTGAGAGAAATAGTCTGGAACCCCTCCCATT
Source organism: Corythoichthys intestinalis (assembly GCF_030265065.1). NCBI lineage: Eukaryota > Metazoa > Chordata > Actinopteri > Syngnathiformes > Syngnathidae > Corythoichthys > Corythoichthys intestinalis. The sequence goes on along the minus strand of NC_080403.1, from coordinate 19,642,735 downwards.
AACGGCCTTTTCGAGCAGATACAAAATCAATCGACAAATCAGATTCGTTTATTTGCGTCACGTGTTCTTCACAAGCAACGTCACTCTTGCGCGTCGACAGTCGTCCCTTCAGCAACACAGACGGTGAACGGCAGAGCCGAGAATATGTTCCAATCGACGGTAAAATCAGTTTTAAATGACCAAAAACACATCGACACGAGTCACTGACAACAATCTGTCTCGCGCTAGCCATGTCGAATAAACTCCGCTCTCTTCGTATGTTTACTTCCGCGCGCAAGTCCGTCATCCTGAAGTCGCCATTTTTCTAACGTCACGTCTGCCCGTCGCTGATTGGTCCACTCCGCTGTCTGTATGCTGTGGCTTGCTCCGCCCTGGAAATTGTTTCCGTGGGAAGGGTGGCCAGGCTAGTCGAAGGACACCAGAGACAAAATTGTAGACCTGCACCAGGCTGGGAAGACTGAATCTGCAATAGGTAAAACGCTTGGTGTAAAGAAATCAACTGTGGGAGCAATTATTAGAAAATGGAAGACATACATGACCACTGATAATCTCCCTCGATCTGGGGCTCCAGGCAAGATCTCACCCCGTGGCGTCAAAATGATAACAACAACATTGAGCAAAAATCCCAGAACCACACGGGGGGACCTAGTGAATGACCTACAGAGAGCTGAGACCACAGTAACAAAGGCTACTATCAGTAACACAATGCGCCGCCAGGGACTCAAATCCTGCTCTTCCAGATGTGTCCCCCTGCTGAAGCCAGTACATGTCCAGGCCCGTCTGCTGTTTGCTAGAGAGCATTTGGATGATCCAGAGGAGGACTGGGAGAATGTGTTATGGTCAGATGAAACCAAAATATCACTTTTTGGTAGAAACACAGGTTCTCGTGTTTGGAGGAGAAAGAATACTGAATTGCATCCGAAGAACACCATACCCACTGTGAAGCATTGGGGTGGAAATATCATGCTTTGGGGCTGTTTTTCTGCAAAGGGACAAGGACGACTGATCTGTGTAAAGGAAAGAATAAATGCGGCCATATATCGAGAGATTTTGAGTGAAAATCTCCTTCCATCAGCAAAGGCATTGAAGATGAGACGTGGCTGGGTCTTTCAGCATGACAATGATCCCAAACACACAGCCACGGCAACAAAGGAGTGGCTTCGTAAGAAGCATTTCAAGGTCCTGGAATGGCCTAGCCAGTCTCCAGATCTCAACCCCATAGAAAATCTGTGGAGGGAGTTGAAAGTCTTTGTTGCCCAACGACAGCCCCAAAACATCACTGCTATAGAGGAGATCTGCATGGAGGAATGGGCCAAAATACATGGGCCAGCAACAGTGTGTGAAAAGCTTGTGAAGAGTTACAGAAAACGTTTGGCCTCCATTATTGCCAACAAAGGGTACATAACAAAGTATTGAGATGAAATGTTGGTAATGAGCAAATATTTCTTTTCCACCATGAGTTGGAAATAAATTCTTTAAAAATCAAAAAATGTGATTTTCTGGGGGTTTTTTTTCACATTTTGTCTCTCATGGTTGAGGTTTACCCATGTTGACAATTACAGGCCTCTCTAATATTTTCAAGTGGGAGAACTTGCACAATTAGTGGTTGACTAAATACTTATTTGCCCCACTGTATCTGCAGAAATGCGGAGGGTGTACTCACTTTTGTGATACACTGTACATCCCATGTTCTTAAGTAGTTAAAAATGAGGTTTTGCATTTAAATGTGAGGAAATGAGGGAAAATAAAAATGAGATTAAGGTTGGGGTTACTGTATGGTGTTTTTGTCCACTGTTATTTTTCACATCAGATACATATTGTCACATATTACAACACATATTGTGTGTTGTAGTTATAACTGCCAAAAGCAGTTTTCCTTGCATTTCTGTGCTATTAAGAGGTTTTGGGGGAAAAAACAAACTCCTGGCTCCATGGCGACCTTAATTTCAGGGAGTTCCAGCAAAAGATTCTAACCCTTTCACCCCTGCTTTTGAGTGAGCTTTTTAGGTCCTACTGCAATTTCTTCAACTTACAAAGCATCTTGACGACTTGTGTCCGCCGACCGGCCTCGTCGTTCACACTCACACGAGTGTCGCTGCCCCAGTTGTTCCTGAAGTTGCGCCGCTTCAGCTTTGTTTCCCTGCCCAGATGCAGGCCCATCACCAGGTATAGTACGCTGATCACCAACATGGGGATGAAGAAGAAGCAGACAGTGGTGATCTGCATGAGCGTGTGGTACATCCACAATGGCTTGAGCACGGCGCAAATTGCCGACTCCTTCATGAGGCCCGGAAGGTAGAAGATACCGTGCAGGGAAGTGTTGGGTACGGCGCACAACATAGACACTGCCCACACAGCCCCGATAACCTGCTTGGCGTGCCTCTTAGTGGTTAAGTAGCGGGTCTTGAGAGGGTGCACCACAGCGATGTAGCGCTCCACGCTCAAAGCTGTGACGTTGAGGATAGACGCGAAACAGACGGTCTCGAAGATAAATGTCTTGAAGTAGCAACCGCCGGCACCAAACGGGAACGGGTAGTTCTGCCACAAGTCGTAGATCTCCATAGGCATCCCGAAAACCAGCATAAGAAGGTCGGACATGGCCAAGCTGACCAGATATAGGTTGGTGGGGTTGCGCATTTTCTTGTGCTTGACCACCACCGCACAGGTGAGAAGGTTTCCACTCAAGCCCACCAGAAAAATAAGCAGATAACTGCCAGCAACCGGGAGGAAGAAGGGAGACCGTTTGGGACCAAGGATGTCTAGGAGGCTAGCTTCGGTGTAAAGGCTGGTAGTGACGGTGGTGGTGTTAGCCACAGTGGAGTTGGGTGACATGCTGGTGTTGTGGATTGGTATGGAGACATTTAGTGAGGGACCATGGCAAAAGAGCTCCATCTCACAGCTGAAGGTAAACACTAGGGATCCTCTGCTTGCTTATGTGGAACTGTTTGGAACACACACAAAAAAAATATTTCTATCATCAAACACACCACACATATAGATTTCAAAGTAAATACAGTGGTACCTCGACATACGATCGCTTCGACACATAATCTTTTCGACATCCGCCATAATATTTGACTCGCCATTTGTTTCTACATCCGACAACATACTCGAAATATGACGATTTTTGACAGCGCCGCAGTTTCTTTGCTTTCCCGCAAGACAAACGCACGGCATATTTTCTTGTGAGAGAAATCAGCATTGGTTCCGAGATGGTAAGTCCAGGTGGTGAAAAAAGGAAAGATGTGACGCTTACAATTGAAATGAAGATGGAAATGATAGAAAAATATGAGCGTAAAGGGCACGTCCGTGAACTGGCTCGACAACACGGTCGTCCCAACAGTGCTCCTCCGACCTCCGTTTTCCATTCTTTAAAAGTTAAGGTGACAATTATTATTGTGGTAACATCGCCAAAGAAATCGCCAGCTCGGTCTGGTTTGTAATCGTTTATTCCATCAACTAGTGCAACACAACACGCCTAAAGTCCACCGCGGTTAAAGCCATCAACAACAGGACATTAAAACAGAAAGTAAAATCTCTACCGCACTCTCTATCTCACTGGCACGTCAGCCACGCGGTGCGTTCCAATACGGCAGGAAAAACACACCCACCACATTAGAAACCGATTCGTTACATTATTAGAGGAATTATTATTATATTATTCAATTTTTTTTTCATAATGTATTTGTTGTGATTTGTGTATTTGCCAGTTATAATGGTATCAGCAGTATTTATTAAGGATTTAGTGTAGGTTTTCGGTCTGTGGAACGAATTAATGGAATTATAATGTATTCTTATGAGAAAATCCTACTCGACATATGACCATTTCGACTTACAAACAAGGTCCTGGAACGAATTAACTTCGTATGTAGAGGTACCACTCCATTCTAAAAAAAAGTCACACAAAATAGCACATTACTTTAAACGATTGCAAAACTTTAAAAATTTCATAGATCACTGCACAGTAGTTTGCAAAATAAGGACCCATGGAGGGCCACAAGCCGCAGCTTGAGAGGACGGTAAATCATTTGCAATCATTGTGTCGTTCATAAATACAATTTTAAAAAATACTGTAGTCTAATTATACCATAGAAATATTGCGTAATGAGTACAAAATGTGTCGTTTAATATTATTAACTGATATATATATATATATATTTTTTTTTTACATATATGCTCGTTCAGTACAAACCTGCCGTCTGGATGAGAAAGTGTCTCAAAACCTTTGACCACACGTGTATATGTGAATGTATATTCTGTGAGGAGCAGAAGTATTTGCACCCCGTGTGATTTTGCAAGTTCACCCACTTAAAAAATAGGTATAGTTCTGAAATTTGAATCATACATGCACTTCGACTTATAGAGACATAATCTAAAAAACAAAAACATAAAAAATCCAGAATAATTTGTTCGTATGATTTGTTTAATAATTTACAGTATTAGTAATTTACTGGGGCTCATAAGTATTTGTACCCCTGACAATCAGCAATAAAGACACTCAAATAGTTGTCAGTCTGACATTAAAAAAAGTCCACTTTTTACCCCATGAGTCACCACCAAGTATGAGGACTTCACCATCGGGAACCCTATAGGGAGAATGAGTGACTCAAGAGCTGAAATAAGTGACAGACCGTCTGTTCTTTCTGGACAGCTGCGAAGTGCTAATACGCTCCTCCTCCGTGACGCTAAGTCGGACGGCCGTCAGCTCTCTGGTACTTTTAAGATTCATACGCATGATGTGTAATGATTTAGTAGGGATGCAAAAACGGCAGGATAAGCCTACAAGGGGTTGCCCACTTTAAGCCCACCCACACGTGAGCCGATTTTTTTCCCACAGGTCATTTCACTTAACTCATTTGCTCCCAAAAACGTATAAATACGTTCTATTTTTAATTGCTTCAGTGTCTCAAAAACGTATTTATACGTCTTTTACGTTTTTTTTCACAAGAGACATCTCTAGGTTGTGATGCAATTTAGCTCCAAAGCACAATGCCCAAAATCCATTTTAAAGCAATAAAACTGGCCACTGGAGGGAAGTAGCGCATTTGGTAAGACCCGCAACCTGATTCAACGGAACGAACGGCCGGGCCGCACGGCCGGGGCGTCAGCGGAAGATGACCGAATGGACGACCAGGAGGACGTCTACCACGGCAGGCGTGGGAGGTCCGAGCAGGACGACCGGGAGGACATCCGGGATGCCAGGCAGCGGACGACCAAACAGAACAATCGGGAGGACGCCCGGGATGCCAGGTGCTGGACGACCGAGCAGAACGACCGGGACCAACAGTGCAGCGGACGATGCCGTTGAGTCCATGCTGCTCGCCGAGCAAAGCCCGCGCTGCCGTGCTCGGCCGCTCGCGTCCCCAGCGACCCTCCAGTGTCCCGCGACTCAGCCCCAAGGCGAACTCCGCCACGAGGCAGTTCACCACAAAAGAAAGACTCCAAAAAAATCCATTTTGATGAGACAGGCGGTGACGAGGGAAAAGCCCACCCCGGCCGCCGAGACAGCCGCAGCCACAACAGCGCCATCTCCCGGCCCAACAATCCAGCTATGTGCAAATAAATTGTTACTTTGCTATCAAAAGCTCTATTTGTCTTGATGTTTATGTTATTTTGTAGAAGGAAAACATTATTCAGATGGTTGGGATGTCACAAAGCAAAAAATAGCTGTGTTAAAGTCAAAGTTATGTTTGAAATGTATGCTTTTACAAAAACCTCAATTTCTCTGTTTTCTCATCAGAAATTGGAAAATTGCTCAAACTAAGCTATTTTCTAATGCTGACTTCTAAAGAATGGAAAAAGATATGAAGTACCTTTTTTTCCTGCTGAAAGAAGAGAGTCTAATCTTTCTTTTGGTGGGTTCCATGTTGATATAGCAGTAGAACAGAATTTTCTGTGGGCCTTGCAAAATCAGTCAAAATCCAGTAAAACGGCCAGGAGCAAAGGGCCTTGCTCTGGTAAAAATGGCTGCGAGTGAATGAGTTAAGTACCGTATTTTTCGAACTACGTATAAGTGACACTTTTTTTTTATAATTTGGCTGGGTCTGTGACTTAAATATATTGAATAATCTTTTTTTTATTTTTAATTTATTTTATTTTATTTTTTTAATTTAAAATCCAAAATGCACTTTATCACTGTCAGGTATATTGAAATATCAGAGGAAAACAATTGCTCAGTTGAATCAGTTTTGCTCAAATTATGGTCTTGAAAACCTTCACCAATTGACAAAAAATTGTGGAAATGTATCTCTCACGCATGCAATACTTTGAAAGACTTAGTTGGTCGTTTTGGTTTGAAACAGCCATTTTGGCCAAATTTTTAGGGTAGTACTGTATTTATATACTGTATTTTCATACATTCGCTGAGATTAAGCGGGGGCCGGTGGGGCATAGTCCACCCAGTGGCCAAAAATGTCATTGCATGTAATTGAGTTTCCATTATATGAATTAAAAAATTAAGACTTTGCCGGTAAAATGTTGTCTATAAAAGTTGTAAAGCAATTAAACAAGCAACAACAATGAATGAATGAACAAAAAATATTAATAAAAACATTTTAAATAATGGGTCAAAATTATTTTTCGAACAGATCATGTGACTAGCACCTTGGAGATGGTCAATTGCTTTACTTAGCCAAAAACAAAAAACACGAGGACAGAAGAGGCAAGATGGATATATTTAATTTTTTCGAACCTAACCTTTCAAAAGTGACAACAACTACTAAGCGAGAACCAAGGGTTGAAGATGTGGACCATGAAATGCCGGAGAGCACCGCTAAAATGGTAAGCAGAGTTTCAGTTTGCCCCACGAAAGATGTTAATTGTACAACAGAGCCACCACCAGGTGTACCATAGTCAATGGGTGACGATCTGGGCCAAATGCATAGCTGTACTAAGCAGCTTGATTTAGTATTCCCCTCAAAAATTATGGGAATAAAATAAAACCCAAACTTATTTTTAACGTATTATTATAGATACTAGTATTCCTGGCTGTAATATTCAGTCAAAAACGATGCGGCGTCTACTTCTCCACTAGGTAAGACAGAAAAATGCGCACGCTCACACACGTACGCACAGCTGGGATGCTTGCATGAGCATGGGCTAAGCGTACCTTGTAAGTTAATTGTTAGTGCTGACACTGCGTTTTGGGGTCATCAACATTTTTGCCCCCCTGCCACAGAACTCCACCTGTTTTTATAAATGAATGTAAGCATGTTAATTAGTATGTGTGGCAGGTACAGTATATGTATAGATATGCATTAGTATACATTTGCATATTAATAGGACAAGTGAGGACATATGTAAACATATATAAATGTAAATAATGTACATCGAGGAAAATGCAGAAAAGGCTGAAAAAGCAGTTTCTGACCTTGCACCCCTCCTTAAAATAAAGTGTATTTCAAGCCAAAAGAACTGTTGTGTTTGATAGCACTATATGTCTATATGCTGCCATAGCAGTTTCATGGGGCATTAAGCCCATGAACTATTTATAATTTGTCCGTTTTACCCTGGAGACACACGTTTACAGACATTACGCAACCGCTTATGTCAGTAATTAAATCTATTATTCAAAATCTCCATCATTTTTAGCTTAGAATTATTAATTGATCTCTAATATTTAGTTTTTTTTAAAAAACGACTTTATAACATTATTCATTTGCATATTTTAAACTTTTAAACAAATTACGTCACAATCAAAAAAATAGTGTCTGTAAATAGGTCACAGATATCTACTTCTAACTATCTAACTATCGCTTATTTGTTTTTGGTTTTTTTAACTGTCACATTTTTCCTGATATTTTACATGATAAGTAATCGATCCACACACAAAAAATTGAAAATAAAACGTTTAAAAGGGTCATTTTTATTTTTACTGTCACATTTTCCCTGATATTTCAGATGATAAATATCGATCCACACACAAAAAAATGAAAATAAAACGTTTAAAAGGGTAAATATTTGAAAAATAAAATCTCGACCACTCCTTGATGTCTGCAATTTCTGCATTGCGACCCTTGTTATATTATCGTGCTTCACCCATAAAATCAACCAAAAGTCCGGCTGCGGCCAGTCACAGCTGTGTTTTGACACTCGATGAGTGTTTGGTGTTTTTAATTATGCTCTCTCATGCTCTCACCTTGAGATGGGGCTTAGGGGTTAAATTTTTTTATTATTATTTTTTTCTTTATTTTAAATGCCCTGCTGTTCAAATTTTTTCTTCCTCCAAAATTGAGATTTTAAGCTTTCCAATGATGTATCACACATGCATTACGGACAGTTTTTTAATTTGGCCAAATTGGGGGTCTCAGAGCGGAACTTCAAGTTACATGATTGTTTTCCACCATATACATAGATATACATCATACATATACCTCACACGTTATATTTTTTTCAATATGAGTTATACGCAATATGTACCTAATGCATGAAAGATCAATGCAGTGTGTCATGAAGAGGATGAAAAGGATTATCTATGCTGGATAATAAGGTTTGCTCAGTGATTTCTTGGTCCCAGACTGACTCAAACCTTTCTATATTCAGTCCCTTGATGTCACCAGCCTTACTAATACCTTTATTGATCTGTTTGGGGCCTCTGGCTTTGATGTTGCGCTGATAACGCAGTTAGTGATGAAATATATTACCAATCCAAATGATAAACTTTTATATGGTGCCTTACAGAGGAAGAAAGTTTGTGAGACAACAACTTATTTGGGGATTTAAAGGCAGATACCATTTCTTTTGCATAGCAATTCACATTGTACATCTGGTGTTTGTTTGTTTTTGAAACATTTTTAATGTTAAGTTAGATCATCGATTGTAAAAGAAAAAAGCCAAACCTCTAATTTTAGCTGTCATTTTACAACTTGTTCCCATACTACATTCCATGGAACAGAACATTCTCTCCAAAGTGTGTTGCTATTTTCCCACCTTTTTTCTTACTGAACACAAAATATACAAAAAAAAAAATACAAAGTGCCTTACTCTTGAAAATGCAATTTCCTGGAAATGATTGTTGAATGTACGGCAAGTCACAATGACTACAATTCCAAACATATGACCTCATTTTTTCCTCTCTGACTGCAAGCTGGTTACATTTTCCTCGTGCTCCAAACCTGGCGGTACATTATAGACACGGTTAGCACGTCTGTCTCATGAGTAATGACTTTATACCTCGGCTCGCGTCTGTGTCATTCTCTATTGAGCAATCGTGCTAATACCAAGGAACTAACTATGATTTCTGACATACCTTCAAAATCCAAATATTGATTTAGCAATACCATTTTTAATTGCCGTTCTGTCAAAACCGGTCCTTGTCCTCGTTAGGGCCAGCCAATCACACTGCATATGAACAAATAAGGATTCACACTCATTTTCATACACTCATCCGACAGCCATTCTGTCTGCTTATGAGGGCTGCCACAATAATCAGCAAAAAATATATATACATTGATAAACAAAAAAAAGTAACTGATGAATAAACTTTTTTTTTTAAATAGTTGATGAATTGTTCAGTAACATTGTTGGCTTAAAAATCTTTTTGAGACACTTAAGTCACTGGCTGCCAAGCGCCATCAATGGCAGTGAATGAGTTAATACCAAAATCCTGTTGTGTTTTTCCTTTGTTTTTTTTGTTTTTTTAAACGTATTTACATCTTTTTTTCAAGGGGAAAAATTTTCTTTTTTTTTCTTTTATTATCTTTAAATATTTACATTTATAAACAGTAAATATTTTGTATTTTATTTATTTTGTTTTTGGTTTTTGTAATTTAAAAATCACAAGAAGAAAAGCCAAATTAAAATAATGAAACAAAAATTTAAAAATAAAAATAAAAAAATTGTATTTTTGTAATGAAAATAAAATTATTCATTTATTTTAAATGTTGTTAAAGGAAATTGACAAAGGACATTGTTCTCCGTATACATTAATAAGTACAATCCTCAGTGAAAGACAAAAATTTTATTGTGGTGAGAAACACTTGACACACATAATCTGCTTTCTTTGGCCACACAAAATTGTGTGGCGGGCCGGATCTGACCCCCTGGGACTGGAATTTTGAGTACTGTTCACACACATTTGTATCCAGAACCTTAAAACTGTGAAACAAACATGCCCACCATGACAGAGTAAAGTCAAGCAAAAATTGGTTGAACAAATTTATGTTCCATTTGGATAAAGAGCAACTATTGCGTAGTAGTGTACTGTTAGCCCAGGGTAAAATTAGTGAGACACCTGACAGGCAGCAAGAAATAACATTTTTTTCTGTCTTTGTTTTGGAAGCGCTTGATGGGAATTAAAATAAATGGTCCGACGCTGGAATGCAAGATTGCCTTTCTCCACCACAGTAATGAACATTTAATCGGTCCTATCTAGTGATGACGCTCACAGGATAATTAAAATTAGATGCGCCTCTCTAATAAATGCCAATCACTGATTCCCGTCTCAAGGTTAATTAGGCTGCATTTTTTTAGCAAAATTGTTCCTTCACTGTTCAAATGTGAAACACCTGGAATATTGATATTTTCCTCACATCATTTAATCAGAATTTTATCAGAAATGTTTACCCATGAATACCTTTTTGCATCAGTGAATGAAACATCTACATAAGTAGGAATAATCAAGAATGAAGGAAGTTCCATGAATTAAAACTCACCTTCAGATTTTGCGGCTCTGCGAGGCTTTTCCGTTTGATGTGCGCAGATGCAACAGTGTAAAAGTGGGAGACAGGAGGAGGAGCATCCTCAATACATATGCTGTACAAAGACGAGAGAGAGAGGGCAAAGGATGAGAAAGGGGATCTGGTGCAGGTGCCCATGAAAGATGCATGAATAAAATGAAGCAGAGAGTTAAGGGTCATTTGTTTAGAGGAATTTTTACAAATGAATAAAAGTAAGTGAGTAAGGGATATTAATAATTAAGGCTTTGTCTTTACAGTTAAATATTAATTATATTCTCTATTCTACATCGTGACATGCTGAATCAACATGTGTGTTATAATTCTGGGCTGAGAACCCTCAAACAGACACGTGAGATAGCAAGAGTAGGAATTAAAGTAGTTTGTTTGTCACAGAGCCTTGGAGAGCCTGCGCGAAGGTACCATAAACAAGAGGTGCAGACGTGATCCTAGAACAAAACAAATCGGTCGATGATCAGATGAGCCCACAGAAATACAGTGGTACCTCTACATATGAAGTTAAGTCGTTCCAGGACCTTGTTTGTAAGTCGAAATGGTCGTATGTCGAGCAGAATTTTCCCATAAGAATACAATATAATTCCATGGATTCGTTCCACAGCCCAAAAACCTACACTAAAATCCATTACATATGTGGGGCAAATAAGTTTTTAGTCAACCACCAATTGTGTAAGTTCTCCTACTTGAAAAGATTAGAGAGGCCTGTAATTGTCAACATGGGTAAACTTCAACCATGAGAGACAGAATGTGGTAAAAATAAACAGAAAATCACATTGTTTAATTTATAAAGAATTTATTTCCAAATTAGAGTGGAAAATAAGTATTTGGTCACCTATTGACTAGCAAGATTTCGGGCTGTCAAGAGGTCTAACTTCTTCTAACGAGGTCTAACGAAGTCTAACGTGGCTCCACTCATTACCTGTATTAATGGCACCTGTTTTAATGCATTATCGGTATAAAAGACACCTGTCCACAACCTCAGTCAGTCACACTCCAAACTCCACTATGGCCAAGACCAAAGAGCAGTCGAAGGACACCAGAGACAAAATTGTAGAACTGCACCAGGTTGGGAAGACTGAATCTGCAATAGGTAAAACGCTTGGTGTAAAGAAATCAACTGTGGGAGCAATTATTAGAAAATGGAAGACATACAAGACCACTGATAATCTCCCTTGATCTGGGGCTCCATGCAAGAATCTCACCCCGTGGCGTCAAAATGATAACAAAAACGGTGAGCAAAAATCCCAGAACCACATGGGGGGACCTAGTGAATGACATACAGAGAGCTGGGACCACAGTAATAAAGGCTACTATCAGTAACACAATGCGCCGCCAGGGACTCAAATCCTACACTGCCAGACGTGTCCCCCTGCTGAAGCTAGTACACGTCCAGGGCCGTCTGCGGTTCGCTAGAGAGCATTTGGATGATCCGGAAGACGATTGGGAGAACGTGTTATGGTCAGATGAAACCAAAATAGAACTTTTTGGTAGAAACACAGGTTCTCGTGTTTGGAGGAGAAAGAATACTGAATTGCATCCGAAGAACACCATACCCACTGTGAAGCATGGGGGTGTAAAAATCATGCTTTGGGGCTGTTTTTCTGCAAAGGGACCAGGACGACTGATCTGTGTAAAGGAAAGAATGAATGGGGCCATGCAGCGAGAGATTGTGAGTGAAAATCTCCTTCCATCAGCAAGGGCATTGAAGATGAGACGTGGCTGGGTCTTTCAGCATGACAATGATCCAAAACACACAGCCAGGGCAACAAAGGAGTGGCTTCGTAAGAAGCATTTCAAGGTCCTGGAGTGGCCTAGCCAGTCTCCAGATCTCAACCCCATAGAAAATCTGTGGGGGGAGTTGAAAGTCCATGTTGCCCAACGACAGCCCCAAAACATCAATGCACTAAAGGAGATCTGCATGGAGGAATGGGCCAAAATACCAGCAACAGTGTGTGAAAAGCTTGTGAAGAGTTACAGAAAACATTTGGCCTCCGTTATTGCCAACAAAGGGGTACATAACAAAGTATTGAGATGAATTTTTGGTATTAACCAAATACTTATTTCCCACCATGATTTGCAAATAAATTCTGTAAAAATCAAACAATGTGATTTTCTGGGGTTTTTTTCCACATACAGTCTCTCAATGGTTGAGGTTTACCCATGTTGACAATTAAAGGCTCTCTAATAATTTCAAGTGGGAGAACTCTGCCCCCACTGTATACTGCTGGTGCTCTTACAAATGGCAAATACACATAGCTAAAACAAATGAATTATAAATAAAAATCGGAATAATGGTACAGTATTATAATAATAATTCCTGTAATAATATAACGGAGCGGGTTGTAATGTGGCAGATTTGTTTTGCGTGCTGCACATGAACACACCACATGGCTGACATGACTGAGAAAGAGAGGTGGGGTAGAGATTTTACTTTCTCTTTTAATATTCTGCTGTTGTTGGCGTCAACTGCGGCGGACAGTAGGCGTGCTGTGTTGCCTGACGAAAATGGCGATTTCTTCGGCAATGTTACCGCAATAATGATTGTCACCTTGACTTATAAATACAGCGGTACCCCTACATACGAAGGACCTTGTTTGTAAATTGCAATGGTCGTATGTCGAGCAGGATTTTCCCATAAGAATATATTATAATTCCATTAATTCGTTCCACAGAACCGAAAACCTACACTAAATCTTTAATAAATGCTGCTGGTACTATTGCAAATAGCAATTACACAGACCAAAACTTTCACTAAATTATGAATAACAATCGGAATAATAATATACTAATAGTAATAATAGTAATAGTACCAGTAATAATGTAACGAATTGGGTTCTAATGTGGCGAATGTTTTTTGCATGGTGACCTAAACGCATCGCGTGGATGACTTGAAAGAGTGAGACAGGACTTTGTACTTTCACTTTTTATGTTTAGCTGCAGCAGACAGTAGGCATATTGTGTTGCACAAATAAGAAATAATCAAAAAACTGACGAAGCTGGCAATGTTAACACAATGATAATTGTCACCTTAACTTATAAGTCAGAGGAGAACCGTCAAGATTGTAAGACATTCTACGGCTGTTTTATCGAGCCAGTTCACAGACGTGCACACCGCATTCATAGTTTTCTTTCATTTCAATAGTAAGCCTCGCCTTTTTCCTTTTATTTCTCCACCTGCACTAACATTCTTGGAACCCATGTTGATTTCTCTCACAAGAAAATCTGCCGTTGCGGGAAAACAAAGAAACTGTGGCGCTGTCATAAATCGCCGTATTTCAAGCATTGTCGTCGGATGTAGAAACAAATGGGGAGTCAAATTTTACGTCGGATGTCGAAAAGATCATTTGTTGTAGTGATCGTATGTCGAGGTACCACTGTACTGGCGAACGGAGGTCGGAGGAGGACCATCGAGAACGTAGACATTCTACGGTCGTATTGTCGAGCCAGTTCTTGGACGCGCGCACCACGCTCGTATTTTTCTATAATAATTTCTATAATCTTCATTTCAATGGTAAACTGGGAAGGGGCTGTGGAACAAAGAACAACTACAATAATAATAATAATAATAAAACCGAGGAACCACAATAAGTTACCTAAAAAAAACATTGTCACCTGCATGTCCATACTGTTCAGTTATGGATGTGTTCTAAGTCAAATAAAATCAAATCAACTTTTATTTGTTTAGACCAAATCACAACAACAGTTATCTCATGGAGAAAACAAAACGTTTTAAGGTGCAGTAGCCCTACGCTGGATTTCGATTTACATGTGCATTGTAGTTTTTTTTTTTTCTTTTTTTTTTTTTTTTTTGCCCCACCAGGTGAGACTAAGCCCACCCACACTTGGCATCCTGGTAACACCACTGTAGCTGTACCACTTGGTGGCTTCAGGGAGTGCTTTAGATTTTGCCACGTGGTTTGACAGCTTGCTACAGTATATAAAAATCTCTGGCTACATTCAAAATGTGGGTGTTTGAAGGAGAGTTGCGATCATGTTAGAGTCTGGTATGTTTGGAGGTGGTTTGGAGGGTGAAAGGTTAAAGAGTGGTACAGTAGTTGATAAGATGGAGCCAGCAAGAAAGATTACTTTCCACTGTTGGAATTTTTTTTGTTTGTTTGGGTTTTTTTTTTTTTTTTCATTAAAATGAATGAACCCCCCATAATTTAAATCAATGTTCAAGTTACACTTTAACTGCCCTCTGCCTGATTACGCTCTTGCCAATTTCAGAAGAGAAAAAACATAAAACAAACTGTCATATTATGATAATACCATTTGGGGAATAATTTTCACACGCACACACGACACACTATTTATTACAGTAATCCCTCGTTACTTCGTGACTCAACTTTCGCACTGTCAGTGCATAGCAGACTTTTTAATCTTGTTATAGGAGTAAAAAGTTCTAACATATTTACAGTATGTGCACTTGATATTCCTCTACGTATTTATCTACACTTACACCCCCAGCCCGCACACGTATCATATGAGACGAAATGTACAGTATGTATTATTTATACATTATTTTCTTTTTATTTATTTATTTATTTATTTTCCTTTGAGGCATGACAAATCCAAACAAACATACAGCATTCATATGTGTTTACATTTAATTCAACCCGAAAAGAAAAGGGCAGACGGGAGAAGTCGAAGCTTATTGAATCCCGCCCCAGTATACCATAGGACGCAGAAATTATCGAATAACTATTTTTGACATTTCAGATTGTGTAGTGATTACAAGGTTGTTGTTTTCTTTTCCCTCCCCTTGATTGTTCATTTTCCCAATAGTCCTTGTCGATCGCGGCGATGTGCTCGTTATGTTGATTAAATCCAGTAGATTAGTTCATTATTCAGAGGTTAGTTAATTTGTTCGTTTTATGCATGTTATTGATATTGTTAATATTTCATTTACGTTTTAAACTATTCTTTAATGTTCCAATGATAACATGCATTTTTTTAGGATTTTATACAGTACACAAAATGTATGTCAAAAATGGGAAAAAGAAAGAAAAAGAAAGAAGAGAGTATAAACATGAAGAAAGGTTTGTTGTGATTATTTTTTTCAACAGCATAAGCACGTAGACACTGAGTTTATATGACTTAGTGCTAAAGCAAAATTATGCTGTATCATAAGCCAGGCTATTGTTTTAGAAATATTTTCAGTATTCAGCCAGCTGTTGATTAGTTTCAGTTAAATTTACTCCCCCTCCAATTTTTGAGAAATTTGGACAAAGTCTATTATGGACTAAAATTGTCTTGCTGATTTTCATGTGATGTGAACCAATTTTACCATGTGTTAAATTGTGCTTTTCAAATAAGTTTGCCTTGCCTAAAAGTGCCAAGGTTAATTAAATAAATACACCATTAAATATGCAAATAATAATTTTAAATGCAAACATTTGTTATTAAAGATGTCATTAAGTCATTAAAATGGCGATCACGTTCATGTAAAAAAATATTCAATTTATTCTTTTTTTTTTTTTTTTTGCTATCATATATTATTTAATTCATTATTATTGGATAGTCCTGTGTAGTTGCAGTGCTTCAAGAATTTATTTTCTTTTAACTACGCCCATCAAAGATAGTGGCCGGATCCAATAGACAGGTACTGTAGACTGCAAGAATTTAGGCATTGTTATGGGTATGTCATGCTGGTTTCAAAATCAGCAGCTATTTGACTAATATAATGTAACATTCCACTTTCTTCTCTTTGTAGCTGATGTTCTGAAATATTTTCCTTCTACCTCTCTACATCCTGGACCATCTTTTACAGCGAACTTATCCACATCAGCACCAAGTCCAAGCCCACCAAGTCCAGGAGAGAAGTGCACCTTCCAAAACAACTGTCATATGAAAGTGCAATAGATGCTTTTGCATCAGTGAAGACAAGCTGAGTAAGGTTATAGGTCAAGGTGAAAAAAAAGTTGCATTTTAAAGTGTTCTGTGCGTCTTTAAATAGGTTTGTGTGGGTGGTTGTTAATTATATTGTAATACCAATTGTAATTTATCTAATGCATTTGTTTTTGAAGTGTTTTATTGGTGCTTTTGAATAGTTATTAGAGCATTTTTCTTTTAATTTCTGCACTTGTTCGTTGTCTTTTTTTTATAAAATAAATTACAAAGAGATAACGTGCTTTTTCAGTGTGAGTTTTTCAATATATGTGTTGAAAATGGGGGGGCGCAACTAATATGTTGCCTAGGGCACCAAATTGTTTGTCACGGTTGTTCTCCTTTGATGTGCTTCATATGAAATGATTTCCCCCCCTCATAAATGCCTTCATTGATTCCCATACTAACGCAGCTAAGATACCCGGAGTTCTATTTACTTGAAAGAAAAAATTCAATCGCTCCGTCATATACTCGACAAAATTCTTGTCAAGTAAGAGTTTGGTATTGAGGAGCCAAGGTGGATGTGACTTTATGGATTTACGAAAGTATATCTTCATAGAAACTAAGGCGTGGTCGGATAGCGTTATTGAGTCATATTTACAGCCAGAGGCAGCAGTTATCTATTAAGAAAAAATCGATTTGAGTAAAAGTCCGATGTACATATGAAAAGAAGTATTCCTTTTTATAATGGCTGAAAAGACGCCAAGGATCTGAGACATTAAACACATCCATAAAGGCTCCCATTGATCTCGACTGTGGCACTAAATTCAAAGAGGAGCGATCTAATGAAGGATCTAGTCAACTGTTAAAATCACCACCCAGCACTAATTTATATTCTGACAAATCCTGTAACATTGGAAAAATCCGTTTAAAAAAAACCCTCGTCATCCCAATTCGGTAACAACCTTTACAACCTTAACTTCATAAATGTGGCCGATTACTACAATGAACCTGCCAGTAGAGTCCGAAATGGTTTTAGTATGAGCAAACGGAATGTTTTTATGCAAAAGTACAGCCACCCCTCTCGCTCTACTGGTAAAAGAGGAGAGAAATATCTGGCCAACCCAACTACGTTTCAATCTGAAGGCATCTGTATTTCTAAGGTGAGTCTCCTGTAGATAAACAACATGAGCATTAAGTAGACCTAAGTAATGCAAAATCTTTAATAGGATTGTTTAGGCCTTTACGATTCCAGCTCACAAACTTCCCATCCGCCTAGCCTGACATTAGCCATTGCAAGGGATGGGTGATATTGGGAAAAATTAAATCTGATGAGGCCTCTGATAAATGCCATATGCAAACAGAAGGAGATGTGTGCCATCTTCCCCGTGTTGAAGAGCCCAACACACTCTGGGCCTCCACCCTCGAAGTACACATAGAAAGAACCCCTCAAAAACAAAAGAAACAAACCACAAAAAAACAAAAAAACAGATGGACACAAAAAGCTTACTCTTTCCTTGCAGAAGTATCCCAAACAGGGAGCATGCCACCTTACCTAGTGACAAACTAAACTCTGTCATGCCTTAAACTACCGTTCCCTCTAACGGCCTGGGGAATGCTAGCATGAACTGTCCGATGACATTAAAATACTCGTATTAAGCACACACCACTCAAGATGGGGAAATAAGAACCCATTGTGTTGGCGGCCAAAAGAAATGATCATCTTCACTGTTTCAGTATCAGGGAAACATACCTTGTAGGCCCGGAAGAATACTTGATACTTATCCTGAGATTGAGGTGTCGCAACATCCACCTCAGCATCCAGATGAGAGGAGGAAAAAAAGAAGAATATATCGGGTGGGAACAGCCAGACTCCTCCAGTATGATCAAAGCTGCTGAAAGGTTATTCTAATGAGGGCCTGTCATCAAGAAAAAAAAGAAAAAAAAAAAGAAAAAAAAAGGGGGAAAAGGCAGGCGAAAAAAAAGACACACGAAAAAAGTCAAGTTTCCTCTTGATTCTGAGGCTTCATGCGAGATTTGTTGACAAATTCCAGAGCTCAATCCGGGTCTTCGAATCGATGAGTTTTACCGTTAGGCATAGTAACGTGTAGTGTAGCCGTGTATCTAAGACCAAATCTCACGTTGGCCCATGAATAGAGCTCCCGCTTCACCTTCGCGAAGGCCGCCCTCTGTTTGGCCACCGTAGGAGGGAAATCCCAATCCGGTTCACGCTCGTTCTCGAGGCTCAGCATGTCGCTCAGCAATTTAGCAACAAACTTAACAGGGTTGGGACCCTCGGCACCTTCAGGTAAGCCCACAAGTCTGATATTGTTTCGCCTTGAACGGGCTTCCAGGTCCTCGCACTTCGTGCCCAGGGACACCATTATTGCGGATAGCTTAGCCACCTCAGCCCGTAAGCTAGTTAGCTGGCCTTCGTGGTCATTAGCCGCGCTTTCAAGGTCCGGAACTATTTCTTTCTGAGCATCAACTTTCATTACTATTGGCTTCAAAGCCCGTGCAACTTCCGTCTTGACAGACTCGGCGATTATTGCCGCGAATTTGTTAACGGTTTCTGTAAATAATCAACCGTAAATTATCACACGTAAGTCGCTCCAGAGTATAAGACGCACCCTCTGCCAAACTATGAAAAAAACTGCGACCTATATTCGGAAAAATACGGTACACCTTCCTAACATGGCCGTCAGGCAACCAGGTCGCGGCTAACCAAAGCGTGCCTGCATATCGTGACTTGGTTGACAGTATACTGCGCATGCTCCGCAACACCAGACGCACCATTTAAAATATGCCCGACCCGGGACCGTTAAGTCAATAGCCCAAGTCCATAGCCATAAGATAAACATTTGGTGGTAAGTGATTAATAACGACAACATTAAAACTAAGAATATTTAAATTTGTTTTGTGTACCTTTACTCAAACCGTTTAAGTAAAGGTACACTTTTGCAGAGTGATTTTCTTCATAAAAGCAAATGCAGTCAAAAAAACAACATAATTAACAACTTAACATGGTTCAACCTGGGCACTCTCCCATTTTGATCTATATTATGCATGAAACAGTGACAAATATTGGAAAATAACTCTATTTTCTCTTATTAACAGAGTAGATTTGCCTCCGTCCTTTAGTGATCTAAGCATGGGTCAGTATAGCCACATTCAAACTACGAGTCAATTCCAATTTCTTTGCCCGTCTTACAACACGTATCAGATTTTTTTTGTCGTCCAATTCAGATTTTTTAAAATCCAACCTGACCTCATTCGAATGTGGACAACTCCAATTCCACTCGAATATCTACACATATCCGGATGAATGTGACCAATACGTCATCAACAAGTGACGTATGCCACCATTGTTCGACAAAACAAGCAACTGGCATGAACGTAATAATATTTCCTTCCTCTAGGTATTAAAAAATGTTGGCTGCAGTAGCGTAAAATCCTCAAACTTGCCTCCTAAACGTGGGAGCATTGACCTCCTGAAGAGACCGCATTCATTTCTATTAACGTCACGTGTCGCTTTGTGGCTGCATTCAATTCACACTGCAAGTCACATATGTTTTTGCAATATGAACGGCTACACATTAAAATCGAAATTGGGTATTATGCCCTGCCATCTGCACGTAGCCTGCAACAACACAGTACGCTTGCTGCCCAGCACAACTGGTCATGTATGTTTCTAAAATAAACAGATCACACACATTAGATAATAAATTAATGTTAATGTGACAAAACTAACTATAGCTTGAAGCAAGCGGGCAGCTCTTTTGCAACAGGAGCAATACGGAAAACCATAAACTTAGTTGTAATGAGTTCATTTTGCCTACACTTATAAATTCGTCAAAACTTTTTTTTTTATCCCAGGCAATAGTAGGTGGTTTATTTTATTTACCTGACATGTTTCGGCGAACACTTCCGCCTTCGTCAGAGGGTCACTGATGTTGGTGTGACACGTCTTCATCAGCTGATGGATGAAGGTGTGACTCCTCTGCTGCCCATTCACTCTTTCAAGATGCTGTTCCAGGTCGTAGAGAGCATGTACGCCCCCTCGTTCCTGTTGATAGTCCTCGGGCCCCGCTTGCGGATTTCAATGGCTTCCCTGATCCAGCGCTGATGTTTGTTCTCTTCGGTGCGGATGACTCTAGCCTTTCCCAGTCCATGATGTGGATTTCCCTTTTGCAGTGATCGGCGATGGCTGATTTGTGATATTCTTGTTGTGATTGTTCCTTTATTGCCCTTGTTTGTCTCATTGTTGTATCCTTCTCACATTCCTTCTTGTGTTCTGTTTTTCTTGTAGTGAAGCTCCTCCCTGTCCCCCCAATGTATGATTTATTGTATGATTTGCATGGAATTTCATATATTGAGTTGCTTTTGTTTTCTGGATGGATTTTGTCCTTTGGGTGGACCAATATCTGGCGGAGTGTTGTGTGTGGTTTGACCGGTGTGTTTATGTTGTATTTTTTTCATGACCCTTTGGATACGTTCCGTGACTCCCCTCACGTACAGCAACGTCACCATATCTCTGTGTTCTTGTTTTGTTTGTTTTTTCCTTCCCCCCTGTGTTGTGTTGTTCTTGTTTTTGACCTGTCCTGCACCTTTTTCTATTGCCCACTGTGGATACGGACACCTTTTTAATGCCAGTTGTATATGTTTTTCTTCCTGTGTTCTGTCTTCCAGGTCCGTTATTATTGCCGTACGTTCATGTAGTGTTCTGACTACTGACAGTTTGTGGTTAGTGGGGTGTTCCGATGTCCATAGGAGGTATTGGTCGGTGTGTGTGGGTTTCCTGTGTGCTTTTATTTTGATGTCGCCGTTGTCTGTGTGATGTATGTTTATGTCCAGAAAGGCTATAGATTGATCTATTTGCTTTCTTTGCTCTGCTCTTAGCAGGGGCATGAGCTGTAAATTGCTCTCCGCCGGGCTGTTTGCCGATCGGCGATGACAATCGACAACCCAGTCATCATGTCAAATGATCCGGGCTAGTTATGTGTGATTTTCCGCTTCGAAGACTTTGAAACATCACTCGGTTCGGGTTAGCATGTCGGCTAGCTGTCACTTCTCTTGGTTTGTTTACATTCTCCGAAGCCGGGGAAGGGAAATGACATAAGCCCGATTTAGGTGGCATAAAATATCGACCGTGAGGTGCAACAGTAAAGGTGAAGTCGACAGTTTTGACCATTATGGAGTAATTTTGCCATGTCGTCTTGAATAAATGCATTTTTATTATTTCATATTCCATTTAGCACAAGACTTATTTGTCATGAACATGCCATTTATTTAGCTAATGGGGAAAAATACATGGATAAAAAATAATATCCTGTAAAAATATTGGAGTAGAGAGACTGAAACAATGACATTTTGCGGCTCTCTTCGTCATATTTTCCTCTTTCTGAATAATTCCCCCTCAACGGGCTGACTTGTCCTTCTCAAGCCATTTATTTAGCTATTAGGGAAAATACTTTGATAAAAAGAATATCCTGTAAAAATATTGGAGTAGAAAGACTGAAACAATGACATTTTGCGTCTCTCTTCGTCTTGTTTTCGTCGTTGTGAATAATTCCTACTCAATGGGCTGCATACTACATCAGTTGAAATCGTGACTCCGCTGACGTCATCCACCTGTTTGGGACACTAGAGCCCTATAATGGTAGGCGTGGCTATTAAAGAGGCAGATTAAAAGACTAAATTCTCGTCACCTGTGCTTTGCTAAATTGTCGTATATAGTCGAATCGTCTCAAAATATGATTCTAATTCACATAATAATCCTATTTAAGACTTTTTTTCTCGTGTCGTACATGTGTGTTCAGTTCAACACAATCAAAAGCACACAATAACCCACGGATGCAACCCCCACCACTACAAATATACACATGCACGCGGGATAGAGGGAAGCTCGGGCCTAAAAAATCCAGCCCGACCAGGGCCCGCGGGTGTTAAAGCTCGACCCGGGCCGAGCCCGATCAATTAACTTGATTTGCAGGCCCGAGCCCGACAAAACTCAAATTGTTATGTTTTATTTATAGGCTGGAGCAAGAACAACATTTTATGTTTTATTTGTGATGACTCAGGCTCAGGAGAAGGAGCCCGGGGATGCGATGCATCAGTCAGACCAGGACAGAGCGCTGCTTGGAAAAACAAATTAAAGCCTGTCTTTAAAGAATTCTCCCAGTTAAACAAGACTGTATATGCATATCCAATAAACATTTATATCTTTTATATTTGTGTGTCTATCAGCTGGACAGTTCATGTTTCATTTCTTTGGCAATTAAATGCAGCAGCCCATTTGACATTATTTTAATTTCCTCGAGGTACCAGAAAAAAACAGTTTTTTAAATGTTTAAATAGTCTACATATTTTTATAATCATTATAAATGCATTTACACAATGAAATAACACGGGAAAAGTTTGTTAAATATATTTCCGTGTGGGATATTGTACTCACATGGACGCCTCTCTGACAAGGAGAGGCTCTGCGCGGCTTCTGTTCGCAATTCCCATCCAGCGCCTTCTCTGTTCATCCAAATTATTTATTTGATAAGTAATTAAGTTATTTTGTAAATAATAAATAGTTATTTTATAAGTGTTCCTTCGTTTAACATCCATAAATCGTTTTAGTTTACATATATAAATATATATTTATTTTAAAAAAGTTAGCGAGAAAGAAGCACGGCCTGACCCAAACGTCATAATTGACATTTTGGGCCCGACCCTG
Source organism: Corythoichthys intestinalis (assembly GCF_030265065.1). Taxonomy (NCBI): domain Eukaryota; kingdom Metazoa; phylum Chordata; class Actinopteri; order Syngnathiformes; family Syngnathidae; genus Corythoichthys; species Corythoichthys intestinalis. The sequence continues at coordinate 19,619,494 of NC_080403.1, read as the reverse complement.
CCCGAAATTCGGGTCGGGTCAGGTTCGGGCTGAAAGATCTTACCTCTAACGCACACACATACACATGTATAGTGTAGTACTTGCAAAAATTGCCAGTGGGAATTAGTTTCAATAAATCAGCACAAAAGCCTAGCTCACTTTATACTTTTTATTTTTCTCCGCACTCTATTCGCGTTGCCGTATCACAGGCACCAATAGATCGTGCTGACGACCAATGCAGCTCTTCCTAGTGACGCTACAATAGTAGGAAGAATGTCTTTTCCTTTAGTCATTTTAAAATATATTGTTTGGAGATACACGATCACTGTACATCCTATGCAAATGACCTGTATACATTTTGTTTTGTGTAAATTTCAAGAAAATATGGTTAAAATTAGATGCATAATACTTTTATTAACATTATTTACTTTAAAACACCGGATATTTCTGCCGTTCTATTTCCTGTTTGGTGCTTGCTAAACAGCATGGCTTGATCCGGCCGCAGGTTGACGGACCAGAAAATAGACCTCGTACGTATTTTAGTGTTGACGATCGGAGAGGCAGACTCAGGCGCATCCGGATCGGACCTTGTATTGACTACAATACAAGCGTATTTGTTACGTCGTTGTGGAAAGGAGCTGCGCGGCGGACTCTGTGTGTTTCGGCCTTTAGGTTCTGTCAAGTTTGTGCCCTATTGTGTCTTGCCCATTGATTACAGCTGTTGTGCCTGCTTCTTGTGTGTTGATCAATCCGCTGCCTCTTGTGTCACCCACCTGTGCCACATTGTCTCGTTACCTCATGTCTATATTTAAGATCCCCTTGTTTTGTCTGTTCTTGTTGCATCATTCTTATCAATTTCTGCATCTCATCATGTGTTGCGTTCTTGCCCTGGTCGTTCCTGTATCCACAGGTAAATTTTGATTAGTCCTTTGTTTGTACTCCTGAGCTTTGGTTTTTTTTTTCCTGCATTTGGGTCCATTCCCTAGTCCTTCGCCTGCCAGCTTGTCCATGAATTGTGACAGAAATTGAGTTGAGAATTTCAATGTACAGTATATTGATTATAACGGGAACATTGCCCTAACAAATGAAGCGACGGGTTATTTAATAAATGTTCTGGTTTAACAAAAAATTGAAGTTCATGAAAAGCGTCTGAGTGCATTCTTTTAGTGGGTCATGCATTGCCCTTAAAGTGCCTGTGACACCATAAAAAATCTTAAATAGCATTATTATGAGAATTAAAATCATATTTTGAGATGATGCAACTATATACAACATATATGTTGGCAAAATGCAGATGACGATAAATGAGTCTTTCAATCTGCCGTTTAGCTACTCCTGTCATTATGGCGCTCTGGCGCTGCAATCTGGGTAATGACATCGGCAGTGTAACGATTTCAGATTATTTAGAATTCAGCCCAATGGAGGAGGAAGATTCAGAACAAGGAAAATGCGACAGAGAGCAGCAAAATGTCATATTTTTTTATATCCTTTTGTTATGGGATTTGGCGTTTTGTTAATTTTTTTTTTTTTTTTTTTTTTTTGTGCCCTTGTGTTTTTGAATTTGCCGTTGTGTTTTTTGATTTGCAGTTGTGTTTTGCACCAACGTGTTTTGGGCCAACGTATGAAATAAATAAAATACAATAATCATTATGTTTCATAAATGACCAAATGACCTGATACTCACAGTGGAAGTACACTGGTTGGCTGTTTGCCCTCCGCTAGCTCTGTGATTGGTTGGCTTCGTGACACGTTAGTAGCGTGTGCTCAACTGAGCACGCACAGGGAAAAAATGACGAGCGCAGGAGTCAAGAAATTTAGCGAGATCAGGAGGTGTGCTGAAAATCAAATTTTTGCTTGCTCATAATAGGGCAGCAATATAAGGCCTTATTGCCAGTGACTGTATCTGGAGGAGAGCGAGCCTTCAGTAAAATGATAATAATAAAAAACTACCTACGCTCCACCATATCATAGGGCAGGCTTAACAACCTAGCCAAGCTCTCCATTAAGCGTGAGCTTGCTCAAAAACTGGTTTTCACTAATGTTATAAATGACTTTGCTGTCAAAAAAATCTAGGTGCATCATTGTTTGAGGGCTTGATAACCCCAGGGATGTGCAGGCACAGGATGTTTAATTATACTGTTTTGTTGCTTGGCAGGCAGGCATAGCACTCTCAATTGTATTGTATTGTTGCATACATGGGACAATAGATGGAAATTGTTTGTTTATATTGTGTCACATCACATTACGGTCTGTTAAATTTAACTGTGCATCTCAAATTAATTAACTTGAAATTTTACACTGTCATTGCTTGCAAAGCGTTAAAAGTACTGCATATGTTGTCGTAACAAGCCGGTGGCAGGGCTAGGGTGGGGTGGGGTGGAGTAGCCCTATAATGATCTCTTGTCCCCGCGCCCCTGCAAGTCTGTCTATCACTTGGGCACTTACACCTTCCTAACATGACTGTCAGGCAACCAAGTCGCTGCTAATGCCAGCGTGCCTGCATATCGTGTCCGTGTTGACAGTATGCTATACTACGCATGCACCACATCACCAGACTCCCCGTTTAAAATGTGCGCGACCTGTCAAGTCCGTAACCAAAATATGAACATTCATTAGCTGTAAGTGATTAAGAAGGACATTCAAACCCTTGTATGTTTTTAGCAAGACGTATCGTGTACCATTGCTCAAACCATTTAAGTAAATGGGACTTGTCTAATTAAAGGAACGACAAACATAGACGCTAATATTGCAATAAGTGTGGCTTGAAGAAAATGACACGCATTGCCTCTTAATTATGTATTTTGAATGAGCCAAATTCGCCTTTAACATCCTCAATTTGGAGGAATAAAACTCGGGAATTAAGCTGTTATATAGAAAGGGGACATATTATCAAGGAGTTGGTCAACTTTTATGAGCAATGTACAGGATATAGCAGTCCTGAACCAATCAAGTCTATGCGAATATCAGTAATCTGTCCAAATTCGTCGTTCTCAACAATTCTATCGACCTAATAAGAAATATTAAATTCTCAAGTATGATCATACGAAGAAGAAAAAAAACTAAGTCAAAGCAGTAAGTGCAAATCATCAACAGAAATTGGCTGTTTTTAGTGTTAAAATGCGTAAAACAACCTCAACTACTAGATGGCCAAACTGTATTACTGATTATTGATTCACATAATTATTTAAAAATTATTTTAAACTATTGCAGCTGTGTAAATAATGCAAAAGTACATTTTATATAACGTGGTCTTTTACATAATGGCATCCCTGGTGGAAAAACATTAGCCTGAACCTTCTTCATAATATGGTAAGTGATAAAATCATACAAACATAATACATTCCTTGATATACTTTGGTGTCTTTTGAATAGATGCGTAACTGGTACATTTGTGTGTATGCATTGTACATATACATATAAACATATATATACAGTGCCTTGCAAAAGTATTTGGCCCCCTTGAACCTTGCAACCTTTTGCCACATTTCAGGCTTCAAACATAAAGATATAAAATTTTAATTTTTTGTCAAGAATCAACAACAAGTGGGACACGATCGTGAAGTGGAACAACATTTATTGGATAATTTAAACTTTTTTAACAAATAAAAAACTGAAAAGTGGGGCGTGCAATATTATTCGGCCCCCTTGCGTTAATACTTTGTAGCGCCACCTTTTGCTCCAATTACAGCTGCAAGTCGCTTGGGGTATGTTTCTATCAGTTTTGCACATCGAGAGACTGACATTCTTGCCCATTCTTCCTTGCAAAACAGCTCGAGCTCAGTGAGGTTGGATGGAGAGTGTTTGTGAACAGCAGTCTTCAGCTCTTTCCACAGATTCTCGATTGGATTCAGGTCTGGACTTTGACTTGGCCATTCTAACACCTGGATACGTTTATTTTTTAACCATTCCATTGTAGATTTGGCTTTATGTTTTGGATCATTGTCCTGTTGGAAGATAAATCTCCGTCACAGTCTCAGGTCTTGTGCAGATACCAACAGGTTTTCTTCCAGAATGTTCCTGTATTTGGCTGCATCCATCTTCCCGTCAATTTTAACCATCTTCCCTGTCCCTGCTGAAGAAAAGCAGGCCCAAACCATGATGCTGCCACCACCATGTTTGACATTGGGGATGGTGTGTTCAGGGTGATGAGCTGTGTTGCTTTTACGCCAAACATATCGTTTTGCATTGTGGACAAAAAGTTCAATTTTGGTTTCATCTGACCAGAGCACCTTCTTCCACATGTTTGGTGTGTCTCCCAGGTGGCTTGTGGCAAACTTTAAACGAGACTTTTTATGGATATACACTCTTCCATAAAGGCCAGATTTGTGCAGTGTACGACTGATTGTTGTCCTATGGACAGACTCTCCCACCTCAGCTGTAGATCTCTGCAGTTCATCCAGAGTGATCATGGGCCTCTTGGCTGCATCTCTGATCAGTTTTCTCCTTGTTTGAGAAGAAAGTTTGGAAGGACGGCTGGGTCTTGGTAGATTTGCAGTGGTCTGATGCTCCTTCCATTTCAATATGATGGCTTGCACAGTGCTCCTTGAGATGTTTAAAGCTTGGGAAATCTTTTTGTATCCAAATCCGGCTTTAAACTTCTCCACAACAGTGTCTCGGACCTGTCTGGTGTGTTCCTTGGTTTTCATAATGCTCTCTGCACTTTAAACAGAACCCTGAGACTACCACAGAGCAGGTGCATTTATGCGTAGACTTGATTACACACAGGTCGATTCTTTTTATCATCATAAGCCCTTTGGGAAAACATTGGAACCTTTAGAGATCCCCACTGAACTTCTGTAGTGAGTTTGCTGCACTGAAAGTAAAGGGGCCGAATAATATTGCACGCCCCACTTTTCAGTTTTTTATTTGTTAAAAAAGTTTAAATTATCCAATAAATGTTGTTCCACTTCACAATTGTGTCCCACTTGTTGTTGATTCTTGACAAAAAAATTAAATTTCATATCTTTATGTTTGAAGCCTGAAATGTGGCAAAAGGTTGCAAGATTCAAGGGGGCCGAATACTTTTGCAAGGCACTGTATATATATATTATATATAGACATATATATATAGATATAGATATACAGTATGTATGTGTATGTACAGTGGGGAGAACAATTATTTGATACACTGCCAATGGGAAAACCCATTGGCAATGTATCAAATATTTGTTCTCCCCACTGTATATATATATATACAGTATGTATGTGTATGTATATGTATGTATTCATATGTATGTATACATGCAAGCACTTGTATTCTCCGAACAGGAGCCGAACAGGAGGAGACAGCAACCATATATGCACTGTAGCATAACGTGAGCAAAATAAAATCCTTGGTGTAAGTAAACTTTAATTTTGATTTCTTTCAATTTAATTTTTCTAACTTTCTTCAACAGTATTTCCCTGACTGCATAAATACATCTTCTTTTTCCTTCCCTTTAAGGTTTTCTTGAAATATGCGAGGAACGTGTCATTGAACAAACTTAGACCACAACACGGCCAGTATGCATCATTTCAGGATGTTTTGCTTCCACGGTTTTTACTGCCTCCCAATGCACATCTTTTATCTCCTTTGTTGTCACTGGCTGCCCTGGTTTTTTGATGCAAGGTGCTTGTATGTCACTTAGCGGGACGCCGAAGCACTCGGACAACCCAAGCAAGAGAGAGGTTCTTCTGGATTTCGCTCATCGCTCGTATGGCGAACATTTGCTTGCATAATGAGACTCATTTACCCCCATGATAATGTTCGTATTGTGAATAACTCACAAGGTGAAGTGCTCGTATCATGAGGATACACGCACACATTTACAAAACAGGAGGAATGGGACGCTCTAATGAGTTCTCAGAATTTGAGCGTGAGACTATAATCGAATGCCACTTCTGTAACAACACAGAGGGATATTTCCACCATCTTGGACATCCTAAGCTTCACCGTCACCATTATTGTGGCCAAGTGGAAGCAGCTGGTAGCCAAAGCCAAGGGCGGAGGCTGTGTGCCGTAAGATATCACTGGTGACTGGTGCCAGTCCTCATTCCAGTCCATCACTGGCGAGTTCCATTTGTCGTCCCGCCTCAGTACCAAGATAATTAGGGAGGAGAGCTGGGTGCAAAGTGGTCCAGTGTCCTCAATGTGAACAAAGATTCACAACCACTTTGCCACTGCATGTGATTAATGTGCTGTGAGACATCTTTGTAGGAGTTATCCAATTTCATTTAATTGGTCTGCAAGTCATTATTTATTTAATACAAATAATGCTAACAGGCCTGCCAGCTGTTTTACCCTAGAAAGGGCACTCATTAGGTGCCATGTTGATTGGGAGAAGTTGGTAGCGAATGATTGCTTCCAGCCTTCCCAGTCAAAATGGATTAGGCATCTAGCAGTGTCAATGGCAGCTATTGAAAATTCTTTGCTAGTTCTCCTCGTTTGAAGGGCAGCTGAAGAGCTTTCAGATGAGCGTTTTACTCGGTTAAATTGGCCTGAATGCATCATTCACTGTCTCAAAACATTGTTTTGACATTGTCACATTACCAAAGATTTTTTTTTAATTGACCATGTAGTTTTTGAGGTACTGCCATAGCAACAGCTTAACAACTAGGGATGCGCCTCACTGTCGGCCTCTATCCATTGACGTCAATTCCTGATGACCTCGCCAGCACTCCAATACAAAAGTATAGCACCACGCTATCCTCGCCGTATATCGCAAAAATTTTCTGGGTTTTACTCACGAGATTCGTCATGCCATCTCGATGTGTAGCGATGAAATGCTCACACAAAGGCACGAGATTCTATGAGTGGCCCAAAAAAACATTCTTCTGCAAGGATTTGGACATCTTTTGTGAGAGTCAAGCGGAAGAACTTCTCCCCGGCTCCTTGATCTCGTCTGTATTTTCAACATTTCAGCGACGATGTTAGGGTGTACTGCGAAGTGGACCCCAAAGCAGACAAAGAGAATAACTGTGCTAGTATCCAACGTTTATTTAGGTGTGCACGAGGCTCGAAGCAGCGCACGTGCACGCCAGGTTGTAGCTGGCAAAAGTTGCCGGGTGATCAATCAGGTGACGGTACCGCTGGGGATCAGGCACAGGGAATCTTGGAATGGAACAAAAAGTCAAATTGGCCGGGTGCGACACAAAATGAGAAATACCTGAATGCTGGACTGACGGGAATGCTGAAAGTGGCGACAAGCAGTAACAGCGAGCAGGCTTGTGAAGGCGGCTGATTGTGATGGGTCGCAGCTCTAGTCGTTCCCTATCTGGCTTCCAGCCTGCAATCAGATGACAGCTTTGAAAGCTAGATACAATGTAAGTAGACCCTTTCTGACAATTTGATACGTTTATTACTTGATCGCAGCCTGGGTTTTTTTTGTTGTTGTTGTTGTTGTTGCTTGCCTGTTATAAGACAGCTGACAGGTTGTCTATTCATTTCAATTTGATACATTTATTACTAGATCTATATAACTACTCATCTGTTTTTGCAATTACTGATAATTATATCACACAATAACTGGGGAAAGAAATGTTCAGAGAGAAATCACGATACTCGATGCCTACCACTGTTTCTTTCGGAAAATGTTGAGCTCCCAACCGGCGTCATCACCAACGTTTGCCGTGCCGAGTATATCATCGTCATCTGACTTAATAGTAAGATTGTAGATAATTGTAGAATCCTGGGAGCCTTTACCATCATTAGTGTTACGAAAGAGCGATCCTGAATGGTAAATTTCGGTGGAAATATCACTGATATCATTGCTGCTGCTATGCTCGCTGTGGATTGTCTTCTGTTGCATTCAGGAATTTATGTCATACTTCTGGGTTTGGGAAGGGACGATTAACTGAGTGCACACCTAAAAAAACGCAAATTATCCTCACAGTTACGTGTTAAAAATGGCATGGTTTTTTTGACAAACTCGTCTAAACTTTATATTCATAAAATTACACCGAAATCCGAAAAGCTCTTCAGCAGCTCTTTAAATGATTTGGATGTCTGTCATTGTCAAAGGCAGGCAATGAGTGAAAAACTATTAAACAGAAATGACAATGGGGGGGGGGGTATCAACTTTAGTGTTATTTCAGGACATAACCATAAACCATAACCAACCAATAATTACTTTTTTAAATTACAATTATTGATGTGACCTGTAACCTACATTTGTGTGTTTTTAATTTTTTGTTTGTTTGTGTGTTTGTGTGTTTTTTTGTTTGTTTGTTTGTTTGTTTGTTTGTTTGTTTGTTTGTTTGTTTGTTTGTTTGTTTGTTTGTTTGTTTTGTTGAATTACAAAAAATAGCCAATTAATTAGCAAGAATAGTCAATTTTCTTAACGACCAAAATTGTCCTACAAAGGGTTTACATTTTTTTGGGTGCAGAATCCAAAAGTGGCCTCTCTATTTTCTCTATTCAAGTTTTTTAAACTATTTAATTCATGTCATGCTATGAAGAATACTGTACTTGGTAAGCATCATCACCTTGTCAAGAGTCAAGAATCTGCATTGGACAACGTGTCAAAAGTCAAGAATCTGCATTGGACAAGGCGATGATGCTGGAACTTTTGTTTGGTGTTGTTCCAGTGAGCTTTACAAAGATGACTGCCTGAAGAAGACATAAAAATTCCCTCAGCCCTTAATGATATGGGGCTGTATGTCAGGCAAAGGCACTGGGGAGATGGCTGTGGTTAAAACTTCAATAAATGCACAAGTTTACATTTAAATTTTTAGACAGCTTTCTTATCCCTTCAATGAAAATATGTTTGTCATTTTCCAAGATGACAACACATCATGCCACAAAGATAAAACTGTTAAAGCATTCCTTGGAGAAAAAGGCATCAAGTCAAAGCCATGGCCTGCAAATAGCCCAGATCTCAACCCTATTGATAACATGTGGTGGAAATTGAAAAAAATGGTCCACAGCAAGGCTCCGACCTGCAAAGATGATCTGGCAACTGCAATCAAAGAAAGTTGGCACGAAATTGATGAATAATACTCATCAAGTCCATGCCTCAGAGACTGTAAGCTGTCATAAAACCAGAGGTGGTGCTACTAAATACTAGAGATGTGTTTTGTTAGGGTTTATTACGGTGATTTCTTTGTTTGTTTCTCATGATCCCATATTTTTTTTCCTCAGAATGGAGTGATTCCATATATATTTCCCTTCACTTGCTCTTATAAAATTGACATTTACTGACCACCACAATGTTTTTATTCATTTCTTTTAGTGTTTCTGAATGCTAAAGAGTTGCACTTTTGAACTATATCATTATTGTTTGCTAGCTTTTTATCTGTGTTTGTTCTACATAATAAAATGTCTGAGTGAGTGCTCGTCCGAGACTGGTGATTCCATACTTTTTGCTAGGGGTTGTATCAGCTAGAATTCTGAAAGACCTGCTAGTCCACCCTATTAAAAATCCATCTCCACTCTATTTATTATCCTGAATCAGATGCACTTGTTTGAGGTCGATAGCAGTATAAAGACACCTGTCCACCACATAAGATCAGTAAGACTCAAACTTGTAACATTGTCAAGACCAAAGCGCTATCCAAAGACAGCTGAGACAAAATTGTTCACCTCCACAATGCTGGAAAGGGCTACGGAGCAATTGCCAAGCAGCTTGGTGAAAAAAGCTCTACTGTTGGAGTAATCATTAGAAAATATAAGTAGCTAAACATCACGGTCAATCTCAATCGGAGTGGAACCCCATGAATGATATCACCTCGTGGGGTCTCAATGATCCTAAGAAAGTTGAGGAATCAGCCCAGAACTACACGACAGGAGTTGGTCAATGACCTGAAAAGAGCTAGGACCACCGTTTCCAGATTACTGTTGGAAACAAACTAAGACGTCATGGTTTGAAATCATGCATTGCACACAGGGCCGGCGCTAGCTATTTTGGTGCCCTGGGCATAAATGCTTTGTGGTGCCCCCCCCCCCCCCCCATCCCCATCACCCCCCCCCCCCCCCAACGATAGAAATGAGCAATATCTGAACATTTGTCAGTATTGCTTTATTTTACGAAATAACCCTTGTCAACAGTAATATTTCACAAACATTCACATTCACAAATGTTTCACAAACTGTCAAACCAAACAAAAACAAAATGAAACCAAAAACAAAAGTAATAGATAAATAATCATAATTAAGTCTTTATAAAAAAATGTTTTTTAAAAAACTACCAATGGCACCAAATACTCAAATAAATAAAACTAAATAATTTAACATTAAAAAAAATACATTCCACAACTATTTACAAATAAACATCTGTAAATGAACATAAATAATGAACTTTAAATACAAACATTAAAGTGCAAGAATCAGTTGTTAGTGGCCCTACAGAGGCACACGTCTGCATTTCCGCGCTACAAAATCAGCTATCAGGTCATCATATGACAGTTTCTGTGCAATTTCCCCATTGATGCTGATGACAGCCAGACCACTTAAACGCTCTTGGCCCATTGATGAGCGCAGGTATGTTTCAATGAGCTTCAGCTTTGAGAAGCTTTGCTCAGCAGAGGAAACTGTGACAGGGACAGTCAGTGCAATTCGAAGAGCAATCCACAGACTGGGATAAACCTCTTGGAGCTGCTTTTCATAAAGAAATGTCAGCATTTCCAAGGCCAAATTTCCGACTGAAGCATGATGGAGCAAACCACTAGGGAATTGGGGGGGGCACCAAAGGTAGACTGACGAGAGGGCCGCACAGGAGAATCTTTTTTTGTGTAAATAATGAGCCTATGTTACTTATATTTGTATTACTTGCATTTATCAGGCTTTACAAAGTTTTATTTTAAATACTATATATTGTTGTTATTATTACAATTACTATTTTTTAGGATTTTTTACAAACATGATTTTTTTTTTGTGCCCCTTCAGGCAGTTGGTGCCCTACGCACAGTGCGTGTTATGCGTATGCAGAGCGCCGTGTCTGATTGCACAGAAGGTTCCCCTGCTTAAACCAGCACATGTCAAGGCTCGTCTTAAGTTTGCCTATGACCATTTGGATGATGCAGAGGAGTCATGGGAGCAGGTTTTGTGGTCATATGAGAGTAAAATGGTCATAATTCCACTAACTGTTTGGAGGAAAAAGAAAGACGAGTACTAACTCAAGAACACAATCTCTACTGTGAAGCATGGGGGTGGTAGCGCCATGCTTTGGGGGTGTTTTTCTGCGCATGATACAGGACGAGTGCATTATATCAAAGAGAGGATGACTGGGGCCCTGAATTTTGAGATGTAGGGGAACAATCTCCTTCTTTCAGTCAGAGCATTGACGATGGGTCGTGCCTGGTTCTTCCAACATGAAAATGACCGAAGCACACAGCCAGGAAAACCAAAGAGTGGTTCCGTAAGAAGCATAATAAGGCTGTAGCATGGCCTAGAAACCCAATAGAAAACCTGTGGAGGGAGCTCAATCTCTGTGTTTCTTAGTGACAGCCAAGAAACCTGACTCACGGCTGGGCCAAGATCCCTGCTGCAGTGTGTGCAAACCTGGTGAATAACTACAGGAAATATTTGCCCTCTGTAATTACAAGCTAAGGCTACTGTACCAAATATTAACATAAGTTTTCTCAGGTGTTCAAATACTTATTTTTCTTTTGAGGTGATCTCTCTCACAGTAGACATGCACCTACAAAGAAAATTTCAGAGCCCTCCATGATTTCTAAGTGGGAGAACTTGCAAAATAGCAGGGTGTTCAAGTACTTATTTTCTTCACTGTATAACCCTGACGTAAAAAGGCATAGCTGAAGTGATGATTTATGGTGCAGGCAAATATATTACAGGCCTATGTGAAATTTCCACAAGACAAGTGTCATGTGTTATGTGGCTTCCATAAAAGCATATAAATCTGAACACTGTCGTATAGGAGCGCGGACTGTTTGGTTCCCACAATATAAACTGACCTTGAACACTGTCATTTTGAATGATACAGGTGTTACTAGGGTGATGTACTCCTTTACTGACAACGACAAGGTAATGAATTGCGTCAGTGGGTTTTATGGGATGACATGACATACAAAATTTAATTACAATTGTGAAGGTTGACCTGTAAAACTTTTTTCTGACGTATGGCTGTTAAAAAAAGTTTTATACTCTAAGCGTACGAAAGCGGCGGACTACTACCAATGATTCCGTTCTTTTTGTTTCACGTGAAAATTCTGCTCCTAGATTGTTATTGTCATTTGTCAAAGGAAAAAAAAATACTTATTCTACGTAGTGATCTCCCTTTTAAACTCACCGGCTGCCACTGACAGCGACAGATGTCCAAATCGATTTGACTCGTGGGCTGCCTGCGATGGAACGATTGTCAGTGGTAGTGAAACATGATCATTCAATGCTAGCTAATCCAGTTCAAATTGATTTAACACCCATCGCTTTCTATGGCAATGGAAGAGAAAATTTAAATATATTTTTCTGCAGTGAAATTGAAGCAGGAAAAAGGTTTTAAAGATACTAAAAGTATTATCAAAGAAACTTTATGAGTATAACGTATCATTGAATGTCAACCGATAAATCGGGCTGGTATATGGAATTGTTTCTAGATGGGCCGATATACAGTGGGGTAAATAATTATTTGGTCAACAACTAATTGTGCAAGTTCTCCCACTTGAAAATATTAGAGAGGACTTTAATTGTCAACATGGGTAAACCTAAACCATGAGAGACAGAATGTGGGAAAAAAAAAAAAAAAAAACAGAAAATCACATTGTTTGATTTTTAAAGAATTTATTTGCAAATCATGGCGGAAAATAAGTATTTGGTCAATACCAAAAGTTCATCTCAATACTTTGTTATGTACCCTTTGTTGGCAATAACGGAGGCCAAACGTTTTCTGTAACTCTTCACAATCTTTTCGCACACTGTTGCTGGTATTTTGGCCCATTCCTCCATGCAGATCTCCTCTAGAGCAGTGATTTTTTTGGGGCTGTCGTTGGGCAACACGGACTTTCAACTCCCTCCACAGATATTCTATGGGGTTGAGATCTGGAGACTGGCTAGGCCACTCCAGGATCTTGAAATGCTTCTTACGAAACCACTCCTTTGTTGCCCTGGCTGTGTGTTTGGGATCGTTGATGCCCTTGCTGATGGAAGGAGATTTTCACTCAAAATCTCTCGATACATGGCCCTATTCATTCTTTCCTTTACACAGATCAGTTGTCCTGGTCCCTTTGCAGAAAAAACAGCCCCAAAGCATGATGTTTCCACCCCCATGCCACACAGTGGGTATGGTGTTCTTTGGATGCAATTCAGTATTCTTTCTCCTCCAAACACGAGAACCTGCGTTTCTACTAAAAAGTTCTATTTTGGTTTGATCTGACCATAACACGTTCTCCCAGTCCTCTTCTTGATCATCCAAATGCTCTCTAGCAAACCGCAGACGGGCCTGGACGTCTACTGGCTTCAGCAGGGGGAATCGTCTGGCAGTGCAGGATTTGAGTCCCTGGCGGCGCATTGTGTTACTGATAGTAGCCTTTGTTACTGTGGTCCCAGCTCTCTGTAGGTCATTCACTAGGTCCCTCCATGTGGTTCTGGGATTTTTGCTCCCCGTTCTTATCATTTTGACGTCACGGGGTGAGATCTTGCATGGAGCCCCAGATCGAGGTAGATCATGCGTGGTCTTGTATGTCTTCCATTTTTTAAATAATTGCTCCCACAGTTGATTTCTTTACACCAAGCGTTTTACCTATTGCAGATTCAGTCTTCCCAGCCTGGTGCAGGTCTACAATTTTGTCTCTGGTGTCCTTCGACAGCTCTTTGGTCTTGGCCATAGTGGAGTTTGGAGTGTGACTGACTGAGAATGTGGACAGGTGTCTTTTATACCGATAATGAGTAAAAACAGGTGTCATTAATACAGGTAACGAGTGGAGCCTCGTTAGACCTCGTTAGAAGAAGTTAGACCTCTTTGACAGCCAGAAATCTTGCTTGTTTGTAGGTGACCAAATACTTATATTCATTTTAATTTGGAAATAAATAGTTTAAAGATCAAACAATGTGATTTTCTGGGGGGGGTTTTCATATTCTGTCTCTCATGGTTGAGGTTTACCCATGTTGACAATTACAGGCCTCTCTAATCTTTTCAAATAGGATAACTTGCACAATTGGTGGTTGACTAAATACTTATTTGCCCCACTGTATTAGGATGACAGCTTTGTTCGCTGTTTGGATGATGATCTTTCTTTTGAAGGTCACATCGTCTGGCCGATATATATATATATGTATATATATATATATATCACCTAGTGGTCAGTGTCAAAAAAGGAAGTGGCAATAGCAAAAATTTACTTAATGCATTGCTATAAAGAGCGTTTCAATTTTCTTTCATAATCAAAGTGATTTATATCTGTCGACCTCTAGTGTTCATGAAGCATTTTTGAACTTTGAAATGTTTTTTTTTATCATACCAGAAAAGACTGGAAGTTTGATTATATCTTGACTCTCACTAACTTGATTTAATCACATTTTTTTATTGGAACTCAATAAAATGTCATTTTCAAGGGACCTTATTTTAGCTTTGCATTGTCTGGTGTGTAAGCTACTTTAAGTGTTAATAAGCCAGGTTCATTTTAATCTCCTATAGGTTCAAGCTTTGTATTTGCACTGGGGAAATGAATTCCATTTAGAGTGACATTATGGAACGCCCTTCTGTAGGCAGATGGAATAATGGACAGCAAGATCTTGGGTTGAGTGAGGCAGCCAAACACATGGTGACTATTTCTCAAATATGCACTAACAACCTGTAAGGGGAAAATGGGTCCTTGCTGTTATCAGGGAATAAAGTTTTACGGCTACACATTGCACCGTTTTGTATTCGGGTCTTTTTCAACCTTATGCAACATGGCGCGATCTTCAAGGAAGAAGCGGAGGCTCACAAAAAGAGAAGAAATGGATGAGAAATTAGAGTGTGGATATATCAGAACTTCAAAATTAATCAACAATGGTCAGTCATTCACAAAAAATAGTTTGATAACCCCACACAGTTTCTTGGTGATGAAAATACACACCTTCATTTTTTTTAAATTTAATAGTGGGATAAAATGTAGATTAAAAGCCAGTATATCCAGGGAGGGCCGCCTGTGTTGGGCGCAGATATTTTATGAATGTTCATATTTTAGCCAATCAAATGCAAGTATCGTAAATTCCCCGTCCTTCCTCAATACACCGTTAATATCCTTATCACATGCACGTGTACTCAAGTCAATGAGGCTAAGTTCATACCGCATGTCTTAATGCACAAATCCGATTTTTTTCATGTTTTTCCGACTCAAGTGAGGCATTAACTTGATGGCCTGAACGGGACAAGTCGCAGAGAAGTGGACCATTTCAAATCTGATCTAGGTCACTTTCATATGTGGTTAAAATCCGAGCTGGACCACATTTTTTCCAGAAAGTGGCTGTGGTTTGAACTCTCAAGTCTCCCAAATCGGAATTCACGCTGCAATTACGTCAGCAAAGAATGACAGAGGCAGGGAGCTACGGCAGCGATGGAGCTGTGCATTAGCGTTAGCGCCTAGCTTGAAATCAGCTTTCAGGCAATAGGCGGGCTTGACCACAGTCATTAAAAAAATAATGCAATGAAAAAAGAAAGAAAAGGATATACCTGAGAATGCTCAGTTTTCTTTCTGTGTGCCAAATAAGCAATATTTGGTCGTGAGTCAGGACAAACTGACCATTTGTGTGCGCGTCGTGCACGCACACATACGGTCAGTGCATGCGTTCTATCAATCCATATAACCTTTGAATATCAGACAAAACGGGGATATTTTATGTCTGTTTTTTTGTGTCCGCTTTTTGGAAATCAAAATATGATCACCCTAGAATGACGTAGAGCCAACATGTGTAGTCGTTTGTCGTGATGCTTCTGTGCATGCGGGTCAGTTTGCTCAGCGCGTGTCGGACAGTGAATTAACCCTGAGTTATGCTTCTGCGTTGCAGTGACGGCGTAGTGACTACTGCGTCAATGAGCATTCGATAGTTCTGCGGCAAGGGAACGTGTTGCTCTGTAATTCACTGCCAAGCCACTAGAGGGGTGTGGCATTGTGGTTGTACGGCTTTGGGGGACTCTTGTCGACTTCCTCCTTAGTTTTCTTCCAGTTACACAACAATGCTAACGGAGATGGAACGCTTGAATGTGGATCTTCAGCTCATAAACATTGAACATCAAATGTTGATCACACAAATGTTGAGGCGCAGGCGACACAGAAGACGGTTGCGGAGGTGGTCGTTAGCGCAAGAATGTCTGTAAATGGCGGTGATTCCGTGCTGAACCGGAAACAACAGTCAGTCACGTGTTGACGTGACACATAGTCAGAATTTTGTGGAGCTGCATGACAGGCTACAGCGGAGGGTCTTAAATCTGGTCTGCCTTGACAGCGTAGGTCTGCCACAGAAGCATAACTCAGCCTTTAGTGCGTATGCGCAATACTTGAACGGGCTCAATGGACAAAGGGAGTCAGAACAGACACGCCAAAAAATCAGATATGACAAAAAATAGGAATTGTGCATTAAAACCTGAGATATGAACCTGGCCTAAGTGTATATGTGCATGGGTATAACTGACATCACAAAATGGCTTTGCTCATAAGCGGTGTCATTTGTGTGTGTGTGTGTGTGTGTGTGTGTGTTTAAATACTGTTGTCTCAATTACCAGATGTCTATAAAATCACCATAAAATGCTTTGAGAATCTGTCTTTCACATGAATGTCTTTTATACTGTGTGTTGTCTTTCCCTTTACGGTTTCAAGTGCAGGTTAGGGTGTGGCGGAACTGCAAGCATGTTTCCTTTGATCGGACCCTGGTGGTTTACGTGACACACTTATCTAATCACTTTTATTTGGAAATTGACTTGACTTCCCGTTGTTCACTTTCTGAATACTGTTGCGTTATTAACTTTACCATAACTAAATGGCATATCTGAAAATATTTTGGGGTAGATATGACAATGTTACTAATGATATCCATTCATGATAACATCCTAACTCAGGTAAGTCTAAAGTCACTTCTCACCCGGAAACTCTGATGTTACTCTGGTGGCTTAAATGTTGTTGTCCTCCCCCTCCTATATTGTTTTACAACACAAATTAATCACTAGGAAGCACACTACAATGGCTTTTAACCCATCTGCTGATAATTAAAAGACATAAATTTACTCAATCCAAATCTAATTTACCTTACTCATTCAATTATTGGTTGGTGTAATACAATCAAATTGACACCATTCTGCTACACATATTAAAACTTTAAACATATACACCATAAATACCCAAATGTATCAACTTGAACAATGTAGGCACCTAATAAGTAACTAGAAAAACAACTGTAATTGTTTGGGGCAAGGCATCTCATGGCACGCCTCTTATCAATTTTCATAGCAGATAAATCGGCTACACTTTTGCGGTAACTGTGTAGTTTATCTGGTGGGCAACTTAGGATATCATTCATTTTTGACAACAATACAGTCAGTGATCTAAGCACAGTGCTACATGCTTCTAGAGGGACTAACAGTACACAAAAAGTATCTGGACCTGCCACTGCTTATAGTTGGCAATACTTGGTCAGGCAGGGTCACCATGGCAACAGCAAAGGATGATATGTGGTGATTCACATGCGTTCATGATAATGACTATATCCCTACCTCAAAATGTCACTGACTGCATGCGGAATACAAAATGTCTTACTGACAGTATTAACAAAGAAACCATTGCATTTGATTTGCTTTTCTTGACTTTGTAATAAAAGCTAGCTGGGCTTATCATTGCCTTGTTAAAAGTAACTGAGTGAGGGCTGAGTTTCTATACATCAACTTTAAAATGTTCTTGCATATGTAACTTGGTGCTGGGTGATATACTTTTTTTGTTTTTATCTTCTATCCATCCATTTCAACACTGCTTATCTTTGTCAGGGTCAAAGGGTGCTGAAGCCTATCCTAGCTGACTTCAGGCGACAGGTGAACGACACCCGTATTTCATCTTTCTTTTTTACCTCCCTATCGTCCGAAGATACTTTTCATATCAGAATATAAATTTTAAACTTAATTTTAATGTTGTTATTTTGAACGAGTAGTTTTTTATATAATGCCGTCTACCATTGTATACCATTGGTATGGGTGTTAGTAGAATGAAATTTTACTTCACAACATGTATAATTTACCATCAGAACTAAGCAGCACGCCCCATGACTCGAACCCACGCAACACACCACATCACCCCTATCCTCCGTCAACTTCACTGGCTTCCCTTCAAACAGAAGAATCAGTTAAAAGATCCTCATCATCACCTTCAAAACACTCCATGGCCTGGCCCCTCCCTACCTTTGCAATCTACTCCGTTTAAACAATCCAACCCGTCCACTTCGCTCTTCCACCATTCTCCCCCTCTCAGTCCCCTGTGTCCGCCTCTCCACCTTTGGTTCCAGAGCTTTTAGTCAGTGTGCCCCCCACCTCTGGAACTCCCTACCCCCTGATCTTCGCAGCATATCTACCCTATCACTTTTCAAATCCAGACTGAAAACACACCTGTTCACTCTTTCTTACCCACCATAACCCCTAGCTCTGTTTATATTTTTACCTCTTTCTATTGTGTTTTTAATATTTTATCCTTTTAATACTTTTTTATCGTACTGTGATTCCATGTCTCTTGTGAAGCGTCTTTGTGTGGTTTGAAAAGCGCTCTAGAAATAAAATGTATTATTATTTATTATTGTTAATTTTCTTTCGCCTCACAGTTTACCTCATCTGGAGTGTAATGCCTGCCTGAAAATAATCAACATTGGACTCTTATTTGAGGGACTGTTCAAAATCTACCACATTAGTCAGTTTTCATCTGCAAATTCTGCATGGGAATAGAGTGCTATGAAAAAGTATCTGAACCTTTTGGAATTTCTCACATTTTTGCAGAATCAAACAATTACAGGTTTACATATTTGAATGAGAAAAGCATGCAAACAATGACAGAAGGGGGAAAAATAAGTAAGTGAACCATCTTCCTAAGGAGACTTAAAGAGCAATTGGAACCAATTTTTACCAAACAATCTTAAGTTAGGTGTGGGTCCAATCACTGATGAGTGGTTTAAAGCTGCACTGCCCACTGTAAAACACACACCCTTTAAGAAATGTCTTGATGAGAAGCATAGTTTGATGTGCAACATGGCTTAGTCAAAAGAGTTGTCTGAAGACCTGCGATCAAGGATTGTTGATTTGTATAAAGCTGGGAAAGGATACAAAACCAACTTTCAAAGCCTGGATGTTCATCAATCAACAGTCAGAGAAGTTGTCTACAAATAGACAGAGTTTGGCACTGTTGCGTCTCTCCCAAGGAGTACCCGTCCACCAAAGATGACGCCAAGAGCTCAGCGCAGAATACTCAGAGAGGTAAAAAAGATCCCTAGAGTGTCTGCTAAAAACTTACAGAAATCACGGGCACAGTCCCATATCTCTGTGCACACATCAACTATATGTAAAACTATGGCTAAGAATGTTGTTCATGGGAGGACTACAGAGAGGAAGCCACTGCTGTCTAAAAAAAACATTGCTGCTTGTTTAATGTTCGCAAAAAGGCACTTGGACACTCCACAGAAGTTTTGGCTAAATATTTTGTGGACTGGTGACACCAAAGTTGAATTGCTTTGGGAGTGACACACAACGTCTTGCATGGAGGAGAAATGGAACAGCTCACCAACATCAACACCTCATCCCCACCAAAAAGCATGGTGGTGGGAGCTTCATGATTTGGGGTTGTTTTGCTGCTTCAAGGCCTGGACAATTTGCAATAATTAATGGAAGAATGGATTCAAAGGTTTTGCAGGAAAACCTCAGGCCGTCTGTCAGACACTTGAAGCTGAAAAGAGGATGGCTGCTGCAACAAGACAGTGATCCAAAACACAAAAGTATATCAACTGCAGAATGATTTCAGAAGAACAAAATACACGTTCAGGAGTGGCCAAGTCTAAGACCAGAATTTACCCCATTGAGATGCTGTGGCATGGCCTAAAGACAGCGATTCATGCCAGACATCCCAAGGAATCTGACGGAACTACAGCAGTTTTGTAGAGAAGAATGGGCCAAGATTAGTCCTGACCGATGTGCCAGACTGATCTGCAGCTGCAGGAAGCGTCTGTTTAAAGCTATTGCTACCAAAATACAAAATGCACAAAATACTAAATGTGATGGTTCACTTACTTATTTTTCCCCCTTCTGTCATTGTTTGCACACTATTTTCATTACAATACAAAAACCTATAAATGTTTGGGTGGTTTTAGTTGAAGTAGACAGTTTTTACATCTGTGTGATTTTGACAAAGCTCAGATCACGTTTGATGGTGATTTTATGGAGAAATGTGAGAAAATCCAAAAGGTTCAGATATTTTTTCATACCACTGTAGAGCCGATTTAATATGACACGGCTGGTCACCGAAATCCATCTAAAAATGTTGTAATCTTCGATCTTAAACTCACTGAGCCCGACTGTAACTCTTCTTAACATTTAGATTTTTTGCCTTCCCCGAATTAATGTGGTAACTTTTTTTTTTCTGTACTAGTCAGGGCACTATTCCTTTGATACTACTGATAATTCATGGATTTACTGTGAGAAAAGGTTGCCATTTGAGCGCGTTAAAGTTGGTTTATGAGTATTACATAACATGTTTGCATTTTTTAGTTTGTCAACTTTATAGCTTCAGACATGACCGTAAAAAAAAAAAAAAAGAATGGAAACTGTGTCGAAAGTATCAGATAAGAAGTTAGTACCTCCTGACATATTTAATCAGGTGTCCTTTAACTAAAGGTCTGGCGCCAGTCTAGGATAGACTCCAGCTCACCCGCAACCAAAATAACAAGTAACAGGTCATTGCTGTTCCTCTGTCGTCCCATAGGTGTAAGTCCAGTGCATTTCAAACTGTCAAAACAAATCAAAATAAATAGATCAGTCAGTAACGTAATGCTAATTTTTAAAAAATGAGTGCTTACGTTCAATGTATTTCTTGTTGTTGTTTGTTTGTGTTTCCTTTCTTTCTTCTCTTGTGTTTCTTTTCTTCTGTTCCCCCATAACTCCTTCCTGTCCTTTGTCATAATAAACAAGGTATGTTGAAAGATCACAATGGGAGTATGTCATACTCTCAACGTGAAACATTAAAACTGTTCAGACCAATCGGGCACTTAGACTTCCATTCTCCATGTCAAATAGCTGAACGGGACAGGTTTAAAAGAAAGAAAAAAAAAAGAGTGCTTAATTCCCCCCCCCCCCCCCCCCCCCCATCCCCAAAACTTACTTGCCGGAGGGGAAAAAAAGACCAACACAGGTCTATGGGGTTTACAACAACGTGATGGGAAAGACTGTTGACAAGGCCACTCGACAGCACGCGAAAAAGAGGTCAGACAAATGATCAAATGTATTCTTTTCAGACGCAGGCTGATGATTTACTCGCCTCCGGTTGTGATGTTTGTCGTCGGCGTTAACTGTTTAAACACGTTGGAAGCACGAGACCAAGAACAATTTCACAAATATGATCAACTATTTTGATCATTACAATCAGTGTTGTTAATCTTAATGAAAAAAAGTAATTAATTATAGTTACAAATTACTTCTCCCAAAAAGTAATTGCATTAGTAACTCAATTACCTGAATGTAAGAGTAATTAGTTACTTGGCAAAGTAATTGGTGATAATTACTTTTTTTTTTTTCCCTCAAAAAAAAAAAAAAAGAAAGGAAAAAAAAAAAAAACATTGGCAACACTATGTGAAGTGTTTTTGTGAAGGTTTTTGGTACAATTGGCCCGAGCCCAATTCTTTACCCTAATTTACCCTTTACCCTGAATCAACTGTTAAAAGTTGTTAAAATTGCTCCCATTATTGCATTAGTTCCCTTCTCTCTACTTTCGACATATGAAAGTTTTAAAACTGTTTCATCATTTAAAGATAGATTCAAGTCAAGATTTTGCCGATTTAGAAGTATTTTAGATAAAAAAGTTACTTAGGTTCGCTAGGAAGGTTCTCTACAACAGAGCCGTCCTAAAAAGTCTACTGCTTTAAGACGGCGGCTGTCTACTAACACATTTAGTGCCATGTCTGTCATTTTGCATCTAGTTATATCTATATACAGTACATGTGATATCTACCATGTCTACCATATCTACCATAACATGCGGGCGTAGTTTGTTTTCTATCGGCTACAACATGTATTATTGGAGCTACCTAGCATCGCGTTTGCTCCTCGTCACAACTTTCTTGCCTCCTCCTCACTCCTGCTCTGCTCTGTCGTCTCGGTGAGTCTGTCTCCCTCAGACTTTTCGACCAATATAGTAACGCATAGTAACGCATGCCTTTCCGTCCTCAGTAACGGTAACGGCGTTGCCAAGATGAGAAAAGTAATTAATTACATTACCCACTACTGAAAAAAATAACGCCGTTAGTAACGCCGTTATTAACAACACTGATTACAATAACAGTTTACTATTAAAAGGAGTTGTTAGCATAATTAAGTGGTTCGTGAAGTGGCATTAGGTTACATGGTCAGTAAAAAACGGCATGCACAATTATTGCCGTACTTATTTCTGATGTTAACATTTCTTTCATTTTCATTTTCCAATTGATTGCTATATATCCAGTCCTTAATTTGTAAATCATAAGGTGCCGGAATGCAAAGTACATACGACAGCGCAGGGATGACGAGACTGGCACAGGTCCCAGAACATATGCAGAAAATGGTGCTGAAAACAACACACAAATGCCCACTTGCCATACTATGGGACATGCATGTTGTGCAACTCATCCCTGACCTGTCGCTGGATGTCCCACATTCTACTCCGCTCAGTGTGCTCTCCTCTCCTTCTGAATCTTCCTGTAAGCGATCTTATGTCGCGGTTCCCGCCTTTTAGTCAGCCTGCTCTACCTGCCTAGCTGATTCCAGGTAACTGGCCTGTTGCTAAGGCTGTTGGTGGTCCACCTGGCTGATTGCTGGCACTGGAGCTGGCCCCCACTCCGGGTGGCGCTGAACCTGACCATCTGCTGCCACGGTAGCAGCCTCCTGCCCCAGCTTGGCTGGCTGTCCGTGAACCTGGCTAGCTGCTGCGGCGCTGGCCTCCTGCTGCACCCGGTCCTTCCCGTTAGCATGATCGCTGCAGCTTCCCTCATCGCCAGTTGTTGCTTTTCTGACTCGTTTTGAACCATCGTCCTTCTTTTTGAAATAAGACAGTAATTGCAACTGTCTTTTTGGCACATTGAAATACCATTTGATCCTGGCTGCTTGCTCCCCAGGTGCTACAAATTTCCAAAGTTTAGGGGTTTTTTTTCTTTTATGCCATGGCCGTGATTTGTTGGTCCAGCTTTTCAGTGCATCAACAAATCTCCGACTCTTTCAAATGACATAAAATTTTTATAAACAACATGCAATTCTTGGGATTTGTTCTGTAAATGAATTTATGCATACTATTATTTTATTTTATATATTTTTCAAAAACGTTTTTAATAGCAGGATCCTGCACCTCTTGATTTTGGCCTCCCTATGTTCTGGGACTTATTTGGGCAGATCCGGCACCTCTCGTGTATAGAAAATAATAATAATATAAAAAATAAGTAATAGCATGTAAGTAATATGCAAGACACAACACTCGTAGAGTATGGATATAAACAAAGGTTTTCATATTCTAGCAGGATCTGGCACAAATTAACCCCTGTATAATATCCATACTATGTGAGTGCTGTGTCTTGGATATTACTTACATGCTATTACTTAAAAATGAGTTAATATATACAGTGGGGCAAATAAGTATTTAGTCAACCACCAATTGTGCAAGTTCTCCTACTTGAAAAGATTAGAGAGGCTTGTAATTGTCAACATGAGTAAACCTCAACCATAAGAGACAGAATGTGGGGGAAAAAAACAGAAAATCACTTTGTTTGATTTTTAAAGAACTTATCTCCAAATTAGAGTGGAAAATAAGTATTTGGTCACCTACAAAAAAGCAAGATTTCTGGCTGTCAAAGAGGTCTAACTTCTTCTAACGAGGTCTAATGAGGCTCCACTCGTTACCTGTATTAATGGCACCTGTTTTAACTCATTATCGGTATAAAAGACACCTGTCCACAACCTCAGTCAGTCACACTCAGAACTCCACTATGGCCAAGACCAAAGAGCTGTCGAAGGACACCAGAGACAAAATTGTAGACCTGCATCAGGTTGGGAAGACTGAATCTGCAATAGGTAAAACGCTTGGTGTAAAGAAATCAACTGTGGGAGCAATTATTAGAAAATTGAAGACATACAACACGACTGATAATCTCCCTCGATCTGGGGCTCCATGCAAGACACCGTGGCGTCAAAATGATCACAACAACGGTGATCAAAAATCCCAGAACCACACGGGGGGACCTAGTGAATGACCTACAGAGAGCTGGGACCACAGTAACAAAGGCTACTATCAGTAACACAATGCACCGCCAGGGACTCAAATCCTGCACTGCCAGACGTGTCCCGCTGGTGAAGCCAGTACACGTCCAGGCCCGTCTGCGGTTCGCTAGAGAGCATTTGGATGATCCAGAAGAGGACTGGGAGAATGTGTTATGGTCAGATGAAACCAAAATAGAACTTTTTGGTAGAAACACAGGTTCTCTTGTTTGGAGGAAAAAGAATAATGAATTGCATCCGAAGAACACCATACCCACTGTGAAGCATGGGGGTGGAAACATCATGCTTTTGGGCTGTTTTTCTGCAAAGGGACCAGGACGACCGATCTGTGTAAAGGAAAGAATGAATGGGGCCATGTATCGAGAGATTTTGAGTGAAAATCTCCTTCCATCAGCAAGGGCATTGAAGATGAGACGTGACTGGGTCTTTCAGCATGACAATGATCCCAAACACACAACCAGGGCAACAAAGGAGTGGCTTCGTAAGAAGCATTTCAAGGTACTGGAGTGGCTTAGCCAGTCTCCAGTTCTCAACCCCATAGGAAATCTGTGGAGGGAGTTGAAAGTCCGTGTTGCCCAACGACAGCTCCAAAACATCACTGCTCCAGAGGAGATCTGCATGGAGGAATGGGCCAAAATACCAGCAACAGAGTGTGAAAAGCTTGAGAAGAGTTACAGAAAACATTTGGCCTCCGTTTTTGCCAACAAAATGTATATAACAAAGAACTGAAATGAACTTTTGATATTGACCAAATACTTATTTTCCACCATGATTTGCAAATAAATTCTTTAAAAATCAAACAATGTGATTTTCTGGGGGGTTTTTTATCCACATTCTGTCTATTATGGTTGAGGTTTACCCATGTTGACAATTACAGGCCTCTCTAATTTTTTCAAGTGGGAGAACTTGCACAATTAGTGGTTGATTAAATACTTATTTGCCCCACTGTATAAGTAGAGACTGCACCTTCATGTGCATACTGTACAAATTTGTGAAGGAAAGAAATTCCGTAGTTAGATGATGATTTTTGTAAACTTCTTAAAAGTGTGACCTCGCTAACGAGTGGCATGGCATGCATATCGCATATTAGGCCTGCACAATATATCGTTTGAACATCACCGTCGCAATGTGTGCATGCGCAATAGTCCCATCGCAGGAAGTGCAATTGTTTTCTGTTTGTAATGTAAACTTTTGTTTTTCTTCATAAAAGCAGCAATGCCTAGATCCATTTTATATACACCAATCTTCATCATTCATAGATAAACCCCCTTAGCCGGGATTAAACGGTAGTATATGAATACTAGGGATGTCTGATTGCATATTTTTGCATCTGAGTCCGAGTCGCCTGATTTTGAGATTCTGCTGATACCGAGTCTCGATCCAATACCGAAAGAAATTTTTGTTTCGGATCTTTGCTTTGACGCTCATGCTGCCAAGAACAGCCTCTCACTTACACAATTAATGAGTTGCCACAGCACACTTCAGACTGTGTACCAAGCCTAATGATGATTAACACATTTGTGCCTTTGATCGTAGAGCTACCAAGGAGTCTGTGGCCAGGTCACAGCTACAAACCTATCAATCATCGTGACCTTTAAGTGCCAAACGCCAGCTGCACTGGTGACCAAGAAAAACAGTTTGGTCGCACAGCTTTTCAAGAGGGAGGGTGAGAGGTTGTACGAGCATGAAGCGGAAAAACAAATATATGTTTTTTAAATTAAAATCCCGATCCTTTTCACCCGATTTTGGTCCACTGAAAAATTCAGTGATTGGCCCGATTTCCAATCGTGATCGAATCCGGACACCTCTAATGAATACATTCTGGTCATAGTGAGTCAAGCAAAGTCTTCTGAAACAGAGTTATTCAAGTCTAGTGAAAATTCTTCTAGATTTAACATCGCAATATATCGCAAACCCACAAAAAAAAAATCGCAATGTCAGTTTTTTCCAATATCGTTCAGCCCTAGGGCATATAATTCCATGTTTATTTTAAAGTTTAAAGTATGATGTTTTTTCCAAACTAATTAAATCATTGAATCTTGTCAAATAGCATTCATATATCAATTATCAAGACTGACACAGATCCATAACTTTTGAAATTGTGGAATGAAAAAGATTTTGTAACAATTTGCCTCTGCATAGTTGTAGTAACCAATGATGTAATCAAAGGCAAGGATTCCGGCAGAGGGCATATGACTCAGTGGAAAAGTCGTGAGTAGTTGACTCTATCGTGTGTCGGAATACAAACTTGAAAGTGGGTCAGAGGAGGAAGTAAGTCTCCAAGAACATGAGTCCAGGGAGATTTTACCATAAAACAAGGGTCGGAACCTTTTAGACAGAGAGAGCCAAAACCCAACATATTTTCAAATGTGATTCCACAAGAGCCATACAGTGTGGGTATGTGTGTGTATGTGTATGTATGTATATACTGTAAACACACACTGTATATTCTATGTTCTTTTGCCAGCTTGTCAGAGTCGGTTCTGTCAGCACTGCTTTTTTCGTGAACGCATTTGAATGCATTATACGGGAGGCAGAGGGTGGTCAGGCTCTGCTTTTATGAGCAGTCGTGAAGTTGCGATTGAAATAAATCTAGAGAAAACTACAAAGAAAGTCTAACATCGTTTCTTAGGTTGTTACAATCGTTGCGCAGTTGTGCACTCACCACAAGGAAAATAACAAATAGAAACATGGTTTGGTGCCGTGTATATTTCATGGAATAGGAAACCACAATCGGGGATGACCAGGGGGACGTGTGTGTAACAGTGGCCGAGACAGGCGGTCTTTTTAATGAGTCTCACTCTCCTGGAAGTGGCGACAATTTGGCAGTCCAAAAAGTCATGAAAGTGAAGCTCCTGTATGACTTGGGCTACCATGTGGGTCCCTTTCATGGTTTAATTTTCCCCTATGTATTTTTTATATACTCCAGTTCGGCATCGAGTCAAGAGGGGCCGACTGGGGCTGGCCCCTCCCAACTCAAACCCCGAAAAGTGACCTGCATGGTACCCCCAGTAAAAGGCACGCGATCCTGCCTGTCAAAACTATCGCCACTTCCAGGATCACCATTGTTATGCACAACCATTCCTGGTTGCGGCTTCCAGGAAATATGTTTCTATTTGTTACTTTCCATGTGGTGAGAGCGCAACTGAGCTTCGATTGTAACATCCGAAGTAACGATATCAGACTTTCGTTGTTTTCTAAAGATTCATTTCAATCATAACCCGGGGACTGCTCGTAATAGCTAGTGTACCTGCCTTCAGTCCTTTTCTTCTAGCTCCCGTGTGATGCTTCCAAATGCGTTCACGAAGAAAACTGATCACAAAATGGAGTTCCCAACCCCTGGTCTAGATGGTGTTGCAATTTCGAAATTTCCCGCTGGCGAGTAACGAGTTTCCAGTTCAGAGGTAAACCGCGCGGGCGATGACATAACACATGAGGCTGCTCCTTTCTACGCATGTGTAGTTTGCGCAAATGCAGGCATACCTTACAGATGCGGGGGGGCCTTAAACGCACCTTAAACGTAAGTGCGGACAGGTATAAAAATAGTCAGCAAAATACCCTTAAGAAAATTATCTGTCTTAGTGTAGACATAGCCTGAGATGACGGGTTGGCAGAGAGCCATTTGGGCTCATCAAAAGAGCCATATATGGCTCGCGAGACTTAGGTTCCAGACCCCTGCCATAAAAGTTCAAACCGTAAGCAGAATCACCATGGAGAGAGAGAGAGTCCACCTGACACGGAAGCAACTCGAGTCAATTCAAATCAGACCTCAAGCGCTTAAAGTGTAAATATCTAAAATGTACGCTTCTCTACACAACAACATAGATAGCGATTGAAAAACTGGTATTTATCATCATCATCAGCCTAATTTATCATCTGAAAATACTAAAACAGTTTTTTATTGGTGCACTTTTGACTTTCCATCTAAAGCCTTGTTGTTTCAGTTCCTATGTCATTGTTAACAACTCTTTATTGGCAACACATAATTTGTCAGTTGATCAAAGCAGTCTTCAGTAAAATGTTTTGATCAAAACCTGCACCTGATTACATGTCCCCTTTCTTCTTGTTCTGATGCTGGCTTCCTGGCCAACTGCGAAATTGGATTAATGCTGTGTTTTGCGCTTTTTTGCTTCATTTTACATACAAAAGGACTACAGGTTGTGGTTCAGTGAAGTCAAATCTATCAAATTCAGTGAAGTACCCCATACCATTTGATCTAGCTTCCATGAACAATCAGTAACTTCACAAGCCTTAATGATCTGAAAACAGATAGCATTTTTTGGTACTCATGGTTTTTGTTTGTGTGTGTAAATTGAAATCCATGGCATTTCCTGTAATAAAAAAAAAAAAGCAAAAATTGGTATATTTTAGATTTAAACATGTGTTGCTTCACTGCAGTGTGAACATTACTTTGCTCCTCGTGGTTTGAATACAGGTTACAACTTTTATCAATTCTGTGGTGGTTGTTAAATGCGCTACAATATATTCCCGCCTTTCGTTGAGCCAAAAGGGGCAATTATCTTTATGTTACTATGTCTGCTGCCCATTTTATCATTGTTGATTCACAGTCCTAGACATGTAGTCATGCACACATCATCTTCATATCTGCGTGGGAAGTAATCTGGAAAGCAAGTTATTGTTGGTGTCACTCATCAAGAATGAGTTTAAAATATAGATTGTCATTGATTTATGGATTTGTGACAACCATAGCGCTACTCATTAACCCGTGAGAAAACTTTGCTCCCATTGACTACACCTACGCTGCCACGACCACACCAGGATGTTTAAAAAGGTGTTTCACACCTGGAAATGCAAGCTTACATCAAAGATCAGCAATGAAGATCACACTCGCTTGCATCGCTCTCCTGGTTTTGGTTGTGGGCCACAGTGCCGAGGCCGTGCAGGTTGAGGTAAGTGGGACTTAGGAGTTGATAAGACATCATTATAGATAACCGTAGTAGGTGGCGGGACCTTCAAGATGTGTTTCCTCAAAAGGAGAACGGCTTGTCTTTCTCCCTGGAGGCCGTCAAGAGGCTCCAGGAGATGTTCGAGAACGTTGAAATGCCGCTGCAGAACCCCAGGCTCCGAGCCAGCTTGCCATCCATGTGTGAGAATCCTATGCTGCCGCAGGAACTGCTGCCTCTGTGCAAGCAGAAGGGGGCTTCGGCGTCACTCGCGAGGCTAGGTGAGCACTTGTATATGCATTAAAATTTTATTCACGTTCAATAATTCAATTAAAAAAGGGACACATTTAAGCACACTGGGCATATTTCATAACAGTTTCTCTTCTAAAAATGACTTTTTTATATTTCTTCTGTAGTTGTCCAATTTCTTGACAGTGAATTTGGAGCTTTAATTAATTAACTCACTTATTGCCACTGACAGTGATAGATATTAAAGCCATTTAAACTGGGATGGCTGGGATCGTTTGATTATCTCTTTGTAATATAAACAAAAAAATGACAAAATTTTTTAAACATGTTCCTTTTATTTATCTTTAGTTCTGATATCTTGAATCCACAATCTTTCATCAAGAAATGTCATATCCATGTTGTTGTTGTTTTTAATTTTTTTTTTCACCTAAAAACATGAAGTCAATGCACATGATTTACTTTCGCAGGCCGCACATGTGGTGGCCCGGATCTTGCCAACTTGACATGGGTGCCCAAGGTTTAAGAGCATTAAAGTAACTTTTGCGCAATTGCATTGATATTAATATTCCATGCCAGTTGACTTTGAGTAAGTGGGGCAAGGTCTAACCTGGACTGTTCGCCAGCCAATCACAGGGTACAAATAGAAAAACGTGAAAAAAGTGTTCATATTTAAACTAATGGCCAATTTCGACACCTCGGTTAACTCAAAGTAAAATATGAATAGCAAAATAAAAGAACATTTATTAATCGCCTTTTGAACAATTTTTCTTAATTTGTTGAGGTGCGAATGGTAATATACAGTAGGTGCTAGCTACAGTACTACCATTGATGCTACCTGTTATCGTTCTTTATTACAGCCATGGTGCCACTTGATGTCTGCGAGATTTGCGCCTTCGCTGCCTGCTCCGGATGCTAACCTGACACTGCAGAACTGATTTTAATTTTTTGTGTACTCATTTCCTTTATTTCATTTTGTTTGCCATGTCTTAAAGAAGGAAAAACATGCTAAAAGCAGAGCAGAAATTGAGGAGCTATTAAGCGAAAGCTGTTACTTTAAAAAAAAAAAAAAAAAAAAAAAAAGGAAGAAAGAAAGAAAGAAAGAAAAAAGAGCATGGACCGCCTTTTTTTGTCATTTGTTTTATAGTTGAAATTGTTTTTGTTACATTTCAATCTGACCTTGCCTTTTGTACTTATTTAAATGTCTTCTTCTTTGTTATTGTTTGGAATAAAAATGTGTGCATTGCAAGTCACGTTCGCGTGCGTGTGGATTTCAAACTTCAATGGATAACTGAACAGGAGAAAACACTAGGCTTTTTTTTCATCCTCTCAAGTGGAATGTTTGCACTCTCTTGGCACGTCTATTCAACTAACACACAATCTCTGATAACTTGTTTTCTTCTATTCCACTTCATTCATGGTGAAAAATATATCAGGTCTGAATAACAGTTTTAAAGTATCCAATAAAGGTACATTAGAATGAGCAAATTATTTAATGTAAAATATTCATTAAAAAAATAAAAAGAAAGAAAAAGGCCAGCAGAATAAGTTTTTACATAACTTTTTTTTAAAGGTGCACTTGACTTTTTGAAATGCTCTATTGAGTGAGTCCACTCAAATCCACTCATGCTTTGAAGCTCACTCTGCTGCGAACCAGTGTTGTTTTTGGCAGCCATTTCAATTTTTGTCTTAGTCTTAGTCTTAGTGTTTTTTTCGGACAAAAATACTTATTAGTCTTAGTCATATTTTAGTCATTTCAAAATGTTTTCATCTTCGTCTAGATTTAGTCGACAATTCTCAAAATGTTTTCGTCAATAAACTATGAATTATAAAAGTTTTAGTCCATGAATAAATAAAGGTTTCCAACAATTTCGAATGAACATGACAGACGAGCACATAACTGTAGAGTCCTAAAGGACATCACCATTTTCATAATGATAATACATATTCACATTATTTGCAATTAATTGGGACGCCTGGACACCACGAAATGTATGTAAAATGTTTTCCAAGAGTTTAAGAAGACACCAAGTCACACCGCTAAATGTTAATGCTATTGCGAACGGTATGATAACACTACACATTAGTTTAGTGTGTGATGATCACTCAGCACAGACCTTTAAAGGCTAAAGCAACATGGCATATTTAGCCAAGATAGGAAAGCAAAACTTACCAAGCAGAACCTGACACATTTCACAAAATGAGCTTGAAATGGGCACAGGCTTACTCACCGAAAGCCAGTGTGTGGGGCGTGGGCGTCGGGAAGGAGGCGCAGCACATGACATGAGTGACATGACCAAACACTGCTAAATGCGTTCTAACTACACATACAATAAGAAAATATTCACACATTGTGAATTTATGACGGAAACTATGGCGAATTTTCATCTCGTTCTCGTATCATCAGACGACAACTGGCATCCATCTCATTATATTTTAGACTCCCGAGACACATTTTCAGCGCGTCATCGTGACATCATCGTCATGAAAAAATTGTTCGTTGACAAAATATTTGAGTTATCCTCATCGTTGACGAAAAAAAACACTGCTGAAAACAGGCTCTGACTGATACAATGAGTTGCCACAGCACACTACCGCTAGTGTTTAACAAGCAAAACGATGACTGACATATTTGGGCCTTTGATGGTAAGGCTACCAAGCTTCTCTGGCAAGATCAGAGCTAAAAACCTGTCAATCATCGTTAATTTTAAAAAGCTAACTCCAGGCCACTGATGACCAAGAAAAGCAGCATGAAGGAGAGTGAGAGGCTGCATGAAAAACAAATATATTTTTTAAATTAAAAACCCGATCCTTTTCACTTGATTCCGATCCTCTGAAAAATGGCAAGATCGGCCCGATTTTCGATCACATGATCGGATTAGGACAGCCTTACATGTGACAGTTCAAAATATTGGAAACTGAGTAGAGTGCCTCTTTAATAATGTGTTATGCACCTCAACTTGACCTACAGCATAACCTGGGAGACAATCCATTTTACATACAGTAGTCTGGAAAAGTATCTAAACCTTGTGGAATTTCTCACATTTCTGCATAAAATCATCATCAAATGTGATCTGATCTTTGTAAAAATCACACAGATCATATTTAAATTAGGATAGTATGCAAACAATGACAGAAGGGGGGAAAATAAGTAAGTGAACCATCACATTTAATATTTTGTGCCCCCCCTGTGGCAACAATAACTTCAACCAGATGCTTCCTGTAGCTACAGATCAGTCCGACACATCAGTCAGGACTAATCTTGGCCCATTCTTCTCTCCCAAACTGCTGTAGTTCGGTCAGATTCCTGGGATGCCTGGCATTAATCGATGGGGTTCAAATCTAGACTTTGACTTGGCCACTCAAGAAAGTGTATTTTGTTCTTCTGAAACTATTCTGAAGTTGGTTACCTTTTGTGTTTTGTCTATTGTCTTGTTGCAGCATCCACCCTCTTTTCAGCTTCAACCGTCTGACAGGCGGCCTCAGGTTGTCCTGCATCCTGCATCCTGATAAACTTTTGAATTCATTCTTCCATTAACGTTGTCCAGTCCCTGAGGCAGCAAAACAGCCACAAATCATTATGTTCCCTCCACTATGCTTCACAGTGGGGATGAGGTGTTGATGTTGGTGAGCTGTTCCATTTTCCCTCCACACATAACATTGTGTGTTACTCCCAAACAATTCCACTTTGGTGTAATCAGTCCACAAAAGATTTTGCCATAACTTCTGTGGAGTGTCCAAGTACCTTTTTGCGAACGTTAAACGAGCAACAATGTTTTTTTAGACAGCAGTGTCAGAACTGGACTACAGGCAGGACCCAGATGCAGAGTTTTCTTGGTTAACAAAAATGATTTATTCAACAATGTCTCTCTCAAGGCAAAAACAAACAAGGCAGGTTCTTCAACAAAAAATCACTTCACTGAGGAAGGCAAAAATGTTATCAAAAACAAAAGGTAGCAAACAAACTAAGAAATGCTTACAATAGATTCACAATCAGAAGGCAGGTTCTTCAACAAAAAATCACTTCACTGAGGAAGGCAAAAATGTTATCAAAAACAAAAGGTAGCAAACAAACTAAGAAATGCTTACAAAAGATTCAAGATCGGATTTTCCTCTATGGCTGTGAGCAAGAAGTGAGCTGGGGTGACACGACGGTAGACGATGACACTCTGGCAGAAAACAAAGGGGAGGTTGACTATATATACACTCACAGAAGGTAATGGGGAACAGGTGAAAACAATAGGTGATTAGGCGACAAGAGGAAGGGTAAGTGCTCTGAAACAAGGAGGGTGAGACTTACAAAATAAAGCAGGAAATGACCATGACACGACAGGACCTCACTACTGTGTGACAAGCAGTGGCTTCCTCTCTGGAGGCCTCCCATGAACACCACTCTTGGTCATAGTTTTACATATAGTTGATGTGTGAACATAGATATTGTGCTGTACTAGTAATTTCTGTAAGTCTTAGCAGACACTCTAGGGTTCTTTTTTTTTTACCTCTCTGAGTATTCTGAGCTCAACTCGTGGCGTCATCTTTGATGAATGGCCACTCCTTGGGATAGAAGCAACAGTGCCAAACTCTCTCCATTTGTAGACAACTTCTCTGACTGTCGATTGATGAACATCCAGACTTCTAGATATGCTTTTGTATCCTTTCCCAGCTTTATGCAAATCAACAATCCTTGATCTCAGATCTTTAGACCGCTCTTTTGACTGAGCCATAATGCACATCAGACAATGCTTCTTATCAAGACAATTCTTACCAGGTGTGTGTTTTATAGCGGGCAGGGCAGCTTTAAACCACTCATCAGTGATTGGGCACACGCCTGACTTAAGTTGTTCAGTAAAAATATGTTTCAATTGCTCTTTAAGTCTCCTTAGGCCAGAGGGTTCAGTTACTTATTTTCCCACCTTCTGTCATTGTTTGCATGCTATCCTCATTAAAATATGAAAACCTATAAATGTTTGGGTGGTTTTAGTTAAAGCAGACAGTTTTTTTCATCTGTGTGAATTTGACAAAGATCAGATCACATTTGATGGTGATTTTATGCTGAAATGCTAGAAATTCCAAAAGGTTCCGATACTTTTTGATACCATTGTATACATAGTATAACATATTTCGACCCATGTAAGAAATTAAATAATAATCATAACAAACAAGCATAGCTTTATTCAATCACACAATACAGTTACAGCTCATTTTGTTGTTCAGGTCAATTTTATTCAGAACATAGTTTGGAATGGATTATATTTTCATGAGGGAAAAAAACAGTTTTTTGTGCATGTCTTGGCCACCTGGGGGCAGTGTCTTTCAGTAAAGCAATGTAGATCTGATGAGTAATCACAGAAGTGTACTGTAGATTGTGATCATGTTAGTATGTATTTTTAATAGAGTTGAAATATGCATGTGTTGCTAGCATTTGGGTTCAAATATACCAGTAATTCTTTTACAGTTTAGTACAGTACCCTGCTACTTACGGTTGTGAATCTCTGTTCTGTGCGTGATAGTTATCTTGATATACTGTATTGCCAACAATCTAATACATCAGTGATACTTTATCAGAAAGTACCGACACAATACAAGACAATTTACCTCCAAATCACGTGGAAGTACATTTGATAATATTGAGGTATATGAAAATATCGGATACAGTACGTGTCACATACTATCAGAATTGACCTGTGCTGTAAACGTAGCCTTCTTCTTAATGCAGTAAACACAGTCCACCTTAATTGCCACAATGATAAAAGTCACGGCAGTGAAATAACTTGGCTATAGTGAGGAACACTACTAGTTACAGTGCCTTGCAAAAGTATTCGGCCCCCTTGAACCTTGCAACCTTTCGCCACATTTCAGGCTTCAAACATAAAGATATAAAATTTTAATTTTTTGTCAAGAATCAACAACAAGTGGGACACAATCGTGAAGTGGAACAAAATTTATTGGATAATTTAAACTTTTTTAACAATTAAAAAAACTGAAAAGTGGGGCGTGCAATATTATTCGGCCCCCTTGCGTTAATACTTTGTAGCGCCACCTCTTGCTCCAATTACAGCTGCAAGTCGCTTGGGGTATGTTTCTATCAGTTTTGCACATCGAGAGACTGACATTCTTGCCCATTCTTCCTTGCAAAACAGCTCCAGCTCAGTGAGGTTGGATGGAGAGTGTTAGTGAACAGCAGACTTCAGCTCTTTCCACAGATTCTCGATTGGATTCAGGTCTGGACTTTGACTTGGCCATTCTAACACCTGGATAAGTTTATTTTTGAACCATTCCATTGTAGATTTGGCTTTATGTTTTGGATCATTGTCCTGTTGGAAGATAAATCTCCGTCCCAGTCTCAGGTCTTGTGCAGATATCAACAGGTTTTCTTCCAGAATGTTCTTGTATTTGGCTGCATCCATCTTCCCGTCAATTTTAACCATCTTCCCTGTCCCTGCTGAAGAAAAGCAGGCCCAAACCATGATGCTGCCACCACCATGTTTGACAGTGGGGATGGTGTGTTCAGGGTGATGAGCTGTGTTGCTTTTACGCCAAACATATCGTTTTGCATTGTGGCCAAAAAGTTCCAATTTTGGTTTCATCTGACCAGAGCACCTTCTTCCACATGTTTGGTGTGTGTCCCAGGTGGCTTGTGGCAAACTTTAAACGAGACTTTTTATGGATATCTTTGAGAAATGGCTTCCTTCTTGCCACTCTTCCATAAAGGCCAAATTTGTGCAGTGTACGACTGATTGTTGTCCTATGGACAGACTCTCCCACCTCAGCTGTAGATCTCTGCAATTTATCCAGAGTGATCATGGGCCTCTTGGCTGCATCTCTGATCAGTTTTCTCCTTGTTTGAGAAGAAAGTTTGGAAGGACGGCCGGGTCTTGGTAGATTTGCAGTGGTCTGATGCTCCTTCCATTTCAATATGATGGCTTGCACAGTGCTCCTTGAGATGTTTAAAGCTTGGGAAATCTTTTTGTTTCCAAATCCGGCTTTAAACTTCTCCACAACAGTATCTCGGACCTGCCTGGTGTGTTCCTTGATTTTCATAATGCTC
This sequence comes from Corythoichthys intestinalis, assembly GCF_030265065.1. NCBI lineage: Eukaryota > Metazoa > Chordata > Actinopteri > Syngnathiformes > Syngnathidae > Corythoichthys > Corythoichthys intestinalis. The sequence continues at coordinate 19,582,937 of NC_080403.1, read as the reverse complement.
TCTGCACTTTAAACAGAACCCTGAGACTATCACAGACCAGGTACATTTATACGGAGACTTGATTACACACAGGTGGATTCTATTTATCATCATCGGTCATTTAGGACAACATTGGATCATTCAGAAATCCTTGCTGAACTTCTGGAGTGAGTTTGCTGCACTGAAAGTAAAGGGGCCGAATAATATTGCACGCCCCACTTTTCAGTTTTTTATTTGTTAAAAAAGTTTAAATTATCCAATAAATGTTGTTCCACTTCACGATTGTGTCCCACTTGTTGTTGATTCTTGACAAAAAAATTAAATTTCATATCTTTATGTTTGAAGCCTGAAATGTGGCGAAAGGTTGCAAGATTCAAGGGGGCCGAATACTTTTGCAAGGCACTGTATGTATAGATACAAATATAATTGTCTTTGTTGTGTGTAGTTTTACACTGAACTTAAACTAGGATTTCTGAAGTTAATTTAAGTTGGGGAAGTAAACGAGTATCTCAGAAATGTAGTAAATTGTGGTTCTACTCTACTGCATTAGCATTCATAAATGATGACATTCTTTTTATGAATTGATTCTTTTCAAATTTCAGCATTTTTGTAAGCCTATAAAAGCATTTTCCAGTCAATATTTTCTTAAGAAAAAGAAAACAATTACAATACTTTCACCGCAAAATTGCAACTATTATGCATTATGCGTTCAAGCACATAAATTAACAACCTTTTTCCTTTAAGAATAATTGTGTTTCCTTTTTCCTCTTAAAATTCCAATTTTAGTCTCTTCAGTACATCTTTTTTATTCATATTTGGACTATCTCTTGTTTGAAGTAGTCCGTGCGTCATGTGTCTTCTCATTTTCTCTCTTGCATGTGGAAATTGTCCAATTAGAACATGCGTAGCCACCTCATGCGTCATGTGTCTTCTCATTTTCTCTCTCGCATGTGAAAATTGTCCAATTAGAACATGCGTAGCCACCTCCATATTTATGATCAGCTTGACATTTATAATCATGATGACCATTTGGAAGCTTAAGTCCACAGTGAAACTTGGCTTTGACAGTGTGAACAAACACCAAGGTGCCATCAAAGCAGTGGGTAGAATACACAAAGAATAGGATCCACTTGAGTGCTTTGCACACATGCCTTCGTTCCTCGTATAAATCAATCATTGCTAAACCTTTACACACCTTTAATAAGCGTTGGAACTTCCTCGCTAGAAGCACACAAGAAAAAAAGTTAGCGTCCGAAATAATCTCCGTCCTTCGCCATGAAAAGTGTGGTCGTGCTTAGTTTGCTGTTGTGCATTTGCAGTACAGCCTTGTGTGTGCAGGTCAGGGTGAGTATGATTTTTTTTTTTTTTAATGCTTAATGAATATTTAATAAACGAAAAAGATTTACCATATAGATGTTTTTTATGTAAAAAGGTAATTTTTCGCTTAATACAGTATTTCATTCTCATGAAATGACTTGATGGCAGATATACCGTAGATTATTACATTTTCTTGTTACAGTGTGTTGACATTGTAAAATTAGTTTTTTTTCCTCCATTAAAAATGCAACAGTCTGATCTTGTGCCTCATTCATGAAATTAACTTACAAAATTATAGCACACCAAACACGGCAGCTATGTTGCTATGCTAAATTGTACAATTAAAACAGAGCTATCACTGTGTAATTAATTTTGTGTAATTAAAGAGCTTTATATGTGAAATGTATTGAGCTTAACTATTATTGTATGATTAATTTGAAGGTGTACCTAATATTGTGCTAAGATACAAAGTACAGCGCTGCTGTTGCAGTTTAAAAATGTGCAAGGCCCAAAGGTCGCTTTGAAATAAAAACAAGCTGTGCTGGTCATGTTTGCATTCAAGACTTGATTAAAAGCCTCACTTAACATTCCAATCCATGTCCAAACAAGGCCTCCAGTCAGACTTTTTATTTGTCCATTCATTTCATTGCATTCACCTGAAGGGGGAGGTATGTTTTTGAACTTGAACTCTTTCTTTCTCCATTCCCAGGATGGCGACAAAAGTTTCCCCTTAGAGGCAGTGAAGCAGCTGAAGGTGATGATGGATGACATCGGGGCGCGACTTGGCCCTCGGCTAGCCCGCACCGGTGCAGTGCCTGCCGTGTGCGCAAACCCAGTCCTGCCTCAGGTGTTCTATCCCGTGTGCCAAGGCCAGAGCGCTGCCGGGGTCTTCTCCCGACTCGGTATAAATATTGATATTCAGTGAGGGAAATAGAAAACTAGTGTGCTAACTCCACTTTTGATTAAATGGAGTTAGCCCACCGTTGACACCTTGGTAATTTTGTGCCATTGCCAATGTCTATGGCAATAGAATAACAGTTAATATAACACATTTGCTCCTATGAGGCAAAGAGGTAAATATATCAATACAGTACACTGTATATAAAATGACTTAAGCATAATTTCTTAACAATTGTCTCTTATTATTTTTGCTTTCTAGTGAACATCTTGGTTTCTTCGGACCCGTGTGAAATATGCGCCAACCCCTCCTGTTTTGGCTGTCTGCAATGAGACTGACTTGGCAAAAAATATTTGTCACTGCAAAAAAAACAACAGAATTACCCAATTCAATGTTGTTGTTTTTTATATACGGTTTGTAGTTTATAGAATAAATGTATCATGTTTTTCTTGATCAACAGGCTTATCATGTTAGTCATAATTTATTGACCTTTTTGGATTCCCAATAAAGTGTTTCTAAGCATATTATAGTTTAATGATCCTGTTGTACATAAAATAAAATGTGTCTTTGCCTACCCGAACTATGGTTGTACATTTAACAACTACACCGCTATGGACAACTACTATGGAGATACGGTCTGGGTGTTGAGTACTTTATATAAAGTCATGTAATCACGTCATGAACACGTGGCTCGTTGGTCTAGGGGTATGATTCTCGCTTAGGGTGCGAGAGGTCCCGGGTTCAAATCCCGGACGAGCCCAATGTTTTAATTTTTTTTACCTTTGCTTAATAATTATAAACAGCTGGGAAAACAATATGAAACGCAATTTCCTGTTGTTCACTAAATAGTAAAAACCGGTATGAATTTAGATTAGTTTATATTGCCTGTCAATTCTGCTGTTTAACCACCAGAGGTCAGGAGTGACTAATTTATTACTCTTCAGGCCTGTCGTCGGCTGTTGCAAATTGTAAGAGTCCAACAGATGCCCGCCTACACGTTTGTTCTTGTTGTCATTGAGATTCGTCCTATCAAGACAACACAACAGGTTAGCACCATACGTTTTCCATAATTGTCTACGTTAGCGGTGAGCCAGAGGCAACTGGAATTTTTTCTAGCTAGCCTTTGGTGAAACACCAAAACTACGAGGCTGAGTTATGAGCCATTAAGTCTCAGTCCTGTTCCACATCAAGTCGACATAAATTCAAGCTCTCTTGGAGACAAAAATAGTTTAAGTTCAGTATGACCGTGCACACAATGTCCCGGGCACGCTGTCGAAGCTTCTGACAACTTCCCAAGTCCAAGCTCCATATCTTGGAATAGGAATGTAATGTTTTTATAGACAAAGGAGAAGCTCCCCACGACCACCCAGCTATCCAGTTCAGGGTCAAAATGTTACACTGCCTTCCCAGCATAGTGCACAGCGACAGCCAAACATACACAGCATGGAGAAAGCAACTCAAATGTCAGGATTTCCGGACTACTTTTCGGAACTAAATACATAGTGTTAAATGGACAACATATATAGTGGTTTGCATATTAGAAAACATTCTGGCTAGATAAGCTTGTTTGAAAACTCAATCAGTGGTTCTCAAACTGAAAAATCTCTAAATAATGCTGTCATGACATTTAGGCTATCATGACATAAAAGCTGCTAAAAGGTCAACATTGTCACTTAAATGCTCATTTTTAGCCTGTTGAGTTCAACATCACAATGGCAAAACATCCAAATCAAAGATACTCCCCATATCAATAAAATATTCCACATTATTACATTAGTTCATTCATTTCGGCACCACTTATTCACACAAGGGTTGCGGGGGTGCCGGAGTCAATACAAGCTGACAACGGGTGAAAGGCAAACTACACCCTGAGCATGTTGCCAGACAGTCACATACAGTACATGATAACAATGTTATCGCTGATTCTAAAATATGCTGTTCATCTCTACACAATTTATCTCTGCTATGCCATATCATGATTTAGGCCTCTGTGTAACAAAAGAGGAAAAAAATATTTGGAGATAGTTGGTTTTATTTGTTGAGAGTCTTTATTTTGACAGTGCATCCTTCTGTGGAGAATTAAATAAACAACATTTGCATGAAAACAAATACATGAAAAAAAAAATACAAATCCCAGTTCTTAATATAGCTTTTATGGGAACAACAAGCGCATTTGAAAAAGTGGGACTGTTACAAACACAACACGACCCTGATGCGATGCAAAAGTAGCACCAACAATTACTGTCAAGTGTAACGCGTGGCAGGGCAGGATGCGTGAGCAACAACATATGAGATGTTAAAGGAAATGGCACTTTCCAAATTGCTTAACATTGTGTACCTGTAGCTTTTCACTGGAGTGAATTGCATTCAGGTGCAACTTCAAAGAGGAGGACAAACGAGTGTCCTATTTGCCGCTTTGCAGGATGCAGGACAAACCATTAAAATGAAGGACTTTCTTAAATTTTGCAGAACGTTTGGCCACCATAGGTAGTATTGAGTTCTAGGTGGCATAGGTAATGTTGGTACTTCAATAAACAACATGTAGTTTCCTTTACATTTAGTTTAACAGCCATCTACTTGTGAAGTGAGTTCAGTCACTTGCCATCATATAGGCTGCCATACTCAAAAACTCGTACGTCCAATTCAAATTGGTTGAAATGTGCAATACGCTGAAAAATGCAATGCGAGTGGGCTGAGAAGTGAAACCGTTAACATTTCTCACCCATTGCACAAAAATAGGAAACGGGCATCAGGTTGCACTCACACACGGACAGTTTGCTTTACTTCTCTGTAGACTTTTCACTCCAACTTCATTTTCCCTTAAAACTTTTCCTGCTGTTATTTGAGATAACGTATCATACGCACACGTGCAACATTGATGGAAAAAGAACTATGATCCCCCTTTTCTATTTGGGTTAGGTTCGGTTTAATGAGTTCAAATGAGGTGACACAGAAGGGGTTTTCCCCTGTAGAGGTATTTAGGCAGGGTTTTCCATTAATAACATGATAATAATGCACTTAAAGTAATTTTTAAAAAATATTCAAGATGGTTTATGGTCAATGAATCTGATGACTGAGCAATAAAAGGCCGCTGCCCATTGCTGCTTTTTTTCTATTCATTTTCACACCCTTCTACCTTCTGCCCATGTTTACTGTGATATCGTCAATAAAGAATCCAGATGCATCTTCTCTCCATCGACGCAATGCAGCTGTACTCACCTACAAGTCCCTTTGCATCCTAGAAACATGGTCTTGGTCATTTTGACACTTTTCAGGTATCTTTTTAAGGGGAGACCCAGAGGTTTCGTTTGGAATAATCCAATTAACTGTGAAAAAAACAAACAAAACAAAACAAACTTATCCTATCACACTTCCCTTAAAATTATATCCACTGAAGACAAATTTAGTTAGAAAAGTAATCCTGCCTTGAAGCGGTCGTTTTTGCCATTTCTATGTCTCTATTCTCAACCTGTCCTTGAACCCTTGGGTTCAAACAGGAACAGGAGTCTGTTAAAGATATGATCTATTATCAAACAAATTCCTCGTCTTTCAGGTATTTGTCCTGTTTAAGTGTTTCGTAAGCCTAAACGTCTTTTGCACGTCATCCTTCATCATGAGCTCATCTGCAGTCGTCTTGTCCGCGATTTTTAGGCCTTAGGTCACTTTTTGTTTTGGATGAACTGATGCTGAACTTTGAAGATTTACTGCCCATACCTTCTTCTCAGAAGCCATTTAAGGTCTGTTTCGATGGAATCCTGTTTCATTAAAAGTTGTGCCAATTTGACTGTAACATTAGTATGTTAATAAAATTCAGACTTCTATGATACAGACCAGTAACTCAATAACGACAGAACACATGGCATTTATTACACCCAAATCCCAATAGTGTTACTTTGATCACTCCGCTCCAAGCAAGTTTCATTTTGGAACGGGACATTTGCCTTCTTGGTTTGAAGTGAAGATTTAAGTATTTTTCGCATGAGTCTTACAAAATTTTACACCTTAAAGGCAGTTTCACTGACAAATTCAGTATAAAATGTAGTAGAGGTGTCTACCATGAGTACAACTACACAAAATATTAAATACCGGTGACTAGTACTAGTACCAGCGCTGATATCAATACTAGTTTGGTGAATTTAAATGCGTTTATCACTAGTAGATGTCCAATCCATTTCCAGTGGGAGGGTCAGTTCTCCCCCTTGAAATGTATTGGATCTCTATTACCGTCAATTGTGCAGCCCCAAATCCTCGCACTCCAAGACGCCACCACGCTGCCGACTCCAGGATAAGGCCCCATCCAGCCCCAAATCCTCACACTCCAAGACGCCACCACGCCGCCGACTCCAGGATATGGCCCCATCCAGCACCAAATCCTCACACTCCAAGACGCCACCACTCCGCCGACTCAGTCAGGCTAAGGCCTCATCAAGGCCTAAATCCCCACAGTCCCGGAAGCCCCCCCGCCGACGACTTAGTTTGGATGAAATAATGAGTCAACCTGATCGGGACTCCATGGATCTAGATGGCAAGGTTAACCAGTCTCTTGATCTCCTCAAGTTCATGTCTTCGCTTCCACCCTGTACCTGTCACACCCGACAGGTGCCAGGGGAAGATGGCAACAAACCAACCAGCCTCCACTGGAATTCTCTCGGGGCAAAGCCAAAGCACTACAACTCTGGAATTACACGGTATTATCCTTCTATGGAGGAAGCCATGTTTGCGACACCAATATGATGTGCACCGGGTCCAGGCTGTGACAACATTACAAAGACTGTTCTGTCCCAGCAAAAGCCGGGGCCTTATGGAGTACAGTATGTATGCTCAACAATCCCAGTGGTGATAAACAACAAAAAAAGGGCTAGACTGGTGAGAAATAAAAAACGTTCAATCAACTCTGCCAACCTGTTAAGCATAGTAAGTCATTCCCAAAACTCACCAGTGAATCCAGTCTGGCATCTCCAATTAGCTCTGCTAAATATTAGATCTTTAGCTGGCAAATCTTTCTTAATTAATGATTTTATCAGCAAACATAACCTTGACATGTTGTTCCTAACAGAAACTTGGTTAGATCAAGATAAGAGTTCGACAGTTCTGATTGAGGCAACCCCCACAAACTTCAATTTCTTTAGTGCTCCAAGAACCCATAAGAAAGGAGGTGGGGTTGCCAGTCTGATCAGGGACAGTTTTCAATGCACGAATATTTCATGTGGTCAGTTTGATTCCTTTGAATATATTGTCATTCAGCTAAAAAGCCCTTGCAGAGCTGCCTTGGTAACAATTTACAGACCACCGAAGTATAACACAATGTTTTTTGATGAGCTTACCAAAATACTGTCTTCCGTCTGCATGGACTTTGATTGTGTTGTTTTAGTGGGTGACTTTAACATTCATGTTGATAATCCTGAAGAAGGATGTGCTAGAGAGCTTTTAAATATTTTGGATACATTTGGTTTATCTCAGCATGTCACAGTTCCAACACATAACAGAGGGCACATACTGGACTTAATAATATCCAAAGGTCTTAACATCTCTGAGGTCACAGTGAATGATGTTGCTCTGTCTGATCACTACTGCATTATGTTTAAAATGACCACCCCTGTCCATCCTCTGAAAAGGGAAACAGAGGTGATTAGGAAGCGTTACATAAGTGATAACACATGTGCGTTATTCACACAGGCCTATGCCTCATCATTAACCTCTACAATAGCTCCAGTGGAAGAACTTGTAAATAGTTTCAGTTCCAGTGTGATGACTGTAATGGACACTATTGCCCCGATTAAGACAAAAACTTTGTCAAGAAAGAAGAGGTCACCCTGGAGAAATGCCACACTAGCTATAAAACAAAAACAAGTTTGTAGACGAGCAGAACGCAGATGGCGAAAAAACAAACTCCTAGTTTTTTATGATATCTACAAAGAGAGTCTTCGCAAATACAACCAGGAACTGAAAAATGCTAGACAATCATATTTTTCAGAGATCATTAGTAGAAACACCAACAATACTCGCACACTATTTTCTGTTGTTGACAAACTGACAAACCCACAAGCATCAATACCTCAGGAATTGGCATCTGAGGTGTCCTGTAATAATTTCGCAGCATTCTTTACACACAAAGTACTAAAGATTAGACAGGCTGTGTGCAACTCCGGATTAACAAATGTTACACTAAACACCTCCCAAAATGTCCCCCACGTCAATCTTAGACAGTTTAGCCTCCTGGACTATGCCACTTTAACAGAAATTGTGTCGAAATTAAAGCCCACAACATGCTGCCTTGACATCCTTCCTTCAAACTTTTTCAAAACTGTTTTTCATTGCATAGCCCCAGACATACTTCAGATTATAAATACTTCCCTCCAAACAGGAGAGTTTCCTCAGACTTTAAAAACTGCAGTAATAAAACCTCTCCTAAAAAAACCTAATCTGGATGCCTCAACCATTAGTAATTACAGGCCAATATCAAATCTGACATTCCTGGGGAAAATTATCGAAAGGGCTGTGTTTGAACAGATCCAGACTTTTATGATGCAAAACAATCTTTTTAACTCATTTCAGTCTGGATTTCGGCCACAACACAGCACCGAGACCGTGCTTATCAAAGTCCTAAATGATATTCGTCGGAATACCGATGCAGGCAAATCATCTGTTCTGCTACTATTGGATCTCAGCGCCGCATTTGACACGGTTGATCACAACATACTACTCAGCAGATTGGAACAGTGGGTAGGGTTTACTGACACTATTCTTCAGTGGTTCACATCCTATTTACATGATAGAGATTTCTTTGTGTCAATTGGAAACTATCAGTCAGAACGAACCAAATTCACGTGTGGAGTCCCTCAAGGGTCAATTCTTGGACCACTCTTATTTAACATCTATATGCTTCCGTTAGCTCAGATAATGGAACAGTATGATATCTCCTATCACGCCTATGCAGATGACACACAACTGTACATTTCTGTGTCCCCACATGATTATAGTCCCTTAGTCTCCCTGAGTAAATGCATTCGTCAAATCAATGAATGGATGTGCCAGAATTTTCTCCAGTTAAATGTAGAGAAGACAGAGGTGATCATTTTTGGGCCAAAAAAGGAAAGGTCAAAGATAAGCAGCCAACTTAGCACAATGTCACTAACAGCTACAAATCAAGTCAGAAACCTTGGCGTAATTATTGACTCAGACCTAAAATTTGATAGCCATCTAAAGTCCGTCACTAAATCCGCTTATTACCACCTAAAAAATATAACCAGAATTAAGGGGCTTCTGACTCAACAAGACATGGAAAAACTTATGCATGCATTCATTTTCAGCAGATTGGACTACTGCAACGGTATATTTACAGGTCTTGATAAAAAATCAGTCAGGAAGCTGCAGCTAGTACAGAATGCTGCAGCCAGAGTCCTCACAAATACAAGGAAGCTGGACCACATTACACCGGTTTTGAAATCGCTACACTGGCTTCCAGTGAGTCAAAGGATAGACTATAAAATACTACTGCTCGTCTACAAAACACTTAATGGCCTTGGACCAAAATACATGCTTGACTTGTTAGATTCCTATGAGACATCTAGACCCCTAAGGTCGTCTGGAACGGGTCTTCTGCATGTTCCAAGAACAAGAACCAAGAGGGGTGAGGCAGCATTTAGTTATTATGCTCCTCACCTCTGGAACAAGTTACCCGAACGTCTGAAGTATGCTCAAACTGTTAGCTCCTTTAAATCAGGGCTAAAAACGCTTTTGTTTGGCACTGCATATCCATAACTGTCTATATCAACCTACCTGCCTTCTATTCCTATTGTGCTTATCTCCATTGCTGATTTCAAGGATTATTAGTAGTAGTAGTTTTTGCTTTATTTTTATTTTTGTTTTATTTTTATTTATTTATTTTTATTCTGTGATTAGATGTGATCATTTGTCTTGGTTTTTACGTTGTGTTGATTTAAATGTGATTTTTATGGTCTTCATGTGATGTAAAGCACTTTGAATTGCCTTGTGTTGAATTGTGCTATATAAATAAATTTGCCTTGCCTTGCCTTGCCTTAATATCATGACAAATTAGATTTTTTTTTTACACATTTTTTTACCAAGAAGAACCATAACAAAGATATATTTGAAATATTTCATTAGCCAGACTCATGTCGTATGTCATCAATAATCAATTTATAATTGAAACGTAGCCTCTGAATCGTAATCGAATAAAGTCGTTAGATGCCCAAAGATTCCCACCTTTAATATATATTCATTTAGATGTATTGTTATTTTGTTAAATTATACAAATCATAAATTACAATGTATCTTTGAATCTCAAAGGCCTTTTCACACTAGCTTTAGCCCAATGTGAAGAGCGGTCCACGGCAAGCGCAAAACGGGAGGAGCCACGTAGTCTTGACATAAACACTGTCATGAAGTGAAAAGCGGCAAGCTTATTTACTATAGTCCCAAGCACAAATGCATTTATTTTTCATTGTTGCACAAGAAAACAGCGGCTCTTCCTATTTCAAGGAGTAGGCTGAAATTATGATTGCCGTGTAAAGTTTTATTAGTTTCAGTGGGGTGAGTAGTTTTTTTGGGTTGTTCGTGCACTACATTTCCACACAAACGCACATAGAGGTACATTTAGCTTAGCAAGGAGAGGTATGAGAGTCATTTTTCAAGTGTCCCAAAGCTCGTGAAACTTTAAAAAAGCGCATTTATCAAGGTTTCGTCAGCCGTGATTGTGTATATCCGTCTGTCGAAACAGCCTGTTAGCACAGATATAAATACGCCTGGCCCTCTGCTATTGAATGTGTTATTGATGTAAGCACGGCGGCGCTCTGAAAATCAAGCATGGCTCTATTTTGGGCCCCGTTTCTCGGCGCAATTTCATTCAAACTGGCTGTTCCGCCAAGACAGCCGTCCACCGCTCACTTTCGCCACTGAGTCTGATCCAAAATACACAATGAATGGGTTGCCGCTGAACCCTTCACACTAGGCTGCCGCTAGTTTGAAACGGCCTTAAAAAAATAAAAAAAAAAACTTCTTATTTGCAAGGCATGGCGGCTTTTATTTTGGTGTGGCGGTGCGCCATAATCTTTTTTATGTAGGGGAAACCCTGAAATGTACATACTGTATTTTCAAAAAACATGGTACAGTATCTGCCTCGGCCAATATCACACAGCCTGGTATCGGAATGGGCATCGGGAGTCAAAAAATCAAGGTATCGGGTAACACTAAATTGTGATTTATGCTTCTGCGTTCCATTGATGGAGGAGCGACGGCATAGACCCACGTCGTCATTGAGCATTCAAAATTCAGCGTCAAGAGAACGCGTTGCTCTAATGTACCGCCAAGCCACGAGAGGGGTGTGGCTTTGTCTTTGTACTATTTTGGGGTACTCTTGTCGAATTCCTTTGATTTTCTTGCGGTCATAGACAGCAATGGCAACGGCGATGGAACGAGTGTATTTGCAGCTGCTGCTAATCAATATTGAAAAACAAATGTTGTTAATACATTGAATTGAACACTGTAAAAAATTGCTGTAAATTTACGGCCAATTTTGAACACTAAAATACCGTTTTTGTGTTCAACAGTTTATCACTGTAGTTAGCAATGCATTGTCGGTAGTTAGCAATGCATTGTGGGTTACCAACATTAAAGCAACAAGACAAATGCTGTAAACGGTATGTTAATGTTTCAATTACATGAAACTACTGTATTTTTTGGAAACTGAGTTTTGACTGGAAATTGAGAGCATGGTCAGAAATCTGACATCTTTTACATTGTCAATATAGACTATGTTTTATACCTATTTAAATTAAAATAACTAGACACCGCAAATAATTTGCCATCAAATCCTGGAGGACCTAATTAGCCATAATTTGGATGTTGGAGACTCTTCAGAGGATAACTTTAGATGACATTTGCTGCTCTTCAGTGCTTGTTCTTCAACTTATATTGGGATTTATGTGTACCAATTTATAAACGGTGAGTTAGTTAAGTCTTACTCATATTACCTAAATTATTTTATATTAAACTAAAGTTCTGAGGATTGCTGGATAGCAATATATAATATTGAATTTAATTCTTCTGGAGTGCCAGTAGAGGGCAGTTTTCTATTGTTCTATTGTTGTTGTTATTGCAAAAGATGCAGCAGAGTGGATTTGGGGGGGAAATAAATAAAAGGTGTTTGCCGGTGAGCGGTTAAGAAGGCAAAATCCGAGTGTCTCATATGTATCCAACAGTGGAGTTACAATACAATAAAATTTATTTTCAATTATTTCTCTATCTATATTATTATTTATTTAATTTATTATGTTTATGTTTTGATTGTTAGTAGTTTTAAATTTTGATGTTGCAAATGTTAGCTAAATGCGTTAGTGTTAGCTGTAGCGGATGATGTATGGGAGTTGAGCCTCAGACTACAACACAATCACATCGACGCAAACACCAGACTGGATGTTTTGTTGGCCTATAGCAGGGGTCCCCAAACATTTTTCTGTAAGGGCCACATAACTTTTCCCTTCTCATATGAGGGGCCGGGGTCAGTTTGTAACAGAAAAAGTGTGACGATTCAAGTAGTGCCTAAATGTAAAAATTGATTGATTTTCAGAAAGCCACAATCAAATAACCCTTTCTGGATTCTTCACGGAACAAAAGTAAATAATATAATATAATATAATATAATATAATATAATATAATATAATATAATATAATATAATATAATATAATATAATATAACACTATTAATTAAATAGATAATAACCAAATAACCCTCTCTGGGTTCTTCACAGAAAAAAGCAAGAAAATAGATAACACTTGGGGGGGGGGGGGGGGGGGGAATTGTTCATGGGGCCGGACCAAATGTGGAGGCGGGCCGTATCCGGCCCGCGGGCCGTAGTTTGGGAACCCCTGGCCTATAGGCTACATAATTATATTATTTGACGTCGCCTCCATTCTATTCTACTCATATGTTATATGTTTCTTGTTGTATCCCCACTCTGATCTAAACTGGCCCTTCTCCAAAAATTGTAGTATTCCATCACCCTGAAGCAGGGGTCGCGTTAACCGAATATTTTCCGTCGTTGACCGATTTTTTAAAACGGTGACGGAAAAAACTGAAGTCCATCTGTCATTTTGACAGGTTACAATTCACACACCAGACCACAGGGTGGCGAGTGAGCATATTAATTAGCTATTGTCTCTTTTGATGCATGACGTCGTTGGCCTTACTCTGAAAAATGTCAAGGCAACTGAGTGTCCAAGGTTTCTTCAAAAAGCCCCAAAACGACGATGGTGTTGATAAAAGAGGTGAAAAAACAGGGACTGCACAAGCGGGCACGCAATTCAAGTCCATGCGCACCAGGAAGAAGGTGTAAGACTCCGTTCAGGCCACAGCAGGTGAACTGTTAGTTTCAAAACAAAAACAGCTGACTGTAGCCTACCTACTGGGGCCACAGTCAGCTGTTTTTGTCACTGCGGAGAAAAAGTTACATATTCATCTGCTTGATGTGTGATGGCACGGTGTGGATTCTCTGTTAAGCTTGTTCGGACAGAATATTAATTTAAAATGAATGAAAACTAAATACTATTGAATATGTTGAAGCGGTATGCAATGTTAAGAGTCTTGTTAGCTCGAATTCCTGTGTCCAGCCGCTGTAGCTCTGCTGCTCTCTGTGAACTCTCTATTCAAGCCGGAACGCGCGCGGCTCTTAAGTGTCTCTGTCACATGACTGTGTCATAGCCGGTAACGCTCGGCCAAATGGACACACAAGTACGGAAGGTGAATTATGCCAAACAAAGGGTCACCACAATGTCATTATCATCATTTTAAAAATTTAAGTGACGGGTAAAAATAGATTATGACCGGATTTTTATGACCCTGTCAGTCAAAATGACAGACAACGAAAAAGTCTAGCGCAACCTCTGCCCTGAAGGCTGATTTATGCTTCTGCGTAGCGGTGACGGTGAACCTACGCCATTAACGCAGACCCGATTATGACCCTACGCCATAGCCTGACGTGCACCTTCAAAAAGTCCTGACTACACATCGCGTCAACGCGCTTGACGTGAATGTCGAAGGACTATGATTGGTCCGCTCAGAACATTGTTTCCGGTTCAGCACAACAACAACACCATTTTCACACATTCGCTAACGACTTCTGTGTCACCTACGCTTCAACATTTGTATCGACAACATTTGTTGTTTAATATTAATCAGCTGCAGCTGGAAATGCACACGTTCCATCTTCATTGCCATTGCTGTCAATGACCGGTGGAAAATTAAAGGAATTCGACAAGAGTCCCCCAAAACCATACAAAGACAAAGCCCCACCAATCTAGTGTTATGGCAGTGAATTACTGTGAAAACGTCACTGGCTGCGACAAACTTTGTCCCCACATCACACGAGACCAATGTTTACATTTGGAGTAAATTAGACGGGTGCTTTTTTGCTTCAATTAATTTTTTTTACAAACTCTTACTTCTTCATATTAAAGAACCCATGCCAGGCGTGGGAGTATTATGGACAATGATTTTTCACGCATTGTAAAGTCAAACCCTGATAAACATCAACAAAAAACCATTGAGCAGACAACCAGAGCGTGAACTGGAAAAGCACCGGCATGCAAGCACTATGGAAATGATGCACAGCTGGAAGAGATTGGCCAATCAACCCATGAGCAACCCAGAGCTTTAAAAGCAGGAAAGGAAGATTGCAACCTGGTTTAGCTATTGACACTTGCAGTCCTGTGCAGCTGGAGACGTTGGCAAAAGATAACCAGATAGGCAGCTGGTAAGCAGCAGAATTAAAAGATGAAATTTGCCAGAAGCGGCCATTAGCACATGGCTTTATTCACCGGTGGAAATGTATGGACAATTGTAGTATATTGTTTAGGGGCTATTTGGGATTTGTCCTTCACCGATCACCACTTCTGACCCAGCATGTCCTGCTTGACCCGAGTACACCAGCTCTCCAGCCCGATCAACCTCCTCAGCCTGTCCTGCTTGACCAGACTATGCCAGCACTCCATTGAGCTCAACCTGTCCTGCTTGCCTGTCCCGATTACACTAGATCTCCAGCCTGCTCAGCCTGACCTACACGACCCGACTGCACCATCTCTCTAGTTCCTGTCCGTTTTCACTGCCTGCCAACACAATGAAATAAAACCTGTTCTGTTTCACACCTGACATCATTTTTTTCTGTACTAGACGGAAATATATGCATTCATAGACTGTAGGGTCATTTTCCCAAATACCGTTAAAAACGCAGCATACTTCAGCTCCTCAGTTGCCTGCTCTTTACTGTGAATTCTGGTTATACAGGACTATACAGTTTTTCCTGGATTAGACTACTACTGTTAAATATTTTTAAATTACCAAGACTGTAAAATAAGTCTGGCAATGGCAATCCTGCTGATGGACTTTTACTGTATTTTCTATAAATACAGGAATCAACCGTTTTTCTGGATTACGGACTATTACTGTGAAACATTTTTACATTACCAGGACTGTAAAATAACGGTCTTGTAATGGCAATCCTGCTAACGGACTTTTACTGTATTTTCTATAAATACAGGAATCAACAGTTTTTCTGGATTACGGACTATTACTGTGAAACATTTTTACTAGGGCTGTCAAACGATTAAAATTTTTAATCGAGTTAATTACAGCTTAAAAATTAATTAATCGCAATTAATCGCAATTCAAACCATCTCTAAAATATGCCATATTTTTCTGTAAATTATTGTTGGAATGGAAAGATAAGACGGATATATACATACAACATACTGTACATAAGTACTGTATTTGTTTATTGTAACAATAAATCCACAAATGGCATTAACATTTTCTGTTAAAGTGATCCACGGATAGAAAGACTTGTAGTTCTTAAACGATAAATGTTATAGTTACAAGTTATAGTAATTTTATATTAAAACCCCTCTTCATGTTTTCGTTTTAATAAAATTTGTAAAATTTTCAATCAAAAGTAGAGTTAATATAATAATAAGAAGAATAAAAATAACAATAATAAAAATAGAGTGACCAAAGTCTAAGTTTTACGTGTATTTTGCATAGCTATTTTGATATGGAATGCCAGTTCATTTTGCATTGTTGTTAAAATATGTCAGAATAGGGCCTCATTACTATAGACTGAAGTGCTTTTCTTTTTGTGAACATTATTTTTTTTGGAGAGATAGCACAACAAAAATAATATTCCTTTCACTAAACGATACTTACAGTGAGGAGAACAAGTATCTGATACACTGCCAATGGGTTTTCCCATTGGCAGTGTATCAAATACTTGTTTTCCCCACTGTATGTTTGTTGTGAAGGAGTTGCCAATAAACGGCGCGGTCCAAAGAACGCCTGTGTCCACTCGCCTTTACTGTATAACATATATCTGTACATATCTTACCCAAAATACAACAAGAGACACTTAATTGCCTCTTAAAGAAAGAAAACTTACCGAAATATGTGTGGAGCACAAATAGCAATCTGCATTGCATTGTGAATACAGCATAAACGTCTCACAACTATTAATTGTACCACGTTTAGGAGAAGTAACATGAGTATGGAACGGCGCTGCCCCCAAGCGGCCGGTGGCATTCTCTTCACTCTCAATGTCCATAAACGGCCTCATTGTAATCTGTTTGAGGCAATATGCGAGATAGTCATTCACCCAAGGGCCAGCAGAGGGCGGCAAAACTCCATAACAACAAGTAAGCGTTTCACTGTACTGTCATTTAAATCTGTCTGAGCGGGACATCTGCTTTAATTGCGTCAAATATTTTAACGTGATTAATTTAAAAAAAATGAATTAACGCCCGTTTTGACAGCCCTAATTTTTACATTACCAAGACTGTAAAATAACAGTATATAAATGGCAACCCTGCTGCCAGCTCTTAATCGTTATTTTACACTGAAATTTTTTACAGTGAAGAGTTGGTGACACCGAAGACGTTTGTGAATGTTTGAAAATGACAGTGTTGTTGCGCTGAACCGGGAACGTTTTGAGCGGACCAATCACAGTCCTTTTACCTTCACCTCACAATGAGTTGACGTGACGCGTAGTCAGCATTTTTGGGAGGTGCACGTCAGGTTACGGCATAGGGTCGTAAATTGGCTCTGCGTTAACGGCGTAGGTTCGCCGTCAACGCTACGCTGAAACATGAATCAGCCTCAAATGTGACCGAACAGACACATTGTGGCATTTTTTTAACCTGTCCTGTTCAGCTGCTTTACACGGAGAATGGGAATCTGAGTGTCCTATTTGTCTGAACAGTTTTAATGTATCACAAAGGGGTATGATATACTCCCATTGTGATCATTATTCATTATGTTTCGTTTATTAGGAGAAATCAGCGAGCAGGAATGGTTATGGGTTATGGAGGAGACAGAAAGGGAATTAGAAAAGGAGAGAGAGGTAGAAAAGAAGAACAAACAACAACATGAAATACGTTCAACGCCTACACTTACTATGAATATAGTAGCGCTATCATTAGCAATTGTATTTCCGGTTGACATCATGTAGGGGGCCTGATGACCGAGGTGAAAAGGAGGGGTGGGGGGGCCATAAAGAGAAGTATTGTGTGACTTCCTTGTAAGTGTGGATATGTTGACATTCTATTCTATGTGTATATAAATATTCTATGCTGCCTGATCGCTAATCCTGGCCTAAGACTGTCATGTATTAAGGTTTCAGCTATTAATGTTTCATCATATTGCATGTATTAATGTTGCAGATATTAATGTTTCAGAATATTGCATCACACTCATGCATCACAAAGCTTTCGTCACATGTTACTGTGTACCCTTTATTATGTCACAAAGAACAACTGAGAAACTATATAAGCCTCGAGCAGACAACATCCAGTGTCAGGTCGTCAGCGATTGAGCATATGTTTTGCATGCCAACTAGCCATACCTGATTGTTTCCTTTGCCTGTCAAAATCAATCATATCTGTGTCTGCGATACGCAACTGGGTCCTCCGTCTCATACATGACAAAGACTTCACCATCAGTTGACTAGACAGCTCCTACAGACATTGCGCCACACCTTTACCGGAGGGCGCTGACCCAGGCAGAATGTTGAGGTGGCTTTTATTATGATAAACTCAAACACACGCTGCGTTCAAACGTTGGATTTAGGTGGAAAAAGGACAAAAGTTTTACTGCATACAAGCAGGCAGGACTGTCTCAAAAGTGATTTGGTCGAGGATTCAAGGTAAATCTTTTATAAAATTGCACCATGCACGTTCTTGGAAATGTGAAAAAAATGAATGGGGAAAAAATTTAGCGTAACTTTAGGTTGAAATATTTACGTAAAATGAATTATAACAGTCCGGTTGTTTGCTTTTAACCAAGAATCTAGACTGTTTTATGTTCATATCTATAGAAATTCCGGGATGTACGCTTTTATTTACAAGAATTTTTAACTTAAAAAGCTCTTTGTTTTGTGATGGCTGCCATGTTGTATTTTCTATCCATACACAAAGCGTAACTTTACATTCAAATGGTCAGGTAATTTTCGGCCCCAAAAATTTGTAATTAAGACGTCAATTTCTGCGTCCATGCAAAAAAAAAAGTAATTCGCCGTTTACATGTTTTATTTTATGTAACATTTCAATCTAAAAATGACGAGCGCCAGATAGCCGGCAAGACGTGGCTATAGTAACATCGGAATTTAACCTAAATAAGTTGTGATTGTATATAAAAAAATTTTTTTTTGCTTTTGTTGAGTAAAATTAAAATGATTCTGAATGCTTCCTCAAGTATTAAGTTTGTGATTTTTTTCGCTATTTCGGGAAAAAACTTGATAGAGAACTTGATGATAGGTCAAATTTGCAATTGATCCTGAAAATATAGGTGATTGTCTCTGCATATGGACATTTTTGTGCATCTAGCGTAAAATTTGAAAATTTTATCGCCAAGTTTTGTTAAACTTTGTAAAAAAAAAAGTTAAAAATTAATAGGGATTTTAATTGGAGAACGACTTTGAATTTTTTCATGTCGCTGCTAATGGAGACTCATGTATGCCTAAGGTAGGTGCCTTTTTTGGTTTTAGTTAGCGGCTTTGGTTTTGAAAATATTTGAATTTTAAGTTTTTGAAAATAGATCCCTGACTGATCAGCCCCGAGCCCCGTGTCCAGTCAACTGATAGTGAATTCTATGTCCTGGCACTGATAGTTTCTCTACTTAAATGTGTCTAATTGCACCCAGTCATGTGTGAATGTAACGAACCACAAGATTTTTACCGCCCCTGAGAAACAACAGGAGGTGACTGGACGGGTCTTTTCAGTTCACACGAAGAGTTTATTTACAAAAAAAGGTGGGTCGCTTCTGGGCTGGACCTACCGCTGCGTGAGGTTCAGGCTCCTCCAGGAGCACAGCACTGCTCTTGGCACAACACGCAAATGGTGGCACTGCAATAAAAAAAAAATAAAACACTACGGGACCCCCTAGGTTTGAGCCCACTGTAATGGGAGACGGCAATTCCCCACTGTCCCTCTTAGGGACTCCCTCTCTGTCGTCCCTCTCTGTCCAACACTAGGACAGATCATTTTCTCCAGGGTATTTTGGCGACTATTTTTAATAATTTTCTCCAGGGTATTTCGGCGACTATTTTTATACCTGTCCACACTTCGTTTAAGGGCCCCCTTGCTTCTGCTAGGTACGCCTGCATTTGCGCAAACCACGCATGTGTAAAAAGGAGAAGCCTCATCTGTTACGTCATCGCCCGCGCAATTTACCTCTGAACCGGAAACTCATTCCTCACCCGCGGCAAATTACGAAATTACTACACCTACTAGACTGTCATTATTTTGTGATCACTGTTTTTTTCCCTGATCGCAATCGGACGCATCATGCAGGAGCGAGAGTGAAGGGGAGAGCACGATCGGCTTTTACGAGCAGGAGCCGAGTTGGGATGTTACAATCGATGCTCAGTTGCGCTCTCACCACTTGGAAAATAACAAATAGAAGCATATGTTGTGGCGCCGGGTATAGTATTTCCTAGAAGCCGCAAACAGGCTGCTTGTGCATAAAAGTGGCGATCCTGGAAGTGGCAACAGTTTTGACAGGCAGAAATGTAAAATTAAAAAAAACTGATCCCGCGCCTCTTTGACTGGGGGTGCCACGCAGGTCACTTTTCGGGGTTTAATTTTCCTGTATGCAGATGGCTGATGTGAGACAACTCGGGAAACGAGCTCTGTAAAAAAATGCTCATCTCCACCTCATCCGCGATGGGAGGACCCCAAATGGGGACTAAATTGAAGCATATCATTGAGACGTAGTTTGAAGGTTCAAGAAAAATGTGTGGAAAAGAAAAGAGAAGGAATGCCACGTCATGACCGTCCGCCTCCACTGTTTACATTCTGTCATGCCGTACTAAAAACAGCAACGGCATGACGTCCCTTCCTGAATATCCGAATGTTGTACGGAGACAGCAGTCCATATTAGGCGGCGCGTAGGCGGCGGGTAACATTACCCGCCTGCGTTATCCGTCTAACAACTAATCCGGATAATAGGCATGCTAGTGTGGCCGACATGCCGTATAGTCCAACTAATTACACGTTTAAGGCCATTAGCCGTCCTAGTGTAGACGTAGCCTCAGTGTGATGTCGAACTTCTTCATGTCGCATACATCCGGGAAGCAGCCTGTCCTCTCTCCATGTGGCATCCGTCAGTTAGGGTGTCTGAGGTGTCCAGGTGTTCATTAGCCTCGATCAAAAACACCTGGGGAGAAGGGTTCCAATCGCACACTGCCTGCCATACCCGCAGCTCCAGCAAGAAGAGCCGCCGTCATCCCCCCGGGAGGTCCCCTGGACCAGCCGCACCCTCATTAACCGGCCTGCAGGGAAGGGATGAGGGGACGCGGCACCGCCCCCCACCACAACCGGACCACTAGCCACCACCGCAACCCTCAAACCAACACGACATACCACAAGACCCCCACGTCCCACTAGAGCCAGGGCAGGACAGAGTCCCCACCAGGATTGGGCGACACCCCACCGACCCATGGGCGCCCGACCAGCGACCCGCACCGGAGGCCAAGGAGGCTGCCCGGGCAAAAAACGGGGGGGGAGCAGGAGAGTGCTGAGAAGCCGCCGCGGGGCGGCGCAGAACCAGAGCCCTGATCTCCCCTCAACCCACGCAACCAGCAGCCATGCAAAGAGGGGGCCATGCCCCGGGAGCTACGCCATAGAGAAACAGCGTGGGACCCACCTACCAACATATTACTCTGGCTGCCAGGTCCCCGAACCATGATGGGATTGTGTGGGGAGGATAGTGCAGTGTAGGCATTAAAATAGGAGAGCCCGGCTGAGGGCAGTGGGACAAAGTCTACCATTTGAAGCAGGCATTTTAGGTATTTTTGGTCTTTTCCAGAGGTTTGTCAAAAATTAACTTGTCCTAAATATTTTGTCCAATAGCCACCAGATATGAACTAAATTTGCTGTACAGATAGAATATATATAAAATGTATCCCCCAAAGCTAGTTGTACTTTGGAAGGTGGCCTTTAGTAGGCCAATCATAGACCTACACAGATTCAAAAAGCCATACCTGAATTTCTATACTTTTCTTAGTCTGCGTCTAGAATAACTATATTCTCAATGATTTCCTTAGTATAGGCGTATTCTTTTTGATCTCACCAAGTTATTTTTAATGTTTATCATCACTATAATGGGTCATGACTTTGACATGACATGTTTAATCCAGATGGAGGCAGGCTAGCATACGATTAGCGTTTTAATCACCGAACAGTCACCAACATGTTATTCATACACAGCCTGTCACTGGATGGCACATTCGCATATGCCAACATTTTTTAAATGATGTGTTAAAAACTATTGTATTGTATCATATTTTTGCTCAACCATTGGTATTAAGTGCCAGGCGTCTTTTAGGGCTAAAGCCTGAGTTATACTCCCGCGTTGCGGTGACGGCGTAGCGATAGTTCTGCGGTGAGGGAACGCGTTGCTCTGTAATTCACCGCCAAGCCACTAGAGGGATGTGGCGTTATGTTTGTACGGTTTTGGGGCATGCTTGTTTTCTTCCGCTAGTCGGAGAAAAATAAACAATGCAATATGGAACTCTTGAAAATAAATATTCTGCTCATCAACACTGAATAAATATTGAACATACAAATGTTGAGGGGCAGGCGACGCAGAAGACGGTTTCGAGGCGGTCTGGCCGACTTTTGATGCCGCACAGAGTTTTAGACTCAGGTGGAGAGAGCTAGCTGTGGCGGCTAGCTTCAAACTGGCGTCGAGCACTGCGTTCAAGGTCTGCAAAGCCCTCCAGCCCGATTTGTTTGCCGTGTCCTACAACCAGCCAGTGGGAAGCCATAGCAGATTTCTGGCGTCTAGGGAACTTCCCAAACTGCGTTGGGAGGCTTTATTTTAAGGTTATCATAAAAAGCACCGAGGCACTCTCAATCAGTGATGATGTATCGTGTGTGTGAACTGTCTGTTAGTGAAAATTAAAGATCAAAACAACTCTTGACACCAAATCTGTGCTTTATTCTTTATATACTTGAAGTGTGACACGTAAATAAGTCACAGACTCACAGCAAACATATGTACACAGTAAATGATGAAGTGCACCAACCAAAAATACGACATAAAGTGATAAAAAGTTGGCAGTTTTTGGCCGACTGGGTCACCGCTTCGTGTGGCCACTCGATTCCGACCACCCACGTCTCGGTGGTTCTTCCATTTATTTATTTTTTCGATCGCCGACCTTGCCATTTGGCAATCACAATAATAATTTCTTGACGAGACTTGCTCTTCGATGATACTCCCGTCGGCTTGGTCCATTTTTGCGTGTAGAAAAACATGTTTGATTCTATTGTACAATGGCGGTGTTTTCGCGGTAAACCGGAAACAACAGTCTGAGCGGACCAATCACAGTCCGTTTTCGCTACGTCATACGCATCTACGCGGCGCGAAGGTTACAAAAATCGAGAGGTGCGCGTCAGGCTACGGCGTAGGGTCGTA
This sequence comes from Corythoichthys intestinalis, assembly GCF_030265065.1. NCBI lineage: Eukaryota > Metazoa > Chordata > Actinopteri > Syngnathiformes > Syngnathidae > Corythoichthys > Corythoichthys intestinalis. The sequence goes on along the minus strand of NC_080403.1, from coordinate 19,559,768 downwards.
ACTCGATTCTTCCTTGACGGCGTAGGTCTGACGCGGAGGTATAACTCAGGCTTAAGTGTTATGTGAGAGAAAGTTTGAATAAGTTAAATGTCAGGGAACGGTCAAACTTTTGAGAACTATCATGCGCTGTCACTGTCACCAACAATCTTACAAGACAACGCCTATCAGCTTGCGACATCGAAGTTGCGTGCCTGATCTTATACTGTAATCTCTTGAAAATGTTGTTCTAGGAATTGTCACATATCATTAGTGCATGTAGTCAGCCATATTGTTCTTGAAGCTCTTTTCAAGCGGCGGGATCAAAATGATCTGCCAAGCATGAATCTATCACAAAAAAATAAACAGCCCACATAGGGCGGCACGGTGGCCAAGTGGTTAGCACGTCCACCTCGCAGTTCTGAGATCAAGGGTTTAATCCCAGGCTGTGTGGACTTTGCATGTTCTCCCCATGCCTGCGTGGGTTTTCTCCGGGGGACTCCGGTTTCCCCCCACATCCCAAAAACATGCATGGTAGGCTGATTGAACACTCTAAATTGTCCGTAGGTATGAGTGTGTGCGTGAATCGTGTTATGTCTCATTGTGCCCAGTGATTGGCTGGCAACCATTTCAGGGTTTGGCTGGGATGGTCTCCAGCACCTCCGCGACGCTTGTGAGGAGAAGCGGCCTGGAAAATGAATGAATGAGTCTGCGTACAAACATGTGAGTCAGCATGGTTCATCTGCCAAATATGTGCGAAAACAATAAAAACGGCATTGATTGGAGCCTCCAATTTCTGAGTATAGTTGTGTTATATCCAAATATTTACAATAACTATAAGGCATTTCCTTCTCTGTCAAAGGGGGAAAAAGAGAAAACGTGGTCATGGAACAAATTGAAGTTGTATGTCAAGGCACCAATATAAGTAAGTTAATTATTCTCATTCATCATTTAATACTCCACATTGAATTGATCGCAAATGAGCTGTTCTGGTTTCATAGAGCTCACCAGCTCAGTTCCGCCGATACAGTGGGTGCAAATAAAACAATTTTGAACTATGAATGATCAACGGTACATGAGCTGATACCTGTGATGTTTTTTTTCATGTCACAATGGATACATTGCTCTACTGGCGGCCATAAACTCTAAAACTCAAAAATCAGCCTCAGAGGATTGATGCGTATACACTTACCAAATTTATACCTACCAAATTACATTCCAGTCCATCCACGAATAACGGAGGAGGAGTAATTTTAGTTAGTGAACTAAACAAGACAAACAAATTGAGTGACCTTTAAAGGGAATCTCGGACTTAAAGACTTATAGGCTGTAATAAGCCACAATTGTTCTCTTTTACTAAAATGTTATTAAAAACACACGAAATATTGCTGTTGATTTAAAACTCTATAATATTTAGTATATGTTTTGACCTACGGAGAGCGCCATGTTTTAATGGACGCTTGGGGTGATGACGTAGATCGTCAATGTAACCCGACAAATACTACCCGGTTACTGCAATTCCTTCTACACGGCGAGACGTCCAACACATGCGCTCATCGGTTACAGAGGCTTGTACTTACTACTTGTGTTTTTATTGAGTCTTTTATTACCTTTTCATTGCCTCAAAATACTTTTTGCATTTGTTTCCCTATCATACTTTTAAGCATTTTTTTCTTGTGGTGGCTTTAAAGCAGATTGTTGACCAAATTCACGTAGCATATTTAAACCACCCTTATTTGATATTGCTATGTTTAAGTATTTTCATAAGGCATCTGTAGTATGTACTGTCTGTATGCATCTAAACAAAACAAGCTGAAAGCGTACGGTAGTACTTTGGGTGTCAAATTTGCCTCTTGTAGGACGTTTTGCCGGGGTAGCACATTTTGGCAGAACACCATATTTTTTCCTACTCTCGTCTCCTTTCGTCTCATCCTGTCTTTCCTGTTAATTTTGCTAATGCTGCTCTTTTTGTGAAATATCGACAGTGCTGTCATGCTCATTAATGTTCCTCTCAGGTTCAAATTGAAAGGGTTGAAACGATGACATGTTTGTCACTAGACTCATACTCTACAAGCCCAGCAGCGTGAACTGCAACATCAACAACAATGGCGATAAACTTGATTTTACAATTTGTATCAAAACAAAAACATCAAGAGGGATACCAACATCAGATTACTTTAACTCATAATAACATTTATCTTTTACCTTTCTATCCGTGGATCCCTTTTAACCCCAAACCTTACCTTATCTTAGACTTTGCTTTCAGCGTCAGGTCATGAATTGTGGATGTGGCACTTCTCAAGCAACCCTTTAAAGACCTGTGGGAGCTGAGCAAATCAAAGACTAATTAGCATAGTTCAACCAAAAAAAAGGATGAATCCCTGAGTGGTGATTATGAATTATAATTAGTTGAAAAACGAAACTTGAATTTTATATATTTGGCATGACCTAGCACTCGATCGTCTGAAGGCCCCGGACAGGTAACAATGACAAAGCAACACACAGAAACTGAAATCTGATTGGACAAAAACATGGAATGGAAGATGTACAATGTAACCATGAAATTATGATAATAGATCAGTAGAAAGAAAAGAATACCAGGTGTGGAAGACATTCAGTAGTTCTGACAGTATTTAGGCCAGCAGAGAAGGCTCTGGAGGCCCTCATTGGATGCCACTATTATCTTTGCTATCTTGTTTTGACAGCATCACATTCCGTCCAATGCCAACGATTAAGGTGGTGGACAAATTAAAATAACAAACTACCTTCTCTAACCGGCTTGTCTGCCTTTTTAGGCCTTGGGTATTCTTTTGTACTGTATTTCCTTTCCTACACTGAACGAGAGCGGAACCCTGATGCATGAATGCTATGCAAACGTGCTGCCACCCACTCATATTTTCAAATCTTGTTTAAAATTTTGGCTGTAATATTTGCCCCGATTTGACATTACATTGTCTTCTAAGTGTTGTTAAAAAATTCTTAAAACATCTGAAATTTTACTTGATGAAATCTATTTAACCCTGGCTATGTTAACTCCTTGACTACATATCTCAATAACCCTTTTCAGACTTATACCCCGGTAAATTCCCCTGTAAGGTGACACGGGATGTACGAGTGTCATGGCTTTCAGACATGGGGAGATGTCCCGGGAATAACTCGGGTTGCATGTTTAAAAGGGGCTTCTGATTTATGCAGTGTTGGCAAAACGACGCTCTCTGTGCAGGGAGGGCGGCTGGCAACAAAATTAACCACACATTTCCAAAGATGGACGATTGTCTGTCTTCCTCGGCTCTACGAACCAGTAGTAATTTAATTTTGTTATGTTTTCAGTTTAATTTTGCTATTTCCAGTTGCCATTTGACATGTGCCGATTACCGGTTTCAAGGTACACCGTGGTATCAAAACCGCAAACATTTTCTGTCATACGGTCCCTATGATATCAGCTATTTTCAAGTCCCAAAAATTCAGGGAGAAATCCCGCGCTTGCAGCTGTAAAGCTCAACTCTTCCCCACCGGTTGTTGCTTAGTGTCAGTGAATCAGCTGTGCTACACGATGGCTGGAGGAGGTGAAAACGAAATTGCTGGTATGGGAATCCTTCGACTACAGAAAAGTTACAGACGGCCGCGGCTTAGGGAAGTAGGGCCTACCAATATGTAAAACATGTTTTCAGCTGTTTGACGAACAGCGGAAGCTCAATGGTAGCATCCACAAAGACAAGGTAAAGGAAAACCGAAAGAGTTTGAAAGACCTCATTAATGTAACCTGCATCCTAGCTAAACAGGAGTTAACATTTCGTGGTAACGATGAGCGTGTAAGCTCTTCTAAACGTGGCATATATGTAGAACGATTACATGGTTTTGCTGAGAAAGATGAAAGGTTAGCTAGACATTTGGACACATCCACTGTGTTTTCTGGCTTGTCAAATAGAACACAGAACGATCTAATTGAAGTAATCCTCTCCATTGAGGCGGAGAGATTTTTTAAAGTAAAGGAAAATAAGGAGGACTTTTACAAAAAGGGCGTAGGTTTGCATAGGGACGGTAGGGCCATAACACTACCAACTTTTCAGGATGCTAAAATTGTCCCCACCAACTTTTAAGCAACCTTACCTTTTTTGCTTGATATAATGTTCAGTTATATAGAGAATTTAGATCTTTCAATAGTTCCATATGTTGTAAGGATAGAATTGACCCTACCATTATTAAGTGAATTATTTTCATTATGTTTATGTTTGCTAATAAAAACCAGACATTTATTCAGGAAGTTTTCAAAATGTTTCTTTAGTATTTTTTGAAAACAAAGGTTTGAATCGAACAGTGTATCATCTGAACCAATGCACGTAAAAGTTATTATCAGTAGATAAGGATTTATTTTGCATTGATCATTTTTGCCTATTAATTAATTAGGTTCATATACATGAGAAATGTGGCCCTTCATCCAATCTGTTTGGTCTTATTAATGTCCCGTCCCCAGCAAAAAGTGTACCTACATGCAGGTTATGCTGTTATGTCGTCCCTACGAATGTTGAGACCAAACCTATGCCCTTCCAAAGTAACGGCGGTTTTTGTGATGAAGGACAGGCGCAAGACAACAAACAGTTTTCATTTCAATCTTATTAAAAAAATAAATTTAAAAAAAAAAAAAAAAAAGAGCTTAGACTAAGAAAAATACAATAGAATATTTAAAAACTAAATTTTGGACTTAAATAAAATATCCTTTGTTTTTCTTTTCACACTTTTTGTTTAGCAATCTGTAATAAATTGATTAAAGTATCAGAATTAAAAGTTTTAAAAACAAATGAATATTTCACTAAAGGTCAGAATTGAATTCTGTGGTTTTGTACACCACTCTTTACTCTCATTTATGTTGCATGAATTATAGAATTGCGACGGCCAACACATTGAGGGTGTAGAGCAAATGAATGTTATTTTCTTACTTTTACGTATCGATAATATGTACCGTGTGTGCGTGTTTTGTGAAGAATGCTGATGAGATATGAAATAACCAGTAGCCAATTTAATAAGCTACCCTTTTTGTTTTATATATTTGGAAATCTGACACTAAAGGAGTCAGTGCCTCACCAACCATGAACCTTACCGAACGTCACTGGCTAATGAGTATGGATTTCAGAGTTGTTCTGTAGAACTTGCTTAATGATATTTCAATTTCCAGGGGTTCTTCGTCAATGAATTTTATTTACCGTCAATGTACAACTCATATCAACTGTCGGTCCCCAGCCTCTATGAAAATGGGCGGAACAACGTGAAAGCTGTGGCCAAAAAAATCATGAGAGTGACTCGCCGTGCCAACACCAGACTAGCAAAAGTCTTTCATTGTTCTTAAAGATGATTTCCTAAGGATTTCGTCTGGCTGCAAGTACATTTGAACCACTTCCAAGTGGCCCTAGTTGTTTTTTCACACCGGATGGCCAAAGACAAAGTTTTCTCAGTAAGCTAAACATTCTTATTTCCTGTTGACTTTTCAGGAAAGCTCGGCTGAGATAGATTAAGTCGGCAAGGTCAAACAACGGAGCAAGCGTCGCAATTCACTTCTTGTAATTTACAGTGTTGGAAAAGCATCTGAATGAGGCCATCATTTGTAGTCATAAACAACGAGATGAGCACCATTACTCATACGTGAGTTGCTCATTAGCAGAATGGACAAAAGCTCCTTTGTTGTGAGCAGAATTCAAAGCAGCAATTCATCACCGAGCGAAAAGGAAGAGGAGCCACTCATCTTGGTAATTGCACTGCAATTAAAATGTCTTTTGTTGGGAATGTGTAAATAGTGAAAACCTACAGAGCAGGCATTCGGTGGGTTAATTGGATGTTAATTCAAGTTGGCAAATGCTATGTCCTTCTGTTCGAGGATAGATAGAGTCACTGTATATTAGAGGCATGGTGCAAATGTCCAAAATTAGTTTTTTATTTACATAAATAATGGCGGCATTGCACATTAATGCTTTTTTAAAAGATGGCAGAAGGTACAACAAGCCTGTGTATCCACTTACCATTCATATAATTTCAAAAATCCATCAACTATTTTGGGAGTCGATGAATTGTTTTGAGACATAGATGACCTCAAAATTGTCTTTAAGGCTATAAATGAACCTCTTAATAACAAAAAATATCCTTTCCTTTTTTTTATTTACATTTAAAAAAAAAAAAAAAGTAAAAGTGAGAAAAAGTAAATACTGTACTCCATTTTATTTACTCTTAAATTTTTGTTTTTAAAAAAACAGCCGCTGTTTCCTTTTACCTCTGTTCGCCAAGGTGACAATAAAAACGCTTTTTCTTTTCTTATTCATTCAGAATTTATTTGTTTTGCAGGTGTGTAATTGAAAGCATTTGTTAAATTAGAACATGACTCACTATATCCTCCTCTACCTCCACATCCTCCGTTTCCTCCGACCTCTGTTCGGCAATCTCTATACGTTAAGGTGAAAATAAAAATGCTTTTTAAATTTCTGATTTATTTATAATTTATTTGGTTTTTGAGCTGTGAAACGAATTAATCGAATGACAAAGTATTCTTATAGGGAAATCCCTCTCCACATACGACCATTTCGACTAACGGATTAAATTGCAGGTACCACGAGGTACCACTGATCTTTTAAATTTTAATCGAAAAGCTAAAGAAAAAACACGATATATACAGTACAGGCCACCCCTTCTTATTCGTGTGTTTTCTTTATTTTCCTGACTATTTACATTGTAAATTCTCACTGAAGGTAAGAAAACTATGAATTATCACATGTGGAATTACTGTATGTACTTAGCAAAAAAAAAAAAAAAAAAAAAAGGTGAAATAATTAAAAACAGGTATAATATTCCAGTATCTTCAAAGTAACCACCCTTTGCTCTGATTACCTTTTTGCACACTCTTGATGAGCTTCAAAAGAGCGTCACCTAAAATGGTTTTTGACTTCACAGGTATGCCTTTTCAGGGTTAATTCGTGGAATTTATAGCTATATCAATTGAGTTGGGACCTTCATTTGTTTTGCATTAAATGAGGTGTGTCCAAACGTTTGGCCTGTACTGTATTTGGCGGAAAACACAGACAGGGCTGAAAAAGCAGTTTCTGCTCATGCACCCCTCTTTAAAATAAACTGCTGCATTTTAAGCCAAAAGAACTGTTTTGTTTTATAGAACAATGTGTCTATATGCTGCCATAGCAGATTCATGGTGCAATAGGCCCCCAAACTATTTTTAATTTGTCTGTTTTATCCTGGAAACCCCCATTTACAGGCGTCGCGCAACCGCTTTTGTTTCGACACAGCCATAAAAACAAGGTAAGTAATAGTATTTATTATTTGAAACGCCTGTCATTTTTAGCTTATAATCATTAAATGATGTCTAATATTTAGTTAAAAATAAAAAATTATTCACTCGCATATTTTAAACTTGTAAACAAATTACGTCACAATGAAAAAAATGGCGTCTGTAAAAAAGTCACGGATATCTACCTCATAACTATCGCTTAATTGTATGTTTTTTTCGTTACTGTCGCATTTTCCCAATATTTTAGAGGATAAATAATCCAAACAAAGAAAAATGGAGGGGAAAAAAAGTTTAAAAGGGCAAATATATGAAAATGAAGATCTCGACCACTCCTTGATGTCTGCGATTTCTGCATTTCGACCCTTGTTATATTACCACGTTTCACCCTTAAACTTTCCAAAAAATCCGGCTGTGGCCATTCATAGCTGTGTCTTGACACTCTGTGATACATGCTACATAGAGTTTTTGGATCAAAAAGGTAGGTAGGCGATAATATCTCGTTAAAATCGTAGCGTCTTTAATTCTGCTTTTGCGTGCTCTCGCCTCCAGGTAGGGTTTTGCTGTTTATTATTATTTTTTTTTTAAATGCCCTCCTGTTCAAAATTTTTCTTCCCACAGAAAATTGAGATGTTAAGCTTTCCAATGATGTATCACACATGCATATAAGACAATTTTGAAAATTGGGAGTCTGAGAGCGGAACTTCAAGTCACCTGAGTGTTTTCCGCCATATATATTTTTTAAATGTACTAAACGTTTATTGATTCAATTTTTTTAATCTATTTATTTTAAAGAAAAAATATAACATAATCTCTATACATTAAGAAGTCTGCGTCTGTGATTTAGTTTTATGGACCACACAAAATAATGTGGCGGGCCGGACCTGGCCCACAGGCTGTCAATTTGACACCTGAGGTATAGACCAACTGCAGCTACAACAAAGTGCTGCTCATATACATAAATACAATAACGTAACATAACATCACAGAATTCAGAAACAAAACAAAGTTAAACTGTATAATTAAAAATAGTAATTAAAAAAGTCTTGACTATATGAATAAATGAATAAATAAAAACGCCATTAAAAGTTTTTATTTTATTTTCAAACAGATTGCTCATGAACATTTTGGCCAACTATGCACTTATATTTGCTTTTTGGGTTCTACTTGGACTATTTTCAGTGGTAACAGGTCAAGAACACTTTGAGAACCACTGCTGTAGCCTAATGTCATACATATCACTAACTAAAACCAGCAGTTTTGTTTGCACTTTGATAAATCGTAAGCCTTTGCTATAAATTGAAGACCACGTATTTAAAATGGGACCATGTAGTTAAAATGCACAGTGAGAGTGAGGTTCCTTCTCGCTTTCTCACTGTTCCCTTCGTAACTCGGGCGTCCATCCAAGAAGGAGGGGGAAAGGGCTGGTCATTCACTGTCGTGCGCATGCAGCTGTGATGTTGGTGTTGAATGAGTGTGGGGCTGGGGAGTAAGGCGTTCTTTGGAATTGAAAGAGGAATTAGAACTCATAGGAAGCCAGATGGGAGGACTGGAGGTTGGGTGTTTTGTAAATGATGACGAAAATACAGAAAACCCTCCCTCCCTCTGTGTGGGGTAAATGACAATAACCTGATTCAAATGATAGCCTAAATAGACTCACTCCTTAACTCATTGACTGCCACTTACAGTGATAGAGGTTAAATTTTGTGGCTCGTTTCATCCTTCTGATGAGACTTTAAATTTGTTCATCACTAGTAGACATCCAATTCATTCGTTCTTCCGCTGTCAGCTATTCCCACTTCAAATGGATTAGACCATAGGCGGAATTTGACTTTTTTGTGGCAGGGAGGGCAAAAATGTTGATGACCCCGAAACGCAGTGTCAGCAATAAAATTAACTTACAAAATATATGCTCAGATAGTAGCTTATCCCATGCTCGTCACTAGAGGCATCCCAGCTGTGTTTGTGTGTGTGTGTGTGTGTGTGTGGGGGGGGTGGGGGGGGGGCGTGTGTGTGTGCGTGCGTACGTGTGCGCGTTTGTGTGTCTTACCTAGTATAGAAGTAGATGGCGCATCCATTTTGACTGAATATTCCAGTTAGGAACTTTTATAATAATACGTTGAAAATGAGCGTTTTTGTTTTTTTTGTCTCCCATCATTTTTGAGGGGAATTCTTAATCAGGCTGCTTTGGACAGCAATGCTTTTGGCCAAGATCGTCATCCATTGAATATGGTACGCCCGGCTCTGTTGTGCAATTAACGTCTTTAGTGGGCACCAGGAGTGCAAAAATTCAATAAATAAATACACAATTAAATAACTAAATAAAAGTGTCATAAAAATGCTTCTATTTCAATATTTATTTATTTATTTCAATATTTATTTCAATTTTTATTTATTCATTTCAATTTATAGCCATTTATTTTAATTTTTATTTCTTTCAATTTATATTTATTTCAATTTTTATTTTTTCATTTTTATTTTTTATTTATTTCCATTTATATTTATTTCAATTTTTATTTCAATTTATATTTATTGATTGCAAATTTTATTGCGATTTTTATTTATTTCAATTTTTATTAATTTATTTCAATTTTTATTTAAACTTTTATTTATTTATTCCAATTTTTATTTATTTATTTCATTATTTATTTATTTCAACATTTATTTATTCCACCTTTTATTTATTTCATTCTTGCACTATTGTTCCTTCAGAGGTGCAACCATGAAATAATTTTATCTGTCACGTTTGCTTGGCAAAGCAAGTTTTAACTAGTCAATCTCCGACAATAGATTGACACCTGAGGCATAGGCTAAATTTTTTGCACACCTGATACATAAAGTGGCAGTGTAGATCCGTATAATCTGAAAAATAATTGCTCCCTCAAAATCACAAAGACGAAGAAGATTAGTTGCGTGGTCATTGTAGTGGTAGTAGGCCTTGACGCATTTTGCGTGGTGTCCAAGAAAAACATACATATGTCCAAAACGTGCCCAGAGCTGCTCAGACAAGCAGCAAATTTCATCGAGGAAGCTCTGAGGAGAATTCTGTTCTGTCTTGAATAAATTGAAGACTACCAGTGCCGTGTTCAACGTTTTATTTATTGCCTTCGACAAACTTTTTTGCCGACTGTCCGGCTATGATGCGGCGCTTATTCTGTAGCCTCAGCAGCCCTCACGCTTGTAGACAATCACTACATAGATCTAACAATACAGCAGCATGGATACAACAGTGCCAAAACATAGAATAACACAAAGTAGATAAATATTATATCACAGCCCCAACTCCACCAGCAGCCCAAGGTGAAGTCCAATCTGTGGCTTCTACATCGTGTGGGCCAGTTTTTACGAGTGAAGACTGCCTTGACCGCAGTTCTAAACTATCGAAAACTCTTTGATCAACATTTTGATCTGACAGCCGAGATGATACCAAGAACGTTGATTAATCGCTCTGTTTTGTAGGACACGTACTCAGGGTCCAAATGTCCTGCTTCAATTTATTCTGAGAAATCTAACATGTCCCGACAGAGCTCAAGCAAAATCTCAGATAACGCTGCCATGTTGGGAAGAAATAGGACGAAGCAATTGCTTATTATTCGATGAATTCAAGTTAGTTCACGCCCGCCCACCGAGTTTGATGAGCCAATGACAGATAAATTTATTTCATACGGCCACACGGGGAATTTTTGCACTCCTGGTCCGCCATACTTCAGTGTTTCATGGTCCACATCTTCAATCCTTGGTTCTCGCTCAGTAGTTGTTGTCGCTTTTGAAAGCTTAGGTTTGAAAAAATTACGTAGATCCATCTTGACTCTTCTGTCCTTAGGTTTTGTATTTTTTTGGGGCTAAGCAAAGCAAATGACCGTCTTTAAGGTGTTAATCGCATGATCTGTTTCAAAAATAATTCCGACCCATTATAAAAATATGGAGGGAGCCATGAGGCCGACCCAGGACACGCTGGGGAGACTATCTCTCCCGGCTGGCCTGGGAACGCCATGGGATCCCCCAAGAAGAGTTGGCTGAAGTGGCCAGGGAGAGGGAAGTCTGACCTTCCAATCTGAAGCTGCTGCCTCCGCGACCCGACCTCGGATAAGCGGGAGAAAATGGATATAAAAATATTTTTTGTTCTCATTCGTTATTCTTGTTTGTTTTATTCCTTTACAACTTTTATAGACAACATTTTACTGGCAAAGTCTTAATTTAAATTCATATATTGGAAAGTCAATTACATGCAAATGCAATGACACTTTCGGCCACCGGGGGGGGGGGGGGGGGGACTATGCCCCCTACCCGATGCCTTGGCAAAGGGTCTGGAGGAAGTTTCACGTCCATATATTATGTGGGACCAGCTTGCTGGCATCCACCCGAGGTGACAATTTGTAATGTGACTGCCAGTCTCTGTGCGGTATCACCAGTCGGACAGACCATCTCTGCAACTGTCTTCTGCGTCGCCTACACCTCAACATTTGTATGATCAACATTTGTTGTCCAATGTTGATGAGCTGATGATCCACATTCAAGCGTTCCATCTCCTTTGCCATTGTTGTCTAACCGGAAGAAAACTAAAGGAATTCGACAAGAGTCCCCCAAAACAAACACAATGCCACACCCCTCTTGCGGCTTGGCGGTGAATTACAGAGCAACGCGTTCCCTTGACGCAGAACTTCGAATGCTCATTGACGACGAAGGATCTATGCCGTCACCGCAATGCAGAAGCATAAATTAGGCTTTATCTTCCCTTCCCTTTCTTCTCGATTACCATGGTGTCCACGGGAAAATATACCGTATTGGCCCAAATATAAGACGGTGTTTTTTTGCATTGAAATAAGACTGAAAGGGGGGTCGTCTTATATTCGCTGTCTAGACATTATACCCATTCACGACGCTAGATGGCGCCAGATATCATTGAAGCAAAGTTCTGTCAAGACAGATCTCAGCTACTCTCCCCATTCAAGACGCTAGATGGCGCTAGATATCATTGAAGCGATGTTCTGTCATGACAGATCTCAGCTACTCTCAAGTTTAACCAATTTGCATTATTTTATTGCAGTGTTTTTCCTTATTGAGATTTGTTTCAAGACTACAGTTACAGTTAGACTTCACTTTGATGGTTAATGCAGTTATTGCAATTTTGTTGTTTTATCACAATAGATTGGTTTATTTACATTTCAAAAACCAGAAGCCATTCATTTACGAATGTGATTGCACTTTAGTTTACATATTTAAATGTTCAAATATTAGGATTTGAATGAGGCAAAATAACATGTTTTTTCTCTCAAATATATTGTTATAATCATTTGTTTTGGATGTACTGTAATTATTTTCTGTATAAAAATTAATCTGGTGGTCAAAAAGTCTTTTTTCAAACTTGAGTCTTGAAAAAGAGGGGGTCGTCTTATAATCAGGGCCGTCTTATATTCGGGCCAATACGGTAATTAGATTTCAAAAGCACCCAATATGTTCATGTTTTTGAATACATGTCCACCGTAGTGACCACTGTCCGAGAAAGGGTTAAATTTTCAACTGTTATTTATACTCCATATTTATACATCGTAGTGACCACTGTCCGAGAAAGGGTTAAATTTTTAACCCAATTATTTATACTCTTGTGTAATGAAGGGACTCAAGCAGTCATTCCGATGTCAGACATTTGTCTCGAATTCCAATTTACATGAACCTTTAAAATCTTTTGGACATCATTCCATACCCTGTCATCGGGGCCAACAAGCTTGACAGTGTTTTTTTAGGTCACATGAAGACCTATTGTATTTGGCTTTTTTTGTTTGTTTGTTTGTTTTGTTTTTGTTTCAGATGAACTGAAAACTAAACCAGAACTGTGCTCTGGTGCATGAAAGCGATGCAGCTTTGCTACCTTCCACTTAAAAAGCCATTAAAGGTCTGTTTGAAGATTTGGACTTTTATGTAACGTTTGCAATACCTTATCTCAGGGGCCCCCAACCGCCGCACATTTGCTACCATTACGCACAGAAATAATAATTTATTAACAACTGCATTCCGGCCAAATTAACTGTGGCGTATGCCCCTTAATACACCAATATCCCTGTCTACTCTAGATGTAATACAAGATAGAATATCGTGATAGAAATCCATTGATTGGACTGCGAGCTGTACATCTTGTTTTGTATATCTACTGTATGTGCACTTGTCCTCGATAATGATGTATGAAGTAGGGCGAGAGCATCACATTTGTTCCTATAATTATTTAGCCCCCACACTAGAATGACTGAAATACAGACGTCTTTGGACAGATTTTTTACGGGCACCTGACGAGCCAGAAGATGAGCCTAAAACCTCGAAGAAAACAAAATCTATGCTACTTCCCGATAACTAAAGACCCACGAACTGCGAAGGAGTGGATTCGTGACCCGTATGTCAATAAACCGAGTGAGTCGAGCATGTCTGTGCAACAGGAATATCAGCTTGTAGAGATCGCAAATAACGGCGACCTTAATGGTACATTTCAGACAACAACTTTACCGAGGAGTCAGAAGTCATTTCGGAATATCCTGACGTCGCTAGGAGAGCACTGTTGTATTTTCCCTGCACCTAACACAACGGGGCTAAAACAAATGTTATTTTATATTTGCTGTATTTTTCTTCCGCATATTGCCGGTGTTCTAACAAATTTGGCATACACGTAAAGTTAAAAATGACCGGGAATGCGATTCCAAAGTACACACTACAACCTTTCTTTAAAGAAAGGAACTTACATTTGCCATTTTAGCTGCACACAACAACTGCACGCAGCTCTCTCACTTAACGACATTGCAGTGTTGTTAAGCATTAATTTACACCATTTTGCACCGTTGGATAACATTGAGAGTCCAACTGAATATAAAAGAGGGCTTTTTTCACCGCCACAAAAGCTTTGGGAGAAAAATTTTGCAAGGGTGCAAAATTTGACAGAACACCGGTCCATGAAAAATGGACCCAAATCACACCGGTCCGTGATGCAAAAAAGGTTTGGGACCCCTGCCTAAACTGCTATTAATTCATTGAGTAGTCGTCCAATTAAGACAGAACACATAGCATCTATTAGGAAAAAAATAGCCTTAAAATCGCATCTCTGAAAAGTCAAAGAGGATAGTAAAAGTAAAAAAGATCTACCGTTGTTTGGCCTTGTTTTAAATTCCCACTAGCTGGTGTACAGTTGTTGTTATTATTTTTTTCCATTTATATGCTTGTTCTTTTATTTTATGTCACTGTAGTTAATAGATATTGTACATTGCCTCCAGTAGGCTATACAGTATTATTTTATTATTTTATATTTTATATTATTATTTATTATTATATTAATTATTCCAGGGTCATTGATGCATGTCAGGTAGCTACAGTGTGAAATCTACCAGTTTACTCCTTACTTTTTTCTAAACTTAAGTATTTCACTCAAATGTTATTGTTGATTTACTAATTGACTTTATTTTAGGTAAATACTATTGTACATATCGGTGAATAATAATAACTTTGTAATGATAATATCACATTGTTTTGCTCACATTGACTTCTCAGTTTAGGACACCAGAAGAAAAATGGCAAAAACCTTTTAAAATAATAACATTCATTTAAAAAAAAAAATTATCTAGGTCGGGTTCCTCTAAATTGTTTACTCATTACAAGAATATGCAAAAGTCTCTACTGGAAGTCATTAATTTTAATTCCAAGGCTTAGACATGGATTACCGTATTTTTCGGACTATAAATCACAGTTTTTTTTCATAGTTTGGCTGGGGGTGCGACTTATACACTCGAGCGACTTATGTGTGAAATTATTAACACATTATTATATAATTTTACGTTATTATGGTGTTTTGGAGTGACACTGATGGTTTGGTAAACTTGTTAGCATGTTCTTTTTGCCATAGTTATCTGAATAACTCTTAATAGCTATGTTACGTTAACATACCGGCCACGTACGCATTTCATTGTTCATGCATCATGTAACATGATCATACTGTACACTTATTCAGCATGTTGTTCACTATTGTATTTTTATTTGGGCCCGAGCACTATGCGTACGAAGGCCCTATTAGTTTGCAAAGGATTTTTTTTTTTTTTTTTCAGGGCAAATGAAAACGGCCAATTAGGAGGCCTGACCACGCACGAAAAGTCACCAAAATTTGCACATACGTGCGGAAAATTGTAAATTTCGATAATTTTTCAACGTTGCAAAAAAATGTAACGAAATGGCTCAGTGGCGCCCCCTTGAAATTTTAAAATTGGCCTATAACATTAGGGTCTGTCAGCGTAGAGCAATGAAATTTGGGGAGTCTATACCTTGTCCAAAACCGCTCCAAAAAAGCATGTACACTCATATTCCAAACCCAACAGGAAATCGGTTATTTTGGATCGAATATGAAATTTTTATCGATTTACAGGGTGCACATTTGAGACCTTTTCGCCGAGGGAGTTAGTTGGATCATCTTCAAAATTGTTGAGACTGTTCAGGAGACATATGAGATCTTAAGTTTTTAAAATGGTGCGTTTTCATTCACGGGTCTGACCTGGGCGTGGTGCCAAAGTCGGCCATTTTTTCGGCAAAATGACAAGTTCAGTAAATGACTAATAGTTCCTTGACACAACGTTCAATCTTTTTCATATCTGGCATGTATGTGCGGTATCCCAGCCTTAACACGAGTGCATTGAAATATTACCCATTAGGCCTAGCGCCCCCTAGTGAGAACAGGAAATGCCTTTTTTTACGGGCAGGTTCCTCCTCCAAGGGAAAAAAATCTGTTGACCTCAAACCTGCATCAGGGGAGCCTTAAGACCTGTGTCCAGGTGCCTGATGAAAAATATGGAGGTTTCGTTGAAGCGGAGGGGTCCAAACAGGAAAGTGAAAATGACCGTCAACAATTTGTCTCACAAAAAACTTTGAACAGTCATAACTTGGCAGCTATACAACATATCTGCGCCAAACTTCCCGTGCTTGTTGAGAGTCATACCCTGAAGGGTCTTGTAGGGGTCATTTGCATCAACTCTACAGTGCCAACTAGTGGCGACAGAAATGAGTTTTAAAAAAGGCCTTTCCTATTGGGTTTTTTCAACGTAGAGCAATGAAATTTGGGGAGTCTATACCTTATGCAAAACTGCTCCAAAAAGTCTCTTGCACCCATTTTCCAAATCCAACAGAAAATCGGGTATTTTGCATCGAATGTGAAATTTTTATCCATTTGTAGTACAGTTTACATTTGGAGGCCTGAACATGCACGAAAACGCACCAAATTTTGCACATACATGCGGCTTTGCGTGTATTTCGATAATCTTGTGATGTTACAAAAAAAATGTAACAAAAGGGCTCAGTGGCACCCCCTTGAATTTTTCAAAAAAGGCGTTTCCTATTAGGTTTTTTTAACGTAGAGCAATGAAATTTGGGGAGTCGATACCTTGTGCAAAACTGCTCCAAAAAGTCTCTTGAACCCATATTCCAAACCCAACAGGAAATTGGGTATTTTCATCGAATGTGAAATTTTTATCAATTAACAGGGTGCACATTTGAGACCTTGTCACAGAGGAAGTTAGTTGGATCATCTTCAAAATTGGTGAGACTATTCAGGAGACATAGGAGATCTAAGATTTTCAAAATGGTGCGTTTTCATTCACGGGTCTGACCTGGGCGTGGACCTAAGTCGGCCTTTTTTTTTTCGGCAAAATGACAAATTCAGTAAATGACTAATAGCTCCTTGACACAAAGTTCAATCTTTTTCATATCTGGCATGTATGTGTGGGATCCCACCCTTAACACGAGTGCATTGAAATATTACCCATTAGGCCTAGCGCCCCCTAGTGGGAACAGGAAATGCCTTTTTTTACGAAACAGGCTCCTCCTCCAAGGAAAAAAAATCTATTCACCTGAAACCTGCATCAGGGGAGCCATAAGACATGTGTTCAGGTGCCTGATGAAAAATACTGAGGTTTGGTTGAAGCAGAAGGGTCCAACAGGAGAAGTGAACATGACTGAAGAAATTTCGTCTCACCACAAGTTTTGAACAGTCATAACTTGGAAGATCTACAACATATCTGCGCCGAACATCTCATGCTTGTTGAGTCATACTCTAAAGCAGGGGTGTCCAAACTTTTTGCAAAGGGGGCCAGATTTGGTGTGGTAAGAATGTGGGGGGCCGACCTTGGCTGACGTCCTTTACGTAGAACAATATATTTAAGCAAATTTTAGCAAGCCATTCAGTGTGTCACATTTGCTTGATTATTTATTTCTCTTTCGACTCTCGGGCTCTTGCGAAATACTGCTGGTGTGACATTAAACTAGCTTCAAGTTGCTTCAATTTCTCGCTGCCTATCTTCCCTGTAATGTTGTCGTACATGTCAGCGTGTCTTGTTTGGTAATATCGCCTCATATTGAAATCTTTAAAAACAGCGACGTCACTTTGCAAATGAGGCAGACACAGTTGTTGCGTATTTTAGTGAAGAAATAGTCTAATTTCCACCTATCCCTGAAACGTCGGCCGTCACAGTCAACTTTCTTTTTTTTTTTTTTTTTTTGTTAATTGTCACCATTTTAGAAAATGGAAGTAATAGGTCATACGGAGTAATTTTGCTTAGCCCTTAAATACCTCCAACATGAAGCAATTATCAGAGAATCCCTAAATTTGAAAAATAAGGTCCTAATTAAACGTTTTTTTTTTTTTATTTGTAAAAAGAAAAGTCAAAATGAATATGTGTAACAAGCGCTCTATATCTATAACCCGTGTATAAATCGTGTTTTTTTTCTCATGGAACCTGCAGATGCATGTGTTGACTTGCATCCATTTTTTTTTTTTTTTTTTTAAACGAAATGTCAAAATTCTAAATTAGTCTCAAAATCATGGAATTTTAGTTGTATCAAATGTGATACATTTGGCAATAAGGGGTTAAAGTGCTGCTGCTTTTTAGTGGGTAAATGAAGGGCAGCATTTTGTGTGTAAGCTACTTCATATGCTGGTTGCAGTACTGCTGACCAATTCATTAAATCTGTGTTCGGGCCAGACGTTATTAATTTTATGACAGAGGCTGGGGGCCGGATGAAATTCGACCACAGGCCGCATTTGGCCCCCGGGCCGGACTTTGGACATGCTCTAAAGGGTCCTGTAGGGGTCATTTGCATCAACCCTACAGCGCCAACTAGTGGCAATAGAAAGTCACTCGTTTTTCCAATACATGTCCAGTTCTTTTCAGGTTGGTCATTGTAGTTTCAAGACCTTTTGAAATACTTATTTTACGGCCCATGTCCACATGTCTCTGTCTGTTGCCGTGACAACCCTTTGTTCGCCATTAAAAGGAATTATTTTTTTTCAGAGACTCAGGCAGCTTATAGAGCCACAGAATTTGGCACACTTGGTCAAATTGGCCCAGTTAGAAGATTCATTTTGATTTTGAATAAGGGCTTGGCTGCACAGCTCTGTAGTGGCTCCTTTTTTGTAGTACTCTCTCCAACAAGGGTTTTTATCTCTTAGGTGTGTGAATGTAAAGAGGCAACTTTCGAGCATGTTAGGTTCTAATGAGATGATTAGAGAGGAGGATCTGCCACCACACACTGCACACTGTCCGAGTTGCAAGACGTCCGAGTTGCGCTAGATTGCGAGGGCCCGTTCAGTCCTGCTTGCAAGCCTAGTTTTAAATTGCCTTTCAAGATGACATATCTGTTCTATGTGTTGGAATTTATCAAGTAAATTTCGCCGAAAAGTGCGACTTAAACTCCAGTGCGACACCAAACTTAAGTCATTTTGAATGGCAGCTTTCTGACTTTCAGAAACACTCAAATAAATCAAGAAAAAAAAGATATGATACTCCGTAACAGTTACTTTTTTAGACCATGCCGATTGAAAAAATTATGTAATCATTCAATTTTGAGGGAAAAAATATATGAAAAAACTACCTTAAAAGAACATTTAACACACCACTAGTACTTTGTAGCACCACTTCTGGCTTTTATAAGAGCTCAGAGACATGGGCTATAGTGAGTGAGAAACAGTCAATGAGAAGACTTCATCAATCTGGCTCCAATTTTCTCTGACTGCTTTTGCCAGATCAGCTATGCAGATTGGAGTCTTTTCATGGAAACTGTTTTGTAACTCCCACCACAGATTTTTAATTGAATTGAGATGTGGACTATTTACAGGCCATGACATTGACCTTATGTGTCTGTCTTCAAGGAATGCTTTCAGTTTTTTGCTCTATGGCAAGATGCATTGTCATCCTGAAAAATGATTTCCTCATCTCCAAACAGCCTTTCAATTCATACAGTGCCTTGCAAAAGTATTTGGCCCCCTTGAATCTTGCAACCTTTCGCCACATTTCAGGCTTCAAACATAAAGATATGAAATTTAATTTTTTTGTGAAGAATCAACAACAAGTGGGACACAATCGTGAAGTGGAACAACATTTATTGGATAATTTAAACTTTTTTAACAAATAAAAAACTGAAAAGTGGGGCGTGCAATATTATTCGGCCCCTTTACTTTCAGTGCAGCAAACTCACTCCAGAAGTTCAGTGAGGATCTCTGAATGATCCAATGTTGTCCTAAATGACCGATGATGATAAATAGAATCCACCTGTGTGTAATCAAGTCTCCGTATAAATGCACCTGCTCTGTGATAGTCTCAGGGTTCTGTTTAAAGTGCAGAGAGCATTATGAAAACCAAGGAACACACCAGGCAGGTCCGAGATACTGTTGTGGAGAAGTTTAAAGCCGGATTTGGATACAAAAAGATTTCCCAAGCTTTCAACATCTCAAGGAGCACTGTGCAAGCCATCATATTGAAATGGAAGGAGCATCAGATCACAGCAAATCTACCAAGACCCGGCCGTCCTTCCAAACGTTCTTCTCAAACAAGGAGAAAACTGATCAGAGATGCAGCCAAGAGGCCCATGATCACTCTGGATGAACTGCAGAGATCTACAGCTGAGGTGGGAGAGTCTGTCCATAGGACAACAATCAGTCGTACACTGCACAAATCTTGCCTTTATGGAAGAGTGGCAAGAAGAAAGCCATTTCTCAAAGATATCCATAAAAAGTCTCGTTTAAAGTTTGCCACAAGCCACCTGGGAGACACACATAACATGTGGAAGAAGGTGCTCTGGTCAGATGAAACCAAAATCGAACTTTTTGGCCACAATGCAAAACGATATGTTTGGCGTAAAAGCAACACAGCTCATCACCCTGAACACACCATCCCCACTGTCAAACATGGTGGTGGCAGCATCATGGTTTGGGCCTGCTTTTTTTCAGCAGGGACAGGGAAGATGGTTAAAATTGACGGGAAGATGGATGCAGCCAAATACAGGAACATTCTGGAAGAAAACCTGTTGGTATCTGCACAAGACCTGAGACTGGGACGGAGATTTATCTTCCAACAGGACAATGATCCAAAACATAAAGCCAAATCTACAATGGAATGGTTCAAAAATAAACGTATCCAGGTGTTAGAATGGCCAAGTCAAAGTCCAGACCTGAATCCAATCGAGAATCTGTGGAAAGAGCTGAAGACTGCTGTTCACAAACACTCTCCATCAGTGTTGTTAATAACGGCGTTACAATATAACGGCGTTACTAACGGCGTTATTTTTTTTCAGTAATGAGTAATCTAATTCATTACTTTTCTCATTTTGGCAACGCTGTTACCGTTACTGAGGCGGGAAAGGCGTGCGTTACTATGCGTTACTAAGTTGGTTGAATAAAAAAAAGTGAGAGAAACGGACTCACGGGGACGAGAGCAGAGCAGGAGTGGGGAAGACGCCGTTGCAACCGCGATGCTAGGTGGCTCCAATAATACCTGACTGCAGCCATAGCCGACAAACTACACCCACATGACACGGTAGATATCATATTATAGAACTAGATGCAAATGACAGACACTGCTGCATTGCCAACATGTTTTAAGGACTACATGCGTTTGTAAACAGCCGCCATCTTAAAGCAGTAGACCTCTCAGGAAGGCCCTGGTGTAGAGATCCTTCCTAGCGAACCTAAGTAATTTTTTTTAATCTAAAATGCTCCTAAATCGGCAAAATCTTAACTTAAATCTATCTTTAAATGATGAAACAGTTTTAAAACTTACACATGTTTAAAGTAGACAGAAGGGAACTAATGCAATAACGGGAGAAATTTTAACAACTTTAACGATTGATTCACAACTTTAAATGACTTCCACACATAGCAAAGGTTACTAGCTAGTTATCGCATTACCCTTTTGTCTAGTTAAGTTGATGGTAAAGAATTGGGCTAGGGCCAATTGTCCCCCAAACACTTTAAGCTTCACATTGTGTGACCTGTTTTTTTTTTTTTGCTTTTTGTTTTTTTGAGAAAAAAATATATATATCACTAGTTACTTTGCCAAGTAACTAATTACTCTTACATTCAGGTAACTGAGTTACTAACGCAATTACTTTTTGGGAGAAGTAATTTGCAACTGTAATTAATTACTTTTTTAAAGTAAAATTAACAACACTGCATGGCACTAAATGCGTTAGTAGACAGCCGCCATCTTAAAGCAGTAGACTTTTTAGGACGGCTCTGTTGTAGAGAACCTTCCTAGCGAACCTAAGTAACTTTTTATCTAAAAAACTTCTAAATTGGCAAAATCTTGACTTGAATCTATCTTTAAATGATGAAACAGTTTTAAAACTTTCATATGTCGAAAGTAGAGAGAAGGGAACAAATGCAATAATGGGAGCAATTTTAACAACTTTTAACAGTTGATTCAGGGTAAAGGGTAAATTAGGGTAAAGAATTGGGCTCGGGCCAATTGTACCAAAAACCTTCACAAAAAACTTCACATAGTGTGGCCATTTTTTTTTTTTTTTTTTTTTTTTTTTTTTGAGGGAAAAAAAAAAAAGTAATTATCACCAATTACTTTGCCTAGTAACTAATTACTCTTACATTCAGGTAATTGAGTTACTAACGCAATTACTTTTTGGGAGAAGTAATTTGTAACTATAATTAATTACTTTTTTTCAGTAAGATTAACAACACTGCTCTCCATCCAACCTCACTGAGCTCGAGCTGTTTTGCAAGGAAGAATGGGCAAGAATGTCAGTCTCTCGATGTGCAAAACTGATAGAAACATACCCCAAGCAACTTGCAGCTGTAATTGGAGCAAAAGGTGGCGCTACAAAGGATTAACGCAAGGGGGCCGAATAATATTGCACGCCCCACTTTTCAGTTTTTTATTTGTTAAAAAAGTTTAAATTATCCAATAAATTTTGTTCCACTTCACGATTGTGTCCCACTTGTTGTTGATTCTTGACAAAAGATTAAAATTTTATATCTTTATGTTTAAAGCCTGAAATGTGGTGAAAGGTTGCAAGGTTCAAGGGGGCCCAATACTTTTGCATGGCACTGTAGAATAAGAAAAGTGTCCAAAGTATCAATGTAAACTTGAAGATAGGATGACAGCCATATCCCCTGTGACTTTACCTGACATGCAGCCTCTTATCATCAATGACTGTGGAAATCTGCATGTTTTCTTCCTAAATCTCACTGGAACGGCACCGAACAAAAGTTCCAGCATCATCACCACGTACGGCAGTATTCATTATTATGATGGTCTCATGTTATTATTATCAGGCATGAAAATGGGTCAGGGGTTAAAAAGGTGAGTGGGGTATGAAGGCAATATGTTCCGGCGTTCTGCCAAAATGTCCTCCGTCGGCGAAACGTTCTCCATGAGGCGAATTAAGTTTTTCACATAAGGCTTAATATTCGAGTTAGCGGGGGTTTAATTAGTTGAAGGAGTTGATTTCAACCACCATTGACTCGCGCTAGCTTAGCCACTCCGGAGCCCTGAAACTAACAAATAACATGCAAACTGCAAATAATTTGTTCTAATCAAGTCCAACGACTAATTAAACCCCAGCTAACTCAAAGATTAAGCCTAATATAAAAAATTCTGAACTTCCCCTTTAAAATAAAGACCATTGAATATGGCCATTAAAATGCTGTCTTTAAAAGTTTTAGAGCAATAAAACAAACAACAAAAATGAATGAAATGAACAAGAATCGTTCAAAGTATTTCATAATGGGTCCAAATTATTTTTCGAACAGATCACGTGACTATAGCACCTTAGAGACAGCCGTTTACTTTGCTTATCCAAAACTACAGCTGAGGAGGCAAGATGGATATTTAGAATTTCTTTAAACCTCAGCTTTCAAAACCTTCAACAACAACTGAGCTTGAACCGAGGATTGAGCACGAGCAGTATCAAAAAGTCCTGGCTGTCTTGTAACCTGTTGTGCTGTAATTCCAAGTGGTCCTTGAGTTGGATGCTTTTAGCTTCGACAGTCTTTTTGAGCCAGCGCAAGGTTCGCAGCGCACGGAGATATTTTTGTCATCTTTACTGGACAAAAATGTGAAGTAATGGCTGTGTTTCCAGTGTGCAAATGCTGCCGTTTGTAGTATATCTCCTGCCTATTTCATTGCATCCTGGCGAGGTAGCAAGGCTATGTTGTTTTGGCCGCAAACTCCCAGCGCTCATGGCTCACGCATCATGGTAATACACGTGACCCTTTTTTTTTCCATCCCCGATTAGAAAATGTGACATGTGATGTCACTGCCATAACTACAGTATTCTTCATTCTACATACAATATGGGGCAATAACAAAATAGTAACGCACAGGCATCAAGGAAAGTAATCAGATTACTGATTTAGAAAAATGAACGCGTTAGATTGCTCTTTACTGAAAGAAAGCAATCAGATTACAGTTACGCATTACTCACATAACGCGTTACTAACAACACTGCTTTTTTATTACCGTTAAATACAAAAGCTTGACGCTAACTTTACGGGAGCTATGTTTTCACCGGAGATTTGGCTGGCTCTGGCAGTGTTCAACACAAGCTGCAACGAACGGCAGTAACTTTGTCATACCACAAAATATGAAAACGATTGAAACCATTACTTACCAAATTCAATATGCTGGCAAATGCATTCATCTGAAAAAAATGGAAGTGAGACCTCCCCTCGTCCAGCGAACGTTAATTTGTGCTTAGGACAAGATCATCTGTCGCAACTAGCGATTTTTGACGCTCTCTTTTTTCCCCCCTGCATTCAAACTTGTTTCTCTGTCAGCGGCTGTGATTAACCTCAATGAAGTTGCTCTCCTAGCTAAGCCTTGCCTATCATTCGTCTTTGTTTGTTTGTTTTTAGTAACTTTGTGTATTGAATTTGAAAGGAAAATGTGTGTTTTGTTTTTGGCGAAATTTTTCATGAAGCTAAACTGTTGAAGCTACTCACACGCGGAAAAATACGATTGTACAACATTTTAAATGTATTCATTTGGTATATTTCGGTTACCACGAATTGCGAAGGAGTGGATTCGTGACCCGTATGTGAATAAACTGAGTGATTCGAGCATGTCTGTGCAACAGGAATATCAGCTTGTAGAGATCACAAATCACTGCGACCGTAAACGTACATTTGAGACAACTCTACTGAGGTTCTGGATTAAAGTCATTTCGAAATATCCTGACATCGCTGGGAGAGCACTGAAAAACTGCTACAATTTCCAACATCGTATGTTTGTGAAGCGGGCTTCTCTCACTCTCCCATCTCGGGACCATCTCGTCTCAACGAAACAAGCTCAGGCCTCCCACTAATTCAGCAGGTTAATTGTATTTTCCCTGCACTTAACACGGCGGGGCTAAAACAAATGTTATTTTATATTTGCTGTATTTTTCTGCCGCACATTGCCGGTGTTCTGACAAATTTGGCAAACACGTCAAGTTAAAAATGACAGCGAATGCAGCGATTCCAAAGTACACACTACAAACTTTCTTTATAGAAAGGAATATTAACTTACGTTTGCCATGTTAGCTGCACACAACAACTGCACGCAGCTCTCTCACTTAACGACTTTACAGTGTCGTTAAGCATTAATTTACACCATTTTTGTGTTGCACATGTATATTTATGATGTAAATAGTTTTTTTTGGCACCGTTGGATAACATTGAGAGTCCAAATGAATACAAAAGAGGGCTTTTTTTCATCGCCACAAAACCTTTGGGAGCAAAATTTTGCAATGGTGCAAAATTTGACAGAACACCGGTCCGTGAATAAAGGACCCCAATCACACCGGTCCGTGATGCAAAAATGGTTGGGGACCCCTGTCTTAACTGCTATTAATTCATTGACTAGTCGTCCAATCACGACAACACAGAGCATCTATTAGGAAAAAAAATCCCATCTCCGAAAAGTCAAAAAGGATAGTAAAAGCCAAAAAGATACCGTTGTTTGGGCTTGTTTTAATTCCCACTAGCTGGCGTACAGTTGTTGGTGTTAATATTTTTTCCATATATATGCTTGTTCTTTTACTTTATGGCGATGCAGTTAATGGATATTGTACATTGCCTCCAGTAGGCTATACAGTAAATTATTCCAAGGTCATTGATACATGTCAGGTAGCTACAGTGTGAAATCTGCCAATTTACTCCTTACTTTTTTCTAAACTTAAGTATTTTACTCAAATGTTATTGTTGATTTACTAATTGACTTTATTAATAAATTAATAATAATTAATAATTAATAAATACTATTGTACATATCGGTGAATAATAATAACTTTGTTAATGATAATATCAGATTGTTTTGCTCACATTGACTTCTCAGTTTAGGACACCAGAGGAAAAATGGCAAAAACCTTTTAAAATAAATTAATAATATTCATTAAAAAAACAATTTGTCTAGTTTGGGTTTCTCTAAATTGTTTACTCATTACAGGAATATGCAAAAGTCTCTACTGGAAGTCATTAATTTTAATTCCAAGGCTCAGACATGGATTACCGTATTTTTCGGACTATAAATCGCAGTTTTTTTTTCATAGTTTGGCTGGGGGTGCGACTTATACTCTGGACCGACTTCTGTGTGAAATTATTAACACATTATTATATCATTTTACGTTATTTTGGTGTTTTGGAGTGACACTGATGGTTTGGTAAACTTGTTAGCATGTTTTTTTTGCTATAGTTATCTGAATAACTCTTAATAGCTATGATACGTTAACACACCGGCCACGTACGCATTTCGTTGTTCATGCATCATGTAACATTATCATACTGTACACTTATTCAGCATGCTATTCTCTATTGTATTTTTATTTTAAATTGCCTTTCAAGATGACATATTTGTTCTATGTGTTGGAATTTATCGAGTAAATTTCCCCCCAAAATGTGACTTAAACTCCGGTGCGACAAATTTTTTTTTTTTTTTTTTTCCTCTTCGTTGGGCATTTTATGGCCGGTGCGACTTATACTCAGGTATGACTATGAGTCTGAAAAATATGGGAAGTTCTGTATTTGTTGAAGCCTTTTGGTATCATTTGATTTTTTTTTTTTTTTTCTTCTTTAAACACTCGTGTCATTGCTGTGTTCTATGATTACATGAAAAATGACAATAATGCTGTTGTAGTGAGATTTTATGTAAAAATGAAGCTGTGTGAAAATTCAGATTCTTAATGTTTTTATTGGACACCTGTTTGGAAATGAATCACCTAACCATCAACTCCCCATCATCCAGCATAAGACCCAAACGGTCCCATCAAGACAAACCCAAACAGGACATGAAAAATTACAAAACTTCATACATTTTGGAAAACATCAGCCTTGTGGGCAAATATTTCACAAGTTCACTAAAATTTAGTAATAACATTTCGGCATGGTTCAAGAGATTTGATTACTTCCTAGTTCATGGTAAATGAACAAATGGTGTTGAGTGATTTAAATAAAGGCGATTTAATATTAAATTAATGTTGCTATTATCTTCTGATTAAAAAAAAAATACAATTCTTATTAAACAATATTTCAAATTAAAAGTGCGGAAAATGGACCAACACAAATTATTATTCAGTTACTTCTTTGATTCACATCAGAAAAGCATAAAAACTTTTTATCCTTCTTTTTATCATTGTTATCAAATGTTTTCATTTAATTAAATATGTCAGTAATCAATATTCTTTCATGAAGGACTACACCAAACTGAGAATATCTATTGATGAAATTGCCGCACCTCAAATGGTGCCATTTTCATTTTAGGCTTGTGGACACTTCCACTGACAACAAATTAGAAAAATGTGTTAAGTATGCGTCTGGATACCTCCAGTACTGCTGCGTGAGAAAAGCTCACTAAAACAACAAAGCAACTGTTTGACATTTACAGACTTCACAGTACGAGTCTCTTTTTAGTCGTTAACTCAATGCCTGCCAAGGTCAGCAGATGTCCAATCCATTTGAACGGGGGGCAGCGTTCATTTGCTGCCATTCCTCCAACTTCAAATGGATTGGACGTCTATTAGTGAAAGTCATTTAAATCCACAGAAGGACGAAAAGTGCCACATTATTGGACATACTTTATCGTCAATTGCAATGAAAGGGTTAATGATACATTCAAAAATTACTTTTTTGTGTTGTTGTTGCAAAGACCACATCTTGTCATTACCAAAGTGTTAGGGCCACATGATGAAACAATAAAAACAAGTTAAAAGTCACACTATCATGAGAAAAAAGTCAAAATGTTACATAATTTTATGTACTACTGCAAGATTAAAGTCGTAATATTACGACAACAAAAAGTCTTATTACCATGAGATTAAAGTTGTTATTTTACTTATCTTTACATTAGGTAAAATATATGGATGCAGTACAAAAATCTGCGTGAATTATTTTACCTTTGCTGAGAGCTACAATTAAGTATTAATATGTGTTTATGCATATTTCCTTGTATTGATTATAATATGATGCTGATGAGCTTTAAAAGATTTAACGATTTCCTTATTTGTGAAACATGCTAACATCAGTATTGTTCATTTTAATGGAACAAAACGCTACATAAAGTACAAAGTAGCTAATTTAGCTAAATTAGCCGCACTGCATCCATTCATATTTCGTAACGCAACGATCCTTAATTCTACATACTTTAATCTTGTAATTTTGCGACTTTAATTTCTTAATAATACGACATATGACTTTGCTCTCGTAATATTATGAAATTAAAGTCATAGTACTTTTTTTTTTTCCTTCTCTGAGTGGCCCTAATACTCCGTCGTACATCATCAACACGTATGAGGTAGATTTTGTTATTGTTTAAAAAACTGAAACAAGAAAGCCAATACTTGCATAACTGTGCCATATCATTTTGTTTACTAATTCCACTTTTTGGGCCAGAAAATTGTTAGTACAACAGTATCTAACAAAAGTGATTACACTTCTGACACATTTGGCCCAATTTCAACATTTTCATTTCAAGGTGTATCTTAATAACTTTGGTTCCTTGCAGTGACACATGAATGTATATGTGCTTAGCTATTTTGAGGCGACAGTAATTTTACAGTGGTATACAAGCTGTGCGCTATACTAGAAAATGTCGGTGTTGTTCTACGAACAGGAATAGCATGTTCGCAAAAAATGTGAGGTGTTTACTCACTTTTGCAAGATCCAGTATTTTTCTTTTGTTATTTTTTCTATGTTGGCTACACGCTTTATAATGACACAACAGTTAACTACACATACAAAGTGTGGCAGGAGGTAAAACTAACCTGTAAATCGCGTGGCTTTTTTTGACAGAATTGCTTTGTTTAGCTAGGTAGGCCCAGATTTCACTCTAAGTAAATTCATTTTGTGAGTAAATTGAAAATAGATAAGTGTTATTGTAAAGGTCAATTTAGGAGGCTTTAAGAACAGGAGCAAAAGCAGTCAAATCCGCTTTGCTGTCAACACAGAAATCGCACAACAGCCAGCAGAGCAATGATGCTCGACAATACGGGCCGTTCGGCGTTGTCAAAAATGGAACCGTCATGCGGGCAGTGGCCCTTGTTGATACCGATGCAGGCTGCGTAAGCCATGACGTGCGGGATGTAGTTCTGCTCGTGCACGCCGTGCAAAAGGTGAGCCAGCGGGCCTTTGGCGAACACGGGCACATCCTCCCCACCGTGTGTCTCTGACTTAAGCGGAACAGCTGACTGAGCCTGGTAGATGGCACTTTCTGCGTGGGGAGAATACAAGAGGAATGAATGTCACAAAAGAGCAACTAAAAAATAATTTTCAGTAGTTGCAGCAGAGATAAACAAAGACTGGAATAACAAGCGGATCGTCCTCCCTGGTAACAAAATGGGACGGTCTAACCTTTGATTTATTTCCTGGTTGTCTCATGTAAAAACACTTTTTTCTTTTAGATCAAATAAAAAATTTTTAAAAAAACTATAAACTTATGAAACAACCCGTGAGCTGCAAACATTTTTATAGTGTCAAGTGGACCATATTTAACTCATTCCCTCCCAGCCACTTTCACCGGAGCAAGGCCCTTCGTTTTACTGGATTTTGACTGATTTTGCAAGGCCCATAGAAAATTCAGTTCTACTGCTATATAAACATGGAGCCCACCAAAAGAAAGATCTTCTTTCAGCAGGAAAAAAAGTTAGTTCATATGTTTTTCCATTCTTTAGAAATCAGCATAAGAACATAACTTAGTTTGAGCAATTTTCCAATTTCTGATGAAAAAAACAGAAATTAAGCTTTTTGTAAAAGCATACATTTCAAACATAACTTTGACTTTAACACAGCTATTTTTTGCTTTTGTGACATCCCAAACATCTGAATGTTTTCCTTCTACAAAATAACACAAACACCAAGACAAATAGAGCTTTTGACAGCAAAGTAACAATTTATTTACACATAACTAAACTGAGAGATGACGCTGTTGTGCGCATGTCCGTCTGAGTCACGAGACACTAGAGAGTCACGAGAGACACCAGCGGCCGAACACAGCAAAGCGAACTCTACTCAACAAGCAACGCAGAGTCAACAACATCATCCACTACACTGGTGATCCCGATCATTCTGCTCGGTCGTCCAACGCCCGGCGTCTTGGACATCCTCCTGGTCGTCACGCTTAGTCGTTCATCGCCTGGCGTCCCGGACGTCCTGCCGGTCGTTCTGCTCGGACTTTCCACACCTGGCGTCCTGGACGTCCTCCTGGTCATACGTTCAGTCGTCTTCCACCGTCGCCTCGGCCCAGCCGTTCGTTTCGTTAAATCGGGTTGCGCCTGGCGTCCTGTGTGGGTGGGTTCTGGAGGGGCCTGTGTGGTGACCACTGCCTCATGGTAGAGTTCACCTGAGGAGCTTGTGTGGGGCATGTTGTGTTCCTGGGGGGGAACTGGTTTGGCCGTGCGCATTTCCAGCTGGGTCATTCTCCACATTTTTCTCACACTTCTTGCTTCTTCCGACTTCCGTTTCCTGACACGACTTCTTACCGAATGTGCTACTGCCCTCCAGTGGCCAGTTTTATTGCTTTAAAATGAATTTTGACCATTGTGCTTTGGAGCAAAGTTGCATCAGAACCCAGAGAGTCTTTTTTTCTCTTGTGAAAAAAAGACCTATAAATACGTTTTTGGGACACTGAAACAATTAAGAATAGAACGTATTTATACGTTTTGGGGAGCAAATGAGTTAAGCACTCAGTCACGTTTTAACAGACTTTTAGGGTTTGGATTTAATATATGGCGTTGCACTGATACTGCACTAAAATTACGTCACCAGTATCGGGGAGTACTAAGAAATAACGTGACAATACTGTGTAATATATACTTTTCAAGATCTAGTTCCCAAACGCTCATTGCCTAACCAAGACGGCCACCGGCTACGCACATTGAAGGAGGAGTAATAAAAGGAGAACTTGTCGCCCTTCACAAGATGACAACTGACGTCCAATCGTGTGGCGTCCATTCATCGTTCTGTTGTGAATTTCAATTAGTTTATAACAAGTAGACATCCAATGCATTTGAAATGAACAAACGTTCTTTCGCTGCAGGCCCCCCCACTTCAAATGAATTAGATGTCTAGCGTCGTCATTGGCAACCATTGAGGTATAAAATTTGTTCAACCTCTGGCCAAGATGTACTTTCCCAACCATGAGAGATTAAGGAATATAATTTGATATGATCACATACAGTATATTCATTCATTACTGTTCTTTTACAGTCTTGTCCCCAAAGTGCCAGTACTCTTTCTTGTAAACTTTTGAACTCTCCTCTTAATAGCGATCTATTAGTAGTTATCTACACTCAGTACTTTTCTATCATGTGCGATTCATGCACCAGCCCTGGAGGTCATGGGTCATTTGTATAAGAACGATATAAAGTTCTGTCCCGCTTGGTGCTTGAGGGCGTCCCCCACAGAAGAAGCCTTTTTCTCCGATTCCACTTCTGATGGGCGGCAAGGCCAGGGCTGGTTTACAATTGGATTTTTTTTTTTTTTCAATATTCTTTCCTGTCTTTTTCTTCTCATTTAATTACAGTAGATACTTTGTTCCATGTTGTATTTATCATTCCTATTTACTTTGTTATGGATTTTGTTGTCATCTCCTGTTCATTTAAGAGAATCAAAAATTCTTCTGGGACAAGAGAAAAATTAAATTTTACGGGCATACTTATTCAGTATTTTAAGGATAAGCATTTAAGCATTCTTTTTTTTTAATCTTTGTTGTTCCCTTTTGTTATGACTCAGGGCAAGTAGATTTTTCCAGAATGTTTTAGTATTCTCTAAATACAGGTAGTCCCCGGGTTACCATCGAGTTCCGTTCCTACGCTGGTGACTTAAGCCGAATTTCCACGTAAATCGGAATTAACCTTTTCAGTACCCTTAAAGACCCCTAAATCTCAAAATAACTATCCAAAAACATGTATTGTATGTCATTGTCCTGTCCTTGCCAAGCGGTTGGAGCTAAGTCCTAGCTAGACAGCGAGCTACGCTAATCTTTCCTCTCTCTCTCTCTCTCTCTCTCTCTCTCTCTCTCTCTCTCTCTCTCTCTCAGCAGCTCGACTTCTCCGTAATTGCGCTCTTCCATGTGTGTCCACGTGCGCTCTTCTTTGTTTGCTCAAATACGTTCTTCTTCTTGTGTGCATGCGCTCTTATTCGCGTGGGGAAGTACTACCTGCTCTATGCTTCCTGCGCCAAAATAAAAACATACGTCAACATTCTAATCAAATACACATTTTGCCAAAGGGCAGAACAGTCATATTAATAAGATTAATAATAAATAACAAACTAATTAAAAATATAACAATAATATAATAGAGTGAGGTACGATAAGGTACTGTTAACACGACTTAAAAAAAAAAAAAAAAAAAAAAAAAAACAACTGGAGACAAAATGGCAGACTCCGGCCTCATAAATTTGAAATCACGTATCGGGTACGTCGTAACCTGGGAACAACCTGTAGATTGTTTAAATTCTGAAGGATTGGATGTAAAATTTCCTTCAACTCTGGAATGGCCCATGAATGTGGGGAGATTTATCCGTAATACCCACCATAGTCAACATTTGTGATGTTCTCCCTTGCGCCGTCGACCAATCTGTAACCCGGGCCATTGCCGTACGTGATGGCGGTGTAGGGCTTTTGGTCTACATCGCTGAATTCGGGGGCCAAGCCTGCAGAAAGAGACGTGGTGCATTGCGGTCTTAACATCCCCAAAACATGCGGACAATAACAGAACATGGAGAAATATCAAGCTGTTGGCCTACCGAAAATGCTGTTTCCTCTCCAAGTGTATCCTCCAAAGGTAAACACGTGCGAATGGTCGGCGGTGACGACAGTCAAGGTATCATAGACGCTGGTCATAAGGTCCGCTCGACCGATGGCCCGGTCCATTTCCACAGCATCGTGCAGAGCTAGCTGGGCCAAACTACCGTGGTGACCATGATCAATACGACCGCCTGAAGGACAGACCACAAAATTAAATCTTTTCCCTCATTTGACTTGGTTATAACAAAGTTTGGCGTGATTGTAAAACTTCGCACAAACGCGCCTTCGACAAGCAAGAAGTATCCATTGGGGTTCTTCCGCAAAATCTTGATGGCAACCTCCACCATCTCCGTGAGTGATGGCTCGGTCTCTCTGTCCCTCTCTAATTCGAACATGAGATCCGACGGTTCAAAGAGACCTAAGAGAGGGACAGGGAATGTACTTATTTTATTTTAACATTGACTCTGAGATAAAGTTACGAGCAAAACACCCCAAAACTCACCTAGTAAGTAATCAACATTGAGGGGGTTGAGCGATAAGAGCTGACGCTTGTTCCACACGTAATGGCCTTTCTGTACAATACGAAAAATCAGATGAGTATTAGAAATAATTAATAATCAACTCATTTGGCTAACATCGACAAATAAACGCCCAATCCATTTTGACTGGGATGGCGATCAAATGATCGCTGCCAGCCACTGTGCTTTAACCTGATTTGAAAATGCCCATGACTTAACCCTGGTTTATAACCCTATTTTGTAATCCCAGTCCTGGTTTGAAAATTGAGTAATTGAAACAAATTTGAATTCTAAACCTGGTTAAAAATGTATCTTGACCCCCTAACCCAGGGGTCGGGAACCTTTTAGACAGAGAGAGCCAAAACCGAACATATTTTAAAATGTGATTCCACAAGAGCCATACAGTGTGTGTCTATGTGGCGGAAAACACAGACAAGACTGAAAAAGTAGTTTCTGCTCTTGCACCCTTCTTTAAAATACACTGATGTATTTTAAGCCAAAACAACTGTTGTGTTTGATAAAACAATATGTCTATAGACCCCTTTCACGTGACGTCACAACTCCACCCCCTGACTTGAGCCGCCATATTGTCCGTCAGCTCATCGTGTTTACATATTACCGCTACTTACATTCCTCCTATTACTGTGTCTGCTTGTCTAAGGAATCACCGCCTAGTAAACGAACCCCTCGGGGTACCACACAGGTCCCTTTCGTGGTTTAATTTTCCCCTGTGTATTTTTTATATACTCCAATTCGCTCGGCATCAAATCAGGAGGGGCCGAGCCCGCCGCTGACCGAGTGGTGACTTAACGCACGAGGCGATCTCGCCCATCTTCGCGCGACCCGACGTGAAGCATATTATTTTGACACACATTTGAAGTGTCAAAGATTAATGTGCGAATGCGCCATCAGCTCATCATAGCTGGTTCATGTCAAGCGAGCCGGCGGGTTCCATATTCAAGATGACGGGTTGTCAGAGAGCCACATGTGCTCATCAAAAGAGCCCTATAGCTCACGAGACATAGGTTCCCGACCCCTGCCCTAACCCTATCATGGCTTACACTAACCATTGACTATCTTTTAAACCCTAACCCTGGGTTAAAACTCTTACAGATTTTGAAAAAAATAATTTGGAACTCTTTTTTACTTTGCTCTGGGTTTTGTCGAGCCACTCCTGCACCAGGTGCCGACCGTCGTTGCGTGTGCCGTTGTGACTCCCGTTGTCCGGGTATTCAACATCTGGCGTGTTTTTCGGAAACATGTACTTCCGACCTCCACCCATCATTACCTGAAAAGCCACAACATAAAGTAGAAGAAAGACAAGAGACAATACCTAATGTTGCACCTTGAACTGAAATAGTTTAGGTTTTAAGTGCAGTTGCTCACACTTTAACCATGTGGACGGGTAATCAGTCATTTGTTGTTGTCTTTTTTTTTTTATTTATTTATTTATTTTTTTATTCCTGGCAATAGGACTCAAAGCCAGCTAGAACACACGTGTCAAACTCAAGGCCCAGGTTCCAGATGCAGCTTGCCACATTATTTTGTGAGTGCTATGAAAGTAAATCATGTGCATCAAACTGATATTTCTCCCTAAAATAAAGTTTAAATAAATTTCGGTAATGCTCAATGAAAGAGCGAGGTTTTTTTTCCCCTCATTTTCAAAAATTTTGAATACTAAATACATGAAATGTAGAAAAGGGCTATATAAGTATAACACCATTTACCATTTACATTCATAAAATATATTTTTTTTAAATGAATAAAAATAATATTTATGTTTCTAC
Organism: Corythoichthys intestinalis; assembly: GCF_030265065.1. NCBI lineage: Eukaryota > Metazoa > Chordata > Actinopteri > Syngnathiformes > Syngnathidae > Corythoichthys > Corythoichthys intestinalis. Next base: position 19,524,688 of record NC_080403.1, on the reverse strand, counting down.
CTATTTCGTTCTTTAATAATAAATATAAAAAAATAAAACTAGAATTATGTAAAGTTAAAAAGATTTTACTTGTTTCCCTTTTTTAAAAATAAAAATAAAAATAGACAATATTTACAATTTCTTCATAAATGTAAATAATTAAAATAATAATAATAATAATAATAATTGAGAAAATATTTGCTATTATGAGGCTCAAAAAACATTCTCTCACACTCAAAACTAGACATTTTTTTTACCTAAGAAATCTGAAAAAGATAAGCTGCCTATCAAAATATGTGTTGATTCATTTAATAATTGGTTACCGTAATTTTCGGCTTAAACGTTGATTTATGACAAAACAGCGAACAGAAAGGGGTTATGGGGGAACAAAAGAAAAGAAACACAAGAGAAGAAAGAGAAGAAACACAAACAACAACAATAAATACATTTAACGCCTAACTACACTAACTACCAATATGTTGGTGCTATCGTCAGCTAAATGTATTTCCAGTTGACACCATGTGGGGGGCCTGTTGCCCAGGGAAAGAGGGGGAATAAGGTGGGGGAGTCTATAAGCTAAGTGATAGAAAGGAGTGTACACAAATCATCTCTGTAATCTAGAACCCAGTAATCGTGTGAATCCCTTGTGAGTGTAAGCCCGTTGGCGACCGACCCTACACCGCCCTATCGCCAATTCCGGCACCGGGACCCCCCGCCCGAGCGCGCCCAATAACATCCAGCCGCACACGAGCCCCGCCGGGCACGCAGCAGCCACGCAGACGAGCGGAGACGCCACGCGGGGCAGGCCCGGGGGGGGGAGGTTGGGGCAGCGCAGCCCAGCAAAGGAGCCCCCCCCCCCCCCCCCGAATCCAAGGTGGCCCCCTGGGCCACCCGCGCTCCCATCTACCGGCCCTCGGGGATGGCAAGAGGAGACGCACCACCAACCCCATACCCGTCCCCAAACCCGTCCGCCCACTAGGGCCACGAGCTGCCGCCGCAGCCCCCCAGCCAACACAGCACGCCACGGGGCCCCCAGCGGCCCACCAGGGCCCAGGGCAGGGCAGGGGCCCCCAACGTAGCAGGCAACATCCAGACGATACTCCGCCGCCCAGCCAGCGATCCTCGGCGGAGCACAGGGCGGATACCCAGTTAGAGAAGAGAGGGGAAGGCGGAGGCAGGAGAACGCCAAGGAGCCGCCGTGGGGCGACGCGAGACCGGAGCCCCGACCTCCCTCCACTCCCGCGGCTGGCAGCCCAGGCAGAGAGGAGGCCACGCCTCGGGAGCCATGCCATAGAAAAACGTGTGGGACCCACCTACCACCCTATTACTGTGGCTGCCAGGTTCCCGGCTGGCAGCCATAACCCAGCACCGTGATGTGATTGTGAAGGGAGGGTAGTTCCATGTATGCATTAAAATAGGAGATCTTGGTTTGGGGCAGTGGGACCGCAGCATGGAAATTTAGCCCAGCTGCCCATCCCACCGCCCTTTGCCAGAGTCGCACGTCATTGCATGCAAAGAAGCATGTTGGATCATGGCAGTGTTGACAGCAGGTGGCAGCAGAGGTTGACTATCTACCCCAAGTGAGTAGTGATGGCCAAATAAAACTTCTTGAAGCAATGAAGCATTGCAGCCACTTTGTTCAAAGCTTCATGGTGGTTCATTTTGTCTTACGACAGTCTTATGATGCTGCTTTCAAATAAAGTGTTACTGGTTAGTAATTTTTGGTGTAAATATGCCATAATACAGGTGGGCAGCTGCGGCTTATAGTCCAGTGCAGCTTATCTATGAACAAATGCTGTTTTCCTGTCAAATTTGGTGGGTGGCTGCTTATAGGTTACAGGCGCGCCTTACAGTCCGAAAATTACGGTAGTTGTCGATTAGTTGCAGACATGACAGCCCTCCAAAGGAGACCATTACTACGATGAGACAACAAAGATTAGTTTGACACACCTCGGCAGTAGAATCTCTCTATTGATGCAAATAACATATATAATGCTTTGACTTTTCGATTTATGTTCTAGATTTGCTCTGCATTTGCATGAAAAATCCCAGCAATGTGTGTATTGGTCAAACTCACGTCAATATTTGGAATATTTTCAAACAGTTGCCTGGCGATGTCTTTGCAGCCGGCCTCCAGCGCCTCAGCCGGCATTTCGTTGTCTGAGTACCAGTCTCGGTTCACACTGTGGGCATAGGCGGCGCTGGGTGTAGCGTGCATGATGCGAGTGGTTGTCACGATACCCACCGACTTGCCTGTGACGTGAGCATGAGACACACTGTGCGTGAAATGTATTGTAGGTCACAACGTGCTTTGTGGTAAAGCAATGACTGTTAATTATACCTTACTGAAAAGTAACTGACATCCTTTTGCAAAGAGTGCTTGCGAGTAGTTATGCAACTTGAGATGGGTGGAGACTTCTATGATAAATTGAGGCGCAACGTCTATTAAATTACAGGGATAGCTACTGTATGGTATTTCGGTGCTGAGTGAATACATGTAATACTGGGTTGCCACCCTCAACAAGTAAAATGCAGGCACTACAGTGTATGCCAAATGTTAGATACAGTACATTGTGTAGTTTTACATTCAAGCTGTTGACCATTTTTTCCTCTTTAACTGCTTTTTCACAGGTCAATGTCATTTTTATCCATGTAAGTACAGTTCACGAACTTAATACTGTACTATATATTTTAAGACTTGGCTTGCTAACCAAAATGTAAACAAACTGAAGTCATTGTTTTCATTTACTCAATTTGTTGTATAGTCTTGACAATTCTTGCCAGAAAATCTTGAGTCTGGCTTGAGACAAGACATTTAAAATAAAATCCCGAGACCAAGACTGGTCTTAAGCATTACATAGAACAATAGCATTATGGTAAGACGATTTGTTTGCCCAGGAACTATCGTGAAAAATGATAGTTTCATTGAAACCCCCCACCCTCTCCCACAAGCATAATACCTAGTGTTGCACAGTTACCATTTTCCGGGCTCCCGATACCAATTCTTGTGCGGTATCCGCCGATGCTGATACTATACCTATACCCAGGGGTGAAAGTGGCTAGAATGTCTTCCCGGAACTCCCTGACGAGAAGGTCGCCACGGAGCCAGAAATGTTATTTATTTATTTATTTATTTATTTATTTATTAATTTATTTATTTATTTATTTTCATTTATTGGGGGCTAGGGGTGTCAAACCTCTTAAACTACTGAAATGCAAAGAAAACTGTTTAGCAGTTATTTCTATAACACATACAAAATTGATTTTCATTCAAAATTTTATTTTTTTCAGTGATTTCCAAAATAAAAGTTAACAAAAACAGCAATAACCCCAACCTCCATCTCATAATTTTTATTTTCCCTCATTTCTCCACAAGCCAAATCTCGATTTTAACTACTTAAGAACATAGGAAGTATATTAAAATCGAAGTTAATGTAAACATTTACTTTTTTTTTAATAACAAAGATATAAGTAACATACATTCAGAAAACATTTACTCTTTGTTTTTTTTATATAATAAAGATATCAGTACCGTATTTTTCGGACTATAAGTCGCACCTGAGTATAAGTCGCACCAGCCATAAAATGCCCAACGAAGAGGAAAAAAACATATATAAGTCGCACTGAAGTATAAGTCGCATTTTGGGGGGAAATTTACTTGATAAATACCAACACATAGATATGTCATCTTGAAAGGGAATTTAAAATAAAAATACAATCGAGAACAACATGCAGAATAAGTGTACAGTATAATAATGTTACATGATGTATGAACAACAAAAAGTGGTCGGTATGTAAACGTAACATAGCTATTGAGAGTTATTCAGATAACTATAGCATAAAGAACATGCTAACAAGTTTACCAAACCAGCAGTGTCACACCAAAATAACATGTGAAATTATTTCGTAAGGTGCTAATAATTTTACACATAAGTCGCTCCAGAGTATAAGTCGCACCCCCAGCCAAATTATGGAAAAAAAAAACTGCGACCTTTAGTCCGAAAAATACGGGTATACATTCACAAAAATAAGTACAAATGACTTACACTATATGATGCAGAGTGAAATGGAATATATTTTGAAGATCACAAAAATATTTGACTTTTTTTTTAATCATAAGGAAAAGAATAAGTAGCCTAACATAAATCAACTAATATACTGTAAGTCCAAAGTGCACATTGACAGCTAAGATTGAACCTCCCCATCAGAGCAAATAAAATATAATAAATCAGCTTCCTCAACTCTTTCTTTGCGCTTAAAGATTTGATCCATTTTATGTTGCATTGCCCTTTTTTGTCACATTATTATGCTTGTTATTAACACTTGTGTATGTAAATCTGATGTTGGTAGATTGTTTTCTTCTTGGAGATGAAATGCATGTGTGGCAGCTTAGCATTTTTATTTTTTTTAAACATAGCGTTTTGACTAGGGCTGTCAAAATTATCGCGTTAACGGGCGTTAATTAATTTTTTTAATTAATCACGTTAAAATATTTGACGCAATTAACGCAGATGCCCCGCTCAGAGAGTTTTAAATGACAGTACACATTGAAACGCTCACTTGTTGTGTTTTATGGAGTTTTGCCGCCCTCTGCTGGCGCTTGGGTGTGACTGATTTTATAGGCATCCATGAGCATTGAGTAAGTAATTATTGACATCAACAATGGCGGGCTACTAGTTTATTTTTTGATTGAAAATTTTACAAATTTTATTAAAACGAAAACATTAAGAGGGGTTTTAATATAAAATTTCTCTAACTTGTACAACATTTTTCTATTAAGAACTACAAGTCTTTCTATCCATGGATCGCTTTAACAGAATGTTAATAATGTTAATGCCATCTTGTTGATTTATTGTTATAATAAACAAATAGTCCTTATGTACCGTATGTTGAATGTATATATCCATCTTGTGTCTTATCTTTCCATTCCAACAATAATTTACAGAAAAATATGGCATATTTTATAGATGGTTTGAATTGCGATTAATTGCGATTAATTACGATTAATTAATTTTTAAGCTGTAATTAACTCGATTAAAAAATTTAATCGTTTGACAGCCCTAGTTTTGACAGTTGCCGTCATATTTTCGGAATCAAAGCACCGTGTACCGGAACAGCATTCCGGCCCTGAATCTTATACCGGAATTGCGTTCTGGCCCTGAATCTTATACCGGAACTGTGTTCCTGACCGTTCTGGCCCACTTTCACCCTTGCCTATACCCTGTTGCTTATCCAAAGCACCTACAAAATATATTTTTTTACCTTTTAGCAACAAATGACTCGATTCGTAATTAGTGGCCATCTTGGGAAGTGCTACAAGCAGCCTTGGGAAGGGTGGTTGGAAACTAAATTTACTAAATCTCAAATAGTACATATTCTGCAGCATTGGCGTGTTTTTTTTAGTACTAGCCAATAACCATGCCTGCATTTTTATGCTGTATCAGTGTAAAATTAATAATATCACAACATTTAAATGAATCATCACAGAAATACTTGAAGGTAATGAAGAATTTGATTAAGCAATTAGCGAGTCAGCTTAAATATTAATCTGTATCAGTATCTGTATCAATACTGGCCCTGTAGTCACTTGCATCAGCTCGATACCAAATTCCGCTTCCATCAGAAAGCTAGTTTGCTTACAGAGGGAGGGAGAGGGGGAACAAGGCCCTGAAAAACTAATATTTGGCCATTTTATATGTTGGACAATAAGTCGATATAGTAAAAACTATTGTTGTCCAGTTTGTATATTGGACAATAAGTTGATTTAATATTTATCGTGACAGGCCTGGTTACAAAACTAAGTACTAATACCTTGTCTCACTAACTTAAGGTGAAAGGTACAGCCTACCCTGGACTGGTCAACAAACATTTGCAGCCTTTGGGGATCTATAAAGGCAAGTCTAATCTTATCTAGCCATGAGCTGTGTGAATCGTCTGTCACTGATATCTATTAATGACAAACTAATTTAAATTCACAGCAGAGGGATGAAATGAGCTACATGATTTGACCTTTATCGTTGTCAGTGGCACTAAAATAATTAATACAAACAATATTGGCCATTGTCATCGACAAAACAAGCTACACAGTCAACCCATGAATGTTTGCACCACTAGATTAAATACCCTACCTTCATCCTTGGCCCATCTGAGGATAGAAGTGACCTCGTTGCCGAACGTAGTATTGCATTGGGCGCGGACGGCGTTGGCACTCACGCCCACAGTGCCAGCATTGGCCTTGACGCCGCAAAGGAAAGCTGTGGCCGTGCCAGCGCTGTCAGCCACCTGCGAATCTGTGTTGTATGTCTGTGCAAGATCACATCACATTTAAGAGGTTATTTAGATGGTTTTCTTGGACATTCTGCACAGCTTTAAAACCGGATGAGTCCAGAAAACTGTTTCTGAACAATTCAGCGAGTAAACATTATTACATACACATTTAGTAGTGTGAAAAAGTATCTGAACCTTTTAGAATTTCTCACATTTCCCAAACATTTATAGCTTTTCATATTTTAATGAGGATACCAAGCAAACAATGACAGAAGGGGAAAAATAAGTAAGTGAACCATCACATTTAATATTTTGTGACCCCCTTTGGCATCAATAGCTTCAACCATACGCTTCCTGTAGCTGCAGATCAGTTTGGTACATCGATCAGGACTAATCTTGGCCCATTTTTCTCTACAAAACTGCTGTAGTTCAGTCAGATTCCTGGGATGTCTGGCATGAATCGCTGTCTTTAGGTCATGCTAAAGCTAAAGCATGACCCAAAGACACGGGGTTCAAGTCTGGACTTTGACTTGGCCACTCCAGAGCGTGTATTTTGTTCTTCTGAAACCATTCTGAAGTTGATTTACTTCTGTGTTTTGGATCATTGTTTTGTTAAAGCTTCCATCCTCTTTTTACCTTCAACTGCCTGAAAGACGGCTACAGGTTTTCCAGCAAAACATTCTGATACATTTAGAATTCATTCTTCTATTAATGATTGCAAGTTGTCCAGGCCCTAAGGAAGCAAAACAGCCCCAAATCATGATGCTCCCTCCACCATGCTTCGCGGTGGGGATGAGGTGTTGATGTTGGTGAGCTGTTCAATTTTTCCTCCACACATGACGTTGTGTGTTACTTCCCAACAATTCAACTTTGGTTTAATAGGTCCATAAAATATTTTGCCAAAACTTCTGTGGAGTGTCCAAGTGCCTTTTTGCGAACATTGAGCGAGCAGCAATTGTTTTTTTTGTTTTTTTAAACAGCAGTGACTTCGTCTGTGGAGTCCTCCCATGAACACCATTCTTGGCCATTGTTCTACATATAGTTGATGTGTGCATGTGAGATATTGGACTGTGCCAGTAATTTCTGTAAGTCTTTAGCAGACACTCTGGGGTTCTTTTTTACCTCTCTGAGTATTCTGAGCTGAACTCTTGGCGTCATCTTTGGTGGACGGCCACTCCCTGGGAGAGAAGCAACAAGAGCAACAGTGCAAAACTCTCTCAATTTGTAGACAACTACTCTGACTGTCGATTGATGAACATCCAGACTTTAAGAGAAGGTTTTGTATCCTTTCCCAGCTTTATACAAATCAACAATCCTTGCTCGCTGGTCTTCAGACAGCTCTTTTGACCGAGCCATGATGCACATCAGACAATGCTTCTCATCAAGACATTTCTTACCAGGTGTGTGTTTTATAGTGGGAAGGCCGCTTTAAACCACTCATTAGTGATTCGGCACATACCTGACTTAAAATGTTTGTAAAAATTGGTTTCAATTGCTCTTTAAGTCTCCTTAGGCAGATGGTTCACTTACTTATTTTTCCCATGAATGTGGATGTGAAAATGGTGAAGTGCTTCAGTAACAGTAAGTTTTAATGTAGATATTTGATGATATCTAAGCAGCAGAAAAAACATTTAAATTGCATTTTATTTTTGCAAAGCATCCCTCCAGAATGCATTATAAGCCATGGCCAACTATTCTCTCCTAATTGTGTTCCTGCCTTGCAAGCATCAGCTTGCGTTACTAGCAAAGCAGTAATGAATGAATCATGCAAATGATCAACTAGTGTCATATGAGTGATGTTACGTTGAGGCATGCAGTGCCGGCAATGCCGAAATGTTTTCAAAAAGTTGTGAAATTAAAATGAAGACATTTAAAAATTGCTAAAATATGGGAAGTTTAATATACATGTTTCTGTTTTGGACAAAGCAACACTAATCACCTTGGACAAAGCCACATACGGAAACTTGTCCATCTCCATCACGGTCTCCTCGCCAGGCTGTCCGTTCAGCTGACCCTTCAATATCCGAGCGGCCGTCACCGTGGGGACGCCCATCCCTTTAAATGCCATAAACAGGTCAACCGTTAAGGATGCATTTGTTTTCCCCTCATGGAGAATTTAAATCAATAAATCCATTCAACAGGCAATTGACCATGTGCTATTAATTGATTAACCGCGTCACACACTAAAGATGTATGCATGTACGCAACAGTGTAACTTCAGCTCTGATTCACCACAGTTCAAGGGAGAATCCAGTCGATTAATCACAAAAGTTGCACAATTTTTGCTCTTGCTACACCTTCTCAGAAGTGACCTGATGTTAATTCTTTTAGAACAGAAAAAATTATGAAAGTCACTCATCGTTTGTACGTGAATAAGCATGCTGGACAGGAATGTCATGATGTGGCTCGAGTTCAAAAATCCCAGCGCAGGGGCCCCGATTAAAGACTTGAGTTATTGTTGCACTGACAAGCGTGTGACGTTGTTTGGTTTTCTAGTTTTCATTGACCAAAACCGTCTGAGCTAATTTACACTGCCAATTGCAATATTGTGGTTCTTCACTCACATTTTTGTAAGAGGTAATAATTTGTATTACACGGATACAGCAGTAAAATGATTGAGGACTAAAAAATAACATGCTGATGCTGCGCAATATGTACCTCTTGAGATCTAGTCTCCAACTGCTGGTTGCCTTACCCAAGATGCATACCTGTCAACCCGAGGCCGTTGGCATTCCCTTACAAATTGGTGACTAATCTTACAACATTGTATATAGTGTGCAATATGAAACAAAAATAAAACTCAATTTTTAAAATAATATGAATTTATTGGTAATATTGCAACATATAATCTGGTGCAATCAATATCTTCGGCTACATTATGATTACTAAAATTAAAAGTGACTTTTGTTATAACTATGTAGCACTTTTGGCAATTTCTATCATGTCTTGATGGCTGCACTTCATGTGTGTCCAATTATAAATTAAAAAATGTCAATTGAAAAAATTATCTTACCGATGCAATCTTTGAGTCAGGGAACATTTCTTTTGCTAATTCTGAGAAGTGATCAGCAGTAGTTACAGGCAAATTGTGTTCGGCAACAAATTGGCAGAATAAAATCTCCGCTTTCGTCACTTTTCATGCTGCAGACTTCATCTTTATGACCAGCGTGGTTAATCTTACTTTTAAAAAGTAATTAATTTAGTTACAAATTACTTCTCCCAAAAAGTAATTGAGTTGGTAACGCTCTTACCTGAATGTAAGAGTAATTAGTTACTTGGCAAAGTAACAAGTGTTACCTTTCATGTTTTTTCATTTTTTTCAAAAAAAAAACAACAACAACAACAACAAAAAAACAAAACATAGTAACCTTTGCAATGTTTGGAAGTCATTTAATGTTGTCAATCAACTGTTAAAGTTGTTAAAATTGCTCCCGTTTTTGCAGTAGTTCCCTTCTGTCTACTTTCGACACGTAAAAGTTTTGAAACTGTTTCATCATTTAAAGATAGATTCAAGTCAAGATTTTGCTGATTTAGGAGTATTTTAGATAAAATGTTACTTAGGTTCGCTAGGAAGGTTCACTACAACAGAGCCTTTCTGAGAAGTCTACTGCTTTAAAATGGCTGCTGTTTACTAACGCCATCTGTCAACGTAACGTCTAATGTAACGTCTGTCATTTCGCATGTAATTCTATATGCATGTGATATCTAGGTGTAGATTGTAGGCTGTCGGCTACAGTCAGGAAATATTGGAGCCGCCTAGCATAGCGTTTGCTACAGCGTCACAACAAACACTCTTCTCTCTCCATGTCTCTGACTTTTCTCGCGTCATTCAACCAACATAGTAATGCACACTGTCTCATTGCCAAAACGATGACAAAATCCAAACAGAGAAAAAAAAACGTAATGCACGAAAAACATACAGATTTTGAACGTACGGCGTACACATTTAAAAATCAGTGCTCACTTGTACAAATTACACCGAAACACACGTGCTTATGGAAAATAATTCAATTATTTTTGTTCTGATGGTAATAATGTTGAGCTGTGGCTGTTGGTTTAGGCTCACCTAAAGGACTGCATTTATTTTAATTCTATCTAGAATATTTCAGTTCGTTTTTGTTATATTTTTAAATTTTATTTTGACGTAACATTATACTTATGTTCCAATTTTCTAATATGTTTTGAAAAATAAAAATCCTGTTCAATGGATTTTTTTTTTTTTTTTTTGAGCCAGATATCGCAAAGTAGCACATTTTAGAGCTGTAATTGCAATACCGTGATACCGTGAAACCGTAATACTTGGCTTAAGATTACCATACTCTCAGAATGTCAAACCGGCACATGCCTTCTTGTCACCATTCCCACGATGATGATAGACGGCCAATCATTTGGCATTTGCTGTGAATTTCAATGAGTTTATCACTAGTAAACATCCAATGCATTTGAGGCGAACGAACATTCTTTTGCAGCAAGCCCCCCCACCCCCAAAATGTGTTCTTCCTCTGGCCAAGATGTACTTTCCCAACAATTATCCCTAGTAGAGGTCCATTCCATTTGAAGTTGAAGGGCGACAGCAAATCAACGTTTGTTCATTTGATGCTAGCCCTCCCTCTAGTGCCGTTGATGGCAGCCAATTGGGTAAAAAATACAATTTACTCTTCCTCTGGCCAAGATGAACCCTCCCACCAATGTTTGTTCATCCGCTGCGAACCTTCCCGGTTCAAATGGATTGGATGTCTTTCACTGTTATTTAAATTATTATGTGTACTGTATATCACTTGCGTCAATGCCTTTGTACTATAGTTAATACCTGTTACAAGCTGCCATCAGCGGTGTTGATTTATGTTTGTGCCTGTCCTGTTTTATTTTGGTGGGTTCCTCTGTTACTTTTAGCTCGCTTTGTCCCCTAATGACCTGGTTCCCCACGTCTGTTTATCATTAGCCCCACTCCTTATATAACCCTCTTGTTTCTTCTCGTGTGTCAGTGTTTTTTCGTTTTGGTTTTGTTTTTTTTGGGGGGGGGCAGTAAGACCGTCAAGCTAGGTTTTTTTGCATTGTTCTGTTTCTTCTGTTACTATATGTGTGTTTTTGGTCTCTGCTAAAATAAAATTCTCCATTCTTTAAAGACGCGAACTATACTCTGTACGGCTTATGTACAATGAGGAGCAGAAGTATTCGCACACCTTGTGATTTTGTGAGTTCACCTACTAAGAAAATATGAAATTTTAATCATAGATGCATTTCCACTCATCGATACTGTACGTATGATTTTTTAAAAATTATTTATTTGTAATTTACTGAGGTTCACACACAAAGCTGGAAAAGGCTACGGGCCAATTGGAAAGCAGCTTGGTGAGAGCAGTTGCAGTAATTGTTAGAAAATGGAAAAGGCTAAACAGGACTGATGATCTACCTGAGGCTGGGATTACATGTAAAATCTCTCCTCTTGGGGCATCACCCATGGTAAGAAGAGTGAAGGCTTAGCCTAGAACTACACTGCAGGATCTGGTCAATGACCTGAAGAGAGCTGGATGCACAGTTTCAAATGCTACTGTCAGTAGAACATTACGGTGCAATGGTTTAAAATCATGCATTGCTCAGAAAGTTCCCCCGTTGAAGCCAGTACATGTGAAGGCCAGTCTGAAGTTTGCCAGGGACCATCTGAATGATGCAGAGGGGTCATAGGTAGGGATGGGAATCAAGGACCGGTTCTTAAAGAGAACCGGTTCCGAGTGGTCCGATTCCATGGAATCGTTTGGCAATTTATCTAATGATTCTCTTATTGGTTCCAAACAGCATGATTTACGTTAAAAATATGCGTGTTACACACTTTCAAATCGGCAAGCACGGCAACATTTGCCTGGCACCGCCAGACTATTTTCCCTGTATTTTTCAAACACTGTGAGAATAGTCTGGGACCCAGCCCATTAACGGCCTCTCGAGCAAGCACAAAATCAACCGTCCAATCAGATTCGTTTATTTGCGTGACGTGTTCTTAACGAGTAACGTCACTCTTGCGAGCCGAAAGTCGTCTCTACAACAACACAGATGGCGAATGGGAGAGCCGAGTATAGGTTCCAATCCACGGTAAAATCAGTTTTAAATGACCAAAAACACATCGACACAAGTCATTGACAACAGTCAACATGGCTCGCGCTAGCCATGCTGAATAAACTTCTCCATTCTCCGCGCACGCTAGTTACTTGTCGCTTTAACAACGTCACGTCTGCCCATCGCTGATTGGTCCACCCTGCTGTCTGCTTGCTGTGGCTTGTTTCGCTCTGGGATTTTGATCTGCCGGACGGTTGTCAGACTCAATCACTGGAACAGCGGTGAGTCTGGTATACCTGGCAACGGCAACATTTGTACAAGTGTAACCTGGAAAGAGTAATTGCCGAGTAAATATGCATTGACTTTTACAGGTCATGTCATTATTCATGAGACTACTTAAAGAAATGGTTATTTTTCCCAAAAAAGTCTATTAATGGGTCTATCGTATTCCTCGACGAATGCTTTATAAGAAAAATAAAACATATATATGCATCTAAAATAATCCTAAACAATTTTATTAGCAAATTTAATACTGCTGTTAGAAACATTCCATGGGTATGCGTTCGTTCCCATAGCAACCAGTTAGTTCCTGTTATTGTCCTACGTAATGCGCGCTGCGTATTCTGGGACTGAGAATAGGCGTAAGGTGCGCATTTCGAGCAGAGGACGGCCACCTGTTAGATGAAGTAAGCAGAGGACGGCTACCTGTTAGAGGAAGTATTAATCTGTGCGTCCATGAACGAATGTAAGTATTTCCTCTATGTGCCATTAGGTTCTTATGATAAGTTAAAGCCGTTATCAGCGCGACCATTTCGTGTTTTTACTGTTACGTCGGCTGGTTGCTCCCGCTCATTCTCGCTGCGTCAAGGAGAGCGTTGTTTACATTATATTCACGTTGCACATTTGTGTTAAGAGGGAATGTGTTAGTTTGGCATCTTAAAATGATGTTGTACATCCATATGAGTGTAAAGTGCTTAGTTTTCGCCTGTATCACATGTTCGCATGTGATGTAAAGCACTTTGAATTTGCCTTGTGTTGAACTGTGCTATATAAATAAATTTGCCTTGCCTTCGCCGCTTTTATGGCAAAGATGACCCCACGTAGTTCCTAGTTGCGTGCGCGCGCTCACGCGCCCCCACCTTTGTGTCATTATAATATTACGAGTCATGTATGTGTTAGAGGTGTGCAAAATTTCCGATTCTTAGATTATTCGCCATTCGGCCGTGGAAGATTCGAGAACGATTCACAAACATCCAAATTCCGATTATTGAAATATGCGAAGTAAAGCGGAAGTACACAACACTCAGCGCGCCGCACGGTCTTCTGGACAGAACGGAGCGAGAGTAGCTAAACATCATGCTTCCCATTACCCGGCCCCTCGGGTACTGCCAATGCTCAACTCACGGCTCTAGCTCAACTCATGCAACGAGATAAAAAAACACAACAACATACCTGACTGCTGCCGAAAAGCTGCTCCAAAGTACATCCATATAATGTTACGGTGGATATCATTTATATAGGACTAGATGCAATATAGATTTGGTAGTGTTAGCAGCACATCTACAAAAAGCTAGATGCGGGCGTTATAAACGGCCGCCATCTTAAAGCAGTACACTTCCCTGCAAGGCTGTTGTAGCGAACCTTCCAAGCAAACCTAATTAACTTTTTATCTAAAATACTCCTAAATCGGTAAAATATTGACTTGAATCTATCTTTAAAATAGTTTTAAAACTTTCACATGTCGAAAGTAGACAAAAGGAAAATTATGGACTAACGGGAGCAATTTTAACAAATTTAACAGTTGATTCACAACATTAAATTAATTGAATGTAGTTTAAAGCTGCTGATACAGAATGGGGACTGGAGTTTTTTATTTAATGTTATTTTTGTATATTTGTTTACTGCTATATGTTAACTTGATACTGAAATAGTAGTGTGGTTTAGCCTGAGAGTATTTTTGAACAATTTTGGAACTAATGTACAAAACATTAAAAAAAAAAAGAGAGAGAAAAAAAAAGGAGGTTGGTGCATCAATAATCGTTTTATAACGAATCGGAGCCTCTGAATCGTAATCGAATCGTTAGGTGCTCAAAGATTCCCAGCTCTAGTATGTGTGTTATTGACTGCTTTACAGTCAATTTGCATTGTTTATTGCATCAGCACTAATATGATGTAATTTTCTTTCCTTTCAGAACGACACATATACCCACACATTTCAGTCTTCTTCCACACACATACAAATACATCAACATCTTTCCACGCATGCTCTCATCTGCTCATTGAGTGAATGTCATATCAAGTGCCATTGCCTGTATATAGTTGTGCCTGTTGCCCAGTTGGATTAAAAGTGACAAAGACCATCTCCACTCTCCGCTCCCTGTGTTCTAACCGACACTCCGAGGCAAATGAACCATAAACATATTGAACCCAGAACCTCATACAGTCCATTTGTCCAAATTAGAATCGATAAGGGAATCGATAAAGAATCGAATCGTTAAGCAATATCAATAATGGAATAGGAATCGTAAAAATCTTATCAATTCCCATCCCTAGTCATGGGAGAAAGTCATGTGGTCAGATGAGACCAAAGTACAACTTTATGGTGCAAACTTTACTCGAAAAGAAGGAAAAAGAAGGATGCCTACAAGCACAAGAAAACCATCCCCACTATGAAGTATGGGGGTTAAAACCTAATGTTTTGGGGCTGCTTTTCAGCAAAAAGGACAGGACGACTGTACTGTATAAAGCAGATGAATGGTGATGTGTATCGTCATATTTTGAGCAACAACCTTCTTCCCTAAGTCATTTATTTGAAGATGAGTCGTGGCTGGATCGTCCAACATGACAACGATCCGAAGCACACAGCCAAGCTGACCAAGGAATGGCTGCATAAAAAAAGCATATCAATGTTCTGTAGTGGCCAAGCCAGTCTCCATACCTCAATCCAATAGAAAATCTTTGGATGGAGCTGAAACTTAGGTTTCGGGGCTGTCGTTAAGAAACAAACAGATCTAGAGAATAACTATGTGGAGGAATGGGCAAAAATCCCTGTTTCCTTGTTTGAAAACCTGGTGAAAACTACAGAAAGTGTCCAACCTCTGTAATTGCAAACAAAGGCTTCTGCACTAAATATTACAACTGATTTTCTCAGGGATACAAATAATTATAAACCCCAGTAAATTAGAAATAAATTATTGAAAATATTTAAAAAAAAATTTTTTTTCTATAAGTGGAAATGCATCTATGATTGAAATTTCAGACCTCTACTTATTTTCTAAGTGGATAAACTTGCAAAATCACAAAGGGTGCAAATACTTCTGCTCCTCACTGTATGTTTATTTTCCTCTTCATTGTGCATCATAGTCTGAAAAATTTGGTACGCTGACACAGTCTCAATGAATAATAGTGTTGTTAGGTTTTAAGAATCCATTGGTCTATCGATGATATCTACTGTACATTTGAGGCATCCTTTTAAAGTGGCAGTCCAAAAATCTACCTCATGCGCAGACATAGTGAAACTAAAAGTATTCATCGTACATGTGTTAATGATTGTGTCCATGCAACATGCAAGCGGGATGTCGTGATTCACCATCTCCGAGGAACAAGATGAGGTTCTTGGCAATGTTTTGGTTTAGGTGTTGCAGATTTAGAGCGTTGTTCAGAGTCCGTTGGGCCCAGGATAGCCAGAAATTAGGATCCTTTTCTTGCTCTAATGGGTTAGTGGAGGAATATGTAAAGATATAAACAAGTGAATATCTTTTATGAAGTAAATAACTGGACGAAATAGTGATTTGTGTGATTTCCAACTTACCAGGAAAGCTTCCTTCACCTGAACACGGCAACGCTAACAAACTACAGCAAATGACAATGAGCAGCAATGAACACTTCATGTTGTCACCTTGAAGTGATAGACTTGACTCTTTCGTTTTCGATGATAAAGATGAGATAATGGTAAGGTTGCTTATCTGCAAACACACAGAACCACAGAGAATAAGAATGTACAATGTACCAAGAAATTGCAAAAACAAGAAGAGTTGTTAGCGGAACTTTAATTATTACATTTTAATGGAGATTTTTTTTTCCCGAACAGCTTACGCTAATCACGCCTCAAGGGCCATTTTCTACCAACAGGGGCTGCCACAATGAATTGACTAAGGGACAATTAATCGATTAACAAATTAATAGAATATCAATCATTTAGAGACATTGTATGGCTAACTCATCAGCGCTAACAAGTTCGGTTGAGAGGGTGGGGTATGGGTTTCGTGCCAGCGAGTGAAAGCCGGGCCAATGTTTATTCTGTATATCATGGTAGCCTTCCTTTTTTTTCCACCTCAGAAAAAACTTTTTGTCTCTTTTGTTGCTCTGCCATCTTTACAGAATCCGTGCGAAAGTGTTCGCATCGACTTCTGTCTTTATAATGAATGGTGAAAGGGGGGAAGTGACGTGTGCCGTAAAGCAGTCAGCACCTTTGTATTTTTTTTATGTTGCGTGTTTCCTGCCACCCTCGTCAAAGTTAATTCGTGTCGATGAAAGCGATACAGACCCCCTCAAGATATAAAAGAGGTGTCATCCAACTAGTTGTCAGTCAACATACGATATTGGCCCGAATATAAGACGGTGTTTTTTGCATTGAAATAAGACTGAAAAAGTAGGTGTCGTCTTATATTCGCGGTCTAGCATTATACCCATTCACGACGCTAGATGGCGCCAGATATCACTGAAGTGATGTTCTGTCATGACAGATCTGAGCTACTCTCAAGTTTAACCAGTTAGCATTCTTTTTGTCACGCATTAATACTTCTGCCATTAATGTCTCATCTTCTTGCATGTGTAATATTTCAGCTAGTAATGTTCACGTATTAATGTTTCTGCCATTAATGTCTCATCTTCTTGCATGTGTTATATTTCAGCTAGTAATGTTTCATCATATTGCTTCACACTCATGCATCACAAAGTCCTTTATTATGTCATAAAGAATAACTGAGAACACTATATAAGCCTCGAGCAGACAACATCCAGTGTCAGGTCGTCAGCGATCAAACATAGGTCTGCATGTCAACTTGCTTATCGCTTGACCTAATAGTTTTCCCTTGCCTGTCAACATCAATAAAATCCTGTGTCTGCGATACGCAACTGGGTCCTCCGTCTCGTACATGACACTTTTATTGTAATGTTTTTCCTTATTCAGTTTAGTTTACATATTTAAATGTTCAGATATTAAGATTTTAATGAGGCAAAATAACATGCTTTTTCTCTCAAATATATTGTTATAATCATGTTTCAGATGTACTGTAATTATTTTCTGTATAAAAACTAATTTGTTGTTCAAAAAGTCTTTTTTCAAACTTGAGTCTTGAAAAAGAGGGGGTCGTCTTATAATCAGGGCCAATACGGTATTATCACAGATGTTTTATAATATGTTTTTAATATAATTTTATGATTCCATAAAGGTTGAAAAGTTTCCTACTGTTGCGTTAAATGAAAGAAATAACAAAAAAGGGGAAAACGGTGAAAATGTCTTTAATTCATAATTGTCGTAAAAGTTGTTTTTTTTGTTGTTGTTTTTTTCAAATGAAATATTGGACATCGAATAATGATTCTAAGCTAAAAATGACAGACATTTTGAATAATAAATATAATGAATTACTTTCGTTTTATGGCTGGGTTGAAACAAAAGCGGTTGCGCGACGTCTGTAAACGGGGTTTTCCAGGGTAAAAGGGACAAATTAAAAATAGTTCGGAGGCTTCATGGGCCATAAATCTGCTATGGCAGCATATAGATATATTGTTCTATCGGACACAACAGTTGTTTTGGCTTAAAATACAGCAGTTTATTTTATAGAGGGTTGCAAGAGCAGAAACTGCTTTTTCAGTCTTGTCTGTGTTTTCCGCCATAAACATATTTAATTTTTTGAAACAGTGCTGTCCATTCCTATGCTATAAAGGAAATACCTATTCATCTCTCCTTGACCCATGACCTATTTCAACTAAGGTTAAATAAAGGTGGCATAAAGGCTAGGAAAATAGCGAATCTGAAGAAGGCCATCATGTCACGAAATAAAATAACACAAAGGGTGTCACATCTTGAGATGAAAGACACATGCAGCGTTTAAAAATCCAATGCCACAAGTATCGCACAGTTGGTGCAATGCTAACTATTTCTAATAAAACAACCGCTCAGCCTATATTTACCACGCAAGCCACATCATTAAATGCACCCATTGCTAACATGCCTGACATAAGTTCGGGCACATTCACTAATAAAAATAGAACAGGTCAAATCTAAATCAAGCACATCTTGAAAGACATTTTGTCCATTTAAAATGATGAAGAGATCACAACTGCTTGTTTTGAACCAGCGTGTGGAAAGGAGGTAATGAATGTAATGAGAGTCTTCCTATGGCTTTTCCGCTGCCAACTTTGGCGAACATCTGCTTGAGGGATATCGTAACGGCAGGATGTAGCGTCTCCGGGGGCCCACGTCAGGCTTCGCATCCCCAAAGAAGTCATTCCAGTCACCTCACTGCGCCGGAAAGCACTCACAACGGGAGCTTTTTATAAAAGGTCTGCTCGGTCAGGCTTTCAGCTACGATTATCCACGCCCTCCCTCTTTTCTTCCTCGGCCTTTAAAGCTTTCAAGGTTGTTTTAATGGGATTGGGCTCCAAGAGGTTTAAGGGCCAGAACAAAGCCGATTAACACTCAATGATTGACTGCACACACACAGAATTTTACACTGCAGTGTGATTCTCCTTCGCCTGCTCGTACTACGGCTTTCAATAACATTTCAAAAACAACCATTTGATGCTGCATTACTGAAAATGTACATGGTACTTTAACACGGACAACAAATATCGTACTGAAATTGTAGTTAAACTAAACACTGTCCATCATCCATCAATTAATACTGTATTTCTACAATACCATAGTCTATGTCTGCATTGCAAAGACTCAATAAATATAAGTCATCACATACAACCTGAGCTGTAATTTCACCAGTCTTTGTCTTGTCATTTCTTACTGATTACTTGGAGAGCTTCAGTATTATAAGGAATGATGATTTTTTTTTTATGGTAAGTACAGAACTATGGCACAGGCTAACAATATCCTTACGACATTAAAAATATATATATATTCATATATGGAATAAAGAGAATTACTTAAATAATAGGGGTGTAACGGTACACAAAAATCTAAGTTCGGTACGTACCTCGGTTTTGAGGTCATGGTTCGGTTCATTTTCGGTACAGTAAGAAAACAAAATGCAAAATATAAACGTGCTAGTTGTTTATTACACACTTTTGTGCTTTCAACAATAGGAACATTGGCCTATACAAAGCTAGAATTCTACTCAAAAAGTAGCGGGTATTTAAAGATAATAATCCAACAACAATTTGCCTTTCAGACCCCGCGTATTGGTCAGCTTTCTTTCCGAAAGAAAGAAGAAAAAATAAGTCCTGTGCTGAAGAGAAAAGCAATCCCAATGACAAAGATTTTAACATGTATTTTACAAATGAAATGCCTCAATGAATATTTTTTTTTCTTATAAACTGTTTTCAAAAGCTTTATTGGCGGATTTTCTCAAGTTAAAGCGCCACACAGAAATGAATAAATTTAATTGCGTACGCAGGATCTGTGGTATTATGTATTATTTAATTACAGGGGTTTTAGCTTATTTCAATTTATTTTATTTAAATGGGCTATTATTTATTTTATTATGTGTTTATATTTTACAAATGTGATGTAGTATTCATTTATATTGTATATTTTATGTTGTATAACTTTAGTTCCTATGTGAATATTAGTTCCGACTTGTTTTGTTGTGGTAGGAGGTTTTTGTATTGAACACGGGGCCGAGTTGGTTAATATTATAGCAGAGAAGACAGCAGTAAATCAAAAAAGACAAGTCAACTGTGCCCCGATCTACCACTCAAGCGATCTGATGGACTCAAAAAGTGGGTTACGATTGCATATTAGTTTAAAAAATCGACCGGATCCAAAGTATTTTTACACAAGTGACTTCCGGTCTGCCCGATCCTAGCTAGTAGTATTGATGCGTCAAATAATAAACTCTGCCGTTCTTTTTGTGTGCATCGCGTTGAGCCGCTTCTGGGACGCAGTGGCTGATTGCCTTTAACGACCGTGTTTCACTGCGTTCTCGCGGCGGCCATGTTGTCGCGCAGTTGACGTTTCTGGGTTGTACTGTCCTACCGTTTTGGTCCTCATTATAGTAGAGAAGACGGAGTAAATATAATCTACACAAAGAAACTGTAACCCGTTCGACTCACAGCCTCGAAAAGTAAGAGTTACATTACGTCAGAAACTTGTTCGGTACGCCTCCGTTCCAAACCGAGCACCCCGTACCGAAACTGTTCAATACAAATAAATGTACCTTTACACCCTTATTAAATAAGAAACATGACTGTTAAGAACGAGCTATTTTTATGTATTTGTCATAGCAAAGCTTATAAATGATAAACTACTACATAGCGTTCCCATGAAAGACATTAGTTGATTCCGCAGAGATATTTGGTCGTTGTCGCTCTAGCACAGATTTATTTGCATTATTTATAAAGTTCAAAACATTTCATCAAACAATGTTTAAAAAAAAGATTCAAATAAACTGCAATCTATCCTCTTGACATGGAAATTGTAAACAATGAAATGCAGCATGGAACAGAAAAAGTGCAGTACATTGCATTCATTTAAAGAAAGCTAAATCCGAAATATCCACTTGTTTATAAACATTACTGCTGGAAACATTCAATCAGGCAATTAAATGCAGTTTATTTTCTATGTGTTGCTATTTAACAGCAACATATAGTAGCAGCCGTGATTAAAACTACAGGTATAATGTAATATTCTGCACCTTGTTCTTGTTTCACAAGTTTTCTGTCCGTGGAAGTTCTGTCTGATCTGATCGCAGATTCTCGGGTGGACTATGTAATTTAATACAGTGGGGCAAATAAGTATTTAGTCAACCACCAATTGTGCAAATTCTCCTACTTGAAAAGATTAGAGAGGCCTGTAATTGTTAACATGGGTAAACATCAACCATGAGAGACAGAATGTGAAAAAAAAAAACAACAGAAAATCTCATTGTTTGATTTTTAAAGAATTTATTTCCAAATTAGAGTGGAAAATAAGTATTTGGTCACCTACAAACAAGCAAGATTTCTGGCTGTCAAAGAGGTCTAACTTCTTCTAACGAGGTCTAACAAGGCTCCACTGGTTACCTGTATTAATGGCACCTGTTTTAACTCATTATCTGTATAAAAGACACCTGTCCACAATATCAGTCAGTCACACTCCAAACTCCACTATTGCCAAGACCAAAGAGCTGTCGAAGGACACCAGAGACAAAATTTTAGACCTGCACCAGGCTGGGAAGACTGAATCTGCAATAGGTAAAACGCTTGGTGTAAAGAAATCAACTGTGGGAGCAATTGTTAGAAAATAGAAGCCATACAAGACCACTGATAATCTCCCTCGATCTGGGACTCCATGCAAAATCTCACCCCGTGGCGTCAAAATGATAACAAAAACGGTGAGCAAAAATCCCAGAACCACATGGGGGGACCTAGTGAATGACCTACAGAGAGCTGGGATACCACAGTAACACAGGCTACTATCAGTAACACAATGCGCCACCAGGGACTCCAATTCTGCACTGCCAGACGTGTCCCCCTGCTGAAGAAAGTATACGTCCAGGCCCGTCCGCAGTTCGCTAGAGAGCATTTGGATGATCCAGAAGAGGACTGGGAGAATGTGTTATGGTCAGATGAAACCAAAATAGAACTTTTTGGTAGAAACACAGGTTCCTGTGTTTGGAGGAGAAAGAATACTGAATTGCATCCGGGGGTGGAAACATCATTCTTTGGGGCTGTTTTTCTGCTAAGGGACCAGGACGACTGATCTGTGTAAAGCAGTGGTCTCAAACCGGTCCTCAAAGGGCCGCAGAGGGTACTGGATTTCATTCCAACCAAACGAGACAAATACCTTTTCACCAATCTGGTTTCTTACAAGTGTAATCAGTTGATTGCAATCAGGTGCTGCTTATGTTAGTAGAAACCTCATTGGTTGAACTGTTTGTGCTGGATCTGTTGGAACAAAAACCAGGACCCACTGCGGTCCTTTGTGGAGTCGGTTTGAGACCGCTGGTGTAAAGGAAAGAACGAATGGGGTCCATGTATTGAGAGATTTTGAGAGAAAATCTCCTTCCATCAGCAAGGGCATTGAAGATGAGACGCGGCTGGGTCTTTCAGCATGACAATGATCGCAAACATACAGCCACGTCAACAAAGGAGTGGCTTTCGTAAGAAGCATTTCAAGGTCCTGGAGTGGCCTAGCCAGTCTCCAGATCTCAACCCCATAAAAAAATCTGTGGAGGGAGTTGAAAGTCCGTGTTGCCCAACGACAGCCCCAAAACATCACTGCTCTAGAGGAGATCTGCATGGAGGAATGGGCCAAAATACCAGCAACAGTGTGTGAAAAGCTTGTGTAGAATTACATAAAACGTTTGGCCTCCGTTATTGCCACCAACGGGTCCATAACAAAGTATTGAGATGAACTTTTGGTATTGACCAAGTACTTATTTTCCACCATGATTTGCAAATACATTTTTTAAAAATCAAACAATGTGATTTTCTGTTTTTTTTCCCCCACATTCTGTCTCTCATGGTTGAGGTTTACCCATGTTGACAATTGCAGGCCTCTCTAATATTTTCAAGTGGGAGAACTTGCACAATTAGTGGTTGACTAAATACTTATTTGCCCCACTGTAAATGTAATGAAAGCACGTGATATCCACTTATTAATTTCGTTTAACTCACTGATGGTGTAGCCTTCCAGTTCAAATGGATAAGACGTCTGGTAGTGATAAACAAAATTCACAACAGTCTTTTATTGTCAGTGACATTGAAAGAGGTATTATCTTCAATATCTCGTGTCAACACTAAGACATTTCATAAACAAAGGAAGCTGCTCTACATTCTACCCACAACACAGCATGTTAATGCTCATTGCAAGCCACATTGCTTCACTGACCTGCCCCATTCAGAAGGTGCCCGGTCCGCCCAGAGGTAGCGGACCAGCCAACCTGCACATGAAGAAGCAGAGGAGAGCCACCACGGCAAGCAGCAGCAGAGCAGACAGGCCAGTTGTTAAAATAATGTGGGTGCCCGTTTCAGTCATATTTTTATCATATAGGCAAAGTAAAGTGTATAAAATCCAGCTGGTAGCAAAATGGACGACCAGTGAAGACTTTTCTCAATCCTGAGAATGGGATTAGGATTTATAGCGCTCACTCAGGTGACCTCCAAAGGCAACCCTGGATTGGTCAGCCAATCGTCGGGTACATGTAGTATTGACAAACAAGCATTCACAATGACAGTATACACGCACAAGTTAAGATTTTGCCGATTTAGGAGTATTTTAGATAAAAAGTTACTTAAGCTCGCTAGGAAGGTTCACTACAACAGAGCCTTTCTGAGAAGTCTACTGCTTCAAAATGGCGGCTGTTCATTAACGCCGCCGTCTGTCATTTCGCATGTAGTTCTATAAGCATTTTAGGGCTGCAGCTATCGAATATTTTAGTAATCGAGTAATCGACTGAAAATTCTATCGATTAATCGAGTAATCGGATAAAACAAATATATTTTTAGGTGAAGAGCAATTATAAATATAGATGAAAAAACAAGACATTTCATCGAATGTTGAACCATTTTCAGTCAATCAATGTCTTTATTTTCGATGTATATTGTTGAAAACAGCCAACAATTGCATCTCAGATGTAACTAGAAAAAAAAAGACTAATTCACTGCTTTCACTCAAAAAACCTTTAGAGCTTATTAAAAAAAAATATATATATATATATGTATGTATATATATATATATATATATATATATATATATATACACACATATATATGTGTATGTATATATATATATATATATATATATATATATACACACATATATATGTATATATCAGGGGTCGCGTTAACCAAATATTTTCCGTCGTTGACCGGTTTTTTAAAACGGTGACGGAAAAAACTGAAGTCCGTCCGTCATTTTGACAGGTTGCAATTCACACCCCAGACCACAGGGTGGCATATTAATTAGCTATTGTCTCTCTTAATGCATGACGTCGTTGGCTATTCTGTCAGAATATTGTAGCGTCACCGTGGTCTGGCGGCAGCACCGTGATTGACACATCAACGCGAGGTTCTTATTGGTGCACCCGGTGTGCCAGCGCGTCATCCCATTGGTGGACTAGATTGTCGCCTGTGTATAGACAAGTTTCCGAGGTACTTCCGGTTTACTTCCTTATGTCTTCCTTCCCCTTCCGTTTCCGCCTGTTTACCGTTGAAGTCAATGGCGGTGGAATCGAAGTTGGAAGGTCTTTATACAAGATCCTGGAAATGTTATGTTGATGTAGGCGGGTGGAGAACCAAGCCAAGGCCTCCATGCTTCGTACTACGTCGATTTCCAAACCATGGGTGCTCGTACTCGTCATACAGGTGGGAGGGAAGGAGATGTACAAAACTGACAGCTCCTGCAGTCATGCCCCCGCTGTTATGGAAGGTAATGTGCTCTAAAAATACGAAACCTAAAATCTGGCGCATGAAACGACTTGTTGCCTTTGCTATTGATATTACGATGATGATTGTAATTACGAAGTTTTATCATTTTTACAACAACTAGCTTCTGCTACTGCTGCTAGCCGCCTGTTGCTAATCGTGTTTGAATGCACAGCATAAATCCAAGTGTTACAAGTTTTTATTCGTTTGTTTACAGCTGGGAAATGCTGTTATAAAAGAGAAGACAACTTGACTTGTACGTTGATGGACATATATCGAACATATATCGTTTGCGTTCCACAATGATGATGACAGCTCGACTCCCGGGAGAGGCCGAGAGAGGCAGGAATTGTGACAGACGGTGGTTCGCCGAGATCGCCGTGATCCAACTACGAACTTGTGAATGGTAGCGTCTTTGAATATATGCTATTGGAGCTGGAATTACCGAGGACGGGAAAAAAGCACATCTAAATGCCGCCGAGGGCCTCCGTGATGTCGCTATTTGTTCACGAGGCTCCGGAGCTCTGCGGTCTGATATCACATTCTCGTATGCTATTTTTGCAATACTTTTATAAATGTGATTTATTGACCTGTTTTGGAGTGCACCAATCGTTTTAAATAAAACAAGAAATTGAATCATGTCTAAATGTTTTATTGCGATCAATGCCTGCAATAAAAAAAAGAATGACATACTATTTGTGTTTACATCATATGTACATAACCTTGTAGCATTTCCTTGTAACAAAGCAATCCATGTCAGCCCTTCTGCAGTCGGCAAATGTAATATAACTTGTAATTTCACCACATTTTGGTCACTAATGGCCGTAGTATCAATCCATTCCTCACGTTAACACAGGCTGACCGTTGTTAATAATTTTGTCCACGAATGATCAACGAAGTGACACGAACTGCCATCCAATCTCATCTACGTGTCATCTAGGTCGTGCTGAATCAATTTTTGAAGATTCCATGGGTTGCTCTGGCTTGATTTCGTAGTTTTATCGTCGTCAATACACTGCTAATACACTGCTACTCGACCGGACCGGAAGTGCGAAGCAGACATTTTCCAAGATGGCGGCGCCCGTATTTCGCTCAGGAAACTTGTCTATAGACCCCAATCACATGACGTCACAACTCCGCCCCCTGACTGGAGCAGCCATATTGTCCGTCAGCTCGTCATGTTTACGCATTACCGCTACGTACATGCCTCCTATTACGGCGTGTTTTTCTGCTCGTTAACATTAATAATCAAAATGGCGAAGAAGTGTGTGGTGGTTGGTTGCAGTAACAGAGAAGATAGACGGAGAGACTTGAAGTTCTACCGTATTCTGAGAGACCCGAAGAGGAGAGCGAGATGGACTGCTGTAATTCGACAAGAAATCTGGGCACCAAACGATCCACAGACTATGTAGTAGTCATTTTATATCTGGTAAGATGCATTTAATATATATTTAGAAGATTTTGGGCTGACAACCACAATTAAGATCATTGTGTGACGTTGGTGATTGGGGTCTATATAGTTGCCTCTTTTTCTTTGGGAGTGGAGTTGTTTTGTTGGTGTTGGCGGTAAGCAGAGTAAAAAGAGGGAGAAAAATACAACTTCCGTGTCTTTTTTCGCCGCCAAGCAATTGTTACAATATTAATTAAAAATGAATGAAAACTAAATACTATTGAATATGTCATCATTATCATTTTAAAAATTTAAGTGACTGGTAAAAATAGATTATGACTGGATTTTTATGACCCTGTCAGTCAAAATGACAGACAACGAAAATGTCTAGCGCAACCTCTGGTATATATATACATATACATATATATATATATATATATATATATATATATATATATATATACAGTGGGGAGAACAAGTATTTGATACACTGCCAATGGGTTTTCCCATTGACTGTGTATCAAATACTTGTTCTCCCCACCGTATATACCTAAAAATGCCGTTACGCTTGATAACACACATCACTGAAAAGTTAGGATTTTTTTCCCCACGTGTTTCAGTTGAATTTCTATTTGTGTCAAGCCATTTTTAAGTTCTAGTTAAGTTTTAAGTTAGTCTAAACTGTAAGTCCTGATAGGATTTTGAGTTTTTGCAGTGTTCAAAATAAATGTATGATACAGGCTGTATTGGAGCACATTAGGGACCAGTGCTACTTGGTGTTTTGTCCAGTAATGACTACTGAGCTAAACTTGATAGTTAGCATTATTGAGTTTTTATTTCACACCCTCATCACTCCACAACGCTATGTTATGTTAAAGCCTGTATGTAAGACACGTTAGCCACGCATCGACAGTGGTCATAATTAATAGAAACCTAGCCCTCCGCAGGGCTAATGTTACGTGAGCTAGTGTCAGTAATGTTAATCTTATTTATTAGCGCTTAGCGCTCTTTATTAGCGCTTAGCGCTCTTTATTAGCGCTTAGCGCTCTACTGCTTTAAGATGGCGGCTGTTTACTAACGCTGCCCAGACGCGGCCGAGTCTGTCATTTCACATCTAGTTCAACATACATGTGATCTATGAGACTCATCAGACACTACCTGCTACCAACGTAGCATCGTGCGGGCGAGTATTTAGCAACGTCAGCGTCGTTTGTAGCGGCTGTCGGCTGCAGTACGTTTTTTTTTTTTTTTTTTTTTTTTGCTTCTTCCTCTATGCACGTGACATCAGCGCGTTGTCCCGCATTAAAAGTAGTCTGAGCAAAACGTGATGCTTAGAGCTGTCAAAATAAACGATTACTCGAGGTGAATAAAATTACTCGGATCAGTTTTTAAACTCGAGTTACTGGAGTTGCTCGAATATTCGTTTCAGCTCTAAAGCATTTGATATCTAGGCTTAGATTGTAGGCTGTCGGCTACAGTCAGGAGCCACCTAGCCTAGCATCGCGTTTGTTACGGCGTCAAAACACTCTTCTCTCTCAGTGTCTCTGACTTTTCTCGCGTCATCCAACGTAGTAACGGGGACGCACATTGTCTCTTTTCCGAAACGGTGACAAAATTCGAACGGAGAAAAAAAACCATAATGCTCGAAAAACGTACAGATTTTGAACGTACGGCGTGCACATTTTTTAAAAAGTGCTCACTTACACAAATTACGCCGAAACCGTACAACTTGACAGTTATGTGGAAAAAACAATGGTGCAATTCTGTGTGCATTTATTCAACTAAAGTGCTTCAGCGTAAACATAACATATGTACTGATAAACATGAGCACCCAATGGCCCGCGACTCGGCCCGCCCCCCTTATCTGTGATTGGCTAGAAATTGTCTTCGTTCGCTGCTCAGATTGGTTGAATTGAATGACAGATCAAGATAGGATGAATAGAGGGTTCGTCCTCTCCGTGTGCGTGTTTTGTGGAAGATTAAAAAAATTACAAAGTACAGTCTAATCGAGCTAGGGCGGGCACAGCAGTCTCTCAGAGCAGGCCCGGCCCCCTAGTGCCCGCCCATGCCACCGGGTCTGGGTGCAACCAATGTAAAAAGTGCGTAGGCTTGGCAATATACGTATATCGCAATGTTAATTTTTTTCTAATACCATTCAGGCTTATCGCTAACAGAGCTAAGTTATCGGGTGAAAATTCTAGATTTAATATCGCAATATAATATTGAACCCCCCCCCCCCCCCCCCCCAAATTGTAATGATAGTTTTTTCCAAATATCGTTCAGGCCTATCTTAGAAGTAAATTTGTCTCAAAATGTTACTCAACTAAATGTAACGGAGTGAGTGAATGTCACGCGTTACTACCCACCTTTGAATACTTGTTTTTTTTTTTCAAGTCAAATAAAACTTTTTACAATAGTCTCGTTCATGTAGTTTTTCATTTCTACGACATTGTTGAAAAGATCTTGAGGTTGTATTTTTCACAGTACTCAACTTTACATGGTGCGTCCTACTTGTGCAGTAACTATTATTTTTACTGGCACAGTTGACATGAATAAATAAGCTTTGATACAAACAAATGACTCGTTTTACAGGAATCCCGTGTTTTGAATTATCTTGCAACGAGTGCACTCTGTTGCTGTGGCCATACAAATGAACCATTAGGTAATAGCACCATCATGACTACCAGCATGCAGTTACCAAAAAAAAAAAAAAAAGTATGCAGTTACCAGGTCAAAGTAACTTCACATGCAATAGTTTTTGAAACACAAAAATTTAAATGCTGCATAGAGACTAATCCTTATTTAAATTTGTAAACAAAGAGAGAGCATACACGTTAAATGAATATAAATACAACAAAAAAACTTTGACACAAACAAACAAAAGTTATGTAGTTCTAGTTACTGCACAGTGTCTCATCAATCGTTACATCTGTATCATTCACCTTTTAGTATGTTTCCTTGTCGTTGCTGTCCGTTCCTTCTAGTTTGGCTGAGAGAGGTTGTCTTATTATCTCAGGCTTTTGCGGGGACGGTCTGCAACACGCTTGGAGGAGGGGGAAACACCCATACAAATTGCCACGCTCAGCTGGGTGCTGTGAGGGCGCTGTGTGGACCCGCAGCGCCCCCTGTTGGACATCTTGGTGCATTGGTACATAGTCAGATAATACAGTAAAAGTATAAAATATAATTAGATTTTTTTCTCTCTAATTTTTTATCTTATTATTGTGGGTAATCTTTGCAAAGCAAACCCCACATGTGACTTTTTTTTTTTTTTTTTTTCAGTCCAAACGCTTTGACCGATTCACACCCTTCACACTTCAAAATGTTTCAAAAATTCATGCGACCCATTAGCAGGGGTGCAGGAAGTCACTCACAGCAAAGGGTGCTGAAGATTATTTGGAGTTGTTCCCATCCAAAAACACCCATTTCGGTCCAAATTTGTCATGTTTGCGCCTTTTCGCCACACAAGGATGCTGGATGGTTTACATACTACTACTACGCTACTACAAAGACAGCTTTCTATTTCGCCTAAAGTGTGTGTTGGAGTTTTTGTACTGGAAATAAAAGCGCCCCTGTATCATAATGAAAATTCCTGCAGCTAGAAGGCACAATGACACACACAAACACATTTGAAAACTAAAAGATCCAATAATAATCTACACTAGGACGGATAATGGCCTTAAACATGTAATTAGTTGGACGGTACGGCATGTCGGCTACACTAGTATGCCGATTATCCGGATTAGTTGTTAGATGGATAATGTAGGCGGGTAATATTACACGCCGCTTAAAATGGACTGCTGTCTCCGTACAACAATCGGATACTACGGAAGTGACGTCATGCCGTCGCCATTTTTAGTGCAGCATGACGGCATCGTAAATAATGGAGGCGGACGATCACGACATGGCATTCCTGCCCTTTTTTCCTTTTCCACACATTTTTTATGAACCTTTAAACTACGTCGCAATAATATGCTTCAATTCAGTGCCCATTGGGGGTCCTCCCATCGCGGATGACGTGGGGATGAGCGTTTTTTACAGAGCTCGTCTCCCGCGTTGCATCCAATCAGCCGGCTGCGGGGCTGGCCCCTCACAACTCAATGCCAACGGAACATAAGTATATAAAGATGCGCAGAGGAAAATAAAACCCCAAAATGTGACCTGCGTGGTACCCCCAGTCAAAGAGGCGCGCGATCAGTTTTTTCCATTAAATTTCTGCCTGTCAAAACTGTCGCCACTTCCAGGATCGCCACTATTATGCACAAGCACTCCTGGTTGCGGCTTCCAGGAAATATACGCAGCGCCACACCGTATGCTTCTATTTTTTATTTTGTAAGTGATGCCACTGAGCATCGATTGTAACATTCCAAGTAACAATGTCATGCTTTCGTTGTTCTGTAAAAAAATTATTTCAATCATAACTGCTCATAAAAGCCGAGCGTGCTCTCCTTTCACTCTCACTCCTGCGTGATGCGATCACAAAAAAAGTAGTGATCACAAAATAATGACAGTCTAGAAGGTGTAGTAATTTCGAAATTTAATTTCCGGTTCAGAGGTAAACCTTGCGGGCGATGAGGCTGTTCCTTTGTACACATGCGTAGTTTGCGTAAATGCAGGCGTACCTTGCAGAAGCGGGGGGCCTTAAACGCACCTTAAACGTAAGTGCAGACAGGTATAAAAATACCCTCGAGAAAATTATCTGTCCTAGTGTAGAAGTAGCTTTCAGATTTCTTGAAATAAGAAAACTAGCTAGCTGAAAGTAAGATTGACAGAATTAGTTATGGTGTAATTATAAATTTGCAGTGTTTTCTACTGTAATCGTTAATTGAACTGTGAGACATGTAGTGAACTCTGCTGGAAACTATAGAACCAGAAAAACAGCAAGACGCTGCTTGGTGAGAGAGGTCCCAGGACACAGTCTGTGTTTCACGGGAAAGTGTTTACAGTTAAAAAAACAAACAAAAAAAAAACAAAAAAAACAAAAAAAAACATGCTGCTTCTTTTCTTCCTGTAAACGGCCTGGTTTAGAAGGAAAGAAGGCTAGAGCATGTTGTGACTTTTGAAACCAAATACCTATTTGTGCATTAATACATTAATAAAAATTTATTCATTTATTTTCTACATTATTTACTTAAAAATATCTTTATTTGCAGCTTATGCAGAAATTTTATCAGATAATCATGCATGAATCATAATCGAGATAAAAAGTTTAGTCCTGTTTGAGAATTTTTTTCCCATAATTGCTTAACCCACTGATGCATTTTAGAGATGAAAATAAGGGGAAAGAAGTTGAAAGACACTTGCCTGGCACCGCCAGACTATTCTCCCTGTATTTTTCAAACACTGTGAGGAGAG
The DNA here is from genome assembly GCF_030265065.1 of Corythoichthys intestinalis. Taxonomy (NCBI): domain Eukaryota; kingdom Metazoa; phylum Chordata; class Actinopteri; order Syngnathiformes; family Syngnathidae; genus Corythoichthys; species Corythoichthys intestinalis. Next base: position 19,493,064 of record NC_080403.1, on the reverse strand, counting down.
TCGGGGACCCATCTCCTTATTTGCCTCTCGAGCCAGAATGAAATCGTCTGTGCAATCACATTCGTTTATTTGCGTGACGTGTTCTTAAAGAGCAACGTCACTCTTGCACGTTGGAAGTGGTCTCCACAACAACACAGATGGCGAACGGGAGAGCCGAGAATATGTTCCAATCCATGGTAAATTCAGTTTTAAATGACCCAAAACACATAGAGTCGCTAAAACCAATAGTCTGTCTCGCGCTAGCCATGTTGAATAAACGTTTCCATTCTCCTCGTATGTTTATTCCCTCGCACTAGAGTTTCTTGTCGCTTTATCAACGGCACTTCCGCCCGTCGCTGATTGGTCCACTCCGCTGTCTGTTTGCTCTGGTTTGCTCCGCCCTGGGAATTTGATCCGCCAAACGGTTGCCAGACTCTATAGCTGGAACAGCGGTGAGTCTAGTGTACCAGGCAAGAAAGACACAACCAATTCACTCTTGAGGTGAAGGACAACGTACCCAGATAGCAGACCGACGTTGAAAAGATGTTGGATCAACATTCCGCTGTCGATCTTATATAGTTGAATCAACGTCACATTTGCACCCCCTTAATTAATGTTGTTTCATTGTTGAAATCCTTACAAAACCTAAATGTCATTTCATTTCGATCATTGATAATATTGGAACAACGATGAATCAATGTTATGCTTTCGACCAAAATACCCGCTCATCCATAATTCAATGACTTTTCAATCATATTTCCCGGTCAATCATAAATCAACTATTTGTCAACATTAGTTTATCAACTATAAAACAATGTTAACCCGACCATCGACTGACATACCATAGAACATTGTTTCAACCATAGGCGGAGTTTGACTTTTGGGGCAGGGAGGGCACAACATGTTGATGACCCCCGAAACGCAGTGTCAGCAATAAAATTAACTTACAAGAATATTTATAATATTAAGTTGAAAATGAATTTTTTGTTTCCCATCATTCTTGAGGGGAATTCTAAAATCAGGATGCCTAGGCTAAATTTTTTGCCAAGATCGTCATCCAATAAATATGGTACGCCCACCGGTTGCGTGCCAATGTAGTTACCCCAGTCTGGGTGGAGCCACTGCACTGTACTGATTTGCTTGATTTCCATGTTTTGGGGATGTAGTTATCTACAAGGTTTTGAAACATGGCAAATCGATCAAAAAAGAACATTTTTTTCTGTCGTATACCGTAACATACGTACTGAACGTTAAAAAAGGCAGTGTTTCACTGCTTTACTGGTAGGATGACCTATAACTGTTCTTACTGTAATTCAAGTCTGTATGGAGTTTCTCCAGTTTAGTAAACGTTGATGTCCAAAATATATAACAGTGGTTCTTTTCTGGCTTCAATTAATTGTTTAAGTCGACAACCCTCATAACTAATGTGTTCATGCGTGCTCCCGCGGCCAATGGACACAATTTTTGACGAGGGTAACTAGAGCAAGACACCGGTGATGGATCTGTTGTACAGTGGGGCAAATTGAAACTCTGCTCACCATTTTGACGGTGGTTTCTAGCATTTCATCGTCCAAATTTTCAATTCTTGGTTCTTGCTCAGTATTTGTTGTCGCTTTTGAAAGCTTAGGTTTGAAAAAAATGACGTATATCCATCTTGCTTTTTCGGTCCTCGGGTGGTTTTGGCTAAGCAAAGCAAATGACCGTCTAAGGTGCTAGTCACATAATCTGTTCGAAAAAATAATTTTGACCCATTATAAAAAATTTTTTTGTTCATTTCATTCATTTTTGTTTTATTGCTTTACAAGTTTTATAGACAATATTTTACCGGAAGATTCTTAAGTTTAAAAATCATATACTGTATAGGAAAGTCAATTACATGCAATGACACTTTTCTGCCACTAGGAGGGCCCTGGCCACCCCTGAAAATCCGCTTATGGTTTCAACGTCACTTGACATCGAAAATTTCGATGTCAACCATACTGATGATTTTGATGGAAAATCAACGTTAAAGGGCAACTGAAGAGCTTTTCGGATTTCGCTCTTGAGTGTTTTACTCAGTTGAATTGTATTGAATGCATCATTCGCTGTCTCAAAAAGTCACATTAAAAAAAATAATAATAATAATTGACCGCGTAGTTTTTGAGTTATGGCCATAGCAACACCATAGCAACGAGGGACGCGCCGCCCTGCCGACCGCTACCTGATGACGTAACTTCCAGGAAGCCTCGCCACCACTCTGAACACGGAAATATAGCACCACGCTATCCTCGCAATATGTTGCAAACATTTTCTGGGTTTTACTCGCGAGATTCGTCATGCCATCTCGATGTGTAGCGATGAATTGCTCACAGGAAGACTCGAGACTCTATGAGTGGTCCAAAAAAAACTTCTGCAAAGGTTTGGACCGTTTTTGTGAGCATGCATACAGGTCCCCAATCGGCTCATTGTTTTCATCATTTCAGTGACGACAGCTTTGAAAACCTACAATGCAACCTTGGTTTTACAAAGACGTAAGTAGACCCTTACCTTTCTGATTCTAAAATTTGATGCACTTCTGTTGATAAACGAGGGGGGCTCCTACTGCATGTTTGTGGAAGCGCGACATTTTTTTTGTTGTTGCTGTTGCCCTGTCATAAGTAGATAGGTTTGCTGACAGGTCTACTCATGTGAATTTATTACTATATCAATAGGTGTTATGTAAATTCAAATGTCCCCAGCACCAAATAGGTCCTTGGCTCGTTGTTTTTTGGCCTGTCACAGGGTAAATATAAAGCATTATTATTTGATCAACAAGAAATTATTATTAAATTAATAATAGGATTCATCCAATATTTTCATGCTGCTGTGATTTTTTTTTTCTCTCCAGGAAGCCAAACATAAAAAATTAAGCGGCGGAAACCCTCAACATGATGAAAAAAGCGTTGCAAGTCAGTCGCCACCCAGTTTCCCAAAATCAAGAGAGAGTGGGTCGAGTCATACATATGATGACCAAGTGATGCGGTGTCCAGCAATGACGACTGAAGAGATCCTATGAGGCCTGCCAGATGCTGAATTTCTTCCGTCTGCGACATCAGATGACGATGACTTAGGAGAAATAAGTGTAGCAAATTTTGATGACATGAAATCATAAACTAGTCATATATACAGTACACATTTTTAAAAGAAAAATCTAGTTACCTTCATATTTTAATGATAATGATTTATCTTTGTATAGAGAACACTTAATGCTACAGAAAAGAGTAAATACATATTTCCCACTGCCATTATCATTTTTCAATGTTGCGCTAGTCCGTTGCTATCCTAACTTTGTGTTGCTTACTAAATTTGTTCTTTGATGTGTGCCATTGTGTGCTTGGTATAACAGCTTTCTATGTTGTGTCACAATCTGACAGCGAAAGCTGATGCCGATTCAACATAAATCTGGTATCATTTATTATTGTGGCCTATTGAATATTGTTTCAGAATGTAATATAATTATAATATATACCAATAGAATACATTAAACAGTCAAGAAAATGTGTCAATGTTGTTTACAATTTATGGTCTTATTTTTTAATGTAATTCATGCCCCTGTCAGTGCTTCAGCCTCCTCAAGTTTGGCTCTCACATCTGGTATCTCCTGACGACACAGGCATACTCTTGGAAGGGTAATTACTTGCCAGTTTACAGCAACACCTGGAAAATAAAATCGCTTTGTCATTTATTTTGAAATATCAATAACATATCATTCATTTAGCCACATTTGGGCTAGCTTTACCATATTTAGATCAGTAGGAGCTGTCCCATTACCTAATATCCAGTTTTAGCTATTTGGAGAGCATGAAAAAATATACAACCATGTAATCGCATTCTCTCAAATAAAAAAATCACGATGCTGGACTTCGGCTTACCACTCACTCTCCCGTTCGTGAAGTGTCGAGCTGTCAATTGGCGTCATGACGACATCTGCTGTGTCAAGTAAATCGCCGTCATCTGACACCTCAGGTTCAAACATGTAGGGATTAATTGTAGTTCATCTTTCCTGGGAGCCTTTGCCATCGGTAGTGTCACGAAAGAGCGATCCTGAATGGTTACCTTTGGTGGAAATATCACTGACATCGTTGTTGCTGCTATGCTAGCTGTGGATAGTCTTCTCTGTTGCGTCGGGGAATCTACGTCACACTTCCGGGTTTGCGAAGGGACCATTAGCGGAGTGCAAAAAAAGTAAAAAAATGCTAATTATCCTTGCAATTACGCGTTGATAATGTCATGGTTGTTTTGACGAACTCGTCCAAAGTTTATATTCGTAAAATTACACCAAAATCCGGAAAGGTCTTCAGTTGCCCTTTAATTCAATGTCGGTCTGCTATCTGGGTAGGCTGACATGTAGTTCCATGCATAGACAAGTTTCCTGAGCGAAAACATAGGCGGCGTCATCTTTTGGCATAGGAAGAAAATACCTTCCATAACATGAGCAGCAACATGGCTATATAAACACCCGGTCTTTTTGTGGCACGGGCTTGGTTCCACATCTGCCTTCATGAACATGTTGTCCTCTCAAGTCGTGATGATTGCAGATGGATGCGGTATTTCCAAATTGTCTTTTTTGAGGGATTTTGATGAGTAATGTTACTCAAGCTTCCCAGTTGTTTTGGATGGCGAAAGTGTAAAACAGAAGTCGCGAGCAGAAATGCAGACGTAAAGCGGAAGTACCTTGGAAACTTGTCTGTAGGTTATGTAGCCCCCCCCACACACACACACACCAAAAAAATTAACAAACAACCACTGCAAATTTCCTTTACGTGAAGCAAGGGGGAATTCCCCTATTCTGAAAAATAGCTTTCTCCCATTAAATTATAATTTTAACTTTTTTCATTTTTACGTAGGAAACACATCGGCATATTTGTGGGAAATGTAGCCCTGACCCCCGTTCAGTTAATCTGTTTTGTCTTATTAATGTCCTGTCCTCAGCAAAAGGGTACATGCAGGTTATGCTGTTATAGCGTCCCTACCAATGTTGAGACCAAACCAACGCCCTTGGTATCAGGACCAAAAAATTGTGTCGATTTATAATATTCAGTGATTTTTTAAAAATCAATGTCTTCTCTTCTTTTGTCTGTTCTTTTCAGTCGAGCTGATTTTTCTGAAGCAACACATTAAAACCAATCATATTGGGAATACACTAAACTCCCATGTGCCTAAACAGCTGAGCAGGACAGGTTTATTTTATGTTTAAAAAAGTAAAATAAAAAATATTGGCTAAAATAGCACAAGCGCATTGGCAAAATTCCAAATTTTCATTTCCTGGAAATACTGGCGATTAGTGGAGTACTGTCAACTAAAAACTGATTAACAACTTCGTCTCATGTTCGACAAATATTTCAAAACGTTAATGAACTTCCTTCACTTCCGCAGCTACTTCCGGTGTGACGTTATGAGAACTCTCTTGACTTCATCGCACGGATTGGTGAGCGAGGGGGGCTGACTGTCTCTCCGCCTCCCAACTCTCCCACCTCCCGTCCCTCGGGCCACGAAAGACAACCGGACGACTCACGCCAGTGGACCATCTGACAGCACGGTGAGTAACCTTCCCTTGTGTGTAAGTTTTGAAAAATGTATGTTTTCACATATTTGTAACGGAATCACTGAAAAGCAACACAGATTTCAACTTCCGTGGTGGTAGGCTAACGTGAAATCACGTGTGGCGGCGATTGTTTATTTCTGACTCGAAGAGCGTCTCAAATCCACGATGTATGGCTCTGCTAAGATGACTTTTCACGGAAGGACACCCACGTGGGTTTAATTGAAGCTTTCTTAAATTGGATATTACACCTTGTAATTCCTTTCTGAGACAGCAGGCTTTATTTCTACAAAATTGGAGGACTATTTAAGTATCAACATGGTTTTAAATTTCAGAAATGTAATTTCTTGGGTTTAGGTTTTCAACAAAAACAAGTTTTAAACCATAAAAAATAGCGTTCGATCAGCTCAACCATCAACCAGTCTTCTTTTGTTTCAGTGGTGCCTCGACTGATGAGTTTGTTTTCTGATCAAGCTTAGAATAGAATAGAATTAGAATAGAATAGAATAGAATAGAATAGAAAGCCTTTGTTGTCATTGTACAACGAGATTTGAAATGTAATGTAAAACACTCATGTCAAATATGTCACCACGATAAGGTCATTTATCATTTCAAACTAAAAAAACTAAATTGTAACTTGTTGTTTAATACTTTGGCTTCCATTGTCAACAATAGACGTCCAATCTATTTAACATGGAGAGGTTGGAAGATCGCTACCAGCCCTTCCCAGTCAAAATGGATTGGAACGTCTATTGTCATTTATCAGTGTATTCATTACAAGTTTCCTTTTTTATTAACTACTGAGCGATATTGAAAAAAAAAACGACATTGCAATTTTTGGTGGGTTTGCGATATATATTGCAATATTAAAATTAGAACATTTTTCACCAAACTTGATCCCATGATAGGAAATCGGTCGATCGCGCCGTTTTTCTGAGGATTGGAATAGGGGTTTTTAATAAAAAAAAATATATCTTTGTGTTTGTCTGCATCATGCTCGTACGGCTTCTCACCCTCCCTCCTGAAAAGCAGTGTGACCGAACTGTTTTTCTTGGTCACCAGTGCAGCTGGCGTTTGGTACTGAAACTTAATGATGATTGACAGCTCTAAGATCAAAGGCACAAACATAATAATCATTGCTTTGTACACAGCCTGAAGTGTGCTGTGGCTACTCATTCATTGTGTAAGTGAGAGGCTGTTCTCGGCAGCGTGAGTGTCGAAGCAAAAAAAAAAAAAAAAAAAAACAGGCACTTTTTTTCGGTGTGGGATTCGGACTCTGTATCGGCAGATTCTCAAAATCAGGTGATTTGGACTCGGGTGCAAAAATATGCGATCGGGACATCCCTGGTATTGTAGATATGTTATATTATATTAAAAGGATCAAGGAAGCCGTGTCTCTGCACAATTGCTGCTTTTATGAAGAAAAACAAAAGATTTGCATTAAAAAAATAACTAAACAATTATCCCACGTCCTGCGATGGGACCGTTGCTCATGTGCAGATTGCGATGTTCAAAACGATATATTGTGCAGGCCTACTAACTACCACAACAACTCTATGATGTTGGCAGTGAATGACTTAAAGAGCATATGACACCAGAAAAAAAGTCTTAAATGGCATTATTATGTGAATTAGAATCATATTTTGAGACGGTTCAACTATATACAACAATTTAGCAAAGCGCAGATGACGAGAAATTAGTCTTTTAATCTGCCGGTTAGCCACGCCTACCATTATAGGGCTTTAGCGTCCCCAACAGGTGGATGACGTCAGCGGTAGACTAGGCTCATCGGTTTTACTATTCAGCCCATTGAGGGGGAATTGTTCAGAACGAGGAAAACGCGACGAAGAGAGCTGCAAAATGTCATTGTTTCAGTCTCTCTACTCCCAATATTTTTACAGGATATTCTTTTTATCCAAGTATTTTTCCCCAATAGCTATATAAATGGCTTGAGAAGGACCAGTCAGCCCGTCGAGGGGGAACTATTCACAATGAGGAAAACGCTACGAAGAGAGCGGCAAAATGTCATTGTTTCAGTCTCTCTACTCCCAATATTTTTACAGGATATTCTTTTTACCCAAGTACTTTCCCCAATTGCTAAATAAATGGCATGGTCATGACAAATAACAATCTTGTGCTAAATGGAATATAAAATAATAAAAATCCATTTATTCAAGACGAAATGGCAAAATTACTCCATAATGGTCAAAACAGTCGACTTCACCTTTACTGTCACACCTCCCGAACGAACGATATTTTATGACACCTAAATCGGACATATGTAATTTCCCTTCCCCGGCTTCGGAGAATGTAAACAGACCAGAAGGAGTGACAGCTAGCCGACATGCTAACCCGAACCGAGGGATGTTTCAAAGTCTTCGAAGTGGAAAATCACACATAACTAGCCTGGATTATTTGACATGACGACCCGGTTGTCGAGTTTCTTTGCGGATCGGCAAACCGCACGGCGGAAAGCAATTTACAGTTCGTTCCCTGGAGGAGGGTGGCTGGAGTTGTTGTGTAGCTAACGCGCTAACAGCTAACTGCTAATGAGCATGAGGATAGCTTTTTACATGCCTATCAATGATCAAACGTAAGTAGTCCTTTATTTAAAGGAATTTTATAGTGTTTACTTTGTAATCACTGTATTCGTATTTGACATAATACAAAACAAGATGTTTACTCACTTCCTTGTAAGTCCAATGGTCCCACAGTAAATATCCAGGGTGAATGGGAACCTTTTGAAACTCCAAAAAGGCGCATACGCCTCTCCCGCATACAGAATGATTTTTCTGCAGCCGTTTGGCTGGCGTGATGCAAAAAATAAAAGTATTAATCCGCAAAATCAGCTGAATCCTTCGTCCTCATACACAACAGTACACTGTATAGTGAAGAGAACGTCTTCTACCGTACACGTCACAGCGCCCTCCTCCTCAATGCAAGACCGAAGCCGGAAGTCACTCATTTTCATGGCGCGGGATTCAAAAAACTAAATAAATATAGCGATCGCTTCCACACACATCCAAGCGGTCCATATCATTCAGGGGCATAAAATACCGCGTGTATTATGAAATAAACATGCTTTTTCGTGTCACAGGCACTTTAATAAGAACAATATCAACCCTTACTATTGCACTTTATAAAACAACATGTCATTTTAATAACATTTAAAATGTTCTTATACGCCATCTTATTTGTCCGCTTTGGTCACTGGGAGGCAGTTTTAAACAGATACTCATAACTAACATAAATTAGTTTCAAGCTGTATTAATATTGCAGTAGTTGTTTTCAAAGAGGATAAAGAATATACGCATTTGGTATTGTTATATCATCTTTCTGTCTGTGATGCCGAAATGTTTGTGTTCAAATATCAATTCCCTAAAGGATTACACGAACTGCAGCATTGCTTGTTCCGTTAACCTGTCTATGACATTTTGCATTGCATGTTAACATTAAGCTACTGGACTTTTGTAAGTTTTAAAATACACCTAAACTGGTAATTTAAGGATTACATCTTGTTCCTCTAGGGGTTTGCTGCAACGTAAAAATAATAATAACAGCAATATTAATATTAATAATTATTGCACGATACCATTTTTTTGGCCCCAATACTGATTACAACACCTAGCTGTGACCACCTTCAAAAAACATATACAGTACAGTGGTACCTCGACACACGATCTTTTCGACATCCGACGTAAATTTTGACTCGGCATTTGTTTCTACATCCGACGAAATGCTCGAAATACGACGATTTATGACAGCGTCGCAATTTCATTGTTTTCCCGCAAGACTCACACACAGCAGATTTTCTTCGTGAGAAATCAACAGGGGTTCCAAGAATGTTAAAGCAGATGGTGAAAAAAGAAAAAACGTGAGGCTTACCAATGGAAAAATATGAGCTTTGAGTGCGCGTCCATGAACTGCTTGACAATACTCCTCCGACCTCCGTTTGCCAGTCTTTATAAGTAAAGGTGACAACCATCGCCAAAGAGATCAACAGCTCCATCAGGTTTTTAATCATTTATTTCACAAATTGAGCAAAAAAACACGCCAACAGCCCGCAGCAATAGGACGTTAAAAGTAGAGATTTCCCGATCCGATATTTGGATCGGATCGGACGCCGATATGGGGAAAAAAATGCGCATCGGATCGGAACACGGGAAAAATTCCGATCCAGACTTCCGATCCAGTTTTTTTTTTTTTTTTTTTTTTTAATTCCGGTCCGGGTTTTCCAGCGCACCAATTTGTATAATCCATTACAGTTTTTGCCTCGGTTTCCCTAAAATCCGGTCCGCATTTTACGGCACACCTTCAACACACTGCATTTACATTACCGTCTCCCAATTTACTTTATCGGTAAAAATGTCAGCTGTGTGGAATCATTTCACCTTAAAGGACGACAAAGACGAAGAGGCAGAGAGCAACATATGCCACAATAAAGTCAAGCGTAGTGGTAAAGCTGTAAGAAGTTTTAATACAGCCAACCTAATCAAGCATTTAGCGAACTACCACCACAAACAATATGAGGAGTATGTTAAGAAAACCGAAGACAAAAAGAAAGGTCCTACGCAACTAACACTGGCAGAAACTTTTGCTTTGGGTGACAAACTGGCACTCGACAGTCCCAAAACTCAGGGAATAACAAGAGTCATTGCCGAAGAATTCATTCTGGATGACGAGCCATTATCTCACATGAGTAAAGACGCACCATCCAACACGCGATTCGGCCATGGATGATTCGAGAACGATTCACAAACATCTAAATTCCGATTATTGAAATATGTCAAGTAAAGCGGAACTAATACACAGCGCGGTCTTCGGGACGCAATGAGAAACTGACCGCATTGCGTCCCGAAAGTAAACATAACTTGTCTTAGACCCGGGTAATGCCAATGCTAAACTCACGGCTTTAGCTCAACTCATGCCGCTGGATAAAAAACACAAGAATACCTGACTGCTGCTTACGTAACGTCAACTTCGTTTTACTGGAGATAATAAATATCATATGTATATAGAACCAGATGCTACACGACAGACTCGACTGCGTTAGCAACATTGAAGTATTGAAAACCAGATGCGTTAGTAAACAGCCGCCATCTTAAAGCAGGAGACTTCCCTAGTAGGCTGTTGTGAATTAGTGCTTTTATGTTTATTTCTTTACATTTCACTTCAAAGTAATGGCAATTTTGTTGTGCCAGTTGATGTTAATCAAGCGTTAATTGCTTATATAATTAATTAAAGGTAATTGGCTCTAAGTAAAGCTTGTGATAATTTTTTCTTCTGGCGGGTCGGCTCTCAAGCTCAATGAGGACCAAGTCACATCTCCAGGTCCTCCTCTGAGAACCTGGACAAAAAAAATATGTGCACCCCTGTATATAGAACTAGATGCAAAATGACAGACTCGACGCCGTTAGCAACACATGCATTGAAAACTACGTGCGTTAGTAAACAGCCGCCATCTTAAAGCAGGAAACTTCCCTTGTAGGCTGTTGTAGTGAACCTTCCAAGCGAACCTAATTAACTTTTTATCTAAAATACTCCTAAATCGGCAAAATCTTCACTTGAATCTATCTTCAAAACAGTTTTAAAACTTTCACATGTCGAAAGTAAACAGAAGGGAAATAATGGAATAACGGGAGAAATTTTAACAACTTTAACAGTTGATTCGCAAAATTAAATGAATTGAATGTAGTTTAAAGCTGCTGATACAGAATGGGGACTTGAGTATTTTATTTACTGTTTTAAAATGTTAACTTGATACTGAAATAGTCGTTTATTTAAACCTGAGAGGCTTTTTATACAATTTTTGTAACTAATGCACGAAACATTAAAAGCATCTAATAGCTTGGGGGATTTGTGGGATTTTCCACTGAGGTTGTTGGTGTGTTTTTCTTTTTTTAGACAGTTTACAATATTATTTGCACGTTTTACTGACTGACTATGCCATTTCTGTTTGTTATTTATAATGTTTTGTGTTTGTCACTGAATGAACAGGTCAGTTTTTTGTTACCAACCGTTGTGTGTTATTCAAACTCACCTAATTCAGCTGGCTAGTTGTTATCAAGAGTACTAAAACCTTTTTCAACATGAGTCTGACAACTAAGTAAGGAGGCTAAATAACTTTAAACTTTAACACATGCTCAGATAGGCTGGTATCGGTATCGGCCGGTATCGGTATCGGATCGGAAGTGCAAAACAATATCGGTATCGGATCGGAAGTGCAAAAACCTGGATCGGGACATCCCTAGTTAAAAGTGAAAGGAATATCTCAACTGCACTCTCTCACTCGGCCGTCAGCCCCGCGGTGCGTTCAGGTACACCACACAAAATACGACTGTCGCTTAAAATCCGATTTGTTACATTATTACAGGTATTATTATTATTACTATTATATTATTATTCAGATTTTTATTCACAATGCATTTGTTGTGCTCTTTGTACTTGCTATTTGCAATAGTAACAGCAGTATTTATTAAGGATTTGGTGTAGGTTTTCGGGCTGTGGAACGAATTAATGGAATTAAAATGTATTCTAATGGGAAAATCCTGCTCGACCATTTCGACTTACAAACAAGGTCCTGGAATGAATTAACTTCATATGTAGCGGTACCACTGTATATATGTTTTTTTTCTTTTTATACTAAATTACTGCATATTCACTTGAAAGTACATATTACACAAGATCAGCACGTTATTTCTGAGTACTCTCCGATACCAATTATGGGAGCATATTGAGCTAAATTACGTGATTAGTCGTAAGGAGGAAGGAACATGCTTTCAAGTAAGCAGTTCAAAGGAGCATGCTTCCAAGTCATCGGGCAGATGAAGCCAGCCGATGTAGAAGCGAGACAGTTTTTTGACCATCATCAGCGACAGCATCTCAATAGAAGATTAGAGCATCATTACAAGGTTCAAAAACAGAAGTCATCCTGTTGTTGTCTCCTGCGTCAAGACTTATCGTTTGCCTGGCTTCAAGGTGCATGTTTGGAATATCGCACCAATACCGATGATGTCATTCGATGCTAGACGGTAGAGTACTAAAAAAAATCTAAATGTACTTTATTGTGTTAAACCAGAGTAGAAGCAGTGATTCTTTAAAAATCTTGTGCTTTAAATTATGTCACAATGTATTTTGAGTCATATGTGTCATAATATAATAGAAGGGAAGTGATATTGTGAGTAGCCTATATTTTGAGGTAGTTTGCAGTGATGCAACTATGTGGTTTATTTTCCTCATCTTGGCAGTAAGGGCGTACAAATATTGTTCCCACAAAAATACATGTTACACGAGGACACACGTCCCACCCCAGCCACAATAATTGATTGGCGTGATCGTGCGCGCAAACACACTCACACCCCACATCCACCCACAAAGTGTGGCTTGTGAGTGACTTGTTTGCGCAGCAGTTATTCATTAGCGAAGTGTCTGGAGAGAGTGCGGTAGAAAGCCACAACAAACAGACGTTTAGCATAAAGGCCTCTTATCAATCATGACTGTTATGACTCGAAAGCCACCAAAAGAAACAGCATGTACTGCTCCTTTCAAAAATATTTTTTTTTTCACACGATGCTAAGCGGAACATAGGAATTTTCTTTATGCTTATAAAAGTGTTATCATGCTTGCATCAAACATTTGTTTTTGTTGCTGTGCATCAAATTTGACTGTCAGCTTTTCATGAGCACAGTGACCCTAAACAAAGGCTGCGTGAATGACTTCCATTTACAAGACACGGCTAATATTTAACAATTGCAAAGCAGTATTGTGTGTGCATTGAGGAATGTAACGAATTCCTCAGCTGCATTGTGAAAATTAACAACCACGTGGCAGCCAATACGAGGTATATTTCCTCTCAAAGCACCTCTATAAATAAACCCAAATGATTTTTTTTATTGCTCTAAAACTTGATGGGAAAGCAGCTTAGCTGGCTTTATTTTGCTCGCCACAGCACTTCCATGATTATCAGGGCGTTTTCCCCTCCAAAAAGGAAACATCGTAGCTGCAGGGTGGAAAAAAATGACCTTTTCCAGCGCTGCGGCAGTGTCAGAGGTCAGGAACTAAACCCCCGAGACGAATGTGCCGCTATCTGTTGCTCTCAGGCAATGTGACCGTGGCAGTGCGATTGTAGAGTGCAAGAGCAAGAGTGTTTGCCTGTTGAGTCATGGGCTCATTTGGTTTGCGTCCATTCCATACGGGAGCGCAAACAAACAGCAAGTGCCGAGGGATGCGATGTGGGATAGGCAACAAGTTAGCTCATGTTACGTGACAAACGACATGTTTGTGCTATTCTTTTGGTGTGTGGGGTTCAGTGTTCCTGTGCATGTCTTGGAAGTTTTAGTGTCTTGATGTAAATTGTTTCACTGTCTTGTACATTTGTTTCTGTTGTTCATTACTCCGTGGGTAATTAGTAGAGGTGGGAATCTTTGGGCACCTAACGATTTGATTACGATTACGATTCAGAGGCTCCGATTCGATTATAAATCGATTATTGATGCGGTACACTCGTTCCAAAATTGTTCAAAAATCCTCTCAGGCTAAACAAACTGCTATTTCAGTATCAAGTTAACCGTTAAAAAGAGTAAATAAAATGCTCAAGTCCCCATTCTGTATCGGCAGCTTTAAACTACATTCAATTAATTTAATGTTGTGAATCAACCGTTAAAGTTGTTAAAATTGCTACCGTTATTCCATAATTTCCCTTCTGTCTACTTTCGACGTGAAAGTTTTAAAACTGTCTCATCATTTAAAGATAGATTCAAGTCAAGATTTTGGCGATTTGGTTTTAAAAAAAATTTTTTTTAGATAAAAAGTAATTAGGTTGGCTACAACAGAGCCTTCTAGAGAAGTCTACTGCTTTAAGATGGCGCCTGTTTACTAGCGCGGGAAAATCTTTCATTTCGCATCTAGTTCTTGGTATATGATCTAACACGGCCGTCGTCTGTCAATTCACATCTAGTTCTAGATATATGTGATATCTACCATGGCCGTATGTTGCCGAATGTTTGTAGCAACTAGCAACTGGCCGCTGTTTGTAGCGGTTGACGGCCGCAGTCAGGTATTATTATTATTTTTTTTTTATCTAGTGGCATGAGTTGAACATGATATTTACTCTCGGTCCGTTCCTCATTGCGTCCTAAAGACCGTGCTGGCTGTATTTTATTTCCGCTTTACCTGGTATAATTCAATAATCGGAATTTGGATGTTTGTGAATCGTTCTCGAATCTTCCACGGCTGAATCGCGAATAATCTAAGAATCGGAAATTTCGCACGCCTCTAGTGATTGGGAGTGGGAACCCCTTGGTACCTCACGATACCATACGATTTGCGATACAAAGCTCACGATAACGATGATCTGACGATATGGCGATACAATGATTATCGATATATTGGTCAGGAAATCATTCTAGGATATTCTACAAACAACTAATAAATAGAAAAAACAAGCTTCTGTTGTGAATTTGAATGAGTTTATCACAAGTAAACGTCCAATCCATTTGAACTGGGATGGTGGCAGCGAATATTTATTCGCTGCCATACCTCCCACTTCAAACGGATTGAACGTCTATGGCCGTCAGTGGCAGCCAGTGCTAGGCAATGAGGTAATTTTGGGCCACTTAAAGTCATTTACCTGTTGATTTTCAGTTACTTCCTGTTGATTTGGGGGGTATTTTATGGGTAACTTCCTGTTTAGTTTGAAATACAGAACAGAAGTGACCTGGGAATCACCCAAATGAATAGGCAGTGACTCAAACTCAACAGGAAAAAACCTGTAAATAACCTAAAATGAACAGCAAGTGACCTGTAAATGCCTTGAAAATCTGACAGAATGACTGAATGCTCTGGTTTTGAATGAACGTATGTTCCCAGTCTAAATGGATTGGGCGTTGAGCATCATCAATGCAGCCTTACAGTTAAATTGAAACACTATAATGGTTAAGGGTGTAACGGTACATGTATTTGTATTGAACCGTTTCGGTCTATGGTGCTCGGTTCGGAACAGAGGCGTACCAAACGAGTTTCTGACGTAATGTAACCCTTACTTTTCGAGGCTGTGAGTGGATCGGGTTACAGTTTCTTTGTGTAGATTATATTTACTCCCACTTCTCTACTATAATGAGGACCAACACGGTACAACAGTATAACCCAGAAACGTCAACAACGCGACAACGTGGCCGCTGCGAGAACACAGTGAAACGTGGGCGTTAAAGTCATAAATAATCGATTTACAATCGAATCGTAGCCTCTGAATCGCAATCGTAATCAAATCATTAGGTGCCCAAAGATTCCCACCTCTATAAAGGACTGCATTTATTTTAATTTTATTTAGAATATTTATTTATTACTTTAACTTAACATTATATTTATGTTCCAATTTGCTAATATGTTTTGAAAAATAAAAACCCTGTTCAATGGAATTTTTTTTAAAAACCCAGATATCTCAAAGTAACACATTTTAGAGCTGAAATTGCAATACCATAAAACTGTGATATTTTGGCCTCAGGTTATCATACCGTCAGAATATCATACCGGCACATGCCTTTTTACTACGTTTAAGTATTTTCTTACGGCATCTTAAGTATGTTCTGTCTGTATGCGTCCAAACAAAATAAGCTGAAAGCCCACTGTAGTACTTTGGGTGTCAAATTCGCCTCTTGTAAGCGTTTCGCCGGTGTAGCCCATTTTGGCAGAACACCTCTTTTTCCTAGTCTCATCTCATCCCGTCTTTTCTGTTCATTTTGCTTTTGCTGCTCGCTTTGTGAAATATTGACAGCGCTGTCATGCTCATTAATGTTCCTGTCGGGTTCTATTTGAAAGGGTTGAACAGATGACATGTTTATGTCGCTAGAGTCATACTCTGGAAGCCCGGCAGCGTAACCGTGTGACGTCACTGCCCTGTGACGTCAACAACAATGGACTCCTACTAGTTAAACTAATTTTAAAAATTGTATAAAAACGAAAACATCAATAGGGGTTTCAATATCAAGTTAGTTTAACTCATAATAACATTTATCTTTTAAGAACTTTTAAGAACCTTTCTATCTGAGGATCCCTTTAAGAATGTGTTTTCTTGTTTGTGCGCGTTTATCATGTGATCCTTTGTGTGTGCGTCTTTTTGTATTGTATTTTGTATATACTACTCTATATGCTTGCTTGCGTGCGCATGTATGTTTCTAGTGTTGGTTGTTTTTGGGTTTTTTTCTATGGTATTTTTGTGTTTGTGTATTTTTTCCTGCATGTATCATGTGTCTGTGTGCATGTGTTTTTGAATGTTACGCGGTCTTTTTTTGTGGAATGGGTTTTGTGTGTATACATGATTGTACGTGTGTGTTACTTAATGTGTGTGTATCGTCTTTGTGGGTTTTTTGTGTTTAGTTTATTGCCTGTGACCTTTGAGTAAGGGTTTGAAATAATCTGATGAAGCTTGTTGGTGTGTACTCGTGTTTAAGGTCACCATTGTGCTGCTAGTTAAGTAATTCTCCCATAAGCGGAAGCAGTTTGTTTACATGTTTTGTTTGTGTGTCAGCTGTTCTTAAAGCCTTTTTTCACGTTGTCGTTGACCCCAAAAAATGTTGCCCTGTGGGCATAGGAATGTGTGTTCCAATGTCAGCCGTAGTACCAAGACTGACCTGGCAGAGGCAGCATGGTGTCAAACTGCCCAAAAGTAGAAAAGAAACAAGTTGTAGATTATATAACTAAAGAAACAAGGATATTGGTTAGTTTGATAATATGGTCGTTTTTATTACTGTGCTGATATATGGCACTTTATGATTTTTTAATAATAGTCTGTTTTACGGACAGATTAGGGAGGACATCACAACATAATAGCTCTCCTGTCTATGAGGCAGGCATACTAACTGCCACTGACTGTGGTGCCATGAAATAAATCAATCAATCTTTGAAACGCATGACCCCAAATGTTCTTAACAACATACTACAGTGATATAACAAAACTGTCCGGGATGTAGCATGAAGTCAGTAACATTTCGGCTCTGTCTGAGTCCCTGTGCTGAGGAATGTGCATTTTACAACAGCGTGAGCCACATCCATAAACGTTTCATGACCTGAGAATGCAATATGGTTCTATGGCCAGCTGCGAAGTTGGAAGCCTCATTTGTTGTTGTGTCATTATGCAAACAATGACTTTCAGAATAACCTTTGGTATCACGGATGTTTTTAGCTTCTTTCACTTGATATTTCTGGTGCATGCATCATATTTCCAGGTTAAAGCAATAAAATGTCTGTTTCTTTGCCTGGAAGGGCAAGTGTCTGGACTGGTCTGCCGTTTCCTTGCATTTATGTGAAACAAGTGGAGAAGAACAACAGATCAGGGGTGTGTGAGCACTTGGTCTCTGTGGTTTACAGGTAGCTGTCTGGGTCAAGTAAACATATTGGGTTACTTGTTTGGCTTATCTTGACGTTGATTGGAGCCAGATGAGATTGCTTAGATTTCTACTATTGTGAAACTTCCAAGTCAAAGATGTTCATTTGGTTATTTTTTTGAATTGGAAGTAATGTACAGTCAATTCATCCACCATAAATATTCACAGGATGGGACTCATTTCAATAAGCTCCATTGCTGATGTTCCCAAAATGGCTGCTCCGAAACAAAATTAGTTTTTTGTTGTTGTTTTTTTTAACTATCCAAGACGTGAACTGAATTTTGTCTCGATTCAGACCGATATTGGCTAATGTTTTTTTTAGTTTTGTGGGAGTTTGGGTTGAGGGTTTGTAAAAATCCTACATTTTTATGAGACCCCCTAAACACCCTTTTCTAATTCTACTCTCTTCTCCTTTTGCAAAGCACTGCCATATGACATCAAAATATGTACATGCAGCTATAGATGTCACAGGAGGCTAACCTTAAGATCGCGTCATGCAAGCGTGAAAATGAAGTAAAGAAACATTTTATATTTGAATGTGTTTTTTGTTTTGTGTTTTTACTCCTAACTAAATTGCCAATCGATACTCAGTATCGGCAGCTCCTCAAAATCAGGAGACTCTGAGTTGAACTGTGGTGCAAAAATATGTGATTGGGACAACTCTAGTCTTAAGTGTTAAATGACAAAAAAATAGTCATACGCGCTATAAAAGGTTAAGGTCTTAAAATGCCTGTGACAGCATAAAAAAAATCTTAAATAGCATTATTATGTCAATTAAAATAATATTTTGAGACAATTCGACTATATACAACAATTTGGCAAAGCGCAGATGACGAGAAATTAGTCTTTTAATCTGCTGTTTAGCCCCGCCTGTCATTATAGCGCTTTAGCGTCCCCAACTGGATGATGACGTCGGCAGGGTAACGATTTCAGATGATTTAGAATTCAGCCCATTGAGGAGGAAGATTCCGAACGAGGAAAATGCGACAGAGAGCAGCAAAATGTCATCATTGTTTAAATCTCTGTACTCTAATATTTTTACACGATATTGTTTTTATCTAAGCATTTATACCAAATTGCTAAATAAATGGTATGGTCATGAAAAATAACAGTTTTGTGCTAAATGGAATATGAAATATTTAAAATGCATTTATTCAGTACGGCAAGGCAAAATTACTGCATAAAGGTCAAAACTGCCGACTTCTTGCACGTCCCGAACGGTATTTTATGCCACCAGAGTTAGTCTGGCTTTTATGACTCTGTCTCTTTGGAGACGGAGGAAGGAGTGGAAACAAAACAGGAGGTGTGACAGCTAGCCAATTTGCACATCCGAACCGAGCAGCTTTTACAAGTATTTTTCTCACCTTTCGAAAACGAAAAATCACACAAAACTACCCCGACTCATGTTACACACGGCGGCAAGGTTGATTGTCTTCACCGATCGGCCAGCCCCCTGGCGGCGAGCAAGTTACGGCTTGTCGTTCTGCTGCTGCCCCGGCGAGCAGGCAGTGCTCGTTGCCAGGGAGAGAAGTGGAAATGCCGAAAATTTTAAAAAACAGGAGGTGTGGTAGCTAGCTGATATGCTAACCCGAACCGAGCAGCTTTTCCAATTCTTTTTCTCGCCTTTTGAAAATGAAAAATCACACAAAACTACCCTGACCCATGTCACACACGGCGGTGGTGTTAACTGTCTAAACCGATCGGCCTGCCCCCAGCTACGAGCAAGTTACGGCTCGTTATTCTGCTGCTGCCCTGGCGGGCGGGCGGAGAGGGGAATGAATGCCGAAAATAGCGCATTCTCGGTGGACAAACTGGCCGATGTTGGAGCGGGGGGGCTGCCCAGGGCCAAGCTGAGGAAGGTGCTATGTGGGCGGTCACACGAAGAGGACCAAAGTGGGTGTGCGACAAGCCGCCGGTCGTCTGCCGTGTGGGCTTCTCGGTGGACAGGGAGTATTGTCACCCACAAAATGTGAGACATCTTTTATAAAACGTGTGCCATAATCCCAGTATTTGACATAATACAAAACATGTAGTTTACTCACTTCCTCGTCGGTCGAATGGTCCCACAGTTGCAGGGCTTGTTTTGGCCATTCTCCGCGGTGAACGGGAACTTTTTGAAACCCAAAAAGGCTCACACGCCTCTCCCTGGTGCCGCAACGAAAGCCTGCTGCACATTGGGCTGACGTGATGCGAAAAATAAACTAATTAATTCTCAAAATCAGATGAGTCTGCAGTCTTTCTACATGCTATATAGTAATGGTTGTTTTGTGAGATTGTGACCTGGCTGACGTCACATTCGCATTCTTCCTCAATCCAGGAAGTCACCCATTTTCATGGCGCGGGAGTCAAAAAATTGAATAAATAAAACGATAGCTTTCACACTCATCCAAGCGGTCCATTTCATTCAGGAGCATAAAATACTGCGTGAAATATGAAATAAACATACTTTTTGCCGTCATAGGCACTTCAAGTGTCAACTTTTGAATAGTTGTCCACTGTAGTGGCCAGGGGGGAAAGTGGTTAAAATTACTTGCCGGAACTCCCCGACGTGAAGGTTGCCACGGAGCCAGAAATTTCATTTATTTATTGGGGGGGGGGTCAAAACTATTGAAATGCAAAGAAAACAGTTTTGGTCAGTTATTTCTATAACACATACAAAAACTGATTTTCATTCAAAGTTGTATTTTTTCATTGATTTGCAAAATAAAAGTTAACAAAAACAGCTATAACCTCAACCTCCATCTCCCAATTTTTATTTTCCCTCATTCCCTCACATACTAAATGCCAAATCTCAATTTTAACTATATAAGAACATAGGATGTATATTAAAATTGAAGATAATGTAAACATTTACTTGTTGTTGTGTTTTTTTTAATAATAAAGTAACATACATTCAGAAAAATAAGTACAAATGACTTATATTAGGCAGAGTGAAATGGAATATATTTTGAAAATTGCACAAACATTGACTTTTAAATCATAAGGAAATGAATAAGTAGCTTAACATAAATGAACAAATATAAGTCCAAAGTGCACATTGACAGCTAAGATGTTCTGAAACTCCCCATCAGAGCAAATAAAACTAAATATGATAAATAAGCCACCTTTTGCCTGCATTGCCCTTTTTCCCCCCCGCTGTTTCAGAAAACATGCACATTTGAACCAATCAGAGCTAACTATCTCTGGTGATCACATGTCAGTATGTCAGCCAATTGAACGGATAAATGATTCCAGGCATTTTGCGCACATTGACGTGACTCGTCATCGTCAGACTCCGATAACTGCAGCAGCTCCACCTCCATGCCATCCGTGGAATAAAATAAATAATAAATATCGGTGGAAACGGATTTCCCTACACAAGCACTTTATTATACTTGTTGTTAACACTTGTGTGTGTAAATTCGATGTTGGTAGATTGTTTTTTTCTTGAAGATGAAATGCATGTGTGGCAGCTTTGATTTTTTTTTTTTTAAATAGCGTTTTGACTAGGGATGGGAATCGAAATCCGATTCCATTTCGGAACCGGTTCCGAGTGTTTCGAGGCCTCGACATCACAATGAAAAAGCCTTAACGATCCCTTTAACGATTCCAAAAGACGCGTATTGCGTCGTGACGTGTCTTGTTGTCCAGACGCATCAAACTAGCATGGCGCCAAGAACCACTCGCTCCAAAGTTTGACTACACTTCACCAGGAAAGAGTGTGAAAATGAAAGGTTACGAAGGGTAAGCACGAGCATTGCAGCCATAAACATAACAATGACAGCACGTAGGTTCAAACGCTCGAAAGTGTGTCTTCACTTCACGAGGAAAAATTACAACAAAGCGATTTGCAGTCATTGCAAGGTGGAGATTTGCTGACTTTATTCAACCATCACTTGAAGAGTGAAACTAAGAATAGAAATGAAACAAATCAATTTCGTCCCCAATAACAAACAGGTTTGCATCAACGTAAATCAGCGATGATGAGCTGCTAATAACAGTATGGTTAGCATTCGTTCGCTAGCATTAGCACATCGTTCAAACCACTACACAACTGGATTTAAGTGTCCGATCGCGAGTGGAAACACAACAACAACAACACAAAAGATGATACATACAGGCGTTGCCTCTGTAGATATTAACATTAACAAAGAACGTTGGCTCGTAGAAGTGTTTTCCTCTCTCACTAAGTCTCGCCCACTCACTTGGATGCGGCATTTTTTCTTTGGGTGTAAGCGCGCTCTTCTTCACGTGAGCGCGTTCTTCTTCAAGTGAGGAAGCGCAAGGGTGCCCCCACTTGAGCGTGTAAGCGCCACAAAAACTAAAAGGCATGCAATTCAATGTAATGGTAAAATAATACACGTTAACCCAGTTGTCCCCAAACTGCGGCCCGCGGCCCAAACACGGCCCGCCTCCACATTTGGTCAGGCCATTTTGAATTTTTTTTTTCTCAATCGTATTATTTATTTTCTGGCCTTTTCCTTGAAGAATTCAGAGAGGGTTATTTGGTTATTATCTATTTAATTAATAGTGTTTTTATTATTAATTATTATTATTATTATTATAAAGAGTCCAGAAAGGGTTATTTGATTGTGGCTTTCTGAAAAACAATAATTTTTTACATTTATGCACTTCTGCAATAGTCACACTTTTTCTGTTACAAACTGACCCCGGCCCCTCATCAGAGAAGGGAAAAGTTATGTGGCCCTCACAGGAAAACGTTTGGGGACCCCTGCTTTAACACATATTGCCAAAGGCAGAACAAAAACCTATCTGCCAATATATACCAATATTTTTTATTTCTATTAGATAAATGTTTCAGTAAAATGTTACACATTCTTGTGTATTTGCCACTTATTGCCACAGTTAACATTGAGGCTTTGGGCCTCTTTTGATCTCGTTGTGAGTTTGTAAGGTTGTGACTTCTGATTAAACAAACTCGATGCCAATCAAAACGTTTGTTCTTCTTTTTCCTCAAATTAGAATCGATAAGAGAATCGATAAAGAATCGAATCGTTAAGCAATATCGATAATGGAATCGGAATCGTAAAAATCCTATCAATTCCCATCCCTAGTTTTGACAGTTGCCGTCATATTTTCGGAATCAAGGCACCGTATACCGGAACTGCGTTCCAGCCCTTAATCTTATACCGGAACTGCGTTCCTGACCGTTCCCGCCCACTTTCACCCCTGGTATTGGCCACTGTCTCTGAAACTGTAGACATTTCTGTCATGATTGGATCCATCCAGGATTTATGCCTGAAATTGTTCAGCAAGTCGATCATTTGTATTTGAAGCCACTTTTTGGGTGAAGCAGCCATTTTGGGTGAATTCCAGTGCTCTTAACTAGATCAACATCATAAAGAGAAGCTTTCTTTTGCCTATTCATATTGACTGATTAACAGCACGCTCATCAATAATAACAAAATTGAATAACCTAACTTAGTAGATCTTATGTAAAGGATTTGTGTTTAGATGATTGTTCTTTTTTTTTATTATTTTTTATTTATTTTTTTTTTTTTTAAAGAACATGCACATTCATGTCCTGCATTGTGATATGTACAACATGACAATGAACTAGAGTGACTCTTAACTACTGGAGACAAAAGAACTTTCTTTTCTTTTTGGCATACTGTACTTAGCACTGAGACAGTAAACTGAATTCAGGGTGTTATTTTTACATGTCAGTATTAGCTAACTTAGTTTGAAATTGAAAGAAAAAAGAGCTGTCTGTAATGACGCTTTAAAGAGGGGACAAGGCTGCTTAGTGGCCTATCAGATGTCGGTTACCGTGGCGACCGGAGCAAGCATGTCAAGGGAGGGAGCAAGCTTCCTGCGGCACCTCCTTCCTAGAGTATCAGGTCCTATAGAAAAAGGACGAGGTGTGGCCTTGGCCTGCCTAAATCTTTCTGGGAATGTGTGCAGACAGACAAGTCGCAGTCACCGCTCCTTCCTGTTTTCCAAACTTTCTATCTTCCCTCACACCAGGTGGAACTATCAAGCCGTAAAAGAGGAGACTTGTCAAGAATTTAGGGGAGGTGTTAAGTGTTGACGTGCGGTGTCAGCGGGCATGGGGGGCAGCAGGAGATGCCTTTAAAATACTCGCTGGTGTCAGTCCAGCAGGACCGGACCGACCGGATCATTCACTATGGACGCTGGGACGAAATCTGAACCCCCAAACACCGTCGTGGACTAGACAGCTAAAGCAGCATGGAGGCGCTAAGGGACTCTTTTCTGAATTTGAATTTTCAGATGTCATCCTACAAGAGAGCCACACTGGATGAGGAAGACCTGGTGGACTCCGGTGGTGATGACATCTACCAGTCTTCACCCATGCAGGTAACACAAGCCACAGTAATTAAATGTCACTTGACAGGCTTTTAGGTTGCACAAGATCCAGCAAAACCTGTAGAATGTCACTTACCAAGGCAATTTCTAAATTTAGAACAATGTTTTTAATGTTTAGCGCATCCTCAAAAGTCAAAACTAAACTGTTCTTAGTATACATTTTACTTTTCTTTTAGTGTTAAGTCAATTGTTTTTCGTTTACACACAAACCCATTTTTCACGTCTTTATAAAATCTGAGCAGCCTAACACTTAGAGCGTATTCACACCTGCCCTGTCTGGTCCGGACCAAACCAAAAAAGTTCCCAGTTCGCACCTCTTGGGTTGGTGTGGATACAAACCAGCGAACTCAGGTACAAACCAAACAGCCGGTGTTAGACCTCGCCGGAGAGGTTGTCTCTGTTCGCTTTCAAGCAGACCGTTGTGGTTCGCTATAGGTGTGAAAGCGACTGCACCATGGTCCGGACCATAGCTGAAATCACATACCTTTTTTCACGTTAACAGGCTTCCGTAGCAAGGAAATGTTATTTGGCTAGCATCACAGTCTGTGGTTTTCAGTACGTCACCTAATAAAAGTCCGGGTTCAACGTGGAGCAATGAGGAGCGGCATGTCTACTCTCCTTGCAAAATGAACGTGGCATTAAAGGCCTCTGATGCTCCAAATTTCCCACTAACGCTTGTAAATGGATAAAATTTGTACGTTTGCAGTACTCTGGAGCTCTGTGATTCTTTACTTCCTTATTTTAACGTGTTACCTGCCCAGAATATTTTGTGCAATGACTTTAACAATTTTGGCACATGCCTAAGTTTGTTGTCCTGGGTCGCTTGCTCAAAACGCAATTGGTAACCGAACCGCATATAAAACGTCCAGCCCAAATGTGTTTTGGTGCGGACTAAAGCAAGCAAACTATGGCCTTTCCTGGTATGAATACTCCCTTAGTGTGGTGCATTTTGTAGTACCAAGACTGACCTGTGTGAGGATGCATGGTGCCACACTCGGCCAGAAAATGGAAAATACACAAAAAAGAAGACACGCAAGCTAGGTTGTGATTAACAGGTTTAACATTTATCTTTCTCTGAATGGAAAGAGCCCTGCGATTGGCTGGCAACTGTTTCAGGGTGTACCCCGCCTACTGCCCATAGTTAGCTGGGATTGGCTCCAGCACCCCCAGGACTCTTGTGAAGATAAGCAGCTTGTAAGATGAATGAATGCATTATTGTAATATTAAGTTTGGCTTCATTATTGATTCGCGTGTTTTTTTAAAAGACATCAACATTTTCTTCATGTAACAAATAAAAGAAAAAATTGTCTGTGATATTGATCAAAATAAAGGCAAGGGCAGTAACAGCTTTCAGTGCTTAAATTTACATGCACAAATGAATCAGATTACTGACCTAATTTATTTCATCACCTTTTTACACTTTGTCCCAGTTTCACTGGACTCATTTCAACTCCTTATATAGTCAAATTATGTCTACTTTGGAACATTTGTTGGCGAAATTACTTCCCTCTGCATTATTAGTTTTGAATACGTCAATAAGGCAAATGTCTTATTGTCAA
Organism: Corythoichthys intestinalis; assembly: GCF_030265065.1. Taxonomy (NCBI): domain Eukaryota; kingdom Metazoa; phylum Chordata; class Actinopteri; order Syngnathiformes; family Syngnathidae; genus Corythoichthys; species Corythoichthys intestinalis. The sequence continues at coordinate 19,467,259 of NC_080403.1, read as the reverse complement.
CTGGTACAAGTCAAATGCTTCAACACAAATATAATTGCCAACACATAATGAAGTTGGAGTAACTGATACACGACTGTGTCCACTCACTCGCTCATATCTATAACAGGGTTAGGTTAGACACAATTGATGAGGTTTGTTTTTAACTGTGTGATGGGAAGTGAGAAAATGAAGGTCCTCACTGAAATACTTTGCACATTTCCTGTATTTTCTTTTAATCAATCAAAATGGCTTTTATTGTCATACACGAATGGTAAATAGAAAAATACAATGACATGTTGAAACAGATTGTCACAGATCATGCCACAATTTACATAAAACAAAAATTTTGCCACTTCTTACAAACTTTCCAAAGATTAAATTAAGGACCCCATATTATGTTTTTTTTTAAAAATCTTTTTAACTCTACAGTATTTGGCATTGTCGCCAAAGGGGAATCCTTTGAAGCCAAAACAACACAAAGAAAATTGTCCAATAATTTTGTTGTTTTGCCCTTAATCCAAAAAACAAAACGAGCAGTTTTGTACTCCTGCAACTTATCTAAGGTCTGCTACATTCTCTCCCTCCACCCGTTACCCCGCAAAAATCTCACGGGTGACACGATCCTACTATAGTGCGTTTCTTCATTTACATATAACTCCTTCGCCGGAGGCTACGTGAGAGATGGATTACTGTAATTCTATTCACAATGGTGACGGGAGGCTTTGCAAACATATAATAGTTACATTTGTGACTGGAGCTATACCTACCATTTGACAAAAAAAAAAACAAAAAAAAAAAACATGAAAACATAAGTAAAATGTTCACTTTTTTGTTAAAATAACCATTTTAATGAGGAATGGGTGATAGTTGCTGTGGCGACACCAAGCTATCCTGTGATTGGATAGCCTAGGATACCAATTTTTTGTCTTGTGAAATAGACTAGCTGATTAAATCAAATATATTTATATTACAAAAACCTGAGATGTCCTCAAAGTGCTTTACAACAAAGCAAAATATAGTACCCGATAAATAAAACGCAAGAAAAGCACTATACAGTAGAATTGTGAGATAAAAAAAAGTTTTGCGCTAAAAGTCATTACAACAAACAAAACAAAATAAAATAGATAAAATCCAAACACATAAAAACCCTAAAAACAAGGCTACCCTAGTCAGGAGAAAAAGCTTGTCTAAAGATTTAAAGGGAACCCCAGACTTAAAGACTTGTAGGCTATAATAGGCCAGAATTGTTCCATTTTACTAAAACATGTTATTAGAAACACATACAATATTGCCATTGATTTAGAAATTATAATATTTAGTACATGTTTTGACCTACGGAGGGTGCCATGTTTTATGCGCGCAATGGACGCTCGAGGTGATGACGTAGTTTGTCACTGTCACTAGACGGAAACTACCGGGTTACTGCAATTCCTTCTATGCCGAGAGACGTCAAACACATGGGCATATCGGTTAAAAGCGGCGAGTACTTAGTATTTGTGTTTTTATTGAGTCTTTTATCACCTTTTCATTGTCTCGAAATAGTTTTTGCTTGTGTTTCCCTCTCGTACTTTTAAGAAGTGTGTTTTCTTGCGGTAGCTTTAAAGCAGATTGTTATTCTGTTGACCACATTAGTCACGTAGCATATTTAAACCACCCTTATTTGATATTACTATGTTTCAGTATTTTCTTAAGGCATTTTTAGCATGTTCTGTCTGTATGCATCTAAACAAAAAAAGCTTAAAGCGCACGCTAGTACTTGGGTGTCAAATTCGCCTATTGTTGGACGTTTCGGCGGTGTAGCACATTTTGGCAAAACACCAGTTTTGTGCTACTCTAGTCTCGTTACATCCTGTCTTTCCTGTTCATTTTGCTTTTGCTGCTCGTTTTTTGAAATGTCGTCAGTGCTGTCATGCTCATTAATATTCCTCTAAGGTTCAAATTGAAAGGGTTGGGCAGATGACATGATTATGTCGCTAGTCATACTCTGGAAGTCCGGCAGCGTAACCATGTGACGTCACCGCCCTGTGACTTCAACAACAATGGCGACCTACTAGTTAAATTAATTTTACAAATTGTATAAAAACTAAAACATCAAGAGGGGTTACAATATCAAATTATTAATTACTTTCCTAAAAAATAATTTTTAAATTAAGAGTTTTCCACTAAATTGTATATAAAAGTTGTAAAGCATTAAAATAAACAACAAAAATTAATGAAATGAACTATCATTCATTCATTCATTTTCCATGCCGCTTTTCCTCACGAGGGTCGCGGAGGTGCTGGAGCCTATCCCAGCTAACCAAAAAAAATATATTTTTCTAATGGGTCAAAATTTGGATGAGCCATATTCCTGATTTGTGTTATTATTGTAATTTTACCCCATTGCCACTAGGGGCTGTCAAACGTTTCTTTCAACTGACCTGGAGTCAGCCCCGGTACATTTAAAATGACAGCTAATCATGACACAGGGGTAGTTAGGAGGGCAAAACAGTTTTTGACCGTGCCTTAGTGCATTATGCTCGAAAGGAATGTACTCATTTTCTATGTTCCGTTTTGAATACATTTTTGAGTCTTTTGGTTTGTTACTTTTATGTGGATAAAGAGCATTTGAGTTAAGTTACAAGACACCGCCAAAATGAACTACTGGATAAGAGAAATGGACGGGCTTTGTATGCATCGCTTCTTCAACTGCACTGGGCGCACATCCTCACTAAATTATTTTTCGAACTGATAATGTGACTAGCACCTTAGACGGTCATTTGCTTTGCTTAGCCAAAACCACCCGAGGACCGAAGAGGCAAGATGGATATAAGTATTTTTTTTCAAACCTAAGCTTTCAAAAGCGACAACAACTACTGAGCAAGAACCAAGGATTGAAAATCTGGACCACGAACCGCCAGTGAGCACCGCCAAAATGTTGAGCGGAGTTTCAATTTGCCCCACTAAAAATGCTAATTGTACAACAAAGCCACTACCAGTGTCCTGGCAATGTAGTTACCCCCCTCAAAAATTGTATGCCCTGGCCGCGGGAGCGCACGCGCACACACACATTAGTTATGAGTTATGTCGACTTAAACAATTAATTGAAGCCCAAAAAGAACCACAGTTATATATTTTGGACATCAACGTTTATTAAACTGGAGAAACTCCATACAGGACTTGAATTACAGTAATAACAGTTATAGGTCATCCTGCGAGTAAAACAGTAAAACCTTGCTTTTTTTTTTTTACGTTCAGTACATACAGTGGGGCAAATAAGTATTTACTCAACCACTAAATGTGCAAGTTCTCCCACTTGAAAATATTAGAGAGGGCTGTAATTGTCAACATGGATAAACCTCAACCATGAGAAACAGAATGTGGGGGGGGGGGGGGGGGAAGACAGAAAATCACATTGTTTGATTTTTAAAGAATTTATTTGCAAATCAAGAACTGTTGAAGGACACCAGAGACAAAATTGTGGACCTGCACCAGGCTGGGAAGACTGAATCTGCAATAGGTAAAACGCTTGGTGTAAAGAAATCAACTGTGGGAGCAATTATTAGAAGATGAATGACATACAAGACCACTGATAATCTCCCTCGATCTGGGGCTCCATGCAAAATCTCACCCCGTGGCGTCAAAATGATAACAAGAACGGTGAGCAAAAATCCCAGAACCACACGCGGGGACCTAGTGAATGACCTACAGATAGCTGGGACCACAGTAACAAAGGCTACTATCAGTAACACAATGCACCACCAGGGACTCAAATCCTACACTGCCAGACGTGTCCCCCTGCTGAAGCCAGTACACGTCCAGGCCCGTCTGCAGTTCGCTAGAGAGCATTTGGATAATCCAGAAGAGGACTGGGAGAATGTGTTATGGTCAAATGAAACCAAAATAGAACTTTTTGGTAGAAACTTAGGTTCTCGTGTTTGGAGGAGAAAGAATACTCAATTGCACAATACCCACTGTGAAGCATGGGGGTATAAATATGGGCTGTATTTCTGCAAAGACACACGGACAACTGGTCTGTGTAAAGGAAAGAATGAATGGGCCATATATCGAGAGATTTTGAGTGAAAATCTTCCATCAGCAAGGGCATTGAAGATGAGACGGGGCTGGGTCTTTCAGCATGACAATGATCGCAAACACACAGCCAGGGCAACAAAGGAGTGGCTTTTGTAAGAAGCATTTCAAGGTCCTGGAGTGGCCTAGCCAGTCGCCAGATCTCAACCCCATAGAAAATCTGTGGAGGGAGTTGAAAGTCCGTGTTGCCCAACAACAGCCCCAAAACTTCACTGCTCTAGAGGAGATCTGCATGGAGGAATGGGCCAAAATACCAGCAACAGTGTGTGAAAAGCTTGTGAAGAGTTACAGAAAACGTTTGGCCTCTGTTATTGCCAGCAAAGGGTACAAAACAAAGTATAGAGATGAACTTTTGGTATTGACCAAATACTTATTTTCCACCATGATTTGCAAACAATTTTTTAAAAAATCAAACAATGTGATTTTCTGTTTTTTTTTTTCCACATTCTGTCTCTCATGGTTGAGGTTTACCCATGTTGATAATTACAGGCCTCTCTAATATTTTCAAGTGGAAGAACTTGCACAATTAGTGGTTGACTAAATACTTATTTGCCCCACTGTATGTCAGTCACAAACGAGACATTTTGGAAAACAGTGCTATCAACACAGCAAAGAAGGTGCATCATTTTAAAATCCTTGAAGCTTTGGGAACATTGTTCAGTTGCTCATAACGACTTTTAAAGACCAAATGTGAAGTAAGGTTAGCCAACCATATTTTTGAATAATATCAATGGCTAAACAATTATTTATAAGCATATTTTCGTTATTTTTTTTTTTAACGCAACCCTTCCAGATTCTTTGTTTAACCCATAGCAACGCCCTGACAACGAAAATGCTTTTCTTCGACAATCTTTGGAAATCTTTGGAAATTACGTCACACAGAGAACTGCGAGGGAAGTCCGCCATAGAACAGTATTGTTGCATTGCTTCTCGCTAAGATGCCACGGTGGTGTGTGGCGATGTATTGTTCTCAATCCAAAGAAAAGTTGTATGATTGGCCAAAGGATAGCAGGGCACGTAAATGGACATCTTTCGTTCGCAAAAAGTAAGTGTGATTTTTGGATAGATGACTGATTACTTTGTCAAAGCAGAGCTGCCAACTGTTGTGGAATGAACAGTAAAAGGTAGCGACGTTAGCCGAAAGGTAACTTGAGGCAAAACCCCGATCGTGTTGTTGAATGAACAGCAGACGTTAGCCGAAAGCTAACTCATGGCAATCCCCGATCGTAGTTGTATTGAGTTCATTTTGCCTACACTTATAAATTTTTCAAAACTTTTCTTTTATCCCAGGCAATAGTTGGTGGTTTATTTACCTGACATGTTTCGGCGAACACTTCCGCCTTCGTCAGAGTCCGAAGGCGGAAGTGTTCGCCGAAACGTCAGGTAAATAAAAGCGAACGTCATTAGCTTCTACTGTCCATTCCACAACATGATTGGGGATTCGTCAAAACTTTTCTTTTATCCCAGGCAGTAGTAGGTGGTTTATTTACCTGACATGTTTATGCGAACACGTCCGCCTTCGTCAGAGGGTCCAAAGGCAGAGGTGTTCGCAGAAACATGTCAGGTAAATAAAAGCTAACGTTGCTAGCTTCTACTGTTCATTGCACAACATGATCGGGGATTCGTCAAAACTTTTCTTTTATCCTAGGCAATAGTAGGTGGTTTATTTACCTGACATGCTTCAAATCATAAAAATAATAACAGCCTATATCTTACCAATCTTGTAATCTTGATGGGTCTTGTCTCCATTCCATGTCAGGTAGTCTGGGCACATTGTTTGCATTCTGATTAGCGTCTGGCTAATACATGTACGGTCCAACATAAAATTCCAACCTACTCCTCTTCCTTCAACTCTTCAAAAACTTGGATCTCCTCACTTGCGCTTGATCTATCGCTTATATCGCTGTTTGAATTATTGTTTGAAGGGCTTTGTATGGCGGCCGTATGGAGCTGCCATCGCTGTTCTCGGTGTGACGTATCACTTCCGGGTTCGTCCCCCTTCAGGCTCAAACTTCAGAAACGCGATTATTTTGTCAAATATACAACATTAAAATTATTTTTTCATGCTTTATTTTAGGGCTGGGCGATATGGCCTTAAACATGTATCACGATAAATTGAGCAGATTTATCTCGATAACGATAAATGACGATAAATTCGCCCAAGCGTACTGTTATATAATTTGAAAATCTGAATCAATGCATGAAATACAGATTAACTGTTTCTTGTTGATTTATTTACCAGCATTCAATTTCATATACTGTATTTAACAATTGTACATGCAGTCTAAACATTAAGTTTAGAAAAATGTAATGTAAACAATAAGAATTCAAGTATGAACATTTATAACAGCGTGTATGACTTGAACAATGTACATTATCAAAATCAATATGCCTGTGCAAACATGTCATTGTAACACAAATGACTTGCAGCTTGAACTGTACACTTCAAAAAGACAACTTATTGTTAATGGCTGCTGTGACATAATTATTAAATACAAGCGTTTACATTATGGTTTCAGCCCCCCCCCCCCCCCAGTGCATTTTTTAATAAATGCACGCACAAATGAACCCCCAAACAAACAGAGAGAGACACACACACATTAAAGCTATATTGATCTTCTTCAAATGAAACGCTTAAGATTTTATGATAGCAATAATGACACAGAAATAAGCACATACAGAAAAATAGCTGGGGCCATTTCTCGGTCATTATAAGTTTCGCCGTTGGATTGTACTTTATGCTGAATGCTTTACCATCACAAAAGCTATCAGAGGAATCACACACAGACAGATACAAAATAACGCCACATAGTAATTGCTAGATGCAGTCCGTGCCCAATCCACTCATTAAGTTCAGCCGTTTCGACAAGGTTAGAGCCGCTATCCGACTACATCACGTTCATTTGTAGCGTTAGCCGCTAGCTAGCGTTAGCCTGGCTACCAGTAGAAAGCACTGAAAGCACCATCTCCGGAAATCGTGAGAACAAGGGAGGACAGTGGGTGAAAGCCCGTCTGGATGCCACCAAGAGTCTACTAAATGTCGGTTAAAAGTTTGGTGAACCTCCCTTAAGCCACACTCCATCACGTTTTGCTTGTAGCGTTAGCTGCTAGCGTTAGCTTACCGGGCTTTTGTTTGATTGGCTCCTTGATGATCACGTGACTCCCTACGTAAGCCCATTGACTGTTTCTTAAAGGGGAATGAACATAGACGAACAACACAGAATCAAAGCGGGATGAAAAGACTATATTTTCTTGTTTTATTAATTTACCGAATTTACCGACATGGTCAAAATTACGTCGGTCATGGTTAAGAATTTCGGTGACGGTAAATTTTCGGTTTACCGCCCTGCTCTACTTTATGTATGTATGTTTATGTTTAATTACATTAATTGTGACTCTATTTGGCATTTTATGAAATTACTTCACATTTGGTCTTTAAATGATGAAAAACCATTTTAACTTGGATTCAAATGTATATTCGGTGGCCATTAAATTAGGAACTTAACTCAATGGCCGCCATTGACGTTGCTGGATGTCCAATCTATTTGAAGTGGGAGGGCTGGCAGTGAATTATCGAATGTTCTTTCGCTGCCACCCTTCCAGTTAAAATGGATTTGACGTCTACTAGTTATAAACTCATTTAAGTTCACAGCAGAAAGATAAAAACAGTTCCTCAGACAGATTGAGGATAGATTTTTTTCCCATGCCTGTCCAAATTCACTCCCACCCAATTTCCTTTCTGCTCTTGTGGATTAAATGTTACCGTCAACAACAGTAGTTGGACCATGTTCAATGGATGGACAGGCAGAGGAATTTTGTCTCCCATCCAATAGGCTTATGTTGTTGATTCAAAAGGTCAACCACTGTTAGATTAAAGTATTGACATGCGTTTCAAAAACTGGATTTATTGTACAGAAATGGTCTTGCAATAGGGGTTTGATTTTATGCATATAAACATACTGTGATCTAAAGTGATGCTAAATAGTCACTGCCAGTCTCACACCTGAGGCCAAACAGCTAAACGCATGCTTTTCGTCCACCCGTCAGCATAAAACAGCAATGGGCGGTTTATTGTTTTTCCCTTAAAACTAAAATAATATGACCCAAGCTTGAAGGGTGAGGCAAATAAAGCAGAAGATGAAATGGGAAAAGACCAATTGACTTTCCTTGGAAAAGCCTCGTAATCTTCAGAGCCCCGAAGCATCAGCGTGGTCCATTTTTCACTAACAAGCTCACATTAGGTATTTTTTCATCTGGAACATGAAACTGGAATTGATTATCAGGTTCACACAGTTTGGAACTTAAAGTGAGCACTCCAAAGTGTACCTAAAACAGTCTGTTTTGGGGGGATTTTTAAAAAAAATAGAAATCCTTTATCGACGGAACATAAACTTTCAAAGCCACATAATATACCTTTTGAACCCACTATGTACAACTGAGTATGTTCCCAAAAAGTCAAGGTTTTATAATGAAGGCACCTTGTTTCATGTGTTGATATCTCATTTTGTAAAATCACTCATTTTTTAAAACTACCTCCTCAGTGAATGATTAACATAGTAATGTGAAAAAAGTAGGACACCCCAACAAAGCAACACATACATTCATTGAACACATGGCCAAAACCTATGACAAATAAACGAGTAAAAGGATGGCTAGATATAGATTTTACAAGCGGCGACGACAAACCGCTGGTTTAGGATTTGAGGCCGTCGTCGGCGTTCTTGCTGTCTTCAGGCTCCGCCTCCATGCTGTCGTCTCCCATTTCAGGTTTTAACAGAAAAATTCTGTTAACTAAATTGTACGTAACTGTTTCTTACCTGATTGGTCTAATATGTATTGTCATGTGAAAAAATTAGGACACCCCATAAAATATTCAGTTCTTTATCAAGAAATGTTTACATATCAATGTCTGATCTTGTTTTTCTTCATCACTGGAAAAGAAAGTGATTTAATTGCAGGTAGACAACAAAAATTAACATTGTTTTCCTCATTAAACCAAATATATCAACAAAAAAGCATATTCTAACTGAGGAAAAAGTTAGGACACCCTACAACTTAATAGCTTGTGTTACCCCCTTTGGCTGAAATAACTTCAGTGAGACGCTTTTGTAGCCATCTACCAGTCTTTTACATCGGTCTGAAGGAAGTTTGCCCCACTCCTCAACGCAGAATACTTTCAACATTGACTGTTTTTTGAAGTGAGAGAAAACACCATGGTGAGATCAAAGGAGCTGTCTGAGGTCTTCAGAAAGAAGATTGTGGACACTTATGAGTCTGTTAAGGGATTTCAAAAGATCTCAAAAGGCTATAAAAACTGCCATTCCACTGTCGGGAAAATAGCCTACAAGTGGAGGACATTCAAAACAAGTGTCAACATGCCCAGGTATGGCCGTCCAAGCAAGTTCACCCTGAGAACAGACCGCAAGATGCTAAAGGAAGTCTCCAAAAACCCTAAAATGCCATCAAGGAACCTACAGCAGGCTCTTGCTACTGTTGATGTGAAAGTGCATGCCTCTACAATCAGAAAAGGACTACACAAATTTAACCTTCATGGGAGGTGTGCAAGGAAGAAACCTTTGCCCTCCAAGAAGAACATGAAGGCCAGACTGAGGTTTGCCAGAGTGAATGTAGACAAAGACCAGGACTTCTGGAATAATTTTCTTTGGACAGATGAATCCAAAATTGAATTATTTGGACACCAGAACAGGGGAAATGCTCCATTCCAGGAAAAGAACCTCATATCAACTGTGAAGCATGGAGGTGGAAGTGTCATGGTTTGGGGATGCTTTGCTTTAGCAGGGCCTGGCCAGCTCACCATCATAGAATCCACCATGAATTCTATCGTGTATCAGAGGGTGCTTGAGGAACGTGTGAGATCATCTGTGAAAAAATTAAAGCTGAAGCGAAACTGGACTCTGCAACATGACAATGATCCAAAAATTACCAGTAAATCAACCAAGGACTGGACCAGGGCTGAAAAGAAATGGAGAGTCCTGGAATGGCTGAGTCAAAGCCCAGATCTTAATCCCATTCAGATGCTGTAGGGTGACTTGAAACAGGCTGTACATGCAAGAAACCCCTCAAACATCTCACTGTTAAAAGTATTCTGCGTTGAGGAGTGGGGCAAACTTTCCTCAGACCGATATCAAAGACTGGTAGATGGCTACAAAAAGCGTACCACTGAAGTTATTTAAGCCAAAGGGGGTAACAATAGCTACTAGGTTGTAGGGTATTCTAACTTTTTCCTCACTTAGAATATGCATTTTTGTTGATATGTTTGTTTTAAAGAGTAAAACAATGTTAATTTTAGTTTTTTCCTGCAATTGAATCACTTTCTTTTCCAGAGATTAAAAAAACAAGATCAGACATTAATATGTGAACATTTCTTAATGAAGAACTGAATATTTAATGGGGTGTCCTAATTTTTTCACATGACTGTACATATTAGACCAATCAGGTAAGGAAGAGCTTCGTACAATTTAGTTAACAAAATTTTTCTGTTATCTTGGTCAGGGTCTCACAGAGGAGACACGCTAAAGGTGACCTGGGGGTGGTCTGCTACTATTAAAATACATTTTTAAGCGTTATGCAGTTGAAATTGCCAAGCAGAGCAAAGAAAATTTTGAGGGAACAAAGTGAGTGCTTGATTCACAAGGATCTATTAGAAAGTCTCTATAGTGTCTTTTGTTCTTTTAGAAACTTGAGTTCATGTCCACGCTAAGTGATTAAGCAGTGCTGTGGCTTTGGCACCGATAAGGCTGTATTAATTTGGGTTATCTTATTTAAAGAGAAAATCCTGGATTTTTTGCACGCAGTGAAGTCCGCTTCAGTAGGCTAATGTGCGGTTGCGTTGTGGTCAGAGCGGTTCAATAAGTCGTGGTTTGGCAAACGTCATGGAGGGGAAAAAAAAAAATCTGTTGATGGAACCTTGAATTTAAATCACCCTCATCATTCTTGACATTCTTACTGTTTCGTGGTCAGTCTTTGGATTACAAGTATGTCAACTAAAATTACAGTTAGTTACATTGGGAAGCAAAACTGTTCTTGGTCCTCTTGTTGAGATGGTAAATGTTAATTTGCTGCCACTAATATGGCTTCCAGTTGTTTTGGGGGCTTTCCCGGGTCACTTCCTGTTAAGTTTGGGGCATTTGGAGTTTTTTTTTTGGGGTCAAAAACGATAACTACCTATTGAGATTTTCTGCAGGTCCTACTTGAAAATCAACAAGAATGAATGTAGTTGTAGGAGTTGAAAATGATGCGAATGGAAAAGTTTGTAAAATATTGACAAAATAATACATTTTTGCCTACCACTGGCTGATAACCTTTGTGCGCTTTGATTTAGTGGATGTTTTGTTGTGTGAATTATGTGAATTTGACAAAAACTGTAGAACAAGTATCATTTTGAATTGAAATTTGAAATGTTTTGCAGTGGTCAGTGGCACTGAAACTTGAGCATTCAAAGCCATCTTCCCTGTTTAAATAATTTGGATGAGTATCGTTGTCAGTGGCAGGTAATGAGTTCATGTTATTTCATAAATTAACTTATATGTGCGCAGGTGACTCTCCGGAATGGCCGCAACTTCTTGTGCTGGCCTGAGAAAACTGCGACGGAGAGGAGGCTTCTGTTTCTGGTCTGCTTGTTGTCTGCAGGCCTGTTCGTATCGCTCATCACCACCGCCGTCTTCTACCGCCAGAGTGAGTACTTATTCTTTTATTTGAGTTTTAGTCCCAGCCTAGCAAATGATAGCGGTTGACCATTTATTTTTTGTGAGCTGGTTTCCAGTAATTTAAAGGAGTTGTTTGTTTGGATGACGATTCTGGTTATTGGGTATTCTTACTATATTTTGCAAATGAGTGATATCATGTAACAAAAAAACAGTTTTGGTTCTGCCCTCAACTACATTGCCTTCATGGCAGAAGCACTTGATATTTTATATATGACAAAGTGATACATTTTTGGGGGTTATCATTAGGGAGGTCACAATATCAGAAATTTAGTAGTCGATGCCGATACCATTGAAATTCTCGATGCCATTTCGATACTACGGTAAAAATAAATAATAAATCCCATGCACATAAACATACACTCCTTTATCAGACGTAAACAACAATACTGTGTGCTTATTCAGAACAATCGGCATGTTTGTACTGTGGGGTAGCCTTCGAGTACTAAACAAAAAAGATAAAACAATGTGCATCACGGTCATGTAGCATTCAGGTATTAAAAAAAAAAAAAAAAAAGTTTATATTACTAACACACACTCGCGCCCCCAAGCACACACAAATTGCGAGCAGTAATTTACAGACATGGGGTGGTGAAACCGATTTTTCTGATACCGTAATTTCCAGAATATAAGGCGCACCCGTGTATAATACGCACCCCAAATTTACTTGTAAAATCGAGGGAAAATTATTGTACCCGTTTATAACACACACCCTAATTTTAGCACCAATAAATAGAAGAATACAAGAAAACAGAGCTCATGTACAGATACAGAAATGTCATTTTACCGACTGGTGAAACAGAGCACAAGCATAGCATATTGGTAGTTCAAAACATTACCATAAACTGACAATATTTATGGTAATAATATGATTTGACAACTTCTCCAACTTACCAGAATCCAGGAGAAAACAAAACAGATTTGACTTTTCTTTTAAAGGCTGCTGTATAACTTGCTCGTTTCATCATGATGAATAAATGTTTCTTCCATGGATTGATACGCTAAAATGAAAGTGAGAACGCAAGTCGGAAACCCGAGAGCGCTCATCTCTGTCGACACGACAGTAACAGTAGGAACTATTGTTATTTGGGTTTGAGTTTCCCGAGGGACAGATATAGTTGACGGACACACACAGGAAGTCTGTGTTGTTACGTTTGATATGGTCCGAATTGCGGAGCTGCAATAAACGTTGAATTCAAATGAGTTCAAGAAACTAAATTCTGTGCTTTATGAAGAGTGAAAAAAGCAGAATTTAACACAGACTAAATCATTCGGCCGATCAGAGTGAAGTATTACCGAAACAAAATGGTGACGTCACCTACCGTAATGGTCGGCAACAGATCGCCGCATACGTTCCTTCAACACAACGTGGCCGTGTCAATTTAAAAAAAAATTAAAAACTGCATGATAATGATCCGAAGCACACAGCCAAGCTGATCAAGGAGTGGCTGCGTTAAAAAAAAAGCATATCAAGGTTCTGGAGTGGCCTAGCCAGTCTCCAAACCTCAATCCAATAAAAAATCTTTGGATGGAGCTGAAACTCAACAACAGCCTGACAACCTGCATGAAACCTGACAGATCTAGAGAAGATTTGTGAGGAGGAATGGGTCAAAATTCCTGTTTCCATTTGTGAAAACCTGGTGAAGAATTACAAAAAGCATCTGACTGCTGTAATTGCAAACAAAGGCTTCTGCACTAAATATTAGCACTGATTTTCTAAGGGGCACAAATACTTAACCCCAGTAAATTACAAATAAATTACTGGAAAATCATACAATGTGAGTTCCGGATTTTTTTAAGATTATGTATCTATAAGTGGAAATGCATTTATGACTGAAATTTCAGACTTCTACCTATTTTCTACGTGGGTGCAGGGGTTAATTTGAGTCGGAACATGCCGGAACATGTTCCGGTACCTCTTGATTTTGGACTTCACGTGTTCCGGGACTTATTTACTCAGTTCCGGCACCTTATGTGTGTAAATATTAAGGAAAGTATTATGCCGAGCGACATGACCGAGAATGTGAGGCGAATTATTTATCATCGTCATCACTTGCTACGTTGGCGTCCTCTGCAGTAAATAACACCACTAATCACTGCGCTTTGCCGAATGGAGCTCACATTAGAATTTGGGCTGAACACAAAACAGTCGCTTTAAATTGTAAAAGCTTGGCAGGGAAAATAACACAGGAACCTTGACGCTTTTTACCCCCTCATTTTATTCTTCTTTCCGCCACCCAAATGCAAAACAAACAACTAGTCACTGGCGGGTGGCTATGCAGTCCACCAATTGGAGCGTCACGCTAGCGCACCAATAGGAGCCCCGCATTGACTCATAAACTACCGTGCCGATGACAGCCCCGGTGATGCTACAATATAAAAACGTTTTTAAAAAAATGTCCGTCCGTCCGTCCGTCCATCCATCCATCCGGGTCGCGGGGATAAAATAATAAGATGCATAGATTCATTTACAGAATATATCACAAGAATTGCATGTTGTTTCCAATCTGCACTTTTGGTTAGCGGTGCTTTCAACTCCGAACCATAGTAAAAGTCAACACCGCGCTTCCTTTCTCTCCCCATACGCTCACCCACTTCTTCTTCTACGCCAAATTGGCACTGCCGGTCACACTGAAACGGGACAGCGGCCCCCTGGAGATGCTGGTAACAATGTTGTTTATAAAAATGTTACGTCATTTGAAAGAGTCAGAGATTTGTTGATACGCTCAAAAGCTGCACCAACAAATCAGCTCCTGACATAAATTGGAAAAAACTTTAGGATCAAATGGTATTTCAACATGCCTAAAACACAGACAAACAAGTCAGAAAAGCAACAATGACAACAAAGAATGTTTTGGACAACTAAATATGGTAAGCTAAATAGGCCGCCGTGCCAGTCTTTTTTTATGTTTTACAAATTAGACCTGTTGAGAAATTAATTGCTGACTGTAAGTCCCACCTGTGGTTATGTGGACAATTGCCCGTGCTGTGCAGAATATAGCCTAAATAATAATAATTCATACCATGGATATTATGCTTTTAATTTTTTCTATGATTGTTTGGCTGGTACTATGATTCCATCTCTCTTGTGAAGCGTGTTTGTGTGGCTTGAAAAGCGCTCTAGAAACACAATGTATTATAATTATTATTATCTGAAATTGAGGCTTATCAGCATGGCAAGTGGGCATTTGCATGTTGTTTCAGCACCATTTCTGCTTATATTCCGGGACCTGTGTCCGTCTCTTCATCACTGCGCTGTCATATGTACTTTGCGTTCCGGCACCTTATGATTTACAAATTAAGCACTGCGTGGGTGAACTTGCAAAATCACAAGAGGTGCAAAAACTTTTGCTCCTCACTGTATATAGCAACTGTCGTTGCAGATCGAGACGACATTGATGCGCGCGCCACTGCCATGTTGCATGCATTGACTTTTTTTTTTCTCGTTCCATAGCACAGGCACTGGCAGTTAACCCAGCATGGGTTGCCGACTGCTCATTTCCAACCCCCATTTTGGGGGTGTAAATGACCGGTTATCTAGCAACTTGTGTCTCACAGAATGACACACAAAACACGAAAGAAGTGACAGATCTGCCACCTCAGTACCAACGATACTTTGGGTATTGCAGAAAACGCAATACCGTCACATTTTCAGAATCTTTATAAGCTCTTTATATTGTCTAGTCACGTGACTGTGACGCAGCCGGTAACGCGCTCGGCCAATCAGACACACAATTACGGTGGGTGAATTATGTCCAACAAAGAGTCACCACACAGGTCCCCCCAGAATTCACCCACACAGGACGCCAGGCGCAACCCGAATCAACAGAACAGAAAGCATGGGTTGCGCGGCCGGGGCGTCTGTGGAAGACGACCGAACGGACGGTCAGGCGGCCGTCCAGGATGCCAGAGGCGGGACGCCCAAGCAGAACAGTCTGGAGGACGCCCAGGATGCCAGGCGGCGGGCGACGGAACGCGACGATCAGGCGGCCATCCAGGACGCCAGATGCGGGACGTCCGAGCAGAACGGTCTGGAGGACGCCCATGACGAGGAGCGTGCCGTGCAGCACCGCGCAGGCGAGGCCGGAGAAGCGGACGCCGAGAGAGGCGGCACACGTTGCTCAGCGGCGGTCGAGGAAGAGGTCGAGACGTGCGACGAGCAGCACCACCCAGTCGAGGCTGCAGACGAGGGCGACGGGCGCGGCGGTCGGAATGGACCGGTCGAGGCCGGAGACGAGGGCGACCGGCATGGCGGTCGGAGTCGCCCGGCCGTGGACAAGGGCGACAGGCGAGACGAACCAAGTCGACCGGTCGTAGCAGGAGCGGGGGAAACGCCGAAACCGGAGCGACGCCATCGTTGTCCAAAGGCGGCGGACGAGGAGAGACGTCGGGGACGACGTTCGCTGGCGCTGGCCAATGTGCAACCTCGGAGACTTCCGGAGGCGCCGGCACAGCAGCAAGGCTAGCGGCGATGGCCAGCGGCGTAGGCTGAGGACTGACCTCGGGGACTCCCGGAGGCGCTGGAGCGAGGTCAGAGGCAGCGGCGTCCAGCGGCGCCGGGAGAGGGGCGACCTCGGAGACTTCCAAAGGCGCAGGTGCTGGAGCGACGTCAGCAGAAGCCAGAGACGCAGGCACAGGAATGACGTCTTGAGGAAGGCCAAGAGCAGGCTCAGTGTCGACGAGAAGACCAGGGCCGGACGGGACGCCGTCGAGAAAACCAGGGCCGGACGGGACGCCGTCGAGAAAACCAGGGCCGGACGGGACGCCGTCGAGTAGGCCGGAGGCGGACGGGACGCCGTCGAGTAGGCCGGAGGCGGACGGGGCGTCGTCGAGTAGGCCGGAGGCGGACGGGGCGTCGTCGAGTAGGCCGGAGGCGGACGGGACGCCGTCGAGTAGGCCGCAGGCGAGCGCACCGTCGTCGAGTAGGCCGCAGGCCGGCGCATTGGCGCCGAAGCCGAGAAAGCCAGGGACGGGCGCAGCGGCGTCGGTGGAGAGAGGCGCCGGGGCCGAGGCGAGCGAGAGCGGGGCCGGAGGCGAGACAGCAACGTCGGCGTCGGAAAGTGCCAGAGCGGAAGCGCGCGGCGGTGGCGTGGGTACCGGGACAGAAGCACGGCTGCAAGGAACCGGGGCGGAAGTGCTGCCATATTTGGCGGGAACCTCGGGCAGCAGGGCTCTCGAGGCGGGCACCCTGGGCGTCAACGAAGTCAACTTGTATGACGGCACAAAAAGTCTGAGGAGGTGTGCCTTGAGCCCCGTGTACTTGTCGACCTTCGGCGGATAAACCACGAAGCGCTGTGCTCTGACCGCCGTTGAGTACCCGAGCGCGGCCACCATGTGGTAGAAGCGCATGGTGTCGTCGGAAACACCACGGAGGACGAACTGCTCCTCCGCGTTAGCGAACCACGTGGCCGCAGAAGACTCGGTAGCTCGAGATAGCTAGTATCCGCCATTGCGTAAAGTGTTCAAAATGCCTCTGAGACTTCAGCGAGGCAGTCGGGGTCACCAGTGAAGCGGTATGCTTGTTAAAAGTCTTTATTGCTCGCTGTGAACTCTCGTACACTCTCTCTTGAACCGGAACGCGCACGGCTCTTTATATTGTCTAGTCACGTGACTGTGACGCAGCCGGTAACGCGCTCGGCCAATCAGACACACAATTACGGTGGGTGAATTATGTCCAACAAAGAGTCACCACACTGCTTCCATTAGTAAAACTGGCCAATAGGTGATTCAAAATCACAAATAACAAAGATCATCACCCAACCAGTGAACATCCTATTACTTTGGCCATTCTTGCAAAATATATAGCAGTATTGCCCGGCTGACATATCAGTTGACATTTACTATCCAGCTATAACCAAAACAAAAAATACACATTGTCTTTGAAATAACGACACAGCTTTGTTTTAGATGAGTCTTTATGCTTACTACTAACAAACAATTCAAAATGCCGCATCAACACTTGAATCGCACAAGCGTCACAGTTATAACCCACAAAGCAATGGATATTTGAGTAAGAGTGGTGCAGCAACATAATGATACTTGCAGACATATATTCTTTATCATCTGTGAAGATCATATAATCCTAATGCAGCTTAACTGAAGCAAAATAAATGCTGCAAACACTGTGAAATTAGGTTTTTCGTTGTATATTTTTAAAAAGTACACTCTTCAGGTATATGTACTGTAATTTTCGGACTATAAGGCACACCTGAATATGAGCCGCCACCCACCAAATTTGACAGGAAAACTGGATTTGTACAAAGATAAGCTGCACTGGACTATTAGCCGCAGCTGTCCTCACTGTATTATTGGATAGTTACACCAAAAAATCTTAACCGATAACACTTTTGAGAGCGGCATCATTAGACTGTCATAAGAACAAATAAACCAATTGGCTGCAAAGCTTCATTTGGCCATCATTGCTCCTTTGGAGGAGACAGTCAACCTCTGCTGCCACCTGCTGTCAGCACTGTTGTCGTCCAACGTGCCTCCTAGCATGTATTGCAGTGCTACAGCTGTAAATAACAATAAAAAAAAACATGTTCTGTGCTTATTATTTCTTCAGTTACTGTTCCAGTTGTTTCATTAATTGCTAATCATGGGATTTAATAACACCTTTTTTGACAGTGGTGTCATAACACTGTCGAAGGACCATCATAATTATGATACGAGACCGCTATGAGCATAAATGAATGCTTATGACAGATGTCAATTTGTGTCATATGGCAAATTATCTCACTTTTAAATGGATGTAAAAGGTCTGAGCTGGACATAGAGTTAGTGACATAATTTGCAACATAAGTGACACTTAATGACATCTGTCATAAACATTCATTCATGCTCATGGCAGTCTCATGTCATAATTATGACAGTCTTATGGCAATGTTATGACACCACTGTAAACTAAATTGTTGCCTAATAACCCAAATAAATCAACAAACAAGCCACACTGGACTGGAAACCGTATGATTCAAAATGAGGGGAAAAGTAGCTTCTTATAGTCTGAAAATTACGGTTTATATGCAGGGTGATCCCCAAAAACAGGAACTTTTTAACAATCAAATAAAAGCAAGAGTAATGGAAAAAACTATTTACATTTGTATTTTTATTTTATATCTATATATTATTTATATCTATACATTTATTTATAGCTATATATTATTTAAAGATCTACAGTATGTAAGACCATTAATATATCTAAATTAAAAAGATAATAATAATAATGAAAAAGCATTAGAAAGTAATAAAATTGAGGGATGGGGTGGGCGGTTGGGCGGGGGGGGGGGGGGTTTGGGGGGGGGCGGTTACAAATGGGTGAATTCGAAGGCCCAAAGAGTGAATATGTAGGGGTCCAGTAACAAGGTATTTTAATTCTGTTGTGATAATTGATTTTAGATATTGGTGTTTTGTCGAGTGTTGTTTTTGGCAGCCCTTTTAATTGTCTTCTTGGTCTTTTGGACAATAATACTTATTAGTCTTAGTCATATTTTAGTCGTCTCAAAATGCGTTTGTTTTCGTCTCATTTTTATTGACGAAAACTCAAGCCTAATTTCGTCTAGTTTTGGTCGACGTTTACTCAAAATGTTTTTGTCTGTAAATTTAAACATTTTACTCCAAAAATAAATCAAGGTTTCCAAATATTTCGAATGGCCATTGACAGACGAGCACATATTGTAGCATCTACAAATATATCACGTGATAACACACACTCAGCAAGAAAACAGTACATTATTTTCAATCAATTACACCCACCTGGACGCTACAAACTATTTGGAAAAAAAGTTGTCAGAGTTTAAGAGGACACTCGCTGTTAGCATTATCCTAATGCTAACGCGAATGCTATGCTAATGCTACGAGTTACATCTAGTGTGTGATAATCACTCAGCACAGAAGGCTAAAGCAACATTGCATATTCTTTCTGGCCAAAATAAGAAAACAAATCTTACTGTGTGTGCGAGAGGACATGAAATGGTGAGTGAGGGGGGCGCAGCACGTCACATGAGTGACACAACCAGACACTAGTACGGTGCAGGCTAATTACACATAAAATTGTCACACATTGTGAACATGTGATGGAAACTATTGCTCATTTGTGTATCGTTCTCGTCTGGTCAGACGAAAACTGGCATTAGGCTCGTTATATTTTAGTCTCCCAAAACACGTTTTTATCTCGTTATCTTGTCATCGTCATGAAAAAAGTATAAATTGCTGAAATATTGTCGTTGTAGTCATCGTTGACGAAAATAACACTGGTTTTGACGTTGAAGCGGAAAAAATGATAGATGGATGGAATTAGAGCTTGTTTACAGACCAAACTAGTTTTTCAAGGCACCACTGAACTTTGAATTCTTCTTTTTTTAAATTACCCTCCCCAACTTTATTTTCTTACATTTCCTTTGTGCTGAAAGACACAACAATTCACATTGGCCTATTAACATTTTTGGTGTACCAAAACAGGAATAACAGGAAGGTCAATCGGCATTCCCATTTACTCGATTGCATTTGGGGGCGATATTCTGGAAACAATGCCGCCACACCTTCAGCCTCTCCGAGCGTCAACATTCCAACAAAAAAGCTTTTGGATGACATATGTCGTATGTGGGTCTTCCTCTGATTTGTCATGGGAAGCCTCATGCCCATTTCCCGTCATTCAAAAGTGCGTATGTCACTGCGAACGATGGTATAATGGAAGGAACAGGGGAATTCTCCTCGGGCTGCTAACCTTTTAGCTTCGCGGAAGTCTCTTCAACATTGTCCCACGCTTTCCATGCCTATTTCACAGTTGCCTACAGCAGGGATGTCCAAACCTTTTCCTCCGAGGGCCGCTTCCAGGAAAATGGAAGTATTCCAGGCCTAACTTGAAATAATTCCACTTTCATTTGTTAAACACAATGATATACTTACAGTGGGGCAAATAAGTATTTAGTCCACCACCAATTGTGCAAGTTCTCCTACTTGAAAAGATTACAGAGGCCTGTAATTGTCAACATGAGTAAACCTCACCCATGAGAGACAGAATGTGGGGAAAAAAAAAACAGAAAATCACATTGTTTGATTTTTAAAAAATGTATTTGCAAATCATGGTAGAAAATATGTATTTGGTCAATACCAAAAGTTCATCTCAATACTTTGTTATGTACCCTTTGTTGGCAATAAGGGAGGCCAAACGTTTTGTGTAACTCTTCGCTCATCGCTTGGTGTAAAGAAATCAACTGTGGGAGCAATTATTAGGAAATGGAAGACATACAAGACCACTGATAATCTCCCTCGATCTGGGGCTCCATGCAAGATCTCACCCCGTGGCATCAAAATGATAACAAGAACGGTGATCAAAAATCCCAGAACCACACGAGGGGACCTAGTGAATGACCTACAGAGAGCTGGGACCACAGTAACAAAGGCTACTATCAGTAACACAATGCACTGCCAGGGACTCAAATCCGGCACTGCCAGATGTGTCCCCCTGCTGAAGCCAGTACACGTCCAGGCCCGTCTGCGGTTCGCTAGAGAGCATTTGGATGATCCAAAAGAGGACTGGGAGAATGTGTTATGGTCAGATGAAACCAAAATAGAACTTTTTGGTAGAAACACAGGTTCTCGTGTTTGGAGGAGAAAGAATACTGAATTGCATCTGAAGAACACCATACCCACTGTGAAGCATGGGGTGGAAACTTCATGCTTTGGGGCTGTTTTTCTGCAAAGGGACCAGGACGACTGATCTGTGTAAAGGAAAGAATGAATGGAGCCATGTATCAAGAGATTTTGAGTGAAAATCTCCTTCCATCAGCAAGGGTATTGAAGATGAGACGTGGCTGGGTCTTTCAGCATGACAATGATCCCAAACACACAGCCAGGGCAACAAAGGAGTGGCTTCGTAAGAAGCATTTCAAGGTCCTGGAGTGGCCTATCCAGTCTCCAAATCTCAACCCCCGAAAAAATCTGTGGAAGGAGTTGAAAGTCCGTGTTGCCCAACGACAGCCCCAAAACATCACTGCTGTAGAGGAGATCTGCATGGAGGAATGGGCCAAAATACCAGCAACAGTGTGTGAAAAGCTTGTGAAGAGTTACATAAAACGTTTGGCCTCCGTTATTGCCAACAACGGGTCCATAACAAAGTATTGAGATGAACTTTTGGTATTGACCAAGTACTTATTTTCCACCATGGTTTGCAAATACATTTTTAAAAAATCAAACAATGTGATTTTCTGTTTTTTTTTTTTATTCCACATGCTGTCTCTCATGGTTGAGGTTTACCCATGTTGACAATTACAGGCCTCTCTAATATTTTCAAGTGGGAGAACTTACACAATTAGTGGTTGACTAAATACTTATTTTCCCCACTGTATGTTATCATATCGTACAGCAATAATATGTATGTATTAGGGATGTCCCAATCGCATATTTTTGCACCAGTCCAAATCACCTGATTTTGAGAATCTGCTGATACCAAGTCCCGAACCGATACCGGAAAAAAGTGGACACCCCTGGTCTAAAGGATGCATGAAGACAAGAACAAGATGAATTATTTAATTTATGTTATTAAAAGGTTGATATGCATGATAATTGATTATCATCTTGTCTCAACATGTACTGATAAAATGATCCTATTAATCTCTAATCTGTCACATGTGAATAATGATGAAAACTGACTTTTTATGAGGAGGGAGCGTTCCTTCCAGATTGTGCATGTTGCCCATAAATGATGCTTTCCAGATGCTACCGGAAAGCTCAGTGCATCTGTTTGGCTCTCCTAACTTTTGAAATATCTTCCCATTATTCACAGCGTTGCTTAAGAATTTCATGTCCCACATCACGTAAAAATGGAGTTTAAAGCCGCTTTTGTTCTCCATTACAGCACACCCGGGTGTTTGCCTGACAGAACCGTGTATCACAGTAGCCAGTGCCATCATGTCAGCCCTGGACCGCTCCATTGACCCTTGTCACGATTTCTACAACTATGCTTGCGGGGGATGGATAAAGAGCAACCCCTTGCCTGAAGGCAAGTCCCGCTGGGGTCCTTTTAGCACCCTGTGGGAGCACAACATGCTTGTGATGAAGCATTTATTAGGTGAGCGTTTATTGATGTTTTTTTTGTTATGTAGCAGTTTTTAAAATTTTTTTCTTATGTTGTGATTTGAATAGAAAACAAGACAATGAAAGGTCTGAGTCAAGCTGAGGAGAAGGCCCAGCGGTACTATCAGGCCTGTATGAATGAGGAAAAAATTGAGGAATTGGGGGCAAAACCATTGCAAGAACTCATCACACAGGTATTAGTTTCTACATTTGTTGTCTCAAATTTATAAATACTGACTAATAAAACAATTTCTTTCAGTTACGGTTGAAACATTAATCGATTTTACATCAAAATCGTGACTTTTGAAATTGCCAAATCCATGATTTATTTCATGTGCGCTTCAATGACTCAGGATGTGTTGTAGCGACTAATAAATTTGCTAATTTCTGCCCCTTTTAAACCTTTCAGAGACAGTTGTCACGATAGAAGACATCTATTCAAAAGTTATTATGAGTTCAACTCATTTACTGCCAGCCCAGGTCACAGAGTATGTGTTGTGGTAGTTAGAAAAAGAGCGACTATAATATCGAAAACACCTAAGGAGACATTAGATGTCGAATGCATTTCAACGGGGAGAAACTGGAAGCATTCATCCTGAACTTCAACATCAGTTGCCACGTTTACATGGAGCCAAATATTCCAATTACAATCGGAATATTTGTTCAAACCGAATAAATGTGTTCCATATAAACACCTCATTCGGAATGAACAGGCCCAAACCGAATGGAATTTCATTCCGATTCACAGGGGTGGAATATTCCTTTTCCCAAACCGATTAGAAGTAAAATTATATCATGTAAACAGGGAAGCGGAATGGTGTCTGGTTGCGTTCTTTCTGCACATGCTCCGTACTGACGTGGTGAGGTCACTTGGTGACGTAAGTAACGTCACATGCAACATGGCTTCCAAGCACACGCACAGCGCACCCACACAACTTTTTAAATGAACGGCGTGTCATTCTGAAGTTTTGTTTCCACTCAAAAAGTTAGAACAGCAGCTGATCTGACGATTGATCTCCATGTTTTGCAACGTGACGCTTTGTTTTGATTAATCTGCGCATGTCAGACGGCAGTTGTCAAACGACCTTTCGGAATAAAGGCAGACACATGTAAACGCTGGATCGGAATAGATGAAGTGACATGTAAACAGCTGATGTGAAATTTCCATTCGGAATGATTTGAATCGGTATGAATAAAAGTCAGCATGTAAACGTGGCTACTAGCATCAGTCAAGAATTTTTAAAAAATAGGTTGAACCAGAAGCGTAAGCGGAGTTTGGGGGGGGGGGGGGATGTTTTGTTTTCACTTACCACTAGCCACTGATATTTTATGTGTGGTGTGGCAGTGTTCGAATAAATTCCTCACCTCCTTCAGTTGGGAGTAAAGATGAGGATGGCTCATAAAGGGGGTCAGGAGACACGGCTGCTGAGCCAGACACAGCAAGAGGAGGCAGAGACAACTGTTTTAGTATGAAGAGCTTGCTAAGGGTTTGCCTGCTGTACTGATTAAATGTAAGCTAAAAGTGGAGCAAACACTAGCTAGCAAACAATTAAGTATTTCATTATGGAGTAGGCTTAGCCCCATCTGGAAACTCGCGATCTCCACTATACAGCTCCGAAGCGAGGTTCCTTGTTAACAAACTAAATTCAACTGATGACAAACTAAATTCAATAAATTCTTGACAAACTGGATTCAAGCCGATTTAAAAAAATAAAATTTCCACACCAACTTTCAACATCTGTAGGATACCAAAAAATGCCGTCATTATTTGGAATTCATGTTTTTGAATAGGTGAATGTCGCTCATTGAGGCCGGGAAAATCCCAGATTTCTTACGAAGTGAGCTGGGACCTCGCTTCGGAGCTTTGTAATAGACATCGCTAGGTTCCAGATGGGGCTGGAGTGGGCTAAGATAACAGGTTAATTTTCAGCACTACACTGACACAAGATACCAACCTTCCTTTGTGAAGTACTTTGTTGGCCTTTTCTACCCCTCACCCGATTTTTGTTTTGAAAACATTTCTGCAGTACTGCACACTCGCGTCATTGACTGGTGTAAATGCGCACAGCTGCTCCCGGTCTGATCAAAGGAAGGGCGGACCAAACCATTTAATGAAAATACGGAGGTTGGGGGGTGGTGGTGGCTGGCAATACATATGCTCTCTGGGTGTGTACTTTTTGCCAAAAACAAAACAAGAAAAAGAAACCCTTCGTTTTATTCCTATTAAAATTATAATGATTAATATTTAAATTTGCAAACTATTACCTAATGTTCTAATTTTGTTTGTGGGCCCCATCAAGGCATGAGCCCTTAGAAATCATATCACTTTTCACCCCTATGCGGCGCCCCTGAGTATAGCCTAAGCAGCCTGATTTAGAATTCCCCTCAAGAATGATGGGGGGAAAAAAACATCATTTTCATCTTATTATTATAAATATTTTTGTAAGTTAATTTTATTGCTGACACTACTCATCAACAGGTTGTGCCCTCCCTGCCCCAAAAGTCAAACTTCGCCTATGACCAGAAGAGATTTAAACAATAAATTTTGTCTTGAATGACATGGGAGGGATGTGGTGATTGGCATACAGGAAAAATGGCCTAAGCACCATTGGTTTTGATTAAACCAAACCCATTTTTAAATTAGTAGGCACAATATTTTACCACTTCACCTCATTTTGACCTTTAAGCTCCAATCTAAGGCAGCTATATAAAGACAAAAGAGAATGACACTGCATATTTTTTAGCTTGGAGGTTGGGCCTTGACCGGACCATGGGCTAAAGATAATTTCCAGGAAGTCCTCCGAGCGGTGTCTGCAAACTACCGCGCCTCCCCATTCTTCACTGTGTTCGTCAGTACCGACTCAAAGAACTCCTCCAGTAACATCATTCAGGTGAGTGTGCTGTGCACTGATGTTTTCACTGCTGCTCACATTGTGTGTTTGGCATCAGACACTGATTTAACTGGGTCATGATGTTTTTCTGCCAATGTAGGTGGATCAGTCCAGCCTGGGACTCCCTTCTCGGGATTACTACCTCAACAAAACCGCCAATGAAAAGGTATTACACACGAGCATCTTCCATACAAATTAAATTGATCTATATTCATGACTAAAAAAATGCCATTTCTGGAGAAATTGCATGAGAATGTTTTGCTATCTCTATAGATTTTTGGACCCTTCCTAAATTCCTATTCATTTTGCAGCATTTGATGGTCACTTCCTTATTAACTCATTGACGACGCAAGACGTCCAATCGCCCCCAGTCAAAATGGACTGGACGTCTTGCCCTGTCAAATTCACTGAAAGATGGCTATTCACAGCAAATCCTCGCAATTTAAATGAAATAGATCTCTCTTGCTGTCAATGGCAGGCAATGAGTTAATTTTTGGTCATTTCCTTGTTAATTATAGGGTACTTAAGGGTCACCTCATGCGCATTTTAGGTCATATGCCATTTCTGTTGATTTTGGGACGTTCAGGTCACTTTCTGTTGATTTTGGGTCACTTTTGGGGGATTTGGGGGCTTTCCTGGGTCATTTTCTGTACATTTTGGGTCCTTTCATGTACATTTTGGTTTCTTTCCTGTTAAGTGTGGGGCTATTGGGCTCCACCAATTTTCTTTTTTGTCAAAAATGACCACCAATGGAGATTTTTTGCAGGTCCCAGTTGAAAGTCAAAAGGAGTGAATGAAAAAAAAAAAAAAAATTTTTTTTGTGGGAGTTGACTGAGCCATTGGAAATCTATGTGGAAGTTTTTGTCAAACTTTCACAGAACTGTACATTTTTTTGCAAAAAACTGGCCGACAATTTTTGTGCGCCTTGATTTTGTGAATATTTTGATGTGTGAATCAGTGTCGGATGCTGGTCTTTCAATGAGGGTAAGCTCAAAGTGTATCTGCATGTGAGTGCTTAGTGACTGTGGAGGGGCTCAGCTGCACCTGCTGCTCGGTAGGGACAAAAGGACAGACCGATAGAAGTCCATCTCCAAACACATGCAGCTACAAAAAAAAAAAAACAAGCGGTTTTTCGCGAGTCGTTTTTAACACAAAAAATTTCGCTAGGATGATTAGAAAAGTATCCAGTTCGACTCAGAACAACAGAATGAAAATTGAAAAATATTACCATGGACGTTTCTACCACAATATCGCTGATTCTCTCATTTGGCTGTCAATTAAAAAGGGATTCAGCCTGAGACAAATCATCCAATCATCATGCAGAGAAGCTGAGCGTGCGGGCCAGCCGAGCCCCGCCCACTGCCCATAGACCTCCAGAGACGCCGAGCGTCCGGTGGGCGGGATTAACCCAGCCTTTTGGCAATGACTCAACTCGTTTTGTGTACTCTCGATCACGGAGACTCTAACGCGTGGCAGGGCAGGATGCGTGAATAAAAAGTAAAAAAGGGAGCAGACTTTCACTTATGCACTTTTATTACACACAAAAATAAATGAATCCAGCTCGACCACTCGTCGCTCGGGAGTACAACAGACACATGCGCTCACAATTGACTCCAGCAACCGATTTTTAGGGTAAAAAACACAATAGACAATCAAAAAATGGCGATGGACCTCACTGGAGTGGTGTTTGCATAGTTTAGGATTACCCAGCTAATTGTTTTCCCTCCTACACACACTCATTGCTTTATGCAGTATCTCACGGCATACCAGAACTTCCTGGTGGAGGTAGGAGTCCTGCTGGGTGGGTCCGAGAAAACGTCTAAGCAGCTCATGGGGGAAATAGTGGAGTTTGAAACGGCCCTGGCCAACATCACTGTGCCCCTAGAGGAGAGACGTGATGAGGAGCTCATCTACCACAAGATGGAGGCCAAAGACCTAAAGGTAAGGACAGCAATTTAGTGGATCAGATTAATATGGCAAATATGGTGCCATCTCAGCCTGTGAATGTCGTTTTATATTCAGTTTGATTAGGTATTCTGTGCTTCTATTAAGTACAGTGTTGTAGAGGGCTGTTTTGTTATGGTGGAAATTGTTTTGTCTGTTTTTAAGAGCATTTTTAGTTTTATAAACCCCTCCCAAACATCCTGATGTTAAACTTTATTTGTACTTTTCGTATACAGAGTTTGGCTCCCGCAGTAGACTGGATGCCCTACCTCAATGAGGTGTTCGCCCCTGTGCCGCTCAACGAGTCCGAACCGGTGGTGGTCTACGCCAAAGAGTACCTCCAAAAAGTGTCGGATCTCATAACAAGCACAAATAAAAGGTATGATTTGCAATTCACAATGCAATTATTATTTTTCCTTTTCTCAGTAATTTGTTGAAAATCTGACAATTTTTGTGTGTTGGAATTTTATAGCCCAGACATTACGTTACTTTTGGTCGGCATTGGAAACAAAAAACCCACACATTTCCAAAGATTGACAATTGACTCTCTTCCTCGAGTCTAAGATCCAGTAGCAATTTGATTTCGACATGTTTCCAGTTTAATTTTGCCTTCTTTCCTCTTTGCTATGTTGATAATTGCGATGTTTGTTTACCGCTTTTACACCAAATGGTATGTTTTGCATTTCTTTTTGTGAAGCTGATACACCGTGACCGCAAAATAAAGTAATGTATAGAATAATTATCATTTAATATGCTATCATCGGTTTCGCTCTGCCAACCGACACAAATATGAATGGGATTAGAGCAGGGGTCCCCAATCTTTTTTGCACCACGGACCGGTGTGATTTGGGTCTTTTTTTCACGGACCGGTGTCCCTCTTTTATATTCAGTTGGACTGTCAATGTTATCCAATGGTGCTAAAAAACTATTTACATCACAAACATACATGTGCAACAAGGAAATGGCATAAATTAACGCTTAACGACACGGCGAAGTCGTTAAGTGAGAGGGCTACGTGCAGTTGTTGTGTGCGCCAAACATGGCAAACGTAAATTAATATTCCTTTCATTAAAGAAAGTTTGTAGTGTGTACTTAGGAATCGCTGCATTCGCGGTCCTTTTTAACGTTACACGCATGCCAACATTGTCAGAACACCAGCAATGTGCAGCAGAAAAATACAGCAAATATAAAATAGCATTTGTTTTTAGCCCTGTCGTGTTAAGTGCAGGGAAAAAATACAACTCACCCGCTGAATCAGTGGGAGGGCTGAGTTTGTTTCGTTGAGACAAGATGGGAGAGTGACAGAAGCTAGCATCAAGCTAGCGATGTTGGAAATTGTAGCACAGTTTTCAGCGCGCTCCAAGCGATGTCGGGATATTCCGAAATGACTTTAATCCAGAACTTCGGTAGAGTTGTTGTCTCAAATGTACGTTTAAGTCGCCGTGATTTGCGATCTCTACAAGCTGATATTCCTGTTCCTTGTTGTTTTCTTTGAGGCTGTAGGCACATCTTCTGGCTCGTCAGGTTCCCGTTTCCCTGTAAAATTGCAAAATTAGCCCTCTTAGCACTGACGAACTTTACTCATTGTCTGCGTAGTCCAGCTCTTTTTCTCGCGTTCGGGAACTCATGGGTACTACATTGCGACAAATGGCTATTTGTAAACCACATAGCATGACAGGTTTGAACCATTTTAGCGATTTTTTGATAAAACACGAACGCAACTCTCTCGTCGATAAACAACGATGGCACCTGCCTCGACCTTTTGTTTCCTTGTTATGACGTCTCCGCCCCATTCGGCTGTTTCCGGAACACTTTCGGAAATGTTCGTCATTTTCGATTTATTTTCGATAATTGCTCATTAATGTGATTGATTTTTTTGTTAACTTTATCAATATTTGTTATCTTGGCACATAACGGTTCTATTGATGTCACACACCCCCTTTGCGTTTTCATACCCTTTAATGTCCGTGTCATCTCCATGTCAGTCCACCAGGAAATTGCTTTCAGACATAAGGCCTACCCTTTTAAATCGCACGAATAAACCGGAGTTCAACCTTAACAGTAGGCCTGAACGATATTGGAAAAAACTATTGCTGCGATTTTTTGGGGGTTTGCGATATATTGCGATATTATATTGCGATATTAAAACTCAAATTTTCACTACATGACTTGAATAGCTGTTTGGAAAGACTTTGGTTGGGTCACCGTGACCACAATGTATTTGTTTATTGTGTATTTGTATAATACCGTCTGTGATTGATGAAGATTGCTGTATGAAGGGAACCAGGAGCTCATGTCTCTGCACAAAATAGATGATTTATTGAACACAGTATTTTATACTTGAACAACAGCAAAGATATTAAATGACAACTAAAAGAGCAAGTGCATACTGTAAGTCCCCTGATTTGTTCACAAAATATAACAAATAAAAACTTCTGTAAAATATCAAAGTTGTAAACATATATGAACTTAAATATTAAATATGACAAATAAAAGAGCAGGTACAAAAGTCCCGAATTGTTCTCAAAATATAACATTAAAAACCTCTGTAAAACAACAAAAAAGTTGTAAAAATATTTCAACTTAAACTAAATATTAAATATGACAAATAAAAGAGCAGGTGCATAGGTTGCCTGAGTTGTTCACAGAAAAAAACTTCTGTTAAATAGCAAAGTTGTAAACATATATGAACTTAAATATTAAATATGACAAATAAAAGAGCAGGTACAAAAGTCCCGAATTGTTCTCAAAACATAATAAAAATCTCTGTAAAACAACAAAAAAGTTGTAAAAATATTTGAACTTAAACTAAATATTAAATATGACAAATAAAAGAGCAGGTGCATAGGTTGGCTGAGTGTTTCACAGAAAGTAAAAACGTCTGTAAAATAAAGTTGTAAACATATTTGAACAAAAATATTAAATATGACAAATAAAAGAGCAGGTACAAAAGTCCCGAATTGTTCTCAAAACATAACAATAAAAACCTCTGTAAAACAACAAAAAAGTTGTAAAAATATTTGAACATAAACTAAATATTAAATATGACAAATAAAAGAGCAGGTGCATAGGTTGGGTGAGTGTTTCACAGCAAGTAAAAACGTCTGTAAAATAAAGTTGTAAACATATTTGAACAAAAATATTAAATATGACAAATAAAAGAGCAGGTACAAAAGTCACAAATTGTTCTCAAAACATAACAATAAAAACCTCTGTAAAACAACAAAAAAGTTGTAAAAATATTTGAACTTAAACTAAATATTAAATATGACAAATAAAAGAGCAGGTGCATAGGTTGGCTGAGTTGTTCACAGAAAGTAAAAACGTCTGTAAAATAAAGTTGTAAACATATTTGAACAAAAATATTAAATATGATAAATAAAAGAGCAGGTGCATAAGTCCCCTGAGTTGTTCACAAAAAAAAAATAACGCATAAAAACTTCAGTAAAATAACAAAATTGTAAACACATTTGAACAAAAATATTAATATGATAAATAAAAGAGCAGGTGCATAAGTTCCCTGAGTTGTTCACAAAAAAAAAAAAAAAACAACATAAAAACTTCAGTAAAATAACAAAGTTGTAAACATATTTAAAAAAAATATTAAATATAATAAATTAAAGAACAGGTGCATAAGTCCCCTGAGTTGTTCTCAAAATATAACAACAAATAAAAAGCTCTTTAAAACAACAAATTTGTAAACATAACCTAACAACAACTTAATTAAACATGACAAATAGATAGCTTATTGCTGTCACAGAAGGAAAAACAAAAGTCGTCCCTACAGCTGTGTTTGGTAAACATCTCGCCCAGCTTCATTCGGCAATCCTCAACTGGTTTTCACAGGTTTTTGGCCAAGAATACCAGTTTGTCAACCATTTCGGGTTTGAGACAGGAACGTTGGCATGTGACAATGTTCCCACTTGCACTGAATAGCCTCTCTGATGGCGAGCTCGTAGCGGGAATGCATAAATACTTGCAGGCAAGCTTGGAGAGTCTTGGAAAGTTTATTTGGTAAATTTTCCACCATGCAAGTGCATCTTGATCTTTATCTATGCAAGGTGTTAGCAGGTAGTTGTTGAACTCTGCTTCCACAGATTCCCTTAAGGTCAGAGAGGAGCTAGTGCCTGCTGCTCCAGCTTTGCTCTGTATTGACTGGAAGAAACCTCCAAAGGACTTCTTGGATTTCTTTTCCTGGGGCGGGTTAGCAACTGTGGGATTTTCTTCAGTGCTGCTGCTTGATGCAGCACTGAAGAGTGCTGAAGAGGTCTGGGCCTGGCATTCCATTAGCTCTGTGGTCACTCTAGCCTTGACTTGAGGCTTTTTGTCTGCATCGATGAAATCCATCTTGAACCGGGGGTCCAAACAAGATGCAATATCTAGAAGCTTTATCTTCACATTTCTCATTTATATAGTCCAACATCTCTTTTTTCAACTTCTTGGTCAGGTCTGTTTCCTCATCTTGCCCTTGCATTAATTGTGTGTTGAAGAGGTGAAGAACAGGTTTGAGACAGGAGATACTGATGTAGTCCTCACCTGAAAGTGCATCAGTGAAGTCAAGCAGTGGGCCCAGTGACTTACTGACAGATTCGAGTACATCTATGTCCTGCCAGGTTGGGATTAAATGGCGCGTCTTCTTATCCTTAGACAGGACCTGAGCTAAAGCCCTCTGTTGCTCCAGGATCCTGCTGATCATCATCTGTCTGGAGCCCCATCTTGTTTGGCATTCTGTTATGAGGGAATGTGAAGGTAGATTGAGTTCCTTTTGGGCATCTTCAAGAGCAGCTCTGGCCTTCCAGCTGTGTGAGAAGTGACCCACAAGCTTCTTGCAGATACTTAGCGCACGGTCAATCTTATCACTCTTTTTCACTGCATTTTGTGGGGGGGGGGGGGACACACACTCAGAACGTGTGATTCCTGCTATCATCAGTTTATTTATAAAATGACTGAATTATCATCATTATTATTATCATCATGGACACTACTTTGACAAAGCCAGGTATATATATTGGCCACAAGCCTACTCAATAATCCCCAATCATATGACTTTTCATGAAGCCACATGTACAAATAAAGTGACATTGAAAATTTTATTTTGGGGTTTTCTGATTTACATTGTTTTGTCCAGGATTTTATATACATTACATACAGTACACACCGGGAGTACTGTAAATAGCATTGTTTTTGCTACAAACTGGCATATTTACTTCTTTTAGATGTTCATAAATTTGCACTGTCCCTATTACATAAAATATATAAAATGAATGAATATATAACATTTAACCTCATTACAAATAATTAATATATATTATTTAATTCACATATGTGGCTTAGAGGGTTTGACAAACCCTCAAAAATCACCCGAAAAGATTGTATAGTCACTTACCAACTGCAAGATGCAGCCTGTGTCCAAAGCACTGCAGCCGGGTCCATTTGTTCAAGGAAGCTGCCCTCACTATGTTTGCAGCATTGTCTGACGTTTGCAGACAAGATGTTCCTCGTCCAGGTTCCAAGAAGCCACAGCTTCTTTCAGCGCCGCTGCAATGTTCTCACTTGTATGAACATCCGGGAAAAATGCAGTTTGCAAACAGCGACTTTTGAGTTCAAATTCATCATTAATGAAATGAATGGTCAGCCCGATGTATGGTGCTGTTGCCCGGCTGGACCATAAGTCCGCTGTAAATGCATAATGCACTGCTTGCAACAGCTCATTTGCAACCTGTAACCGCTGTTTTTCATACAGCTCTGGGATGGCCACTTGAGAAAAATACGTACGTGACGGTATTTCGTAGCGCTTGTCGAGAGTGCAGATCATTTTTTTAAACCCCGTTTTAACTACGGTGTTCATAGGCGCCATGTCTTTGGCCAAATGAAAAGTTATTGCATCCGTTATTTGTTGATGCCGTTTGGACTAGAGCCTAGTTCGGGCCTAAAAAATCCAGCCCGACCCGACACGGCCCGCTGGTATTGAGGCCCGACCCGGCCCGAGCTCGATCACTTAACTAGATTTGCAGGCCCGAGCCCGAAAAACCCGATTTTTTTTTTTTTTTTTTTTTCTTTTTTTTTTGAGTGACGCGGAAAAAACGCAGCAGCAGCAATTTATTTTCATTTCTTCGAGTTGGCAGAAAAAAATCGCAAGTTTTCTCAATGTTTAAATAATCTACATATTTTTCTGAGAATTATCAAAGCATTCACACAACGAAATAACGCTGGGAAAGTTTGTTAAACATATTTCTGAGTGTGTGGAATATTGTTCTCACATGGACGCGCCTCTCTGACAAGGAAATGAAAAAGCGGCCGGCGCCACGGCGTTCGTGCACACGCACAAGCAGAAGCGCAATACAGAGAGCCTGCTCTCCAATTTTTTTTTTTTTTTTTTTAAATAATTTATTAGTCCGGCATGGCGGCCCGACCCGAACTGACCCGAACGTGAATGCTTAAAATGTGGGTCGGGTTCGGGCACAAAATCTAACCTCTAGTTTGGACTTCCTGTCGTAAGGTGTTAAGCTAGCGAAGGTTTCTGTAATTGTTTTTTGATCTGAGGAAGTTTCACCTGGGGTCCTTTGTTTGCATTGGTCATACAGGAGCTTGTGATGGCGTTTCAAATGGTCGAACATGTTCGACGTATTACCTCGTGTTGAGGCAACCACGGCGAGGCACTGTCGACAAAGGGCTTTTTTTTGTTCTGTGTCATCTTTCCGATAGCCAAAATATTTCCAAATTTCTGATGTCGATTTTCTTTTGGGAACAAAGTCTTCCATCGCTTGATTCGCTTCCTTTACCGTCTTGCGTGTTTTACTTTCAGTTTGAGAACAGCCCCTCCTCCCTCCACTCGGCTGTTTGGCCCATCCTCCCTCCACTCTGCTGTTGCAGGGGGAGAGGGAGGGGCCGATGACTGCTGATCTGAAGGGAAGGAGAAGGCCTGCTGAAACCATGAAGCGGACCAAAATTTTGTGTATTAAAACCAATAAAATAAAATTAAAAACTATCGCACGTCCATGCGGTGGGACTATTGCACATGCGCACATCGCGATGGCGATGTTTAAACGATATATCGTTCAGGCCTACTTAACAGTAACACCTCCCAGCATTGATGGAAATTGCGGTATATTATTTTTTTTCTTTATTTTTTTAATATGACGTATAATACAGGTCCTTCTAAAAAAATTTGCTTATTGTGATAAAGTTAATTATTTTCTGTAATGTACTGATAAACATTAGACTTTCATATTTTAGATTCATTACACAAATGAAGTAGTTCAAGCCTTTTATTGTTTTAATATTGATGATTTCGGCAAAAAAGTCAAGAAAAAACAAAAATCCCTATCTCAAAAAAATAGCATATAATGAAAAGGTACTCTAAAGAAGCGAGTAACCTAATCATCTGAATCAACGAATTAACTCAAAACACCTGTGAAAGATTCCTGAGGGGCTACAGGTGCCGCATTCCCCAGGTCAAGCCACTAGGCTACAGACAAGCAGTACTGGACTGTTGCTCAGTTGTCCAAAGTACTTTTTTCAGATGAAAGCAAATTTTGCATGTCATTCGGAAATGAAGGTGCCAGAGTTTGGAGGAAGACTGGGGAGAAGGAAATGCCAAAATACCTGAAGTCCAGTGTCAAGTACCCACAGTCAGTGATGGTCTGGGGTACCATGTCAGCTGCTGGTGTTGGTCTACTGTGTTTTATCAAGGGCAGGGTCAATGTAGCTAGCTATCAGGAGATTTTGGAGCACTTCATGCTTCCATCTGCTGAAAAGCTTTATGGAGATGAAGATTTCATTTTTCAGCACAACCTGGCACCTGCTCACGGTGCCAAAACCATTGGTAAATGGTTTACTGACCATGGCATTACTGTGCTCAATTGGCCTGCCAACTCTCCTGACCTGAACCCCATAGAGAACCTGTGGGATATTGTGAAGAGGAAGTTGAGAGACACCAGACCCAACCTTGTGGAAGAGGTTAAGGCCGCTATCGAAGCATCCTGGGCCTCCATAACACCTCAGTAGTGCCACAGGCTGATTGCCTCCATGCCACGCCGCATTGAACCAGTCATTTCTGCAAAAGGATTCCAGGCCCAGTTTTGAGTGCAAAGTTGATATAATTAATTGAAGGATGACTTTTTTTGTATTAAAATACACTTTTTTGTATTGGTCGGATGAAATATGCTAATTTTTTGAGATGGGAATTTTTGTTTTTTGTTGACTTTTTTGCCAAAATCATCAATATTAAAACAATAAACGGCTTGAACTACTTCAGTTGTGTGTAATGAATCTAAAATATATGAAAGACTAATGTTTATCAGTACATTACAGTAAATAATGAACTTTATCACAATATGCTAATTTTTTACAAGGACCTGTACATGTTTATGGATCGTTATTTTTAGATTAATGGGTTATTTAGGGGTACTTAAAGGGTTAATTCCGACTTCTGAGGAAGTTTAGGTTACTTCGCCAGCCTAGGAACGGAACTCGTTCGTAACAGTGGGACTGCCTGTACTTTTGTTTTACCCATCTGTAATAGTGGTCATGTCTTCTTTCCAGCCTTCTCAACAACTACATGATCATGAAAGTGGTAAGGAAGATGGTATCCATCTTGGACCAGAGGTTTCAGGATGCCGAGCAGCGGTTTTTAGAGGTCATGTATGGAACTAAAAAAGTAAGTGTAACTTATATTCTTTTCTTTGTTGTAGTCCTTTTTAACGCTTTTATGGAGGAATTATGTGTTTGTTTGTATTTTTGATACCCTTACAGGGCACTCGTTTAACTCATTGGCTGCCATTGACCGCGCTTGGTGTCCCATCCATTTTGACAGGAAGGGGTGAATGAATATTTGTTCATTTGCCCATCCCAGTCAAAATGGATTGGACGTCTAGTGTCGTCAGTGACACTGAAAGATGAAAATTCAAATTCAAAACCAAATGCTGCTTTAAGAAATCTTTAATGTCAGAACAAAGATGCATGGTAACAAACTACTGCACAGCATTTCACAAATATGAGGAACGTTGAACAAAATTAAAAGTTAACAAAATGCAGAACATTGCACATGAGGTAATCAAAATGCAGAACATTGCACAAAATCTAAGGTTGACATGCAATCCCAAAAAATTAACTAACCATAAATAGACAAACTCATTTTAATTTACACTCAGCAAGATGTCAAAGCCTTTTGTGCATTAAGTAAATCTTAAGGTGTCTGACAATGTCAACAAAATAAATAGGGAGAAGAAAATGTTCAGTTTCAAAAATGTTACAAATAAACAAGCCATTGCTTTAAAGGTTACAGGCCAGGAAAATAAGTCTGTCCACAGTATCAGGCTTTAATGGTACTCTGTGACAGGTCATGATGTTCCCTCCTGTACAGAATACCCTCTCAGAGCTAGCGCTCACATCGCATCAGCGCTCCCGTTTTTTCGGTGTTCGTGCGGGGTAATTACAGTTTAAATTTATTGACTTTTATCAAACGTTTTTATTATTTATGTTGACAAAAATTCAATGACGATAATTATCATTATCATTTTATTCACATAGGGTTACTTGGAAAGTTGAGTCAAACAGACTTTTTTTTTTGTTTTGTTTTGTTTAATGAATCAACAGCAGACACAAGAGATCATAAATGGAATGAAAAGCCAAAAAAAACCCAGTTCATTTGCCATACAGGGAGCGACTTTTGCAGTTTTGTTATGCTTTCCAACAGTACTACACAGGAAATAGTTTGACCCTCAAGTGAATTGCTGTTTTA
Source organism: Corythoichthys intestinalis (assembly GCF_030265065.1). Lineage (NCBI taxonomy): Eukaryota > Metazoa > Chordata > Actinopteri > Syngnathiformes > Syngnathidae > Corythoichthys > Corythoichthys intestinalis. The sequence continues at coordinate 19,429,835 of NC_080403.1, read as the reverse complement.
TACAGCAGGAGAGGTGGGGGGGACAAGTTTGTGGAATAAATGCGGTAAGTGCTGGCGACCTTCTAGCATTTATCAGGGTGAGATCCTGTTATTTTTTTCAAGTGGGTCAAGCTGTAATAACAAAGACAATGCTATGTGTGCTTGGGTTTTCTGCATCAGTGCAACTGAGCCTCGTGTTACCACCTAACTCGCCATTACTCAAACTCCTTTTGACCCTACTGCATGGTGCTACTTTTGTCCTCAACTTGTTCGTGACTATAATGTTCCACCTTTGTACATTTCCCCCCGATTTAACAGTAAATAATGATGAATGCCTACCAGTTATTAGTTCCGTTGTAAGAGCAATGTTTTTTAGCTGTCCTTGGCCAAAGTGAAGCCTATTCTTAGGGGCAGTTTACATGGCGACTGTGCGACACGAAGACGCAATGACTGTGTTGCGGAGTGGCCTCGCGTTCATATGGTGTCGGCGAAGACGGAAGGCAAAGACGCAAATCTTGGAATCCTGCCTCCAAAGTGGAAGAATTCGATTGCGGGGACTTGAGGGGGGCTTGCGCTGCATGCATATCGAAAGCTCCCACGGTGCGGGACCGCGCCGATAACGTCAGCACTCGTACACGTCACATTGGGCGTGCGCAGCGGTGCTACTAAGCATTAAAAACAGCAAATATGGCGGAATGTCGGCTTTAATGTACTGTTTTTATAATATTTTTACTTTAAATATGTTGAATGTTTCCACTTTTGTGCCTTTTTCAACAAAAGAAAATGCTATTGCTTGGAGTGGGCAGGCATGTTGTCTTCCGGGCTGAGGAGGTCAAAGTGTATAATTCGCTGTCGCCTTGTAAATCTGCACTGCCCCCTTGGGCCTGGCATGAGTACTACATCGTTTTCATGCAGAATTGTGACATTGTTCGAATAGAGACGGAACCATATAAATGCAAACATGAAATTTTTCGTCTTCTCGGATGGTCACCATGTAAACTGCCCTTTAGCCGTCATGATCTTGAAACGTTTATTAGCTCAAGGCTGGACCACTGCAATGCAGTTTATGTTGGTCTTTTTCAAGTCCTCTATTATAGAATCTTGCTGATTGTTTTTAACTGTTACATCCATAGGTGAACATATTGTAATTGATTTGAAACTTTAACTGTTTGTTTTTTAATGTGTTTTATTCTATTAACGACCTACTTGTCTGAGATTTTAATCTTCTGTAACCCTGGCAGGGCTCTTCGTTCTTCCGGCCAGCAGTTCCTAGGTCGAGACTTAAACATTGGGGTGATCGGTCTTTTATGGCTGTTTTGCCCTCCCCTCACACGAAAGTTAAACTCCGCCTATGATTATAAATACATTCATAAATTAATACACTGTTTATAAAAACAAATTATTCAAATTAAAATAAGAAAACCAGGAAGATACACTGGTCACAGCCAAAAATTACATTCTAAAGTTGATTTTTTTTTATTCCTCATAGTATTTAACTCAGAATGCCACGGATGGCGAAAGACGTCCAATTGATTCAAACAGGGAAGAGTGGCTGTGAATGTTCTTTATTCAATGCCAGTGACGGCACTCGACGTCAGATCCATTTGAGGTCAAAATGGACTGGACGTCGAGCGCCATCAATGGCACACAATGAGTCAAATGAGGGCCCTGTAAAGGTTTAAAGAGCATACGACACCAGAAAAAAAGTCTTAAATGGGATTATTATGTGAATTAGAATCATATTTTGAGACGATTCGACCATATACAACAATTTAGCAAAGCGCAGATGACGAGAAATTAGTTTTTTAATCTGCCGGTTAGCCACTCCTACAATTATAGGGCTTTAGCGTCCCCAACAGGTGGATGACGTCAGCGGTAGACTAGGCTCATCGGTTTTACTATTCAGCCCATTGAGGGGGAATTGTTCAGAACGAGGAAAACGAGACGAAGAGAGCTGCAAATGTCATTGTTTCAGTCTCTCTACTCCCAATATTTTTACAGGATATTCTTTTTATGCAAGTATTTTCCCCAATAGCTATATAAATGGCTTGAGAAGGACCAGTCAGCCCGTCGAGGGGGAACTATTCACAATGAGGAAAACGAGACGAAGAGAGCGGCAAAATGTCATTGTTTCTGTCTCTTTACTTCAATATTTTTACAGGATATTCTTTTTACCCAAGTACTGTCCCCAATTGCTAAATAAATGGCATGGTCATGACAAATAACTTGTGCTAAATGGAATATAAAATAATAAAAATCCATTTATTCAAGACGACATGGCAAAATTACTCCATAATGGTCAAAACAGTCGACTTTACCTTTACTGTCACACCTGCCGAACGATATTTTATGACACCTAAATCGGACATATGTCATTTCCCTTCCCCGGCTTCGGAGAATGTAAACAGACCAGAAGGAGTGACAGCTAGCCGACATGCTAACCCGAACCGAGGGATGTTTCAAAGTCTTCGAAGTGGAAAATCACACATAACTAGCCTGGATTATTTGACATGACGACCCGGTTGTCGAGTTTCTTTGCGGATCGGCAAACCGCCCGGCAGAGAGCAATTTACAGTTCGTTCCCTGGAGGAGGGTGGCTGGAATTGTTGTGTAGCTAACGTGCTAACAGCTAACTGCTAATGAGCGTGAGGATAGCTTTTCACATGCCTATCAATGATCAAACGTAAGTAGTCCTTTATTTAAAGGAATTTTATAGTGTTTACTTTGTAATCACTGTATTCGTATTTGACATAATACAAAACAAGATGTTTACTCACTTCCTTGTAAGTCCAATGGTCCCACAGTAAATATCCACGGTGAATGGGAACCTTTTGAAACTCCAAAAAGGCGCATACGCCTCTCCCGCATACAGAATGATTTTTCTGCAGCCGTTTGGCTGGCGTGATGCAAAAAATAAAAGTATTAATCCGCAAAATCAGCTGAATCCTTCTTCCTCATACACAACAGTACACTGTAGCGTGAAGAGGACGTCTTCTACCGTACACGTCACAGCGCCCTCCTCCTCAATGCGAGACCGAAGCCGGAAGTCACTCATTTTCCTGGCGCGGGATTCAAAAAACTAAATAAATATAGCGATCGCTTCCACACACATCCAAGCGGTCCATATCATTCAGGAGCATAAAATACCGCGTGTATTATGAAATAAACATGCTTTTTCGTGTCACAAGCACTTTAAACTTTTTTTGAAAAATCTGAGTAATGATATCAGAGAAATTCTCAGTTTGCCTCCTTAAATAGTTTTGAGTAAATGTCTTTCATATGAAGGTCATTCAGACTAGGTGTTGTCTGTAACTTTGGGGTATGTTTTGAAACCCTAGCTAGTACCAAAAAAACACTAACGGTAATCACTAAAAACAATATTTTAAAGATATAAGACAATTGACCCTTTGCCGACTTTGATCACAAGGCAGGAAAAATACTCAAATTTGTCTGCTCATGAGACTGACATACTTAGAATTTATTAGAAAAATCAGTAGAAAGCCTTGTGTGTTTCCTGTTTTACAGCCGCTTCTGTTTTCACCACCTACACACACAAACTGGTATTATACTCAGATCAATGGACAAAAGCGACTGAACAAATGTCTGCCATGTTCGTTGCAGGCCCGAGGCGTTGATCAGTGTACTTTTTTGAGCTTCTTAACAGTACATATTCTTTATTATAGAGTTCATAATGTAATAATAAAACAAAATAATAAAGATAAATGCTAACTGCACGGTTGTTTTGCTTTTAACCAAGATACTGTTTTACGTCCATATATACAAAGAATACAGGGATTTAAGCATTTATTCACTAGAATTTTCAACAGAAAAAGCTCTTTGTTTACATATGGCGGCCGCTAATTTGCTTACTGACTAGCATCATAATTCGCAATATTAACATAAAATAAGTGGTAACTGCATGTTTTTTGCTTTTAACCAAGAATCGAGACTGTTTTACGTTTATTTCTATAAAGAATACAGGGATTTAAGCATTTATTCACAAGAATATTCAACGGAAAAACTTTGTTTACATATGGCGGCCACTAATTTGCTTACTGGGTAGCATCATAGTTCGCAATATTTACGTAAATAAATGCTAACTGCACTTTTTTGTTTTTGTTGCTTTTAACCAAGAATTGAGACTTTTACGTCCATATCTATAAAGAATACAGGGATTTAAGCATTTATTTACAAGAATTTTCAACGGAAAAAGCTCTTTGTCTGTGATATGGCAGCCGCTAATTTGCTTACTGACTAGCATCATAGTTCGCAATATTTACATAAAATAAATGGTAACTGCACGTTTTTTTTTGTTTTTTGCTTTTAACCAAGAATCGACTGTTTTATGTTGATATCTATTAAGAATGCAGGGATTTAAGCATTTATTCACAATAATTTTCAACGGAAAAAGCTTTGTTTACATATGGCGGCCGCTAATTTGCTTACTCACTAGCATCATAGTTCGCAATATTTACATAAGATAAACGCTAACTGCACTTTTTTTTTTTTTTTTTTTTTTTTTTTTTTTTGCTTTTAACCAAGAATCGAGACTGTTTTACATTCATATCTATAAAGAATACAGGGATTAAAGCATTTATTCACTATAATATTAAACGGAAAAAGCTTTGTTTAGATATGGCGTCCGCTAATTAGCTTACTGACTAGCATCATAGTCCGCAATATTTACATAAAATAAATGTTAACTGCACGTTTTTTTTGGTTGTTTTTTTGCTTTTAACCAAGAATCGAGACTATTTTATGTCCACATCTGTAAAGAATTCAGGGATTTAAGCATTTATTCACAAGAATTTTCAACGGAAAAAACTTTGTTTACATATGGCGGCCGCTAATTTGCTTACTGAGTAGCATCATAGTTCGCAATATTTACGTAAATAAATGCTAACTGCACTTTTTTGTTTTTGTTGCTTTTAACCAAGAATCGAGACTTTTACGTCCATATCTATAAAAAATACAGGGATTTAAGCATTTATTTACAAGAATTTTCAACGGAAAAAGCTCTTTGTCTGTGATATGGCAGCCGCTAATTTGCTTACTGACTAGCATCATAGTTCGCAATATTTACGTAAAATGAATGCTAACTGCACGCTTTTTGTTTTGTTTGTTTTTTTGCTTTTAACCAAGAATCGAGACCATTTTACGTCCATATCTATAAAGAATTTAGGGATTTAAGAATTTATTCACAAGACGTTTCAACGGAAAAAGCTCTTTACCTGTGTTTCCACTCAGTCAGCTTTGACGGAGATAGGGTCCCTATGAATCTGCCCCGTGTCCCGTCAATGCATTATGAAGTCTACGTCTTTATTTTTTAAATTCATTTTAAGTTCAAAATGAACTATGACCACCCGGCCCCCTCTCCTGGCTAACTTGGAAGTTCTAGCAAACAATCTGTTCACCATTGTTACTGTAATTAATCAGCCCGGAGACAAAAAAATTGGGCTCCGAGGATGGATTTGTATACATCCCTGGAATGTACCTGCCAAATTCCATCTGGATCTTTCCTTGAATAACTGAGGAGTAACAATTTTGGTTAGTGTCCTTCCCAGGAAGAATCGCAAGAAGAAAAAAGTAAGCGAGAACTTGAGACTTCCCTTCTGGTGGTCTAAAAGTAGAAAAATGAAAAAAGTTAATATTCTTATATTTTAGTTATTTTTTCTTTAAAAAAATAACATTTTCAAAAACCCGTTAATACGCCCTATTTTTTTAACTTCATCTATTTTTATTTTATTTTTTATAAATAAAATGTAGTCCTTATGTAGTCTTTAATGAAAGCGAAAAATTATTCAGTAATTAGAAGAACATACGAAAGTGATGAAAATGAAATTGTTATTATTATTATTTTTTTAATATTGAAAATATTACATCTGAGGTAATACTTAAACAGCGTACAGAAACATGGTAGCAAAATAACTATATCTGCATTGACGTCATTATGCCAATACTTTATGGGAGTCTATTATTTTTATTATGTTAACATTCACGGCGATAGACATCCAGTCCATTTTGACTCCTCTCAACCATCTGACCTCCTCCTCTCCTGCTTTGACATTGCAGAGCTGTACTCCTCGCTGGAAGTTGTGCGTCAGCGACACAGACAGCGGCCTAGGCTTCGCTCTGGGCGCCATGTTCGTTAAGGCCACCTTCGCCGAGGACAGCAAGGCCATCGTAAGTGCTAAAGGGATCGTCCATCGGGTCAATGCCACGTTTCTCACAGTCTCCTTTTGTCGGCCCGCAGGCTGAGGACATGGTTGGTGACATCAAAAGGGCGTTTGAGGAAGGGTTGAAGTACGTCAGTTGGATGGACGCTGACACCAAAAAGGCTGCGAAAGAGAAGGTGGGAAACCATCACTGCCCCACTGTTGTGTTATTACACTTATTTTTATTTTTTTCTTTCTAGGCAGATGCAATTTACAACATGGTAGGCTATCCGGAGTTCATCATGAATGGCACAAAGCTGGACAAAGTATTCACTGATGTAGGTAAAATGGAGTTACATTCATATCAATGACGGGTAACGTTGAAGCATCAAAACCACCAAAATCCTTCGTTGCAGTTCGAGGTGGTGTCGGATCTGTACTTCCAGAATGTCATGCAGTACTACAACTTCTCCGCCAGGGTGATGGCCGACCAGCTAAGAAAAACGCCAAACAGGAACCAGTAAGTTCATCTGCTAGTCCAAGGTCTCTGATTATTGGAGCCAGTAAGACGAGAGGAAGCGAATGTTTACTGTTACTGCATGAATGAATTGGTTGAAATGGAATACTTACTGTATTTTTTGCCTTAGTAGAAAATATATATACGTATAGTTCCTTTAAGCAAAATTTAACAAATTGTAAAAGATGAATAAATAAAAAATGTTTTGTTCCTTTTGTGATTTTTTTTTTTTTTTTTAATTAATCGAGGGAACTGTATTTTCACATTTTGAATCAGTAATAGAGAATATTTACTATTAAGCAGCTCCACAGGATTTTGATTATATTTTTACATCAACACTGTCTCAAAACGATTACTCAACTATCCAAATCGTTATTGATTAATTTGATAATCAATTGGTCATTTAAAGCAACACGTTTCAACCTTTATAAAATATTTTCATAACATTTGAGATAATATGACAAATGACAAATAGTTGAATGACACCTCTTTTATATCTTGAGGGGATCTGTATCGCTTTCACCGGCACTAATTAACTTTGAGGAGGGTGGCAGGAACCCTGCAACACAAAAAAAAAACTACAAATGTGCTGACTGCTTTACGGCATACGTCACTTCCCCCTTACCCCATTCATTATAAAGATGGAAGTTGATGCTAACGCTTTCGCGCGAATGCTGCGAAGATGGCAGAGCAACAAGAGACAAAATGTTTAGCCTGAGGAGGGGAAAAAAAAGGCTACCAGGATATACAGAATTAACATTGGCCTGGCTTTCACTAGCTGGCATGACGCCCCCCTCAACAGAACACATCAGCGCTGAGGAGTTCAGGTGGGGTGGAGAGGGGTTATCCGCACTAAGCCACATGGTTGCTGACAATAATATGCTATTGTTTAGCCACAACTATTCGTTCTTCACACAGCTGCTGGAAACAGAAATATTGTTTAATCGTCACTAAAATTAACCAAACTGAAAAGTTGCAAAGTGTTGCTTTAATCAAACTAGTTGTTGATTAAGTTAACAATTGATTAGTTGCCGATTAGTCAATTTTATTTGTGACCGTCAACTAAATGGCTTTTTTTCTAGCTTGTATTATTTTTTTTGCAGATGGAGCATGACCCCTCCGACTGTAAATGCGTATTACAACCCTACGAAAAACGAGATGGTTTTACCAGCGGGAATTCTCCAAATACCGTTTTACAGCCGTCTCTGGCCCAAGTAAGTCTTTCCTTATCAGAAGGGTTGTCAACAACTACACAAGAGTTTCAATGTTGGGTGGGGGTGACCTTTTAAATACGTTATATCTACAGTATGCGTAGTTTTGTAGTCCTCATCATCATATGACTTTTCTTGTATGTTCCAGAGCCCTCAACTTTGGTGGAATCGGGGTAGTCATGGGGCATGAACTGACTCATGCTTTTGATGACCAGGGTGAGCCATTAATCATGTGCTAGCAAGTACAAAAAAAAGCTCAAATAAATTGTGTGATATTACTTTTAAGGTCACATTTGAACACAAATAGTAAATTCAATGGAAATATCAGTTTAAACTGTCTGATTTTGTGCAACCAAAAACAGGGAGAGAATACGACAAAGAGGGCAATCTGCGTTCTTGGTGGAAGAACTCATCCGTAGAGGCCTTTAAGAAGCAGGCGCAGTGCATGGTGGAGCAGTACGGAAACTACAGCATAAATCAGGAGCCCCTGAATGGTCGTCACACGCTAGGAGAGAACATCGCCGACAACGGTGGGCTGAAGTCTGCTTATGAGGTAAACGGCTAACGCACAACTGAAGTCAAACCTACCCTTGCATTTCAATGTCCATCTTGTATAATGTGACGTTACTGTATGTATCCAATGCAAGGCTTACGTGAACTGGATAGCAAAGAATGGCGAGGAAGCCACGCTGCCAGCACTGGGAATGACCAACCACCAGCTGTTTTTTGTGGGATTTGCACAGGTGGGTGTTAGGCCAGTGCACGTCTATACAATAGGCTATGTACATTGTATTTTTGTTGTGGTTTTATCATGGCTAAACAACAGCAGGTGCACACCAGTCGATTCAACATTTAAAACGGGAATGTTCAAACTACAGCCTGCAGGCTGACTGCGTCCCCAGTTTTTATTGGCCCGCAGCAAATTATGAAAATATCATTGAATATGGCCCACACAAAAACCTTGAATTCAGCCTACATTCTGTTGCACTTCTCAGTTTTAACACTAGTTAGCGCTAGACACTTAAACAGTGCACCTCCATTATTTCCAATAAATGTAGGAAGCTGTGTACAGGTAGTCCCTGGGTTATGAACCATTCCCGTTCATACGCTGGCGACCTAACCCGAATTTCCGAGTAAGTCGGAATTAACCCTTAAAAAATAACTATCTAAAAAGTCCAAAAGTATTTTATTTTGTTTAAATGATGGAGGATACACTGTCCTCTGGTGGCAGTGTTGGGCGGACTGTCGCTTGGCTTCTTTGACTGAGTAGGTGACTCATCTGACATGGATATAGGACAGCTGCCCTCTCGTGTGGCTCACATAAGGCTGTAAGTTTTTTAAGCTAGTACAGTATATGTTTGTGTATGCATTTGTAATTAAGTTTAGAGCTAGAATGTGTTATGAAATACGTTAGCATTTGTAGCATTTAGGCTAGCGGACTTTTGTTAGGCAAATTACCGGTATGCAAATTTAATCTACTAAATTTACATTTTGATCAGACGAGATGGACGTTTGAACACCAATTGTTTTGTGTCAGGTGTTTTATTGTTAAAATGCGTGTCGTTTTGAACGGACGTATACATATGTGTGATACAGCTTTACAAATTTTCAAAAGTGAAGGAAGTAAAAAGCTTCAAAAAGCACAATTGCCTTGTTTGCTGTCTGTCAAGCTGAAGAACATCACGTTTAGTGAGGACAGAACACGTCAAGTCAATAAAGTTAAAAATAAAATTCTGTGTGGTACAATAAGGTCCTGTTCTTTACGCAAAAAAAAAAAAAAAAACACGACGGGAGACAATAGCGGACGAGACTCCGGCGTCGTAAAGTCGAAATCGCGCAAATCGAGTCCGTCGTAAGCCGGGGACTACCTGCAATTTTTGTATTTTGTTTTACATACATAAACTTATGTGAAAATTATTCCAACTTGATAAATTGATCTAACTTGGTTGTGAATGACTTTTTTGTGGTTGCAGTAGTGGAAATTATAACTGTATATTGTAATATCTTTATACCTCTCGATTTTTTTGTTTGTTGTAGCTCTTAACTTATTCACTGCCATTGCCTGTTATAGACATCAAATTGAATACCGTATTGGCCCGAATATAAGACGACCCCGATTATAAGACGACCCCCTCTTTTTCAAGACTCAAGTTTGAAAAAAGACTTTTTGAACACCAAATTAATTTTTATACAAAAACGACCACGGAAAGCTTTTCTCTGACTGTGAGCATTTTTTAGGCGATCTTTTTGAGCTCTCCATCTCCGTACATTACACTCTGTGACAGCATATTTCACAGCCGCTTTGCAGTTGTTTGAAGACACCGCCTCATTTATCACCATCAACTTGAAGTTTGCGTCATAACTTCTCAGCTGCCGGTGTTCTGCCAAAATGTCTTACATCGGCGAAACGTCCTACATTAGTCGAATTTGACACCTAAATTACTACCGTGCGCTCTAAACTTGTTTTGTTTAGATGCATACAGGAATAACGTACTAAAGAAATGCCTGCAGAAAATACTTAAATGTAGTTATGTCAAATAAGGACGGTTTAAATACGCTACGTGACTAATGTGGTCAACTGCTTCAAAGCTAACACAAAAAAACACAATGGTTAAAAGTATGAGAGGGTAATACATGCAAAAAGTATCTTTGAGGCTGTGAAAAGGTTCTAAATAACTAAATAAAAACAAAAATAGTGAGTACTCGCCGCTTCCAACCGATGTGCGCATGCGTGTGAATGCATATGCAAAGCGCCCTGAGCATTGTGTAGGACGTTTCGCCGCGTAGTAAGGAATGGCCAAACACCGGTTAACCTGGCCAATCTTCGACCCACTTTTCTCCAAATTGTCGCGAAGTTTCTCCATTTTCGGTTATCTCTTCTATTACTGGTATTTTCTTCTCTTTTCCTTCTTACCACTTTCTTCTTCGTGCCAGTGGCTCGCTTTGACCGCCCGAGTCGCGTTCAGCATTCGATTCATTGATGACTGGCGCCATCAAGCGTCGTGAATGGGTATACAGTATGTCTAGGCCGCAGTTTTTTTTTGTTTTTTTTTAGGCCGCAGTTATAAGACGACCTCCTCTTTTTCAATCTTATTTCAGTGCAAAAAACATCGTCTTATATTCGGGCCAATACGGTAATTGCTGCCAGCCCTCCCCGTCAAAATGATTTGGAGGTGTATCGCTGTTAATAGCAGCCAATGACTTAATACTTAAAAAAACTGAATACATTTAAAAATATATACATATATATATATATTTTTTTTTTTTTACCCGATTCTGGTCCACTGTTAAACAAATGAAAGTGGAAAGATTTCAAGTTGGCCCTTGCATCCTTTATTTCTTATTAAAGCTATCCTCAAAACGTTTGGATTGCCTTGTTTAACTAAAAATTGTCAAAGTATTTGAGCCACTTAAAAAAAAACTTTTTTATTATTAAAATTATTATTATTATTAATTTTCAGAGTTCCAGCAGGGTTTTAAAAATTCTTAAAGTTTGTCTTAAAAAGCCACTCAATTTTTTCTAGTAAGTATTAAATTCCTTAAATTTGACATGTCTGCATTATGTGAAATTATGTCTAAGAAATGTCCAACGACAAAAACGTTTTACCTTTCCAACCTGATCATTTTCATTGAAATTGGTAAACATCGCGGATGTAGGAACCTTATTTTTATTTTTTTCTGGTTTTGGCTATTGTTTTTGTTTTTTAATTATTCATTTTCCATGCTGCTTAACCTCACGAGGGTGGCTGAGGTTAGCCTATCCCAGCTAACTACGGGCAGTATGCAGGGTACTCCCTGAATTGGTTGCCAGCCAATTGCAGGGCACAATGAGACAAACAACTATTTACGCACACACTCATACCTTTGGAGTGTTCCTACCACACGTTTTTGGGATGTGTCCCTGTAGAAAACTCACGTAGGCACGGGGCGAACATGGAAACTCCACACAGGAAGGACCCTAACCCAGAGCCCGGGATTGAAGCCCTGATCCCAGAAATGTGAGGCACACTTGCTAACCACTCATCCACCGTGCTGCCCTTTTTTAATTATTGAATACAAAATAAAATATTTTTATTTATCAGATGTTTCCTTTTCCAATTTTAAAATTATTTTAAAATATTTTACATTTTTTAAAAAAAGTGGTGAAAATTGTAAATATACAGTACAGGCCAAAAGTCTGGACATACCTCATTCAATGCAACACAAATGCAGGTCCCAACTCCATTGATAAAGCAATAAATTTCTCTAATCAACCCTGGAAAGCCAAATCTGTGAAGTCAAAAACCATTTTAGGTGACTCCCTCTTGAAGCTCATCAAGAGATTGGCAAGAGTGTGCAAAAAAGTAATCAGAGCAAAGGTTGGCTACTTCAAAGATACTAGAATGTTATACACGTTTTTAGTTATTTCAACTTTTTTTGTAGAATCCCACACATGTTCATTCATAGTTTTATTACCACCAGTGAGAATTTACGATGTAAACAGTCATGAAAATAAAGAAAACGTATGAATGTGAATCTTAAGATTTGTATTTGTTGCTACCAGGTGTGGTGTGCAGTGAGGACACCAGAGAGCTCGCACGAGGGCGTCATCACCGACCCGCACAGCCCGTCCAGATTCAGAGTCATTGGGACTGTCTCAAACTCTCACGAGTTCTCCAAGCACTTTGGCTGTCAAGCAGACACACCCATGAACCCCAAACACAAGTGCGAACTTTGGTAATGCCTCAAAATGAACTCCAGGGGGACACTGACTGTGGAGGCTCACTGGCCGAAGAACCACAAAGAGCCACTCGATGCCCATCAGCATTTGTTGCAACTAAATGTGCGGATTTGTGAGGATTTGTTTAATTTAAAATTTTTACATTTTCATATTTTAAAAGTCCTGGGGGTTTTAATAACGTACCTTTGACAAAATAGGGTCAATATGATTGAACAATTTTACACACATATTCCTGTTTTGCACAAGCACTAGAGTAGCTAGCTAGCATGTCTAGGGCGTGGTGTGGTTCTCAAATAAATGAGCCAAAGTGTGATAGTTTAAGACATGTTGAAGGTGTCTTTTCTTAATCTTTAAATAGTATAACTGATCATGTCATTGTTGGAGATCCTCAATATGGGGACAATAATAAAAATCAGCCCTAGTATTACTCAATGAGACATTTTCAGAAATTGCCAGGTAACAAAACATTTACTTGGCACTCCAGAGACACACCTATTTGTACACAATAGCAGTGTAATTTTCAATAATATGTACATTTTAAAGGACTGCTGAGCTGTACATGTGCTTTTTGTTATCAGAACACTGGAACTATATCTGTTAAATTGGGGTAGCGATGCTAACAACCCTCTTGTTTTCTTAACTGATGGTAGTACCGTTTGTCACGTTGTGACGGTCACTGATATTTTTTTTCGTGTCATTGTACGACAGGGCTTTCCCAAACAGTTGGTTCCTACCAAAGTATGATAAACACAATTTAAAAAGACCCTCCAGAAAAATTGTGTATGTATTGTCAAGTTAAGTAACCTAAGTTTGGGAAACCCTTCATTGCACTCTGCTTCATTTCACTTCTAAGAGATTCCTTTTGATACGAGTAACCGGACTTGCGAGTTTTGGAAATACAGTGTAATACCACTCCTAGTTTACGTTAAACATAAAACAAAGATTACACATTACTCATTTGGGAACGCTTACATAACTTTGTCTTAAAAGTCTGCATAGCTTGCAATACTAATAAAGCAATGCATTACGACATTGACATGCTAATGGGTAGCATCAAGATATGCTAGATAATATGCTCGCATGCAAACAGTTGTTAGTGGAATAGGCTGTAAAAGATCATCATTGGAGAAATTACAAGAAATTAACTTTTGGGTTAGAAGCGTGGTTATCGAACATGTTTAACTCTTATCAAGTCATCACTATATTTGTTGTTGTTGTCACATTCTATATGACACAACAGAGGACCATTTTTTAATTTTTTGTGTCAAAATAAAGTGTCCAATAAATAAGTCCACTTAAAGAGGATTTAAAGCCATAAAACAGAATGAAATGAATGTAATGCAATTATTGCGGGATAATCTGCACTGTTAGGGTAGTTAGGGTTACATTTTGGTGGGAGAACGTCAGGATGTATTTGTGTGTTAAGACCGATTTGAGCGCATACGGAAGGGATAGAACGGCACTCAAAATCCAAACAGACTAATTGCACCACTTGTTCTTTTTATGTGTAAAATTTATTTTGTATAATAAAATGATCTTAAAATATTTTTGCGCATTTCTCTTTAACATCCATTTTCACTACCTGTTTTTTGTAATTTAAAAAAAAAAATACACCCTGGAGTGGTCACCAGCTTTCATTGATGGCTGTGGGCGTTCAATCCATTTGAACTAGGAGAAGCTAAATGGACTGGTTATTTATCACAGTTCTCAATGGTAGCCATAAAAATGATCATTATCTTAACTGCTTCACTGCCAGTTCAGGTTGCATGTGTTTTTGTAGTTGGTGAAAGGGAAATTGATTTCGAAAACACCTATTGACGGAAACAGACGTCTAATCCTTTTCAACTGGGAGGCACTGGAAGCGATCATTGGATTGGACGTCGATTTCCGCCAAAGGCAGCCAAAGAGTTGAGCTATGTCAGTGCAAAAGATTTATGAAAAACAAAAACGACAATAAAAAAAAGATACAATTCCCAGAGCAAAATACAAACGGGCCACATTTATTTTATATTTTTTTCTTTTTTTAATTTATTCTGATTTGTTTTATTTTTTGAAGCTTTCATTTTCTAAAACTAATTTTATCAAGAATTATTTATATTATTACTTATGGCTTTTATGTATTTTTAAATTATTTTTATTGCTAATGAAATAGATTTTCTTTCAAGAAGAATCCGTAAATTATTACATGTTTATTTAAAATTATATATAGCTACAGATTTTTTTTTTTACTGCCCATCTCAAAATTTGTGCAGGCAACACTAATACTTCAGTAGGATGCCAAATAATTGGCCAGAAAATTTTGTCCCGTGGGTTGCAAGTTTGAGACCAATGTCCCATAAATATGTAATTTAAAAAATATATGGGGGGGGGGGGGGTTAAGTTAACTCAGTGATTGCCATTGATGGTGTTCCTTTAAACAATACCGTTTTTACATTGCCCACACTTTGACATTAACACTTACAACATTAAAAACTAAGGAAACGCATCAACAACCTTCCTACATCTCTATCGTCTTTAACCTTCTCCAAAAAAAAAAAAAAAGAATGTAGACATTATTTCTCATTTAACTGTTTTTTTTTTTTTTTTTCCAAAACACTGAATTAGCGAGAAGATGCAATGGTCAAATCGAAATGGTAGAGGGCGCTATGAGCATATATGTTCGAAAACGCCGTTTAACACTTTAAAAAGATTTTATTACTATATACAGTAAATACTGTGAATTACAAATTGAAAATATGCCACGCGAATTATCCGTAGAATTGGCGAAAAGATATTAAATACATCATGTTTTAAGTTTTGAACTTGTTTGTGGTGTCTTTAAAATGTGAAAATGGTTTAGGAATGTGGTTTATATTGCAAAAAGCCTATCTAAATGTGCATAATTATGTAAGTTGCGGTGTAGAAGCGGAAGTGGGTCGCTCGGTTGATTAGCCGAGCGATTCCGTAATTGGCCGAGAATTGCCGAATCATCTGTCCTACCCGGACGGCTGGAGAAGCGGCAAGCAGCTGCGCCATGTTGGCCGACTCTCTCACGTATGTGAGGGCAAAAAATGAGAGAAAACACACTTGACGAGCAGCATACCTAAATCCCCCCGGGCGGGTGGTTGAAGACCGTACGGCTTATCTTTTTTCTTCACCCCCTCTTGTGGAAAAGCGAAGCCGGTGGGGGGGCCGGGGATCCGCAGAGGCTCCGGACGGGCTAGGGAGGCTAAGGCTCCCAGCCGTCCCCATGAACAGCACCGCTGATCCGGGCAGCGACTTTCCATGAAAAAAAAGGAAAGATCCGTGTCGCTATTTGAGCTTCATTATCCCACTTTTCTCGGGGGGGCTTGGGGCCTGCTTCGCCTCCATGTGTGCGAGCTAAAAGCGACGCTTATTTCTCTATTTGTCGCGCAATTTTGTTTTTAATGTGTTAGTTTTTTTACGATGAGTTTGCCACCGAAAGTAGTCCCCAAACCCGCTGCCGCCGTCGCCGCCAGCGGACCTGGAAGCGGCCCCTCTCCATCGAGCCAACTGCGGGCTACCCTGACCTCCGTGTCGCTGCCACCCGGAGCCCCGGCGGTCCCCCAGCCCGGAGCCGTACCACCAACTCAGTATCCTTTTAACCCGGTAACACATAAATGTGCTTTATCAACACGCCTTTCCTCTTGGGACAAGATTTGGACTTTTATTGGTGATAGTGGAAGCTGGGTGTGATGGTGTTTGTGGGATGGGAGGGGGACAATTAGCTATGATGCTAACTGTGCTAACGTTAGCCGGTTTTCCAACCCGCCGCGATTGTATTTGTTTTTTTAAAATATTGTTTAGGGGGCGTTTGCTCCCCCAACCTCGTTTAGCACCACACCCAGTGTCAAATCAAAACGATTGACTGTGTTTTTTAATTCCCTGAATTGTCAAAGCGGGCTGACATTGTTGGTTAAAGCCAGGCTTTCATGGTTCTCAACACCGGTTACCGGCTTTGTTCGCTTATCTTTGGTGACTGGTTTAAAACGAGCACCGGGGGAAACAAGCATTGCTCCAGAACTAAGCAAATGTAAGCCCCAAAACAAGGCCCGGTTTTGGGTTGGGTGGTCGGGGTTTTACCCCGCCTCCCATTTTTGAGCCAGATTAACTGGTGTGCACCCTGACAGGCCTGTTAGACGTAGACGTGTTCCGATTACCGGTTTGAAGGTATACCGTGGTATGAAAACGTCACGCAAAACCGCAAAAAAACAAAAACAAAAAAAAAATCCCGTCATACCGTCCCGAAGGTATTAGCTATTTTTTATGTTCCAAAAATGCAGGGAGAAATCCCTCACTTGCAGCTGTAAAGCTCAACCTCCCAGCGGTTGTTGCTCAGTGTCAGTGAGTCAGCTGTGCTACACGATGGCTGGAGGAGGTGAAACCCCTGAACTTTTTCCCCTATTAAAGAAAACAAAATCGCTGTTATGTGAATACTTTGGCTACAGAAAAGTCACAGACGGTCGCAGCTTAGGGAAAGAGAGCCAACTGATATGTAAAACATGTTTGCGGAGGGTGGCTGCCGAGGAGGCAATACCTGCAATATGATTTCGCATTTATAATAAATCAAAGGTTTTGAAACATGGTCATGAATTTTACCCAACAGCTGCCAGAGTTAACTCCAGCGTGTGTGTCTAGTGGTGGTAAAACGTGGTGTTTTTTCTCTGGCAACTGTCTGTGTTGAGAAAGAGAGTTTCTGTAAAATGTAAACATGATACGAATCATACACACATGCTTTTTATGGAAAATAATACAATTATTTTTCTTCTGATGGGAATAATGTTGAGTTGTGGCTGTGAGATGAGGCTCACTTAAGGACTGCATTTATTTTAATTTTTTTTAGGGTAGAGTATTTCAGTTATTTAAAAAATATAAATTTTAACGTAATATTATACTTACACTGCTGGCCAAAAATATTGGCACCCCTGCAATTTTGTCAGACAATGCTCGATTTCCATTCTTCTTTGGCCAACTGTTCCAGGTCTCTGAGATTTGGAAGGTGCCTTCTCCAAACTGCCATTTTCAGATCCCTCCATAGGTGGTCTATGGGATTCAGGTCTGGACTCATTGCTGATCACTTTACATGTCTCCAGTGCTTTCTTTGGGTCATTGTCCTGCTGGAAGACCCATGATCTCTGAGGGAGACCCAGCTTTCTTACACTGGGCCCTACATTATGCTGCAAAACTTGTTGGTTGTCGTCAGACTTCATAATGCCATGCACATGGTCAAGCAGTCCAGTGCCAGAGTAGCAAAGCAACCCCAAAACATTAGGGGAACCGCCGCCATGTTTGACTGTGGGGACCGTGTTCTTTTCTTTGAAGGCCTCATTTTTTCCCCTGTAAACTCTTATGTTGATGCCTTTTCCCAAAAAGCTCTACTTTTGTCTCATCTGACCAGAGAACATTCTTCTAAAACGTTTTTGCCTTTTCAGGTAAGTTTTGCAAACTCCAATCTGGCTTTTGTATTTCTCTGGGTAAGAAGTGGGGTCTTCCTGGGTATCCCTACCCTTTCCATTCAGACGCCGACGGATAGTACGGGTTGACACTGTTGTACCCTCGGACTGCAGGACAGCTTGAACTTGTTTGGATGTTAGTTGAGGTTCTTTATCCACCATCTGCACAATCTTTCGTTGAAATCTCATTAATTTTTCCTTTTCGTCCACATTCAGGGAGGTTAGCCACAGTGCCATGGGCTTTACACTTATTGATGACATTGCGCAAGGTAGACACAGGAACACTCAGGTCTTTGGAGATGGACTTGTAGCCTTGAGATTGCCAATGCTTCCTCACAATTTTGCTTCTCAAGTCCACAGACAGTTCTTTGTCTTCTTTTTCTCCGTGTTCAATGTGGTACACACAAGGACACAGGATGGAGGTTGAGTCAATTTTAATCCATTTTAACTGCCTGAAGTGTGATTTAGTTATTGCCCCCACCTGTTATGTACCACAGGTAAGTAACAGGTGCTTTTAATTACACAAATTGGAGAAGCATCACAGGATTTTTCAAAGGGTGCCAGTACTTTTGTCCGGCCCATTTTTGGAGTTTTGTGTAAAATGTTTTTTTTTTTTTTTTTTTTTTTTTTAAATTTTCTTTTGTGTTTTTTCATTGCAAGCAAAATAAATTAAGATATTACTACAGGGGTCCCAATACTTTTGGCCAGCACTATATATGCTACCTAATATAAGTAGCATTGCTATACGACTACTCTTAACTAGACATGTGCCGGTTACCGGTTTCACGGTTTACCGTGGTGTGAAAACGTCGCGGTTTCAAAACCACTAAAATTTTCCGTCATACCTTAGTACGGTATTCGCTATTTTTCATGTGCCAAAATGCAGCCGAAGTGGCTTGGTGCGGCAGCGCTCAACCTTCCCGTTTGTTGCCGTGAGTGTCAGTCACGCTATTCTGCTAAACAGCCAGCAAACCCAAAAACCAACCCTCGAAACACAAGCCGTACTTTTCTTCAATTTATTGAGCTCTCAAATCGTGGTGAATACATTTAAAACGTTATACAATTGTATTTTTCCACATGTGAGTAGGTTCAACAGGATAGCAGTAGCACCATGAAAAAGGTCGCCAAAAACAAAACATATATTTTCCTTTCAAATTCAATATACAAACTAACTAAAACTTACAAAGACGAATGTTAGCCTAGGCTAAGCTGGGAGAGCAGCTTGGTCGACGTTTTATGTCTCACAGCCATTGAGTGAGAAACAAGCTTGAATGAATGAAGGGGGGGAGGAAAAAAAAGGGATCGCGTCAAAGATCGCTAATTGTGAAAGGAGGTCTCACTCCTCACTTTTTGTTTTAGATGAAACCTTGAAACCTCAACAATATTTACATTTTAACTAACTTATAAAACTAACTTATACATTTTTAACTAACTTATTAACTTATGAATTCTTTGTTCTTTTTAACACAAAGGCATGACATCATGTAGAAGAGAGTTGACACAGTGGCTGAAAATGGCGAAACTTGAGCTTCTCCCCCTCAAAAAAAGTCACAGTGTATATTTTTAATTTTATTTAGAAGTGTTCTTACTTTTTTATAGCAATTATTTTGTTCTTGCTCTATTATTGAGCAACTTGAGCTCTGGCTGTGGGTATAGTCTAGGTTCTATTTATTTTAATTTTATATAAAATATTTGTTATTTTTTGTTAATTTATTTATTTTCACATTAATTTATTTTCACATTATATTCATGTTCCAATTTGCAAATATGTTCTGAAAAAAAAAACCTGTTCAATGGAAAAAAGTTTGTTTTTTTTTTAAACCCATACATCTCAAAATTTTGGAGCTATAATTGCAATACCGTGATACCGTGAAACCGCGGTATTTTTGCTCACGGTTATCGTACCGTCAAAATCTCATACCGGCACATGCCTACTCTTAACAAGTGGTCACATGTGGGGACGGGAAACCGGTAATCGGCACATGCTTACAAGAAAGTAGTTCAGTGGAAAGCCTTCACAGAGTCAACTGTGCTAATTATTCACAAAGACATGGTGCCAATTTAACTCACACTAAAGCAGTGATTTATATATCAACACGTTGTAAACTTTTACCCCCTGGTATGTGCTTCCAATCTTCGAGATCTCCTTCTCTCGTCTGTACAACTCGACATGGGAAAAGAGAATGAGCCTGTTTAATGACCATGTAGGGATGTCAGAATTAATCTGGTGCTTGACAATCATTATATCTGAGCTTCTAAGTGACCAAAAGCGTACAATTATAAGACATTATTTAGTGCAAACAAATTCCAGGTGAGAACCATTGTTTGAAATTGTTATTTCATGTTGTTGGTTGTTCAAGCATTGTTTTAATATTGTAAAGCGTTAACATCCAGAGAATGGTGTGATGCCCAATGTCATTACCACATGCCACTTCTGACCTGTTTACCCTCACCTGCGTTGTTGGGAGGTGCTCACACAGGACAGACTAGCCTACTTTAGAGTGAAGTCACTGCACTTATGTCATCTCATATTACAGTTCAGCAAGGTGTCAGAGTGAGACAGCGGTTAGTGCCGTCTTTGCCAGTTTGTGGCTAAAAGATTATACACCCTGAATATAAACCGTAGGTCAAAGTGCTCAATTCAGCATGAATGAATATTAAATGTACTGTATAATTGACTCAAATATGACCACATGCAACAAGCCACATTCCCAAATTGCATGTAAAAAAACACCACAAGTGTCAACACTGGACTACACATACGATAATTATTTGAATCATTCAAAAAATTTGATTTCAAAAGAAAATCTGTACCATAAAACTCGATTATCTCCCAATATGGCAATCTAACAATTATGGATACAAAGCTATGATATTCGATGTCCACGACAGTGCTTGATAATCTGTCAAATATGTCTTCCTCATGGACTATGAGCATATTTCAGTACCCTGTTTATCCAAATAAATACAGCAACACTATATTAATGCAACTTTCTAGTAAACATATGAGTGTCTTGCCTGCCATTGACAGCGATAGACCAATTCATTTAAACTGGGTGGACTGGCTCTGAATGCTCATGTTTAAGTACCTTGATTGTACTAGACGTCCAATTCATTTTTACTGAGGGGACAAATGAATGAGCCAATGATTCAACAGACACTATTCTAGTGGAAAATTTTCGTAGAAACTCATGATTTCTTTACTAAACAATGACATCTTTTTCAAACAATACTGTATATCGATTCTTGACGGGAGGATATGGAAATATTCTCACACCCTAATAACATTGTTTGGTAACTGAGAAGAATACTGCATCCCAATACTCAATTTTTTAATTGACTGAACTACTGTTTGGTGTAGGTTAGTCACTTGTACTGGAAGAAATCTGATGCATTTCATTTGTTTAATCTACATTTGGAAGAGGCTTGGTTCCGATTTCATACATTTCTAAGATGCATAAACCCAATGTGCCAATTAAAGGAGCTAAAAGTCATAATTGTAACTATGCAGTGTAAATCCAGCATCCGGACATGTTTACAAAAGAAAATGTATTGAAATTGAGTAGTTTTAACTCCTTGTTTACATGACAAACTTGAAAATTGCAGATGTGGAGAACATGTTCAAGCCAAGTTCATTCGTACACAGATGTTCAAACAAAAATGTTGAAGAAGCTCTTTTCGACCGTAGGGAGAAAAGAGCAGGGTTTAACAAAAAATGGAAATCACTTATGTTGCTCTTTCTTTCAAATTTCTTTTTATTGGTTTTACAAAAATACAGAACACCCCCCCTCCCCAAACTTAAAAAAAAAAATTAATGTTTCACTCTTATCAAACACAGCCAACCATGAAGTCCAAGTCTAATCGTAAATGTCCAGAGAGCCATAGAAAGTTCTTCCGTGCCATCACTCTCAATACATAATAGTTACAGGTTGCTCTTAAGAGGACATTTGACTAATAAGCTAACAACAAACATCAGCTGACGTGTTTGTTCACTATCAGGCATTCATGCTCAAGATTTTACCTAAAATTTGACGGAAATGCATTTAAAGCATCAGTTTTACACTGCACTTGTTCTAACTAGTGTCCCCGGTCAGCTAAAGCTTATCACTTTTGTCAAAAGAAGTGGGGTACTCATGGTTTGTTGAAGTTGGTCACCAGTCGCAGTTAAAATCATTACTTCTAAGTACATGTAAGGCCGAGACTTGAATGGAACAACACTTCTTTATTCAGTGTGCTTTAGAGCTGGGAATCTTTGGGCACCTAACGATTCGATTACGATTACGATTCAGATGGTCCGATTCGATTCTAAAACGATTGTTGATCCACCCCCCCCCCCCCCTTTTTTTTTTTTTTTTTTAATATTTTGTACATTTGTTCCAAAATTGTTCAAAAATACTCTCAGGCTAAACCAAACTACTATTTCAGTATCAAGTTAACATATAGCAGTAAACAAATATACAAAAATAACAGTAAATAAAAAACTACAGTCCCCATTCTGTATCAGCAGCTTTAAACTACATTCAATTAATTTAATGTTGTGAATCAACCGTTAAAGTTGTTAAAATTGCTCCCGTTAATCCATAATTTCCCTTTTGTCAACTTTCGACATGAGAAAGTTTTAAAACTATTTTAAAGATAGATTCAAGTCAATATTTTACCGATTTAGGAGTATTTTAGATAAAAAGTTAATTAGGTTTGCTTGGAAGGTTCGCTACAACAGCCTTGCAGAGAAGTGTACTGCTTTAAGATGGCGGCCGTTTACTACGTCTGCATCTAGCTTTTTGTAGATGTGCTGCAAACGCTACCGCAACCGTAGTGCATCTAGTCTTATATAAATGATATCTACCGTAACATTATGTGGATGACGTACTTTTGTAGCAGCTTCAGGTATGTTGTTGTGTTTTTTTATCTCGTGGCATGAGTTGAGCTAGAGCCGTGAGGTGAGCATTGGCATTACCCGAGGGGCCGGGTAATGAGAAGCATGATGTTTAGCTACTCTCGCTCCGTTGCTCATTGACCGCGCGGCGCGCTGAGTGTGTTGTACTTCCGCTTTACTTGGCATATTTCAATAATCGGAATTTGGATGTTTGTGAATCGTTCTCGAATCTTCCACGGCCGAATCGCGAATAATCTAAGAATCGGAAATTTTGCACACCTCTAGTGTGCTTCTCATCATATATGTCACAGAGACATAACAGAGATTCCTTTTTATACTGTAATACCACACCCACAGGAAGTGCACACTATGGCAACAGCAGTGTGACATAAATATGTTTATACCTGACACAACATAAACCTGTGTCATTTAGTCATATGTAAATTGCACTGATAAGATATTGAACAATGAAAGTGTTCACGTTAAGATCAAATGACACAAGTTGGGCTGCAACAATAAAAGATCGAGGCTGTGCCTCAAGCATTGCAAGGGGTAGTTTTACCAAACTGACCAAAGTTATGTACTACTCCATGTGGAAATGGGTTGGCACGATGGTGCCAAGCCAGAAGGAAACGGTCCATAAATGACAATGTCCAAAGTGTGCCATAATTTCACAATTACGGTAACTAGGAAGATAAATTGTTTGCACCGCAACCACATGTCGCCAGTGTAAGGTAAGGTAATTTTTGGAGTGGGGCTGTAATTTTCACGCAGATACAAAATAATCGAATAAGTTCCTTCATTAAAAATTAAGGTCGTAGATAGTTTTTCAGAAACAGTTCAAAGTAGAAAATACTTCATTTTGTTTATATGGAGAAATTGGCAGAAATTAATAATAAAAGCAATACTTTATTAATATATTGTTTGTTTGGCTTCAAATGTTGATTCTGGGCATTGGCAAGTTTGTCAAAAGTCCAGATAGCAATTCTTGTAGTAGCACTTAGTAGGTGTCCTATTGTTTACTGCAAACAAACTAGCATCGGAGTTGAAATACATAAAATGGGTTGTCAAAAGTATCGAGACTGAAATGTTGCATCCAGGTACGATATTTGATAGCAAAAGTATCTATACTTAGCTTTTTTTGTGCACTACAACAGATCACCAGGAATTTGTTGTCACATAGTAAATTGGATTTTGTACTACTCTTGATAGTAATTGTAATCAAGGATATTTTTTCATTTTCCTTGTGAACTCACTGGCTGTTATTGACGATGCTACACGTCCAATTCTTTTGGACTGGGAAGATCCCCCCACCAATCAAAATGAATTGGACGTCTAGTGCCATCAATGGCACTGATAGATGAGCATTCACAGCCAGGCATCCCAGTTTTATTCAATTGCATGTCTATTGTTGTCAAAGACAGGCAATTAGTTAATTTTGGGTCACTTACATGTTAAATTTAGGGTTGGATGACTTACAGGTCACTTCCTGTTCATTCTGGGTCACTTCCGGTACATTTTTTGGGCATTCCACATTCACCTTCTGCCCATTTTGGATCATATCCTTTTAATTTTAGAGCATTTCTGGGTTCCTTCCTGTTTAATGGTCACTTCTTATTGATTTTGGGGAATTTTCGGGTCACTTTCTGTTCATTTTGGGTCCCTTTCTGTGGGTTTGGGGGCATTTACTAGTCACTTTCTGTTGATTTTTTTGGTATCTTTTCTGATTATTTTAGGGCATTCCCTTGTCACGTCCTGTGAATTTTGGTGCAATTCAACAACAAAGTTGTTTTTTGTCAAAAGTACTGACCACCAATGGGGAAACACTAAAAAAAAAAAGTAACAATATATTTTTTCAATCTATATAGCATAAACCAATGGTATTGATTTCTTTGTAGTGTAGTATCGATACCGAGTTGACAATAGTACCTTGCGCAATGGAATATTTCAAAGCTGTTTTTTGTAAGGGTTGTCAGTGCAGATTTTCTTAAAATCGCTAGCTGGTGGGCTGGCATGTATTTTATGTGTGAGCAGGAATTTGAAACATGACTTGATCAAAACTGCGCAAACAAAAACATCCGTTACTTAACTGTTGTTGTAGTGTTGTGTGCTTGTTTGTAACCCAACACTGGCTCTAAATGTTCTGTAATTTGTTAAGTTGAACAGATCCAGAAACTAGTTGGTTTTCTATGCGAACTGTGCAGTGTCCTTGTTTGACACTCCTGACTGTAGAATTTGTTTAACCTACTTTCCATAGCTGTAAATGTTTATCATGGGTGTATGCAGCGCTAGGCGTTTACAGCACATTTTATGTAAGTGGAATAGATCGGAACAATCTGGCTTGTTGAAATTTCTGCCGCAGTTGTTTACACTTTGACTTTTGTGCTTCGTCATCTGACTTGTGAGTGTCCTGTGACTGATGGTGGTCTGATATACCTGCGCTATTGATCTGAGAGCTTTTTCATGAAAGCATTCCTCTTCCGATGAGCAATGCTTGATTATCATTTCTGCTTTGTTTGAATGACTTTGAGAAATTAAAACGCTAGCTAGCTGGGATGTTAACTAGTCTCATGTAACGTCAGAATGGTATGCTGCCTGAAAGTGTGTGTGAGTGTCTGTGTAGTTTGTTGCTGTTCCTGGTTGCCAGAGGAACCTGCGGCGCATGCGTGTGATGCTGCGCAATCTCAGACAATGGCGGCACTGCTTAGCATTCAGTGCGAGAGGCCAAGGTGGTGCTTCCCACCATCTGCCAACAAAAGCCCAGGTCAGCAAGCCTTGCTTAAGACCCCTGCCACTCCCCCCACTCCCTCTTATTATTTCATTTCAACTCACCTCTCTCCGATGCAGGCCCAGCTGAGAATTGACGACTTTTGACCCAGGCCACTGAAATGATAGATTTAATGTGCAGGTCTAAGTCCCCTTTTCAGATTTAATCCCTTCAGCAGACCTTTTTCAATGTACAGTACATTTTGAAAAATCTCATATGACTGTGTTTACTAGGGATGTCCCAGTCAAATATTTCTGCATGTGCGTCCGAGTCACCTGATTTTGACGATCTACCAATGCCAAGTCCCGATTCATTACCTCGGAAATATATCAATAATTTGAACTACGCTATCCCAACATTATAGCCATATAAGAAAGGTTATTAGCACATAAGTGGTTTCAACGAAGCGGGGGGAAAAAATCACAAAAGGTTTGCAAACATATAACTTTGAAATAATATTTTACATATATAAACTTGCATTAAAAAATTAGTCATCCAATGTGATAAATTAAGCTATCTTGGTTGTGATTTTGACTTTTTTGCTATCACTCGACAAGTTCTTTGCTGTATAATATAAAACGTACTGTGTAAACAGTGTAAATGCAATATCCCTCTGTACTATTTTGTACAGACATCAGAATCCCTTTCATCTGGGAATGATGGAATTGAGTGATCGTGTTTCGCTCCCATTGACGGCGATAGGCATCCAATTGAATTTGACTGGATTCCTCCTCGTTTCAAAACAGTACAGGACTTGACTCTACCATTTTCCATCTTACAAAAACTACTTTAAGCATTTTTTTCTACATTTCCTGCAATTCCTACCCTTTTTTCTTCTTACAAAAACTACTTTAAGCATTTTTTTCTACCTTTCCTGCAATTCCTACCCTTTTTTCTTCGGCAGTGTTTGTAATCGGTGCCGTCTTTGGAAGGACAACTGGCAGCTGGAAACTAAATCTCGAAGAGCACATACTGTGCAGTACAGGTGCATTGTTTATTAGTACTCTAGTACTCTGATACTAATGTTGGTGCAACACTATATGTGGGTCAAAGGCGTGCATTCCCCAGACCTCAGTCTTATTTTTGTCGTTGTTGTTGTTGTCAAATCTGAACTGTGTGACAGATCATAATATTGTTCCCTATAACGGCCTGGAAGGTGTTGCGCATGCGTAGGAGGGCAATATTAAGACACATCATGACAATGCACTGAGGCATATGTTGAAAATTATGTCTCGAGGTAGCAAATAAAACATACTAAGCAAACATATGCAATGTGAGCCCTCATGTTTCAAGTCTGATTCTGTCCTCCATGCTTTTATGATTTCTCACTACTTCAAAATTGACGTAATAATTGGTCGCCTCAATTCCGATTTGAGTGCACTGACCTGATCAGACGGCAGCCACATTCTGAAAAATGTGGTAAATATCAGATTTAAATCCACATATGAAAGTGGATTCGATCACATTTGAAGATATCCGCTTCCATGCGACAAGGCCCGTTTAGACAGTCAAGAAAGAATCCCACTTAAATCAAGGCAAAAATTTCGGAATTAGGTCATTGTGTCTTTCCTTGACTTTGACACTTTTGAAAATGTAAGCATGCCTGGAGATTCAAGTTCACTCAGCAATATTACACCACTTTTTGTCAAACTAGTGTAAGAGGATTGTTAAATATAAATTAGGGCTGCAGCTATCGATTATTTTAGAAATCGATTAATCTACCAAGTAGTTAGTTCGAATAATCAAGTAATCAGATGAGGAACATTTAATGTGTTGCAGAATAAATTTTAGGACATGTAAAAGAAAGGCTTGCTAAGATTGCACATTCAATAGAGCATTAAATATGAATACAAACTAAATTCCCGAGTGTTTCTTCAAACTATGCAGAATTGCACGTTCATTAAAAATACATTAAAATACCTGAGCTTATCCTCAAACAATATAAAACTAATAAATAAAAGAGGATCTAAGTACAACAACAAAAGAACATATTGGCTAACTTGCATAGCAAAAATCCACTATCTTAAATGTTATACAATGCAAACTTTTTTATACAGTGCTCTTAACAAATCGTTCATAAACATATTCCGACAAAAACAGCTAAATATACCTATAAACTAAATAATTACAAATGCATAAAAAACATTACCTCAAACAAAAAAACGTACCTCACGTTGGTCTTAACAGGGAGCAGCTGGATTCAGCCATGTGAAATGAGTTATGTCATATTCACTGTTGCCACTAAAGGGTAATGTATCCACCCAAATCAATAAAACTAAACCATTACAGCGCCACTCTAATTAAACGAATACTCAAAGCAGCAAAATTTGATTCGAAGCTTTTTTCCCCTAATCGAATTATTCGAGTTAATCGATTAATCGTTGCAGCACTAATATACTGTACTTATAATTGTCTGACTATAGTTTGGATGTATTGTGGGTGTTTTGAGTAAGTGATTTATTTTTTGTACAATCTGATGTCGTTTGCCAGGCATGCAGTCAAATTCAGGCATGAGAGCCGGCTATAGTATGTTGTATGTACAGGCTGCACATTTGACCCACTGCTGCGTTTAAAGGCAGGTGTGTGTGTGCGTGTAGCCTGCATGTGAAAATGTTCTCACATTCGTGTACTCACTGTGGGAAGTTATAAATAAACTGCTGAGCTGTTATGAGCCAGCATTCTGGACAGTTTATTCCAGAGAGGGCGTGTTAGCCTGTGAAAGACGACTTCCTGCCTGATGTCAGGATGCAAGCTCACCATTGTTAGCGTCGGTTGCATCGTATTTTGCATTCCAGAGGTCCTCTGTTTCTTATGATGATTAAAACACAGAAACAAGCCTGTCTGGAGTGTTTAGTGCAGGGGTCCCCATCTGCTGGGCCTGGGCTGCACAGAAATAATAATTTATTAACGACCGCATTCTGGCTGAATTAACCCTGTGCCCCTGCTTAACACATCCATATCCCTGTCTACTCTAGATATAATACTTCACGATAGATTAGAATGTCGTCATAGAAATCCATAGATTGGACTGCTAGGAGTACATCTTGTTTGTGTATATAATATATCTATATGCGCTTGTCCTCTAATAACGTAGTACTAGGCCGCGGGCGCAGCACATTTGTTCCCGGAAATAGTTAGCCCCCACACGAGAATTGACGTTGAATTTCGTTCCGCTACGAGCGGCTGTCATAAAGTTATGAGGGAAAATCATCGTTTTTAAGCCTTAATGAATCGTAATCGAATCGTCACGCGTCGAACCGCGATGCATGTAATAATCGATTTTTTTGTACTCCTCTAATGTTGGCGAGGTCCAATGCCAGCGCCTTTTGAGAAAACCTATGGACTTGATTTTCTTCACTAACCTAATATTTTATTGAATGGCGTTCCTATTGATAGTGGTCATGTGCCTATTGCGATTAATATTGATATTAATTTATTGCACAGCCCTACAGTCATTATTCATTGTGACATATTTTAAAATAGTTGTTTTTGTTTTTGTTGCTTTTGGGCCAGAAATGGTCTGATGTGATTTGGTCTCAAATTATGCTTGCAGACTTGCATAATAAAGTTGCCGCTGTAGTTTATCCATTTTGGAAATGCTTCTTTGATGCAGACTTGACTAAGGCCGGAATTACACTGCAAGCCCAGCTGCTAATTCTGATTTAATGCCTATCTGCATTTGGAGAAAACATTATACCTAGCCCTTTGTGTATTCCAAAATTCCATGCAAGTCATGCATGAACATCATCACTGGGTTGTGGTAAACCGTAAAACAAAAAAATATATCAGAAAAGTTATATTCTGTTGAGTTGTCTGTGCTGAATTTTGGTTTAAATGAGGATGGTCTCCACATTAGAGCTATCTTGATTTATTAAATATATTCATTACAGAAATTCAAGTCAAAGCAATGTCTCTGCCTTAGGTTTTGGAGCCATCTACTCTTTCAGTGCAGCGTCTACAACAACACTCCTAAGTGATTGCTACTTATTGCAATTAAAGATACACGATAATATCGGTCACCGATAATTATCGGCCGATAATGGCAATTATGACGTCACACAGATAATCCAGATAATAAAAAAATTCAACCGATAATGCAATCCGATAATTATATACTTGATTTTGCCTCCAAATGTGCGCAACCAAAGAATTCAGCACACCGCCTCCTCAACCCCTCCCCTCTCTGAAGCCCCTGAGGGAGGAGGGGTTGAGGAGGCGGAGTTACAAGACAAGAAGTAGTTGAATATTATGGCGGCTGTTACTAAAAAAACGACGCTCTCGCCATCTGCGAAACATGTACCGTATAAGTTCCACGAGGCAGAAAGAACGCGTCCTCATTCAAAACCACTAACCCAGCAGCCATTTAAAAATGCATCATAAAGAATTTTGGAACAAATACGAGGCTGCTGCTAGCAGGAATGCTAAAGCTATTGTAAACACTAAGTTAAACTACAGGGCTTGTGACGATACAGAGTCGGGCTGTTTGGGAATGCAGCCCAAGGCGGGTGGTAAATTCGCATCTAAGGCTAAACACCGGCACTACTGGAGACCGATAGTCGGCAAGTAGCCGTCTTCCGACGGAGCCCGCCGCTCTGGCCAGTCCGGTAGGCCGGGGCGGTCCGAGCCCGGTTCCCCGGCCTTTGGACCTCCTGCGAACACCCCGGTTTCTCGAGCGTTCCCCCACGGCGTGCGAGCAGAGCCAGGACCCGAATACGCCGCGGCGAACCGGCCGGGGCGGGCGGATTATCCGGTACGAATGTAGCTGCCGCCGCCGCCGAGACAAGACACGTGTTTTTTTTTTTTACCTTAATGACCCGAGAACCAAAGCCCTGGATAAAAGAAATAATGCAGTTTATACGACCACCATTCTTCATGAAAAAGTGATGTCCGGTAAGCAAGCTTATCATGACGGCACAGTGGTTATAAGATCATTTAAACATGGAGAAAACGAAGTCAGCCAGTCAATAATGCATTCAGAATGTGAAATGACGAGCGGTCAGATGACTTTGTAACGCTGCCTTTATTTTCGGCTTAATAAAACTCAGGCACAAAACAACACGCACGCGGATGCGAGCTCCAACTCCGTCCAAATAGTACTGCCGTGTAGCAGTTTAGCTGCTGTAACGCAAATGTCATGAAAGCCGCAAATGTAAACAAAGCGCTGCAGAATGGGTACATGACATCTCGCTCTTTTGAGGTAATCATTTTCACAGTGTGCAACAAAGCATATAACATTAGCAATCACTTTTCAAATCATTTAACTTATTTGTCTGCTCAATTAAAGTCACAGTAGATAATCAAATTCTTAAATCAATATTCTGTAGCCACAAATATTATTCAAAATCTTTCCTTCAAGTTTTTTTTTTTTTAGGATTAAGTATAATAATGTATTGCTTAAAACAAGGCTGTTAAGATTATTTTCAGCTAGCTATTTTTCTTCCAAGAAATCTGAGAGAAATACACTTGAAGCGATCGCAGATAATTTCACTTATTGCCAATAGATTTACACTTAAAACTGACTAGTTTTAAGGAGGTGTGTTTTGCAGCGGATTAATGTTATATATGTTAGGAATGGCTTACTTTTAAACGCATTTTTGTGTAACTTAGGTATTTACTCTGTAATTGTTGCCAAAGGTTTACCATTACACAATGTCAGACAATCTGTCATTATTTAGATGTTTGAATTGACGACTTGTTCATACTTTATGTTGAAAAAAAGAGCAATAAATTATATTTTTGCACAGTAATATTTTCTTTTGTGTATACTTTAAAATTTTACATAAATCTTTTAACAGAATTATCGGCTTGACATTATCGGTTATCGGTTGGAATGAGGAGGAAATTATCGGTTATTGGTATCGGTTGAAAAATGCATTATCGTGCATCACTAATTGCAATTGTCAAGTGTTCAAGACAGCTCTTTGTGTTTTTCCAAGGATTTAAAACACGTAAACAATCATACAGTAAATGTCGACGGTCACAAGTCATTTAGAGTCACTCAACATGCAATTACCAGCCAGCCAATGTGACACGCTGAATCACTAATGTCCCTTTGCAGGCCAGGCCCCTCCTTATAAAGACTTACACACTTAAAAATCCTACATACTACAGTCGAACGTGAGATGCATGTTTTTCTTTGATATCCCAAAATCAATTTCAATCAGTGAATGATAATTGGTAGTTAATCGTAAATCCTAAAAATTAAGTATTTAAACCATACCATCATTGACAGCAGTACTCGCGCTGACAGTTATCTGATACATATTGTATTTTTATAGGGACTTGTATACAAATCTGTTTACGCTGCCATGATGCATATTCCAAATGTCACACATCAAAACAAAAAAAACATGAAAAGCAGCCTATTTGGTGCATCATAACTGCATTTGTGTCATCTGAGGCCAATTGAGCAGAATGCTCGCCAACATTTTCTTTTAACTTCCTCCAGTGGCTGTCCAGGAACCCGTGACATTTTGTGCAGAACCGTATTGCGGAGACGGGGTGAATTTTAATAATGTTTAGTTACCTTTGACATATTTGTACACTTTTATTGATTCTGTAGCATCTCAGCAAAGAGATTGTGCTTCACAGACCTTTATGCTGTAAATTCAAAGTTAGCATACAGTAGAAAGTTAGTCTTGAACTCATGAAACTGAAATTTTGACAAATACTTGATGTCCAATTTTAGTATCTTAAGTACTTGGTACATTCACGCACTAAAGAAAACTTAACGAGCCTGCAGAACCTAAATGAACTCATTCACTCCCAGCCATTTTCACCGTAGCAACCCCCTTCGCTCCTGACCGTTTTACTGGATTTTGACTGATTTTGCAAGGCCCACAGAAAATTTTGTTCTATTGCTATAAAGACATGAAACCCACCAAAAGAAACATTAGACTCTCTTCTTTCAGCAGGAAAAAAAAGTTAGTTCATATCTCTTTCCATTCTTTAGAAATCAGCATTAGAAAATAGCTTAGTTTGAGCAATTTTCCAATTTTGATGAAAAAAACAGAGCAATTGAGCTCTTTGTAAAAGCAAACATTTCAAACATTACTTGACTTTAACACAGCTATTTTTTGTTTTTGTGACATCCCAAACATCTGAATAATGTTTTCCTTCTACAATATAACACAAACAACAAGACAAATAGAGCTTTTGATAGCAAAGTAACAATTTATTTGCACTTGGCTGGACTGTTGTGCTGGGAGATGGCGCTGTTGTGGCCGTGGCTGTCCCGGCGGACGGTGTGGGCTTTTCCCTCGTCACCGCCTGTCTCATCAAGATGGATTTTTTTGAGTCTTTCTTTTGTGGTGACCACTGCCTCGTGGCGGAGTTCGCCTGGGGAACTTGTGTGGGGCATGTTGTGTTCCTGGGGGGAACTGGTTTGGCCATGCGCGTTTCCGGCGGAGTCGCGGGACACTGGAGGGTCGTGGGGGACGCGAGCGGCCGAGCACGGCGGCACGGGTTCTGCTCGGCGAGCAGCACGGACTCAATGGCATCGTCCACTGCACTGGTGGTCCCGGTCGTTCTGCTCGGTCGTCCGGCACCTGGCATCCCTGGCGTCCTCCCGGTTGTTCTGCTCGGTCGTCTGCCGCTTGGCATTCTGGACGTCCTTCTGGTCGTCGCACTTAGTCGTTCGTCGCCTGGTGTCCCCGACGCCCTCCCGTTCGTCCTGCTTTGACTTGCCACGCCTGGCATCCTGGACATCCTCCTGGTCGTCCATTCGGTCGTCTCCTGCCGTCGCCCCGGCCGTTCGTTCCGTTGAATCGGGTTGTGGGTCTTACCAAATGCGCTACTGCCCTCCAGTGGCAAGTTTTATTGCTGTAAAATGGATTTTGAGCATTGTGCTTTGGAGCTAAATTGCATCAGAACCTAGAGATGTCTCTTGTGAAAAAAAAACGTAAAAGACTTATAAATACGTTTTTGGGACAGTGAAACAATTAAAAATAGAACATACTATACGTTTTGGGGAGCAAATGAGTTGATGTTTATACTAGGGTTGGGAATCTCTGGCATGAAGCCGATTCGATATGTATCTAGATACGCAGGTTACGATTCGATTAAAAATGATACATTTTTAAGGCCGAGCGATTCGATACGATTCGATACAGTGTAAGAACGATACGGTTCGATAGAGTGAAAACGATACGATAGTAAATATGTGCTGTGTGTGTTTGTACAGTATTTTAAACATATAAAAAGACCACATTTCTAATTTAGCAAAATTAAAAAACAAAATTTCATACCAATGTTATGTTTTATTTTTTTATGAAAAAAAAAAATAAGGCTTACTATATGACCGTCATTTTGTTGGATGGGATTGATAATAAAATAAAACTCCAGTGACAGACAACAATAAAGTGCAGTAATTCAATGACTGTATTTCCTGGTGTTTTTAACAGAAGAGGTAAGTAATTTAAGTGCAAACTTTTAACGTAAACATCTTACAAACAAAAAAATTTGATTATATGCAGCAGCTCTAGAAAGAAAAGAATTAAACTTGCTAGTGTTATCATAAATAAATAATAAATTGTGCTTTATGACTGGTATAATTGGGGGAATAAAAACATGGCATTTTAGACAGACAGGTCAATAATCATTACTTTAACCTAATATATAGCAAAGTCATTCACTTATGCTTGTGCCTCCTCATTTTTTATTCCTCATCACTGTCCATATCTTTTTTGAAGGGCAGATTTTTCTTGAGGAAGATCAACTAATCCACATGTTCATTTTTAAGTAGACTGCGTTTCATGGAAACAATATGCCGCCCTTTCCACCATTGTAGTGGGTTATTTTTCAGGTTAAAAAACTCACGGTCTCTGTACCGCTCCACACTTTACACAAGCTCTGTCCCATGCGAACAGATCTGGCTGCCTTCATCACTTCAAAGTCCGACTTTTGTTTTCCCGGGTGCGTTGAAAATCAATCGCTGCACGTCGCTGGCGTCGGTGATCACACTGTCCATTGTTTTAGCATGTTGCTTCGTTACCACTACTAGTTTCGTTTTCGGCTGTGAAGAAAATGCTACGGAGCATGCGTTACAGTGGTTTCGTTAGCTCTCGCGTTGTTATGACACGCACGTGACGATCGGGTAATGACGGCGACTTGTAGCGGTTCTGCCGAAATGCATGGGAAGTTGAGGCAACCCCGACTGTGAGTAGTGCTTGTCCATATTATATAATGCGTGCGGTCTCGACCTAAGTGCGCTGTGTGGTGAATGACACAAGCGCAGCATGTGAAGTAAAAGCCAAATTATTATCATATTAAGCAATGCACCGAACTAGGCATTTGAAGCCGATTCTTGTGCTCGCTTTAGCTGAATTCTATCTTTACTATCGGTTCATTGAATATTTAATGGCTACTGTCGAATGGTAACTTTACTATCGATATATCCGTATCTCTCACCTGTAAAACCGGATATCCGGTCGTATCTGTTTATCGTTCTCAAGCTTGGTTTGCATCACACTAGTGTTCCAGAAAACGAAATGCTTGCACCAAACTTAACTCATGGCTGATTTTTATGGCAGTCTGCTACAAAACACTTTGAGCCTGAATTTTTTCGTGCCATCTGTTGGTTGCGTTCAAGCAGTGAATGCCAAAGTTTTTCCTTTAAATTGCATAAAATAAACAACATTCTTAACAGTCAAATATGTACTTCCCTCATCTTGTAATTTTACTTTTTTTTTTTTTTTAAACAAAATTAGTTGAAAATACCTTATTTGAAATGGACATTAACAATTGCATCCCAGATTTTGGTTTGTGAGGCTTGAATCCACTAAGCTAGCACCCATTGTTCGCAGCACAGTGAAAGAGTGGTCTCAGCTGCAGCATGCAGTGAAAGCTTTGTTAGTGCCACTTTTATGTGTGGGTGTGTGTTTTGGGGGAGAATAAGCGAGAGGCGAGAAGGCCAAC
This sequence comes from Corythoichthys intestinalis, assembly GCF_030265065.1. NCBI lineage: Eukaryota > Metazoa > Chordata > Actinopteri > Syngnathiformes > Syngnathidae > Corythoichthys > Corythoichthys intestinalis. The sequence goes on along the minus strand of NC_080403.1, from coordinate 19,394,242 downwards.
AGGGAGAGGGAGAGTGTTTGCACCATCTGGGACGTGTCCGTTCACTTCCTCTACATTTAATTCCTCATCTCAGAGTTCCAGGTGAGCTGCGCCATTGAGAGGAGAGAACACCCGATTTCGCACAGTTATGAGACGCTTTTAATTTGTTTAATTTCTCTTTGGGGTGATATATTGTAAAACCCAGTAATGAGAGGTTGCTGTAGAGCTTTACTGCTTCATGATCTTTTTGTTAGCAATACCAAACTTGTAGTCTGGACACAAAACTGGACACAACTTTCATAATGTTGTGGATTGTCCACAACATCTGTTGTGTGGGTATAGTAGTTTGAGTATAGGTTTTTCTACCCAATTGATGAATGGGATCAGATGTGAAGGGTTTGCTGTGAGATGTCCTGTTAGCTGGAAAGATCGGACTTCCCGTTGCCCCTTCCTTCCAGCTCTTCCAGCAGTGTCCTGAGGTGTTCCAGGCCAGACAGGTTTTTCGCCTGAACGCCGTGCAGAGGATACTTAATTCTGTTGCTTGTATCCGCGACCCACAATTAGTGACCAAAGGAGAGGTTGAAAAAGCAGACCGACCAGTAAATAGCGACCTTCTTCACCACAACGGACTAATAAACAGTAGTCGTCTAGTCTGACAGCCAATGCAGACCAAACTCCCAACACCATCATACAAAGGCTAAACAGCCCATATTGGTGGATCCAGGAGTATGAGTAAGAACAGTTGAACACCTTCTCCATGTTCACAGAGTGAGTAGTTGAAAAAACTCCCAAGAATCATCAAAGACCCTACTGATGGTATAGAGCTGGTCCATCGTTCTTCGGCCTGGATAAAAACTACACAGATCTTGAATCTGACATGTATGGTTATTCAAAGGTTGTTTCCAATGGCCACTTATTGCAGAGGATCTTCACATGACTAGCCTGACTTGAATTATTCCCTTTCAAAAAGGTGAAGAGAGAGGGGCAGTAGCAGTAAAACGGGCCCAAATCCACAGATGTCATGGGTAAGGGAGTTCCAAAAAATCGATTATTAGATTCGACACATGAAGATTCGATCACGATTCACAAAGGTTCAAAAACGATGATTTTCCCTGATAACTTTATGACAGCCACTCGTAGCAGAACGAAATTCAAGACACGTCTGCTGCCCGGACACCTTTAACGGACGCACGCACGACGTTATGATGGAGGCTGCCAGTTACTGAGCGAGAGATTTACTCCTTTTCAAAACAGTGGAAAATAAATTTGTGTATGAGACAAGTAGTGACCCAACGGTAACTTAAGTCTACTTAATGTCGGGTGAAAGTTTGGCGAACCTCTCGTAAGCCACACTCCATCAGGTTTGCTTGTGGCGTTAGCCCCTAGCGTTAGCCTACCGGACATCTGTTTGGTTGACTTCCTGATAACCTTTTGACTCCATAAGTAAGCACACTGACTGCTTTCTTAAAGGGGACTGAACGTAGCCAAACAACACACAGTCAAAGCGGAATGAAAAGACTGTGTTTTCTTGTTTTATTCAATTACCGAATTTACCGACATGGTCAAAATTACATCGGTCATCGTGAAGAATTTCGGTAACGGTAAATTTTCGGTTTACCGCCATGCTCTAACTGCGAACATGCGAAATAGTACAGAAATCTGTGAAAACAAATTATATTGGTTATGGTCTTATTTCTAAAGACACTTTGTTTGTTTCCAGAAAATGAGGAATTCATTCCAAAAGTGTAAATTTTATTGTATTGTTGAGAGAAATAAGTACTGCCTTTGAAACAGCTAATGTTTTTGCACCTTCTTGTGAAAAAGAGTATCTCAAGGTCAGCTGTGTGTTGTATGGCCGTGGTGAGAATTAAGTACTGCCTTTAAAATGGTTAATGTTTTTGCACTTTATTTAAAAAAAAAAAAAAAAACAGTTTAAGGGCAGCTGTTTGTTGTATGGGCATGTTTCCATCGTTCCTGTTGAATCATTAAGATATTTTAAATAAATAATGGACATAAATTTGTTTGGCTACTTTATTAAATAGTAATGTTCGATGCATCGATAATCCTGATAACGGTGATCATCATCAATACCGTGTTTACTGTTCAATAATCGAATAGTAGCACCCTGAATCGTAATCGAATCGAATCGTGGGGTGCCTAAGATGGCACACCCATGGGGGGTAACGCTGGGCAGCTGTAACATTCGTAGTAACAACACCCCAAATGCCTGAGTGCAAAGAAGACTCGAATCCCTTCAAAACAGATAGTTTTTTGTGCCTGAAAGACTCATTTTCTGTCTCTCCCTTGCATGATCAGTTTGATTAGCAGACCTGGCATGAGGCTGAGTGCGGCGTCAGGACCCGGGGTTGTGAGAATAGGAAGGCGTGACTCTAGGCTGAGAGGAAGGCAGCCAGACGTTCGGTTTCCCTTTAACCATGTGACCACCAGTTTGCAAGTGTAATAGACAAGAGGCCAGGCAGGTTAACCGCAGGGTTTCCCTGTCATATGTGACAGGCGCTCCCATTTTTGGTCCCCTTTGTCGCCTTTCTACGTGACTCTCTGCTTGGCAACTCATCTACCCACTCTAAGCGCTGTATCTGTGCTTGCATTCAAATCAATCTGGAGTAGCTTTTAACAATTCATAACGGTACATTTTCCATTTATTCTTTAACTATAGTTTACCTTCCCCTTGTACATGCTGGCCAGTCATTTGACTATTTCTGAAATGAATCTGACCTCCCTTCCTTCAAGAAATAAATAATCCACTTCACATTTTCCCTTTAACATTCTCCAAATGGTGAAAAGTACATAGTGTACTCCAAAGCAGGAGGCTTGTTAAGTGGGGAGGGCCATTTTTTGGGGGGGATCCTTAAAATTAAACTTAGCAAGCTGTTGAGTTTTCAGGAAATCCCTTTTGGAAATAAATGAGCTTTAGCATGGTTGACACTTTTAATCTGTCATTTTCTACTGATTTAAAACTTCCTTTTAGTGGAGTGACTCTCCTCCTGTAACTTTTTCAGTAATGTATATAAAAAGCGATGACTGACTCTGGCTCGAACGGATCCATGTGTCACAGTGCTTGTTTTCCTTAAAATGCACCTTTGCAGAATTCCTCGGGTTCAGCAGTCGCTGGATGACAGAATCTTCTCTACGCAGCCTGGAGTGGCTGCCGTCTATAGCGTGAGTTCACTGACATGCACACACACAGCTGTGCTGTGCCATTTTGACACATTTCACTGTAAAATTTGCATGAATGTCAAAAACCATGTACCAATACAGTGGTACGTTGACTTACAAGTTTAATTCATTCCGTGACCAAGCTGGGCTCAATTAAAACCGAAAAAATGAGTTGTACCAGTTTAAGGTTATTGAAACGCCATTATAAAATAGAATATAAAGAAATTAAATAGTTTGCAAAGTGTTATATAACTTCCTGCAATTCCTTGTACCTTTTAAGGGGCGTGGCCTAGTGACATTAGGAGTCGATTTGTACTGTCACCACTAATTCAATATGAACATCTGGGCATGTGTTGTATGAGTGTTCCCATCTTGTAATTTGTGGATTTTTTTAAATTTTTTTTTACGTTTAATAAATAGCTAGAAATAAGTCTTTCCTTGCCCACTTTCAAGGCTATTATTGTACCTATTGTTCATTTTTTTCCCCCCAACCACCGAAGTCTAGCGGCAGTTTATCTAAAAATAGCTCGTACCTCAAATTTTGGCCCCTCAGCATAGATATCAACTAGGGCTGCAGCTATTGAATATTTTTGTAATCGAGTATTCTACTGAAAATTCCATCGATGTATTAATTGGATAAAACACTTTTTTTTTTTTTTTTTGTAAAGAGCATTTAGAAATATGCACGAGAAAACAAGCTATTTCATCTCATATTGAACAATTTTTAGACAATGTCTTCATTTTGGATGTACATTTTTGAAAACAGCCAGCAATTGCATCTAAGCTGTTACTAGAAAAAAAGCAACAAATTCACTGCTTTTACCCAAAAAACTTACCAAAAAAAAAAATCTTATTTCTGACCTGAAAATTTCTTTACGCTTCATAACACATATCACTTAAAAGTTAGGTGTTTTTCCCCATGTTCCATGTCCAATTGAAATTCCATTTGTGTCAACCTATTTTTATTTGCTAGCTAAGTTTTAAGTCTAAATTCCAGGTCCTTATAGGATTTTGCGTTTTTGCAGTGTTCAAAATAAATTTATGATATCTGCTGTATTGGAGCACATTAGGCAGCAGTGCTACTTGGTGTTTTATCCATCAATGTCTACCGATTGTAATTTGTAATGTTTTTATTTTACACCCTCATCACTCTATGGCGCTGTGTTTTTACAGATTAAATAAAGCCTGTATGAAAGACACGCTAGCCACGCATCGAAAGCCCTCCGCAGGCCTACCGTTACGTTAGCAAGGCACAGATACCAGGGTTTCCCCACAACAATGTTGTGCCATGGCGAAATTTTTTTTTTCATGTTTTTTTTCCTCCAAGAAGAACCATAACAAAGATATATTTGAAATATTTCATTAGCCAGGCTAATGTCGTAGCTCTCGGCAAAGGTACATGTAAGTAAAATGCCTAGCTGATTACAGCTACGTTACCCTAAGTAATAATACGACTTTTTTTTCTCGTAGCAAATAGTACAACTTACATCTCGTAGCTGCCCAGGGGTCGGCAACCCAAAATGTTGAAAGAGCCATATTTGACCAAAAAAACAAACTGATTCAGTATGTCTGGAGCTGCAAAAAAATTAAAAGCCTTATAATAAGCCTTATAATGAAAGCAACACCGGCTGTATGTACCGATATTAGCTATAGTAGCCTACTATCAAAATGACTAAGTTGGCTACAAGTACATAATTCTCCATCATGATTAAATGTTTATTTTCCCTGCAGTGGATCCTATAGAGAATGACGCAGCACGTGACTATTCTGTTGTTCGATGGCAACTTACGTTTAACTTCATTACAATATTAATGAATTGAAAGAATGTTTGTATCATGTATGTCGTATAGAAACCATATTAAAACAAAAGTATATTTCCCTCCCCCATCTTTTTCCATTTTAAAAATTCTTTGAAAAAGCTCCAGGGAGCCACTAGGGCAGCTCTTAAGAGCCACACGTGGCTCTAGAGCCACGGGTTGTAGACCACCAACGTCGTCCTTCTTTTTCCTTTTGTTTGGCCCTAATACATACTAAATTACCACAACAATAATAGTCCTTCTGTTAACGGAACTATATCAAGGAGTAGGGGTTAAATTCTAATCGCCGTGTAAAGAGTTTTACTAGTTTCTGTGAGAAGGTGAATAGTTTTTGTTTTTTTTTTTGTTTGTGAACTACATTTCCGCACAAGCACACATCGAGGTACCATTAACTTAGCAAGGAGAGGTATGAGAGTCATTTTTCGAGTGTCCCAGAGCTCACGAAACTTTTGGGGGGGGGGGGGGGGGGGGGGGAATGCATTTATCAAGGTTTCGTCAGCCGTGATTGCATATATCTGTCGTTCGAAACAGCCTGATAGCACAGATATAAGTACGCCTGCCCCTCTGCTTTTGGATGCGTTGTTGACGATAGCGCAGCGGCGCTCTAAAAATAGAGCAAGGCTCTACTTTGGCCCCACCTCTCGCCGCAAATTGATTCAAACTTGGTCTTCCGTACATGACAGCCGTACACCGATCACTTTCGCCGAAAAGTCCGATCCAAACTAATGTAATGCCCTGGATATGGGGAAGAAGGAAAGGAGTTGGTATTGGCTTACCCACTTTATTGTGGTAACAATACAAATTTTAAAAAATAAAAATAACAGCGGGCTGCCGTGACATGCAACCGCTATCCCTATCTCACCTGTTCTCCCATTCTTCCTACTCGCATCCCCCTGCGTCACAGCTCCCCAGTCCGATCGTCTCTTAAGTGGGCTGCGCTAAGTTACGGACATTACAATACAGAATGAATAGGTTGCCGGTGAAATCTTCACACTCGGCTACCGCTAGTTTGAAACTGCCTTAAAAAAAATTATTTTTTAAAAACTACATTTGCAAGGAGTATTTTACTGTGGCAGTGCGCCACAATCTCTTATATGTAGGGGAAACCCTGAAACAATCTTATTTATAGGTGCTATGTTAACCTAATTTTACCTTGTCCCAAGTATCGCTCCTCTGCTCTTGGAGTAAATTCTTCATTCTTCATTCATTCTTAAATCAGCTCAAGCTGTGTGCAGATGCACTCTTCCAAGCTCCCACGAGCAACTTATCTCAACCGATAAGCGCTCAGGGCCAACTCGATTCCCAGTATGGCTCCAAAAAATTTGAAATCTGGAGACTTGGATGAAATAAAATCCTCCATACAGAAATTGGAGGTCTCCTTGACTGGCTTGATTCAAAGCCAGAATCAAGAAATCGTCAGAGAGCTCTAGTTATTGCGTGCTGAAAACGAGAAACTCAAACAGGCGGTCGAGGAGAGAGATGTTCGCATCAAAAGGCTGGAAATTTTGGCTGATGATCTCGACCAGTGCTGACGCGCAAATGAGCTCATCATTTCGGGATTACAACTGACGCCTAGCCCAGGTGATACAGTGGCGCAACTGGCAATCGCTAAGCTGAAAGAGTATGGAATAAACATGGAACCGCTGGACATCCGTTGCTGCTTTCTGCTCCCATCTGGGGGGAGAGGACCGGCGACGGTGCTCATGAAGCTGGCAGACCACAAGACCAAGACTGCCCTGCTTAACCAGTGCCGCTACCTGAAAGGGTCGAAGATTTTTTTGAATGACAACTTGACTCGCCGAAATTGCAAGAAAAGCACGTCAACTCAAGAAAGCAGGGAAAATAGCCAACACCTAGGTCTCGGATTGCAGGATCCTTATCAAGATGCAAGATATGAAGATTAAAGCTATACGGAGTCTTGAGGAGCTGACCCCACTCGAAAATGAATGATGACATCTGAAACCACACTTCGATTAAAACTGGATGAGCAGATTGACCCAAATGATTAGCTTGATGCGGACTACAACTTCTACAATAGCATGTTGGATAACTCTAAATACTACACAGCGGTCCGGTATAACAACTCCGTGGATGTGGACGGTAAGCTGAAATTTATCAATGGCAGGAGTCTTTACAAGAATTTTGAACACATTAAGGATTATCTACTAAAGATAACAAAGGCTCTGACTTTAAGGGGCCGTTTACATGGTGTCTCTCCGAGAATGCGTAAAATGTCAAATTTGCATTTGCGTCTCCATTTGAACAATGTCGCGATTCCACATGAAAACAATGTAGTATTCATGCCAGGCCCTAGGGGGCAGTGCAGATTTACTGGGCGACAGAGAATGATGCACTTTGACCCCACCAAGCTCCCTCAGCCCGGAAAAAAAATATGCCCGCCCACTCGAAGCAATGTCATTTTTCTTTTGTTCAAAAAGGCACAAAAATTGAAACGGTCAACATATTTAATTTAAAAATATTATTAAAACAGTAAATTAAAGCCAACATTCTGCCATATTTGCTGTTTTTAATGTTTAGTAGCACTGCTGCGCACGCCCAATGTGACGTGTACGAGTGCTGACGTTAACGACGCGGTCTCGCGCCGCAGGAGCCTTTTATATCCATGCCGAGGATTAATGAAAATTTTAAGTTTGAAATCCTACATGACATGTCAATTAGGATTGACAATCTCCTGGAATGTATTACAATTGAGCTCCTTATCCCCAATTGTAAAAACATAATTATCTGCTGTGTCTACCGAGCTCCTGATTCAAATGTCCAGCTCTACTGATTATATGGAAAAGATACTGTTTAAAACGAATAATAAGCATGTCTTTTGTTGTGGAGACATTAATCTTGTGATTAAATATGTACAACATGTAGTTTGATTTTTCCTCATACATTCATGTCTGATGAAACTGTTAGTGATCTTTGTGTACCGAAATTGTTGCCACCATGTACACCTTAGGAATGTACCCTTTAAAGAGACTTATAAGAAAAGCATTTTGAGTCGCTACTCACACCAGCTGTGATAACACATCAACACTTTTGCCACACACATAGCCACAACAAAATGTTCCCACAACAAATAGATGCTAGAATGTCAGGGACAATAACAAAGCCATAACCTTGTACGCCCTGAAACTCAGACCACTAATTTTGTGCACGAGACTGCTGTGTGATCAACAACCACAATGGAGCTGCTTGACTGGACGCCGAGTTATTGTTCAAACCCAGATTGTTGATTGTGTTATTGTACAGTTTGTGGCCATGTGATGTATGTAACTGTACCATGTCTGATTGTGCGTCTTTAGCTGTATGGGAGGACGGGGAAATGATAAGCATATGCTTCCTCCCGTCTGCGTTTGTCTTTTTCTTCGGTTCTTCCTTCGGGCAAATCATAATACATTTTGTAATTGTCAATGATTGTCAATGATACTGATGATGATGACAATAAATATTTCATTCATTCATTCATTCATTCATTCATTCATTCATTCATTCAAATGGGGTGCAGGTGGAGTGGAGGGCTAGGCGAGTGTGTCGCGTGCTGGCGCCCGTCCCGGCTTTCAGGGGCGGTCATCGGTCACGGGGTCCAGCCGGGGGATTGGGAGCGTCAACGGGGCCGCAGGTATCCGGGGCCGGGCGGTGGTAGTGTTACGCAAGCACAGTTTTACAGTGAATACGTGAAAGTGTTTGCCTAGATCTCCAGCTTGAAATGCTGCCACACTTTTGAGATTTTCTTTTTCTTCGTGCCTTTAGCCTGAGTTGTACTCCTGCGTTGCGGTGACGGCAAAGTGATTACGACATCAATGAGCATTCGATAGTTCTGCGGTGAGGGAACGCGTTGCTCTGTAATTCACCGCCAAGCCACTAGAGCAGGGGTGTCCAAACTATTTGCAAAGGGGGCCAGATTTGGTGTGGTAAAAATTTGGGGGGCCGACCTTGGCTGACGTCCTTTATGTCGAACAATATATTTAAGCAAATTTTAGCAAGTCATTCTGTGTGTCACATTTGCTTTATTATTTTTTTTAATTAATAATTTCAACAATCTCGCAACTAACCTTTGTGGCGTTCTCTTCTCTCCAATTTCCACCTATCCTTGAAGCTTCGGCCGTCGCAGTCAACGTTCTTTTCTTTTGTTGATTGTCGCCATTTTAGAAAATTGGGAGTAAAGGCCACACGGGGGTAATGTTGCTTAGAGTGCTGCTGCCTTTTCGTGGGTAAATGAGGAGCAGCATTTAGTGTGTAAGCTGGTAGCAGTACTGCTGACCAAATTATTAAGTCTGTGTGCGGGCCAGATGTTATTGATTTTATGACAGACGCTGGGGGCCGGATGAAATTTGTCCGCGGGCCGCATTTGGCCCCCGGGCCGGACTTTGGACATTCTGCACTAGAGGGTTGTGGCGTTATGTTTGTACGGTTTTGGGGCATGCTTGTTGACTTCCGCTAGTGTAGTTTAACGGAGAAAAAATTAACAATGAGGGACGGAACGCTTGAATGTAAATCTTCTGCTCATCAACATTGAATAAATGTTGTTCATACAAATGTTGAGGGGCAAGCGATGCAGAAGACTGTTTCGAGGCGGTCTGGCCGACTTTTGATGCCGCACAGAGAGTTCTAGACTCGGGTTGTGGCGCCTAGCTTCAAACTTGCGTCGAGCACTGCGTCCAAGTTCTGCAAAGCCCGATTTGTTTGCCGTGTCCTACAACTAGCCAGTGGGAAGCCATAGCAGATTTCTGGCGTCTATGGAACTTCCCAAACTGTGTTGGGAGCCTTGATTTTAACGTTATCATAAAAAGCACCGAGGCACTCTCAATCAGTGATGATGTATCGTGTGTGAACTCATTCATTCATTCATTCATTTTCCATGCCGCTTATTCCTCACGAGGGTCGCGGAGGTGCTGGAGCCTATCTCAGCTAACTTCGGGCAGTAGGCAGGGGACACCCTGAATTGGTTGCCAGCCAATCGCAGGGCACAAGGAGACACACAACCATTCACGCACACACTCACACCTATGGACAATTTAGAGTGTTCAATCAGCCTACCATGCATGTTTTTGGGATGTGGGAGGAAACCGGAGTTCCCGGAGGAAACCCACGCAGGCACGGGGAGAACATGCAAACTCCACACAGGAAGGCCGAAGCCCGGGATTGAACCCTTGATCTCAGAACTGTGAGGCAGACGTGCTAACCACTCAGCCACCGTGCCGCCCGTGTGTGAACTGTTATTAGAAATTAAAGATCAAAACAACTTTTTTGACACCAAACCTGTGCTTTATTCTTCATATACTTGAAGTGTGACACGTAAATAAGTCACAGACTCACAGCAAACATATGTACACAATATATGTTGAAGTGCACCAACCAAAAATACGACATAAAATGATAAAAAGTTGGCAGTTTTTGGCCGACTGGGTCATCACTTCGTGTGGCCACTCAATTCCGAACACACGTCCATTTTTGCGTGTAGAAAATGATGTTTTACAATGGCGGTGATTTCGCGCTGAACCGGAAACAAGTCTGAGCGAACCAATCACAGTCCATTTCCCCCACGTTATATGCGTTGACGTGATGCTAGGCTGAAGCTAGGGTTTGAAAAATCAATAGGACCGCGTCAGGCTACGGCGCAGGGTCGTAAATCGGGTCTTCCTTGATGGCGCAGGTCTGATGCGGAAGTATAACTCGGCCTTTTCTCTTCACTTTCGTTGGCTTCTTCGTCAGTACCTCTATATTCATGCATGGTTGAAATCAAATATATCCGCCGCTTCTTTTTTCTTCGACGCACGTGACGTCAGCGTGTTGTGCCGCATTAAAAGTAGTCCGGGCAAAACGTCATGCTTCGAGCTGGCCAAATTAAACAATTCCTCGAGGTGGAGAAAATGCCTTGATCAAATTGAGTTACTCGAATTATTTGAGTAATCGTTTCAGCTCTAATATCAACCAAGTGATGTGTAATTAAAAGATTTGCGTATTAGTATGACAAGATAGCACTGTAATCTATAGTATAAATCAAATCCAAATGTGCATGCAAGCATCTAAAATGGCACTTTGTTATAGGAGACGGGTATTGCTCACACTCTCAAGCAATTAGACTTGGGCAATCCTGCTTATTCAAACCAAATGTGCTAAGAGGCAAGTGATTAGTTCATAGAGCGTAGTCACTGTAAGATTTGTGTCGATTAAATAGATACCCGTGGCGTGAACGATTTATTCAGCAGGCAACGAATGAATTTTCCCCTCATGTTACAGATCCTATACAGCCACCCTTCCCCCATATCATCACTCCATATGTCCTCTGAATCAGTCAGTCGCCCAAGCAGAGCAGGCTCCTCCCCTGGCAACAGCAGCGAGATTAGTTGCTTGATACTGGGTCATGTGAGGGAAATGGGCCACACAAAGGAGCTGGAGAGATGTGCACAAACGATGGCTGCCACTCCCCGGGTCCTGGCGCCTGCGCCCACGTCTTAGCACTCCCGACGAGCTGAATGTTGTCGTTGTCGAGAGAGGAAAGAGGCCCATTTAAGAGCAGAGTTCTGTTGTCGAAACGCGGCTTCTTGTCGCCTTCATGCAGTGTATGCTCTCATTCCATGCAACAGTGTGTCAAAATGGTGAGAATGGTGCCAGCTGCGGCAGCCAAGACCTTTCTTCCTACACAGACATTCCGAACTGAACCCAGTGTGCACTTTCACAGAGCAACACATCATTCTGCAGTTAGATATTTAGGCTGGGTTTACACTGTATGTGCAAGTAGCAGATTCCAGTTCAAATGCCTTTATTTAACCTAACAACATAACTGTGCAAGCGTCTGTCAATATCAGCCAGTGACTAGTAGGGGTGTAAATCACTAATTTACCAACAATATGATATGGATTCTCTGGAGAACAATACAATATTTGACGATTATACAAATTATGCCAAGATTCAATTTTGATTCAAGGGCGATTGAACATGATTTGTACAAATTTAACACAGTTACAATTGAACTAAATAATAAAAGATTTAAATTTGTGGGGTTGGGGGGGCAGTTTTGTGAGGTAAAACACCTCAGGGATTTGAATGAGATTTGAACTGTTAATGAGGCTACATTCTGGCCGAATGTAACAAAAATATTACCCTTGACTGTCCTTAAACTTGAAAATCTTAAATCTAGAGATGTCCCTGATCGGTCCATTTTTCAGAGATGTGTTTTCTTCAAGCTGTTATACTCATTTGAAGTTGACTCTAAAACATATGTATAAAACTAAAGGAACATTCAAACTAAAATAACTTTTATTGACGTCATGCTCACATTGATAAGGTATATATCCGATCTTTGCTCATAATGGCAATTCCAACCCATGCAGTGTAAAGCCAGCCTTTGGCGCTTGACTTCAGGATCAGTATCGGACAACCGCAGTCACTTTTAAGTCATGGTGGGAGAGTCAAACCTCGCAGCCCTGCCATCATTTGCACGTTCCGTATATATCATTAGCGCCACTGATTGGGTCTTAACCACACTGTTTTCATGTCCCCCAGCTCCCCAGGCACGCTGGCCCCCCTTACACCCCTCACGACATCACAAAGGGACACCCAAGCTTGGCGGGCACCCCACCCGGTCATGCCCACTCCCCGGCGCTCTCTCAGGTATCCGTACCCCCAGCTCCCACGTATCGCTATCCTAAGGGCTGGGAGACGGGCGGAGGGGTGAGTTTGTGTGAAATTTGCCGCCTTTATCCTCTTTGCGTTTGCGCATTCTAGAGGTCTGCTTGCATGTGTTAAGTTCATATGTGTATATGGCGGAAAACACTCAGGTGACTTGAAGTTCCGCTCTGAGACCCCCAGTTTGGCCAATTTTCAAAATTGTCCGATATGCATGTGTGATAAATCATTGGAAAGCTTAAAATCTCAATTTTCTGGGGAAGAACATTTTTGAACAGGAGGGCTTTTAAAAAAAAATAATAATAATAAACCGCACAACCCTATCTGGAGGTGAGAGCACGCGAGAGCATAATTACAGAAGCCATGACTTTAACGAGATATTATTGCGTACTTACCTTGTTTCGATCCAAAAACTCCATGTAGCATGTATCACTGAGTGTCAAGACACAGCTGTGAATGTCCACAGCTGGATTTTTTGGGGGATTTTATGGGTGAAACATGGTAGTGTAACAAGGGTCGCGATGCAGAAATCGCATCACATCAAGGAGTGGTTGAGATGTTCTTTTTCATATATTTTAGGGCTGCAGCTATCGAATATTTTAGTAATCGAGTAATCGACTGAAAATTCTATCGATTAATCGAGTAATCGGATAAAACAAATATATTTTTAGGTGAAGAGCAATTATAGATATACATGAGAAAACAAGACATTTTATCATTTTCAGTCAATCAGTGTCTTTATTTTTGATGTATATTGTTGAAAACAGCCAACAATTGCATCTCAGATGTAACTAGAATAAAAAAAAAAGACTAATTCACTGCTTTCACTCAAAAAACCTTTAGATCATATTTTTAAAAAGTATATATATATATATATATACATATATATATGTATATATACACCTAAAAATGCCTTTACGCTTGTTAACACACATCACTTAAAAGTTAGGATTTTTTCCCACGTTTTTCAATTGAATTTCTATTTGTGTCAAGCCATTTTTAAGTTCTAGTTAAGTTTTAAAGTTCTAGTTAAGTTTTAAATTAGTCTAAACTGTAAGTCCTGATAGGATTTTGAGTTTTTGCACTGTTCAAAATAAATGTATGATACAGGCTGTATTGGAGCACATTAGGGACTAGTGCTACTTGGTGTTTTATCCATCAATGACTACTGAGCTAAAATTGATAGTTAGCATTATTGAGTTTTTATTTGACACCCTCATCACTCCACAACGCTATGTTATGTTAAAGCCTGTATGTAAGACACGTTAGCCACGCATCGAAAGTGGTCTTATTTAATTGAAACCTAGCCCTCCGCAGGGCTAACGTAAGATGAGCTAGTAGTGACAGTAACGTTAATCTTATATATTAGCGCTTAGCGCTCGTTATTAGCGCTTAGCGCTCTACTGCTTTAAGATGGCGGCTGTTTGCTAACGCTGCCCAGACGCGGCCTAGTCTGTCATTGTGCATCTAGTTCAACATACATGTGATCTCTATGAGACTAATCAGACGCTAGCTGCAACTAACATAGCATGTGAGGGCTAGTATTTAGCAACGTCGGCGTCGTTTGTAGCGGTTGTCGGCTGCAGTAAGTTTTTTTTTTTTTTGCTTCTTCCTCTACGCACGTGACATCAGCGCGTTGTCCCGCATTAAAAGTAGTCCGAGCAAAACGTGATGCTTAGAGCTGTCAAAATAAACGATTACTCGAGGTGAATAAAATTACTCGGATCAGTTTTTAAACTCGAGTTACTCGAGTTGCTCGAGTATTCGTTTCAGCTCTAATATATTTACCCTTTTAAACGTTTAATTCAATTTTTCTTTGTTTTGGATCAATTATTTATCATCTAACAAATCGGAGAAAATGCGACAGTAACAAAAAAAAATACAGTTAAGCGATAGTTATGAGGTATATATCCGTGACTTTTTTTCAGACACCATTTTTTTCATTGTGACGTCATTTGTTTAAAAGCTTAAAAATGCGAGTGAATAAATTTTTTGTCGTTTTTTTTTTTTTTTTTTAAACAAAATATTAGACATCAATTAATGATTCTAAGCTAAAAATGACAAATGTTTTGAATAATAAATATAATTACTTCTTTTCATGGCTGTGTTGAAACAAAAGCGGTTGCGCGACGTCTGTAAACGGGGGTTTCCAGGGTAAGACGGACAGATTAAAAATAGTTTTGGGGCTTAATGCACCATGAATCTGCTATGGCAGCCTATAGACATATTATTCAATCAAACACAACAGTTCTTTTGGCTTCAAAATACAACAGTTTCTTTTAGAAGGGTGGAAGATCAGAAACTGCTTTTTCAGTCTTGTCTGTGTTTTCCGCCATAAATATGTATATATATATATATATATATATAACTTTTTTTTTACTCAATAGGCGAAAAATGTGCTCGATTACTATTGAAAAAAGATTAGACATCTAGTTAATCTTGGTACAACTAGGAATGTCTACTGGGTGCTGAGGTCAAGAAAAGCATTCTGAAAAGTTTTAAACAGCGAAAGAGGACCACACTAATTCAAAATAGTGAAACTAATTTCAGTATATTTCCTTAAAACATTCATTAACAAATCTGAGTTTGGAGGGTAAATAGTAATATTAGCCATGTTTTTTCCTCTTCTGGTCCGTCTTGCATTCTTGAGCCAGCATTAGCGGTAGCCACAGTTTTGTTCAATCTGGTCAGATTATCGTCGCCTTAGAAATTAGTTTTGCTGGAATTAATTTAAAATAGGAGTAATTGTCAGGTCATATTTCTGCATCTGGTTTGGCGGCAAAAATTGGTTTGAGAATTTTAGATTTTGATACTTTTATTACTACTATCTTAGTTTAAATGCATGTTGGGTGGTTTGGGATACTCATTTACATGCCATTTTAATGGTTGGATGAACACCCATGTGGCAAATTTAGAAACATCATCAGAACCATATATCCCCTGGAAATATTTGAGTGTGTCATAGGAATCTTTGGTGTTGAACGTCCAGTAGCCCACTGTGCGTCCTGGGAGCAGCTCTGGTCTTAACGCGCTAAAAATAGCATACTCAGCCAGCACACTCTTAAATGGGCACAACCACACAGACAACAGTTTTGAGAAAAGGAGATAAACCGGTCTCCACATGGCTGCAAAACATGCAGACCTTCATGGTGGCACTTTGTACAAGATGTCAACCCCAATTTAGTAACATTTCCTGAGGCGGCATGCAATACTACACTGCTGACTTGATGTGCTGTTGTTCATAACACTGGCCAATGAAGTGTGGGCTCTTTAATTGACATGCACCTGACCTCTACATCTTGTTCTCCCCACTCTTAACAGTCTCCATACAACCCTGGGCAGAATGCTGGCGCCGCCCCTCTAGTGTATTCTCCTCAGACGCAGCCAATGAATGCACAGCCACAGAGTCGCCCAGTGAGTGTCACTCCAGCATCACATTCACCCCCCACCAGCAGGAACTGTGACTCAGCATTATTTTAGCCCAGGGCTTCACAAACTTGACAGTACTGCTCAAGAGCCAAATTTGATTGTTAAATCTTTGGCTGCCATTGAATGCGATTAAGACCCAATCGCTGACTTGGATTGGACATCCATCGCTGTTAATGGTTGTTTTTTTCCACATGTATATCAGTGTTCTTTTTGTCAGCCCTTTTAATTTTCTTTTGGAGAAAAGCACTTATTAGTCAGTCTTATATGAGTCATTTCAAAATGTGTTTGTCTTCATCTAGTTTTCGTCAAGTTACCCCAAATTTTTTTTTCTGTAAAATTCAAAAGTTTTAGTCCCAAAATAAAGGTTTCCATTCCAACAATTTCAAACGAACATAGACAGATGACCCCGTATTTTAGTGTCTACAAGGACAATGCCGACTTTGTGATGATTAGGGGTGTGTATTGCCTCATATCTGCCAATACGATTCGTATATCACGATTCACAGGTCACGATTCGATTCGATCAGGAATAATCCTGATACTACACGTTAGGACGATTATTGCGATATTTGGACGTAATGGACATAAAGGTGCATTTATATAAATGTATTACTAAAACTTAATCCAGCACTCAAGTAAACATGTTTTTGTTTTATGCTTGAACAACATATGGCTTTCCTTATAAAATGTTCTGTTTTTAGTGCAAATCAGCTTTAGTCTAAACCTTGTTAAATGCAGGATTCTAAATATGAAAAAAAAAACATCATAAAGGATGTATTGCATGTAGATAACGAAGTTATTTAAAAAAAAAAAAAAAAAAAAAAAGGCAGTTATTGACCAATCCGAGTACAGGTTTGTGTTTTAAATCAATACTAGAATTGCATGTTGTGATATTGCGATATATCTTGGAATCAAATTTTTTTTCTTAACACCCTTAGTGATAATACACACTCAGCAGGAAAAGCAATGCATTATTTTCAATTAATCCCACCTAGAAGCCACAAACTGTATGTGAAAACAAAAAAAAAAACTTGTCCGAGCGATTAAGAGGATGTTCGCAACGCTAGAGTTGATGCTAATGCGAATGCTATGCTAACAAGACAAGTTACATTAAGTGTGTGATGATCACTCAACACAGACCTGTAAAGACTAAAGCCTTCAAATAGTAGGGCACGTCCCCACGGGGGGGGGCGCAGACTGATGCGGGGGGTGGCCCATGTGACCTCAGAGAACATACTTGTTTGCTGTACTAGAATAAAGTGTAATGCACATCAACTCAGTGGGTGGCAGTGGCGCTCTCATTTTCAGAGTGTGCGAAGTGTTTTGAACCAGACGAGCACACAGCCAAGAGCACTGGAGATATGAATAGCTACGACACGGAAATATGACGACGACACGGAAATATGACGAAGCGTATGTAGCGTTTGGCTTTGACTTGTAGTACATAGAAGACGAGGAAAGACCAATCTGTTTACTGTTCTAAAAATTTTTGCAGCAGACAGCAGGAAGCCAAATCAATTAAGACATCACTTAAAGACATTGGACCCCAATCACATTTATAAGCTGCTTGATTTTTTTTTTTTCCCAGTGAAAATGCTGAAAATTGCCAACAATCATCCCGCTTTGTCAGTGTTACATCTGTAAACCAGCGAGCACTGTTTGCATCATATAAGGTGGCCTACCAAGTCAGTGCAAAATAACACACACAATAGCAAAGGAGCTGATAATGGTTGCAGCAAAAATAAAAACTGTCCCTCTGTCCAATGACACAGTCATTTTTGTTCTATTAATTTTTGGGTTTTTTTTTTTTCGGTCAAATTGTTTGGCATATTGTTAATGTTGCTAATCAAATTGAATTTATTAATTTTAAAAAAGTATATTTTTCAGTATCAAATGGTCAAAAAATGTACCTTGTGTGTATTTTTACACTTTGGATGTGACCTTTTTTTTTTTTTTTTCAATTCAGTCAAACTGATTTACTGATGCAATTTAAGTCTTTTCTGTTACAAACATAACAATGCTAATAAAGTTATACTGTATTGTAAGTTTATCTTTATTACTAAAAAAAAAAAAAAAAAAAAAAAAAGGTCACAATGTTATGCAGAGGTGTACTAATAATAATAACTTTTATAGACAAATGATACAATTTAGAGTGGCGGCAGAGAGTTGGGAGGTGGGTGGGCGGGGCGCAAAACATTTAAGACTTCGGCGTAACAGAAAATAATTGAGAAGCACTGGGCTACAGCAACAGTGCATATTCCCTCTTGCCAAGATAAGAAAACAAATCTTACTACCGGTATGTTTCCAAACAACCAGGATGGAGCGCCGCGTAGCTTGAAACACATCCTAAACTCTGGTGAGGAGAGTGAGGGAGAGGCGCAGCACATCTCACATGAGTGACACGACCCAAACACTGCTACAATGCAAGCTGACATACTTCACGTACAATATGAACTCATCACGCATTGTGAACATATGACAGAAACTGTGGCATTTTCGTCTCAGACTAAACTGGCATTCGTCTCATTATGTTGGAGTCCCCCACGTTTTTAGCTCGTTGTCGCCACATCAGCATCATGAAAAAAATTGTTGACCGACGAAAAATGTTCATTATTGCTGACGAAAAACACGATTGGAACAAAATAATAATGTTCACAGGAAATTGAAAACTATCACTACGTGTTATATTAGCCATTAATTCATTCATTGAGTCTTACAAAAAGCTGCAGTTTTGCATATTGACCATAAAATGTCGCCATTGTGCTTTCAACCATATCACCAGAGATGGTTAAAATGTGGTTAAAATATATATTCGTTTAATAGGGTTCTCGCTATCCCATATTTTTTGCACCCGAGTCACCTGATTTTGAGGATCTGTCAATACCAAGTGCCGATCAAATACATCGGCAATGTATTAAGGAAGGGGAAAAAAACCATCAAAACGTCAAATATTTCGTACTTCAGACATTATTAGTCTTGCATGAAGCAATTTTACCATTAGCTTTCCACGACAGCTAGCATAGTGTTTTCTTACTGGCGGCCGGTGTAGGCTCACTATCCTATTCCCCTCACTATCCACTCGCTCTCGCTATATGATTGGCCGAAGAGTCCAAATGCTCTCCCGTGATTGGCCGAAGAGTCCAAATGCTCTCCCGTGAAATGCCTGTTTAAAAATGTTCCCGTTGTTACTTCTTGCGTTCGCTTAAAAGTGCTCATTTAAAAAGGAAAATCGATGGATGATACTACAAACAGAGCGTATTATTAACAAATGCTAAAGTTGTATATTCATATAGCGAGAATAAGGAACCTCACTGACAAGCGCAGGCCCCCGCGAGTGGATAGTGAGGGGAATGGGATAGTGAGCCTACACCTGTGTAGGTGCACTAGGTAAAGGCTCGCCAGGCTTATAAAGCAATGTGGGGAGACCCTGGATATTTTTATTATTTTTATTTTTTTATAATTTTTTTTTTATTTTTAAGCAAGTAATGAACTAATTTTCAGGGTTCCTGCAAGGTCTTAAAAAAGTGAATCTTACTACCATAATCTTGATAAGTTAAAGTTTTAAAACGGCATTGAGTTTTGTCTGTTGAGTCTAAAATGACTTAAAATTTTAAATTGCGCTACACTACATAAAATTGTGTCTGGGAAATTTTCGGACATTGACTTAACTGATTTTTTATTCTTTTTTAAATCCAGAATTGGTTTTTATTTCTGTTCTAAAGGTTTCGAAAAGAAAAAGTCTTACATTTCACTTGTTGTAACCTGGAGGAACCCAGAGTTTTGCATTGTGCCATAAGAGTCCAGCAACATGATACACATAAAGGCACGCCCAGTCTGCTTTACTGTTTTTTGTTCATTTTATTTATGTTAGTGATAGACTAAAGTGGTCTCTGACTTACAAATTGTGATTCTGCCATAACTAAACAACTTCCTGTAGTGTAGTGTTTTTCAAACACTGTGCAGCGGCTCAATGTCTGGTGTGCCGTGGAAAATCATCCACTTTCACTTAATAACTAGGTGAATTATTAATTGAAAGTGGATGATTTTCCACTTGCTGTAGTGTAATGTTGTTAATGAGTTCAGGCCCTGTTTAGCCCGTGTAATCCTGGCAATATTACTGCATCATGCGCTTCTGCGGCTTGGTTACTCTTTACCGGTTGCCGCACTGCTCATCTCAGTCTCTTTTTCTTTTCCCTCTGCCTGCTTTGCCACCACTGCTTCAATCACTGTCCCTCCAATCAGTTTGCAACGGGCCCACGACCGACCCACCATCAGGTACATAGTAAGACTATCATGTTCCTTCCTGAAATTTTGATTTGATAGCTTGGCTGTTCAACTAATGATAAAGTGGATCCCTTGAAGTTAAATTCAAAAGCAAGTTCAATTTACTTTTCTGATTACAAAATGTTTCTTTCTAGTTTTTACTGACCATTCATGACTTTGTCACAACAAGGCAAGATTTACACAGCCTGTTCAATGTCTTACATAAAGATAAAAAAAAAAAAGTAAGAAATCAATTTAACTATTTATGCAAATTTCAAATGACAAATCTTCTATGCTTGTGGTTACATTAATAAAAAGATAAAGCCATGCATATATGCAAACACCCCAATTGCTATTAAATAACTCCAGTAGCGTCAACCCTGGACAACATAACAATATTAATATTACACAAATACATTGACTTCATAATGTATTGACGGGGTGCGGGGCCAGTTAATAGGAGGCTTGCATTGTTGGCAAGGCCGTCAAAGCTGACCGAGTAGAATCCTAGACAAAGAGCTTTTTTCGTTGAAAATTCTTGAGAATAAATGCTTAAATCCTTGAATTCTATATAGATATGGACGCAAAACAGTCTCGATTCTTGGTTGAAAGCAAAAGGGGGGAAAAATGTGCAGTTAGGGTTTATTTTACGTGAATATGTCGAAGTACAATGCTAGTCTGTTAGTGGATGTAGCTAGCAGCCGCCTGATGTAAACAGTGCTTTTCCGGTGAAAATTCTTGTGAATAATTACTTAAATCCCTGAATTTGTTATAGATATGGACGTAAAGTCTAGATTCTTGGTTAAAAGCAAAAAGAACCGTGCAGTTAGCGTTTATTTTACGTAAATATGTCGAAGTACAATGCTAGTCTGTTAGTGAATGTAGCTAGCGGCTGCCTGATGTAAACAGAGCTTTTCAGGTGAAAATTCTTGTGAATAAATGCTTAAAACCCCGAATTCTTTATGGGTATGGAAATAAAAGTCTCGATTCTTGGTTAAAAGCAAAAAAACAACGTGCAGTTTGCATATATTTCATGTGAATACTGCGAACGATGATGCCAATGCAGTCGCGGCTAATTTCTCGCTTTGATTTTTTTTTCACAACTTTTCAAAATAATTGCATGGTATGAAACATATAATAATTACCTCATATCCTTAAACAAATCACTCCTCTTGATGTGGGCGGCCCCCTACAGTGCATGACCGATCTGAGCCGTCAATACATTATGAAGTCAATGACAAATAATACTAATATCTAACTTAATGTTTACCTTATTTTTCGACTATAAGGCTCACTTAATTCTTTATTTTTCCCCAAAATTGACAGGGTTCTCCATAAATCATTGTGCTTCTGGTTGTGCTTAATAACTTGAAGCCTATTTTGTTGAAGCATAACTGTTTTATTGGGTAGTTAAAAAAATAAAAATAAAACAGTAATGGTAAAAGTTGAGAAACAAATGACAAATACAGTACATTGATGCATTAGTGCGTATGTAAATAAAGTCGTTCATTAGTGGTGCGACTTTTAGTCCGAAAAATAGTTGACCTGGGCAAACAATATATTTTTTCCATATTTGACACCCCTAATGTAGCACATTGGGATCACTTTTTATTTTTATGGTTTTGCTATAATTGAAATTTAAAATAGATGTTTTTCATGTGTGTTTTCTTAGGGAAGATCTAGGTATTTAAACAGTGTTGTGAAAATATTGGCTTCAGAATTGAACACAAATGTTTGGGCAACAAATGTAGATAATATAACAGTACTCAGTCATATATTATTTATTTTCTGTAAAGAATGACGAAAATTAATGCCGTACAGGTGATCTGAAAGGAATTGAGACGTCTCTGTGAACAGTTGAGTTTCTTATTGTAAGATTAAATGAAGACTAAAGTGTCCCGAGGGGGATGTATTAATTGTATGTCTTTGTGATTATTATTAGTATTTGATTCCTATAGTATTTGATCAGTTTGAAAATAAACCTATATGTCAAGGCCCCATTGTATAGTAGATCCAAGGAAATGTCAGGCAAGATGTTATTACTGGGCGCACAGAGTATCGTCTAATATCAACTACTGTGTGTGATGCTGACATTACTCTTGTAAACCAGTGACATAGGATTCTGGAGAACACCCGTATTACTAACAAAGTCGTAGTCTAAGTGTCGCAAATACATGTGGATGCCAACCTACTTTCTGTCAGCTTTGTGACTTGCTGAGTCATCATGCTGTTTGGTCCCACTAACATCCCCAGATTCTATCTTTCTACAACAACCATTGTTTGCATTAGATGTCTTTTTTTCTAATGAAAAGTCATACAAGGTCATAGTGTGTCATTAGTGTGAACACGGGCGCAGTGCGTGTGTTGGCGGTGAGTAAATGGCGCTATGCTCTGTTGTGCCATCACGGAAGTGGAATCGGAAGGCAGATGAAGCCAAACAGTAAGCCTTTTTATTCCAATGGAGAACCGTCCATTGTGCTCCGAGTGAGACACTCAATGTGCAAATTCATTCATTGGTCCAGATTGCTGTGTATATGGTGTAGATGGCATATTCCATTGAGTTCAGTTGCATTATTCGTGGATGAGGTTACACGGATATGCGTCATGAGAAGCATCAACCACTCGCAAAGTTGCCTTGAATAAACGCTTCAAATAACATTTCTCCAAAAAGTCATAAAAATGACTGTAATTATAGAGTTGAATTCATCTTTTGATATCACTAGTCTATAGACACCCTAAAAGGTTTAATTTGAAAATGTAAATTAAGAATCAATCAGGTGCTTTTTCTCTTACGGAATCCACAAAAGAGGCAGGCAGGTTATTGTTGTTATTATTGGCCACATTGTCTGTTTGTATAGTGCTATGTGTAGCTACAGGATGAGGACGTGACTCACGTTTGCGCCAAATTTAGACCGTCTGCTGTCCGATCACCCACACTTGGAGACTGTGTAGCACTGGAAAGCTGTGCAGGCTCATTAGGGCTCCAAAATGTAAATTTAGTGAAGCCAGAGGTGGCCACAGAATATCCCTCTAAAGATTGTGTCTCTTGGGATTTTATATGTGCATGTGTGTGTCTGCGGTTGCCCCAGTGTGTCTTAGTATGTGTGTGTGTATGTCTTTCTATTAGCTGGTTTCTCTGTTGCATTTGTCTGTCTCTCTGTCTTTTTGAGTCTGTCTTGTCTGTGTGTGCTTTCGTGGCTGTACATTAGCGGCCTTCTGTGTGTCTCACTTGCAATTACTTTTTTGTTTCCTTTTTGTTTGAGCGTGTGAAGTTATAACGTAATAGAGATAGACCCATCGTTGGCGGCGATATTCACCCCGTCTTCTAATTGGTTAAATGGTAATGGTAAAACTTACACTTGAATTGCACCTTTCCAAGGCCCTCAAAGTGCTTCACACTATATCCTCATATACCTACCGGTGACGCAGCACCAGGAGCAATGTGGGGTTTAGTATCTTTCTCAAGGATACTTAGACGAGGTCATCAGGGCGGAGAATCGAACACTCAGCCTCTAGGTTGGCCAACGACTGCTCTACCACTGAACCACGCCATCCCCCAAGCGGCAGAGACATTAAACAAACATGCTTTAGCCCACAGGTGTCAAACTGATTCCTGAAAGGGCCTAGTGGGTGCTGGATTTTTTTCCAGCCGATAACGCGCAGAGAGTTTAACCAATGAACCTCCTGCCGAAACAAGCAGCACCTGACAAAGTTTAACTAATTACACATGTAAAAGATCTAAGTGGTGAAAAGGTGTCCTCTTCATTGGTTGGAAAGCAAACCTGCACCCACTAGGCTCTTTCTGAAATCGGTTTGACACCTGTGCTTTAGGCATTTCAATGAAGTTCACTGTTTGCATCATTCATTTTTTTACGCCAATATTTACACATTTACTGCAAATGAATGTAGGCTCCAAAAATCTGTTTTGGGGCCCTCTAACTACTAAGAAATCGGTATCGGTCCTGAAAAACCCATTTCGGACTATCTCTATAGGGGTGTCAACCTCACTTTTGTGGCAGGCCACATCATAGTTATGGTTTCATTCTGAGGGCCATTATGTCCAAATCATGGCTTCCAGAATTAATTGACTAATTAAAAACTAATGGATTAGCAAAATAATATTTTGAATGTTGATTAAGCGTTTTGAGATTGCTGAGGTAAAGATGTTTAAAATCCTTTTTTTGAGTGTAATTGCAGATATACTTATGTTTTTTTTAGGGCTGTCAAACAATTAAAATTTTTAATCGAGTTAATTATAGCTTAAAAATTAATTAATCGTAATTAATCGCAATTCAAACCATCTATAAGATATGCCATATTTTTCTGTAAATTATTGTTGGAATGGAAAGATAAGACACAAGATGGATATATACATTCAACATACGGTACATAAGTACTGTATTTGTTTATTATAACAATTAATCAACAAGATGTTGATTCTGTTAAAGCGATCCATGGATAGAAAGACTTGTAGTACTTAAAAGATAAATGTTAGTACAAGTTATAGAAATGTTATATTAAAACCCCTCTTAATGTTTTCGTTTTAATAAAATTTGTAAAATTTTCAATCAAAAAATAAACTCGTAGCCCGCCATTGTTGATGTCAATAATTACACAATGCTCATGGGTCCTGAAGCCCATAAAATCAGTCGCACCAAAGCGCCAGCAGAGGGCGACAAAACTCCACAAAAAAAACAACACAGGTAACAAGTGTACATTGCACTGTGCTGTCATTTTAACCTGTTGGAGCGGGGCATGTGCGTTAATTGCGTCAAACATTTTAACGTGATTAATTTAAAAAATTAATTACTGCCCGTTAACGCGATAATTTTGACAGCCCTTGTTTTTTTTTTCATTGGGGAAAAAAGCAAGAAAAGAAAACTGGAGAAGTTTGTTTTTAAATGAAAAGTAAAAACTACATTTTCTCTAATTAAAACAAAAAATGTTGAAAAAATAATTTTTTAAATACTTTATATCTACTAAAAAAACAATCTTGAGTTGAAAAAAAAAAAAAAAAAAGAAAAGAAAGAAAGAAACATCTTTGACTCAGACATTTTTGAGGATTACAGAATTTAGAGAAAAAAAAAAGTTAATCATGTGCCAGTCCGGATTTGTCCGCTGGTCCTTGATTTTGACACATGTGACCTATCATCTAACAGGTTAATGTCTGTGAGTGTGCGTGTGTTTTAGTTTTACTGTTTTTTTCTTTTTATGTGTGTATGTTTGTGTCTTTGAATACATGTCTGTTTGCGACTGTGCGGTGTGACTGCAGGTGTTTGTCTCTTTTTGTGTGTCTTTGTATGCTCAATTGCATCATGTTTCGACAAGCCAATAAATTGTGACTGTACCCGATAAGCGTTTTCCACTCACCCTCCCACTCGACGTTCATTGCGAGGCTCGTATTTTGGTCTGAGTGGTGAAAATGATTGGGTGCTTTCCCGCGTGTGCGTGTTGTGTGCACGTGTCTGCAGTCTCACCAGTGCAATTGGCTTTTCTCTCTTTCCTGCTCTCAAGGGAGGATTCAGGCCCATCCAGGTAACACATTTGCACCGGCAGACCTGCATGGCATGATGATGATGACGATGAGGGTCATCCCAAAAGGCTCTTCTGTCCCCTCCTACCATTCACATGACGGACCTCGGGTGTCGACTTTTGTCTTTGTAGAGAGAGCAGGGGAGGGGAACCTTTTAATCTAAAGTCTCTAAAATGTCACACCAAATTTAATAACAAATCCTGCTGCAGCAATCAAACTTATTATGTATAAACTTTTGTTTATTGCCCACTGTTTGTTGGTTCCCCGCCCTTAGCAGAAACACTGACTTTTGTCCTTTGATTATTTTCCATTTTTTTCTTTCTGTATGACTAATATCCTAACCAGCTTGCACGCAAACAGCATGCAGCATTAATGTGTGACATACGTTTTACTAACATTTCATTCTTTTTCCTCAAATACTCAGACTATGTGTAGAGACCCCCGTCCCCTGATGTACTGTTGCATTTCCAGGAGGTTTATTTTAGGTCCACCTCACAAGACAATCTGTTGTCTTAATCTTTTCTCTGATACACTTCCCAGATATCCACTGCGCAGTTTACGAGAAAAGTAATTGAACTTGATTTATTATGTGAATGTAGTAGAGCTTTTCTACTTCAACCTTTATCAACTAATTTAATCCTTTCTAATGGCTAAGTATTAATCAGATTTAAGACAGTCAATGAACTTTTCTTTGAGAATGCTCATCTTTCAGTGCCATTGACAGCACTAGATGTCCAATCCATTTTGACTGGGAGCCCCCCCAGTCAAAATGGACTCTTTCCGTCAATGGCAGCAAATGAGTTAAATTGCCTTAGAAAAATTACTTTTGAAGTTCATTTTCCTTGCATTAATCCCCAAATTAGTGGAAGCTTTATAAATGTGTCATATCTCAACTGGTTTAAATCATTCCAATTTAACTCATTCACTGCCATTGAAAGTGATGACATTGAATGATCACATTACAGTGATATTGGCAATCGCAGCCAATGAGTTAATTTATGAAAAACATTAAAGGTGTTAGAGAGGTAATACTGAGCATTTTCCCTTGTTTCAGTGTTTTAAGTGGTCATTTGAAAAGGGTACTGCTGTCAATGTAAAAAAAATATGTTTTATAGGTTTAAAATTGTTTTAGAGCAAGCTGGTTCATCTGTTGTCATCAATGGCAGCTAATGAGTTAAGGATAATAAAATATAATAAAAACTCCAGTTAAAAGAATACTGTTTTTGAAGAATTCCATACATTTGTTGATTTTTTTAAAAAATGAATGTTTAAAGGACCTTTAGCTACTTATTCAGTTTTTGCAAATTACCACAATCTCCATTTCCTAGATTTCTAATTCATCATGTGACAGTTATAGATATGTCAAGTTTTCTCCCTTTGTTTTGGGGCTATTTTTGGCTCCATTCTTCGCGGCCAACAAATTCCTGCAGATTCAGTAGCCAGACATTGATCTGTTTATCCTGTATTTTACAGTACATTCTTGATCACTTCCGCATGAAATTGGTTAGTCATACACAAGTCTCAAGGACTTTGCCCGAAATTGAACAGGCGCTCAGGCATTTTAGTTTGAATCACACAATTGAGGCCAATTCTTGAACTTGTACTTTAACTCCATCTAGGGAGGTAAAGCAATGAAAACAAATCCAAGACAGATGGATGAATGACTAAGATAAAATTGTCTATGCCATGTAATGAGGACAGAACATAGTTTCAAAGTCAGACGATCATTTTGAGGATTCGTCGTTAAAAATGGGAAGAGCTATTTTAAAGAAAAATAGACATTTAAAAATGGTACGAGGCAGCTTATCATTTCCTGTCTCGAAAACTCAAGATCCTTTCATATGGATCAATGTCATTGTCAGCAGTCAAAACATATATTTTTGATCAGTTCAATCTGTTTTGTTGCAGTTTTGTGCTGCCAGCTATATTTTTTCTCAACAATCACTCATGCTGACTTAAATCACTAAACCAATCAGGCAGGCAGCTTGAAGAAGCCGTTCGACAGTGTACGATGTAAATTCTGAGTTGTGGCTTTCATGAAATGTAAGCACTCCAGGTCATATAGCTTATTTGAAAAATGGATGCAGATTTTTTTTTTTTACCTCTCCATTATGACACAATTATTGAATAAAAGTAAGGGAAAGTGTGAAATGGGCTTTCTTACCATGAGCTGGATGTATTTCGAACCAAAAATAAATAATGCAATGCTGATTACTTGGCGGTTTCACAAAGAACAGAGCTTTCTGTGATGTCACAATAGGAACCTTCTGTGTTTGCTCCCATCATGACAGATGCAAACTACTGTCTTCAAACAACAATTGTTATTTTGTCTAATTTTTGATGGCGAGCGGCTGCTTATCCTTTAGAGAGTATGTCCAGTGGAAAGCTTAGTTTTTTAACTTATGCCAAGCTTAAAAGCTCAAGGTTGGTTGCTGTTTGTTGGTTGAGTGGTTAGCGTGTGTGATATTTAGGTAGCAGGATGGTGCGGTAACTACATTTCCTGATTTGTAGGAAATACGGAAATAGTTTTTTTACACTGAGATATAGAGAAGAAATGGATGGATCAAATTTGCATGACAAACAAAGACCACCTCCTCTACTCTATATCATGCATGTCTGCCAACAAAAATAGCTCTATTTTTCTTTCTGTTGTTTTAAGTTTTTCCAGAGGACTCAGATGCAGACTGCAAGGCCCACCATCCCCACGAACACCCCCACCATACGACCCGGATCCCAGGCTCCAACGGCAGCCGTCTACCCCACTAATCAAGCCATCATGATGACCATGGCGCCCATGCCTTTCCCGTCACCACAGGCTGCACCGTACTACATCCCACCGGTGAGACGCAGTCATTCAGCACAGTTGACACATATTTTAACATGTCCTCCTCCCCCATCTCTATTTGCATCTAGTAAATAGTCATTGAAAGTTTCTATGATGAATTTTTATTGAAAATATTCTGTATTTCGAGGACTATAATTCTCACTTTTTTCATAGTTTGGCTGGGCCTGCGACTTATATACTGTCAATATCCAGAGTTAGCAGAGTTGTTGAGAAGTGATAGTGAAGATGAACTCTTGAATGGATTTACTCGTGATATGGAGTGAGAGAGCTTGTTAGTAGCCTTTGTTACTGTGGTCCCAGCTCTCTGTAGGTCATTCACTAGGTCACCCCGTGTGGTTCTGGGATTTTTGCTCACCGTTCTTGTTATCATTTTGACGCCACGGGGTGAGGAGGGAGTTGAATGTCCGTGTTCCCCAACGACAGCCCCAAAGCATCACTGGTCTAGAGGAGATCTGCATGGAGGAATGGGCCAAAATACCAGCAACAGTGTGTGAAAAGCTTGTGAAGGGTAAAAGAAAACGTTTGGCCTCCGTTATTGCCAACAAAGGGTACATAACAATTTATTGAGATGAACTTTTGGTATTGAACAATTACTTATTTTCCACCATGATTTGCAAATAAATTCTTTAAAAATCATTGCATTGCAATCATTGCAAGCATTGTTTTATTGATTTAGATGGATACACTGCCCTCTAGTTGCAACAGTGAATATGATATAACTCATTTAAGAATGGTGAATACAGCTACTCCCTGTTAAGAGCAACATAAGTTTTTGTTTGAGCTATTTTTTATGCATTCATAATTTAGTTGATAGGTGTATAGCAGGGTTTTTTTTTTTTAGAATGTTTGAACGATTTAAAAGCACTGTAGAAAAACGTCAGCATTTTATAGCATTTAAGCCAACAGAATTTTGCTATGCAAATTAGCCAATTGTTTTTTGTTGTACTTTGATAAAAAAAAAATTACCGTTTGAGGCTAAACTCAGGAATTTTAATTTATTTTTAAATGCATTTATTTCTGTTGTGAAATGCAAATGCAATTCTGCATAGTTTGAAGAAACTCAGGATTTTTATTTTGTATTCGCATTTCATGCTCTTTTGAAAGTGCAATCTTAGCAAGCCTTTGTTTTACATCTCCTAAAATTTATTCTGCTACGCATTAAATCTTCCTAATCCGATTACTCCATTATTCAAACAAACTAGTTGATAGATTATTCGATTACTTAAAATAATCGATAGCTGCAGCCCTACTCTAAACTTGATTGTCTGTGGCACTGTCACACTAAAACCGGACATTTTTCTAACAACCCCCTGAAAAGCACAAGTGGATAAATACCATCTGTTAAGTCTCTGATGCGGCTTTTGAGTGGAATATCTGTCATTTTATGTTTTGAAGCTGTTTTTGCAGCCTGTTCTTTCTGCTGCAGTTAGACTGAAAAGGATGTGACTGTCTTTTAGGCTAGGTCACCATATCTTTTTTTTTTAATTTTTTTTATTGAAAAGTAGAATGAAAACTTGCATGAGGCTGTTGTTAAAATAAGATCAGTTTTGTGGTACAGTTCAAAGCAAACTGTCTGTTTTTCTGCAGTATCGCCACAGCGCTGCCTATGTGGCGCCTCCTCAGCAGTATTCTGTCCAGCCCCCAGGGTCAGGTACCTTCTATCCAGGTCCAGGACCAGGGGAATACCCGTCCCCGTACCGTGAGTCTTTCTAATTGAACGCAAAGGCACACCCAATATAAAACGGCAATTGTCACCATTCCTTTTTTTTCCCCCCTCTCAGATCCCCTCAGGTACCACCCACCTGTGTCACCCTCAGTTCCTGCCCCCGTTCCCACAGCTGGCCCGCCCTACTACCCAGGGCAGACCGTGTACTCGGCCTCGCCGCCTATCATAGTGCCTACACCACAGCAACCTCCACCAGCCAAGCGCGAGAAGAAAACAGTGAGTACCTAAATAGTTAAGTGTTGTTTCACCTTTCTGAATTTAAAGGGACACAGCCACACTCAGTGTGAATGACATTCTTGTGAAAGACAGTTGCTCAGTCTTTATATGACGCCAAGGCACATTTCTTAGACCTCTGATAGAATAGAAAACCTTTATTATCATTGTACAGAGTACGAGATTTAAAGCTTTGCCATAATGTGCACCACATAAACGCAAAAGTACAATAGGGGCACAGCTAATATAAAACTACAAGTTACAGTGTGCATGGATTGGGAATAAAGTAGGGATGTCCCTGATCTGATTACATGAATGGAAATCGGGTCGATTGGTCCATTTTTCAGGATTAGAATCGGGTAAAAAGGACCGGGCTTTTAAAAAAATAAAGATTTTATATATATTTTTATTTTCAAAGGCTAAAATGTTACAAAAGAATCCAGAAATACAACAGTATTGCCAAAAAAACAAAAATATAAACGTTTTATACTCCGCAACACTACCGAAAAAAGCAGAAGAGGAAGTACTGTAAACAGTACAGTACTGTAATATGTTGATTAACTTTTCTTCAAATGAAAAAAAAAAAAAAAAGTATCTGATTGGGACTCTGTATCTGCAGATTCTCAAAATCGGGTCACTCGGACTCTTGACTTGGGTGCAAGAATATGTAATAGGGACATCTCTAGAATAAAGTGACTTGGTGACTTGCAGCAAGTAGTGGTAATATAAGAAAGCACAACCGTGCATTTATGACAATCTACAATGCTCGTACAAGGAGGCAGATGGCTGACCTGATATGTTTGTGCAAATTAAAGTTTGTGCACTTAAAAGTGCAAAAATGCTATAATTGTGCAAATGTTGTGTATTTAGTCCAGTACCCAGATTGAGACAGATGTCTGAGAACATGTTACTTAGTGAGATGCATGTGACAATATTGTGGCATTAGCAGTGCAATGACAGTGACATTTCAGTGCACTTATTAAGTATGGTGAAAGCTTTTGGAAAGATACTGTCTTTCAGTGTGTTTTGGCTGGTATGGCCCTGACGCACCTGCCAGAGGGCAGCAGGTTGTACAAGTGAAAGCTGGAGTATGTGTAGTCTTTTATAATGCTGCTTGCCCTTCCAAGGCATTGAGAGTGCTGATAATAGAGAAAGAATGTCTGCCCGAAGTTAGCTGGGATAGGCTCCAGCACCTCCGCGACCCTCGTGAGGAATAAGCGGCATGGAAAATGAATGAATGAATGAATGTTTAACCACAAAAAATGACATCGTTTACGAGCGCAGACATTTTTCAGGCATGAAAATCTCTCACCTTTCAGCGAAATTCGCCTTTTTGAAGTCAAAAAGGGTCGCCTATGTGAATTGTGTAGATCCGAGGAGAGGGGGGGGGGGGTCCGATGATTTTTTAAAAATTTTTTATAATGTCGGACGCTCGGTATTCAAGTGGGGAAAGCGGCACAAAGCCAAAAAAGCTCACAAGAGTGGCAAAAACATTGACTTATTTCCTGTGTCCTGTCTCTTCAATGCCAGTTAATCTCACTTCAGAATTCAGATTTTACACTAAGAATAGCTTTAAAATGACACCCTTTATGAAAAATCTGATTGGCAATGAATAATTATTATACTACTATTTTACATAGTAGTATACAATAATATTAATGCTAGAAAGTAGTAGAGGTGTGCAAAATTTCCGATTCTTAGATTATTCGCGATTCGGCCGTGGAAGATTCGAGAACGATTCACAAACATCCAAATTCCGATTATTGAAATATGTCAAGTAAAGCAGAAGTACGACACACTCAGCGCGCCGCGCGATCTTCGGTACGCAATTAGGGACGGAGCGAGAGTAGCTAAACATCATGCTTCTCATTACCCGGCCCCTCGGGTAACGCCAATGCTCAACTCACGGCTCAAGCTCAACTCATGCCACGAGATAAAAAAAAACAACATACCTGACTGCTGCCGAAAAGCTGTTACAAGCCACATTATGTTACGGTTGATATCATTTATATAGGACTAGATGCATAATAGCTTCGGTATCGTTACCAGCACATCTACAAAAAACTAGATGTGGGCGTTAGTAACGGCCGCCATCTTAAAGCAGTACACTTCCCTGCAAGGCTGTTGTTGCGAACCTTCCAAGCGAACCTAATTAACTTTTTATCTAAAATACTCCTAAATCGGTAAAATATTGACTTGAATCTATCTTTAAAATAGTTTTAAAACTTTTACATGTTGAAAGTAGACAAAAGAGAAATTATGGAATAACAGGAGCAATTTTAACAACTTTAACGGTTGATTCACAACATTAAATTAATTGAAAGTAGTTTAAAGCTGCTGATATAGAATGGGGACTGGAGTTTTTTATTTACTGTTATTTTTGTATATTTGTTTACTGCTATATGTTAACGTGATACTGAAATAGTAGTTTGGTTTAGCCCGAGAGGATTTTTGAACAATTTTGGAACTAATGTACAAAACAAATAAAAAAAAAAAATTTTTTAAAAAGGAGTGGGGTGCATCAATAATCGTTTTATAATCGAATCGTAGCCTCTGAATCGTAATCGTAATCGAATCGTTAGGTGCCCAAAGATTCCCAGCTCTAGAAAGTAGTAGTAGTAGTTAATGCTATCAGCATTTGACCTCATTGTTTATTTGTGATTTATTGTTGTTATTAACGTGTTTATTTGTACTTTAATAAAGAATTTAAGTGTTCCAAAATGTTTTTGTAAACTAATAAGTGTCCTCAAAAATTTAATTGCAAAATTAGTAAAAAAAAAAAAAAAAACTAATGCACAAAACAAATTTAAAAAAAAAAAAAAATTTTTAAAGGAGTGGGGTGCATCAATAATTGTTTTATAATCGAATCGTAGCCTCTGAATCGTAATCGTAATCGAATCGTTAGGTGCCCAAAGATTCCCAGCTCTAGAAAGTAGTAGTAGTAGTTAATGCTATCAGCATTTGACCTCATTGTTTATTTGTGATTTATTGTTGTTATTAACGTGTTTATTTGTACTTTAATAAAGAATTTAAGTGTTCCAAAATGTTTTTGTAAACTAATAAGTGTCCTCAAAAATTTAATTGCAAAATTAGTTAAAAAAAAAAAAAAAAAAAAAAAAAAAAAAACGGGAGAAAATTATGAGTCGACTAATCGTAAAAATAGTCTGCTGACAAATCGGGAGACAATTAGTCGTTTGGGACATATTTCCTCCACACCCTTCTCACTTTTTTAACCCCTGACCCATTTTCATTCCTGATTTTCTGACTGATCACACACATACTGATGGACCATCTCACAGGTGCATGTGATAATGTGTATTAATTACATCACAAAAAATATCGACACACTATCTTTTATTTTGCTATCCCAGGCTTTTAGCTCAGCAGTTAGTGCATTCGAATCCTGACCAGTGAGCCTGCCCTACGTTGACACCTTTTTGCAATGATCCTTAGCCCCGAGTGATTTTGCTTTCAGCACAGAAGATCACTACTACACATGTACAGTATGTTAAGAAAGACAGGCAAGGACCTTTTCAGACCGCTGGTGGGAGAGAAAACGCATAAACACAAAAACGACAGTGTCCACTCGTTAGAAACCTTTAGGCATAATGTACATGAGCCTTGGCTGTTTTTGGACCTGTGCGCTTTAGTGATGTCGTTTTTGTACCATTGTCCTCACAGATTCGTATCCGTGACCCCA
The DNA here is from genome assembly GCF_030265065.1 of Corythoichthys intestinalis. Classification (NCBI taxonomy): domain Eukaryota; kingdom Metazoa; phylum Chordata; class Actinopteri; order Syngnathiformes; family Syngnathidae; genus Corythoichthys; species Corythoichthys intestinalis. The sequence goes on along the minus strand of NC_080403.1, from coordinate 19,359,919 downwards.
CTCGGGGTGGACGGGACATCACTGAGGAGATTATGGCGGGGGGTTCGGGGAGCAGGAACTCAACGCCCCCCGTCGGCCCGCCTTCCTCTACTCCAACACCCCCTCAGGTAGTCTAACGGCCTAACTATTGCTTTAAAACCCTAAACTGTAATGTGGTGAGTTCTTGTCCTCTCGTTGCGTCCCTGAATGTTAACAGTCTTTCCTCTTCCTCTGTCTTTGTTTCCTGTTTGATCTTTTTTTTTTGTTTTTCTGGTGTGTGTCTTGTGCTTGTTTTGTCTTACTCCAAACCCCACCCTCTTTGTATTCATTGTTTCTGCACTATGTGCTTTATGTCTAATGCTGGCTTGCATCTGTGCTTTTTGTTGATTTGTATGTTGCTCAGTTCTCTTGGCCGCACCCTCATTATTATCCTCACATTTTCTACCTCAAATCGCAGCAGTCGCTGAGCAGCAGGCAGACTCCGGAGCTGCAGTCGCCCTCGCAGTCGCAGCACGCCACTTCTGGAGGCTTTGTGCCAGAACCCTCTGCGCCCTCGCAGCAGCCGCAGCAGGCAACGACAACAGAGGCCCTCGACACCAAACTAGGGCCAGGTCTGCCACAGCATCCAGTACTTTTCAAGATGTAGAAATCCAGGGTGTCCCAAGAAAAATTGACATTTTAAAAGCATGTAGCTTGGAAAGTCAGGAAGCTCAATGAAACTGTTTAGGTGCTGATCAGTTTTATTCTCTTGACTTTGAAAGGTAAATAAAAAAAATTGTAAATTCTGTGACCAATTTCACAAGTTTTCAATATGTGCGCGCGGCCTGTTACATGCCACACATCAAGTCGGTAGTTATGGCGAGGAATGCAGCCTTTCTCTTGAAATCTTGTTGTCAGTTTCATATTTATTTATGACTTGGTGAAAGCTTTTCAAAAATTTGCATTCAAAGCATACGTTTTATGTATCCCAAGATGCAAAATGAATTTTCTTTGGAAGTGAACGTGATTTCTCAACATGAAAAGAGAAAGATACGAAATATTAGCTGTACAATTTTGATGCTTCTTATAGGGCGTGATATGACCTAAAAAATTTAAACCTCCCGATTTCTCTCATTTTTAAAGACTATTAAAACAAAAGGCATGGAAGGATCGAAACAAGTTCTAAAATACTTTTATAGATTGAACAAAAATAACGTAAATAAAGTGCAAAACCTGTCCTGATTAAAATATTTTTCTCTTCCCATATTTGTGCTGCCAGCCCTCAAAGTATTAACGCCACAAATAAAAACACTTTCTCATGGAATCGAATAAATGGTTGCTAGGTTAGCTTTCTGGCAAAAAAACAACAAAAAATCCTTCACGGTATTTATTCACGTATGCCTAATTTCTTTAAATGTTGTGAAAAATAGAGATTATTTCAACAAGAATGACCAAAATTATTGGCCTGTGAAATGATGTCAATGTTCTTGGGACACGCATGAATTGTGTTTACATGCATGCTGGGCTAAAGGCTGCTTCTTTATCAAGCTAATGTTGCTAAGACTAATGTGAGAGAATGCCCAAATTCGACAGAAACAAGTATAACAATGAAAAAAATTTGCATACGTGACGATTTGGTGCTTAGTCTTCTTGGTTCTCATACGAAATGTTAATCTGAAAATAGTTTTTAACACTGACTGCGGCATGGAAAAAGAATGAATGAATGAAGAGTACTGGGGAAGTATTCCATAGAGGAGGATCACCAAAAGCCGGGTTCATGAGTCAACCCTGACTTGATTTACACTGAGATTTGACACGCTGGTTACCTGGTTCCAAAGTAGGTCATCTCAATTAGTTAAATCAACACTGAGTATATTCACCTGAAGTTCTGGGCGTGCACATTCGCCATAAAAAGCCATTGTCAATGGAGCCCCGATACCATGGAGATACAGGGAACACAAACAAATATTTCACCGAACATCCAACGTTGTTGCTATTTAATTATACAGTACATTTAAGATTCAAATCATCGCTTATTTCCGTCCTAGGATTAAAATCTGATTTTTATGTAGGTCCAATCAAACATTGGAGAAAATGACTTGGAATCGGCTATAAATGAAATAGAAATATACAGTTCAAAGCCGCATGGCATTTTCCTCGGCAATTGCACCATTATGATTTGAATTCACTCATGTTTTCTTTTGTCTTTTTGAATCGCTTTAGGCTGATCAATAAAATATCGATATGGTGGCTACTTCAAATAGTAATGTAGTAATGTGCCCTCTCACTTAGTAAATTGCATAATATATAACAGTTGAGTCACGGACATTGATGCCGTGAAAAGATTTTCTGTTCACATTATCCCCTTCATTTAAAGATGGTGCAGAAATAGGAATTTATGATCCATCAATGCACCTAACGACATTTGGAAGCCCTGCAAAATGATGGTTAAGTAAGCTATTTATCTCATGTTGAGGTAGCAGAATGTAACAATGTGCAGTATGAGGGCAAAAGAAAAGGGAAGGGAGGGATTAGGACTACAAGATTAAAGTCATACTATTAGTATGACAAATTATACAGTCAAATGATTACATACAGTATTAAGTACTTGACGTCGCGCTTAAAATCAATATTGAGAGCATCTCGCAATTTAGAATCGATTTTTCAAGTTAGGAAATCCTTCGTCTTTTAGTCCACCTACATCAATTTATAAAGATTTATACTAATACTTTGTCATAGCTTCAAGCTAAAGATAATTTACATAAAGTATGTAGCAGTTTATTCAGCAACATTGTCTGTACATAGAAATACTTTATTATTGCATTAACAATATGAATGTAAATCGTAGTCCTATTGTTTTTTTTCTCTGCACCTAATACTGGGAATATAATAAAAAATATAATCTGGGAATATAATGATATAATATAAATTTATATATGTATATATTAGAGCTGAAACGAATACTTGAGCAGCTCGAGAAACTCGAGTTTAAAAACTGATCCGAGTAATTTTGTTCACCTCGAGGAATCATTTGATTTTGCCAGCTCTAAGCATCACGTTTTGCCCGGACTCCTTTTAATGCGGTACAACGCGCTGACATCACGTGCGTAGAAGAGGAAGCAATAAAAAAAATACCTTACTGCAGCCGACAGCCGTTACAAACTGCGGTGACGTTGCTAAAAACTACTCCCGCATGTTGCTACGGTGGTAGCAGGTAGCATCTGATGGGTGTCATTGATATCACATGTACGTAGAACTAGATGCGAAATGACCGACTCGGCGGCGTTAATAAAACAGCCGCCATCTTAAAGCATCTCAGCGCTCATAGATAAGATTAACGTTACTGTCACACGCTCACGTAACGTTATCCCTGCGGAGGGCTAGGTTTCTATTCATTATGACCACTGTCGATGCGTGGGTAGCTCTTGCATACAGGCTTTATTTAATCTGTGAAAACAGAACTGTAGAGTGATTAGGGTGTAAAATAAAAACTTAATAATACTAACTGTCAATTTTAGCTCAGTAGACATTGCTGGATAAAACACCAAGTAGCACTGGTGCCTAATGTGCTCCAATACAGCACAGCATATATTTTGAACACTGCAAAAACTCAAAATCCTATCAGGACTTACATTTTAGACTAATTTAAAACTTAACTAGAATTTATAGCTTGACACAAGTGGAACTTCAATTGAAACACGTGGGGAAAAACACCTAACTTTTAAGTGATGTGTGTTATCAAGCATAATGACGTTTTTAGGTAAGAAATATATATATATTTTTTATAAGCTCTAAAAGTTTTTTGAGTGAAAGCACTGAATTAGTGTTTGTTTTTTTTTGTTTTTTTTGGTCACATTTGAGATGCAATTGTTGGCTGTTTTCAACAGTGTACATCGGAAAATAAAGACATTGATTGACTGAAAATGGTTCACTATTAGATGTAATGTCTTGTTTTCTCATCTATAGTTATAATTGCTCTTTGCCTAAAAAAATGTTTTATTGGATTACTCGATTAATCGATAGAATTTTCAGTCGATTACTCGATTACTAAAATATTTGATAGCTGCAGCCCTAGTATATATAATCATAGCTAGTCCGATCGAACAGAAATTCCTCAGGAAATGAAAGTATGTCGATGTTGGTCTGAAGATTCTGTTGCATTGTACAGCATTTTGAATCACTTGCGCTTCGATAATGATGGGATAAGGAAGGAATGGAAAAGCCAAGTCACACAGCGATTTCCATTCGGAATGAGTGCAGACACTCGGGGACATTTTAAGCGAACAAACCAGCCAGCGAGCAAGCAGGTTGACTTCAGGAATACCTGCTAGTCAGCAGGTCATGTTACCATGGTGAATGAGTCCGTGTTTCAATTACCTCGCAAAAATGAACGTATAGTGCAGGGTTTCCTAGTTTTTTCACATAACCCACTTATTGGCATACCTCCCTGAGCTTTTGGTAAAAGTACTATTTTTTTGTCTAATTCACAATTGTTGCTGGTAAACAATGAAATGCGACTTAATTGCTCCTAATCGTATGTCATATTTCCTCATCCCATTTTCACAAAGCACCAAACTTATGCGTTGACCTTAAGCATGGCGTCTGTGAATGAGTCCAAAAGTACATAAGAGCAGACGAAAGCTATTTTATAAATGGATGCGTTATTTTTTTCTTAACATTTACCTGTACATTTGCTTCCTTCAGATGAGACACCAAAATTGGAGGCGTTTGTGGAAAAGTCTTCCTCACCTGTGCTGCTGCAGCCGGAAGCTCCCCTAGAAAGACTGGAAGTTGGCCCTCTTGTAGTAGAGAACTCTTCCACTGTTGAACCACAACTTGCTTTTGCTGCCTCAGAGCCAGCCCTAATGACCCTCCCGACCACGGCCGTCAACAGCGGTGACCGGCCCCCTTCAACTGCTTCATTCTCTTCTAAGGCACCTTGTAATACCAATGCTGACAAACCGATCTCGGCTGCTCCCTCTCGGATTCTGACAGTCTCACCTTCACCAGTTCCCAAGGCTGTGAACGGCATTGCAGATCCTGACACCGAACTGGAGACTTCGACCCCTGAACCACCTCTGGCGTCCCCATGCGGAGCACGTCCTCTTGCTTCTTCTCCCGCTTTCCAAGACGCCTCTTCAGAAACCTTACCCTCTGACATTAGGCCTGAAGTGCCAATTGCTGCTGATCTAGCTCCCATGGCGTCTTTGGCGGTGGTGCCCGTTGCCCTGACGTCAAGCTCTGCCACTGCTTTGCAAGTCATGCTACCCCCTGGTCTTCCGCCTCTGGTGCAGGCCGCTGCAGAGACCGACGAGCTGAAGCAGCCCCAGGACAGCAAAGATCTCGTCTCCAGGATGGGGGGAGAGGAACCTGGAGTCATTACTGAAGCAGAGTCCCAGCTTAATTTGTTCACTAGGAAGAGCCCCACTACAGGTGAGGAAAATCACTGGAAACAGTTCTTAGACCTGAACCTGGGTCATTCCAGAACTGAAGGACAATTTGGTTTCAAAGTTCTTAGAAAACTGGCTTCATTTTTGTCGTTTTTAGCTACATATTTATCAATGATAGATAATCAACTATCAAAGGCTTGATCAGCCGAGTTTACACGCCAATGGGAAATTTTCTATTACAAGATCCGATATTTACAATACTTGGCATAATCACTGTAATGGGGTTGCAGGTTATAGGGTTGCAAATTCATGCTAATGTAAGCTTTTTCTCAAGAGTAGAAGCTAGCTGTTACTGCTGACCAACAGGGCAAACTTACTTAAATAAATAAGTAAAGACAAAAATCATAGGTTTTCCCCTAGGATTTTTTTGAAGTTGTGGTGGTGGGCTGCATCGGAGTCGGACAGCCTCACCATCTCGTACCACGGCGAAATTGCATCATATCTTAACGAATGAGATTTTTTTTCCAAGAAGAACCATAACAAAGATCAATTTGAAATATTTCCTTAACCAGGCTAATGTCGTAGCTCTCAGCTACGGTATATGTACGTAAAATGTGTAGCTGATTGCAGCTACATTTCCCTATGTAATAATACAACTTTTTTTCTTGTAGCAATAGTACGACTTACATTTTGTAGTCCTTTTTCCTTTTATTTGGCCGTAATATGTACTACATTACCACAACAATAATAGTCCTTCTTTTAAGTGACCCATTTCAAGGAGTAGGGAAAACTTCTAATAGCCGTGTAAAGAGTTTTACTAGTTTCGGTGAAAGGTGAATCGTTTTTGTTGTTGTTCGTGAACTACATTTCCACACAAACGCAAATCGAGGTACCATTTAGCTTAGCAACAAGAGGTATGAGAGTCATTTTTCGAGTGTTCCAGAGCTCACAAAAAAATGTGCATTTATCAAGGTTTCGTCAGCCGTGATTGTGTATGTCCATCCACCGAAACAGCCTGATAGTACAGATATAAGTATGCCTGGCCCTCTGCTATTGGATACGTTGTTGACGTTAGCGCAGTGGCACTCTGAAAATAAAGCAAGGCTCTATTTTGGGCTCCGCCTCTCAGCACAAATTCATTCAAACCTGCCGTTCCATCCAAGACGGCCGTCCACCGTTTACTTTTGCCGAAAGTCCGACCTAAAATACTGTAATGCCCCGTATTGGGGGGGGGGGGGGGGGGGGGGGAGTTGGCATTGGCTTACGCACTTTATTGTGGCAACAATAATAAAGAAAAACGATAACAAAATAACAGCGAGCTGCTGCGACATGCGACCGCTATGTCTCGCTATCTCGGCTGTTCCCCCATTCTTCCTAATCGCCTCCCCCTACGTCACAGCTCCCCAGTCTGATCGTCTCTTAAGGGGGTCGCGCAAAGTTACGGACATTACAATACACAATGAATAGGTTACCGCTAGGGCTGTCCCAAACGACTAATTTTCTCCCGATTAGTCAGCCGACTATTTTTACGATTAGTCGACTAATCTAATAATTAAAAAAAAATTTTTTTTTTTACTAATTTAGCTATGAAATTTTTGTTGACGCTTATCAATTCACAAAAAATATACTGGAACACTTAAATTATTTATTTAAGTACAAATGAACACGTAAATAACAATAATAAATCACAAATAAACAATGAGTTCAAATGCTGATAGAATTAACTAGTTTAGCATCCCGATTGAAAAGGTGGTCTCTTAAACTGATGGTTTTAAACTTTTATTCCATCCTTGATGTAATTACATTGTAAGAGCTGCGGTGCACACAAATAAAACAACACAATTAGAAATTAACAAAAACTTTTCACCTTTTTCCTTTTAAACCTTATTTATATATCAATGAATTGCCTTCACCTTAATTTATTACCTTATCATTGACAATCTCTCCCTTGAGTGCAAGCACTGTATATACTGTATATATTTATGACCTTTTAACCTTATATAATTTTATATACCATAAAATAAACCATAACATGAAATAAACCTTTCAGTTAGCATTAAGGACAATACTAATAGCATTTATAGGCCCATTGTCAATGAAACATTATTATTCAGTAAGGCGACAGCACCCTCTGGTGTACAAAAAATGAAAAAAAAAAAAATTACTAACTGGGTGACGGCATTTGAGGTGTTTATTCACGGCCGACGTGCAGCCAAGCTTGCCATTGAAGAGGCAGGACAGAAGAGTGTACCCTCAGTTGTTTCTTTGAAATAAGTCAATGTTTTGGACACTCTGGTGCGCTTTTTTTGGCTTTGTGCCGCTTTCCCTGCTTGCATACAGAGCATCCGACATTCTGAACTTTCCACGCCCTTCATTAACCGTCGACGGGATGTTGTGCTTGTCGACGGATTTACGTCATCGATGACGTCGACTATGTCGACTAGTCGGGACAGCTCTAGTTACCGCTGAACCCTTCACTCTAGGCTGCCGCTAGTTTGAAACTGACTTAAACCTTAAAAAACAAACAAACAAACAAACAAAAAAATCTCATTAGCAAGGCGTGGCGGCCTATATTTTGGTGTGCCGGTGTGCCACAATCTTTTATTTTTGGGGAAACCCTGGTGTTGGTCTTTTCCTTATATGCGTAACAGCAGGGTTGCATGAGATAGAGTGAGACATTCAAGGTAACAGGTAACAAATCTGTAGTAATGTTACCCTTTTTCTCAGGAGGATGAGCTAGCTGTTTAGCAAGCTGTTATTGCTGACCAGAAGGATAAACTTATATATGTAACCAAATAATGATTAATCTTATTCTCATTATATGCATAGTCGGGTTGCATGAAATAGTGTGAGACATTCTATAAAGGCTAAGTATTTTATGAATAAACACAAGGACATAAATTGCTATTGACATGCCTTTAAAAAAACTGTCTGATGATGTCAAAGCATGATCTGATTCTTTGTGAGGGGGGTCAGTCAAGTATTCTTTTCTCTTATGCCCCCCCCCCCCACCACCACCACCACCAATTTTGTCCCAAGACAAGTAAATTACCTTAGAAACTTCATGCTTTAGTATTTAGTATGTGTATTGATTGAGTGACAGGATGCAAAAAGTTCTCTAATTCTGGAATGACCCACATGAAACTAAATTTAGGACACTCTCTGAAACCCTTACTTCGATGTTTTTCAAATATCGTACACCAAGTGCGACCTTAAGAACATGCATGCAAAGTTTTATTCCAATTAAGTATAGTGGTCTCTCACGTGGCATTGTAAAGATAGCATTTTTGTTGACTCTTGTGCATCACTAGAACTACTGTGCTCCTCTTACTTTTACATCTTAGCTCATTGGCTGCCATTGATGGTGAGAAAAGAGCCAGGTCTGCTTTAAAATGTAACTATATTTCCATAGGCAAAGCAATATACTGTATATTACCACTTACATAATACTGAAGCTTGGGAAACAGATCAACAACCTTTCCTAATATTTTAACTGCTTTAAAGTTATTTTATGAATGAAGTTATTGGTCGACGGAATGGACGTCCAATCCATCTTGAGCGGAAGGCTGCCAGCCTCTCCCAGTCAAAATGGACTGGACGTCTTGCCCCTTCAATGGCACTCTTCCCAGTTCAATTTGATTTGACGTCTTTCGCTGTAATAATTGAAAGTTTGGCTTTCAAAGCGATTCTAAAATGGAAATGTATAATGTGACTAAATATAAAGTTTGAAAAAAGTTTTTTTAATCTTATGTCCGATTTATTTGCAGTAAATCAGGCTACCACTGCTATACCAAAGACCTGGAGGAAACCAAATGAATTGCTCCATGCCGGAGATGCACACCAGAAGGAGAACGAGGTAAGTGTAGGAACATGCGCTGAAATTTTTCATATAGTTGCGCTTTCATTTTCAAAATGAAAGCCCCTGAAAAATGTCAGCGTATCGAAGAAGCACGACAAAGAGGGGGGAGCGGAAAGGCAACATAAATCAAGCGGAAAATGTTTCCACATGAGCCGCAGGAAAGCGCTTAGACATGACTTTTAGGTCGTGCAAGGTGTTATTCATCATCCTCGCTGCTCCTTCAGCACACTGTTAGTAAATTCAGCTGTGGTGTGCTTCTCTCATTCCCCAATCTTCATTGCAACAACCACACCCAATAATTTTTAGAGCCTGTTTAACGACTTATTCTAAGTTTAAGGCCGTCGATAAAACTAATCCAGCATTATTATATTAGGAGCATGAGGCAAACAGAGGGCTGCATACATGAGGGCAATGGTGTTAGGTAACAGACTACCGGTATATATATTTTTTTAATCACTGAAACTATTTTCGACTACAGCATTTCCATCTTGGTTCTTGACCAGTTGGCGGAAATGCTCCCATGTTTTCAATTTTAAGTCTTTTTAAAGTGACAGACAACACCTGGTATTAATGATCTTCATGTGCAGGATAGTTGCTCAAGGTATTTAAGTATGTAAATTGTGCATTTCTTTGACATCGAAAAATAGAGATCATAATGTGAACAATAAAGCATTGTCGGATTACAAAAATTCATAAAAATAGTATTAATAAAAAATAAAAATTGAAAATTCTATTAAAAAATACAACGAAAAATTTTAAAAACTAACAAAAAATTCTAAAGATATAAAAAAAAATGAAAAATTGAAAATAAATTTCAAAAAGATATTTTAGAAAATTAATAAATTCAAAAAAAATTTTTTTTTTTTTTTTAGGAGTGTCAAACAATTAAAATTTTTAATCGAGTTAATCACAGCTTAAAAATTAATTAATCGTAATTAATCGCAATTCAAACCATCTATAAAATATGCCATATTTTTCAGTAAATTATTATTGAAATGGAAGGATAAGACACATGGCGGATATATACATTCAACACACTGTACATAAGTACTGTATTTGTTTATTATAACAATAAATCAACAAGATGGCATTAACATTAACATTCTGTTAAAGTGATCCATGGATAGAAAGACTTGTAGTTCTTAAAAGATAAATGTTAGTACAAGTTATAGAAATTGTATATTAAAACCTCTCTTAATGGTTTCGTTTTAATAAAATTGTAAAATTTTCAATCAAAAAATAAACTAGTAGCTCGCCATTGTTGATGTCAATAAATACACAATTCTCATGGTGCTGAAGCCCAGAAAATCAGTCGCACCCAAGCGCCAGCAGAGGGCGACAAAACTCCAAAAAACACAAGTAACAAGTGCACATGACACTGTACTGTCATTTTAATCTGTTTGAGCGGGGCATGTGCGTTAATTGCGTCAAATATTTTAACATTATTAATTTAAAAAATTAATTACCGTCCGTTAACGAGATAATTTTGACAGCCCTAATTTTTTTTATTTTCAAATTTCAAAAACAAAAAATGAATTTTGAAATGGAATGTTACAATTTTCGATTTTTGATTCACGATTTGTTTCTGATTGTCCAATTTTGGTTTTATTTTTTAAATGTTTTATTGTATTTTTTTTTTTTTTTATGTACTATGTACTTAAGCATGTGCCGATTACCGGTTTCAAGGTATACCGTGGTATGAAAACGTCAAGGTTTCAAAACCGCAAAATTTTTCCGACATACTGTCCCTAAGGTATTAGCTATTTTTTATGTCCCAATAATGCATGGAGTAGTCCCTCACTTGCAGCTGTAAGGCTCAACCTTCTCCCACCGGTTGTTGCTGAGTGTCAGTGAGTCAGCTGTGCTACACGATGGCTGGCGGAGCTGAAAATTCCTGAACTTTTTCCCCCATCGAAGAAAACGAAATCGCTGGTATGGGAATACTTCGGCTACAGAAAGGTTACAGACGGCCGCGGTTTAGAGGGGGGCCAACCGACATGTAAAACATGGTTGCGGAGGGTGGCTGCTGAGGAGGCAATACCTCCAATGTGATTTTGCATTTATACAAAATTAAAGGTTAATAAACATTATCATTAATTTTATTTAGAACATTTTTTTTTTTTTTTTGTATTTTTTATTTATTTTCACTCAACATTATACCTATGTTCCAATTTGCTGATATAGTATGTTTTGAAAATTAAAACTCCTGTTTAATGGAAAAGTTTTTTGTTTGTTTTTTAACCCAGACATCTCAAAGTAACACATTTTAGAGCTGTAATTGCAATAACGTGATATTTTTGCATAAGGTTATCATACCGTCAGAATCTCATACCGGCACATGCCTATATGTACTTATTAGCCACGTTTACATGCTGACTTTTATTCATACCGATTCAAATCATTCCGAATGGAAATTTCACATCAGCTGTTTACATGTCACTTGATCTATTCCGATCCAGCGTTTACATGTGACTGCCTTTATTCCGAAAGGACGTTTGACAACTGCCGTCTGACATGCACAGATTAATCAAAACAAAGCGTCACGTTGCAAAACATGGAGATCGATTGTCAGATCAGCTGCTGTTTTAACTTTTCGAGTGGAAACAAAACTTCAGAATGATACGCCGTTCATTTAAAAAGTTGTGTGGGTGCGCTGTGCGTGTGCTTGGAAGCCATGTTGCAAGTGACGTTACTTACGTCACCAAGTGACATCACCACGTCAGTACGGAGCATGCGCAGAAAGAACGCAACCAGACACCATTCCGCTTCCCTGTTTACATGATATAATTTTACTTCTAATCGGTTTGGGAAAAGGAATATTCCACCCCTGTGAATCGGAATGAAATTCCATTCGGTTTGGGCCTGTTCATTCCGATTGAGGTGTTTATATGGAACACATTTATTCGGTTTGAACAAATATTCCGATTGTAATTGGAATATTTGGCTCCATGTAAACGTGGCAATTGTTAACTCATTGGCTGCCATTGATGGCTATTGGCATCCAATCCATTTTAACTCGGAGGGTTGGCAGTCATCGTTCGCTCACTACCGGTCCCTCAGTCAAATTGGATTCGATGTCCAATCCATCACATGGCAATAAATGAGTTAAATGTAAATTCAGGCCTCAAGGGGTTCCACTAAAATTAACAGCGCTTACGAGCGCAAACATTTTGTGATGTTAAAAATACCCACTTGCATACACATTACAAGTGTCCACAGGTGCATGTGATAATGTGTTTTAATTACGTCACTAGGATGGGTGGGCACCTGGGATGCTGGCATTTGATTGGTTAAAAGAGCACCTGCATTGATGAAATGTCTGCCTCCCATGTCAATGGCCGATTTCTGGACCTAATAGCTTATATTTCTATAATATATTTGCTGCATATTTACCAGAAAAACACTTTTTTTCATCAATTTTTTATTTATTGTGTTTTTTCCTCTACACTGCTTCCAGCATAGTCAGTATTAGTGGTACCTACCTACAGTTTTGCTCACTTTGCTCAAGTCAGCGTCACTAGAAAAGTAGTCACGTGACACAGGAGTCATGCTTCGGAAATGTACTGTAGCTAAAATCTCAATTTGCATGTTTTATTCTGCCCGTAGTTAGCTGGGATAGGCTCCAGCACCTCCGCGACCCTCGTGAGGAAAAAGCGGCATGGAAATTGAATGAATGAATGAATGAATTTTTTAAAAAATGTATGCAGATAAGTTTGGTAGCAATGGGAGGCGTTGGAGTTCTTTCGATGCCTACAGGTTTGCGTCATCTCAGTTTTATACCGTATTTGTATGTATAGGTTTGGTTTAAGAAGACTGACCAAACCCCTCTTGAGAAAGCTTAGGTTAGGGTGGAAAGGAAAATCTCCTAAGGATAAAACCTATAAATACTCAGGGTTCCTGCGTGGTCTTAAAATGTCATAAATCTCTAAATTATTCTTCATCAAGTGTCTTAAAATGGCATTGAATTTCATTTAATAGGTCTTAAATTTTAAATAGCACTGCTTTGCGTGACATCTGAGAAATGTCTAAATGTTAAAGAAAAACCTATTTCCACCCATCCCAACCTGATTGTTTCCCTTGATATTAGGCACCAGATAGCAGGGCAGAGTTATAGGAATCGATTTTGTCGACACACATGGAGACTCCAAATTTTCATCGAATTCTGTTCCAAGTGGTTTGAAAATAGTCTTAAAAAGTCTTAAGTTTCACTTATTGAAGCCTGTAGGAACCCTGATTGTACTGTAACTAGTAATAATACTGTATGAACTTTTCTTATAGGAAGAGCCTCAGCCTGTAGATTCGGTTGCTGTGGAACCAAGGCTGCAGTTGGGTCTACCCCTGGCCCCACCATCAGTCATCTCCTCTGCCGACAGCCCGGCTCCTACGGGCAGCCCTGAGACCAACAGGAAACTAGCTGTCCCAGAGGAGAATGGCGATACTGAACCGGAGCCCTTAAGGAATGGCGCTGGCCACATGTCAGAGACAGAGAGTAGTGACAGCGGCGTTTCGCCAGGGGAAAAGGACAGTTCCACCGGGGCCTCGCAGGACATAGAGGGTAAAAAAAAGAATTATTTAAGGCACTTAAAGTTGTGTGATTGTGCAAGGAAATCTATGAATGACAAAGTTTTATGCTTGACTTTAGTACCTTTTCCATGTTTTCTTCCAAATACAGTACTTCTATAAGGACAGAGTACAAGATTTGATCTATTACATGAGCACCTATATTTTTTTTTCCTTCATATATTCCTCTTATTGGTCCAGACCTGTCTGATCCCAGCAAGAAACGACAATACGACAGGGGCTTCCTGTTGCGTTTCCAGTTCATGCCCGCCTGCATACAAAAACCCGAGGGTCTCCCACCTATCAGCGATGTGGTGCTCGACAAGGTGAGTACATCATTTGACGGTGGTTGATGGTTGGGTTGCCTGAACTGAAAATGTATAATTAATATCTTTATCTACCACCCTTGATGTGTTCAAGGTCCATGTACTAATAATGTACTTTTTCAGACTTATTAGAACCACCAGGGAAAAAATGTGCAATAAAGGGGCGGGGGAAAAAGTCACACTAGGGGATGTCACATTTTTTCAATGGGAATTTTATTTTGTCAATGACCAAGAACAAGCATTATGTATTATAGTAACAACAATAAAATGGAGACTTAAGCTAGATATCCTTTTGTTGACTAATTGGCCAGTGATAGACATCCATATCATGTGGCTCTTTTCATCCTTCTGTGAATTTAAACAAGTTTTTCACTCGTAGTCCTCCGATCCATTTGAACTGAAAGGGTGAATGAACGAAGGTTCATTCACTGCCATCCCTCCAGCTTAAAATGGATCAGGCATCTATCGTCGTCAATGGCGGCCAGTGACTTAAATATCCCATGAAAGACACTCCGTACTTTAGTATTTTAGTGTTTAATATGGAGTGTGGAGGTCTGCTGTGTCCTGTTTTGATTAAAATCTCATCGCCATTATGTCACACTTGGCAGCGTTAAGAAAACGTACCCGCCTCTCCACCACTGCTAAAAGAGCCGCGAAACTGTCTAATGTCAAAACTAGTAGTTTCTGATCTTTCTAGAAAGAGTAGGGGAGAGGTCAATGAACTGACTGCTTTATTCCGTTTTTTTTTTTTTTTTTTTTGTCCTCTCCTCCCCCACTATCGTCCTTCTCCCTCCTGCGTTCCTTTCTTTCCCTCCACATCTGGTTCTCACTTTTCTCACTTGATAGCATGCTGAGCAGGGCTCACATAACTTACAGCCTGTCCTGTAAGAAAAAAAGGAAAAATACGCCAAGCAAACAACTAATAATCTAGCACGGATTTCAGTTGTGACAGGTCAGTTTTAGGTCAACATTTGTCAGAAAAAAACATTTCTAAGCTTTTTTCTTCCATATTTGCGGAGGATGACTGCTCCCTCTGCAGTCGAGGATTTCACTATCATATAATTGCATCCCTTTGCACTTTCATGGGTCATTTAGTCTTCAGTTAACCTGACATTCATGCCATTGCAGATGAATCAAAACAAGTTGCCTTCTCGAGTTGTGGATCCTAGGGTGATTTCCAGGGGACCTGATTTCACACCGTCTTTCGCCGACTTTGGTAGACAGATGAGTGGTGCACGAGGCACTATGGTAAGTCCTACCCTGAAAAAAACTCTTCTGGAGTTTTTTTTTTTTTTTTTTTAAATAAATAAATAAATACAGGGTCCCTGCAGGGTTTTAACACATTGCCTGCTCTTGACATCGATAGATATCCAATTCATTTAAACTGGGAGGACTGGCTGTGAGGCCATTAAGTGTTTTGTAGACCAGCAGCAATATTTTATAGTTTATCCTTTGACTCACAGGCTGCCAGTGTAACGATTTCATAACCGGTGTAATATGGTCCTGTTTCCTTGTATTTGTGGCAGCAGCATTCTTTATTAGGTGCAGATTCCTGATAGATTTTTGGTTACTATTACAATAGTCCAGTCTACTAAAAATGAATGCATGGATAAGTTTTTCAATGTCTTGTTAGGACAAAAGCCCTTTAATTGAGTGGTAATAGGCAGATTTAGTGACAATTTTTAGATGGCTGTCGTTTAGGTCTGAGTCAATAATTAAGCCAAGATTTCTGGCGTGCTTTGTAGCTAGCTGTAAGTGACACTGTGCCCAAGTGAGTGCTGATTGTGTAAAGTAAAAATAATAATTTATAGAAATTTTAAAACTAATAGAAAATAGCAAATCATCTAAAATTAATAAAAACAAATTCCAAACTACCATACATAAAACTGCACTATAATTTAAAAAAAAAATCCAAAACCATTATAACTTGTTGAGCAGCAACAATCTGGGTATGCTCGTTTGTCAGTAATGGCAAAAATGTAACTGTCAATTTGGCACATTAACGCAAAAATAATAATTCTTTGCACCGTTTTACACCACTTCCATCAATATTAAGTTTTTCTAGTATAAATTTGCTGTGATACGCGTGCATGTGAGAAATTCTGTTAAACGCATTACTGTATTAACTTGTTGCCATCTTCTTGGGCAGCTCATGAACATGGGCACGCGGCGGCCTCCTCCCAGGAAGATCATCATGAACGTGTCGGTGAACGACGAAGTTAAACTGCAGAAAGCAGAGAACGCATGGAAGCCTGGCGCTAAGCGGGAGTGTGTGGATGAGGACCCTGAGACGCTCAGAACACAGGTTGGAAAGTTGATTTGATTAGTGTTGCAACGATTAATGGATTAACTCGTGTAATTCGATTAAACCTTCAAATCAAATTTTGTTGCTTCGAGGATTTGTTTAATTAGAGTGATGTTGTAATGGTTTGTTTTGAAAATGTTGCATTAACTTTTATTGATTTGGGTGGATACACTGCCCTCTAGTGGCAACAGTGAATATGCCATAACTCGTCTAACATGGCTTAATCCAGCTGCTCCCTGTTAAGACCAACTAAGGTTGTACGTTTTTGTTTGAGCTAGTACGATTTTTTTTTTTTTTTTTTTTTTTTTTTTTTTGTGGGAATTTGTGTTTGAACGATTTGTTAAGAGCATGGGGGGAAAAAAAGGTTAGCATTTTATAGTATTTAAGCTAGCTGATGTTTGCTATGCAAGTTAGCCAATTGTTTGTTTGTAGTACTTAAATTGTCATTTATTTTTTATATTGTTTGATTCTAAGCTCAGGTATTTTAATTTATTTTGAAATGCATTTATTGCTCTTTTGAAATGAAAGTGCAATTCTGCATAATTTGAAGAAACATGCAGGAATTTTATTTTGTATTTGCATTCAATGCTCTTTAAAAGTCCAATCTTAGCAAGCCAAAATAAATGTTATTGCAGGCATAAACATTTCTTTGTTGTACATCTCCTGAAATTTATTCAGTGACACATTAAATGTTCGTAATCAGATTACTCGATTATTCTAACTAACTAATCGATAGAGTAATCGATTACCTAAATAATCGATAGCTGCAGCCCTAGATTTGATATACCATACATGTGGAATTGCTATATTTTTTTCTGGGTCTCTTCCAGGAGCTCTTCAGGAAAGTGCGCAGCATCCTGAACAAGCTTACACCTCAGAAGTTCGGCCAGCTGATGAAGCAGGTAACGGACCTCACCATCGACACGGAAGAGCGACTCAAGGGGGTGATCGACCTGGTTTTCGAGAAGGCCATCGACGAGCCGAGCTTCTCTGTGGCCTACGGGAACATGTGCCGTTGCCTCGCTGAGGTAAAACTAACATTCAGCAATCATTTGCCGCCAGCCCAGTCAAAATGGATAGGATGTCTTTCGTTGTCAATGGCAGCAAATGAATTAAAAGCTTACCAAACAGTAATCTGGATCACTAACACATCAGTCACTCCCCAGGCCTTGTATTTAAAGCTGTACAATGTGAAAGTCATTGATATTGTACTAGTAGAATATTAGTAAGGTGACCCCAGAAGAATTTAAAGAATTTAAAGAACTTTAAAGAATTCAGAAAAGTAAAAAGGTTTTTTTTCTGTTGAAAATTATTAGGTCGAATCAGGACATTAGATTTTATCTGGAACAGTGGTGGGCAAACTATTCCACAAAGAGCTGCATTGGGTGCGGATTTCTGTTCCAACCCATCAAGAGGAAATCTTTTCACTAGAGATGTCCGGATCGGACGCCAATATGGGCAAAAAAAATGCGCATCGGTATCGGATCGGCCGACACGGAAAAATTCCGATCCAGACTTCCGATCCAGTTTTTAGATGTCCGGTCCGGGTTTTCCAGCGCACCGAGTTACATAATCCATTCCAGTTTTTGCTTCGGTTTCCCTAAAAACCGGTCCGTATTTTACGGCACACCTTCAACACACCACATTACTGTCTCCCAATTTACCGAGAGACTTTATCGGTAAAAATGTCGGCTGTGTGGGATCATTTCACCTTAAAGGACGACAAAGACGAAGAGGCAGAGTGCAACATATGCAACAATAAAGTCAAGCGTGGTGGTAAAGCTGTAGGAAGTTTTAATACTACCAACCTAATCAAGCATTTAGCGAAATACCACCCCAAACAATATGAGGAGTATGTTAAGAAAACCGAAGACAAAAAGTAAGGTCCTACACAACTAACACTGGCAGAAACTTTTGCTATGCGTGACAAACTGGCACTCGACTGTCCCAAAGCCCAGGGAATAACAAGAGTCCTTGCCGAAGAATTCATTCTGGAAGACGAACCATTATCTCTCGTGAGTAAAGACGCACCATCCAACACTAAGAACCACGGTATAACATGCCCAGCCGTCATTACATCCTTGAACGATTCGGCCATGGAAGCTTCGAAAACGATTCACAAACATCCAAATTCCGACTATTGAAATATGTCAAGTAAAGCGGAACTAATACACAGCGCGGTCTTCGGGACGCAATGAGAAACGGATCGCGCACCCGAGAGTATGATGAGAGCATGCTTGTCATAGACCCGGGTAATGCCAATGCTCGACTCACGGCTTTAACTCAACTCATGCCGCTGGATAAAAAACACAACAATACCTGACTGCTACTGACAGCCGCTTCAAACTACGTCAACATCGTTTTACTGTAGATAATAGATATCATATGTATATAGAACTAGATGCAAAATGACAGACTCGACAGCGGTAGCAACAATGAAGTATGGACAACTAGATGCGTTAGTAAACAGCCGCCATCTTAAAGCAGGAGACTTCCCTAGGCTGTTGTGAACCATCCATGCGAACCTAATTAACTAAAATACTCCTAAATCGGCAAAATCTTGACTTGAATCTATCTTCAAAACAGTTTTAAAACTTTCACATGTTGAAAGTAGACAGAAGGGAAATTATGGAATAACGGGAGCAATTTTAACAACTTTAACAGTTGATTCGTAAAATTAAATGAATGTGGTTTAAAGCTGCTGATACAGAATGGGAAATTGAGTATTTTATTTACTGTTTTAAAATGTTCACTTGATACTGAAATAGTCGTTTATTTAAACCTGAGAGGCTTTTTATACAATTATTGTAACTAATGCACGAAACATTAAAAGCATCTAATAGCTTGGGGGTTTTGTGGGATTTTCCACAGAGGTTGTTTGTGTGTTTTGCTTTTTTTAGACAGTTTACAATATTATTTGCACGTTTTACTGACTGACTATGCCATTTCTGTTTGTTATTTATAATGTTTTGTGTTTGTCACTGAATAAACAGGTCAGTCTCTTGTTACCAACCGTTGTGTGTTATTCAAACTCACCTAATTCAGCTGGCTAGTTGTTATCAAGAGTACTAAAACCCTTTTCAACATGAGTCTGACAACTAAGTAAGGAGGCTAAATAACTTTAAACTTTAACACATGCTCAGATAGGCTGGTATCGGTATCGGCCAATATCGGTATCGAATCGGAAGTGCAAAACAATATCGGTATCGGATCGGAAGTGCAAAAACCTGGATCGGGACATCCCTACTTTTCACCAATCTGGTGTCTTGCATGATCAGTGATCGCAGTCAGGTGCTTCTTGTTTCAGCAGAAACCTCATTGGTAAATTGTGCTGCATCAGTTGGAACAAAGACCACTACGGCTCTTGGGGACCGGTTTGCCCACCTCTGATCTAGAATGTCGCCATAGGAATAGAAACCTGTAAATGATCTGGATCGATACATCGATTATTCAAGCAACAATCCAATTTTTTGTTCTCAAAAATGCCTCGACACATTTTTAAAAAGCTCATGAAAGCCCAATAACGTTTTTCTGGTATTTGAGTGTTGTTGTTTTTTTTTTCATCAAATGTTATTCATTGTGAAATTTGGTAATTATAGGGGGTAATGGAAACACAGCAATAATCTTTTCAATATCCCTTTTTGCTCATAGTAACTGGTTTCATTCAAATTTAACAAATTTCTCAGCATCAAAAATGTCAAAGACGTCAAAATTGCTTTGTACTTTTTACGGCTTTTGGTGAAATATAACCGTATTATGTGTGTACATAATATGAATCTGATAGAATCAAATTGTGGCAGACTTTGTCATATCAGAAAATAATGTATCACTGCTCCAAAAAATCCATATCCTATTGAATCGTCATGAAATTGATTATTTACACAGCTATTAATGACTTTGTGATAAAATATAACAAAAATATTTACTCAGAATTTTAATCAAATTATTTGCATAACTCTACTCCCAAACAAACCAATAAAGACAAAACAATTTTTTCTGCAAACATTTGTGCTAATGATACTGTAGATGTAACAGTCTTTTTCTATTTCTATACTTCTGTGCATGTCTTGTGCATTACAGCTCAGAGTGCAAATAGCTGACAAGCCCAACAACACGGTCAACTTTCGCAAACTGTTACTACACCGCTGCCAGAAGGAGTTCGAGAAGGACAAAGTGGACGACGTGGTGTTTGAGAAGAAGCAGAAGGAGCTGGACTCTGCTGATTCAGTATGTGGCAGGAGTTTCAAATAGTGTATTATGAGAGAATTTTGAAAATGAAGTTTTCAGCTAGGGTAGATTTGACAGTACATGTATTTAGATGGAGATGGACATCATTTGTGTATACTGTGGTTTATTGTATATTCGCAGTCCACGGAGCGTGAGCGGTTGCAGGAAGAGCTAGAAGAGGCGAAAGACAAGGCGCGGCGGCGATCCATCGGCAACATTAAGTTCATCGGTGAGCTCTTCAAGCTCAAGATGCTGACGGAGGCCATCATGCACGACTGTGTCATCAAGCTGCTGAAGAACCATGATGAAGAGTCTCTGGAGTGCCTTTGCAGGCTTCTCACCACCATCGGCAAAGACCTTGACTTTGAAAAGGCAAAGGTGAGCTCCAGGATGACATTTCAGCTGACATCATCTGCAAACGGCAGGGAAATTTTGCTGATTAAATGGAGGCTCATTTCATTTTGAATCATCAACTCGTTATTTTTTTTTCTCCCCCTCAGCCTCGAACGGATCAGTACTTCAATCAGATGGAAAAAATCGTGAAAGAGAGGAAAACGTCGTCTCGGATACGCTTTATGTTGCAGGATGTCATTGAACTGAGAATGGTGAGTTTTGGGGGCTTGTGAAAGTTTGTCCTTAAACAAACTTTTTAATGAAATTGGGTACATTCAGTTTTTTTTTTTTTTTTTTTTTTTTAACTTATTGGGTGCCAGTGACAGAAATGGACGTCTGATCTGTTTGAACTAGGAGGGTTGGCAGCAAATGAATGACTGTTCTTTCGCTTCCAGCTGTTCCAGATAAAATGGATAGATTGTCTTCTAGTGACAAAACATTTCAGCTGGAAATGTGTTTTTTTTTTTTTTTTTTACATGTGGAAAAATATATTTTTTAAAAAATGGTCGTAACCGTTAAGTCTTAAAACAATAAAATGTCTCATGTGGTGCTGCACAAGGATGGAAAAGTGGTTTTAACAAAGTTAATATAACGTACAAACCTTTATTTGCTCGTTAACCAACAAAACATATTTGGAGGATGAGACTGCCTTTCAAAATAACAGATAACAGGAGTGCCTATCTATGTAAAGGCTCTCCCTCCACAGTTCCAAGGTCAGATTGGCTTTGTCCATGCGGACTTGTTACAAAAGCAATTTTGATTGGCAAAAAGACCTGTTTAAATGTTCTCAATTCCACACGCTTCAGAGGTTACATGAGGTCAAACTTGATCAATAGCTAAAATATTTATCAAAAGAGATTTCAAATATTAATTTTGCTAACACATAAGCCACCATTCTCTCCTTTAAAACTCGCTAGCGAAGATGACATCACATTTTGGCAAACAGGAAAAACGGAAAAATGCTTTTTTTCAGTGCACAGGTTGTATTTAAGAGCTAACAACAAAATAAGGCAAATGCAGTTGGAAAAAAAATCGTAACTAATTGAAAGCAAAATTAATTATACTGTACAATTTTTTAATTGAAGAATTTTTATTTAACACAATATCAGGGTTCATGTGGGTGAAAAGCATTAAAAGTCACTAAATGGATTTTGTCAAAATTCAGGCCTTAAAAAGCATTAAACTTAATGTTAGAAGTATTAAAAATTATGTAAACTTGACAGTTAAATCTTATTTATTTATTGTACTATATTTGAGTTGTCAGATGATATTAACGGCTACCCGTCAATATCGACTGACAAAATAATTTCTAAATGGTATAGGTTAATATTACATACGTTTTACTGTACTGAAGCTATGTGCCTTTGTTGTTATTTTGAGCCAGAAGCACTGTGTGAGCCAAATGTGATATGGCAGTGCCTTATTGGCACTTAATGCGAAAAACTGATGTTTGCACTATTTTGATTTTAACAATAAATATAGTGGTATAAGGTACGTTTTCCATAACTTCAGTTGAAGTGGTTCCCTTATTTTTCACAGAATGTTTACTGGAAAATCTTGAAGTTGTTTTATCATTTATAATTATTAAAGTGTCCAGTGAGGCATCACAGTACAATTAGCCATAATCAGTCCACTACCGAATATATCGGTATTGGATTTTTGGAGTTGGACAATATTGGGATATCGTTTATCAGTTAAAAAGTCATTATTGGACAACTCTACTTAGAATTTGTGTGTGTGAAATTATCTGCAGTTAGGCATTAAATTTGTTAAACATGGCATTAAACGTGCCATTAAAAAGCACATTAAATAAGATTTGCTGATATCTGTAGAAACTCTGAATGTGACGCCACCGTTTATCCCTGTTTTTGCAGCACAACTGGGTGTCCAGACGAGCTGACCAGGGGCCCAAAACCATTGAACAGATCCACAAGGAGGCCAAAATTGAAGAGCAGGAAGAGCAAAGAAAGGTGCACCAGCAGCTGCTCTCCAAGGAAAACAAGAGACGAGGTCAGGCCTTCAAAATGATGTCTTTTACGTAACAAGGCTCCAGACTGCGAACAAGTGGTCGCATTTTGCGACTAAAATTAGAGCCACTGCGAGTATTTTTTTCATCTACTTGCACATGCATGACCAGTAACATTGCGGGGGGGTTTTTTGTTTGCTTGTTTTTGTTGCTGACAAACTCCTTCGCGGTTAAATCCACTAGTTGGCAGTAATGTAACAAGCTGGTTTGCCAAGGGAAAATACAACAGAAAAAGAAGGTAGAGATGGGCCATGTGTCAAGCGGTTGTCGCATGGCCAGCTCGGAGTCGGCCCCTCCCGACTAGATGCAGGGCAAACTGTAGTATATAAAAAATTGCATAAGGGAAAATTAAACCACGAAAGGGAACTGCGTGGTACCCTTCGTCACACAGGAACGCAATCTCTTTCACTTTCGTGACTGTCAAACTGTCTTGTCGCCACTTCTAGGAGAGCGTGACTCACTAAATGGGCGCCCGGAGAGGCTGCGACTGTCTCGGCCACTGTTACTCACGAGTCCCCCTGGTTGTAACCACGCACTCCCTCCCGTGTGATGCATTCAAATACATTCACGAAAGAAATAGTGCTCACAAAACGTAGTACACACACACTGTGTGGCTCTCAGGGAATCACATTTTAAACTATGTTGGGTGTTTTGGCTCTCCCGGTCTAAAAGGTTCCTGACCTCTGAATTAAACCCATGACTATCTTTATATTCTGCTTTTTTAAATTTCTTTTTCATATATATATTTATTTTTCTGTCATGAATGGGAGACTCCGTATCCGTGATCCAGCTGCGTCTCCCTTAAAAAAATGTTAACCTAATTTCTAATCAGTATACTGGTTGATGTCAAAACTGATAGAGAATAAAAAAGATTCATAAGTTTGTATTTTTTATGCATTTATTATTAAAGTATTTATTGGGTAAACGCCAAACGGTGAAAATTAGAGGGAAAACTTAGCATATCGAATGACAGTGTGCGCCCCTGAATCTTCTGCTTGCACCCCTAAAATTCCAGGGTAGTGGCCACTGTGCTCCTCGTAAAAAATGTTAGTCTGAAGCAGTGTTGTTAATAACGGCGTTACTAACGGCTTTTTTTTTTTGTCCCAGTAGTGAGTAATCCAATTAATTACTTTTCTCATTTTGGTAACGCCGTTACCGTTACTGAGGATGGAAAGGCATGGGTTACTATATTGGTTGAATGACGCGAGAAAATTCTGAGGGAAACGGACTCACCGAGAGGACAGAGCAGAGCAGGAGTGGGGAGGAGGTAAAAAAGTTGTGACGCCGAGCAAACCCGATGCTAGGTGGCTCCGATAATACCTGACTGTAGGCGATAGCCTACAAACTACGCCCACATGATATGGTAGACATGGTAGATATCACACACACACATATACAGTACTGTGCAAAAGTTTTAGGCAGGTGTCCTGTCTAAAACTTTAGCACAGTACTGTATATATTTATTCATATATATATATATATATATATATATATATATATATATATATATATATATATATATATATATACATATGCAAAATGACAGACGCGGCGGCGTTAGCATCATGTACAGTATAGGAACTAGATGCGTTAGCTAAACATCCGCCATCTTAAAGCAGTAGACCTCTTAGAAAGGCTCTGTTGTAGAGAACCTTCCTAGCGAACCTAAATAACTTTTTATCTAAAATACTCCTAAATCGGCAAAATCTTGACTTGAATCTATCTTTAAATGATTCAACAGTTTTTAAAACTTACACTGGTCAAAAGTAGACAGAAGGGAACTAATGCAATATGGTAAATGGTGTTACACTTATATAGCGCTTTTCCACCTTTCAAGGCGCTCAAAGCGCTTTACACTATCTCACCATCCACCTACTGGTGACGCAGCACCAGGAGCAACGTGGGGTTCAGTATCTTGCTCAAGGACACTTAGGCGTGTTCATCAGGGCGGAGAATTGAACCCACAACCTCTGGGTTTGGGGGACAACTACTCTACCACTGAGCCACGCCACCCCAATAATGGGATCAATTTTAACAACTTTTAATGGTTGATTCAGGGTAAAGGGTAAATTAGGGTAAAGAATTGGGGTAGGGCCAATTGTCCCAAAAACCTTTTAAACTTCACATAGTGTGACCTGTTTTTGTTTTGTTTGGGGGTTTTTTTTGAGGAAAAAACAAAACAAAACATGAAAATTATCACCAGTTACTTTGTCAAGTAACTAATTATGCTTACTTTCAGGTAACTGAGTTACTAATGCAATTACTTTTTGGGAGAAGTAATTTGTAACTGTAATTAATTACTTTTTTAAAGTAAGAATAACAACACTGGTCTGGAGGCCTGTGTGACTTTAATTGCTTTTCTCAACGGTCACCAAAAGCCTGCCCATCTTTTAACTTTATTTGTTCATTAGTTGATAATTATTGGTCACGTTTTGCTCCGCAGATCTACGAGAACAGAGAGAGCCACGCATGCCCAGAGAAGAGACCTGGAATAATAGTGTGCCCATGACCAAGAGCAGCAGGACCATCGATCCTAATAAGATCCCAAAGATCTCGAAGGTCAGCCACCATTGTCATATCAACACTCTGGAATACACTTCTGCGTTGCTAATGAAATTATTTGACGACACGGTGTATCACGTACATCACACTCTGTTGACTTACAGTTACAGCAGGAATAAATAGTGACAATTGTTTGGTTCTTGATAAACACTTCAGATACTTTGGGCAAGTTTGTCACATTTTGAGTTTCACAATGTTGGTTGTTTCACAAAGATTAAAAAAATTGTCCTAATCTAGTGGCCAGCGTCTCACACGCCCTCTGCTGGATGCCAAATTCTGACATAATCTAATTAGTCTTTTAGGTTTCCCCCTGTTGGATGTACTGGATACTGAAATTGTAAGGCTTAAAATTTGTCTGGTCCAACAGCACTACTGGTTTAACTCGCAATAGGGCACGTGACTATTTTTGGTCATTAAAAAAATAAATAAATAAAACCTCATAAAGACCTGGTGTCCACATATTTGGACTTTCCTTTTTGGCTGCCTGCCTCTTACAGTCAAATCAGCTTGGACATCTAGCACCGTCAATGGTAGCCAGTGAGTCCAGTGAGTGCTTTAAAGGCTTAAAGAGTGTTTTCGATATCCTCCACCATTTACTAGTAGTTCAAGTGAATCCTGATTATCTGTCACACACCACATGAATTTTGTCCTCCTTAAAAGACGTTTAGAGCTTTCCAAATGTGAAGGGGTGCAGCTTTTGGTTAAGATTTCCTTCAGTGCAAGCTGGTAGGATAGACATTTAACTACATACACTATGAATATTCTCAATAAGTCAAATCTGGCAGTGAATGAGTTAAAACTTTGTCTACAAGGTTGGCTTAAATGACCCGAAAACGGATGTCCACATATGTGGATGCCAGGTTTCAATTTTAATTATATGATAATTTTTTAATATCATTATTCGTTTTTTTTTTTTTTATTTTAAAATATTGTTTAATAATAATTAAAATGATAAGTTAAGTGTTAATAAAAACAAATAAACACAGGTTATGGCCCTGTATAACTCTAGATGATTTTTTTTTTGTCTCCATAGCATTTAACTCATTGCTCGCCTTTGACACCAATACACATCCAATTGATTAAAAATGAGAGGAGTGGCAGTGAATGCTCATCTTTCAGTGCCATTGACAGTGTCTAGGTGTCCAATCCATTTTAACTGAGAGGGTTGGCAGTGATCATTTTATGAGCCTATGAGTGAATTGACTGCCCAATAAAGGGTTAAAACAGAATTTTACATTACAATTGTTGTGAATATTTTGGGCTGTGTAAGTTAAAAGAATTTAGAAGAGTAGTAAAATGATCTCTTGCCACAAAGACTGGAGAGTTGTAAGTCTGAACAAGTCTGAGGAATTTATTCCTTAGTACAAAGATTACTTACATCTGAGAGATAACTCAAAAGCTCATTGTTTGCTAAAGATTATACAGTCTGTGTGTGTGCATGTAAATTTCTGAACAATCTTTAGTTCTGAGCCTGAGAAAGTGATAAGGTTTTTACAGGTGATGTGTAGGAGGATTCACGCTTCGCATGTCTGTGAGCAGAAAGAAAGGCAAAACAGCCACTCAGAGTATTTTTTTTTTAATCTCATATTGAAATTCCAATTTGTCCAAAAACAATAAGAATTTCAGCTTGGCTAAATTGTTACCTTTAACCTTTGAAAACATTCTTAAGTTAATGTCATCACTTTTTCTTTTTCTCCCTATCCCTACAGCCTCAGATGGATGAGAAAATCCAGCTTGGCCCAAGGGCTCAAGTCACGTGGGTGAAGGGTAGCAGCGGCGGAGCCAAAGCCAGCGATTCAGGTCTGATCCTTGATTTCCGATATCTTCCACTGCTTCAAGGATATTTTTGGTTAACTCAGTAATGAGTCTTGTTCTATATTGCTTATAGTTGGTTATAGCTGCCATTCATCTGCTGATCTTTATTCCCCCCCCCCCTCCCTAGAAGTATCGCGGAGCGCCAGCAACCTCAACCACTACTCAGCCCTGCAGTCAACACTCTCGTCTCAACAAGCCTCGTCGAGTTCTCAACAAAATCCGGACTTCAACTCTAGGAGAACTCTCGGAAGGTGTGGAAACAACTTGAATTACATGCTATGGCTATTATTTTGATAGTTAATAAATCACTGACTGTTGTGGGATTAATCAACATATCGCCTCATGTTTCGATTATATTTTACCCTTGGCTTATGTTTTTAGCTGTAAATGTGCATTGTAACAAAAAGCTGCGTTCTAAGAAAAATTGGACTTTCAATATTTTATGACTGTAGGTGCTGTATACATGAGTAGTTTGACGCTGCCTTAACCCCTTCAGCGCTATTGACGATGACAGACGTCCAGTCATGTGGCTCTTACACTGTATTAAATCTCTTGAAATTAATTTATCTCTTGGAGACGACTAGATGTCTGTCCAATCCATGAATGTTCACTTGTTTCACCTGAACAAATGTTCATTTCCTGCCATACCTCCCAGTTAAACTGGACTGGATGTCTATTGCCACCAATGAGTTATAGGCAGAAATGTTTGTCATTCCTGACCACCTATTTGTATTATACATCTTTATATAGCTTATTTTCACCAAGTTGTGCGGTTTTGAATAATATAATATCTCCTAAACTCGGGCAAACCTAGAGTAAATCTTTCTCAAGTTCAACTGGTTGTCTTCAAGTTTACCATGTTTTCTGCTCTTTACTCAGCTCTCGTAGCAGCACAGTGCGAGAGCGTAGCGAGAAGCCACAGGTCCATACGGTGCCATCGTTGTCCTCGTCGCTGAGGCCCACGTCGTTTAACAGGAGCGACAGTTCAAAGGAGCTGCGAGACAGCCAACCCCCGGAGGAGACGCGGAGGGAGCGGGAAACTGAAGCGGCTGAGCCCCGCAGATTGAGCGTTACGGAGGACAAGTCAGAGGTGGAACCAGAGCGTAGTAGGACTAGAGAACCCGGTAAGGGAGTCTCATCAGATTAGAAATTGTTGACTAACACCGCGCTAGTGCAGACTAACTCTGGTGTTTCAAATCCTTGACAGTTAAACCTGAGCCAGTGGCACCAACGCCAGAGAGGCTGGTCCTGTCTGAGGAGGACATGGAGAGGAAGTCCAAGGCCATCATTGATGAGTTCCTCCACATTAATGATTATAAGGTGCTAAGATTCACTAAACCTTTAAACGTATTCTTTAAAACCCTTTCAGGGACAGTGGTTCACTTTGGTGGACACCTATTCAAAAGTTAGCACTAGCTTAACTCATTCACCGCCTGCTCAGGTCACAGCGTGTGTGTTGTGGTTGTTGGTTGATAGAGGGAATTTGATATTGAAAGCGCATATTGATGGCAATAAACGTCCAATCCCTTTTAACTGGGAGGAGCTGGAAACGATCTTCCCAGATGCCCTCAATGGCAGTCAAAGAGTTAAGCAAAGTCTCAAAACAAAACAAAAAAATGAATACAATTCCTGGAGCAAAATACACACGAACCACAGTTATTTAAATTTATCTTTTTTGTTCGTTATTTCCACTTTATTCCATTTTTCCAAATTCTTTTTTCAAAGTTTTTTAAAATTATTATTAAAAAAAATTATCACTCTTATCACTTTTTTTTTTTTTAATTTGTGTCATTTTTAAACTATTTTTTCCACAACATAGATCCCTCAATTAATTGAATTATTAAATCATTTATGTATTTTTTTATTGACTGTCGCAAAATGCACGCGGGCCACTCTAATACTACAAATGGATGTCAAATAGGGCCGGCAGAATATTGCCCCGCATCCTGCAATTGTCCCCTTGCCCACACTTTTGATACATGTGTCCAATTTGAATGTAATAAACACATTCAAGGAAAAAAACAAATCATAATTAGTGCATGAAAGCGTTAAAAAGTCCACTGACCAGATCGCTCGTATAACCCTCGTCCATACAGGAGGCTGTTCAATGTGTGAACGAACTGGTTTCGTCCTCTCTGCTGCAAACCTTTGTGCGCGTCGGAGTGGAGTCCACGCTGGAGCGCAGTCAGATTACGAGGGAACACATGGGGCTGCTCTTCTTCCAGCTGGTCCAGCAGGGAGTCCTGCCAAAAGACCAGTTTTACAAAGGGTTAGTCCATCTACAGTAAATTAGTCACACCTACCATGCACATAGTTAGTTGTATCTGCACTGCACTTACTGTGTTAAGGTTCGCCGACATCCTGGAACAGGCGGACGACATGGCCATCGACATTCCTCATATCTGGCTGTACCTGGCCCAGCTGCTAACCCCCGTGTTGAAGGACGGAGGCTTCTCTATGAGAGAGCTCTTCAGGTACAGAGTACCACCTTGCTAGTTTAATGACGATACTTAACGTGCTGTATTTGGTTTTAACCGTGCTGTATGTGTGCCCACAGTGAATTAAGCAAACCTCTTCTCGCTGTGGGAAGAGCAGGAATCCTAATATCTGAAATACTGCACATACTATGCAAACAAATGGTAAGAGACTTTTTTTGTGATGGTTAATCTTCATAGAACCGTTGTGACTTTCGTAACTTTCGTTCTAAATTTCGGGAAGCTTGCCAGCAACAGATTTTTAAGTTTAAGGCTCACACCTATGAGCAATATTGAGTTTAGTCACATGTGTACAAGGGATGGGCAATTTTAAGATCAAGATGGAAGCTCAGAAACATTTTTTCGATTGATCTCAGTGATCAGCTGTGTCCTGTTTAACTGAATGGTAATATACAATGTTTTACGGCATTGTATAAAAACTGCCAGTTAATTAAAAAAAAAAAAAAACATAATTTACGGACTATAAAGCATCACCCAAATTTAAGAAAATATCCACATATATGCCACTCCTGACTATAAGCTGCAGGTGTCCGTGTCTTAATATGGGATATTTACGTCGAGAGATTTTACACAGAAATATCCGATTGATCAAAAATATCTTAACAAAAGAATAAAAACAATAATAACAAACAAGCAAACATAAACACGCTAAGCAATGTTCTCATTCATATGCAGCGGCCAGGACACTAGAGATCATAAGTCTAACTGGTTTGATCAAACCTTTTAATAAATTTTTTTAAAAAAACAAAAAAAACGTAACTATAAAAATCAAGTCACTAAACAGGTGGTATACTGGAGTTCCGTTCCTAAGCTGGCGACATAACCCAGATTTCCGCGCAAGTCGGAATTAATTTCCGCGCAAGTCGGAATTAACCCTTTAAGTACTCCTAAATATCAAAATAACTATCCAAAAAATGTATTATACGTCATATTAATATAATAATGTAAAAAAATAGGCGGAAAATGGGGGACGAGACACTATTACACGACTGAGAAAGTAAACGACTGGAGACAAAATGGCAGACGAGAGCCAGGGCCCTAAAGTCGAAATCACGTGAGTCGGGTATGTCGTAACCCGGGCACTATACCAGAAGGCAAAATACAATCCACTTAACCTTGCATTCTAAGCTTGAAGTGGACTAAGTTGTCTTAAAAATCCCTACCAATAGCTTCTGATATACTCAGGCCCAGGGCTAACAGCTCACGCTAGGCCTTTAGTATAGCAGTTTTGTTGTTCACTGTTCCGATCTGCTTTTGAACAAGAAAATATGAAGCTTGTTTGTCAAAATTTATAAATAAGCCGCTTCATTCTAAAATCCGCAAGGTACAAATGGAAAGAAAAAAGTAGCAACTTATAGTCCAAAAAATGCGGTACTTGGAAATTAAAGAACAGTTGCTTCATTTTTCTGAGCATTGTATTGTACTTGGATTTATTATACACTCATGGTCAAAAGACCATTCGGAAGAGACAGCGTCTCAAAACTTTTAACTAACGGTGAAGGTGGTCAATATGCCCATAAACAATCCCACTTGACGATGTGCACTCTGGAACATGTCAGTCAGTATTCATGCATTTGTGTATCTGATGCTTTTACATTGTTTCATTGATTAACAGATGCCAATTGTTGATGTGTGAAGTGAGATAGTTGGAGTAAATACCAAATTTATTCCGAATGTGAAAATTGAGCTTGCTTTTTTTTTTTTTTTTTGGTCTTTCAGTGATTTTACGCATTGAGTCACAATGTCTATTTGCAGAAATGAAAGATTAGAGTTTTGATTTTGCTTAACCTTGGTTTCGTATTTGCTTTTCAATGAATCCAATTTTTTATCCTCTGCTATTTTCCGTTTTGTTTTCATTGATGATTTATGCACACAACCTATCTCCTCAGAGCCATAGAGCTGTGGGATCTCTGTGGAGGGAATCAAACCTCAGTTGGCCTGACTTCCTGCCAGAGGGAGAGGACGTCCACGCCTTTATCTCAAAACAGGTGCTCCTGTCCGCCTTGGCGGACTTCACGTAGTCACCATCAACCTTCGTTATTCTGAAAACAACCTCTCGCACCCAGAAGTTGGAGTTCACCATGTCGGACGCCACCTCCGGAGCAGCTCGGTCCAAAAAGACGCTTTCACCCGAGGAGCTAAGCCAGCAACTGGAGAGGCTCCTGTTGGAGGACATGGCCAGTGATGAGCAGATCTTTGACTGGGTGGAGGTATGGTGGGGTGCTCACTTTTTGTTTTGGTGGCTTTAAATTCCAGACCACTAGATGAAAAGGTTTTCTAATTTTAAGTGCACAATATCTTTAAATGATTAATCAACTGTCAAAATTGTTGTCAGTTTATTTGTTGGCTGATTAATTGTGCACCCCTACTCGACACACATAAAGAAGGTAAACCACTTAAAGAATGCATTTAATTGTTTTGCCATAGCTAAATAGTTGGAAATCATTGATTCATAGTAATTACAGACTGATATTTTCTGTATAACTCATTGGTTGCCATTGAAAGCGATATATATATATATATATATATATATGGCGGAAAACAATGGAGTGACTTCAAATTTGCTCTGAGACGCCCAATATGGCCAAATTTCAAAGTTACCCTTAATGCATGTGTGTTACATCATTGGAAAGCTTACATTTTCTGGGGGAAGAAAAATTTTGAACAGGAGGGCATTTTTATAATTAAAAAAAAAAAAAAAAAAGTTTTAAACCCCTAAACCCCAACTCGAGGTGAGTGCATGAGAGAGCATAATTAAAGACACAATGATTTTAATGAGATATTATCGCGTACTTACCTTGTTTCAATACAAAAACTCTGTGTAAGATGTCTCACTGAGTGTCAAGACACAGCTGTGAATGGCCACAGCCAGACTTTTTGGGGATTTTATTGGTGAAACACGGTAATATAACAAGGGTCGCAATGCAGAAATCGCAGACATCAAAGAATGGTCGAGATTTTCTTTTTCAAATATTTTTTTTTTAAACGTTTTTTTTTTCTTCAATTTTTCTTTCTTTGGATTGATTATTTATCTAAAATATCGGGGAAAATGTAACAGTAATAAAAAATATACACTTAAGAGATCATTTTGAGGTAGATATGATCTAGGTGATCTATTTACAGACAATATTTTTTTCATTGCGACGTAATTTGTTTAAAACGTTGAAACAAAACCAGTCTCCAGGGTAAAACGGAAAAATTAAAAATAATTCGGGGGCTTAATGTGCCATGAAACTGCTATGGCAGCATATAGACATATTGATCTATCAAACACAACAGTTCTTTTGGCTTAAAACACAACAGTTTGTTTAAATGAACAAACAAAAAAACGAAGGGTGCAAGAGCAGAAACTGCTTTTGTTTTCCGCCATATATATAATTACAATGAATAATACAACTAAAATTTAGAAAATGCTCATTTAAAAAAAAAAAAAAAAAAAAATCAAAAGATTAAAAAAATAGTAGAAAAATATTTGACTAATTGAAAATAAAGAATGATAAAAATTCAAAAGATTAAAAGAGAATATCGAAAATTAAAAATCCAAAGAAATAAAAAAAGGGAGCTAATAAATAAATTCCACCTTTTTCATTTTTAAAACTTATAAATATATGGTATGTATATATGTATATATTTATAATTTCCTATATTTTTTTATTTTAAAAAATCTTTTTATTTAACATACCATTTTCTCATTTTTATGTGTGTTTTTTTTTTCCTTAATATAATTTCCAATGTCTAGTACAGGTATTTTTTTATCAATACTATTTTTAGATACTTATTTGGAGTGAGAACCTCTGGGTACCTCACAATACAATACAATTTAATTACAAGGCTCACGATAACGATGGTCTCACGATATGGTGATACAGCAATTATTGATACGCATTGATGGGTTCCGGTTGGTGGCCTCAGCATTACATCTCTGCTTTATGCAGATGATGTGGTGCTGTTGGCTTCATCAAGCCGTGACCTCCAACTCTCACTGGAACGGTTTGCAACTGAGTGAAGCAGTTGGGATGAAGATCAGCACCTCCAAATCCAAGACCATGGTCCTCAGTCAGAAAAGGGTGGCATGCCCTCTCCGGGTCAAGGATGAGATACTGCCCCAAGTGGAGGAGTTCAGGTATCTTGGGGTCTTGTTCACAAGTGAGGGTAGGAGGGAGCGGAAGATCGACAGGCGGATTGGTGCAGTGCCTGCAGTGATATGGACTCTACACCGGTCCGTAGTGGTGCAGAAGGAGCTGAGCTGAAAGGCGAAACTCTCGATTTACCAGTCGATCTACATTCCTACCCTCACCTATGGTCACGAGCTGTGGGTCGGGACCGGAAGAACAAGATCCCGGATACAAGCTGGCCAAAATGAGTTTCCTCTGCAGGGTGTCCGGGCTCTCCCTTAGAGATAGGGTGACAAGCTCGGTCATTTGGGAGGGACTCTGTGTCAAGCCGCTACTCCTCCGCGATGAGAGGAGCCAGTTGAGGTGGCTAGGGCAACTGGTTCGGATGCCTCCTGGACGCCTCCCTGGAAAGGTGTTCCGGGCATGTTCCACCGGCAGGAGGCCCCGGGGACGGCCCAGGACACGCTGGAGAGACTATGTCGCTCAGCTGGCCTGGGAATGCTTTGGGATCCTGCTGGAGGAGCTGGTTGAAGTAATTGGGAGGATGCCAGCGAATGAACATTCATTCATTCTCTGCTATTCCTCCGATTTCAAATGGATTGGAGGTCTATGGCCGTGAGTGGCTGCCAATGCCAGGCAATGAGTTAATTTTAGGACATTTCACGTCATTTCCTGTTGATTTTTGGTCACTTCCTTTTCCTTTTGCGGCATTTACGGGTGACTTCCTGTTAATTTTGGGACATTTACGGATCACCTCCTGTTGATTTTTGGTTTAAACAGTGACACCTTCTTAATAAAAATTGATTCTTGGTGAGAGCATATCAATAACCTTTTGGGCTACAAAGTATCACGATAAATCAACTTTTCGATATATTGACAAAGTCCTAGTACATATGTATTCCTCCAATGCTTTGATGTATATTTGTTAACCATTTGGCTGTATACAGTAGTGGTGTTTACAAGTGGCACACTCTGAGTAAGCTTTCATGTCGACTGTGCGATTGAATACAGACATAACTCAGATGAAGAACACAAAAATCTTAACTGATTGACTGCCATTCACAGTAAGAACATTCATTCGCTGCAACCCTCCCACTTCAAATGGATTAGATATCTACCAGTGACAAACTAATTTCAATCCACAGCAGAGGGATGATCAGGAGCCTCAGAATTAGTCTAACATCGTCAATGGCACTGAAAGAGTTATATATATATTTAGGCATCATGGGGTTAATTTTGCTTTGTGCATCTGCAACTCAGGCAAACCTGGACGAACCTCAAATGAGCTCTTCACCTTTCTTAAGGGCGTTGATGACGGCGGTGTGCAAAGCAGCAGTGAAAGGTAAGCCCTGCTTTCTATCTTTCCATCTTTTGCCACTTATGGCTCACTTCCTCTCTTTTTTTCCTGGCTTCCTTCACAGACATCGGCAGCAATTGTCGGGTAGACACGGCCATCATCAAAAGGAGGCTTCCCGTATTACTCAAGTACCTTAACTCAGACACTGAGCGACAGCTACAAGCACTTTATGCACTACAGACGCTGATAGTCTCCCTCGATCAGCCTCCCAGTAAGTGCTCCTTAGTCACTTGTGATGCTGCAATTGCTCACCCAGCATTTTACTTTGGCTTCTGTCAGTGCTGGTTAGTTTACTTTTTAATCCGGTTATCGTCGGGGTAAGTGCCATTTAAGCGCTGGTTTTAAAACCTTTTACTCCCAGTACTAACTTTAAAATTGTAAGACTTTGAAGTGGATCGGTACCTTGAGAGGTCGATCTCATCATTTTTACTCTTTCGCCGATCAACGTTTCTTAGATTAGGAATTAATTTATTGCAAGGAATCTTAAAAGTGCCAAAGTCACAAATTTGCAACAAAAACATTGCTGACGATTAACAAGTCAGAGCTTCAAATATGGTCCCTCATAAATTTAGTTGCACTTTGTACCAAAACAGGCAGGCGTCTGCCATCTTTTGCTGTAAAGTGGTTTCTACTTTACCTGCTTAAAGGGCTGTTTTAGGTTGGATTTGACATCCTTTTCATTTTTTTTTTTTTTTTTTTTTTTTTTACAATAATTTATAATCAATCCAGTCTGAAGTCCAATCTGAGTCTAGAACCGAATGTCGGCAAGTTTTTTTTTTAATTCTGTGAATACAATGTACACAACTGAAAAATGCTGGGAAAACAATTTCACTGTGCCCTGTATAGTGACAATGCAAAACCTTTCAACCATTGGTGGTATGACTTTCACCCTGATATTTTTTTTGGGGGGGCTAAAGGGTAAAGTAACAACTAGCAAGTAACTGACTTGCTAAAAATGTTTTTATCAAACTGAAGCTTTGTCCTCATACTTTTTAATCGTATACTTTCATTTGTAGAAATTTACTGTGTAAAAGCCTATAAAAAGCATAGTAAAGAGTAAAGACCATAAACCTTTGAAATTGACCCTGTAAAAAGTAATTGCTAGTTACCTCCAAATGATGTGAAACTACCACCATAACACCATAACCATAACACCATTTCGATACTAATACAGTATTGCTCAACGTCGCCCTCTGATGGTCGAATTATAGAAA
Source organism: Corythoichthys intestinalis (assembly GCF_030265065.1). NCBI lineage: Eukaryota > Metazoa > Chordata > Actinopteri > Syngnathiformes > Syngnathidae > Corythoichthys > Corythoichthys intestinalis. The sequence goes on along the minus strand of NC_080403.1, from coordinate 19,323,317 downwards.
CAATTTACCCCTTTCTGGACAGTGCTCAAAACTCAAATCACATTAACACGAGGTATTCAAAGTGCCTTTCATCAAATGAAAATCAGCAAGACACAACTAACAAATAGAAATCAAAACGTGAATAAATTGATATATAAAAGTCACATAAGGTAGTAAAAAAACAAAACAGGAAAAAGAAACAAAACCATTGAATAGCTGAAAAGAAAGAGTCATACAATTTGGTATTTGAAAAAGAGGGTCAGTTATGAATATGCCGTTGAAAATTATAGCGCTAATTGAAAGGAGCTGATTGTTCGAGCACATGTCAGACCTTCAGGTAATTTGTTCAGGAGGTGAGGAGCATAATTCAATTCAATTCAATTTTATTTGTATAGCCCTAAATCACAACAAGATACTCTCAAAGGGCTTTGCAGAGGCAATATGATACACAGTCAAAAACAGCAAATGAAGTAAACAACAATGAATAAATAAAGTTCAAGTCATAATAACGTAATGCCACATCACCCTGCTTGGTTTTTGTTCTTGGACACTGCTGGCCAAAAGTATTGGCACCTCTGCAATTCTGTCAGATAATGCTCAATTTCTCCCAGAAAATGATTGCAATTACAAATGCCTTGGTGGTAATATCTTCATTTATTTTGCTTGCAATTGAAAAACGCAAAAGAGAATGGGGGAAAAAAATTAAATCATTATCATTTTACACAAACTCCAAAAATGGGCAAGACAAAAGTATTGGCACCCTTTGAAAAAACATGTGATGCTTCTCTAATTTGTGTAATTAATAGCAACTGTTACTTACCTGTGGCACCTAACAGATGGTGGCAATAACTAAATCACACGTGCAGCCAGTTAAAATGGATTAAAATTGACTCAACCTATGTCCTGTGTCCATGTGTGTACCGCATTGAGCATGGGGAAAAGAAAGTAGACCCAAGAACTGTCTGAGGACTTGAGCAGCAAAATTGTGAGGAAGCATGCGCAATCTCAAGGCTACAAGTCCATCTCCAAAGACCTGAATGTTCCTGTGTCTACTGTGTGCAGTGTCATCAATAAGTGTAAAGCCCATTGCACTGTGACTAACCTCCTTAGATGTGACAGAAAAGAAAAATTGACGATAGATTTCAACGAAAGATTGTGCGGATGGTGGATAAAGAACCTCGACTAACATCCAAACAAGTTCAAGCTGTGCTGCAGTCCGAGGGTACAAAATTGTCAACCCGTGCTATCCATCAGCGTCTGAATGAAAAGGGACTCTATGGTAGGATACCCAGGAAGACATCACTTCTGACCCAGAGACATAAAAAAGCCAGGCTGGAGTTTGCCAAAACATACCTGAGAAAGCCCAAAACGATGTGGAAGAATCTTCTCTGGTCAGATGAGACAAATATAAAGCTTTTTGGAAAAAGGCATCAAAATAGAGTTTACAGTGGAAAAAAAAACAGGCCTTCAAAGAAAAGAACACGGTCCCCACAGTCAAACATGACAGAGGTTCCCTGATGTTTTGGGGGTTGCTTTGCTGCCTCTGGCACTGGACTGCTTGACCGTGTGCATGGCATTATGAAGGCTGAAGACTACCAACGATTTTTTTCAGCATAATGTAGTGCCCAGTATGAGAAACTGTGTCTCCCTCAGAGTTCACGGGTCTTCCATCAGGACAATGACCAAAAATACACTTCAAAAAAGCACTAGAAAATGGTTTGAGAGAAAGCACTGGAGACTTCTAAAGTGGCCAGCAATGAGTCCAGACCTGAATCACATAGAACACCGGTGGCGAGATCTGAAAATGGCAATTTGGAAAAGGTGCCTTTCAAATCTGAGACCTGGAGCAGTTGGCCAAAGAAGAATGGCCTAAAATTCCAGCAGAGCATTGTAAGAAACTCATTGATGGATACCAGAAGCGGTTGTTTGCAGTTATTCTGTCTGAAGCTTGTGCTACCAACCTTGTCCTGCCCATTTTTGGAGGTTTTTTTAATTTATTTATGTGTTTTTTCATTGCAAGCAAAATAAAATAAAGCTATTACTTCCAAAGCATTTGCAATTGCAATCATTTTCTGGGAGAAATTGAGCATTATTTGACAGAATTGCAGGGGTGCCAATACTTTTGGCCAGCGGTGTAGATGCTTTGTAGAGGTCAAACAGATCAAGCATGTATTTTGGTCGAATGCCATTAAGTGTTTAGTAGGCCAACAGTAAGATTTTATAGTCCCTCCTTTGACTCACACTCACAGGAAGCCATTGTAACTATTTCATGACCAGTGTAATAGGGTCCATTATCCATGTATTTGTAAGGAGTCTGGTAGCACAGTTCTGGATAAGCGTCACCTTCCTGATTTTTTTTTTTTTTTTTTTTTTTTTTTTTTAGTTCTGTAAATACTAGGGACAGAGGTTGCGCTAGACTTTTTCGTTGTCTGTCATTTTGACTGACAGGGTCATAAAAATCCAGTCATAATCTATTTTTACCTGTCACTTAAATTTTTTAAATGATGATAATGACATTGTGGTGACCCTTTGTTTGGCATAATTCACCTTCCGTACTTGTGTGTCCATTTGGCCGAGCGCGTTACCGGTGTAGGTTCAAGCGCCTACACCGGCTACGACAGTCACGTGACAGAGACACTTAAGAGCCGCGCGCGGTCCCCTCACTATCCACTCGCTCTCGCTATATGATTGGCCGAAGAGTCGAAATGCTCTCCCGTGAAATGCCTGTTTAAAAATGATCCCGTTGTTACTTCTTGCGTTCGCTTATAAGTGCCCATTTAAAATGGAAAAGCGATGGATGATACTACACACAGAGCGTATTATTAACAAATGTTAAAGTTGTATAATCATATAGCGAGAATAAGAATCGTCACTGACAAGCGCAGGCCCCCGCGAGTGGATAGTGAGGGGAATAGGATAGTGCGCCTACAGCTAACAAGACTCTAAACATTGCATACCGCTTCAACATATTCAACAGTATTTAGTTTTCATTCATTTTAAATTAATATTCTGTCCGAACAAGCTAAACAGAGAATCCACACCGTGCCATCACACATCAAGCAGATGAATATGTAACTTTTTCTCCGCAGTGACAAAAACAGCTGACAGTGGTCCCCATTAGGTAGGTAGCCTACCATATGTAGCATATGGAACAATGAAATTAACAGTTCACCTGCTGTGGCCTGAACGTAGTCTCACACTTTCCTCCTGGTGCGCATGGACTTGAATTGCGTGTCCGCTTGTGCAGTCCCTGTTTTTTCACCTCTTTTATCAACACCATCGTCGTTTTGGGGCTTTTTGAAGAAACTTCGGACACTCAGTTGCCTTGACATTGTTTCATAGTAAGGCCAACGACGTCATGCATCAAGAGAGACAATAGCTAATTAATACGCTCACTCGCCACCCTGTGGTCTGGGATGTGAATTGCAACCGGTCAAAATGACGGATGGGCTTCAGTTTTTTCCGTCACCGTTTTAAAAAATCGGTCAACGACGGAAAATATTCGGTTAACGCGACCCCTGACTAGGGATGTCCTGATCGCATATTTTTGCACCCGAGTCCAAGTCACCTGATTTTGAAAACTGCCGATACAGGTTTGCGATCCGATACTGGATAAAAAAGTTTATTTTTATTTGAAAAAACGTCGTTGAACATGTTACAGTGCTGTACTGTTTACAGTACTTTCTCTGCCGCTTTTTCCAGAAGTGTTGCAGAGTATAAAACTATTTTTGTTCCTTTTGTTACTTTTGGAAATGCAATGAAACAAAAATACAAAGCAAAAGAACAAACAAACACAACACAAAAAAAACCAAAAAGTATTTTTGCATTATTTTTAGGGCTGTCCCAAACGATTATTTATCTCCGGATTAGTCTGCAGACGTCTTTAACGATTAGTCGACTAGTGTAATAATTTTTATATGAACTTTTTTTTTTTTTTCTTGCAATCACATTTTTGTTGATGATTATTCATTCACAAATACATTTTGAAACACTTAATTCTTATAGTACAAATAAACACATAAATAACAATAATAAATCACAAATAAACATTGAGGTCAAATGCTGATGGCATTAACTAGTGCAAAAGAATGGAATGTAAACAGATTCAGAATACTGTGACTTCACTTTTCCAACAGGACTCAAAACAATTCTTATTTTCTCTTTTTGTGGTATGTCTGTATTGTTCTCAGCATTAGGATGAGCACCAGTAGAGTAGATAAATAAATGTCACGTAACACTGAGGTGAAGTTTGTGAAAAACCTTAATGATGCACGTTGATACGACGCTACGATGGAGTATTAGGGCCAAATAAATGAACGCAATAATTAAAAAAAAAAAGAACGAGATTTAAATTGTAATATTAATACAAGAAACAAAAGTCGCATTATTACGTAGGGGTAATGTACAATTGGGCAAATAAGTATTTAGTCAACCACCAATTGTGCAAGTTCTCCTACTTGAAAAGATTAGACCTGTAATTGTCAACATGGGTAAACCTCAACAATGAGAGACAGAATGTGGAGAAAAACAACAACAACAAAATCACATTGTTTGATTTATTTTTTTTTAATTAAAGAATTCATTTCCAAATTAGAATGGAAAATAAGTATTTGGTCACCTACAAACAAGCAAGATTTCTGGCTGTCAAAGAGGTCTAACTCCTTATAACGAAGTCTAATGAGGCTCCACTCATTACCTGTATTAATGGCACCTGTTTTAACTCATTATCGGTTTAAAAGACACCTGTATACAAGCTCAGTCAGTCACACTCCAAACTCCACTACGGCCAAGACCAAAGAGCTGTCGAAGGACACCTGAGACAAAATTGTAGACCTGCACCAGGCCGGCAAGACTGAATCTGCAATAGGTAAAACGCTTGGTGTAAAGAAATCAACCGTGGGAGCAATTATTAGAAAATGGAAGACATACAAGACCACTGATAATCTCCCTCGATCTGGGGCTCCATGCAAGATTTCACCCTGTGGCGTCAAAATGATAACAAGAACGGTGAGCAAAAATCCCAGAACCACATGGGGGGACCTAGTGAATGACCTACAGAGAGCTGGGACCACAGTAACAAAGGCTACTATCAGTAACACAGTGCGCCACCAGGGACTCAAATCCTGCACTGCCAGACGTGTACCCCTGCTGAAGCCAGTGCACGTCCAGGCCCATCTGCGGTTCGCTAGAGAGCATTTGGATGATCCAGAAAAGGACTGGGAGAATGTGTTATGGTCAGATGAAACCAAAATAGAACTTTTTGGTAGAAACACAGGTTCTCGTGTTTGGAGGAGAAAGAATACTGAATTGCATCCGAAGAACACCATGCCTACTGTGAAGCATGGGGGTGGAGACATCATGCTTTGGGGCTGTTTTTCTGCAAAGGGACCAGGACGACTGATCTGTGTAAAGGAAAGAATGAATGGGGCCATGTATCGAGAGATTTTGAGTGAAAATCTCCTTCCATCAGCAAGGGCATTGAACATGAGACGTGGCTGGGTCTTTCAGCATGACAATGATCCCAAACACACAGCCAGGGCAACAAAGGAGTGGCTTCGTAAGAAGCATTTCAAGGTCCTGGAGTGGCCTAGCCAGTCTCCAGATCTCAACCCCATAAAAAAATCTGTGGAGGGAGTTGAAAGTCCGTGTTGCCCAACGACAGCCCCAAAACATCACTGCTCTAGAAGAGATCTGCATGGAGGAATGAGCCAAAATACCAGCAACAGTGTGTGAAAAGCTTGTGAAGAATTACGGAAAACGTTTGGCCTCCGTTATTGCCAAAAAAGGGTACATAACAAAGTATTGAGACGAACTTCTTGTATTGACCAAAAACTTATTTTCCACCATGATTTGCAAATAAATTCTTTAAAAATCAAACAATGTGATTTTTCTGTTTTTTTTTTCCCCCACATTCTGTCTTTCATGGTTGAGGTTTAGCCATGTGGACAATTACAGGCCTCTCTAATATTTTCAAGTGGGAGAACTTGCACAATTAGTGGTTGACTAAATACGTATTTGCCCCACTGTACCTGTGAGCCACTTAAGCACTTTACATTCATGTACCTTCGCTGCGAGCTATGATGAGGCATTAGTATAAATTAATCTACTGATTATAATTTGATGTAGAAATAATAAGGATTTCCTTATTCACAAAACCGATTGTAAAACACAAGATGCTTTCAGTATTGTTGATTTTAATGGAGGCGGCAAAATGCTACGTAAAGTACGTAGCTGCTTATTCAGCTACATTAGCCCCTAATACTTTGTCGTATGACCCACATAAAGGCAACTTCAATAAAAAAATTAGTTATGAGCACTCGATCCGGCAGCTTGTTGTCTCCTGTCGTCTTCCAAAATTATAACTGGGTGACGACGCTACAGGTGTTCATTCATGGCAGCGTGCTGCTGTGGTATGCAAGCTTGGCACACGACAGTGTACCCTCCTTTGTTTCGTAGAAATAAGTCCATGCTTTGGTCACTCTGGTGCCCTTTTTTGGCTTTTTGCCACTTTCCCCACTTGAATCCCGAGCATCCGCCATTCTCAACTTTCCACACATATATTTTTTTAAGCCTTTACTTACCGTCGACGGGATGATGTGCTCATCCTCGTATTTACGTTATCGATAACGTCGACTTGTCTGGAAAGTTCTAATTATTTTGTTTTTTTTTTAATGCTTAATTTAAAAAACATATACCGGTATAACACTCAGGTGACTTGAAGTTCTGCTCTGAGACCCCCAATTTGGCCAAATTTCATAATTGTCCTATAGGCATGTGTGATACAGCTTAAAATCTCAATTTTCTGCGGGAAGAAAAATTTTGAACTGGAGGGCATTTAAAAAAAAATTTTTTTTTAAACAGCAAAACACTAACTGGAGGTGAGAGCACACGAGAGCATAATTAAAGACAGCATGATTTTAACGAGATATTAACGCGCACTTACCTTGTCTTGATCCAAAAACTCCATGTAGCATGTCATCGAGAGTCAAAACGCAGATGTGAATGGCCATAGCCGGATTTTGGGGGGGATTTTATGGGTTAAACATGATAATATAACAAGGGTCGCGATGCAGAAAACGCAGACATCAAGGATCGGTCGAGATGTTTTTTCATATATTTACCCTTTTAAACTTTTTTTTCATTTTTTCTTTGTTTGGATCAATTATTTTTATTTATCATCTAACATATCGGGAAAAATGCGACTAACAAAAAAAAAAATACAATTAAGCAACAGTTATAAGGTAGATATCTGTGACTTTTTTGCAGACACCATTTTTTTCATTGTGACGTAATTTGTTTAAAAGTTTAAAATATGCGAGTGAATAATTTTTTAAAGTCTTTTTTTTTAAAACGAAATATTAGACATCAATTATTGATTCTAAGCTAAAAATGACAGACATTTTGAATAATAAATATCATTAATTACCTTCTGTTTATGGCTGGGTTGAAACAAAAGCGGTTGCGCAACATCTGTAAACGAGGGTTTCCAGGGTAAAACGGACAGATTGAAAATAGTTCGGGGGCTTAATGAGCCATGAATCTGCTATTGCGCCATATAGACATATTGTTCCATCAAACACAACAGTTCTTTTGGCTTAAAATACTGCAGTTTATTTTAAAGGGGAAGAGCAGAAACTGCTTTTTCAGTCTTGTCTGTGTTTTTCGCCCTATATATGTTTTTAAATATAGTTAAAACCCGATCCTTTTCACCCGATTCAATCCTCTGAAAATATGGCGAGATCGGCCTCATTTCTGATCACGTATCAGGGGACATCCCGAGTAGATAAGCCATTGCAGTCATCCAATCTACTAAATTTTTCCATGTTTTGTTTGGACAGAAACCCCTTAAGTTTTGCTATATTTTTAGGTGGTAGTAGGCAGATGGCTGTCGGAAGTTCAGTTCTTAGTAATTACGCCAACATTTCTGGCTTAATTGTTGCTGTCAGTGACACTGGAAATATTCTTCCACATTTCTTCATTGATTTGATAAATACATCTATTCAATGAGCCTAATGCACCAAAGTCATTTGAGGACACGAAAATGTAGTGTTGTGTGTCATCTAAATAACTATGATAGGAGATGTTGTAATGTACCATAGTCTGAGCGAGCAGAAGTATATGAATGTTAAATATAAGCAGACCAATAATGGACTCTTGAGGAACCCCACATGGGATTTTAGTTCGTTCAGACTCGTGGTTTCCGATTGACACAAAAAAATCCCTATTCACTATTGAAAGGAGAATGAATTTGACAATTCTCTCTTCCTTTTCTGCCAGACCTCCTGCGGATGTTTTTCGACTGCCTCTATGACGAGGACGTTATCTCGGAGGACGCGTTCAACAAGTGGGAGATCAGCAAAGACCCAGCGGAGCAGAACGGCAAAGGCGTGGCCCTCAAGTCGGTGACTGCCTTCTTCACGTGGCTACGGGAAGCCGAAGAGGAGTCCGAGGACAATTGACACCCAAGCTCAACAAAACCTCGGACACGAACGACCTGTTCACGTTCGCTGGAATTCCTTTTTCTGCGGTACGGTTCAAAAACATGCCGCCATTTTCAGTTTGGATTCCGACGGCGAAGCACTAAATACTTGTATTATACATAGAAAATATTTTTGTTTTAAATTTTAACTTTTTTGTTACTTTTTAAGAAGAGACTTAAAAAAGAAGCATAGGTTCTGGACACTTTAATTTATTATTTTTTTAAGGACTGCAAATATGGACTCAAGAATCTGAAGACAGAAATAACAATATAATTAATAATAATAACAAAATAATCATTTTGACAAAGGAATAGAATGGCTTCCCAGGATTCTACACTGTTTGGTTTAAAACAGGGTAGCACAAAATCATTGGAGGATGAAAGGGAAGCCAAGTTTGTGGTCAAAATAATGCAAAAAGTCTCCCTAGGCCTCTGCTTTTGCTGCTCTTGCCAATACGTCGCGTTCACTGAGCGATGGGAAACGGACAAGTGCTGACGAACAAAGTGGAAGCGGAACCTACAAAATGCCAGGAGGGAGGACAGCGCTCATGAGAAAAATGCTTGTAATACTTAAGCCCTACACGGCCCATGAAATGCTTGTAAATACATTAAAGATGGAGAAAAAATATCTCAAAACTTGGAGGTGATTCTGTATGTGTGTTGCTTCAAACCTCCGCTATGACATGTTGGAAAACCTCCAGAATGTCTTTCGGTCGAAGACAAAAAAAAAAACCTAATTTTTGCCGCCATTTGATGGGGTTCAATCTTTGTGTATCTTGGGTAGAAATGTACGTATAATATATTACCGAATTTTTCTGACTGTTAAGTCACACCAGCTAAAAAAGGCACAAAAAGGACAAAAAATAGAGTATAAATCGCATTTTTTGGGCAGACTTTAATATTAACAGAGACCAATAACAAACGTTCAAAATATTTAGTAACAATAAAATCAAGAATGTCGAACTATATAGGTTTCTGTCAATAGCTATCTGGGATAGGCTCCAGCATCCCGGCCACCATAGTCAGGATAAGCAGCTCAGAAGATGAATGAATGAATAATCTAACATTTTATCAGTTTAGCAGTTTAATAGTCATGCAGTCAGACAAAAGTTTCACAGCTGCTTACAAGTAACTGTAATCTGCAATAATACTGGTCATATGACTACGGTAGCTGTAATGCTCCATTAAATATAGGTTCGAGGTTATTCATTCACTGGGCTGGCTGACATTGAGTTACGTTTCACTGCTTCAATATTCAATATGCTTCATTTCAAATATTAAGCACAGTAGCACACAATGGTTATTATTTTTGCAATTTCCAAATATTTATACGAACCAAATATTAATAAAAGAAATTTTCTACAAAGGTAAACATGTATACAGTGCTGGCCAAAAGTATTGGTACCCCTGCAATTCTGTTAGATAATGCTCAATTCCTCCCATAAAATGATTGCAATTACAAATGCTTTGGCAGTAATATCTTTGTTTATTTTGCTTGCAATGAAAAAACACAAAAGAGAATGCAGGGGAAAAAATCATCATTTTACACAAAACTCCAAAAATGGGCCGGACAAAGGTATTGGCACCCCTTGAAAAATCATGTGATGCTTCTCTAATTTGTGTCAGGTGGTGGCAATAGCTAAATCACACTTGCAGCCAGTTAAAATGGATTAAAGTTGACTCAACCTCTGTCCTGTGCCCTTGTGTATACCACATTGAGCATGGAGAAAAGAAAGAAGACCCAAGAACTGTCTGAGGACTTCAGAAGCAAAATTGGAAGCATGGGCAATCTCAAGGCTACAAGTCCATCCCCAAAGACCTGAATGTTCCTGTGTCTACCATGTGCTGTGTCATCAATAAGTGTAAAGCACATGGCACTGTGGCTAACCTCCCTAGATGTGAACGGAAAAGAAAAATTGACGAGAGATTTCAATGAAAGATTGTGCGGATGGTGGATAAAGAACCTCGACCAACATCCAAATAAGTTCAAGCTGTCTTGCAGTCCGAGGGTACAACAGTGTCAACCCGTACTATCCGTCGGCGTCTGGATGAAAAGGGACTCTGGTAAAATACCCAGGAAGACCCCACTTTTGACCCAGACATAAAAAAGCCCGACTGAGCCAAAAACGTTTTGGAAGAATGTTCTCTGGTCAGATGAGACATAAGTAGAGCTTTTTGGGAAAATGAATCAACATAAGTTTACAGGGGGAAAAAACTAGGCCTTCAAAGAAAACAACACGGTCCCCACAGTCAAACTTGGCGGAGGTTCTCTGATGTTTTGGGGTTGCTTTGCTACCTCCAGCACTGGACGGCTTGACCGTGTGCATGGCATTATGAAGTCTGAAGACTACCATCAAATTTTGCAACATAATGTAGGGCCCAGTGTGAGAAAACTGGGTCTCCCTCAGAGGTCATGGGTCTTCCAGCAGGAAAATGACCCAAAACACACATCAAAAAGCACTAGAAGATGGTTTGAGAGAAAGCACTGGTGACTTCCAAAGTGGTCCAGCAGAGCATTGTAAGAAACTCATTGATGGATAACTGAAGCGGTTGTTCAGTTATTTTGTCTATAGGTTGTGCTACGAAGTATTAGGCGGAGGGTGCCAATACTTTTGTCTGGCCCATTTTTGAGTTTTGTGTAAAATGATTTTTTTTTTTTTCTCTTTTGTGTTTTTTCATTGCAAGCAAAATAAATGAAGATATTGCTACTAGCATTTGTTATTGCAATCATTTTCTTGGAGAAAGTGAGCATTATCTGACAGAATTGCAGGGGTGCCAATACTTTAAGCCAGCACTGTATTGACCCTTCCACACTGATGTTGCAAAGAAACAAACCTATCAGGAGGGTTAATTACATCAAATGAATAAGATTTACTTTAATGTAAATCTGATGTATTCAATTGCTTTGTTAGCAGGAAATTTGACTTTAAAGAGATTACTGATAAGGAAATTGTTTTGATTGAGAGTTTGAGCAAAAGCTGCTGCTTTTTAGCGGGCTTCTTTTGTTATCTTTTGATTTATATTCACATGATTGGGCAAAAGTGATAAAATTAATAATGGAGCAATTTTCCTTTAAAACTGGTTAGGATTTTTTTTTTTAAATGCATGAGTTAAAAATGCTTGAATATAATTGATTATTGATAAAGTTTGGTTAACAACTGACAAACAGTTAACATGTATTTAATTGTTGAATTTTTGGGGTCATTTTTTGGTGTGATATGAATGCAGCAGCAGCTATATGCATATTTTCACTGGATTTTATTTATGAATTGAATTTTAAAAATCCAAGCACAAAATTTGCCCACCTCTGGTGAAATACAGCAATTTGGGTGTCCTTTAAGTCAATGGAGATCACTTTTGCTTATAGGATTACCCACTTGAGGCCTGAATTTATAACTCATTGGCTGGATTGGACATTTATATCCCTGTCATTATTCTTTAACTAACGACAATAACGCTTAATCTGTGAATACTATATACCTGGACAGGCAGTGATTCGTTAACAGATATAAATTAAAAAGCATTGGGGGAATACATAAGTACATGAAAATTGTTATTTTAAAAAAAAAACTATAAAGAAAATTTTAAAATATAACAAAAAATGGGAAAGTCCTAAAGTACAATACTTAAAAAAAAGATTACAAAAAAGGGGAGGGGGGGGGGGGGTTAAAATATTTTGAAATACAATTTATATTATTTTGGGGATTACAAGATTTTTTTCTTTTAGCTGTATTTTTCATTCATTCATTCATTCATTCATTCATTATATTCAGTATTTTTATTACCGGTTTTTATGTACATGCTTATGTATTCCTCAAAACAAGGTGTTTGGAAATACTTAAAGGAATGCAACACAAAGTATCAGAGCTAACTAGCAAAATATCCCTGAAAGGTTCTGCTGGGTTTGTTGTTGTTGTACTGATTTTGATTTTATGAGCCAGCAAACTATGCTGAATTTCTTTGGCATGTCCCCAAAAAGCATACTTCTGTTCATTGGACCACATCTCCCATGATGCTAAGCCGCAGATTCCCTTTCTAGACGTGTTCATATTTGTAGTACTTCACCCACTTCAGTCCTCATAATTGGTTCGCCACGGTGAACAATGAGTTTCCTTGTTTTAACACGGTACCGCAACTTTAAAAACGTCTTATTTTTTATCAACACGGGGATTTAATCGAGCTGGAGTATTGAATCCAACGTCTTTTTGGTCTAGGTTCTAGTTAGCCACGATCAATGAAACGTTGACATGTGTAATTTGGCCCCAGTGGCTCTCAATTAAAACAAAGAAGAACGTGCTGGCGATGGTAGCCCACTATCGACAAGCAGTGTGGTCCGCCATGACAGTCGAGACGTCGTGACGTCACCAAGCACTCAAACGGGGCGGGGCTCGTAAACAGAGGAATCGAAATAAAGGCTCTTGCACTCATTTTTAACTTGCGAACATCTCCTGTTTTTGCACCATAAAGTCCAAGGTAAGTTTGCATTGCATTTTCAGGGGAGCTCGGGCTATCTTACGGGGGTATCAATGCAGGCCTGGGCGGGTTTTTGATATGCTCGCGCGACGCCATCAACACTACCACCGTCGCCGTGTATGTGTGTGACACGGTGTATGTGTGGAACATGAACCAGAGGACAAAATGGCGAAATTATTGTTTCTTTCACCCGATATTAGCCACGAGTCCGCGGGGAGTTCGTGTTTTTGACGGTGTTCATCCTTTAAAGACGTGGGGCCTCGGTGAATGGAGGTCTTTGACTGTTTGAATTAGCTGGCAGTCGTGGGCCCCGAACCATTTTTTCTTCTTCTCTTTTTACTTTTTTGGGGGGGTTTCTGCAAATTCAGTATTCATAGTTATTACTCGACACTGAAATCTCACATTTTATTATCCCGCCACTTATGTTCCTTTCATATTATTCCACCCAGTTAAACCATTGCAACTTTGACGCTGCATATATTCATTTCATTCGTGACATCCGGGTATTTTTCGCTTTCTGTCTTTATTAATAATTCATTCGCACTTTTACCGTAATTCCACATATTCCTCCCATCAAAAAATACTAAAAGTGACTGAGACTTTCATTGAAACAGTGGTCCTTCTTTACCAATCTAAATTTTAACGGTTCAACTCATTCAGAACATTAAAACTTCAAGCTGTTCTTTTTAGGCAGGAAATCTTTGGAACTATTTATGACACAAATTTCCAAATGAAGAGACCTGGGCCATACTTCTACGGGTGATCAATGCAAAATAAATCTGTATTGACTTAAACTAAATATTAGTTCAGGTGATACACCTCTCAATTCAAACCTTTGTTTTCAAAAACTACTAAATGAACATTTTGCAAATTTATAGTATTTGAGCATAAATTAGATTAACCTACACAATAAATACAAACGTGTTAACATCTTAACTACCCAGGAATGCAAAAAATAAACATTTGTCGTAAGACTGCCCAACATTGTCTAAATAAAGAAATTAAATATAACTGAAAAATCTTTTAGGTCGCCTAACCCTAAACCGTAACCCTAAACACAAAGAAACACCCAACTTTGGTACCCCGCACAGGTCAGGCCCATGAATAAAAAAAACATACCATTTTGATATGTGCAAACTTTGGTGAGTTTTTAAGCATGTTCAGAACTTTGGCCATTTAAATGTGCCCTGAAAAAACCCTAAACCCCAAATAGCGCCCAAACATTGGTACGCCGCCCAGGTCAAGCCCGTGAATGAAAACTCACCATTTTGATAACTTAACATCTCATATGTCTCATGAAGAGTCTCACCAATTTTGAGGAGGATCCAACTAACTGCCTCGGTGCAATGGTCTCAAACGTGCACACTGGTTTTTGACAATAATGGCATGATTTTCAACATTCAAATAAATACCCGATTTCTTGTTGGGTTTGGAATATGGGTGCAAGAGACTTTTTGTAGCATTTTTGCACAAGGTATCTACTCCCCAAATATTATGGCTCTACATTGAAAAAACCTAAATGGAGAGTCCTTTTTTTTTAAAAAAAAAATTCCAGGGGGCACCACTGAGCCATTTGGGACATTTTTTTACAACGTTGCCAAATTATCGAAAATCATGTCAACGCTGCATGTTTGTGCACATTTTTGCGCAAGTTTTTGAGCATGTTAAGACCTCCAATTTGGCCATTTTTATTTGCCATGAAAAAAGAATAATAATCCTTTGCATTCCAGTAGGGCCTTCGCACCTGTTGGTGTTCGGGCCCTAATAAAAACGGAGCCTTCCTTCAGGTAAAACAGTACTGCTTTTGTCTACAAGCACAGCCAAACTCAACAAAAATGAAAGCTGCTTTGAGCTGCTTTAACTCCACATAAATAAAATTAAAATGAAACTTGGGAAAAGGGAGTGAACCTCGGTTTACCACATTTCTTAAAGTTTAATGTTAACAGTAGAAAAAACATACAGGGGGGACACTTCTCCCTAAGCAGTTTCCTATTCGAGTTTTGGAGGTTAGCAAATTCACACAGTTTAATGTTATTCTAACTCCGATGCAGGTCGGACTTTCAGTAACATAATTAGTGGTGTGTTCCCCACCTCCACAACATTGACGTCTTCTTACATTACAGTGGCTGTTGGTGGCCCAAAAAAATTTAATATCCCTCCACTTCAAAGGGGGCGGAGGAGGCAGCATGTTGTCTACATATTTTTGGGCTGCGAGTGCTCGGGGGGGGACAAGTCATCAGCCAATCAAATGTGTGTTTGAGGGGCAAAAAATGGACGGGCACATTCAGCAAGTGAAAGGGGTAAATGTAAGTCTGAACATAATGAAAATAATTCACTTGATAGTGGTAGGGTCAATTCTATCCTTACAACATATAGGAAGACAATCTTGCAACATATGGGAAGACCTATAACTGAATTCATTATATCATGCAAATAAGGTTGCTTAAAAGTTGGTGGGGACAATTTGAGAATCCTGAAAAGTTGCTAGTGTTATGTCCCTACCATTCCTATGCACACCTACACCCTTGGAAGATCATCTCTTTAGCATCCACATTCAATTTCTGTAGAAATTGTGTGTGTTTTTTTAATCTAGATGTATCAACCTCATATTTTTGCACGTGTGTCCGGTTCACTTGATTTTGAGGATCAGAAACATCGGAAATGTATTAAGGAGGGGATGGGCGGGCACACATCCAAATGTTTTTATTTCTTAATTTGAACACAGTTGTCCCAACATTATAGCCATATAAAAGGGTTATTAATACAGTGGTGTACAGTGGGATCTCTCCTGACTGTGGTTCTCCCCAAGGTTTCTCATTTTGGGTTTTTGGAGTTTTTCCTTGCCGACATTGAGGGTCTAAGGATGGGGGATGCCCAGGACTTGAACTTTATTAATTCATCTACTGTTTCTGACTGTTTATCATATTATCTCTGCAAAGCCCTTTGAGACAACCTTGTTGTGATATAGGGCTATACAAATAAATTGAACTGAATTGAATTGAATTGGTGTAAACAAAGCAGAAAATAAATCGCAAATCTTTTTTCTTAATCTGCAAATAAACTGCAGCATTAAAATAAGGTCTATATATTTTGTTTTACGTAAATAAACGTAAAAATAATTTGATATGATAAATTGATTTTCTTAGTTTTTTTTACTGTTGCTCACGGTATAGAATGAATAAATAAATAAATGATGATCTAAGTACAACAAGAGAACAATTGGCTAACTTGCATAGCAAACGACCGCTAACTTGCTATAAAGCATGCTATAAAAACTTTTTTTTTTACAGTGGTCTTAACAAATCGTTCATACACGTATTCGCGCAAAAAAAAAAAAAAACTGCTAAATATACCTATAAACTGAATTACGAATGCATAAAAAACATTAACTCAAACAAAAACCTACCATATGTTGGTCTTAACAGGGAGCAGCTGGATTCAGCAATGTTAAATGAGTTATGTCATATACACTGTTGCCACTAGCATGCAATGTATCGACCCAAATCAATAAAACTAAATGCTTTAAAAATAAGCCATTACAACGCCACTCTAATTAAATGTATACTCGAAGCAGCAAAATTTGATTCCGAGCTTTTTGTAACCGAATTACTCGCGTTAATCGATTAATTATTGCAGC
Source organism: Corythoichthys intestinalis (assembly GCF_030265065.1). Lineage (NCBI taxonomy): Eukaryota > Metazoa > Chordata > Actinopteri > Syngnathiformes > Syngnathidae > Corythoichthys > Corythoichthys intestinalis. Next base: position 19,306,749 of record NC_080403.1, on the reverse strand, counting down.
ACTAATCCTTATACCCAGTCAAACAGGACTGGAAATCTATCGTCGTCAGCGGCAGTCAATGCATTAATACTTAAAAATGAACACATTTTAAAACCCTAAACTTTTTTTTGTTCTGTTTCTGATCCTCTGAAAATGACCTGATGGGGCCCGACATTCCTACCTTATTAATCCAACATTTTTCCAGGTCAACCTTCTGTGATGCCGATTCGCCGAGCAGCAGCGACTCCAACCCAGGAGAAGCCCTTCTCGGCCACAGCAGAGAAAGGTGAGGACCGTGAACAAACAGCAATCCTGAAATTAAACATGGCTACATCTCTTTAAAAAACTGTTTTCTCACGAAAATCAGGGCCCGAAGACACCCCCGCGGACTCTCCATTGGGCGAAGAGGAGCAGCCCGTGTCCTCGGCCGAGGCTGGCAAGGGCGAGGCGAAGGGGGACGACACTGCCATGCTGGCGGAGAACGGCGAAAAAGTGGACGAAGTAGCCGCCGACAAGTCGGACGACGGAACAGAGAAAAAAGAGTGAGTTCTTTACGGGTGCGCCCACTCGCCGCAACTGGGGACCCTCTGCGATATTTCACTCTGATAGCACTTTTATCTGCTCACATGGTCCTTACTTCCACTGGACAATGGCTGGCTGTTCCTTAATTTCCACCGAGAGATTTTTCAGAATGCAAATCAGATAAAAACAGAAGCTCATGTTTGGTCCAAGTAGACTAGGCTCTAGTCACTGTTCCTGAATGTGGTTTGCGCAACTCTTCTTGTTCTCCTGAGCAAACGGGAGCGCCCTAGTGTAGCTACTACTTATTTATTAAGACAGATGTTTTCAAATTTTCAGTTTATCCGCAGAGAGTGAGAAATGCAAGGACTGCGTGGCTGGCCAGTGCGCAACACACTGCTATGTTCTGCTACTAAGGTGAGAATGCGATACAGATAAGGGTGGGAACCATCACAGTGAAATATCGCGACTGGGTTGGGACGAACAGCGTCACTCAAACCTCTTTCCCCTACAGGCTAAAGGATGGCTACAAGTATAAGAAGTCCAAAGTCAAGAAGGTCAAGCGGACCATCCCGGTGTGGGCCAGCGTCACCGCCAGGAAGAAGCTTCCTGTCGCCAACTACGCCGGTACACACAACCGACTGGACCACCTGCTCATCGAAGCCATCACGGTGTGTACGCATAAAGTCAACATGTTCAGTTTGTTGTAATTACACATTTTCTGTTCAGATAGACAGGCATAATCTTGCCCAAAGTTCTACCGAATTTGACTTTGTCCGTCATGAAGTTGCGTTAACACCAAAGTTAAACCATCATGCTTTTTCTCGTAATATTGCGTAAAAATACATAATATAACAAATTTGATCTCAAAATGCAGGGTTCTCGAAGAACATTTTGTACTAGAAATACAGTGGCCCCTCACTTAAAATTTTAGAGGCGCAAGCAGAAGATTCAGCGGGACGCACTGTAAATTGACATGCAAATTTCTCTTCTAATTTTCACTGTTTATCCGATAAATACTTTAATAATACAGGTAGTCCCCCGGTTACGATGTACTCGACTTACGTGGTTTCGACTTAACAATGGCGTAGTCACGTCCGTCATTTTGTCTCCAGTCGTTTTTTTCTTTTTTCTTAGTCTCATACATTTCCTTATTGTATCTCACACTGTATTTTTTTTTTTTACTTTACCTCATTAATATGATGTTCTGTCTTCTCTAAATCTGAAGTTGCTCAGAAAACAAGGCAATTTTGCTTTATGAAGCTTTTTCCTTCATTTTTGACAATCTGTAAAGCTGGAACACACATATGTACGCTAATGTTCAAAACGACACGCATTTGAACAGTAAAATACTTGACAAAAAACAATTAGTGTTCAAACATCCCGCTAGTCTGATCAATGTGTAAATTTAGTAAATTAAATTAGCCTAATTTGCCTAACAAAAGTCCGCTGGTTTAAATGCTAGGAATGCTAACGTATATACAATTCTCATAGCAAATTGCTCATACATAACTCCACAAACTGTAGCTCTAGATTTAATTACAAATGCATACACAAACATTATATTAGCTGAAAATTTTACAGCCTGATGTGGGCCAAACCGGAGCACAGCTTTATCCGTGTCAGACGTCTGAGGCCAAGTTTACACGTAGCAGGGTATTTGGCAAAAAGAATAACTTTTTACATTTAAATGAGGGTTCTTGAAAACTGTGCCCGGAATGAAGATGTGCGAATTCTGCGTTTGTGGCGCAATTGCGAGGACACTGATAACCAAATTTAACTTTGGAAACGTCACTGACTGTGACAAACTTCGGTCAATGTTTACATTTGGAGTAAATTAGACAGGTCCTTATTTTTCTTCCTTTTATTTACAAACTCTTCCAGTGCTTCATATTGAAGAGCACATGCGAAGGATGGGGGTATCATGGACAATCATTTTTCGCCCATTTTTATGAATGTACTTAAAAATAAATGAATGCAGTTGGCTGTGGAAGCTTTTTTTATTCTAGAAACGTGCTGGCGTGGACGTAATTATTTTTTCCTGGCGTATAAGGGTAGGATCCTTGGTTTTTAAAAACCCTGCTAGGTGTAGACATGGCCGGGGTTTGCTCTTCAGTCATACACGGTGACAGTCCAGTTCTCTGCAGCGTGAGCTTCAAAGCATGAGTGATTTGAGTGGACTCGCTCAAGGAAGCATTTAAAGCGGAAATGTGAACTAGGTTTGGCCAACCATTTTTTTAATAATATCAATGGCTAAACAATTATAAGCATATTTTCGTAATTTTTTTTTTACGCAACCTTTCCAGATTCTTTGTTTAACTCATAGCAACGCCCTTGACAACGAAAAAGCTTTTCTTCGGCAATCTTCAGAAATCTTCGGAAATTACGTCACACTGAGAAGTGCGAGGGAAGTCCGCCATAGAACAGTATTGTTTGTTGCATTGCTTCTCGGTAAGATGCCACGGCGGTGTGTGGCGATGTTTTGTTCTCACTCAAACGAAAAGTTGTAGGAGTGACCAAAGGATAGCAGGGCACGTAAATGGACATCTTTCGTTCGCACGAAGCGAATGAATTTCCCGCCATCATCGAGTAGTGTTCTCTGCTACATACACTTCGAAGATGCCTGCTTCCTTAACCGGTCTGCTTATGATCAAGGATTTGCCAAAAAGTAAGTGTGATTTTTGGACAGATGACTGATGACTTTCTCAAAGTAGAGCTGCCAACTGTTGTGGAATGAACCGTAGAAGCTAGCGACGTTAGCCAAAAGCTAACTCGTGGCAATCCCTGATCATAGTTGTTGTTGCGTTCGCTAGGTTAAGCGTGTTTAAATTGTGCTTCATCTACGATCTTGTCCGTAAGGGTTAATCCACTGTCAATCGGGAAAGGGGTGTGGATGTGCATGTAAGCGGGTCGGCGTCGCGGTAATTCACGGTCACGTTGCCACACACCACCGGTGAGTTTGTGCACATTTATTTGTATTTGTATTATGTCTTTCCACCTTCATGCTTCAAGCATTGCATTGCATTTGTACGGTTCGGCGTTTCTTTCACGGTGATTGCTTGATAGCCTTCTAGTTTGCGTTTTACGAGAGCCACTGACAAGTGACAATTGACAACAAGCGTGTTGGTATTAATGTCTCGCAGCGAATCAGCGAGCGCGCAGGTCATGCAGTGAATCATGGGAAATGTAGTCTCGGGACAACTTTGAAGTGGTGTTTTTTAATCTGTTCGCTTGTGTGAAAAAACTACATTTACCCACGCCATTAGACGCCATTTCCTGCCGAGAGCCCCAAGCTATGTTCGCACTGTTAGCTCCTTGTGTTAATAAAGAAACAAAGTTTTCAGCCCGTCATGTGTTCGATACCTTTGTCAACAAAAAGCTCATAACAAGATACTATGCACGATCCGTTTAAGAAACGCTGGGACTGGAGAGCTGTGAGTCGTAGGAGGCGAGGAGAAGATGAGCAAGAAGCAAAACTTCGCAGTCGAATGTGGCGGCAGTCCGCTATTATTTTGTTTTCTTATTGTTGCCACAATAAAGTGGAGAAAGCCATCAACGACTCATCTCCTTCTTTCCCCCCAACGTTTTTACATTATTATTTTATATGCACGAGAGCTGCTGGATCTGCCAAAATGAACATGAAGTCTGATTATTATTTTTTTTTAAACAATGTCATCAGATAGACAAAAACATAAAATTATGTGCAAATGCCTGCATCTTCAAATCATGAAAATAATAACAGCCTATATCTTACCAATCTTGTAATCTCGATGGGTCTTGTCTCCATTCCATGTCAGGTAGTCTAGGCACATTGTTTGCATCCTGATTAGCGTCTGGCTAATACATGTTAGGTCCAACATAAAATTCCAACCTCCTCTTCTTCCTCCAACTCTTCAAAAACTTGGATCTCCTCCCTTGCGCTCTATTGTATCGCTTATATCGCTGTTGGAATCATTGTTTGAAGGGCTTTGTATGCCGGCCGTATGGAGCGCTGCCATCGCTGTTCTCGGTGTGATGTATCACTTCCGGGTTCGTCCCCTTTCAGGCTCGAACTTCGGAAACACAATTATTTTGTCAAATATACAACATGTAAATTATTTGTTCATGCTTTATTTGTTGGACAATGTTTAATTACTTTAATTGTGACCCTATTTGGCATGTTATAAAATTACTTCACATTTCTGCATCAGTAAAGATATGCATTTTTCTACATTATACTTGTTTAACTCATTCACTCCCAGCCATTTTCACCGGAGCAAGGCCCTTCGCTCCCGGCCATTTTACTGGATTTTGACTGATTTTGCAAGGCCCACAAAAAATTTTGTTCTATTGCTATATAAACATGGAACCCACCAAAAGAAAGATTACTCTCTTCTTTCAGCAGAAAAAAAAGTAAGTTCATATCTTTTTCCATTCTTTAGAAATCAGCATTAGAAAATAGCTTAGTTTGAGCAATTTTCCAATTTCTGATGAAAAAAGAGAAAATGAGCTTTTTGTAAACGCAAAACTTTCAAACATAACTTTGACTTTAACACGGCTATTTTTTGCTTCAGTGACATCCCAGACATCTGAATAATGTTTTCCTTTTACAAAATAACATGAACAACCAGCCAAATAGAGCTTTTGATAGCAAAGTAACAATTTATTCACACTTACCTGAGAGATGACGTTTGGTGGCTGCGACAGCGGTTAAACTTTTCCCTCATTGCCGACTGTCTCGTAAAGATGGATTTTTTTTTTTAGTCTTTTTTTTTTTGTGGTGACCACTGTCTCGTTTGCCTGGGGAACTTATGTTTCTGGGGGGGAACTGGTTTGGCCGTGCGCGTTTCCGTGCAGGACATTCGCGCGTGCGGTGGACCTGAGCAGCAAGCTGCGGAGGTGCTCTGCTAACTTCCCTAATAAAGTTGTAATGTTTGAATTGGGTTGTGAGGTCTTAACAAATGCGCTACTGCCCTCCAGTAGCCAGTTTTATTGCTTTAAATTTGGTTTTAAGGCTTGTTTTTTGTTTCGGCGATAGATCGGAAGCTGTAGATGCTTCTTGTACAAAAAAAACGCAAAAGACGTATAAATACGTTTGTGGGACAGTTAAGCATTTAAAAATAGAACGTCTTTATACGTTTCTGGGAGCAAATGAGTTAAAAATAATTCACATTATGAAGGCAGCACGGTGGCACAATGTTAGCCCATTCACCACTGGGATTGTGGGTTCAGTCCCTGGTCCAGCTTTTGTGCTATTGCACCTTAAGAAGAAAGTTGGGTGCAACAAGTGCAACCAATGCAAAAGGTAAGTGTGGTGCCTTGGGAATATACTCACCGGCCATTTTATTAGGTACACCATGCTAGTAACGGGTTGGACCCCCTTTTGCCTTCAGAACTGCCTCAATTCTTCGTGGCATAGATTCAACAAGGTGCTGGAAGCATTCCGCAGAGAGTTTGGTCCATATTGACATGATGGCATCACACAATTGGTTCAGATACGTCAGCTGCACATCCATGATGCGAATCTCCCGTTCCACCACATCCCAAAGATGCTCTATTTGATTGAGATCTGGTGACTGTGGAGGCCATTTGAGTACAGTGAACTCATTGTCATGCTCAAGAAACCAGTCTGAGATGATTCCAGCTTTATGACATGGAGCATTATCCTGCTGAAAGTAGCCATCAGAAGTTGGGTACATTGTGGTCATAAAGGGATGGACATGGTCAGCAACAATACTCAGGTAGGCTGTGGCGTTCCAACGATGCTCAATTGGTACCAAAGGGCCCAAAGAGGGCCAAGAAAATATTCCCCACACCATTACACCACCACCACCAGCTTAACCCGTTGACACAAGGCAGGATGGATCCATGGTTTCATGTTGTTGACGCCAAATTCTGACCCTACCATCCGAATGTCGCAGCAGAAATCGAGACTCATCAGACCAGGCAAAGTTTTTCCAATCTTCTATTGTCCAATTTCGATGAGCTTGTGCAAATTGTAGCCTCCGTTTCCTGTTCTTAGTTGAAAGGAGTGGGACCCGACATGGTCATCTGATGCTGTAGCCCATCTGCCTCAAAGTTCGACATACTGTGCGTTCAGAGATGCTCTTCTGCCTACCTTGTTTGTAACGGGTGGTTGAGTCACTGTTGCCTTTATATCAGCTCGAACCAGTCTGGCCGTTCTCCTCTGACCTCTGGCATCAACAAGGCATTTCCGCCCACAGAACTGCCGCTCACTGGAAATTTTTTCTTTTTCGGACCATTCTCTGTAAACCCTAGAGATGGTTGTGCGTGAAAATCCCAGTAGATCAGCAGTTTCTGAAATACTCAGACCAGCCCTTCTGGCACCAAAAACCATGCCACGTTCAAAGTCACTCAAATCACCTTTCTTCCTCATACTGATGCTCGGTTTGAACTGCAGGAGATTGTCTTAAACCATGTTTACATGCCTAAATGCATTGAGTTGCCGCCATGTGATTGGTTGATTAGAAATTAAGTGTTAACGAGCAGTTGGACAGGTGTACCGAATAAAGTGGCGAGTGAGTGTATATCGCAATGTTAATTTTTTCTCATATTGTTCAGGCTTATCCCAAACAGAGCTATTCAAGTTATCTGGTAAAAATTCTTCTAGTTTTAATATCGCAACCCCCCCCCCCAAAATTGCAATGATAGTCTTTTTCCATATCGTTCATGCCTAGTTAGAATCTTTGCGCACTTGCGCACTCACCACCTGGAAAATAACAAATAGAACCATGTGGCGTGTGTCACCACGTATATTTCCTGGAAGCAGAAACCACAACCTGAGACGGCCAGGGAGATGTGAAAGTGGCCGAGACAGGCGGAGCCTCTCCGGGCGCCCGGTTTTTTAGTCTCGCTGTCTTGGAAGTGGCGACAATTTGACAGTCTAAAAAGTCACCAAAGTGAAAGTGTTTACGCGCCTGTTTGACCTAGAGTACAACGTGTTTCCCTTTTGTGGTTTAATTTTCTCCTATGCATTTTTTATATGCTCCAGTTCGCTCGGCATCGAGTCAGGAAGGAATTAATAAATCCAGGTCATCTTCTTGCGGTGCAAAAATAAATCACGTGACATCATTGTGCGGGGCTAATTTGGTCAAAATGGCGACATCCCGTCGTAATAGAAGCGCTTTGCAGGTCACCTGGCCGCATGTCACCTTTCAGCGTACAATTATATTGACTTTGAATTATGTTGGCTATAGATTGGCCGATTTTGAAAAAAATCCGCATATCAGCCCAATATCATATACTTCGTGACGCGAAAAATAAAAACGCAGCAGCAGCAATTTATTTTAATTTCTTCGAGTTAGCAGAAAAAATGCAAGTTTTCTTAATGTTTAAATAGTCTACATATTTTTATGATCATTATAAAAGCATTTACACAACGAAATAACGCTGTGAAAGTTTAATATAAAAAAAACGGTTTTGCAGACACACAGAGGTGAAGATTCAAAAGGATCACATTTCTGTTGCCTTTGTGTGCATAGATAAAAGTGTCCTTCGTAACGAATTCTCAGTTGCCAGAAAAAAATGCAAGTTTTCTTAGTACTTAAATAGTCTACATATTTTTATGATCATTATAAAAGCATTTACACAACAAAATAACGCCGGGAAAATTTAATATTTAAAAAAAAAAAAAAAATGCGGTTTTTCGATTCGAAAGGATGTCATTTGTGTTGCCTTTGTGTGCATAAATAAAAGTCTTTCGTAACAAATCGCAAGCGCCACAGCGGGAGGAGAAGAAGAAAAAGCGGGCGGCGCCACGGCGTTCATGTGCGTGCACAAGCAAATGCACAATACAGAGAGCCTGCTCTCGGTTTTATCCCATTTTTTTTAATATAATTTATTAGTCGGCACGGCGGCCCGACCCGACCCGAACGTGAATGCTTAACATTTTGGGCCCGACCCGACCCAGTTCGGGCACAAGATCTTATCTCTAAGAGATAGGACATAACATAACAATGGCTGAAGCGGAGAAAGAGGGAGCGAGAAAGATTATTGATGCACCTAAGACATTGAAAGCAGACATCTGGAAACATTTTGGCTTCTACGAGGTTGGTGGGAAACTTGACCAGAGTTATGCATGTATAAAAAATGAAACATGAGAGTAATAATACAAATGGGGAAACCAAATCCGTTGCATCACCGGAATTGCGCAGGGAAGATTTTTGAACGTACTTATATATTTTAAAATGCGCTGAATCGATTCGGCTTGTTGCCCGCATCGAATCGAATCGTCCATGCCCTGCATCGGGATGCATCGCCGCATCGATTATTGTTGACACCACTATAAATATGTCGAATGTGCTGCTAATCTCTGTTAGCCAATGTGGCGGCCCCCTTAGTATAACTAAGCATTTTGTGTTGAAAATTCTTGTGAATAAATGCTTAAATCCCTGAATTCTTTATAGATATGGATGTAAAACCATCTCGATTCTTGGTGAAAAGCAAAAAAAAAAAAAAACGTGCAGTTGGCATTAATTTTACTACTTCAATTTTCTTTAATATTTCGAACTATGACGCAATTTCGTAGCGGCTAATTTCTCATATCGATTTTTTTCACAGCGTTTCAAAATGCATGCATGGTACGAAAAATATAATAATTACCTTGAATCCTCGAACAAATCCCTCCTGAGACAATCCTTACTGTTGGTATGTGGAACACTTTTTCAAGCTAAATCCGCCGTTAGATCGCTGCGTTCGTGTGTTTGAGAATAACTCCTCTTGATGTGGGCAGGCCCCCAACTTGAAGGCAGTGTATGAAGGATGTGACCCGTCAATATCATTATGAAGTCTATGCCGATATATTTGTCAACCTTCACTAATAACTTAGAATGTTTAGTTTGAAGTTTTAGAAATGAGAAGAATAGAATTTTTACTGACTTGAAAAGTATTAATGAACAGTTATTCCAAGGGTGCCTGTTTTTGTGTCCATTCCATTTTATGTGTGGTTATGCATTATTTAAATCAGAACTTGCTTTTGTGCAGTCTTATGATCACAGAGGTGGAGTTTCCTACCAGTCGGTCATGAAGTACATTGCCAAAAAATGCCCAGACATGGAGCTGGATAAGAAGAAGTTTCACATAAAGAAGGCGATGAAGAAGCAGCTGGAAAAGGGCACCATCAAGCAGGTGACTTGAAGCGCTCACATCTAATAGAAATGACAAAAACATTCATGTTTCTCACTTTTCGCTTCTGTGATTGTAGCTGAAGGGCAAAGGACTGTCAGGAACTTTCACCATCGGCAAACAGACTTCTGCGTCCAAAGTAGGTGCAGGTCACTAAGAGGAAGTGCTGGCGGTGATGACGTTTCTGATGTTAGCGCGCACATGTGTTGCAGAAGGGCGTCTCGAAGCAGGAAGCTCTGGGAGACGCTCTGCCGCTCATCATTACACGTTTGTGCGAGCCCAAGGAGGCTTCATACCTGCTCATTAAGAAGTATCTGGAGCAGCACTTTCCTAGCCTTAACATAGAGAACAGGTCTGTGTGTGTTTTTCAGAATTGGAATTGTGGCTACTTTGCTCAATATATTTTTAATTATTTGCCCACAGGCCAGAAGTCCTGAAGTCAGCCCTGGTAAAGGCGGTGGAGCGAGGACAACTCGAGCAGATCACTGGAAAAGGAGCTTGGGGAACCTTTCAGGTACAGTCCTCTCTATTTCTTTATACACACTGACACCACGTTTTTTGAAAACATTTCCCTTGTAGTACCAAATTACTGCATACTCAGTTCAATGTAAAATAATTGCTATCATGGCTTGGTCTGACACTGCTTAACAAATTTTGGTATGGATGACAATAAATGAATGAACTCATCTAAAACTTGAGACTAAAAAATGCTCTCAAAAGCCTAAATGTTTTTTTTGTTATGTTTTTCAATCTGGTGTCAAGCCTGATGCTGGTATTAAGTCTAAAGTCAGTGCCATTATACGACATTAGTACATTAGCTGAGCTCATGTGCTAATCACAAATGCTAGCAGAGGACACAAGTTCACTAGCCTACTTTTACCAGTTTTCCTTCCTTCTTAAAAAGCTAACATCTTTATAAACACTTAGCCTCAATGTCAGTGTTCATAAAACATCAAATCCTGGCTGGTATGACCGTTTAACTTGTTTACCTTCCATTAAAGTATAGGCTCACAAATTGAAAATATGACAGCTAAAGGAGCACATTCAATAACACTTACCAGGATAAAAACAGTCCGAGGCTCAAAAATAACACTACTTCTTTGGTGGTGTTTGTAACTGGAATCCATCTTGAGACAGGCGACTGGTGGTTGGAAAATAAATCTCGATGAGTACATCTTGCACAACATTGGTGCGTTATTTCTTATGACTAGCTGATACCAATGCCTGCATTTTAAAGTCATATCAGCCCCCACCCCCCCCCCCCCCCCCCACCACCACCACCACCCCGATATCGGTATCAGAGCAACACTAAGAAAAATAGTATAATGTTGCCTTCATGACACATATATTTTTTTTAATCTCAGCTAAAGCGCACAGGCAACCAGGTACTGCTAAAAGGCGGCACCTTGGAGGATGCCATCTCGGCAGCCATCACAGCCATGAACGAGCCCAAAACGTGCAGCACCACCACGCTGCGCAAGTATCTGGTGGATTCCAACAAGGATACCAAGGAGTACCAGCTTGGTGAGACTGGGCAGATCACAATCCATGCTTATTTATATCGAAAGGAAAACTAAATACATCTGTACGTGTTTGTCTCTCAAGTGGCCAATCTGAGAAGGACCCTGACCAAGTGTAAAGTGCTTGGATGGATGGAGCAAATTACTGGTCATGGTTTTACAGGGACATATCGACTCTGTTTTCCGTTCTACCCAAGGTAACACTTGTTTTAGGAGGCATTTTATGTTTTGTTTTTTAAAAAACACCAAAAGAAAAGTTGCCATTGACAGCGATAGACATCCAATCTATTTGAACGACGGTGATTGACATTCAATGACAGACAATGAGTTAATGGTCAGTGTGACACGCTCTCGTCATTAAACTATGTATGGTTGTTCAAATTGGTGGGAGGGTGCATCTTGGGCAGAGGAAGAATGAGTTGATATTTTCTAAACAATTTTTCAAGAAGTGGCTTCAAAATCACAAAAAATATATCGACAGTGTTGAGCAAAAAATACATGCCCATAATTAAACACATTGTTGGGTAATTTAAGTTTCATTTTATTCTTTTTAACCCCAATGAAATCGAATCGAATAACCCCCATAAATGTAATATGTATTTTTCTCCACAGTGTATCATAATATGATACAGTGGTATGCAAAAGTTTGGACACCCTTATTAATTTTTAGGATTTTCCATTGTAAATCACTGATTGTTTGGAACAAACAATTCTGCTTAAAATATACAGTGGTTTGAAAAAGTATCTGAACCTTTTGGAATTTCTCACATTTATGCATAAAATCACCAGCAAATATGATCTGATCTTTGTCAAAATCACACTGATGAAAAAAGTGCTTTAACTAAAACTACCCAAACATGTATAGGTTTTCATATTTTAATGAGGATAGCATGCAAACAATGACAGAAGGGGGGAAATAAGTAAGTGAACCCTCTGCCTAAGGAGACTTGAAGAGCAGTTGAAACCAATTTTTACCAAACGAGTTAAATCAGGTCTGTGCCCAATCACTGATGAGTGGTTTAAAGCTGCTCTGCCCACTATAAAACACACCTGGTAAGAATTGTCATGATGAGAAACATTGTCTGATGTGCATCATGGCTCGGTCAAAAGAGCTGTCTGAAGACCTGCGATCAAGGATTGTTGATTTGTATAAAGCTTGGAAGGGATACAAAACCATCTCTAAAATTCTGGATGTTCATCAATCGACAGTGAGAGAAATTGTCTACAAATGGTGAGAGTTTGGCACTTTTGCTTCACTCCCAAGGAGTGGCCGTCCACCAAAGATGACGCCAAGAGTTCAGCGCAGAATACTCAGAGTACAGAAATCACTGGCACAGTCCAATATCTCTGCACACATCAACTATATCTAAAACTATGACCAAGAATGGTGTTCAAGGGAGGACTCTACGGAGGAAGCCACTGCTGTCTAAAAAAGCATTGTTGCTCGTTTAATGTTTGCAAAAAGGCACTTGGACACTGCACAGAAATTTCGGCACAATTATTTTATGGACTGATGAAACCAAAGTTGAATTGTTTGGGAGTAACACACAACGTCATGTGTGGCGGAAAAATGGAATAGCTCACCAACATCAACACCTCATCCCCACCGTGAACATGGTGGAGGGAGCATCATGATTTGGGGCTGTTTTGCTACCTCAGGGCCTGGACAACATGCAATCATTAATGGAAGAATGAATTTAAAAGTTTATCAGGATGTTTTGCAGGAAAATTTTAGGCCGTCTGTCAGACAGTTGAAGCTAAAATGAGGGTTGGATGCTCCAACGAGACAATGATCCAAAACACAGAAGTAAATCAACTTCATAATGGTTTCAGGAGAACAAAATACACATTCTGGAGTGGCCAAGTCAAAGTCCTGACTTGAACCCCATTGAGATCCTGTAGCATGACCTGAAGACAGCGATTCATGCCAGAGATCCTAGGAATCTGACTGAACGACTGCAGTTTTGCAGAGAGGAATGGGCCAAGATTATTCCTCATCGATGTGCCAGACTGTTCTGCAGCTACAGAAAGCATCTGGTTGAAGTTATTGCTGCCAAAGAATGGGTCACGTACTTATCCCCCCCGTCATTTTTTACATACTATCCTCATTAAAATATGAAAACCTATAAATGTTTGGGTGGTTTTAGTTAGAGCAGACACTTTCAACTGTGTGATTTTGACCATGATAGAAATGTGATAATTCCAAAAGCAGATGTTTTGAGGATAAACAATAACAATTATTTAAACAAAAATAAGCTGGTGAATGAATTTGGGCACTCTTGTTTTTATTGATTAGAAAATTTTTAGCACTAATTTTAGGAACTCAAATTTGTTTAATAAGCTGACTGACATTGACCTACGTAGGTGAAGCCAATCGTAAAGTGTATTTAAGGTGGCAAATTGCAAATTGTTCTCCTCTTTGCATAATCTCTGAAGAGTGGAAACATGGGAGCCTCAAAGCAACTGTCAAATGATCTGAAAGAAAAGATGATTCAACGTTATAGTTTAGAGAAAGGATACAAAAAGCTGTCGCAGAAATTTCAGCAATCAATTTCCACTGTGAGGAACATAGTTAGGAAACGGAAGACCACAGGCACAGTTCAAGTTAAGGTCATGAGTGGCAGACCAAGTAAAACTCTAATAAGCAGAGGCGAATGATGGTGAGAAGAGTCTAATTGAACCATAGACCAGCTCCAAAGAGCTGCAACATGATTTTACTGCAGACGGTGTCACTGTGCATCGGTCAACTATTCAGCATTGTTTACACAAGGAGATGCTGTATGGGAGAATAATGTGGAAGAAGCCTTTCACCGCGCACATGCCACAAACATGTGTCTTGAAGTAATGCCAAAGCGCATTTGGATAAAGCAGCCTCATTTTGGAATAAGGTTATGTTGACTGATGAAACAAAAAAATGAGTTATTTGGGCATAACCGAGGGGCAGTATGCATGGCGTATGAAGAACACGGCATTCCAAGACAAACACTTACTACCCACAGTAAAATTTGATCGTGGTTCCATCCTGTTATGGGACTGTATCTAGCGCAGCCACTGGCAATCTTGTTAAAGTTGAAGCATGGAATCCAGTAAACACCAACAGATATTTGCCAACAATGTTCCAGAGTCTGTGACAAAGTGTACGTTGCACAGGGGCTGGATATATCAACAAGATAATGACCCTAAACACTGGTCCAAATATACTAAGGCAGTCATGCAGAGGAACAAGTACAATGTTCTAGAATTGCCTTCTAAGTCCTCAAACCAGAATATTATTCAAAATATGTGGTCTGATTTGAAGCGGGGTGTCCACACTTGGTAGCCATCGAAACTGACTGAGCTGGAGATGTTTTGTAAAGAAAAATGGCAAAAAATACCTTAAATCCAAATCCAGACCCTCATTGGAATCAATAGGAAGCATTTAAATGCTGTTATTTCTGCAAAAGGAGGCTCTACTCAATATTGATCATGCTTTTCTGCAGGGGTGCCAAGTCTATTCACCCGCCTATTTTTGTTTTAACAATCATGACAAACTTTCTGTTTATCCTATGAACTTCATTTAACCTTCTCAATTATTACTGTGTTCATCTGCTATATGATATATTTAACTGATTTATTTATTTATTTTTTCGAAACAATAATTGATTTACAAGGGAAAATCTTAAAGGGAACCTCGGACTTAGACCTAAACCACAATTGTTCTCTTTTACTAAAATGTTATTAGAAACACATAAAATTATTGCCAACGATTTAAAAATCTATAATAGTACATTTTTTGACCTCCGGAGGGCGCCATGTTTTATGGACGCTCGGGGTGATGATGACGTAGCTTTAAAAGCGGCGAGTACTGACTATTTGGGGTTTTATTTAATCTTTTATTACCTTTTCATTGCGTCAAAATACTTTTTGCATGTGTTTCCCTCTCATACTTTTATTTATTGTATTTTCTTGTGGTAGCTTTAAAGCAGATTGTTGATCTGTTGACCACATTAGTCACGTAGCGTACTTAAGCACCCCTTATTTGATATTGCTACGTTTAAGTATTTTCTTAAGGCATTTTAGTATGTTCTGTCTATATTACGGCTGTCAAACGATAAAAATTTTCAATCGAGTTAATCACAGCTTAAAAATTAATCGTAATTAATCGCAATTCAAACCATCTATAAAATAGGCCATATTTTTCTGTAAATTATTGTTGGAAGGGAAAGATAAGACACAAGACGGATATATACATTCAACATACTGTACATAATTGCTGTATTTGTTTATTATAACAATAAATCAGCAAGATGGCATTAACATTAACATTCTGTTCAAGCGATCCATGGATAGAAAGACTTGTAGTTCTTAAAAGATAAATATTTGTACAAGTTATAGACATTTTATATTAAAATCCCTCTTAATGTTTTCATTTTGATAAAATTTGTAAAATTTTCAATCAAAAAATAAACTAGTAGCTCGCCATTGTTGATGTCAATAATTACATTATGGTGCTTAAACCCATAAATTCAGTCGCACCAAAGCGCCAGCAGAGGGAGACAAAAAACACAAGTAACAAGTGGACATGACACTGTTATGTCATCTTAATCATTTAAAAAAATTAATTCCGCCCGTTAATGTGATCATTTTGACAGCCCTAGTCTATATGCATCTAAACAAAAGCTGAAAGCGCACGGTAGTACTTTGGGTATCAAATTCGCCTCTTTTAGACATTTCGCCGGTGTAGCACATTTTGGCTGAACACATTTTTTTTTTCTACTCTCATCACGCCTCATCCAGTCTTTCCTGTTCATTTTGCTTTTTCTGCTTGTTTTGTGAAATATCGACAGTGCTCGCATGCTCCTTAATGATCCTCTCTGGTTCAAATTGAAAGGGTTGAACGGATTACGTTTCTGTCGCTATAGTCATATTTTGGAAGCCCAGCAGCGTAACCATGTGACGTCATCCCCCTTCGCCGTCAACAACAATGGTGACCTACTAGTTAAACTAATTTTACAAAATGTATAAAAACATCAATAGGGGATTCAATATCAAATTATTTTAACTCATAATAACGTTTACCTTTGAAGAACTGCAAGTCTTTCTATCCGTGGATCCCTTTACTTATCAGGGGTGCCCAAACTTTTGCACACGACTTTATGAATCAGAAAAAAATTATTGTTTCTGCCGCTAGGCATCACCTTCGATCCAGAAACTAACCGGTCCTCACTGATTGAAAGAACGAGTTTACATTTTGTATCAGCGATGGGTACAAAAAGAAATGGACACCTATTAATCAAAACCGCTAAAAATTAATGAGTTGCCAAGGAAATCAACAGAGTAATAGTAGTCCAATTTATTCAGATGTTCTTTAGAGCATTTATGTACAGGTATGCTGTCTCTCTCTATTTAACTGGTAATTTAACTAGTAATATTAGCATTAAGCTAGTGGGTGTTGGAAAAATTCCATTTTTTTAGAGATTGATCCAAAAAACTTTGCAATTTTCTATCTTAAAATCGTCCAGCCCTACTTGACAGAAAGTGCAGTTTAAGTAGGATTATCCTTTAGTGTAAGGTCTATTAAGCGTGGCTTTCCTGATGCTAAAACAAAGACTTATAAAGTACCATCGTTCATTTAACTTTTTGTTTGTATTCAGCCCAACCACTCTATATCCGGATAAATTCAACAAGGTGTCCACCAAGCCTTCCTCCAGGTCCAGGCGGAGAGCTTCCTCTGATGATGAGGAGTCTGAGGAGGAAGAGGAGGAGGAGGACGAAGAAGATGAGGAGGATGAGGAGTCTGAGGAAGAAGCTCCCGTCCGGAAGAGGTGAAAACAAAAAAGTGTGCTTTCATGTTGGACGTTTAAGTCACAGTTTTGACCCACTCACAGGTCCGGAAAGAGACCCCCGCCCAAGGCCCGCAACCCTCCCGCTGCTAAGAAGGCAGGCAGAGGACGCGCTGCGGCCAAAAGATCACCCGCTAAGAAAGTGGCGGCCAAGAAGACCACAAAATCAAAGGTGTCTGCTTCTAAAACCACCTCCCCTGTCAAGAGGCGAGGGGCGGCCAAGAGCCCAAAGACCCCCGCCGTCAAACGTCTGAACAGACGGGGCGCCAGGCGACCCGCCATTCTCGAAGAATCCGCTGACGAGGATTCCCCGGCGGAGGAGCCCGAATCCGACGAGGAGCCCGTCACCACCAAGAAGCGGGGTGCGGCCAAGAAGACCAAACCCGCCTCGCCAGCCAAAAAGTCTAAAGCTGTTTCGCCGGCCAAGCGGCCTGCCAAAAGGGGTGGAGCTAAGCGATCCAAGCAGGAAGAGTCCGACCCCGAGGAGTCAGAACCGGAGCCTGAACCCAAGAAGTCATCAGGCCGAGGCACATCTAAGCGCTCGGCTGCTGATGAAGGCGATCAACCCCCCGTGAAGAAAGCAGCTCCTGCCGGCAAGCGGACCACCCGGAAGTCCAAAAGAGGGAAGAACTAAGACCCCAGCCCCAAGTCTGCCAGCACCACCGCCGCTTTCATCAGTGCTCCCTATTTTTATTGTCTTCCCCTTTTTAACGGGGCAGTAGTTCCTTTTTTTTCCCCTCCCATTTTTACCGTAGAAGAAGGTCACCCCACCAATTTCCTTTTTAATCTGTGTGTAGAGATGCTCACTTCAGCTCAGGCCTGACATCCTGTGATTAGAGCCATGTAGGTTTACCATGTGAGCCTTTTTCCCACTTTTTTGACCTGGTCCACTCCATGTTGGCAGCTGGTGTTTTTCCAGGAAATAACATGACCGTTTTAGTTCACACCCCCAGCCCGTTCTGGCTCTGTGGATCACAGAAGCAGACGTTCCGCCAGGGTATTTGTTGCCCCCCCCCCCCCCCCCCCCCACCAAAAAAAAAAAAAAAATTGGGACATTTTACTGTTCTTAATATACGTTAAAACATCAGATGTCCCTTTGTTTTTCTATATATAAGTGTGTGATAGAAAATTGGTTTTAATGCTTCACAACTGTAATTCCATGCGCAGCGCTGTGTTGTGAATAAGGAAAAGCTGCTTAGCGTAGCGTCTTCATCCCCTTGCATGCATGTGTATTTCTTGTGTTGGTCAGCCTTTTTCAAGTAATTAATAAAATGGATCTTTGTACACTGCTTATTTTTTTTTTCAACCATAAATCTTTGCTATAACCCTTTCAGGGTCTGTGTTCATTAGCCATTAGGTGTTCGAAAGTTGACACTTAAGACCTTTAACCTTTAATAGGGGATGTTAGTACAGATACGACCTGAAAATTTTGAACATTAACCCCTTCAGACCCACATTTTTTCTGCTGAGCAAAAAAATGCGCTG
This sequence comes from Corythoichthys intestinalis, assembly GCF_030265065.1. Lineage (NCBI taxonomy): Eukaryota > Metazoa > Chordata > Actinopteri > Syngnathiformes > Syngnathidae > Corythoichthys > Corythoichthys intestinalis. Next base: position 19,288,301 of record NC_080403.1, on the reverse strand, counting down.
ATTTTTACTCTTAAACACCAGAACTGCAATTTTTTGGTCGGGGATATTTCATGCTTGTATTGGTTATTTTAACGTGTTTTCAATGAGAAATGAGAACTTCTACCTTTTTGAAGTTGCGTTTAGTCCGTCATTTTCAAAGAGCCAAAAATAGCAAAGAAGGCGTGCCAAACCTCATATCATTTCGATGGGTAAAGTTTCATCCAATCATCTCCCAGGAGTGGCAGTAGCAACTAAATTCAGTGCATTTATTGGTTTAGAGACGCAAACGCATCATGTCCTTCAGCAGCATGCTGAGGTCTGACGGGGTTAAGTAAAAGTTGTTTAATTTTAGCAATTTAACCCACAAGAAGAAACCCAACAAATTTTATTGAACCAGAAATGTATCAAATTGCATTTAATTCATCACTTCAAGTTTAAATAAATGTTTCAGGATATTGTAGTTGTCTGAGTACAGTAGTACCGTATTTTTGGTCATTTAAAAAATTAGCAGCGATATAAATATTTTTCAAAATTATTAATCATTGTTATATCGCAATAATGCTTTGCAAAGCAGATATTAATTTTAAAAAAAAAAACGTAAACTTATTAGGAATATTACAATTGTAAAAAGATGTGGCGGAAAACAGACAAGACTGAAAAAGCAGTTTCTGCTCTTGCACTCTTCTTTAAAAGAAACTCCTGTATTTTAAGCCAAAACAACTGAACTATATGTCTAGATGCTGCAAAAGCAGATTCATGGCACATTAAGCCCCCCGAACTATTTTTAATTTGTCCGTTTTACCCTGGAAACCCCCGTTTACAGATGTCATGCAACCGCTTTTTTTTCAACCCAGCCATAAAACAAAGGTAATTACATTTATTATTCAAAATGTTGTTTTTAGCTTAGAATCATTAATTGATGTCTCATATTGCGTTTTAAAAAAACAAAAACGACTTTGAAAAAATTATTCACTCACATATTTTAAACTTTTAAACAAATTATGTCACAATGGGAAAAAAATGGCGTCTGTAAAAAAAGTCGCAAATACCTACCTCATAACTATCGCTTAATTGTATTTTTTTTTGTTACTGTCGCATTTTCTCCGATATGTTAATTGATAAATAATCGATCCAAACAAGGAAAAATTGGGGGAAAAAAACGTTTAAAGGGGTAAACATATGAAAAAGAAAATCTCGACCACTCCTTGATGTCTGTGATTTCTGCAAGTACCCTTTTATATATATATATATATATATATATATATATATATATATATATATATAAATATATGTATATATATATATATATATATATATATATATATAGCAAAGTCAATTACATGCAATGACACTTTTCTGCCACGAGGGGGGGGCTGTCCCCTCTTAAAATCCGCTTATGGCCTGTGTGTATTTTGCTCTGATTTTTTTTTTCAGTTTTTGTGAGCAAACATTTTAACTGCAATTGTCTGCCATTGACTGCAATCCATTTTAACTGGGAGTTCGATCACTTGCAGCCATAAGCGGAATTTAAGGGGGGGGGACCCCCCCGGTGGCCAAAAAGTGTCATTGCATGTAATTGACTTTGCTATATATATATACATATATATAAGTTGTAAAGCAATAAAACTGCAACAAAAATAAATGAACAAAAAAAACATTTTTTAATAATAATGGGTCGAAATTATTTTTCGAGCATTTGACAGTCATTTGCTTTGCATAAAATTTAATATATATATATGTATATATGTATAAGAGAAAAAATATTTCTAAAAATGATTTTTTTTCTTTAATTGATTTTTTTTTTTTTTTTTTTTTTTTTTTGATTGAAGCAACTTTTTTGGGGATTGAATGATTTAGACACAAATGTCCTAATCATAATATGGCCCAAACGCAAAAAAGATTGCTTCAATCAAAGAAAACTTTTTCAATGAAAAATTAAGTGTTCAAATGCAGATTTTTCAATCTCAAATATTTTTTTCGCTTTCAAAAACTTTTCTCTATGATGGAAATTTTTCATCTTTTGATTGAAGTGATTTTTCTTTTAGAAAATCTACATTTTTGAAGCAACTTATTTTTGATTGAATAATAAAGAGAAAAATGTCCTAGCCAAAATGTGGCCCCAACAACACAAATCAACATTACTTAAATCCAAAAGTTGCTTCAATCAAAAAAAAAAAAAAAAAGAAACGATTTAAATAAATAAATAAATACATAAAAACTAATCAAGGAAAAATAGCTTTCACATGCATTTTTTTTTTCAAATTTATTTTGCATTCAAAAACTTTTTTTTTTTTTTTTTTGATTGAAAATATATATTTTGATTGAAGCAACTTTTTTTTTCTTTTTATTGAAGCAATTTTTTTTAAATTGAATAATGAAGACAAAAATCTACCTCCATATGACTCCGCCCAGGGGATACAATTTTTTGACTGGGGTAACTACATTGGCACGACACCGGCGGGCGTACCAAATTCAATGGATGACGATCTTGGCAAAAAGTATTGCCTAAGCAGCCTGATTTAGAATTCCCCTCAAGAATGATGAGAAACAAAAAACGCTCATTGTCAACTTATTATTGTAAATATTCTTGTACGTTAATTTTATTGCTGACACTGCGTTTTGGGGTCATCAACATGTTGTGCCCCCCCTGCCCTAAAAGTCAAACACCGCCTATGCTTGCAGCCCCTTCCAGTTGAAATGTATTAGACGTCCGTTACGGGTGTTTTCAATATTAATTTCCAGTTTACTAACTACCACAACACATAGGCCTATAACTTGAAAAGATTACCAGTGTCCGAGAAACTTGAAACTGTTAATGTTTGTTATCAAATAACTCAGTGGCAGCAACTGACAGCGTTAGACGTCCTATCGCTGTCAATATAATCGAAATTTAATTTAATTTAAACCTAATTTGGCCGTAAACAACAAAAGTATTAGGAGGCGGAGCAATTCCAAATTCCGTTGCATGGAGGTGTGCTACTTCCGCCTTCTGACGTCATAAGTCATTAATCGACGAGTAAGAATGTGAGAGCAGCGGGCCAGGAGTCAACACATCAAGGGGAACCCGAACACAACTGCTTGGAGACGTCCTCGCCCTTAACCCAGCAACGAGGAGTCCCAACTCGGCTTGAGCAGCACACCTGAACCGAGGAACCACTGAAGCCCGGACGGTCAAACTTCAGGTGAGTGAGGGGCGGCGGTGTTGCCGACGAAAATAACCTTCAGTGAAGAAGGGGAGGTGGTCCGTGAATTTACCGTGTGGAGACGCGTTTGGGTGTCTTTTTTTCCAGCTTTTTTCAAGCGTGTGGATGAAGTCTTAAATGAAAACTGCACTAATTGTGTAAATAAGCGCCTCTATTCGCCAAAGTGTTAATAAATTGACGTTGTTTAATCCAGGAGATTTGATCTGCATTTACAGTGGGTGCAAGCAAGATCAACACAAATTTAATTGATGTCTGTCATTCTTTGCCGTGAAGTATAGGTGTCAAACTCGCGGCTTGGGGAGCCAAATCCGGTCCGCCATATCATTTTGCCCGAGAAAATAAATTACAGTGGCACCTCGACATACGATCGCTTCGACACATGATCTTTTTAACATCTGACGTGAAATTTCACTCGCCATTTGTTTCTGCATCCGACGACATGCTCGAAGTACGACGATTTATGATAGCGCCACAGTTTTTGTTTTGCGCAAGACAAACGCACGGCGGATTTTCTTGTGAGAGAAATCAACATGGGTTCCAAGAAGATTAGTGCAGGTGGTGAATAAAGGAAAAAGGTGACACTTACCATTGAAATGAAGATTAAAAGTGTCCGTGAACTAGCTCGACAATGCGGCCACCTTGACGGTCCTCCTCTGACCTCCCTTTGCCAGAATTTAAAAGTTAAGGTGACAATTATTATTGTTGTGGTAACATTGCCAGCTTCGTCAGGTTATTAATCATGTATTTTAGAACCTGTGCAACACAACAGGCCTACTGTTCACCGCAGTTGACACCACCAATACTGCACTCTTCATCTCACTGTTATGTCAGCCACAGCACGCAAAATGCGTCTGCCACATTAGAACCCAATTACAACAGGAATTATTAATTATAATTATTATACTGCATTATTATTCCGATTTTTACTTATAATTTATTTGTTTTGCTATGTGTAATTGCCATTTGTAATAGTACCGGCAGTATTTATTAAGGATTTAGTGTAGGTTTTCAGGCTGTGGAACAAATTAAAGGAATTGTAATGTATTCTTATTGGAAAATCCTGCTCGACATACGACCGTTTCGACTAACAAATAAGGTCCTGGAACAAATTAACGTACAGTATGTAGAGGTACGACTGTATTTGCATCGCTCGTGTTAGTCACTTCAATAATATTTAAATAAAATTCTGAGAATATGCTGCTTTATTCCCTTTTTTGTTTTTAACATGTAAATCGTAAAATGAAATGCCCCTTTTCCCCCCTCAATTGCTTTGGTACGTTTCTCAGATCAGAATTGAAATTTTGAAAACTACTTGTTCAATCCTCGCAACATCGTATCACTAGTGCACATCAAAAAAGCAGTTTCTCATTTCTTTGAGCAAGTTGCAGATGTTTTTGTGCATCCATGCAAATGATTTTGCTCAATTCTCTGTTGTTATCAATTGCATCTGTCATGATGGTAAAAACGGATGATCATGGGTCTCTATTGAACAGGCTCACCACCCACAACATTTAGTCATTATTTCATTGCATAAGTCTACATGCAAAATGTCCAACATCTAACATATTCAGGGAATGGTTTGTAACCCAAAACAGAATGGTAATGGAGTTCCTACCACCATACTACCTGTTCCTCAATCCCGTAGAAGAATTTTCTTCACATGAAGATGGCAAGTGTACGATCACCAGCCTCACACTGGGATGACTTTTCTGGATGCCATGAATGCAGCATGCAGTGACATCACAGCAGATGCCTGCACAGGCTGGATAAGGCATTCAAGAAGATTCATTCCACGCTGTATAGCAAGAGAGGACATCCATTGGATGAAAATTTGTGGCCCAACAGGGAGGAATGTCAAGATGTGTATAAAGAATGGGGGGTAGAATCTCGACATGTAGCACTCAAAGTTTATTTGTGCCGATTGTCTTATGTTCACAACTCTTATTTTGCTTGGTTTTTTTTTCTTTGTGATACAGTGCTGTCATTTGCTTTCTGTATCGCAGTGACATGGTCAGTCAAGAAATTGTAAAAACAGTAAAAGTGTAAACTTGTGGAATCTTGTCCAGTCTCTTGTAATCAACCTCTCACACACAAAGGTGTAATTTGCAATTTACATCAAAACTTACGTACACCATCTCAGGCATCAGAGCCTTCCACCACAGTAATTGTTCAATTGAGAGCATGACTAAGCAATTTGACTGTCTTGTTGTCTGTACACATTGAAACAAGGACTTGTCATTCTGACAGCACTGACATGTTCATTCACAGAAATGTAATTTTGAGCGATAGACTAAGTATTTTTCACAAAACTGGCTTTTGCTGGTAATCCATGTTGTTTTGCTACTTGTGCGACATGTTGTGAGGGCTGAACAAGTAGTTTTGAGAATTTCTGATCGAAAGTCTGACCTGAGAAACGTACCAAAGCAATTGAGAAAAACAAATACAAAAATGAAGAAATCAAAAAACAAAAATCTTAAATACATTTAAAAGATCAGGAATAAATTAAAACAAAGAGAATATAGAATTTTTTTTCTTTTTATAATTAAAAATAAAAAAATAAAGTATACTTAATGTTTACCACTTTTTTCTTTAAAAAAAAAAAATATTTTTTTTTTTTAATTGTTTTTCCGTTTTTTTTTTTTTTTTAAATTAATAAATCAAAAATAGATTTTTAAAATTTAAAATAAATTTAAATACTGTAAATGGTGTTAAACCATAGACTTCATAATTATATTGACGGGTCACATCTGTCCGACAATGCGCCACGCCTTCAAGTAGGGGGCCTGCCCACACCCATCAAGAGGAGTTATTTTCAAGCACACGCATGCAGTGATCTAACACCGGATTTAGGTTGGAAAAAGTATGAAAACTGTACCGCATGCAAACAGGAAGGATTGTCTCAGGAGTTATTTGTTCGAGGATTCAAGGTAGTTATTATATTTTTCGTACCATGCATGCACTTTGAAACGTTGTGAAAAAAAAAAAATCAACTGGAGAAATCAGCAGCTATGGCATTGCCGTCATAATTCGCAATATTTACGTAAAATAAATGCTAACTGCACGCTTTTTTGCTTTTAACCAAGAATCGAGACTGTTTTACGTCCAAATCTATAAAGAATTCAGCAAATTAAGCATTTATTCACACAAACTTTCAACAGAAAAAGCTCTTTGTGGTGATAAGGCGGTGCTACAGTGGCTTAAAGACGAGCAGCACATTCGACATATTTACGTAAAATAAATGCTAACTGCAGGGTTTTTTTGCTTATAACCAAGAATCGAGACTGTTTTACATCTATATAAAGAATTCAGGGATTCACACATTTAATCACAAGAATTTTCAACGGAAAAAGCTCTTTGTCTGTGTTTCCACTCAGTCAGATTTGACGGAGATAGGCCTATTAATCGGACCCATGTCCTGTCAATATCATTATGAAGTCTATGGTTAAACACTATTTTTCTTCCTTTCGGCTTTTCCCTACAGGGCTTGCCACAGCGACTCAGTTGACTCTATCTAACCCTGTCCTCTGCATCCTCTGCTCTCACACCAACTACCACAATGCACCATAATACAGAATTTATTTACAGATCCACAGATGTTGCTCTTTTTCTTTGATTTCACCAGTTTGTACATTGTGCGAAATCTTTAGACATCTCCAGGCACCATGGGCGAAGCAGCAGTCAAAGAGGATGGCACAGTCATACGATCAGCTGAGGTCTGCATTACTCGTAATGCCTTTATTCGCACGTTTGTCTACATTTAACACTATTACTTATTGTATTGGTCCAAAGTACATCGGCTCATTTCTGGTGGATGACAGCTGCCTGGACGACCAGATTGAGCAACTGCACAGGAACCTGAAGACCCTGAAAGTAAGTCATAGGCAGAGGAACTGTGTAGGAACTGCTATTTAATGTGATGTCCTTCGGCGTGCCATTACTCTAACAAATCATATAACTCTATGATAGTGTTATATTATTACATAAAAACAACAAATTGAATGACACACACACAGTGCTAGAGATTTTATGTCACAAAATATGACACACAAATATTTGCATTTTCATTCATTTTCATTATAGTACTGATAAATCCAGTACTTGAGCACAATTTGTGCATTGTTGCCAACAACTTATGCCATTAAATGTTCATTTGCCCTTCCCAGTCATATAGACCCTACCCACCGACGTCACAAAACCACGTGCTCGCTGTATGGTTCCGCCCACTTGTCCGTCATTTTGTCTATGTATTAGCATTGGTTTCAATTGATCGAGGAATTTAAAATGCATTTCATGGAAGACCCGGTGCTTTCTGATGCCGTAAACTCATTGGATGTGTTGCATAAAAGGCGTTATGTGGAAAAGCTTCGTTCTATACCAGCGGTCTCAAACCGACTCCACAAAGGGCCGCAGTGGGTCCTGGTTTTTGTTCCAACAGATCCAGCACAAACAGTTCAACCAATGAGATTTCTACTAACATAAGCAGCACCTGATTGCAATCAACTGATTACACTTGTAAGAAACCAGATTGGTGAAAAGGTATTTGTCTCGTTTGGTTGGAATGAAATCCAGTACCCCCTGCGGCCCTTTGAGGACCGGTTTGAGACCACTGTTCTATACAGTCGCCAGATCCATATTTGATGCCCAAATCGATGTTTTTCGACCCACTGTCTTCGCCCTGTCTGCCTGACATCTGCTACGCTGATATTTACAATTATCTTGTCCACACAAAATCAGCCTATTCTCACGAAAATTTGAAAAACTTCAAGAGCTTGGAGGCTTATAAATACTTCGTTGCTGGTTGGGTGAAACAGGTCCTCGTCCACGAAAATTCGGCAGGAATCTATCTTATGCTTGGAAAGGTGAGTTACGAAATTTTCAATTCAAAATCTTTTGTTATTGCTAACATCCACTGTCAAGTCTAATGTATTTCATGTCGTTTGTCAATGGAGTTAAGGCTTTTAATGTTTATATGGTTTAGCGATAGCACTCTCACTACATACATACGTGTATGTTGTCGGCGATTAGCCTAGCAATGATCTTAATGGTGGTTATTTGTCAGCCCAAAACCCTCTAAGTATATCTTAAATGCATCTTACCGGATATAAAATGACTACTACATAGTCTGTGGTGATTTTTTGGTGCCCAGTTTTCACGTCGAATTGCAGCCGTCCATTTCGCTCTCCTCTTTGGATCCCTCGGAATACGGTAAAACTTCAAGTCTCTCCTTCCATCTTCTCTGTTAGTGCAACCAACAGCCACACACGCCTTCACCATTTTGATTATTAATGTTAAGGAGCAGAAAAACACGCCGTAAATAGGAGGAATGTACGTAGCCGTAACAGGTTAACACTATGTTTTGACGGACAGTTGGGCGGTACCATTCAGGAGAGCGGAGTTGTGACGTCACGTGGGTAGGGTCTATAAAGACCAGAATGAACAATTGTTCGTCGTACAAAATGCCATAATTTAGGATCGACCTGGAGACCTGATACCAGCTTTACAAAATCATTGTGATGATTTACTCTTTTATTTGTATTATTAGTATTATTTTATTTGTATGAAGGTACTATTTGACAGGTTATGTCCATGTTTTTTGTTTAAATTATTGGTAACAAAAAATTCTCACATCATTGCTGAAAGTGACGACAATGTAAAAAAAGTTGTCTAGTTTAGTGAAAAACATGAAGTCGATGCACACGATTTGCTTTTCTGGACCACACAAAATCATGTGGCGGGCCAGATCTGGCCCTCAGTCTCTAAGTTTGACACCTGATTTGGTGTAATATGCTGCACTATTCCTCATTAGACATCCAAGAAGAAAAGGCCTGTATCCCTAAAGTTCTCCATCAAAGGTGTGAAAATGTACAACGAGGATGAAACGGTATGGATGTTTTGTGTTTAGGAGGGCAATTCAAATCAACATTTTTTGGGGGTTCAGCGTTTAATCTGGCCTCCAGACTCTCTTGATGGCCCACGCCCTGCGCAGAGTGTCACTGTCTACCGCAAGACCAAGCGACGCCCAGTTTGCATTTGTCTCGCACAACCCAGGCAGCACCGACGCCCAGCTGTACTGCCACGTTTTTCGAGCCAGACACGCCAGAGCCGTAAAACAACAAATCCGACTCAAGAGGCTCTTCTGATTGAAGAGGAATTGCAACCCGCTCCTTATTCCTTCCTCCAATTTTAGGCGCAGTTCTTGAACCTTCTGCTGTGCCGCTGTTTCCAGCTGTCTTACCTGGAGAAGCACCCAGAAGAAGCCCAGGAAGTTTCTTCCGGCTCTGCACCCCGTCGTAATCCGTCGCTGCTCAACCACGGTTTCCCACTCAGTGTTAGCGCCCTGGTGTCCTTCAGAAGAGCTCCGTTTCGGGGGTTGATGTTCGGGTCTAAGGTTAGCGAACTAAGTGAGTTTTAGTGTTGCACCGTTACTAGTATCAGAAGGGGCCCGCGATACAGCACAAAAACGTAGGCATCGGTATCGGGAGTACAGTACTAAGAAATAATGCATCGATACTATGCAATATGTGCTCTTCGAGATTTTCCTTCCCAAAATGGAGAGGTGGATACCAACGTGTTACATGTACTCCAGTACATTTACTTGACTTTTTGAGAAAAATGTAGTTTTACTAACCCATACTTTTTACTTAAGTCGATTTGTGAAGAAAAAAACACTACTCTTACTCCGCTACTTGAGGCTGCACAAGAGTCGTTACATTTTTGCTCTTTATTGTACATATTAGATTTATTATTTTTTTTGCAAGCAATGCCAAGAGTAGCTCTACCAATTTAACCAATGAGACGTTGCAACAATAATCACATGACTCCATTATACTAATCGGACAAAAGCTTGCCGTTCTATGATCATGCCACTGACGCAAGCCTGTTTAATCACGTGATGTCTTTAAAGCACCGGAAAAAATGAAGTATTTCGACGTAGAGCGCTGCCCTCAACATCACTCGAAAGCGTGGATTTAAACCTCTCTCCCAGTTTTTTTTTTTTTTTTGGCGCCGACTTGACCACGAAAAACCAGAGATATGATCCTTTTAATTTCATAATAGTAACTATGAAGGAACTATTTGCTATTCAAACTAGGAACTATTTTCTGCACTAGAGGGCACTCGTGCTCTTTGGACGAATACTTCATTTCTGTCATTTTTTTTCTCTCGGCGGAATTCAATGATTTTTCTTTTATTTTGTATTTCTTTCGCTTAATGTGGTTGTGTAATGGGTGATTGTACAGTATCATTATAACAGCAGTTCATATGGATAACTTTGTGCTGAGAAAAAAAGCACCATTGTTAAAAAAAAAAAAAAAAAAAACTTTGTTTTTATGACTACTTTTACTAGAATAATATTAAGTAACGCTACTCTTACTTGAGTAAAAGTTTTAGCTACTCTACCCACCTCTGCCAAGATGGCAGTCGATCATAAACGGCTGAAGAATGCAATAAAAGTAGAAAAAAAAAGCTAAAAGTCATCAAATATTTTTTGTAAGATGGAAAATGATAGTCTTGTGGTGTTTTGAGTCAAGGAGATGAGTTTTTAATCTTCTCCTTTAGCAGTCGTGTGTTTTATATTGGCGCCAATACTTTAAATCCTGGATAAATTTATTTGTCAAATGGTAACGTTTTATGAGCACTGACATTGACATAAGCATTTATGAAGATGCAAGCTCTGAGGGAAAATGTGGAAAAGTAGGCTAGTGTACTTGAGTAGTCAGCTAGCAAAAAGTGATTAGAACATGATCTGAGCTAAGCTAGCGCACTAATGTGGTACAAAGGCATTGACTCTCCTACGATGGTTTTTAAGTAGTGTCTGACCAAGCCATGATGGCAATCATATTCTATTCAAGTGACTATATGCAGTGATTTAGTATTTTAAAAAAATATATATATATATATATTTTGTAGATTTTTTCCCCCCAAAAATCAGAACAGTATCAGGATCGGCCATTCCCACACTAAATGGTTTTGGGAGCCAGAAATGGTATCTGTGCAACACTCATGATTTTTACTTGTATTTCCGGAGAGCTTTTGAAAAACTACTCACATTTTCTCCAGAAACACAACAAGCCCGCTGAAGAGCAGCAACTTGGCAGCCAGGACGAAGTCTTTCCCTCGTCCTCCCCGTCCCTGGTGCGCAAGAAAGCCATCCGCAGCAAAGCGCTGCGCTCCGGGGCATACCGCTCCTTTACGTTCACGCCGCTCAAGCAGCGCCACGTCCAGGAGCGCCTCAGCGCATCTCAAGGTGGGCCCGGTGTTCAAAGGGCACTCTCCAGATTCAGGGACTTGATTAGGTAACGCCCTCGCTTCTTGCCCACTCAATGGGGAGTTCACGTGGTGGTGTTGCTTTAAAAGGTTTGGTAGGCTGCCACAGGTGCTCACTTTTGAGTCTTTAACAAGCTGGGACTTGTTTGGTTTTGTTATTGTTGGATTTTTGTCTTCACTTATTACGCTACAGAGATGTTCCAGAGGCATTTTCACACTAGCAGCAGCCTAGGGTGAAAGGTTCCAAAGAAGCTGGCATCCCACTTGCCAGTGTGACCAAATGTACAAGCGCCGACTTAAAGGGATAGACAACATCTAGTAAAAATTACCTTTATGTGAAAGACTGCTGCTCAAAGCATTTCAGTATGCAAATGGTGAATTTCTTAAACCTCTAAAATAGAAAAACATTTTTAAAAATTGCAGTACAATAAAGTGGAGAAATTGTATGTATTGGAGGATTACATAAAAATGTATTTTTAAAAAATTAAATATATATACTAAATTGAAATGAAAAAAAATACTGCTAAAATTAGATCATAAAAAAGAAAATTATAAGAAATAAAAGAATATAATAAAAAATACTAAATTGGAAAAAAAACTAATTGCTTGACTTTGATGATTTGATCATTTTTAAATTCATCATTTTTTAAAATATACTTTTTAATGTGATAAATCAATTTTAGTTCATAGCAGAACCATCTAAAGACCTTTCATCGCCACTACCAAAGCGTAGCGGCGACGTTCCATCAAAGACAACACAATGACATTAAAATATGGCATAACGATCTTATTTCTCAACCGACTATCGAAATAATATTTTATCAAAGTCAATCTGCTATTCACTCAAAAGGGTGTCATTGACTTTATTAGATGTACAATCCATTTGATGTGATATAGTCAACTGGATTGGACGTATACTAGTGATAAACTCATTTAAATTCACAGCAGAAGAATGATTGGACGTGCAAAGCTGGCGGCCATCTTGTGTAGTGCAGCTTGCAGTTTGAAACGACCGGGGTTGGGCAAAATAATTCAAACACCTGACATTTTGACATCATAATCATTTAACATAATTGTTAAAGAATGGCATGAGGAACAGTCTAAAAAAGTTGAACATCTTGTACGGCAGGCACAATCATCAGACCTCAACATTATTGAGCATTTATGGTCAGTTTTAGAAATTCAGTTACAACGTTTATTTCCAACGCCATTTTCTCTAAAAGAGTTAGAGGCTATTCTAACTAAAGAATGGCTTAAAATTCCTTTGGAAACAATTTACAACTTGTACTAATCAATCTCGGAAAACTGAGGCTGTAATTTCCGCAAAAGCTGGACCTACATCATATTAAATTAATTTTTGTTGATTTTTTTAATAAGGTGTTTACATTATTTTGTCCAACCCCTGTACATCTCGAAAAGTCCATATCGCGCAGCATCAGCACGTTATTTCTTGGTACGCCCCGATTCCACTGACTTCCTCTTAGTGCCGTATCTGTATCGATACTTGTATCGGTGCAACACTAATTTAAAAAGTCTTCTCTTTTCTGTGGAGTAGAAAAGGACCACGAGAAGACCCCAGCAAGACGATCCCGGGCCCCGAGCTTGGCCGAAACCGAGGAAGCGCTGGCTCAGGCAGTTTGGTGTTGGGGTGGTATCGCAACGTGAGTGTATACTTTCAGTTCAGTCCTGATAACATGTTTGTGTATAATTAGGAACGCAAATTGTGGTAGAGAATCTAGAGAGTATCAAGAGTCTGGGTTTTGTTACCATGACGAAGCCCTGGCATTCTGACGACAGACTGCAAGACCAAAGCCCAGAGTCTGTGTGCAAGGGGGGGTTGCGCCCATAAAAACTATAAAAGCATTTTTCCTCATGGAGGCAGCAACAGGCTAACAAAAGATTGACTTGAAAGTTCAATTTCACACTTATATGCTTCACAGTGACAGCAGCTACTCCCTCCTGGCTGATGACGTTTTGGGTTCCTACCTCTTATGCCCGCACCCCAAGAAACCCAAAAGTGGGTCCCTCATCATTCGATTTCCATCTGGCCTTGTCACCCACCTCATCGAAAACACACGTAAAGGCAATTTTCTTTTGGAGGCAAGTAGACCGAATCCTATTACTTAAGGATGTTTCACACTAGCGGCAGCCCAGTGTAAAAGCAGCCAGTGGCTAGCCTAAAATGGGAGAGTCACGTAGACTAACATACAGTAGACTCTGTCAGAGCCTTGTAGAATGAGATATGTGACACTCTTACCTCGCCCCGGGTGGTCGAATGGTTCACGTAGGCCTGAATATATTGGTACCTCTACTTAAGAAATTAATTGGTTCTGGAAGTAGTTTCGTAACTTGAAAATTCTGTTAGAAGAGACGCGTTTTCTGTGTAAATGCCCTACTCCGTTCCAAGACACCCAAAGTTCAGACATAAAATCTTTTATAATGCATAAAAATGCATCAAAAATAAAATAAGAATAAGAAATAAAATCAGAGTTGTGCATTATGTAAAAAAACAAGAATAAAGAATACAGAGATCCCTCGTTTTTCACGATTCATAGGGACCAGAACCCACCGCAATAAGTGGAAGAACCGCGAAGTCGCGAAACCCCCCCCCAAATAAAAACTTTTTTGTGTGTGTGTGTTTAATAATATAATAACAATAATATATTTATTCAGATTTAGCATTGGAAAGATACATATAAGACATATGTTTTCACTATTTTTCCCAAAGTATAATTTAAAAAAAAATTGTGTGTATATATAGATATATACACACCAGAGGTTGCGCTAGACATTTTCGTTGTCTGTCATTTTGACTGACAGGGTCATAAAAATCCGGTCATAATCTATTTTTACCAGTCACTTAAATTTTTAAAATGATAATGATGACATATTCAATAGTATTTAGTTTTCATTCATTTTTAATTAATATTGTAACGCTTGCTTGGCGGCGAAAAATTAGACACGGAAGTTGTATTTTTCTCCCTCTTTTTACTCTGCTTACCGCCAACAACACCAACAAAACAACTCCACTCCCAAAGAAAAAGAGTCAACTATATAGACCCCAATCACCAACGTCACACAATGATCTTAATTGTGGTTGTCAGCCCAAAATCTTCTAAATATATATTAAATGCATCTTACCAGATAAAAAATGACTACTACATAGTCTGTGGTGATCGTTTGGTGCCCAGATTTCTTGTCGAATTACAGCAGTCCATCTCGCTCTCCTCTTCGGGTCTCTCAGAATACGGTAGAAATTCAAGTCTCTCCGTCTATCTTCTCTGTTACTGCAACCAACCGCCACACATGCCTTCGCCATTTTGATTATTAATGTTAACGAGCAGAAAAACACGCCGTAATAGGAGGCATGTACGTAGCAGTAATGTGTAAACACGACGAGCTGACGGACAATATGGCTGCTCCAGTCAGGGGGCGGAGTTGTGACGTCATGTGATTGGGGTCTATAGACAAGTTTCCTGAGCGAAATATGGGCTTCGCACTTCCGGTCCGGTTGAGTATCAGTGTATTAGCAGTGTATTGACGACGATAAAACTACGAAATCAAGCCAGAGCAACCCATGAAATCTTCAAAAATTGATTCAGCACGACCTAGATGACACGTAGATGAGATTGGATGGCAGTTCGTGTCACTTCGTTGATCATTCGTGGACAAAATTATTAACAACGGTCAGCCTGTGTTAACGTGAGGAATGGATTGATACTACGGCCATTAGTGACCAAAATGTGGTGAAATTACAAGTTATATTACATTTGCCGACTGCAGAAGGGCTGACATGGAATGTTTTGTTACAAGGAAATGCTACAAGGTTATGTACATATGATGTAAACACAAATAGTATGTCATTCCTTTTTTTATTGCAGGCATTGATCGCAATAAAACATTTAGACATAATTCCATTTCTTGTTTTATTTAAAACGATTGGTGCACTCCAAAACAGGTCAATAAATCACATTTATAAAAGTATTGCAAAAATAGCATTCGAGAATGTGATATCAGACCGCAGAGCTCCGGAGCCTCGTGAACAAATAGCGACATCACGGAGGCCCTCGGTGGCATTTAGATGTGCTTTTTTCCCGTCCTCGGTAATTCCAGCTCCAATAGCATATATTTAAAGATGCTACCGTTCACAAGTTCGTAGTTGGATCACGGCGATCTCGGCGAACCACCGTCTGTCACAATTCCTGCCTCTCTCTCGGCCTCTCCCGGGAGTCGAGCCGTCATCATCATTGTGGAACGCAAACGATATATGTTCGATATATGTCCATCAACGTACAAGCCAAGTTGTCTTCCCTTTTATAACAGCGTTTCCCAGCTGTAAACAAACGAATAAAAACTTGCAACACTTGGATTTATGCGGTGCATTCAAACACGATTAGCAACAGGCGGCTAGCAGCAGTAGCAGAAGCTAGTTGTTGTAAAAATGATTAAACTTCGTAATTACAATCATCATCGTAATATCAATAGCAAAGGCAACAAGTCGTTTCATGCGCCAGATTTTAGGTTTCGTATTTTTAGAGCACATTACCTTCCATAACAGCGGGGGCATGACTGCAGGAGCTGTCAGTTTTGTACATCTCCTTCCCTCCCTCCTGTATGACGAGTACGAGCACCCATGGTTTGGAAATCGACATGGTACGAAGCATGGAGGCCTTGGCTTGGTTCTCCACCCGCCTACATCAAAATAACATTCCCGGGATCTTGTATAAAGACCTTCCAACTTCGATTCCACCGCCATTGACTTCAATGGCAAACAGGCGGAAACGGAAGGGGAAGGAAGACATAAAGTAAACCGGAAGTACCTCGGAAACTTGTCTATACACAGGCGGCAATCTAGTCCACCAATTGGATGACGCGCTGGCACACCGGGTGCACCAATAAGAACCTCGCGTTGATGTGTCAATCACGGTGCTACCGCCAGACCCCGGTGACGCTACAATATTCTGACAGAATAGCCAACGACGTCATGCATTAAGAGAGACAATAGCTAATTAATATGCTCGCTCGCCAGCCTGTGGTCTGGGGTGTGAATTGCAACCTGTCAAAATGACAGACGGACTTCAGTTTTTTCCGTCACCGTTTTAAAAAACCGGTCAACGACGGAAAATATTCGGTTAACGCGACCCCTGATACACTTTTTTTTTTTTTTTTTTTATGTAATAATTATAAATTTTAAACATGTTACTGTCCCACCGAATTATTTTTAAACAAGAATAAAGTAGTAATAGAAAAATGTTTGGCTTTATAAAATGCTTCATTGGGTGAGTCTACTCAAATCCGCTCGGAGCTGCTTATTTACACACAATGAGTTGCCACAGCAACTGTTTAAAAAGTTAAACGATGATTGACTCATGCGGTGCTTCTGAAGTTTGTGACATGATCAAACTCTGTCAATCATTGTTAACTTTGATAAACAACTCCTGTGCCTGTCACTGCCTGCCTGACATACAAAGAGCAGTGAGAGGGTGGGAGCGAGAGTGAGACTCTGCGATCGGCTCGGGACAGCTCATCTGTAAATCCGCGATGGACTGAGGGTGCGAAGTTTGAAGCGCGAAGTAGCGAGGGATCACTGCATAAGTTAATACACTCATGTAAAGCTGTCAGAACACGAGTAGCGAATGAAGAGGACGCTGGGATACAGTAGACAGAAATACAGTAGAGGTCCCTTCTTAGCCAATTGGATGCGAGGAATGCTAGACAATAGCCAATGGCAGAGCAGCTATTAGTATGTTAAGTTCAGTAAACTTGGATCTTGGATGAGAGTACTAGCCATACTGTATTTTTGCCTTTCGTATCCTGTAATTTCTTTCGTAACAAGAGGCAATATTTTCCCGTTGTATTAACCTAAAAATTCTGTATGTAGAGACCTTCGTAAGTAGAGGTCCCACTGTAGTTACGAGCACAAGCAGCGCTGTAACGGTTTTCGATGGAACGGACAGCGGTAATCGCGACATACTGTACAGTATATGGTAAAAATTGATAAAATCACATGTCTAAGTACTTGTTTGATTATCGCATTGGGGTCCACCCTTGTCAAAGTGATGTTTGGAACTATTCAAGGATCCGTTACTCGGAAGTATCCAGGAGTAAAATCAAAACTCTCATTCTACATGCCTCTGGACGCTGTCAGGAAGTGAAAAGCGGGTAGACTCCAGCAAGCATATTCTCCCTACTCCTATTTCAAGGAGTAGGGAAGATTAAAATAGCCGTGTAAAGAGTTTTACTACTACGATAAGGTGAATTGTTTTTGTTGTTTTGTTGGTGTAAATGAACTATAGTGATCCCTCACTACTTCGCACCCTCAGTCCATCGTGGATTTTTTTCAATAAAAAAAAAAAAATGCAGTATTTTATTTAAAAATGTATATGTATATATGCATATATACATGTACAAGTCATTGTTTTCTTTATATAAATGTATATAAATCTATCTCGTTTCTATAATAATTATTACATTTGCAGTGATAAAAAACTATTTGTAATAATATACATCTAAGGATTTTTTTTTGTTTGTTTTTGAATTACACTTTGGGGGGGAAAAAGGGGAAAAACATGTTAACTAACAATATTAAATCTGAATAAGTTCATTGGACGCACCCAAAAAAACTACAACATATTTTTAAAAAATAAATGTAATTAAGCTCCGGTCCCCATTAACCATGAAAAAAATGAGGGATCGCTGTATACATTGGATATATTACAAGGAGTGGTGTGGGAGCCATTTTTCGAGTGTCCAAGAGCTCAAAAAAGCACATTAACAAGGTGTACTTGGTTTCCTCGTTCATTTGTGTGTATCCATCCACTGAAACAGCCCGATAGCAGAGATATCATCACGCTTGCCCCTGTTATGCGATTCAATAAAAAAGGAGAATTTTTCGGTATAAAAACTTCTAATACAGATAGAAGCTTACTTGTTTTTATATTTTTCAACAAAGTCTCCCAGCACTGTCACACACTTTTCCCATCTGTGCAGAAGCTTCCGTATTCCCTAAGCGTAAAAATCTCTGGATTGATTTCTCAGCCAGTCGCTCACAACACTTTATCATCACTTTCAAACTTCGTGCCATTTTTTCAGACATATTTTGGCTGAAACATGTGGCACCATACTTAGTTGATATTCTTCTATGAATTTCAACTGATTTGCACCCTTCGGCAACCAAAAACTTAATAAATGACCACTGTACAATCCTAGAGCATGCTTCTTGGTCGGCCATCTTTGTTAATTGCCAAAACTCTCAAGTTTTTTTTTTAATCTTCAAAAGAAATTAAATCCATGTGAAAAAGAAGTAAAACAGAAAAAAGTAAGCTTCTATCTGTATTAGCAGTCCTAATACTGAAAAATTCACCTTATTTATTGAATGACACTAGTAGAACAAATTTCTGTTTTGGGCCCCGCCCCTCGGTGAAAATTCCCTCAATCAAGACTTGCCACTCCGTCGAAATCGGCCGCTACAGCTCACTTTCGCTGAAAAGCCTCCTCCCAAAGACACAATGAATGGGTTGCCGCTCACCCTTTCACACCGGGCTGCCGATAGTGTGAAACGTCCTATACGCCTAACATCTCCTGTTGCATGTACATGAAGGTGTTTGCCCAGATTCCAGCCTATGAGTTGCCATGTCAATATATTTTGCAAACGATATTATGAATCATTTGTAATTAAAAAATAAGTGGAATTTGCAATTTTTCCTCAGAGGATGATCCTACTAAGAAGACGAAAATATTCTAACCCCTTGATGCCTGAGTTCAAAGGGAATCTCGGACTTAGAATTATAGGCTCTAAAAAGCCACAATTGTTCTCTTGTACTAAAATATGTTATTAAAAACACATACAGTATTGCCAATGATTAAAATCTAATATTTAGTATATGTTTTGACCTACGGAGGGCGCCATTTTCATGCGCGCAATGGACACGTGGGGCGATGACGTGGTTTGTCACTCACTAGACAAACACTACCAGGTTACTGCAATTCCTTCTACGCGGCGAGATGTTTAACACATGCGCACCTCGGTGAAGAGTGCTTGGTATTTGTGTTTTTATTGAGTCTTTTATTACCTTTTCATTGGCTCAAAATACTTTTTGCATGTGTTTCCCTCTCATACTTTTCAAGCATCAAGTTTTCTTGTGGTAGCTTTAAATCGGATTGTATCGTCTGTTGACCATATTAGTCACGTTGCATATTTAAACCACACTTATTTGATATTACTATGTTAAAGTATTTTCTTAAGGCATCTTTACTGTTACTATATTGTATTCCGTCTGTATGCATCTAAACAAAACAAGCTCAAAGCATACGGTAGTACTTTGGGTGTCAAATTAGTCTTGTAGTACGTTTCACCCGTGTAGCATGTTTTGGAAGAACACCGTTCCCCCCCACACCTAAGCCTAAAATCTAAATTTTCTGGGGGAAGAAAAATTTTGAATTGGAAGGCATTTAAAAAAAAAAAAAAAAAAAAAAGTTTTTTAAACAGCAAAACTCCATCTGAAGGTGAGCGCAAGCAAGAGCAGAATTACAGGCGCCATGACTTTAACGAGATATTATCGCGTGCTTACCTTGTTTGGATCCAAAACTCCTTGTAGCATGTATCACAGCTGGATTTTTTGGGGATTTTATTGGTGAAACATGGTAATATAAAAAGGGTCGCGATGCAGAAATCACAGACATCAAGGAGTGGTCGAGATTTTCTTTTTCATATATTTACCCTTTTAAACGTTTTTTTTTTTTCCCCCAATTTTCCTTTGTTTGGATCGATTATTTGTCATCTAACATATCGGAGAAAATGCGACAGTAACAAAAAAAATACAATTGAGCGATAGTATGAGGTAAATATCCGTCACTTTTTTACAGACGCCATTTTTTTCATTGTGACATAATGTTTAAAAGTTTAAAATATATGAGTGAATAATTTTTTATTAAAAAAAGAAATATAAGACATCAATTCATGATTCGAAGCTAAAAACGACATTTTTAATAACAAATATAATTAATTACCTTCGTTTTATGGCTGGGTTGAAACAAAAGCAGTTGCGTACTGTCTGTAAACAGGGGTTTCCAGGGTAAAACGGACAAATTAAAGTTTGGGGGCTTAATGCGCCATGAATCTGCTATGGCAGCATATAGACATATTGTTCTATCAAACACAAAAGTTCTTTGGCTTAAAATACAGCAGTTTATTTTAAAGAGGAGTGCAAGAGCAGAAACTGCTTTTTCAGTCTTGTCTGTGTTTTCCGCCATATATATATTTTTTTTAATGTCTCACAACATCCTTGTTCAGTCATGGAACTAGACTGCACCGCCTTTCATAAGGCAAATTAACAAATCAAAAAATTAATTAGAAGATCATCCTCATCACCTTCAAAGCTCTTTACAGCCATCCTCCATTGCTAAGCTCCTTTGTATTAACATTCCTCGCCGTCCACTTCAGTCCTCTTCTACCTCCACTATTCTGTCCCCTGTGCCTGTCTTACCACCATCGGTTCTAGAGGTGTGACAAAATATCGAAATGGTGATATATCGTGATAGTTTGTATCCCAAAAGGTTATCGATATGCTCCTGCCAAGAATCGAGATAACGTTTTAAAAAGGTGTCAGTTTAAAAAAAAAAAAAAAAAAATGGACCAACAAGTTGCTACCAAAATCTTCCACCAAAATAGTGTCTCAGGTAAATCTAAGGCTGCCATTGACGGTGCTCGACGCCCAATCCATTTAGACTGGGAACGTTCGTTCATTCGAAATAGGGCTGCAGCTATCAATTATTTTAGTAGCCGATTAATCGATGAACTATTTATTTCTAATAATCGAGTAATCAGATAAGGGACATAAAAAATTAAAATACCTGAGCTGAGCTTTACATGGTGTGTGTATATACAGTTGTGGTCAAAAGTTTACATACACTTGTGAAGAACATAATGTCATGGCTCTCTTGAGTTTCCAGTTATTTCTACAACTCTGATTTTTCTCCGATAGAGTGATTGGAACTGATACTTCTTTGCCACAAAAAACATTCATGAAGTTTGGTTCTTATATGACTTTATTATGGGTTAACAGAAAAAGTGATCAAATCTGCTGGGTCAAAAATATACATACATGGATCTGAAAAAGAGAATCATTGACTTGAACAAGTCAGAAAAGTCACTTGGAGCCATTTCAAAGCAGCTGCAGGTCCCAAGAGCAACAGTGCAAACAATTGTTTGTAAGTATAAAGTGCATGGCACTGTTTTGTCACTGCCACGACCAGGAAGAAAACGCAAGCTATCACCTGCTGCTGAGAGAAAATTGGTCAGAAGGGTGAAGATTCAACCGAGACTCACCAAAAAGCAGATCTGCCAAGAATTAGAAGCTGCTGGAACACAGGTGTCAGTGTCCACAGTCAAGCGTGTTTTGCATCTCCATGGACTGAGAGGCTGCCGTGCAAGAAAGCGCTCCAAAAGTGGCACCTTAAGGCTCGACTGAAGTTTGCTGCTGATCACATGGACAAAGATAAGACCTTCTGGAGGAAAGTTCTTTGGTCAGACGAAACAAAAATCGAGCTGTTTGGCCACAATGCCCAGCAATATGTTTGGAGGAGAAAAGGTGAGGCCTTTAACCCCAAGTACACCATGCCTACCGTCAAGCACGGTGGTGGTATTATGCTGTGGGGCTGTTTTACTACCAATGGAACTGGTGCTTTACAAAGAGTAAATGGGATAATGAAGAACGAGGATTACCTTCAAATTCTTCAAGATAACCTAACGTCATCAGCCCAAAGATTGGGTCTTGGGCGCAGTTGGGTGTTCCAACAGGACAATGACCCCAAACACACATCAAAAGTGGTAATGGAATGGCTAAATCAGGCTAGAATTAAGGTTTTCAAATGGCCTTCCCAAAGTCCTGACTTAAACCCCATTGAGAACTTGTGGACAATGCTGAAGAAACAAGTCCATGTCAGAAAGCCATCAAATTTAACTGAACTGCACCAATTCTGTCAAGAGGAGTGGTCAAAGATTCAACCAGAAGCTTGCCAGAAGCTTGTGGATGGCTACCAAAAGCGCCTAATTGAAGTAAAAATGGTCAAGGGACATGTTACCAAATATTAGCACTGCTGTATGTATGTTTTTGACCCAGCAGATTTGATCACTTTTTTCTGTCCACCCATGATAAAGTCATAAAAGAACCAAACTTCATGAATGTTTTTTGTGACAAAGAAGTATCTGTTCCAATCACTCTATCGGAGAATAATCAGAGTTGTAGAAATAACTGGAAACTCAAGAGAGCCATGACATTATGTTCTTCACAAGTGTATGTAAACTTTTGACCACAACTGTATATATATATATATATATATATATAAGATCTATGTACAACAAAAGAACAATTGACTAACTTACATAGCAAATGTTTGCTAGCTTAAATGCTATAAAATGCGATAAAAAACGCTTTTCTACAATGCTCTTAACAAATGGGTCAGACACATATTCGCACAAAAAATGGCTGAATATACCTTTAAAGTAAATTGCGAATGCATTCAAGAAAATCATTAGCTCAAACAAAAACTTAGCTTATGTTGGTCTTAACAGGGAGCAGATGGATTCAGCCATGTGAAATGAGGTAGACTACCCGGCCGTGTATCCACCCAAATTAATGAAAATAAATGTAAACACTTTCAAGACAAACCATTACAACGCCACTTGAATTAAACGAATACTCGAAGCAGCAAAATTTTATTTGAATCTTTTTTTCTAATCGAATACTCGAGGTAATCGATTAATCGTTGCAGCACTAATTCGACACCAGAGCATTCGCAGTCATTCTGTCCGATTTTTCGGGGCATTTACAGGTCATTTCCTGTTGAGTTTGAGTCACTACCTAATCATTTGGGTCATTCCCAGGTCACTTTCTGTTCTGTAACTCAAAATAAACAGGAAGTGACCCATAAAATACCCCCAAATCAACAGGAAGTAACTGAAAATCAACAGGTAAATGACCTTAAATGGGCCAAAATTACCTCATTGCTTGAAATTGGCTACCAATGACGGCCATAGACGTTCAATTGGACGTCTACTAGTGATAAACTCATTCCAATTCACAGCAGAAGCTTGTTTTTCTGTTTATTAGTTGTTTGTAGAATATCCTAGAATGATTTCCTGACTGATGTATCGATAATCGTTGTATCGCCATATCGTCAGATCATCGTTATCGTGAGCTTTGTATCGCGTATCGTATCGTGAGGTAACAAGAGGTTCCCACTCCTAAATTCGGTTCCGGAGTGTTTAGTCACTCTGCCTCCCAGCTCTAGAACTCCCTACACACCTGACCTTCGCAATACAGCTTCTTTCCCACTTTTCAAATCCAGACTCAAAGTACATCTGATCGAATTATCTTATCCACCTTGATCTTCAGCTGTTTTGTAATGAATTTTTAATTTCATGTTCCTTTTATTTTGCTAATCTGAGCTTTCCTTCATTTTAATTTGTATCTCTTGTACAGTGTCCTCGAGTGTTTTGAAATAAAATGTATTATTAAGTACAGTAGCCATGTTTTGTTTTTCATGTCTAAACGACAAACGACTTTTTGTCTTTGGCTTGTGGCAGAAATCCAAAGCCGAATTCAGTTCCCTCGCAGAGCTGATTGAACATTACACGGAAAACCAAGATGGACTGCCATGCCGACTGAGCTGCGCCCGGGTCAACCACTGCTACGAGTGGGAGGAGGAAGACGCTACAGCGCCCAAGACCCAGGAGCGACGCAAAAGTCTGAACAAAAGTAGAATGCAGAGGATAGTGAAAGGAATAGGGGTAAAATTTGGGCACTAGAAGCGGTTTACGGCCAATTTTTTTGGAAGTCACTCTTCACGAAATCACACTAACAATGGTGGGACATTTCAAATGTATTAATACTCAACGCACCTTTCTAATTACTCTGTAAGCACTTCAAGTATCATTAATGTATAGGTCATTTGTCAAAGCTGTTTTTTGTATTTGCTGCTTTTATGTTTTTATATACGTATATACGTATGTTTTTTTTTAATGGACTTCCATAGTGTTTTTTAAGTATTTGCTCAATCTTTATGAGGTTAAGCACTTAGGCTGTTAAATCTGTTGACAAAACTGGTTTTCTTTCCATTGTCAACATGTTGCAAATATATTTGTTTATGTTTGAGTATGTGGTGTTAATTTATTTGCCACAAATTGTCAACAGTTTTTTTCTTGTGCTAAAATTTAGACGCGTGTGATAATCTACTTTAAACTCCTGTTATCACATTATGCGTGTGCTTGTAATTCAGCTAGCTTTCGTGCTAACCGTTTGACCTCACTTCATCCATCCAACAAGAAAATCCGATTTCTGGAGATATTACGTTCTCTTTCATAGGTCACATCCTGTAGATTTTTTGGTCACTTCCTAATCATTTTGGGGCACTTTGGGTCCCTTCCTTATTCCAACACTGGGTCCTCCCAGTTTAAATTAATTGGACGTCTATCATTGTCAAAGTTGGACAATGGGTTAATTTTGGGTCCCTTCCCTGTTAATTTTAGGCTACCTATAGTCATAGTTTGACTTTAGTGGCAGGGTGGGGAAAAACATGTTGATGACCCCGAAATGCATTGTCAGCAATTATATTTATTTGCAAGATATATGCTCGGATAGTAGCTTAGCCCATGGTCGTATATACAGGCATCCCAGCTGTGTGCTTTTGCTTGTGTGCGTGCGTGAGCCCGTGTTTATCTGTCTTACCTAGTGGAGAAGTAGACACAGCATCCTTTTTGACTGAATATTCCAGCCAGGAAGATTTATAATAATATGTTGAAAATGAGCGTTTTTATTGTTTCCCATCATTTTTGAGTGGACTTCTAAATCAGGCTGCTTAGGACAGCTATGCTTTTGGCCAAAGATCGTCGTCCATTGAATATGGTACGCACACTGGTGGCTCTGTTGTACAATTAACCAATTAGTGGGCCAAACTGAAACTCCGCTCACCATTTTGGCAGTGCTCTCCGGTGTTTCATGGTCCACATCTTCAATCCTTGGTTCTCGCTCAGTAGTTGTTGTCGCTTTTGAAAGCTTACGTT
Organism: Corythoichthys intestinalis; assembly: GCF_030265065.1. Taxonomy (NCBI): domain Eukaryota; kingdom Metazoa; phylum Chordata; class Actinopteri; order Syngnathiformes; family Syngnathidae; genus Corythoichthys; species Corythoichthys intestinalis. Next base: position 19,262,792 of record NC_080403.1, on the reverse strand, counting down.
TGAAAAAAATATGTATATCCATTTTGCCTCTTCTATCCTCGGGTGATTTTGTCTAATAAGCAAAGCAAATGACCGTGTCTACGGTGCTAGTCCCATGATCTGCTCGAAAAATAATTTTGACTCATTATAAAGATATATTTTTTTCGTTTTGTTTGTTTTTGTTGTTTTATTGCTTTGACAACTTTTACGGACATTTTACCGTCAAAGTCTTCATTTTAAATTCATATATAGGAAAGTCAATTACATGCAATGACATTGTCGGCCACCAGGAGGGCATACCCTCTTTATCTCTGCGTATGCTTACAGTAGGGCCCTTTCTGTTGATTTTGGATCAATTCCTTTATATTTTAGGGCTTTCCGGGGTCACTTCCTGTACATATTTGACCATTTCCTTTTGATTTTAGGGCATTTCCAGGTCACTTGTAAATATCGGTACCCCCGCCTCATGGGAAAATGAATGGGGGCGTTCGAAATATATAGTGATGTTTTTGTCAAATTTTGATGGAACTACGTTTTTGGCACACACGCACAAAAAAATGGTAGGCCTATTCAGCTTTCGTATGCCTTGATTTCCCAACATTTTTTGTGTGTAATTAATGTGGATTGGATAAAAATATGAGTTACATTTGTAAATATGAAAATGTAAATGTTTTCGCCATTGGAAATGAAAAGAGCTTTTCTTGTTGAAAAAGCCACGTTTTTGCCGCAACTGTAAATTCGGTGTGAAATTGAAAGAGACCCTGTGTTGCGTGAATTTTTGGAGGGTTTCGACGTTGGAATTGTGAAAATTGGTCTCAGTGCATGGCTGTGGGAAAAGGGGATACTGTTTACGTGGGGAGCTGAGCTTTCCCCACAGTAAGATGGCCGCCATCCCTGAGCAAGATGGCCACCGAGAGCGAGCTAGCCGTTGCTATGCAACCTCAAAAGCAATGCGGCGCACGAACGAGTATGGCAAAATGAGACCTGCTACTACGGCGACACGCGAGAAGCGGACAACAAATCATACTTTTGCTCAGCTTTCCTTTGTTACCGGGCTTCTTATTTTCTTCTGAATCTCAGCAGACCTGTTGTTATACTATTTAGCCGTCAAATCTCTTAATTTCCAGGCTTTCTCAGGAACAGGTATGCTGACCGACCCGCCAGAATATTAGGAACAACATGAACTGTTTAAAAATATATTATTTAATTTCAATCTAATTGTATTGCATATTTCTTGGAATGTGTGTCTAGTATTTTGACCCTGTACCCAGAGAGAACTCAATGTCCTAGTTCTAGTTTTAATGTTTTTGTGTTTTTTTTTTTTTTTTTTTTTGGTATAAAATAGGAAATATGTTTTTACCATGGAAGATCGTTAGTTTACTGCACCATAGTCTAGGCTACTGCAGTTTCCCCAACCTTTTCTTTGCTCAGGGATGTCCAAACTACGGCCCGCAGCCCGCGGCCCAATTTAGATTTGCCGGCACAAAGTTTTAAAAATATCATTGAATATGTTCCACGTTTTCAGCTTTAACACTAGATCGAGTTTGTCACTAAACAGCGCTTTTCAATTATTTTCAAATATTAATGTGGGAAACTAGCATTTCCGTATATTGCTTTACATTAGGAAGCTTATATAAGTATTAATAAAAATATTGAATAAGAATATTAAAATTACATTGAAAAATACAGCTAAGAATTTATAAATTCTAAAATAATTTAATGAAAGAGTTTAAAAAGGAATAAAAGTGAATATAGAAAATGTAGATATGTTTATTACTTTTTAAACAAAAATAATAGTGAACTTCCAAAATGAATTAGGAATTAACATATTTCTCGTTTTTATTTTTGTTTTCTTAAAAGTTTTCCAATTTTAATATTTTTATCTTTCAATATTCTATTTATTTATATTATTATTATTATTTTTTTTTTTTATTGTGTTGTCAGATAATGACTCTATAACAGATATCCCGACTCCAAAAATCTGATACCAATATCAGACCGAAACCGATATATGTGGCTGTGAACTTAATATATTATGGTTAATTGTATAGTGATGCCCCACTGGATGCTTTAATAAGGATAAATGTAACAACTGCAAGGTTTTTCCAAATAAACATTCTGTGAGAAATAAGCGAACAACTTCAACTGAAGTTATGGAAAAAGTGCCAATATTGCATCACTATATTTATTAGTCAACACAAAGTAGTGCAAACATCAGGTTTTTTGGATCATCTTTTCTCTTAGATAATCCTGGCAAGTGCAATGTGTCGACAGGGCACTGCTATATAACATATAGTTTACATAGCACTTAAGACTTAAAATAACAATGAAGACATACAACTTCAGTACAGTGAATGAGGTAAAGTGTTGTCATATGTAAACCAACTGGCGATAACTTTTCAAATAAAACAAGTACAATAATTTAAATATAAACTGAAATCAATCTTCCCTGATCTCCTGAACCCTAACACTAACCCTAAAAATGAACAATTAAATAAATAATGTCCCATATAACTAAAATAAATTGAAATGAGCAAAAATGTCTAACTAAATAAAATGAATAATTCCCAAAGAATTTACGTTTATACTAGGTACCCCAAGTTGCCACTAAGGGGCGATAAAGCATTACAAATACAGACTGGCTTTATAATATAATATAGGCCTAGAGTGCAGACAATGCCAATGTGTGACAATTCCCAACATTTTCCTGGACTTTTCCACAGATTTTGAATGATAAATTTAGTGTTTTACTAATTTTCTTAGTGACTATTTCCTTCTGGTAACGCAGTAGTTGTATGTGATGATTTTATTAATTCATTATTTTTAGTGCGCCATGAATCCAAATGGTCTTTGCTCACTCAACCAATCTTAAAGAACGATTTGAATGATTTGTCAGTGCAAATAAAACTTCAGACCCAGTCAAATATGTACATGTATCATGTATGTATCTTGCAAAAGGTTGCAGGCTTTTATATGAACAATGTAAACTTATACACATAATGGTGCAAAACCAATAATGCTAATCGTCAACATTATTCTAAATGTTGTTAAAAGCCACTTGATAACACCTGACAAATGAAATTTATTAATTCAGCATTATCCATTTTTATTCATTACACTTCATTTAATTTCTCTATATATGTGTGTGTTTTAGTTATTATTTCATGTACCCATGTACTTCCATGTTTTTTTTTAAATACATATTTGTTAACTAGTGCTCGTGTGGGTAGCTCGCGGCATCAAAAAAAAAAAAAATGGTTTTGATGCTGCATAAACTCATATGTTGCTCACACAATATTATGTACGTATGTATGTAATAACTATGTACATTTAAAAAATAAAAAATTGACAACCCCTTGAAGCAAAAAAAACAATGATTAGACATTTAGTGCCATCAATGGCAGCCAATGAGTTAAATGTAAATTCAGGCATCAAGAGGTTTGTTTTCTGTCTTACTATGTCACTTGCGTAGACAAATGTCAAAAACAATAATAACAAATATAAATAACACCAATATACTGTTTACAACAAAATAATGAATGTGACGTGCCATTCTACCAGGTTGCTGAGATGGGGTCCGAGTCTGTGAAAGTAGTGGTCCGGTGCAGGCCCTTGAACGACAAAGAGAGAATCTTAGGTTCCAAGATGGTGCTAAGCATGGACCTGCAGCTCTGTCAGTGTTTCATCAAGAAGCCCAAGTCGGGCGACGAGCCGCCCAAGCAATTCACCTTCGATGGGACTTACTTCACTGAACAAACCACAGAGCAGATGTACAACGAGAGTGCCTATCCTTTGGTTGAGGTTAGTTCATCTAGAAATAACATACTTGCAATGAGTGTCTTTTACATTAACAGCAAAGGATAGACTTGATTGTTAGGTTTCACAATCGAAAAATCGACAGGCACTTCTAAGTTTTTCATACAAGCATTTAAAAAATCAACCCATCATCTGACCTTTAACATGAAACGTATGCTTATTTTACAGGGGGTCACAGAGGGATACAACGGAACAATATTTGCCTACGGGCAAACAGGTAGCGGCAAGTCCTTCACTATGCAGGGGGTGTCGGAGCCCCCGACCCAGAGGGGTGTCATCCCACGAGCCTTTGAGCACATCTTTGAGAGCATTCAGGTGGCTTTGGCAGAATGTGCACTACTCACTGAAACATACTTTTAATATTTTTTAACTTTGGGGTGAATTTAACCCAATTTAGGGGTTGAAGTCCAGCGACTGCAAAAAAGTCAGGAAAGTCACAACCAGGAGAGCTCAATTTTTCACATCAAATTTTTTAATATTAATGTTTTTATCTAAGATAAAGTACTGAAATTCTATGCAGTTTTCGACATTGATTTCAACACGTCAGGTTTTGACTCCTGAGCTAATGGAGAGGCACTGTTGTCATTCTCATTTGTATAGCCCTAAATCACAACAAGGTTGTCTCAAAGGGCTTTGCAGGGGCAATATGATACACGGTCAGAAACAACAAATAAGTAAACAAAGATGAATAAATAAAGTTCAAGTCCTGGGCATCCCCCATCCTTGGACCCTCCATGTCGGCAAGGAAAAACTCCAAAAACTCCTAGCTCTTTGTGACAAAATGAGAAACCTTGGGGAGTACCACAGTCAGGAGAGAGCCACTCCCAGGACGGATAGACAGGATGCACCAGGACTGCTAATGGGAATTAGCAGACGGGGTTACAGTCTGTAAAGATGCAGTAGAGTAAAGGAACAAGAAGAGGTCCATCTAGCCAGATGAGACGGGGGTGGCAACGAGGACGTCCATCCAGCCAGGGGTCCGGGTAGTCAGGAGGCTACAGCTGAAAAATAGCCCCTCCCCAGAGGGGAGGGGGGAAAGGGGACACCGGGTGACTAGTAATGAAGAGACCAGTTAACTAAATATTAACATTGGAAAATAGAAATAAAGTAAGACAAGTAGTAGGTAGAGTGAGAAAAAGGAGATAGAACTCTGTGGCTGTACTTCCCCCAGCATGATAGCTTCTAGTGCAGCTTAGACTGAACTGTGAGTCTAATCCGACTTCAACTAGCCTGACCATAAGCTTTGTCGAATAGGAACGTTTTTAATCTAATCTTAAATGTGCAGCCTGTCTCGGCTTCTTTAATATTAGCTGGAAGGTGATTCCATAAAACAGGGGCTTGGTGGCTAAAGGCTCTAGCTCCGACAGTACTTTTAGAAACCCTGGGAGCTACCAGTAGACCTGCATTCTAATAATAACGATAATAATACATTTTATATCTAAGCACCTTTCAAGACACTCAAGGTCAGCGTACAAAGATTAAAACAAATAAAAATAAAGTTAAGTAAAACCCATGAGAACATGAAACTACAAAGTTATGAGTAAGGAAATTGTGATTCTGTCATACTTTGCTGTGCACCAAATTAAACTGGGCAGCGGGCCAAAGTTGGCCCACGGACCATTGTTTGAAGATCACTGTTCAATAATATAATCCCTGAAGGCCGGTTGATGGGCACGCGGGTGGCCCGGGGGACCACCCTGGGTCCCGGGGGGAGGGACGGTGGCTCCTTTGCTGGGCGGCAGGAGGAGGGATGGGCTGCGCATGGCCCCCCTATTCCCCCCGCCCAACCTCCCTCCCTCCCCGGGCTGGCTGGGTGGGGGCCGTGGCCCTGGGTTGGCGCCCGCGCGGTTTCTCCGCCCGTCTGCGTGGCTGTCGCGCGCCCGGTGGGGCTTGCGTGCTGCTGGATGTGGTAGGGCATGCTCGGGTTGGGGGTTCCGGTGCCGGGATTGGCGATGCGGCGGCGTAGGGTTGGTCGCCAACGGGCTTACACTCATAAGAGATTCACACGATTACTGGGTTCTAGATCACAGAACTGATTTGTGTACACTCTACCAGGGCCGGAGTGGGACTCATTTTCGGCCCTGGAATTTCATGCCTCAGACCGGCCCACTCATTTAAAATTATGTCATTATGCATACACGTGTTAAGTTCAGTGTTCTCTAAAGCCGTGTACTGTAATTCTGTGTATTCCAATTCAGTGCAGGTCATGGTTGTTTAACAAGGTGGCTTTATTTTAACAAGTGCAACACAACATATTTTGAACAAATTTAAAAATGGATTTTAAAAAAAACTATATTAAATGATACATTTGAAAAATAAATTAGGCCTGTCAAATGATTAAAATTTTTGATCGAGTTAATTACAGCTTAAAAATTAATTGTAATTAATCGCAATTCAAACCATCTATAAAATATGCCATATTTTTCTGTAAATTATTGTTGGAATGGAAAGATGAGACACAAGATGGATATATACATTCAACATAAGGTACATAAGGACTGTATTTGTTTATTATAACAATAAATCAACAAGATGGCATTAACATTATTAACATTCTGTTAAAGCGATCCATGGATAGAAAGACTTGTAGTTCTTAAAAGATAAATGTTAGTACAAGTTATAGAAATTTTATATTAAAACCCCTCTTAATGTTTTCGTTTTAATAAAATTTGTAAAATTTTCAATCAAAAAATAAACTAATAGCCCGCCATTGTTGATGTCAATAATTACTTACACAATGCTCATGGGTGCTGAAGCCTATAAAATCAGTCGCACCCAAACGCCAGCGGAGGGCGGCAAAACTCCATAAAGCACAATTAACAAGTGGGCATGTCATTGTACTGTCATTTAAATCTGTCTGAGCAGGGCATGTGCGTTAATTGCGTCAAATATTTTAACGTGATTCATTAAAAAAATTAATTACCGCCCGTTTACGCGATAATTTTGGCAGCCCCAAAATAAATGAATAAATAAGACCTTTTCTGCAACATCAAATATTAACAAAATGAGTGCTTACAGATAAAACAAACATAGCAACATAACAATATGAAAAATAAAGAATACGTATTGCACATTGTAACAACTTCTAATGATACTATTATCCATTTTCCATTTCCACTTTAAAAACGCCACGTAATTGATTATATTAATTCTAATGTTCACTCGCTGAACGACATGGCAATCCTACCTTCCAGCTCTGCACCTGTGGTGTGTTCATTATGGCTAATGCTTGCTGCTACACATCCCTTGTGAGGTGCTACAAGAAGCCAAAGTTTCCACAATTACATATTGTCGTATCACACGGTGCAAGTTGCATTTTATTCGCCATCTGGCCTTACCACTTTCGTTGTAATCCTCTGTAGTTTGAGGCAGCAAGGTCGTTGCATGAAAAAAATTAGCTATTTTCGCGCATTTTGCCGATTCTTTCACGAGTGCTTTTCTCTTTTTAATTCTTATTTTTCAGCGCCACCCTTGCTCTTTTTATCCATCCGAGCACCGAGATAGCAGCTAATTTGGCTCAATACAGACTACAATTAGGGGGCGGAGCTGCATGCTGTATTTTTCGTCTGCACACGTGAGGATGAGTCTGGAAAAAAAAATAATACTGTGTAGCGGGATGCTTGTTAAGTTTCTTTATTGCTCAAGTGCTGTGTCCAGCTATGTAACTCTCGTGCATGCGCTCTGTGAACTCTCGTGCACTCTCTCTTGAGCCGGAACGCGCGCAGCTCTTTATAATGTCTGTCACGTGACTGTGACGCAGCCGGCAACGCGCTCGGCCAAACAGACAAGTACAGTGGGTGAATTGTGTCCAACTAAGGGTCACCACAACTGTTTTTTTTTTTTTTTAAGACGGCCCACAGGGACAGCGGTAACAGAATGTAAGTTATACTCAGTGACACTGTCATAAATAAATACCAAACAAAAAATGATAACAGTGTAATTTTTTTTTTTTAATAAAACGCGGACCGGCCCATCTGGCCGGCCGGCCCTTCTGGAATCGTCCAGAAGCTCCCGATTAGTCACTCCGGGCCTGCACTCTACCCTTTTCAATCACTTAGCTTATAGTCTTATAGACACCCCCACCCCCATTCTCCTCTTTCACTGGCCAATTGGCCCCCACATGGTGTAAACCGGAAATACATCTCGCTGACGATAGCACCAGCATATTAGTAACTAGTTTAGATGTTCAATGTATTTCTTGTTGTTGTTTGTGTATGTGTTTCTTTTCTTTCTTCTCTTGTATTTCTTTTCTTCTGTCCCCCCATAATCCCTTCCTGTTCGCTGCTTTGTCATAATAAAAAGGTATTTTGAATGATCACAATGGGAGTATGTCAGACTCTCCATGTGAAACATTAAAACTGTTCAGAATCCGGGCACTTAGACTTCCATTCTCTGTGTCAAACAGCTGAACAGGACAGGTTTTAAAAAAAATGTGCATACAATATCAATGTGCTGCTGAAACCTCTAGTTCAGGGTTGGGCAAACTATTCTACAAAGAGCCGCAGTGGGTGCAGGATTTTGTTCCAACCCGTCACGAAGCCAGGTTTTCACCAATCTGGTGTCTTGCAAGTGCAATCAGTTGATTGCAATCAGGTGCTTCTTGTTTCCGCTAAAACCTCATTGGTTTTACTGTCCGTGCTAAATCAGTTGGAACAAAGACCAGGAACCACTGCAGCCCTCGAGGACCGGTTTGCCCACCCCTGCTCTAGTTGGTACGCAGGCTCCCCCTAATGGTATGTAAAATAATCACTGCCCTGAACTAGAGTTCAGTGTTAATTAACTTTTTAGTACGATATATATTCCATACCTGTCAAGGTGTACGGTTTCGGCGTAATTTGTACAAGTGAGCACTGATTTTTAAATGTGTATGCTGTACGTTCAAAATCTGTACGTTTTTCGTGCATTGTTTTATTTTTTTCCTCCGTTCCGATCTAGTCACCGTTTTGGCAATGAGACAATGTGCGTTACTATGCGTTACTACGTTTGTTGAAAGACGCATGAAAAGTCAGAGACACACAGAGAGAAGAGCGGGACTGGGAAGGAGTGTTGTGACGCTTTTGCAAATGCGATGCTAGGCTAGGTGGCTCCAATATTTCCTGACTGTAGCCGATAGCCTGCAATCTACGCCCGCTTGATGCTACACTAGATATCACATGTAAATAGAACTAGATGCGAAATTACAGACTCGGCGGCGTTAGTAAACAGTCGCCATCTTAAAGCAGTAGACTTCTCAGAAAGGCTCTGTTGTAGTGAACCTTCTTCGCCAACCTAAGAAACTTTTTATCCAAAATACTCCTAAATCGGCAAAATCTTGACTTGAAAATACCTTTAAATGATGAAACAGTTTTAAAACTTTCACGTCGAAAGTAGACAGAAGTGAACTAATGCAAAAACGGGAGCAATTTTAACAACTTTAACGGTTGATTCACAACATTAAATGACTTCCAAACAAAGTTTCTATGTTTTTATTTTATTTTATTTTTTTTGAAAAAATGGAGAAGAAAAAAAAGCATTAAAGGTAACGCCAGTTACTTTGCCAAGTAACTAATTACTCTTACATTCAGGTAACTGGGTTACTAACTGAATTACTTTTTGGGAGAAATAATTTGTAACTGTAATTAATTACTGTTTTAAAGTATGATTAACAACACTGATCATAAAGATCCAGTCTGCAGAATGAAAAATGACGAAAGCAGAGATTACATTCTGCAAATTTGTTGCTGAACACAATTTGCCTGCAACTATTGCTGATCACTTCTCAGAATTGGCAACAGAAATTTTCCCTGACTCAAAGATTGCATCAGTAAGTTAATTTTATCAATTGACCTTTTTCATTTATATTGGACACACTAACGAACTACCTTCAAGTCAAACTGTATAGACCCTAATCACGTGACGTCACCGCCACGCCCCCGCGCCATGTTGTCCGGATACTAGTCATGTTAATGCATTAGCGCTTCGTAAATTCCTCCTATTATGGTTTTTTTCTGCTCGTTAACATTAATAATCAAAATGGTGAAGTCGTGTATGGCGGTCGGTTGCAAAAACAGAGAAGATAGACGGAGAGACTTGAATTTTTACCGTATTTCGAGAGACCCGAAGAGGAGACCGAGATTGACTGCTGCAATTCGACGAGAAAACTGGGCTCCAAACGACTACCACAGATTACGTAGTAGTCATTTTATATCTGGTAAGATGCATTTAATATATATTTAGAGGGTTTTGGGCTGAGAACCACAATTAAGATCATTGCTAGGCTAATGGCCGACAACATACACGTATGTATGTAGTGAGAGTGCTATCGCTAAACCATATAAACATTAAAAGCCCTAACTCCATTGACAAACGACATGAAATACATTAGACTTGACAGTGGATGTTAGCAATAACAAAAGATTTTGAATTGAAAATTTCGTAACTCACCTTCCGAGCACAAGATTCCTGCCGAATTTTCGTGTACGAGGACCTGTTTCACCCAACCAGCAACGTAGCATTTATAAGCCTCCAAGCTCTTAAAGTTTTTCAAACTTTCGTGAGAATAGGCTGATTTTGTGTGGACAAGATAGTTGTAAATATCAGGATATCAGATGTCAGGCGAAGCCAGCGGGTCGAAAAACATCGATTTAGGCATCAAATACGGATCTGGCGAATGGATAAACTGAAGCTTTTCCACGTAACGCCTTTTATGCAACGGATCCAATGAGTTGACAGCGTCATATAACACCGGGGCTTCCATGAATTGCTCTATAACTTGCTCGACTAATTGAAAACAATGAGAATAGGTCTGAAAAAGAGGTACAATATGGCGGCCGGAAACAGCGACACGCCCATTTTGTGACGTAGGTGAGTAGGGTCTATTGCGAGCTGAAGTGCCATGAAGTGCAGCCATCAAAATGCATGATAGAAATTGCCAAAAGTGCTACATACAATTATAACAAAAGTCACTATTAAATTTTAGTAATCATGATGTAGCTGAAGATATTGATTGTTCTTTGATTGCACCAGGTTATATGTGACAATATTACCAATAAATTCATATCATTTTAAAAATTGAGTTTTATTTTTGTTTCATATTGCACGCTATATGAAACATAAGATTAGTCACCAATTTGTAAGGGCATACGTCACTATTTCTAAGATTGCCAACGGCCTCGGGTTGACAGGTATGTATATTCCATATAATGGTTAGAAGTGGTTTAGGCAGTTTATAAATTGAATTCATATGAAATCACTTTTAAATAAAAAACATTTTAATAGAACTGTTACTTAACCCTTTCAAGGACAGTGGTCACTAGACTCACTATAGTAGACAGGTATTGAAGTTGACCCATTATAGGGCGAGTGACTATTTTTATATAAACTTAAATATTAGCAATTATTATTCTATATATTCTTTCATATTATATTTATAATTAATACAACGTTAATAAAAGCTAACGTAATGCATTTAAAATGAATAAAAACACAAATACACTCTGGTTAAAGCCCCAGATAACACTCTAAAGTAGATTATTTTTCATAGTATTAACTGATAACATTTTTTATTTAGTTGATAACAAATGGCACCCCATTTGACGACGGTAGATACCAATCCATTTTGATCGCTGTCAATGGTAACCAATATGTTAAATATGTAGTTGCAGTTTAAGTAAAAAAAAGAAGGAGGTGCCAAATAAAACCAGAGGGACCCAAAAAATCTCCAAAAATGGATTCAGCATGACGTAGATGAGACTTCTGTGTTATGCTTTGTTGTGTGAACACCTGGAAGCGCCTATATATACTCTTGAAAGTGAACTGTTTTGAACAGCGTCCAGCTTCAAAGCCCCAGTGTGGATCACCTCCCTATACGCCTTAAATCGAGCAGACAATAACTTAAGGATGTGCTTTAAAGCTAAAGGATCCACCTATCAGATTGTGTGTTTGTTCTTATCCCTTTGCTGATCGTTTTTAGAGAAAATTCTTACAACCTGTGCAGCCTGTGTTATCTTGGGGTGTAGACTGATACGCCGGCCACTTGAGTGATCAAAATGAAGCGAAAATACAAACAATGTTACAGAATGCAGAAGGGCTGACACGGATTTTGTTGTTACAAGGAAATACTATAAGGTAATTTTCATCTAGTTAGGTAATAGTTATGGTACAGTATAATGAGATCATCGCATGTGTACATATAAACACAAATAGTATGTCATTCTTTTTTACTGCAGATATTGATCGCAATAAAACATCTGGACAACATGATTCCATTTTTTGTTTTATTTAAAACAATTGGGCTCCGGAGTGAGAAAATTCTACCATCATCAAGGTAGAATGCACGCAGTCTCGATATATGTCCATCAACGTAAGTGTTGTTGTGAGGCACATCAAGTTGTCTTCCCTTGCCTTACAGTGTTTTCCACCTGTAAACAAACGAACAAAAATCGTGTAACACTTGAATTCATGCATTTAGGGTTAAAAGCCCGTGTATGACTTGTAGAAGACGAGTGTTTTCCATTTCTCTATTGTTGAAGCTAATGCAAAGCTAATAATGTCTCAGCGTGAAGCAACACAGAATTGTAGTCATATTGAACATATTTGTACCTGTTATTGCTTTGTGGTGGCACTATCTTGGTTCCACAACTGCCTTCGTGAACACAAAAATCCTATATTCATGTTAGGACGCATTCAACTGGTTGCTTGGAGCTTTTCAGGTCCCTGATTGTGTTTCCATCAACTGCAATTAAATCAATAAATACAAAACTATTTTGGTAGTGGTGACTCTTAGCCATTTCTTCATGTTGTCCTCCTGTGTCGCGATGATGGCAGATACGGCATTTTCAAATGGTCATTTTGGGGTTATTTTGATGAGTAATTCCACGCCAGCTCCACTGTTTTTTTTTTGGGCTAGAGAAAGTGTAAAACGGAAGTCGCGAGCAGAAATGCGGACGTAAAGCGGAAATACCTCGAAAACTTGTCTATACAGTGTGTTATTGATATTAAACACACAGAGCACATGCATGTATTGAGTATACATATGAATAATAACTAAAGATGTCCCGATCGATCGGCATCCCGATATCCCGATTCAATATTTAGTCACAATACCAGTCTTTCTATCCGTGGATCCCTCTCACAGAAAGAATGTTAATAATGTAAATGCCATCTTGAGGATTTATTGTCATAATAAACAAATACAGTACTTATGTACTTTATGTTAAATGGATATATTCGTCCGAGTTTTATTCATTTTTTTCTTAATGGATTGCCAAAATGTATATGATCGGGAAAAATGATCGGGAATGATTGGAATTGAATCGGGAGAAGAAAAAAAAAGCAATCTGATCAGGAAATATCGGGATCGGCAGATACTCAAACTAAAACGATTGGGATCGGATCGGGAGCAAAAAAATATGATCGGAACAACCCTAATAATAACTTCATAATAGTTAGCCATATTCCATCCAGGGTATGGGTTATTTGACTTTTAACTGTGTGTGTGTGCCAGTGTGCAGAAAATACCAAGTTCCTGGTGAGGGTGTCCTACCTGGAGATTTACAACGAGGAAATACGAGACCTCTTGGGCAACAACACCAAGCAGAGATTAGAGGTTTGTGGTGTCTTACTTTGACCACTATTTGAACGTCTGTGTGCAGTGTATAATAAGAAAGAATCTCTGGCTAAAATATTAAGGACTCCTACTTCTTTACATTTTATGACAACACAATTTGTTACCATGGTGAGAAAGGTGTTACTTAAAGAAAGAAATGATGGACTAACCTTATTTTTTGCTGTTCCCAGCTGAAAGAGCACCCAGAGCGCGGGGTGTATGCTCGGGACCTGTCGATGCACACAGTACACAGTGTATCCGAGTGCGAGACGGTGATAGAGCGTGGCTGGCGGAACCGCGCCGTGGCGTACACGTTGATGAACAAGGACTCGTCTCGCTCGCACTCCATCTTCAGCATCCATTTGGAAATGTGCCACACGGGTCAGGGCGTAAGCATGTTATCTGCTAATCCTTTGCTTTTTGCGTGAAAAGATGCACACACCAAAAAAAAGCAAATTTTTGGGTGGGTATCCATTTTTTCACTTTTTTAACAATTATTTCCAATGTCACAGTTGCTCAAAAGACACTAATAAAATAGGTAGTAAAGGGAAACTTTACAAACATGCATCAGGACTTTCAGCACTGCCCAAATATGCCCCCCCCCAAATCACACAGACAACGGCGACATCAGAATAAAAGTACACAGGAAACCCACACACACCGACCAATACCTCCTATGGACATCTGAACACCCCACTATCCATAAACTGTCAGTAGTCAGAACATTACATGAATGTATGACAATGATCACGGACCCGGATGACATCACACAGGAGGAAAAACATATACAACATGCACTAAAAAGGTGTCTGTATTCACAGTGGGCAATAGAAAAAAGTGCAAGACAGGTTAAAATAAAGAACAACACCACATGGGGGGGGGAGAATAAACCAACAAAAAAACAACACAGAGATATGGTGACGTTAAAGTACATGAGAAGAGTCACGGAACGTATCCAAAGAGTCATGAAAAAATACAACATAAACACACCGGTCAATCCACACGCAACTCTCCGTCAGATATTGGTCTATCCAAAGGACAAAATCCACCCAGAAAACAGATGTAACTCCATATATAAAATTCCATGCAAATCATGCAATAAATCATACATCTTGGAAACAGCGAGGAGCTTTATTACAAGAAAAACAAAACACAAGAAGTAGTGTGGGAAGGAGACCACAACAAGACATACAAGGGCAATGAAAGAACAAGCACAACAGGAACATCACAAGTCAGCCATCACCGATCGCTGCAAAACCACATTATGGACTTGGAAAAGGCCACAGTCATCTGCACCAAAGAAAACAAACATCAGCGCTGGATCAGGGAGGCCATTGAGATCCGCAAGCAGGGCCTGAGGACTATCAACAGGAACGAGGGGGCTTACACGCTCTCTACTACCTGGAACAGCATCCTGGAAGAATGAATGGCCAGCAGAGGGCGTGACTCACCTGTCAGATTGACCTTCATCCATCAGCTGATGAAGACGCGTCACACCAACACCAGTGACTCTCTGATGAAGGCGGAAGTGTTCGCCGGAACATTTCAGATATTTAAACCACCTATAACTATTGTCTGGGATAAAAGAAAATTTCAACTAACCCTTCTAACATTTTCGATTCAAAATGCTGTTCGTACATGACCACAATATTCTTCATTTTACACCCATTATGAGGCAATAACAAAAAAATAACTCACAGACACTAAGGAAACTGACTTTAATCAGATTACTGGTTTGGAAAAATGAGCGTGTTAGATTGCTCGTTATTGAAAGAAAGTACGTGTTACTTAGTAACGCGATAGTGTCAACACTGACCAGTACTTCATTAAATTTTTTTTTTTTTTTAATTTACATCACCTTTTTTTAGAATTTTTTTTTTCTATTTAAAGTTGCTTAAAACACTTTCAGGCTAGGAAATGTTAGGAACCTTCCACACATGTATCAGCGCTTTGATCACGGCCCGAAAATGCAAAAACAAAAATTTCAAAGTTGCTCAAAAAGCAATGATATTCCAAATAGTGCTGGGAAACCTTCCAAATAATGCATCACTCTCAGCACGATTTTTTTTTTTTTTTTAATTACAAAATAGCTAATTTTTATAACAGTTTTTAAGAAGTTTTATAGTTGGTCAAAACACTGCAATTGTGCGTGTGTGTGTTGAGGAGTGTGTGTTTTGGGGGTTGTCGATTTTTGTGACCTTATTTTTTTAAACTTATTTTCTATTGGAATTGCCTTAAACACTCTTAGGCCAAGGATTGTCCGGATAGCTATACCAATCACACATTAGGGTTAAAAAAACCTACCTGCATGTTTTTGGAATGTGTCGATAAAAGGTGTGTAAAAGGTCCTGCTTTTTTATTTTATACATGCTTATAAAACACATAAGTTGTGTGATACTATATTCATTTGTTAGACTATTCATCCAGGTTCATGAGTTGTATTTCTTTGAACATAATACAAAGAGGTTCTGTTGACTGTCTTATCAGATTTGAACTCCCTTTTGGTGCCAGCCACGGCCAGGTTCTCAAGGTTGTAAGTCACGATGTTTTTCTGTGGAAAACCACCAGAGTTGATACTTAAGTTTCACTTTCGTTTTCATAGGTATCGTTTCACAGTAAGCATCCTTGGGTAACGCCCTTTCAATAGTATAAATGTCCAGCCTCTATTGTACTTCTTTGTACTGTTGCGTGTTCACGGCTCCTTGCCGGGTCACGCTATTGTATCCTTGATATATCAAGTCTTTATATAAAGTCTTCGAAGCAAGCAATCCATGGTTGGTCTGATTCATTTCTCATCGAGCTATCGAGTTGACACTTGTCTTGGAGTTCAAATTTGAATTTCCCTGACACCGCTGTCTTTCCTCAGACGCAGCAGGCCAGGATCATCTCCGAGCAGGGAAGCTCAACTTGGTGGATCTGGCGGGAAGCGAGCGCCAGTCCAAAACAGGCGCCACGGGTGAACGTCTACGCGAGGCCACCAAGATCAACCTTTCTCTTTCGGCCCTCGGCAACGTCATCTCAGCTCTGGTGGACGGCCGTTCCAAATACATACCCTACCGGGACTCCAAGCTGACCCGGCTACTGCAGGACTCCTTGGGCGGCAACACTCGCACCCTGATGGTGGCCTGCCTCTCGCCGGCCGACAGCAACTACGAGGAGACTCTGAGCACGCTGCGCTACGCCAACCGCGCCAAAAGCATCCAAAATCGGCCACGCATCAACGAGGACCCCAAAGATGCGCTTCTGCGAGAGTACCAGGAGGAGATCAAGAAGCTGCGGGCCCTCATTTCGGGCCAGCTGGCCTCTGCTGCTCCTCTTCAGTGTGAGTAGACTTACAAAATGAGGTGAATTTTTTTACTTACATGGAAGAAAATCTTGCAGATGTCACGCCCGAACACCAACAAGAGCTTTCCGGCTCCACTGACAGTGAGAAGGAGAAGATTAAAAAGGTAGCTCGCGGTTGAAGATTCCAATGCTACCGTCGTCTCGTTGGAGGTTATTTACCTCTTTGGCCTTTTAGGACTACGAGGAGAGGCTGTCCAGGCTGCAGGCCGACTTCAGCGCTGAGCAGGAGTCAAAAGCCAAGCTGCAGGAGGACATCGCAGCCTTGCGGTCATCTTACCAGGCCAAATTGTCTGGTTTGGAGAAGGTCAAATCCAGCAGGGGGAGCTCCACACCAAAGAATGGTGAGATGGAATATTAGGAGCTCTAAATGAGGGCAAGGATTGTTTTAAATACTGCTGTTGTTGAGAGTAACGGACGCCCACAGTAACATTATTGTTTTAGTTATAGGACATGTCCCCAAAATATCCCCAAATGACCTGATATGACCAGGACATGTCCCCTAAATGTCCCCAAATGATCTGATATGACCAGGACATGTCCCCAAATGACCAGATATGACCAGGACATGTCCCCAAATGACCAGATATGACCAGGACATATCCCCCAAATGACCTGATATGACCAGACTATGTCCCCCAAATGTCCCAAAATGACCTGATATGACCAGAATATATCCCCCAAATGACCTGATATGACTAGGACATGTCCCGCAAATGACCTGACATGTCTTCCAAATGTCCCCAAATGACCTGATATCAACAGTATGTGTCCCCCAAATGTCCCCAAATGACTTGATATGACCAGGACATGTCTTCCAAATGTCCCCTAATGACCTGATATCAACAGTACGTGTCCCCCAAATCAACATGAAGCGGCCAGATATCAACATTACGTGTCCCCCAAATGTCCTCAAATCAACTTGGGCGGGGCTAAGATCTGTATCTCCACACAGCAAAGGCCCATAGTAATTTCTCCAGAAATTGCAGTTTCTAGTTATTTTTGGTAACTGAAAACCCCCCCAACTGATTTGGTATACAACTGTGACCTACATGACCCAAAATGTGTGATATGTAGATGTCAGGTTTTAATTATATTATTTTTATATTATTATCATCATCATCACATTATTATCATTATTTAATTTTTAAAATTTCAATATGGTTCTTTTTCTCTAAGAATACAATTATAAATTAAGAAAATGTTAATAAAACAAATTAATTCATCATTTTAAAATGAATAGGAACGGAAATCCACTCTGGTTATGGCTTCCAATAACACTCTAAATTTGAATTTTTTTTACTAACTCACTCAAGGCAAAAATATAGTCTTACAAAACACAGATTCAAAATGGAGTACATCATCTTATACCAAGGTTATTGTCGTTAAGGAAAACAAACAAAAGGATAAAAATCAGACATGAAAAAATGTTAGTAAACTGATATAAACAAAAACTGCAATTAACTCATTGGTATTGAAAGATGAGAAAACATTGGCACTGAAAGAGTGGATTTGCGTATAACAAACCACGAATCTGTGCTGATTAAATTTTTTTTTAAATAAAAATTATCTGTAAACAGAAGTGAGCTCCAGCAGTTTGCCAAAAGAGGACGACGCCAACACCTCCCCGACCAGTAAAAATGAGGTGCACACATTGGATGATAACTGCTCTCCAATTAATATGTTCAACTCAAACTTACTGTATGCAGTCATACTTTTATTGCGGTGTAGTTGAGCCACTCCACGACGTCACGTGATGCTCCTGAAATCCTAACAAGTCCAGACGATGTCCCAGGAGAGTCGCGTGAAGTCAGCACAGAAGGCGAAATAGAGCAGAAAGAAGCCCTGAAGAGGTTGGTGACCTTCAATAGATAGATTTCCTATCACAATATGGATCATTTTTATCACAATATCAATATGGCACGATATAATACATTTTTTATTATGGTACGTTCCGAACAATAAGTCACAGTTTTTTTCATTGTTTGGCCTGGGCTTTTTTAACTAGAGAACAAAACACCCAACATATTTTAAAATATGATTCCACGAGAGTCACACAGTGTGTCTATGTATGTATGTGTCTTTGTATGTATGTATACATATATATTATATTTATGACTGTATATTCTGTTGCCAGCTTTCAAGAGTCCATTTTGTGAGCACTATTATTTAATGAATGCATTTGAACGCATCACACGGGAGCGAGAGTAAGGTCATGCCCGTCTTTCACGAGCTGTCGCTGAGTTGTGATTGAAATAAATCTTGAGAAGATAACAATGAAAGGCTAACAACATAACTTGGGATGATACAATCGCTGCTCAGTTGCACACTCACCGTTTGGAAAATAACAAATAGAAACATGGTAAAACACTGCGTATTATTCCCTGGAACAACCAGGGGGACGTGTGCATAACAGTGGCCGAGACAGGTGGAGCCTCTCAGGTCAGCTGTTTCGTGAGTTTCACTCTCCTGGAAGTGGCGACAATTTGACAGGAGAAAAAGTCATGAAAGCGAAACCAAATCCTTATCTGTGTGACTTGCAGTCCCATGCAGTTCACTTTTGTTTATTTCTCCCCTACACATATTTTATATACTCCAGTTTGCTCGGCATTGAGTTGGGATGGGCCAGCCCCGCTGCTGGCCGAGTGGAGACTTGTGAGCTCTGTAACCACCTATCTCCGTGCAATCGGCAACGGGAGGACCACCAGTGAGCACCGAATTGAAGCATTTTATTGTGACATACAATTGAAGTGTCCAAGAATATTGTGTTAATGCACCATCAGCTCAACACAGCTCGTACATGTCAAGCGAGCCGGCCGGTCCCACATTTAAGATTACGGGTTGGCTGAGTGCCTGACGCACTTGTGAGAGTCCGCAAATGCGGAAACAAGATTGAAACTCAAACCACTGAGGGATGATTTCAAAGGTTTATAAAATAGAACTAAAAATACATGCGATTGCGGAGAAGGGGGATATAACAATACGGGTCCGTGACAATAGGTCGACGTGGATCAATACAGGTATTACTAAACCTAAGCAGTGGGAAGAGCGCCAATAAGACAACAAAATAATAAACAAATACCGTACCTGCACAAGGTAGAGGATATCAAAAACAAGGGCAGCAGACGGACAAGCGAGCAAATGCACATAACTCGGGACTAACCGGTGTCATATGGCGACCAGCAATTCAATATATTGCCACCCTTCTCTTGGATCGCCTGCGTTTATATAAAAATGTTGATAAACTGCAATTGGCTGAAGGTGCGACGTCTGGAACGCTCCTACAGCCTACAAAACAAGATCTGAACAGCAACAGAATGTGACAGCGCTCATCAGAAGAGCCAGATATGGCTCGCGAGACATAGGTTCGCGACCACTAAAGCGACCTATATGTGAAATAAACGACCTGACTAAAATGACATCGGTTGTATGCTGGGGCGCTTATGAAGCACAGCGAGGGACCGGTTGCATTTTGATTTTGTAAGCAGAAGAACAGCCTTACATTCACTTCTACTAACAATGAAAAATAAAGGCATGTCATTGACTCAAATATCATGCACATAAGAAAACTGAAATTTTCTCATACCTAGCAAGTAATTTAACAACTTGAGCAGTAACTGAAAAAATAATACGCACCGAAGATGAACTTTGAACATTATTTAAATCCCTAGCACCGCAGTGCATGCTGGGAGGCATGAGATATTCATAGTCACCTCGGCGGTCTGGTGTTCTATTCTACTTTATTGTAGTGAATATTTGTAGTGATTGTTCTTATTGGTCTGTTCTGACCGCAAATGTTGATGACTAATTTGTTACAGCAACGTTACTGTGGGTAATATTGTTCAATAATGACCTGCCAGTGTGCTCCTTCTCAGACCTCTGTGTGTATCAAGTCAGTGTAGAGTGGGTGTTATCTGCTGGCCTAAATGTGCATTGCATGAACAGGTCTATTTACAGCAATAATGACTATAGATGTGTAAAACGTCAATACAATACTGTTGTCTATTGTTTTGGTGATGCAGTATGCAATAGAGCCACATTGGGGAGCAGTACCTACAGGTGTCATTTTAGTACAGCAGTATGAAAATATAAGCTGTAGAATGGATGTTCTTTCTCATACAGGCTGCAGAAGTTGGAGCGGGAGGTGGTCGGCGGCGAACAAGCTTGCAACAAAGAATTCAAGCAGAGACAACGGCAGAGGAGAAATGTGGCCGATCAGAGGAAAGCTCAGCTGGTCAAAGCTTTGTCGGACAACAGCGATGAAAGCGATAACGTGTTGTTCAGTGTCTACGACTCCATTCAGGAGGAGGTCCATGTCAAAGGCCAGATGCTGCTTAAAGTTCAGGGGAAGGTCAGTCACCTACTGAGACATAACGTGGACACACACTAACCAAAACGTTCAGTACACCTGCAGGGAAACACCACAGACACACAATAACTATGATGTGGCTAGACATGTGCCGGTTACCGGTTTCACGGTTTACCGTGGTGTGAAAACGTCGCGGTTTCAAAACCACTAAAATCTTCCGTCAGACCGTAGTACGGTATTCGCCATTTTTCATGTGTCAAAAATGCAGCCAGAAGTGGCATGGCGCGGCAGCGCTCATCCCCTCCCGTTTGTTGCTGTGTGTGAAAGTGACTATCGGCTAAACAGCCAGCGAATCCTAAACAAATACTCCAAACACAAGGCGTTCTTTTCTTCAATTTATTGAGCTCTCAAATCGTGGTAAGTGGAATATACAAAATGAATACATTTAAAACGTTGTACAATTGTATTTTTCCATGTGTGAGTAGCTAAACAGATTAGCACTATGAAAAAGTTCGCCAAACACAAAACACATATTTTCCTTTGAAATTCGATATACAAACTAACTAAAAGCCTATAAAAGACGAATGTTAGCCTAGGCTTAGCTGGGAGAGCAACTTCGTCGAGTGTTACAGCCGCAGAGTGAGAAAACAAGTTTGATTCGCTTGAATGAAGGGGGGGAAGAAAAAAAAAGTATAGATTCAAAGATCGTTAATTGAGGAAAGATGATCTTGCCCTAAGCACAAATCCACGTTCGCTGGATCAAGGAGAGGTCTCACTCCCAATGATTTTTTTTTTTTTTTTTAAGATGGTAAATGGTGTTATACTTATATAGACCCTACCCACGTGACGTCACAACTCCGCTCTCCTGAATGGTACCGCCCAATTGTCCGTCAAAACATAGTGTTAACCTGTTACGGCTACGTACATTCCTCCTATTTACGGCGTGTTTTTCTGCTCCTTAACATTAATAATCAAAATGGTGAAGGCGTTTGTGGCTGTTGGTTGCACTAACAGAGAAGATGGAAGGAGAGACTTGAAGTTTTACCGTATTCCGAGGGATCCAAAGAGGAGAGCGAAATGGACGGCTGCAATTCGACGTGAAAACTGGGCACCAAAAAATTACCACAGACTATGTAGTAGTCATTTTATATCCGGTAAGATGCATTTAAGATATACTTAGAGGGTTTTGGGCTGACAAATAACCACAATTAAGATCATTGCTAGGCTAATCGCCGACAACATACACGTATGTATGTAGTGAGAGTGCTATCGCTAAACCATATAAACATTAAAAGCCTTAACTCCATTGACAAACGACATGAAATACATTAGACTTGACAGTGGATGTTAGCAATAACAAAAGATTTTGAATTGAAAATTTCGTAACTCACCTTTCCAAGCACAAGATAGATTCCTGCCGAATTTTCGTGGACGAGGACCTGTTTCACCCAGCCAGCAACAAAGTATTTATAAGCCTCCAAGCTCTTGAAGTTTTTCAAATTTTCGTGAGAATAGGCTGATTTTGTGTGGACAAGATAATTGTAAATATCAGCGTAGCAGATGTCAGGCAGACAGGGCGAAGACAGTGGGTCAAAAAACATCGATTTGGGCATCAAATATGGATCTGGCGACTGTATAGAACGAAGCTTTTCCACATAACGCCTTTTATGCAACACATCCAGTGAGTTTACGGCATCAGAAAGCACCGGGTCTTCCATGAAATGCATTTTAAATTCCTCGATCAATTGAAACCAATGCTAATACAGAGACAAAATGACGGACAAGTGGGCAGAACCATACAGCGAGCAGGTGGTTTTGTGACGTCGGTGGGTAGGGTCTATAGCGCTTTTCCACCTTTCAAGGCGCTCAAAGCGCTTTACACTATCTCGCCATCTACCTACTGGTGACGCAGCACCAGGAGCAACGTGGGGTTCAGTATCTTGCGCAAGGACACTTTGACGAGTTCATCAGGGCGGAGAATCAAACCCACAACCTCTGGTATGGGGGGACAACTACTCTACCACTGAGCCACGCCACCCCATAGATGACAGATGAATTCTTTGTTCTTTCTAACACAAAGGCATGACATCATGTCGACTAGAGTTGACACAGTGGCTGAAAATGGCGAAACTTCACTTGAGCTTTTCAATCCTAAAAAAAAATTATGCAGTCTAAATTTTTAAAAATTTTATTCAGAAGAGTTTTTACTTTTGTTATAGAAATTATTTTGTTCTTGCTCTAAACTTGAGCAACTTGAGGGTGGGTATAGTCTACGTTATATTTTAATTTTATTTAAAATATTTGGTTTTTTTAAATTGATAATTTATTTATTTTAACAATACATTCATATTTCAATTTGCAAGTATGTTCTGAAAAAAAAAATCCTGTTCAATGGAAAAAAGTTTTTTTTTTTTAACCCATACATCTCAAAATAACACATTTTGGAGCTTCAATTGCAATACCGTGATACCGTGAAACCGCGGTATTTTTGCTCACGGTTATCGTACCGTCAAAATCTCATGCCGGTACATGCCATGTGGCCCACATGTTTGACACACCTGATCTAGAGGGATAAAACCTAGTTTGATAACCAGTGTTTTATATTATAATTGTGTATTTAATGAAATATAAAAAGGCAGCCTTTATTCTCTGTCTTTTGGATAAAAAGGCCTTACCGTCACTTTAAGATGCGGGAAGTCTGGAAAAAAACAATTACAAAACTGTCAATAGATTTAAATAAATAAATGGAGACCACAATATGAAAAAATTGACCTTTTCCGCTTTCAGCTAAAAGCAGCCAAACTGGAGATCCGTGACCTGCAAACTGAGTTCGAGGAGGAGAGAAACGATTATCTGGCAACCATCCGCCGCCTGGAGCGTGAGGGCCAGCTGCTGCATGGCCTCTTGGAGCGCATGGCACCGCTGGTTCGTCGTGACTGTAACTACAGCAGCCTGGAGCGCCTGAAAAAAGAGGCGGCGTGGGACGATGAGAGCGCCACTTGGAGGATTCCCGACGTGACGGTCCAGAGAACCACGCTACCCTCAGGTGGGACGTACATACGGCAGTAGCTCCAAGGTGGTCTGACCTATTGGCTAGCCCACGGGTGTCACACTCAATGCCCGGGAACCAGATCTGGCCCACGATCGCATTTTGTGTGGCTGGCGAAAGTAAATCATATGCTTTGACTTCATGTTTTTTCCTTAGCCCTTTATAGCCATATGTATCACATTTGATGCACTTAGGATTTAATGATTCTGAAATTCTAATTCAGACTTTTTGAATTTCGTTCTTCAAAAAAATGATGACTGCAAGTCAACACAGGCACCTGCAGGTTCCATGAGAAGAAAAAAAAATAATCAGGATTTAGCAAGGGTAATAGACATTAGAGCGCTACAAATACAAAAATACAAATAAAAAAAAAGGGTTTCATTAAGACCTTATTTTTCAAAATTTGGGATTCTTTGACAATTACTCCATGTTGCAGACCTTTAAGGGTTAAAATGACATTTAAATAAAATTTCTGTTGTCGCCAATGAAAGATCGAGCATGACAGAAATCGGTCAGAGAATAGTTAGTTTTCCTTCCCTTTTTAAAATATGATTTTTTTAAAAAAAGTTAAACCAGAAACTGCAATTTCTGCAGAAATTACTCTAGGTCTTTATTCTGTGGTGATACAGATCTTAACGCTGCCCAGGTTGGCTTGGGGACATTTCGGAGACAATATCAGGTCACTTCCTGTTGATTTGGGGACATTTTTTTTTTTTTTGCCACTGAAAATGAATGGGAAAAAATTTGGACGTCCATGGACGTCAATGGCAGCACCCTCCATAAGTGTCAATGGAATCGGGGACATTTGAGGGACATGTGGTACTGAAATCTGGTAGTTTCCTGTTGATCTGGGGAAATTGTTCTTTTTTGCCTTTGAAAATGAATGGGAAAAAATTTTGGACGTCCATGGATGTCAATGGTATCGACTTACATAGGTGTCAATGGAATCCAAGTACATTAGCATCAATACAATGAAAAAACGTGATTAAATGCCATTGAAAATGAATGGGAAGCTTGGACGTCCATGGACATCAATGACAGCACCCTCTATAAGCATCAATGGATCTGGGGACAATTAGGGGACACGTCCTATTAATATCTCATCATTTCCTGTTGATTTGGGGCACTTTTTTTTTTTACCCATTGAAAATGAATGGGAAACAATTTGGACGTCAATGGACGTCAATGGCAACACCCTCCATAAGCGTCAATGGATTTGGGGACATTTGGGGGACACGTCTTTTTGATATCTGGTCATTTCCTGTTGATTCGGGGGACTTTTTTTCCTACCCATTGAAAATGAATGGGAAAAAATTTGGACGTCCATGGCTGTCAGTGGCATCGATTCACAGATCCGTCAGTGGAATCCAAGTACATTAGCATAAATAGATTTGACGTACATGGCCGTCAATGGCAACAATGCAATGTAAATTCTATTGGAAATCCCATTGAAAGTAAATGGGACATTTCCCATTAAAAATAAATGGGCAAGTTTTTGGCAAAGGCGCATTCACCGAACCCTTCGTAATTACGTAATAAAGCCATTTTTCTATGTATTCAAAACCTAGAAAGTTGAAATTTCTTACAGATTTAAAATTTAAGACAAATAACTGCCTTTTGCTGTTGCTTTTCATGTTAGTAAATGAAATTAAACTTATTTTATTTCACACCGTTTCCTTTTTTTTTGTTTTCATGTCTACATTCTCATTTTATTGCATCCCATACTATTTTCATGGCGTAAAATTCCGCAATTTTTAAAACGTTTTAATTATCTACACAGTTCCCGCTGTCTGTAGGTCTGTTATACTTCCTCATACCAAGTTCTAGTCAACCTTCCACTGAGCAAACCGATTTCTCCTCCCATTAGATAGAGGGCTAGGAAATGGAATAAAGCCTGTAAATCGAGGGAAAAGCAGTCCAAAACCTGGTCTAAAACACCACTCTGTCTAGATTTAGTCAGGGTACAAAACAGGGCTCTGCGTTTCCTAACCTTCACCGAACCTCTGAGGCTTACTCACCGAACCCCAGTAAGAACCAATGATTTAAAGTATAAATATAAAGGAATAAATAAAAAACTTAAACATTCATAAAAAGAGAAGAAAAAAACAATTTTAGGCATTAAACCGTTATATAGTTGGTGGGAAGGTGCATCTTGATGAGAGAACGAACAAATTGTCTGTCTTTGACAGCCATAGACATTCAATCCATTTGAAGTGGGAGGGCTGGGTTCATTCATTCACTGCCACTCTCGCAGTTCAAATGGATTGGACGTCTACTTGTGATAAACTCATTTCAATTCACAGCAGAATGATGAAAAAAGAAACATGATTGGACGCCTAACAGTTAACACCTAAGGGATTCGAGATGAGATTTTCCAAAATGTCCTTATCATATTCCCTTCAAGACTGTATTACAGTGATCCCTCGTTTTTCGTGGTGAATGAGGACCAGAACCCGCCGCGATAAGTGAAAAACCGCGAAGTAGTAGTAGTTATTTGTGTGTGCGTGTTCATTGTATTTATTCAGATTTAGCATCGGAAAGATATACGTACCGTAATTTCCGGACTATTGAGCGCCCCGATTACAAGCCTCACCCAGTACAATTCAACTCGGCACGTCATATCCATTTCTTCTGGCATTTTCCATGATGTGGATATGCTAATTTTACTAATGCACATTATGAGGGTCTGCTATTTTTATTCGTGCACAAAAGCACAAAGTTAAAATACGGGTAAGAGTGCAAACTAGCGTCTTCCTCGACACGTAT
Organism: Corythoichthys intestinalis; assembly: GCF_030265065.1. Lineage (NCBI taxonomy): Eukaryota > Metazoa > Chordata > Actinopteri > Syngnathiformes > Syngnathidae > Corythoichthys > Corythoichthys intestinalis. The sequence continues at coordinate 19,235,945 of NC_080403.1, read as the reverse complement.
ATTCCACGTGTCTTACGCTTACATTTTATGCTCGAGCGCTCCTGGCTAGAAAAATTGATAAATTGGCCGCATCATTGCATACGCCGCAGGATTTAAAAATAGGGGAAAAAAGTAGCGGCTTGTAATCCGGAAATTACGGTGTATATACTGTATACCACAGGTGTCAAACCGATTCCAGAAAGGGCCAAGTGGGTGCAGGTTTGCTTTCCAACCAATGAAGAGGACACCCTTTCACCAATTAGATCTTTTACATGTGTAATCAGTTAAACTTTGTCAGGTGCTGCTTGTTTCAGCAGGAAGTTCATTGGTTAAACTCTCTGCGCGTTATCGGTTGGAACAAAATCCAGCACCCACTTGGCCCTTTCTGGAATCAGTTTGACACCTGTGCTGTATACTGTATGAGACGTATGAAACAACTTTTATATCTATCTATCTATCTTAAAGATGTCCCGATCCGGGTTTTTGTACTTCCGATCCGATACCGATATTGTTTTGCACTTCCGATCCGATACCGATACTGGCCGATACCGATCTATCTGAGCATGTGTTAAAGTTTAAAGTTATTTAGCCTCCTTACTTAGTTGTCAGACTCATGTTGAAAAAGGTTTTAGTACTCTTGATAACAACTAGCCAGCTGAATTAGGTGAGTTTGAATAACACACAACGGTTGGTAACAAGAAACTGACCTGTTTATTCAGTGACAAACACAAAACATTATAAATAACAAACAGAAATGGCATAGTCAGTCAGTAAAACGTGCAAATAATATTGTAAACTGTCTTAAAAAAGCAAAACACACCAACAACCTCAGTGGAAAATCCCACAAATCACCCAAGCTATTAGATGCTTTTAATGTTTCGTGCATTAGTTACAAAAATTGTATAAAAAGCCTCTCAGGTTTAAATAAACGACTATTTCAGTATCAAGTTAACATTTTAAAACAGCAAATAAAATCCCCATTCTGTATCAGAAGCTTTAAACTACATTCAATTTATTTAATTTTGCAAATCAACTGTTAAAAGTTGTTAAAATTGCTCCCGTTATTCCAAAATTTCCCTTCTGTCTACTTTCGACATGTGAAAGTTTTAAAACTGTTTTGAAGATTGTCAAGTCAAGATTTTGCCGATTTAGGAGTATTTTAGATAAAAGTTAATTAGGTTCGCTTGGAAGGTTCACAACAACCTACTAGGGAAGTCCTCTGCTTTGAGATGGCGGCTGTTTACTAACGCATCTGGTTTTCAATACTTCAATGTTGCTAACGCAGTCGAGTCTGTCGTTTAGCAACTAGTTCTATATACACATGATATCTATTATCTCCAGTAAAACGACGTTGACATAGTTTGTTGCGGCTGTCAGCAGCAGTCAGGTATTCTTGTGTTTTTTATCCAGCGGCATGAGTTGAGCTAAAGCCGTGAGTTGAGCATTGGCATTACCCGGGTCTATGACAAGCATTGTGTTTACTTTCGGGACGCAATGCGGTCAGTTTCTCATTGCGTCCCGAAGACTGCGCTGTGTATTATGCTGCATTCCAGAGAAGTGGGAAGTCGGATTTATCCCACTCGGATGGTACCAGTTCCGACCTCAAAACTGCCTTTTTTTTAGTTACATCCTTTGCTGATCGTTAATATAAAAACATAGCACAACAAAGATAATTCACTGAATGAGAAAAAAATATATGGCATCTCAAATAAACTTGATTTACTTCATTATTGTGTTATCATTCAGTATGTTTTCTTGAGCTCCATTTTGTCCAGTGACGTCAGATTGAAACAACTTGGAAGTCGGGGTAGTTATTTTTTCTCTGACTTCGCGACTTGGACCTCCCAGTTCGAGTGGCGTTGCAATGATATTTTCCTAGTCGGAGGTCGGAAAAGTCCGACATCCCACTTTTCTGGAACGCAGCATTAGTTCCGCTTTACTTGACATATTTCAATAATCGGAATTTGGATGTCTGTGAATCGTTCCCGAATCTTCCACGGCCGAATCGTTCAAGGATGTAATGACGGCTGGGCATGTTGTACCGTGGTTCTAAGTGTTGGATGGTGCGTCTAAACTCACGTAAGATAATGGCTCGTCATCCAGAATGAATTCTTCGGCAATGACTCTTGTTATTCCCTGGGCTTTGGGACTGTCGAGTGCCAGTTTGTCACGCATAGCAAAAGTTTTTGCCAGTGTTACTTGCATCGGGCCTTTCTTTTTGTCTTCGTTTTTTTTAACATACTCCTCATATTGTTTGAAGTGGTATTTCGCTAAATGCTTGAATAGGTTGGTTGTATTAAAGCTTCTTACAGCTTTACCACTACGCTTGACTTTATTGTGGCATATGTTGCACTCTGCCTCTTCGTCTTTGTCGTCCTTTAAGGTGAAATGATCCCACACAGCTGACATTTTTACCGATAAAGTCTCTCGGTAAATTGGACGGTAATGTAAATGTAGTGTGAAGGTATGCCTTAAAATGCGGACCGGATCTTAGGGAAACCGAAGCAAAAACTGGAATGGATTATGTAAATCGGTGCGCTGGAAAACCCGGACCGGACTTAAAAAAAAAAAAAAAACTGGATCGGAAGTCTGGATCGGAATTTTTCTGTGTTCCGATCCGATACCGATGCGCATTTTTTTGCCCATATCGGCGTCCAAGACATCTCTAATATATATATATATATATATATATATATATATATATATATATATGTTAATGTTTTTAAAGCACTTCAAATTTTAAACGTGTTACCGTCCACCCAAATTATTTTCAAACATATATAAAGCAGAAAAATGCTTGACTTTATTAAATCCTTCATTGAGTGAGTCCACTCAAATCTGTTCAAGCTGCTCACTTACACACAATGAGTTGCCAGAGCAACTGTTTAACAAGTTAAATGATGATTGACGCATGCGGTGCTTTGATGTTGAGGCTTCCAGGGATTGCTTCTCTGGCCAGATCAAAGATAAAACGTCTGTCAATCATCGTTAACTTTAATAAGCAACTCCAGTGCACTCACTGCTTAACCAACAAAGAGCATAGAGAGGGAGGGAGGGAGGGAGACTGTTTTTTTTAATTGAAAAAAAATCTGCAATGGACTGAGGGCGCGAAGTTTGAAGCGCAAAATAGCAAGGGATCACTGTAATTCTCTATTGCATCCCAAATTTCACACATTCTTGGTGTCTTCCTCCCTCAGCTGTGACTTCGAAGCACTCCCCGCCCAGAGGCCCGATTGCCGATTCCGAAGCGTTCCTGGTTGGTTTTATTGCTCGCTTCCCTCCTCATCTACAACACTCGTCGCCCATTCCCAAAAACGTGTTCCTTATCAGGTCGAGGAAGACAGATACAAGGAGCTGTTGGACCGCAGCGACAGTGAGAACATCGCAAACGCTTACTTCAAATCCAAGCGGGCCAGCCAGCTACTTGGGGGTGAAACAGCTACGGGACATGGTGAGATTGACGCTGTATGGCGGAAAACACTTAGGTGACTTGAAATTCCGCTCTGAGATCCCCAATTTGGCCAAATTTCAAAATTGTCCAATATGCATGTGTCATACATCATTGGAAAGCTTAAAATCTCAATTTTCTTGGTGAAGAAAAATTTTGAATAGCAGGGCATTTTTGAAAAAAAAAAAAAAAAAATTTAAAACAGCAAAACCCTATCTGGAGGTGAGAGCACGCGAGAGCAGAATTACAGACGCCATGACTTTAACGAGATATTATCGCCGACTTACCTTGTTTGATCCAAAAAATGTAGCATGTATCACCGAGTGTCAAGACACAGCTGTGAATGGCCACAGCTGGATTTTTGGGGGATTTTATGAGTGAAACATGGTAATATAACATGGGTCGCGATGCAGAAATCACAGCCATCAAGGAGTGGTTGAGATCTTCTTTTTCATATATTTAACCTTTTAAACGTTTTCCCCCCCCAATTTTTCTTTGTTTGGATCGATTATTTAGCACTAACATATTGGCGAAAATGAGACAGTAAGAAAACAAATACAATTAAGCGATAGTTATGAGGTAGATATCCATAACTTTTTTAAAGACACCATTTTTTTCATTGTGAGGTCATTTGTTTAAAAGTTTAAAATATGGGAGTGATTAATTTTTTAAAGTCGTTTTTTTTTTAAATGAAATATTAGACATCAATTATTGATTCTAAGCTAAAAATGACAGACACTTCGAATAATAAATACAATTACTTACCTTTTTATGGCTAGGTTGAAAAAAAAAGCGGTTGCGCAACCTCTGTAAAAGGGGGTTTCCAGGGTAAAACGGACAAATTAAAAATAGTTCGGGGGCTTCTTGCGCCATGAATCTGCTATTGCAGCATACAGACATATTGTTCGATCAAAAACAACAGTTCTTTTGGCTTAAAATACAGCAGTTTATTTTAAAGAGGGGTGCAAGACCAGAAACTGCTTTTTCAGTCTTGTCTGTGTTTTCCGCCATTTGTTGACTATATTTTTAATTAACCTGAAGCCATCCATTTTGCAGCCACCTATTCACCAACCATCTTAAACGGTTCGCCCCATCTCAGCGGAAGCGTGAGTTTGGACGCCGTCCTGCCACGCCCCTTCCGCTTAGAATCTTTGAACGTCCCGGTGTCCGGTGGGAAGGCAAAGAGGAAAAAAAACAAATCTCATCTATAATAGAGGCAAGTGATAGCTGGATGCTGAAAAACTGTTCGATGATATCAAACCTCATTGGTTTTGAACTCATGAACACCAACAAATGATTACTTTTTCATTTATTCAACTAGTACTAATCCCGTATTTTCTGGACTATAAATCACACCGCTGTTTAAAAGCTGATTTATGCTTCTACGTTCCGGTGCTGGAGGAGCGATGGCGTAGACCCTGCGCCATCATAGCGCATTTGAAGTTCTGCGTCTCTGTAATTCACCGGCATGCCACTAGAGGGGTGTGGCTTTGTCTTTGTACAGTTTTGGGGGACTCTTGTCAAATTCCTTTAGTTTTCCTCCGGTCATTGACTGTTTGTATTACTCTAACACACCCAATATACAGTAAAATAAATAGCTTTTATATCATAGTTTAAGGAACACAAGCAGGATATATTTGAGATTATGAACAGTTGGATTTGAAATGATTAGAATTTGTAGCGCCATGACAAGGGGCAGACAATGGCAGAACAAATACAGGACGCCTTCTGACGGAAGCCCAACACACGCGTAATGCAGACGACTGAGAAAGATTGACGCTGATAAACAGGCGATAGGCAAGATATCTACAAGCCCACATCTGCACCACCAAATCCCGCAATCAGATCTTCTGGACAGTCCAGAACAAATGGCGGGACATCTCATCCTGCCACAGGAACATCTGATTACGAGGAAGCCGCGACTGAGAAGTTGACACACAGCACTCGAGGGTGTTGAGGTGGCAAAATCCTCAACTCTTATTGCCCTGACAACAGTAACGTCAGAAACCCTCCTGCCCAATCCACATAGAAAATAATCCAAAACAACGTCCAAACACAGCCTTCTTCTGGACCACAGCCCGCCTCACCAGAGCCTTTATCAGACAATGTTTAAGTAATCGTTGTCATTTTTCTCGGGAATCTTTTCTTGACTTGTGATATAAAGACCATCCAGTTTGCCTCCTTTGCCTGGGTCTCTGTGCTGTATGATTGCTGCCGACTTGGAATAAATTGTCAACTTATGTTTCGAAGCCTTTTTTCCTGCTTTTAAAATGAAGTCAGTACAAGGGGTTAAAACTAAGGTGAATGCGCGGAGTTTGGCCTTTTGGCCGGGTCGTTGGAATTGCGGTAGCGTGGTTCCGACAGTTCGACTTGCGTGATTCCGGCAATCTGGCTAAAAGGTCAGATTCCTTCAATACCATTAGGTATGTTGTGTTAAATGCCATTATATTCAAAGACTATTTGGGCTTGACTCATGAGTGAGTTGCCTTGCTGAGTAAAAAGGGCACTGTAATAAGAGTAGGGAGGCAAGAAAGGGAGAATATCATGGCCGCTCAGGTCGCCTCTCTCAACGTGAGCCCTCCGTCCGAACTAAAAAAAAAAAAAAACGGATCGGGACTCGCAAGAGGAGTCGGGGCTGGGGGAGAAGCAGCAGCCAGAGACATTAAAACAACCCCAAAACATCATTGAACCTCCACCATATTTGACAATAGACAGTGTTCTTTTCTTTGTAGGCCTCTTTCTTTTTTCTGGCACTAGGTGCCTTGACAGTGTGACAGGAATCATAAAATCTGGAGACTATCAAATTGTTTTAGGCGGTAATTTAGGGTGTAGTGTCAGAAAACGGTCTGCGTCAGAGGTCATGGGTGTTCCAACTGAACAATGCCCCAAAACATACCTGAAATAGATGGAGACAAAGTGTTGGAGAATTCTGAGGTGGCCATCGATGAGTTTAGATCTAAATCCCATTGAACATGACGGAGAGATCTCAAAATTGCTGTTGCAAGAAGGCACCCTTCAAATCTGAGAGACCTGGAACAATTCACGTAAGAAGAGTGTACCAAAATTCCAAAAAGTTCTGAGACATGCATGAAACTTAACATTCACTCCCAGCCATTTTCACCGGTGCAACTCCCTTCGCGCCTGGCCGTTTTACTGGATTTTGACTGATTTTGCAAGGCCCACAGAAAATTCTGCTTCATTGCTACGTATATAAACATGGAATCCACCAAAAGAAAGATTGGACTCTCTTCTTTCAGCAGGAAAAAAAAGTAAGTACATATCTTTTTCCAATCTTTAGAAATCCACATTAGAAAATAGCTCAGTTTGAGCAAAATTCCAATTTCTGATGAAAAAAACAGAGACATTGAGCTTTTTGTGAAAGCATACATTTCAAACATAACTTTGACTTTAACACAGCTCTTTTTTGCTATAGTTACATCCCCAACATCTGATTAAAGTTTTCCTTTTACAAAATAACAACAAAACAAATTGAGCTTTTGATAGCAAAGTAACAATTTATCTACACATAACTAACTTGAGAGATGACGCTGTTGTGGCCGCGACAGCTGGGTAAACTTTTCCCTCATCGTCACCAGTCTCATAAAGATGGATTTTTTTGAGTCTCTGCGGGGTATGCTTGGTGAGCAGCATGAACTCAACAGCCTCGTACGCTGCACTGGTGGTCCCGGTCGTCCAGCACCTGGCATCCCGGGCGTTCTCTAGGTTGTTCTGCTCTGTCGTCAGCCGCCTGGCATCGTGGATGCCATTCGGTCGTCTTCCGCTGGCGCCCCAGCCGTGCGGCCCAGCCGTTTGTTGCCGTTGAATCGGGTTGCGGGTCTTACCAAATGCGCTACTGCCCTCCGGTGGCCAGTTTTATTGCTTTAAAATGAATTTTCAGTTTTGTGCTTTGGAGCTGAATTGAAACAGAACCCAGAGATGTCTCTTGTAAAAAAAAAAAAAAAAGTAAAAGACGTATAAATATGTCTTTGGGACACTGAAACAATTAAAAATAGAACATATTTATGCGTTTTTGGGAGCTAATGAGTTATAGGAAGCATTTGCTTTTCGTTTATTTCTTCCATAAGGTGTGCAACCAAATACTGTATTGAGGTGAGGGTGCCAACAATATTGTCCGGCCTATTTTTTTTTAGTTTTGTCTAAAATTGTGTCAATTTTGGCTTTTTCCTCAGCTTTTTGTTGTTTTTTTCCAATGCACATCCAGGAAATAAACACACTCCTCCTGAAAACATTTGCAATTGTATTAATTTCTGTGAGAAATGCTGTATTTTCTGGAAAAATTCCAGGGGTGCTAATAATTTTGTCCATGACTATTTATGTAATAAATAGATATAAAATAATAAATAAAATAAAAATATTGAAAATAAAGTAAATAATTAAATAAATGAGCATTAGCATATTTGGTCAAAAAATGATTTTGTGATACTGTGGAGATCAAATCAGAAAATTTTATTGTAGTGCAACCATTTGAGTAACAAAACAATTTACCCCTCAACACTTGTCCGCATATGAATTCTCAAATGTGTGTGTAATAACTGAGTATGTAACATTTTGTACGCCTTGAAAACAAAAATCAAACAAGTGTACTTTTCGATTGATAGTTATCAAAGTATACAGTATAACTGCATTCGATCAAACCAAATAAACATTAAGATGTATCCGACTATGCTGCTATGATGCATTCAAGCATTACAAACTGACTGAGAACGATCAACTTAAAGACCAAATGTGAAGTAATTTCATAACATGCCAAATAGGGTCACAATTAAAGTAATTAACATTGTCCAACAAATAAAGCATGAAAAAATAATTTCTATGTTGTATATTTGACAAATAATCGCATTTCCGAAGTTCGAGCCTGAAAGGGGACGAACCTGGAAGTGACATGTCACACCGACAACAGTGATGGCAGCGCTCCATACGGCCACCATACAAAGCCCTTCAAACAGCGATATAAGCGATAGATCGAGCGCAAGGGAGGAGATCCAAGTTTTTGAAGAGTTGGAGGAAGAAGAGGAGGTTGGAATTTTATGTTGGCCCTAACATGTATTAGCCAGACGCTAATCAGGATGCAAACAATGTGCCTGGACTACCTGACATGAAATGGAGACAAGACCCATCGAGATTACAAGATTGGCAAGATATAGGCTGTTATTATTTTCAAGATTTGAAGATGCAGGCATTTGCACATCATTTTATGTTTCTGTCTATTTGATGACATTGTTTAAAAAAAAAAAAAATGACTTCATGTTCATTTTGGCAGCTCCGGCAGCTCTCGTGCATATAAAATAATAATATAAAAACGTTGGGGGGAAAGAAGATGAGTCGTTGATGGCTTTCTCCACTTTATTGTGGCAACATTAAAAAAACAAAATAATAGCGGACTGCCGCCACATTCGACCGCAAAGTTTTGCTTCTCACCATCTTACCCTCGCTTCCTACTACTCACAGCTCTCCAGTCCCAGCGTCTCTTAAACAGATCGTGCATAGTATCTTGTTATGAGCTTTTTGTTGACAAAGGTATCGAACACACGACGTGCTGACAACTTTGTTTCTTTATTAACACATGGAGCTAACAATACGAACACAGCTTGGGGCTCTCGGCAGGCTGTGCGGAGCGATAGATAGAGCCAGTGCTTCTCTATCACACTCCTGCGTCATGTGACCAAAACAAGAGTAACGTTGCGTGCACTTCAGGGTGCCTCGAAAAACATTATATGAGAATATTACATATGAAAGAGTCGGGAGATTTGTTGATGCACTGAGAAGCTGGACCAACAAATCACACTCCTGACATTTAAAAAAAAAAAAAACTTGAAATTTGCAGCATCTTAGGAGCAAGCAGCCAGGATCAAACGGTATTTCAACATGCCAAAAAGACTGTTGCATTTACTGTCTTTTTCAAAAAGAAGGAAGATGGTTCAAAACGAGTCAGAAAAGCACATGGAAAAGAAAGAAAAAACAGAAAGTCCCACAGCATGGCAAGTGGGCATTTGCGTTTTGTTTTCAGCATAATGTAATGTCCGTAACTGTTTGCGGGCCCGTGAAGGGGCCATCGGACAGCAGAGTGGTGACGTACCGGGAAGTGTGGAGAAGGGTGCGGCGTGAGAGCGAAGTTGGCGGTCGCATGTTGCAGCAGTCCGCTGTTATTTTTGTTATTTAAATGTTGCCACAATAATGTGAAGGAAGCCATCATTCACTCCTCTCCTTTCTATTTCCCTACTCGGGCTATTACAATATGTTCCGGGACCTGTCCACATGCCGTCATCCCGGCACTGTCATATGTACTTTGCGTTCTGGCACCTTATGATTTACAAATTAAGCAGTTCCACAACAGTTGGCAGCTCTGCTTTGACAAAGTCATCAGTCATCTATCCAAAAATCACACTTTTTTGCAAATCCTTGATCATAAGCAGACCGGTTGAAGAAGCAGGCATCTTCGAAGTCCTTGTAGCAGAGAACACGACTCGATGATGGCGTGAAATTCATTCGTTTAGTGCGAACAAAAGATGTCCAAACGTCCCCTGCTATCCTTCAGCCGCTCATACAACTTTTCTTTAGATTGAGAACAATACATCGCCACACACCACCGTGGCATCTTACCGAGAAGCAATGCAACAATACTGTGTGTATGGCGGACTTCCCTCGCAGTTCTTGGTGTGACGTCAATTCCGAAGATTTCCGAAGAAAAGCATTTTCGTTGTCAAGGGCGTTGCTATGGGTTAAACAAAGAATCTGGAAGGGTTGCATCAAAAAAAAAAAAAACGAAAATATGCTTATAATTGTTTAGCCATTGATATTATTCAAAAACATAGTTGGCACATTGTTACAACAACAATGTGCCAACTATGTTTTTGTTCACATTTGGCCTTTAAGGTTTTGGGTAACAACCCTTTGATGCATGATTTACATTTGACTCATTCTCTGCCAAAGAATGTTGTGACAATTATTTGCTCATAACTAAAGGACACACACACAAAAATGAGTATTTTTTTTTCAATAATGAAGGGTAGGAATCTAATGATTCCTTTTGTAAATTCCCTGTTCATGTGGCCGCAGAAGACAATATTCTGTGACGCTTGAAAGAAAGGGATGTCTCGACATGTTTGCTACTGAATGAGTTATTTGAATATTAAAGACGGTATCTGTAAATATTTGCTAGCTATAATTTTCCATGGCTTATGATTACAAAAGACTTTCATATCCCTCATTAGGTGTAATATATTTAGTAATGTGGCAACACAGTATTGCCGTGAGATACGAGTGACATGGTTTACGGGTTAATAGAGATTGTGTTGATTGTTTTTGCTTTGACTTGTGAGTGCAAACCTTTGCTGACAAACTTATTCAAAGACATCTAACCCATTTCAACTGGGACATCTGGCATTGACTGATCATGTTTCACTATTGATGGTGATAGACTTCCAATTTTGACTCTTAAATTTCTGTGTTCTCACTGAATTTTTGTTTTTTCAAATTGAGGATTTCTCCTTTTTTCGTTGCATTTTTATGTGTAATTTTTTATCTTTTTTTGACTGATTATCAACATTTTTATGTATTCACGGACACCCCCCCAATGATTTTTATCCATTCATTTTGCAGACAGCCTGAAAGGAGCAAATTTGAGGGGAAAAGCAACCTAATAACGACCATACTTGACACCCTATAAAACTAGGGTTGCTGCGAGTACTTCACTTACAAGCCACAACCACTAAAAGGGACCAATAATTGTGTAGTGATTCAACAAGAGTATGCGTTAGTCATGTAGCTCCTTAGTTATTTATCTAGACATACGTAAAAGACTTTGTTACCACTCAGTGGGAATAAGACATTTATTTACAGATCAAATCTCGTATGATTGTTCCCACTTCATAAGTAGCATTTTCTTTAACAATTTCCACCCACAGAATACAAAAGGACCATTTGAGGTCCAATAAATTTACATTTTCCCTTTTTGGTGAAAGTTTGGTCCTATGAAATCAGAAGCAAACCACTAACATTACCCCGCAACATATCAGATACTTACGATGGAGTATTAGGGCCAAACAAAAATATGACTATGAGAAGTAAGTCACGATATGTGATTAAAGTCGGAATATCACAAGAATGATGCCAAATGTTGGAATACAAAAGTCGCAATATTACAAGAAAAAAAACGTAATATCACAAACGCCGTTATATTACAAGGTTAAAGTTGTGATTAAATTAAAATTGTTATATTATGTCTTTTTACGTTATCTAAAATGTGTGGGTGCAGTACAACTAATTTAGCTAAATTTCCCCGTTGATTCCGCCAAGCCCGCTCCCCTGGCTGTGGTTTCGCTAGAGGGCTAGTAGGGACAGTAGGAATCTCGTTGGGCTGGCTATCAGGGTCCCATCGGAGTGCCGCGGTGCTACGGTATTGTCTTGGCTAGGTCGGATTCTGACGTAAAGGCGTTCAGTCATAATCCCACGGATGGTAGCCTCACACCATTGGCTCCTCAGCCAAGCAAATACACTAAATGTCCTTTGACATTTAGAGCACTGGGCAGAAATCACATCGCGTCAACACCCGCCGTGGGCCTTCGCGATGCTTTGTTTTAATTAAACAGTTGGATTCCCACGCACCGGACCAGTTCTAAGCTGCTAGGCACCAGCCGAGGCACCCCGCCACGCTCGTCTTGGGCACGGGAGCCCCTCCCGGTTCTGCTCAGGTAGCCCCGCCGACGAGGGTGAGCATGCGAGGGGCAGGACAGGACGGGGATGGGAGGTTGGGGTGGGGTGGGACGGAACCCTCCCGCGCCCCGCACGGCCCCCTGCCCGTGGGGCGGAGACGGGCGCTGGCGCTTCCCCACCTCCCTGAGGCTGGTTCTCCCGGACTCGCGTCAGCGGGTTTCGGCGGGGGTCGGGTTCCGGGGTGGGGGGGCCTGGCGCCCAGACCAATCATTGACAAGTACCTTAAGGGAAAGTTGAAAAGAAGTTTGAAGAGAAGAGAGAGTTCAACAGGGTGTGAAATCGTTGAGAGGTAAAACGAGTGGGGCCCGCGCAATCCGGGGGATTCAACTCGGTGGGCAAATATCCGGCTAATGTCTTGCCCCCTCAAATCAAAATTTTAGCCCCACATACGATGCTCCCTACACATTTCTGACTGCCCCCACATACATGCCTGCCAACACTGGACCCCTACGTCGGACAGACCGCCAGCCTATTTGGTCTACCCAGCCTGTCTCACCCACATTGTTGAGGAAGGTGAAGCTGGAGTGCGTGCGCAAAGGGACCCGAAAGATGGTGAACTATGCGCCTGGAAAGGGCGAAGCCAGAGGAAACTCTAGTGAAGGCCCGCAGCGGTGCTGATATGCAAATCGGTCGTCTGACCTGGGTATAGGGGTGAAAGTACTCTCTTGTATGAGATGCCTGCTTCTGTTTCCTCTGTCGGAAATATGGTAGCACTGCTAATGGGAGGGATGTTGTATTTACCTTAACTGGTTTTAACAACTGGAAAGCAGGTCTTGATCGAGACAAGGGGCTACAGAAGCGCGTGGGCAGCCCTCCGAGTGGAGGCGCCAGGAGTTTATTGCAAGGCTGCTGATGGCTCTCCCGCCTCACACAGACCACGTGCGCCCCCGAAAATCCCTATACACCATACCTTTCCCGCCTCGGGGCCATCTCCTCTACAATCCACAGTCTGGTGCGGGGCTTTACATAGGGGTCCAGGGCTGATTGTAGGCAGGAATATATGAGGGGGTAGTCAGAAATGTGTAGGGGCATCATATGTGGGGCACTTCTAAAATTTTTATTTGAGGGGCAAGACATTTTCCCTGGCATGGAATGCGAGCTGCCCAGTAGGCCACATTTGGTAAGCAGAACTGGCGCTGCGGGATGAAGCGAACGCCAGGTTAAGGCCAGAAAAGGTGTTGGTCGACCTTTAGTTGTACATGCCATGCAGAGGGAATCAGGTGCAAAAAGATTTTTTGACCTCTCTTGTTCATTCTACAAGTTTTTATCAGTATCAGCACGTGTCTGACAAATATGATGCACCAAATCTCAAGAGCTGGAGCGCGCGATGGGACCCGAAAGATGGTGAACTATGCCTGGGCAGAGCATCCTGCCCTCAATCCCCATCAGTCTCTGAAAAGAGCTCTGCTCAACATCCTTGGCAGGGCCATTTCAGAAATGGAAACAAGATTTTCCCAGAGAAATATTGACCTGATGAAAGCAATATTTAGTCTTAAACCCAAAACCCTTGCATTTCTCGATTTAACCCAGTTGCACCCTCTCTCAAGTCTGGCACTGTGAAGAGACATGAGGGGTGTAGTGGCCTCGCGCTGGGGCGTCGCCGGTGAAATACCACTACTCTTATTGCTTTTCCACTTACCCTGTAGGCAGGAGGGCGAGCCCTGAGCGGGTGGAAGTCTCTACACAATTAAGAACCACAGACGAAAGCGGGGGGTTCCCCGGGCCCAAGCCCAGCATAGCGCTCTCTCGGCACGCATGCGAAGAGGGCCGAGAGGGATGGAAGTCTCTACACAATTGAGAACCGCCCGAAAGAACGAAGTGCGCAGGTGGCCCTCCGTGATTGTCGCCAAGGAGTCTAACGCGCGCGCGAGTCGGAACAACAGGCTTGTCCACTGTGTGTAAACACTTGCAGGAGTACAAGGAAGCCTTTCCCGAGTTACATACATTGTATGTTACAGCCCTGGTAGTTGGAGTGTTTTCAGCAGCGTGTGAAAATTCATTCTCCACATTGTCCCGGGTTCAAACCCCCTATCGTCGCACCATGTTACAAAAAAGAAAGAGGAATTTAGTGATTTTCACCCATGAGAAATTCCTAACAAGTAACTTGGATGGACATGGAGGATTTTGTGAGGGTTTTTGCAAAGGGAAGTAAGTCTCTACACAATCGAGAACCGCAGACGAGAGCAGGGTCCAAGCCGAGCATAGTGCTCTTTCAGCGGGTATGCGAAGAGGGCCGAGAGGGGTGGAAGTCTCTATATACAATCGAGATAAACGGGTGGGCTCCGCGGGGGCTTCACCGGGATCGCTCGCATTGCCGCACTAGGCGCCGGGCCCACTCCACCCCAGAACCCGCTGGCGTGAGTCCCGGGAGAGCCAGGCTTAGGGAGGGGGGAAGCGCCCGACTATCGGTCTCGTGCCGGTGTTTAGCCTTAGATGGAGTTTACCGCCCGCTTTGGGCTGCATTACCAAACAACCCGACTTAGGGAAGGCCGTGGCCTTGCTACTGGCCTCACACCATCCACGGGCAGCGGGACGCGCGCCTCCGTCTGGAGCAAAGCGGCGGCGGCGCCAGGCCCAAATACACCACGGTGAGTGGGCTGATATCAGGTACGTACGACTGGAAACCGTCCAATGCCTTCGCCACCCGACCGGCCTTAATGTCGGGTGAAAGTTTGACGAGGCTCCCTTAAGCTGTTCCGTAAACCTGGGGTCTGAAAATGCCCTCTCCCGAAGCCGCACCCCAACTATTTTGCAGCGCTGCTCGTCTTGTCACCTGCCTGTAGCGGGTTGGTGAGCTGGGAAGTACAGGGTGGTGAGAATGGGGCGCGGCGGTCGGTCGGTCACATGCCCGGCCGACGCGGCGCGCACCGCCCTTTGTTCCAACTTTTAGTACACACACATAAATACATCCGTACATGTGTAGCAAAAAACGTTCAAGGTACCGTAAAAGCGGGGCCTCACGATCTTTCTGACTTTTTGGGTTCCACAGGCATAACTGGCTTGTTGCAGCCAAGCATTCATAGTGACGTCGCTTTTTGATCCATCAATGTCGGCTCTGTTTTTTTTTTGGAAGTGTAGTAGCTAATACAGTAATCCCTCGTTTTTCACGGTTAATGGGGACCAGTACCTGCCGCGATAAGTGAAAAAGTAGCCCCCACCCAAATTTTTTCTTTAGTGTTCAATTTATTTATTCAGATTTAGCATAAGGAGATACATATGACATGTTTTTCACTTTTCCCCCTAAAGTATAATACAATTTTTTTCCTTTTATGTATATATATATATTAATAAATGGTTTTTAAGCACTTCAAACATAATTATGATAGGTTTTCAACATGTTACTGTCCCACATAATTATTTTAAAACAAGAATAAAGTAGAAAAATGCTTGCCTTTATTAAATGCTTCATTGAGTGAGTCCGCTCAAGCTGCTCACTTACACACAATGAGTTGCCACAGCAACTGTTTAACAAGTTAAACGATGATTGACCCATGTGGCACTTCAAAGCCTCTCTGGCAAGCCCAAACCTTCACGTCTGTCGTTAAAGTCATTAACTTTAATAACCAACTCCAGTGCACTGCCTGACCAAGAAAAGCAGCAGGATGGAGAGTGAGACTACGTGATCGGATCAGGACGACTCATCTGTATTTATTGTGTTATTTTTTAATTGAAAAAAAAATCTGCAATGGACTGAGGGCGTGAAGTTTGAAGCGCAAAGTAGCGAGGGATCACTGTATAACTAAATTGGCCGCGCGGCATCTACTGGTGTATATATTAATCTTGTAATACTACAACATTTTTTCCTAAATAATACGAATGAATCTTGCAACATTCGTCAAGTTTTATAACATAACGTAATTTTGTAATACTACGAGAGGGCTGTTTTGTTTTTGTTTGTTTCGTGTCACACTAATTGTGTTGCGTGCTTTCGGTTGTAAATAAACCATTGAAAACCTAAAACTCCATCCACCTCTTAGCAGTAATGGTAAGTACGGCATCATTTTTTTCTTTAAAATGTATTTAGTTATTGTGTGAGAAGTATTTAATTCATTTTCCATGTCGCTTATCCTCACAAGGGTCACAGGGTGCCAGTGCCAATCCCAGCTAACTATGGGCAGTAGGCGGGGTACACCCTGAATTGATGCTAGCCAAACGCAGGGCACAATGAGACAAATAACCATTCACACACACACTCATACCTACGGACAATTTGGAGTGTTCAATCAGCCTACCACGCATGTTTTTGGGACGAACGAGGAAACAGGAGTCCTCGGAGAAAACCCAAGCAGGAACGGGGAGAACATATAAACTCAGAGCCAGGGATTGAACCCTTGATCTCAAAACTGAGAGGTGAATGTGCTAACCACTCGTCCACCGTGAAGTAGTTTTGACGTAAATTTCGAATTTTAACGGTGAAATCAGACTTGTGCGAGAACTGGGGTTACGTCGCCAGCGCAGGAATGGAACTGTTTCGTAACTAGTGGACTCGCTGGATTGCGTAAAATTTCGTAACATTACGACTTTTTTTCTTGTAATATTACGTAACATTACATAGTAATACAATTTTAATCTTGCAATATTATGACTTTAATCTTGTAGAATTACAACGTCTGAGTATTTTCATATTATAACTTGTTTCTCATTAATACCATTTTTTTGGTAATATTATGACTTCAAGCTTGTCATATAAGGAAAACATTTTTTTCTCGTAATATTACAACATTATTCTGGTAGTATTACAACTTTTATGTCTTAATACTACAATGTATGACTTTATTCTTGTAATAATATGGCTTTGATCTCGTTCTTCTCGAAGTCCCAATTTTTCTCTCTCTTTGTTTGGCCCTAATACGCCATTGCAGATTGCAAGATCAGCACTAAAATTAAACTTATCCCGTAAAGTAATCCAAAACAACTAAGTAAAGCTATAAAACTATTGCACTTTAAAAAAATAAAAGCTCTGTCAGGGACAATCACGCCGTAAACTGTGCAAACTACGTTGGGGAAAGCGAGGAAAGTGACATTAAAAAAATATGTTGACAAAAGGAACATCCTGTGCTACATTTTGAAGTCAATCCAGTCAGAACACTCGAGATTAAACTGTAAATGAAAAATAAAATGAGAATAAAATCTGAGTGCATAGTCATTATAATGTTTTGACTTTCGATCAAACGTGGGGAAATGTAGGAAAATCTTAAATTTGCTGTGATTGCATATGGTTGACGTGATTTACAGATGCAAAGGGGAAAAAGGTGCGGCGTGCCGTAGTTACTCCTGCCCGAAGCCTTCCGTCTCCTCGATAGCAAACATGAGTTTCTCCTTTAATTGCTCGTAGCTCTTGTAGGGAGGCAAGTCCAGGCGATTAAAGCTAAAACAAAATGAGACATTAAAAAAAAAAAAAAAAAAAAAAACTTGACAAAATGAAAGACAAACATTTTCTGTGAGGAAATAAATTAGACATACCATGTGTGGCTTCTCGGAAGCCAGTTCTCTTTGCCCACTTTTTCGATGCAGAATTTCTGTGGGCCGTTGCTCCCTATATTTATTCATTTGAAAACATAAAATTGAGCTGAAAATGTAAATTAGGCAAAACCACAGTGTGATGAAAAAGGAGAACCCATTGGAGTACCCATGAGGTCAGCAAAGCCCCCAACAGGGAGGCGACACGTTCCGGTGACGAACTGCAGCAGTCGCATCCTCTTCTCGTTGTCCATCTCCTTCGCAAACTGCAAACACGTAGATAACAGGTGTCAAACTCAAGGCCGGGGGACAAAATCTGATCCTATCTTGCCTTGCCCAATATTTCATCCCTGCCTTATCCTATACTATCGCAAAGCCCCGCCCTCTTGTAAAACTTAGACAACCCAAGGCTCTGTCAAATTGTCTCAGTGACAGTGACTGAGTAAATGAACGATTTATGGATGATGGCGGGAGTTCACATTTCTGAATTTGCAATGCAATGGGTGGCAATTCACCTGTTTTTTTAAAAATTTGTTTTAATTAAATGTTTTTTTAAATTAATTTTGTCTAGAAGCAGAGAGAGAGAGAGGGTTGCAGTTTGCAGTGGAGCGGTATGTTAATGGTATTAAACTTTACAGAGAGGAGACCATTATTATAATCGAGGTGAAATGCTACAACAAAATGAGAAACCCCACAGGCCGAATTCTATCTAGGTGTAACGTTAGCTACTTAGTAACACTATGTCATGTGTTCTGTCAGATTTTTCTCCCAAAGCTTTTGTGGCGATGAACAAGCAGTCTTTTACATTCAGTTGGAATCTCAATATTATCCAGAGGTGCCAATTTAAACAACTTACCGTATTGGCCCGAATATAAGACTGTGATTTTTGCATTGAAATAAGACTGAAAAAGTGGGGGTCGTCTTATCTTCGCGGTCTAGACATTATACCCATTCACGACGAAAGGTACTGGCAGATATCATTGAAGCGATGTTCTGTCAAGACAGATCTCAGCTACTCTCAAGTTAACCCAGTTTGCATTATTTTATTGCAATGTTTTTCCTTATTCAGATTTGTTTCAATACTACAGTTACAGTTAGACTTCACTTTGATGGTTAATGGAGTTATTACAATTTTGTTGTTTTATCACAAAAGATTGGTTTATTTACATTTCAAAAACCAGAAGCCATTCATTTACGAATGTGATTGCACTTTAGTTTACATATTTAAATGTTCAGATATTATTATTTGAATGAGGGAAAATAACATTTTCTTTCAAATATATAGACACTACCCACGTGACGTCACAACTCCTTCCTCCTGACTGGTGCCGCCCAATTGTCCGTCAACACATCATGTTTACCTGTTACGGCTACGTACATTCCTCCTATTTACGACGTGTTTTTCTGCTCGTTAACATTAATAATCAAAATGGTGAAGGCGTGTGTGGCGGTCGGTTGCAATAACAGAGAAGATAGACGGAGAAGACGGAGAGACTTGAAGTTCTACCGGATTCCGAGAGACCCGGAGAGAAGAGAGCGAGATGGGCTGCTGCAATTCGACGAGAAAACTGGGCTCCAAACGATTACCACAGATTATGTAGTAGTCATTTTATATCTGGTAAGATGCATTTAATATATATTTAGAGGGTTTTGGGCTGACAACCACAATTAAGATCATTGCTAGGCTAATCGCCGACAACATACACGTATGTATGTAGTGGGAGTGCTATCGCTAAACCATATAAACATTAAAAGCCCTAACTCCATTGACAAACGACATGAAATACATTAGACTTGACAGCGGATGTTAGCAATAACAAAAGATTTTGAATTGAAAATTTCGTAACTCACCTTTCCAAGCACAAGATACATTCCTGCCGAATTTTCGTGGACGAGGACCTGTTTCACCCAACCAGCAACGAAGTATTTATAAGCCTCCAAGCTCTTAAAGTTTTTCAAACTTTCGTGAGAATAGGCTGATTTTGTGTGGACAAGATAGTTGTACATATCAGGGTAGCTAGCAGATGTCAGGCAAATACGGCGGAGACAGCGGGTCGAAAAACATCGATTTCGGCATCAAATATGGATCTGGCGAATGGATAAACTGAAGCTTTTCCACATAACACCTTTTATGCAACGCATCAAGTGAGTTTACGGCATCCGAAAGCACCGGGTCTTCCATGAAATGCATTATAAATTGCTCGATCAATTGAGACCATTGATAATACAGACACAAAATGACGGACAAGGGGGCGGAACCATACAGCGAGCACGTGATTTTGTGACGTCGGTGGGTAGGGTCTATAGGTATAATCATTTGTTTTAGATGTACTGTAATTATATTCTGTATAAAATTAATTTGGTGTTCAAAAAGTCTTTTTTCAAACTTGAGTCTTGAAAAACAGGGGGTCATCTTATAATCAGGGCTGTCTTATATTCGGGCCAATACGGCATCATAAGTCATCATAAATATACATGTACAACATGAATACGGCGTAAATGAATGCTCAAGGCGTTAGCGGTGAGAGAGCGGCGTACAGTCGGTTGACCGCAGCCACATGCTAGATGTGTGTGAGGATAACTTTCCTTCGTGAGCGTCCATGAATTATTCTTTTTTTTTTTTTTTTATAGAAAGTTTGGGGTGTTTACATTGCTAGGGTCTTGACAGCTTAGTTATATTTTATTCTATTTGTGTAGTAACAGGCTAGTAAACATGTAGGCAGTCAAATGTTCGCAAACTGACATTAATAGTTAAGTCTCTACTACATGCTATCAAATATTTCTTTTTTTTTTTACAAATCGATCATTATCTATCTTTGAGCAAGCATAAGTGACCTTGGGTGACTGTGTTGACATTCAGTTGTTTATGTGGTCGACAATAGAGAATTATATATAGCTTGCATTTGGCGAGCTTTTAAAAAAAGAAAGAAAAAAAAATCCTCCCACCTATCTTACAGGGTACCTGGTGTCGGAATTACAGGTACTCCACACACAGCGTCGGGTTTTTGCCATTTTAAAGTAGGAAAAAAAGATGTTTTAAGTCATGATCACACAATATTGCTATGCAACTCTACGGCTAGTGTCCGACTTTTGTGAGTTGGGGGCATGGTTATGCTAGAAGAAGTCCATTCCCCATATTTTGGAAGGTAAATGCAAAAAAATGAAATGCAACAAATACAATGAGCCTGACACCCTTGAAGTAGATTGCCGTGTGTCATTTGAATACACTACATAAATCTAACGTATTGAGTTGAACACAGTGCACACCTGCCAGAACCAATGAATCTGTTTGCTGCTGCGAGCATAATGCCTGTAGATGGTGTTCCTTTGCCAGTCCACGAGGTCGATTTCCTGCATGCCACACAGCATCACCTAACGACAGGGAGGAAGTGAGAAAAACCTCATATCACACAGGATGGGATTAAGAACTCACCTCTAGTTCCTTGGCGTCAAAGTACTGAAGGTACTGCTGGGGTAGAACTTCGTTGAAGCCCTCAAAGAAGGCCTGGGTCTGTTCCTCCACGCCTCTGGACAGCCTCCACTCAGCCACCAACCTGATGTCAGCACACACACAAAAAAAAAATGAACGTGTCTTCCCCGCTGTGAACTGAGTCTCCATTTTTGCGTTTAGATTGTCAAGGCGGCACCTGATGTACTCTTCCTTGTTTTCCTCGGTCACCTGAATGTTTCCGCCGTCTGGTTTGAGCTCGTGCGTGGTGACCTCACCTAAGATCTCTTTGTCAACGGAAAAGAACATCTCTAGCCCGCACTCTTCTATATTGTTATCCCTAGGAATACGCACAGTTCATAATATTAGCAAAATGAAAAAAATTTGCTGCCAGTGACGGCGCTAGACACCAAATCCAGTTTGACTGGGAGGGGTGCATGAACGGACATTCATCACTGTCAATGGCAGCCAATGAGTTGAAAACATATTCATTAGTACCAGTTGAAATAAATGTCATAAAAAGATAAAACTAAATGTGGAAATTAAAGGTGCTATATGGAGTTTGTCACATTTTCACTTGCGTCTGCCACCTCCGACCTAAAACGTAACTGCAGCTTGCGTTAAAGGTGCACAATGTAGGATTGAGGGTCAAAAATGGTAACGCAACTAGATCAGAATTATGACTAGCGCAAAATGCCCTCCTCCTTTAGGATGCCAGAATACCGCTTCACATTGGAAAACGTGCAGGAAAAGAACTAAGTGACAAACGACGAGTCCCCTGCAGAAGGTATACTGTATTTCTAATTTTCATGCAAGATGTTTTTTAATGTAATAATGCCAACATTTAGAAATGACGATTAAAAGAAACGTCATATGAGGTCCAAGTTAGTTTATGTCAACATGACCAAAGTAAAGGAGAGCTACATTTCTCAATGTATTGCACACAGGCAGCATCCACAATGACGATTTAATTGCTCCATCCATTGTTATTTAATTACGGATTAAATATATACACGCGTAAAGACTATCTTTCCTCCATTCAATGGATGCAAATGCTAAATAACATAGCACCGGCAGAACACCGGTCAATGGAGCCACCTGCTAAATAACGTAGCACAACCATGCCAAATGAATGCATATCTTTGTTTGCTTCTATTGTTGTCTTGAATCCTTTGAGATTCGTAGCAATGTTTTTTTTTTTTTTATTGAGACGGTAGACATAATTGAAATAAATTAATAAATGAATAATAATAATAATGAATAATTATGGACGAAGACTGGAAACTGATCTCGTGATTGGCTGATGATGAACACGGAAGCTAAACGGGAACAAATTTTTAAAAATAGTTTTTCAAAATGGGAAAATCTCTTAACCATTGAGATCCATTTTAAAAGTATTTCCAAAATATCTGTTTCTTTATTATCTATTGAAATATTATGACCATTTCATGAATAATTGAAATTTGACATTGTGCACCTTTAGGCTCGTGCATGGTGCGCATGCTCGCACAAGGGCATAGGTTTGGTCTCAACATTGGTAGGGACGATATAACAGCATAACCTGCATATACACTTTTTGCTCGGGATGGAACATTAATAAGACGAAACAGATTGGGTGAACGGGGTCAGGGCTACATTGCTCTCGAGTATGAACCCAATTAATTGATATGCTAAATCAGAGGTGCTCACTATGTCGATCACGATCGGCCAGTCAATCGCAACGCTAGTGTGGGTAGCTCATGGCATCCCCCCAATTTTTATTTTTATATGTACATAGTTAATTATGTTGTGTTGTGTGAGCAACACAACATAATTCTAAACAGCTTACTACTCGAGTTTTGCAGGTTAGCAAGTTCACACAGTTTGATGTTATGCTAACTCTGACGCAGGTCGGACTTTCAGTAGCAAAATTAGTGGTGTGTTTACCACCTCCACAACATTGGCGTCTTTTTAAATCACTTACACTGGCTGCTGCTGGCACAAAAAAAAAAACAAAAAAAAAAAAAACCTAATATCCCTCGTCTTCGGAGGAGGCGACATGTTGTCGACATGTATTTCTGTCGGGGCTGTGTGCGTGTGCGTATGTGTCGGTGGTGGGTCAAGTCATCAGCCAATCAAACGTGCAATTTTAAGGGGGGGGGGGGGGGTTGGACCGGCGCATTCAGAAAGTGAAAAGGGGTAAATATAAGTTTGAGCTAGGCCTGAACGATATATCGTTTAAACATCGCCATCGCGATGTGCACATGTGCAATAGTTCCATCGCAAGGACGTGCGATAGTTTTATTTTTTTTAATCCACAAATGTATGTTGCTCCATGCTTTCTCTGTCCTGAGCTGATCGCTTTAGTGACACTCACACAACCTCCCTCTCCCCCTCCCTCCCTCCCTCTCCTAGGTCTTTGTTCCTCTGCGCACTTGCTTATTAAAGTTAACGATGGTTGTGTTTGATCTTGCCACAGAGGCGGACTTCAGTCACACCGCATCTTTCAGTCGTCGTTTAACTTGTTAAGAAGGTGTTGCATGAAGGAAGCGTGCGCTGGAATGAATGTGTGTGCGTGGAAATGTTGGGGACAGCCGGTGTTCTGACGAATGGGTATGCTTTGTACACCTGTTGTGTTGTGTCAAGGAAATAAACACTAGAAGTGATTCTGCAGCCAAGGTAGATAAACAGAAGCATTAAATAAAGCAAAGCATTTTTCTACTACAGGACATTATTCTTGTTTAAAAATGATTCGATGATCTGCTCGTGTGGTACATGATTGGAAAGCTTAAAATCTCAACTTTCTGGGGGAAGAAACATTTTTAACAGGAGGAGGGCATTTTAAAAAAAAAAAAAGTTTTTTAAACAGCAAAACCCTAGCTGGAGGTGAGAGCATGCGAGAGCAGAATTACAGACACCATGACTTTAACGAGATATTATACTTATCTTGTTTCGATCCAAAAACTCCCATGTCGCATGTATCACTGAGTGTCAAGACACAGCTGTGACTGGCCGCAGCTGGATTATTTCATTTTATTTTATGAGTGGAACATGGTACTTTAACAGGGGTCGCAATGCAGAAATCGCAGACATCAAGGAGTGGTCGAGATTTTCTTTTTCATATATTTACCCTTTTAAAAGTTTTTTTCCCCCAATTTTTCTTTTTTCGGATAAGTTATTTATCATCTAACATAGCAGGGAAAATGCGACAGTAACAAAAAAATATTATTTAGCGAAAGTTATGTGGTAGATATCCGTGACTTTTTTACAGATGCCATATTTTTCATTGTGACGTGATTTGTTTAAAAATTTAAAATATGCGAGTGAATCATTTTTTAAAGTTAGCCATATACATTTTTTAAAGCATATTTTAGGGGGGAAATTTTGAAAAAAAAAACATGTATAATATATGTATAATATGTATCTTTTTCCAATGCAAAAAAAAAAAAAATATATATATATATATATTTTTTTTTTCAATATCGCAATATAATATTGCAATATATTGCAACCCCAAAAAAAATTGCAGCAATAGTTTTTCTAATATCGTTCAGGCCTAGTTTGCGCATAATGAAAATAATTCACTTAATAATGGTAGGGTCAATTTTATCCTTACAACATATGGGAAGACAAAATTAAATTACTAAATTACTATCTAAATTACCTGTATTACTGAACTCATTATATAATGCATATAAGGTTGCTTAAAGGTTGGTGGGGACAATTTGAGCATCCTGAAAAGTTGGCAGTGTTATGTCCCTACTGTCCCAATGCAAACCTACACCCTTGTGCTCGCATGAACATAAAGCAACAAGTGTTTCGCCAATCAAATCAGCATCAGTGGGTTAGAAAAGTGTTTTTGCCACGCAAAGACTATACGGAGGCTCGGTGAAACAGCGCTGTTGCCGCGTGGACGCACACAGACACGTGTTTCGACCCAAACCATCTCTATTGAAGTGGGTAATAAGGCCTTTTTTGGGAAGTCTCAGTTAAAATGTCAGGGCTCTGTATACTCATCAGGGCATTGGTGGAGCATGCATGGAGTAAAAAAGTATATTGGGCTAAAAAAGTATTTTAAATCAACACTAAAAATTCTGTATAGTACCTTTAAAATGAATATCCTATTCCTGCCCTACCCTATCCAATTCATAATATATGAACACATAAATGGTGTCACATGCTTCCCAACCTACTTGATCCATATGAGAGAGTTATAAAACTCTGGATCCACAGACTCCAAGTCTTTGAGGGCGAGGGGCTTGTTCAGGATGCGTTTGTAGAAAGGCAGCGAGAAACCTGTGTCGATGAACTTGCCGTGGAACAAAGCCTCGGATTGAAACAAGCAAGTTTATCTAGTGAACAGACCATTTCATTAATATGCAAATTCTTGATCTAAACAGAAAAATCGGATGAAAGAGACTAAAAAGTTAATGCAATTTTATAGCTAGTTACCATGGCGATGAAGCGCCCGATAAATTTGAAGTACTTGAGGTGGTCAGGGTTGATGTAAGAGGCGGGGTTGATCTGCAGACAGTAGTTGTCCTTGCCGGCGTACTCGAACAGGCAGTACATGGGGTTGAGCACTTCGTGAGATAGCAAGAAGAACCACTCCCTGGCCACGCCACCGTAGTCCAAACCTTCCTCCCCGGGGAATATGATCCACAGTCTTCGTCTCAGATCTTGAGGATGGAAACTCATGATCTTGGAATGGAACAGTTTGACCAGTTACACAAGTGAGAAAGTCATTAACAACCGTCACTTTTCCTAGGCAATTAGCTTGTTGTCTTAGAAGACTGGTCACATTTTGTTACCTGCTGGAATGAGTCCTCAAACAAGGTTTTCCTGGATACGGAAATCTTAATGTGTTGAGGCATTGACAGTTGCTGTATAGGCAATTAAAAAATAGATATATACATGTATAATAATATTAATCAGTTTCAAATCCAACACAGACACAAATCTGCCTTTCTTACCTGACACCAGAACCTGAAGTATTGCACTTTGGCTTTAAAGTCCCTGACGTATGTAATTTGTGGTCCGTTCTCACTGGAAAAGGAAATTTTTAGCCTTAGAGAGTGTCATAGAACATTCACAGTCTGCTTCACTGATGTCTCACAGCGAAGATTTGCCCGTGCGAGGATCGATGTAGGTGGTGGTTCGCCTGTTGTGATCCACAAAGTAGGGGATTCCGTCTACGGTGAATCTCATCTCCCAGCCTTCGGGTAGTGGTTTGTCATTCAGCAGACTGCGTAGCACAAACACACAGCTATGTTAAAACAGCAGGGAATTTCTTAGTTCTTTCTTTATTTCCTTTCAGGCGTGACAAATCCAAAGAAACATACAGCATTCATTTGTGTTTACATTTAGTTCAACCTGAAAAGAAAAGGGCAGACGGGAGAAGCCGAAGCTTATTGAATCCCGCCCCGAGTATACTATAGGACGCAGAAATGATCGGATAACAATTTTGACATTTCAGATTGTGTAATGATTACAAGTTGTTTCCCCCCCCCTCCCCTTGATTGTTCATTTTTCCAATAGTCATTGTCGATCGAGGTGATGTGTTCGTTATGTTGATTAAATCCAGTAGATTAGTTCATAATTCAGAGGTTCAACCTCGCCAAGGAACATGAAAAAAAATACAGCGATAAGATACAGAAGGATAGGATGGGGTGAAGTGACCGGTCGCCATGACGCACCCTGATTTCTTAGATATGACTAATTTAATTGCTGAAGTTGATAAAAGCATTTAAAAATGATTTCGGATAATATCAATACGTGTTTTTAATTATCGGTTATAATAATATAATATTATTATAATAATATACTATAATAATATAGTATATAATAGTCTGCATTTTGCGTTTTTGAAGCCTTTTGCCTCTGTACAAGGGCTTGTCATAGATGAGCTCAGCAGTTATCCTTATTGACCTTTAGATATCTCCAAACTAAGATGTTTGGGATTTGTTATGTGAGCTTAATCATTATCAATGCATCCAATGGGCATCACAATACAATTAGCCATAATATATTCCGTCCATGACCGCATATATTGGTATCTGTTTGATATTGGTATCGGATTTTTGGAGTTTTGACAATATCAGGATATCAGTCATCGGTTAAAAAGTAATTATCAGACAACTCTATTAATTACTGTAATTTCTGGACTATAAGACGCTACTTTTTTCCTTTGCTTTGAACCCTACGACTTCCAGCGGCTCATATAATTATTTTTACACGCCGATGAGCTGCATGTCTTTACTAGGGTTGTCAAAAGTATCCAAACATATGGATGCTGAAATGTTGTATCCTGATATGATATTTGATCGCAAACGTATCGACACTTATTGATCCACAGTATTTGTTTTTGGTCTACCACAGGTCACAAGAAATTTGTTAACATGGGGTAAACTGGATTTTGCTGTACTCTTGATAGTAATAGAGGATATTTTTGCATTTTTCTTGTTAATCCACTGGCTGCCATTGATGGCACTAGACATCTAATCAACTTAAAGTGGGAAGATTGGCAGCGAATGAAGGAATGTTCATTCAATGCCACCCTCCCAGTTCAATGGCACTGTTGAGGAGTTCATTAAATGAGCTAAAATTTTTAGTATCGATATCAAGTTAAAGATTTTATTATTGTGACAACAGTAGTCTTTCGGTGTGACTATCCCTGCAAATGAATAAATATCGTTTTACTGTATAAAAGAAAAAAAAATGGCAGGTGCGGCTTATAGTCAGGTGCAAGTGAATTGTCCAAGAACTACAGTAATTTAGTCTTACCAACATAAAAAATGTTCTTTCTTACCTAAAAATGTATAAACAAAAAAAAACTCATGTTTGCCTCAACTATGCTAAGATTAGCATTTACCCTTGTGTCCTCGGGTCTTCCCACTGAGTCGTCCTTGTCGGGTGATGGACGAAATATACTCTGCCGTTTGTGTCGGTCCTCTTTTCTGCAAAATACAATAAGAAAAATATCACAAAATATATTTCCAGTTAGTCAGATCAGGGGTGTCAAAACTAAAGCCAAAACTGAGGCCACCTACGGCCCACTACATAGCTTTTACTGGCCCGCAGCAAAGAATGAAAATATTGAATATGGCCTGCCCAATAAGCTTAAATTCAGCCTTCATTCTCTTGCACTTCTTAGCTTTAGCACTAGATCGAGCTGGTCACTTAAACAGTCCCTCCCCATTACATGAGGAGCCAAAACCTGACAAATTCTTTTGCAAAGTTTGTTTCAGTAGTGTAATCCTCTGATTTCTTTTACTGCTTGTGATCCCTAAACCATTCACTGCCATTGAGCGTTATAGATCAATTTCAACTAGAAAGGCTGGCACTGAGTGATCATGTTGCACTGCCATTGATGGCGAGACATCCAATTCAATTTGTCATTGCAGCTGACAGCGATCAAAATGGATTGGACGTCTAGTCGCTGTCAATAGCAGTCGAAGAGGTAATACTTAAAAAAAAAAATCAATACATAAGAAAAACCCGATCTTTTTCAGCTGATGCCGATGCTCTTTTAACAAATGAAAGTAGTAGGATTTCAAGTTGGCCCTTGAATCCTTTCCTCGGAGAAAAACGTTTGGACACCCCTGATTTAAATGTAGAACTATTGTTACAAAAAATGGGTTATATTTACCCCAGCCGTGTGGCAAAGGGCCCATTGGATCAAACTCTTTGTTAGTGGTGGCCGCCAACTGGTCCTGGAGCTAAAAGAAAGGGGGGTGGGGGGGACAACGAAGATCTTTTAAAGTTTTAACTGATTCTGTGCCAAACACTTTAACATTTGTTATACAGAGGTGTTTAGGAAAGGCTGAGTCAGCTATACTGTAAATTCCAAGTTTGTAGACAACATTACTGTCTTCGACTAACTTCCTAGCCTTTTCTCACCCCGAAAATGAATCTCTGATTAAACTGCTGCATGGCTCCCTGTAGCTGGCTGCGTTGATGCTGCCACTCCTCGTAGTTGCGCACCGACTCTTGCGTGGGGCGCTGCCATGTGGTGGTCCTGGTGATGTGGTCCACGAAGTAGACACGGCCCATGGGGTCTACCCGGCGCTCCCACCTGCGGACGCATCGGGCTTAACACTGTTTCTTTGACAAAAGTATTCGGTACGCCTGGAGTACACTCATGCTTGGGTTCAATTCTGCAATGTTACGGTACTCATGTGTTATTTGACTAAATATTCTCTTTTCTATTTAATTCTAAAGTATAGGTTTGCTGATTAAATGAGGTAAATACAGTCAATATTGCCTATGATTACTTTATGTTTTTCTTTTGTTTTATGTATTTTCATTTTTAAGAAAGAAAAAAAAAGGGGGAACCTAATTACTCATTTCGATGTTATCTTTTGTTTTTCATTAAAGAAAGGGAAAACACAGTAAATATTCTGAATTTTTAAACGAATCTAAGCATATTAAAATTCGGCATGAATGATCTGATTTCCATACTCCTCCATCTTTCATTAAGGACTGCATAAATTCTATTCTATTCAGAGCACTCATTTAACTCATTGGTTGCCATTGACGACGCTAGACATCTAGTGTTGTCAATGACACGAAAGATGAGCCACGGCCAATCCTCCCAGTTTAAATAAATTGGACGTTTATTTCCATCAGGGTTTCCCCTACAAATTAAATATTGTGGCGCAAAGCCACAACAAAATAAGAGCCGCCACGCCATGCAAAAGAGTTTTTTTTTTTTTTTTTACCTAACGGCAGCCTAATGTGAAGGGTTCAGCAGCAACCTATTCATTGTGCACTGTAATGTCCGTAAATATACGGGGCCACCTTAAAAAGTGCCGATCTCATGGAGCTGTAACACAGAGGGAAGCGAGAAGGAGATAGCGGTCGCATGTCGCGGAAGCCCGCCGTTATTTTGTTATTCATTTTCTTTATTATTGTTGCCACAATAAAGTGGCTAAGCTAATACAGACTCCTGTCCTTCTTCCCCCCATCCGGGGCATTACTGTATTTTGGATCTCACTTTTCGGCGAAAGTGAGCGGTGGACGGCCGTCTTGGACGGAAAGGCAAGTTTGAATGAATTTGCGCCGAGCGGCGGGTCGGAGTGCCGCCGCGCTAATGTGTCAACAACGCATTCAATAGCAGGAAATGCAGGGTCATTACAGCGGACAGATATATGCAATCATGGCTGACGAAACCTTGATAAATGCGCTTTTTTCCCCAAGTTTCACGAGCTCTGGGACACTCGAAAAATGTCTCTTATACCTCTCCTTGCTAAGCTAAATGGTACCTCGATGTGCGTTTGTGTGGAAAAGTAGTTCACGAACAAAAAAAAAAACAAACAAACAAAAAACTATTCACCTTCTCACCGAAACTAGTAAAACTCTTTACACGGCAATTAGAATTTCCCCCTACACCTTGAAATGGCTCCATTACAAGGACGTAGGTTTGGTCTCAATATTGGTGGGGACGCTATAACAGCATAACCTGCATGTACACTTTTTGCTGGGAACAGGACATTAATAACCAAACTGATTAGGTGAACGGGGATCAGGGCTTAATTTCTCACCAGTATGAACCTAATTAATTGATAGGCTAAATGATCAATGCAAAAATAAATCTGTATTGACTTGTACTAACTTTCACACTGGAAAATTATAACGTTTCAATCTGATGATTTTTCTTAAATCTATCCGAATTATTTTTTTTTCCATCTTGTTTTGAGTGTTAAAGACTAGTTAACAGATTAATGGGTCAGATTATTCAATTTACTTTAGGTAAATATTACCATTTGTTCTTATTAAGCCCATACATCTAAAGGTTGGTCATTTTTCAACAAAATCAAGGGGGAAAATGATTTCAAATAATGTTTTGAACAAAATCACTTATTGAAAGAAGAACATTTCTGACGAAAAAAAAAAGCTTTTTTTAAAAGATCAAATATCAGATAGATGTTTTTTTTATTTCAAGAAATCTGAGTAAAATTGCACACGGTCCCAGGCTTCAACTGGGACGGTGCTTTGGTCAGATGAGACCAAGATTGAGCTTTTTGGAATCAAACACTCTAAGTGGGTCTGGCATGCCACGAAAGATGCACATGCTGATAAGCACCTCATACCCACTGTGAAGTATGGGGGTGGGTCAGTGATGCTGTGGGGCTCTTTCGCTTCCAAAGGCCCTGGGAACCTTGTTAGGGTGCATGGCATCATGAATGCTTTAAAAAATACCAGGACATTTTAAATCAAAATCTGTTGCCCTCTGCCCGAAAGCTGAAGATGGGTCGTCACTGGGTCTTTCAGCAAGACAATGACCCTAAACATATGGCCAAATCTACACAGAAATGGTTCACCAGACACAAAGTCAAGCTCCTCCCATGGCCATCTCAGTCCCCAGACCTTGTTTTGTTGGCAAAAGGGGGATGTACAAAGTATTAACACCAGGGGTGCTAATAATTGTGACACAAATTTTTTGATGTCAAATAATTATTTCTTTATGTGGGATTTTTTCCCCACTGAATAAATGCACTTGTATTGAAGGTTGGATTTTTCTCTTTTTTCCATTAAGGCCCCATATTATTTGAATTTTAAAAAAATTATTAGAAGCTAAAAAACACATCTTAATCAGGGGTGCCAATAATTATGGAGGGCACTGTATATATACAGTATTTTTTGAATGACTACAAATAGTCACTTGTCCTATAAAGGGTTAAAGGTGAGAAGTGTCAACTTTTGAATAGCTGTCCACTGTAGTGACCACCGGCCCTGAAAGGCTTAAACAAAAAATACGATTTTCTATCGGACGCCACACAAAATGACATGACAGGCCAGTTCTGGCCCTCGGGCCTGGAGTTTGACGCTAGAGGTCGAGCAATAGATCGGCTGGCTGATACATAAACTTTTTTTCAAGATTGGCTGCCATACAGTAATAGGATGACCGTTATGTTAGCTGTTTGGGTAATGCCCTTAATAGTAATTTTGCATCACTTAGTGGTCAATGTTACAAAGAGGAAGTTGGAGATGAAAAAAAAAAAACTTCTGATAAAACGTTTATATCATGGGAGCTTCCCTTGCCTTTCATAGTAAAGAAAATATTTCGGCCTCAAATATCTCATAAACCGGCTGTTTGTTTTTGTTCTAATTGGTTTTGGCATTGGCGTTTGACATTCCCATATTGGTCGACCTCTATTTCAAATTAAATAATAAATCAGTTATCGAAATGGCTGTCAATTATTTTGATAATGTCAGTTGGGAGTTTGCCTTACCCCGTCGGCAACGACTCAGGTCGTTCCCAAGTTGTCCGTTTCTCAATGTGATCGACAAAATACATGCGTCCATTCTGGTCCACGCGTTGCTCCCAACTGCATGGCGTTCAACAGAAACAGTTAAGTGCAACAGGAACAGCTAGAACGTGCAGTACTCAAAATATCCCGAATTTTACCCTTGTGGCAAGGGGCCATTGTTTATAGGCGAGAGTCTGGAGGGGGCTGCAACCGGTGCTGCCAGCGTGGCGGGTTTAGGCCCACTCGCCACCATGGGCCTCGCTACAGCTCCTCCTGAGTCTGCGTGCTGATCCGAACTTCCACTGGCAGATGCCTGCGAGGAGGCGTCTGTTACCAGACCCTCGCTTAACTCGCTAGGAGACGAACTGCTGGAGGAAACTTGAAAGAGCAAAAAAACCAAAACATTTACTGTCAGTTTTTATTTTTAAATTCAAAAAGAATTTTGCGTTATCATGTGATCGTACTACTTGGTGAAACAGCGGCGGGTCTACCGGGTGCCGAGGAGGGGCGCGCTGATCTAGAACGACGAGGGCAAGCGGCGCCCCCTGGAGAATGGGAAGGGGACCTCGAGCCGTTAACGGCGCGTACGTCGGGGACGATGACCCACTCGTCCAAGTCGCTGGAGGGAGATGCATCTCTACTTGCTCTGTATCAGTTCAGTAGCAGAAATTTAATGGAAAATGCACATTTTAACTCCTGGACTGCCATTGACAGCGATAGATGTCCAATCCATTTCAACTCTTGAAGTTGAAATGGGTTGGATGTTTATCACGGACTTCCAGTTTATTGCTGTCAATGACAGTGAAAGAGTTGAGCTTCTCAATATTTTTTTTCATATATACTCCACCTGTTGCCAGTGTTTCCATTTGGCTTCACATTATCTTTCATGGTAGAAGCTGGAATAAAAAAAAAAGACAAGAAAATATTATATTATATTCTTATGGTCAATTTAGCACCATATGAAGTTGTGCAAATTACAACCCCTTTTTGTAAAGGTTGGAAATATCTATGTGTAAAAATGGGGGGACTATAAAAAGCAAATCACAATATTTTTTTAAGGTTTTGTTAAAAATGTACAAATATAATGAAAGAAAAATCTAACATTTATAAAACAAATTCAATAATAATATAAATGATTCATAAACTAAGATTCTAATAAAACAAACAAACAAACAAAAACCCCACTAAAAATTATAACTGTAAAAACCAAGTTCAAAAATTAAATTAAAAAAAATTCATTTTACAAAAGTAATATAACTTTTTTTTAATGGTTAAGGTGTAATAATTGCACAAAAAGCATTTTTGAAAAAAAAAAAAAAAAAGCAAATTATAACCCTTTCTTGAAAGGTTAGACCTAAAAATACATGTGTGTAAAAATACATTTCAAAATGCTATTATCAAACGAATAATATTAATAAAGCAAATTAAAAGAAAAATACTGTATATCTATAAAATAAATAAATAACTACACATGTGTCAAAAAATACCCCCCCAAAATATGAAACGAATAGCGTTTACAAAAACTTTAAAAAAAAAAAAAACAACAACAACAAAAACAAAACCCTTTCATGACAGGGTTATCATTAAAGATATACACATATTAGACAGACTATGTGCAACTCCAGATCAACAATTGTTACACTAAATGCCTCCCAAAATGTCCCCCACGTCAATCTTAGACAGTTTAGCCTCTTGGACTATGCCAGTTTAACAGAAATTCTGTCAAAATTAAAGCCCACAACATGTTGCCTTGACATCCTTCCTTCAAACTTTTTCAAAACTGTTTTTCATTGCATAGCCACAGACATACTTCAGATTATAAATACTTCTCTCCAAACAGGAGAGTTTCCACATACTTTAAAAACTGCAGTAATAAAACCTCTCCTAAAAAAACCTAATCTGGTTGCCTCAATCATGAATAATTACAGGTCAATATCAAATCTGACATTCCTGGGGAAAATTATCGAAAGGGTTGTGTTCGAACAGATCCAGACTTTCATGATGCAAAACAATCTTTTTGACTCATTTCAGTCTGGATTTCGGCCACAACACAGCACCGAGACCGTGCTTATCAAAGTCCTAAATGATATTCGTCGGAATACCGATGCAGGCAAATCATCTGTTCTGTTACTATTGGATGTCAGCGCCGCATTCGACACGGTTGATCACAACATACTACTCAGCAGATTGGAACAGTGGGTAGGGCTTACTGACACTATACTTCAGTGGTTCACATCCTATTTACATGATAGGGATTTCTTTGTGTCAATCGGAAAGCATTAGTCAGAACGAACCAAATTCACGTGTGGAGTCCCTCAAGGGTCAATTCTTGGACCACTCTTATTTAACATCTATATGCTTCCCTTAGCTCAGATAATGGAACAGTATGACATCTCCTATCACACCTATGCCGATGACACACAACTGTACATTTCTGTGTCCCCACATGATTATAGTCCCTTAGTCTCCCTGAGTAAATGCATTCATCAAATCAATGAATGGATGTGCCAGAATTTTCTCCATTTAAATGTGGAGAAGACAGAGGTGATCATTTTTGGGCCGAAAAAGGAAAGGTAAAAAATCAGCTGGCAACTTAGCTCAATGTCACTTACAGCTACAAATCAAGTCAGAAACCTTGGCGTAATTATTGACTCAGACCTAAAATTTGATAGCCATCTAAAGTCCGTCACTAAATCCGCTTATTACCACCTAAAAAATATAACCAGAATTAAGGGGCTTTTGACTCAACAAGACATGGAAAAATTTATGCATGCATTCATTTTCAGCAGATTGGACTATTGCAACGGTATATTTACGGGTCTTGGTAAAAAAATCAGTCAGGAAGCTGCAGCTAGTACAGAATGCTGCAGCCAGAGTCCTCACAAATACAAGGAAGCTGGACCACATTACACCGGTTTTGAAATCGCTACACTGGCTTCCAGTGAGTCAAAGATAGACTATAAAATACTACTGCTCGTCTACAAAACACTTAATGGCCTTGGACCAAAATACATGCTTGATTTGTTAGATTCCTATGAGAGATCTAGACCCCTAAGGTCGTCTGGAACCGGTCTTCTGCATGTTCCAAGAACAAGAACCAAGCAGGGTGAGGCAGCATTTAGTTATTATGCTCCTCACCTCTGGAACAACTTACCTGAAAGTCTGAAGTATGCTCAAACTGTTACCTCTTTTAAATCAGGGCTAAAAACGCTTTTGTTTAGCACTGCATATCCATAACTGTCTATATATTTCAATCTACTTGCTTTCTATTCCTCTTGTGCTTATCTCCATTGCTGATTTCAATTATTATTAGTAGTAGTAATTTTTGTTTTATTTTTATTTATTTTTATTCTATTTGTTATTAAATGCGATTTTTATGTAAAATTTTATTTCCGATTTTGATTGTCTTGGTTTTTACGTTGTATTGATTTAAATGTGATTTTTATGATCTTCATGTGATGTAAAGCACTTTGAATTGCCTTGTGTTGAATTGTGCTATATAAATAAATTTGCCTTGCCATATAAAATCTTTTTTTTCAACTATAATCAAAGAAATAAAATTAAAAGACCAAATTATAAGAAAATGTGTATAAAGAATTAAAAATACAAATTTTAAAATAAAGCCAATTACAACTTTTTAGGGTTGAATTAAAAAAAATGTGATTGACTCCAAATTATATGTAATAAAAATGATAAATTATAAATCAATTATATTTAATAAAAAAGAAAATTACAATCCATTTTAAGGGTTAGGGTTAAGGAATATATGTGGTAAAGGAAATAATAATACAAAAATAAAATGTAATAAATAAAAAGAAACTTAAAAAACCAAGCAAATTAAAAACCTAATAATAATTATCTTTAATGATGTTCCACTCCAGTCCTGAAAGCGGACTCAACTCACTTACGATGCAGCTGTCACCATGAAAGACTGTCATTATTTCCAGTTAAGGAAAACACAAGTTTGGTATTCGCCTGCTACAGAATCGTGGCATAATCTCACCGTGGTCTTTCTCTGCTGAGGCGAAAGCTTCCGGGTCCACGTGCATGCCGTCCAGACAGACCGACAGGTCGCCGACAATATCCCGGGAATCTCTATCAGAGCATAGCTGCAACGTCTGGATCACCTCACACACTGAGGGCCACACAAGAACACCATTATCATTAAACACTTTTTTTTAAATGAACTCTTTCACTGCAATTGACTATGATAGACGTCCAATCATGTGGCATTCAATCATCCTTCTGCTGTGAATTTAAAGGAGTTTATCACAAGTAGACATCCAATCCATTTGAAGTGGGAGACAGCTAGCCCTCCCACTTCAAATGGATTGGACTTCTATGGCGATCATTTTCAATCAAAAGCCAAATCAAATGGACTGGACTTCTATCACTATCAATGGCAGCCAATGAGTTAGAATAAATATAGCAAACTTATTTTATTTTTTTAAAGGTCCATGTCAAAAAAATAAAAGTGACTTGAAAAATGAAAAATGTCCTTTACCATTTCAGTTACACTATCCAAAACAATGCATCAGCAAACGCCCATCTTTTTCAGCAATTCCGGGTGTGACATCACAACCATAATTGATGATCATTCGTGGCTTTCTGATGCTGCATTAACTAGTTTTTAGAATCTGCTTTTATTGTTAAGCCTTTTCTGTCACTTTTTTTTGAGATGGATTTGTGTCAAAAATATGGTCTGCTATCATTTTTAAGTCACTTTGGTCATTTTTTATAGGGTGCCATTTGTGCCCCCTGTATAAATTAAGCTGCATTTTCACTAAGGTTGGACAAATAATCAACT
The DNA here is from genome assembly GCF_030265065.1 of Corythoichthys intestinalis. Lineage (NCBI taxonomy): Eukaryota > Metazoa > Chordata > Actinopteri > Syngnathiformes > Syngnathidae > Corythoichthys > Corythoichthys intestinalis. The sequence goes on along the minus strand of NC_080403.1, from coordinate 19,198,839 downwards.
TTGTGTTTTATCAATTGCAGTCTATTGTAAACTTTAGCACAAAATGTCCCTTCTGTTAGTATCCACCATGTTACAACCAAATGGCACACTATAAAAAAAATGACCCACTTGTAGCATTTCATAGCAGCTTTAAAGGTCTCATTCACACTTGAAGTTGTTAATTTCACTGACCAGTGCCACTGGCAGTAACAAGGATAGCTCACTATTGCACTTTACCGTAGCTACCATGATTACTCCGTACTCTCTGGTTGCATTATTTCAAATAAATTTGACAAGCAGAATTTAAAAACGTTTATTATTGAATTTATTCTTGTAGTCCTGCTCAGAGGATTAACAAATTAGTAGCTCATTTCTTTTAAATCAAATTATTTACGCGAGTAAGGATGAAAAATGACTGTTGATATCCACTTCTCTGCTGGTCTGTGTATTTTTTAGAGCATATGTTGTTAAACCACAATGACTGCTGTCAATTGAGACTCAAAAACACAAGTAACAACAAGATCAAGAGCTAAAGTAGACCATAAAATATTCTCATAACAAGCAAAGCAGTGGACTCTTGCGAAACAAGTGAGCAAAAACAAAGAACGGATGATAAGCAACTGATAGAAAGCCGGTGTCATGAAGCCGGATCACGCTTGATATAACCAGATAAGTCTAAACTCGTCCTTCATAACTCCGTGGAGGATTTTTCAACCTGCACGCGCATGAATAGCGAGCGCTCACGTTTCAGCTCGTTGGCCTTCAGGGTTTCGCGGATCTCCAGTGTAGCCATTCCCAGCAAGATGTCCGCCTTGAGCGTTTGGTGGCTCCACACGCGAAATATCAGCTTGCTGAGAGGTGTCACAATGCTGGAAAGGACGCGGACATGTGTTAAGACCAGGCATATGGTTGTGACGAGAAAGAGTTGCAGTAAACTTGCAAAGCCTGATGGTAGACAGGCCAGACAGCGACCCATGTTGACAGGAATTTAGAAATTATGACTATTATGTTGGGTGTCAGAGCTGGTCCTCAAGGGCCGCTGTGGGTCCTTGTGTTTGTTCCTACCAGCTACCAATCGAGCACAGACAGTTTATCCAATTGGGTTTCTGCTCAAACAAGAAGCACCTGAATGTAGCAAACTGATGACTGACTGAAGGTGTCATCTTGTTTTGTTGGAATGAAATCCAGCACCCACTGCGGCCCTATCTGGAATAGTTTGAAGACGCCTATTATAAGCCACTTTATAACAACACGTTAATGTAGAGTTTTACAAAAAGCAGTCTTGAAATAAATGTTTTAATAAACAAACAAAATTACAATGCAATTGTGTGCGAAGGAAGAGAGCTGGTAGAGGTTTGTTCACATATTGACCATAAAACATCGTCCTTGCGCCTTCAACTATATTAGCAGATGCAGTTAAAATATGTAAGTGGTACCACTACATACGAAGCTAATTCGTTCCAGGACCTTGTTTGTAAGTCGAATGGTTGTATGTCGAGCAGGATTTTCCCATAAGAATAAATTATTATCCTATTAAAGCGTTCCACAACGCGAAAACCTACACTAAATCCTTAATAAATACTGCTGGTACTATTACAAATGGCAATTACACATAGCTGAACAAATGAATTATAAATAAAAATCAGAGCACTAATATAATAATAATAATTCCTATAATAATGTAACGAATCAGGTTCTAATGTAGTGGACGTGTTTTGTGTGCTGACCCTGAACACACCTCGTGGCTGATGTGACAGAGTAAGTAAGGTGCGGTAGAGATTTACTTTCTCTTTTAATGTTTTGCTGTTGGCGTTAACTGCGGTGGACAGTCGGCGTGTTGTGTTGCACAAGTTCTGAAATAAATGATTAAAAACCTGATGAAGCTGGCGATTTGTTTGGCGATGTTACCACACAAATAATATTCACCTTAACATATAAAGACTGGAGAACGGAGGTCGAAGGAGGACAGTCGAGATCGTAGACATTCTACAGCGGCATTGTCAAGTAAGTTCATGGATGTGCACACCACAATCATATTTTTTGATCATTCCCAACTTCATTTCAATGGTAAGTGTCACCTTTTTCCTTTTTTTTCACCACCTGCACTAACCTTCTTGGAACCCGTGTTGATTTCCTCACAAGAAAATCCGCCATGCGTCTGTCTTGCGGCAAAACAAAGAAACTGCGGCACTGTCATGAATCATAGTATTTCAAGCATGTCGTTGGTTGTAGAAACAAATGCAGAATCAAATTTTACGTCGGATTAGGGGTGGGCGATATGGCCTTAAACACGTATCACGATAAATTGAGCAGATTTACCTCGATAACGATAAATGACGATAAAGTCGCCCAAGCGGACTGTTATATAATTTGAAAATCTGAATCAATGCATGAAATACAGATTATCAGTTTCTTGTTGATTTGGTTACCAGCATTCAATTTGATATATTTAATAATTGTACATGCAGTCTAAACATTAAGTTTATTAAAATGTATTGTAAACAATAAGAATTCAAGTATGAGCATTTATAACAGCGTGTATGGCTTGAACAATGTACATTGTCAAAATCAATACGCCTGTGCAAACATGTCATTGTAACACAAATGACTTACAGCTTGAACAGTACACTTCAAAAAGACAATTTATTGTTAATGGCTGCTGTGACGTAATTATTCAATACAAGTGTTTACTTTATGGTTTCAGGTCCCCCCCCAGTGCATTTTTTAATATATGCACGCATATATGAACCACCAAACAGACAGACAGACATACATTAAAGCTATATTGATCTTCTGCAAATGAAACACTTAAGATTTTATGATAGCAATAATGACACAGAATTAAGCACATACAGAAAAATAGCTGGGGCCATTTCTCGGCCATATTATAAGTTTCACCGTTGTGTATTGTGCTTTATGCTGAATGCTTTACCATCAAAAAAGCTATCAGAGAAATCACACACAGTCAGATACAAAATAACGCGACATAGTAATTCCTAGATGCAGTCCGTGCCCAATCCACTCATTAAGTTCAGCCATTTCGACAAGGTTAGAGCCGCTATCCGACTCATCACGTTCATTTGTAGCGTTAGCCGCTAGCGGCCGCTAGCGTTAGCCGCTAAGGTTAGACTGTGGCCTGGCTACCAGTAGAAAGCACTGAAAGCACCATCTCCGGAAATCGTGAGAACAAGGGAGGACAGCGGGTGAAAGCCCGTCTGGATGCCACCAAGAGTCTACTAAATGTTGGGTGAAACTTTGGCGAACCTCCCTTAAGCCACACTCCATCACGTTTTGCTTGTAGCGTTAGCTGCTAGCGTTAGCTTACCGGGCTTCTGTTTGATTGGCTTCCTGATGATCACGTGACTCCCTACGTAAGTACATTGACTGGTTTCTTAAAGGGGAATGAACATAGACGAACAACACAGAGTCAAAGCGGGATGAAAAGCCTATTTTCTTGTTTTATTAATTTACCGACATGGTCAAAATTACGTCGGTCATTGTGAAGAATTTCGGTGGCGGTAAATTTTCGGTTTACCGTCCAGCTCTACGTCGGATGTCGAAAAGATCACGTGTCGAAGCGATGGTATGTAGAGGTACCACTGTAAACTGTTTATACATTCTTTTGTTGCACTGTTTTAGACTGGCGGAGGCTTGAAAAGCCTGGCAGCCCACCAGGCTTCAAAAACCCTGTAGAGCAGATTATCCAAAAAAAGGGAGGGTAAAATAATTAAAATTGCATACTTCACAGTTGCCATGATTATTGGACTAATGGTTACAGCTACACGATAATTATTGGTCCGATAATTATCGGTCCGATAATAAGAATTATGATGTCATCCCAATAAATCCAATAACATTATTATCAATAGCACCAATAATATACGTATATTTTTGGCATGGGTTTGGTGGACTGGGATGTGTGCGTTTGTTTCCACTCCTGTTTTGCCAGTACAACGTATCAGTGACTGTGTGTGGTTTGGGAAGAGGGAGTTTTACAACAAATCAAGCGCTCCCTTTCTGTGACGTAACGCTCAAGTGACGGCAGTACTGTACAGCATGGCTGGCTTACAAAAACAACTAGCATGTCGTCGGTAGTGTGGGATTTGTCAGTGGAAAATGCTTCACTTGCAATTTGTAACACATGCAAAGCTGAAGTTCCACGAGGAAGGAAAAAGGTGTCGAGCTACAATACATCTTAACAAGCCACTTAAAAGATCACAATTGCTTCGATGGTGTTTTAAAAGAGTACGACGACGCGCGGGCTGCAAATGAAGCTGCCAATCCAATTTCAAAGCCAGCTATGTGGCTAAATGTTGGCGCTAGATGACCAGCCCTTTTCGCTTGTATAAAACATAGGATTCAGGCGGCTACTTCGTCATTTGGAGCCCACGTTCATCAATCCAAGCCGCCGCCACTTTTCTGATCAATGTTTACCGACGAAGTATTACGAGATTGCCACACTCCTCCATACTTCGACCGGCAACCATGCACAGCACATATAGGTTTCAGCAAGAACGTATGGACGTGTAATGTTAGTCCTGTCAGCATGCTTGGTTGGACGGCGCAGTGGCTGGATAAGGATTTTGTACTGTACAGGGAAGAACCCTCATGCTTCATTAAAAAATGGACTAACTCACTGCCGTTTATATGGATTAGTACAAGGCAAGCCATTAATCCTTTTTGTTCTACCATATTTGATCATGAATGCGCTTTCACAAAATTTATAATTTGTTGCGTTGTAGTTATTTACTTTTGGATACTGTGAAGAGTCTTTATGCACTTTTTGTTTCAGTTAAATTTATAAACATTTACCTGTAAGTATTTCTTTACTCGAATCCTAGCCTTGGCTTATGCAAAGTTTTGTTAGTTGTTCTAGAGGCCTTATTTTTTTATCATTGAGTGATGAACCTTACTATGTCAATTAGAAAATGTTTGCATTTTAAACTGTTCTTTTTACGAGTTATCGAGAGGCCTTTTTGTTATCGATAGGCTTGCTGTCTCATAATTGCCAGGTTAAGTTGTTTCATGGACCAAGACCACAACTCCTCTCCTGTAGCACCAAATGTTTTTATCTGATGACAAAGCACAATACCTGTTGGGTTTATGTTTTAGATCAGTGCTCATTGTTCAGGGAACACCTCTTTAATGACATTGACTAAGTGATTGTGATTGACTCCAATTATATTTATTTGAAAAAATAAATATCGGCACTTTATTTGGAGTCGAGACTGTTCTTGTCTTTGTTTTGTTCATTATTATAATGTTCATATCATCATGAAAAATCTGGTTAGGTCAAAGGCAAATCTATGTTGAATCCACCACTAGTATTTTTTTTAACCTCCAGGGGATCAAAAACTGTGAATATACATTTAAAAATTATGTATTTATTATCGGTTATCAATATCAGTATCGGCTTTGAGGAGCAGGAAATTATCGATATCGGTTTCCAAAAATGGATATCGTGCACCTTTATTAATGGTTAACCAATCAATTATCGATCAACAGCTAATTTGATAGACAATTAATCGTTTAGAGACAGAGTTGACCTAAGAATTATCCAATATTTTTTGATCATCTTAAGGTAACTATTCTCTTATTCATCTTAATTTATCTAATTTAACAAAAATGTTGAATTAATAAACAAAAAGGATATTAATTAAATATAATTTTTGAAATTTGTTTTTAAAAGTGTATTTTTAATTTTTTTTTGTAACTAAACCCAGTAAAATTGTCTGATTTCTGTAGTCTTTTACAAAAGAGAATAAAAACCTGTGAAATAAATTACAAATACTCTATTTGAAAACAATTATACTGTGGAATTGTATAGCTACATAATACTCAGTCCCAAATTTTCCTCTGGTTTTGATCCACATTTCCAGCTAAAATATAAAGCGCAGAGTAATAAAACAGTAAATAACACATGATTAATATATGAGGCACTTAGTAAACCGATTGAAAAAAATAATTAGTTATTAGTCGACGATCAAAATAATCTTTTGTGGCAGCCTTGATGTACTTACACAGTAAGTGCCTGCTTCCATTTTGGACTGTGTGTGTTGTTGCATTTGTCGGTCCGCTTTGACTGACCATCCACAGCGACCTCCACATACGGACTAGGGCCGAACCAGTTCTTTTTGTTTTCCTTGAGCTTGGCAGAAAGCACTGCGAAAAGATGTCAAACACGGCATTGTAATAATTACTCCAATTTGCTTAAGACAGCCTAATTTTCCAATGTTTTAATTATAAACCGCACATATTTTGTTGTGTTACAGATATGCAGAAAGGGTTAAAACAAAAATAAATAAAGGTGACATACCTGTGACTTGTAATTGGGCCTTCATAGCTCATCCATAACACTGCCAAGACAACAAGCAACTGTGACATGAGATGGAAAAGAGCGAGGAAAATGTACATTGGAGCTCATTCACTGCCATTGACGGAGATAGACGTCCAATCCAATCTGAGTGGGTGGGGCGACCCAGTCGAAATGGAAATGGACGTCTATCACCGTCAATTGCAGCTAAAGAGTTAAACAACATGCCTTTCGCACCAGGTTATGCAATAACACGGTTCGTTAAGCTTGGCTATTTCGGGGACAGAAAATCCTAACGCGAGCTAAAAGCTACCATGCTGTAATTATTATATTACACCGTGACAGGTGATTAAATATGTTAATAAACCATTTTACGTGCTAAAATGTTACAACACTGTTCCCTGACCACACAGTTCGCGACACACTGTTGCTATTATTAAACATTTGAACGTAGAATTCGTGCTAACGTCCACCGGGTCTCCTGGTATTATACCAAGCCATTCCGGAGCACCATGAGGCACCACGGCGTACCTGACGCGGGCAGACGATGACGGGACGCGGGGTTAATCCCGCTAACGTCGTGTTGATGTTGTTGTCACGTTATTGATACCGTCTGACTGCCATCATTGCTTAAACTAGGGAGGCTCACGGAGCTAGCAACTACAGCCGTGAGACCATTTCCGGTAGCGAGTATTTAAAAATAAAGTATATAAGTGACCAGTAAGGCAGAAAGTTGTTTAGTTTCGTTATAAAAATTGGTCCAATTAATATATAGCAACCGTAATGACAATTTACCAATTAAAAAATATTATTATTTTACGTATGTGGAAGGTAAAGTTTATGCAACACTTTTATTTTGAAGTTTGGTTTAGTGTACGTCATTTGGGGGAAAAAAGAGGGATAAAATAAATGTAAAAAATATTGTAAGAATATTGGATGAATATTATAGTATTTTGTTCATCTGATTTTATTTATGGCAAATAAAGTGCAAATACTCCATATCAAAACTGAATTCTATTGCCTTTAAAAAAAATAAATAAAAAAGGCATTACATATTAAATCTATCAAAATTCAATAAAATCCAAAGCCTTTAAAAAGATTGTATTTCTGCTCCAGGTTTAATGCGTTTTTAATGTTTTTAACCACTGGCATACTGTATTTTGTATTATTAGTATTATTTTAATTTCGTGTTTGGTTTTATTCATGATTTGTTTTTTTCCGTCTGATAGACAAGTTTCCTGACCGACACATGGGCTGCGCCATCTTGGGAAAATTTCTGCTCCGAACTTCTGGTTTAGAAAGAACAACATGAATTGCGGTAAAGTACGCAGTGTGTTGACAAACTTAAAACTGCAAAATCAAACCAGTGGAATCCACTGAATCGCCAAAAATGCATTCAGCACGACGTAGACGAGACTCGGAGACATTCTGTGCAGTGCGTGAACTCCTGGAAGCGCCTATACATATATGGTTGGAGGTGGAATGTTTGGTGGAATGACGTTGCTGCCAAAAGCACATAGTTGGCTCTCTGGATCAAGCTGATGGTCTGCCACGAGGCGAGCCACCATCTCTCCCAGCCTCTCGGTCGCCCCCGGGTAGAACGCACGTAATCTCGATATATGTCCATCAACATACAGCAAGTGTTGTTGTGAGGCACATCAACTTGTGTTCCCTTGCCTGACAGTGTTTTCCACCTGTAAACAAACGAACAAAAAACTTGTAACACTTGCATTTATGGGTTGACATCCTAAACGTACTGATTAGCAACAGGCTAGCAGCACATAGCATGTGTGTTGCAGCCACAGCAGTATAGCCGTTGCAGTAAATATTATTAAAGATCATCATAATTAATATCGGCGGCACAGTGGCTGAGTGGTTAGCACGTCTGCCTCACAGTTCTGAGATCAAGGGCTCAATCCTGAGTAGATTTTGCATGTTCTCCCGGTGCCTGCGTGGATTTCCTCCGGGAACTCCGGTTTCCTCACACATCCCCAAAAAACATGCATGGTAGGCGATTGGCTGGCAACCAGTTCAGGGTGTCCCCCGCCTACTGCCCGTAGTTAGCTCGGATAGGCTCAAGCACCTACACGACCCTTGTGAGGAAAAAGCGGCATGGAAAATGAATGAATGACTGAATAATTAAAATCATTATCTTAATAACAATATCATGCACAATATTTTAGATTTTTTTTTTTTAAAGTAATTTTTGGGCACTGGACACAAGAAAATGCAGGGATAGGAAGAACATACTGTACCATCCATAACACAGCGGGAACATGGCTACAAAAACATCAGGTCTTTGTGGTGGCACGAGCTTGGTTCCACATCTGCCTTCATGAACATGTTGTCCTCCCGTCTCGTGATGATAGCAGAGGGATGCGGTAATTCCAAATTGTCTTTTTAAAGGGATTTAGAGGAGTATTGTTACTCAAGCTCCATTGTTGTTTTGGATGGAGAAATTGTAAAACGGAAGTTGGGAGCAGAAATGCGGAAGTAAAGCGGAAGTACCTAGGAAACTTGTCAATATGTATGGATATATATAAGCACAGTATTTGTGCTTGTTTCATTAAAAGAAATAATATGTCTGTACTGCTTTTTTTTTTAATTAAAAAATATAAACATAATGATGCAAAAAAACAAAAAACAAAAAACAAAAAAAATAACAAAAGCACATTTGGAACAATGCAATTACTAGTGGAGTACTATTGGAGTAATACACTTTAGAATAAAAGTTGGATTGAAAGGGGTATAAATCAGGCTTGTTATAAAGTTTATTTTTTGAACATTTTATGAAAGTTAATTCGTTTTTAGTAAAATTTAAATAATTTGATTCTGTAGTCAAGGCAATTCCTCAGTGTATACTTGAATTAATGAAGTGCCGTCTTGTAAAAAGGTACCCACTCAAAACAAAATTGACTTTGCTCCGTCAATCATATTAATTTATTTTTCATTTTGATTAAAATTGATTTACCGTAAGAACCAACGCTGAAGCGCCTCCTCATGACGTCATGACGTTGGTCTCGTGACTCGATTCAACAGCTGTTAGCGTCCTGCACGATTTTTCCTGAGCTTGCTATTTATTTGTCTTTGTAAACTTCCCAAACGCTTCCAGCCGAATGAAGATGTTGTCTCGTTTGCTGAAGGAGCACCAGGCGAAGCAAAACGAGAGGAAGGAGCAGCAAGGTGAGCTTTTCCGATCGGTCATTATTGATAACTAAGCCACTTTGCTAACAAATGCTAAAAACAAAAAAGTGAACACCGAATATTAGTCTGCTATTTAAAGAAAAGGGGAGAGGGAAAAGACAGTACTACAGTTATAGTGTATTTTATGTCCTCACTGTGAGTTTCAATATATTTTCTTATTTTTAAAATTTACTTTAAATGTATATTTTTCAGAAAGGCGTCGCCGTGAAGCTATTTCCGCAGCCACCTGCCTTACGGAAGCCTTGGTGGACCATCTCAACGTCGGGTAAGGACGAAGGACGTCCAGAAATTTTCAAACAAATTTCTAATTTGTGTAATCTGGACATTATGCATGAAAAAAAAAACTTTAATTTAAAATTATTTAATACCTGTACATTTCCTATAAAAAAAAAAACAAACAAAAAATATTCTGATATAGTGCCTTAGAAATGTGACAACTTGCATAAAAAGAGCTCTGCCATTGAAACGTGAGCATTCAAAGCCAGTCCTCTCAGTTTAAAAGAATTACTGTAACTGAATTTGCATTTGGCAAATGATCATGAGCAGCCATTAGATGATTACAACCGTACATAAAAAGGAAAAAAATACATAACATGTTACCTAATTACAGGGCCGTGCACAGACTGATCGAGGGGCGTGCTCAATTGATCAAAAGGAGAACATGAAAAAGAATTTAACACACCTTACAACAGCATAACTTAGTTTAACCAGCTTTACAGTATAATTGGCTGTTACTGAGAGCTTAATTGGGAGCGGGGAATAGCAAATACAAAAAAAACAACACTGTCATCACCACTCTCTGGCTGTGACTCAGACTTTGCCTCTTTTCTTCCGTCAACCTCTGTATCAAAATTCCTTCTTCAAATTGTTGTTCATCTGAAAACAAACCACATCAGATGTTCACTGAGCCACCATCAGCAGTTTTTTTCAAAACTGTTATTTCATTATTTTCCTTATTTGACAATTCTATTACCTCATAATCAATAAAGTAATGACATAAAATAATATAGAACAATAACATTATAATTGTGTTTATAATTGTTGAATTTTATACCTGAATATCCTTGCAAACTATCAAATTTTTACATATTTTGCCCCTCACCCAGCTGATGAGGGATCTTACTTTTATCTGATTTGTATCTGATTTTATCTGTGTTTCTATTTTTGCTTTGCTTTTTTATTCTTAGTCTTTTTATTTAAATTTTTTACATGGTAATGTGCACTTTGAGATTTGTTTTTCAAATGTAAAGTGCGTTATAAATAACATTTATTATTATTATTATTACCTCCTTTCCTTACGAGGCATGTCTACATAATGAAATATAAACCTTAAATTAAAAAAAATCCGATTCCCCCTGTGGCTTTTATTTTTAAAGCTTTCTTAATCTCTTTCTCTCTCAATAACGTAAAGAGAGAGAGAAAACACTTAACAGGGTTGGGGGGTAATTACAGTTATTAAAGTATAAAACTATATAGAAAATTACGTATTATTTATTTTTTTTAAAAAATCCCAACAATAAACCTGGTGTAATGAACAGTAAATAATAATACAATCAGTAAATAAGTTGACCCAACAATACACCATTAAATGCCCATTCCCACTGGCCCAGATAAAAAAAATGATGAAAGATGAAGAATCTTTTTCTGTCAAGATATTTTTTCCCATTCTAAGGCTTTCTAGTTAACCAGCTAAATTACCAGCAAGCAGGATAGCCCAACTAGATGGCTAATGACATTAGCCTGTACATTAGATGCCCACATTGAGAAATACAATTTTTAGCGTTAGGCAATTCTGAGATTCAGTGTTGTATAACAAATAAACATCTGCACATGCTGCATCGTCTCAGTTATTATTCATTCAATTAAATATGAGGCACACAGTAGCCGACCACCTACGTTTGCAATTGCTGCTGATGGCTACTGCTGGTGTTCTTCATAATAAAGAAAGAACACTCACTGAGACGATCCTACTGCAACGAGATTCAATTCTATCAAAACTCACTCAGCTGTTGTGATTTGGAACAACGTCCCTTCCGTTGATATTTTTCACCTACTTTTTCCTAACTCCTTGGTCCTTATTTTTTAATTTATTTTTTAATAAATAAAAGGTGTTTTCGGTGTTTAAGTAAAGTCGGCCAGCACACACATGCGCACCAAAAACAAACAAAAAAAGACTAGTCGAAAGGGGCACTTTGAGCATGTAAGGGCTAGAGCAAGTGCTAAAGCCCCCCCCTCCGTAATCAAGACTTCATTTACTTGGGGGACACCCTGCTTGAAAGTCATTTGTCATTAACAGCAATTGATGTCCCCAAAACGAGTCAATTTGACCCTGTAACAGGAAGAGGTAGGGTACAAAATGGTTTTTGACATATTGTGGACAATAGGTGTAAACGGGTAAATCTATAATGCATATAATTTGCTTACTCAATTAATAAACTATTTAACAAAATCAATTAATGCTTATGTGAATATTTTTAGTAGTCATTAACTCTTTCCATGCCTTTGATGGTGCTAGACGTTCAATCCTGTGGCTGTTTGCATCCTTTTGCTGTGAATTGAAATGAGTTTATCAATCGTCGACATCCAATCCATTTGAACTGAGTGGGTGGCAGTCAATGGTAGTGAAACCTGAGCATTCACAGCCAATCCTTCTAGTTTAAAAGAATTGTCCGTCTATAGATGTCATTGGCAAGCAATGAGTTCAGTGCTTTCTCGTTTTCAGCGTGGCCCAGGCATATGTCAACCAGCGCAAACTGGACCATGAAGTGAAAACATTGCAAGTCCAAGCCGGTCAGTTTTCTAAGCAGACAGCACAGTGGATCAGCATGGTGGAGGGTTTCAATCAGGCCCTGAAGGTACAAATAGAAAAGGCTGCATGGTAGAAAAGAATGTTGCACCGATACCATTTTTTGTCTCCCATACCGCTACCTGGCTGTGTGGTATTGGCTATTGCAGATAATGTACCGATCCTACATTTTTTTAAAGACGTATCCAAAATATTTTTCCCTTTAATATCAAATTTATGCATACTCACTTTAATGTTAAATAATTGCTATCATGGCTTCGTCAGACACTGCTTAACCACCTTTGTGTCTCCATGGTATGGGTGACAATAAATGAATGAAGTCTTTTAAAACCTGAGACGTAAAATACTTTCAAAGGCCCAAAATTATTTTTTTTAATGTTTGTTCAATTTGGTATTAAGCCTGATACACGTATTAAGTCACATTAGTACATTAGCTTATATGGTAATCACTTATGCTAGCAGAGGACACACATTCGAGAGCCTACATTTTTCAGTTTTCCAGTGTTCTTAAAACTTAAAATCCTGGCCGGTGAGACCATTAAACACGTACATTTATCCACCATTTAAAGTACAGGCCCATAAATCGAAAATATGACTGCTAATTAAGTACATTCAACAACACTTACCAAAATAAAAACTGCTGAGTTTAAAATAAACCCCACTTCTTTTTATTTTTCTGCTTCTCCTGCTTCCACTATCTTGGAAAGGGCGGCAATCGCTGCTGCTTTTAAAGCGATGTTCATAACTGGCGGCTATTTTGAGAAGGCCGACTGGACGCTTGGAAAACAAATCTGGTGTGTACATATATGTGTGTGTACATATTCGTCCGCTTCGGGGCGTTATTTCTTAGTGCTAGCCAATATAGAGGCCTGCTTTTCATGCTGTATTGAGGCCCCTTCCGATACACTGCTGGCCAAAGGTATTGGCACCCCTGCAACTTGTAGTTGTACAAAAGATAACTTATGTGTAACAAATGTATTTGTTGCTATTGTTACTCATTATGAATGAGTTAGTTATGAAGGTAAACTTGGCGCAAAAGTAACTTGAAGACATAGAATTTACATCCACAAGTCAAATCACTTTCAAACCAATTTTAGCAAGACATTTGATTACTGGTGCACGATAATTATTGATTCGATAATTATCGGTCCGATAATAGGAATTATGACGTCATCCCGATAAATCCAATAACATTTATACTAGGACCGATAATATGTACTGTTGTGGCTTTACAGTTTACACACTAGTATTGGAAATCAGTTGACAATTTGCGGGGCATTGCTCCCACCTGCTGGTCAGAATAATTCACTGCATCTATTTTTTGTTACAGTAGTTTGGTTCAATCACTTAACATTGCGGTGTCTAGCGGTAGCATTGACAGTCGTGAATGCTTTCTGTTACGTTTCCGCCTCGGAAATATATGTAAGTATTTTATGTTTACTATAACCAGGGGCGCCGTATAGGGGGGAAAAGTGGTACTGATTCTAAGGGCCCATGGCCTGAGGGGGCCCACAAAGAAAATTAGAGCATTAGGTAATCGTTTGCAAATTTAAATATTAATCATTATAATTTTAAAAGGTTTAAAACGAAGAGTTTCTTTTTCTTGTTTTGTTTTTGGCAAAAAGTAAACATCCAGAGAGCATATGTATTGCCAGCAACCCCCCCCCCCCAAGCGTATTTTCATTAATTGGTTTCGTCCGCCCTTACTTTGATCAGACCGCGCGTTGGCTGAGCAGCGGTGCATTTACGCCAGTCAATGACTCTGAGTACTGTGCGTGCGGTAGGCTACATCAAAAATGTTTTCAAAACAGAAATCAGGCTATCAAAAGAGGAAAGAAAATAAAGCAAAGCAGGAGAGGGGTAGAAAAGGGCAACAGGATGTGAAAAAGTACTTCACAAAGGAAGGTTGGTGTAAATTGTGTCAGTGTAGTGCTGAAAATTAACCTGTTATTTTAGCTCACGCGACGTCTATTAGAAAGCTCAGAAGCAGGTCCCAGCTCACTCCGTAAGAAATACGGGATTTTCCCGACCTCAGTGAGCGACTTTGACCAATTCAAGAACATGAATTCCAAATAATGACGGCATTTTTTGGTATCATACAGATGTTGAAAGTTGGTGTGGATTTTTTTTTTTTAATCTGGTTGAATCCAGTTTGTCAAGAATTTATTGAATTTAGTTTGTCATCAATTAAATTTAGTTAGTTAACAAGGAAGGGACCTGGCTTCGGAGCTGTAGCCTATAGTGGAGATTGTAAGTTTTCAAATGGGGCTAAGCCTACTCCATAATGAAATACTGTAATTGTTTGCTAGCTAGTGTTTGCTCCACTTTTAGCTTACATTTAATTAGTACAGCAGGTTAACCCTTTCGCAAGCTCTCCACACCAAAACAGTTGTCTCTGCCCTCGCCTGTTGTAATAGGCACAAACACAACTCCTCTTGCTGCGTCTGGCTCAGCAGCCCTGTCTCCTGACACCCTTTATGAGCCAGCCTCATCTTTACTCCCAACTGAAGGAGGTGAGGAATCAACTTGAACACTGCCACACCACACATAAAATATCAGTGGCTAAGAGACAAATAGTAATAAGTAATAATAATAATTATTATTATTATTAATTAATGATACATAATTAATAATTAAATTAAGATACTAGAATAATGTAGAAGATATTGTTATATTTGTCATTTTATGTACACTACAGAGCCAGGACCATCTTCAGTTTTGCCAGGGAGGAGTGTAGGGAGCCAAAAAGACAGTGCTGCTGGCCCTGGCAATGTATGCTGTCGTATTGTTAGAATAAAAGTTTTGTTTTAACTTAAGTCATTCATTGTGGTATTTGAGAATATTTCTAATAAAAATATATTAAGATTGTAAAAGATGGGCTTCAGTACATTTCTTAAAGATGATATCAGTCTATTCATTATTGCTCTATACGCTGTATGTTTACATAAATATATTTTCATCTTAAATTAATGCAGAAAATGCACAAATTAGTATGTAAAGATTCACCAGAATGCAGGAAATTACGTAGTTGATACTCTAAATGTGTGTGTGTGTCCCGGCACTGATGGTGGGGCCCAAAGTGATATCTTTTCATGGGGCCCAAAATCCCTGGCAGCGCCCCTGACTATAACATATTGATGTGCAATATATGTTTACTTCTGTGGTGAAGGGTCATATGCACAGAACTTCTTAAGTTGTGTTTGAGAAGCCAGCCAATGGTTTAGTAGCTCAAGCTAGTGTGCTATGCTATACATACAATAGTTGTGTATATAAGTGTATTGTGCAGTTTGTTGTATATTGAGTATTGAATATGTGTATTTTTCTGTTGTACTTTTACAATATTAAGACGAGTGTCTTCCCATGAAAGCAAGAAAAGACCCAGCCTTGTGGTTTATGGAAGTGCATTCATTCTTAGCTGGCTGTTGGGCAGTGCAGAAGTGAAACGCACTGTTTTGTTCATGTCGTTATGAAAAATCTGGTGTGATCAAAGGCAAATCTATCCACCACTAGTTTTTTTTTTTTTTTTTTTTTTTTTTTAAACCTCCAGTTGTTCAAAAACTCAGGTTATACATTTTTAAAAATTATATATTTATTGTTGGTTATCGGTATCGGCTTTGAGGAGCAGGAAGTTATCGGTATTGGTTTCAAAAAATGAATATCGTGCACCCCTACTTTGATGCAAAAGTCACCTATATTCTTTTTAACAACTAAAAGTTACAACCGAAAGTTAATTTTGTAAAAGTGACCTGTAGTTGTACAAGTTACACTGCTGGCCAGAAGTATTGGTAACCCCTCAATTCTGTCGGATAATGCTCGATTTCTCCCTGAAAATGATTGCAATTACAAATGCGTTTGTAGTAATGTTTTCATTTATTTTGCTTGCAATGAAAAAATCAAAAGACAATGGGGGAAAAAAATCATGATTTTCCGCAAAACTCCAAAAATGGGCCGGGCAAAAGTATTGGCACCCTTTGAAAAATCATTTAATGCTGTTCTAATTTGTGTAATTAACAGCACCTGTTACTTACCTGTGGCACATAACAGGTTGTGGCAATAACGAAATCACACTTGCAGCCAGTTAAAATGGATTAAAGTTGACTCAACCTCTGTCCTGTGTTCTTGTGTGTACCGCGTTGAGCTTGGAGAAAAGAGGGAAAAGAACTGTATGAAGACTTGAGAAGCAAACTTGTGAGGAAGCACTGGCAATCTCAAGGTCTACCGTGCGTGGCACTGTGGCTAACCTTCCTAGATGTGG
Source organism: Corythoichthys intestinalis (assembly GCF_030265065.1). Taxonomy (NCBI): domain Eukaryota; kingdom Metazoa; phylum Chordata; class Actinopteri; order Syngnathiformes; family Syngnathidae; genus Corythoichthys; species Corythoichthys intestinalis. The sequence continues at coordinate 19,182,282 of NC_080403.1, read as the reverse complement.
ACGGAAAAGAAAAGTTGACGGGAGATTTCAATGAAAGATTGTGCAAATGGTGGATAAAGAACCTTGACTAACATCCAAACAAGTTCAAGCTGTCCTGCAGTCCGAGGGTACAACAGTGTCAATCCTTACTATCCGTCGGCATCTGAATTAAAAAAATTCTATGATAGGATACCCAGGAAGACCCCACTTCTGACCCAGAGACATTAAAAAGCCAGGCTGGAGTTTGCCATAACTTACCCAAGAAAGCCAAAAACATTTTGGAAGAATGTTCTCTGGTCAGATGAGACAAAAGTAGAGCTGGTCAGATGAGACAAAACTAGAGCGTTTTGGGAAAAGGCATCAACATACAGTTTACAGGGGGGAAAAAAAACAAGGCCTTCAAAGAAAAGAACACGGTCCCCACAGTCAAACATGGCGGAGGTTCCCTGATGTTTTGGGGTTGCTTTGCTGCCTCTGGTACTGGACTGCTTGACTGTGTGCATGGCATTATGAAGTCTGAAGACGACCAACAAATTTTGCAGCATAATGAAGGGCCCAGTGTGAGAAAGCTGGGTCTCTCTCAGAGGTCATGGGTCTTCCAGCAGGACAATGACCCAAAACACACTTAAAAAATCAGTACAAAATGGTTTGAGAGAAAGCACTGGAGACTTCTAAAGTGGCCAGCATTGAGTTTAGACCTGAATCCCATAGAACACCTGTGGAGAGATCTGAAAATGGCAATTTGGAGATGGCACCCTTCAAATCTCAGAGACCTGGAGCAGTTGGCCAAAGAAGAATGGTCTAAAATTCCAGCAGTGCATTGTGCGAAACTCATTGATGGATACCAGAAGCAGTTGTTCCCAGTTATTTTGTCTAAAGGTTGTGCTACCAAGTTTTAGGCTGAGGATGCCAATACTTTTGTCCAGCAGATTTTTGGAGTTTGTGTAAAATGATAATTATTTAATATTTTTTTCCCATTCTCTTTTGTGTTTTTTATTGCAAGCAAAATCAATGAAGATATTACTACGAAAGCATCTGTAATTGCATTCATTTTCTGGGAGAAATTGAGCATTATCTGACAGAATTGCAGGGGTGCCAAAACTTTAGGCCAGCAGTGTACGAGTATCGCTATCTGTGTAACACTGGTAGAAATGGCAGCCACAGATGCAAATGAAGCCTCTCATTACAAATTCAGGAAATTGGTGACGTGGAGAACTGGGCCCGGAGCATCGAGATGGACATGAGAACCATCGCCACGGCATTGGAGTACGTGCACAAGGGTCAGCCTCAGTCAGCCCCGTCCTAAAGACTTTATCAGAGCTGGAAGAATGCCACTGACAACCGTAAAGTGACGATAAGGTACAACACGTGAATGTGTCGAGGTTAAAATGTGAACCCTGGCAGCTTGCTTTTTTTATCTGTCGGCTCACATTAGTGTTTGCTTATTTATAAAAATTTATGTAAGAAGCACTACTGAAAAATTGGATGATGATTTCCATCCTCGTGTACTGTTATAGTAAGACAGCCTCATTTCTTGAATAATGGAATGTCAGTATTAATGTGTTTTGCTTGTGCAAGATATGTGTCAAATTAGATTTTTTTTAAAATAAAAAACATTGAAAATGTGCTGAATTTGTTCATTTCATTGTTATAACATCTTTAAAAAAACAAAACAAAAAAAAAACCATCATGCTCAGCTGTTCAGGCACGGAAAATGGAAATCTGAGTGTCTTTATAGGCTGAATAGTTTTAATGTTCCACATGGGAGTTTGGTGTACTCTCATTGTGGTTGCTTATCCTGTATTGTTTATTTATGTGAAAACCACCATTAATTAAAGTTGCACCGATACCAGTATCGGTAGGGGGCACCGATCCGTCCCGAATTGGTGGTATCGGTATCGACGAGTACCAACTTTCAGGGCGCCGATACCATCTACTTGCATCACTTGAATGCAAATGTACTGTCCTCCCCACGTGAGCTAACTTCCCAAATCCCGATTCATGACATCTGTGTGTCTTTGTCTCGTATTTACTCAATGAAATTAACATCTTCGTCTTCAATATTAAGGATGTAAGCTACAACGCATATCTGTATTATTTCGGTGCTCATTTAGCATGAAATTCACAAATGATTAGCATGCGTAAGCCAACGCCTGCCGTTGTAAAGCCAATGGGATCAGAAAGGTTAAGACCGTGGGAGACTAAGCAAACTCATGGTTTCATGATAAACAATGAGTGGCAAATGAAGAGCGCCGTACTTCAAACTCGTCCTGTTTATGAAAGTCGAGTGTCATATGCTGGTGTTGTGGAGTAAAGAGCAGAAGTGACTTCTGTGGCCAGAAAACACTCTAGCGGCGCAGCGCGCACACTAGATATCATCAAATAGCAACCTAGATGTCCTATGTTAGATCCCATGCCAACTCTCGCGTGTACACATTAGATATCATCAAATAGCTACCTAGATGTGCTATTAGATCCCATGCCATTAGATGCGTGAGCCCAGAGCGACGCGTAGTCCATATACTACATTGATGAATTAGAAACCGCCATGACTGAATGGAAGTTAAGCAGGCCAAATCAATCCATACCAGTGACTATAGATAATGCTGCAAATACTGTTAATTCAGTACATGTTACAGATGGACTCGGACCACAAATAGGATGTTTTGCTTATATGGTAAATATAGCTGCTCAGAGAGCTGCAGCAATCAACAGTGTGCCCCACTTTAGTAACAGTAAAGATTGTTCTCAGCACTTATATACAAAATTTCTTCAGATCAGTAAGAAGTAAGCACATAAATATTATGCACTAAAATGCTTGTTTATATGATGGCACTGTTATTTTTGCTTGTTAGCAAAATAAATAAATAAATAAAATAATAATAATAACAGTTGTATTTTCTGTTTCAGAGCATTAAATGTATTGATTGTATTGAAAATCGTACCAAACCATGTACATATATATATATATATATTTTTTTTTGCAAACAGAGTGGTATCGGAATGGTATCGGCCGATACTGCACAGCCAGGTATCTGTATCGGTATCGGGCCCAAAAAATGGTATCGGTGCAACACTACCATTAATATATCAGCAAGGGTGTACTCCAGCTCCCCCATGACCCTCAATCAATGGCATGCTCGTTTTTCAATAGCCAGAAATGAGCTTTACAATTTATACAATACGTCAGCAAACATATATCGGGCACAGTTTTAGAAAAGCCTATCACACGGAGGATTACGATAACTAGCACACTTAAATAAACGCCTTATTGTGTTTGTGCACATGAAAAGGAACACTTTACTGATCCCCAAAGTAATTTGAAAGTAATGCAATAAATACAGTACAGCAATGAGAAGTTGGCTTATCGAAATCACTTTAACAAAACGCTTTCTTTTTGTTATATTTCTCCTCAAAGTGCACATTTTCAAAAAGCAAATGCCTCGATGGATTTAGGATTAGCAATGGTGGACTTGTCTTAAGGGATAAAGTAGCAAGAGTGCGAGTGAAAGCCTCTTTTTGAGCGGCGTCCTTGAGTTGGGCGTGAGCAGAAACGCAGAGAAGAATAACTTCCACTTTCAAGAGCAAGAAAAGGTAAGATCAGATCAAAGTAGTTTTATATACACTGATATTACTGCGTACGTTTCTTTTACTTTTTGTCTCATATTAGTTTGGAGTGCAATTTAACCACTGCTATGCTGAAAAAACCCCACCGAAACTTTTTTTTTCAAGTTTCGGTTAGCGTTGTCGAAAGTATTGAAATGTATCCGGATAAGATATTTGCTTGCAAACTTTCAATACTCGGTTATTTGTTTCTGCACTACCCCATGTCACCAGAAATTTGTAGTCATGAGTTAAATTTCATTCAACACTTCTATTTATAGTAATTGTAGTGGAGGATATTTTTGCATTTTCCTTGTTAACTCATTGGCTACTATTGACGGCGCTAGACGTCCAATTTGTTTCGATTGTCGGTCTGGCAGGGAATGAATGGATATTCATCCGCTGCCTGCCCCTCCCTGTTCAAATGGATTGGAAGTCTATTGTCATCATGGGCAGTAAATTTTATTCAAATATATATATTTTTTCAATACTAACACTAAGGATTTACCATATTTCCTGGCCTATCAGCAGAGGTGGGTAGAGTAGCCAAAAGTCTTACTCAAGTCAGAGGAGCGTTACTTCAAAATATTTCAAAGGCAAAAGTAGTCATCCAAATAATTTGCTCAAGTACAAGTAAAATATTATTTGGGCAGAAGAATACTCCAGTAATGAGTAACATGAGTAACTGCTTACGCTGTCTTTTTTAAAAAAATTCTTAAACGTATTTTTTTTCTCGGCGCAAACTTATTGATATGAACTGTTATTATTATACTGTGCTATAACCTATTACATAACCACATTAAGCCAAAGAAATACAAAAAACCCCACTGAATTCTGGCAAAAGACAAAAAAATCTACGGAAATGAAGTATTAATCGTCCAAAGAGCATTAGTGCCCTCTAGTGGAGAAAAACATTTCCTATTATGAATCTAAAAAGAATCGTATATCTGGTTTTCTGTGGTCAATCGGTGCTAAATAAAAACTGGGAGAGCGATTAGAATGTGCGCTTTCGATTCATATTGACGGCGGTGTTCTATGTCAAATACTTAATTTTTTACGGTGCTTTAAAAACACCACGTGATTAAACATGCCGGCGTGATCATAGAGCGGCAAACTTGAGTCTGATTGGTATGATGAAGTCATGTGATTACTATTGCGACATCTTATTGGTGAAACTGGTAGAGCCATTGTCGGTGTCTCTGGCAAGAAAAAAAAAAGTAGACTCTAATATGTACAGTTGAGTTCAAAAGTTTACATACACTTGTGAAGAACATAATGTCATGGCTCTCTTGAGTTTCCAGTTATTTCTACAACTCTGATTTTCCTCTGATAGAGTGATTGGAACAGATACTTCTTTGTCACAAAAAACATTCATGAAGTTTGGTTCTTTTATGACTTTATTATGGGTGAACAGAAAAAAGTGATCAAATCTGCTGGGTCAAAAATATACATACAGCAGCGCTAATATTTGGTAACATGTCCCTTGGCCTTTTTCACTTTTGGTAGCCATCCACAAGCTTCTGGCAAGCTTCTGGTTGAATCTTTGACCACTCCTCTTGACAGAATTGGTGCAGTTCAGTTAAATTTGATGGCTTTCTGACATTAACTTGTTTCTTCAGCATTGTGCACAAGTTCTCAATGGGGTTTAAGTCAGGACTTTGGGAAGGCCATTCGAAAACCTTAATTCTAGCCTGATTTAGCCATTCCATTACCACTTTTGATGTGTGTTTGGGGTCATTGTCCTGTTGGAACACCCAACTGCGCCCAAGACCCAATCTTTGGGCTGATGACGTTAGGTTATCTTGAAGAATCTGAAGGTAATCCTCCTTCTTCATTATCCCATTTACTCTCTGTAAAGCGCCAGTTCCATTGGCGCCAAAACAGCCCCACGGCATAATACTACCACCACCGTGCTTGACGGTAGGCATGGTGTACTTGGGGTTAAAGGCCTCACCTTTTCTCCTCCAAACATATTGCTGGACATTGTGGCCAAACAGCTCGATTTTTGTTTCGTCTGACCACAGAACTTTCCCCCAGAATGTCTTATCTTTGTCCATGTGATCAGCAGCAAACTTCAGTCGAGCCTTAAGGTGCCGCTTTTGGAGCAAGGGCTTCCTTCTTGCACGGCACCCTCTCAGTCCATGGAGATGCAAAACACGCTTGACTGTGGACACTGACACCTGTTTTCCAGCAGCTTCTAATTCTTGGCAGATCTGCTTTTTGGTGATTCTCGGTTGAATCTTCACCCTCCTGACCAATTTTCTCTCAGCAGCAGGTGATAGCTTGCGTTTTCTTCCTGATCGTGGCAGTGACAAAACAGTGCCATGCACTTTATACTTACAAACAATTGTTTGCACTGTTGCTCTTGGGACCTGCAGCTGCTTTGAAATGGCTCCAAGTGACATTCCTGACTTGTTCAAGTCAATGATTCGCTTTTTCAGATCCATGTATGTATATTTTTGACCCAGCAGATTTGATCACTTTTTCTGTTCACCCATAATAAAGTCATAAAAGAACCAAACTTCATGAATGTTTTTTGTGACAAAAAAGTATCTGTTCCAATCACTCTATCGGAGAAAAATCAGAGTTGTAGAAATAACTGGAAACTCAAGAGAGCCATGACATTATGTTCTTCACAAGTGTATGTAAACTTTTGACCACAACTGTAGATTAAAGAGGAAAAAATGTAATGGCTAGTGTAGCCCAAAGTAAGTAAGAGTAGCGTTTCTTCTTCACGAATTTACAAAGTAAAAGTAAAAAGTATGGCTTAGTAAAACTACTAGAAGTATGTTTTTCTCAAGACGTTACTCAAGTAAATGTAACTCATTACTACCCACCTCTGGCAATAAGTCACACTTTTTTATAGTTTGACTGCAACTTATATTCATTTACAACTTATATTTCTTCACTTTGTATTTTAAGCCATAGTTATCCGAAAAACTTTGTTACATTAACAGATGCCTATTCAGCCTGTTCTCCATTTTAATCCTCGTGTTTTACTTTAACATTTACTGTAGTTTATTCTTGGTCTCTAATAAATTGACAAATTGCCCCCCCAAAATGCGATCTATACTCCAGTGTGACTTATACAGTATATGTTTTTCCCCTTGCTTTACTGTGCATTTTTTGTCTGGTGCGACTTAGTCCGAAATATACGGTGATTCACAATTCGAATATAAGAATTAACCTTTTTTCCCCTCCTTGAATTAAGCCTGGAATGAATGTAATTGGTTTTCCGCAGCCTCAAAGCAGCTCTGTCACGGGCATTACATGTGCATTTGCAAACAATGCAGCCCCCACCATCACTCACAAATGCCTTTCTGTCTTTCATAAGAGTATTAGGCAAAGATTTCTCATGTGGCCCCGAGCAGTAATGTAGTACGTATGTACAAAATTAGCATTGCGCTACAATTAGAGTTTAAGCTTTTTATGAATTAAATGTTTCATTTGTCTTATTTCTTAGGTTTTCTTTCATTTAATATTGTGTTGTTTTTCTTACGCAGTCCTCCAGGTGACCACGAAACCCCTTCAGAGCCTGGAGGAAGAAAAAAATGGAGTTTGTTTATGAGCTTTTAGGGTAAGAATATTTAGTTGTGGGTCACAATAACCCATTTGAAAGTTTAAAAAAAATACACTCTGGTATTAAATTGTTTTATTAGCTTAAAAAGTGCCACGAGGTGACACAGTTGTAGAGAAAAGCTCTTTTTTGTTTCAAGTGCATCAAAGTGTTTTTTCATTAATTTTCAATAAAAGTATGAACCCTGAAAATTAATACTAAACTAAAGTTAATATCAAATATGTTTTTGGGCAGTGTGTTCAATAGAATTTCCAATTTTATTTAATGAAACATAGTTCTTTAGTTTCAGGGTAGACGTAACCCGCAATTTTTGACTAGCAACAAGATATACACGAGGAATAAGATTACCAAAAATAAATTTGCAGTGGTATGAATTGAATTTAATTGAATTGCATTTCTCACATTTCTGCATAAAATCACCATCAAATGTGATCTCATTTTTGTCAAAATCACACAGATGTAAAAACAGTGTCTGCTTTAACTAAAACCACCCAAACATTTTGATGTTTGCATATTTTAATGGGGATAGCATGCAAACAATGACCGAAGGGGGACAAATAAGTGTGTGAACACTCTGCTTAAGGAGACATAAGCAATTGTAATCAATTTTTACCAAACAAATTAAATCAGGTGTGTGCCCAATCACTGATGAGTGGTTTAAAGCTACCCTGCCCATTATAAAACCCACACCTGGAAAGAATTGTCTTGATGAGAAGCATTGTCTGATGTGCATCATGGCTCGGTCAAAAGAGCTGTCTGAAGACCTGCGATCAAGGATTTTTGATTTGTTGTAAAGCTGGGAAAGGATACAACATCATCTCTAAAAGTCTGGATATTCATCAGTCGACAGTCAGAGAAGTTGTTTACAAATGGAGAGAGTTTGGCACTGTTGCTTCTCTCCCGAGGAGTGGCTGTCCACCAAAGATGATGCCAAGAGTTCAGTGGAGAATACTCAGAGTATTAAGTAAGTAAGTAAAAAAAGGACCCGAGAGTGTCTGCTAAAGACTTACAGAAATCACTGGCACAGTCCAATATCTCTGTGCACATATCAACTACAGTGGGGAGAACAAGTATTTGATACACTCACAATGGGAAAACCCATTGGCAGTGTATACAAATACTTGTAGTTTTACATATACAGTGGGGAGAACAAGTATTTGATACACTCACAATGGGAAAACCCATTGGCAGTGTATCAAATACTTGTTCTCCCCACTGTATATGTAAAACTATGGCCAAGAATGGTGTTCATGGGAGGACTGCATGGAGGAAGACACTGCTGTCTAAAAAACATTTTTGCTCGTTTAATGTCCTCAAAAAGGCACTTGGACATTCCACAGAAGTCTTGAACCCCATTGAGATGCTGTGGCATGATCTAAAGACAGCGATTCATGCCAGACATTCCAGGAATCTGACTAAACTACAGCAGTTTTGTAGAGAAGAATGGGCCAAAATTAGTCCTAATCCATGTGCCACACTGATCTGCAGCTACAGGAAGCGTCTGGTTGAAGTTATTGCTGCCAAAGGGGGGCCACAAAATACTAAAGGTGATAGTTCACTTACTTATTTTTCCCCACTTCTGTCATTGTTTGTATACTATCTTCATTAAAATATGAAAACCTTTAAATGTTTGGATGGTTTTAGTTAAAGCAGAAACTGTTTTTTCACCTGTGTGATTTTGACAAAGATCAGATCACATTTGATGGTAATTTTATGCAGAAATGTGACAAATTCCAAAAGGTTCAGATACTTTTTCATTCCACTGTGGTTGCCAATTTCCCTCGGTTTTTTAAATTATGGATGATTTAGAATTACTGCATACAGTTGTGTCTGAACACATGGGAATATTGTTAAATATTTCATTCAATTTAGAAGTTCAATAAACAAACAAACAAACAAAAAAGACGGGTTTAAAAAATTGATTGACTAATCAGACCATGATCAATTGTCAAATAAATCGACTAAAACTATTTTGAGAGTCACTTTTTGGGACATGGTTGACCTAAAATTCATGTTTGTTAAGCCTCTTAATAAGAAATGTTTTCTCGGGCAAAAAACAATCATTTAATGTTTTTTGTTTTTTTTACTAGATTATTTTTTAAATTTAATTCAATTTTTTATTTAAGTCGATTTTTTAATTATTATTTATTAATTACAAAACTTCACCTTTTAATTTTTTAAAGTGAATAAATGTTTTCAAAGGAAAAAAAAAAACAACAACCAAACATTCTCCCAAATTTTTATTTGAATAGATTTGATTCATTTTTGCAAGCAAAATAAAATCAAATCACATTATTTATTTTCGCTGGCCACACAAAATTTCATGTCTTGATGAATCTGGCTCCCTGTCCGCGAGTTTGATAACTGCGTCTTAGAAAAGTGACCTCAAAGTCATTTTGAAGTCAAATCGATCATTTTCAGGGATAACGCTTGGCTGTACATCAGTGCTACCTTCGCGGTGGTATGGACCGCAGCGTGGCTTTACCGGGACAGCCTGGAGATCGAAGACGTGTCCAACAAATACGTCTTTGTAAGTGGCTGCGACTCGGGGTTCGGAAACCTGCTGTGCAAGAAGCTTGAACGAAAGGGCTTCCACGTGCTGGCTGGGTGCCTGACCCAAAATGGAGCCGAGGAGCTGAAGAAGATGACGGGGCCCTACTTGAAGACTGTGCTGCTGGACGTGACCAGTCAGGACAGCATTCAGAAAGCCATGGAGTGGACCAAGAAAGAGGTCGGCGACAGCGGTGGGTCAAATGGCTTCTTCTCAGAGTGACGTGTTTACTTGCAATTTACCTGACAACTAAATTTGTCTTTCATCTCTGTAAAAAGGACTTTGGGGTATCGTGAACAACGCTGGCCGCTCTCTACCAATGGGCCCCTCTGAATGGATGAAAGTAGAGGACTTCCACAGCACGCTTAAAGTCAACATGAACGGCACAATCTGCATGACTGTCACCTTCCTGCCCTTGATCAAAAAGGCCCGCGGACGCGTGGTCAACGTGGCGTCTGTGCTCGGCCGGGTGGCAGCTAACGGTGGCGGTTACTGCATCTCCAAATTTGCTGTAGAGTCTTTCTCGGACTGCCTCAGGTAAGGATGACTTCTGGTGATGGGATTTTGGATTCCTTGGGTGAATTCTTAAGCTTCCGTTATACCGGCCTTGTAAAGCTTTTTCACAAGACTCATAATTGCTGGATAGGTTGGAGACGTGGATTGAAATTGCCTTCAAAATTCTCGTTGGACAAAGGTCACACTTTCGTCTTTCCAGAACCACTTCAAAACCATAATCTTTTGTGCTTTTGTTAATTGGCTGGACATCTTCAATATAATGGTATACTGTATCTGAAATAAGAAGTAAAAATATACAATTTCTGCTTTCTAATGACATACAAGAGAAAAATTGAATTTGTATTAACAGAATCATATGCTAGAGAAAATCGGGCTCAGAGGATCGATGCATTTACAGTGCATCCCTAAAATATTCATTCATCTTCTGAGCCGCTTATCCTCACGGGGATGCTGGAGCCCATCCCAGCTAACTGTGGGCAGTTGGCAGGGTACACCCTGAATTGGTTGCCAGCCAATTGCAGGGCACAATGAGACAAATATTCACATACATATTCATATCTAGGGACAGTTTGGAGTGCTCAATTACCTCACCATGTGGGACGAAACTGGAGTACCCGAAGGCCAGAGCCCGGGATTGAACCCTTGATCTCACAACTGAGAGGTGGACATGCTAACAACTACCAACATTAAGCCTCCCAAGAATTTACTTATCAAATTTTACTCCGATTTGTCCACATAATACAGAAGGGGTAGCACATTTAATTCCATCTCTCAAAGGGAAGAAGAACCAAGTGAGTAACTATTTGAGACACTCTCCAGGTGGTTTAAAATTGAGAAAAAAAAGTAGTGGGCAAATGTTTATTCCCTATGGCACACTGTAAGCTAATAAAGTGACAAAACTGTTGGATTTACTTTTTTTTTTTTCATGAAAATAAAGAAAATCATGAAAAAATAGTGGCCAGGCTTAGCTTCCCTGTGGCTCACCACAAGTTGGAAATGACAGAAATATTGGCTTTACTATGGAGGAACATTTATAAGAAAAGCAGGGATTGTTTTTTGACTGGTACACCACAACTAAAATGTTAGTTCCTACCTGATAACATGTTTTATAAAAATTAAGAAAGAATAGTGGGAAGAGGACTGTTCCCCTTGGCATGGCATGCGGTAAAAACTGTAAATACCAATTCCCAACTGTATTCTGTATTTTTGTACTTTTGCTAATCTTTCAGATTTAATAACCCAAATCGGATACTAAGAAATTTAGACGCTTATTGAACATTCCCACCGCACTGCACAAAAGAAACAGCACTACTGTTAGCATCTTCCTGGCCTGCTGGCTAGCTTGGCCCACCTCCCAGACGCACGCAAAATTCCAAATACTTATCATTTTGATAAATTAGCAAATAATGGAAGAGAAATTGTCGACACAAATACAAGATACTAGCTCGCGTGTTAGCATAACACGTAACGTGGACTGTCCACAGGAGAGATATCAACTACTTCGGGGTGAACGTTTGCATCATTGAGCCGGGCTTCTTCAAGACAGCAGTGACTAGCCTGGAACCTATCGAGAGGGAACTGCACCGCTTGTGGGATCAGCTCAGCCCTGAAGTTCAAGCTAGCTATGGAGACAAGTATCTGGACAAGTGTGAGTTTGCCGCTAACTACACAACACATATAGTTGTGACCATATACTGTATAGGCATTAGCGAAAACCTCCACCCCGCATTGTGTCTTGTGCCATGTTTTGGAACTAAACACACAGAAAGTTGGTTGTAAATAGGCCTGAGTCTTGTTTTGAAGCTGACACCTTGGCGTAGCCACCACTGCTAAGTTCGAAGCCACTGTGGTTAGTTCAGGTCATGTGTTGATGATTTCTATAATGGGGACTTTTCAAAGTAAAGATGGATGATGAAAAATGATGAGTGATTTGATTTTTACTTTTTAGGTTGTTGTTTACCTATATATTACTTGTTGTATGTGAAATAATAGTTGCTCTGATGATGCCGTATAATACCACGCTTTGCCATATTGGCTAGGATTGTGCATAAATTATGCCAAGGGTCAAGTTGTAAGGTCAAATGTCAAATACATGAAGATTATGTATTGAACATTTGATTCCATCCCTTCAGACCTGCAATTGTATGCTGGGCAAAAAACACAAATCTGTGCTGATTTTTACTCAAACACCAGAACAAGATGCGATTTTTTTGGTTGGGGATATTTTATGGGTTATTTTTAATGTTAATGTGTTTTTATTGAGAAATGCACACTTTATGCTATCCTTTTTGAAGTTGCGTTTGGTCAGCCATTTTCAAAGAGCCAAAAATAGCAAAGGGGACATGCCAATCAGGATTTGATTTTGATGGGTATAGTTTCATCCAATCATATCCCAGAAGTGGCAAAAGCAACTAAATTCAGTGTATTAATTGGTTTGGAGACGCGAACGCATCATGTCCTTCAGCAGCATGCTCAGGTCTGAAGGGGTTAAAAAAAAAAAAAGACTAAGATTTTGCTTACAACATTTTAGAATCCACTATGATTTATCCCAATTCTGATCACCAATATAAATAAATAAACAATTTAAAATTTTTAACATAATAAAATAATTAATTTAAAAAATAATAATAATAATTTAGCTTTATCATTAAGTCAATGGTCCAAATAATAGTTCACATTTTCACCTATAACGTAATTACCTTGGTCTTTCTGAAAGAAAGAACAAGGTATTGTTATTGTGCAACTTTATTACCTTGGTCTTTCTGAAGGAAAGAACAAGGTTATGTTGTTGTGCAACTTTATTACCTTGGTCTTTCTGAAAGAAAGAACAAGGTATTGTTATTGTGCAACTTTATTGTACTTATTATTTATTCATCTTATTCTCCGCGTTTTTTTGAGCCAACGCACAGCCCAAACCGTAGCACCGATCGGCACCGTTCAAGTATCGGCACGACCGGATTTTTCGTGTGACGATGGGAATTTTTCAAACCGCCACGAAAAATTTTCCGTTCGCCCGTAAACGGCAATTTTCCGAAAAATAAAAAAAGTTTAAAAATGTATCTAGTCCTACAATTTTTGACCAAATCACATAATTTGGGCATCAAAAATTCCGGGACGGTGAGGGGCATAAAAGTTGTATACAGAATTTGGCAAAAATTTACGGTTCCCCGGAAATTTGCCAAAAACTTTCCTATTCATTTTGAATGGAAAAAAAACGCGCGCTTCACAGCCCGAACCGTTAGACCGATCGGCACCGTTCAAGTATCGGCACGACCGGAATTTTCGCGTGACACAGGAAACTTTACAAATGGCCCCGAAAATTTTTCCGTTCGTCCGTAAACGGCAATTTTCCGTGAAAAAAAAAAAAGTTTCAAAATGTATCTAGTCCTACAATTTTTGACCAAATCACATAATTTGGGCATCAAAAATTCCGGGACGGTGAGGGGCATAAAAGTTGTATACAGAATTTGGAAAAAAATTACGCTTCCTCGGAAATTTGCCAAAAACTATCCCATTCATTTCGAATGGGAAAAGTCCCATTCACTTCCAATGGGATTTCCAATGGAATTTACATTGCATTGATGCCATTGACGGCCATGCATGTCGAATCTACTGATGCCAATGTACTTGGATTCAACTGACTATATAGATGTCGATGCCATTGACTGCCATGGACGTCCAAAATTTTTCCCATTCATTTTCAATGGGGAAAAAACAAAATTACCCCAAATCAACAGAAAATGACCAGATATCAATAGGACGTGTCCCCCAAACTTCCCCAATTCCATTGACGCTTATGAAGGGTGCCGCCATTGACTTACATGGACGTCCAAAAATTTTCCCATTCATTTTCAATGGGGAAAAAACTAAATTTCTCCAAATCAACAGAAAATGACCAGATATCAATAGGACGTATATCCCAAACGTCCCCAATTCCATTGACGCTTATGGGGGGTGCTGCCATTGACGTCCATGGACGTCCAAAATTTTACCCATTCATTTTCAATGGGAAATTTTTTTTTTTCCCCAAATCAACAGAAAATGACTAGATATCAATAGGACCTGTCCCCCAAATGTCCCCGATTGCATTGCTGCTTATGGAGGGTGATGCCATTGACGTCCAGGGACGTCCAAACTTCCCATTCATTTCCAATGGCATTTCTTCATGTTTGTTCATTCTTTTGATGCCAATGTACTTGGATTCCATTGACGCTTATGTAAGTTTATACCATTGACGTCCATGGACGTCCAAAATTGTTCCCATTCATTTTCAATGGGAATTTTTTTTTTTTTCCCCAAATCAACAGAAAATGACTAGATATCAATAGGACGTTTCCCCCAAATGTGCCCGATTGCATTGCTGCTTATGGAGGGTGATGCCATTGACGTCCACGGACGTCCAAACTTCCCATTCATTTCCAATGGCATTTCTTCATGTTTGTTCATTCTATTGATGCCAATGTACTTGGATTCCATTGACGCTTATGTAAGTTGATACCATTGACGTCCATGGACGTCCAAAATTTTTCCCATTCATTTTCAATGGGAATTTTTTTTTTTTTCCCCAAATCAACAGAAAATGACTAGATATCATTAGGACGTGTCCCCCAAATGTCCCCGATTGCATTGCCGCTTATGGGGGGTGATGCCATTGACGTCCATGGACGTCCAAACTTCCCATTAAATACCAATGGCATTTCTTCATGTTTGTTCATTCTTTTGATGCCAATGTACTTGGATTCCATTGACGCTTATGTAAGTTTATACCATTGACGTCCATGGACGTCCAAAATTTTTCCCATTCATTTTCAATGGGAATTTTTTTTTTTTCCCCAAATCAACAGAAAATGACTAGATATCAATAGGACGTTTCAACCAAATGTGCCCGATTGCATTGCTGCTTATGGAGGGTGATGCCATTGACGTCCACGGACGTCCAAACTTCCCATTCATTTCCAATGGCATTTCTTCATGTTTGTTCATTCTATTGATGCCAATGTACTTGGATTCCATTGACGCTTATGTAAGTTGATACCAGTGACGTCCATGGACGTCCAAAATTTTTCCCATTCATTTTCAATGGGAATTTTTTTTTTTTTCCCCAAATCAACAGAAAATGACTAGATATCAATAGGACGTTTCCCCCAAATGTGCCCGATTGCATTGCTGCTTATGGAGGGTGATGCCATTGACGTCCACGGACGTCCAAACTTCCCATTCATTTCCAATGGCATTTCTTAATGATTGTTCATTCTATTGATGCCAATATACTTGGATTCCATTGACGCTTATGTAAGTTGATACCATTGACGTCCATGGACGTCCAAAATTTTTCCCATTCATTTTCAATGGGAATTTTTTTTTTTTTCCCCAAATCAACAGAAAATGACTAGATATCAATAGGACGTTTCCCCCAAATGTGCCCCATTGCATTGCTGCTTATGGAGGGTGATGCCATTGACGTCCACGGACGTCCAAACTTCCCATTAATTCCCAATGGCATTTCTTCATGTTTGTTCATTCTATTGATGCCAATGTACTTGGATTCCATTGACGCTTATGTAAGTTGATACCATTGACGTCCATGGACGTCCAAAATTTTTCCCATTCATTTTCAATGGGAAATTTTTTTTTTTCCCCAAATCAACAGAAAATGACTAGATATCATTAGGACGTGTCCCCCAAATGTCCCCGATTGGATTGCTGCATATGGAGGGTGATGCCATTGACGTCCATGGACGTCCAAACTTCCCATTTATTTCCAATGGCATTTCTTCATGTTTGTTCATTCAGTTGATGCCAATGTACTTGGATTCCATTGACGCTTATGTAAGTTGATACCATTGACGTCCATGGACGTCCAAAATTTTTCCCATTCATTTTCAATGGGAATTTTTTTTTTTTCCCCAAATCAACAGAAAATGACTAGATATCATTAGGACGTGTCCCCCAAATGTCCCCGATTGCATTGCCGCTTATGGAGGGTGATGCCATTGACGTTCATGGACGTCCAAACTTCCCATTAAATCCCAATGGCATTTCTTCATGTTTGTTCATTCTATTGATGCCAATGTACTTGGATTCCATTGACGCTTATGTAAGTTGATACCATTGACGTCCATGGACGTCCAAAATTTTTCCCATTCATTTTCAATGGGAAATTTTTTTTTTTCCCCAAATCAACAGAAAATGACTAGATATCAATAGGACGTGTCCCCCAAATGTGCCCGATTGCATTGCCTCTTATGGAGGGTGATGCCATTGACGGCCACGGACGTCCAAACTTCCCATTCATTTCCAATGGCATTTCTTAATGATTGTTCATTCTATTGATGCCAATGTACTTGGATTCCATTGACGCTTATGTAAATTGATACCATTGACGTCCATGGACGTCCAAAATTTTTCCCATTCATTTTCAATGGGAATTTTTTTTTTTTCCCCAAATCAACAGAAAATGACTAGATATCATTAGGACGTGTCCCCCAAATGTCCCCGATTGCATTACCGCTTATGGGGGGTGATGCCATTGACGTCCATGGACGTCCAAACTTCCCATTCATTTCTAATGGCATTTAATTATGTTTTTTCATTCTATTGATGCCAATGTACTTGGATTCCATTGACGCTTATGTAAGTTGATACCATTGACGTCCATGGACGTCCAAAATTTTTCCCATTCATTTTCAATGGGATTTTTTTTTTTTTTCCCAAATCAACAGAAAATGACTAGATATCATTAGGACGTTTCCCCCAAATGTCCCCGATTGCATTGCCGCTTATGGAGGGTGATGCCATTGACGTTCATGGACGTCCAAACTTCCCATTCATTTCCAATGGCATTTCTTCATGTTTGTTCATTTTATTGATGCCAATGTACTTGGATTCCATTGACGCTTATGTAAGTTGATACCATTGACGTCCATGGACGTCCAAAATTTTTCCCATTCATTTTCAATGGGAATTTTTTTTTTTTTCCCAAATCAACAGAAAATGACTAGATATCATTAGGACGTGTCCCCCAAACTTCCCCGATTCCATTAACAATTATGAAAGGTGCCGCCATTGACGTCCATGGACGTACAATTCTCCCATTCATTTCTAACGGCTTTTACTTTGTTTTTTGCCAATGACTGGCATTATGATCCATTCTATTGATAGACCTGAGTGGGGCTAAGATCTGTATCTCCACAGAGGAAAGACCAAGGTGTGTAATTTCTCCCGAAATTGCAGTTTCTAGTTATTATTATTATTATTATTCAATAATTCTCCGCGTTTTTTTGAGCCAACGCACAGCCCAAACCGTAGCACCGATCGGCACCGTTGAAGTATCGGCACGACCGGATTTTTCGCGTGACGATGGGAATTTTTCAAACCGCCACGAAAAATTTTCCGTTCGCCCGTAAACGGCAATTTTCCGAAAAATAAAAAAAGTTTCAAAATGTATCTAGTCCTACAATTTTTGACCAAATCACATAATTTGGGCATCAAAAATTCCGGGACGGTGAGGGGCATAAAAGTTGTATACAGAATTTGGCAAAAATTTACGGTTCCCCGGAAATTTGCCAAAAACTTTCCTATTCATTTTGAATGGAAAAAAAACGCGCGCTTCACAGCCCGAACCGTTAGACCGATCGGCACCGTTCAAGTATCGGCACGACCGGAATTTTCGCGTGACACAGGAAACTTTACAAATGGCCCCGAAAATTTTTCCGTTCGTCCGTAAACGGCAATTTTCCGTGAAAAAAAAAAAAGTTTCAAAATGTATCTAGTCCTACAATTTTTGACCAAATCACATAATTTGGGCATCAAAAATTCCGGGACGGTGAGGGGCATAAAAGTTGTATACAGAATTTGGAAAAAAATTACGCTTCCTCGGAAATTTGCCAAAAACTATCCCATTCATTTCGAATGGGAAAAGTCCCATTCACTTCCAGTGGGATTTCCAATGGAATTTACATTGCATTGATGCCATTGACGGCCATGCATGTCGAATCTACTGATGCCAATGTACTTGGATTCAATTGATTATATGGATGTCGATGCCATTGTCTGCCATGGACGTCCAAAATTTTTCCCATTCATTTTCAATGGGGAAAAAACAAAATTACCCCAAATCAACAGAAAATGACCAGATATCAATAGGACGTGTCCCCCAAACTTCCCCAATTCCATTGACGCTTATGAAGGGTGCCGCCATTGACTTACATGGACGTCCAAAATTTTTCCCATTCATTTTCAATGGGGAAAAAACTAAATTTCTCCAAATCAACAGAAAATGACCAGATATCAATAGGACGTATATCCCAAACGTCCCCAATTCCATTGACGCTTATGGGGGGTGCTGCCATTGACGTCCATGGACGTCCAAAATTTTACCCATTCATTTTCAATGGGAATTTTTTTTTTTCCCCAAATCAACAGAAAATGACTACATATCAATAGGACCTGTCCCCCAAATGTCCCCGATTGAATTGCTGCTTATGGAGGGTGATGCCATTGACGTCCAGGGACGTCCAAACTTCCCATTCATTTCCAATGGCATTTCTTCATGTTTGTTCATTCTTTTGATGCCAATGTACTTGGATTCCATTGACGCTTATGTAAGTTTATACCATTGACGTCCATGGACGTCCAAAATTTTTCCCATTCATTTTCAATGGGAATTTTTTTTTTTTCCCCAAATCAACAGAAAATGACTAGATATCAATAGGACGTTTCCCCCAAATGTGCCCGATTGCATTGCTGCTTATGGAGGGTGATGCCATTGACGTCCACGGACGTCCAAACTTCCCATTCATTTCCAATGGCATTTCTTCATGTTTGTTCATTCTATTGATGCCAATGTACTTGGATTCCATTGACGCTTATGTAAGTTGATACCATTGACGTCCATGGACGTCCAAAATTTTTCCCATTCATTTTCAATGGGAATTTTTTTTTTTTCCCCAAATCAACAGAAAATGACTAGATATCATTAGGACGTGTCCCCCAAATGTCCCCGATTGCATTGCCGCTTATGGGGGGTGATGCCATTGACGTCCATGGACGTCCAAACTTCCCATTAAATACCAATGGCATTTCTTCATGTTTGTTCATTCTTTTGATGCCAATGTACTTGGATTCCATTGACGCTTATGTAAGTTTATACCATTGACGTCCATGGACGTCCAAAATTTTTCCCATTCATTTTCAATGGGAATTTTTTTTTTTTCCCCAAATCAACAGAAAATGACTAGATATCAATAGGACGTTTCCCCCAAATGTGCCCGATTGCATTGCTGCTTATGGAGGGTGATGCCATTGACGTCCACGGACGTCCAAACTTCCCATTAATTTCCAATGGCATTTCTTCATGTTTGTTCATTCTATTGATGCCAATGTACTTGGATTCCATTGACGCTTATGTAAGTTGATACCATTGACGTCCATGGACGTCCAAAATTTTTCCCATTCATTTTCAATGGGAATTTTTTTTTTTTTCCCCAAATCAACAGAAAATGACTAGATATCATTAGGACGTGTCCCCCAAATGTCCCCGATTGCATTGCCGCTTATGGGGGGTGATGCCATTGACGTCCATGGACGTCCAAACTTCCCATTCATTTCCAAAGGCATTTCTTCATGTTTGTTCATTCTATTGATGCCAATGTACTTGGATTCCATTCACGCTTATGTAAGTTGATACCATTGACGTCCATGGACGTCCAAAATTTTTCCCATTCATTTTCAATGGGATTTTTTTTTTTTTCCCCAAATCAACAGAAAATGACTAGATATCATTAGGACGTGTCCCCCAAATGTCCCCGATTGCATTGCCGCTTATGGAGGGTGATGCCATTGACGTTCATGGACGTCCAAACTTCCCATTCATTTCCAATGGCATTTCTTCATGTTTGTTCATTTTATTGATGCCAATGTACTTGGATTCCATTGACGCTTATGTAAGTTGATACCATTGACGTCCATGGACGTCCAAAATTTTTCCCATTCATTTTCAATGGGAATTTTTTTTTTTTCCCAAATCAACAGAAAATGACTAGATATCAATAGGACGTGTCCCCCAAACTTCCCCAATTCCATTAACAATTATGGAGGGTGCTGCCATTGACGGACATGGACGTCCAATTCTCCCAATCTTTTCTAATGGCTTTAACTATGTTTAGTGCCAATGACTGGCATTATGATCCATTCTATTGATAGACCTGAGTGGGGCTAAGATCTGTATCTCCACAGAGGAAAGACCAAGGTGTGTAATTTCTCCCGAAATTGCAGTTTCTAGTTGTACTTATTATTTATTCATCTTATTCTCCGCGTTTTTTTGAGCCAACGCACAGCCCAAACCGTAGCACCGATCGGCACAGTTCAAGTATCGGCACGACCGGAATTTTCGCGTGACGATGGGAATTTTTCAAACCGCCACGAAAAATTTTCCGTTCGCCCGTAAACGGCAATTTTCCGAAAAACAAAAAAAGTTTCAAAATGTATCTAGTCCTACAATTTTTGACCAAATCACATAATTTGGGCATCAAAAATTCCGGGACGGTGAGGGGCATAAAAGTTGTATACAGAATTTGGCAAAAATTTACGGTTCCCCGGAAATTTGCCAAAAACTTTCCTATTCATTTTGAATGGAAAAAAAACGCGCGCTTCACAGCCCGAACCGTTAGACCGATCGGCACCGTTCAAGTATCGGCACGACCGGAATTTTCGCGTGACACAGGAAACTTTACAAATGGCCCCGAAAATTTTTCCGTTCGTCCGTAAACGGCAATTTTCCGTGAAAAAAAAAAAAGTTTCAAAATGTATCTAGTCCTACAATTTTTGACCAAATCACATAATTTGGGCATCAAAAATTCCGGGACGGTGAGGGGCATAAAAGTTGTATACAGAATTTGGAAAAAAATTACGCTTCCTCGGAAATTTGCCAAAAACTATCCCATTCATTTCGAATGGGAAAAGTCCCATTCACTTCCAATGGGATTTCCAATGGAATTTACATTGCATTGATGCCATTGACGGCCATGCATGTCGAATCTACTGATGCCAATGTACTTGGATTCAATTGACTATATGAATGTCGATGCCATTGACGGCCATGGACGTCCAAAATTTTTCCCATTCATTTTCAATGGGGAAAAAACAAAATTTCCCCAAATCAACAGAAAATGACCAGATATCAATAGGACGTGTCCCCCAAACTTCCCCAATTCCATTGACGCTTATGAAGGGTGCCGCCATTGACTTCCATGGACGTCCAAAATTTTTCCCATTCATTTTCAATGGGGAAAAAACTACATTTCTCCAAATCAACAGAAAATGACCAGATATCAATAGGACGTATATCCCAAACGTCCCCAATTCCATTGACGCTTATGGGGGGTGCTGCCATTGACGTCCATGGACGTCCAAAATTTTACCCATTCATTTTCAATGGGAAATTTTTTTTTTTCCCCAAATCAACAGAAAATGACTAGATATCAATAGGACCTGTCCCCCAAATGTCCCCGATTGCATTGCTGCTTATGGAGGGTGATGCCATTGACGTCCAGGGACGTCCAAACTTCCCATTCATTTCCAATGGCATTTCTTCATGTTTGTTCATTCTATTGATGCCAATGTACTTGGATTCCATTGACGCTTATGTAAGTTGATACCATTGACGTCCATGGACGTCCAAAATTTTTCCCATTCATTTTCAATGGGAAATTTTTTTTTTTCCCCAAATCAACAGAAAATGACTAGATATCATTAGGACGTGTCCCCCAAATGTCCCCGATTGCATTGCCGCTTATGGGGGGTGATGCCATTGACGTCCATGGACGTCCAAACTTCCCATTCATTTCCAAAGGCATTTCTTCATGTTTGTTCATTCTATTGATGCCAATGTACTTGGATTCCATTGACGCTTATGTAAGTTGATACCATTGACGTCCATGGACGTCCAAAATTTTTCCCATTCATTTTCAATGGGATTTTTTTTTTTTTCCCAAATCAACAGAAAATGACTAGATATCATTAGGACGTGTCCCCCAAATGTCCCCGATTGCATTGCCGCTTATGGAGGGTGATGCCATTGACGTTCATGGACGTCCAAACTTCCCATTCATTTCCAATGGCATTTCTTCATGTTTGTTCATTTTATTGATGCCAATGTACTTGGATTCCATTGACGCTTATGTAAGTTGATACCATTGACGTCCATGGACGTCCAAAATTTTTCCCATTCATTTTCAATGGGAAATTTTTTTTTTTTTCCCAAATCAACAGAAAATGACTAGATATCAATAGAACGTGTCCCCCAAACTTCCCCGATTCCATTAACAATTATGGAGGGTGCTGCCATTGACGGACATGGACGTCCAATTCTCCCAATCTTTTCTCATGGCTTTTACTTTGTTTAGTGCCATTGACTGGCATTATGGTCCATTCTATTGATAGACCTGAGTGGGGCTAAGATCTGTATCTCCACAGAGGAAAGACCAAGGTGTGTAATTTCTCCCGAAATTGCAGTTTCTAGTTTCTAATATGAATTTTTGAATGAAAAATTTTTTAAAAAATGAAAAGTGCACATACGCATGCATACAAAATACACATCACATACTCACATAGCTGAGATGTTAAGCAAGCCTGATTTTATTCATTCGATTTCTTACAGACATTAGAATCCAGCGCTTCATCATGAATGCCATCTGCGACTCAGACTTGACTAAGGTGACCAGCTGCATGGAGCACGCACTTACAGCCGCGTACCCTCGCACCCGCTACAGCGCCGGGTGGGATGCCAAGCTGCTGTGGATCCCGCTGTCATACATGCCATCCTGCGTGGTGGACATCGGGCTCAGGCTGGTTCTGCCCCGTCCGTCCAAGAGTGTGTGACCACCAATAACTTGAGTCCTGCAGGTCATGCTGTGAAGAGATTTATAATTATCCATGACAGGGGTGTTCAAACTACGGTCCGCGTGCTAACTGTGGCCTGCTGCCCAGTTTTTATTGGCCTGCAGCAAAGTATAAAAATATTATTGAAATGGCCCGCACTATACGCTTAAATTCAGCCTACATTCTGTTACACTTCTCATCTTTAACACTAGATAGTGCTAATCACTTTAAAAAGTGCCTCTCTACTATTTCCAATCAATGTAGGAAACTGTAGAATTTAAGTATTTTGTTTTACATAAATAAACTTAGATTAAAAAAATTATCCACTGTGATGAATTTAGCTTTCTTGGTTGTGATTTTCTTGGCTTCTTTGCAGTTGTTGGACATTGTCTCTTTGTTCTGCAGTTTGTTTTAGAGGTGTAAATATAAATATACTAGTATACTGTACCTATATCTGTGGATTTTATTGTTGCTTTTAAACTCTTAACTCATTCACTGCCATTGACAGTTATTGACATCAAATCCATTTCAACTCAGAAGGTGATCATGTTTCAGTGCCATTGATGACGATAGACGCCCAATCCAATTTGACTGGGTCTGGCAGCGATCAAACAAGCAGCAGTCAATCCTCCCAGTCAAAATGGATTAGACATCTGTTGCCGTCTTTCACCGTCAAAGGCAGCAAATAAGTTATTTTTTAATCCGATTCTGATCCTTTGTTTGACAAATGGAAGTGGAAGGTTAATAAAAAGTTTGGACACCTTTGATTTATAATGACCATTAATTAGTCTATATATATATATATAAACGTATTTATACTTCAGGTTAGTAATATTACTGATTCAAAGAGAATAGATGTACTGCTGTAAAGTGGCTTTTGAAATAATATGAGGTTCTTGACCCAGAGCAATGTTATGAATCAAAGTAGCCATTCCAATAAAGACAGTTTTTCAATAAGACTGTAGTGTTGCATGCATGCGTAAAAGTGTGATAATCAAATGTGTTATGATCATTACATTTCATTGTTGAACTATTAACAAGTGAGTCTCAGTGCTACCTAACACTTTAATCTGACATGAATAATGCAATCAGTGCTTGGAAGTCCTGCATTGTTTCACTCTTCAAAATATGGTGTAGTCATTCTTCATGATAATAGCTGCACAAGAGTATTCTATCACTGACTTGAAGGTTTTGGGGGGGGTAAATTGTCAATCTGTGGCTGTGTTACATAATTAATGCCTGCTCAGGTTGCAGACGCAGAAACAAGCAGAATTTGTGCCATTTGATACGGCAAGAGAGATAACTAAAAGGTCAGACAGACACGTTTCATCTAAAAATATTTTTAAATTACCATTGTGGATGTAGTTTGTTTTTTCTTTTTGAACATATATTTTTATGAACACTACTATTTACCCCATGGTTCAAAAGAGTTTTTTTTTTTTTTTTTCTTAAGTATTTCCACGTGTGTGTTTTTGAATCTTTAATTCACACGTTTTGGAAGCAATTTTAAAATCATTTTATTGCATTTTATTTCTTGAATGTTTTTTTCCTCTTGCGTGGGATGACGTACTTAGATGTTTTCTCTGCATCCACTAGATGGCACTGTATAGCTACGAAAGGAATAACTGCTCCGTGTTAAAAAAATAAATAAAATAAAAACAAATAACCATCACATTTACAAATGTAACAAAATGACATTTTAGCCAACATTCCAATTAACCATACTAGTAATAAACTAATTCCAACTAGTACAATCCTATCCATAAACATATCACAAAGTAACAAAAGGTCTCTCATGCCATGTACATTTTCGATTATTATTATTCTTTTAAAATGTATTCAATGTTATAACCGCTGTATTTGGGTACAAGAATGACGCAAAGGTCTAAATGGATACTGGAAGATATTTTATTCCATATTTCATCAAAAATAAACCTGAGAGTTCTTCAGTCTCCAGTTGTCTTTTCCTTTCAACCCATTATCTGCAAACAAGAAAAAGTGTGTCTCATTACAGTGAAAACACTTTACAAACAATTTTCACAAAGGTATCAGCGTTAAATACTGACGCCGTTCATCCAGCCAATGTAATCGGAAACGCGAGTGAAGACTGTGGGCTTCCTGTAGGCGTTGCATCCGGACGATGACACAAAGCTGGTCACGCCGTGCACCACCCATTTGCCGTTCACGCTACAGTTCAGGGGGCCGCCGGAATCACCCTGGAAAAAAAGAAGAAGCAGATCTTAAGAAAATATATTAGAAACTACCTGTCATATGTAACACTCAAACACGACTGCTATGCTAACGTTGATGTGAAAGTTTCTGATGTTAGAGTTTATTCCTAAATAATTTCGAAAAAAATAAACAGGTTGCCACTAGAAGACATCATATTTCAGTTTGACACTGTGCGAGAAGCGTTTGATTTTTTTGTAGAACAGCTCCAAATTCTCAAAAATAATTTTAATATCTTATTTTTCCTAAACTACAAATTATCATGGTTACACTATCTTAAAAAGAGAGAAAAATAAGTTATTATTTTTCATGAAATATTAATATCTTATTTCCGTTTTTCATTTAAGAACAAATACATTTCTTAAAAAGAAAACATTTAAGCTTTCATATATGCATTATTATTTTCTCAATATCAATTGCAAAAAAAAAAAAAAAAAAAAAAAAGAATAGTAAAACAGTATAATTGAACATGTTTTTAACACTGGCGTTTTGAAAATTTGACCAAAATCAATTTTGGTAAACATTTTAGTCTTTGAATCTTAAAAAAAAAAACATGAACATAAGCAATTATTCATTGAGATAGGCTCCAGCACCCTGCGACCCTGTCAAGGATAGGAGGTGTTGAAAATGGATAGACAGAGGCGCGGGAAGTGAAGTTCTTAGGGTGCTGCAATACCCCCTGGTGTTGGGGAGAAAAAAGGTTTTGGTACATTCTTTAAAAAAAAAAAAAAAAAAAAAAGTCATATTGAAACTATCGTATTTAACTTTGGAGATTACATATGTATGTTGAAAAAGGTTTTTTTGTCAATAACACCACCTGACACATGTGCCGGTTACCAGTTTCAAGGTATACCGTGGTATGAAAACGTCAAAGGTTTCAAAACTGCTAAAATTTTCCGTCAAACTGTCCCTACGGTATTAGCTAATTTTTATGTCCCAAAAATGCAGGGCTCAGTGCTCCCCTTCAAGTTGTTGCTCAGTGTCAGTGAGTCAGCTGTGCTGCACGTTGGCTGGAGGACATGAATTACCTGAACTTTTTCTCCCATCGAAGAAAACAAAGTCACTGGAATGGGAATACTTTGGGTACAGGAAAGTTACAGACAGCCGAGGCTTAGGTGGGCCAACCGACATGTAAAACATGTTTAAGAGGGGCGGGGGCTACCAGATAAGGAAATATCTCCAATATGATTTTGCATTTATACATAATTAAATGTTTGTAAACGCTGTCATGAACATTTCCTACTAGCTACGAGAGTTAACTCCAGCGTGTTTACTGTGTCTAGCAGTGGTAAAACATACTGTAACGTAAGCTTGTTAACAAGGCAGATAACGTGTCTAATTAGCATTCCAATGTATTTTTATTGAGAATATTAAATTTATTTTTTTGTTATTTATTTATTTGTTTATTTTTATTTATTTATTTAAGTTAACATTATACTTATATTCCAATTTGCTAATATGTTGTTTTGAAAAATAAAATCCTGTTCAATGGAAAAGTTTTTTTTTTTTTTTTGTAACAGAAACCTTAAAATACAACATTTTAGAGCTGTAATTGCAATATCGTGATATCATGAAACAGTAATAGTTTTGCTTAAGGTTATCATAACGTCAGAATCTCATACCGGCACATTGAATAAGGCGCTATTGGAACAGAAAAGTAAACTGTTGACAGACGAGCCATTGACATGGCACAAAAGCGAATTAGCAATTTTTTCTTTACAAAAACCGCGAAACTTTCTAAAATTCGACATTTAAATTTAAGAGGATTGTACTTTGGTTTTTTCAAATAGGTACGACATGCTTGCATTGAAGCCATATTATTGTTTGTTGTTGCTGTTGAGAGCGCTGTCGGATATTTGTGTGCAATTTATTGTAGTGTTGGGAAAAGAGGGTGGTTCCCTATGAACACCGGCAAGGGGTGGGCCGTGAAAAGAGGCTTAAACAAAGGCTTATTGGCCCTTTTAATTTTCAAATGTGTTCGTGTGTCATTGCGCCGTCTAGCTGTGGGGATTTGCATTGTAATACATAGGCACTTTCATTTCCAATACATAAATTCCAACACACACTGTAGGTAAAATAGAACGCTGTCTTTGTAGTAGCCTAGTAGTAGTACATAAACTATCCAGCATGCGTGTGTACTGCCATTGTGCACGCCTTGTATGGAGAAAACGCACGAGCATGACAAGTTTGGACGGAAACGGCTGTTTTTGGATGGGAAAAACAAACAAAAAAAGATCTTCAGCACCCCCTGCTGTGAGTAATTTCCAGCACCTCTGTGAATGGATGAATAGATTAATGAATTCGCTCCCCCCTTTCAAAATGGATTGGATGTCTAGCGCTGTTAATGGTATCTACTGAAGTTAAATGAGTGCCCTGTCAGTTTTTTTTAACCATAAATCATGAATGGGCTTTTATACCATTTTTTGCATAATAAATATGTAGAATCTTGTCACCTGGCAACCAGAGTCGCTGCCTCCGCCGGCGCAGACCATGGAGGTCTTGACCGTGCTGCCCCACCATCCGTAGCCGGAGCATGTCCTGTGGTCCACCGAGGGGAGGTAGGCCTGCTTTAGCTGGGCAGACAGTTGACCTCCGGCTGGAACGCAAACACAGTAAATACAGTAGATTACGCAGTGGGAGATGATATATATACTGTATATATATATATGAATATATATATATTTAAAATTAAAAAGATTTGCTACAAGTAAAACTTCTTATTCTTGCGTGACCTTTGAGGGGCAATGTTAACCCAATGATAAAACCTTGAAAACTATTCACCATAAATTTTTCTAAGAAAAACCTTTCTGTATAATTGAAGCCTTGAGAAAATTGCAAATTGTTGAGGGAAAAAGTAAATTAACCCTCTGTCTGATGCATTGTCAAGATTTTTTTCTGATGTGTTTTTATTCTTCTTAGGACATGAAAATAATGTTCAATTTCTTATTTTTCAAATATATGATTTTTTTTCCATGAGACATGCCCAATCCAGTGGACTCCACACACATGCACACTCAACATAAAACAATGTAAATTTATTATCAAAAATGAATTAACTTATTTTCTATTGTGAATATAGAAACCCTCGATCCCTCTTAAGCTTTGATAAATGTTTCAACAATTTTTGGGAAATTTCAACTTTCAACACTGTATGCGCAATGTATAGGCCTCAATAAGAAATCCAAATAAACTTCTAGTTGTGACTTCTACACCTATGTACCAATGTCTTTGTTGTTGTCTGGCAGCCACTCATCATCACTGTTGTCACTATAGGCATCATCACTGAAGCTGGATGGAATTTCCTAGGCTATTCTGTAAACTACTTTTTTTTGCTGCTTTTGTAGTCTATAAAATAAGATAAAATGCATATAGTAATGCAAACCACAGCTAATCTGCACAAAAAATGTATATTTTAAATTAACTGCATATAAATATAACAGTAACATTCTAACTTATAACCAAAACAGTTATAAAAACATTGACACAATTATATGTGTTTGAAAATATATTGGGGGATGCCTGATGTCCACTTCATTGGACGCATGGTTAATCATGAAAATTCTATATGTTATACCCAAATATTTCATATTCCAAATGGATATGATCTTTCCCATGATGTTACTATATATCATAATTAGTGCTGTCAAATTTATCGCCTAAACGGGCGGTAATTAATTTTTCTAATTAATCACGTTAAAATATTTGAATATATTATAATATGTATAATATAAAATGCACTAATATAAAGTATATTAGCGCATGCACGGAATGACCCGTTCATGCGTTACCTCAAACAGTTTACAAAGACGCCGTTTTAGCACATTGAGAGCGAATAGGCAGAGAAATGTGAGTGGCTCTAGCTTTGGCAACTCATTCACAACAATTATAGGTATTATGACAAACGATGTGGGGAAGAATAACAGGAGGCGATCTTTTTCTTAATACACTTAATTGAACACAACGCAGAACATACTGTATACCATTTGCGGCCACCACCGACAGTCATGGTTGCCCAACTTCCCATCATGCTTTTGGGCTGAACAATGAAGTCGCTACAGTTTCATTTAGTGAAAGGACAACAAAAATATTATTTCTGTCACTCACAGAAGAAAACCTTTTTCTTAACACGTTTAATTGAACATAAAGCAGAACATACTGTATAGCATTTGCAGCCACCACTGACAGTCATGGTTGCCCAACTTCCCATCATGCATTTGGGCAGAACAGTTAAGTCGCTACAGTATCATTTAGTGAAAACACAACAAAAATAATATTCCTAGCTCTCAAAATAAAAAAAAATGTCCACAAAAAGAAAATCGCTCAATGCAAAGAGAACTGGCATTCCCAATCAAAATAGCTATGCAATATACAAATAAAACTTACTCAGACTTTGCCTTGGCTAGATCTCCAATTAATTTAAACTCGCCATTGACACCTTGTGGAATATTTCAATCACTACCTTACGTAGTTAAAGACATTGTGGAAGAACGGCAGGGAGCCCGATGTGATGTCACCGCTCGGCGACGTCAACAATGGCAAGCTATTAGTTTATTTTTTGATTATTGATTTAAAAAATTTTATTTAAACAGAAACATTAAGAGGGGTTTTAATATAAAATTACAATAACTTGTACTCAAATTTATCTTTAAAGAACTACTAGTCTTTCTATCAGTGGATCCCTTTAACAGAAAGAATGTTAATAATGTTAATGCCATCTTGTGGATTTATTTTTATAAAAAACAAATACAGTACTTATGTACAATTTGTTGAATGTATATATCCGTCCTATCTTATTTTTCCATTCCAACAATAATTTACAGAAAAATACGGCATATTTTAGAGATGGTTTGAATTGCGATTAATTACGATTAATTAATTTTTAAGCCGTGATTAACTCCATTAAAAATTTGAATCATTTGAAAGCCCCAATCATAATATTTTATTTTTATTTTTTTAACCACTCTTGGATTTAGAGGATAATTTACTTGCAGTCACACCAACTGACCACTGCATTGACCTCAATAGAGTATAGCAGCAAAGAGCACTTTTGAGGATGCTATGCAGTTAAATCATAGAAACCGATGCATTAAAGAGAGAGGTACATTTCAGCAGCTCTCCACTGTAGTGGCCACTATGCACCAGAGGGTTAAAGACTATGAATGTTCCTTAAATATTTTCCTCCGGGAAAAGCAACAGAACACAAAACCTGAAAGCTACTCGCAAAACTGTTGAAAATGTTTAACCCTTTCTTGGACAGTTGTCACTACATTGGACAGCTATTCATCATAATAATTGTAATAATAACAAATTAATAAATACATTTATATTAGAGCTGTCCCGACTAGTCGACATAGTCGACGTCATCGATGACGTAAATCCGTTGACGAGCACAACATCCCGTCGACGGTTAATGAAGGGTTAAAAAAAATATGCGCGGAAAGTTCAGAATGTCGGATGCTCGGTATGCAAGCGGGGAAAGCGGCACAAAGCCAAAAAAGCGCACCAGAGTGTCCAAAACATTGACTTATTTCATAGAAATAAAGGAGGGTACACTCTTGTGTCCTGTCTCTTCACTGCCAAGCTTGGCTGCACGTCGGCCGTGAATAAACACCTCAAGCGCCGTCACCGTTTGTAAAAAAAAAAAATTCTTTCATTTTTTGTACACCAGAGGGTGCTGTCGCTTTACTAAATAATAATGTTTAATTGACAATGGGCCTATAAGTGCTATTAGTATTGCCAACTGAAAGGTTTATTTCATGTTATGGTTTATTTTATGGTATAGAAAATTATATAACGTTAAAAGGTCATAAATATATACAGTATATACAGTGATTGCACTCAAGGCAGAGATTGTCAATGATAAGGTAATAAATTAAGCTAAAGGAAATTCATATAGGCAATTCATTGATATATAAATAAGGTTTAAAACGAAAAAGGTGAAAAGTTTTCGTTAATATCTAATTGTGTTGTTTTATTTGTGTGCACCGTAGCTCTTGCAGTGTGATTACATCAAGGATGGAATAAAAGTTGTAAACCATCAGTTTAAGAGACCATCTTTTCAATCGGGATGCTACACTAGTTAATTCTATCAGCATTTGAAGTCATTGTTTATTTGTGATTTATTATTGTTATTTACGTGTTTATTTGTACTTTAGTAAATAATTTAAGTGTTCCAATATGTTTTTTGTGAATTGATAAGCGTCAACAAAAATTTCATTGCTAAATTAGTAAACAAAAACAAAAAATATTTTTTTAAATTATTAGATTAGTCGACTAATCGTAAAAATAGTCGGCTGACTAATCGGGAGAAAATTAGTCGTTTGGGACAGCCCTAATTTATATTCATTCATTCATTTTCCGAACTGCTTATCCCAGTAGCGTGGGAAGTGGGGTGCTGAGGGTGCTCCAGCACCCCCTGGTCTTTGATAGGAAAAAAAGCATTTTTGTATATTATTTTTGGTTTTGTTAAAAATAGATAAACTTTGTTGAAACAATATAGTATTTAACTTTGGGGATTGAATATATATGTTGAAAACTTTTTTTTTTTTGCTTGCTTCCAGGTCAGGTCACATTGAAAAAAGCGTTTTTTTTTTCTAATTTTCTAAAATTCAATTGGAGGTCGAAGATGATTATGATTATAGTTCTTTCTACCTTTGGGGTATTCAAATAAGTGAGGAATGATTGCAGTGCAGCCATATTATTTGTTGTTGTTGCTGTTGAGCTGCCACAGTGCAGAGCGCTGTTTTGATGTTCGTGTGCAATTTTTTTTAATGTTGTGAAAAGGGGATGTTAAACTGAGGCTTTTTTGACCTTTTAGTTTTCAAATGTGTTCCTGTGCCATTTGCGCCTTTTAGCTACAATGATTTGTGTTATGATACATGGGCGCTTTTATTTCCAATACAAAAACTCCAACACACATTGTAGGTGAAATAGAACGCTGTCTTTGTAGTAGCCTAGTAGTAGTACGTAAACTATCCAGCATGCGTGTCTACTGCCATTGTACACGCCTTGTATGGAGAAAACGCACGAGCATGACAAGTTTGGACCGAAACGGCTGTTTTTGGATGGGAAACACCCTAAAAGATCCTCAGCACCCCATTCTATGAGTGAGGTAGGCGGCGTACACCCTGAATCGGTTGCCAGCCAATCGCAGAGCACGAGGAGACAAACAACCATTCGCCCATAGGAACAATTCAGTGTTTCAGCGCACCATGCATGTTTTTAGGATGTGGGAGGAAACCGGAGTACCCGGAAAAAAACACGTAGGCACGGGGAGAATATGCAAACACTACAGAATATGCAAACACTACAAAGGAAGGCCGTAGCCCGGGAACATTTAAAATTTTTGTCTTAAATCAGGTATAAACTTAAAAAATAAAAGTAAAGAAAGTGTATTACTGACTCTTGGTGCGCCCCCACCCGGTGATGTAACAGGGGTTGTTGTGGGGCAGGATCTGTCCCGAGGGGGGGAGGGCACCCAACTGGACGTAATTGTTGAGGGACGCCTCAGAGGACAGACGCAGCAGGGCAATGTCCCACCTAAAGACGACAAGAAGCTTTATTTAAGCACATTTTGGTAGTATTTTGTAATTGGTGATGAAAAAGAAAAGTGCTGACCCTCCGGCGACATTGTTGGAATTCCACCTGGGGTGAAGGTAGACGCGACTCACGCTCATGTACTGCTCTCGGCCCTCGTGGCTGTTGATGTTGTGGTCTCCCAGAACCACACGCCAAGTCCTGGAACTGTAATGGTGTGGATGTTTAGTTATTATATTTAAAAGCAAAGGGTTCACGTAGTGTAGTGTGGTGTATTTCTGACCGGTCAACGCAGTGAGCAGCAGTCATCACCCATCCTCTCTTGATGAGTGTTCCTCCGCAGGTGTGGTAGAAGCTGTTGCCAGATTTGTACTGGAGAGAGATCTGATGCAACACAGGAAGCGCTACATTATTTAACTACATTATTTTGTGAGTCTTTAAAACGTTTTTATGTTTATGATGTGCATCGTTTTAAAACAGATATAAATTAATTCATTGGCTGCTCCTGAGAGGGCTACCAGTGATTATTCACAAATTGAGCAAATTTGAGCAAGAGTGGGCAATGTCCATTTTGGTCACTTTAACTGCTTCTAATCCATTCGAACTGAAATTGCTGATGGTGAATGCTCACCGCCACTGGCGGCGAGCAACGTCCAATCCATTTGAATTGTCATGTGGCAGTCAATGTGTGTTCCCATGATTTCTTGTGCATAGTATCTAAGACACCAACCCAAAAGTGCCCTTCAAAAACTGATTTTCTATGTATTTATGTATTATATGTCCCCCTAATTTGCTCTCATAATGCTAAAAAAATTGAATTACTCTACATATTAATTTAATAATTTGGGATTTTTCGTGTTCACAGTACACATTTTTTTGTGTAATAAAAAGTTTGTTTTAATCTAATTGACATTATTTACAACTGATTGCGTTGTAATTATTTGAAAATGTCAAGATGAATGAATGAATTTTCTATTTTAATTGCTTTAAAACACATGAAGACAGAAAAAAAACGAGCGTGATTTTTTTATATGCTGTGATATCAAAAGTCTTATTTTGCATTTCCTTGAGTTTTCTATTTTTAGTTTATTTTTATTTTAATTTTTTTTAAAAATCATTATCATTCCTTAAATATATATACTTCATATCAGATGTTATGTTCCTTATAATGTTGACTTATTTTTCTGCAATCTGAATTTTAAATGAAGCTATTTTTTTCTATACTTTTTTTGTTTGATTTTTGTAGCAAAATAGATGATTTACAAATACAGCCCTTGCACGTATAAACAAGGAAAAAAATATTAAATACATATAATTATAAAACAACCTAAAATTTAAATTAAATTGACTTTTTATTTTGAATGTGGTTATCTAGTCATTCCTCAGGTAAAAAAAAACAAAAACAACTGCAACCAAAAAACAGGCTCCGGTATAGAACCCTGTGGTACACGGTGAATGTGAAGTAATTGAGTCACATACACCAACTAATACAAATAAAACATTCATTACCTGCCACGGCCAAGAGTTGGGTCTGGCCACCTCTCCTCCAACGACTCTCCCTTCAGCATCAACCTCCTCCAAGAACCTGGGCTGGGGCTCCTCCAAGGACCTGGGCTGGGGCTCCAGCTCAGCCAGCACTGATACACCAAGCAGTATTTACAACATAACTTTGAGGGAGAGGTGTCGAGTAAGAAGAAACAAAGAAACTAATCTTACCCAAGGCGGCGAGAATGGTCAGCAACAAGAACCTCAACATGTCTGCGGTTGCCCGATAACTGCCTACGCTTTCTCTTTTTTTGTCTTTTATACCCGTCATTCAACGTCACCTGTGCCGATCACACACTTATCACAATATTTATAGAAGCGCTGACTCTGCAAACAATCCAGTTTCAGTTTCCATGAGAAATCAACAATGCACATTTTTTAACCCCTGGATGCCTGAATTTACATTTAACAAATGTACAGTACATGAAAACCATTCGGGGGATACATAAGTACATGAAAAAAATGAAAATAAAACATACAAAACACAGTATATACAGTGAAGATAATAAGTATTTGAACAACCTGCAATTTTGCAAGTTCTCCCACTTAGAAATCATGGAGGAGTCTGAAATTTTCATCGCTGGTGCATGTCCACTGTGAGAGAGATAATCTAAAAAGAAAAATCCAGAAATCACAATGCATGATTTTTAAAAATTTATTTATGTGATACAGCTGAAAAGCAAATAAGTATTTGAACGCCTGTCTATCACCTGGTATTCTGACCGTGAAAGACCTGTTAGTCCGCCTATTAAAACTCCACATACGATCCATGTTTTATCCTGAATCAGATGCGCTTGTTTGAGGTCGATAACAGCGTAAAGACACCTGTCCACCCCAAACAATCAGTAAGACTCAAACTTGTAGCATGGTCAAGACCAAAGAGCCGTCCAAAACACCAGAGACAAAATTGTCCACCTTCACAAGGCTGGAAAGGGCTACAGAGCAATTGCCAAGCAGCTTGGTGAAAATAGGTCCACTTTTGGAGCAATCATTAAAAAATATAAGAAGCTAAACATCATGGTCAATCTCAATCGGAGTGGATTCCCATGTAAGATATCACCTCGTGAGGTCTCAATGATCCTACGAAAGGTGAGGAATCAGCCCAGAACTAACGACAGGAGTTGGTCAATGACCTGAAAAGAGCTGGGACCACCGTTTCCAAGGTTACTGTTGGTAATACACTAATGCCCCTTTCCCACTGAAACTAGTGGGTCAACGTGCGTTTTTTCCAAGCCGATGCAACCCACTAGCAATTGGCATTTGGCACCTTTCCCATTGACAAAAAAAAAAGCCAAGTCTTTTTTTTTTTTCACCCGTCTAACCCCCCACCCCTCCTCAGCCGTGCGTAAGGTTACGTGACGTCACCACGCTAAGATCAACGTCGACAAGTGCGACCGAATTCATTCAGTTCAAGGAAGTAAACAATGCAGAGCATTATGGAAGCCTTCTTTCCGTTTGTGTTCTCTGTTTTCATGCGTTTTACGGCCCTCAAAATGGTCGAAATGCGGCAAAGGATCAACACTCTGCTTGTGCTGAGGCAACGTAGCCGACGTGAATTCTTCTTCTTCTACTAGCTTTGTAGTTAGCATCGTCGTAACTACGGTTGTGGGGCGTGTTAAATGGGAGGCGACTGGCATGTTGTTATGACGCATCACGTAAGAGCCAACGTCACCACGTAGATTAGGGTGTTGACTGTTGACCCGGGGGTTTTGCTTTCACACTGCATGACGATCAGAGCCGAGGTGATTTTAACGCGGGTCGCTTGGCGGGTTGATTGACACGGGTCGAGGCGGGTCGCTGCACCTTTCCCACTTCCACCAAAAGACGATTGTTAGTGGGTTGACACGGGTTTTTTGGCCAGTGGGAAAGGGGTATAAGTGGTTTGAAATCATGGATGGCATGGAAGGTACCCTGCTTAAACCAGTCCATGTCAAGGCCTTTATGTAGTTTGCCTATGACCATTTGGATGATGCAGAGGAGTCATGGGAGCAAGTTTTGTTGTCAGATGAGCGTAAAATAAACTTTTTTAGTCATAATTCCACTAACTGTGTTTGGAGAAAGAAGAATGATGAGTACTATCTCAAGAACACCATCCCTACTATGAAGCATGGGGGTGGTAGCATCATGCTTTGGGGGTGTTTTTTTGCTCATGGGACAAGACGAGTGCACTGTATTAAAGAGAGGATGATTGGGGCCCTGTATTGTGAGTTTTTCGGAAAAACCGCCTTCCTTCAGTCAAAGCATTGAAGATGGGTCATGCCTGGGTCTTCCAACATGACAATGATCTGAAGCACACAGCCAGGAAAACCGAGGACAGGCAACTGTACCAAATATTAACATTCATTTCTCAGGTGTTCAAATACTTAATTGCAGCTGTATCACACAAATAAATCGATAAAAAATCATACATTGTGATTTCTATTTTTTTTATTTTTTTTTTTTTAAGAATATCTCTCCCACAGTGGACATGCACCTATGAGGAAAATTTCAGACCCCTCCATGATTTCTTAGTGGGAAAACTTGCAAAATAGCAGGGTGTTCAAATACTTATTTTCTTCACTGTAAATCAAATCAAATATACTAAAAACTGGAAAAACTAAAGTAAACAGGGGAAATTTATTAACGAATTTCTCCTGTTTTATTTAATAATTGAAAATTAAATATATATAATTTAATTAATTTTCTATTTTTATTTCTAATTCACTTAATTTTTTAAAAAAGATTTTATTTTAAATTTGACATTTTTTCATTTTTAGCTGCATTTTTAAAAATTTTCTATTTGTAGTAAAAAAAAAAAAAAAAAAAAAAAAATCAAATTTTTCATGTAATTATGTATCCCTCAATGTTTTATGTATATTTTCTAACTCTTTGGCTTATTTCAATTCACAGCAGAAGTGTGATTGGATGCCATCTTTGATGTCTGTCATCATCAACAGCACTGAAACGTAAATTTCATCAGTGGATTAAGCCCTTGATTTTGTGGTATTTTCTCCACCACTGTTTCGTAATTTATTTGCACATTTTGAACACTATACTTGTGTATGTGCTGTAATATTTATGATTTTAAAGAAGTTGAAGATAAAGGACTTGACTTCAACCTGCAATTTACTTGACTTCACAGCATTTTCCTGTCACATCAAAGCACCAAAGAAGCACCTAAAAGACAAGCGCTTCGTGTTTTTTGTGTCAAATCTCTTATTAGATCAAATAAAAAGCTGAAAGGAAGTCAGGGGGAAAAAAAGCAACATTCATGTAGGGACGATTGTCAGAAAGTTTTCAGCACAGTGGCTTGTGGGTTTTTTCTCATTTCCATCTTTGTGACATTTCAAGTGCTGGCAAGAGTACTGATGCGATAGCAAAACTGTCGACTGGT
This sequence comes from Corythoichthys intestinalis, assembly GCF_030265065.1. Lineage (NCBI taxonomy): Eukaryota > Metazoa > Chordata > Actinopteri > Syngnathiformes > Syngnathidae > Corythoichthys > Corythoichthys intestinalis. Next base: position 19,144,494 of record NC_080403.1, on the reverse strand, counting down.
CAAGTTTTGACAACTTTTCCACTCATCTGACTCCAGTGCGGTTCGATACAGTGTGTTACATAATACAGTCGTGAGTTCATGTCATGAAAAGTGAAATAAAAATACTGTATATTGCACTTTTTTTAATGCTTCGCATGACTGCCACACAGTTTTGGTGTGCAGCATCATTAAAACACATTAAAAAATGCAAATCAACATTTGTTCTCTTTGACGATTATACTTGCTAATTGCGTTTTTCAGTGTTGCTTAGAAACAACTTTTTTGACACGCATAAACAAGATGATGGCAGCATTGCGTCATTTTCAAATTGAAATCTCCAAAGTTTGAATCCATTTTGAATGCATTTTTAATAAATGAACCCATGATATGCTGTCAATAATGGTAAAAGGAAGAATCACATTTGTTCCTCTGGTGAATGAAGAGTCAATTTTTTTCATGTGATGGATTTGCTATGTAAATAATCCAAAACTACTAACTGACTATCAAATTACTCGAAACACTATTTTGATAATTGATTATTTTGCCTTAAGGAAGACTGTGTTTCCAATTAGGACCAGCGCTGCGTTTCCATGAGGACCAGCGCACACCCGCACAGTGTCTTGAAATCATCAAACAATCTTCTGATTGCCTGCAGATGGATTAAACCACGTTTCTGTTTCCAGCAACTGCGTGAAGGATGAATAGTAACAAGGTAATGAATCCATTTGTGGCTAAACAATAGCATGTGACGGTTAGCAACCGTGTGGCTTAGTGCGGCTAAACCCTCCCCACCCAACCCCACCCTCCACCCTGACGAGTTTGGTTGGGAGGGGCAGCGTCACGCCAGCGAGCAAAAACGGGCTTAATGTTTATTCTATATATCCTGGTAGCCTGCCTTTTTTTCCCCCTCCTCAGACAAAACTTTTTGACTCTTTTGTTGCTCTGCCATCTTTGCAGAATTCGCGCGAAAGCGTTTGCATCAACATCCGTCTTTATAATGAATGGAGAAAGGAGGAAGTGATGTATGTTGTAAAGCAGTTAGCAAATTTGTAGTTTTTTTGTGTGGCAGGGTTCCTGCCACCTCCTCAAAGTTAATCAGTGCCAGTGAAAGCGATACAGACACTCTCAAAATATAAAAGAGGTGTCATTCCTCTAGTTGTCAGTTGACATATCATCACAGATGTGATGAAAATATTTCATAAAGGTTGAAAGTTACCTAGTATTGCTTTAACTCAATCACTGTCATTAACGACGTCCAATTCATTTCATTGTTAAATTGCTAAAAATTGTCCAAATTATCTTTTTTTTTTTTTTTTTTTAAATTATCTTTCTTTTTTATTTTAATTATCTTTCTTTTTTATTTTAAAAATTTATGGACATTTGTAAAATGTATTCTTAAAAAAAACATAAAACACAAAATGTTGCCTTTTATTTGTTTTAATCCTGAAAACGTTTTTATAACAGTCTATTTACAATTTTTTTAAAATTAAAAAACAAACAAAAAAAGGGAATTAGCAGTGGGGTTTTTATTGAACAAAAAAAAGTTATATTTTTAAAATTTTATTGATCATTTTGTACTAAAAAATGGGGTAAAAGCACAATGCTTTCATATTTTTGTACTTCTACAATTAAAAAAATATATATATTTGAGCAAGAAACCTTTACAGGCCACATAAAACAATGTTACAGGCTGAATCCGGGCCTTGAGTTTGACACCTGCTGCATAGCTCATTAAAACGAGCAAGTGTGTGCCACGACACACTACAGGCATAAGGCTGTGCACGCATGCCCTACACTGGCTAACTCGTAGTATAGAGGGAAAACGGGCACCAATAAGTTTTTTCAATTAATTACTCAGCCCTGATATAAATGCACAAATTTTACTTCTCTTAATTAGAGTTGCACCAATAAGATTTATTGGCTCCAAATACCAATACCTGACTGTGTGTTACGTCTACTGGTGAAACTCAAAGAAATTCAGGGTGGAAGGGTGACAAGCGCTCCTTTTTTACAGCGTTGTGCGTAGCTGGCCGCCATCTTGCGAATGTCGACCAGTGGTTGGAAATTAAATCTCAAAGGGTACATATTGCACAGCATCAGCGCATTATTACTTAGTATTCCACGACAGGGCCGTTACCGGGAGGGGGACAGTGGTGAGCAGTGCCCACCCACGGACACGCTTTGCCCACCCAAAGAACTGGATGTAGTACTAACGGCAGTCTGGGCAAGGCAAGGCAAGGCAAGACAAATTTATTTATATAGCACCATTCAACACAAGGCAATTCAAAGTGCTTTACATCACATGAAGGTAATAAAAATCACATTAAAATCAATAGAACGTAAAAACAAAGACAATCGAAATAGGAAATAAAATTATACATAAAAATCGCATTTAATCACGAATAGAATAAAAAAAAATAATAATAAAAAATAAAACATACTACTACTACTGCTAATAATTGAAATCAGCAATGGAGATAAGCACAAGAGGAATAGAAAGAAAATAGATTTACATATATAGACAGTTATGGATATGCAGTGTTAAACAAAAGCGTTTTTAGCCCTGATTTAAAGGAGCTAACAGTTTGAGCATACTTCAGACCTTCAGGGAACTTGTTCCAGAGGTGAGGAGCATAATAACTAAATGCTGCCTCACCCTGCTTGGTTCTTGTTCTTGGAACATACAAGAGACCGGTTCCAGAAGACCTTAGGGGTCTAGATGTTTCATTGGACCATTTACTAACGGCATTCTGGGCACCACATATTGTATCCCACTCATATAGGACTGATGTGTTTTAAGTTTTAACCTTTGCGTTGTGACCTCCTCTTTCACCTTAAATTAATAAATAAATAAATTAATTAATTAAACGAATGGTTTTGTTCCTCGGGGGCGCTACACACATTTACACATTTAAAAAATTTTTTTTTTTTTTTACATTTTATCAAAGTTTTTATCAGGGTTCACATGGCTGTTGAGTTTGGTGAGTTTTGAAGTATTCTGAGGTGCTCAAAGTAGGGCTCAAAGTGTTGGCGGGACAAAGAATGACTGCTAGGGGGCGCTACATACTGTATTTGGAATTTGTCTGTACCCGGTATCAAAGATTGCATCTGTCTTGACCTGCCTGCCGATTTTGGTGCATTTTGAAGCATTCTAAGGGGGTCAAATTTAGCTCAAAGGGGCTGCGGAACAAAGAATAACTATTATAATAATAATAATAATAAAACCGAGGAACCACAATAGGTTACCTAAAAAAAACATTGTCACCTGCATGTCCATACTGTTCAGTTATGGATGCGTTCTAAGTCAAATCAAATCAAATCAACTTTTATTTGTTTAGACCAAATCACAACAGTTATCTCAAGGAGAAAGCAAAACATGTTTTAAGGTGCAGTAGCCCTACGCTGGATTTCGACCTACTTGAGCATTGTAGCTTTTTTTTTTTGCCCCACCAGGTAAGACTAATGCCCACTCACATCTGGCATCCTGGCAACACCAATGCTCCATGATATCCATGACTTTTTTTTTAGTGCCGTATCGGAATCGGTTCAATACTACCATCAATTCCTAGCTAACAAGAAAGAGTCATCACTCAATATTATGTAGTTGTGCTTTATTTTGAAAGATTGTAAGATGGTGGACTGATTACGGAGTTCTGTCCTTCTGTTTGTTTACATCATGATCTATGGAAAAAAAAGAAAAAAAATGAGAATGATTTCAACTCAGTTTTGAACGTTAGCCTCATCACCCACCGAGTCCATCCATTCGTTGTAGGCGGAAACACGGGTGAAGACTGTGGGTTTCCTGATAGCGTTGCATCCGTAGCCGGACACGAAGCTGGCGATGCCGTGTACGTAGTATTTTCCGTTCACCAGGCAGTTGAGTGGACCGCCAGAGTCTCCCTGAGGAGAAATACAAGCGTTAGAATTACTGCATTTTTCTGTCGCTCCAGAATATAAGTTGTACAAGCCTAAAATTGCATACTGACGAAGAAAAAAAGATGTTTAAGTTGTTCTCCAGGTTAAAAATCATTTTAATGTGGAAATATATTAAATAAAATGCAAGACGTAGACGTTTCAGCTTGAAAGGCTAGTTCAAACAATATTGTGAGTTATGTAGGAACTGAGTACAGAGACACAGGGCTTTATTCCCACAGGCTGTTCTTGTGTCTCATACACCACATGACACCAAGAAACAGTTAACTCTATACAACAGTGGGTCATTATCGAACACTACCCTCAGTTACATTGCCATAACAAATTACCCATCAACCTTTACGGGTGGAACAGTATAATAAGAACAGTCACTACAAACAGTTGCTACAATAAGAATAAGTAGAACAACAGGCTGACTAGGTGACTATAAGTGCCTCATGCCTCCCAGCATGCATTGCAGCGTCAGGGATACAGATAATTTTCCAAGTTTGTGCCCTGTGTTAATTATTTCTTCAGTTACTGTTGCGGTTGTTTCCTTACTTGCTAGCTATACTATTTTGTTTGTTGTTATGTAATAATTTTTTTAGTATGACACTTTTACTGTGCATGACTTTCGAGTTAATGACATGCAATTACTTGTCATTGCTGAAGTGAATTTAAGCCTCTTCTTTGGTTTAAAAAAATTAAAGTGCAAACTGTCCCTCACTGTCTCCTGAGTGCCACAATGTAAAACTAACATGTCATTTAGCTCAAGCCATCACTTTACCTTTTAACTATGAAAAAAACTGTGACTTACTGTAAAAATACAGTACTTTTAAAGTTTTTGTTCAAAATCTCAATGTCGACTCACGTTGCATCCAGACTCAGATGAACCACCAGCGCACACCATGGTGGTCTTGATGCTGCCTCCCCACCAGCTGGGGCTGGTGCAGGTCTTGTGGTCCACCAGGGGAAGGAAGGCCTGCTTCAATTGCGCGGACAGGTTTCCACCAGCTATTTAACAAAACTGGTGAGCGAGGGAAGCAAAATAGAAACGAGCGGGTGTATGGACAGATGACTCACTGGATGTGAGTCCCCAACCGGTGATGTAGCAGTGGTTCTTGTGGGGCAGAATCTGTCCGGAGGGGGGAAGGGAGCCAAGTTGCACATGAGAGTTGAGGGAGGCCTCGCCGGACAGACGCAGCATGGCGATGTCGTAGCTGTGATCAAGACACTCTCCTGTAGTATTCACTAAACTCAATCACTGTCGTCAACGGCGTAGATGTCCAAGTCAATTGAACTGGGAGGGTTGGCAGCAATCACTTGCTTTTTATAGCTTATGTGAAATTTTTGATGGTCATGATTTCTTTCAGTTCAACTGATTCCAATCCATTCGAACTGGTGGGTGGCAGCCAACGCTGCCAACCCTCTGACTTCGAGTTTGACACCTGTGATTTAGACAGTTAACGAAGCTGAACTCTACGGCATATATTCTTTATGCTCTCTGCAAAATGACTAATGTTACAGCAGCTTACTGAGCCACTAGCATTAGTCATACGGCAGAAACAGTTTCTTTTGTGTTTGTGTCTGCATGACTTTATTATTGTGCCTGTGAGACTTTTCGATTTTTGAAAGCAATAAAAATAAACATGTAGTGTAAATCTATCCTTACCCGCCAGCCACGTTGTTGGGATTCCATCTCGGGTGGATGTAAACGCGGCTGACGCTCATGACCTGCTCTCTGCCGCTGTTCCTGTTCAGGTCGTGCTCACCCAGAACCACACGCCATGTCCTTTGGCTACAAGTGACGAGCATGATTCAACATTAAGTGATTTTTTTATTGGACAGGAATTGCATATAAAAAAGAAGAAGAAAAAAAAAGAAAACAAAAGAAAAAATAAAATAACCTATGAAATTTACGGTAAAATACCGGCAGCTGTGGTTGCCACAATTTTACCATTATAAAAAGTAAAACCGTAAAGTAAACAAGTAAAAATTGTATAGTGTTTTGGTACGTGTACGCTTTACGGTAGATTTTCATAGATTTCAAAATTTAAAAAAAACAACTGAAAATCACGGTAGAAAAAAACAATGTTCTAATTGTTTTTTCATATGGATTGTGATCCATATGGAACAGGTCTTAATGGTGGTGACTTTTCTTGTCCTTCCCCTTCTCCAACTCTAACCATCAATATGGTAGTTGAGCGTGCTGTCTACTAAGCTATGAAGGCTAGTTAGAGCAAGAGCTGTGCGTATAGAAGGTTGGGAAAATCTTACTCTCTGAGAACTGAAAAGAGCATGATGACGCCTAATGCTATTAGCTCAACAGTGAGCATGCTTGGCTGCCACAGTGATGATGTGGGTAAAACCCCATCCGGAGAGGCTGATATCACCTCTATCCATCAGACTGGTTCTACACACTTTTTACAGTTGTTTGCTGCAAAACAACAACCGTTTTATTTTTCCAAACACAACTGCCAGTATTTTGTGTTCATAAAAACATATAAAACAAAACGACACAATAAAATAAACCTGGTACCGGTCCACGCAGTGAGCGGCAGTCATGACCCAGCCTCTTTCAACCAGAGTTCCTCCACATGTGTGGTGAAACCTGGAGCCAGATTTGTACTGAAGGGAAATCTAATAAGAAGAACATGCAATATTTAAATATACAGCCCCTCCTTTGCAAAATTAGTCCCTTTCATTTAAAAATAACTTACTTGCCAGGGCCAGGAGTTCTCCCGGGCCACTTCACCTCCCACCACCCTCTCCAAACTGTCCTCCAAGTACCTGGGCTGGGGCTCCAGCTCAGCCAGCACTGGTGGAAAAAGATAACACAGGAGACATTTCAGTTTTAGTTGAAAGAAAGCGCCAGAATAATGCACTGCACTCCGTTTAGCTTCACTAAGCTTCAAATGAGTGACAAGGTGACAGCGAGTAGCCTGATGGAGAGGAAGAGGATCAATAATGAACATTTCCATATTGTGTGTGCGCGTGTGAGTGTTTCGTTTTCTTACCCAGAGCTGCCAGAGTTGTCAAGACCAAAAACCTCAGCATGTCTGCGAAGCGTCACCAACGTTTCTGAAGAGTCACAGACGTTTTCAGCTTCTTTTATGCCTCAGCCAAACCTTCGCTGTTCGTGTTTTTACTGTTGACGTGTGCGCGTTGTCCAGTCATGCAGCTGTCGAGTGTCCCACCGTTTGTTATCATATTCGCTGACTGTATCAGTGCATGGTCATGAGTCACGTGGCTGTTTAAATAAATGAGGAATGGAAAATATCTGGGGAAATTTTGATTACGGTTTTGTTTGTACAGTACATGTGTGAAATAAAACGATCAATTTGTGATTAAAGAGTTGTTTTGACATTAAATTGAAAAAGAGGCATTACAGTTTTTCCACAAAGGTTTTTTGCCAAGCTTTGGTCAAAATACTGTACTTTTGGGTGAATTAGTAGACCCGTGCACTGTAAAAAACAACCTATAGAATTTACACTATAAAATTGCGGTAACAATTTACACTCAGTTTGACAGTGTAAAGTTTAGCCTATTTTACTGAGTAAATATTACTTAAATGCGTCAACAATAATATACTCATATAATTTGGGTAAGGTTTATTTAACCTTTGAAACAGATTACATCACTTAATACCTACTAAAATTGAGTATTATTTACTCATGATTGTAGTGTATTTGTATTGTATATTTTACTGAATGTTTTTTCATAGACTTCAAAAATCTATTGACCTGACACTTCGTCATTCTTTGCGTCACGCCTGATCAGAGGGGGCCGAGTTTCATTTAGTAATAGCCGAAGACGGCACACGCTCATGTCGGATTTAAGCTTGGACTTACTTACGATTGGATTTAACTACGAAAACTGTACCGCATACAAACAAGAAGGATTGTCTCAGGAGTGATTTGTTCGAGGATTCAACGTAAATGTTATATTTTTCGTACCATGCATGCGAGATTGAAGCATTTATTCGCAGGAATTTTATTCTTTGTTGACACATGGAACTGACTAGCCTCAAGTTGGCAATATTTACGCAAAATAAATGCTATCTGCACGGTTTCTTCGCTTTTAACCAAGAATCGAGACTGTTTTACATCCATATCTATGAAGAATTCGGGGATTTAAGCATTTATTCACAAGAATTTTCACCCCAAAACCTCCTTTTACGCCAGGCGGCCGCTAACTTCATTCGCTAACATAGTAGCATGGTACTTCGTCAATATTCGTAAAAGAAATGCTAACTGTATGGTTTCTTTGCTTTTAACCAAGAACTGAGACTGTTTAAAGTCCATATCTATGAAGAATTTGGGGATTTAAGCATTGATTCACAGCAATTTTTGCCAGAAAAGCTCTGTTTACGCCAGACGGCCATTAGCCTCATTCGCTAACAGTATATCGTGCCTAATGACAATATAGGGATATTCTATTCTATAATAAGTTGTGATTGTATATAGAATTTATTAAATATCTATTTACATATTATTTATGATTGATTCTGCATGTTTTCCTCAAGTATTAAGTTTCTGATGTCGAATTGAGTGATTTATTTGCTGTTGAAAACTTGCAGTAAAGTAAAAAAAAAAAAAAAAAAGTTGCTATTTTGGTCAAAAACTTATATGATATGGTAAATATTGCTATTCATCCTGACAATATAGGTGATTGTCTCTGTATACGGTGATTTTTGTGCATCTAGTGTAAAATCTGAGACTTTTATAGGCAAGGCAAGGCAAGGCAAATTTATTTATATAGCACAATTCAACACAAGGCAATTCAAAGTGCTTTACATCACATGAAAACCATAAAAATCACATTTAAATCAACACAGCCATTTTAAGTTGTGTTATACGTTTATAGAAAATAATTAATCGAGATTTTATAAGGGAACGACTTTGAATTGTTTGATACCACTGCTCATGGAGACTCATGTATGGCTAAGGTAAATGCCTGTTTTGGTTTTAGATCGGTAGCAGCTTTGGTTTTGTAAATATTTGAATTTGAAGTTTTTGAAAATAGGCCCCCTACGAATAGGCCCCATTTCCCGTGTCATGTTAATAGGTTATGAATTCTATGTTGTTGTTGTTGTTTTTTAAAAATAAATACTAATTTAAATACCAACTTAATTACTATTGTAGATAAGGTTTGTTTTACCCTAAAGTCATTGCACACAAGAGAAACATTTCATTGTCAACTGTTTTTTATTGACAATTTACTCATTAAATTTAACAAATTGACATTTTTTCCCACATAGTATGAGTTCTAGTACAGTATTAACTGATGAGTGAAGAACACGACGGCATCATTCCAAAATAAGTAAAATGGAAACAACATGAGTTTAAGACTTTCTAACTAAACAGTGAACAACACCAGTACATCAAGCATCTTTCAGTTTGAGATACAAGGCAAAAATGCTGTAGCATACAGTCGATGTTTGAACCCTACAGAAGTGCTATGTTGTACCATGTTAAACATGTTAGAGCAGGGGTCACCAACTCCAGTCCTGGAGGGCACCTATCCAGTCTATTTTCCAGGTCTCTCTCCACCAACACACCTGAATCAAATAATTAGGATCATTATCAGGCTATTGGATAGCTTGCTGATGAGTTGTTCCTTAATACAAATCCGAGTTGTGGTGGCCTCTAGTGGTTGCCGCCATTACTGTCACTCAATGTAAACAGTGACGTTAGGTGGTGCTGGTTGTGCAGCGGGTGGCACACATCAGCAAAGGTGGACGGGGTACTTCCAGTCAGGGACTTGAGGGGATGTGCCACTCAATTATACTGAAGGGCAAAACATTTGGCAATACCATACGCCGTAACTGAAAAGTTAATCAGAAAATAAGGTTAACGGTTCAAAATAAGCCACATTATTGCCAACAACTCGTGCTGCTATGCTCTGAAGACCATTGTTAGCTAGCTATCAGGAATAAATGTCGCAATTTAGGAATAAAATATAAAATATTTTTGCTGTAAAGGCTTCTTAATTTAACACACGGAATGCCAGGCTTGTTAATGTTTTCGCATCTTCAACCCCCCCCCCCCCCCCCCAACCAAAATAAACCCAGTAACTTCAAAATTACCTGCTACTGTACAATGCCATCCAAGTTGGAGTGTTCCGCCAAATGAAATTGTCCTCCCTTCAGTTTTAAAGAAGACGCGTTGGCGCATGCGCGGCCTTGGACCCACACCTAATATTTTTGGGTAGATATTACCATGTTTATTCAAGTTCAAGTTTTCAAGTGTTCAAGTTTTTACTGATTAGAATTGGGTAAAGAGAGTTAACTTTAAACAAATACAGTTCACTTGCTTGCTTGAGTTTAATTTATATGATTTATATGGATCACAATTACTACCCACAAAAAACGTTTTTTTTATAGTGTGGTCATATGTTTAGAGACACTTTCTCACCTGAATGAATGGGGGAATGTCTCAAAACCTTTGGCCAAGGGGGTACATCATTTTAAACCCTTTCATGCTCACTTCTTGAATGTGTTTATTACAGTACAGTTAGGACAGGAGTTTCAAACTTGCGGCTTGGGGCAATCTGGGGGGCTGGCAGCGATTGAATGATCGCCAAATCTCCCAGTCAAAATGGATTGGAAGTCTACCGCGGTCAATGGCAGCCAATGAGTTAATAATTAAAATTACTCTAAAAATTTAATGATCAGGAACTTTTTCAGATCATGTGATTAGATCGGGACATTTCTACTGGGTAGAGTCAAAGTTTTCGAAATAAATGTGCATAAAAGAGTATGACTAACTCCTACTTTCTTGCACCTCTCCAGTTAAAATGATGAAACAGCGTGCAAACGCTTGAGTTAATATTTACGTCACAGCCCTCTTGATTCCTATTTTAAACTGACAAGCATGAGGAGATAAGTGTGGGAAAATGTGGCCCTGGTGTCATCTCTCCAAAGCATTAAAGTAACAATTAGTTGGATTCCATCGCCGTATTACAGAATTAGACCATTGAAAACAACATTGCTTTTATTGGTGTTAAAAAGTCAACTAATATGTTCCACGAACTTTTTAGTGCCAAGAAGTAAACCAGGCTACATAATGAGTTTGTGTGAGAAGTAACGGCAAAAAGATTTCTCGCACACTTGCCTTGAATGGCGGATGTTTTAACAAAAGATCTTGCCACAGCAGTCCTCTCAAATCAAATCTTCGCGCTTTTAAAAGGCAAAAGTTGTGCCGATAATCCCAACAATAGGTTTTCCGATCACTTGAAAGCTCCCTAATGTGTGTGTGTCTTTAACACAAGACTCTTAACTAGACAGAAAGTCATTAAAAGTGGATGGATTTGGGATTACTTCCTTATCGGGCCATTACGGCGATATCGGGCCAGAGTGTTAATTGAGCGGTCCCCGAGACGACAGGGGCGGGGGTATAAAATGTCGTCGAATGGGGGGACATGTCGTCCGTGTATCGAGCCGTAGCTGCCATTGCCGTGGCAACCTCCACTTACATCCTTGGAATGTTGAGATCAAAGTCAAGGAGTGTTGGGGGATGTGTTAATTAAAGATGCTTGCTCTTGATACCGCACTCGCCTTGTTAATGAACATGCCGTTTAGTTCCCATGAAAATGTGTGAGTGAGTTAGTGAGTGAATGAGTGAGTGAGTGACCTTTAGAATTAGCCTCCATAAATCGGCCACTCTTGCACTCTATACCCACCCTTAACCCAAAAAGTACAAATCACTTTTTGTGAGACATTTGATGCAAAAGTCGTTGTGTTCTTTTGTAAAACTACGAGTTAGTTTTGTAAAAGTAACTTGTAGTTGTAAAAAAATATCGTAGGTTAAAAATAATGTTGTAGGTTTTGCAATAACTACTATGAATGGGCGAGCTATGAAGTTAAGTTTGGTGCAAAAGTACATAATTTAACAAATAACTACTTGTATAGTAGTTGTAGAAAATACATCCACAAGTATATACATTGGGGCAAATAAGTATTTAGTCAACCACTAATTGTACAAGTTCTCCCACTTGAAAAGATTAGAGAGGCCTGTAATCATAGATATGGTTAAACCTCAACCGTGAGAGACAGAATGTGAAAAAAAAAACAGAAAATCACATTGTTTGATTTAAAAAAAAAAAATGTATTTCCAAATTAGAGTGGAAAATAAGTATTTGGTCACCTACAAACATGCAAGATTTCTGACTGTCAAAGAGGTCTAACTTCTTCTAACGAGGTCTAACGAGGCTCCATTTGTTACCTGTATTAGTGGCACCTGTTTTAACTCATTATCGGTATAAAAGACACCTGTCCACATCTCAGTCAGTCACACTCCAAACTCCACTATGGCCAAGACCAAAGAGCTGTCGAAGGACACCAGAGACAAAATTGTAGACCTGCACCAGGCTGGGAAGACTGAATCTGCAATAGTTAAAACGCTTAGTGTAAAGAAATCAACTGTGGGAGCAATTATTAGAAAATGGAAGACAAACAAGACCACTGATAATCTCCCTCGATCTGCGGCTCCATGCAACATCTCACCCCGTGGCATCAAAATGATAACAAGAACGGTGAGCAAAAATCCCAGAACCACACGGGGGGACCGAGTGAATGACCTACAGAGAGTTGGGACCACAGTAACAAAGGCTAGTATCAGTAACATAATGCGCCGCCAGGGACTCAAATCCTGCACTGTCAGACATGTCCCCCTGCTGAAGAAAGTACACGTCCAGGCCCGTCTGCGGTTTGCTAGAGAGCATTTGGATGATCCAGAAAAGGACTGGAAGAATGTGTTATGGTCAGATGAAACCAAAATAGAACTTATTGGTAGAAACACAGGTTCTCGCGTTTGGAGGAGAAAAGAATACTGAATTGCATCCGAAGAACACCATACCCACTGTGAAGCATGGGGGTGGAAACATCATGCTTTGGGGGCTGTTTTTTCTGCAAAGGGACCAGGACGACTGATCTGTGTAAAGGAAAGAATGAATGGTGCCATGTATCGAGAGATTTTGAGTGAAAATCTCCTTGGGTCTTTCAGCATGACAATGATCCCAAACACACAGCCAGGGCAACAAAGGAGTGGCTTCGTAAGAAGCATTTCAAGGTCCTGGAGTGGCCTAGCCAGTCTCTTGATCTCAACCCCATAGAAAATCTGTGGAGGGAGTTGAAAGTCCGTGTTGTCCAACGACAGCCCCAAAACATCACTGCTCTAGAGGAGATCTGCATGGAGGAATGGGCCAAAATACCAGTAACAGTTTGTGAAAAGCTTGTGAAGAGTTACAGAAAATGTTTGGCCTCTGTTATTGCCAACAAAGGGTACATAACAAAGTATTGAGATGAACTTTTGGTATTGACCAAATACTTATTTTCCATGATTTGCAAATAAATTCTTTAAAAATCAAACAATGTGATTTTCTCGTTTTTTCCCCACATTCTGTCTGTGTTTACCCATGTTGACAATTACTGGCCTCTCTAATACTTTCAAGTGGGAGAACTTGCACAATTAGTGGTTGACTAAATACTTATTTGCCCCACTGTACATGCACAAATCACTTTACAATTTTAGTGAGAAATTTGATGCAATAGTTGCTCGTATTCTTTTGTACAACTACAACCTACAACTTAGAAATAATTTTGTAAAAGTAACTTGTAGTTGTACAAAAATAACTTCGGGGTGCAAAAGAAATGTTGTATTTGTTGCTATCACTACTCGTAATGTATGAGTTGGTTGTGAATCAAGTGCAAGTTAGTTTTGTTAAAGTTACCATTAGTTGTACATTTTACTTTTATAAAAAAAGATAACTTGTAGGTATTTAAAAAATTGTAGTTGGTGCTATAACTACCGTATTTTTCGGACTATAAGTCGCACCTGAGTATAAGTCGCTCCAGCCCAAAAATGTGCAATAAAGAGGAAAACAAAACATAAAAGTCGCACCACCGGAGTATAAGTCGAATTTTGGGGGGAAATTTACTTGATAAAATCCAACAAATAGAACAGATATGTCATCTTGAAAGGCAATTTAAAATAAAAATACAATAGTGAACAACATGCTGAATAAGTGTAGAGTATGATAATGTTACATGATGCATGAACAACGAAATGCGAACGTGGCCGGTATGTTAACGTAACATAGCTATTAAGAGTTATTCAGATAACCATAGCATAAAGAACATGCTAGCAAGTGTACCAAACCATCAGTGTCACACCAAAGCACCAAAATAATTTGTAAAATGATATAATAATGTGTTAATAATTTCACACATAAGTCGCTCCCGAGTATAAGTCGCATCCCCAGCAAGACTAAAAACAAAACAAAAAAAAAGCGACTTATCGACCGAAAAATATGGTACTCTTAATCATAGTAATCATAATCATAATAATTAGAAATGATAGTTAATTTGGCACAAAAGTAACTTGTAGTTGTAAAAAAAAGTTAAAAAGTATCAGCATGTGTGCATCACTTATGAAACACTTTTAGCAAGACACTTAATGCAAACAAAAGTCTCGTGTATTGTTTTTTTTTACAACTGCAAGTTCATTTTGACAAATGTACAGTGGTATGAAAAAGTATATGAACCTTTTGGAATTTCTCACATTTCTGCAAGAATCACCATGTGATTTGATCAGAATCTCACATATGTAAAAACACTGTCTGCTTGAACTACAACCACCCAAACATTTATAGGTTTTCATATTTTAATGAGGATAGCACGCAAACAATGACAAAAGGGGGAAAAATAAGTAAGTGAACCCCCTGCCTAAGGAGACTTAAAGAGCAATTGAAACCAATTTTTACCAAACAATTTAAGTCAGTTGTGTGACCAATCACTGATGAGTTGTTCAAAGCTGCCATGCCCACTAAAAAAACAAACACCTGGTAAGAATTGTCTTGATGAGAAGCATTGTCTGATGTGCATCATGGCTCGGTCAAAAGAGCTGTCTGAAGACCTCCGATTAAGGATTGTTGATTTGCAAAAAGCTGGGAAAGGATACAAAACCAACTCTAAAAGTCGGGATGTTCATCAATCAACAGTCAGAGAAGTTGTCTACAAATGGAAAGAGTTTGGCACTGTTGCTTCTCTCCCAAGGAGTGGCTGTCCACCAAAAATGAATTCAGCGCAGAATACTTATAGAGGTAAAAAAGAACCCTAGAGTGTCTGCTAAAAACAGAAATCACTGGCACAGTCCAATATCTCTGTGCACACATCAACTATATGTAAAACTATGGACGATAATGGGGTGTTCATGGGAGGACTCCATGGAAGAAGCCACTGCTGTCTAAAAAAACATTGTTGCTCGTTTAATTTTCGCAAAAAAGCACTTGGACACTCCACAGAGGTTTAAGCAAAATATTTTGTGGACTGATGAAACCAAAGTTGAATTGTTTGGCAGCAACACACAACGACGTTCGATTGTGGAGGAAAACTGGAACAGCTAACCAACATCAACACCTCATCCCCACCGTGAAGCATAGTGGAGGGAGCATCATGATTTGGGGCTGTTTTGCGCCTCGGGGCCTGGACAGCTTGCAATCATTAATGCAAGAATGAATTCAAAAGTTTATCAGGATGTTTTGCAGGAAAACCTGAGGCCGTCTGTCAGACAGTTGAAGCTCAAAAGAGGATGGATGCTGCAACAAGACAATGATCCAAAACACAGAAGTAAATCAACTTCAGAATGGTTTCAGAAGAACAAAGTACACGTTCTGGAGTGGCCAAGTCAAAGTCCAGACTTGAAACCCATTGAGATGCTGTGGCATGACCTAAAGACAGCGATTAATGCCAGACATCCCAGGAATCTGACTGAACTACAGCAGTTTTGTAGAGAAGAATGAGCCAAGATTAGTCCTGATCGATGTGCCAGAATGATCTGTAGCTACAGGAAGCGTCTGCTTGAAGTTATCGCTGCCAAAGGGGGGGCCACAAAATATTAGATGTGATGGTTCACTTACTTATTTTACTATCCTCATTAAAATATGAAAACCTATTAATGTTTGAGTGGTTTTAGTTAAAACCATTTTTTTCATCTGTGTGGTTTTGAAAAAGATCAGCTCACATTAGATGGGGTTTTTATGCAGAAATGTGAGAAGAAGGTTCAGATACTTTTTATACCACTGTAGTTGTACAAAATACAGGGTGACCCCGAAAAGCTGCAACTTTTTAGCAATCTAATAAAACCTAGAGTGATGGAAAAAAAAAAAATTATTCATAGTAAAAGAAACCTTAAAACATGACATTTGACAAACAATGATAGAATTTTATTTTATTTTTTTAAAAATTGACGTTCTTTAAATGGCATCCGCCTTTACAAATGGATTCTTTAAATCTGCTGTTGTGATTCCTTATTGAATCCTCATCTGAGCTGGGATCCTGTGAATTTCATCCTGAATTCACCATGGTTACCAAAATGGCACATTGTTTACTTGCTCAAGGTCACTGTCTTGCAGTGCAAGACATGTCTGCCAATACGTAAAAAATCCAGTTCTTTCAACAGTGGTCAACAGCAGATTTCAACAATGCATTAATGCAGGAGAACGCCATTTAAATGGCTCTCAAAAGTAAACGTATAAACATGTATGAATAACTTTTAAGCCAATTTCAATGAAACGTTTGATTCAGAACTCACAGTTTTGTGTGTTTATTATGCAATCAAAAAATAAGTTTCTTCAAAAACAAAAACAAAAAAAAAAAATCACTTACAAATGCTTTTTTTGAGTCTCAAATTTATTTTTGCATTCAAACACTTTTTTTTTTGACTAAAGTGACTTTTTTTCTGAGTGAAAATATATATTTTGATGGAAGCTACTTTTTTAAAATTGAATAATAAATACACAAATCTACCTCCATGGCAGTCTGCACATTTGTATTTTTTTTTTTGTTCCTGCCACCCTCCCTCAAAGTTAATTAGTGTCGGTGAAAGCGATACAAACCTTATTAAGATATAAATCATCAGTCATCCAATGAGTTGCCAGTCGACATATTATCACAAATGTTATGAAAATATCTTGTAAAGGTTGAAAAGTAACCTATTGTTGATTTAAATGCAGGATCCTAAATATTTAAAAAAAAAAAAAAAAAACATCTTAAAGGATATATAGCGGGTTAATAATGAACAGTTATTTTAAAAAAAAATGGCAGGTCAAAATATTAGCTTGAGCATCCAGGTATACCAACCAACACAGGGGTAAAAGACAATAAATAACTTAAATAACTGTTTCCGCAGTATTTCTTTTGCATTTCACAGCTTGCATATGGTGTGGCTCTTGTCACACTCCAGGCCTCCGTTTTTGCAGCAAAAACCAAAATGAGCTCAAATTTAAACCTATAAAGGTGCTTTGGGGCATCACGTGTCGCCATCTCCGCCATGTTAAAACTTTTGCGCCGTGGCGCCAAATCTCGCGAGAGTATCGTGTAATGAAGCCAGCCGGGATAACTCTCGCGAGTTGTTGTTGCTTCAACAGCAGGCAAGGCAAGGCAGTTGCGCGCTGGCAACTTGTAGACGGGAGTAGAAGTACGGCCACTTGATTGTTTATTTCCACTAAAAATACACGTGCAAGGATCGATACAGACGCATTTTGAATTGATACGAGAATTGCGTGATGTAAAATTTCGATATACCGTATTGGCCCGAATATAAGACAGCCCTGATTATAAGACTACCCCCTCTTTTTTCAAGTCTCAAGTTTGAAAAAAGACTTTTTGAACACCAAATTAATTAATTAATTTTTATACGGAAAATAACTACAGTACATCTGAAACAAATGATTATAACAATATATCTGAGAGAAAAAGCATGTTATTTTGCCTCATTCAAATTTAATACCTGAACATTTAAATATGTAAACTAAAGTGCAATCACATTTGTAAATGAATGGCTTCTGGTTTTTGAAATGTAAATAAACCAATCTATTGTGATTAAAAAAACAAAATTGCAATAATTGCATTAACCATCAAAGTGAGGTCTAACTGAAACTGTAGTTTTGCAACAAATCTAAATAAGGAAAAACATTGCAATAAAATAATGCAAACTGGTTAAACTTGAGAGTAGCTGAGATCTGTCATGACAGAACATTACTGCTCAAGTTAAGCATTCGCTTCAATGATATCTGGCACCATCTGGCTTCGTGAATGGGTATAATGTCTAGACCCCGAATATAAGACGACTCCCACTTTTTCAGTCTTATTTCAATGCAAAAAACACAGTCTTATATTCGGGCCACTACGATATCTCAGAATCGATATTTTTTAACACCCTGACTTTCAGCCCTAATAAAAACACTACTTTGTTCCCCAAAACATTACACTTACAGTGCCCTCCATAATTATTGGCACCCCTGAAAAAGATTTGTTTTTTAGCTTCTAATATTTTTTTTAATTCAAATAATGTGGGACTTTAATGGAAAAAAAGAGAAAAATCCAACCTTCAATACAAGTGCATTCATTCAGTGGGGAAAAAATCCCACATAAAGAAAAAATTATTTGACATCAAATAATGTGTGTCACAATTATTAGCACCCCTGGTGTTAATATTTTGTTCAACCCCCTTTTGCCAACAAAACAAGGTCTGGGGACTGAGATGGCCATGGGAGGAGCTTGATTTTGTGTCTGGTGACCCATTTCTGTGTAGATTTGGCCATATGTTTAGGGTCATTATCTTGCTGAAAGACCCAGTGACGACCCATCTTCAGCTTTCGGGCAGAGGGCAACAGATTTTGATTTAAAATGTACTGGTATTTCAAAGCATTCATGATGTCATGCACCCTAACAAGGTTCCCAGGGCCTTTGGAAGCGAAACAGCCCCACGGCATCACTGACCCACCCCCATACTTCACAGTGGGCATGAGGTGTTTTTCAGCATGCGCATCTTTCGTGGCACGCCAGACCCACTTAGAGTGTTTGTTGCCAAAAAGCTCAATCTTGGTCTCACACAAAAATACACACGGTCCCAGGCTTCAACTGGGACCGTGTGCTTTGGTCAGATGAGACCAAGATTGAGCTTGATGCTTTATTTTAAAGAATGCTTTGAAATACCAGGACATTTTAAATCAAATTATGTTGCCCTCTGTCCGAAAGCTGAAGATGGGTCGTCACTGGGTCTTTCAGCAAGACAATGACCCTAAACATATGGCCTAATCTACACAGAAATGGTTCACCAGACACAAAATTAAGCTCCTCCCATGGCCATCTCAGTCCCTAGACCTTGTCTTGTTGGCAAAAGGGGGTTGTACAAAGTATTAACACCGGGGTGCTAATAATTGTGACACACATTATTTGATGTCGAATATTTTTTTCTTTATGTGGGATTTTTTTCCCCACTGAATGAATGCACTTGTATTGAAGGTTGGATTTTTCTCTTTTTTTTCCATTAAAGTCCCACATTATTTGAATTAAAAAAAATATTAGAAGCTAAAAAACACATCTTTTTCAGGGGTGCCAATAATTATGGAGGGCACTGTATAGTATCTGCTCGACCAAGTGTGTGTACATGTACACTGGCTTGTTGGCTTTAATTGCAATCATACCGCAGTGAAAACAATCAAAGAGACCAACACTACTCTCTTTCTCCATCTTTTTTCTTTGAACTCACATTTCCCACTTGCCTTCTTTTTTAAGTCTACCCTACATCTCTGCTATAAAGGTAGTGGGGTTGTATGCATTAGCACGGTCGGGGGATGCACAATGACGGGTAATGAAAAGATGATCTGCTATGACTACAAGTACCTGATTGATTCTAGTGGAGTAGCGGTGATCCATCTTTTTGTGGCAGGAGGCTGCTGCTGCTGCAGCAGCTGATTAAACCTCCTCTTGCTGCTTGGCTCTCTCTTCAGTAACGTTACGCTACTATGTTCCAGCTCGGTTTCAGTGTTGGTTGGTGCATGAGCCACATACCAGCAAAACTACAGTTCTGTCAATCACTGTCCAAATTCTTTCCCTGAGGAAATGCACCAAACCATACTGGGGAGAAAAAAACAGAATGACTCAATTGAAAAAAGTTGTACATATTGGATATTATTGCATATTACAACACTGTCTGCTTAAATTAAGTGGTACGTATTAGAACAGAGGTGTCAAATTTATCTTTGTCGCGGGCAAAATACAATTAGGGTTTCCTTTGGAAGGAAATCATTCAACTCAGTTGGCTGCCATTAACTGCGCTAGACGTCCATTTTGACTGGGAGTCTGGGACATGTAATAATTCTTTTAGTAACTGCTACAACATGTACAGTGAATAGTGGAATCTGCCAATGACCACCTAAATACATATCCAGAATTAAAGGGCTTCTGTTTAAAAAAAATGTTATGGAAAAACTTATCAATGCATTATTTTGTAGCTTACTGGGTTATTGAAATGAGGTCTTTAGAGGTATTATCAAAAAATCAATCAGAATGCTGCAGCTAATCCAGAATCCTGCAGCTAGACTTCTCACAAATACACGGTGAATGGACCATATTACACTGGTCGGTGAAATAAAGGATAAACTATAACATTTTACTACTGGTCTATGAAATACTTAATGTTCTTGGACCAAAATACATGCTAGATTTGCTTGATCCCCATGAATCATCCAGACACCTTAAGTCTTCTGGAAATGGTCTGGTGTGTGTTCCTAGAACAAGAACCAAGCAGGATGAGGCGGCATTCAGTTATTATGATCCTGTACTGTGGAACAAATTACCTGCAGATCTGAGGTGTGTGCAAATGGTTGGTTCATTTAAATCAGGGCTAAAAACACAGTTTTTTTTTTTTGTTGCTATTGCATATCCCTTACTGCCCTTATTGCTCAAATCTACAATGTATGACTTGTGCTGTTTCCTATTTATGTTATTATTTTTTTAAATTGTGTCTTGCTGATATTAATCTTTTGAATTGCCTTGTGTTGAATTATGTTATACAAATAAATTACAAATAGTACAAATTTGCCTTGTTGCCTTATTTTAATTGACTAATTGATTAGCAAATTGTCATTTATTTTTAATAGTCAAAAAAATGTTTTTACCATTATTGACCTCAAACTGCTCCAAATCCTGTTTATTTTATTCATTTATTTCTTTTAAAAAATGAGCCTCTCAATAACAATGGCTTTTTTTTAGGATAGGGAACTGTAACTATTATAGTTTTTAATTTATTATAAAATGTTTGATTTTTAAATTAAATACAGGAACAATCTTCTTTATCTTTTTTTCATTTTTGTATTTATCATTAAAAAAAAAAAAAACACAGTTAATTCTGGTATGTTTTTAAAATTTATTATGTTAAAGCAACAATAATAACTTACAGTTTTCTGTAATTTTGGCGATGCCAGTGGACAAAAGCGGTAGTGTTTTGCTTACCAGTAGACCATATTCCCATAAAAACCTGCACGTGTCGTAAAGTCCTGATCAGATGTGGTAGCTAAAAATTGTAAGCAAGAGTAGCGTTACTTCAAAATAATATTACTCAAGTAAAAGTAAAAGTAGACTTCCCATAAATGTACTCAAGTACAAGTAAAAAAAAGTATCCAGTGAAAAGAATACTCAAGTAAATAAGTAACATTGTGAATAACTGCTTACATATTTGTTTGATTTTTTTTCTCAGCACAAAGTTATCTATATGAACTGTTGTTACAATGATACTGTACAATAACCCGTTACATAACTTTTAGCCCAAAAAATCCCCCCCCCCAAAAAAAAGAAAATGACAGAAATGAAGCATTATTCGTCCATAGAACATGAGTGCTGTCTAGTGGAGAAAATAGTTCCTAGTTTGAATAGTTCCTTCATAGTTACTATTATGATATGAAAAAGGATCATATCCCTGGTTTTCCGTGGTCAGTCGGTGCCAAATAAAAATTGGGAGAGAGGTTACAATCCACGCTTTTGAGTCATGTTAAGGGAAGGGATCTATGTCACATATTTTATTTTTTTACAGTGCTTTAAAGACACCATGTGATTGAACAGGCTTGCATGATCATAAAACGGCATGCTTGCGTCTGATTGGTATAATGGACTCATATGATTACTGTTGCGATGTCTCATTGGTGAAATTGGTAGAGCTACTCTTGGCATCGCTGGCAAAAAAAATAAAAAAATCTATTATGATGAATAAAGAGGAAAAATGTAACGACTCTTGTGTAGCCCAAAGTAGCAGGGTAAGAGTAGTGTTTTACGAAGGATGAATAGCGATGTGGTAATGAATCTAATACGTGGCTAAACAATATCATATGACAATGTAAGGACTGGGGAAAGAGGGAAGTTATGTATGTTGGAAAGCAGGCAGTACATTTGAAGTTTTTTTGTGTGGCACGGTTCCCACGTCCTCCTCGACGTTGTTTAGTGCCAGTAAAAGTGATAAAGAGCCACCTAAGGCTGTGATGGAGATGTCATTCAACTACTTGTAAGTTGATGTTTAATCACAAAATTTAAGAATATGTTTAATAAAGGCCAAAAAGTTATTAGGTGTGGATATAAATATGGAAAAAAACAGTAAATATTAATTATTAATAGTTTCTGACTACTGCAATTTTTATACATTTTATTTCAGTGAAAAACATGCATATGATTTACTTTTGCAGGCCCCACAAAATGATGCGGCAGGGCGGACTTGGCCCCCAGCCGCCAGTTTGACGCCCCTGTATTAGACAAAATTACAAATGTCCATCAGGTATTCCAGGTCGAAAAGCTGTTCCCAAATTAAAAATGACATCTCTTTTTTTTTTTGGATGAACTGTGTGCGAAAAGCGTACACTGTTGTACAGGATGTTTGAGACTAATTAAAGCGCGTTAAGAGCAGCTTGTGCAGCTCAGTTCATTTCACCCTACTTTTATACCTGTCAACATAATTATTCCCTGGGGAGGAGAGGCGAGAAAATAACTATGTCAATTAGCTGCTTTCAGCAGAAGGAGCATCAGGTTGTTTGAATAGGGTGATGTGATTACCCCTCAAAAATACTCATGACAGTACTACTTGAGTTACTACTACTACTGTATAGTAACTCAAGGATGCAATTCACGACAAATTTACATGTGAAGGGGAAATGTGAGGAAGCATGTAGGATGATTTATAATGGCATTAAAGACTTCCTGCTCCATTCGTAGAATATCCTATTCATTTTGGGGCACTTTCTGTTCTTTCTGGGCACTTTCAATTCGTTTTGGGACACTTTCTATTCATTTTGGGGCTTTACTTTTTTTTTCTTAATTTTTAGGCAGCTTCCTATTCATTTTGGGGCAGAAACTATATACAGTGCTGGCAAAAAGTATTGGCACCCCTGCAATTCTGTCAGATAATGATTGCAGTTACAAATGCTTTGGTAGTAATATCTTCATTTATTTTGCTACCAATGTAAAAACACAAAAGAGAATGGGGGAAAAAAATCATTAGCATTTTACAGAAAACTCTCAAAATGGGCCGGACAAAAGTATCGGCACCATTTGAAAAATCATGTGATGCTTCTCTAATTTGTGTAATTAACAGCACCTGTTACTTACCTGTGGCACATAACAGGTGGTGGCAATAACTAAATCACACTGGCAGCCAGTTAAAATGGATTAAAATAGACTCAACCGCTATCCTGTGTCCTTGTGTGTACCACACTGAGCATGGAGAAAAGAAGAAGACCAAAGAACTGTCTGAGGACTTGAGAAGCAAAATTGTGAGGAAGCATGGGCAATCTCAAGGCTACAAGTCCATCTCCAAAGACCTGAATGTTCCTGTTTCTACAGTGCGCAGTGTCATCAATAAGTGTAAACCCCATGGCACTGTAGCTAACCTCCCTAGATGTGGACGAAAAAGAAAAATTGACGAGAGATTTTCACAAAAGATTGTGCGGATGGTGGACAGACAACCTCGACTAATATCCAAACAAGTTCAAGCTGTCCTGCTGTCCTGTCCTGGGTCACTTTATGCTCATTTAGGGCACTTAAAAAATGTTTTCATGCCCTTCCTATTTACAGTGCCTTGCAAAAGTATTCGGCCCCCTTGAATCTTGCAACCTTTCACCACATTTCAGGCTTCAAACATAAAGATGTGAAATTTAATTTTTTTGTCAAGAATCAACAACAAGTGGGACACAATCGTGAAGTGGAACAACATTTATTGGATAATTTAAACTTTTTTAACAAATAAAAAACTGAAAAGTGGGGCGTGCAATATTATTCGGCCCCTTTACTTTCAGTGCAGCAAACTCACTCCAGAAGTTCAGTGAGGATCTCTGAATGATCCAATGTTGTCCTAAATGACCGATGATGATAAATAGAATCCACCTGTGTGTAATCAAGTCTCCGTATAAATGCACCTGCTCTGTGATAGTCTCAGGGTTCTGTTTACAGTGCAGAGAGCATTATGAAAACCAAGGAACACACCAGGCAGGTCCGAGATACTGTTGTGGAGAGGTTTAAAGCCGGATTTGGATACAAAAAGATTTCCCAAGCTTTAAACATCTCAAGGAGCACTGTGCAAGCCATCATATTGAAATGGAAGGAGCATCAGACCACTGCAAATCTACAAAGACCAGGCCGTCCTTCCAAACTTTCTTCTCAAACAAGGAGAAAACTGATCAGAGATGCAGCCAAGAGGCCCATGATCACTCTGGATGAACTGCAGAGATCTACAGCTGAGGTGGGAGAGTCTGTCCATAGGACAACAATCAGTCGTACACTGCACAAATCTGGCCTTTATGGAAGAGTGGCAAGAAGAAAGCCATTTCTCAAAGATATCCATAAAAAGTCTCGTTTAAAGTTTGCCACAAGCCACCTGGGAGACACACCAAACATGTGGAAGAAGGTGCTCTGGTCAGATGAAACCAAAATTGAACTTTTTGGCCACAATGCAAAACGATATGTTTGGCGTAAAAGCAACACACCACCCCCAGAGTCAAACATGGTGGTGGCAGCATCATGGTTTGGGCCTGCTTTTCTTCAGCAGGGACAGGGAAGATGGTTAAAATTGACGGGAAGATGGATGCAGCCAAATACAGGAACATTCTGGAAGAAAACCTGTTGGTATCTGCACAAGACCTGAGACTGGGACGGAGATTTATCTTCCAACAGGACAATGATCCAAAACATAAAGCCAAATCTACAATGGAATGGTTCAAAAATAAATGTATCCAGGTGTTAGAATGGCCAAGTCAAAGTCCAGACCTGAATCCAATCGAGAATCTGTGGAAAGAGCTGAAGACTGCTGTTCACAAACACTCCATCCAACCTCACTGAGCTCGAGCTGTTTTGCAAGGAAGAATGGGCAAGAATGTCAGTCTCTCGATGTGCAAAACTGATAGAAACATACCCCAAGCGACTTGCAGCTGTAATTGGAGCAAAAGGTGGCGCTACAAAGTATTAACGCAAGGGGGCCGAATAATATTGCACGCCCCACTTTTCAGTTTTTTATTTGTTAAAAAAGTTTAAATTATCCAATAAATTTTGTTCCACTTCACGATTGTGTCCCACTTGTTGTTGATTCTTGACAAAAAATTAAAATTTTATATCTTTATTTTTGAAGCCTGAAATGTGGCGAAAGGTTGCAAGGTTCAAGGGGGCCGAATACTTTTGCAAGGCACTGTATCTTTCCATTTGTCTTTTATTTCACTTTTATTTTGGTAGACTTCCAGTTCACCTAGGGCCACTTGGGGGAAGTTTTCAGGCACTTCCTATTCATTTAGGGTAGGTTCCTATAAATTATGGGTCATCTCCAGTTCATTTTAGACACTTTCTATTTATTTTGGGTGACTTTCTATCCCTTTTGGGGTATATTTTTGTTCTTTTCCTGTAACTTCCTATTCATTTTTGGGGGCACTTCCCATTCATATTTGGTCACTTGTTAATTTTCAGCAACTTCCTATTTCTTGGGGGGACTCCCTGTAAATTTTGGAGACTTTCATATTCATTACATTTCCTCTTAATTTTGGGGCGAAAAAGCCAGTTGTTTTGTATGTTTGACAAACATGACATTTTTGCGAGTGGGAATTTTTCAAGTGTATGAATGTGTTTTGTAGATGTTTTACTTGACAAAAAATGTGGCTTTGGGGTTAATTTAATTTTGGGATGACAAAAATAATAAGCTGCATCGGGTGAATTTATGTAATCTATTTAAGGTGGTGGAAGTGCACTATTTCAAAGTACAGACAATTACTAAAAGACAAACACTTGCTAATGTTTTTCCGCCTGCATCTTCTGTATAATGTAATCTGCCAATCAAACTGCTGCATGTAAGACAGCTTCATTGGTCTCTGGAGTATCACGGTCATGCATGACTGCTGTGTTCATTACAGCAGGGTAGGGGAAAATTACCTTCAATTTAAACGCTTTGGGAAGCAAATGTCTTTCCATGTAACACAATCCCGTTTCATATTAAAGACTTTGCAATTCTAGTTTAGTGCTTGGTGCTAAGTGAGTTTCTAATACAGGGATGTCAAACTCATTTTGGTTTGGGGGCCACTGTCACAGCAATTAGATCTCAAGTCGGCCGGACCAGTGTACTATGGATCAGTGTTTTCATTTACATATGTGCAAATCTCGGAATAAAACCGTTTTACAGCAACACAGAGAGAGACATTGTGGACAAGCTACTACTGGCGGAGGTTCGTAGCTGACTGCAGACACGAAAGTGAGCCAAGTGCAGTATTGCACGCACTCGGTCACACAAATCACAAATCTCCGATTTTATGGCGTTGATGTCAAACTAAAAGCATGTGATTATGTATGTACAGTATGAATGAATAAAAACATGCCATTCAGGCAGAACAACACAGTGGGCTGGAAAGGCCCTTTGTGGCCCACAGGCTGTACGTTTGACACCACTTTTCTAAAGTCACTTGATTTTCTTTTTATTTGACTATATGCAATCAGTTGGAAAAACATTACCAATACACAAGTATTTGTCATATTGAGACCAGGAAATAGAATGTACAGTTGCAGTTGCTGTACGGTTGCAGGCATGAAAATGGGTCAGGGGTTAAAAAGGTGAGAAGTGTGTAGAGGAAATATGTTCCGGTAATCTGTACAACTAGGGCTGTCGCAAAGGAATAATTTTCTCCCGTTTAGTCAGCCGACTATTTTCACGATTAGTCGACTATTCCCCCCCCCCCCCCCCCTTTTTTTTTTTTACTAATTTGTCAATGAAATTTTTGATGATGCTTATTAATTCACAAAAACATTTTGGAACACTTAAATTATTTATTTATGTACAAATAAACAAGTAAATAACAACAATAAAACACAAATAAACAACTTGGGTAAATGTTGATAGCATTAACTAGTGCAAAAGAATGGAATGTAAACAGATTCAGACCACTGACTTAGCCTTTCCAACATGATTCAAAACAATTCGTAAAAAAAAAAATATCTAGCATTTATATTAAAGCATACTACTATACAGTATATAATAGTATTATAATCATTGCAAATCAGATTTTTCATAAAGGGTGTCATTTTAAAGCTATTCTTAGTGTAGAATCTGAATTCTGAAGTACGGTATGTGGGATTAACTCCAGCAATTGTTATTTATATTACGAACATAACGTACTTTTATTTTGAAATGTTTACCGGATGTACATTTGCTAAACCGCTAACAGTAAGCTTTATACACCGCAAAAAAAGTTCTTTTTGTTATTGCCTGTGGTGTCAGTAATGAATTTTAAAAAATGTTTTCATTTGCAAATGCTGTAAACCAGCGGTTTTTCATGTTTGAAGTATCACGTTTTAACCACAAGTTTGCGTTTTGGAGAAGACTGCCAATGTTTTATAACAGGCTAAAGTTGGTTGTCTTTTTTCCCCATTAGCCTCAATATAGCAATGCTAACATTTACAGTGTTTAATACAGATGTGTTTCCTTATTTTGTATGTCTGAACTTTAATTCTACAGGGTGTTGATGACCAATAAATATTTGTGAAAGGAATTGGAGTTTCATTCGCCATCAACGTGCACGTGCACATGCACGCACAAACGTATGCACGCACACACGCAACGATAACGCAGCCGTGAAAATTACCGCCCTCATTTTTATTTACCGTGCGATAAATGGAGTCACTGCATATCGCGACAGGCTTAGCAACTTCAATAAAGCATGTTGTTAGTTAGTCAGATGGACTTAACAATTTGCCAGCTTGTAATTGTTTCCCGTCGTCTTCCAAAATTACAACTGGGTGACAGCGCTATAGGTGTTCATTCACGGCCGACGTGCAGCCCAGCTTGGCATTGAAGAGACAGGACACAACAGTGTACCCTCCTTTGTTTCGTTGAAATAAGTCAATGTTTTGGGCACTTTAGTACGCTTTTTTGGCTTTGTGCCGCTTTCCCCGCTTGCATACTAAGCATACATTAAAAAAAATCTCCTCAACCAACCCCGCTCCCTTAAAAAAATTCTCCTCAGATCTACACAATTCACGTACTGTAGGTCACACTTTTTGACTTCAAAACGGCAAATTTTGCCGATAACTGAGAGATTTTCATGTCTGGGGTTGGCAGCAAATGAATGAATTAATTCTTTTTAGGAGGTTTGGTTTAGTTTTTAAGGGGCACATGATTTAATGTCTATCATCTTCAATTGCACTGAAAGACTTACTGTAATTAAAAAAAACACACCACCACAAAATCTCGAAGAACTATCTGGAAATTTGTTGTCATTGGCTTTGATTGCAAGGTACATTTTCAGGACATTGGCATCCTACACATTAAACATAGGTCTTCACGTCAAAAGTAGCCCTAGCTAATTTATAGTAAGTATCCTTGTAAAGCACTTTTCATGGACAGCTATGAAAAGTTACAGCAAGCTATTTCATTTTCAATTACCTCTTCAATGAAAGCTAATTCTTTTCATGTCATATTGTACTCCGACGCCACGTCCTCCCCACTATCTAGTATATGCAGGGGCACTGTGCGATTTACTTTGGTTTTCTTTTCAAGTCCAAAAAAAAAAAAAAAAAAAAAAAAAAAGAGAGAGAACAAAAGAAAGCGAGTGAGGGGAAGAGGACGTGGGCAGGAGTTTTTTTTTAGGTGGGCGCGGGGCCTTCGTGTGAATATTTAATTGACTGTTGTGGAAAAGAAGTAATTAAGATTAATTTCTCCTGGAGTCAGACGTTAAAAGGGTCGGGGGAGCTTCTCAGCTGGGAAACGTTGAAATGCCGACAAACAGAACAACAAAACATGTTATTACTCTACGGGAGAGGAAAGTATTACATTTTTGTTAGGCGGTACACATGTACACAGTGATGCTTTTTGAGAGGACACACTTGAAATCTAAAGGACGAGATAATGAGATTCAGCATTATGAGCCAAGTATGTTCGCAATATACAAGGAAGTAATATCTCAGTTTAAGTTCGCCCAAGGCACAAAGAAAGGACTGACTCAAAATCGACGTGAGCCGGAAATACAATAATTTCAGTCAAAAGTGACCCGGAACTGCATGAAATCAATAAGGAGTGACCCAAAATCAACAGGAAGTGAGCCTCAAATGACACAAAATCAATGTGAATATGACTTAAAATCATCAGGAAGTGAGCCTCAAATTACACAAAATCAATGTGAATATGACTTAAAATCAACAGGAAGTGAGTCATAAATGCCCCCAAACCAACAGGAAATGACACATAAGTGTCCAAAAATAAATACTGACCCAAAATTAACAGGAACTGACCAAGAGTGCCCTAAATTCACAAACCAAAGCGCACCAAACTGCAGGGTATACTTTATCGACTAGCATGACAACATTCTCGAACAATTTCTCCAGAAATTGCATTTTCTTGTTCCGCAGTGATGTAAAAAGCAGTGATGTACTAGAAAGTACTACCATCGACTTCACTATAAGTTGAAGGGAAATGGGGCGCCGGGCCGCTCAGTAACGGGCTTACTTTCAAAAACCTAAAATTCAAATATTTTCAAAACCAAAGTGATAGCGACCTAAAACCAAAACAGGCACCTCCCTTAGGCATATATGAGTCTCCATGAGAAGTGGCATAAAAAAGTCGTTCCCTAATAAAATCCTGATTAATTATTTTGTATATAAGTATAAAAAAACTTAAAATGGCTATACAATTCTCAGATTTTATACTAAATGCACAAAAATCGCCAAATGCAGAGATAATCACCTACATTTTCTTTCTTTTCCTTTCTAACTGTCCTGTTCAGCTGAGTGACACGGAGAATGGAGATCTGAGTATGATATACTCCCATTGTGATTATTCAACGGGCTTCGTTTATTAGGAGAAAGCAGCGAACAGGAAGGAGTTATTGGGGGACAGAAGAAAAGCGAAGGACAGAGAGACAAGAAGCATAAACAACAACAAGAATTACATTGAACACCTACACTGACTATGAATATGATAGTGCTATCGTTAGTTGTATTTTTACCTGACACCATGTGGGGTACCTGATGACCAAGGAGAAAGAGGAGGTGGGGGTCAAAAAGATAAATGGTTGGGAGGGGTGGCGTGTACACAAAGCCATGTGTGGTGTACAAACAGTATTTGTGTGAATCCCTTGTGAGTATGTTGGCATCCTATTCTATGTTGCCTGATCGCTAATCCTGACATTGAGTTTTTCTACTTGAGTGTGTCTAATTGCACCTAGTCATGCGTGGATCCCATCTGTGATAGTCCTGTAGACGAAAGGAAATGACGCGCGAGAGCCGCCCTAGGGCCGCGGCCCTTCCCCAGCCAATCGGGGGCCGGGCCAGTGCCGCCCATCCCTCCTCCTGCAGCCTACAAGGGGGCCGCCGCCATCCCCCCGGGCTCCATGGTGGTCCCCCGGGTCATCCATGCCCCTATCAACCAGCCTTCAGGGATTGGATGACCACCTCCCTCGCCCAGTTCTCACCACCGCCCCCCCATCCGGCCCACGAGCCACCACCGCAGCCCCCCCAACCGACAGGGCACACTGTGGGACCCCCATGGCCCAGTTAGCCCAGGGCAGGGCTGCTCCTCACTCGGACAAGGCGATACCCAGCCAACCCACCGGCACCTAGCCAGCGACCTGCCCTGGAGCGCAGGGAGGTATCGATACCCAGGCAGAAAAGAGAAAGGCAAAAGCAGGAGAGCGCCGAGAAGCCCCCGCGGGACCGGTGCCCAGACCCCCCCGCCCCCGCGGCCGGCAGCCCAGACAAAGAAGAGGCCACGCCCCAGGAGCGACGCCCTATTACTGTTATTTTCATCAGCAATATTTAACATATCATATAAGTTTTTGTACCGAAATAGTGTGTTAATTGTTTTTTATTTAGTGCAATTTTGATAAGTTTTCTATATACTTTTAGGTTGAATTTCTATAGATATAAACGTAAAACAGTCTGATGCTTTTTTAAAAGCAAAGAAATGGGCAGTTATTTTTCATTTTACGTAAATATTTCAAGCTAAAGTTAAGCAAATTTTTTCCATTAATTTTTTTTCACAACGTTTCAAAGTGTATTCATGGTGCTATTTATTGTAATAAATCCCTTGAATCCTCGATCAAATCACTCTTGAGACACTCATGCCTGCTTCTATGCACTGAAACTTTCGTCCCGTTTCCACCGAAAACCGGCATTAGGGCGGAGCGTGTGTTTATCGTAGTGAAAGCTGCTACGACGCTCTGCCTGGCCTGCCCCCTTACGATACTGCCAGCCCCTCCCAATCATCGTCCTAGTTCCCATTGAGCAAAATCATATCAGACTGGAGTTAATGGAATCCGTGTGTCTATAAAGAACACATTCTTGACAATCCTGAGAATTGTAACCAGTAGAGCAGAGTAAAGAGGCAGTTAAAAAAAAAAAAAGCCCCTCAGAGATAAGCCCAAGTAGTAATGGGGAGCGGCGTTACTTTGAGATCCTCCTTGTCCTTCATTTGCTCCGAGCAGGCACTGATATTAAAGTAGCTTGCAATAAAAATATAATGGATTGGCCCAATGCCTGCTATGGCGTCAAGAACCCCCATCACACTTGATAGCCAAAGTAAAAATGTCTGTTTTCTGCCTGTGTAACTATTGCACAATTTATTTGGAAAAGGGACAAATCCTCAGGGAGCTTGGCTTGCACGACAGTCGTATCTGGCTGCCGAATATGTAATACCACAGTGTGATATCACTAAAAGTAGATGACAGAGTGGAAGGCGTTTTGCTGAGGGGTCCCTTTGCTGTCAATGAAGTCGCCCTTGACTGATAATGATCATCATCCATTGAGGTACTAAGAAATTGTCTAGGCTGACTCTCATTATTAGATCTAACAAGCATCTGTCTGGGGAGACCTTGACCGTCAGCTGCTTATCTGATGAGGTCACTTCCTGGAGAAATGCCAAGACAACAGTTGCAGGTACGCAGGTTCTTGGGGTGTGTCCTGTTCAATTTTCGTGCTTGAGACAAGGGATGCCAGAATGTATAATTGATTAATGGACTAATCAACAGCTAATCAAATATCGAATGAATGCAAAACATTTTTGGTAATTGTTTCAAGACTGAAAAACTGTTCATATCATTTCGGGCCCGGATCTAGGTTTACCCACCAGAGTGGGCACTAAGAAATCTTGAGGGGGCACCCTCAATGCAGGCTTTTTTTTACCCTCTGCATTTCTCCGGGCTTGGGACCGGCGCAAGTAGGACACTGGCTTTTGTCCTGTTGAGGCTGCATTAATTTTTTGGGGGTTTATTTGTTTTTTTTTTGTTTTTTTTTTCATTCATCTATCTACTTATTCTTGCAGTCGGCGTGATGTCACGATGACGTCATCTCGCATAGCAACGTGTCGCCATTTTGAGATGGGGGCACGCACAGGTAAACATCAGTAGACAAACGTCTGAAATTCATATATTTCAGCTGTGTTTTGCGTCTTTTTTTCATATAATTGTCTTAAACATGACTTATTATTATCATGAGTCACTGCCGATAGACGCGAGGAGGCGATACAACTTAAAATTAGTGTGTACTGGCCAGCAAATCTGCCCATACAAAGTCTTAGCTGATAGATGGATAAACAATCCAAAGGAATTGCCTGCAGTGGAGCTCGGAAACATCTACAACTACCTCATAAAGTCACCCAGTAAGTTGACCTTTATCAGTTACGTGGAATATGTACTGTGTGGAACTAAGAAAACTGGTAGTATCTACGGAGTGATTATTTCTGCCGTAACCAGTAATTCACCTCCAAACGTTATTTAGCCATGAACACGTCATGGCAAAATAACCAATTCCCACCAGGCCAATAATATACCGATTGACCGATCAGAGCAGTTCATGGCAAAAGAAAAATAACGCTTTGCGAGTTGTCGGTTATGGTAATAATAACCACTGCCTAGTCTATTGAATCCTAGCAGCTAATTGGGGCAAAAAAAAAAAAACAATGAAAGTTTACTCACCAGTAATAAAATGTTGGCTGCAAACATAAATGTGCCTTGATTTAGGTTCCCACTGGTGATAATGGTCCACAGAACCGTCTTCTTTTACTGTTCCTTGATTGATTGCTTTCAGCCTTTTGCATGTCCTTTTCTTCTCACGAGGAAGAATGAAGAACTTCAAATGCGGCTCCGAACTCTTCCTTGTGTTCCAACCCGCGACACGGCAACTTTTAGTCATTCTGACGGAAAAAAGACCGCAAATAAGACAAAAGTTCAATGCGTTTGTACTACAATGCACGACAGAGCAACTGCTTGTGACTCGTGTTTTGCCCCCATTTCAATATGGCGACGCTTTGTTGTGGCTGTTGACGTCATTAATGCCCGGAGGTCCGACTGCGAGAATATAGCTGGAGGAGAGAGAGGAAGCGCATGGATAAGAAACGAGGTTGGAAAAACAGCTTGTTTTGGTGATTGCTTGTTCGGCGTGGTTGCGGCCAACAGTAACCTGCAATAAAAAAGTAGGTGATGCTAACTCTCCGTGCGTTCTCTATATCCAGTGGGATGCTACAATAGATATTCCCGACATTTCAATTGGGTGGGCACGACTCACGTCTGGGTGGGCCGTGCCCACCCCGGCCCCCCCATACATCCGGTAGTGGCATCAATTACTTTGAGCCTCCAAATAGTAAATAAGCTCTGAATTGCACATATCCACTAAATTTCCTTGGTGGAACTATAAAGTCAATGGTTACCATCGGCACCATCGGCACAGCTGAAACAGATTGATGTCTATCGCAGGAAATTTGTTGTGCAAGGTCTCAGTCAGGAAAAATGTGTGAGTATTTGAAACAAAGATGCATAAATGCTAACTTGGGAGTCTCAGTGTTTGACTCTTGACGTCCATTAACAGCTATAGACGTCCAATCCGTTCAAACTTGGACGGTGGCAGTGCCAGTTCAAATGGATTGGATGTCTACTAGCGATAAAATCATTTCAGTTCACATCAGATGATGAAAAGATTCTTCTTTCATGCCGTGAAATGAAATATCTACCATTACATCAAACGTGTGTCATGGCCAGGTCATGCTTAGTCAGAATTGTCATCGCCCGGGCAACGGAACGTTGCTCATCTTCTCGGCAAATGCTAATCAATACGAGAAGCAGGCTGTATAGATGACTCCCTAGTTGTCGCTATGGCAAATGGAAATTATGGACGGAAGTATGAACAATTTCACGGGTGACTCTTCTTGCATCTTTGGAAAATGTTGCTGCTATTAGAGATCTGGCAGTGGCGTTCAGTCTGATTACCATATCATCAGTTTGATGGTGACAAAACAGATGGTTTACTATATACTGGTATTACCGTTGTTTTGTGTGGGGGAAGGTTTAAAATGTTTAAAGCGTGAGTCAGCTCCATTAACTTTTATTTGTACTTCACACCCGTTTTTAGCAGTATGGGAGCTATTTTTTGCGGAAATATGGTGTACCCCATGGCTATCAATTGTTACACTTCCAATAGGTAATCGAAACTGTGCTATTGTTTGAGAACTGTAGGTATGTTTCTGTTTGTTAATCTGCAAAATTACACAAACTCAACAAATACGAACGTTAAAAAAAAAAAAAAAAAAGAAAAATCAAACCTCAGTTAGCTAAATTAACCATCTCAGCTAATTTATTGACAGTGAGTACTGATAGGTTCAAGAATTTTCAGTGTTTCAGAGCAATGCTGCTATTTTAAATTTAAGACTTTCACTTTTATGGAAGTATGCCAATAATCAGGGGTGCACATAAGTGGTCCGCATGCGCGCATGCGTACTGGACGTAGACAAACGCGCTGGCCCTCAACGGCTTCCATGCGCTTTTGCGTACCGATGGCTGACCACTGTAATTGCGGCGGACACGAAAAAAAATCACTTCTCAAAATGTCAAAGAGGCAGGCCCCACTGAGTAATTATTTCCGTGTTCCCCCACCCCCGTCAAAAGACAGACAGACGACAGAGACGTCACCGGAGCTACCGAAAAAAAGGACTTTTGCTGAAAAGTGGCTGCAGGAGGTACCATAGCTCGAAGCAAATGATGCTCGCACGGTAATGTAGTCCAAAATTTGCCGTGAGAATCCCAATGTCGCTGATAAGAGTAGCGCATTTTATGCAGGGTCAAAGAATTTCAGCCATCCAAACTTTGAAAAGCACGAAAAAAACAGAGCAGACAGAGCATGTGGCAATTAAGCAAACTATCGATGCCAGACAGGACCCCACTCGCCCTATGGACAGGTGGCGGAATAAAGTTGATGAAGAAAAGCGCCATGCACTGACAAACGTGTTTTTGCTTGCATTTCACAAAGTTAAACATGCATGTTTAATGAGGAGGACATCCCATTTTTACAAAGGCTTGGAGTTAATGTGGGAGCCGCATAATGCCCTTTATTTTGAATTAGTGCTTTTATGTTTATTTCTTTACATTTCACTTCAAAGTAATGGCAATTTTGTTGTGCCAGTTGATAATCAAGCATTAATTGTTAATATAATTAATTAAAGGTAATTGGCTCTAAATAAAGCTTGTCATAATTTTATCGCATCAGGCGGGTCAGCTCTCAAGCTCAATGAGGACCAAGTCACATCTCCAGGTCCTCATCTGAGAACCTGGGCAAAAAAAATATGTGCACCAATAATAAATAAATAAATAAATACATAAATGTATACTTTAACCAGCTTTTTTTTACAATGTCAGCTAACATGGCAGTGACTAAGTTTTTTTTTTTTTTTCAAACCTGTCCTGTTCAGCTGTTTGACACAAAGAATTGAAGTCTAAGTGTCCAGTTGGTCTAAACAGTTTTAATGTTTCACATTGAGAGTATGAGATACTTCCATTGTGATCATTCAACATACCTTGTTTATTATGACATAGCAGCGAAAAGGAAGGGGTTATTGGGGAACGGAAGAAAAGAAAAGAAACACAAGAAAAGGAAGAAAAGAAACACAAACAACAAGAAATACATCGAACGCCTACACAAGGGTTCACTAAGTCCGGTCCTCGGTGCCACTTTTCCTGTCATGTTTTTCACGTCTCTCTCCCCTAACACACCTGAATCAAATGATTATGTGATCAGCAA
The DNA here is from genome assembly GCF_030265065.1 of Corythoichthys intestinalis. Classification (NCBI taxonomy): domain Eukaryota; kingdom Metazoa; phylum Chordata; class Actinopteri; order Syngnathiformes; family Syngnathidae; genus Corythoichthys; species Corythoichthys intestinalis. Next base: position 19,108,256 of record NC_080403.1, on the reverse strand, counting down.
CCTCTCCAAAAGCCTGATAATGATCTTAATTATTTTGATTCAGGTGTGTTAGAGGAGGGAGACATGGAAAACACGACAGGAAAAGTGGCACCGAGGTCCGGATTTAGTGAACCCTGGCTTACACTAACTATGAATATGTTGGTGCTATCATCAGCTAGATGTATTTCCTGTTGACACCATGTGGGGGGGCCTGTTAACCAGGGAAAGAAGGGGAGGGGGGTGTGGGAGTCTATTAGCTAAGTGATTGGGAGGGGTGGAGTGTCGAATCAGCTTTGTGATCTAGAAACCAGTAACCGTGTGAATCCCTTGTGAGTATAAGCCTGTCGGCAACCTACCCTACACCACCCCATCACCACTCCCGGCACCGGGGCCCCCCACCCGAGCGCCCCCAATCACATCCAGCCACGCGCAAGCCCCACCAAACATCTGACAGCCACGAAGACGAGCGGAGATGCCGCGCGGGCGCCACTCCAGGGCCATGGCCCCCACCAGCCAGCACGGGGAGCGATGTCGGGTGGGGGGCAGCGCAGCCCATCTCTCCTCCCACAGCCCTGCAAAGGAGCCCCCCCCCCCTCCCCGCGATCCTGAGTGGTAAGAGGGGACGCACCATCCAACCCCCCCATCCGCCCACCCGGCCACCGAGCCGCAGCCCCCCAACCAGCACGGCATGGGACCCCCAACAGTCCACCAAGCCCAGGGCAGGTCAGGGTCCCCTGGAGCAGGCGACAGCCAGCCGATAGCTTTTTTTTTTTTTTTAAACAATGTCAGCTAACTTGTTGCTAATGTAATTTCACCAACAGCAGGGATGAAAGTGGGCCAGAACGGTCAGGAACGCAGTTCCGGTATAAGATTCAGGGCTGGAATGCTGTTCCGGTATACTGTGCTTTGATTCCGACAATATGACAGCAACTGCCAAAACGCTATGTAAAAAAAAAAAAAAAAAAAAAAAATACAAAGCTGCCACACATGCATTTAATCTCCAAGATGAAAACAATCTACCAACATCAGATTTACATACACAAGTGTTAACAACAAGCATAATAAAGGGCTTGTGTAGCGTAATCCGTTTCCACCGATATTTATTATTTATTTTGTTCCACGGACGGCATGGAGGTTTCCCCAGCTGCTGCAGTTATCCGAGTCTGACGAAGACGAGTCACGTCAGTGTGCTAATGCACGCAGCAAAGCAAAACGCCTGGACTAATTTATCCATTTAATTGGCTGACATACTGACAGAGATAGTTAGCTCAGATTGGTTCAAATGTGCATGTTTTCTGAAACGGCAAAAAAAAAAAAAAAAAAAAAAAAGTTTTGAATTGATGCAAAAAAAAAAAAAAAAAAAAGGCAATGCAACAGAAAATGGATCAAATCTTTAAGAACAAGGCAAGAGTTAGGAGGCATATTTATCGTATTTAGTTTTATTTGCTCCGATGGGGAGGTTCAGATCATCTGTGCACAATGTGCACTTTGGACTTATATTTGTTTATTTATGTTAGGCTACTTATTCATTTCCTTATGATTTAAAAAAGTCAATGTTTGCACGATCTTCAAACGATCTACTTATTTTTCTGAATGTATGTTACTTATATCTTTATTACTAAAAAACTAGGGCTGTCAAACGATTAAAATTTTTAATCGAGTTAATTACAGCTTAAAAATTAATTAATCGTAATTAATCGCAATTACATCTGTAAACATCTATAAACTATGCCATATTTTTCTGTAAATTATTGTTGGAATGAAAAGATAAGACACAAGACGGATATATACATTCAACATACGGTACATAAGTACTGTATTTGTTTATTATAACCATAAATCAACAAGATGGCATTAACATTATTAACATTCTCTTAAAGCGATCCATGGATAGAAAGACTTGTAGTTCTTAAAGGATAAATGTTAGTACAAGTTATAGAAATTTTATATTAAAACCCCTCTTAATGTTTTCGTTTTATTAAAATTTGTTAAATTTTCAATCAAAAAATAAACTAGTAGCTCGCCATTGTTGATGTCATTACACCATGCTCACTCCCCGAACCCATAAAATCATTTGGACCCAAGCGCCAGCAGAGGGCGCCAAATAACAAAAAACAAGTAACAAGCGGACATTACACTTCTGTCATTTTAATCTGAGCGGGCCATGTGCGTTAATTGCTTCAAATATTTTAACGTGATTAATTAAAAAAATTAATTACCGCCCGTTAACGCAATAATTTTGACAGCCCTAAAAAACACAACAAAAAGTACATGTTTACATTAACTTTAATTTTAATATACATCCTGTGTTCTTAAGTAGTTAAGATTTGGAATTTAGTATGTGGGGAAAATATTGTAAACTGTCAACTGTATTTTTGCACTGTTAATAACCAATATTACTGAACGCTATCACACGTCACTTTTCCTATACCACTGCGGCGGTCTACAAATGGACGCATGCATGTATACTAAAATCAGTTTCTTTGCACTGTTAATGACGAATATTTATTATTGAATGCTGCTATCAAATTTCACCTTACCTATACCACAAGAGTATCACTTTTACAAGTCATTGACTCCCCACTGATGCATTTTATATTGTTTTATCTTGTGTTATTATTATTATTATTATTTTTTTTTTTTTGCTTATTGGACTACATATTTTTCAATCTATTCTATTCTATTCTATTCTATTCTATTCTATTCTATTCTATTCTATTCTATTCTATTCCATTCTATTCTATTCTTTTGCAAATCATTGAAAAAATACAATTTTGAATGAAAATCAGTTTTTGTATGTGTTATAGAAATACCTGGCCCAAAAAGTTTCTTTGCAAATAAAGCTGTTTATTAAAATAAATAAATAAATAAATAAATAAATAAATAAATAAATAAATAAATAAATAAAAATTCTGGCTCCTTGGCGACTTTCACGTCGGGGAGTTCCGGCAAGAAAACTGAAATTACTACTGTTGGTCCAACAGTAGTAATTTCTATTTAACTTGAAACGGCTAACCAACACCTTTCAAGGGATCTTAATTATGTTTTTTTTTAAAAATCAACTTAAGCTAGCATTTTTTAAAAACATTGGGTTAGGTTAGCTAGGTTCAGGTCAGCTAGCGTCACGTTCAAGAACTATACCTATTGTTTCAGAAGGATACTGCTTTATATTTAAACTTTTACCGCTTAATGATTAAAAAGTGAGCCTAACACTTTTTTTTTTCTTAAAAAAAAAATTTTTTTTAAAGAAGTTTATTTTATAATACCAATTTGTACCATGTAACTTGGCAGTGTTAGCAGTGATTGACGATGACGTTCACAGTACGATATGAAGTGATTTCTGTACGTCAACAGTGGATTAGTCTGCCAGTTTTATTGTAGCGTTTCGAGTGGACGATGACACAACATTTGACGTCGTCACCTGGTGGAAGAAGATCCCTTCGCCCTATCGCCTCTCTCTTTCCTACCGCCAGTTTCCATTGATCGGACCACATCGCCACAGCGTCGGGGAAGAAGCAGACTGTTTCCTTACAGCTACGATTGTCCTGTACTGTCCTGTTTGCCTTTTCTTTATTCGTTTCACCACCACCAGAAGCAGAAGCAGCAGCAGCAGCAGCCTGCCAGGTGCACACTCCTCGTCATCCTCCTCCTCCGGGAATCTTCGTATTCAAAGCGTGCTGATTAGCTGCATTGTGGAAGGCAGAGAGGAGGAGGGAGAAGGATGCCAGAAAGCGAGCCAAGGCGACGCTGTGACAGCTCGTCATGATGCAGCTGTTTCCACAACCGGAAAAACGTCGGGATTACTCTTGAGAATCGGCACGAGACGACACCGCCTATTTTCGGTTTGAAGGTAACTTGCAGAAGTGCGGATGCGCGAGACCAGCTGGGTCGGCACTTTTTCTCCCCGAGCGTGGAGGGTTCTGATCAGGGCGTGAACTTACACAAGCCCACCCAGACATCTTTAAAGAAGGCTCTCACAAGCCACTGATCTGATTCTTCGTTTGATTCCGTCCACCATGGATCTCAAAACGGACACCGAGGACTTGGACTACGCTCGACCGCCCCCAATCGAGGTGTTCGCCAGCCGCTCCACGCTGCACGGCATCTCGCACATGTTCACCTACGAGCGCATGTGCGTCAAGCGCAGCCTGTGGATCCTCTTCTTTCTGGGCTCCGTGGGCGTGCTGGCTCTGGTGTGCGTGGACCGCGTGCACTTGTACTTCCAGTACCCTCACATCACCAAGCTGGATGAGGTGGCGGCACCACTCATGGAGTTCCCCGCGGTCACCTTCTGCAACCTGAACGCCTTCCGCTTCAGTCGGGTGACGCGCAACGACCTGTACCATGCGGGTGAGCTGCTGGCCTTGCTCAATGGAAGGTGGGTGCCCCACTGATGATGTGTTTTCATGGGATTTCCTCACTTTTTGACGTTTGGTGGCGCTTTGACAAATGCGTTTATCGACATACAAGGATTTTATCGCCTCGACTTGCGAGTCCAAATGAGCAATTTGGGCACCACATAGTGGCAGCTAACTTAACTCTCATGACACTGTGGCAGATACCAAGATCATCTCAGATTCAAAATAAAATGAACTCATCAGACCAGAGACCAAAGCACAATTGACGAACCCCCATGCTCTCTACTGGCTAACTACAGGCAACAATAAGTCTTCAATTCTTTTATTTACTGTAGGGCTGCAACTATTGATTATTTTAGTAGTCGATTAATCGATGAAGTAGTTAGTTCGAATAATCGCGTAATCGGATAAGGAACATAAAAAGTTAAAATACCTGAGCTGAGCCTCAAACAGTAAAAAAAAAAAAAAAAAAAATATATATATATATATATAGAATAAATGAGGATCTATGTACAATAAAAGAACAATTGTCTAAAGTCCGCTAGCTTAGATGCTATAATATGCTAACGTGTTTTTTTTTTTTTTTTAACAATGCTCTTAACAAATGGTCAAGACACGTATTAACACACACACACACACACACACACACGCACACACACACACACACACACACACACACACCCCACACACACACACACCCAAAAAAAGACAACAGCCTCTAAACTAAATTACGAATGCATTAAAAAAACACATTAGCTCAAACAAAAACTTAGCTTATGTTGGTCTTAACAGGGAGCAGCTGGATTCAGCCATGTGAAATGAAGCAGACTAGAGGGCAGCGTATCCACCCAAATCAATAAAAACAATGCAAACACTTTCAAAACAAACCATTACAACGCCACCTTAACAAAACGAATACTCGAAGCAGCAAAATTTAATTCGAATCTTTTTTTTTTTTTTAATCGATTACTCGAGTTAATCGATTAATCGCTGCAGCACTAATTTACTGTAATTAATCAGCCCTGAGACAAAAAAACTAAAAAATATGCTCTGAGGATTAGGGGTCTGACAAAATATCGAAATGGTGATATATCGTGATAAAAGGTTATCGATATGCTCCTGCCAAGAATCAAGATATCGTTTTAAAAGGTGTCAATGTCTAAAAAATAAATAAAGAAAATGGAACCAACAAGTTGCTACATAAATCTTCTACCATAATAGTGTCTGTTAACTCTAAGGCTGCATTAACGGTGCTCGACGCCCAATCCATTTAGACTGGGAACGTTTATTCATTCGAAACCAGAGTATTCACAGTCATTCTGCCCGATTTTCAGGGCATTTACAGGTCAGTTGCTGTTCATTTTAGGGCATTTACAGGTCATTTTCTGTTGAGTTTGAGTCACTGCCTATTCATTTGGGTGATTCCCAGGTCACTTCCTGTTCTGTAACTAAAAATAAACAGGAAGTGACCCATAAAATACCCCAAATTAATTGCTATATTTTTATCTTTTATAAAATGACTCTTATATCATGTATTTTAAGAAAAAATTGACCCCAAGGTAAGACCCAATTGCTGAGGTGTGTAAATACAAGGGGCAAGACGCACGGGAGTCGACGTCGCTCGCGTTCAATACATTTTCTATGGAACGCGACGAGGCGAAAATCGGCAACTGTCCTGTGGCGTAGCGACACGCGACGTCCATGCACGTGAAATTTCGCGGTCATGCACGTACATGTGCACACGCAGACCAGCGACATGATATAAGAACATAGGAAATGGTTCTCTTTCTGTCACCTGGCTCTACAACCAATCAGAAACAGATTTACTGATCGACAAATCACCTGCGAGGACACTGGCCAAACCGGAAATTGAAACGCCACACTTATTATCGGTTATCGTTATCGGTTATCGTTTTAGCAGTGTCCAACCAGCACATACTGTACTTTATGATACCTCTCGGCATGATTTTTGGGACATAAATTAAAAAAGCAGCGGTATGGGAAGTTTTTGCCGCCCGAAGTTTTGAAATGCAGTCCAAATTCATAGCCAATCAGAGACGAGTGATGATGCGCAGGCAGAGGGCGATACGTGGTGCTTGCCGCTGCAGTCGCATTCATGGCTTTCAGCTGAGCGGTGATGACTTTCACATTTTGCCATCGCTCATCGCCGTGTTTAGCCCCTAAAACATGTTTATTTCCTAAAATATGGAAGAAAAAAAGTAGTTTATTTAAAAAAAAAAAAAAAAAAAAAACACATCTGAAAAGACATCATAACCACTAAGAATACACAACATGAAAGCACAGTGAGCCAACAGGGATTGAACAAAAGCAGAAAACTAAATACAAACAAATTGACTAGACAACGATGCACACCTGGACTAGAGACGAATAACTGCAGGAGGCTGATTGGTCGACAGGAGAGGGCTGATGTGGACATGTGGAATTGAAAACCTAATCAGACAAGACAGGAACAAAACAAAGGGAAACCCAGACAGCAAATGGAACATTACTGTAAAGGTAACTTATTGCTTTGGCACCTATAACAGTGGTTCTAACATGGGGGCACACGTTACCTCAGAGTCTACTTGAAAGAGGGCTTTTTGGTGCTTCCGCGTCACGCGATGCAGAAAAGGGGTAAGGGTTTAATGTTTAAAGTTAGGGTTGGGATCTTTGAAAGCAGGGGACGTGGTTGGCGGATGATGAACGCTTGATCTGAATGGTCTTTGAAAGCAGGGGGCGCGGTTGGCGGATGACAAAGATTGATATGATTACTCGTTGAAAGCAGAGGCAGGGAGCGCGGTTGGCGAGTATTGCGGGCCACAACTGGACCCATATCAAACAGTTGCATGAAGCCAACGCATCTCCAGCCATTCTTCCATTTTAAGACGAAAACATGGATGTCACTTTGATTATTTTTTTGTGGACAAATATTTATTAATAAGTTATTGATTTAATTTTTGTGAACAGATCTCTTCTGTATTCCCAAGAGAGGACACTTTATGTTGAATATTTTTCTGTTGACAAATATTTATTTATAATTATTTCCTTTTGAGAACAGGTCTGACACTTTATGTAGATTATTTTTTTGTGGACAAATATTAATAATTAATGATTTATTTTTGTGAACTGATCTCTACTATGATCCCAAAAGAGGACACTTTATGTTGAAGGTTTTTCTGTGGACAAATATTTATTAATAATTAAAGTTATTTCTTTTTGATAACAGGTCTCTTCTATGCTCCAAATGAGGACACTTTTATGTTGAGTGTTTTTTGTGGACCAATACAAATGAAGTTTGAAAGTTTTGAAAGTTAAATAAATCAGACACTGATGGCACTGACGGCATGTTTTAAGTCTTTTAAACTCAAAATTGCTTTGTGTTGGTTCAGGAGTACTTGGCTAAAAAAATATTTCACAGGGTGTACATCACTGAAAAAAGGTTGAGAACCACTGACCCATAACATCAAGCTGAGACATGCCTTTGATTCGTGCATTTTACTGTTGCAAACTGTCTGTGCTTGTCATTTTTATTCTGGCTTGGATGTTGGTGTCGCATTGACAGCCACTCAACACAATCAGTTGCTCTTCCATTTGTGAAGTCTGACAACATGTCACTTCAGGTCATTGCCTGATTGGCTATCGTTCCGTTTCACGTCACAATCACCAAGTGAGCGGCTCGAGTGATGTCGCTGTCGACCACACACATCAGGAATTGTCATTTTCAGCAGGTTTAACATTTACAATTGAACACCTTTTGGGGAGGAATAGTCACGCATAACAGCCCCAACATCACAGGCTGATTGCTCAGAAGAATCATTCATTCAATATGACATTCAATAATTAAGCCTTTGTTGACTTGATCAGAAGTGCGAAGGTGAACAAATTACACGAGATTTTTCGCATGAGGGTTCCCCATTTTAGATGCGTTGAGAATCCAGCAGTTATTTTTGTTAATACGTTTCGATTCAATATAGTTTTACTAATGGGAAAAAAATAATCCTATGCAAACTTTTTATTTGTGAAAGGATTTGGAAGAAGCATGTGACTTACAGTACGTGCTTAACATAAATGAGTGCACCCTCTTTAAAAAGTGTTTTTTTTCAGGGTATGCAAGTTAGGTTTACCACTTTTTCAACAATAAAATCTTTACACTTTCGATCATTTTCATTTTTTTGTATTCGTGCGGATGATTATTATGGAAGCATACTGCTGCCAGAGTAACATAACAAATTTGTCGATTTAACATAAAAAACTTGATGTTTTAAGGTGAGAAATTTGATGTTTTGATCATCCATCCATCCATCCATCCATCCATCCATCCATCCATCCATCCATCCATCCATCCATCCATCCATCCATCCATCCATCCATCCATCCATCCATCCATCCATCCATCCATCCATCCATCCATCCATCCATCCATCCATCCATCCATCCATCCATCCATCCATCGTCTGCCGCTTAATCCGGGATCAGGTCACGGGGGGCAGCAGCTTTAGCAGGGAAGCTCAGACTTCCCTCTCCCCAACCACTTCAACCAGCTCCTCTGGCGGGATCCCAAGGTGTTCCCAGGCCAGCCAAGACACATAGTATCTCCAGCGTGTCCTGGGTCATCCCCAGAGTTCCCGCCGGTGGGACATGCCCGGAACATCTCTCCAGGGAGGCGTCCAGGAGGCATCAGAACCAGATGCCCGAGCCACCTCAACTGGCTCCTTGCAACATGGAGGAGTAGCGGTTCAACACCGAGTCCCTCCCAGATAACCGAGCTTCTCAACCTATCTCTAAGGGAGAGCCCGGACACCCTGCAGAGGAAACTCATTTCGGCTGCTTGTATCCGAGATCTTGTTCTTTCGGTCACGACCAATAGCTCGTGACCATAGGTGGGGGTAGTAACGTTCTTCACCACTACAGACCGGTGCAGAGTCCGCATCACTACAGACGCTGCACCGATCCGCCTTTCGATCTCCTGCTCCCTCCTACCCTCACTCGTGAACAAGACCCCAAGATACTTGAACTCCTCCACTTGGGGCAGATCATCCCCGACCCGGAGAGGGAACGTCACCCTTTTATGGCTGAGGACCACAGTCTCGGGTTTGGAGGTGCTGATCTTCATCCCAACCGCTTCACACTTGGCTGCGAACCGCTCCAGTGAGAGTTGGAGGTCATGGCTTGATGAAGCCAACAGCACCACATCACCTGCAAAAAAGCAGAGTTGTAATGCTGAGGCCATCAAACCGGACCCCCTCAACGCTTCGAAATTCTGTCCATAAAAGTTATGAACAGTGACAAAGGGCAGCCTTGGCGGAGTCCAACTCTCACTGGGAACGAATTCGACTTACTGCCGGCAATGTGACCAAACTCTGACACCGGATGACAGGGACCGAACAGCTTGAAGTTTTGAATTTTTTAGATTTGAGTTTGAAGTTTTAACTTGACAAGTTTCACATTTCACCTGACAAATTTCCCTCCTACATTCAGCAGTTCAAGTCACCAACTAAGTCGTTTTACTTAAAGAAAAAAAAAAGCGAACTGTGAAAAAGATATAAGGTTTAAAAATAAGACACGCAAACCTTAACAGGGCGTCACCAGTGACCTGAACCCATTGGACTTTAGTGGTTTTAGTTTGCTTGATGTAGAAGTCAAACTTATAACATTTTAACGTGAAACATTTTGCACCTTTATAACTGTTGTAGTTATCTATTGCTTTCACAAATTACCCGTATAACACATTCCCAGGCACATAATGTTTACATGTACGTACAGTGGGGCAAATAAGTATTTAGTCAACCACCAATTGTGCAATTTCTCCTACTTGAAAAGATTAGAGAGGCCTGTAATTGTCAACATGGGTAAACCTCAACCATGAGAGACAGAATGTGGAAAAAATACAGAAAATCCCATTGTTTGATTTTTAAAGAATTTATTTCAAAATTAGAGTGGAAAATAAGTATTTGGTCACCTACAAACAGGCAAGATTTCTGCTGTCAAAGAGGTCTAACTTCTTCTAACGAGGTCTAACGAGGTCAAACGAGGCTCCACTCGTTACCTCTGTTAATGGGACCTGTTTTAACTCATTATTGGTATAAAAGACAGCTGTCCACAACCTCAGTCAGTCACACTCCAAACTCCACTCTGGCCAAGACCAAAGAGCTGTTGAAGGACACCAGAGACAAAATTGTAGACCTGCACCAGGCTGGGAAGACTGAATCTGCAATAGGTAAAACGCTTGGTGTAAAGAAATCAACTGTGGGAGCAATTATTAGAAAATGCAATACATACAAGACCACTGATAATCTCCCTCCATCTGGGGCTCCATGCAAGATCTAACCCCGTGGCGTCAAAATGGTAACAAGAACGGTGAGCAAAAATCCCAGAACCACACGGGGGGACCTAGTGAATGACCTACAAAGAGCTGGGACCACAGTAACAAAGGCTACTATCAGTAACACAATGCGCCACCAGGGACTCAGGTCCTGCACTGCCAGACGTGTCCCCCTGCTGAAGAAAGTACACGTCCAGGCCCGTCTGCGGTTCGCTAGAGAGCACTTGGATGATCCAGAAGAGGACTGGGAGAATGTGTTATGGTCAGATGAAACCAAAATAGAACTTTTTGGTAGAAACACAGGTTCTCGTGTTTGGAGGAGAAAGAATACTGAATTGCATCCGAAGAACACCATACCCACTGTGAAGCATAGGGGTGGAAACATCATGCTTTGGGGCTGTTTTTTCTGCAAAGGGACCATGATGACTGATCTGTGTAAAGGAAAGAATGAATGGGGCCCTAACCCTAATATTTTCAAGTGGGAGAACTTGCACAATTAGTGGTTGACAAAATATTTATTTGCCCCACTGTATGTACAATCTACATAAAAACATCGTTCCATTTATAATCATGCATGATGTACACATGTTTGTCCCTTTTTGTCCCATTTTGCATACCCTTTGAATGGAAATGTCTATTACCATGCATAACACAAATATTTGTCTGTACACACAAACACATTAAACGCGCTGTCATTCATGTGAACACATATTGGACCTCAAAGCTGGCCATGATCATGCGTGCATAGCAATCTTCTTCCTGTTCATCATCCCCTTCTTCTTCCTGCTTCACCTCCAGCCATTTGTCTAGTGCTGAGCAGATCAAAACAAATCTGAGCCAGACACTAAGGTTTTACCTTCAGGGAAGCCCATCTGTGGGAATTTATTTTGAAAGCACCAAAGCACAACAAAGGTTATCTCAGGACACATAAAGACTATTCAGGACTGTGCTTCCTATTCAAAAAATTTCCAACATACATTCCTATGTAAGTATTGCCAAAACTCCCATCAGATATAAACAAGGCCTTCGGCCTCAAAAAACATAAGTAAGCGAGTAACACGTTTTCATGAAGAGCATGCCAAGTGCAGAGCTCGGCTAAAGCCAAGCACTCTAATTTGGATCAGCACCAAACTGTACACCTCTAGAGATGCCTTCTGGATTTCTTCATGTTATTCATAAGGAAATGACAGAAAATGCAAATGGAGCTACAAGAAGTATACAGTGCACAAACATTTAGCCAGATCCACTCAATAACGTTTTGTTCAGAAAAAGGTCGGGCCCAGTTGGGAAGGAAATCTAACTGACTCAGACATACTGTACAAACACACTTTTTAATGTTAACATTTGCATGACATGACTATTTCTAAAAGGGTCTTTTGCCCGTTGCTGGATCCGTTTTTTATATTTTATATATCTCATGTTTGTTTTGCAGTCAAGGAAGGCAGGAAGGTGATGTCTGTTAAGTCGCACAAGTCGCACTGTGAGTGCAAAGCAATGTTTTGACACCTGTCTCGCTTGCTGCCGGCCCACTCAGAGAATACCAGAACAACACGGTGCAAACACGCAAAACCTTTTAAGGCTCGTTGCCGTCTTGGGGCGAACCTTTCAGCCACAACAAAAGCGGCCGTCACCCTTTTTCATTTTATCGTGCAAAAAAAAAAAAAAAAAAGAAACAATACAAGACAGCGATAAGTGGTGTGTAGAAACAAGATAGAGATGTGACAAGATGTCAAATTTTGAAGAGCTTCTTCACTACTCCAAAAAGGAATAGGAGGAAATTGTGTATTTGTAATTTCTCAATAGCGCACAACAAAATAAATAACATTCTTTTTATATTTACAAAAAAAAAAATCAAAATAATCTCTCACCTCAGAAACTTTCACTTCAGATTTTTCATCCTTCAGTTGTGTTTGAAGTAGACATGTGCCGCCGATTACTGGTTTCAAGGTATACCGTGTAATGAAAACGTCAAGGTTTCAAAACCGCAAAAGTTTTCCATCATACCGTCCCTACAGTATTAGCTTTTTTAATGTCCCAAAAATGCATGGAGAAATCCCTTGCTTGCAGCTGCAAGGCTTAACCCCTTCCCACCGGTTGTTGCTCAGTGTCAGTGAGTCAGCTGTGCTACACCATGGCTGGACTGGACAAGGTGAAACCCATGAACTATTTCCCCCATTGAAGAAAACAAAATGGCTGGTATGGGAATACTTCGGCTACAGAAAAGTTACAGAGGGCCGTGCTTAGAGAAGGCGGGCCAACTGACATGTAAAACATGTTTGCCGAGGGTGGCTGCTGAGGAGACAATATGATTTTTACAAAATTAAAGGTTAGTAAACAGTGTCATGAATGTTTCCCACCAGCCACGAGAGTTAACTCCAGCGTGTTTAGTGTGTCTACCGGTGGTAAAAAATGGTGGGTTTTTTTCTCTCTGACAACTGACTGTTGAGAGAGTGTGTGTATAACGTAAACATCAAGTCATACATGCGTGCTTTTATGGAAAATAATTCAATTTTTAAATTATTTTTGTTCTGATGGTTATAATGTTGAGCTGTGGCTGTGGGTTTAAGTTCACCTAAAGGACTGCATTTATTTCATTTTATTTAGAATATATATATTTTTTTCACTTAACATTATACTTCAATGGAATTTTTTTTTAAACCCAGATATCTCAAAGCGACACATTTTACAGCTGTAATTGCAGCACCATGAAACCGTGATATTTTGGCTCAAGGTTATCATACCGTCAAAATATCATAACGGCACATGCCTAGTTTGAAGTTAAGGTAAGCAGACTCACCATAAACCCACCATAAGCATCGAAAACATCTGAAAACCCCCAAAATAATACGAGACAGCGATAAGTGGTGTCTTGAAACAAAATAGAGACGTGACAATATGTCAAATTGTAAAGATCTTGTTCAGTGTAATACATAAAAAATGGGGGGAAATGTATTTGCGATTTCTGAATAGTTAAAAATAAAACAATAAAACCGTTCATGTAATATTTATGAAAGAAATCATGAATAAATACCCTAAAAACTTTCACTGCAATTTTGCCATCTTAAAGTTGTGTTTGAATGTACTTTTGTAAGCAGACCAATCATAAGAATTAAGAAAACATCTTAAAAAAAAAAACAAAAAACAATACAAGACAGCGATTTGTAACGCGTGGCAGGGCAGGATGAGTGCATAAAAGGTAAAAAAGGGAGCAGACGTCCACTTATGCACTTTTAATAGACAAAAATAAATAAATCCAGCTCAACCACTCGTCACTCGGGAGTACAACGGACCATGTACACATGGTCACACTTGACTCCCCAAAAAGTAGGTAGCAACTGAAGAAGAAAGTGAACATACAACATAAAGAGGCGCCACCGTGTGGTGGAGCGGTAAACTGTGTGTCGAAACAAGATAAGAGATATACAATTGGAGAGACCTTGTTCAGGTTAGTACTAAAATAAATTGGAAAAATGTAGTATTTGTAATTTGTTAATAGTGAGTAGATGATGAATAGGTTTTTTAATATTTACGACAAAAAATGTATGAATAAAGTCTCATCTCAGAAATTTTATCTACAAATTTTGCATCCTGAAGTTGAGTTTCAGCTCTTTTTACTAGCACACGCAGCATACGCATTGAAAAAAAAAAACACCTTTCAAAATCACAACACATCATTCTAATTCTGATAGTTTGGGAAACCATCACAGCTTGTACGGCAGCAATAGATGAACCAAATGCGTCTATCTGTATGCTGTACATAGTAAAATCTCATGCAGGAAAATGCTGTAGGAGCAATTCTTTTGCCTCCTCATCTCATTATTGGGGTTTTTAAATCCCCTGCTGACGCTTGCTTCTTTCTCCCCTCCACATCCTGTCGGTTCATTCTTTTCTTTTTTGAAGCCCCTGCTGCGCTTTGATCATGTAAACTTTGGCCAGACGTGACAAACTCCAAACTCACTACTGCCAACTTTTCGTGTCCTAATTTCCTCATCTTGTACGCAAAATGACAGTCCTCCTTCATAACTGTACAAACTACAACACAACATAAACAGCATCTGGTGCTAATAGTGTATTTTTAGCTTATTGATCCACACGGGCAGTGCGGAGGCCCAAGGCACAGTCGGGAGTGTGATTCCTTTCTTACGCCCTCGCATGACATAAATTCAGTCTTCTGTGTTCATACGTAATATATCCTAGCGTTACAATATCAACAAAACTCCCTGTTTTATCGCTTTGTATTTCATATAAACCAGCACAAACAATGGTTTTATTAGACAGCTTTGGTACCGTAAACATTAATCTGTGTTTTGACAGCCTTTGCAGTATTTTGCGCCCACTGGACAGAATACAGAATGCTGTTTTTTTGGGTTGAAAAGATTTTTCTGAGAGTTAACACATACTTAAATATGAATCGTAAGCATGGAATCGATATATGAATCGACATACTGTGGACTTACTGAGTGATCACTGCGAGCCCACTAAATTCAAATGGATTGGATGATTACCGTATTTTTCGGACTACAAGTCGCACCTGAGTATAAGTCGCAGCAGCCATAGAATGCCCAACAAAGAGAAAAAAAACATATAAGTCGCACTGGAGTATAAGTCGCATTTTGGGGGGAAATTTACTTGATAAAATCCAACACATAGAACAGATATGTCATCTTGAAAGGCAATTTAATATAAAAATACAATAGAGAACGACATGCTGAATAATAAGTGTACAGTGTACAGTGCATGAACAACGAAATTACGGCTCGGTCCTGGCTATACAGCGAGCTAAACTCCCAAATGATGATGCTGGACGTCCCTATAATTTGCTAAATGAATTTCGTCCTCGATACCAAACAGGTTCGCATCAACGTAAATAAATGATAATTAGGTGCTATTACAGCAATGACACAAGCGGTTAGCATTCTTCGCTAGCATTAGCACATCGCTCAAACAACCACACAACTGGCTCTAAGTGTCCGATCGCAGGTGGAAAACACACAACAACAACAGAAAAGATGATAAACACAGGCGTTGCCTCTGTAGAGATATTTTACAAGCATAAACAATAAACGTAGGTTTGCAGCTGTGTTTCTCTCTCGCTAACTCGCCCACTCACTCAGAGCTGCGTAGCTGTCAGTCTTCTACTGACGTGTGAGTGCTCTTCTTCGCGCAAACAAGTGCGTGTGCGCCCCCACGTGGGCGTGAAAGCGCCACAAACTAAAAGCATGCATTTCAATATGAAAAAAAAGTCAATAATACAATTGAACACACATTGCCAAAGGCAGAACTCGAATGTGGCCATAGCTATTAAGAGTTATTCAGATAACTATAGCATAAAGAACATGCTAACAAGTTTACAAACCATCAGTGTCAATCCAAAACACCAAAATAACATGTAAAATGATATCATAATGTGTTAATAATTTCACACATAAGTCGCTCCTGAGTATAAGTCGCACCCCCAGCCAAACTATGAAAAAAAACAGCGACTTATAGTCCGAAAAATACGTTACTTTGAGTAGCAGTGAATGGGTTAAAAAACAGCCTTTCAAATAAACGGGCTGTACAAATAGGTATAAAAAACCTTTACTTTACTTTACATTACTCTCATACACTCTCCTCTGGTTGATGAAGTCTAATACAAAATTGATGAAAGTCCATGAAGTGAAGGCCAGTTGTGGCAACCAACATACAGTGTTTCTATCGCTTTTATGACAACACGTTACAGAACATACAAGACAATTTACGTTGAAAAGTCCTGTTGGTTTACCGGCAATTCAAGGGATTTTCATTTGGCATCAATTATATCTATTTTGTGTCGATTGCAGTATAGCCTTTTAGTCAAAACAACGATATGATATTGGAGGCACACTTTCCTCAATTAAATCTTTTCAGAATCTGACTCTGAGCAGCAAAATGCTTAACGTCTCCTGTTTTAATTAGTAAATTAACTTAAAATTAACCCAATAACTTGCTCTCTTTACTCAATTTAAGAGCTCTACAAATAAGTCACTTCCTGTCTGTTTGGTCGAGCTGTGTACTACCTCACTCGAATCTTCAGTGACTCCAGAAATTCATAAGCCATTCACTTATCAATGCAGATTTCCTCGTTCACTTATCAATGCAGATTTCCTCGAAGATGCGCCTCGCATGCAAAACTGCAAATCCAGTGAAAATTTGAGAGGGGAAAACACAAGCGCTCGCCTCTTGTAAATGCTGCGTTTTGCTACTTGAGGTGGAAGGAGGGGCAACAACAAGCAGCAGCAATTATCGTGTGCCTCATAAGCTGCATGATGAACACGTCTTTATCCACGTGTAATTAGAGCTGTTTGTTAAGCTACAGAGCAGAGCCACTGATTAACGCTGTCATGCCGCATTCTGGTGCCAACACTACCATTACTTGCTGCTCCTTTTGGCCCCAAGAGAGACGTCCGCTCACTGTGTGTGTGTTAGCTCACATGTGGCTTCCTGACCTGCTTGCTTAGACACAAAAATAAAAGCCTGCTAGAGATAAGAGCTCAAATTGGATCTGTAAATTCCAAGCTCATTTTTCAAGGTTTTCGATCAAACCTTGACGCCTCCAGATATCAGGCAACATGCTAGCTGGTGAACACAAGGCCATGCCTACACTTTATGGTTGAACGCAATCAGATACTGTAACTGCAGATTGCATTGTAATTGGCATTGTCGCGCTAATCTGGCAATTAAGTGGAAACTCTAATCCCCGATTCGCGCTGGATGGACAACAAATAGCTAACAACTGGAAGTAATTCATGTCCGTTCTGTATCGGTGGGAATAAATGGTTTACCTATGATTTGATTTTGGATAAAAATGCATCGCTAAAGGGCGAAGACTGGCTATTTAAGGGCGAAGACTGGCTATACATTCCATTGTAACTAGGGTTGCCAACTCCCTGAAAAAACATAAGGGACACCTCATTGGTAGA
Source organism: Corythoichthys intestinalis (assembly GCF_030265065.1). NCBI lineage: Eukaryota > Metazoa > Chordata > Actinopteri > Syngnathiformes > Syngnathidae > Corythoichthys > Corythoichthys intestinalis. Next base: position 19,090,656 of record NC_080403.1, on the reverse strand, counting down.
GCCAGCCGGCCCGATAATTCTCACCCTTTAATTATTTTTTTGTAGATGAAGTGATTTTTTAATATTATTGATTTGATAATTTTACCCAAAACTGAATTAGGGACATATTTGAGTGATATAACCACATGAAAAACAGTAGTTATCAGCAATGTATTTTTAACTCTTATCGCTTAACTCTTAAGGTTCTGAGCCTTTGTGTGTGTGTGTGTGGGGGGGGTATTTCGGGCACGAAATTTAGTAGTTTGGTTTAGCCTGAGAGTATTTTTGAACAATTTTGGAACTAATGTACAAAACATGAAAAAAAAAAAAAAAAAAGAAAGAAAGAAAAAAGGAGGCGGGTGCATCAATAATCGTTTTATAATCGAATCGGAGCCTCTGAATCGTAATCGTAATCGAATCGTTAGGTGCCCAAAGATTCCCAGCTCTACTATCTACTGTAAGTACTGACAATCATTTGGGGTGAGAAGTTTGAAGTATGCAGTGCAACAAAATCTGACTAATATACAAAATATGGACGTATGGGTTGGATTGCATGTATGGGTTTCACAGTACACTGTGACGAAATGGTGGGCCAAAAATATGGGCCCCTTTGCATTATTTTGCTTAGGGGCCCCAAATGGCCTGGCATTGACAAGGATAGACGTGTATCCATTTCAACTGGGATAGTTGGCATTGAATGATTGTTTCAGTGCCACTGACGTTGATAGATATCCAATCCATTTTTACTGTTGTTCATTCGCCCTCCAATGACAACCAATGTAAATTTTGAAATAAAATTAAAGCCGCTTTTGCAGTAGGAAGGTTTTTGGTTATTGACGTGTTTCCTTGGTAAATGGTAATTTACCAAGGAAACAAGTGGTACATTTAAAAAAGCTCTTTTTAAAAGCAACTATGGTTCAGCTGTCGCCATCTATGGAAGCCGATGAGTTACAGACAGAAAAAAAAAATCGAGAACATTGAGAAGATTTTCCTGTAATTTCTTTTACTTTGGAAAATGTTAATGTGTTTAACAAAAAGGGGCAAAAAAACCCAGCACAATATCTAGCTTTTTTCTATTAAAAAAAAAAGTCAATATATTTTAAGTCATTTAAGTAAAAAATAAAATAAATAAATAAATAAACTGACTGTCACTAGATATTTCCTATTAGTGTTAAAAATCAGCAGAATCATGTTTAATAAATTGAAAAACAAAACCCACAGAATTTTATTTTTTGCATGTGTAACAGTCGAGAAAAATGTAAATGCCAGTATTTTCAAGAAGTGACTAACATACATTTTGTCAATGCCAGTACTTTTTTAGCCAATTAAATGTGATTAATAATAATATTATCATTACCTACGCTTCATTAGTATTGACATAAGACGGGGCACAGGGCCGATCAGTAGGGGGGCCTATTTTCAGAAACTTCAAATATTTTCAAAACCAAAGCTGCTACCGACCTAAAACCAAAACAGGCACCTATCTGAGGCATATATGAGTCTCCATGAGCAGCGGCATCAAAAAATTCAAAGTCGTTCCCTTATAAAATCCCGCTTAATTATTTTTATACAAGTATAACAAAATTTTAAATCGATATAAAATTTTCAGATTTTACACTAGATGCGCAAAAATCACCAAATGCAGAGATAATCACGTATGTTTTCAGGATCAATAGCAATATTTAAAATTTCATATAGGTTTTTGCCTATAATTATTATTATTGTTTTATTCTGCAAGTTTCCAACAGCTACACAACACAACAGATGCACTCCTCATCGGGATCCCTGGCAAGAGCCTACAAAGGCTTCAGTATGTCCAAAACAGCGCTGCCAGGGTCCTGATGAGGGTGCGTAAACATGAGCACATCACCCCCATCCTCCGCACCCTCCACTGGCTCCCTGTTCACCTCCGTATTGAATTCAAAATCCTCCTTCACACCCATCACTGTCTACACGGTGTAGCCCCCACCTACCTCACCGAACTCCTCAAATCACATACTTCAGCCAGAACCCGGTCAGGCCAACAGCACCGTCTACTCCCGCCCAGGACTTGGCTCAAGACTATGGGCGACAGGGCCTTTACAGCTGCTGCTCCCCGTCTGTGGAACGCCCTCCCAGACCACCTCAGAGCCCCGCAGACGGTGGATGCATTTAAAAAAGGACTAAAGACTCACCTTTTTAAAAAAGCTTATTTTAGCTAATTTTAATTGACTGCCTTACTTTTATCTGATTGGTGTCTGATTTTATCTGTGCTTGTGTCTGTTTTGCTCTTACTCTCTTATTCTTAGTCTTTTTCATTTTATTTATTATTATTTTCGTTATTGCCAATGTGCACTTTGAGATTTGTTTTCCAAATGTAAAGTGCGTTATAAATAAAATACATTATTATTATTATTAGCTAATAAATTATTCAATTTTCAAATCCGAAACTTAATACTTAAGGAAAATATGCAGACTCAATTATAAACAATATATAAATAGATTATTAATACATTCTATATACAATCACAACTTATTATAGAATAGAATAGCCCTTTATTGTCATTATACAGTTGTACAATGAAATTGTGGAGCATCTCCCCTTACAGTGCAGGATTATTTAAAATGTCAAAAGTGACTTGCAAGTATAAAGTATGAAATCTAAATAACCATAAATATGAAATGCGTATGAGAAAGTCCTATAATTCAGGCAGTGCAAATAATCGATGTGGTGTTACCAGGATGTGAGCCTCATCTTTGAACAATCACATGGCCTCTTTCTATACCTTGCCTTTTCTGGTCAGCTTCCCCGACTTGTACAAGTCCCTGTTCCTCACCGTCTCCTTTCTGCCCTCCTCGACTCTGCTCCTCTTCATGCCGGTCGGCCACTCCAAGGCCTTGTTCTTCCTCGCTTCTGAAGTTACATCCTTGGAGAGGTTTGCACCAAAACAGTTGAAGTGGGGCTAGGAACTCCAGCAGGTGCTCTTGTGCTCTTGGGCCGTCCTCATCCTCTCAGGCTTCTAAAAAATATGTTTGTTTTAGAAAGATAAGTGTTTTGATTCATCTTTTTTATTAAGTGAATAATGCTGGCCACTTACTTCAGCCCCAGGACACCTGGGTAGCACCATACAGCCGTTGTTGTGAAAGCTGCTGTAGATGTTCTTCCAAAGGGGCAAGAGGTCAGAGTAGATGAAGATCTGCTTGTTGCTGTCGGCGTAGGGGTTGGTGTAGGACTAGGTGCCCTCGGGGAGCTCAAGGCTGGCGTAGTAGCCAGCATTGTTGGCGTGGCCGTCAAAGCTGACAGAGTGGAAATAAAAACAAAGAGCTTTTTCCACTGAAAATTCTTGTGAATAAATGCTTAAATCCCTGAATTCTTTATAGATATGGACGTAAAACAGTCTCGATTCTTGGTGAAAAGCAAAAAAAAAAAAAAAGTTATTTTACGTAAATACAGTGGGGAGAACAAGTATTTGATACACTGCCAATTTTGCTGGTTTTCCCACTTGCAAAGCACGTAGAGGTCTGTAATTTGTATCATAAGTTTTTATCAACTATGAGGGACAGAATCTAATACAAAAAAAAAAAAAAACAGAAAATCACGTTGTATGATTTTTAAAAAATAAATTTGCATTTAATTGCATGAAATAAGTATTTGATACATCACAAAAATCCAACTTAATATTTGGCACAGAAACCTTTGTTTGCTATTACAGATACCAAACGTTTCCAGTAGTCCTTGACAAGGTTTGCACACACTGCAGCAGGGATTTGGTCCACTCCTCCAATCAGATCTTCGCCAGAGCCTTCAGGTTTCAGGGCTGCTGCCGGGCAACATGGACTTTCAGCTCCCTCCATAGATTTACTATCAGGTTCAGATCTGGTGACTGGCTAGGCCACTCCAGGACTTTAAGATGCTTCTTACGGAGCCACTCTTTAGTTGCCTTGGCTGTGTGCTTTGGGTCGTTGTCATGCTGGAAGACCCAGCCACGACCCATCTTCAGGGCTCTCACTGAAGGAAGGAGGTTGTCAGCCAAGATCTGGCGATACATAGCCCTATCCATCCTCCCCTCAATATGGTGCAGTCGTCCTGTACCCTTGGCAGAAAAGCAGCCCCAAAAAAAGATGTTTCCTCCTCCATGTTTCACGGTTGGGATGGTGTTCTTGGGGTTGTACTCATCCTTCTTTTTCCTCCAAACATGACGAGCCGAGTTCAGACCAAAAAGTTCAATTCTGGTCTCATCCGACCACATGACCTTCTCCCATTGCTCCTCTGGATCATCCAGATGGTCAGTGGCAAACTTCAGACGTGTCTGGACTTGCACTGGCTTCAGCAGCGGGACCTTGCGTGAGCTGTAGGATTTTAAACCATGACGGCGAAATGTGTTTCTGATGGTTTTCTTCGAGACTGTGGTTCCAGCTCTCTTCAGGTCATTGACCAGGTCCTGCCGTGAGGGGCTGATCCCTCACCTTCCTCATAATCAGTAATGCCCCACAAGGTGAGATCTTGCATGGAGCCCCAGAACGAGGCAGATTGACCGTCAACTTGAACTTCTTCCATTTTCTAATAATCGCTCCAACAGTTGTTACTTTCTCACCAAGCTGCTTGCTTATTTTTCTGTAGCCCATCCCAGCCTTGTGCAGGTCTATGATTTTATCCCTGATGTCCTTACACAGCTCTTTGGTCTTGGCCATTGTGGAGAGGTTTGAGTTTGTTTGAGCATGTGAACAGGTGTCTTTTATACAGGTAACAAGTTCAAACAGGTGCAGTTACTTCCGGTAATGAGTGGAGAACAGGAAGGGTTCTTAAAAAAGAACTAAGAGACGAAATATTTACTAGCTGGTAATGTATCAAATACTTATTTCATCAGTTAAATACACATTTATTATTTAAAGATTATAAAATGTGGTTTTCTGGAATTTTTATATTAGATTCCATCCCTCACAGTTGAAGAGAACTTATGATACAAATTACAGACCTCTACATAGCTTGCAAGTGGGAAAACATTCAAAATCGGCAGTGTATCAAATACTTGTTCTCCCCACTGTATGTTGAATGTGCTGCTAGTTAAGTCACTGTGGTCACCCCCTTAGTATAACAAAGAGCTGTTTGCGTTGAAAAATCTTGTGAAGAAATGCTTAAATCCCTGAATTCTTTGTAGATATGGACGTAAAACAGTCTCGATTCTTGATTAAAAGCAAAAACCCGGGCAGTTAGCAGGTTTTTTACATAAAAGCAAAAAAAACGGGCAGTTAGCAGTTATTTTACGTAAATATTGTGAAGTATAATGCCAATGCTGTAGCCCCTAATTTCTCCCATTGATTTTTTTCACGTTTCAAAATGCATGCATGGTATGAAAAATATAATAATTACCTTGAATCCTCGAACAAATCACTTCTGAGACAATCCTTCCTTTTTGTATGCAGTATACTGTAGCTTTCACACTTTTTCAACATAAATCCGGCGTTACATCGCTGCATGTGACCCACTGCTAATAAATGATGCGTAGTATGGGACGCAGTGAATGGCAAACGTGTCAGGTCAATAAATTATGACGTCTATGATTATCATTATCATCCGATTACCCACCCTTCCTTCCGACATCATTAACTCATTAACTGCTATTGACAAAGACAGACATCGCTGACAATGATAGAAATTCAATTCTTTTAACTTGGAGGTCTGGCTGTAAATGCTCATCCTGCAGCTAGCAATTCATTTTGAGTGGGAGGGATGAATGAACATTCAACAATGACAGTCAATGAATTACTGTAATACTGATCCACCCTATACATGAAGGTCATTTTTACTAGGTGCTGTCTGTCCCTTAAAGATGAACTACTTCACTCTGTAATAGAATGAAAATCAATGGGGTCCCTCATTTTGTGTTTGTGTGTTCCCTTCACGCTTTGCAGCGCTCAACATAATGAGTTAATCGCTCAGTTTTCTATTTAGATGAAGCCGCAAAGTCAATGATGATCATAATTGACAAAAGAAGGTCACTGCGGAATAATTAGCGCTAATGGTGGCGTTTACTGCCCAAAAAAAGGACAGCAAAGTCAGAAAAGCGAGTGATTCAGTTTTCTAGTATGGGCAAGTATAAACAATATTTGATTGTTTAAGGTGGATGTGTTGGAATGTCTTTGTTGTCTGTATCAAAAAAAAAAAAAAAAAAACGGCAAAAATTCAGCCGATTTTGGAATGTCATTAGATTTGTTGTATTTTGCATTTTAATTTTTGTTGTATCTCATCACATTTGTCTTATTTTGTAATATGTTATGTAAAAGAAAAACAGCACAAAATTCAGCAGTCATGTTCATTTAACATTAGATTTGACTTATTTGGTATTATATAAAAAAATAAAAGGGCAAAAAAATAGCAAAATATCTGCCATTTTTTATTCATATTTTTTTTCTTTTTCAATTTTTAAAAATGTCATTCGGTTCATCTTATTTGGTACAAATGATTTTTGTCAACTTAGCAAGGGCTGATATTGGCAGGTTAATACGTTTTGCCCTACTTATTACAGCAAGTCACATTATTATTTGCTACATTTTGCCACTGGTTCTCTTGTTATTGCTCAACAATGTGTGAAATCTTCAGTCTCTATCAAACTACTCGAACATGAATTAATATTACAAGTCACCCGTGGCACCTTACAAGCATCTGATTTGTAAATCAATCATAACTAATTGGATAATTACCTTCATAAAGATTTGGATTTCGCATGTAAGATTCCTAACGGAACCACCTTGCAGCGACATGAGTGTTGGATATGAGGTCACGTGTAAGCAGAATTTTATGAGCTCTTCCTGAAAAACGCTGGCCAGGCCATGCAGATTGGCTTTCATTCGTCTCGATCCCCTGAAAGAAATTAAAGTGCTCGCGCCCCAGTAATCCAATTGAGGGTCTCCCACCTCAGAGTTTTCTTTAGGGAGCAGCAGAAGGGCAATATTAAAAACTCCAGATGTATTATTGAGGCCGTGTGTACTTTCAAGTCTCCCCACTGGTGGCTTTCTAAACGTGGCGGCTTAAGTGCTCTCCTGGCAGCTCTGTGTTGCTTCTAAAGCAGAGACTCAGGATGCAATTCATTTAACTAAAGGATAACCCTGTAAAGGGGCCCTGGGTCATATTTCCCCGAGTAACTCTAATGATGTTTGCCCACCTCCGGGGGGGGGGCAAAGTTGCCTGACTAGCTTGAGGCTATGTGTGGAAATGAAGTAATTGTCCCGTTTTGCTTTGCCTTGCCATTTTAAAGGTTGTTGCCAACAATTTACAATTGTTATCTCGTGCTGTGCAACATGGAAAAAATTAGGGCTGTACCGAAAGCAAAATTCTTGGCTGAAAACGAAAGCTGAATATCGGAAACACCTGGCCGAAAAACAGAAACCGAAAGATTGAAAAATACCTATGCATATAATTCATTGTTTATTTCATAAAAAAAAAAATATATATATATATATATATATATATATATATATATATATATATATATATATATATATATATATATATATATATATATATATATATATATATATATATATATATATATATATATATATTAGGGGTGGGCGATATGGCCTTAAACATGTATCACGATAAATGGAGCAGATTTATCTCGATAACGATAAATGACGATAAAGTCGTCCAAGCGGACTGTTATATAATTTGAAAATCTGAATCAATGCATGAAATACAGATGAACAGTTTCTTGTTGATTTAGTTACCAGCATTCAATTTGATATATTTAACAAATGTACATGCAGTCTAGACATTAGGTTTATACAAATGAATTGTAAACAATAAGAATTCAAGTATGAGCATTTTTAACAGAGTGTATGGCTTGAACAATGTACATTGTCAAAATCGATATGCCTGTGCAAACATGTCATTGTAACACAAATGACTTGCAGCTCGAACAGTACACTTCAAAAAGACAATTTATTGTTAATGGCTGCTGTGACATAATTATTCAATACAAGTGTTTACTTTATGGTTTCAGGGTCTCCCCCCCCCAGTGCATTTTTTAATAAATGCACACATACATGAACCCCCAAACAGACAGACAGACAGACACACATTAAAGCTATATTGATCTTCTGCAAATGAAACACTTAAGATTTTATGATAGCAATAATGACACAGAATTAAACACATACAGAAAAATAGCTGGGGCCATTTGTGCTATGCTGAATGCTTTACCATCACAAAAGCTATCAGAGAAATCACACACAGTCAGATACAAAATAACGCGACATAGTAATTGCTAGATGCAGTCCATGCCCAATCCACTCATTAAATTCAGCCGTTTCGACAAGGTTAGAGCCGCTATCCGACTCCATCACGTTCATTTGTAGCGTTAGCCGCTAGCGGCCGCTAGCGTTAGCGGCTAGCGTTAGCCTGTGGCCTGGCTACCGGTAGAAAGCACTGAAAGCACCATCTCCGGAAATTGTGAGAACAAGGGAGGACAGCTGGTGAAAGCCCGTCTGGATGCCACCAAGAGTCTATTAAATGTCGGGTGAAAGTTTGGCGAACCTCCCTTAAGCCACACTCCATCACGTTTTGCTTGTAGCCTTAGCTGCTAGCATTAGCTTACCGGGCTTCTGTTTGATTGGCTTCCTGATGATCACGTGACTCCCTACGTAAGTACATTCACTGCTTTCTTAAAGGGGAATGAGCATAGACGAACAACACAGAGTCAAAGCGGGATGAAAAGACTATTTTCTTGTTTTATTAATTTACCGAATTTACCGACATGGTCAAAATTACGTCGGTCATCGTGAAGAATTTCGGTGACGGTAAATTTTCGGTTTACCGCCCAGCTCTAATATATATACATGATATACGTATATATAATATTTTCCGATGAATGGCCTTTGCCTAGGCATTGGTTCTATGAATCCCTGAGGGTCGAGAAATTTAGGGGCAGTTTAAGTGGTGACTCGCCGAGACTATGAAAAATTTCAAATTTGCATTTATATATGGTTCCGTCTCATTTCGAACAATGTTGCAATTCCGTGTGAAAATGATGTAGTGTTAATGCTAGGCCCTAGGGGGCATTGCAAATTTACAAGGCAACAGCCAATGATGCACTTGGACACCAACAACATACTCAGCCCGGAAGACAACACTCCAAGCAATGGCATTTTTCTTTTGCTCCAGAAGGCACAAAAATGGAAACATTTTTAATATACATTTAATATTAATAATAACATATTTAAATTAAGAATATAATAAAAAAAAGTAAATTAAAGCCGACGTTCTCCATACTTGCTGTTTTTAATGTTTAGTAGCACTGCTGCCTTCGATGGGGGCGGAAGTGTTTTCTCCCTGCTCCTGCTGCTGCTATCTTCGTCAGTCTAATCTGTCTGCTTTTTTTTTGTATTTTTTCCTCTGTGGATCAACTGTTGCTGGTCTCTCTAACGAAAATGGATTCGATTAGTTGGTCTCTTAGCCAGGGGTGAAAGTGGCTAGAATTTCTTGCTGGAACTCCCCGATGTGAAGGCCGCCACGGACCCAGAAATTTTATTTATGTATTTATTTATTTTTTCTTTCATTTTTTTTTTTTTTTTGGGGGGGGGGGTGTCAAACCTCTGAAACTACTGAAATGCAAAGAAAACTGTTTTAGCACAGTTATTTCTATAACACATACAAAAACTGATTTTCATTCAAAATTGTATTTTTTCAATGATTATAAAATAAAAGTTAACAAAAACAGCAATAACCCAACCTCCATCTCCTAATTTTTATTTTTCCTCATTTCCTCACATACTAAATGCCAAATCTCAATTTTAACTACTTAAGAACATAGGATGTACAGTGGGGAGAGCAAGTATTTGATACACTGACAATGGGAAAACCCATTGGCAGTGTATCAAATACTTGTTCTCCCCACTGTATATTAAAATTGAAGTTAGTGTAAACATTTACTTAAAAAAAAAGTAATAAAGATATAAGTAACATACTGTACATCCAGAAAAATAATTACAAATGACTTATATTATGCAGAGTGAAATGGAATATATTTTGAAGATCGCGCAATGACTTTTTCAAATCATAAGGAAATGAATTAGTAGCCTTACATAAATGAACAAGTAATAAGTCCAAAGTGCACATTGTCAGCTAAGATGTTCTGAACCTCCCCATCAGAGCAAATAAAACTAATTATGTTAAATAAGCCTCTCAACTCTTTCGTTGCTCTTAAAGATTTGATCCATTTTATGTTGATGTTACGATGTAAATGGGTCCAGGCGTTTTGCTTTGCTGCATGCATTCACACATTGACGTGACTCATCATCGTCAGACTCAGATAACTGCAGCAGCTGCGGAAACCTCCATGCCGCCGTGGAATAAAATAAATAATAAATATTGGTGGAAACGGATTACACTACACAAGCACTTTATTATGCCTGTTGTTAACACTTGTGTATGTAAATCTGATGTTGGTAGATTGTTTTCTTCTTGGAGATGAAATGCATGTGTGTCAGTTTACCATTATTATTATTTTTTTTTACATAGCGTTTTGACAGTTGCCGTCATATTTTCGGAATCAAAGCACCGTGTACCGGAACAGCATTCCGGCCCTGAATCTTATACCGGAACTGCGTTCTGGCCCTGAATCTTATAGCGGAACTGCGTTCCTGACCGTTCTGGCCCACTTTCACCCCTGCTCTTAGCGCAATTGACAAGATTTTTTTCAACAAGACACAGTCCACCAAGAGCCGTTCAGATGGGATGTTTGCTGCTAGCTACATGAGAGATTTATGGGATTATTGGAAGCCAGCCTGTCTTACTGTCCTATCTGTGGAAGATTTCGAGGATATTTGGCTGTATGGCGTAACGGTCGTGGGGTTCCTTCTGCTTGGCTTAGGAGTCGCCCTGCTCTACAGGAAAGTTTCAAAGGCGGCAGCTTTCAAGGAAATCAACATATTGATCACGGATCAAACGGTGCGATTCAAGGCCCTGGAAAACCACGCCGAGGCTCGGATTGGGAACTGGCTCCGTGGACTCATGGTTCAGTCTGAGGAAGGATGGAGAAAAGTGGATACTACCTGGCGCTAAGTGGCGGAACTGTCTATCTATTGGCAATGATTTAAGGGACCTGAGGTCTCACCTACGCCCTGAGGAGCGCGATTTTGACTGAAGACCAACGGTATTTGGACATATTAAATTACTTATTCGGCTTACTTCGATTATAATTATCCTCTCCCTTTCCCAGATACCTGTATCCCACGCTCCCTTATCCTGGAGAGAGCAGCACAGATGGCCCTATCTCTTGCCCTTGATTCTCTTCCCAAGGCCGGTCGTGACATAGTTTTCTTTTTCTGCGACTCTTATTTTGTCTCCAGACACGTACAAATACTGATATACTTATATACTGACATACAGCGAGCACGTGGTTTTATGACGTCGGTGGGTAGGCTCTATAGACCCTACCCACCGACGTCACAAAATCACATGCTCGCTGTGTGGTTCCGCCCACTTGTCCGTCATTTTGTGTCTGTATTATCAATGGTCTGAGATCGAGCAATTTATAATGCATTTCATGGAAGACCCGGTGCTTTCGGATGCCGTAAACTCACTTGATGCGTTGCATAAAAGGCGTTATGTGGAAAAGCTTCAGTTTATCCATTCGCCAGATCCATATTTGATGCCTAAATCGATGTTTTTCGACCCGCTGTCTCCGCCGTATTTGCCTGACATCTGTTAGCTACCCTGAACTGTACAACTATCTTGTCCACACAAAATCAGCCTATTCTCACGAAAGTTTGAAAAACTTTAAGAGCTTGGAGGCTTATAAATACTTCGTTGCTGGTTGGGTGAAACAGGTCCACGTCCACGAAAATTCGGCAGGAATCTATCTTGTGCTTGGAAAGGTGAGTTATGAAAATTTCAATTCAAAATCTTTTGTTATTGCTAACATCCACTGTCAAGTCTAATGTATTTCATGTCGTTTGTCAATGGAGTTAGGGCTTTTAATGTTTATATGGTTTAGCGATAGCACTCTCACTACATACATACGTGTATGTTGTCGGCGATTAGCCTAGCAATGATCTTAATTGTGGTTGTCAGCCCAAAACCCTCTAAATATATATTAAATGCATCTTACCAGATATAAAATGACTACTACATAATCTGTGGTAATCGTTTGGAGCCCAGTTTTCTCGTCAAATTGCAGCAGCCCATCTCGCTCTCTTCTCTCCGGGTCTCTCGGAATCCGGTAGAACTTCAAGTCTCTCCGTCTTCTCCGTCTATCTTCTCTGTTATTGCAACCGACCGCCACACACGCCTTCACGATTTTGATTATTAATGTTAACGAGCAGAAAAATACGTCGTAAATAGGAAGAATGTACGTAGCCGTAACAGGGAAACATGATGTGTTGACGGACAATTGGGCGGCACCAGTCAGGAGGAAGGAGTAGTGACGTCACGTGGGTAGGGTCTATTACAAGAATGATTACACGACAATGTTGTCCTAATGTCCTAAGAATTGTCCTAAGAATTATTTGAAAATGACAAAAGGGTGGAATGTAAAAAATAATTAAGGAATAAAAAATGGTAGATTTTGCCATTTTTTGTGCATTTTACTTTACAATATAATACCAAATAAGTCAACTCTAATGTAATTAATGAACTAATTTTGTAAAAAATACACCATATTCACACATTAAAGGAATCTTTGTAATATTTCAGGAAATGATAATGTATCCTAATATTGTTTGATCTCATACAAATGAGAGATAAAGGAATCTTTGTAATATTTCAGCAAATGATAATGTATCCTAATATTGTTTGATCTCATACAAATGAGAGATAAAAAAATCGATTTTAAACTAGTTTTGAAATGACAAAAACGGTTGCAAATTTTAAGTACAGTAATGAATGAACTACTTCTGTGAACAGTGCACATTATTCACACTTTAAAAGAATGTTTTTACTTGCACGATTAGAATACTAATTAGTGAGCGCTTATGTGTTTTCCCTTTACACATGTACTTATTGTGTGAAGACAGCAAAAAATGAAAAGAATATCCCCTTTTCCCCCTCCATTTTATCTTACGCACTTTACCCGCAAGCGCCAAGCTACTACCCATAAATGCTGACCAAACACGACCTTGTGGAATTAAAAGAAGCTCCATTAAGATTTACAACCAATTATTGCTGAAACGATCTCCCATATTGATGACAAATACCCTAGCTGTCACTATCCTCACTGTCATATAGCGATTTATTGAGAGTGGAGATGGCAACAGTGCTGTCCCTTTTCCCTCATAATTTCTCCATCTTTCTGATAGAGTCATGTTAGTACTGTAAATGGAGGTGAGTAATATATAGGAAAATCAATTATGATAACCATCCTTTTTGGTTATTCGTCATGCTTTTAAAAAATGTGGTACATTTTCATTTGATTTGTTTACATTTTACCGAGCAAAATAAGTTAAAACTGAGAAATATCAATTAAAAAAAACATTTAAAATACTCATAAACCATGAACATCATGTATTATTTCAACAATACTGTTCCTACTTGACACCAATTTCTATTTAACTTGTGATATTTTACAATGCAGCATATATACAGGCCAAAATTCTGGACATACCTCATTCAATGCAAAACAAATGAAGGTCTCAACCCCATTGAAAAAGCAAGAAATTCCACTAATCAACCCTGAAAAGGCATACCTTTGAAGTCAAAAACCATTTTAGGTGACTGCCTCTTGAAGCTCATCAAGAGAATGGGAGGAGTGTGCAAAAAAAAACAAAAAACAATCAGAGTAAAGGGTGGCAACTTTAAAGATACAACAATATTATCCTTTTATATATTTATTTAGTTATTTCACCCTTTTGTTAAGTACATAATTTCACATATGTTCATTCATCGTTTTAATTCCTTTATTCTTTTATTGAGAATTTACAATGTAAATAGTCATAAAAATCAAGAAAACACACAAATGAAAAATTAGGGCACCCTATAGAAGCCAGTGTGTTTTCTAACATATTTGGTCATATGGATATTTAATATCAATTTTAACAATCTTGAGAGATTCAAGTAATAGAACTAAACAATTAAAACTGAAAAAAAGATTTTTTTACTAACTCTGTAAATTGTAATTTTAAATAAATGCAATTTTTGTTGAGGAATAAATTAAGATACCCCCACATTCAATCCCACTTAAAATGGCTAAAATCACACACAGGTGTATTACATCAGGTGCACATGATTAGATCACCCATAGAGAACATTTTACTCAGTGTTTTGAAGGAGACTTGCCTTATTTAAACCTCACATTTAGTTTTGTGTGCCCCTGACTGTTGAAGTGAGAGAAAACACCATGGTGAGATCAAAGGAGCTGTCTGAGGCCTTCAAAAAGAAGATTGTAGACGCTAATGAGTCTGGTAAAGGATTTCAAAAGATCTCAAAAGAATATAAAAATCAGCCATTCCACTGTCTGGAAAACAGTTTACAAGTGGCGGACGTTCAAAACAACTGCCAACATCCCCAGATCTGGCCGTCCAAGCAAGTTCACCCCGAGAGCAGACCGCAAGATGCTAAAAGAAGTCTTAAAAAACCCTAAAATGTCATCATGGGACCTACAGCAGGCTCTTGCTACTGTTGATGTGAAAGCGCATGCCTCTACAATCAGGAAGAGACTTCACAAATTTAACCTTCATGGGAGGTGTGCAAGGAGGAAACATTTGCTCTCCAAGAAGAACATGAAGTCCAGACTGAAGTTTGCCAGAGTGAATGTAGACAAAGACCAGGACTTATGGAATAATGCTCTTTTGACAGATGAACCTAAAATTGAATTATTTGGACACCAGAACAGAGGACATGTTTGGTATAAACCCAATACAGCATTCCAGGATAAGAACCTCATTCCAACTGTGAAGCATGGAGGTGGAAGTGTCATGGTTTGGGGATGCTTTGCTTCAGCAGGACCTGGCCAGCTCGCCATCATAGAATCCACCATGAATTATATTGTGTAACAGAGGATGCTTGAGGAACAAGTGAGATTATCGGTGATAGAATTAAAACTGAAGCGAAAGTGGACCCTGCAACATGACAATGATGCAAAACATACCAGTAAATCCAACAAGGACTGGCTGAAAAGGAAGAAATGGAGAGTCCTGGAATAGCCGAATCAAAGCCTAGATCTTAATCCCTTTGTGATGCTGTGGGGTGACTTGAAATGAGCCGTACATGCAAGAAACCCCTCAAACATCTCAAAGCTGAAAGTATTCTGCGTTAAGAAGTGGGGCAAACTTTCTTTGGACTGATGTCAAAGACTGGTAGATGGCTACAAAAAAGCGTCTCACTAAAGTTATTTCAGCCAAAGCTATTAGGTGGTAGGGTGTCCTAACTTTTTGCTCAGTTAGAATATTCATTTTTGTTGATATATTAATATATATATATATATATATATAGATTAATTGTCGATTGGTTGATTAATCGTGACAGCTTAAATTGGCAGAACCAGAAATAGCGGTCCACCTAAGAAACCCATAACTACGATGTGGTAGTACAAAAATGATCTTGACAACCCTGCTCTAATAAAAAAACAAAACTAAAATGTCGAGTTTTTAGTATACGTAGCTATGGATAGGTTTTGCAGAAAAACCACCTAAAGGGGACGAATCCATTACTAGCTAGCCACATATTGGTGGGTGTCAGTTTAGCATAACACAATGTAATTTTTCATTTAAGAAACTCTTCACATTGTCACAGCACTGCATTAGCAATCCATAATGATGTATATGAGGTAGTTCCCAACCAATTTATTCCAAAAAACCTCTGGCAGTGTCATTCACACAGTTGGTCCGACAGCTTACAAATGTTTCTCCTAATTACATTTTAATAGCATTTCATCTTATCGCTCGTAATTGTTCTGGCTGGTCCCTTGGTGGGGGTGGAGGCGTCGTCACCGGCTGTCTGCCCTCTGAGAGGGGGTCCCGCCAGTTAATTGAGGTTAATTTGAATGACTGCGAACAGGTGCCAGAGGTTGATAGCAGTCGTCAGACTGTACTTTACTTTTCATGTGACTTTTTTTTTTTTTTTTTTTTAAATTCAGCCATCCGTCATGCTCTGTCATGTGTCAGAATGAAAATTGAAGCTGGTACATGAATGCTTTATAGGTAATTATTACTCATTGGCTGCCATTGACGGCGATAGAAATCCAATCTACTTTGACGGGGAGAACTGGCAGTGATTATTCTATCGCTGCCAGCCCCCCAGTCAAATTGGATAGGACAACATGATCACTCAATGCAAGCCATCAGAGTTGAATTGGTTTTATGTCTATTTCTGTCGATGGCAGTGAATGCGTTAAAAGCCTGGTTCTCTTTCAGTAATGCATGATGTTGTCCAAATGTTACAAAATGTACTGGCTCCTTACCATCATGCTTTTCATCCATTTTCATTGAAAACGGTCTGACGGGGGCAACACTGGTGATGGAGTTTGACTAGTAATGAAGGTGTCACTTGTAATTTGTCACTGGCACGTGGTCTGTAAGTAACCCTATTCTTAACCCTAACCTCAACCACCGCTCCCTCAACGAGGCGTCTAGCGGAAGCTAGCTAGATGGCCATAGTTTTTAAGCATAAGAACTAAACAGAAGGAAGCTAGTTGGTCAATCATAATTTATAACCACAACAATCACGAACAAAAAACAGTTTTGCAAGCCACAGACAGATACAATTGCGTCAAGTCGCCACTCAGGTTTTGTTGTTGTTCTTGTGGACACTAACTTTAGATTCCTACTGCTCTGTCATATGTGAACCAATCGTCTTGAAACTTGGTAGCCATGTAGAATGGGCAGTATCTATCGATCCTTGGAGCCTGATTTTTAATGTTTTGTATCAGGGCTGATTAATTATATTGCAGTCCTATTGTGCCTATAGCAGACATCCTAAGTTCCAAAACTCATTTTAGTGAGATTTTCCAAATCGTGATGATGATGAAAAATTTAGTTACTGTGCAGCCTCAGTTATCCCCTTTTCAACATTTAGCTTAACAGGAATCCACTCCCTAGCTTGTTTACCGAAAGCCTTGAAGAAGAAGTTGATGGCTGAGCAGAGGCACATTTGCATGAGAAAGGACAGAACACTCTCGCAAACATGACAAACAAACAATAAATGACTTTTTTTTTCCCCCATCCAATTTCTAAAAAACAGGACATTATTTCAAATTGACAATGCAAACGAATGAATGTGAATTTATTATGATTCGGTTCAGCTCAATATGTAACAATAATAAAAAAAATCATCAAAAAAGCTGTTGTTGCCAAAAGTCTTTAGGTTCGACACAAAGTTATTAGGTTGATTTTTTTGGAAAACAAAGAAATATGAGGGGAAAAAAATTATTAAGGCTAAAATTCAGAGGATTATACGCCAATTTCTCTGTACGATTAATGGCTTACAAAGATAAGCGTCTATTAATTTCGTAACAGATAAATCATTAGTGTTCTAAATTGAAATTAAACGTGCTTAAAGTATTGACCCTTGGGCTAATTGGCTGTGTGCAGTTGGGTGATAGTGCTTTACTAAATCATGAACAAATATTGAGTTTGAATTTTTAATGCACTCTCGGGTGCAGGTACGAAATCCGCGACCCTCACCTGGTGGAGGAACACGTCTTGAACGTCCTGAAAGAGAGGGCCGACTTCGACAACTACAAGCCTCGTCCCTTCAACATGCGTGAGTTCTACGACCGGACTGGCCACGACATCAAGGACATGCTGCTGTCCTGCTACTACCGTGGTACCGAGTGCCGCGAAGAAGACTTCAAAGTGGTGAGTCATCCCTGCTGATCGTTACTTGGTCTGCTGCGGTTTATTTCGGCGATTGAGTCTCTCTATATTCGATGCGAGGTCAGCGTTTAATGGAACTATTTGGAACATATGAACGACATGACATTTGGTAAACAGTCATTACAGCTCTGGAGGGAAACGGGGAGTCCAGATGATCTTGTTCCTGCTGAGCATCATTTACACGCGAGCAGATGCACACTATGTACACACCAGCTGCCTGTTGTGTGATACTTGCCAGTCTTTTAAAGGTTAAGCAATCCTATCATGAAAGGTTGAATGGGAGGTTGAACATCGCCTCCGTGTTGTGCTTTCTTGGGTTATACTGTAGGTCGCTATTTCCACCATGCAGTTAGCTTCTGTGTACATCATGGTTTTGCAGTTCCACTGAGGAAATTGTTCACTGCAGGAACTTAAAATGTACATGCTATAAATCATGACAATCAAGCAGTTTTTGATGAAGAGATTCTGCGTCAGGGGTCTCAAACTGATTCCACAAAGGGCCGCAGTGGGTCCTGGTCTTTGTTCCAACAGATCCAAAACAGACAGTTCAACCAATGAGGTTTCTGCTAAAGTAAGCAGCACCTGACTGCAATTAACTGATTACACTTGTTAGACACCAGATTGGTGAAAAGGGATTGTTCTCGTTTGGTTGGAATGAAATCCAGTACCCACTGCGGCCCTTTGAGGACCGGTTTGAGACCACTGTTCTGCGTGCTCCGGAATGTTGAGAGAATCAGGATCTGGTATTACACTTAATTATAGAATCAAATTATCATTTTCTATTGGCTATTTATTATTCATATTTTAGTTATTTCAAAATGTGTTCGTCTTTGTCTAGTTTTAGTCGAGGGAAACTCAATGCTTTTGTCTGTAAAATTCCAAAGTTTTAGTCCAAAAACTTTTCCAACAATTTTGAATGCACATTGACAGGCGAGCACATATTGTAGCATCTACAAGGACAACACCAAGTTCTTGATAATGATACACATTCAGAAGGAAAACAACATTATTATTAATTATTATTATTAATTATTAATTGACCGAAATAACAATGATTGGCAGATACTTTTGCTGAAATTAATCTAAACGTCATTTCACAACTTCCCAAGAGACTTTTTTTCCCATTTGATTAGATTTGTCAAACTCATTTTTGCCGTGGGCTACATCATAGTTATGGTTTCCCTATGGTGCTTTTATGACTGCAGACTGGGGTTAGATTTTCCATTCTTGTTTTATTTAGAATTTCTTTGTCTTTAATTCAATTAGTTTTAATTAGTTTTTAGAGTGGATTTGTTAGTTGTTATTAGTCTTAATTTTTCTTGAAATTGTTAGTATTAGTTTAGTTTTTGTGATGGATTTAGTTTTTCATATACTGAATAAATTGTCAGGTGCAGGATTCAAGAAGAATAAAAATAAACTTGAAAAAGAACATTTTTAATGAATCTCTTCGGTCCTTATGAATTGATGTACCTATGCACACCGCCGTAAGGAGCACTTGTCACCCTTCCCAAGATAATAGATGTCCAATCATGCTGCATCCAATCATCTTTCTGCTGTCAATTGAGTTAACCACCAGGATATGGCCAATCCATTTGAAGTAGGAGGTTATTAAGTCTTTCAGTGCCATTGACGATTATAGATGTCCATTCATGTGGCACTTAATAAAATAAAGTTTTGGGCCCGAACACTTCATTTTTGGATGATCGGAATCATGTGAAAAAAATGATGATTTAAAAAAAAAAAAAAAAAATTTTTTTTTGTTATTGCTTTTTGTGGTATCGGATAGTATCACTTTGTTTCCCTATATCGTATCGAATCATATCACTTCCTAAATCTGAATTGTAATGGAACCACAATGGTTTTAAATAGATTGTTTTTGTATCAAATCGCAACTCGTTTATCCAGATACATATCAAATCAAGCTCATGCCAAAGCTTCCCAAAGTTAGTTCATGACTTTGTGCGAATGCTATACTAGCAGTTCAGTGTTTTCATCATTAACAGTAGAACATCAGAAGTAAAAAAAAAAAAAAAAAAGGCCAACACATGATTTCCAATATGCAGCAAAGAAAAAAAAGACCCTTCATATTTCCAGTTCTGGTATGATTGGTTCACCTAACTAGCTGCAATTTGTGGGGCAAGCAGGTAGGGTTTCCATCAGAGCTTGTTCTCTCCCCGGAAAGCTGCTTACAGCTGCTGGAAATGCAGTTAATAGAGTAATTGTGGTGACTGGCTACATGGTCGATTTTTGTGTGTACGTTCACGTGTCGGCAGTTGTAATTGCACAGCAACAGAGCTCACTCAGGAGCTATTTGTTTGTTTCAGTGACCCCATTGCGAGGTTAGTAAAGCATAGGTAATTCAAAGAAGCTGTGTTTTCCCCGTACTATGGATCTCCCACACACTCAAATACTTTTTGGTTCTTGTAATTGTTTTTGGCATTTTTGGTCTAATGGTGTTCAATTTATTTCAGCCGGTACTGTCCGTTTACTCTTTCTAAGCCTGTTGCTGGCTAGAATAATGAGTCCAACCCCAATTAGTCCACACGTTATGGAATAAGCCTATCTGGGAGCCTTTTTTTTTTTTTTTTTGGCTGTCAACAACCTGTGTGACTGAAACGCAAATCAAAACCCGAAGAACTGTCACAGGAACATCTGGAAATTTTGACACCAATGTCAAAGCAGACAGGAACAGCTGTTCGTCATACCAAAATTCGTGAATAGCAAATGACGTACCAGAGAAGCACATCCTGTCAACGCAGTCAAGTGCTTCTAATACTTGTATCTGTGTTGTACAGCTGCATGCCAGCTGTGTCCAAAGATCTATATGCTGACGATGATTTTGTAATTTCAAACACTGCATCAGAAATTCACTGGAAACCCCAAAGTACACATAGCAGCAGAATCAGTTTTTAGATGAGTTGTTGCTTGGCAGGGGTTATTTTTGTAGGTCAGCCACTCCCGGGAGTTTATCACTTGTAGACGTCCAATCCATTTGAACTTGAGAGTGGCAGTGAATGAGCATTTGTTACTTGCCCCTCCCTGTCAAAATGAATTGGACATCTCGTACAGGTCAAGGGCAGCCAAAGCGTTCCGTGAGATCCATAATAAGGGCTAAAGGGAATCTCGGACTTCAAAGACTTGTTGGCTCTAATAAGGCACAATTGTTCTTTTAGTAAAATACAGGGTGACCCAAAAAAAAGTTTACACTGCCATAATAAAACTTAAATGCCATGTTTATTCATCTTAGAATTAGAATTTAATCACAAATTATACATTATTGTAAAGAACATGTACAGTACACTCTATTTTTCAATGTGTCCTCCCTTAAGTGTCACAACAGCCTCCAGGCGCCTGCGGAACACTTCACAGGTCTTCTTTATGTAGGATGCTGTTATCTTTTCCCAAGATCTAACAATGGACCTCTCCAAGGCTGCCACAGAAGTTTGTGGCTTCTTACAGGCACTGTCCTCCACAGTTGCCCATATGCTATAATCCAGGGGATTGAGATCTGGACTCTGGGTGGCCACATATCACCTTGTCAATCAACTTTTTGGTCCCCACAGATCGGGCACTTCCAGACCCAGGTTTTCGTGAGGCTGTTCCAGTATCTTTCAGCTTCTTTTTAACTTTGTAGACTGCACATCTGGATATTCTCAGATTTGCTGCAATCTCAGTAGGTGTCAGACCGGCACGCAGCAATTCAGGTACAGCTAAAGTTTTCTTCATTTTCAGCAGAAGCACAGGAATTGTAGAGACGAGGGATTACCAGCTGCATTGAGTGACCTTAATGAATCACTTAAGCATGACAACCTATTTAGATATGTTTCAATGGCTTTTAAACAAGCAGTCAGCTGAGTGTAAACGTTTTTTTGGGTCACCCTGTATGTTATTAGAAACACATCAAATATTGCTGTTGATTTAAAAATCTATAACAGTTAGTACATGTTTTGACCTACGGAGGGGGCCATGTTTTATGGACGCTCAGCATGATGACGTAGATTGTCACTGTCACTTGACGAATACTACCAGGTTACTGTAATTGCTTATACACGGCGAGACGTCCAACATATGCACTCATAGGTTAAAAGCGACGATTGCTTACTATTGTGTCTTTTATTATCTTTTAATTGCTTCAAAATACTTGTTGCATGTGTTTCCCTCTCATACTTTTAACTCATTCACTCCCAGCCTTTTTTACCAGAGCAAGGCCCTTTGCTCCCGGCCGTTTTTCTGGATTTTGACTGATTATGCAAGGCCCACAGAAAATTCTGTTCTATTGCTATATAAACATGGAACCCACCAAAAGAAAGATTAGACTTTCTTCTTTCAGCAGAAAAAAAGTAAGTTCATATCATTTGCCATTCTTTAGAAATCAGCATAAGAAAATAGCTTAGTTTGAGCAATTTTCCAATTTCTGATGAAAAAACGGAGAAAATGAGCTTTTTGTAAACGCATACATTTCAAACATAACTTTGATTTAAACAAAGCTATTTTTTGCATTAGTTACATCCCAAACATCTGAATAATGTTTTCCTTTTACAAAATACCATGAACAACCAGACAAATAGAGCTTTTGATAGCAAAATAACAATTTATTTACACATGACTACTGAGAGATGACGCTTTGTCGCCGAGATGACGCGGTTGTCGCCACGTCAGCCGTTTAAACTTTTCTTTCATCGTTGTCTGTCTCACAAAGATGGATTATTTTTGCGTCTCTGCGGGGTCTGCTCGGCAAGCCACTGCACTGGGGGTCCTACTCGTTTTGCCCGGTCGTCCAGCGCCTGGCCTCCTAGGCGTCCTCTCCGTTGTTTTGTTCGGTCGGAGCGCCGCCTGGCATCATGCCGCCAGCGCTCTGACCGTGCTGCCCGGCCGTTCATTGCTGTTGAATCGGGTTGCGGGTCTTACAAAATGCGCTACTGTCCTCCAGTGGCCAGTTTAATTGCTTTAAAATGGGTTTGGAGCCTTGTTTTTTTTCTTAGGTAGATCGCAAGCTATAGATGCTTCTTGTGAAAAAAAAAAAAAAAAAAAAAAACACACACCAAAGACGTATAAATAAGTTTTTTGGACAATGAAGCATTTAAAAATAGAACGTATTTATACATTTCTGGGAGCATATGAGTTAAGCATAGTGTTTACTTGTGGTAGCTTTAAAGCAGATTGTTGATTTGTTGACCACATTAGTCACGTAGCATATTTTAACCACCCTCACTGATACTACTATGGGTACGTTTAAATATTTTCTCAAGGCATCTTTAGTATGTTCTGTCTGTATGCATCTAAAAAATACAAGCTGAAAGTGCATGGTAGTACTTTGGGTGTCAAATTCGCCTCTTGTAGACGTTCCGCTGATGTAGCACATTTTGGCAGAACACTGTTTTTTTCCCTACTCTCATCACATCTCATCCCGTCTTTTATGTTCATTTTGCTTTTGCTGCTTGTCAGGTGAAATATTGACAATGCTGTCATGCGCATTAATGTTCCTTTCGAGTTCAATTTGTAAGGGTTGAACAGATGACGTGTATGTTTCTAAAGTCATACTCTGGTAGCCAGGCAGAGTAACCATGTGTCGTCGCCGCCCTGCAACGTCAACAATAATGGCAACCTACTAGTTAAATTAATTTTACAAATTGTATAAAAAACGAAAACATCAAGAGGGGTTTCAATATTAAATTATTTTAACTCATAATAACGTTTATCTTAACTATAAGAACTTTAACAACTACGAAGTCTTTCTATCCCATCCGTCTTGGACCCCTTTAAGAAAACTGAAAAATAGTGTTTTTTAGTCTATTATTTTAAACAAATAAAATTCTCTTCCAATTCCCCATATTAAGCAAACACCATAAGTATTCTTTTTACGGCCCTGTGTGCACTTCAGTTCGTCGCGCTTAGCCTTAAACTATTGTTGAGCTGGATGAATCAGTTGAGCAGAAAGTACCAAATGTGTAGAAATAATTCAGAGTGCAATACAAAAGGATAAAAAGGAAGTTGAGCGTTACAATGAACCGCCGGCCTGTGTATCCCTGAGCGCGGCAGCAGTAAAACTCTGATTAACACTGTTGGCAGCGTTAGCTTGTTTATGCTCAAGCGTGACTTGGACCACTCCCTGGTGTTTGTGTGTGCACTACGAGGAGAGATGGTGTTACAAGAACCTGACCTGACGATACGTTGGACTAAGAGCTGCGGTCTTTTTGCCGTGAGAAAATCAACGAACTGTTTCAAATCGAGGCAAATGAAGAGGTACACTCTCACGGTTTCGATCGGTAAATGATGACTTGGCAGGATACCTGCATCAACTTCATAAATAACATTTCAGCAATGTAATACGGTGGAATCTGCTATAAAAAATAAAGCTCTGCTTACAATTGGTGGAAAAAGTGTATGAGTATTTCAGAATTTCTCGCATTTTGTCATTGATAAACAAATTCACAAGAATAAACAGTGTGACTAGGTCACACCTAACAATGCTAAACATCAACTTATAATGATAAATATCTTGATAAACTATATTTTCCCATCGATGATAGCAAGCTGTTCAGGCTCTGACGCAACAAAGCGCACCCATGCCAAGATGCTCTCGCCAGCATGCTTTAGATGTTAGTGAGCTGTGCCATTTTTACAGGCTGAAGGCTTGTCAAAGCACCACTCAAGTAGTAGTTGTTGTTCTTCTTGTGGAATGTGACTTGAGGTGCTACTTTTACATTACTCATAAACCAATCGTCTTGAAACTTAGTAGCTATGTAGCATGGGCCAGTATATCTATCCCCAGAGCCTGAATATTTATTTAAATCAGAGCTAATTAATTAATTGTGGACTTATCGGTGCCAGTGTATGTTAGATATTTTTCTTCACACATGGTGTTGTAGAGCAAAAGTGCACAACCAAAAGTAATCTCGCTGAAACTGCAAAAGTGAAATTTATTGCACTTCTTCGAAATACGATCATCAAAATCACAAGGGTAAACAGTCCCAATAAACCCATACCACACAAAAAATGGTTAAAATCAAGTTATTGTGCAAAATATCTGAAAAAAATTCATTTCCCATTGATGATGGCAAGCTGCCCAGGCTCTGAGATGGCAAAGCACACCCAAATTATGATACTGCCTCCAACATGCTTTACATTTTAGATAAGCTTTCCATGTTGGTGTGCTGTGCCATTTTTTTCCTTCACACATGCAATTGAGAATCATGAGTGAAGAACCAAAAGAAATCTGGATGAAACCTGTCCAAATGTCACCATGATGGTTGTCCACGTTTGAGCTACCTCTACTGGTTGTTGCATTCTCAACTCTTGACAATGCCAGCTTGTTTTGCTGCACTGGGTTGAAGCAAACTGTTTCAATACCGCCTGGTAAAGTACAATGACACCATGTCACCTGTGGCAATACCTGATAGGACTCCGTGACGTTTATCTAGCCGCCAATTACTCCTGGAGAAGATTTCCGAATTAGTATCTGCTCTCATGGTATTTGTTCTCGTCTCGTGGTCTCTCTTAACTCTAAGAACAGACATTTCTTTCCCATCATCTTCAAGCTAAGCATAAAGGAAACATTGCCATGAGTTAATATTAATAGCTGGCCTACAGCCTGAAGCGTCGCTGCGGAGGATGATGCAAAGGAACCAAAAAGTGAAACTACCCAAGCGCGAGAAGCCGGACGAGTAGCACGAGTTGATTTACAGGCTGCAGCAAAGTCTTTGGATGAAAATAAGCGCTGCAGTGAGCGGAGGACAGTCGGTAGACACTCGTGTTCCTGTCAGGCAGTCACAGTACATCTGCCATTGCTGCTAGGGGAGAACGTGGTTGGTTGTCAGAATTTTTATTCTTTAATGAATGTCTTAGAATAGTCAGTCATTTAGAACAGGGAAGCCTAATGTGTTGGGTTTGAATCACTTTTCAAAATATGATAATCTTTTGAATGAAATTTAAGTGTATTTTTTTCTTCAAAGAAAATCTAAGGAATATCAAAAAGAATACATTATGTAAGACTACAGTAAAGACAATGTATTTTTATTGATGCAATTCAGATCATTTGATTACTGATATTCTGCAACACCACCTTATGTGTGACAACCAACTCAGTTCTCTTCTATTCTCTTCAGTCTTCAAACAAAATGTGCCTATTCAATACAAAAGATCAACTTTTTTTTCTTGTTAGAAGTATAAATAAGATTAATCTCTTGTTTACTATCGCTCTATATGCCATTTGGCTATGTATCCATCAGGCTGTACTGTCCTGTCCAACATCACTTACAGTATACCAGATCAACTGGGGAAATTTGTCATAATGGTGAAAAATGTGACAGCGGAACCATAAGTCTCATTTGCTCATTAAAACATTGTTCCAATCGCTGTGTAGAAAATGTAGCTGCTCTCATATCAACAGATTGAAATGTTACCCGCTGCAGTGGTGTCCAAACTGCGGCCTGTGTGCCAAATGCGGCCCGCTACGAAGTTTTTATCGGACCGCAGCAAATTATTGAAAATATCATTGAATATCGCCCACACAGCATTTATTTTAAAAAATAATTCATTGTGGTAAATTGAGCTATCTTGGTTGTGATTTTCTTGACTTTTTTGCTGTCACTGAAGATTTTCTCTCTGTTCTGTAAAGTTTGTCTCAGTAGTATAAGTATGAATTGATAGTACAGTGATCCCTCGCGACTTTGTGGTTCATGTTTCGCAGATTCAGTGCATGAAGGACTTTTAAAAAGTGTTCATAAAAAAATGAAAATGAAAAAAATACGCATTGTTTCATTTTGAGGCGCAGGAGACATTGTTTCGGAGCAAGACAGACAAGATTAAGGGGCTTTGTACATACCTACGGGCACTCATACAGGGTTCCTGCTGGGAGATTGACACATTAGAGCACCAATGAGCACCATTGCAGCCTCTCCAACTGATGAGGCCGCCAAGAAGAGTGGCTGTGCACTATTGCAGCCTCCATCATTATGATCGACGGACGAGTCTATGAATAAAAGTGGCCTTATCCCATGAGCTGATTGGCTGCGTAACAACGCAGTCTCCCCTATGTTGATTGACAAACGATGGACAAGTTAGAGTGGATTTATCTCGTGAGCTCATTGGCTGCACACATCTCAGCCTCGCGCAGCCTCTTACCTAAGAGGACTTTTTGGGTCACTTTCAGCGGTACTAGTTTTACTCCGTTTTTACCCACTTTGAGAGCACCCAAAGTCGGATGAATTTTAACTTTTTTTTTTAACCTTTTTTTTAACCCCAGAATGGAGCACTCTATCCCCGCCAAACACTTCCAAGACCTCGATGTGATATTCAGCATTACTTTTCACCATTTTTACCCGCTTTGAGAGCACCGAAAGCTCGCTACAACACTTCAAAACCTCACGAGGAGTTTGAACAACTTTTACCCACAAATGGACGACTCTATCCCCTTCAAACACCTCCGTGATCTCCCAGGTCATTATCAGTGGTACTTTTCACCATTTTTTACCTGCTTTGACAGCACACAAAACCTCCAACATCTCTGGGGAAATTTTAAATTCTTTTTTACCCACAAATTGAGCATTATTTGCTCGTGAGTTGACCGACACGGCATCCAGGAGGTGTGCTTAGTTCCCCCACGTACCACGCCGATACTGTAATTCAGCTGTATTTCGCGGTTTTTCACTTTTCCACAGGTGGTTCTGGTCCCCATTAACCGTTTTTTTTTTTTTTACCTTTAACCTTATGCCTCTGGATTATTGTTATTATTATTATTATTATTATTATTATTGATTGCTTGCCACCTTTAATTCATTTATTGCCATTGACTAAATGTTTGGACATACCTGTTTTAAAGAGATTTTTTTTTGTCTGACTGTTAGACCTAATGACCAACTGTTTAGTAATTATTTCATAACACCCCTTCCTGCTCTAGTGCAAGTCAGAGGACTCCCGTGTAATTACCATGATCGTTCCATTTGAACTATTGGCTTTGTTTCAGCGGTATATTGACCCCCAGAGTATAACCCCCCGCCTTCAACCTCCTTCCTTCATCGTCGAGAGCGAGAAGTGGAGCTAATGAGAGGCGATGAATAAAGAAAACCTAAGACGCTTCATTTTGGATACTACTTTGAAATTGTAATGTGTGCACTGAGATGTTTTGAAACCAGTCTTTATTGAATTTTGGCCACTTGCGATTAACTGATCGAGTGATTTTCAGGGGTAATATTTCATTCTAAGGAAGGTTTGTGCATTGGCAGAACTAGCGTCTTAGTTCAATAGTCAATTAAGTGTATTAGTGATTAGAGGTTGACCAATATGGGTTTTTCAAAGGTCAATGCTGATTTTTGAAAAGTGAATGCAGCCGATCGCCAATGTCTAAAGCTGTTTTTTGTAAGCTGATATTTGAGACCAAGATCCTTTTTTTTTTTTTTTTTTTTTTTTAAAGCTTATTAATTCTGAAATACAATTGAAAGAGTCATTATATGCAGTGGGGCAAATAAGTATTTAGTCAACCACTAATTGTGCAAGTTCTCCCACTTGAAAATATTAGCGAGGCCTGTAATTGTCAACATGGGTAAACCTCAACCATGAGAGACAGAATTTTGAAAAAACCCCAGAAAATCACATTGTTTGATTTTTAAAGAATTTATTTGCAAATCATGGTGGAAAATAAGTATTTGGTCAATACCATAAGTTAATATCAATACTTTGTTATGTACCCTTTGTTGGCAATAACGGAGGTCAAACGTTTTCCGTAACTCTTCACAAGCTTTTCACACACTGTTTCTGGTATTTTGGCCCATTCATCCATGCAGATCTCCTCTAGAGCAGTGATGTTTCGGGGCTGTCGTTGGGCAACACGGACTTTCAACTCCCTCCACAGATTTCCTATGGGGTTGAGATATGGAGACTGGCTAGGCCACTCTAGGACCTTGAAATGCTTCTTACGAAGCCACTCCTTTGTTGCCCTGGCTGTGTGTTTGGGATCATTGTCACGCTGAAAGACCCAGCCATGCCTCATCTTCAATGCCCTTGCTGATGGAAGGAGATTTTCACTCAAAATCTCTCGATACATGGCCCCATTCATTCTTTCCTTTACACAGATCAGTCGTCCTGGTCCCTTTGTAGAAAAACAGCCCCAAAGCATTATGTTCCCCCCCCCATGCTTCACAGTGGGTATGGTGTTGTTCCGATGCAATTCAGTATTCTTTCTCCTCCAAACACGAAAACCTGTGTTTCTACCAAAAAGTTCCATTTTGGTTTCATCTGACCATAACACATTCTACCAGTCCTCTTCTGGATCATCCAAATGCGCTCTAGCGAACCGCAGACGGGCTTGGACGTGTACTGGCTTCAGCAGGGGGACACGTCTGGCAGTGCAGCTCTCTGTAGGTCATTCACTAGGTACCCCTGTGTGGTTGTGGGATTTTTGTTCACCGTTCTTGTGATTATTTTGATGCTACGGGGTGAGATCTTGCATGGAGCCCCAGATCGAGGGAGATTATCAGTGGTCCTGTATGTCTTCCATCTTCTAATAATTGCTCCCACAGTTGATTTCTTTACACCAAGCGTTTTACCTATTGCAGATTCAGTCTTCCCAGCCTGGTGCAGGTCTACAATTTTGTCTCTGGTGTCCTTCGACAGCTCTTTGGTCTTGGTCATAGTGGAGTTTGGAGTGTGACTGAGGTTGTGGACAGGTGTCTTTTATACTGATAATGAGTTAAAACAGGTGCCTTTAATACAGGTAAAGAGTGGAGCCTCGTTAGACCGCGTTAGACCGTGTTAGAAGAAGTTTGACCTCTTTGACAGCCAGAAGTCATGCTTGTTTGTAGGTGACCAAATACTTATTTTCCACTCTAATTTGGAAATAAATTCTTTAAAAAAATCAAACAATGTGATTTTCTGTTTTATTTTTTCCACATTCTGTCTCAAATGGTTGAGGTTTACTCATGTTGACAATTACAGGCCTCTCTAATCTTTTCAGTTAGGAGAACTTGCACGATTGGTGGTTGACTAAATACTGATTTGCCCCACTGTAAATGGATATAGACCCTACTCACCTACGTCACAAAATGATGTGTCGCTGTATCCGACCGCCATATTGTCTGTCATTTTTAAGCCCTATTCTCAATGGTTTCAATTAGTCGTGCAATTTATAGAGCAATTCATGGAAGCCCCGGTGTTATCTGACGCTGTAAACTCATTGGATGCGTTGCATAAAAGGCGTTATGTGGAAAAGTTTCAGTTTATCCATTCGTCAGATCCATATTTGATGCCTAAATCGATGTTTTTCGACCCGCTGTCTTCGCCGTCTCTGCCTGACATCTGCTACCCTGATATTTACAAGTATCTTGTTCACACAAAATCAGCCTATTCTCACAAAAGTTTGAAAAACTTTAAGAGCTTGGAGGCTTATAAATACTTCGTTGCTGGTTGGGTGAAACAGGTCCTCGTACACGAAAATTCGGCAGGAATCTTGTGCACGGAAGGTGAGTTACGAAATTTTCAATTCAAAATATTTTGTTCTTGCTAACATCCACTGTCAAGTCTAATGTATTTCATGTCACTTGTCAATGGAGCTAGGGCTTTTAATGTTTATATGGTTTAGCGATAGCACTCTCACTACATACATATATAATATGTAATAAATATGAAGTGCGATAGCACTACCCCAGATTGTCCCTAGTTGAATTTATTTTTTGGCTTTTGACCTCAGTAGTGAAATTGTAAATTAATTGAATGACAACTGTCTTATTATCCCCTTATAATTATATATTTTCAGGTAGTTCATTCACAACGTCTGAGTGTATGTTGTCGGCGATTAGCCTAGCAATGATCTTAATTGTGGTTGTCTGCCCAAAACCCTCTAAATATATATTAAATGCATCTTACCAGATATAAAATGACTACTACATAATCTATGGTAATCGTTCGGAGCCCAGTTTTCTCGTCGAACTGCAGCAGTCCATCTCGCTCTCCTCTCCCGGTCTCTCGGAATACGGTAGAACTTCAAATCTCTCCGTCTATCTTCTCTGTTATTGCAACCGACCGCCACACACGCCTTCACCGTTTTGATTATTAATGTTAACGAGCATAAAAACATGCCATAATAGGAGGAATTTACGTAGCGTTAATGCATCAACACGACGAGTTGACGGATAATAATGCACGGGGGCGTGGTTGTGACGTCATGTGAGTAGGTTCTATAGTAGAAGCAAAAATGTTCTTATGCTACTTCCTTTTGAAACAGTGGCCACTAGGTGGTACAAAATTACAATTAACAAAGATTGTCAGGCAACAGTGAAAATAAGAGTTATCTTATTATATCGGCTAATATTGCCCGATCATGAAAAAAAATCGGCTGGCCAATATATTGGTGGACCTTCATAAGAAAAATCATCAACCAAACAGTGAACATACTAGTCATTCTATGGCTGATAAAAATCCATACATACAGTGCCTTGCAAAAGTATCCGGCCCCCTTGAATCTTGCAACCTTTCGCCACATTTCAGGCTTCAAACATAAAGATATGAAATTTAATTTTTTTGTCAAGAATCAACAACAAGTGGGACACAATCGTGAAGTGGAATAACATTTATTGGATAATTTAAACTTTTTTAACAAATAAAAAACTGAAAAGTGGGGCGTGCAATATTATTCGACCCCCTTGCGTTAATACTTTGTAGTGCCACCTTTTGCTCCAATTACAGCTGCAAGTCGCTTGGGGTATGTTTCTATCAGTTTTGCACATCGAGAGACCGACATTCTTGCCCATTCTTCCTTGCAAAACAGCTGGAGCTCAGTGAGGTTGAATGGAGAGTGTTTGTGAACAGCAGTTTTCAGCTCTTTCCACAGATTCTCGATTGGATTCAGGTCTGGACTTTGACTTGGCCATTCTAACACCTGGATACGTTTATTTTTGAACCATTCCATTGTAGATTTGGCTTTATGTTTTGGATCATTGTCCTGTTGGAAGATAAATCTCCGTCCCAGTCTCAGGTGTTGTGCAGATACCAACAGGTTTTCTTCCAGAATGTTCCTGTATTTGGCTGCATCCAGCTTCCCGTCAATTTTAACCATCTTCCCTGTCCCTGCTGAAGAAAAGCAGGCCCAAACCATGATGCTGCCACCACCATGTTTGACAGTGGGGATGGTGTGTTCAGGGTGATGAGCTGTGTTGCTTTTACGCCAAACATGTCGTTTTGCATTGTGGCCAAAAAGTTCAATTTTGGTTTCATCTGACCAGAGCACATTCTTCCACATGTTTGGTGTGTCTCCCAGGTGGCTTGTGGCAAACTTTAAACAAGACTTTTTATGGATATCTTTAAGAAATGGCTTTCTTCTTGCCACTCTTCCATAAAGGCCAGATTTGTGCATTGTACGACTGATTGTTGTCCTATGGACAGACTCTCCCACCTCAGCTGTAGATCTCTGCAGTTCATCCAGAGTGATCATGGGCCTCTTGGCTGCATCTCTGATCAGTTTTCTCCTTGTTTGAGAAGAAAGTTTGGAAG
Organism: Corythoichthys intestinalis; assembly: GCF_030265065.1. NCBI lineage: Eukaryota > Metazoa > Chordata > Actinopteri > Syngnathiformes > Syngnathidae > Corythoichthys > Corythoichthys intestinalis. The sequence goes on along the minus strand of NC_080403.1, from coordinate 19,058,409 downwards.
GACGGCCGGGTCTTGGTAGATTTGCAGTGGTCTGATGCTCCTTCCATTTCAATATGATGGCTTGCACAGTGCTCCTTGAGATGTGTAAAGCTTGGGAAATCTTTTTGTATCCAAATCCGGCTTTAAACTTCTCCACAACAGTATCTCGGACCTGCCTGGTGTGTTTCTTGGTTTTCATAATGCTCTCTGCACTTTAAACAGAACCCTGAGACTATCACAGAGCAGGTGCATTTATACGGAGACTTGATTACACTCGGGTAGATTCTATTTATCATCATCGGTCATTTAGGACAACATTGGATCATTCAGAGATCCTCACTGAACTTCTGGAGTGAGTTTGCTGCACTGAAAGTAAAGGGGCCGAATAATATTGCACGCCCCACTTTTCAGTTTTTTATTTGTTAAAAAAGTTTAAATTATCCAATAAATGTTGTTCCACTTCACGATTGTGTCCCACTTGTTGTTGATTCTTGACAAAAAAAATTTAATTTCATATCTTTATGTTTGAAGCCTGAAATGTGGCGAAAGGTTGCAAGATTCAAGGGGGCCGAATACTTTTGCAAGGCACTGTACATCGGCCTAGCGATATATTGATCAACCTTTGTTCGCGATTGAACATTTCAAACCGTCCATTGTGACTCAGCGCACCTTTTGTTTAAAGCTGCTAAAGGTGATTCCATTGTACATTTCCCTCATTTGCTATTGCTGTACAGCTGGAAGACAGTGATCAATTAAGTCATTTGCTGAGTAACGAACATGTGCATAAACAAAACAACCCATTTTCTAGTCAAATGGGGACATCTTTTTTGTTGCCAGTTTTTTTCAGTGCTTTTCAACATCAAGCTACAAACTCAAATAGGTTTTAGCTTTTTGTTTTCCATGTTTTAACAGACAATCATTCAATATTTGTGTCTGGGGAGTGGATGTTCCACAAACATGTTATACAAACGGAACAATGCGTGCAGTTGAGAGGCTCAGCTGCTGTAACTTTAAACAGACGCTGTCATTTATAAGAGAGAAGTGCGGGTGATTCGGTAAGTGTACAACACAGTCTTGTTGCTTATCAGGAAAATTGGACTCAAATTGAAACTATTTCTTTTTAAATGAAACTGTCGGTCGGAGGAAAAGCAGGCCGCGTTATTGGCAGTTAATTCATGAGATGATTTGTTTCCTGACAACAGTGAAATTACATAAATGACAAAACTGATAAAACACGATGGATGTGAATGAACACAATGAGCGACTGGAGCTAATTGACCCAAGTTTCCACGCGCACACTAACTCGCTGTCAAAGTGATGGACTGGGAAAAAAAAAAAAAAGCCTCATGAGCTTTCCTGTCTAATTCTGCGTTTAATTGATTTTGGATTTTACAAATGTTTCATGAGATAAGACAAGTGAGGATTCCAAATGAAGTCAATTTTTTTTCTCACTTTCATTGTTTGGTAAACATTATTAAACAGTTAATTGCATCTAACATTCTTCTACCTTACCTTGTCTTAGCTTTTAACTAACGTAAAACTTCGCTTATTCCTCACTCTGCAGGAGAGGTGAGTTATGTAATCTCAAAATGGAATTTTGTATTGAAGAAATTGGAAAAAGGGTAGGGGGAAAAGAAAAATCGGCTCATTGTATCAATCACGGCATAGGTAGCATAGGCGTGTAATAATGTATTTCTTGTTGTTTGTTGTTCTCATCTGTCTGCTTCCTTCCTTTCTGTCCCCCATCACACCTTCCTGTTTGCTGCTTTCTCTTAATAAATAAAGCATAATTAACAACCACAATGGAAGTATATCAAACTCCCATATAATGCATCAAAACCCTTAAGACCATCAAAACACAAAAATTCGTATTTTCCATGTCAAAGCAGCTGAACAGGACAGGTAAAAAAGGAGCAAATCTAGCACCTAACTAACATAAAACTTCGCCTCTTCCTCACTCTGCGGGAGTGTTGTATTGTGTTATCTCAAAATGGAATTTTGTATTGAAGAAATTGGAAAAAAGATTGAAATATGGAATAAGGTGCACAAAGGTACATATAACGGTTCGGTAACTCAAGCAATATATTTCTTGGAATACCATACCAAATATAATATAGTGTATATATATATTTTTTTAAGGCTATAAAAAGGCCCAATTATGTTTTGTTGTGCGAAATTGCTGCTGAGCTTTATAGGCGGCCCGAAAAACAACAAACAAACAAACAAAAAAGGGCCAAAAAAGGCTCGAAACCTTAAGTGTTGATCATGTTTTGTTGTACAGTATTGGTGCTGACCTTTGAAGGCGCTATACGACTCTATACAAATGAAGTTGAATTGTATTGAAAAAGAAAAAAAGCCTATCATCAATCCCATCACTTGATTGATACAGAGCACAGCCAGTCAAATGATATCTGAATTTTATTTTATTCATAACGTTCTACAGTGGTACCATTACATACAAATTCAATTCGCTTCAGGACCTGGTTTGTAAGTGATCGTATGTCGAGTGGGATTTTCCCATAAGAATACATTACAGTTCGATTAATTTGTTCCACGGCCCAAAAACCTACGCTAAATCCCTCATAAATACTGGTGGTACAATTACAAATAGCAATTACACAAAGCAAAACAAAGAAATTATAAATACAAATCGAAATAATAATAATAATATTATAATAATTAGGGCTGTCAAACGATTAAAATTTTTAATCGAGTTAATTACAGCTTAAAAATTAATTAATCGTAATTAATCGCAATTAATCGCAATTCAAACCATCTATAAAATATGCCATATTTTTCTGTAAATTATTGTTGGAATGGAAAGATAAGACAACATACGGTACATAAGGACTGTATTTGTTTATTATAACAATAAATCAACAAGATGGCATTAACATTATTAACATTCTGTTAAAGTGATCCATGGATAGAAAGACTTGTTCTTAAAAGATGAATATTAGTACAAGTTATAGAAATGTTATATTAAAACGCCTCTTAATGTTTTCGTTTTAATAAATTTTGTAAAATTTTCAATCAAAAAATAAACTATTAGCCCTATTCTGTCCTCAATGTGTGTGAGTACACAAATTGACAGATAGCGAACATAAGTTCCAAAAAGAAATCAGACGGTGTGGCAAAGTTGCATGGGCTTTACTTAAGTCATCTCTTTTTGACAGGAGCACGTTTCTTGTATTTTTGTAAAACTGAAAATAACAAGGCAATGTGTCAATAACTTGCATAAATCACAAAATAACATAAAATGTACACACACGTGTCCATTTGAGCAGTAGTACTAGCCAATTAGCTCACAAGCATCTAACAATGTAACTGCATTTCACCATATATGTGAACAAATTCAAATACACATCATCAATAACTATCTAATGCTCATGAATATAAGCAAAGGAGGAATATAACTCACAAGCGATGCATGTATTAGACACAAACAGTGTGATGGGGCTATGAGAACTGCCACTGAATACTGGATGCGGACGTTAGCTGGTCTGAATAGCACTGTCTATTAGTGTGAGTTCGCGTCGACATATAATCACGTCAGAAAAGCGCGCCGAAACCCAAATAATCAGCTGCACTGAATCGCCAGCAGAGGGCGACATTACGCCACATAACATATGCAAGTCACACCCAAGCGCCAGCAGAGGGCGGAAAAACTCCATAAAACACAATTCACAAGTTGGCCTTTCACTGTACTGACATTTAAATCTGTCTGAGCGGGGCTAGTGCGTTAATTGCGTCAAATATTTTAACGTGATTAATTAAAAAAATTAATTAACGCCCGTTAACGCGATAATTTTGACAGCCCTAATAATAATGTAATGAATCGGGTTCTACTGTGGCGGCTGTGTTTTGGATTCTGTTCCTGAACGCACCGTGTGACTGGCAAGAGTGAGAGAGGTGCGGAAGACCAGAGGTTTTTACTTTCTCTTTTCATGTTCTGTTGCTGTTGGTGTCCGTTAAGGCGGACAGTAGCCGTGTTGTGTTGCACAAGTTCTAAAATAAATGATCGAAAACCTGACGAAGCTGGCAACTTCCTTGCCAATCTTACAATAATAATAATTGTCACCTTAACATATAAAGACCGGCGAACGGAGGTCAGAGGAGGACTGTCGAGATCGTAGATATACTCCGGCCGTATTGTCGAGCAACTTCACTGACGCACACACAACGCACATATATTTCTATCATTTTCCTCTTAATTTGAATGGTATGTGTCACCTTTTTTCCTTTTTTCACCACCTACACTAACCTTCTTGGGACTCATGTTGATTTCTCTCACAAGAAAATCTGCCGTGCTGCCGTCTTGCGGGACAACAATGAAATTGTGACGCTGTTGTAAATCGTCGTATTTAGAACAGGTTGTCACATGTCGAGACAAATGACGACTCAAATTTTACGTCGGATGTCAGAAGGATCGTATGTCGATGCGTTTGTACAGTATATCAAGGTACCACTGTATTATGGCTGTGAATGTTGTACTGATGTTTTAATCTGTTGCTAATGTGCTGAGTACTGTTGTCACGAAACAAGCAAAAAAAAAAAAACCTATGTATCGATACTAAAAAAAATACTTGATACTATTTTTAAAACTACATAAATTAAAAATGTTATTTTTTAGAAAACCTCCGCGACCCTCGTGAGGAATAAGCGGCATGGAAAATGAATGAATGAATGAATTTTTTAGAAACTGTCTCTGTCTTTCTTGACAATGATACATCCAATCACGTAGCTCTTAAAAACCAACTTAAATTTCTTTAACCCTTTAACACCTAAGCCTATTTTGGCCGAATTTGCATGCATTTGATGTTGCCTTTATATTTCAAAGAAAAAATTGTTTACACTGGCCAAATTGGGTCCCTTTTTTCAGGACACATTGAACTTCATGTCTAAACTGTTGTTTTCTTCACTGACCAATTATAATCCACATTTTGGACCCAAAAAGACAAAAAATCCCAAAATCTTTTTTCAAAATTTGTAATGTTGACGTCCCATTGACAACCAAACATGCTCGACCAACCGTTTTGAAGCTTGATAATATTTATTCAACTTGTTAGGATAAACATTCAGTAGAAGAAAATAAGATTGAATAGTTTTATGTTTGACAATTCAACACAAACAGCAGGTATGGTCATAGGCGTTTTTGGCCTTTACACATACTATGGTCAAAACAGGTTATATATAGTGCAAAATAGTGAGAATTTTTTTTATAAATATCATCTAACACAAAAAGGGTTTGGAAGATATCTCTTTGTGAAGTTGGGTGTTATACCCATCACCTTATCAAAAGTATATAAGTACATGCAATCAAGCTTCTCGCACACACATCTACATAAAAATTGAAAAGATTATAGTGAAGAAAAAATATATATAACATTGAAAAAAAGTATTTTTAAAAAATATTGACAAGTAGTTCAATTTCTTGGATTTTTCAGGCATGAGACCCAATAAAGTTTTTTTTTTTTTTTTTTTTGCGCACTCAATAAAGCTTCTTCTTGAACAGGTCACGGAGCTGCGTCACACACAACGTCACACAGCCTACTCTTTCGCCGTTTGCGCTCTACTGTCACTTCTACTCTCCGAGACGCCGATTCATCAGAGGAAAACAACGACAAATACAACTCATCTTCTTCCTTGAGTTAATGAAATAATGCATTAGCTTGTGCTAAATGTAGTTTTAGATTCATTCTGCACGTTTCAAAGTCGCTCGCTCAAACCAACCGGTGTTGTGCATTTTTCGGCACGACACCGGCCGCTGCTTGCTTCGAATGCCTCCCTTTCAATAGTTGGCGCCTCGCTCGGAAATTTATTAAAAATGATCACATTCAGTTCGTCCTTCCTGAAATCACAACGACTCTTGGGATAAGTAGTCTTTTGTGCTGCTTTCGCTTTTGAAAAAGGACAAGAAATGATGACAATATGGAGATGGATACATGGTCCATGCAGCGTTTTAATGCATCTTTATGAGTGCAATAAAACTATAAAACTCAAATGACATTATCTCCCGTTTTTCTTGGCCGATTAACTTCAAATAAAAACTGGTGTGGACATCAACTTCCGCACTTTCAAACGAGACCAACCAGCAGCACGTGGGTGATGTAATTGCAGCGTGACGAAGCTTCAAAGACGCTATGCGTAAACGCGTCGCTGCCGACACGTTCGGTGTTAAAGGGTTAAGTTAGTTCGTCACTAATAGACAACTAATCCATTTGAAGTGGGTGGGCTTACAGTGAATGAACTAATCTTCATTCGCTGCCATCCTCCCAGTTCAAATGGATTGGACATCTAGCGTTGTCAATGGCAGAAAGTGAGTTAAGGGAAGAATAAAGTCATGCATGTTTCTTTCTTCCAGGTACACAAATGCAGGATGTCATAAGTTTTCTTTCACAACAAAAGGCATACCCCCTTTACCAAAATGATTTTGAATAATGAAATTGCCATGCAGCTGCCACGGATGAGCGAGTGCTGGAGAGAAAGAGACTGAGCCAGATAATTTATCCTTAAAAAAATCAATTATAAACACTGTGAGATTGGAGACCAGGGGATTGCCTACGTGCAGCACTTTTTGGAGGCGGTGAAGATAAGAACCTTAATGTGCGCCAGAGGTGGATCCGCCTGTCTTGCTCCAGGTTAATGCCAATGGGGTTTGCCTGTGGGAAGAGAAGGAAGTGGGGAAAGAGGGCGGAGGGTTGATAGACACTGATGGAGTGCGTTGCTACGCTTGCGGAATACGAAGCGGGCTGTTTCCAGCTGTGTTTATGTTTAAGGTGAACACAATCCATCATGTTGGGATTTAAAACTATTTCGACCCACGGAGTGGAATAGTTGTGTTTATGGGTTAAATTGGCGCCGTTGTAGGTGCACTATCCGCTCGGGGTGCAAAAATCTGCTGATGACGTCACAATGACGCTCGTGTAGCATTCGGGGAATGTTTCCAAAATATAATTGTAACGCCACTCGAACTGGGAGATCCTGGTCGCGAAGTCAGAGGGAAAGAAAGTACCACTTCATGAGTTGGTTTAATCTGACGTCACTCGACAAAATGGCGCTCAAGAAAACGTATTGATGACACAATAATGAAGTCGAATTAAAGTTTGTTTGAGGCGCCATATATTTTTTCTCATACAGTAAATTAGCTTAATGAATTGATATTTTTTTTATATTGCCTTTCAGCAAGGATGTAACTAAAGGAGGCAGTTACAGTGTGTGCAATTTATGTCAACCGTCATTTTTCCTCCACTTTTTTTTTTTAAACCTGTCCTGTTCAGCTGTTTGACACGGAGAATGGAAGTCTAAGTGCCCGGATAGTCTGAACAGTTTTAATGTTTCACATTGAGAGTCTGACATACTCCCATTGTGATCATTCAACAAACCTCGTTTATGATGACAAAGCAGCGAACAGGACAGGGTTATGGGGGAACAGAAGAAAAGAAACACAAGACAAGAAAGAAAAGAAACACAAACAACAATAAGAAATACATTGAACGCCTAACTACACTAACTACTAACTATTAATATGTTGGTGCTATCGTCAGCTAAATTTACCACGCCGGCAGCCCCATCGCTTCAGCTTTGAATGAGTGCCGTGTCATTCGCGGGGCGTCCACCCGACAGCCGGCCTCCGCGCCTGGGGGGTGATATCGGGGTCCGACCAGTGTGCCACGACAGGGCACCGTACCGTTGCGGGTACTCCGGTGAAATGCCGATGTCACACGCCCGTACCGGTGCCCTATATTCGGCTTAGACTCCAACAGACTCCGATGGCTGGATGGAGCCCTGGTGGCCATTATGCTTGCTTCATACTTTTATGTCATTGGCTCAGCTACCTGCCAATCAAACACACCGGAACTAGCGTTGAAGGAGAATCTTTGTGTCAAAATGATTCAATCGAAAAAAAGTGCCTTCAAAACTTTTTCCACTTCAAAAAAAAAAAGTGTGTTCAAAACTTTTTTCACTTTGAAAAAAATAAGTTTAAAACTTTTTGCTTTTCAAAAAAAGTGACACTTCAATAAAAAATATATATATATTTCAAATAAAAAATATATTAAAAAAAAAAAGTTTTTGCAAATGATTTTTTTCTTTGATTAAAAAGTTTTTGATTAAAGCAACTTTTATTGCGATTGAATGATTTTGACACAAATGTCCTACCCCTAATATGGCTCAAACACAAAAAGGATTGCTTCAATCAAAGAAAACAGTTTGAATGAAAAATAAAGTGTTCAAATGCGAATTTCTGAGTCTCAAATATTTTTTCACATTCAAACCTTTTTTTCTACGATTGATTTTTTAAAAAAATTTGATTGAAGTGATTTTTCTTTTGAAAATATATATTTTTTTGTTTGAAGCAATTTATTTTTTGATTGAATAATAAAGACACAAATGTCCTAGCCAAAATGTGGTCCAAACGGAAAATTATATGACTTCAATCAAAAATGGTGTTTCAATTAAAAAAAACTTGACTTTGATCAAAAAAATAAAATTCAATCAAAGAAAAATAGTTTTCAAATATATTTTTTTGAGTTTCAAATTTATTTTTGCATTCAAACACATTTTTTTTTGATTGAAGTGACGTTTTCTTCGATTGAGAGTATATATTTTGATTGAAGCAACTTTTTATTTGATCGAAGCAACTTTTTTTTTGATTGAATAATAAAGACACAAATCTACCTCCATAAAGAATTAATTGATAATACAATTAATTAAAGTTAATTGGCTCGAAGTAAAGCTTGTCATAATTTTATCGCATCAGGCGGGTCGGCTCTCAAGCTCAATGAGGACCAAGTCACATCTCCAGGTCCTCCTCTGAGAACCTGGGCAAAAAAAAGATGTGCACCCCTGTATATTAGCCTACTATCAAAATGACTTTGCTATAAATATACATGATGAGCCTTCATGATTAAATGTTTATTTTCCTTGCAGGGCATTCTATAGAGAATGACGCACCACGTGACTACTTGTTGTTGTCCAATACTGCCTCAAGTAACTTCATTACAATATTAATGAATTAAGTTTAATTGCTTTGATAAAATTAATGAAATGCAATAAAGAGATCTGAATTTTGATGTCATTTGTATTTTGAAAATTCGAAAAAAAACAACAACAACAAAATAGAATGTGCATAACGTGCCCCTTATCTGGGCAACAAACAGTGCAACAAAACGCAGCCTGCATTTATTAAAAAAAAAATAAAACAGCACCCTTTTGAAAAGGCAAAATATATGATCAGAGTTCACGTAACTGCAAAAAAGCGATGGGTGTTCAATATCGATCACATCACACGACTCATCACAGGCAATTGAGTATGCTGCCGCTGAATTAATGTCCTTGATTTGCTGATTGATAAAGTTGCCTGCCATTTTTATAGCCATTTCCGTCACTGTCTTATTGCGTGAGGCATGTCTTGGATTTCCTTTATTATCTCGGTTTTGATTTTGAAGTCTGCAAATAGGTGTTGTGATATGTTGAAGAATGACTCCTTCATTTATCAGTCACCATCTGTGAACAGTTTTCTACACTTTATTTATCCCAGGTTGCAACAAAACTTGCAGCAGTAGTGGAGTTTGGAGATGCAATCCAATTTTTAAATCTATTTACGCACTCCTGTAATTTCTCCAGAAGTAATGCAATCACACTTACTGGGTACTCGGCTGCAAAAGTAGTATGCCTTCCCACATTCCTCCTTTTGTGATTTGACATCTCGCTACAGAGCAAGCATTCAGAAAATCCTTCCGCATTGGCAATGAATGCAACTGATTCGGCCCAAGAAAAGTTGAATCCTCTGTTCTCCTCAGTTTTTTTTTCTCTTTTACTCTTTGGAATTCATGTCCCATCATATAGCCGCCAGCTTGTTTGCAACAGCCGCCCTGCTGATAGAAACGTGGGTAGCACGCTATGACGCAAAGTTTTCGTTGACAGAAATGTTGAAATGTAATAATTATTGTACACAATTTTACAGCATTGGAAAATGTTAAGATTGTTTGTGTCATGTTTGTCCTCCTACAGAAACCCTGTTTAAACCAAAAATATATTTCCCTGCCTAATCTTTTTCCATTTTCAAACATTTTTGAAATGCTCCACGGAGCCACTAGGGCAGCGCTAAAGAGCCGCATGTGGCTCTCAAACACGGGTTGTTGATACGCGGGATTTTCATTTCATTATGGCAACGAAAAAAATACAATTACTTGTGCAGCCCATGTAAATATATATATTTTTATACTCTATATTTGTCCAAATAGGTTCAGTATTAAATGTATTGTCTGCCATTGATGGTGATGGACGCGCAAAAGTTGACATTATAAAGCTACAGATTTCATTGCATCATTGTTGAAATCTAAATTCTCCAGTTGTTGTCTTGAATAACTGCAAATCAAAGTGTTAAGTAAGTTTACAACTTTAATACAAGTGGATAGTAGCAGCTTATTAAAAGTATCCATATCCGATCAGTCATCTCCCCGCTACTCAGGGTCATATTAATGTTTTTCCTGTTTTTGCCCCTTTGGTCTTTTGTTTTAATGGGCAACCTAATTTAATTCTTCCCTACTAGTTTATTAACGCTTTAGAATTCATTAAAGAAAAATGAGTCGAAAACATGATTAATGGTGCTGGCATTTAAAATTGGTCCCGATAATTACAGCGGCTGATTGATGACTGCAAGAGCGACTGCGCGGTACAGTTTGGCGGAGGGATGCATTATTAACGACGACGACGGCGGGTCAGAGTTTTTCTTTCTCAGAAGACGGGGGATGCGTTTGCTGTCATCTCGAGCGCCGCATGGTGTCTGGGGAGAGACGCAGCAGAGAAAAAAATGTAGCTGGAATGCCGGACATCCCGCTGGGATGCCGAGTTTTCATCTTAACAGCCATTGTCTTGGTTTTCTCTCTTCTTCTACATCCCTTGAGTGCCTCTTTCACTTTGAACGTATGCTGGCACTTTTCTTTCACCTCAGTGGGTTTTTTCTTTCACGGGAAACACAAGGAAACACTCGTGGAAAGTGGTCACATTCTTAATACACAAGAGAGTTTTCATTTCAGTCGTGATGGTACATGTATGAAATGGCAATTATCAGTGAGATTACGTTTGGCGAAAAGTTATTTTTCATTTGGTGTCATGTTGGTGCCAAAAACTGTTGAAGTGAGTTAAAGAACTTTTAGGCGCCACTGCCATTGACGAGTGTCCTCATAACTTGGAATCCTAACATTCACTGCCAATGCTAAGGAAACCCGTCAATTAGGTTTTTTAATTGGGAAGGGTTGAGGATGTTGTGATGTTGCTCCACTGTGAATTCCAAACTTGGAAACAACTTCTCGGATGCATTACCACCAGCAGATGGCGGTTTCACTGCTCTGGCCTCATTGTGTGTAAGCACATGATATTATAGTCCCTTTCAGACATATGATGAACTCCTGTTATGTCCTAGTATTTAAATGGGTAGTCCTGAAGGTAATTTCCCAAGTAGGCTGACACGGAGATTACACGGACATTAACCGGATTGCAACCTAGTGTAATGTCCATAACTTAACCGGACAGCAGCATGTGTGAATGCAGTCGATTAAGTCCTGTGTCTGAGTACGAAGGCTAATGGCATAAATATCATGGGACCACAGCGTAGCCCTGTGTTCACTTACATCATTTCCTCTTTCGTCAAAAAGACAACTATCGTAATTATCAACATGGCAAACTGGAAAGAGCGAAGTTAAACTGCTACTGGATCCTGGAGCCGAGGAAGAGACCACAACGATCGGTCACGGTGTGTATGTTGTTATTTCAGCATCCATCGTTGGAAGTGTGGTTTGTTTTGCTGCTGATGCCGCACAAAAATTACGTCATGTCTCGTTATAAAAACCCCTCCCCTGATCTACCCGCTCATAGAGCCCCAACACGGTACATGTCTGAAGGTGTCCCATCCGGGCACTTTCTGGGCCCCCCCAATGCCTGAAAGCTAAGAAACTGTTGAATCCTGCGTCACGTTACACAGGAATGTAGCAGGATATAAGTCTGAAAGGGGCTTATGACTGTTGATTTGTATTTCTTACTATTGTCACTCACTTTATTTTGCATAACAACTGCATTTGTTGCACTATTGTTGCTATATCACATTACTGCATTTCAAGTCACTTTTTATTGTTGCATGATTCTCTGTGTTTATGTTTTACATCCCAAGTGTACTTGTATTATCATGGTTTGTTTTTTGTTTGTAATACTAGAGTGCTTTAGATACTGGAGACCAATTCTTTAAGTGTTTTTAACATACAGCACTTGGCTCATAAAGATATTGAAATTTTTTATTCTGCCAGTATAGATTTGAGGTCGGCATTTGGAACAAAAATAGAACAAAATGGAAAACAATGCTGGCAAAACGCTACTTTTTTAAAATATTTTTTTCTTGATAGACCAGGGGTTTTCCGACATTTCCAGGTTCGCGGTGAATCTGTAACAGGCACACTTTTGCTCAATAGACGATGTTTATTGATTAGAAAATGCAGAATAAATGAGATTTATTGATTACAATCCCACAAGAGCAAGCAAACAAGTATCAACAAATGTCAACGATGATGCTAGACTTGAGCTTGTTAACCCCAGAATCCCCCGCGTTACCGTTACAGCAAAACAAAATGTCCCTTTAGCAATGCAAATCGCTTACCGTGACAAGTGAATGGAAAGCCAGTAACACTCCAGTAAAGCGGCAAAGGGACAAAGCCAGGCGATCCGTACGTGACCCGCTGGCGGACCTCACGGGTCGCCCGGAAATGTCCGGTTTTGTAAGGACGCAACCCTCAGAGGCGGAGAGGCCAGCTTCCACCCCCGAGCGGCGTGGCCCCGTCCAATCACAAACATTTAAGATACTTTTGGTTCAGCCCCCTTGAAAAAGGGCTTTTCACATGGGACAAATGAGCTGTGCTGCAACAGATGCCAACAAATGGTAAATATTATGGGTGCAAAACAAGTTATCTCTATGGGACCCAGGCATGTAACTATGGGACCCAGGCGTGTAGTTAAACAATACTATGGTGCAAAACAAGTTATCTCGTGAGATTCTCAAGCGCGTCTCCTAACAATGGGAACAAGGTGAAAAACAATAGAAGTTGTTACAATCTATGTCACAGAAGCAATCATACATCACAAAAGCATAACGTAATATTTTCCCCCATCACCAGGTGTCTCAAACATGCGGCCCAGGGACCAATTAAGACCATGGGACAATATTTTGCGGCCCACTACTTAACATTAAAGTATAGAATTACTGTGGCCTAAACATGGTTTGTGATGGACATAAAAAAAAAAAAGTGGATTACAAATATGTATAATTTAAAAGAAAATAATATGAAATTATACTGTGTATATGAATACAGAAAAAAAATATAAATATAGTTTTTGCCACAGGCAATACATGTATATATATTTTTTAATTAACCTAAATGACTACAGGAATAAATAAATAAATAAGGCTACACCTTTTTTTTCTCTGTGCATTTTGTTTTCTTTCTTTTTTTTTTTAAACTCTTATTGCCTTATAGCTCAAGCATATTATACGTTTTCCTGTTGTTTATCAACAAGTTAGCCAAAGTGAAGTAGCAACATTGGTGACTTTTTTGGGCAGGAAATCCTTAATGCAGATCAGACTAACCCTCAGATGATATCATAATTCAAGAACAAGCACATAAAATCTGTTTAGGGGACTTTATGAGCAGCACAAAAAATGATATTGTATGAAAACTTAAAATGTGTCATTTATTTATTTTTGAGAGTGCAAAATTAATAGTTTTTGTTTTAGGGAATTTAGGATGCATGAACAGTTTGAACCATCTGGAAAATCATGCAATAAAAACACAAATGGCATTTGTTATTGCTAATTCCCCATCAAGAGAAGCCTGGAGTCACCATTTAAAGGCTGCTGGGAGTTGCACTTGATTGCTAGTTTACTACTAAAAGAGCTAGCTGTGACATCTGCTAGCTAGAGGCTAAGATTCCCTTTGTTTGTCTGCAACAGTGTTTTTCATTATAAAATCTCAAGGCACGCCAATATAAAGCAAAATGTAAAATTAATTTCCTCAGCCTGTAATAATGCTATGAAGTCATGTATTGGACAGGAACCAAACAAACACAAAGAAAAACACCAGATTTTTACTCACTCTGTGACATCTTGGCCTTTACATCATTGCATCTCCAGTGAAAGTTAATCCCGCTACGTCCAGTTCTTTAAATTTTATGGTAAATTCTATTAAAGATAACAGGGAAAACAGTCTTTCCTTTCCTTTGTGGTTCATCCGGTATCCAGTTCTGAGTTGGCATTTTTCCATTTCAAAATAACTTCCATCGCCGTTACCGTTACTGAACTGGTTTCGTGTGTTTTAATTTCATGGAATAGTTTGGCTGTTTATCAAAAGTTACTCTTATAGATTCCAAGCTGCATGAGTTACATCACGTAATTTACGCATGTAACACACGCTCGATGCTGCAAGTAAGATTATTCAAAGAGCGACCACTCACCAAGTATAATCTGGGGAACTGTTGCCAATTTATTTTTGCATTGATTTTCACAGGCCACGTTATTATTCATGAGACTACTTAAAGAAATGGTGATTTTTCCCCAAAAAAGTCTATAATGGTCTATTGTATTCCTCGTCGAATACTCTATAAGAAAAATATAACATATATGCATCTAAAATAATCCTAAATGATTTTATTAGCAATTTTAATATTCATTTTGGTCGGTAGTCCACCAATCAGTGTTTTTTTTTCAGAATAATTTGAATTTGGTGGGTCGTAGGGCCAATCTCACTACTGATTTCACACAAAAGTATATACCTCCGCATCTGATGGTGGTATTTTGTGTTGCTACGACTAACGGAAGTGGATGTTCCAAATTACTTCCTGAAATGCACCTGATGACGACAGCCAATCAGTGTATTTTCGCCCATAATTCGAGATAGGATGGTCCTATTGGTCCCAAACCACTTCTATTCTACTCAGTATCAAAAGGCCTTTAAATAGAGTAACCTAACTATGTCTAGGGAGTTAACAAATCTAAGTTAACAGAGGATTGTAATAAAATTCCACTTATATTGTATGAGATCCAACCGTCCTTATGTAATTACACCAACCTAATTATAAACTTGTTAATATTTGGGACAACAAAAGAGATACTCTGCCCCTGCTGTCTGAACTTGCTGAACACTTTCTGTCTGTGCAGGCTTTCTCCACCCCATCTGAGAGGGTGTTCTCCACTGCTGGAGACACCATAAGTCCAGAAAGAGCAGACATGCTTATTTTTCTGCAAAAGAATTGTTAATTTTGCACATTTGCACTACGCACTGTTCCATTGTAATTGACAGTATTTATCTTTTTTTTATTATTATTTTTTAGTGCTATCAGCTTATATGTCTTTTTAAAAAGGAGGATTTTTTATTTCTATTAGAAAAATGTTTCAGTAAAATATTACACATTGTTGTGCATTTGCCACTTATTGCCACAGTTAACATTGAGGCTTTGGGCTTCTTTTGACCTCGTTGTGAGTTTATAAGGTTGTGACTTCTGATTGAAAAAACTAGATGCCAATCAAAATGTTTGTTCTTCTTTTTCCCCAAATTAGAATCGATAAGAGAATCGATAAAGAATCGAATCATTAAGCAATATCGATAATGGAATCGGAATCGTAAAAATCCTATCAATTCCCATCCCTACGCACCACTAAACAAAGTAATTAGCTACCTGTTGCCACTATTGATACGGAACAGTATTATATGATTGGGTGACCAAACGTCCTCTTTTGCCCAGACATGTCCACTTTTTACATCCTGTCCGTGGCGTTCGGTGGGTTTTTATAAATTCATGAAAATGTGCGGTTTTTTGACTGGCGATTTGCACAGAATACTACGGTACAGTCGGGCCTTTGGCGTGTTCTCAAAGAGCCTGCCCAGTTGTTAAGACTTGTGTTCAATACGTATATAATCAAATGGTCATGTACCTAAAACTGAAATTAAGTCGAAAATACAGTACCTTTATTCTACTTTGGATGCAAATTTGCACCTGCGTGCGCAGTCAGAGGCTAGCTTCATCGCGTCAACTGTCAATTCTCATTCACAAACAAAGCTTCGTAAGTCGTGACTACAGGAGCTCACAGGCTATTGGTATGTGCACTTACAAAACTTAGGTTTTGGAAACTGCTGACTTATGTGGGAGCTTTGTACTGATGTAATCTGTAAAATCCAGTTTGGGGTCACATCGTTACGCTGCCGATGATTGTAAACTTTTATAGCAATGCTTGATTTTTGCCTTGGCTTGGCTTGTTAGCTGTCAGTGATGTAAGCCACGCTAGAAATTATGGGATGTGTAGTTTTGAAGTGCTGCGTTTGGAAACATGCTGATTAAATTGTTCGTCAGTTTATTTGTTATTTGGATACGTGCAATCTAGAACATTGAATGAGAATAATAATTGAGTGGGACTAACAATTTGTCAACAACAATTGTAGTAATAGTCTTGAGCATGGGTGTCCAAACCTGTCCTCAAGGGCCGCTGTGGGTCCTGGTTTTTGTTCCTACAAATCGCCCACAGACAGTTTAACCAATAAAGTTTGTGCTAAAACAAGCAGCACCTGACTGCAATCAACTGATTATACTTGTGAAACACCAGATTGGTGATAAGACGTTGTCTTGTTTTGTAGGAATGAAATCCAGCACCCACTGCGGCCCTATGTGGAATAGTTTGGAAACCCCTGGTCATGAGGCTACGGTTTAATTTACGTTATTTCACTGGAATAAGAAATGAACTTTTTGTTAAAGCTGGATTTTCTACAGAAGAGGTATTATTTAGAACCATGTTTCAGATTATTTATTTGTACAGTAAGAACTGAAAAGAAATTCTTTTCCATAAAACATTTTACATAAATTTGTTGAAAGTGAATTATTTACCACCACCGCGGCACAGTGGTTGAGAAACACTGGACTACAATGCAGATGCAATAAAATCTCTGATTAGTGAAAACTCTTTGACTTCCAAGCTATTTTAACTTTAAGGGCTGTAATCTTCGCCCAGTTCAAATAGATTGGATGACTATCGATGTCACTGGCAGCAGTGTTTAAAGAAAAAAAAAAGAATACTCAGGAAGATACTAACATTTAGCACGCACACGTCATGCTACCTGGTGTGTTTTTGACTGGGGGCAAAAGTTTAAAAAGAGACTCCACCGCAGAACAAAAGTCTTCTATATATCGCATTTCCCCATCTCATTATGTTTTGTTTATTAGGAGAAAGCAGTGAGCAGGAAAGGTTTAGGGGGGGACAGAAAGGAAGGAAGCAGATAGAAGAGGAGAAGAACAAACAACAACGAGAGATACATTGAAACGCAATGAGAGAGGGTGAATCGTACACAATTCAGCAATGTAAGGTCGGGAACCCATTATTGTATGGATCACATGTCAGTGTGGTAATGTTGACATCCTGTTCTATGCTACCTGATTGTTAATCCTGGCACCAAAAATCTCTCCTGAGTATGTCTAAAGTATTTTCTATATCACAATGGGAAGCTTCTTTGTTTGTTTTTTTTTCCCAATTGTGTTGTATCATGATTAAAGATTAATCAATGTGTAAAGTTCTTTTGTTGACAGCATGCCAGTCCTAGCACGTCCAGTACCTCCGTTTACAACACAGTTCGAGATGAAATACGTGCCGTCAACCAAGTAAACACTCCGAGGTGCTGCAAATTATATGTTTTCATTTGCTGACCTGCGAGTTTTTTTTCCTTTCCAAGGCCAAAAAAAAATCAGCTCTGTACGCCATTTCCCCGGGTGGCAATTTATGAGCTAAACGAGCCAACACAGCCTCTCTCTCCTCTTGCTCCTGTATATCTGCTCAGTAGCTTCAAACTGTTTATACTGACTGTTATCATCCGGGCTGATGAAGGAAAATATTTTTGCAGGTGACTTTATAAAATGTATATACAGTATCATGTTTTTGTAAGATCAAGTATAACGGTACAAATTCCAAGTCAGATTTTTGCGCTTTGTATTGATTATTTTAGAAATAAATCAGACATATTACTCATTCTGAGCGTTTGCGCGACTGTGCGTATACTTATTTGCATCATTATACTATGTGTAGGGGAGAACCAGGCTGGTTGTCATATAAATTGGTTGTCAAACTTGCTCTAACTCAACCGGCAGAGGGAAGTGTTGCCCATGAACTACAGTATCTACATTGTCTTTACTGTCAAATGTCATATCACTTTGGAGGTATTTTTTAAAGTCATTTTCAAAATTTTGAGGTCTTCAGTCGTTTTTGTACGGGCTTTTACCCAGTTGGTTTCTAATTATTTAATGTGATTCATTATCTAGCTAGCCAGTTGCTTGCTGGCTGTTCATTTTACATGGATATACAGGGTATGTGCTGGGTTGTTGGTGCCAAGGTTTGTTATAAGGACACATAAAAAACTCGAAATCAGGGTTTCCCCATGTTTTTTTTTTTTTTTGTAATGTATGCCGAATGGATTTATTGAGCAGTATGGCCTGGTGTTGCTCGTTGCAAATTTTTGGCATTTAGAATGATAATGTTCCACACTAAATGGAGGCCTATAGATATCAAACCCACCTAAGAACACTCCTAAACACATAAAGTACAACTCTAAAATTTCGTCAAAATCCGCCCCGCTGTTTCGGCGTCCATAAAACCAGAATATTAAGCCAGCCATTAAAATATCCACCTGATATTAATCCCTTATTATATACCGTAAAATTGTACTTTTTCTTTCTATCCAGCGTCTTGTTGTGGAGTACTCAAAGCCAGAATGTATAATCATAGCACATACAGTATAAATTTGTACATGAAACCGTAAAGTTTGAAAGCCAGCTGCGACATTGCAATCACACTTTTGCCTAAAAGACGGCGCTGTCTCCTCCACAATCAGTTCACATTTACTATGCTAATTTTTGGAGTTTAGAATAAATTTTCCACACAAAATGGAAGCATAGAGAGCTCAAACCCATGGAAGAACACTCCCAGACACATAAAGTATAACTGTGTAAAATTTCATCAAAATCCGGCCAGCAGTTTCGGAGTCCATAGGGAACGAACACAGACACACAGACAAAGTTCCATTTGTATAGAAGTATATATTTATATATATATATACGCTAAGGGTGTAACGGTACATGTATTCGTATTGAACCGTTTCGGTACTTGGCATTCGGTTCGGAACGGAGGCGTACCGAACGAGTTTCTGACGTAATGTAACCCTTACTTTTCAAGGCTGTGAGTCGATCGGGTTACAGTTTCTTTGTGTAGATTATATTTACTCCGTCTTCCCTACTATAATGAGGACCAACATGGTAGGACAGTAAGAAACGTCAAAGGTGCAACAACGTGGCCGCCGCGAGAACGCAGTGAAACGCGGCCGTTAAAGTTAATCAGCGAATGCACACCAGTCGCAGTGCGGCCGCGTGTTGCGTCCCAGAAGCGGCTCAACGCGATGCACGCGAAAACAACGGCAGAGTTTATTATTTGACACGAGACGCGGCCCTCCTGTGTCAATACTACTAGCTAGCAGACCGGGCAGACCGGAAGTCAGTCTTGTAAAAATATGGTGGATCCGGTCGATTTTCAAACTAATATGCAATCGTAACCCATTTTTTGAGTCCATCAGATCTCTTGAGTGGTAGATCGGGGCACAGTTGACTTGTCTTTGTTGATTTACAGTTGTTTTCTCTGCTATAATAATAACCAACACGGCCCCATATTCAATACAAAACCATCCTACCACAACAAAACAAGTAGGAACTAATATTCACATAGAAACTAGTTATACAACATAAAATATACAATATATATGAATACTACATCACATTTGTAAAATACAAACACATAGCAAAATAAATAATAGCTCATTTAAATAAAATAAATTGAAAGGAGCTAAAACACATGTAATTAAATAATAAGAATAATATACAGATCCTGCTTACACAAGTAAATTTATTAATTTGTGTGTGGCGCTTTAATTTGAGAAAATCCACCAATAAAGCTCTTGAAAACCGTTCATTAAAAAAAAAAAAAAAAAAATTCATTGAGGCATTTCATTTGTAAAATACATATTAAAATCTTTGTCATTGGGATTGCTTTTCTCTTTAGCACAGGACTTCTTTTTTCTTCTTGCTTTCAGAAAGAAAGCTGACCAATACGCGGGATCTGAAAGGCAAATTGTTGTTGGATTATTATCTTTAAATACCCGCTACTTTTTGAGCAGAATTCTAGCTTTGTATAGGCTACTGTTCCTATTGTTGAAAGCACAAAAGTGTGTAATAAACAACTAGCACATTTATATTTTACATTTTGTTTTCTTACTTTACCGAAAATGAACCGAACCGTGACCTCAAAACCGAGGTATGTACCGAACCGAGATTTTTGTGTACCGTTACACCCCTAATATACGCACACGTACACACACACAAATGTAAATATTAGTGCTGTCAGTTAAACGCGTTAATAACGGCGCTAACGAAAGCCTCCTTGGACGGCGTCAATTTTTTAACGCGCAACTAATTAGGGACCTTCCCACTCCCCATAGTATGAACTACTAGACAACGCGCATGTCCCACTGGCCGTCAGGGTGAAATACTAGTGATGGACCTCCCTGCGCTGTGTGCAGCTCTCGGGTCACCCCAGACACACTATTTATGGGCAAAAGCACACGGAGGATCGGAGTGGATTACCCTTGTCAGGCGCAAAGTAACTGTCTGTTTTAGCCCAAGATGTGGCACTCTGAGGCAATGCGTCACATTTATTGTCACAATGCGCAGATAAACTGTGAATGAATGTGTGGAATGAAAGAACATCGTCAATTTTGATCACTTCCAGCACAGAGAATCCGGGCGGTTCGCACTCCTCTCGCGTCCATCCGGAGCTTACCGTTTTTCAGGCACGAGGACACAGAAGGATCGGAGTGAAATCCACGATCTCAAGAAAAACACAACTTTGGCATTTTAACCCAAAAATATGGCTTTCTGAGGTGGATTGACTGGCGCAGATCCCCTAAAATGCAAAGATGAAGTATAGACTGTAAATGCTTTGGAAGACAAGCATTTTGGTGAGTTTATTTATTTTATCTCATTTTTCAACTTTTGGGGGAAATTTTTCCCATAAGTAATATTTAACCAATGGCAACAAATGTCATTTTTCATTAGGGTATACATGTCTGTAAACATTTAAAGTGCATAACATAAAGATATATAAAATAAAATACATTATATGGACTAGACTAGACTAGACTAGACTAGACTAGACTAGACTAGACTAGAATAGAATAAAATAGAATGTACCAAAAAAAACAAAACGGAAACTCCATACAGGACCTGTGCTTTGAACGTTTGATCTCACAACTTTGAGCGGACATGTTTTATTTGAAGTTATTTGGCAAAAATTGATGTTTATTTCAACTTCACAAGTGTAAAGTTGCCCAACTCTTTCTAATGATGCTTAAACTTGAATGATGTAAGGTAAGCACATTGGTCAACACCTGTGCTAATAAGTGTTAAGTGTCAACAAATCTTAGCTGCCTCTTACATTCCTAACCATAAAAAGGGACAAATTCCGCAGCAAGATGGTGCTCCATCGCATACTTCAATCTCTACCTCAAAGATCCTCAAGGCAAAGAAGATCAAGCTCCTCCAGGACTGGCCGGCCCAGTCACCAGACATGAGCATCACTGAGCATGTCTGGGGTAGGATGAAAGAGGAAGCATGGAAGACGAAACCCAAGAATATTGATGAACTCTGGGAGGCATGCAAGACTGCTTTCTTTGATGTTCCTGATGACTTCATCAATAAATTGTATGAATCCTTGCCGAAGCCCATGGAAGTCATACAAAATATTAAATTTGGATCTCACAGCACCACTACTTAATTCGCTTATGTTATGTAACATATTTTTGTATTTGAAGCACATTTTTTGTTCAATTTTTATACTACTTTCTGCAGGCGACAAAACTTTTGTCTTGCCAAAATTGGACCTTTATGTCTTCATAAAGGATAACTCTTTTTTCAGTGAAACAAATATATTTTTGTACATTCAACATCATTTGGGAGGGTCTTAGCTTTCATATGAGCCATTTCTGAAACCAATTGAATAATTAAAAGTCAGGTTATTAGCAATTGTTTCTACAAAATGGATAAGCGAAAAGACTTTTGTCAGGGACTGTATATAAATCTTCAAATATATCATCATTTTTGCATTAAAAATAAATAAACAAAAAGATTAATCCAGAGTTTACTATGGACTGCGTACGAATGATCTTTTAACTGCTCGATACTGCTAGTATTAAAATTTGATAAAATAAAAAAAAGTGTGTTATGTACGAGTTAACTATGCAAAAATGTGATTAATTTTTAATCGCTTAACACTAATATATATCTATATATATATCTATATATATATATATATATATATACACATATACATATATATATATTTCTATATCTATCTATCTATCTATCTATCTATCTATCTATCTATCTATCTATCTATCTATCTATATATATATATATATATATATATATATATATATATATATATATATATATATATTATATTCATGTTTCACTGCCATTGACGCTAACAGACGTCCAATTCAATTTGACTTGGAAGCCCTCCAGTCAAATAGGACTGGACATCTCTCACCATCAATGACAGCCAATGAGCTAATACTTAAAATTAAATAGATACATTTTTTAAAAACCCGATCATTTTTTCACCCGATTCTGATCCTCTGAAAATGACGTGATCGGGCCCGATTTCCAATCGGTGACATCAATAGTTAAAATACAGTCAGAATTTTGTGTTGGCAGTAGAGTAAGGATTGCTTTAACTCCAAACTGAAGTATGGATCTTTCCTTAATGTTATTTCCCCCTATTTTTCAAGAAGAAACAAGACCTTGCACATTTGCAGCAGCATGGAGATTTCTAGTAAACAGCTATTACTATGCGCCATCACAGTCTGGACCCGCGCCGCAATCACTGCCTTTTTATGATTACTGATTACAGCGCTCGGCTTGAAGAGGATCCGTGAGCCCATTAGTGTCGTATGATGAAATGTTCGATAACAGAAAGGCATCATTTTCTTGAGCTGAAAGAGACCTTAATGAACTATCCGCTTAATGAGGCAGTGAGCCATGAGCAACGGCAGCACGCATGTCTGTTGAAAGCTTTTGTTGCCACCATATTTCTCCCATGGCATTCTTGTTTGTGTGTGGATTTATTCAGGTTAAAATCTTGAAACCTCAATATGTATACAGTATAGGGAGTTTATAGAAGTACCTTTGACAAAAGACTCAAAAGAAACAGAAAGCGACAAGTTGAAACGTAAGATAAAATAAAAATTTTATTGCTTTATGATAAGATGTCATCCAGCATTATTATGATTCAAAGAGCACTCTGCCTAAAATATCTGCTACATTCAGTCTTTTTGAAGTCGTTTTTTGAACATAGTCTTTTTTTTAAGCAGAATGATAAGTGTAGTTGTACTAGAAAATGTCCAGGTTCAGGAATTTTCCATGAAAAGTGTGCTTAAAAGTATCAACCACGACAGATGAAGTGCTTGGTTGTGTTCAGGTTGAGGATTTGTTTTTTAAGCGAGCCAAGCCAAGCAAAAAAAGGCCCCGTAAGCCTCACAAATAACATCTCTTTGCTTTATTTACCGACTGTTTAAAGGGAAGTTTCACAGATCTGCAGTTTTAATCCCAAGTGAAGCAGTTTAACGCCAAAAAGTGTTAGAGAAACATAGTATGTGCTTGGATTTTCCACCATGAACTATCACTTCAATTTGATGTTAGCGGCCAATTACATCTTAAGAGCACTGTGAGACCTAGTAAATGGGCAATAGACAAAACAAGAGGAAAACAATCAGCTTTTAAGTAGCAGTTTGTGACATTGCATTTAGAAAATGAATAGCGGCTCATAAGAGTTGCTGGAACTGTCATTGCCATTTGTTGAAGAAGAACTGTATTCAGCAAGTGTCAATTTAGACGGCTGTGTTTATACTTTTTAATGTGGAAATTTTCATTTGTGGTGTCACATTTTTCCATCACTGTTTATACAGATTTCATCTTCCTTTGTGTGAATTGCCAGGTTGACAAATGGAAATTGACATCGCAACTACCCTTTCATCACGCGACCAAGTCGTTTAACTGCTTATTTAAAGAAACACTTGGTAGCTTTTCAGTTTTGGTCAATTTTAGATACACCGGTGGACAAAAGCGGTAGTGTTTGCCTTAAGGAAGACTGCATTTCCCATGAGGACCAGCACTGCGTTTCCGATGAGGACCAGCGCACATCCACAGTGTCGTAAAATCATCAATCAATCAAATAACATTTCTGTTTCCAGCGGCTGTGTGAAGGATGAATAGTAATAAGTAGGGATGTCAAAATTATCGCGTTAACTGGCGGTAATTAATTTTTTAAAATTAATCACGTTAAAATATTTGACGCAATTAACGCACATGCCCCGCTCAGACAGATTTAAATGACAGTACAGTGAACTGCCCACTTATTAATTGTGTTTTATGGAGTTTAGCTGCCCTCTGTTGGCGCCTGGGTGCGACTGATTTTATAGGCTTCAGCACCCATGTGCATTGTGTAAGTAATTATTGACATCAACAATGGCGGGCTACTAGTTTATTTTTTGATTGTAAATTTTACAAATTTTATTAAAACGAAAACATTAAGAGGGGTTTTAATTAGGGCTGTCAAACGATTAAAATTTTTAATCAAGTTAATTACAGCTTAAAAATTAATTAATCGTAATTAATCGCAATTAATCTCAATTCAAACCATCTATAAAATATGCCATATTTTTCTGTAAATTATTGTTGGAATGGAAAGATAAGACAAGATGGATATGTACATTCAACATACGGTACATAAGGACTGTATTTGTTTATTATAACAATAAATCAACAAGATGGCATTAACATTATTAACTTTCTGTTAAAGTGATCCATGAATAGAAAGACTTGTAGTTCTTAAAAGATGAATATTAGTACAAGTTATACAAATGTTATATTAAAACGCCTCTTAATGTTTTCGTTTTAATAAAATTTGTAAAATTTTCAATCAAAAAATAAACTAGTAGCCCTATTCTGTCCTCAGTGTGTGTGAGTACACAAATTGACAGATAGCGAACAAAAGTTCCAAAAAGAAATCAGACGGTGTGGCAAAGTTGCATGGGCTTTACTGAAGTCATCTCTTTTTGACAGGAGCACGTTTCTTGTATTTTTGTAAAACTGAAAATAACAAGGCAATGTGTCAATAACTTGCATAAATCACAAAATAACATAAAATGTACACACACGTGTCCATTTGAGCAGTAGCACTAGCCAATTAGCTAACAAGCATCTAACAATGTAACTGCATTTCACCATATATGTGAACAAATTCAAATACACATCATCAATAACTATCTAATGCTCATGAATATAAACAAAGGAGGAATATAACTCAAAAGCGATGCATGTATTAGACACAAACAGTGTGATGGGGCTATGAGAACTGCCACTGAATACTGGATGCGGACATTAGCTGGTCTGAATAGCACTGTCTATTAGTGTGAGTTCGCGTCGACATATAATCACGTCAGAAAAGCGCGTCGAAACCCAAATAATCAGCTGCACTGAATCGCCAGCAGAGGGCGACATTACGCCACATAACATATGCAAGTCACACCCAAGCGCCAGCAGAGGGCGGAAAAACTCCATAAAACACAATTAACAAGTTGGCCTTTCACTGTACTGACATTTAAATCTGTCTGAGCGGGCCTAGTGCGTTAATCGCGTCAAATATTTTAACGTGATTAATTTAAAAAATTAATTAACGCCCGTTAACGCGATAATTTTGACAGCCTTAGTTTTAATATAACATTTCTATAACTTGTACTAACATTTATCTTTTAAGAACTACAAGTCTTTCTATCCATGGATCGCTTTGACAGAATGTTAAGAATGTTAATGATATCTTGTTGATTTATTGTTATAATAAACAAATACAGTCCTTATGTCCCACATGTTGAATGTATATATCCATCTTGTGTCTTCTTTCCATTCAAACAATAATTTACAGAAAAATATGGCATATTTTATAGATGGTTTGAATTGCGATTAATTGTGATTAATTACGATTAATTAGATTTTAAGCTTTAATTAACTCGATTAAAAATTTTAATCGTTTGACAGCCCTAGTAATAAGTAATGAATCCTGTTCTGGCTAAACAATAGCATATGACAGTTAGCAACCGTGTGGCTTAGGCTACGTCTACACTAGGATGGATAATGGCCTTTAACGTGTAATTACTTGGACTATACAGCATGTCGGCTACACCAGTATGCCTATTATTAGATTAGTTGCTAGACGGATAATGTAGGCGGGTAATATACACGCCGCTTAATATGGACTGCTGTCTCTGTACAACAGTTGATACAAAGGAAGTGACTTTATGCTGTCGCCATTTTTAGTGCGGCATGACGACATCGTAAACAATGAAGGCGGGCGATCACGACGTGGCATTCCTGCTCCGCTTTTATTTTCCACACATTTTTCTTGAACCTTCAAACTACGTCGCAATAATGTGCTTCAATTCAGTGCCCATTTGTGGTCCTCCCATCGCGGATGATGCAGAGATGAGTGTTTTTTTACAGAGCTCATCTCCCGCGTTTTCTCCGATCAGCCAGCTGCGGGGCTGGCCCCTCCCAACTCAATGCCGACAGAACATGAGTACTGTATATGAAAATGCGTAGAGGAAAATTAAACTCCGAAAATTGACCTGTGTGGTACCCCCACTCAAAGAGGCGCGCGATCAATTTTTTTTCCCATGACATTTCTGCCTGTCAAAACTGTCGCCACTTCAAGGATTGCCACTGTTAGGCACAAGCACTCCTGGTTGCGGCGTCCAGGAAATATACGCAGTGCCACACAATATGCTTCTATTTCTTATTTTCCAAGTGGTGAGACCACAACTGAGCATCGATTGTAGCATCCTAAGTAACGATGTCTGGCTTATTTCAATCACAACTCCGCGACTGCTCTTATAAGCCGAGTGAGCTCTCCCTTCACTCTCGCTCCTGCGTGATGCGTTTAGTTGCGTTAATGAAAAAAAAAAAAAAGATCACAAAATAATTACAGTCTAGAAGGTAGTAGTAATTTCGAAATTGGCCGCCGGCGAGTAGTGAGTTTCTGGTTCAGAGATAAACCGCGTGGGCGATGACGTAACCTTTGAGTCTGCTCCTTTCTACTCATGCGTAGTTTGCGCAAATGCAGGCGTACCTTTCAGAAGCACGGGGGCTTAAACGCCCCTTAAACGTAAGTGTCGATAGGTATAAAAATAGTCGGCAAAATGCCCTGGAGAAAATTATCTGTCCTAGTGTAGATGTAGCCTTAATGTAGCTATCCCTCGCACCCCACTCCAACTCATCAATGCTGACGAGTTCGGTTGAGGGGCGTGTCATGCCAGTGACTCACTGACCCCCCTCAACCAAACGATCGGCTTTCACTCACTGGCAGTGAGTGAAAGCCGAGCCATTGTTTATTCTGTATATCCTGGTTGCTTGCCTTTTTTTTCTCCTCAGACAAAACTTTTTGTTTCTTGTTGCTCTGCCATCTTTGCAGAATTTGCACTAAAGCAATTCGCATCGACTTCCGTCTTTATAATGAATGGAGAAAGGGTGAAGTGACGTATCCCATTAAGTAGTCAGCACTTTTGTAGTTTTTTTGTGTAGCAGGTTCCTGCCACCCTCCTCAAAGTTAATTAATGCTGGTGAAAGCAATATAGACCCCCTCAAGATATAAAACAGGTGACATTCAGCTAGTTTTTACTCGACCTATTTTCACAAATGTGATGAAAATATTTTATAATATTTGTAGTATAGTTAGCAGCCCATATCTCTAATACGGTAAAACAGCTCCAACAGCAATCTTTGACTATATTTTAAGCTATTTTATTAATACAAACATTGGTTCTGCTCCCAAAATCAAGTTTGAACAACTTTAGGATTCAAACCTTGAAGTGATGCTTTCTGAGGGGAGAGTTTATCCATGCCAGTTTTGTAAGTACATTGGCTGGGAAATGTCAGGCAATTTGTCAAACGCTTTGAAAGCAAAAACAAAAAAATATGAATGCCAATAACCACATGAAGGCAAATAGCCGCAACAAAGATGCACAATGACTACCACGGGGGTAGACTAACAACCAGAGTAGACTTACAAGTTGCAAAGGTTGCAGCAGTAGCGTGACTGACGTCATACAATGCTCTCTAATGAATAGCTACTTCTGGTGAATGGTAATGGGCTTAACACTTATATAACGCCTTTCCACCCTAAAGGCACTCAAAGCGCTTTGACACTATGTGCTCATTTACTTATTTCGCAGCATCAGCAGCAACATTGGGTTCAGTATCTTGCTCAAGGATACCTAGGTGAGGTCACCAGGACGGGAAATTAAACACACATCCTTTGGTTTAGGGAACGACTAATATTCTCTACCACTGAACTATTGGGGTCCAGTTGCGGCTTTTGCCATTCGTGTTTTGCTTTTCTTTTGCAAAGCATTTTGAATTTGTAATTTTCCTGACAATTCTCGACCATCGTTGCATCAATCACAGTGAAGGAAATCAGAGTGAAATGACCATCGTTATCATTATAAAATTAAAATTATTATTATAATCGTTGGTTAACGAGTCATTAGTTATATCAAAGTCAGCTCATGTATTTCGATCTGCCAGTTTACCCTGATTTTTTACTTTATGTTAACACGCAATTATTTTCTGTCACAATGTCTGTTGGCGCTTTAAGGTATTGTCCTCACTGGCTGCACATGACGCCTTGTCAGGCCTACTAGGATTCAATTATGGTGACATGTGAAGTAATTGCTGCACAGCGTCCCAACCTGTCCAAGGGCCAAAGCAATTTGGACTTCTCTGATAAGAGTGGAAGTCCAACCTTACGAACACGTTACACAATACCATGTTGTCATAATTGTCCTCACGGACCATAAAGTGTGGAATGATGTAAACGTGATCTAGCCTATTCACACCCAAAGCGAGCATCAATAGCTCTCCACTCGATACACTTGAGGGAGGAAATATGAGTCCCTTCTCGTCTGCAAAGAAGCCATAATAAGCAATTAAACAGCTCATCCGGCGTTGGCCAAACAAGGCTGTTAAAGCAAGGGGAGCACTCTGAGGATGCCTAATTAACACGGCATCTGGAATGGCGCCAAAGTCCGTCAGAAGTTTGGTTGACAATGAGTGGCAAATGATGGATTTTGAAAAAAAGAGAGCTTACAGTTAGCTTTTTATCATATTGCCTTTGAAAATTTAATTATGTTGCTAAAGCCTATGAGTGTAGCGATTTATCTGTCATAGTATAAAACGCTAACCCTGGAGGGTCCTTGTGAACAAATGAGTGGAAATAAAAGCTTTAAATAAGCTTTGAAACGTTTCTTGTTCAAAATTAATCAAAACCAACTCAGATTTTCAAGTTATGGGTGACACAAATTATTTGTTTTGTATGACTCATACGACAGATTCTTTAGCCAGGTCATCTAGCTTTGTTTTTGTGGTTGGTCAAGTCACCAGAAGCTCTTTGTCTGATGGCGCGCTCACACTAGCACTGTTTGGTAAGTTTTTAAAACGGACCAGAGTCCTTTTTCTCAGATAGTCCGCTTCTTTTATAAATGTTAACGCGCATCCGATCTCTAGTTCGGACCAAACAAACGAACTCTGGTCTGCTCAAAAATCGTGGGTCCCCTGCCTCTTTAAGCACACCCCGCTTTGCTTGTGAATGCAACCGGAGCAGGGTCTGCTTTTGCTATTTTATGTGCAGCGTCACAACCTGGAGCTGTGATGCAGTTGCATTTGATACACAGAATTGGTTTTGTAGTGTGGC
Organism: Corythoichthys intestinalis; assembly: GCF_030265065.1. Lineage (NCBI taxonomy): Eukaryota > Metazoa > Chordata > Actinopteri > Syngnathiformes > Syngnathidae > Corythoichthys > Corythoichthys intestinalis. The sequence goes on along the minus strand of NC_080403.1, from coordinate 19,028,507 downwards.
AGTTGTGTTTTGCATGCTTTTGCTGCACGTACCATGTGAGATTGACAGTGGCATAAACAGGCGGAGCCTCTCGGGCGGCCGTTTCGTGAGTCTCGCTCTCCTGGAAGTGGCGACAATTTGACAGTCCAAAATGTCACGAAAGTGAGAGCGATTGCACGCCTGTGTGACTTGCAGTATCACGCGGTTCCCTTTTGTGGTTTAATTTTCCCCATCCATTTTTTAATGTACTCCACATCCCTCGGCATTGACTCGGTAGGGAGCGAGCCCGCCATTGGCCGAGCGGCGACTTGCTGTAATATGGTACATTACGTGCAGTGTCACAGCACCAAGATGTGACGTTCCACGCTCCCTCCCTTCCCAGGAGGGAGGTATTTCCTCTTCTATTTGTCCAATCAATGAATGCGCCTTTTGTCCACTTGATGCTACTCTGAAAGTTCTGTTGGCGCAGTGTGAATGCTGAACCTTTTCAATAACTCACTTGCAAGTGTTGCTGCGAGGTACAGTTAGGCCCAATAATATTTAGACAGACACACGATTTTCATAAGTTGTGCTCTACATTCAAACACATTGGACTTAATATATAATGTCTCAACCAGAATTCAAGTGCAAACTGTAATGTTTAATTCAAGTGGTCAAAAAAACAACATCTGACTGAAAATTAAGGAATGGTACAGTGGGGCAAATAAGTATTTAGTCAACCACCAATTGTGCAAGTTCTCCTACTTGAAAAGATTAGAGAGGCCTGTAATTGTCAACATGGGTAAACCTCAACCATGAGAGACAGAATGTAGAAAAAATAACAGAAAATCACATTGTTTAATTTTTTAAGAATTTATTTCCAAACTAGAGTGGAAAATAAGTATTTGGTCACCTACAAACAAGCAAGATTTCTGGCTGTCAAAGAGGTCTAACTACTTCTAACAAGGTCTAACGAGGTCTAACAAGGCTCCACTCATTACCTGTATTAATGGCACCTGTTTTAACTCATTATCGGTATAAAAGACACCTGTCCACAACCTCAGTCAGTCACACTTTAAACTCCACTATGGCCAAGACCAAAGAGCTGTCGAAGGACACCAGAGACGAAATTGTAGAAATGCACCAGGCTGGGAAGACTGAATCTGCAATAGGTAAAATGCTTGGTGTAAAGAAATCAACTGTGGGATCAATTATTAGAAAATGGAAGACATACAAGACCACTGATAATCTCCCTCGATCTGGGGCTCCATGCAAGATGTCACCCCATGGCGTCAAAATGATAACAAGAACGGTGAGCAAAATACCCAGAACCACACGGGGGGACCTACTGAATGACCACAGTAACAAAGGCTACAATCAATAACACAATGCACTGCCAGGGACTCGAATCCTGCACTGCCAGACGTGTCCCCCTGCTGAAGAAAGTACACGTCCAGGCCCGTCTGCGGTTCGCTAGAGAGCATTTGGATGATCCGGAAGAGGACTGGGAGAATGTGTTATGGTCAGATGAAACCAAAATAGAACTTTTTGGTAGAAACACAGGTTCTCGTGTTTGGAGGAGAAAGAATACTGAATTGCATCTGAAGAACAGCATACCCACTGTGAAGCATGGGGGTGGAAACATAATGCTTTGGGGCTGTTTTTCTACAAAGGGACCAGGACGGCTGATCTGTGTAAAGGAAAGAATGAATGGGGCCATGTATCGAGAGATTTTGAGTGAAAATCTCCTTCCATCAGCAAGGGCATTGAAGATGACATGTGGCTGGGTCTTTCAGCATGACAATGATCCCAAACACACAGCCAGGGCAACAAAGGATTGGCTTCATAAGAAGCATTTCAAGGTCCTGGAGTGGCCTAGCCAGTCTCCAGATCTCAACTCCATAGAAAATCTGTGGAGGGAGTTGAAAGTCCGTGTTGCCCAACGACAGCCCCAAAACATCCCTGCTCTAGAGGAGATCTGCATGGAGGAATGGGCCAAAATACCAGCAAAAGTGTGTGAAAAGCTTGTGAAGAGTTACAGAAAACGTTTGGCCTCCGTTATTGCCAACAAAGGGTACATAAAACAAAGTATTGAGATGAACTTTTGGTATTGACCAAATACTTATTTTCCACCATGATTTGCAATAAATTCTTTAAAAATCGAACATTGTGATTTTCTGTTTTTTTCCACATTCTGTGTCTCATGGTTGAGGTTTACCCATGTTGACAATTACAGGCCTCGCTAATATTTTCAAGTGAGAGAACTTGCACAATTAGTGGTTGACTAAATACTTATTTGCCCCACTGTATATGTTTTCTTAAAAACACATCACATTTCAGGGGCAATTAAGCATAATCTAAACAAAAACGTTTGCAGTCAATATTTTGTTGCAAATCCTTTGGAGGCAATCCCTGCCTAAAGTCTGGAACTCATGGACATCGCCAAACACAGGGTTTCCTCCTCCTTGATGCTTCGCCAGGCCGTTACAGCAGCAGCCTTGAGTTGTTGCTTGTTTGTGGGTCTTTCCGCCTTAAGCCTAGTCTTGCGCAGGTGAAATGCATGCTAAATTGGGTTGAGGTCTGGAGACTTGGCCATTGCAGAATTTTCCACTTCTTTGCCCTAATAAACTCCTGGGTTACTTTTGCTGTATGCTTTGGGTCATTGTCCATCTGGTTACAGGAAGTGACCCATATAATGCCCCAAGATTAACAGGAAGTGACTGAAAATCAATAGATAAGGACCTGAAATGGCCCAAAATTACCTCAATTCCTTGCATTGGCTTCCACTGACAGCCATAGAAGTGGGAGTGGCCCGTCTGAAGTTTCATTTCATTCACTTCATTTGCTGCCACCCTCATAGTTCAAATGGACTGGGTGTCTACTAGTAATTAACGTACACCAGAAGGATGAGAATAGCTTGGTTTTTGTTTACTTGTTTTGTAGAATATCCTACAATAATTTCCTGACCAATGTATCGGTAATCTTTGTATCACCATGTCGTGAGATCAATCATTTTCATGAGCTTTGTATCGCAAATCGTATCATATCATGAGGTACCAAGAGGTTGCCACCCCTAATCAAGACTAATTCGTTATCAGGTTACCTCATATTTGCAGGTAGGTGATATGGTGTAAAGAGATAGGGTCAAAGGTCACATACGGTGGTGCTTTGAATGCTCATCTTTCAGTGCCACTGACGTTACTAAATGCCCAATTCATCCCTCCCAGTCAAAATGGATTGGACATCTAGCAATGTCAATGGCAGCCAATGAGCGTAATGAGTGTCCTCCACACAGGTTATTGACGCATTCCTTTGTCCACCTTGTATAAGCGCAAATATAAAAAATATATATATACAGTACATTAATCATAATCCCTTGAAGGAAAAGCAGAATTACGAATTGTGTTTTTAGCAATCTGTTTCTTTCCGCCTCTCAATACTAATACTACACTATTGTTATGTCCTCTGGTCTTATGTTGACTACTTTTTGGGTTTAATTTCTTTCTAAGATTGTACATTGTTCATCCGTCCACAGGATGTCGCTATTCTAACTCAGAATCTTAAGTTTTCTTTGGTATTGCTGTTTGCGCTCGGCTTCCCCTAGTGGCGATTTGCTGTAAGCAGCAGGCAGAAAGAACTTTTTATTTCAGTTGGAAAAGAGGCCTTGAGGTGTTAAGACGTTACACACCTCCTCTGCACCATACATCGTTGGGAACCCTTGACAAAACAAAATCTGTAAGTTTGTACGTTTTAACAATGGGTTAGATGTAATTTTGGTGTGTCTATTCTGTTATTTTGTTGTTATTTATGTGGCGCGAACCCACACGTTTTTGTGCTAAGCTAAAGTAGCCACTTCATTTCATTTGCTCATAATGGAGCCAGTTTTCTGTTATTTACATAAACATGTTATTGTATAGAACCTTTTATTTTGTGTATAACATTGGTGTTTTATGTATGTTTCAGTTTTACCACACACACACACGCACACACGTTGACACAAAGAAATAAATGAGAGGAAGGAGTTCGGGCCTCCAAGTTTCTTTGTCGGTTTAGCTCGCTGCCAAAGTCGAGTAGCCATACGCTCGGCTGAGGGCAGAAGAGTAAAAAGATTTTCAACACATCAAGCACCCAAGATGTCTCAGCAAGAAGTTTCACCACCTATCAGCCAAGTGGTCACCAGGTCGGAGGCCAGTCATTCTCATTCTTCACGCCGGTCCAGAACGAGTCAAGCTGCTGCACAAGCACGAGCAGACGCCGAAGCTGCCTACGCCAGAGCACGGTACGCCAAACGCCAAATCGACATGGAGGTCGAGAAGGCACGCATCGAGGCAACACTACACGCTCTGAAGACGGAAGGTGAAGCAGAAGCAGCGCTCGCCGCAGCTAAAGTTTGGGAGGCGACTTTCGAAGAAGAGGAGCGCGCCAAAGTCGACCTCAGCGAGCAAGGGGTATTTTCCAAGACACCCCCCTCCATCAGGCGTGCACAAGAGTATGTGCATGCTCACTTTGACGACCAGCGTGTGCAAGCAGATGGCACACAAACGCCAAACACTGAGCACCTGGTTAGGCACAATGACTCTCAACAACCAGAAAATAGCCCAAAATCAGCTGGTGCTTTTCCACATGTGCGTCACATCGACATCGCTGACGAAGAGCATCTCCAATCTCATCGTGCGAGAACGGACATCTCACACCAGCCTACACCTTCAGCAACCCCACAAAGTGAACTGTCCAATTTAGCAGCCTATCTAGCACGGCGTGATCTGCTGACATCGGGGTTCAAGGTTTTCGACAACCGGCCAGAGTCCTACCTGTCCTGGAAGTCCATGTTCTGCAACGCGACGGAAGGCCTCAATCTCAAGCCCAGCGAAGAGCTCGACCTTCTCACCAAGTGGCTCGGCGGGGAGTCTCTTCAACACGCTCAGAGGATCAGGGCGGTCCACGTGAGTAATCCACAGGCAGGTCTCCAACGTCTGTGGCAGCGGCTAGACAAGACTTATGGCTCTCCAGAGGTAATTGAATCCTCACTCTTCCAACGGTTGCAGACTTTTCCAAGAATCTCCAACAAAGACACTCACTTACTGCAGGAGCTTGCTGATCTTCTGTTAGAGCTATCGTATGCCAAAAGTGAAAGTTATTTGCCGGGTCTTAGCTTTCTCGACACACCAAGGGGCATAAACCCGATAGTTGAAAAACTCCCATATGGACTCCAGGAGTCATGGGTTACACAAGGTACCAAATACAAAAGGGAAAACGGTGCAGTCTATCCACCTTTTTCGTATTTTGTGCGGTTCGTAAATGACTACGCTGAAATGAGAACAGACCCTAGCTTTATGTTACAGTGTTCAAACGTAATAAATCCAAGGGTTGATAAGACATCAGTAAGACGAGACAAATACAGAGTTCCACTAGCAGTGAATAAAATAGAGATCAGTCCGGCTAAATTGACAGCACTCGATCCAGACAAACAATGTCCTATCCACCAAAAACCTCATTCACTCGTCAAATGCAGGGGGTTTAGAATGAAAACACTAGACGAAAGAAAGAACATTCTCAAAGAGCACGCCATTTGTTTTAAATGTTGTGCGTCCACAAATCACAGGGCTCGAGACTGTAAAGCTATTATCCAATGCTCAGAATGTGATAGCGATGCTCATGTGTCTGCCATGCATGTCGGTCCACCTCCATGGACACCTCAAGACTTTAATCCCCCAACCCAGAGTCACGGCGGGGAGTCTGAGGGCCCAAATCCTGTGAACACAGCCAGTTGCACAGAAGTATGTGGGCAAGGCGTAAAAGGAAAATCATGCTCAAAGATCTGTTTAGTTAATGTATATCGCCGAACTTCTCCAGAAAAGAAAAAGAGGGTATATGCCATGTTGGATGATCAGAGCAATTCATCCTTAGCCAGATCTGCGTTTTTTGACATGTTTAATGTGCAAGGTACCATATTCCCATACACCATGAGAACATGTGCAGGTTTATCAGAGACACGAGGTCGCAAAGCTGATGGCTTTATTGTAGAAGATGTAGATGGTAAGGTCTCCATGATGCTGCCTACAATAACAGAATGTGATCAGATTCCAGATAATAGAGACGAAATTCCCAGCCCTGAGGTAGCAGCAGCTCACCCTCATTTGCGATCAATCGCTTCACAGATTCCTCCTCTCGACCCATCGGCAGACATTCTTCTGCTCCTGGGAAGGGACATCATTCAGGCTCATAAAGTTCGTGGTCAGGTAAATGGGCCAAACAATGCACCTCATGCCCAGCGTCTCGATTTAGGATGGGTTGTCATAGGTGATGTCTGTCTCTCTGGAGCTCATAAACCCACATTGAACTCATTTAAGACGAACGTTCTAAACAGTGGACGTCCCACGTTCCTCAGTCCTTGCGAAAACACAATCGTTATCAAAGAGAAATACACCAAAAACGATCCACTAAACACACAAGCGGAACTAGGACAACATATTTTCCAACAAACAACAAATGACGACAAAGTTGCACTTTCGGCAGAAGATGCGTTGTTCCTAGACATTATGCACAACAACTTTGCTAAAGATGAGGCGAATAACTGGGTAGCTCCACTTCCATTCCGCTCACCTAGGCGGCGCCTACCTGACAATCGGGAGCAGGCCTACAATCGTTTAATGTCGCTCCGCAAAACGCTGAGAAGAAAGCCTGAAATGAGAGCGCATTACGCTGAGTTTATGGAGAAAATATTCAGCAAGGGCCATGCCGAACCAGCGCCCGCACTGGCGCCAGATCAAGAGTGCTGGTATCTCCCTAGTTTTGGCGTTTACCACCCGCAAAAGCCAGAAAAAATTAGGGTAGTCTTTGATTCGAGTGCTCAACTTGACAATGTTTCTCTCAATGACGTGCTCCTCAAGGGACCAGATCTTAACAACACTCTCGTAGGAGTTCTGATGCGGTTTAGGTCCGACCCATACGCCGTCATGGCAGATGTGGAGCATATGTTTCACAACTTTGTAGTACGAGAAGACCACCGTAACTACCTTCGTTTCTTGTGGTTCCAAAATCATGACCTTGATGGAAAAGTGCAAGAATTTAGGATGACTGTCCATGTGTTTGGTAATTGTCCTTCCCCATCAGTCGCCATCTTTGGACTGAAAAGAACAGCCATAGAAGGAGAAATGGAATTTGGCAGTGACGCAAAAGAATTCATTGAACGGCACTTCTATGTAGATGATGGGCTAAAGTCATTCTCTTCCATAGAGCAGGCCATTGATGTTCTTAGTAGGGCACAGAAGATGCTGGCTCAGTGTAACATACGCCTGCACAAAATCTCATCCAATTGTCCTCTCATAACAGGAGCCTTTCCAACCGAAGATCGTGCTGTAGGCATGCAAGGTCTTGACATTGGGCAGACTACCCCACCAATGCAGCGCAGTTTGGGCTTAGGATGGGAGCTGTTGACTGACCAATTCAAGTTCCAAGTAAGAGTAAATGAAAGGCCGTTCACAAAAAGGGGAGTTCTGTCAGTTATCAACAGTGTGTTCGACCCACTTGGTTTTGCTATTCCAGTAATCGTAGGGGGTAGAACCATACTCAGAGACATTTCCACAAATGTTTCAGAGTGGGACACTGAACTGCCAAAAGACAAATTAGAACAGTGGCAAAAGTGGAAAAGTTCCCTCGGACACCTACAACATCTTGAAATTCCCAGAATGTACACTTCAATACCGCCGTCTGCAGCCCAAAGAATAGAGATTGACGTTTTTTGTGATGCTTCCACAAAAGCCGTAGGTGCGGTAGCCTACCTCAAACTCACAAATGAGGACGGACACAGCGAAGTGGGATTCCTCCTCGGCAAAGCACGTTTAGCTCCTAAACCAGACATCACCATACCCCGACTTGAACTCTGTGCAGCAGTCCTGGCCGTGGAAGTAGCAGAGTTGGTTCTAGAGGAGCTGGATGTCACAGTCGATCAGGTGAATCTTTACACAGACTCAAAGGTAGTGCTTGGGTACATCTCAAACACCAAGAGACGCTTTCACGTTTATGTGCACAACAGAGTCGAACGCATCAGGCGCTTTGCACAAACTCACCAGTGGCATTACGTGCCCACACACTTAAATCCGGCAGACCATGCCACACGAGCGTTGCCCGCTGAGCAGCTCTCCAGCTCCACCTGGCTCAGAGGCCCAGCTTTCCTCTCCAGGTTGGACCAAAGTCAAGTTCGAAGTCAAACCTTCGATCTCATAGACCCAGAGACTGACTGTGAGTTGCGTCCTGAGGTAACAACTTGCACTACCACCCTATCAAAAGGCCAGTTTAATAGTGCCAGATTTGAAAGGTTTTCAAGTTGGAAGGTGCTGCAAAAGGCTATTGCCAAACTCCAACATATAGCTCAATCATTCAAGAACAACTCTGAGGTTTCCTGTCGTGGCTGGCACAACTGCAACAAACATTTAACTGAAAAGTCACTGCAACTAGCCAAGACCACGATCATTCGCACCGTTCAAAGAGAGGTCTTCGCAGAAGATATTGGATGCATTGAAAAAGGCACAGCTCTAAAAAACTCAAGTCCACTCAGCAAACTGAATCCATTTGTTGACACGCAAGGGCTCCTTAAAGTTGGAGGCCGACTAAAGAAAGCACAGTTGTCTGCAGAAGAAACCAATCCCATACTCGTCCCTGGAAAGCATCATCTTGCTCAGCTCATAATAAGACACTTTCACGAAAAATTATGTCACCAGGGAAGGCATTTCACGGAGGGAGCAGTCAGAGCAGGGGGCTTTTGGATTGTGGGAGGAAAAAGAGCAGTAAGCAGTGTGATTTTCAAGTGCATCACATGCCGCAAATTAAGGGGCAGGCAACCTGAACAGATAATGGCTGAACTTCCTGAGGACAGGCTGTCCACGGACCCTCCTTTCACAAATGTAGGCCTTGATGTGTTCGGTCCCTGGTCCGTTACAGTGAGAAAAACGCGTGGTGCTAATGCAGATGCTAAAAGATGGGCAGTCATATTCACCTGCATGAGTACACGTGCAATTCATATTGAAGTGATTGAGTCAATGGACACATCGTCATTCATTAATGCACTGCGTCGTTTCTTTGCCATCCGAGGTGGTGCCAAACTCTTGAGATCTGATTGTGGGACAAATTTTGTGAGTGCCTGCAAAGAGCTCCAAATAGACAAACTAGGCTGTCACAATGACAAAATAGGCACATTCTTGAAAGACAGTGCGTGCAAATGGCAGTTTAATCCTCCACATGCATCCCATATGGCTGGTTCCTGGGAACGCATGATCGGCGTCACCCGAAAAATCCTCAATGCAATGCTCCTTGAACATCCATATGGGAAGCTCACACATGAAGTACTCGTGACATTGTTAGCTGAAGTCACCGCAATTGTAAATGCACGCCCGCTAACGGCTGTTTCTACAGATCCCGAAAACCCAGTCATTCTTACTCCTGCGATGCTACTCACGCAAAAGGTTGGCACACCACCGATTCCTCCAGGGCAGTTTCAGACCAGTGACCTATTCAAAGCCCAATGGAAGCGCGTGCAGTACTTAGCTAATGTTTTCTGGAGTCGTTGGCAGAAAGAATACATCGCAGGCTTGCAGGTTCGTCGCAAGTGGAAAATAAAAAAGCCGAACCTTCAAATGGGCGACGTTGTTTTAATGAGGGAGTCTCTGGAACATAGGAATAATTGGCCACTCGGACTGATCACAAAATCTTTCCCAAGTGAGGACGGTAATGTCAGAAAAGTTGAGGTTAAGATTTGCCGAAACGGCGAGAATAGGTTTTACATTCGCCCAATTCGTGAAGTTGTGCTTTTGATGTCTAAGGATAGCATGTAAAACGAGTTATTGTTGTGTATCGTTCATTAGTTAAGAGCTGACATCTTGCAGATGTCAGGCGGGGAGTGTTATGTCCTCTGGTCTTATGTTGACTACTTTTTGGGTTTAATTTCTTTCTAAGATTGTACATTGTTCATCCGTCCACAGGATGTCGCTATTCTAACTCAGAATCTTAAGTTTTCTTTGGTATTGCTGTTTGCGCTCGGCTTCCCCTAGTGGCGATTTGCTGTAAGCAGCAGGCAGAAAGAACTTTTTATTTCAGTTGGAAAAGAGGCCTTGAGGTGTTAAGACGTTACACACCTCCTCTGCACCATACATCGTTGGGAACCCTTGACAAAACAAAATCTGTAAGTTTGTACGTTTTAACAATGGGTTAGATGTAATTTTGGTGTGTCTATTCTGTTATTTTGTTGTTATTTATGTGGCGCGAACCCACACGTTTTTGTGCTAAGCTAAAGTAGCCACTTCATTTCATTTGCTCATAATGGAGCCAGTTTTCTGTTATTTACATAAACATGTTATTGTATAGAACCTTTTATTTTGTGTATAACATTGGTGTTTTATGTATGTTTCAGTTTTACCACACACACACACGCACACACGTTGACACAAAGAAATAAATGAGAGGAAGGAGTTCGGGCCTCCAAGTTTCTTTGTCGGTTTAGCTCGCTGCCAAAGTCGAGTAGCCATACGCTCGGCTGAGGGCAGAAGACTATCCTGCAAATAAGCTGAACAATGAGGCCATTATGTGAGCGTATTTGCAACTTAAAACCCTCCCGAGGTCAGATTTACATGCCACCAGCTCAGTGTAAAGCCATATTTCAACCCATATTTCTGCGATTATGTACTCGCAGAAATTCTTTGCATGTTATGCATATGTAAATACGGTTAGAACAACATCCTTTTACATGTGTACTGTAATTTCCAGTGCTGCATTGGGCTTGCTTGAACCAATGATGAGGTGCAAATCTAAAAGCCATTACGCCTCCCTACCACTTCCATTATCACCGACGACTAATAATTGCGTCGGGGCCGAGAAGAAACCGGCTTTTCTTTACAGCGCCGGCCCGATACGATCTAGGAGCGCGCTGGTGTGAGAACCCGCCACTTTTTTACGGCGTCCTATTGTGTCGGCCCGCCAGACCGTGCAATAGCGAGACGGCGTTAATGTTAATTAGCTTGACGAGCAGGATGAGAATGAAATCGCACTCATTTATGAAAATGGACGGCGCCTTTGCTCTTGCTTTTGTTCGCTCTTTTAGAAGAGAATGAGAATGATGAGGCTGATTTTACTTTGGAAAAGGGACGAGTGAGTGGATTAAGGTGAAGCGAAACCATCCCATCACTTATTCAACGCCGTTATTGTCAGTCTAAGAGGGGTTTCATCTTTTGAATGCAGTGATATTTAACTTTGCTTGTCCAAACCTCAAGCAGACACCTGATAGTTTTAAATTTTTTTTTTTTTTTTTTAATTCCTTACCATGTGGGTAAGGTGGCCGTAAAAGATACGCACACTAACAACGTATCACATGGAAAACAGCTAATGGGTTTACACTGTAGTTAAAAGTCTGTCTTTATCAAAAAGACTAGAAAAAAAGGGATGCTTTGCTTTCTTCCTGTTGAAAATTGGCCACTTCCTATTGAATTTGGGTCATTTTTGGGTCTCTTCCTGGTTAACCTATTGGCTGTTATTGATGGTGCTAGACGTCCAATCCATTTGGAATGGGAGTGACGAATGAACCAATGTTCCTTCGCCCCCCCCGATGACTAAAAATATGTTTCCGGGTAACTGTCTGTTCATTTTGAGTCTCTTCCTGCTAAATTTGAGGCAATTCGTGGATGTATTTTTTTCTTTTTTGGGTCAAAAACAAAGACTACCAATGGGAACTTGAATGAACACGTTTATGGTAGTGGTTGAAAGTATCATGAGAAAAATACAGTGTATCACAAAAGTGAGTACACCCCTCGCATTTCTGCAGATATTTAAGTACAGTGGTACCTCTACATACGAAGTTAATCCGTTCCAGGACCTTGTTTGTAAGTCGAAATGGTCGTATGTCGAGCAGGATTTTCCCATAGGAATACATTATAATTCCATTAATTCGTTCCACAGCCCAAAAACCTGCACTAAATCCTTAAAAAATACTGCTGGTGCTATTACAAATGGCAATTACACGTAGCAAAACAAATAAATTATAAATCAAAATTGGAATAATGTAATAAAAAGAATAATAATAAGTCCTGTAATAGTGTAACGAATCGGGTTCTAATAAGGCGGACGTTTTTTTGTGTACCTGAACGCACCGCGGGGCTCACGTGCCAGAGACGGACCGGTGAGCTTGAGTTTCACTTTCACTTTGAATGTTCTCTTGAGAACACCATCAATTGCGGCAGACAGCAGGCGTTTTGTGTTGAATAAGTTGTGAAAGAAATGATGAAAACGTGGCGAAGCTGGCGATTTCTTTGGAGACAATAAGAATTGTCAGCTTAATTTATAAAGACTGGCGAACGATGGTCGGAGGAGGACCGTGGAGATGTATTGTTGAGCCATTTCACGGATGCCCACCCCACGCTCATATTTTTCTGTCATTTGCATCTTCATTTCGAAGGTAAGCATCAACTTTTTCCTTGTTTCACCACCTGTACCAACCTTTTCTGAAACCTGTGTTGATTTGTCACACAAGAAAATCCTCCGTGCATTCGTCTGCGGTGCTGCCATTGTCGTCGTATTTCGAGCATGTCGTCGGATGTAGAAACAAATGGCGAGTCAAATTTTACGTCGGATGTCGAAAAGTTCGTGTGTCGAAGCGATCGTATGTAGAGGTACCACTGTATATCTTTTCATGGGACAACACTGACAAAATGACACTTAGACACAATGAAAAGTAGTCTGTGTGCAGCTTATATAATAGAGTTAATTTATTTTCCCCTCAAAATATAGCCATTAATATCTAAATCCCTGGCAACAAAAGTGAGTACACCCCATAGAAACTACGTACATCCCCAAATGTCCAAATTGAGTGCTGCTTGTCATTTTCCCTCCAAAATTGGTGTGCATGGCTGTCACCCCAGGAGGAAGCCTCTTCAGAAGACGGTACACAAGAAAGCCCGCAAACAGTTTGCTGAAGACATGTCAACAAAGCACATGGATTACTGGAACCATGTCCTATGGTCTGATGAGACGGGCGGGCTTTCTTGTGTACCGTCTTCTGAAGAGGTGACAGCCATGCACACCAATTTGATGTATAGTGCAGCGTATGGTCTAAGCACTAACAGGCTGAACCCCCACCTCTTCAATATCTGCAGCAATGCTGACAGCACTCCTGTAACAAGTCACATGACATTTTGGAGGGAAAATGACAAGCAGTACTCAATTTGGACATTTAGGGATGTGCGGTTTTTCAAAGGGGTGTATTCACTTTTGTTGCCAGGGGTTTAGATATTAATGGCTATATTTTAAGTTATTTTGAGGGGAAAATAAATTAACTCTATAATATAAGCTGTACACAGACTAATTTTCATTGTGTCAAAGTGTCATTTTGTCATTGTAGTCCCATGAAAAGATATACTTAGATATCTGCAGAAATGCGAGGGGTGTACTCACTTTTGTGATACACTGTATTTCGGGAAGTTTTTGTCAAATTGTGGCACAATTGTCGCCAAAAACTGGCTGATATCAGTTGTGTGCCTTGCAAATTTGTGAAACATTCTTTCATTCGCCCCTCCCAGTCCAAACGAATTGAATTTTTTGCGCAGTGAAAGGCACTGAAAGATGAGCATTCACAGCAACTAATCTGAGTTCAAAGAAATTAGATGTCTAATGTTGTCAATGACAGGCAAAGAGTCCTTGTACTTAGGTTACCTCTGTAAATTTTGAGGAATTCTTGGTCAATTCCTGATGGTTTTTGGGCAGTTACAGGTCACTATCTGTTGATTTTGGATCATTTCCTGCTGATATTGGGGCTATTTGAAGCTGTTTTTGTTGTTGTTGTTAAAAATGATGACCACCAACGGATAATTGGATGGTTGACAACTTTTGGGCACCTTGATTTTGTGAAATGTTTAATATGTTAATTTTGTGAATCAGACAAAAACTTTATGACAAGGATGAAAAATTTAATTTGTACTTTTTTGGGTTGGGCATTAATAGGTATTTTGGATCACTTCCTGAGTTCCTGTTGTTTTTTGGGCAAATTGATTTTTTTTTTTTTGGGGGGGGGGGTCAAAATTAATTACCACCAATGGAGATTTTTTTTTGCATGTCTTGAGTTGAAAATCGGTGGAAGTGGATGGAAATGTTTATTTATTTATTTATTTATTTATTTATTATTATTATTTTTTTTTGTGGGAGTTGAATGTGCCATTGGAAATGAACTAATGTATTGGGAAGTTTTGTATGTAAACTGTATGTTGGATTAGGCGTCTATCGTCGACCGTCGTAATGGCAGCCAATGAGTTAATCGACTACCAAAATAATTGTTTGAAGCAGCCGTACTTGTAACTCTTTTGCTCTTTGTGATGCACCGTTCCGAGTTGGCAGCATTTTCATAAAAACAACAATTGTTTTACCGCTGTTTACTAAAGGATGGAAAAGGGTAGATTCAAACTACTTTCCTTTTGAAAGAAGAGCATCTATAGCCAACTTTCATTTGGTAGGTTACAACCAGTACACAATCACAGAGCAAAAAAAAGTCTCAAGTCCATATCTCTTTCAAACATTGCCTTTGCAGACCCAGAAACGACCTCTCTCAATGCAAATCAGTCAGGTGTTGTTTCAAGTAAAGTTCAACATGTGTGCTTTTGTATAACCCCCTAAACGGAATCTGTGATACATGAAAAGCGTATTTGCATGTGTCCGTTCTCTGTTGCTTCACAACAAAGAGGCAGCGATGGGCTGCTCATCATCATCTCCCTTGATCTTTTGCACAAGATAAAAGAAAGAAGCGTATCGGCACTTATTTTCTCTACTGCTTCAGAGAGTCTTCTCGTCTCATCCCTGCTCTTGTTTGCTTGTCCGTCAGGAGCCGGGCTTTGATATTCATGCAGCCCCGCCATTAAGATGCAGAAGAGCAAGTTAGGTCCTGGGTCATTTTCATCTCTTCTTTATTCGGTTTTCAGCGTCACATCGTGTTTCGAATGTCTCAATTGCCTTTAGTTTGACCTCAGCCTGTTTTCGGGCCGTACTGTGTTTTTCTTCCTTGTGGATTTAAATTTCAAAGCTTTTTTTAACTGAAATGTTGTTCCAGTTTGGTTCAATCTTACGACCCCCCCACACCCCGCTCTTCTGTGGCGCCATCAAAAAAATGAACCCCCCCCATTGCCGATATATTCAGCGCTGACCTTTGGCGACAGGCGCTCTGGTGTTTGTCTTGTCTGTAAAGTCAAAGGCAATATCCACTGATTGATGTCATTCGGCCTTGCCGACGCATCGTCACGGCACCGCGATTCCGCCGCCGCCGGAGGCTGAAATAAAGCCGCCGCCTGAGCCCTGTGCGGAGTTCCTGTTGCCCGACTTCCCATCCTCTCATTAGCTGAGGGCTGTTGTCACGCGGTCGCCATGCGGAGAGAAATGCCACAAACGTGTCCTCGCCAGGCAAGACTGAATCAAGGGGTAAAGGATAGAACTTGATTTTCCTAATCATGAACCAGATAAAAATGAATATGTGTCAGAGTGAGCCGTTCTATGATTCTGCCCCTTTATTTGTCTACATTGGTGGTAATTTATATATGTATATGGTGGAAAACACTCAGGTTACTTGAAGATCCGCTCTGAGACCCCCAATTTGGCCAAATTTTAAAATTGTCCGATATGCATGTGTGATACATCATTGGAAAGCTCAAGATCTCAAAATTCGGGGGGAAGAAAAATTTTGAACAAGAGGGCATTTTTTTTTTTTTTTTTTAAAACACCAAAACCCTATCTGGAGGTGAGAACACGCGAGAGCAGAATTAACAGACGCCATGAGTTTAAGGAGATATTATCGCGTTCTTACCTTGTTTCCATCCAAAAACTCCATTTAGCATGTATCACTGAGTGTCAAGACATAGCTGTGAATGGCCACAGCTGGATTTTTTGGGGATTTTATGGGTGAAACATGGTACTATGACAAGGGTCGCGATGCAGAAATCGCAGACATCAAGGAGTGGTCGAGATTTTCTTTTTAATATATTTACCCTTTTAAACTTAAAAAAAAAAAGTTGTCTTTGTTTGGATCGATTATTTATCATCTAATATATTGGGGAAAATGCGACAGTAACGAAAAAAATAGAATTAAGCGATAGTTATGAGGTAAATATCCGTGACTTTTTTACAGACGCCAATTTTTTCATTGTGACGTAATTTGTTCAAAAGTTTAAAACATGCGAGTGAAGAATTTTTAAAGTCGTTTTTTTTTTTTTTTTTAACTAAATATTAGACATCGATTAATGATTCTAAGATAAAAATGACAGACATTTCGAATAATAAATACGATTACTTACCTTCTTTTTATGGCTAGGTTGAAAAAAAAGCGGTTGCGTGACGTCTGTAAACGGGGGTTTCCAGGGTAAAAGGGGCAAATTAAAAATAGTTTGGGGGCTTAATGCACCCTGAATCTGCTATGGCAGCATATGGACATATTGTTCTATAAAACACAACAGTTCTTTTGGCTTAAAATACAGCAATTTATTTAATAGAGGGTTGCAACGCAGAAACTGCTTTATCAGTCTTGTCTGCGTTTTCCACCATATATTACATCATACTACCCCAAGCATCAACAAATAACAGTTTTAAAATGTGGATAGAAAGAACACACATTGTGTGTAAAATAAAGCAATTAATTTCAATTTGGAGCTTTTCATTTACATGAAACAGCAATTGAAACTTTTCTTCAACCTATTGGCTACCCTTGATAATAATTTCATCATTTCAATTCAATTTCATAATTAAACTTAGCACACTTGTGTCAGACGATTTTTACCCATGCAATTCTTGTTCTTGTCATGTGAGTTTTAAAAATTGGATTTCAATGGGTTCTTATGGAGCATGTTAAAGATTTTCAAGAATTTTGCTGCCTTTTCAAAAAGGTCCCGTTAGATACTTTTTTTTTTTTTTTTGCCTTTTCAGCTGCTTAGACACGTACAATAAGAATCTGTCTTTATAGGCTGAACAGTTTTAATGTGCCAAATGGGAGTTTGGTGTATTCCTATCTAGACATGTGCAGATTACCGATTTTAAGGTATACCGTGGTTTGAAAACGTCAAGGTTTCAAAACCGCAAAAGTCTTCCATCATACCGTCCCTATTAGAAATGGGAAACTCTTGGTACCTCATGATACGATACAATTTGCGATTAAAAGCTCACGATAACGATCATCTGACGATATGGCGAGACAACGATTATCAAAACATTGGTCAGGAAATCATTCTAGGATATTCTACAAACAACTAATAAACAGAAAAACAACCTTCCGCTGTGAATTGGAATGAGGTTGTCACTAGTATACGTCCAATCCATTTGAACTGGGAGGGATGGCAGTGAATCATTCGCTGCCACCCCTCCCAGTTCAAATGGATTGAACGTCTATAGCCGTCAGTGGCAGCCAATGCCAGGCAATGAGGTCATTTTGGGCCATTTAAGGTCATTTACGTGTTGATTTTCAGTTACTTCCTGTTGATTTTGGGGTATTTTATGCATCACTTCCTGTTTATTTTGAGTTACAGAAAAGGTAGTGACCTGGGAATCACTCATATGAATAGGTACTGACTCAAACTCAACAGGAAATGACCTGAAAATGCCCTAAAATGAACAGCAAGTGACCTGTAAATGCCCTGAAAATCGGGCAGAAGGACTGTGAATGCTCTGGTTTCGAATGAACGAACGTTCCCAGTCTAAACATACAACCTGACATACTATAGAACAGCGTTGTTCCAACGTCACTTGACGTAGAAAATTTTGATGTCAACCATACTGATGATTTTGATGGAAAATCAACGTTTGTTCACTGTCGGTCTGCTATCTGGGTATTATGGTAGAAGATTTTGGTAGCAACTTGTTGGTTCCTTTTTATTTATTTATTTTTTTAGACATTGACACCTTTTTAAAATGACATCTCGATTCTTGGCAGGAGCATATCGATAACTTTTTGGGATACAAAGTATTACAATATATCACCATTTCGATATTTTGTCACACCCCTAGTCCCTATGGTATTAGCAATTTTTTTATGTCCCAAAAATGCATGGAGAAACCTATCACTTGCAGCTGCAAGGCTCAACTCTCCCCCACTGGTTGTTGCTCAGTGTCAATGAGTCAGCTGTGCTGCACGATGGTTGGAGGAGGTGAAACTCCTGAACTATTTCCCCGTCGAAAAAACAAAATCGCTGGTATGGGAATACTTCAGCTACAGAAAAGTTACAGAGGGCCGCGGCTTGGAGGAGGAGGGCCAACCGACATGTAAAACATGTTTGCAGAGGGTGGCTGCCGCGGAGGCAATAACTCCAATATGATTTCACATTTATACAAAATTAAATGTTAGTAAACACTAGGCCTGTTGCGATAATGAATTTTAGTAGGCGATACATTGTCTCGTAAATTATTGCCAATATGCAATATTGTTGTCATTCTAAAAAAAACAACAACAAGTCAACCACTAATGTAGTGACTCTACATGCTAATGAATCACCCGTTTAAATGCAAAAAATTGTTATTCCAAAAACACAAACTATATTAAAAATAATATTAAAACACACACACTCAATGTATAACTTGCTATTTGAAAGCTAGCTAGGTGTATATAGAATATGAAATAAGCATGAAACCCAATGCCATGTTTGTTTTCTGCCAATTAGAGCCCATCAAAAGTGTTGATTGGTCAATGAGATTTTTCTGAGATCATAATGGGTGTCATTTTAAAGCTATCTTAGGGGCAGTTTACATGGAGACTCTGCGACACGAAGACACAAAGACTGTGTTGCGAAGTGGCCTCGCGTGCTTATAGTGTCGGCGAAGACGGAAGGCGAAGACGAAAAATTCGGAATCCTGCCTCCAAAGTGGAAGAATTCGATTGTGGGGGATTGAAGGGGCTTCCTCGGCATTCATATCAAAGGCTCCCGCGGCGCGAGACTGCGCCGATAACGTCAGCACTCGTTCACGTCACATTGGGCGTGCGCAGCAGAGCTACTAAACATTAAAAACAGCAAATATGGCGGAATGTCGGCTTTAATTTACTGTTTTAATAATATTTTTAAATTAAATATGTTGAATGTTTGCATTTTTGTGCCTTTTTGAACAAAAGAAAAATGCTGTTGCTTCGAGTGGTCGGGCATATTTTTTTCCGGGCTGAGGGAGCTTGTTGGGGTCAAGGTGCATCATTCTCTGTCGCCCTGTAAATCTGCACTGCCCCCTAGGGCCTGGCATGAATACTACATCGTTTTCATGTGGAATTGCAACATTGTTCGAATGGAGACGCAAGTGCAAATGCAAATTTGAAATTTTTCGTATTCTTGGAGACTCACCATGTAAACAGCCCCTTTGTGTTGAAACGAAAGTATATGAGAGTAACTCCAGACATCTTTATGACATGCTTTTATTTTGAAATGTTAACCGGAAGTAAGTTTGCTAAAGCCGCTAACCGTAAGCTTTACACTCGGTTAAAAAAAAAAAAGTGCACTCGTCTTCTGTTTTTGTCATGGATGTGGTGTCAGTTCTAGATGCTCTATTTTTCATTTCACCAGCGAGGTTTTATGTTTGAAATGTCACCTTTCAACTGAAAGTTTGCGTTTTGGCGAAGAGCGCCAATGTTCTATAGAAGGTTAGTGGTTAGTACATTATCTTTTTGCATTAGCCTCAATGTAGCAATGCTAACGTTTTACAATATGTAATATAAATGTGTTTACTTATTTTAAATGTCTGAACTTTAGTTCTACGGTGTGTTGATGAACAACAAACATCTGTTAAATGAACTGGAGTCTCATATCCAATTGGTACGCACGTGTGCTGAGTGTACGCAGCACATGCAAACATACCACGCAGCAATATATCGCAGCCGGGCAAATTACTCACCTCTTTTTTATTTACCGTGCGATTAATTGACTTATTGCATATTGCAACAGGTTAGGTAAACACTGTCCTGAACATTTCCAACCAGCTACGAGAGTTAACTCCAGTGTGTTTAGTGTGTCCAGCAGTGGTAAAACGTAGTGTTTTTTTCTCTCTGGCAACTGTCAGTGTTGAGAAAGACAGTGCGTATATAGTGTAAACATAATACGAGTTATTCACACGTGTTTTTTATGGAAAATAATTCAATTATTTTTGTTCTGATGGTGAAAATGTTGAGCTGTGGGTGTAGGCTCACCTGAAGGATGCATTTATTTTCATTTTATTAATTTTTAAACTTATTTTAACTTGACATTATACTTATGTTCCAATTTGCTAATGTGTTTTGAAAAAAAATCTTGTTCAATGGATTTTTTTTTTTTAACCCAGATATCTCAGAGTGACACATTTTAGAGCTGTGATTGCAATACCGTGACACCGTGAAACCGTGATATTTTGGCTTAAGGTTATCATACCGTCAGAATATCATAACGGCACATGCCTACTCCTATCGTGGCTGGTTATATTGTGACGTATATTCAGAAAAAAAAAAAGGTGGACAGAAAAAAGTTTTGAGAAGACATATAAAAAGGAAGGACAGAAGAACAGAAGAAATAGTGATTAAAAAAAAAAAACCATCATTTAAATGTACTGTATATGCTACCTAATACGAGTAGCATTGTTCATTCGTCCCTCCCAGTCAAAATAAATTGGTTGTCTGTAGTTGTCAATGGCAGGCAATGAGTTAATTTTTTAAAAATTAGTTACTTTTTTGTTGGTTTTAGGGTATTAACAGGTCCCTTCCTATTAATTTTGTGTCACTTCGGGTACATTAAGGGCTATTCTGTGGTCATTTCCTGTACATTTTGGATCAGTTCCTGTTCGTTTTGGGGAGTTTGCAGGTTACCCAATGTAAATTTCTGTTCACTTCCTGGCTTTAGGGCAATTCCAGATCACTTCCTATGGATTTTGGACCCATTCAGGGTCATTTCCTGTTGGGAGTGAGTCATTTACTGTTGGTTTTTGGGCACTCATGGATCATTTTCTATTGATCTTGGGTCGCTTTGGGTAAATTTTGCCCTATTCTGTGTTTACTCCCTGTACATTTTGCATCGGTTCCTGTTGGTTTTGGGGAATTTGCAGGTTACTTTATGTTAATTTCCATTCACTTCCTGGTTATTTAGGGCAATTCCAGGTCGCTTCCTTTTGATTTTGTGGATTTCCGGTCTCTTCCATTGGATTTGGGGACAATTCTGGGTCACTTCCTGTTAATAGTAAATATTTACTGTTGGTTTTGGGGCACTTATGGATGACTTTCTATTGATTATGGGTCTTTTTTGGTACATTTTGTGGCTATTCTGTGGCCTGTACATTTTGGATCAGTTCCTGTTGGTTTTGTGGAATTTGCAGGTTACTTCATGATCCTTTCTGTACACTTCCTGCTCATTTAGGGCAATTCCAGGTCACTTCATTTTGATTTTGTGGATTTACTATCACTTCCTATGGATTTTGGGCCAATTCTGGGTCACTTCCCTTTGATAATAAGTATTCACTGTTGGTTTTTGGGCACTTATGGATCACTTTCTACATATTTTGGCTCGCTTTCTGATGATTTGGGGGCATTCCCTGGTCACTTCTTGTATAGTTTGGCTCACTTCCTGTTAATTTTTGGACAATTTAAGGACGTTTTTTTCTAGGTCAGAAATAATGTCCACTCAAAGAGAAACACTGAAAGAGTTCATAATATATAACATTTTATTGTTTTTTTTTTTTATTTTATTATTTTTTTTTTTTTACGTTGTACAGAAAATATATACCACGGTATTACTGCAGTACTCTTATTATCTGCTGTTCTACTATTGTGACAACAGTACGTCCAATTCATTAAAACTGTGAGGACTGCCTGTGAATGCTCATGGTGCTGCATTATTCACATATTGAATGATTGCTGCCAGGCCTCCGAGTCAAAATGGATTGGAGGTGTAGCGCTGTCAATGCCAGCCAATGAGGTGATTACAGTTCCGAGGTGGCCGATACAGTATTTCAAAGAAATGCTTCATTTTAGTCCGAGGCTAAAAGACTGCTGTCTTTCTTAGTATGTTTAAGAGCAGTGTCAGTGTCTGTGTTGAGGAGCCTGGGAATTGGCTCGCCTCGCCTGCAGCAAGAACATTTGCTATTCACCCTTTGAGGTTTGTGTCAGCAACTCTCAGAGGTCAGCATAAGAATACCAGCCCACTCCCCACTTGAACATTCAACCAAATTCAACAAACACATAACTACTTTTGTTCTTTTAACCACACACAGTGGAAAATGGGTGATACTGATGCTTCAGCATGTTGGAAGCTAAAAATAAGTGTTTGTTGTGGTCATTTTGGATCATTGTTTCCTAGCCTGCAGCGTCACTGAAAGTAAAAGCAGTTTGTTTGTGAAAGCTTTAAAAGAAAATGTTGCAGCTTTCTGAAATAGTGTATGATTGCTGTTGATGTGTTTATTTATGGAGGCATATGCTGGTATTTTTTGGAGCTGCTTTTTAACATCATTCAGAGGGGATGTAAGAAAAACTGCAGTGAATTGCCATCTCACAGCATATAAATTCATCAGTTTACTATTAATTATATGAAAATAACATAACAAATGCAACAATGATTAATCATTTTAGAAAAATTATATATTATAACTGTCAACTTTTGAATAGCTGTCCACTGCAGTTATCACTGTCTATGAAAGAATTACCGTATTTTTGGGACTATAAGTCACAGATTTTTTTCATAGTTTGGCAGATGTGTGTTTGATACGCTGGAGCGACTTATGTGGGATTATTTACGGTTGGGTCGGGCTGACTTCTCTCTCGCTAACTTTAAAAAAAAATTAATCTATATTTATATATTTATACTAAAGCGATGTATGGATGTTGAATAAAATAACTTGGATAAAACAGAGAAGGCACTGTGCATGCCTGCGCACGTGAATGCAGTGGCCCCGCTCTCTTTTCAATCTTCCCCTCCGCTAGCATCCTGGTATTTCCTTTTCAATATGGAGTAGCTATGGGATTGAAAAACAAACTAAATACGGAAACCTGTGTCGACTTTGCTGAAAGTAAACAAATGTGGTGCTTTGGTCTCATATGAAAAATATATTTAACAAACTTTTCCAGTGTTATTTCGTTGTGTAAATGCATTTATAATGATCATAAAAATATGTAGACTATTTAAACATTGAGAAAACGTTTTTTTTTTTCTGCCAACTCAAGGAGATTGAAATAAATGTCAAATCAACTATCCACCTGTTTGAACGGACACGCAAATATAAAAGATATAAATGTTTATTGAATATCCATCTTACAGTCTTGTTTAACTGAGAGAATTTGTTACAAAAGACAGGCTTTAATTTGTTATCATTATGCATGTAAGCACCGGCATCATCACAAACGTGATCACACAAAACGCAACCACGCATCGCATCCCCGCATTTCCTCCTTCTCCTGAATCCTCACATATAAAACAAAATTTCATTTTTTTCGGGCTCGTGCCTTCAAATAAAACATAAAATTTCGGGGGGGTTTCGGGCTCTGCAAGCAATTCAAGTTAATTGCTTGGGCCGCATCGGGCTCTAATACCCGCGGTCTGGTCGGGTCGGGCTGGATTTTTTAGGCCCGATCTAACGTCTAGCGTCATATACTGTTAGCATACCGTACACCTATTCAGCCTATTGTTCTCTATTGTATTTTAAATTGCCTTTCAAGATGACATGTCTGTTCTTGGTGCCGGATTCTGTCAAATAAATTTCCCCCCAAAAATGCGACTTATACTCCGGTGCGACTTATACAGTGGTACCTCTACTTACGAAGTTAATTCGTTCCAGGACTTTGTTTGTAAGTCGAAATGTCGAGCAGGCTTTTCCCATAAAAATACATTATAATTCGATTAATTCGTTCCACAGCCCTAAAACCTACACTATATCCTTAATTAATACTGCTGGCCAAATGGCAATTACACATAGCAAAACACATTAATTATAAATAGAAATTGGAATAGTGTAATACTAATAATAATTCCTGTAATAATGTTACGAATCGGGTTTTTATGTGGCGAATGTTTTTTTCTGTACCTGAACGCACCACATGACTGACGTGACACAGAGAGGAGCGGTGCGGTTGAGTTTACTTTCGCTTTCAATGTTTTCTTGAGTACACGGTCAGTTGCGGCGGACAGCAGGCGTTTTGTGTTGGATGAGTTCTGAAATAAATGATAAAAACCTGACAAAGCTGGCGATTTCTTTGGCGATGTAACCACAATAATAATTGTCAACTTAACTTATAAAGACTGGCGAACGGTGGTCCGAGGTGGACTGTGGGCTGTTGAGCCAGTTCACGGATGCGCACCCCACGCTCATATTTCTCTATAATTTGCATCTTCCTTTAGAAGGTAAGCGTCACCTTTTTCCTTGTTTCACCACCTGTACCAACCTTTTTGAAACCTCTGTTGATTTCTCTTACACGAAAGTCAGCCGTGCGTCCGTCTGCGGTGCTGTCACATCGTCATATTTCGAGCATGTCATCGGACGAAGAAACAAATGGCGAGTCAAATTTTACGTCGGATGTCGAAAAGATTGCGCGTCGCAGCGATCGCATATCGAGGTACCACTGTATATGTTTTTTTTCCTTTACTTTGCGCATTTTTTGGCTGGTGCGACTTGTACTTAGGTGTGTCGTATGGGCCGAAAAATACGGTATTTTATTTTAGAGAAATAAACAATTATTTGTAATTTAATGTAAAAAATATATATTTTTTTGTTGTTGCTTTTTTTTAACATTAAAAACCTTTTGTTAGTTTTTTTTCAAACACACAAAACAAAATAAATAAACAAGACAATAATTGTACGCACATTTCACATTAAATATTGAAAATTAAAAATATAAAAATGCAAAAAAAATAAAATAAAATAAAAAATAAGACAATTTACAGTTCCCCCAGTTTTCTTATTTCTAATAAAAATGGAAATAAAATAAAGAAGAATCGAGTTAATTAAATTTAAAATATTTTTTGTCAAGACTCTCAAGAAGAACAATTTTTTGATCATCGCTGATTCATCGACTAACAAAATCATTATTGAATCATTTGGTCATCGGTTAGTAGCTGATGAGTCAATTAATCGTAAAGATGATTTGGACACTTTGACTTTGCCCAGACCTTCTCAAATTTCTGGCTGGCTTGGATAACAAACTCAAGAGAAAACGTGAAAAAAAATTACCACAAAGCTATGACCAGGAGATATGACAAAGCATATGAAAGCTCTTGACTTCACTGTGACGATGGTGGCAGACGATGAACGTGTTTTCAGCATATACATTACGATTACAATGATACTTTATTATGATAATACATCCTATGCATAGCACTGGAAATACATTAACTCCAGATGGTGTGTGTGTATATGTTTCTCTTGTCATCTCTGTTTGTTCTCAGCCCGGTATCCCACAGGGATGCCCACCGAGCGAGCTCCCCATTTGCAAAGTTGCTAATGATATCCCTGTCTCTCACTGAGTTCTTCCAGCAAAAAAGGCGAAAAATGTGCTTGCGTGCAGTTTCCTGACAACTTATTTCGATACAGTACAGTCTTCCACAAGTGATGATGTCATAAATCTGACGACAATACCAGAATAGGCCTTCTTACAAATCTAAGGCGGATGTTTCTTTGCTGCTTTTTGATACACGAAAAGCGAACGTTTCCTGACACAAATTTGAGAATGCGCATCCCGAATTTTCCGTGTGATCCACTTCCCCTGGTGTGGCGCATGTCAGTTGTAATGACAGTGACAGAAGTCTCTAATCCAGTGATAAATGTATCACCATGTGGGTTGTGATCTGAGTGAAAGGTGTGTGTGATGCTTTCTTTTGACGTGTCTTTTTTTCCCAGCTCCTCAGCAGACATTTTGAGGTCAGCAACTCAACAGTTTTCAACGTATTGATGTAACAACCCGAAATACCAAAGTGCTCCTTGTTGGTTTCTCACAAATGATCCCTTAAACATTCATTTTTAACAGGAGAGACTCTGGATTACAATTTCCACAGAAAGAGAGTAGCCAAGAAACAAATCTAACGGTCACTCAACACTACAGACGTACGTATTGCGCACCATATATCTTATTAATACTCACACAAATCAGAAACTGACCTTTTTATTCTTTCATATTCACAGTAGTTCAATCACTGCCGGTGAAATGAAAGGCTGGCGGTCCAGAAAATCTATTCTTTGGCAACCTTGGTTCAGTCCGTCAACAATAAGCGTGGCGGCCCAGGTTCAAATCATCTCACAAGAGTGATTAGTCAAAGCACGTCTGTCATAGAGTGTATCGAAATGGCCGCGGTCCAAATCTTAGTCCTCCTGCTGTGTTAATATTTGCTCAGCTGTGTGTAAGATCTGCAACGTTGAGCCCAATTTATCTGAACAGGTATCGCGTTTGACCGATTCGCTGTCAGTCACACAATTGCCCTAACTTAACCACTGTAGGTTCAACTTTAAAACTGTTAGGTGCTCCATTTTAAATAATGAATGAGGTTTCATGAATAATAAATATGAAAGTTTGCTTGCACTTGTGCTGCTCATTGAGGGAAAGCTTCTTTTTGGCAAAGAAGAGACAGTAAATGCCTCTGTAATCAAGTTTAAAGGGGACATACAGTGGAAAATTGTCTGTACATAAATAGGTCTGAGTGGCTGCGAACTTAAACGTACATATTTTTTCTATTTCTGGAAATGTCAATGATAGAGAGTTGAACTGCCTGTCTGTCAGTGGCACATATAACACTCCTCCATGATGATCACCTTAAGGCGTACGGCCACTGAGCATTCACAGATTGAACTTCATTAAAGTGCAGACGGCGGACAAGATGACAGCGAAGCTCTCCACAGAAAATGAACACATCATAGAATTTTAGAGTTGCCTGGTTCAAACTTAAAAGAAGAACATGCTGAACTTTTAGCGACACCCTCTTGGGCTGGATTCACACTCAGGTTTAAATGCCCACTTCACATTTTAGGTCCTATATTCTTTTTTTTTTTTTTTTTTCGGTCTGAGACCAAGACTTGCCAGAGAGCAGAACTTACAGAGACCAAAACTTGACCATGAATTTTCGGAGTGGAGACTAAGGCTAGGTTCATACTACAGGTCTTAATGCACGAATCCGACTTTTTTGTTTTTTTCTGACTCGAGTCAGGCATTAACTTGAAGGTCTGAACGGGACAAGTCGCATAGAAGTGGACCATTTCAAATCCGCTCTGAGTCACTTTTGTATGTGGTTTAAATCCGATCTGGGCCACATTTTTTCAGAACGTGACCGGCAGTCTGAACTGTCAAGACTCCCAAATCGGAATTCATGCAGCAATTACGTCAGCAAAGAGCAAGACGCGCGGAGGACAGCAGCCATGTAGGCATTAACGCCTAGCATGAACTCTGCTTTTAAGCACGAAGCGGGCTTGACCACAGTCATAAAAAAAAATAAAATGAAGAAAAGAATAAGCCTTACAATTTTCGATTTTCATTTTGTGCGCCAAATGAACAATATTTCATTATTGCACACATGGCCGAGTCGAGGCAAACTGATGCACCCACATCTTTTCCCGCACACACGTCAAGGCTTATGTGCGTGCGTGCATGCGATCTATCAGTCCATATAAACTTTGAATATAAGACTAAACGGGGATTATTAATGTCTGTTATTTGTGTCCTCTTTTTGGAAATCAAAATATGATCACTCTGGAATGACATACAGCTAGCATGTGTAATTTGTTTTGATGCTTCTGCGCGTGCGGGTCTCTTTGCTGAGCGCATCTCAGACTGAGAATTAGTGCGCATGCATGATACCTGAACGGTCTCAATGGACAAAGGCAGTCCGAACGGGCACGCCAAAAAAACAGATATGACAAAAAATCGGATTTGTGCATTAATACCTGTAGTATGAACCTAGACTAAGACTGAGATCAGAGCTATCTTATTGAGGGTTGAGAGCAAGACAAGACCAAGACTGAGACGAACCGAGACGACACCAAGTATTCTGTTAGTCGAGACTGAGACAAGATTCAGATTAGGAGTGTGACAAAATATCGAAATGGGGATATATCGTGATACTTTGTATCCCAAAAAGGTTATCAATATGCTCCTATCAAGAATCGATAATCGTTGGGGCGCTTAGAGGTCACTTTTTGTCCATTTTAGGGCATTTACAGGTCACTTTCTGTTTGAGTTACTGCCTATTCATTTGGAGAGATACTTGGGTCACTTTTTGTTCTGTAACCCCAAAATACATCGAAAGTGACCCATAAATGCCCCAAAGTGACTAAAATTCAACAGCAAATGGCGTGAAATGCGTCCAGATTTAACTCATTGGTTTCCATTGACCGCGATTCATTCCAATTCACAGAAGGATGATGAAAATAGCTTGGGGTTTTTTGCTGTTTATTAGATATTTTGTAGAATATCCTAAAATGATTTCCTGACCTATGTATCGATAATCGTTGCATCGCCACATCGTGAGATCATTGTTATCGTGAGCTTTGTATCGCAAATTGTATTGTATTGTAAGGTACCAAGAGGTTCCCACCCCTAATCCAGATCATGTGAGACTTGTCTCAAGACTGGTCTTGAGCATTCCAACACTAGCATACAATATCTGATATCGCTGGATTTATAGTGACAGAAAACATGAAAGAATCATATCGTGCAAACTAAGGATGCATATTTTTGCAAACGAGTCCTTTTCACCTGATTTTGAGAGTCTGCCAATACAGAGTCCCAACCCGATACCGGTTTTTGTATTTTTGAACAAAAGTTTCAAACATGTTACAGTGCTGTACTTTTTACAGTACCTCCTCTTCCTCTATGTCCTGGAGTGTTGCGGAGTATAAAACATATATTTCTTTTGGGTTATACATATATATCTTTTGGCAATGCCATTGTATTTCTGTATTATATTGGTATTTTTTAGTTTACTATAGTATTTTTAGTCTCGATATACAGTGGGGCAAATAAGTATCTAGTCAACCACCAATTGTGCAAGTTCTCCTACTTGAAAAGATCAGAGAGGCCTGTAATTGTCAACATGGGTAAACCTCAACCATGAGAGAAAGAATGTGGGGGAAAAAAACAGAAAATCACATTGTTTGATTTTTAAAGAATTTATTTCCAAATTAGAGTGGAAAATAAGTATTTGGTCACCTACAAACAAGCAAGATTTCTGGCTGTCAAAGAGGTTTAACTTCTTCTAACGAGGTCTAACGAGGCTCCACTTGTTACCTGTATTAATGGCACCTGTTTTAACTCATTATCGGAATAAAGGACACCTGTCCTCAACCTAAGTCAGTCACACTCCAAACTCCACTATGGCCAAAACCAAAGAGCTGTCGAAGGACAAAATTGTAGACCTGCACCAGGCTGGGAAGACTGAATCTGCAATACGTAAAACGCTTGGTGTAAAGAAATCATCTGTGGGAGCAATTATTAGAAAATGGAAGACATACAAGATCACTGATAATCTCCCTCGATCTGGGGCTCCATGCAAGATCTCACCCCTTGGCGTCAAAACGATAACAAAAACGGTGAGCAAAAATCCCAGAACCACACAGGGGGACCTAGTGACTGACCTACAAAGAGCTGGGACCATAGTAACAAAGGCTACTATCAGTAACACAATGCGCCACCAGGCACTCAAATCCTGCACTGCCAGACGTGTCCCCCTGCTGAAGCCAGTACACGTCCAGGCCTGTCTGCGGTTCGCTAGAGAGCCTTTGGATGATCCAGAAGAGGACTGGGAGAATGTGTTATGGTCAGATGAAACCAAAATAGAACTTTTTGGTAGAAACACAGGTTCTCGTGTTTGGAGGAGAAAGAATACTGAATTGCATCCGAAGAACACCCTACCCACTGTGAAGCATGGGGGTGGAAACATAATGCTTTGGGGCTGATTTTCTGCAAAGGGACCAGGATGACTGATCTGTGTAAAGGAAAGAATGAATAGGAGCATGTATCCAGAGATTTTGAGTGAAAATCTCCTTCCATCAGCAAGGGCATTGAAGATGAGATGTGGCTGGGTCTTTCAGCATGACAATGATCCCAAACACACAGCCAGGGCAACAAAGGAGTGGCTTCGTAAGAAGCATTTCCTGGAGAGGCTTAGCTAGTCTCCAGATCTCAACCCCAGAGAAAATATGTGGAGGGAGTTGAAAGTCCGTTTTGCCCAACGACAGCCCCAAAACATCACTGCTCTAGAGGATAACTGCATTGAGCAATTGGGCAAAATACCAGCAATAGTGTGTGAAAAGCTTGTGAAGAGTTACAGAAAATGTTTGGCCTCCGTTATTGCCAACAAAGGGTACATGACAAAGTATTGCGATTAACTTTTGGTATTGACCAAATACTTATTTTCCACCATGATTTGCAAATAAATTCTTTAAAAATCAAACAATGTGATCCCCCCCCCCCCACATTCTGTCTCTCATGGTTGAGGTTTACCAATGTTGACAATTACAGGCCTTTCTAATATTTTCAACTGGGAGAACTTGCACAACTAGTGGTTGACTAAATACTTATTTGCCCCACTGTATGTCCATCGACGTACAGTAAGTGTTGTTGTGAGGCACATCAAGTTGTCTTCCCTTGCCTAACAGCGTTTTCCACCTGTAAACAAACAAAAACCGTGTAATATTTGCATTTATGCATTTACATAATTTTGCCATCCTATACGTACTGATTAGCAACAGGCTGGCAGCAGATAGCATGTGTTGCAGCAACAGCAGTACAGTAGTTGTCGTAAATAATATTAAACATCATCATAACTGCAATCATCGTAATAACAATATCAAAGACAACAACTCGTTTCATGCGCAAGATTTTAGCTTTACTATTTTATGAGCAACGGAAACATGAAAATGCAGGGATAAGAAGAACATACCTTCCATTACGCCAGCGGCAACATGGCTACATAAACACCTGGTCTTTGGGGTGGCACGGGCTTGGTTCCATATCTGCCTTCATGAGCATGTTGTCCTCCCATGTCGTGATGATGGCAAATGGACGCGGTATTTCCAAATTGTCTTTTTTGAGGGATTTTGATGAGTGGTGCCACTCCAGCTCCACTGTTGTTTTGGATGGAGAAAGTGTGAAACGGAAGTCGTGAGCAGAAATGCGGACGTAAAGTGGAAGTACCTCGGAAACTTGTCTATGGGTTGTATGATAGCGACATAAGAATCCCGACGGCAGTCTCATTTCTTATTCATATCCACGTTCTAAAAACAATTCTGCTAGTATATAAAGTCTTTTGTATTTAATTTACCACCAAATGTGCCATCTCCTTGTAAACTTGCATAAACATGGCAAATTTAATTCAAATTACCGCTGTTATACTCTGCGCCCAAGCAAACAAAGGCCAATGAAACATAACCCCCTTGATGGAGTTGCTAATGATCTCAGGTAATTAAACTGTCGCCGATGTTTTAATTAAGGCTAAGAAAGCAGCTCTGTCATACTACATACCAACATTTGATGATAAGGTACAACTGCATAGTTAATCTGCAATCAGTCTTTTTATGTGCGCTCTCTGAATGCTGTTTTTCCACCTCCTAAAAGAGCAGAGGATTGTGTATATCTATTTCCATACAAATGAGCACTTAAAAGTCCACACAGATGAAGACCCGAATGAGTAAACAGAGCTAGCATGCTCATTCCGTTCAAATATGCACGAGTTGGGTGCTTCACAGGAGGTTTATTTATCTTGGTATGCCGAGATTGGAACGTTGGGTGGAAGTGCAGCTTTTTTTCCCCATCTGTCTATCATCGATGCTTGTAGAATAGAGGCCAAGATCTGCTCCAAGGAGATTATGAGCGTAATAATTATCTGATCGAGGTTCAGAAATTATTTCAGAGGTGGGCCATGGTTAGGTCATCTAAACAGATTGATGATGTCCACCTGTGGGAATGCAGGTTTTGAATACAGCCTTCATTTTTCATTCATTGTAGACATATTATGCATTACAATTGGTGAATCCAGGTTTAGTTAGCATTTTGCTTCTAACATAATTTAGCATTTCTGAATTTTTGGAAAGTGAAGTATGCGGGCTTCTTCGAGTAGAACATGAAAAAAACACTGAATTCATTTTGCAAACTTTTCTGTAAACTCCAGTGCAATACTTTTAAGTACATTTCACTTGTGTTTAACGTTGAAATACAGTACATATACATCTGCAAGTCTTCGTATTTAAAATATTGTTTTCAATCAAATGTAATCACATAACATTGTTATTTAATTTCATGTGCAATATATTTTGAACAAATACCCATATACAGTTTTTATTTCAGTATTTCAGTTTTTTTTTTTTTACATCCTTAGATTTTTTTTTCACTGGTAGTTATGTCAAATATTTCACACTAAGATAAATTTTAGGGAGTATTTCAGTACTTTTAAGAGTCTCACTTTTGGGAGTTACGATCCTTTTATTTTCTAGACGTGTTCTAGTAATATATACATTTTAGGGAGTTATTTTTACCACATCAAGTAGTTCTAATAGTGGATCGATTATTGTTATGGAGCAATTCAGTGAATTTAAGAGTATTTAGGTAACTTTTAGGTGGTGTTTGAGTACATCTTATTATTTAGATAACTTGGACAAACTGCGTATAAGTATTTTGATAACACCGGAGTATTTTAGTGTGATTGATTGATTGATTGATTGATTGATTGATTGATTGATTGATTGATTGATTGATTGATTGATTGATTGATTTATTTCGAGCAGTAATAACAGAAACAGCAAGAATAGGGGAAATCAAATAACAATAATACCAGTAATATTGATTATGACAAAAATTAACAACAAATACAAACATATGTTGCTCGAAAAGGAGTGCGAAGAAGCCGAGCTTTTTTTGGGTTCCACCCCCAATTCACTCCCCAAAAATTCAATGTGAATACAGTGAATACAGAATATAGTGTAATCAAGAATATTTATGTAGCGTTTATGGAGTATTTGGGTACATCAATTAAT
Source organism: Corythoichthys intestinalis (assembly GCF_030265065.1). Classification (NCBI taxonomy): domain Eukaryota; kingdom Metazoa; phylum Chordata; class Actinopteri; order Syngnathiformes; family Syngnathidae; genus Corythoichthys; species Corythoichthys intestinalis. The sequence continues at coordinate 18,995,612 of NC_080403.1, read as the reverse complement.
ATTTAGACATAGACTTCATAATGATATTGACGGATCACATTCAATCCTCACTGTGCCACGCCTTCAAGTTGGGGGCCATCCTACAATCTGCTTCGGTTATTCGCAGTCACACATGCAACCATCCAACGCCAGATTTATGTCTAAAAAGTACGAAAGCTGTACCGCATGTAAACAGGAAGGATTGTCTCAGGAGTGATTTGTTCAAGGCTGCTGCCACATTGTATAACAGACTAGCGTCATTCTTCGACATATTTATGTAAAATTAATGCTAACTGCAAGTTTTTTTTTACTTTTAACCAAGAATTGGGACTGTTTTACATCCATATCTATGAAAAAATTCAGGGATTTAAGCATTTATTCACAAGAATTTTCACCGGAAAAGCTCTGTTTACATCTGGCGGCCGCCACATTGACTGACAGGCTAGCATCGTACTTCGACATATTTATGTAAAATAAATGCTAACTGCATGTTTTTTTTTTGCTTTTAACCAAGAATCGAGACTGTTTTACGTCCATATCTATAAAGAATTCAGGGATTTAAGCATTTATTCACAAGAATTTTCACCGGAAAAGCTCTGTTTACATATGGCGACCGCCACATTGACAGACAGACTAGCATCGTACTTCGCCATATTTACGTAAAATAAATTAATGCTATCTGCACGTTTTTTTTTTTTTTTTTTGCTTTTAACAAAGAATCGAGACTGTTTTACATCCATATCTATTTAAAAAAAAATCAGGGATTTAAGCATTTATCCACTAGAATTTTCACCGGAAAAGCTGTGTTTACATATGGCGGCCACCACATTGACTGACAGACTGCTTCGACATATTTGTATAAAATAAATATTTACAAACTCTTGCAGTGCTTCATATTGAAGAACACATGCAAAGGATGGGGGTATTATGGACAATGATTTTTCACGCAGTGTTATGAATGTACTTAAAAATGAATGAACGCGGTTGGTAGTGGAAGTTTTTTATTCTACAAACCTGCTGGTGTGGACGTAATTATTTTTTCCCGACGTATTAGTTTGTTTGAAAGAAAATAAACCTGCAAAATCGACTAACATGGCTTACATTTCAATGAGTTTGTCACCAGTAAACGTCCAATCCTTTTGAAGTGGTAGGGCTGGCAGCGAATCAACCTGTCCTCCAGTCAGTGTTTAATGCTATAAGGGTAGTGGAAGCTTCTCAATGATGACCAAGACGCTCGCTTTTCAACTTGAACATTTACTGCTTAAAAATGCTGCAGTATAACATAAACAAAGGCATTTCCTGCCATAACAAGGCTCATTCAGCTAGGTGTAACCCAGTACAGAAATTATAAAGCCATTTTATTTTGAAAGTGCAATTATTTTGTAAAAGGAAATAGTTGTTGTTATTTTACGCTTTACTTCCTCCTGTGAATTCACCTGTGAGGATAATAGTTTTTTAATTGGTCCAATTAACATGATCTGGAGACATCGTCTCGAAGGTTCTTTATTTTCCGTTCTTTTCCGCTTGGATTCCAAGGAGGAAGGACTTAGTGAACTTCCTCAGCGCTTGGAGCCAATAAGTCAGCCTTGTTGAAATAAAATAATTTACCCAACGCTGAAATAAGGCCGTTTGAACAACTTATAAGAAGGGAATTACATTTCCTTGGTGAGTGTTGACAAAATGAAGGAATATATTGCAGACATTCATTTTTGCTAATTTGAAAATATTATTTTGAAATTGTAGTGTATGTGAACCGGAGGTTTGGAGCCTGCATCCACCCAAGTTTACATTAGAACCAAAACTTCGTCTTGGTGAGTTGTTTCGTTCTTGCCAAGTTGGCTAAATGCTAGGCGCGAAGCTAGCGAAATGCTAATGCTAATCGCGACGCTAACACAAATGCTAATGCTAAGCTAGCGCGACTCTAACGTTAACAATGAGGGAAAAACTGTTTAGATTCAATGAAGAATTGTTTGTTGTGTTATGTTGTAGCACAGAATGATGTAACCATTGTGTTAAGATGATAGATGATGTTATGTTGCATTTGAATGGCAGATGCATAAGCATTAACTTTGATTTGGATATTTTTGAAATATGTGAATATTACTGGTACAATGTAATATTTAGACAAAGAGATAAAAGCTATAGCTATTGAAAAGATTCAATTAGTGATAAAAGGCTGTATACAATAATTTAATTATTGTTATGCAGGCTGGGTTTTTTGTTTCCTCCTTTCATTCCTTTCATTGGACGTGGATGAAGAATTCGAAACTGGATAAAGACTCTGGATAAAGACTTTTCCAACAGATGAAGATGGCGAGCTAATGCCCGGAAACCAACTGATTTGAATTTAGACGGACTGTCTGGTTTGAATTTTTGTTTATTTTATTGCATATACAGTGGTACCTCTACATACGAAGTTAATCCGTTCCAGGAGCTTGTTTGTAAGTCGAAATGGTCGTATGTCGAGCAGGATTTTCCCATAGGAATACATTATAATTCCATTAATTCGTTCCACAGCCCAAAAACCTGCACTAAATCCTTAAAAAATACTGCTGGTACTATTACAAATGGCAATTACATATAGCAAAACAAATAAATAATAAATAAAAATCGGATTAATAATATAATAATAATAATAATTCCTGTAATAGTGTAACGAAACGGGTTCTAATAAGGCGGACGTTTTTTTCTGTACCTGAAGGCACCGCGGCGCTGACGTGACAAAGAGGGAGGGGAGCGGGTGAAAGTTTACTTTCGCTTTCAATGCTTTCTTGAGAACATCGTCAATTGCGGCAGACAGCAGGCGTTTTGTGTTGAATAAGTTGTGAAAGAAATGATGGAAACGTGGCGAAGCTGGCGATTTCTCTGGAGATGTTACCACAATAAGAAATGTCAGCTTAACTTATAAAGACTGGGGAACGATGGTCGGAGGAGGACCGTGGAGATGTATTGTTGAGCCATTTCACCCCACGCTCATATTTTTCTGTCATTTGCATCTTCATTTAGAAGGTAAGCGTAAACTTTTTCCTTGTTTCACCACCTGTACCAACCTTTTCTGAAACCTGTGTTGATTTTTCACACAAGAAAATCCGCCGTGCATTCGTCTGCGGCGCTGCCATTGTCGTCGTATTTCGAGCATGTCGTCGGATGTAGAAACAAATGGCGAGTCAAATTTTACGTCGGATGTCGAAAAGTTCGTGTGTCGAAGCGATCGTATGTAGACGTACCACTGTATTTGTGTATATATTGCCGGCTTAAATTGTAAATAGTTTTTGTATTCATATAATTATTTTGTTACTCATCTCGACTCCAGTTATTTCAGTTACTAAACATTATTTTCCTTATTGTAATCTCCGAGAACCTAGTTCTCAGCCCAAATACGATTGCATTCACAACAGAACCCCGTCATCTCGAACCGAGGGTTACATAGGCTTGCTTTTTTTCTTTTTCCCCCTTCAGGCAACATAAAATACAGCAGCTTCCTCTGTCGCACTTCAAGATAAAAGCACTTCCTGTCAAATCTCTAGCAGTATATTAACTGTTCAGGTAATATTCAGAATAATTTTAGCTGTGTATTTATTACTTTTCAATGTAAATAACCTACATAGAAACGTTTTATATTTTAACTATTTCTTTTAGCTAGTTTTAAACTTAACACTCACTATGAATTCAAATATGCATTTTAACCAAACATTTCACAACAAATACCAAGCTTTACAATTCCAAGAACCCCCTTCCTATCTTTGGATCGGTATTTTCCAGAGGGAATCTGGAGGAACTGCCTCCCTGCGCCACCCCGCTTTTTGATTGACGACAGAAAAAATTCTATTACAGCTTGTCACATGTCCCGGGGGAGGACTCTGAGTTGGGAAGAGGGGGAAAAAAATGTTGAAAGATAAATATAGAACAAGGCGTATTTTGATAAAGTGTGCGAGGTGAGGGGACAGATGATAAAAAGGTAATGGTTGCAAAATATCAGCTTTGCAATGAATCACTGTCATAACAAGGTGGAATAGTGGCGCTGGGGGACCGTTTCAACCTACTCGTTGACGATGTGTCTGTCATTCAAATGTAAAAATTCCATAATTACTGCACGTACAGTTAATCTGACATTGTAAGATGCTTTTTGATTAAATTAAAAGAGACCTGTGTGGCGCTAAAAATGGAACATTTTGCTACAAAAGTGATAGCGTAGGTAACTTAACCCGTTCCTTTAAACATATCAAAGTGATATTCATGTTAAGCAATTGTTATTTCAACACGGCAGAGTGGACATGTTAAATTTAAATTGCTGCCAGCCCAAGGAATATGCTGTGGTATAGTTGAGCTCTGTATTAAAAACAACTATCAACGGCAAAAGCAGTAAATATTCTTTTTATAGTTTTTAGACATTTTTAATTCATGTTTATTTACTCAGATGTGTTGTTTAATTCTCTGATTTATGTACTCCTCAATCTCTCATCAAGGAATACAGAAATTTTATCTCAATGAAAAACCGATAAAAAAAAAAAAAAATTCTTCTGTTCCCCATTGCCCCTTCCTGTTAGCTGTTTTGTCTTAATAAACGAGGTATGTTAAATGATCACAATGGGAGTATGTCATACTCCAATGTGAAACATTAAAACTGTTCAGACCAACTGGACACTTAGACTTCCATTCTCTGTGTCAAACAGATGAACAGGACAGGTTTAAAAAACAAAAAAATTCGTTGCACATGATTTAAATTTTGCAGGCCACGCAAAATGATGTGGTGAGCAGAACCCGGCCCCCGGGCCACGAGTTGAGTACCCATACTTTAGCTTGTGATTCTCTCCTTTCGCTTTGCCGTCATATTGGGTGGAGAAGAGGCAGAAAGTCGTGAGATGAGATGAAAAGACGAGGTACAAGCAGAGAAAAGTACTGAGGAACTTTATAAACATGAAGTTTAAAAAGAGAGAACTCAGGTTCAGCAGAAGGTTAACATTCCACCTAGCAGATGTCTTCCGCCATAAAAAAGTAGGAATATATAGCTTCTGCATCCTTCAAAATGATGGCCTGTGCAACAGGCGGCGCCAAGGTCTTTTTGGAATCCTTCTTTATTATGACTTCCTACGAATGCTAACCATTTTACGAGGGGAAAAAAATCCAGAAACCCGTCATTTTAGTTTTACACATGGTCCTGGCATCAAAATTGACAATTTTGTGGTTTTACTATAAAAAAAAACAGCGGCTTGTTCATCACTGTTGGCAGCTTCGATTTAGTCAAGCGATATGCAGAAAACAAATATTTAATTCACTTATGAGTCATTAAACAAGGTTTGTTTTTGCTACCGTATTTACTCAACTACATTATGTATGGACGTATATTGACATTGATAAAAAAAATGTTTTTTTAAATCCACTCTGAGCAGGAATATTATTGATATGTATCAGATGGATGACCTTTTCATTCAAATTGGAGGAGAGGAACAGGTTTTATAAGGAGCAGAAAAAAATCATTCATTAAAAAACTTGTAAATATAAGCCATTTTTATTGTATTATTGTTATTAGGGTTGTTCCGATCATGTTTTTTTGCTTCCGATCCCGATTGTTTTAGTTTGAGTATCTGCCGATCCCGATATTTCCCGATCCGATTGCTTTTTTTGCTCCCGATTCAATTCCAATCATTCCCGATAATTTTTCCCGATCATATACATTTTGGCATTGCATTAAGAAAAAAAATGAATAAAACTCGGGACGAATATAAGTACTGTATTTGTTTATTATGACAATAAATCCTCAAGATGGCATTTACATTATTAACATTCTTTCTGTGAGAGGGATCCACGGATAGAAAGACTTGTGACTTTGTATATTGTGACTAAATATTGCCATATGGTGTATTTGTTGAGCTTTTAGTAAATGACACTGGAGCCATGCCCAAATGCATGATGGGAAGTGGAACCATGACTGTGCGTAGTGCTACCAATTGATATATCTTCTCTGCGTTGGGAAATAACATAAGGTGTTAAGAAAAAGATCAATTCCTCCCTTGCTTCCCCACATTGCTTCCCATTATATTTCAAATCGTAGGGAGAGCGATTGTAAGGCTTTATCCATTTAAAAAAAGGCTCCAAAGGCTGCCAAAATTCACTCTACTCATTTTACGCTGCCTTTTATCTCTCTATATAGGTAAAACGGCACCATTACAGATTGAGCGCGACAATGCGTGAGTGGGTCGTGCAGTTAGTGCATGCATTAATTGCGTTAAATATTTTAACGTGATACATTTTTTAAAAAATTAATTACCGCCGTTATTGGGATAAATTTGATAACCCTACCTTAAGCCTAAACTAAAGACTATGGATGAGTGTAACATATTATGTCTGTAACGTTAAATTCAATTAGAAAACTATTTAGTTAAAAAAAAAAAAAAAAAATTTAAAAGGCATGGCCGATATTTTTTTGCCGATTCCGATACTTTGAAAATGACTTGATCGGACCCGATCGATTGGGACATCTCTAATTGTTATCATTTGAATTATTATAATAATAATAAACTATTCAAAGAGCGCTTTTACCAATGCTCAAAGACACTTTACAGTAGAAACAAAAACAGCAAACAATGTGAACAAAACAATAAAGAAAAAAATAATTATAAGTTAAAAGCTAGTTTAAAAAGGTGAGTTTTTAACAGTTTTTTGAATGTGTGAAGGTCTGAACAGGTACGGATGGGTTTAGGGAGTGAGTTCCAAAGGGAGGGGGCAGCTACGGAGAAGGCTCTGTCCCCCCAAGTTCGGTGTGTTCTTTGTTGGGGCGGTGCGAGGATGTTTCCATTAGAAGAGCGGAAGTGACGGGAAGGTGTGTGTGGACAGAGAAGGTCTGTGAGGTAGGGAGGGGCCAAGTTATTGAGTGGTTTATAAGTGAGAAGGATGATTTTGAACTGTATCCTGTATGAAATAGGAACCCAGTGCAGTTTGTGGAGGACGGTGGTAATGTGGTTCCTATAGGGGTGAGAAGGCGTGCAGCGGAGTTTTGGATATATTGTAGTTTATTGATGCGTTCGGATGGAGAACCAAAAAGAATGCTATTACAGTAGTCAAGTCTGGAGGTGATGAAGGCATGGATGAGGGTTTCAGCAGCGGAGAAAGTGAGGGAGGGGCGAAGACGGGCAATGTTCTTGAGGTGGAAGAAGGCAGTTCTGGTGATGTGGTTGACGTGCTGGTCGAATCTGAGTTTATTGTCGAAAATGATATCTTGTGTGTCGAAAGAGGCAGGGTGCAGTTGTTGCTGGTGAGGGAAAATTGACAGTCTCTGATGTGAGCTGCAGGGTCGATGATGATTATGTCCGATTTGTTACTGTTGAGTTGAAGATAGTTTGCTTGCATCCAGGATTTGTGAAGAGTGGATTCGGTGCTGTGCAAGATTTGTTTTGTGGAGATGTAAATTTGGATGTCGTCAGCGTATCAGTGAAATTGGAGTCCATATTTCCGGATTATCTGACCAAGGGGGAGGATGTAAAGAATGAAGAGGAGGGGACCAAGAACTGAACCTTGGTGGACACCTCGTGGTAGGGGAACAGGAGGGGGTTGTGCAGTGATTGATGGTGATGAATCGTTGTCGGTCGGTGAGTTAGGAGCGGAACCAGGAAAGTGCAGTACCAGTGGTGTGTACAGATTCTAATCGGGAGAGCAGGATGGTATGGTTGATTGTATCGAAAGTGGCAGTGAGGTCCAGGAGGATGAGGATGTTGAGTTGTCCAGAGTCTGAGGAGAGGAGAATATGGTTATTTTGAGAAGGGCTGTTTCGGTGCTGTGCTGTGACCGGAGGCCAGATTGAAAAAGTTCAAACAGGTTATTGTTGGTGAGGTGGGTTCTTAGTTGTGAGGCGATGGCTCTTTCCAGAATTTTAGACAGAAAAGGGAGATTGGAGATGGGGCGGTAATTGCGTATATCGGTGTCTAGACCAGATTTCTTTATGATGGGAGTGATGGCTAAATTAAAGAAATGAAAATGAATAAAAACAAAAAAACACTCGAGTTACGGCCCCAAGTAACACTACAGTAGTTTTTCCCCCCAGAGTATTTAATGCCATTGATGGCAATAGAAATCCAGTTCATTAAAACTGTGAGGACTTGCTAATCTTTCAGCGCCATTGGCAGCGCTAGACGTCCAGTCCATAATGACTGAGAGGGGGCAAATGAATTAATGCATAGACTTCATAATGATATTGACTGGTCAGATTCCACCTTCATTGCGGCACGCCTTCAAGTAGGGGGCCATCTCTAATCCGCTTCAGTTATTCGCAGTCGGTCGTAGTGACACATGCAGCGATCAAACACCGGATTTAGGTTGAAAAAGTACAAAAGCTGTACCGCATTCAAACAGGAAGGATTGTCTCAGGAGTGATTTGTTCAAGGTTTCAAGGTAATTATTATATTTTTCGTTTTTCCACAACTATTTTCAACGTAAAAAGCTCTTTGTTGTAAGGCGGCAGCCACATTGTCTAACAGACTCGCATCATTCTTCGACGTATTTACGTAAAATAAATGCTAACTGCCCGTTTTTTGCTCTTTTAACTAAGAATCGAGACTGTTTTTCATTCATATCCATGAAGAATTCAGGGCTTTAAGCATTTATTCACAAGAATTTTCACCGGAAAAGCTCTGTTAACATAAGGTGGCCACCGCATAGACTAACAGACTAGCATCATACTTTGACACATTTACGTTAAATAAATGCCAACTCCACGTTTTTTTGTTTTTGTTTTGTTTTTAACCAAGAATCGAGACTATTCTACGTCCATATCTATAAAGAATTCAGGGATTTAAGCATTTATTCACAAGAATTTTCGTCGGTGATTCCACTCGGTCAGCTTTGACGGCCACGCCAACAATGCAGGCCCCCTATTAATCGGCCCTGCGTGTCCTGTCAATACCATTCTGAAGTCTATGATTAATGTTCATTCGCCCCTCCCAGTCAAAATGGATTGTCCGTCTAGCGCCGTCAACAGCAACTAATGAGTTAAATTAGTCCCCTATAAGAATTCAATTGCAATTTTTGACCTAAGAACACATTTAAGCTAACGTTTCGTCTCAATATCATAATGCATACATCACCCTCCTTTAATCCCACGTAATAGCCACCAAAAATAAATAAATAAAAATCAAGATAAACTGTTCGATGCGTATACATCCCTAGAATCTAGTGACCAAATTGCATTCCTATACATCCACGGGTAACACAGGAGTAGCTATACCCAGATTGGGAAATATAACTGGAGCAGACATGGGCCAGATGTACTGCAAATTTCTGCCCAACTTTGTAAAACGGATTTGCCCCAGTATCTTTTTGAACAACGGCCCAAACTCAGTAAGGAGTCACTTGCCAGATCAGCAACCAGTTTTGGGCCAGAACTGGTCCAAAGTAGCTGACACGACATTAATGTATGGCCCGGATATGGCACATATGTTAGCCAATCTGGGCCAGATTTGTATCAAAACCGTTTTCAGTATTAAATTTGGAGTCCATTTTGTTCAAAGTACCATCCTGGAATGTGTTTATTTTGCAAATTAAATGTGTCTATTAAAAGCTACCATATTAATACAACATACAACAACATAACAATACAACAGTTTTTTCACAAAATATTTTAATTGGAACAAGCAACTCCACATTAAAGATGACCCATTTTTAGACTGTATACAACATATTGTATTTAAGGTTCTGGTGTCACGGGGGACCTATTTCATTGACGATAAGGGAATGGTAGATGGTGTCCGAAGAATCCAGTGGGCAGTTTGGTGATAGAACAGGTTAGTTCAGGATTACTTCAAGCAGTACAGGATCTAGGGGTGAAAAACACAAAAATGAGCTCAGTATTTAGATTACAAGATTCTTTGTTAGCTGAAAGTCACATACCTGCAGGTGACTTGTTGATCTGGCGATGATGTGAGGCCAAGGACCGGTTTAAGCTGCTGACGATGATCAGCAGCACCTGGACCCAGGCTCACCCATCTGTGCAATCAAGGCGACAATTAAGGCAAAACTGTCATAGTGCTGATTCGGGCTGCATCTGGCGCACTGACGTTAAGCGGGAGTTTGAGTGCGTCCGGTCTGCACGGTCTGTCCCGAAACAGTGCTTAACCTATCATTTGGACTGTTAGACCCCACTCACCAACGTCACACAATGACGTGTCGCTGTATCCGGCCACCATATTGTCCGTCATTGTTTATCCGTATTCTCAATGGTTTCAATTTGTCATGCAATTTATATTCCAATTCATGGAAGCCCCGATGCTTTCAGACGCTGTAAACTCATTGGATGCGTTGCATAAAAGGCGTTATGTGGAAAAGCTTCAGTCTATCCATTTGCCAGATCCATATTTGATGCCTAAATTGATATTTTTCGACCCGCTGTCTTCGCCGTCTCTGCCTGACATCTGCTACCCTGATATCTACAACTATCTTGTCCACACAAAATCAGCCTATTCTCATGGAAGTTTGAAAAACTAAGAGCAGCACTCTAAGCAACATTACCCCTTGTGACCCTTCCAATTTTCTAAAATGGCGACAGTCAATAAAAAAAAAAAGCTGACTGCGACGCTTCAAGGATAGGTGGATATTGGACTATTTCTTCAATAAAATACGCAACTGTGTCTGCCTCATTTGCAAAGAGACAGTCGCTGTTTTCAAAGAGTTCGATGTGAGGCGATATTACCAAACAAGACACGCTGACATGTACGACAAGATGGAAGATATGCAACGAGAAATTAAAGCAACTTGAAGCTAATTTAATTTCACAGCAGCAGTATTTCGCAAGTGCCTGAGGGTCGAAAGAGAACGCCACAAAGGCGAGATTGTTGAAATTATGAATAAAAAAAAAAATAAATAAATAAAGCAAATGTGACACACAGAAGGGCTTGCTAAAATTTCTTTAAATGTATTGTTCTACGTAAATCAGCCCAGGTAGCCCCCCACATTTTTACCACACCAAATCTGGCCCCCTTTGCAAAAAGTTTGGACACCCCTGTTTAGCTGATGATCCGTAGATGAGGCCAGCTTCTTTCACTTGTTACCAACTAAATATTATTCAATAAAATAATGGTGAAAGAAATAAACATCTTGAATTTGAAATTGTATGTTTGCGGCGATTAGCCTCGCAATGATCTTAATTGTGGTTGTCAGCCCAAAACCCTCTAAATATATATTAAATGCATCTTACCAGATATAAAAAGACTACTACATAATCTGTGGTGATCGTTTGGTGCCCAGTTTTCTCGTCGAATTGCAGCAGTCCATCTCGCTCTCCTCTCCGGGTCTCTCGGAATACGGTAGAACTTCAAGTCTCTCCGTCTATCTTCTCTGTTACTGCAACCAACCGCCACACACGCCTTCACCATTTTGATTATTAATGTTAACGAGCAGAAAAACACCCCATAATGGGAGGAATTTACGTAGCGGTAATGCGTAAACACGACGAACTGACGGACAATATGGCGCGGAGGCGTGGTTGTGACGTCATGTGAGTGGGGTCTGTAGTGTTGATCCAGGCCGCATCTGGCGCACCAACAGTAAGCTGGTGTGATTGCTATACGAATCTGGCCAGCTGAGGCCGGATCCGGCACGCAGTAATCTGCTATTGGGGTAAATATTGTCTTCAACCATAACGACTAGAAAATGCAATTTCTGGAGAAATTGTGCAGGGATGCTTTGCTCTCCCTCCCATGGTTCACTTCCTGTAGATTTTGGGGCATTTTTGAGTTTTTGCAGTTTTTTTGCCTTATAGTGCAGTTTTTGTGTTTTCTGTGGGGGGGTTGTATTTTTTTTAAAGTTTTTCATGGTTTTCAATGTTTATTGATTCATTCATTTTAGGACACTTCTGGGTCACTTTCTCATTATTGGTCACTTCGACTAGTGTTTGGATTTTTTTCAGGGTAATTAACTGAAGATGTTTATGTCAAACTTTGCTAGAAGCATACATTTTACAAAAAAAAATGTACCGTAAGTAACAACAATTGTGTGCCTTGATTTACTGAATTTTTATGTGTACATTATGAAAATTGCAATGGAATTTGCAATGGAAATTGCATTAAAAAAAAACGTAGGACTAAGATACATTTAGATTTTTTTTTTTTTTGCCATTGTGAAATAGAGGTTGGTTTTTTTTTTAATTGAAAATTCGCTTGATTGTGGCAAGCGTAAACATGATGAGCAAAATCAAAATAGAGCCTGCTCCGTGTGAATTTCTGGAAAATTTGTAAGTCAGAACGGTGTCAATAGGTCAAAGGTTGTGGGCTGTGCGGTGCGCTGAAAATGGGGACGGGGAAAAAAATATTAGATTTGAAGAGCTTTGCTTTGCAAAGCATCCCCACATCAAAGTTTTGTGACACATACAGGCGGAAGACAGGAAGAGAAGAACTGATTGGTCACGTTAGGCGAGAAAAGAGAAAACGAAGGGTGGAATAAGTAAAAAAAAAAGACTCAGGACATTTAGTGCATTGAGTTTTTACACATCTCATGACTACAGTAATAGTGAAAGTCCAGAAAAAAAATCCCAAATTACAGTGCTTTATTTTTCAATCCATTAATCAGTTTTTCCCTAACTTTGCATTTGGAGGAAGGCGACTAAACAGACTTCGGTGCAAATCTGGCGAGCGAGACGAGCAGAAGGTAGAGTAGAAAGTTGGAAGCCATCATGTGAGAATGGGGGCAACATCGACGACGTGCAAGCAGACGGGATGCTGCGCAGGGAGGAAAGGGGAGGAGTTGGGGGGGACATAGTTCCGCCTGTTGAGGTCTCTACACGAAGGATAGTGTGTATCTGTGCGTGTTTGTGCTGCTATTGATGCACGGTATCTTGTTTGGATGCGACACCTGTTGTGTTTGGGTTGGTTTGTTTATCTTTGTGTGTGCGTGTTTGGTGCATCCCTGCAGTGTAGCTTTTTTTTTTCCAGAGCAGATGCCTGTAGCACCTCCTCTAAAATCAAAGGAAGGCATACGGTAGGGATGCTATTCATTATTATGTCGTGTCAATGAAAGCCTTTCAATAGTATATGAGAGTTTATTTAGATTATCTCTCACAGTGGACAGGCACCTACCATGAACATTTCAAACCCACCCATCATTTTTAAGTGGAAGGAGAACTTGCAAAATCGCAGGGTGTTCAAATACTTATTTTCCTCACCGTATACTGCCGGGTACGGTACTTAAATTTGTCTTTTCAATTTCTATGCTTGAATTACGTATTACTTGTCGTAACCTCTAGTCTAATCACCCATGAGTTAACACAAAGCACACAAATGTCTCTGAGTGCTCCGTCCACACCCTAAAAGTCTGAATTTGCCAGCATTCACAGCAGAGTCAATAAAGTTCCTCCTTGGAGGTTTGCTCAGGCGGAACGGCTGGCATTCAGACATATGACTGCGCCGCTTCAAGAGTCTGGGAGGAAGATTGGTGTTTCACAATAAGCAGCGTGCTGCTGCTTTTTCTTTGACTCAGAGATCAGGAGAAAGGCAAGGAGCTTGTATTCCGATTCCCATATATTATAATCTTAACAGAGGGACATATTTAACTCATTTGGCTGCCATTGATGGCACATGATGTCCAATCCATTTAGACTGAGGGGCAGGCAGGTCAGCCCCTCCGGTAAACTAGAGCTGCTATATTTCATTCACTAATCGATTACCAAATCAATCGTCATCTATTTTGATGGTCAAAAAACCGTTGAGAGATATTGTTGACCTCATAACTGTCCAAATCCTTTATTCAAATACCTTTTAAGCCTTTTAATAACACCCAATTTTTATTTCCCTTAAAATGTTTTTTTTTGTGTCATGTAATTATAATTTTTGGTTTTTACATGTAAAAAAATTAAATAAGAAAAAAGGTGTTAATTGGGGAAGATTAATTTTTTTAGTTTTTTGGATATAATCCTAAAAACAACAGTTTGACTCACTACTCACATGATGGAAAATTAACTAATTCGGTTTCAGGTTGGCACTTTTTTCCTTGCAATAGATTTTAGCTCAATAAGCATTTTTTCGAACAATCCTTACGGATTCTACAAATTCTGTCTTAGATGTACCCTGTTTTTTTACCTTCAAGAAGTACAGTAACTGTTTTTAGTCAAACTGGAATTGTCAATAAAAAATCCGCCATTAACCGCTGTGTTTAATAGTGACCGCTTTCATCTTCAAACCGCAGCATTTACTACACCGTCTATTAAGGTTTAACACATCGGCGCACCAATAAAAGTGCATGTGAGCATACAAGAGAACACTTTTAACCTGCTTGCCATCATTGTCACAGCCGGGGATTTATCATTGTTCCGCTTTTATCAGGCGCCACTTGCTGGCACGCGTATGCTACAGTGGCTGTGGTTGTTGGCAGCCTGTTGGTGGCTGGTCATTGGGTTTCCTGTTTCCTGCTGATAAATTTGCCCACTCCACCACAATCAACCCGTAAACCTTCCTTTTCACAAAGCAAAGAATTTCAGATTGGGAATGTATCTTGGGTTCTTATGCAGCATGAGCACTGAATGACTAGAAAATTCAATTCCTAGAAAAATTGCATGGGAATGCTTTAATGCAAGACTGCAAGTCAGTAAACTATTGATTTTGGCACACCTCCTGTTGATTTTGGGGCAATTCCAAGTCAGTTTCTGTTATTATCTGTAATATTTTCCTATTGATTTGGGTTAATGAAGAGGGAACCTGTGGCACAGTTGATAGCTTGAGTTGTCCTGTGACCAAAGGGTTAGTGGTGCATTTCCTAATTCCTAATTACCCTAATTTGCCACTAGTGGGATGGCAGCACCTTATGGCACCAGCCCCATTGGTGTGTAAAAGTGTGTGTTAATATGTGAATGTAAGCTAATATAGCGCGCTTTGGGCATGGTAAAAAAATGGAGATAATGCACTATATAAGCAGTGTTGTCAATAACATGTAAGTAACGCGTTTTGAATTGAAAATGTTAGAAAGGTTCCCATTCTGTCTTCGTTTCCATGGTAACCGCTCATAGTTACTTCCTGTTTTGGTCTCGAGTCACATGCGCTAAGTGTTTTGGGACAGAGAAAGGCGTATACCAGCGCGGGTGTCCATTCGAGCCAAGTGCAGCCACCTGTTGAGATGTGCGAGGGAATGTTGATCTGTGTGCGTCAATGAATGAACGTGAGTATTTTTCCTTCATTCTAGAGCAGGGTTCTCTAAATCCGGACCTCGGAGCCACTTTTCCTGTCGTGTTTTCCATGTCTCCCTCCGCCAGCACACCTGAATCAAATAATCAGGATCATTATCAGGCTTCTGGAGAGGTTGCTGATGACGTAATCATCTGATTCAGGTGTGTTAGGGGAGAGAGATGTAGAAAACACGACAGGATTGATGGCATCGAGGTCCAGATTTAGTGAACCCTGTTCTAGTGGGTTCCAGCAATAGGTTGGAGCCTCTACATGCGCGGCTGTTTCATAGCTTTGCTGTTGCAACGGTGGGTAGTCATTGCTCCAAGTTGGCAAGCATTTGTGTTGTACATTTATGCATACATTTATGTGTTCGTTTAGCATCTTTGGGGTGTGTTGAGTGTAAGTGCTTAGTTTTGTGTTTTTTTGTTTTGTGGCCAAATTGACTGCGTGTGTCCGGTGTACTTCTGGGTTGTGCGTGCGCATCTGCGCCCGCCACCAACTTAGTGTTTATTGGATTGCGCAATTCATTTGTGCGTTGTTTATTATTGCGCAGCCAATTTGCATTGTTTAACATTGGCACTAATATGCTGTCAACCCTAACTCGAATTTCACATTTTTTTACATTAATCTTAATCTTCGAGTTAGCAGGGATTAATTAGTCGGTAGGGTTGATTTCAACAAATTCCATGTAGTTTGTCAGTTATTTGTTAGTTTCAGGGTTCCGGTGTGGCTAAACTAGCGCGAGTGAATGATTGTTTAAATCAACTCCATCGATTAAACCTCAGATAACTCAAAGATTAGTTCTGATGTGAAAAATTCTGATCTTCCCCTTTAAATTCAATTATCGGAAAGTCACTTATATGCAATTACATTTTTCTGTGGTCATTCTTATGTTAAAGCATCAAAGCGATAAAAATTGGTAAAAAGTAACTGATAAATTACTTTTACAATAACTAGGTTACTTTTTTGAGGTGTAATCAGTAATTAAATTACTTTTTCAAGTAATCTGTAACAACACTGCATTTAAGTACTCTCTACTTAACATTTGATTCTTGGTCACTTACTGTTGATTTTGGGGCAATTTTGGGTCACTTCCTGTTGAGTTCAGGTTACGGCCTGTGGATTTCAGGGCAATTCAGGGAAACTTCCTGTTGATTTTTTTTTGTTAGCGTCAAAAAGTGATGACCAACAAGAGATTTTTTTTTTTGTGGGTTGAAGCTGAAATTTATGACTGAGAATTAGTTCCACACAAAGAACTAGGACTATGAGAATACTATTACAAGAAGTCGTAATATTACGAGATTAAAACGATTTTACTACGTATTAGTAAAGTAGCTAAATATTACATAAATTAAGCTAAGCTATTTTCTTACCATGCCTGGTAGCTATGATGAAAGTGTTGGTATAAATTCTTATTGATTATAACTTTATGTAAATGTGCCAAATGACAAAGGATTTCTGTATTTGTGAAGCCGATTCTAAAATACAGCCTCAGCTGTTCTCAATATCATTCATTTTAATGGCGGCAGTGAAGTGCTACGTAACGTATGTAGTGGCTTAATTTAGCTAAATTAGCCGCACCGCGTCAATACAAAATACAAAAAAATAACGACTTTGACCTCTTAATACTATATTTTTTCATCGTAATATTATGAATTTAACCTCGTAATATTCTGATACATTATTTTATTCTCGTAATATTATGATATTTTATAGGGATGTCCCGATCCGATCACATGATCGGAAATCAGGCTGATGACTCCATTTTCCAGAGGATCGGAATTGGTTGGAAAGGATTGAGTTTTTAATTTAAAAAAATATATATTTATGAATTCCTGCTTCATGCTCGTACAGCCTCTCGCTCTCCCTCCCGCTGGTGTTTTTTTTTTTTTTTTTTTCAAATTTTGGTGGAACAATCTGGGTTCTCCTTGATATTGTGATTTTTTTTTTTTCTTTTTTTATGTATGAATGATGTGAATTCGATTTTTTTTAAGTGAGCATAGATACTAGAACGCATGTTTTGAAGCTAACCATGACTTTTTGGAGGTACCTACCTACTTTTACACTCGTTTAGACAGACAATCACTCACTTCTGCAGATGTTTTCTCTACTGTTCATCTCGGAAAACATTTCAAAAGATGAGTGCACGTGCGTGTGTGTGTCCGCCGCTGTCGGATTGTCTGCAAGACCGTGTCACAGGCTGCTGTGATGGATGGTGCTACCTGGCCGACTTGATTAATTACACCGCCAGTGCATGTCATGAGGCGTACCCTTGCCGAATACATAAACTCTGTCTGGCGGTGACGTGCAAAGGCCCGACCGTCCGGAGCGGGCTTCGGTGCGGCAAATTATCACGAGGGAACAATCACGCGTTGTACTCCTGAATTGTACTGTCACAGCTCTCAGTGAGCAGGAAGTCATTTTCGCGCTTTGCTGCAAGTTCTTTCTTGAATCAATTTTTCTCACAGTCTTTGTCAAACTTGGAACTTTCTGTCATGTGCAAATAGGGTTCCGCAAGCTTTTATTAACCATTTATATGGCGCTGATATAACTCATTGGCTGCCATTGACGGCGCTAGACGTTCAATCCGTTTAGATAAATGAAAGCTCGTTCACAGCCAGTCGTCTCAGTTTAAATGAATTGGAATGAAATGAAAGTAATTTAAGTTTTGTGCCCCCCCCCCGGCAGCAATAACTTCAACCAGACGCTTCCTTTTGCTGCAGATCAGTCTGGTGCATCGATCAGGACTAATCTTGGCCCAGTCTTCTCTACAAAACGTCTGTAGTTCAGTCAGATTCCTGGGATGTCTGACATGAATCGCTTGTCTTTAGGTCATGCCACATCATCTCAATGGGGTTCAAGTCGGAACTTTGACTTGGCCATTCCAGAACGTGTATTTTGTTCTTCTGAAACCAGTCTGAAGTTGATTTACTTCTGTGTTTAAGATCATTGTCTTGTTTCAGCATCCATCCTCTTTTTAGTTTCAACTGTTTGACAGACGACCTCCGGTTTTCCTGCAAAACATCCTGATAAACTTTTGAATTCATTCTTGCATTAATGATTGCAAGTTGTCCAGGCCCTGAGGCAGCAAAACAGCCCCAAATCATGATGCTACTGCCACCATTCTTCACGGTGGGGATGAGCTGTTGATGTTAGTAAGCTGCTCCATTTTTCCTCCACACATGATGTTGTGCGTTACTCCCAAACAATTCAACTTTGGTTTCATCAGTCCACAAAATATTATGCCAAATTTTCTGTGGAGTGTTCAAGTCCTTTTTTCTTTGTGGACATTAAACGAGCAACAACAACTTTAGCAGACACTCTAGGGTTCTTTTTTACTTCTCTGGGTATTCTGCGCTGAACTCTTACCGTCATCTTTGGTGGACAGCCACTCCCTGGGAGAGAAGCAACAGTGTCAAACTCTCTCCGTTTGTAGACTATTTGTCTGACTGTAGATTGATGAACATCCAGACTTTTAGAGATGGTTTTGTATCCTTACCCAGCTTTAAACAAATTAACAATCCTTGATCGCAGGTCTTCAGACAGCTCTCTTCACCGAGCCATGATGCACATCAGACAATGCTTCTCATCAAGACATTTCTTACCAGGTGTGTGTTTTATAGTGGGCAGGGCAGCTTTAAACCACTCATCAGTGATTGGGCACACACCTGACTTATAAAATGGTTGGTAAAAAATGGTTTCAATTGCTCTTTAAGTCCCCTTAGGCAGAGGGTTCACGCACCCCCCCCCCCCCCCCCCCCCGTCATTGTTTGCATGCTGTCCTCATTAAAATATGAAAACCATCTGTGTGATTTTGACAAAGATCAGATCACATTTGATGGTGATTTCATGCAGAAATGTGATAAATTCCAAAAGGTTCAGATACTTTTTCATACCACTGTATTTTTCTGTTTGTATTCATTTTATTTAGATTTTAAACTAACATACGTCTATATCAACTATAAAATGCAATTGCTGGAGAAACTGCATCGAATGGGTCACTTCCTGTTGATTTTCAGTCACTTCCAATTAATTTTGGGGCATTTTCGGGTCTTTCACTTGTTAACTTAATTGCTGCCACTGACGGTGCTCGACGTCCAATCCATTTTGACTGGGAGGGACGAATGAACATTGTGACGCTCAGCATCAATTGAAAGAAACTATAGCACAACCTGTAAAAAGTCAGGCCTTCAAAGTAAAAGCAAATCCATTTAATAACAGTTTTGCCACACTTTCTTTAGCCCAATGGCAGCTTATGTAACAATTGTAGTCAAACTGTTTCGTGTGGCTTGGGTGTTGGGGTGAAATTTTTACATTATACTGCATGCCTTTATTTTGAAGGTCTGGCTTTAGGCAGGATATCACACTACGTTGCAATGCTTCCGATAAACATACATTTTAGTGTTGATTTTGGAGATTTATTGAAAAAATGAAACAAAAATAATAATAAAAAAATAAAATAATTGTGAATAATAAAAATACAATTCAAATTATTAAATTATTGCAGTTGAGCAAAATTCTTTGCTTGACTGCTGTGCAACCAATTATTAAATGCAAGCACTCACTTTTTTCCTCCATGTCCTGTAAATATTTATGATAATATCAATGAAAATATGAAAACAATCATTTGCATGGTATTAATTTTAGCACACCGGTAATTTGGGGTATTTGAATGAAGAGCATGACCAATTAAAGCAGATATTCGCCATAAAATTGTTTATATTATGTCAATATGTTGGATTCCCACTAGAATTGTTCAATGTCAACTCAAAGGAGTTTGCACTGACATCAAAACATTTTGTTTACAAAGTTTCCTTCATCTCTTCCAAGTGTGGACGCCAAACAATCCAAAATGATGAATCGCTTTCAATTAAGTCCCAGCTTTGTACCCTACGATATGTCATGCACAGCGAGGTTGCCTTTACATTTATTCAATAGTGAAGGATGGGGGAGAGACAAACGGCTCTCCAAAATTGCAGGTCATGTTATGCCGCTATCTTGGAAAGAACCCACAGATGACTGAATTGGCAGCATTTGAGCATTCATCAAAGGCCTCTTGAAGATTGCTGGGTGTGATTTGTTTATTCCTCAGCATGTTTACGAATGTAATTCTCCACGACAGAAGGTTTACTAGGAAAACAACTTGAGGCTCAATTTTGGAATGACAGGAATGTTGTTGTTTTTTTCTGGTTTTGTTGTTCATTTGCTTGGTAGTTTGGTTGAATTTAGGGCTTCGTTTATACTAGTATCGGAACGGACCCAATACGGCATTAATGCAGGCATCAGTACTAAGAAATAACACGCCGATGCTGCGTATTATGTAGTTTTCGAGATTTCGTTTCCAATCGTAGGGCGCCCTTTTCAGTGCTTGTCGGCCTCCCCAAGCTGGCTAACGCTTATGAACGCTGCCGAAAAATCCGTGTTTTTGAGCGTTGTTTTTATTTTGGTGTTGTTGAATATGCTCATTTACAGTTGCAATCATATTTTCGATGTATGGGCCTGGACTTTAAATGGTGCATACATGTACATAATAAAGGGTATTACCAGCCATGATTTGACATCAGAGGTGGGAAGTACTACATTTACTGTGTTACATTAATTTTTGTACAGTAACTTTTTGAAAAAATGTACTTCTAAGAGTAATTTTACCACGCCATACTTTTTACTTTTAAGCAGAGGTGAAAGTGGCTAGAATATCTTGCCAGAATTCCGGGGGGTAGGGGTGAGGGGAGGTAGGGGGTGGGGTGTCATCCAAGCTCCTAAAACCACTGAAATGCTGATAAAACTGCTTTTGGGACACTTTTTCCTATAACACATACAAACAAAATAATGCCTTATCATTCCAAAATTTTTTTTTAATGATTTGCAAAATAAAAGTTAACAAAAACAGCAGGAACCTCAACCTCGATCTCCTAATTTTTCCCTACATTTCCTAAATGCAAAACCTAAATTTTAATTATTTAAGAACATTGGATGTACATTCAAATTGAAGATAAATGTTTACATTTTTTTTCATTGATTAGGATATACGTCAAACGTTAACCCCAATCAATATGTAAATATAGTGAATCATATCAGCCCAATCTGCAAAATAACGTCCGCTAGCTTAAATGTTACAAATGCTAACATATTTACACTTCTCTCATAGCAAATCGCTAAACAAACTGTATCGCCAAACTTAACCACAAATGCCTACACCAACACAAATAGACTGAAACAACTTACAGCCTCATGGGGGCCAAACGCCGAGCGTAGCTGTCCTTTGGCCATGTCAAACACGTCTGGTTCTCAGTCATAAAAGATATGAGTCCAGCCACATCCAACGCCACTACCAGAGGGCATCATTTGATAAAATACAATACTTTAAACCAGGAGTGTCCAAACTTTTTGCAACGGGGGCCAGATTTGGTGTGGTAAAAATGTGGGGGGTCGACCTTGGCTGACGTCCTTTACGTAGAACAATATATTCAAGCAAATTTTAGCAGGCCATTCTGTGTGTCACATTTGCTTCATTTTTTTTTTTATTAATAATTTCAACAATCTAGCAGCTAGCCTTTGTGGCGTTCTCTTTCGACTCTCAGGCTTTTGCGAACTACTGCTGCTGTGAAATTAAACTAGCTTCAAGTTGCTTCAAATTATCGCTGCGTATCTTCCCTGTAATCTTGTCGTACATGTCAGCGTGTCTTGTTTTGTAATATCGCCTCACATTCAACTCTTTTAAAACAGCGACTGTCTCTTTGCAAATGAGGCAGACACAGTTGTTGCATAGTTTAGTGAAGAAATAGTCCAATTTCCACCTATCCTTGAAGTGTCGGCCATCACAGTCAACTTTCTTTTTTTTTTGTTGATTATCGCCATTTTAGAAAATTGGGAGTAAAGGGTCACGCGGGGTAATGTTGCTTAGAGTGCTGCTGCCTTTTATTGGTTAAATGAGGAGCAGCGTTAAGTGTGTAAGCTACTTCATATGCTGGTAGCAGTACTGCTGACCAATTTATTAAGTCTGTGTGCGGGCCAGACATTATTAATTTTATGACAGAGGCTGGCGGCCGGATGAAATTTGACCACGGGCCGCATTTGGTCCCCGGGCCGGACTTTGGACATGTCTGCTTTAAACAAACCATCACACATAGGGTTTTGACAGTTGCCGTCATATTTTCGGGACCAAAGCACCATATTCCGGAACAGCGTTCCGGCTCGGAAATTCATGGTGGAACGGCGTTCCGGGCTGTTCCGGCCCACTTTCACCCCTGCTTTTAAGGCTGTTTCACACTTGCATGAGCTCAGTGTAAAAAAGGGTGAGTTAGATGCTGCCAGAAAGTGATAAGCAGATGGACTCCAGCAAGCATATTTACTATAGTCCCAAGCACCAGGGAATTCATTTTTCATTGTTGGGCAAGAAAACAGCGCCTTTTTCTATTTCAAGGAGTAGTAGAAATTATAATAGTCATGTAAAGAGTTTCACTAGATTCAGTGAGAAAGTGGATCTTTTTTTTTTGCTGTTCCTGAGCTACAATTTCACACAAACACACATCGAGATATCATTTCCGTTTGCAAGGAAAGGTGTGAGAGCCATTTGTCCATTGTCACAGAGTTCGCAAAACTTGGGGGGCGGGGGGGGGGGGGGTAAATTAATGCACATTTATCAAGGTTTGGGCGGCCGAGATTTCTGTGTATCAGTCAGCAGAAACCGCACAGATATCGGTACGCCTGCCTACCTGCTATTGGATGTGTTGTTGCCGTCAACGCGGCAACGCTATGAAAATTGAACAAGTTTCTATTTTGGGCCTTGTCCCTCGGCAAAAATTCACTCAAGACTTGTCGCTTTGACCAAAATGGCTGCTATCGCTCACTTTTGTCCCCTCCCACATAAACAATGAATGGGTTGCTGCGCATCCTTTCACACCGGGCTGCCGCTAGTGTGAAACTACCTTTACTTGATTAGATTTGTGAAGAACAAAACGCTACTCTTACTCTGCTACTTTGCGCTGCACTGGAGTCGTTAAATTTTACTTTTTCTTCTTTATACATATTGTATTAGATTTTACTTTATTTTTGCCAGAGATGCCTTCAGTAGCTCTACCAGTTTCACCAATGGGATTTCGCAACAATGATCACATGAGTCGAATCAGACATGAAAATACAGTCACATGACCACACACAAGCTTGCGGTCATCAGGCAGGCCTGTTTAATCACGTGGCATCTCGTTTGATATTGTAAACATTTGGGTTCGGAAGGAGGATAGGCACACGAACACGCTGGGCGGTTGTGGCCTATTTTTCTTCAAACAAAAAGATAATAATCTACAAGCGAGACAAAACAAAACTTTCGTCATTGGGGATCACGGCCACGCCGTGGAATGCCTCTTCAGCCTCCCCTCGGGGTAGCTCCTGCAACTCGACCCCTCTCATGACATCTCTCCAGTTATATGTTGGGGAGAGTGCCTTGATGGGTGACGAGCCACAACGTGTGGCCTGGTGGGTCAATTTCCGCAGATGTAGTCGTCGCTGTCCATGGTGGTGAAACCCTGTTGTGAGCCCTGTGGAACTGAGGCGCCACAATATTCATTTCATTACTCGAAAGCGCGGATTTCAACCTCTCTTCCAGTTTATATTTGGCACCACTAGACCACGGGAGACTGGAGCTATGATTGTTTTAATTTCATGGTAGGAAATGTGTTTTCTCCAAAAAAGGGCACCAATGCTCTGTGAACAGTTGATGCTTCATTTCTGTACATTTTTCTTGTTATAATTTGATGATTTTTGTGTATTCTTTTGGCTTAATATGGTTATATTATAGGTTATAACCAGGGGTGCACATAAGTGGTCCGCATGCGCGCATGCGCACTGGACGTAGACAAATGCGTTGGCCCTCAATGGCTTCAATACGCTTTTGCGTACCGATAACTGACCACTGTATTTGCGGCGGACACGAAAAAATCTATTCTCAAAATGTCAAAGAGGCAAGTCCGACTGAATAATTATTTCCGTGTTCCCCCACACCCGTCAAAAGACAGACAGACGACCAGTGTTGTTAATAACGGCGTTAGAATATAACTGCGTTACTAACGGCGTTATTTTTTTCAGTAATGAGTAATCTAATTAATTGCTTTTCTTATCTTGACAACGCCGTTACCATTACTGAGACGGGAAAGGCGTGCGTTACTATGCGTTACTAAGTTGGTTGAATAAAAAAAAGTCAGAGAAACGGACTCACGGAGACGAGAGAGCAGAGCAGGAGTGGGGAAGACGCCGTTGCAACCGCGATGCTAGGTGGCTCCAATAATACCTGGCTGTAGCCATAGCCGACAAACTACGCCCACATGACACGGTAGATATCATATTATAGAACTAGATGCAATTGACAGACACAGCTGCATTGGCAACATGTTTTAATGACTACATGCGTTAGTAAACAGCCGCCATCTTAACGCAGTAGACCTCTCAGGAAGGCTCTGACGTAGAGATCCTTCATAGCGAACCTAAGTAACTTTTTTTTTTTTTCCCTTTAAATCTAAAATGCTCCTAAATCGGCAAAATCTTAACTTAAATCTATCTTTAAATGATGAAACAGTTTTAAAACTTACACATGTTTAAAGTAGACAGAAGGGAACTAATGAAATAACGGGAGCAATTTTAACAACTTTAACGGTTGATTCACAACTTTAAATGACTTCCACACATAGCAAAGGTTACTATCTAGTTATCGCAATACCCTTGTGTCTAGTTAAGTGGAGGGTAAAGAATTGGGCTAGAGCCAATTGTCCCCCAAACCCTTTAAACTTCACATTGCGTGACCTGTTTTTGTTTGTTTTTTTGAGGAAAAAAAAAAAGAAAATTACCACTAGTTACTTTTCCAAGTAACTAATTACTCTTACATTCAGGTAACTGAGTTACTAACGCAATTACTTTTTGGGAGAAGTACTTTGTAACTGTAATTAATTACTTTTTTAAAGTAAAATTAACAACACTGCAGACGACAGAGACGTCACCAGAGCTACCGAAAAAAAGGACTTTTGCTGAAAAGTGGCTGCAAGAGCTACCATGGCTAGAAGCAAATGATGCTCTCATGGAAATGTGGTGCTAAACTTGCCGTGAGAATCTCAATGTCGCTGATAAGAGCAGCGCATTTTATGTAGGGTCAAAGAATTTCAGCCATCCAAACTTTGAAAATCACGAAAAAAACAGAGCATGATGGCGATTAAGCAAACTATCGATGCCAGACAGGACCCTACTCGCCCTATGGACAAGTGGTGGAATAAAATTAATAAAGAACAGCGCCATGCACTGACAAACGTGTTTTTGCTCGCATTTCACAAAGCTAAACATGCACGTTCAATGAGCTCTTAAGAGGTCGATATCTCACTTTTACAAAGGCTTGGAGTTAATGTGGGAGGCAAAAAAAATATGCGTACCCCTGTATATGTCTTTACATTTCACTTCAGAGTAATGGCAATTTTGTTATGCCAGTTGATGTGAATCAAGTGTTAATTGTTAATAAAATTAATTTAAGGTAATTGGCTCCAAGTAAAGCTTGTCATAATTTTCTCGCATCAGGCGAGTCAGCTCTCAAGCTCAATGAGGACCAAGTCGCATCTCCAGGTCCTCCTCTGAGAACCTGGGCAAAAAAATTATGTGCACCCCTGGTTATAACAGTTCATATAGGAGTTTTGGTAGGAGTGAAAACTGGAAAAAAGTGGACTCGTGAAACATAGGCGGAGTTTGACTTTTGGGGCAGGGGCACAACATGTTGATGACCCCGAAACGCAGTGTCAGCAATAAAATTAACTGACAAGAATATAAGTTGACAATAAGCGTTTTTTGTTTCCCATCATTCCTCAGGGGAATTCTAAATCAGGCTGCTTAGGCAATACTTTTCCCCAACATTGTCATCCATTGAATATGGTACGCCCGCCGGTGTCGTGCCATTGTCGTTACCCCAGTCAAAAATTGTATCCCCTGGGCGGAGCCATATGAGGTAGATTTGTGTCTTTATTATTCAATCAAAAAAAAGTTGCTTCAATATAAAAAGTTGTTTCAATCAAAAAAATATATTTTCAATTTAAAAAAAGTCGTTTCAGCCACAAAAATAAAATGTGTTTGAATGCAAAAATAAATTTGAAACTCAAACTCAAGCTACTTTTCTTTGATTGATTGATTTTTTTTTTTTTTTTTGGATTGAAACAACTTTTTTGATTGAAGTTATGTTAATTTTTGTTTGAGCCACATTTTGGCTAGGACGTTTTTGTCTTTATTATTCAATCAAAAAATAAGTTGCTTCCAAAAATATATATTTTCAAAAACAAAAATCACTTCAATCAAAAGAATCCTTAAAATCCGCTTATGTAGTGAAATTGTGTCCTTTGTTATCATAAGTGATTAGTACATGTTCTGAGCTAATGTTGGATGATACACTGGCTGTGGACTTAAAGGCCAAATGTGAAGTAAGGTTGGCCAACCATGTTTTTGAATAATATCAATGGCTAAACAATTATAAGCATATCGTTATTTTTTTTAACTCAACCCTTCCAGATTCTTTGTTTAACCCATAGCAATGCCCTTGACAACGAAAATGCTTTTCTTCGACGATCTTCGGAAATCTTCGGAATTGACGTCACACCAAGAACTGCGAGGGAAATCAGCCATAAACACAGTATTGTTGCATTGCTTCTCGGTAAGATGCCACGGCGGTGTGTGGCGATGTATTGTTCTCAATCTAAAGAAAAGTTGTATGAGTGGCTGAAGGATAGCAGGGCACGTAAATGGACATTTTTTGTTCGCACTAAGCGAATGAATTTCACGCCATGATCGAGTCGTGTTCTCTGCTACAAGGACTTCGAAGATGCCTGCTTCCTCAACCGCTCTGCTTATGATCAAGGATTTGCAAAAAAGTAAGTGTGACTTTTGGATAGATGACTGATGACTTTGTCAAAGCAGAGCTGCCAACTGTTGTGGAACAGTGCTTAATTTGTAAATCATAAGGTGCCAGAACGCCAAGTACATATGACAGCGCAGGGAT
Organism: Corythoichthys intestinalis; assembly: GCF_030265065.1. Lineage (NCBI taxonomy): Eukaryota > Metazoa > Chordata > Actinopteri > Syngnathiformes > Syngnathidae > Corythoichthys > Corythoichthys intestinalis. Next base: position 18,968,480 of record NC_080403.1, on the reverse strand, counting down.
GACAGTATGTGGACAGGCCGGAACATATTGTAATAGCCCGAATAGGGAAATAGAAAGGAGAGGAGTGAATGATGGCTTCCTTCACTTTATTGTGGCAACAGTTAAATAACAAATAACAAAAATAACAGCAGACTGCTGCAGCATGCGACCGCCAACTTCGCTCTCACGCCGCACCCTTCTCCTCACTTCCCGCTACGTCACCACTCTGCTGTCCGATGGCCCCTTCATGGGCCCGCAAACAGTTATGGACATTACATTATGGAGAAAATGGTGCTGAAAACAAAATGCATATGCCCACTTGCCATGCTGTGGGACTTTCCTTTTTTTCTTTCATTTCTATGTGCTTTTCTGACTTGTTTTGAACCATCTTTCTTCTTTTTGAAAAAGACAGTAAATGCAACAGTCTTTTTGGCATGTTGAAATACCGTTTGATCCTGGCTGCTTGCTCCCAAGATGCCGCAAATTTCAACATTTTTTTTTTTAAATGTCAGGAGTGTGATTTGTTGGTACAGCTACTCAGTGCACCATTATTATTTTATTTTAACTGTAATGTCGACTTGTAACTGCGTGTAATATTCTGATATAATGTTTTTCGAGGTACTCTGAAGTGCACGCAACGTTACTCTTATTTTGGTCACGTGACGCGGGAGTGTGATAGAGAAGCACAAGCTCTATCTATCGCTCCGCACAGCCTGCCGAGAGCCCCAAGCTGTGTTCGTACTGTTAGCTCCATGTGTTAATGAAGAAACAAAGTTGTCAGCACGTCGTGTGTTCGATACCTTTGTCAACAAAAAGCTCATAACAAGACACTATGCACGATCCGTTTAGGAGACGCTGGGACTGGAGAGCTGTGAGTATTGAAGGCGAGAGGGAGATGATGAGAAGCAAAACTTTGCTGTCGAATGTGGCGGAAGTCCGCTATTATTTTGTTTTCTTATTGTTGCCACAGTAAAATGGAGAAAGCCATCAACGACTCAACTCCTTCTTTCCCCCCAACATTTTTATATTATTATTTTATATGCACGAGAGCTGCCGGATCTGCCAAAATGAACATGAAGTCTGATTTTTTTTTTTTTTTTTTTTTAAACAATGTCATCAGATAGACAGAAACATAAAATCATGTGCAAATGCCTGCTTCTTCAAATCATGAAAATAATTACAGCCTATATCTTACCAATCTTGTAATCTGGATGCGTCTTGTCTACATTCCATGTCAGGTAGTCCAGGCACATTGTTTGCATCCTGATTAGCGTCTGGCTAATACATGTTAGGTCCAACATAAAATTCTAACCTCCTCTTCTTCCTCCAACTCTTCAAAAACTTGGATCTCCTCCCTAGCGCTCGAGCTATCGCTTATATCGCTGTTTGAATCATTGTTAGAAGTGCTTTGTATGGCAGCCATATGGAGCGCTGCCATCGCTGTTCTCGGTGTGATGTGTCACTTCTGGGTTTGTCCCCTTTCAGGCTTGAACTTCGGAAACGAGATTATTTTGTCAGATATACAACATATAAATTATTTTTTCATGCTTTATTTGTTGGACAATGTTTAATTACTTGTGACCGTATTTGGCATGTTATGAAATTACTTCACATTTGGTCTTTAATGCGAGCATCAGGACTGATACGAAATTGAACAAATTAATTTTTTAAAAAACAACAGAAATTTCGGCTTGGAGAGCATTTTAAGACTCAAGTTTTAGAGAAGTTCATTCATTTATTGCCACTCATGCAAGGTAGGCACAAAGATTGTTAAGCAATGTCTTACTATGCTATGATCGCAGTTACTTTACATTCAAGTGTGTGTGCAGTAATTTAATACTAAAAGGAAAAAATCTATAGTTCGTATGTTTTTATAAAACGTGGTATCGGTACAGTATCGGCATCAGTATTACTGGTATCAGTGCAACACTAGTTGAATTTATTATTTTTTTTACCTCCCCCACACCCAACTTCCTCATTAATATGACTTGGTGCAAAGCCACACAGGTCACCTTGGAGAGAATTGCTTTTCTGCAACGTTTGATTTAAAGCCCGCTACGTCTTGTGCCATTTTAAATAGCGAAAAGCTTTCCATCAAGACAGAATGACATTTCACGAGACTGGAAGAACGTCGTAAATTTCGATGAGACTGATGGGTTGACGGTTGCTGGTCGCGCTCAATTTTTCACCTAAACTTGTCGGAGTCTGTAAGGTTCTGGTTTCAGTCAAGAAAGGTTGGCTTTTAACCCTTTAATGCTCGAAATATGACTACTTTTTTTTTTTTTAATCCTTACAGGGCACTCATTTAACTCATTGGCTGCCATTCATGGCCCCAGACGTCCAATCCATTTTGACAGGTTAGGGCAAATGACCGAACCCTCCTAGATGGTTTGGATGTCTAGCACCTTCAGTGGCATTGAAAAAAAAATCTACAGCATTTATTTGTTTCTTTTATTGAAATTGGATTCATTTATAAAAATGTATTTATAACTATATAAAAATAACATACAAAATGCAATAATGATTAATAATTTAAAAAATACTATATACTATACAGAGGTTGCGCTAGACTTTTTCGTTGTCTGTCATTTTGACTGACAGTGTCATAAAATTCCGGTCATAATCTATTTTTACCCGTCACTTACATTTTCAAAATGATAATCATGACATATTCAATAGTATTTAGTTTTCATTCATTTTCAATTAATATTCCGTCCGAACAAGCTTAACAAGAGGCAAACAGACAGCGTAGTGCACCAATCAGCGACGGGCAGACGTGCCGTTAGCAAAGCGACGAGGGCAGGACGAGGGACTTGCGCGCGGAAGTAAACATACGAGGAGAACGGAGTTTATTCATTATGGCTAACGCGAGACAGACTGTTGTCAATGACTCGTGTCGATGTGTTTTAGCTCATTTAAAACTGAATTTACCGCGGATTGGAACATATTCTCGGCTCTCCCATCGCCATCCCTGTTGATGTAGAGACGACTTTCGGCGCGCAAGAATGATGTTGCTTGTGAAGAACACGTCACGCAAATAAACAAATCTGATTTGACGACTGATTTTGTACCTACTCGAGAGGCTTTGTCCCAGACTTTTCTCTCAGTGTTTGAAAAATACAGGGAGAACAGTCTGGCCATGCCATGCAAACACTCAGTTGCCTTGACATTTTTCCGAGTAAGGCCAACGACGTCATGCATCAAGAGAGACAATAGCTAATTAATATGCTCACTCGCCACCCTGTGGTCTGGGGTGTGAATTGCAACCTGTCAAAATGATGGATGGACTTCAGTTTTTTCCGTCACCGTTTTAAAAAATCGGTCAACGACGGAAAATATTCGGTTAACGCGACCCCTGATACTATATATTCCGGACTATACAGTAAGTCAGACTTATTTCATAGTTTGGATGGGTCTGCGACCTATATTCAATTGTGACCTATTATGTTTTTTTTTTTCCTTCTGACCGCCGACAGTTTTAAGGCAATAGTTATCAGAAAAATGTTCATATGTTACCTTAACAGATGCTATTTAGCCCGTGGCTCTCCATTTTACTATTACAGTAATCCCTCGCTTCAAACTTCGCGCCCTCAGTCTATTGAAGATTTTTATTAAATTTAAAAAAAAAAAAAGCTCTCTCCCTCCCGCGCTCTCCCTGCTCTTTGTTAGTCAGGCAGTGCACTGGAGTTGCTTATTAAAATTAATGATGATTGACAAACGTTTATGGTTTGATCTTGCCAGAGAAGCTAAGTTCAAAGCGCTGCATCCGTCAATCATTGCTTAACTTGTTAAACAGTTTCTGTGGCAACTCATTGTGTGTAAGTGAGCAGCTTGAGCGAATTTGAGTAGACTCACTCAATGAAGCATTTAACAAAGCCAAGCATTTTTCTGCTTTATTATTTAAAAATAATTCGGTGGGACAGTAACATGTTCAAAACTTATCATAATTATTACATTTGAAGTGCTTAAAAAACATTTACTAATATATATACAGTGCCTTGCAAAAGTATACGGCCCCCTTGAATCTTGCAACCTTTCGCCACATTTCAGGCTTCAAACATAAAGATATGAAATTTCATTTTTTTGTCAAGAATCAACAACAAGTGGGACACAATCGTGAAGTGGAACAACATTTATTGGATAATTTAAACTTTTTTAACAAATAAAAAACTGAAAAGTGGGGCGTGCAATATTATTCGGCCCCTTTACTTTCAGTGCAGCAAACTCACTCCAGAAGTTCAGTGAGGGTCTCTGAATGATCCAATGTTGTCCTAAATGACCGATGATGATAAATAGAATCCACCTGTGTGTAATCAAGTCTCCGTATAAATACACCTGCTCTGTGATAGTCTCAGGGTTCTGTTTAAAGTGCAGAGAGCATTATGAAAACTAAGGAACACACCAGGCAGGTCCGAGATACTGTTGTGGAGAAGTTTAAAGCCGGATTTGGATACAAAAAGATTTCCCAAGCTTTAAACATCTCAAGGAGCACTGTGCAAGCCATCATATTGAAATGGAAGGAGCATCAGACCACTGCAAATCTACCAAGACCCAGCCGTCCTTCCAAACTTTCTTCTCAAACAAGGAGAAAACTGATCAGAGATGCAGCCAAGAGGCCCATGATCACCCTGGATGAACTGCAGAGATCTACAGCTGAGGTGGGAGAGTCTGTCCATAGGACAACAATCAGTCGTACACTGCACAAATCTGGCCTTTATGGAAGAGTGGCAAGAAGAAAGCCATTTCTCAAAGATATCCATAAAAAAGTCTCGTTTAAAGTTTGCCACAAGCCACCTGGGAGACACACCAAACATGTGGAAGAAGGTGCTCTGGTCAGATTAAACCAAAATTGAACTTTTTGGCCACAATGCAAAACGATATGTTTGGCGTAAAAGCAACACAGATCATCACCCTCAACACACCATCCCCAGAGTCAAACATAGTGGTGGCAGCATCATGGTTTGGGCCTGCTTTTCTTCAGCAGGGACAGGGAAGATGGTTAAAATTGACGGGAAGATGGATGCAGCCAAATACAGGAACATTCTGGAAGAAAACCTGTTGGTATCTGCACAAGACCTGAGACTGGGACGGAGATTTATCTTCCAACAGGACAATGATCCAAAACATAAAGCCAAATCTACAATGGAGTGGTTAAAAAATAAACGTATCCAGGTGTTAGAATGGCCAAGTCAAAGTCCAGACCTGAATCCAATCGAGAATCTGTGGAAAGAGCTGAAGACTGCTGTTCACAAACACTCTCCATCCAACCTCACTGAGCTCGAGCTGTTTTGCAAGGAAGAATGGGCAAGAATGTCAGTCTCTCGATGTGCAAAACTGATAGAAACATACCCCAAGCGACTTGCAGCTGTAATTGGAGCAAAAGGTGGCGCTACAAAGTATTAACGCAAGGGGGCCGAATAATATTGCACGCCCCACTTTTCAGTTTTTTATTTGTTAAAAAAGTTTAAATTATCCAATAAATTTTGTTCCACTTCACGATTGTGTCCCACTTGTTGTTGATTCTTGACAAAAACATTAAAATTTTAAATCTTTATGTTTGAAGCCTGAAATGTGGCGAAAGGTTGCAAGGTTCAAGGGGGCTGAATACTTTTGCAAGGCACTGTATATATAAAAATGGCGGAAAACACTCAGGTGACTTAAAGTTCCGCTCTGAGACCCCCAATTTGGCCAAATTTCAAAATTGTACGATATGCATGTGTGATACATCATTGGAAAGCTTAAAATCTCAATTTTCTGGGGGAAGAATTTTTTTGAAAAGGAGGGCATTTAAAAAAACAAAACAAATTTAAACAGCAAAACCCTACCTAGAGGTGAGCGTGTCAGGGTTCGTGGGCAGGCAGGTGGTATGGACCCAAATGCAGGAAAAAGGAGGTGACGCAGGTGAACGGTGCAAACACAAAACAAAGTGTAAAACAAAGGCTGGGATGATACAAAGAAAATTCAGAGGCAAACAAAACTGTTACTAGCAAAAGACTGCTTTTCCAAAAACTTGGGACACGAGGGCTTGGATAGACGCGAAAATGCTGACCTGGACATGGACATTGACATAGACTTTGACGATGACGCAACAAGGAGTGAAAAGAAAATGGGAGCTTATATACACACACGCAGACAAGGGGTAACGAGACAACGAGGAACAGGTGAGCACAGGAGGATGCAGATTGGAGGATAGACTAGGAGCAGGTACAACAGGGGAAATCAATGGGCAATCACAGGGACACACTAGGAGGGAACCAACACAAAACCTAACAGAGAGCACGCGAGAGCAGAATTACAGACGCCATGACTTTAACGAGATATTATCGCGTACTTACCTTGTTTCGATGACAAAAACTGTCAAGACACAGCTGTGAATGGCCGCAGCTGGATTTTTGGGGGATTTTATGGGTGAAACATGGTAATATAACAAGGATCGCGATGCAGAAATCGCAGACATCAAGGACTGGTCGAGATTTTCTTTTTCATATATTTACCCTTTTAAAGGTTTTTTTTCTTCAATTTTTTTATTGTTTGGATCGATTATCATACAACATATCGGAGAAGACAGTAACAGTGTGACAGTAACAAAAAAAAAATACAATTAAGCGATAGTTATGAGTCAGATATCAGTGACTTTTTTACAGATGCCATTTTTTCATTGTGACGTAATTTGTTTAAAAGCTGAAAATATGCAAGTGAATAATTTTCAAAGTCGTTTTTTTTTTTTTAATATATAAATATGTATATATATATATATATATATATATATATATAGAGAGAGAGAGAGAGAGAGAGAGAGAGAGAGAGAGAGAGAAATATTAGACATCAATTAATGATTCCAAGCTAAAATGGACAGACATTTCGAATAATAAATATAATTACTTACCTTCTTTTTATGGCTAGGCTGAAACAAAAGCGGTTGCGCGATGTCTGTAAACGGGGGTTTCCAGGGTAAAAAGGACAAATTAAAAATAGTTCGGGGGCTTATTGCGCCATGAATCTGCTATGGCAACATATAGACATATTGCTCTATCAAACACAACAGTTCTTTTGGCTTAAAATACAACAGTTTATTTTAAAGAGAGGTGCAAGAGCAGAAACTGCTTTTTCAGCCTTGTCTGTGTTTTCCGTCATACACATAAAAGTTTTTTTTCATACTTTGGGGAAAAAAGTGAAGACATGTCTTTCCAATGCTTAAAAAAAAAAAGTCTTTGGTCATGGGCGCTAATTTGTGGTTTATCAACTATCGCGTTGGGTTATGGTCCCCATTGACCGTGAAAAACAAGGGATCACTATAATACTTTATTGTATAGTGTTTGTTCTTTGTTTCTTATAAATTAAAATATTACCCCTCAAAAATGTGACTTATGTTTTTTCCTCTTCAATGTGCCTTATTTGACTGGTGCGACTTATCGTCCGAAAAATACGGTATCAAAAATTGCTAGTATTTTTGTTTTTTTAATTCACTGGCTGCCATTGATAATGGCAAATAATTGCTCTCAGCCCTCTGAGTGCAAATGGTTTGGACGCCTATCCCTGTCAATGGCAGCGAATGACTAAATGTGAGCGAGAATATCATTCATCTTGACTCATTAGCTGCCAGGCACTTGCTCGATTGTTTCCCGCCACGGTAATGAATGATTAGTTGGGGCGAGAGGAAAATTTGTGTAGCGCCGTGATTGTTTTCATTGATTCTTCATTGTCGATCACGCGGAATTAGATGGATCCTACTTTGGTCTCAACTAGGCTCGACGCTGTTTCTTAAAGAGGCTTTCATAATGGATTGTGCGGCTTGGCAGAAACAATTGTTTAAATGAGCTTGCATGAAAATCTATAAATCTTTATAGGATGTTTCCATTTTTTATATGAACTGTCCGGAGGGAGCTTTAATCCTACATACATTCAGCTGCTGGCTGATACTGCGACTGGAAAGGAATATTAATTACTAAATGACAGAATTTCTGGAGAATTTGCATATGAATGCTCCCATAATGGTAGTGACTTTTTGTGAGTGAGTTTTTGTATTATGTTGAATGAGAACTATTAGAATTGCAAGAAAAAAGACATTTCAACGTGGTATTCAAATGTGTTCATTGATTTATTTTTTTTATTTTTTTTTAGTAATTTGACTTTTTTGTTAAAAATGCAAACATGTGAAAAACATCAATTGTTTTTGTAATATCTTGAGAGATGGATGGAATGAATCGCAAGGGAAACTGGCAAATATAAATCTGGTATTTGAATGTGTCAATAGTATGTTTGTGGGGGGTTCAAAAAGTTGGACTTTTGGGTCAAAAATGTGAACATGTGAAAACCACCAATTGTTGTTTTAAATGTTTGAATGGAAATTATTTGAATCATGGGACAAAGAAATGACAAATGCGAATCTGGTATTCGAACGTGTCAAAAAGATTTAATGGGATTTTTGGTGGGTTAAAAATTTTGACCTATTTGGTTAAAAATGTGAACATGTAAAAAATGTCAATTGTTCTTGTAATATGATGATATGGGGATCAGAATAACAGAAATAGACGTCAATCTTGTATTTAAATGTGTCATTGGGAATTTTTCTCAATATTTGACCCAAAATATTAGGTAATAAAAGTCATAAATATCAAATGTTTTTGTAATGGGTTGAATTGAGTATGGTGCGTATCGCAAGAAATTGCAATGGTGTGAATCGGATTTGTCAAATGTACCATTAGAAATCAATGGGGATTCTTTTTTTGTCGAAAAACAAGATTGTTGAGGCGATGGGTTCCGGACGGACAGTGAACCCTTCCCTGCATTGTGTAAATGTTTTAAATATGTTCACATTTGAAAATTAGATTCTGTTAAAGAATGTGGAAGAGTAGAAAAAGTGGTGAAATAAAACCAATTTGGCCTGCAAGCAGGACTGAACAGGCCCTCGCAGTTTGGCGCAACTCGGACGGCACGCAGTTACAGATCGTCCCCCACTCATCACCTCATGAGAACCAAACATGCTCGGAACTCGCCTCTTTTTAGAAATACATTCACACACCTAGGAGAAAAACACACTATTCAAGAGGGACCTACAAAAAAGGAGGCGCTACTGAGCTGTGTAGCCACGCCCTCATTCAAAACCAAAATGAATCTCTATGTTTGGCCAATTCGACCAAGTGTGCCAAATTTCATGGCTCTATAAGCTGCCTAAGTCCCTCAAGAAATCTACTTCCTTTTAATGATGAACAAAGGGTTGTCACGGCAACAGACATGTGGACATGAGCCTTAAAATGTAGTATTACAAAAGGTCTTGTAACTACCTTAACCAACCTGAAAAGAACTGGGCCTGTATAAGTAAAATGAGTGACTTTCTGTTGCCACTAGCTCGCGCTGTAGGGTTGATGGTAATGACCCCTACAGAACCCTTCAGGGTACGACTCTCATCAAGCACGAAAGGTTTGGTGCAGATATGTTGTTTATCTGCCAAGTTATGACAGTTCAAAATTTGTGGCAAAATAAAATGGTGACGGTCATTTTCACTCTTCTGTTTGGACCCATCTTCTTTAACGAAACATCAATATTTTTCATCAGGCACCTGAACACATGCCTTAAAGCTCCCCTAAAGCAGGTTTCAGGTAATATTTCAATGCAGTCATGTTCAGGCTGGGATTCTTCTCATACATGCCAAATATGAAAAAGACTGAACCCTAAATCAGGGGGTTCTTAGTCATTTAATGAATTTGGCGTTTTGCCAAAATAAAGGCCGACTTTGGCACCCTGCCCAAGTCAGGCCAGTGAATGAAAACTCACCATTTTGATAACTTAAGATCTCATATGTCTTATGAAAAGTCTCACCAATTTTGAGGAGGATCCAATAAACTGCCTAGGTGCCAATGTCTCAGATATATACACTGTAACTTGACATAAATTTCACATTCAATCCAAAATACCCGGTTTCCTGTTGGGTTTGGAATATGGATGCAAGAGACTTTTTGGAGCAGTTTTTCACAAGGTATCAACTCCCCAAATTCAATCGCTCTATGTTGAAAAAACCTAACAGGAGAGGCCTTTTTGAAAATTTGAAGGGGGCACCACTGAGCCATTTTGTTATGTTTTTTCACAAGATCGCAAAATGATCCAATTTTACGCCAAGCCGCATGTATGTGCAAATTTTAGTGAGTTTTCGGGCATGTTATGGCTTCCAAATTGGCCATTTTCATTTGCTATGAAGAAAAAAAAATAATCCTTTGCATTCCAATATGGCTCTCGCACAACTAGTGTAGATGAACCACATTAGTGTGAACGTATCGGTTACTTTCACACAATGATAAGCCCTATCTGGAGCCCATTACAATGGTCCAGGCATAGCAATGGAAATTCAGACCATGCTAGTCCAAAAACAGCATGTAAATAGTGAGATACGGGGACTGAGTACTGAGCCCTGAGGCACGCCATTTTTTACAAGCATTATGTGGGCGCTTTAGACAACTGAGAAACAACTGCTGTTAGTCAGTTACTCTATGAATAGAACCTTCCTCTACATATTGTGTATTTTATGCTGAACTTGTTTCTTAGCATGTTAAAAAAAAAAAAAAATCATGGCTACTTCGCCTGCAGGGAGCTTTTCTGAATCTTTCCCGCTCGCCTTAGCCGGACCTGCTCTGTGTAAAAGCGAACAGACCCGTGATCTCCAGCCCACGTGGGCACAATTCTCAGAACACCCAAGGCTAGGCAGCGCCCGTTCGCCTCATTACGTTAGGAAAAAGCGACCCGGGGGATAAGGACAGGTTTTGTGGGAGCAACGTCCCCTCTGGCGTGGCTTCATAGGATTTTCTTGGCGCATTCCTCTTGTTTTTCACACTTGTTTCTTTCGTCTCCCCACTCAGTTGCTACACAATGAAGCAATCCATCATACCGTTTATGAATCTAAGCTTCAAGGTTTTACACTGTTTTGTCACTTTTTGAGCATCTGTTCTCGGTATTCAGTCTCCCAAGTTCAACATTGAACAGGCGGTAAAGGATACCTTATATCCATACAAGGATGTTGTTTTCATTTTCACAACTTTTTTGCCGAGTACATCTTAGGACTTTCAAGCGAAACCTTGAAAATGTGCTCGTTTAAGACATTTTAGGCCCCCTAAAGTGCTTTAACTTGGAAAGAGGTTTTGGATATGTTGATATAGCATTCCAGCTACAGCCGTCCAAAGAGAAAGATACAAATTTGGAAGAGTAACGGTAAGCAGCTTAAAAAAGTGTTTCGTCCCAGATCAAGTCATTCTCAGGATCATAACTAATGTATCAGTACTGATATGACACTACAATGACCTCATCATTACCGGGGAGTACTAATAATTTTTTTAATGTTCATCACCAGTGGACCAGCAAATAAACAATAAGTGGACACCCAATCCATTGGACAGTATATATATATATGTATATGTATATATATGTATATGTATATATATATATATATATATATGCAATGACATTTTTGTGGGGCTATGCCCCCCCCTTAATCTCGATGTATGCCGGTCACCCAACCAATTTTACTCACTAGCTAGACATCCAATCCATTTTAAGTAGGAGGTCATTGAGTCTTTCAGTGCCATTGACGATGATAGACGTCAAATCATGTGGCTTGAATGAATAAATAAATAAATGAATAAATAAATATAAACCTGTTTTAAAGAGAGTATTTACTGTTTTCTCCTTTTGTTTTTTCATGTACAAAAAAATATGACAATTTTTTTTTCAATTGGTTCTATTTGTATAAATGACAAATAAAAGACAAATATTTAGTGGGGGTTTTTTTGCCTCTTTTTGTTTTTGCATTAAAAATTAAATACATAAAGGGAATAATTAGTTTTTTCCTTGAAAAAAATAATAAACTAAAAACAATTTTGGAATAAGGATTTGGACAATATTTAAGTCAACAATGTCCCCAAACAATCAACGATTAAAATAGTTGTCAAATCATTTGATGCTTGATTAGTTTTTGAGTAATTGATTCATTGTTGCAACGCAAGTTGACACAAATAATTGCCATCTGAATGAAAAACCAAAACAACGACATAACCCACAACAAAGATAAGTCTGGTGTTGAAACGGAGATAATCAAAGAAAGTACATTTAAAGTTAAGGCCAGGAAATATGACAAAAATTACTGTATATATGTATACAATATTTTGTTAGTATTTAATGTTTGACTTCACAGTGACTATGGTGGTAGTCAAGGAAAGTATTTACTGTGTTTAAAAATGTAAAAGTAAAATAAAATTGTGCCAAATCACACATAATACTGCCTTTATTTAAAAAACAGGTTTAGCCGGTCATTTTGTTCACCTGCAAATGACACCACGTTTAAAGCACAATAACCTGAAGAAGGTGTGAGTATTCAGTCCATTTGTGAGAGCAGAATGTACCGCTGATGACCAGCACTTATCACAATGCGGTCGAAGGAATCAAACCAAGCGGCTTGCCATTTACTTCCAGAGTGTCCCATCACGCTGAGCAAACGCTCCACGGAGAGGCCGAACAGCCATTGATGTGATTTCACACTTTCAAAAAAACACTCGAAAGGCAATTTATTCAAGGTTTGTCTTATTCTCACCTTGCTGGAAATGTGTTGTTTGCTAAAATGTTCCCAGTGGTCTTATTTTTCAAGTTTAGCTTCCCAATTTCCTTGACTTTGTACATACGAGGTATGTCCTGATCACATACTTTTTGCATGTGAGTAAAGGTCTACCGATATATTGGCCAAACAATATATTGGGCCAATACTGCGACTTTTTTCTAGAATGGTCACTTGGCTAATATAAGGCCGATATAATAGGATAAGTGATAAGCACATGGTTTGGGTCATGATCCTTCTAATGAAGGTCGAACAATATATTGGCCAGCCGATATATGGACTTTTTTCCAGATCGGACGATATCAGCCGATATATAGCCGATACAAGAGAATAACTGAGAATAAATGTTCACTGTTTGGGTAATGTTCTTAATCAATGTTAATTATGATTTTCTACCACCTCGCGGCCAGGGTTACAGAAGGAAGTAGCAGAAGAAAAATTGTACTTCTAATTTATATATTTATATAATGATCATGATCAACGTGGATTTAAAAAAGTATATTGGCCTCAAATATCAGTTTACCAATAACTGCCTACTCCCCATTATCCAGGGGTGGTCAAACCAGTCCTCAAGGGCAGCAGTAGGTCCTTTACTATTTACTATTTACCATTTGTTATATAACCAGCAGTATTTATTAAGGATTTGGTGTAGGTTTTTGGGCTGTGGAATGAATTAATGAAATAATGTATTCCTATGGGAAAATTCTGCTCGACATACGACCATTTCGACTCACAAACAAGGTCCTGGAACGAATTAACTTCGTATGTAGAGGTACCACTGTATCTTGAAAACAATAGCAGCACAGACGAAACTTTTTACGGCAAACGTAGCACAAGTGATTGACATAATTTTTATATAAATTGGCGTCTGATGGGGGCCAACTTCATAAAGATGTCCTCTTTATAGGTTGGAACAAAAACCAACCTAACCTGGCCCATGTCCGCTCCAGTTATATTTTGCTATCTGGGTAGCCTTGTACTCATTCACTGCTATTGACAGTTATAGACATCAAAACCATTTCAACTATGAAGGCTGACATTAAGTGATCATATTTCACTGTTATTGACGGCGATAGACATCCCAATCCAATTTGACTGGGGTGCTGGCAGTAGGAGTGGGAACCTCTTGGTACATTAAGATACCATACAATTTGCGATACAAAGTGCCCAATACCGATAATCTCACGATATGGCGACATAACGATTATCGATACATTAGCCAGGAAATCATTCTGGGATATTCTACAAAACAGCTTGTTTTTCTGTTTACTAGTTATCTTCATCCTTCTGCTATAGGTTGATCTCCAGTATACGTCCAATGCATTTGAACTGGGAGGGTGGCAGCAAATGAACCCCTCCCACTTCTATGGTCATCAGTGGCAGCCAATGCCAGGCAATTTTGAGCCATTTCAGGCCATACCTGTTCATTTTCAGTCACTTCCTATTGATTTGGCGGCATTTTATGGTTATGTTCTGTAACCCAAAATCAACAGGAAGTGACCTGGGAAAGAATAGGCAATGACTCAAAATCAACAGGAAAAGACCTGTAAATGCCCTAAAATGAACAGAAACTGCACAGTAAATGCCCCAAAAAGCAGAAAGAGTGACTGTGAATGCTCTGATTTCGAATGAATGAACGTTCTTTTGCCCTTCCCACTCTTAATGGATTGAGCATTGTGCGCCGTCAGTGGCAGCCATAGTTAACCTAGATACTATTATAGTGGAAGTTTTTTTTTTTTTAAACAGTGACACATTTTTTAAAAACGATATCTTGATTCTTGGCATGAGCTTATCGATAACCATTGGGGATGCAAAGTATCATGATACATCACCATTTTGATATTTTGTTACACCCCTAGCTGGCTTGCCTGGCACAGCCAGACTATTCTCCCTTTTTTTTTCAAACACTGTGAGAAATAGTCTGGGACCCAGCCCATTAACGGCCTCTCGAGCAAGGTACAAAATCAATCGTCCAATCAGATTCGTTTATTTGCGTGACGTGTTCTTAACGAGTAACGTCACTCTTGCGCGCCGAAAGTCGTGTCTACAACAACACAGATGGCGAACGGGAGAGCCGAGAACTTGTTCCAATCCGCGATAAAACCAGTTTTAAATGACCAAAAACACATCGAAACAAGTCATTGACAACAGTCAACATGGCTCGCGCTAGCCATGTTGAATAAACTTCTCCATTCTCCGCTCACGCTAATTACTTGTCGCTTTAACAACGTCACGTCTTCCCGTCGCTGATTGGTCCACTCCGCTGTCTGTTTGCTGTGGCTTGTTCCGCCCTCGGAATTTGATCCGCCGGACGGTCGCCAGACTCAATCGCTGGAACAGCGGTGAGTCTGGTATACCAGGCAACTAGCTGGCAGCGATCCAAAAATTGCTGTCAGCCCTCCCAGTCAAATGGATTGGGCGTCTATAGCTGTCAATGACAGCCAATGAGTAAATAAATTATTCTTTTTTTACCCAATTCCAGTCCTTTGAAAATGAGGGCCCAATTTCCGATCACGTCATCGGATCGGTGACATCTCTAGTACATACTGTATGTATTTTGCAAGCAACCCGCTTCCATTCTCCATGGCAGAGTTGGTGACCTTTTTAAACATGCATACACACCCTGCAGGCAGGCAGCCGTGACCAGCAGAACTCGGCGGACCTATTAACACCCTCACTGCGCCCTCGCAACACCAGCAAAGCTTTTCTAGTGCTTTCACAATTGCATGTTTCAAACCTTTGACTTCATATGATGTCTTCTTTATTTGCATCATGGAATGGATTTGAGGGCAAAGAAGCTTGAGAAAAAAAATTGTGCCAAAACTGCCACCCAAGGGACATGTTGTGGAAAATTGACTTTTTAAGTCCTTACATGCAAATAGTTGGATCTCTGGAGTGCCTGTTCAGCCGTCGAGTGTGAAATGAAACGATCAAGCTGACCTGTTGTCATCGACCTATTTTTGACTCATTTCTTTGAGATAAAACCCAATCTACAAAGTGTATAATTTAAAAATTTTGCATTACTATTAGACTGTAATTCTTTTTTTGTGTGTGTGGTTTTTACATTGACTAAATTATTTGAAATCAAGGCCTCTGTTGGTTGTTTTGAGCTGAGCAAAATCAAACTGATGGTACACACTAAAACTAAACTTTTCCCACTTTATGTTAACCCTTTCACGTATAACTTATGTTTTTTTTTTGTTTGATTACGGCACATTAATATTTGACAGGAGTTTCAAAATTGCATCCTCACAGTGTATTTACGGTTTTATTTTGTTTGTCTAAAAATAATTTTGAATAAAATTAATTGTACTAATATTTATTATATATTTTAAATGCATTTAATTGTTTTTTTTTTAATTACAATTCAAGTTTATTTACAGTAAATAATGCATTTAATACATTTTACAAATATTTTATGTTAATCATTAATTAATTATTATTACTATTATTTTTATTTTTAAGATTTTTTTTTACATTTATATCGGACAGAGGTTTCAAACCTGCAACCCCAGGGCCAAATGTGGCCCACTGGACAATATTTTGCGGCCCCCATTTGACATCCAGTTATAGTATTTGTGTTGCCCGCACATATTTTACAAAAGGCAATAAAAATATTTTTAAAGTTTTAAATAAAATGAATGAATGAATGAATTGAAGGATCTATTTGGGAAATACAATCAATTTTAATATTATGAAATAAATGAATAAAACTTGTAATAATAATATAAATGATTCCAAATAAAATTAATATTCAAAGTAGGGCTGTCAAAATTATCGCGTTAACGGGCGGTAATTAATTTTTTAAATTAATCACGTTAAAATATTTGACGCAATTAACGCACATGCCCCGCTCAGATTAAAATGACAGCAGTGTAATGTCCGCTTGTTACTTGTTACTTGTTTTTTGTTGTTTGGCGCACTCTGCTGGCGCTTGGGTCTAAATTATTTTGTGGGTTTGGGGAGTGAGCATGGTGTAATGACATCAACAATGGCGAGCTACTAGTTAATTTTTTGATTGAAAATTTTACAAATTTTATTAAGACGAAAACATCCAGAAGGGTTTTAATATAAAATTTCTATAACTTGTACTAACATTTATCTTTCAAGAACTACAAGTTTTTCTATCCATGGATCGCTTTAAGAGAATATTAAAAATGTTAATGCCATCTTGTTGATTAACTGTTATAATAAACAAATACAGTACTTTTGTACCGTATGTTGAATGTATATATCCGTCTTGTGTCTTATCTTTTCATTCCAAAAATAATTTACAGAAAAATATGGCATATTTTATAGATGCCTTGAATTGCGATTAATTACGATTAATTAATTTTCAAGCTGTAATTAACTCAATTAAAAAATTTTATTGTTTGACAGCCCTAATTAAAAGTTTTAAAAGACACATATATTAAAATAGGTGTGGCCCTTGTGTTTTGCTCTAGGAATTCTATTTATTTACTTATTTATTTATTGTTTTGTTTTATAAATCTCGTGTGACCTCACATACCTTGACTCTTTGACTGCTATTGACGACAATAGATGTCCAATCCATTTTAACAGGGAGGGGCTGGAAGTGATCTCTCCCAGCTTTAGGAAAAACCTTGGGCTTTTTCAGGTCTGAATTTTCCAAATTGGCTGTGTATGTGAAGCGTTTTTATTCTGATCAGGTTTTTAATCCAAATAAACGTGTCCATGCAAATGTAGCCACTGTCTTCAACTAGAACCTTGCATCTCCCACCTTTTCCCAGTATGTTTTGTTCACTACGGATCGGCGTGTTCTTGCAGAGCGGCTGAGTTTCAGTGTACCAAACAAGCAACGAGTAGTGTGTAAAGTGGTCAGCGGTCGGTTAGCGCTAAGAGAAAGTAACAGGTTTTAGCTGTTCCCCGGAGGAGTGAGCCACATTTAGCACCATTGTGAACACTCTCATCAGCTTGTACGGCGGCAACCTGCAGCCCCGGTGCTATGGCAACACACAACGGGGAAAAGTCTGAGCCAAAAAAAATGCTCGTTTCCAAATCAAGATGGGGTCTTGATTTAAATGGAGGGCGGGTGCTGCAGCTTATTTCAAATGGGGAGTGGAGACACGGGCAGATGGAAGAAGTCTGGGTTGGTTTATTTGATGGCTATCCCTGTGGGGACTGAAATTAAAATATATAGCAGTTTTGGAAGCAAATTTGACATTGCGCCCCATTTGAAAATCAATATTATGCCCCCCAAAAACCAAAAAAACAAAAAATGTTTGAAAACAAATAATATTATAATGTTATTGGAACTGTTTTGTTATTGTCTGTTTTTGTTTTAATGCAATGTTACACATGTTGCACATACTGTACATACATATGATTTTTTCCCTCGATTCCTGACTGTAGCATCGGCCGATGCCGATAGTACTGTACCGGTATATTGTTTGTTTGTTTTTTTAATACTGTAGCAAAGTTGGGGATAATAAGCCTATGGCATTGGTCATTAAATGCAGCCTCGGTATATAACTGTCATTGCATCGCAAGACTCGTTGTTCGTTTTTCTGTTTGTTGCACGGTTTTCACGGCTTGCTGTCCGGATACGCTAACACGCTGTCCGTGCCTGAGCTAGAAGCCAGCACAATGGCATACGATAACCATCAGTACGTGACTAACCTGTGCTGAGGAGAAATTAAGTTGCAAGTGAGATTCCCCTTGTCGTGCGAATCTGTTCACCCACGCCACACACAACCGCCATCACGGAAGGCTGCAGCCAGACAATATATACGAAATGTTATAGTTTTTTCATTTTAATAACCCTTAATTACTGCATACTCACTTGAACGTAACGTAATTGCTATCATGCCTTGGCCAGACATTGTCTGCTGTTGACGGCACTAGACGTCCAATCTATTCGAAGTGGAAGGACTGACAACGAATAAACAAACTGCCCCCCCCACACACACACACACACAATCGAAATGAAGTAGACGTCTACTAATACAAATCTCATGCAAGCATTCAAATTGATGAAAATAACAGGAAGTGAGTGTAAGAGGTGTCAAATCGATCGTTGTTTTATCACTAGTAGACGTCAAATCCATCTGAAGTGGGAGGTACGGTGGCCGAGAGGTGTCAGGCGAAATGCAAAGTCTGAACACTTTGCAAATAGAAAAAGCACGAACCCCAATTGCAAACGCTTTGCAAAAGAAAAAAAGCACGAATGCAAACTGCCACAACACGATCCCCAATTCCTAAAGCGCGATCGCAAATTGGCAAAAGCAAGAACCCCAATTGCCACAACACGGCAGCAAATGACTTGCAGCACGAATGCAAATTGCCACAACACAATCCCCAATTCCTAAAGCGCGATTGCAAATTGGCAACAGCACGAACGCCAAAACACAACACGACAGCTAATGGCTCGCAGCACGACCGCAAAAGGCTCGCATGACAATTGCAAAGACGATGACCCAGAAGTTAAACAAGTAAATAAATAAATAATAAAAAAGACGACACTTTGCTATATGTGCTTTGTGACCATCTCTACAGGCCTCCGTAAAGTTGCCCCCCATCAGACGCAAATTTATATAAAAATTATGTTAATCGTTTGTGCTGCAACGGTTTTGTAGATACAGTATTATGCTTTTATTGAAATATTAATTTCGATTGGGGACGTCACTCGTAGCTTTTTCTTAGCTTAGTTCCCGCAGCTAATGGAGCGTACCAACTCTCTCGATAACAGAGGGGTGTCCTAACAACCAGCACAAACAGAGCACAAAAAAATTCGGATCCATTTGGCAGTAAATTGGGGGGCTTGAGATATTAATTTCGAGTGATGACGTCCCTCTAAGCCCCTCATTTACTGCAGTATGGCCCCGAATAGGTGCCATTCGTTTGTGCTACGTTTGTGCTAGTTGTTAGGACACCCCTCTGTTATTGAGAGAGTTGGTATGCTTCATTAAAATAACATAACAGAGGGAGATAGTTGGTACGCTCCATTAACATAACATAACATAGGGGTGTCCTATCAACTAGCACGAACATAGCACAAGCGAATGGCACCACTTCGGAACCATTTTGCAGTAAATTGGGGGCTTAGGAGGACGTCATCACTCGAAATTAATATCTCAAGCCCCCCAATTTACAGCAAAATGGACCCAAATTTGTTTGCGCTACGTTCGTGCTAGCCTTGTTAGGACACCCCTCTGTTATTCAGAGAGTTGGTACGCTCCATTAGCTGCGGGAGCTAAGCTAAGAAAAAGCTCCGAGTGACGTCCCCACTCGTAATTAATATCTCAATAAAAGCATAATACTGTATCTACAAAACCGTTGCAGCACAAACGATTAAAATCATTTTTATATAAATTTGCATCTGATGGGGGGGGGGGGGGGGGGGCAACTTTACGGAGGCCCGTAGAGATGGTCACAAAGCAAATATAGCAATATACAGTCGTATTTTTTATTATTTATTTATTTATTTATTTAACTTCTGGGTCATCGTTTTTGCAATTGTCTTGCGAGCCTTTTGCGGTCGTGTTGTGGCAATTGGCGTTCGTGCTTTTGCCAATTTGCAGTCGCGCTTTAGGAATTGGGGATTGTGTTGTGGCAATTTGCATTCGTGCTGCGAGTCATTTGCTGCCGTGTTGTGGCAATTGAGTTCGTGCTTTTGCCAATTTGCAATCGCGCTTTGGGAATTGGGGATCGTGTTGTGGCAGTTTGCATTCGTGCTTTTTTTCTTTTGCAAAGCATTTGCAATTGGGGTTCGTGCTTTTTCTATTTGCAAAGTGGATTTTGCATTTCGCCTGACACCTCTCGGCCACCGTAGGGAGGGTAGGTAGTGAATGAACGAATTAATTAAAACAAATAGTAATAAATTGAAAACAAAAAAGGAATGATAGTCATCAATTTAAATAAGTATGTCCCATGTATTTTGGTAAGGGAATTTTATTTTATGATTTATTTATTTTTTTGTCTTCTAAACATTTCTGTGAACTGGGCCGGCAATGAATGAGTTAAGCTAATGATAATTTTCAAAGAGATGTCAACTGTAGTGCACACTGTCCCTGAATGGACTGAACTCATTTTTGATCATTGGTAGAAAATTGGCGTCATCACCCTGCTGCTATTGGAATTAGCATCAACTTTAAAAAAACAGCTTTTGTCACGGCATTTTTTTTTTCTCAATGTTCGGATCAAAACAAAAACATACGTACACGAAAGCATCTTTCCAACGTAACGCTTAAAGGGAAAGTTTCCAAAGTGAGAGTTTACTAATAAATGATTTTCAAAAATAGAAAAAAATTTACTCAGATTCCGCCTCGAGGGTGTCATATTTTATTTTGACACTGCGTATGAAGCATCTGGAAATTGTACACCAGGTAAAAAAAAATAAAAAAAAATAAATGAAAACAAATATTGCACTACAATAGACATATACAGTACAAACTATGTGTTATACCTTGTAATTTTGTTCCCTTTTTTCCCTACCAAACTTTTGGTCTGTGAATTTCCTTGCTCTTCATTGTACATTTATAGATTTTTACGTTTGAAAAATGAGCGTCAGCCTTGGCAAAGTCTTTTCAAATAACAATCCTTTCATGCCCCCACACTATATTTATGACTTAATTTATTAGTCTGTTAATGCATTTTATACCACTCATTCCTACATTCGCCCTTACTCACCTCACTTTTAATCGAATTTTCAGCACCACGAACGATCAGTGGACACGGAAAGTCATTGGCCTTCACGTACAGTAGCATGCGGCGCTTTGGTTTCCACAAGGTTTCCCTTTTGCATGGACAAAATGTGGAAAAACACACACGCTTATCTTCCAAACATATATGCTTATCACGTTGGCTCTCGGTCGAGGGATTTTATTTTTCTTACGCCGCGGATAGTGTCAGTGGGAAGGCAGCTGGGTCAACCACTTGTGAGACAAGTCTCTTAACCTGGAGGTTCCGTCTATTAACTCGTTGATTGCCATTGACAGTGATAGATGTCCGATTCATTTGAGCTGGAAGGACTGACACCCACAACACAATAGGGATATTCGAATGTAATTGGCGTGAATTTGTGATATTCCAGATCAAAGCAGCCTCGGTGATTTTTTTCAAACCATAGATGCCTGTTGTCACTAACCATATATAAATACGTACTGTATATATATTAGTGTTATTCTTATTTCTTTTTTATCAATTGTTTTCTTATTATTGTTTTTGTCATTTTATTTTGTTTTTTATTTGTTTGAATAATGTTTACATCTTGATTTACAATCTATTTGAAAGTAGAAACACAAGTAAAAGAGGTCGACCGATATCGGACATTCAAATGCCAAAGCGGATACCATTTTTTTTTTTTTTTAATCCAGCCGATTGCCAATATTTAGAGCCAATTTTGTAAACTGATATTTTAGGCCGATATGGTGTTTTTTAAAGCATGTTGATTATGAAAGATACAGTGCCTTGCAAAAGTATTCGGCCCCCTTGAATCTTGCAACCTTTCGCCACATTTCAGGCTTCAAACATAAAGATATGAAATTTAATTTTTTTGTCAAGAATCAACAACAAGTGGGACACAATCGTGAAGTGGAACAACATTTATTGGATAATTTAAACTTTTTTAACAAATAAAAAACTGAAAAGTGGGGCGTGCAATATTATTCGGCCCCTTTACTTTCAGTGCAGCAAACTCACTCCAGAAGTTCAGTGAGGATCTCTGAATGATCCACTGTTGTCCTAAATGACCGATGATGATAAATAGAATCCACCTGTGTGTAATCAAGTCTCCGTATAAATGCACCTGCTCTGTGATAGTCTCAGGGTCCTGTTTAAAGTGCAGAGAGCATTATGAAAACCAAGGAACACACCAGGCAGGTCCGAGATACTGTTGTGGAGAAGTTTAAAGCCGGATTTGGATACAAAAAGATTTCCCAAGCTTTAAACATCTCAAGGAGCACTGTGCAAGCCATCATATTGAAATGGAAGGAGCATCAGACCACTGCAAATCTACCAAGACCCGGCCGTCCTTCCAAACTTTCTTCTCAAACAAGGAGAAAACTGATCAGAGATGCAGCCAAGAGGCCCATGATCACTCTGGATGAACTGCAGAGATCTGCAGCTGAGGTGGGAGAGTCTGTCCATAGGACAACAATCAGTCGTACACTGCACAAATCTGGCCTTTATGGAAGAGTGGCAAGAAGAAAGCCATTTCTCAAAGATATCCATAAAAAGTCTCATTTAAAGTTTGCCACAAGCCACCTGGGAGACACACCAAACATGTGGAAGAAGGTGCTCTGGTCAGATGAAACCAAAATTGAACTTTTTGGCCACAATGCAAAACGATATGTTTGGCGTAAAAGCAACACAGCTCATCACCCTGAACACACCATCCCCACTGTCAAACATGGTGGTGGCAGCATCATGGTTTGGGCCTGCTTTTCTTCAGCAGGGACAGGGAAGATGGTTAAAATTGACGGGAAGATGGATGCAGCCAAATGCAGGAACATTCTGGAAGAAAACCTGTTGGTATCTGCACAAGACCTGAGACTGGGACGGAGATTTATCTTCCAACAGGACAAAGATCCAAAACATAAAGCCAAATCTACAATGGAATGGTTCAAAAATAAACGTATCCAGGTGTTAGAATGGCCAAGTCAAAGTCCAGACCTGAATCCAATCGAGAATCTGTGGAAAGAGCTGAAGACTGCTGTTCACAAACACTCTCCATCCAACCTCACTGAGCTCGAGCTGTTTTGCAAGGAAGAACGGGCAAGAATGTCAGTCTCTCGATGTGCAAAACTGATAGAAACATACCCCAAGCGACTTGCAGCTGTAATTGGAGCAAAAGGTGGCGTTACAAAGTATAAACGCAAGGGGGCCGAATAATATTGCACGCCCCACTTTTCAGTTTTTTATTTGTTAAAAAAGTTTAAATTATCCAATAAATTTTGTTCCACTTCACGATTGTGTCCCACTTGTTGTTGATTCTTGACAAAAAATTAAAATTTTATATCTTTATGTTTGAAGCCTGAAATGTGGCGAAAGGTTGCAAGGTTCAAGGGGGCCGAATACTTTTGCAAGGCACTGTAAATGAAACACTCATTATAGAAATGTACATATTGAAAGTACAGGTAGGCCCCGGGTAACGACGTCCTCAACTTACACGATTTAGACTCTATGACGCAGGAGTCTCATCCGCCATTTTGTCTCTAGTCATTTTTTTTTTTTTACATTTAAAAAAAAAAAGGTATTCAATAAGGACAGTGCACATTGATGAACATCTTTTTAGTCGCATAAACAGTACCTTTTTGTACCTCACAGTATCTTATTTTTTACTTTACTTACAGTTTTTCTCAATTGCTTAGGTATGTTTCTCAGATCAGAATTGAAATTCTCAAAACTACTTGTTCAATCCTCACAACATGTCGCACGAGTAGCAAAACAACATGGATTACCAGCAAAAGCCAGTTTTCTGTGCAAAATACATAGTCTATAGCTCAAAATTAGATTTCTTTGGAAACATGTCAGTGCTGTCAGAATGATATGTCCTTGTTTTATTGTGTACAGACAAGACAGCCAAATTGCTTAGTCATGCTCTCAATTCAACATTTACTCTGGTGGAATGCTCTGATGTTGAAGATGGTGTATGTAAGTTTTGATGAAAATTGCAAGTTACACCTTTGTGTGTGGGAGACAGATTGCAAAAGACTGAACAAGATTCATTTAACACTTTTACTGTTTTTACAACCTTTAAAGAGCAAATCATTGGAACAAAGAAAGCAAAAGACAACACTGAGTATCACAAAGAAATATAACATCAAAGCAAAATTAGAAATGTGAACATAGGACAATCCACAGAACTTAACTTCAAATGCTGTCAGGATTATACACCCATTGTTTCTACACATCTTGACGTTCCTCCCTGTTTGGCCACAAATTTTCATTCACATAACGGATGTCCACTCTTGCTATACAGCGTGGAGAGAATCTTCTTGAATGCCTTACCCAGCCTCTGCAGGCATCTGCTGTGATGTTACTGCATGCTGCATTCATGGCATCCAGGAGAGTCATCTGATTGTGAGGCTGACGATCATGCACTGGCCATCTCCATGTGGAGAAAAATTCTTCTATGGAATTAAGGAATGGGGAGTATAGTGGTAGGAACTTCATTACCCATTCTGTTATGGGTTGCAAACCATTCCCCGATTATGTTGGCGTGGTGGAAACTCACATTGTCCCAAACTATTACAAATTTTTGCAGGTCAAAATAAGTTACATAAAATAAGTAATGAAAATGCTCAGAAATAAGCACACACATGTTGACATATTCTGACAAAGTGTTCATCCATTTTCATCTAAAGGCTTATGCAATGAAGTGATGACTAGATGTTGTGGGTGGTGAGACAATTCAATTAAGACCCATGATAATCCATTTTGACCATCATGGCAGATGCAACTGATAATGTAGGGAACAGCAGAGAACTGTACAAAAACATTTGCATGGATGCACAAAAACATCTGCAACTTGCTCAAAGGAAAGAGAAACTGCTTTTTTGATGTGCACTAGTGATGCGATGTGAGGATTAAACAAGTAGTTTTGAGAATTGCAAGTCTGATCTGAAAAACGAACCAGAGCAATTGAGAAAAACCTTAATATGACGTGTTCTGTCCTCACTAAATGTGAAGTTATTCAGTTTGACAGACAACAAACAAGGCAATTCAGCTTTTTGAAGCTTTTTACTTCCTTCACTTTTGACAATTTGTAAATCTGTAACACGCATATGTACATTTATGTTCAAGATGACACACATTTTAACAATAAAACACTTGACACAAAACAATGGGTGTTCAAATGTCCATCATTCTACTCTGATCAATATGTAAATTTCATAGATTAAATTAGCCTAATTTGGCTAACCAAAGTCCACTAGTTTAAAGGCTACAAATACTAACGTATTTACAATCCTCATAGCAAAGAACTCACACATAACTCCATGAACTGTAGCTCTAAACTTAATTACAAATGCATTCACAAACATATATTAGATGAAACAACTTACTGCCTGATGTGGACCAAACCACAGCGCAGCTATCCTTTATCCATGTCAGACATCTGAGTCTGTTTCTCAGTCATACAAGGCGACAGTCCAGTCAGACCCAACGCTGCCACCAGAGGGCGGTGTATCCTCAATCATTAAACAAAATACAATACTTTGGGGACTTTTTGGATAGTTTTTTGAGATGTAGGGGGACTTAACTCATTCACTTCCAGCCATTTTCACAGGTGCAACCCCCTTCGCTCCTGGCCGTTTTACTGGATTTTGACTGACTTTGCAAGGCCCACAGAAAATGCTGTTCTATTGCTATATAAACATGGAACCCACCAAAAGAAAGATTAGACTCTCTTCTTTCAGCAGGAAAAAAAGTTAGTTCATATCGTTTTCCATTCTTTAGAAATCAGCATTAGAAAATAGCTTAGTTTGAGCAATGTTCTAATATTTAATGAGAAAACTGAGAAATGGAGCTTTTTGTAAAAGTATTCGGCCCCCTTGAATCTTGCAACCTTTCACCACATTTCAGGCTTCAAACATAAAGATATGAAATTTAATTTTTTTGTCAAGAATCAACAACAAGTGGGACACAATCATGAAGTGGAACAACATTTATTGGATAATTTAAACTTTTTTAACAAATAAAAAACTGAAAAGTGGGGCGTGCAATATTATTCGGCCCCTTTACTTTCAGTGCAGCAAACTCACTCCAGAAGTTCAGTGAGGTTCTCTGAATGATCCAATGTTGTCCAAAATGACCGATGATGATAAATAGAATCCACCTGTGTGTAATCAAGTCTCCGTATAAATGCACCTGCTCTGTGATAGTCTCAGGGTTCTGTTTAAAGTGCAGAGAGCATTATGAAAACCAAGGAACACACCAGGCAGGTCCGAGATACTGTTGTGGAGAAGTTTAAAGCCGGATTTGGATACAAAAAGATTTCCCAAGCTTTAAACATCTCAAGGAGCACTGTGCAAGCCATCATATTGAAATGGAAGGAGCATCAGACCACTGCAAATCGACCAAGACCCGGCCGTCCTTCCAAACTTTCTTCTCAAACAAGGAGAAAACTGATCAGAGATGCAGCCAAGAGGCCCATGATCACTCTGGATGAACTGCAGAGATCTGCAGCTGAGGTGGGAGAGTCTGTCCATAGGACAACAATCAGTCGTACACTGCACAAATCTGGCCTTTATGGAAGAGTGGCAAGAAGAAAGCCATTTCTCAAAGATATCCATAAAAAGTCTCGTTTAAAGTTTGCCACAAGCCACCTGGGAGACACACCAAACATGTGGAAGAATGTGCTCTGGTCAGATGAAACCAAAATTGAACTTTTTGGCCACAATGCAAAACGATATGTTTGGCGTAAAAGCAACACAGCTCATCACCCTGAACACACCATCCCCACTGTCAAACATGGTGGTGGCAGCATCATGGTTTGGGCCTGCTTTTCTTCAGCAGGGACAGGGAAGATGGTTAAAATTGACGGGAAGATGGATGCAGCCAAATGCAGGAACATTCTGGAAGAAAACCTGTTGGTATCTGCACAAGACCTGAGACTGGGACGGAGATTTATCTTCCAACAGGACAAAGATCCAAAACATAAAGCCAAATCTACAATGGAATGGTTCAAAAATAAACGTATCCAGGTGTTAGAATGGCCAAGTCAAAGTCCAGACCTGAATCCAATCGAGAATCTGTGGAAAGAGCTGAAGACTGCTGTTCACAAACACTCTCCATCCAACCTCACTGAGCTCGAGCTGTTTTGCAAGGAAGAATGGGCAAGAATGTCAGTCTCTCGATGTGCAAAACTGATAGAAACATACCCCAAGCGACTTGCAGCTGTAATTGGAGCAAAAGGTGGCGCTACAAAGTATTAGCGCAAGGGGGCCGAATAATATTGCACGCCCCACTTTTCAGTTTTTTATTTGTTAAAAAAGTTTAAATTATCCAATAAATTTTGTTCCACTTCACGATTGTGTCCCACTTGTTGTTGATTCTTGACAAAAAATAAAATTTTATATCTTTATGTTTGAAGCCTGAAATGTGGCGAAAGGTTGCAAAGTTCAAGGGGGCCAAATACTTTTGCAAGGCACTGTACATTTCAAACATAACTTTGACTTTAACACAGCTATTTTTTGCTTTTGTGATATCCCATACATCTGAATAATGGTTTCCTTCTATAAAATAACATAACCAACAAGACAAATAGAGCTTTTGATAGCAAAGTAACAATTTATTTGCAAATGGCTGGACTGTTGGGCTGGGAGATGGCGCTGTTGTGGCCGTGGCTGTCTCGGCGGACGGGGTGGCTTTTGCCTCATCAACGCCTGTCTCATCAAGATGGATTTTTTTGAGTCTTTCTTTTGTGGTGACCACTGCTTTATGGTGGAGTTCGCCTGGGGAACTTGTGTGGGGCATGTGGTGTTCCTGGGGGGGAACTGGTTTGGCCGTACGCGTTTCCGGCTGAGTCGTGGGACACTGGAGGGTCGCGGGGGACGCGAGTGGCCAAGCACGGCGGCACAGGCTCTGCTCGGCAAGCAGCACGGACTCAACGGCATCGTCCGCTGCACTGGGGGTCCCGGTCGTTATGCTCGGGTCGTCCAGCGCCTGGCATCCCGGGCGTCCTCCCGGTTGTTCTGCTCGGTCATCCGCTGCCTGGCATCTTGGACGTCCTCCTGGTCGTCGCACTTGGTCTTCCGCTGGCGCCCCGGCCGTGCGGCCCATCCGTTCGTTCCGTTGAATCGGGTTGCAGGTCTTACCAAATGCGCTACTGCCCTGCAGTGGCCAGTTTTATTGCTTTAAAATGGATTTTGAGCATTGTGCTTTGAAGCTAAATTGCATCAGGAGCTAGAGATGTCTCTTGTGAAATAAAAACATAAAAGACGTATAAATATGTTTTTGGGACACTGAAACAATTAAAAATAGAACGTATATACGTTTTTGGGACCTAATTGGTAATTAAAAGTCCATATATTGGCCCACTATGGCCCGGCCGATATATCGGTCGACCTTCAAAAGACAGATCATCACCCAAACAGTGAATGTAAACGTTATCCTATTATATCGATATATATATTGGCTGACATCGGCCGATCTTAAAAAACCATGCTGTATATCGGCCCAATATACAGTTGTGGTCAAAAGTTTACATACACTTGTGAAGAACATAATGTCATGGCTCTCTTGAGTTTCCAGTTATTTCTACAACTCTGATTTTTCTCCGATAGAGTGATTGGAACAGATACTTCTTTGTCACAAAAAACATTCATGAAGTTTGGTTCTTTTATGACGTTATTATTGGTTAACAGAAAAAGTGATGAAATCTGCTGGGTCAAAAATATACATACAGCAACACGAATTAGCAATTTCTTGTGAGTGATTATTGACTTGAACAATCATTGACTTGAACAAGTCAGGAAAGTCACTTGGAGCCATTTCAAAGCAGCTGCAGGTCCCAAGAGCAACAGTGCAAACAATTGTTTGTAAGTATAAAGTGCATGGCACTGTTTTGTCACTGCCACGATCAGGAAGAAAACGCAAGCTATCACCTGCTGCTGAGAGAAAATTGGTCAGGAGGGTGAAGATTCAACCGGGAATCACCAAAAAGCAGATCTGCCAAGAATTAGAAGCTGCTCGAACACAGATGTCAGTGTCCACAGTCAAGCGTGTTTTGCATCTCCATGGACTGAGAGGCTGCCGTGCAAGAAGGAAGCCCTTGCTCCAAAAGCGGCACCTTAAGGCTCGACTGATGTTTGCTGCTGATCACATGGACAAAGATAAGACCTTCTGGAGGAAAGTTCGGTGGTCAGACGAAACAAAAATCGAGCTGTTTGGCCACAATGCCCAGCAATATGTTTGGAGGAGAAAAGGTGAGGCCTTCAACCCCAAGTACACCATGCCTACCGTCAAGCACGGTGGTGATAGTATTATGCTGTGGGGCTGTTTTGCTGCCAATTGAACTGGTGCTTTACAGAGAGTAAATGGGATAATGAAGAAGGAGGATTACCTTCAAATTCTTCAAGATAACCTAACGTCATCAGCCCGAAGATTGGGTCTTGGGCGCAGTTGGGTGTTCCAACAGGACAATGACCTTAAACACACATCAAAAGTGGTAATGGAATGGCTAAATCAGGCTAGAATTAAGGTTTTCGAATGGCCTTCCCAAAACCCCATTGAGAACTTGTGGACAATGCTAAAGAAACAAGTCCATGTCAGAAAGCCATCAAATTTAACTGAACTGCACCAATTCTGTCAAGAGGAGTGGTCAAAGATTCAACCAGAAGCTTGCCAGAAGCTTGTGTATGGCTACCAAAAGTGCCTAATTGAAGTGAAAATGGCCAAGGGACATGTTACCAAATATTAGCGCTGCTGTATGTATATTTTTGACCCAGCAGATTTGATCACTTTTTTCTGTTCACCCATAATAAAGTCATAAAAGAACCAAACTTCATGAATGTTTTTTGTGACAAAGAAGTATCTGTTCCAATCACTCTATCAGAGAAAAATCAGAGTTGTAGAAATAACTGGAAACTCAAGAGAGCCATGACATTATGTTTTTCACAAGTGTATGTAAACTTTTGACCACAACTGTATCTCAGCCGGTTGATATACTGTATCGGTCGACCTTCATATGAAAGATCATCACCAAAAACAGTGAACATAAGTTCCTATTGTGGCAGCTACAGTATCCATCGACTAATGGCCAGTCTAGACAAAAGTCCATATATCGGCCCGATATTCGTTCTCTTGGTTAGACAGTGGAACTAAAGCTTTTCTTGCATTAAAAAAAAATCTTTCTCTATGACTTCACTTTGTTTATATTGACTTTTACACCTGTCCTTTTAGCAGCGGCGTTAAATGTTACGAAAAAGAGCACAAGATTGTTGATACCAATAGTCAAGCATTAAGTACAGTAACAAATGAGTGTATTATTTGATTTTAGGAACGCATTCATGAGCGCCACGTGGTTCAACCCCCAGCTAAGCTTGACCTTATAAAAATGGGAGTTGTCGATGTGAACAGTGATTTTTATATTGGTGTGTGTGAAAAGGCCAGTGAGACAATAACAGCTTCACCTGTTGCGCCGATAACAAAATCACAACAAATCTGTAAAAGTCAGCCGACTGTGTTGGTCGATGGCACCCGCAAGTGAGCGGAAACACCACTGGACAGGAAATAAGTATACATATACAGTATATTATATATTAAATATATTAGGGCTCATAGATTAACATGAAATTAAACACGATTAAGCATTAATCATGTTTAACCCTTTATAGGGTATTCATTTTATTTTGTAAACATCGTGTAGACGTCCAATCCATTTTGACTGGTTGAGGTGAATGAACATTTGTTCATTGCCAAAAACTGTATACAAGTTTTGTCCATCTTGATTTCCTGATTTTTTAAATTTTTTTATTTTATTGTGTAAATCATGTCAATCAGATTTTTAAAAATGGAGGATGACATACATTTGTAAAGTTTGAAAATTGAAATGTTTTTGCGATTGGAAATGAATGTTATTATTTTTTTTTTTTTAACGTTTCGTAGTCTGATCAAAGAATGCCAAAATAGTGGACAGGAAAAAATTACAAATATTATAAGTGGGGAGCTTTGCTTTGCAAAGCATTCCCACAATAAGGCAAAGACAATGTAGAGCTAATTATTCGTTGGCAATCTGCCTGAATACACAGAGTACAAATGACATCTTTCTTAATAACCCTAATCTCCATAAACAAATGATATTAGCGCTCACTGTTCAAGTCAAATGAGCTTCCAGGACGGAGGCTTCTCTCCTTTGCCACCCACTGGGCCGCTTTTCATTAGCCAACAACGCTAGCTATTTGTCAAGGTACTACTGTATACTGTGAATTTTTACTATTTGTGGGGAACCTGTGCAAAGCAAAGCTCCCCCAGGGTACCCGCGGGTTATTAAAAGTATTAAAAAGGCATTGAATTTAGTTTTCCATTATAAAAGGTATTAAAAGTATTAAATTAGCTGTCATAAGTCTGGAATTTTTTCACCGTGGTTTTAATTTTCAAGAACATCTCAGTGCAACTTAAATTATATCCGTGACGAAGTTTTTTTTTATTTTTTTTTATCCATAACGAAGATGACGCGTAGAATTGCACTGCACCTCGTGCGTGCGCGCCTTTAGCATAAACAGCAGGCAATCGCACAGTACCAGGCCCGGAGTGGCTAACCGGGAGAACCGGGACAGTTCCCGGTGGGCCGGCCTGACGTTTGGGCCGGTCGTAATAGACCCTACCCACCGACGTCACAAAATCACGTGCTCGCTGTATGGTTCCGCCCCCTTGTCCGTCATTTTGTGTCTGTATTATCAATGGTCTCAATTGATCGAGCAATTTATAATGCATTTCATGGAAGACCCGGTGCTTTCGGATGCCGTAAACTCACTTGATGCGTTGCATAAAAGGCGTTATGTGGAAAAGATTCAGTTTATCCATTCGCCGGATCCATATTTGATGCCTAAATCGATGTTTTTCGACCCGCTGTCTCCGCCGTATTTGCCTGACATCTGCTAGCTAGCCTGATATGTACAACTATCTTGTCCACACAAAATCAGCCTATTCTCACTAAAGTTTGAAAAACTTTAAGAGCTTGGAGGCTTATAAATACTCCGTTGCTGGTTGGGTGAAACAGGTCCTCGTCCACGAAAATTCGGCAGGAATCTATCTTGTGCTTGGAAAGGTGAGTTACGAAATGTTCAATTCAAAATCTTTTGTTATTGCTAACATCCACTGTCAAGTCTAATGTATTTCAGGTCGTTTGTCAATGGAGTTAGGGCTTTTAATGTTTATATGGTTTAGCGGTAGCACTCACACTACATACATACATGTATGTTGTCAGCGATTAGCCTAGCAACGATCTTAATTGTGGTTGTCAGCCCAAAACCCTCTAAATATATATTAAATGCATCTTACCAGATATAAAATGACTACTACATAATCTGTGGTAATCGTTTGGAGCCCAGTTTTCTCGTCGAATTGCAGCAGCCCATCTCGCTCTCTTCTCTCCGGGTCTCTCGGAATCCGGTAGAACTTCAAGTCTGTCCGTCTTCTCCGTCTATCTTCTCTGTTATTGCAACCGACCGCCACACACGCCTTCACCATTTTGATTATTAATGTTAACGAGCAGAAAAACACGTCGTAAATAGGAGGAATGTACGTAGCCGTAACAGGTAAACATGATGTGTTGACGGACAATTGGGCGGCACAAGTCAGGAGTTGTGACGTCACGTGGGTAGGGTCTACTGGACTGTCTCAGGAAATTAGAATACACAATATTCTAATTTTTTGAGACAGTCCTGTGTGAGACAGTCAGGAAATTAGAATATTGTGTATTCTAATTTCCTGAGACAGTCCTGTATATATACACAGGACTGTCTCAAAAAATTAGAATATTGTGTATTCTAATTTTCTGAGACAGTCCAGTATACACATTTTAACGAAGCTTTCAGTTAAACTATTTACTAACGGCATCACGCAACCCCGCTTTGCGCGATAAATTGTGGCCCTTCCAGCATTCCGTAGTTTGAAATTCGATACCCCGCAACAGGCTCCCTCTCAATTCTCCAATGCCGCCAGCTCTGCCTCTGGGAAAGAGTATCATAATATCATCCTGTCGACTTGATTCTGGAAAAACTTAATTTTGGGTTTTAATGGCCGAAATGGGGCACGTTGAGGCAGCATGACGAGCGTGAACCCGTCTGGCTGTTGGCCCGACCCATTATCGTTGTTTTTGAGCATGTTTGGATAAAAGTACAGCGATAAACCGTAAATGAACATGCAGAATGAAATATTTTTCATGAGAGCACCACTAAAACTTCCACCATGGAGGCTCCAGGCACTATTTTTATGGCACAAAGACGGAGGATTGGGGTGAAATCCACGTTCTCAGGCAAAACATAAGTTGGGCATTTTAACCCAAAACATTGCACTCTGAGGTGGACTGATGAGGTTGAACTACCCTGAAATACACAGGTGTCTGAACTGAATAAGTGCATTGGGAGACAGCCGTTTTGGTGAGTTCAATTATTCTTTCAATCAATCATTCAATCTTTCACATTTAATTGCGGTAATTTTATGTCATGAATAATATGAAAACACTCATAAGTAATGATATATTACATTAATTTTTTATTTATTTAAACTATATACAGTATGCTCCCAAAATTTTTGAATATCAAGTAAAAGTTGTTTTATTTTGGTAGATAAAACCAACAAAATTGAGTATGTCAATTTGCGTGTACCACAAACCAAAAAAAAAATGAATATGATGAAAAGCTTCAGATTTGTTCACACTTGCCACATGTGTAATTCAAAACACCTGCAAAAGGTTCCTCGTTCTTTAAAAAGTCAGTCTAATATAAGATAAAATTATAGCTAGTACCCCAAAAATAAAATGGTAACTTCTCACAGAACCTGCGCTTGAGCCCTTGATCTCCGAACTGTCAGTAGACATGCTCTTCCTCTGTGCCTCCCTTTTTATAAGTTATTTGGGGGAAATTCATATTTGATTCATCTTTACAAGTGTAAAGGAAAACTCTTTTCTTGTTTCTAATGAGGCTTAAATTTGATGAACTCCTGTGCTAATAGGTGTATTTAGAAATTGAAATATATAATTTATGCATTCTAAAAAAATCGCAAGTTTACTATTGACAGCATGCGATTAGTCGCGATTTTAAAAAATTAATCGCGTGACAGCACGGTTATTATTACAATATTTTAATAAGGTAGGTCATGACATAAAGAGGGCCGGTCTGTGGCACAAAACTTTTTGTTTTAATTGTATCTTCAATAAATGTGCATTCTTTTGTCAAACACACTTAATAATTGAGGTTAAATTTGATGTTCAGTGCTTTATTTTTTTAATATGATTAAATGTTATCTAAATAATGGGTGCAAGAAAAGTATTAATTTTCAGTTTAAATGGCATTAAAAAAGGTCTTAAAAGTCTTGAATTTAGATTGATCAATCCTGGGGGGACCCTGTCCCCACATATAAGTTTCCAAACGTTACAAAAATTCCCGCGACACGAGCGCTCTTTCGATTTCACTCCTGTCACAATTGTGCAAAAAACACAGGGTTGTTCATTTTACAAAAAAACTCAATTTATTTCCATTGGCAATACATTTGGAAATTCAAGTTTCAAAATATATTTCGTCCTATATTTATTTTATCCAATTCATGTGGTTTAGAAATTCAGGAAATCAAGGCGCACAAAAGTAGGTTTTACCAAAAACGAAAGCTAGCACAAAAATTTGACCAAAATCTTGGTTATTTCCAATAGCGCAGTGCTTCTCAGTTTTTTTTCTGTTACGCCCCCCCCACCCCCCCATGAAGACGTAAACGTTTGGCGCCCCCTCAACTCTCTGCCGCCTCTGCAAATAGTATCATTTGTCTATAAAATTTAAGTAAACCTTTGCATAACATTGTGTCCTTTTTAATATTAAAGAAAAAAATAATACAGATCAAATTTACGATAAAGTCTAACTTTTTAACATTATTTTGTTTTTAACAGAAAAGACTTAAAGTGCATCACTTTGCCTGAATTAAAAACAAACAAGGTCACATCCTGACTGTAAAAATACCCTTATGGTAAGTTTTTTTACCATTTAATACTGAAAAATAAAATATAATAAAAGGCAAATGGCAAGGCAAATTAATTTATATAGTACAATTCAACACAAGGCAATTCAAAGTTCTTTACATCACATGAAGATCATAAAATCACATTAAAATCCATAGAACGTAAAAACAAAGACAATCGATGTAGGAAATAAAATTATACATAAAAATCACATTTAATCACAAATAGAATAAAAAAATAAATAAAAAATATATACTACTACTACTGCTAATAATTGAATTCAGCAATGGAGATAAGCACAAGAGGAATAGAAAGCAAATAGATTGAAATATATAGACAACTATGGATATGCGGTGCTAAACAGAAGCGTTTGTAGCCCTGATTTACAGGAGCTAACAGTTTGAGCATAATTCAGACCTTCAGGTAACTTGTTCCAGAGGTGAGGAGTATAGTAACCAAATGCTGCCTCACCCTGCTTGGTTCTTGTTCTTGGAACATACAAGAGACCGGTTCCAGACGACCTTAGGAATTTCATAGGAATCTAACAAATCAAGCATGTATTTTGGTCCAGTTAAAAAAAAATCAAATAAATAATAATAAATTCAAATTGCTTAACAACATTCACTCATGAAAAACCAAACCATTTGACTGAAAAATCCTAAATTAATAGAACAAAAACAAGAGTGTCCTTGGACAGAGGGACAGTTTTTAATTTTTACTTTTTTGCACTGAGCAACTTTGGTATGCCCCCTTATATAATGCTAACAGTGCTCACTGGTTTACTAACACTGACAAAGCGGGATGATTGTTGATATATTTGGCACGTCTTTGCGAAAAAAATAAAAATCAAGTAGCTGATCAATGTTATTGGGGTCTAATGTTTTTAAGTGGCATCTTAATTGATGTGGCTTCCTGCTGTCCGTTGCAAACATTTTTCCTCGTTTCCCACTGTGTTAAAAGTCAAAGCCAAACGCTACATACGCTTCGTCATATGTCCTCATCTTTGCTCTTCATATCTCCAGTGCTCTTTGCTGTGTACTGTTGTTTGGTGAAACAAAAAAAAATACTGTGCACACTTTGAAAATGAGCACGCCACTGCCACCCAGAGTAGGCAATTACACTTTATTCTAGTAAAGCAAAAAAGTATGTTCCCCGAGGTCACATGTGCCACCCCTAGCATCGCTCTGCGCCCCCCTGGTGGGGCCCACCCCAATATTTGAAAAGTACTTCAATAGCGCCATTCCTTTCCAATGGGGGGGAAGAAATACCAAATATAGACAAGAAGTGATATTAAAATAAAATTAAAAAAAAAATTTAAATCTACCAGAAGTGACCCAGAAATGCCCTTAAACCAATAGAAGGTGACCTGTTAGTACCCGAAGATTAACAAGGAAATGACCCAAAATGTAACTCATTGAAAAGGATAATTACCGTATTGGCCCGAATATAAGACGGCCCTGATTATAAGACGACCCCCTCTTTTTCAAGACTCAAGTTTGAAAAAAGACTTTTTGAACACCAGATTAATTTTTATGCAGAAAATATTTCCAGTACATCCGAAACAAATGATTATAAAAATATATTTGAGAGAAAAAGTATGTTATTTTGCCACATTCAAATCTTAATATCTGAACATGTAAATATGTAAACTAAAGTGCAATCACATTCGTAAATGAATGGCTTCTGGTTTTTGAAATGTGAATAAACCAATCTATCGTGATAAAACAACAAAATTGCAATAACTGCATAAACCATCAAAGTGAAGTCTAACCTGAAGTCAAATCTGAATAAGGAAAAACATTGCAATAAAATAATGCAAACTAGTTAAACTAAAAAGAGTAGCTGAGATCAGTCATGACAGAACATCGCTTCAATGATATCTGGCGCCAGCTAGCGTGGTGAATGGGGAGAGTAACTGAGATCCGTCATGACAGAACATCGCTTCAATGATATCTGGCGCCATCTAGCGTCGTGAATGGGTATAATGTCTAGACCGCGAATATAAGACGACCCCCTCTTTTTCAGTGTTATTTCAAGGCAAAAAACACCGTCTTATATTCGGGCCAATACGGGAATATAAACTGGGAGGACTGGCTATGAATGCTAGTTTTTCAGTGCCATTGACGGCGCTAGACATCCAGTCCATTTTTGACTGGGAGGACTAATGACCTGAAAAGAAAGTGACCCACAAATGCTCCAAAATGAATAGCAAATGACCAAAAATCTACAGGAATTAACTCACACAGTTTTCAAGTTTAAAGACTCAGTGAGTGATCGGAGGTGATTTGTCATTCAACTCGAGCTGCTTTGTTGTATTTATCACTCCTGACTGCAGTTAGGATGATTCTTATGCTGGGGGAATAGTCACTGTCAGACAATTCATCAGAAAAAGATCCCCGCTGCTGTAGCCAGATTCCGCTGTGTTTCCCGACCCGTCCGCTCTGGCTTGTCCTGACGCGGCCCTCGTAAATCACCGTTACTGCCGGACTCGCACACTGACAGCGACTGAGTGGGTGGCTCGGGAATAAAGGTACGTGCCATGCCAAGTCATGGTGTCGGCAGAGGCTACAACGTCAATGCAAAGGCTGATATTTAGAAAAACTGGGAAAAAAATGGTTTCATAGCTAGGAGTGGGAACCTCTTGGTACCTCACGATACGATACGATTTGCGATACAAAGCTCACGATAACGATGATCTGACGATATGGCGATACAACGATTATCGATGCATTGGTCAGGAAATCCTTCTAGGATAGTCTACAAACAACTAAAAACCAGAAAAACAAGCTTCTGCTGTGAATTGGAATGAGTTTATCACTAGTAGACGTCCAATCCATTTGAAGTGGGAGGGTGGCAGCGAATTCATTCGCTTCAAACGGATTGAACGTCTATGGCCGTCAGTGACAGCCAATGCCAGGCAATGAGATAATTTTGGGCCATTTAAGATCATTTACCTGTTGATTTTCAGTTACTTCCTGTTGATTTTGGGATATTTTATTGGTCTCTTCCTGTTTATTTTGAGTTACAGAACAGGAAATAACCTGGGAATCATCCAAATGAATAGGCAGTGACTCAACCTCAACAGAAAATGACCTCTAAATGCCCTAAAATGAACAGCAAGTGACCTGTAAATGCCCTGAAAATCGGACAGAATGACTGTGAATGCTCTGGTTTCGAATGAAAAAACGTTCCCATTCTAAATGGATTGGGCGTCGAGCACCGTCAATGCAACCTTAGAGTTAACTGAGACACTATTATGGTGGAAGATTTTGGTAGCAGTTTGTTGGTTCATTTTTATTTTTATTTTTTTTTAGACATTGACACCTTTTCAAAACGATATCTCGATTCATGGCAGGTCATATCGATAATGTTTTGGGATACAAAGTATCACGATAAATCACCATTTTGATATTTTGTCACACCCCTATTCATAGCTATTAACCTCCAATTTTTCTTTAAATGGTAGTAAAACTGGTTGGCGACAGCCTGATCCTCATAAAAACTACACTACGGTTCAAAAGCTTGGGACCCCAAACTTTTGAACGGTAGTGTAGGTGTGTAAATAATCAATTTCATGACAATACAGTATTTTCTGATTGTACAAATTTTCCCCGTTTTTCAACAAATTTTGTTTTTGAAACATTTCAGACATTTTTTATTTACTAGGAGACGCATGGGTGTCGCTTTTTGGGACATCCTGGGATCATCCCCAAGATTGTCCCACTGTGGGACAGAGTGTAAGGAAGACCCATGGGTGTTCCTTTTGGGACATCCTGGGATCACCCCCAAGATTGTCCCACTGTGGGACAGAGTGTAACCATTGTTTTATAAATACCCCATCCCCCTCAAACGGAGCAATAAGGGTTAAGGCTTGGGGGCAGTTTACATGGCGACTCTGCGACACAAAGACGCAATGACTGAGTAGCGGACTCGCCTCGCGTGCATATGGTGTCGGCGAAGATGGAAGGCGAAGATAAAAAATTCTGAATCCTGCCTCCAAAGTGGAAGAATCCGATTGCGGGGGGTTGAGGGGGGCTTCCTCGGCATGCATATCAAAGGCTCCTGCGGCGCGAGACCGTGCCATTAACGTCAGCACTCGTACACGTCACATTGGGCATGCGCAGCGGTGCTACTAAACATTA
Organism: Corythoichthys intestinalis; assembly: GCF_030265065.1. Taxonomy (NCBI): domain Eukaryota; kingdom Metazoa; phylum Chordata; class Actinopteri; order Syngnathiformes; family Syngnathidae; genus Corythoichthys; species Corythoichthys intestinalis. The sequence goes on along the minus strand of NC_080403.1, from coordinate 18,929,131 downwards.
AAAACAGCAAATATGGCGGAAGGTCGGCTTTAATTTACTGTTTTAATAATATTTTTAAATTAAATATGTTAAACGTTTCAATTTTTGTGCCTTTTTGAACAAAAGAAAAATGACATTGCTTCAAGTGGGCGAGCATATTTTTTTCCGGGCTGAGGGAGCTTGGTAGTGTCAAAGTGCATCATTCTCTGTCGCCCTGTAAATCTGCACTGCCCTCTAGGGCCTGGCATGAATACTACATCGTTTTCATGCGGAATTGCGACATTGTTCAAATGGAGACGCAAATGCAAATGCAAATTTGAAGTTTTTCGTGTTCTCGGAGAGTCACCATGTAAACGGCCCCCTGAAATGTCAACCCTACGAATTGGGACACCCCATCACACTCACGTACGTCATAAGTCTGTTTGGCCAGTTGTTACATAACCAAAAGCGACGATCAAAAGTGCACTGGTGCAGTTAGGAAAACTGGAAAACAAAACAAACATTACAAATGAAGAAACACAATGAACAATGAACTAACATTACAATTAGTGGTGTCGATTTTTTATTTATTACACCCCTAATTAGTGCACTTTTTATTGTGATTAATCTTTTTTAACTATTACTTTTCGGACTGAAGAAAACACATTGAGAGTAGATAATACTGGTCATCAGCTGTCAGAATATTATTTGGATGTATCAAGCTTGTTTCATTTAATTTAAGCAAAGCAAACAAAACAAACACATGTAACTAACGGAAGGGTCCGCAACACATGCACATAGATGTGGAGCGCTAGTTCAGTTTAATTTAATTTGGTTTCAAATTAAATGTAATATTTACACCATTGTATGAAACCTGAATGATAGTTTGTTTATGAACCAAGAGTGGTATTTACTAATCTTGCATATTTTTTTTCCAGAAATTTCATGTGAGGTGCTTTTCTTGTTACCACTGTTGCTTGGTGTGTTTAGTTGTAGTATTTGTAAATATCTATGTATATCAATGTACATCCACATTTAGAAAAATAGAAATGGGATTTGGCCTTCCTCATGTGCCCCCCTGCGGTGCATCAGTAATGGCCCCATGTACAAAACAAAGGCTGCACTCTGTCCCAGAGTGGGACAGTCTTGGGGGTGATCCCAGGATGTCCCAAAAAGGGACAGCATTGGTAAGGGTTAGGGAGCACCGAAACCCATGGGTCTTCTAGAGTTAACAAATCGAAAAAATTAAGATATTGATCTTTTTTTGTTTTGTTTTGATCGATTTGGATTAGATTTAAGGAATCGATATAATGATCAGAATAAAAGCATCATGACACCCCGAATAAAAACTGGTTGCGGAATGACACTCAATGACTGTTGGATCACGTCGACAATTCGGTAATCGTGAAAACGCTGTCAAGTGTGGCTACAGTCGTCTACAAGTTGAAGGTTTTTTTTTTAATACAAATGACAGTCAAGTTATGTCAGTCTTTTAACCCATTTGCTGTCATTGATGGCGATGGATGAACAACCCATTTTAACTGGGAGGGCTGGAAGCGATCATTCGCTGTCTCGAGCATGGATTTGTTTCCACATGTTCATATCATTGAGTTTTTTTGCAATGTCTTATTTTGTTGTTTACGTGCTGAAGTGTTTTTCTCCAGTGTTGTACTGATACAGCTACTTGTATCAGAAATTGCCCCGATATAGCACTAAAGTGTTGTGCTCAATTCTAACAAAAAATGGGAATTGTGGGCATAGCTCTGTATTCAGGTGTGAGTAATTGTCTGAAAAATGCTTATCACGTTTCTTGAAAACTGTTGGAATATGGACACACTTCGTCACTGTTCAGATGAGTTTATGCGGCACAAACATGTATACGCCACGGAAGTAGCAGTGAAAGAAGCAATATGTAAGATTTGCACTTCAATTACTCGTTAAATGGCCATAAGATTTCAATACACACTAAAGAATGAATGTTTTTTGGAAATGCTTCTAACATGGCTCAACTATGGTGACTTGGACATGCGCGCAACTTGTGCTACAAGTAAGTGTACTTGTGTGTACTTGCACCAGCACAACACAGCAAAACTACCCACTGACTTTCTACAGAAATGACATTTTCCAGTTTCTGATATAAATGCAACATTGGTATGATAACATAGCTTGAAACTCTATTGTGAAGCACTTATCTTGCAGCCCAGAGGAGAAGGAAGAGGATGTTGTGTGCTTCAGCAGATTGACTCTGGTTGCAGTACAACTTTTGGCCACCAATCTTATATATTTCTCTCTGTGAAAGGGGAAATTTCACAGCAAAACTAATACACAGACATTACAAATATACTGTGAAATCTTCCATAATCCCAACCTAATGACATATTGTTTGTATAGGCATTAATTTATCAGTCTCACGGGTTGTCAGTTACAAATGAATATTCAAATGTCGTGATCGGGTATTCTTGGCAATTTTCGGAGATTATGTCATGAGCGGAAGTCGGATGTAGAAAGCCTTTTGACTTCTGTATGTGTCACTGGTTGAGCTTTCCTCCACAAAATGCCAAACTATTGCTTTTTCAGTGGATGCAAGAGTGTTGCAAATTAAGATTTGGCGATCTGCACATATACATTTCCATAAGAGGATACACTTCGACGAGTCTGGATGAGATTTGTGCAGCAATCCCGTAGCGATTTTCAAGACCCTGGACCAGGGCCCATCGTGTGTACGCCACATTTGAGGAGTACTTACAAAAGTGCAATGTGCTTCGAAATCCCTTGCGGTACCATCGTAGAAAATAGACAAGAATCAGGACTCTGTAATGCAGGGGTCCCCAACCGCCGGGCCACGGACCGGTACCGGTCCGTGGAGCATTTGCTACCGTGCCGCACAGAAATAATAACTTATTAAAGACTGCATTCTGGCCAAATTAACTTTGGCGTGTGCCCCTTAACACACCAATATCCCTGTCTACTCTAGATATAATACTACAGGATAGAATAGATTTTGTATATCTATGTGCGCTTGTCCTTGATAATGATGTATGACGTAGGGCGGGCGCATGACATTTGTTCCCAGAAATAATTAGCCCCCACACTAGAATGACTGAAAAACAGACGTCTTTGGACAGATTTTTTACGGGGAAAAGGGCACCTGACGAGCCAGAAGATGAGCCTACAACCTCGAAGAAAACAAAATCTATGCTACTTCCCAATCACTAAAGACCCACGAACTGCGAAGGAGCGGATTCGTGACCCGTATGTGAATAAACCGAGTGATTCGAGCATGTCTGTGCAACAGGAGTATCAGCATGTAGAGATCACAAATTACGGCGACCTTAAACGTACATTTGAGACAACAACTCAGTTTGTTGTTTGAGTTTGAGTTTCCGAGGTTCATATCGGAATATCCTGACATCGCTAGGAGAGCACTGAAAACTGTGCTACAATTTCCAACATCGTATCTTTGTGAAGTGGGCTTCTTTCTCTCTCCCATCTCGGGACCATCTCATCTCAACGAAACAAGCTCAGGCCTCCCACTGATTAAGCGGGTGAGTTGTAATTTCCCTGCACTTAACATGACGGGGCTAAAAACAAATGTTATTTTATATTTGCTGTATTTGTCTGCCGCACATTGCCGGTGTTCTGACAAATTTGGCATGCGCGTAACGTTAAAAATGACCGCGAATGCAGCGATTCCAAAGTACACACTACAAACTTTCTTTAAAGAAAGGAATATTAACTTACGTTTGCCATGTTAGCTGCCCACAACAACTACACGCAGCGCTCTCACTTAACGACTTCGCCGTATCGTTAAGCATTAATTTACGGCATTTTCGTGATGCACATGTATGTTTATGATGTCAATATTTTTTTAGCACTGTTGGATAACATTGAGAGTCCAACTGAATATAAAAGAGGGCTTTTTTCATCGGAACAAAAAGCTTTGGGAGTGAAATTTTATAAGGGTGCAAAATTTGACAGAACACTGGTCTGTGAAAAAAAAGACCCCAATCACACCGGTCCGTGGTGCAAAAAAGGTTGGGGATCCCTGCTGTAATGGGTACGTTGGTTTCTCGACTTCATTGTTGAATAGCAGGCCTATTCTGCTGTTGCCGCTAGACGAGGAGGCAGGTACGGTTTCCCCATTTAAATACGTTTTCCAAATAAAGTAAGATTTTCCGATTAGAAATACATTACAAATGTGCCACATTTGAGACACTTCCATATTTGAAGCAAGGGCGTAGGTTTGCATAGGGACGGTAGGGACAAAACACTACCAACTTTTCAGGATGCTCAAATAGTCCCCACCAACCTTTAAACAACCTTATTTGCGTTATAGTGACTTCAGTTATATAGGTCATTAAGATTGTCTTCCCATAGGTTTAAATGGTTGTAATTGACCCTACCGTTATTAAGTGACTTATTTTCATGATGTTCAGACTTAAATGTACCTCTTTTCACTTGCTGAATGTGCCGATCCTAAACGAGCATTTGATTGGCTAATGACCCCCCCCCCACACACACACACACACACGTTAGATATTACGGATATTACAAGGTTATTTTTTTTCCAGCCAGCAGCAGCCACTGTGAGAAATGTAAAAGGACATCAATGTTGTGGAAGTAGGGAACACACCACTAATTTTGCCTCTGAAAGCCTGAACTGCATCAGAGTTAGCATAACATTAAACTGTGTGAACTCGCTAACCTGCAAAACTCGAGTAGGAAGCTGCTTAGAGAGAAGTGTCCTTCTCTATGTGCTTTCTACTGTTAATATTATTTAAACTATTTAAACTGTGAGAAGTTTAGTGAACCGAGGTTTACCCCCTTCTCCTCAATTTTACTTTTTATCTTATTTATGTAGTCTTAAAGCAGCCCACAGGAACTTTAATTTTTTTGGTTGAGTTTAGCTGTGCTTGTGGACAAAAACAGTAGTGTTTTACTTGAAGGACAGCTCCATTTTTATTCATTTTTGTTATTCCCTGACAAAGAAGTTTTTTTGCTTATATTTAAAATCTTTATTTAGACAATGTTTAGTGGTCCTAAGACATATGTTTAATTCCCAAACAGTTAAGAGATGATTAACAAGCTTGTATTTATTGTGTATGTAAATAAAATTTAAGTGATGTTCAAATAATGCAATTGAAATGTGCTCATAAAATCTGAACATTTTTTCTGGAAGTTTTCAAAATGTTTCTTTAGTAGTTTTTTAAAACAAAGGTTTGAATTGAACAATGTAGGCTGAACAAATACACATAAAAGTTAGTTTAAGTCATTACAGATTTATTTTGCATTGATCATTATAAATGTCCCGTCCCCATCAAGAAGTGTACATGCAGGTTATGCCATATCGTCCCTACCAATGTTGAGACCAAACCTACAGCCTTGATTTGAAGATTCTTTCTCAAACTTGCAACAGTCATGAAACTTGGTTGTTCTCATGAACCAATGTAAATGTTGCTGTATTTTTTTTTGTCAATAGGATTGTTTCTGTTTTGTAAATATCAAGTACAATGAGGAAAAAGAAGTATTTGAACGCCCTGCGATTCTCCCACTTAGAAATGATGGAGGGTTTGAAATTTTCATTGTAGGGGTTTGTCCACTATGAGAGACAATCTAAAAAAAAATCCAGAAATCACAGTGTATGATTTTTTTTAACAATTGATGTGTATTATACTGCTGCAAATAAGCATTTGAACACCTGTCTATTAGCTAGAATAGTGAGCCTCAAAGACCTGTTAGTCACCTTTAAAAAGTCCACTTCCATTCTACTTGTTCTCCTGAATAAGTGGAGTGGAGGTGGATTTTTTTGAGTCTTGACTTTTTGACCTGTTTGAGGCGGTTAGCTGCATACATCAAATTATTATCCATAGAAGAATTTATACTAATGCTTCGTCGCTGTTCCCAGCTAGGGTACATGTACTGTATGTAAAGTGCGGAGCGGCTCACAGCAACCTTTGCCCTACGTAATATTTGCGACTTTTTCTCGCTTTTCTCATATTTATGCATTCAAGCTTCATCTACACTCAGTGAACGTGTGTTCTCCACTGCAGGAGAACTATCTGTCCAGAGCGCTACTTGAGAAGGCAGATATGATCATTTTCCTCAACAAAAAGCTCTTTTCCTGTACCCGCTGCTAATCTGGACTGTGTTTAACAAGTTGATTTTTTTGTTTGTCTGTTTGATATTCAGCACCAGGTTAGCGCATTAGTGGGAGCTCAATAACATTTAAAAATCCCTGCAGCATAAGGCACTCTAAAACATAGGCAAAAAAATATGTGTAAATGTTTTCTCCGTGAGCTTTTGAAAAATGAACGTCTTTGTGAAAGTGCACTCCTGTGGAAAGAAACTTAACCATATTCTAGTTCAAGGACTGACGTCTATATACAAGTTAAAAATAGCCCTGTGAGAAATTCATAGTTAATTGAAAGTTCATATAATTTCAAAAAATAATTGAAAAAGTTCAGAAATTAATATAAACTATGCAATTTTTTTTACCCTGCCTATTAAAAGAATCGGAATCGAGAACCGGAATCGAAACGTGGAATTGGAATCGCAACCGGAACCGTTCAAATTCAAACGATGCCCAACCCTAGCCAAGATATTATATACTGTACCATATATTAGGGCTGCAGCTATCGATTATTTTAGTCGTCGATTAATCGGTGAACTAGTTAGTTCGAATAATCGAGTAATCGGATAGGGAACATGAAAAATTAAAATACCTGGGATTAGCCTCAAACAGTATAAAAAAATAAATAAATGAGGATCTATGTACAACAAAAGAACAATTGGCTAACTTACATAGCAAACGTCAACTAGCTAACGTGCGAAAAAGCTCAATCTTGGTCCCAAACAAAAATACACACGGTCCCGGGCTTCAACTGGGACCGCGTGCTTTGGTCAGATGAGACCATGATTGAGCTTTTTGGCAGCAAACACTCTAAGTGGGTCTGGCGTGCCGCGAAAGATGCGCATGCTGAAAAGCACCTCATACCCACTGTGAAGTATGGGGGTGGGTCAGTGATTCTGTGGGGCTGTTTCGCTTCCAAAGGCCCTGGGAATCTTGTTAGGGTGCATGTCATCATGAATGCTTTGAAATACCAGGACATTTTAAATCAAAATCTGTTGCCCTCTGCCCGAAAGCTGATGATGGGTCGTCACTGGGTCTTACAGCAAGACAATGACCCTTAACATATGGCCAAATCTACACAGAAATGGTTCACCAGACACAAAATCAAACTCCTCCCATGGCCATCTCAGTCCCCAGACCTTGTTTTGTTGGCAAAAGGGGGTTGTACAAAGTATTAACTCCAGGGGTGCTAATAATTGTGACACACATTTAGGAGTGGGAACCTTAGGGCACCTCACGATATGATACGATTCGCGATACAAGGCTCACGATAACGATTATATCACGATACAGCGATTATCGATATATTGGTCAGAAATTGGATACATGACATTCTACGATACAACTGTTGAAACGGAAAAAAAAAAAAAGATATTTAAGAATAGAAAAAATACTGTTTAAGTCATTTATTAAACAGTGACACCTTTTCTGTGCAACATTGCTGTAAAATATAAATCTACTGCAAATTGTGCCCCTGCACATATAGAGGAAACCAACCACGACCACTGATATCGCTTGGAGAGATCATGATGAATGGCACCCTTAATTTCTTTAAAGTTTTAAATCTTTAAAAAAAAAATAATAATAAAAAGTGCCGTGGGTGTCAGCAGTTGAGCTTGGAGTGGGGCAATGATAAAATTGGTGGGTCTTTTCTTCGTATATGACCTTTGTTGCTTGGTTTGAGCACTTCCGCTATCTGCTTCAGCATTTAAGATGTCAGACTTGCTCAGTCACAGTCTTCCTCACCTTAAAAACAACAAAATAAAACAAAAAATATTAGCTACTTCATAGCGTTTGAGTTGAAATCCTGATTTTTTTTGTGTTGGAAGTATTGAATTTAAAAAAAAATATGAATTGAATGTATAGAAATTAAAAATTCAATAATGACCTATTTTTAATATGTAGGCTACATCAATAATTAACTATTTTTAATATGTAGGCTACATTAATTATCATGCACATCACTTTATATATCTTGGAACCTATTCAAACCATTTTTATAGCTTATTGTATCAAAATGAAAGTAATAACAGTTTGTGTAGTAAACTAGATGGAAATTGGTTCTCAAATAAATCGGTAAATTCATGTGGGCTTGTTCGATATTCATTTTCATCCAGTTTAGGGTCCTGGTTTATTTTATATCATTCAACACCAAATGTCATCAAAATAATACATGTAAATTAAAAAGTCAATTACATTGCAAAACTTTCTTACCTCAAGTGATGAAAGCGAAGCTCACAAACTCCAGTGTCCACTACGTCACCAGCTCCCAGTGAAACTTATTTTTCTTAGACAATTCTTGCATACAGCAAAGTCCTTGTTCACCTTACTTCCTTTCTTGTTGGTGTAAAATCTAAAGTGTGTCCCCATGTGTGATTTGTAGCAATATTTTTCTCATTTTTTCCTCCACCGTTCTCACGGAGCTTTTTTATTTTTTCAACCCACTTGGAGCTTTCTCTCTTCTTCTCTAGACAACTTGTGCGCACTTTACCCTCACCGCCACTCCCGAGCGCCCCTAGTGGACCGCCAAGGAATTGCTCAACAAACATTGAGCAGTTTACAGCATCCATACTCCATTGTATGGCCAATATGTTAAACTAGAAACTGCAATTTCGGGAGAAATTACACACCTTGGTCTTTCCTCTGTGGAGATACAGATCTTAGCCCCACTCAGGTCTATCAATAGAATGGATCATAATACCAGTCATTTGCACAAATCAAAGTAAAAGCCATTAGAAATGAATGGGAGAATTGGACGTCCATGGACGTCAATGGCATCACCCTCCATAAGCGGCAATGCAATCGGGGACATTTGGGGGACACTTCCTAATGATATCTAGTCATTTTCTGTTGATTTGGGGAAAAAAAAAAAATTCCCATTGAAAATGAATGGGAAAAATTTTGGACGTCCATGGACGTCAATGGTATCAACTTACATAAGCGTCAATGGAATCCAAGTACATTGGCATCAATAGAATGAACAAACATGAAGAAATGCCATTGGAAATGAATGGAAATTTTGGACGTCCGTGGACGTCAATGGCATCACCCTCCATAAGCAGCAATGCAATCGGGGACATATGGGGGACACGTCCTATTGATATCTAGTCATTTTCTGTTGATTTGTGGAAAAAAAAAAATTCCCATTGAAAATGAATGGGAAAAATTTTGGACGTCCATGGACGTCAATGGTATCAACTTACATAAGCGTCAATGGAATCCAAGTACATTGGCATCAATAGAATGAACAAACATGAAGAAATGCCATTGGAAATTAATGGGAAGTTTGGACGTCCATGGACGTCAATGGCATCACCCTCCATAAGCGGCAATGCAATCGGGGACATTTGGGGGACATGTCCTATTGATATCTAGTCATTTTCTGTTGATTTGGGGAAAAAAAAAAAAATTCCCATTGAAAATGAATGGGAAAAATTTTGGACGTCCATGGACGTCAATGGTATCAACTTACATAAGCGTCAATGGAATCCAAGTACATTGGCATCAATAGAATGAACAAACATGAAGAAATGCCATTGGAAATGAATGGGAAGTTTGGACGTCCGTGGACGTCAATGGCATCACCCTCCATAAGCAGCAATGCAATCGGGCACATTTGGGGGAAACGTCCTATTGATATCTAGTCATTTTCTGTTGATTTGGGGAAAAAAAAAAAATTCCCATTGAAAATGAATGGGAAAAATTTTGGACGTCCATGGACGTCAATGGTATCAACTTACATAAGCGTCAATGGAATCCAAGTACATTGGCATCAATAGAATGAACAAACATGAAGAAATGCCATTGGGATTTAATGGGAAGTTTGGACGTCCCTGGATGTCAATGGCATCACCCTCCATAAGCGGCAATGCAATTGGGGACATTTGGGGGACACGTCCTATTGATATCTAGTCATTTTCTGTTGATTTGGGGAAAAAAAAAAATTTCCCATTGAAAATGAATGGGAAAATTTTTGGACGTCCATGGACGTCAATGGTATCAACTTACATAAGCGTCAATGGAATCCAAGTACATAGGCATCAATAGAATGAACAAACATGAAGAAATGCCATTGGAAATTAATGGGAAGTTTGGACGTCCGTGGACGTCAATGGCATCACCCTCCATAAGCAGCAATGCAATCGGGCACATTTGGGGGAAACGTCCTATTGATATCTAGTCATTTTCTGTTGATTTGGGGGGAAAAAAAAATTTCCCATTGAAAATGAATGGGTAAAATTTTGGACGTCCATGGACGTCAATGGCAGCACCCCCCATAAGCGTCAATGGAATTGGGGACGTTTGGGATATACGTCCTATTGATATCTGTTCATTTTCTGTTGATTTGGAGAAATGTAGTTTTTTCCCCATTGAAAATGAATGGGAAAAATTTTGGACGTCCATGTAAGTCAATGGCGGCACCCTTCATAAGCGGCAATGCAATTGGGGACATTTGGGGGACACGTCCTATTGATATCTAGTCATTTTCTGTTGATTTGTGGAAAAAAAAAAAATTCCCATTGAAAATGAATGGGAAAAATTTTGGACGTCCATGGACGTCAATGGTATCAACTTACATAAGCGTCAATGGAATCCAAGTACATTGGCATCAATAGAATGAACAAACATGAAGAAATGCCATTGGAAATTAATGGGAAGTTTGGACGTCCATGGACGTCAATGGCATCACCCCCCATAAGCGGCAATGCAATCGGGGACATTTGGGGGACACGTCCTAATGATATCTAGTCATTTTCTGTTGATTTGGGGAAAAAAAAAAAATTCCCATTGAAAATGAATGGGAAAAATTTTGGACGTCCATGGACGTCAATGGTATCAACTTACATAAGCGTCAATGGAATCCAAGTACATAGGCATCAATAGAATGAACAAACATGAAGAAATGCCATTGGAAATTAATGGGAAGTTTGGACGTCCGTGGACGTCAATGGCATCACCCTCCATAAGCAGCAATGCAATCGGGCACATTTGGGGGAAACGTCCTATTGATATCTAGTCATTTTCTGTTGATTTGGGGAAAAAAAAAAAAATTCCCATTGAAAATGAATGGGAAAATTTTTGGACGTCCATGGACGTCAATGGTATCAACTTACATAAGCGTCAATGGAATCCAAGTACATTGGCATCAAAAGAATGAACATACATGAAGAAATGCCATTGGAAATGAATGGGAAGTTTGGACGTCCCTGGATGTCAATGGCATCACCCTCCATAAGCAGCAATGCAATCGGGGACATTTGGGGGACAGGTCCTATTGATATCTAGTCATTTTCTGTTGATTTGGGGGAAAAAAAAAATTTCACATTGAAAATGAATGGGTAAAATTTTGGACGTCCATGGACGTCAATGGCAGCACCCCCCATAAGCGTCAATGGAATTGGGGACGTTTGGGATATACGTCCTATTGATATCTGGTCATTTTCTGTTGATTTGGAGAAATGTAGTTTTTTCCCCATTGAAAATGAATGGGAAAAATTTTGGACGTCCATGTAAGTCAATGGCGGCACCCTTCATAAGCGTCAATGGAATTGGGGAAGTTTGGGGGACACGTCCTATTGATATCTGGTAGTTTTCTGTTGATTTGGGGAAATTTTGTTTTTTTCCCATTGAAAATGAATGGGAAAATTTTTGGACGTCCATGGACGTCAATGGCATCGACATCCATATAGTCAATTGAATCCAAGTACATTGGCATCAGTAGATTCGACATGCATGGCCGTCAATGGCATCAATGCAATGTAAACTAGAAACTGCAATTTCGGGAGAAATTACACACCTTGGTCTTTCCTCTGTGGAGATACAGATCTTAGCCCCACTCAGGTCTATCAATAGAATGGATCATAATGCCAGTCATTGGCAAAAAACAAAGTAAAAGCCGTTAGAAATGAATGGGAGAATTGGACGTCCATGGACGTCAATGGCGGCACCTTTCATAATTGTTAATGGAATCGGGGAAGGTTGGGGGACACGTCCTAATGATATCTAGTCATTTTCTGTTGATTTGGGAAAAAAAAAAAAAATTCCCATTGAAAATGAATGGGAAAAATTTTGGACGTCCATGGACGTCAATGGTATCAACTTACATAAGCGTCAATGGAATCCAAGTACATTGGCATCAATAGAATGAAAAAACATGAAGAAATGCCATTGGAAATTAATGGGAAGTTTGGACGTCCGTGGACGTCAATGGCATCACCCTCCATAAGCAGCAATGCAATCGGGGACATTTGGGGGACACGTCCTAATGATATCTACTCATTTTCTGTTGATTTGGGGAAAAAAAAAAAATTTCCATTGAAAATGAATGGGAAAAATTTTAGACGTCCATGGACGTCAATGGTATCAACTGACATAAGCGTCAATGGAATCCAAGTACATTGGCATCAATAAAATGAACAAACATGAAGAAATGCCATTGGAAATGAATGGGAAGTTTGGACGTCCATGAATGTCAATGGCATCACCCTCCATAAGCGGCAATGCAATCGGGGACATTTGGGGGACACGTCCTAATGATATCTAGTCATTTTCTGTTGATTTGGGAAAAAAAAAAAAAATCCCATTGAAAATGAATGGGAAAAATTTTGGACGTCCATGGACGTCAATGGTATCAACTTACATAAGCGTCAATGGAATCCAAGTACATTGGCATCAATAGAATGAACAAACATGAAGAAATGCCATTGGAAATGAATGGGAAGTTTGGACGTCCATGGACGTCAATGGCATCATCCTCCATAAGCGGCAATGCGATCGGGGACATTTGGGGGACACGTCCTAATGATATCTAGTCGTTTTCTGTTGATTTGGGGAAAAAAAAAAATTCCCATTGAAAATGAATGGGAAAAATTTTGGACGTCCATGGACGTCAATGGTATCAACTTACATAAGCGTCAATGGAATCCAAGTACATTGGCATCAATAGAATGAACAAACATGAAGAAATGCCATTGGAAATGAATGGGAAGTTTGGACGTCCATGAACGTCAATGGCATCACCCTCCATAAGCGGCAATGCAATCGGGGACATTTGGGGGACACGTCCTAATGATATCTAGTCATTTTCTGTTGATTTGGGAAAAAAAAAAAAAATCCCATTGAAAATGAATGGGAAAAATTTTGGACGTCCATGGACGTCAATGGTATCAACTTACATAAGCGTCAATGGAATCCAAGTACATTGGCATCAATAGAATGAACAAACATGAAGAAATGCCATTGGAAATGAATGGGAAGTTTGGACGTCCATGGACGTCAATGGCATCATCCTCCATAAGCGGCAATGCGATCGGGGACATTTGGGGGACACGTCCTAATGATATCTAGTCGTTTTCTGTTGATTTGGGGAAAAAAAAAAATTCCCATTGAAAATGAATGGGAAAAATTTTGGACGTCCATGGACGTCAATGGTATCAACTTACATAAGCGTCAATGGAATCCAAGTACATTGGCATCAATAGAATGAACAAACATGAAGAAATGCCATTGGAAATGAATGGGAAGTTTGGACGTCCATGAACGTCAATGGCATCACCCTCCATAAGCGGCAATGCAATCGGGGACATTTGGGGGACACGTCCTAATGATATCTAGTCATTTTCTGTTGATTTGGGAAAAAAAAAAAAAATCCCATTGAAAATGAATGGGAAAAATTTTGGACGTCCATGGACGTCAATGGTATCAACTTACATAAGCGTCAATGGAATCCAAGTACATTGGCATCAATAGAATGAACAAACATGAAGAAATGCCATTGGAAATGAATGGGAAGTTTGGACGTCCATGGACGTCAATGGCATCACCCTCCATAAGCAGCAATGCAATTGGGGAAATTTGGGGGACACGTCCTATTGATATCTAGTCATTTTCTGTTGATTTGGGGAAAAAAAAAAATTTCCCATTGAAAATGAATGGGTAAAATTTTGGACGTCCATGGACGTCAATGGCAGCACCCCCCATAAGCGTCAATGGAGTTGGGGACGTTTGGGGTATACGTCCTATTGATATCTGGTCATTTTCTGTTGATTTGGAGTAATGTAGTTTTTTCCCCATTGAAAATGAATGGGAAAAATTTTGGACGTCCATGGACGTCAATGGCAGCACCCCCTATAAGCGTCAATGGAGTTGGGGACGTTTGGGGGACACGTCCTATTGATATCTGGTCATTTTCTGTTGATTTGGGGAAATGTAGTTTTTTCCCCATTGAAAATGAATGGGAAAAATTTTGGACGTCCATGGCCGTCAATGGCATCGACATCCATATAGTCAATTGAATCCAAGAACATTGGCATCAATAGATTCGACATGCATGGCCGTCAATGGCAATGCAATGTAAAGTCCATTGGAAATCCTATTGAAAGTGAATGAGAACTTTTCCCATTAGAAATGAATGGGATAGTTTTTGGCAAATATCCGGGGAACCGTAAATTTTTGCCAAATTCTGTATACAACTTTTATGCCCCTCACCGTCCCGGAATTTTTGATACCCAAATTATGTGATTTGGTCAAAAATTGTAGGACTAGATACATTTTGAAACTTTTTTTTTTTTCCGGAAAATTGCCGTTTACGGGCGAACGGAAAATTTTTCGGGGGATTTTGAAAAAGTCCCCGCGTCGCGCGAAAAATCCGGTCGTGTCAATACTTGAATGGTGCCGATCGGTGGTACGGTTCGGGCTGCGCGGCGCGTCGAAAAAACGCGGAGAATAAGATGATGATATAATAATAATAATAACTAGAAACTGCAATTTCGGGAGAAATTACACCTTGGTCTTTCCTCTGTGGAGATACAAATCTTAGCCCCACTCAGGTCTATCAATAGAATGGACCATAATGCCAGTCAATGGCACTAAACAAAGTAAAAGCCATTAGAAAAGATTGGGAGAATTGGACGTCCATGGCCGTCAATGGCATCACCCTCCATAAGCGGCAATCCAATCAGGGACATTTGGGGGACACGTCCTAATGATATCTAGTCATTTTCTGTTGATTTGGGGAAAAAAAAAAAATTCCCATTGAAAATGAATGGGAAAAATTTTGGACGTCCATGGACGTCAATGGTATCAATTTACATAAGCGTCAATGGAATCCAAGTACATTGGCATCAATAGAATGAACAAACATGAAGAAATGCCATTGGAAATGAATGGGAAGTTTGGACGTCCGTGGCCGTCAATGGCATCACCCTCCATAAGAGGCAATGCAATCGGGGACATTTGGGGGACACGTCCTATTGATATCTAGTCATTTTCTGTTGATTTGGGGAAAAAAAAAAAATTCCCATTGAAAATGAATGGGAAAAATTTTGGACGTCCATGGACGTCAATGGTATCAACTTAGATAAGCGTCAATGGAATCCAAGTACATTGGCATCAATAGAATGAACAAACATGAAGAAATGCCATTGGGATTTAATGGGAAGTTTGGACGTCCATGAACGTCAATGGCATCACCCTCCATAAGCGGCAATGCAATCGGGGACATTTGGGGGACACGTCCTAATGATATCTAGTCATTTTCTGTTGATTTGGGGAAAAAAAAAAATTTCCCATTGAAAATGAATGGGAAAAATTTTGGACGTCTATGGACGTCAATGGTATCAACTTACATAAGCGTCAATGGAATCTAAGTACATTGGCATCAATAGAATGAACAAACATGAAGAAATGCCATTGGAATAAATGGGAAGTTTGGACGTCCCTGGACGTCAATGGCATCACCCTCCATAAGCAGCAATGCAATTGGGGACATTTGGGGGACACGTCCTATTGATATCTAGTCATTTTCTGTTGATTTGGGGAAAAAAAAAAAATTCCCATTGAAAATGAATGGGTAAAATTTTGGACGTCCATGGACGTCAATGGCAGCACCCCCCATAAGCGTCAATGGAGTTGGGGACGTTTGGGGTATACGTCCTATTGATATCTGGTCATTTTCTGTTGATTTAGAAAATGTAGTTTTTTCCCCATTGAAAATGAATGGGAAAAATTTTGGACGTCCATCTAAGTCAATGGCGGCACCCTTCATAAGCGTCAATGGAATTGGGGAAGTTTGGGGGACACGTCCTATTGATATCTGGTCATTTTCTGTTGATTTGGGGTAATTTTGTTTTTTCCCCATTGAAAATGAATGGGAAAAATTTTGGACGTCCATGGCCGTCAATGGCATCGACATCCATACAGTCAATTGAATCCAAGTACATTGGCATCAGTAGATTCGACATGCATGGCCGTCAATGGCATCAATGCAATGTAAATTCCATTGGAAATCCCATTGGAAGTGAATGGGACTTTTCCCATTTGAAATGAATGGGATAGTTTTTGGCAAATTTCCAAGGAAGCGTAATTTTTTTCCAAAT
The DNA here is from genome assembly GCF_030265065.1 of Corythoichthys intestinalis. Classification (NCBI taxonomy): domain Eukaryota; kingdom Metazoa; phylum Chordata; class Actinopteri; order Syngnathiformes; family Syngnathidae; genus Corythoichthys; species Corythoichthys intestinalis. The sequence continues at coordinate 18,912,667 of NC_080403.1, read as the reverse complement.
TCTGTATACAACTTTTATGCCCCTCACCGTCCCGGAATTTTTGATGCCCAAATTATGTGATTTGGTCAAAAATTGTAGGACTAGATACATTTTGAAACTTTTTTTTTTTTCACGGAAAATTGCCGTTTACGGACGAACGGAAAAATTTTCGGGGCCATTTGTAAAGTTTCCTGTGTCACGCGAAAATTCCGGTCGTGCCGATACTTGAACGGTGCCGATCGGTCTAACGGTTCGGGCTGTGAAGCGCGCGTTTTTTTTCCATTCAAAATGAATAGGAAAGTTTTTGGCAAATTTCCGGGGAACCGTAAATTTTTGCCAAATTCTGTATACAACTTTTATGCCCCTCACCGTCCCGGAATTTTTGATGCCCAAATTATGTGATTTGGTCAAAAATTGTAGGACTAGATACATTTTGAAACTTTTTTTTTTTTCCGGAAAATTGCCGTTTACGGGCGAACGGAAAATTTTTCGGGGCCGTTTGAAAAATTCCCATCGTCGCGCGAAAATTCCGGTCGTGCCGATACTTGAACGGTGCCGATCGGTGGTACGGTTCGGGCTGTGCGGCGCGCCGAAAAAAACGTCAACAATTATTGAATAATAATAATAACTAGAAACTGCAATTTCGGGAGAAATTACACACCTTGGTCTTTCCTCTGTGGAGATACAGATCTTAGCCCCACTCAGGTCTATCAATAGAATGGATCATAATGCCAGTCATTGGCACTAAACATAGTTAAAGCCATTAGAAAAGATTGGGAGAATTGGACGTCCATGTCCGTCAATGGCAGCACCCTCCATAATTGTTAATGGAATCGGGAAAGTTTGGGGGACACGTCCTATTGATATCTAGTCATTTTCTGTTGATTTGGGAAAAAAAAAAAATTCCCATTGAAAATGAATGGGAAAAATTTTGGACGTCCATGGACGTCAATGGTATCAACTTACATAAGCGTCAATGGAATCCAAGTACATTGGCATCAATAAAATGAACAAACATGAAGAAATGCCATTGGAAATGAATGGGAAGTTTGGACGTCCATGAACGTCAATGGCATCACCCTCCATAAGCGGCAATGCAATCGGGGACATTTGGGGGACACGTCCTAATGATATCTAGTCATTTTCTGTTGATTTGGGGAAAAAAAAAAAAATCCCATTGAAAATGAATGGGAAAAATTTTGGACGTCCATGGACGTCAATGGTATCAACTTACATAAGCGTGAATGGAATCCAAGTACATTGGCATCAATAGAATGAACAAACATGAAGAAATGCCTTTGGAAATGAATGGGAAGTTTGGACGTCCATGGACGTCAATGGCATCACCCCCCATAAGCGGCAATGCAATCGGGGACATTTGGGGGACACGTCCTAATGATATCTAGTCATTTTCTGTTGATTTGGGGAAAAAAAAAAAAATTCCCATTGAAAATGAATGGGAAAAATTTTGGACGTCCATGGACGTCAATGGTATCAACTTACATAAGCGTCAATGGAATCCAAGTACATTGGCATCAATAGAATGAACAAACATGAAGAAATGCCATTGGAAATGAATGGGAAGTTTGGACGTCCGTGGACGTCAATGGCATCACCCTCCATAAGCAGCAATGCAATCGGGCACATTTGGGGGAAACGTCCTATTGATATCTAGTCATTTTCTGTTGATTTGGGGAAAAAAAAAAAATTCCCATTGAAAATGAATGGGAAAAATTTTGGACGTCCATGGACGTCAATGGTATAAACTTACATAAGCGTCAATGGAATCCAAGTACATTGGCATCAAAAGAATGAACAAACATGAAGAAATGCCATTGGTATTTAATGGGAAGTTTGGACGTCCATGGACGTCAATGGCATCACCCCCCATAAGCGGCAATGCAATCGGGGACATTTGGGGGACACGTCCTAATGATATCTAGTCATTTTCTGTTGATTTGGGGAAAAAAAAAAAATTCCCATTGAAAATGAATGGGAAAAATTTTGGACGTCCATGGACGTCAATGGCAGCACCCTTCATAAGCGTCAATGGAGTTGGGGACGTTTGGGGTATACGTCCTATTGATATCTGGTCATTTTCTGTTGATTTGGAGAAATTTAGTTTTTTCCCCATTGAAAATGAATGGGAAAAATTTTGGACGTCCATGGAAGTCAATGGCGGCACCCTTCATAAGCGTCAATGGAATTGGGGAAGTTTGGGGGACACGTCCTATTGATATCTGGTCATTTTCTGTTGATTTGGGGTAATTTTGTTTTTTCCCCATTGAAAATGAATGGGAAAAATTTTGGACGTCCATGGCAGTCAATGGCATCGACATCCATATAATCAATTGAATCCAAGTACATTGGCATCAGTAGATTAGACATGCATGGCCGTCAATGGCATCAATGCAATGTAAATTCCATTGGAAATCCCATTGGAAGTGAATGGGACTTTTCCCATTCGAAATGAATGGGATAGTTTTTGGCAAATTTCCGAGGAAGCGTAATTTTTTTCCAAATTCTGTATACAACTTTTATGCCCCTCACCGTCCCGGAATTTTTGATGCCCAAATTATGTGATTTGGTCAAAAATTGTAGGACTAGATACATTTTGAAACTTTTTTTTTTTTCACGGAAAATTGCCGTTTACGGACGAACGGAAAAATTTTCGGGGCCATTTGTAAAGTTTCCTGTGTCACGCGAAAATTCCGGTCGTGCCGATACTTGAACGGTGCCGATCGGTCTAACGGTTCGGGCTGTGAAGCGCGCGTTTTTTTTCCATTCAAAATGAATAGGAAAGTTTTTGGCAAATTTCCGGGGAACCGTAAATTTTTGCCAAATTCTGTATACAACTTTTATGCCCCTCACCGTCCCGGAATTTTTGATGCCCAAATTATGTGATTTGGTCAAAAATTGTAGGACTAGATACATTTTGAAACTTTTTTTATTTTTCGGAAAATTGCCGTTTACGGGCGAACGGAAAATTTTTCGTGGCGGTTTGAAAAATTCCCATCGTCACGCGAAAATTCCGGTCGTGCCGATACTTGAACTGTGCCGATCGGTGCTACGGTTTGGGCTGTGCGTTGGCTCAAAAAAACGCGGAGAATAAGATGAATAAATAATAAGTACAATAAAGTTGCACAATAACAATACCTTGTTCTTTCTTTCAGAAAGACCAAGGTAACTAGAAACTGCAATTTCGGGAGAAATTACACACCTTGGTCTTTCCTCTGTGGAGATACAGATCTTAGCCCCACTCAGGTCTATCAATAGAATGGATCATAATGCCAGTCATTGGCAAAAAAACAAAGTAAAAGCCGTTAGAAATGAATGGGAGAATTGGACGTCCATGGACGTCAATGGCGGCACCTTTCATAATTGTTAATGGAATCGGGGAAGTTTGGGGGACACGTCCTAATGATATCTAGTCATTTTCTGTTGATTTGGGAAAAAAAAAAAATTTCCCATTGAAAATGAATGGGAAAAATTTTGGACGTCCATGGACGTCAATGGTATCAACTTACATAAGCGTCAATGGAATCCAAGTACATTGGCATCAATATAATGAACAAACATGAAGAAATGCCTTTGGAAATGATTGGGAAGTTTGGACGTCCATGGACGTCAATGGCATCACCCCCCATAAGCGGCAATGCAATCGGGGACATTTGGGGGACACGTCCTAATGATATCTAGTCATTTTCTGTTGATTTGGGAAAAAAAAAAAAATTCCCATTGAAAATGAATGGGAAAAATTTTGGACGTCCATGGACGTCAATGGTATCAACTTACATAAGCGTCAATGGAATCCAAGTACATTGGCATCAATATAATGAACAAACATGAAGAAATGCCTTTGGAAATGATTGGGAAGTTTGGACGTCCATGGACGTCAATGGCATCACCCCCCATAAGCGGCAATGCAATCGGGGACATTTGGGGGACACGTCCTAATGATATCTAGTCATTTTCTGTTGATTTGGGGAAAAAAAAAAAATCCCATTGAAAATGAATGGGAAAAATTTTGGACGTCCATGGACGTCAATGGTATCAACTTACATTAGCGTCAATGGAATCCAAGTACATTGGCATCAATAGAATGAACAAACATGAAGAAATGCCTTTGGAAATGAATGGGAAGTTTGGACGTCCATGGACGTCAATGGCATCACCCCCCATAAGCGGCAATGCAATCGGGGACATTTGGGGGACACGTCCTAATGATATCTAGTCATTTTCTGTTGATTTGGGGAAAAAAAAAAAATTCCCATTAAAAATGAATGGGAAAAATTTTGGACGTCCATGGACGTCAATGGTATCAACTTACATAAGCGTCAATGGAATCCAAGTACATTGGCATCAATAGAATGAACAAACATGAAGAAATGCCATTAGAAATGAATGGGAAGTTTGGACGTCCGTGGACGTCAATGGCATCACCCTCCATAAGCAGCAATGCAATCGGGCACATTTGGGGGAAACGTCCTATTGATATCTAGTCATTTTCTGTTGATTTGGGGAAAAAAAAAAAAATTCCCATTGAAAATGAATGGGAAAAATTTTGGACGTCCATGGACGTCAATGGTATCAATTTACATAAGCGTCAATGGAATCCAAGTACATTGGCATCAATAGAATGAACAAACATGAAGAAATGCTATTGGAAATTAATGGGAAGTTTGGACGTCCGTGGACGTCAATGGCATCACCCTCCATAAGCAGCAATGCAATCGGGGACATTTGGGGGACAGGTCCTATTGATATCTAGTCATTTTCTGTTGATTTGAGGAAAAAAAAAAAATTCCCATTGAAAATGAATGGGTAAAATTTTGGACGTCCATGGATGTCAATGGCAGCACCCCCCATAAGCGTCAATGGAATTGGGGACGTTTGGGATATACGTCCTATTGATATCTGGTCATTTTCTGTTGATTTGGAGAAATTTAGTTTTTTCCCCATTGAAAATGAATGGGAAAAATTTTGGACGTCCATGTAAGTCAATGGCGGCACCCTTCATAAGCGTCAATGGAATTGGGGAAGTTTGGGGGACACGTCCTATTGATATCTGGTCATTTTCTGTTGATTTGGGGTAATTTTGTTTTTTCCCCCATTGAAAATGAATGGGAAAAATTTTGGACGTCCATGGCAGTCAATGGCATCGACATCCATATAGTCAATTGAATCCAAGTACATTGGCATCAGTAGATTCGACATGCATGGCCGTCAATGGCATCAATGCAATGTAAATTCCATTGGAAATCCCATTGGAAGTGAATGGGACTTTTCCCATTCGAAATGAATGGGATAGTTTTTGGCAAATTTCCGAGGAAGCGTAATTTTTTTCCAAATTCTGTATACAACTTTTATGCCCCTCACCGTCCCGGAATTTTTGATGCCCAAATTGTGTGATTTGGTCAAAAATTGTAGGACTAGATACATTTTTAAACTTTTTTTTTTTCCCGGAAAATTGCCGTTTACGGGCGAAGGGAAACATTTTCGGGTCCGTTTGAAAAATTCCCATCGTTGCGCGAAAATTCCGGTCGTGCCGATATTTGAACGGTGCCGATCGGTCAAACGGTTCGGGCTGTGCAGCGTGCGTTTTTTTTTCATTCAAAATGAATAGGAAAGTTTTTGGCAAATTTCCGGGGAACCGTAAATTTTTGCCAAATTCTGTATACAACTTTTATGCCCCTCATCGTCCCGGAATTTTTGATACCCAAATTATGTGATTTGGTCAAAAATTGTAGGACTAGATACATTTTTTAACTTTTTATTTTTTTCGGAAAATTGCCATTTACGGGCGAACGGAAAATTTTTCGGGGGATTTTGAAAAAGTCCCTGCGTCGCGCGAAAAATCCGGTCGTGTCAATACTTGAATGGTGCCGATCGGTGGTACGGTTCGGGCTGCGCGGCGCGCCGAAAAAACGCGGAGAATAATTTGATGATATAATAATAATAATAATAAGGCGAATAAAGTTGCAGAATAACAATACCTTGTTCTTTCCATAGGAAAGACCAAGGTAACTAGAAACTGCAATTTCGGGAGAAATTACACACCTTGGTCTTTCCTCTGTGGAGATACAGATCTTAGCCCCACTCAGGTCTATCAATAGAATGGATCATAATGCCAGTCATTGGCACTAAACATAGTTAAAGCCATTAGAAAAGATTGGGAGAATTGGACGTCCATGTCCGTCAATGGCAGCACCCTCCATAATTGTTAATGGAATCGGGGAAGTTTGGGGGACACGTCCTATTGATATCTAGTCATTTTCTGTTGATTTGGGAAAAAAAAAAAAATTCCCATTGAAAATGAATGGGAAAAATTTTGGACGTCCATGGACGTCAATGGTATCAACTTACATAAGCGTCAATGGAATCCAAGTACATTGGCATCAATAAAATGAACAAACATGAAGAAATGCCATTGGAAATGAATGGGAAGTTTGGACGTCCATGAACGTCAATGGCATCACCCTCCATAAGCGGCAATGCAATCGGGGACATTTGGGGGACACGTCCTAATGATATCTAGTCATTTTCTGTTGATTTGGGGAAAAAAAAAAAAATCCCATTGAAAATGAATGGGAAAAATTTTGGACGTCCATGGACGTCAATGGTATCAACTTACATAAGCGTGAATGGAATCCAAGTACATTGGCATCAATAGAATGAACAAACATGAAGAAATGCCATTGGAAATGAATGGGAAGTTTGGACGTCCGTGGACGTCAATGGCATCACCCTCCATAAGCAGCAATGCAATCGGGCACATTTGGGGGAAACGTCCTATTGATATCTAGTCATTTTCTGTTGATTTGGGGAAAAAAAAAAAATTCCCATTGAAAATGAATGGGAAAAATTTTGGACGTCCATGGACGTCAATGGTATAAACTTACATAAGCGTCAATGGAATCCAAGTACATTGGCATCAAAAGAATGAACAAACATGAAGAAATGCCATTGGTATTTAATGGGAAGTTTTGACGTCCATGGACGTCAATGGCATCACCCCCCATAAGCGGCAATGCAATCGGGGACATTTGGGGGACACGTCCTAATGATATCTAGTCATTTTCTGTTGATTTGGGGAAAAAAAAAAAAAATTCCCATTGAAAATGAATGGGAAAAATTTTGGACGTCCATGGACGTCAATGGTATCAACTTACATAAGCGTCAATGGAATCCAAGTACATTGGCATCAATAGAATGAACAAACATGAAGAAATGCCATTGGAAATGAATGGGAAGTTTGGACGTCCGTGGACGTCAATGGCATCACCCTCCATAAGCAGCAATGCAATCGGGCACATTTGGGGGAAACGTCCTATTGATATCTAGTCATTTTCTGTTGATTTGGGGAAAAAAAAAAAAATTCCCATTGAAAATGAATGGGAAAAATTTTGGACGTCCATGGACGTCAATGGTATAAACTTACATAAGCGTCAATGGAATCCAAGTACATTGGCATCAAAAGAATGAACAAACATGAAGAAATGCCATTGGAAATGAATGGGAAGTTTGGACGTCCCTGGACGTCAATGGCATCACCCTCCATAAGCAGCAATGCAATTGGGGACATTTGGGGGACAGATCCTATTGATATCTAGTCATTTTCTGTTGATTTGGGGAAAAAAAAAAAAATTCCCATTGAAAATGAATGGGAAAAATTTTGGACGTCCATGGACGTCAATGGTATCAACTTACATAAGCGTCAATGGAATCCAAGTACATTGGCATCAATAAAATGAACAAACATGAAGAAATGCCATTGGAAATGAATGGGAAGTTTGGACGTCCATGAACGTCAATGGCATCACCCTCCATAAGCGGCAATGCAATCGGGGACATTTGGGGGACACGTCCTAATGATATCTAGTCATTTTCTGTTGATTTGGGGAAAAAAAAAAAAATCCCATTGAAAATGAATGGGAAAAATTTTGGACGTCCATGGACGTCAATGGTATCAACTTACATAAGCGTGAATGGAATCCAAGTACATTGGCATCAATAGAATGAACAAACATGAAGAAATGCCATTGGAAATGAATGGGAAGTTTGGACGTCCGTGGACGTCAATGGCATCACCCTCCATAAGCAGCAATGCAATCGGGCACATTTGGGGGAAACGTCCTATTGATATCTAGTCATTTTCTGTTGATTTGGGGAAAAAAAAAAAATTCCCATTGAAAATGAATGGGTAAAATTTTGGACGTCCATGGATGTCAATGGTATAAACTTACATAAGCGTCAATGGAATCCAAGTACATTGGCATCAAAAGAATGAACAAACATGAAGAAATGCCATTGGAAATTAATGGGAAGTTTGGACGTCCGTGGACGTCAATGGCATCACCCTCCATAAGCAGCAATGCAATCGGGGACATTTGGGGGACAGGTCCTATTGATATCTAGTCATTTTCTGTTGATTTGAGGAAAAAAAAAAAATTCCCATTGAAAATGAATGGGTAAAATTTTGGACGTCCATGGATGTCAATGGCAGCACCCCCCATAAGCGTCAATGGAATTGGGGACGTTTGGGATATACGTCCTATTGATATCTGGTCATTTTCTGTTGATTTGGAGAAATTTAGTTTTTTCCCCATTGAAAATGAATGGGAAAAATTTTGGACGTCCATGTAAGTCAATGGCGGCACCCTTCATAAGCGTCAATGGAATTGGGGAAGTTTGGGGGACACGTCCTATTGATATCTGGTCATTTTCTGTTGATTTGGGGTAATTTTGTTTTTTCCCCCATTGAAAATGAATGGGAAAAATTTTGGACGTCCATGGCAGTCAATGGCATCGACATCCATATAGTCAATTGAATCCAAGTACATTGGCATCAGTAGATTCGACATGCATGGCCGTCAATGGCATCAATGCAATGTAAATTCCATTGGAAATCCCATTGGAAGTGAATGGGACTTTTCCCATTCGAAATGAATGGGATAGTTTTTGGCAAATTTCCGAGGAAGCGTAATTTTTTTCCAAATTCTGTATACAACTTTTATGCCCCTCACCGTCCCGGAATTTTTGATGCCCAAATTGTGTGATTTGGTCAAAAATTGTAGGACTAGATACATTTTGAAACTTTTTTTTTTTCCCGGAAAATTGCCGTTTACGGGCGAAGGGAAACATTTTCGGGTCCGTTTGAAAAATTCCCATCGTTGCGCGAAAATTCCGGTCGTGCCGATATTTGAACGGTGCCGATCGGTCAAACGGTTCGGGCTGTGCAGCGTGCGTTTTTTTTTCATTCAAAATGAATAGGAAAGTTTTTGGCAAATTTCCGGGGAACCGTAAATTTTTGCCAAATTCTGTATACAACTTTTATGCCCCTCATCGTCCCGGAATTTTTGATACCCAAATTATGTGATTTGGTCAAAAATTGTAGGACTAGATACATTTTTTAACTTTTTATTTTTTTCGGAAAATTGCCATTTACGGGCGAACGGAAAATTTTTCGGGGGATTTTGAAAAAGTCCCTGCGTCGCGCGAAAAATCCGGTCGTGTCAATACTTGAATGGTGCCGATCGGTGGTACGGTTCGGGCTGCGCGGCGCGCCGAAAAAACGCGGAGAATAATTTGATGATATAATAATAATAACTAGAAACTGCAATTTCGGGAGAAATTACACACCTTGGTCTTTCCTCTGTGGAGATACAGATCTTAGCCCCACTCAGGTCTATCAATAGAATGGATCATAATGCCAGTCATTGGCAAAAAACAAAGTAAAAGCCGTTAGAAATGAATGGGAGAATTGGACGTCCATGGACGTCAATGGCGGCACCTTTCATAATTGTTAATGGAATCGGGGAAGTTTGGGGGACACGTCCTAATGATATGTAGTCATTTTCTGTTGATTTGGGGAAAAAAAAAAATTTCCCATTGAAAATGAATGGGAAAAATTTTGGACGTCCATGGACGTCAATGGTATCAACTTACATAAGCGTCAATGGAATCCAAGTACATTGGCATCAATAAAATGAACAAACATGAAGAAATGCCATTGGAAATGAATGGGAAGTTTGGACGTCCATGGACGTCAATGGCATCACCCTCCATAAGAGGCAATGCAATCGGGGACATTTGGGCGACACGTCCTATTGATATCTAGTCATTTTCTGTTGATTTGGGGAAAAAAAAAAATTTCCCATTGAAAATGAATGGGAAAAATTTTGGACGTCCATGGACGCCAATGGTATCAACTTACATAAGCGTCAATGGAATCCAAGTACATTGGCATCAATAGAATGAAAAAACATGAAGAAATGCCATTGGAAATGAATGGGAAGTTTGGACGTCCATGGACGTCAATGGCATCACCCTCCATAAGCGGCAATGCAATCGGGGACATTTGGGGGACACGTCCTAATGATATCTAGTCATTTTCTGTTGATTTGGGGAAAAAAAAAAAATTCCCATTGAAAATGAATGGGAAAAATTTTGGACGTCCATGGACGTCAATGGCAGCACCCTCCATAAGCGTCAATGGATTTGGGGACGTTTGGGGTATACGTCCTATTAATATCTGGTCATTTTCTGTTGATTTGGGGAAATTTAGTTTTTTCCCCATTGAAAATGAATGGGAAAAATTTTGGACGTCCAAGGACGTCAATGGCAGCACCCCCTATAAGCGTCAATGGAGTTGGGGACATTTGGGGGACACATCCTATTGATATCTGGTCATTTTCTGTTGATTTGGGGAAGTGTAGTTTTTTCCCCATTGAAAATGAATGGGAAAAATTTTGGACGTCCATGGCCGTCAATGGCATCGACATTCATATAGTCAATTGAATCCAAGTACATTGGCATCAATAGATTCGACATGCATGGCAGTCAATGGCATCAATGATGTAAATTCCATTGGAAATCCCATTGAAATGAATGGGAAATTCTCCCATTAGAAATGAATGGGAGAGTTTTTGGCAAATTACCGGGGAACCGTAAATTTTTGCCAAATTCTGTATACAACTTTTATGCCCCTCACCGTCCCGGAATTTTTGATACCCAAATTATGTGATTTGGTCAAAAATTGTAGGACTAGATACATTTTTAAACTTTTTTTTTTTTCCGGAAAATTGCCGTTTACGGGCGAACGGAAAATTTTTCGGGGGATTTTGAAAAAGTCCCTGCGTCGCGCGAAAAATCCGGTCGTGTCGATACTTGAATGGTGCCGATCGGTGGTACGGTTTGGGCTGCGCGGCGCGCCGAAAAAACGCGGAGAATAATTTGATGATATAATAATAATAATAATAAGGCGAATAAAGTTGCAGAATAACAATACCTTGTTCTTTCCATAGGAAAGACCAAGGTAATAATAAGGCGAATAAAGTTGCAGAATAACAATACCTTGTTCTTTCCATAGGAAAGACCAAGGTAATAATAACTAGAAACTGCAATTTCGGGAGAAATTACACACCTTGGTCTTTCCTCTGTGGAGATACAGATCTTAGCCCCACTCAGGTCTATCAATAGAATGGATCATAATGCCAGTCATTGGCAAAAAACAAAGTAAAAGCCGTTAGAAATGAATGGGAGAATTGGACGTCCATGAACGTCAATGGCATCACCCTCCATAAGCGGCAATGCAATCGGGGACATTTGGGGGACACGTCCTAATGATATCTAGTCATTTTCTGTTGATTTGGGGAAAAAAAAAAAAAATCCCATTGAAAATGAATGGGAAAAATTTTGGACGTCCATGGAGGTCAATGGTATCAACTTACATAAGCGTCAATGGAATCCAAGTACATTGGCATCAATAGAATGAACAAACATGAAGAAATGCCTTTGGAAATGAATGGGAAGTTTGGACGTCCATGGACGTCAATGGCATCACCCCCCATAAGCGGCAATGCAATCGGGGACATTTGGGGGACACGTCCTAATGATATCTAGTCATTTTCTGTTGATTTGGGGAAAAAAAAAAAATTCCCATTGAAAATGAATGGGAAAAATTTTGGACGTCCATGGACGTCAATGGTATCAACTTACATAAGCGTCAATGGAATCCAAGTACATTGGCATCAATAGAATGAACAAACATGAAGAAATGCCATTGGAAATGAATGGGAAGTTTGGACGTCCGTGGACGTCAATGGCATCACCCTCCATAAGCGGCAATGCAATCGGGCACATTTGGGGGAAACGTCCTATTGATATCTAGTCATTTTCTGTTGATTTGGGGAAAAAAAAAAAATTCCCATTGAAAATGAATGGGAAAAATTTTGGACGTCCATGGACGTCAATGGTATAAACTTACATAAGCGTCAATGGAATCCAAGTACATTGGCATCAAAAGAATGAACAAACATGAAGAAATGCCATTGGAAATGAATGGGAAGTTTGGACGTCCCTGGACGTCAATGGCATCACCCTCCATAAGCAGCAATGCAATCGGGGACATTTGGGGGACAGGTCCTATTGATATCTAGTCATTTTCTGTTGATTTGGGGAAAAAAAAAAAATTTCCCATTGAAAATGAATGGGTAAAATTTTGGACGTCCATGGACGTCAATGGCAGCACCCCCCATAAGCGTCAATGGAATTGGGGACGTTTGGGATATACGTCCTATTGATATCTGGTCATTTTCTGTTGATTTGGAGAAATTTAGTTTTTTCCCCATTGAAAATGAATGGGAAAAATTTTGGACGTCCATGGACGTCAATGGCAGCACCCACTATAAGCGTCAATGGAGTTGGGGACGTTTGGGGGACACGTCCTATTGATATCTGGTCATTTTCTGTTGATTTGGGGAAATGTAGTTTTTTCCCCATTGAAAATGAATGGGAAAAATTTTGGACGTCCATGGCCGTCAATGGCATCGACATCCATATAGTCAATTGAATCCAAGAACATTGGCATCAATACATTCGACATGCATGGCCGTCAATGGCAATGCAATGTAAATTCCATTGAAATCCCATTGTAAGTGAATGGGAACTTTTCCCATTAGAAATTAATGGGAGAGTTTTTGGCAAATTTCCGGGGAACCGTAAAGTTTTGCCAAATTCTGTATACAACTTTTATGCCCCTCACCGTCCCGGAATTTTTGATACCCAAATTATGTGATTTGGTCAAAAATTGTAGGACTAGATACATTTTTAAACTTTTTTTTTTTTCCGGAAAATTGCCGTTTACGGGCGAACGGAAAATTTTTCGGGGGGTTTTGAAAAAGTCCCCGCGTCGCGCGAAAAATCCGGTCGTGTCAATACTTGAATGGTGCCGATCGGTGGTACGGTTCGGGCTGCGCGGCGCGCCGAAAAAACGCGGAGAATAAGATGATGATATAATAAATAATAATAATAATAACTAGAAACTGCAATTTCGGGAGAAATTACACCTTGGTCTTTCCTCTGTGGAGATACAAATCTTAGCCCCACTCAGGTCTATCAATAGAATGGACCATAATGCCAGTCAATGGCACTAAACAAAGTAAAAGCCATTAGAAAAGATTGGGAGAATTGGACGTCCATGTCCGTCAATGGCAGCACCCTCCATAAGCGTCAATGTAATTGGGGAAGTTTGGGGGACACGTCCTATTGATATCTAGTCATTATCTGTTGATTTGGAGGAAAAAAAAAAATTCCCATTGAAAATGAATGGGAAAAATTTTGGACGTCCATGGACGTCAATGGTATCAACTTACATAAGCGTCAATGGAATCCAAGTACATTGGCATCAATAAAATGAACAAACATGAAGAAATGCCATTGGAAATGAATGGGAAGTTTGGACGTCCATGAACGTCAATGGCATCACCCTCCATAAGCGGCAATGCAATCGGGGACATTTGGGGGACACGTCCTAATGATATCTAGTCATTTTCTGTTGATTTGGGAAAAAAAAAAAATTCCCATTGAAAATGAATGGGAAAAATTTTGGACGTCCATGGACGTCAATGGTATCAACTTACATAAGCGTCAATGGAATCCAAGTACATTGGCATCAATAGAATGAACAAACATGAAGAAATGCCTTTGGAAATGAATGGGAAGTTTGGACGTCCATGGACGTCAATGGCATCACCCCCCATAAGCGGCAATGCAATCGGGGACATTTGGGGGACACGTCCTAATGATATCTAGTCATTTTCTGTTGATTTGGGGAAAAAAAAAAAATTCCCATTGAAAATGAATGGGAAAAATTTTGGACGTCCATGGACGTCAATGGTATCAACTTACATAAGCGTCAATGGAATCCAAGTACATTGGCATCAATAGAATGAACAAACATGAAGAAATGCCATTGGAAATGAATGGGAAGTTTGGACGTCCATGGACGTCAATGGCATCACCCTCCATAAGCGGCAATGCAATCGGGGACATTTGGGGGACACGTCCTAATGATATCTAGTCATTTTCTGTTGAATTGGGGAAAAAAAAAAAATTCCCATTGAAAATGAATGGGAAAAATTTTGGACGTCCATGGACGTCAATGGTATCAACTTACATAAGCGTCAATGGAATCCAAGTACATTGGCATCAAAAGAATGAACAAACATGAAGAAATGCCATTGGAAATGAATGGGAAGTTTGGACGTCCCTGGACGTCAATGGCATCACCCTCCATAAGCAGCAATGCAATCGGGGACATTTGGGGGACAGGTCCTATTGATATCTAGTCATTTTCTGTTGATTTGGGGAAAAAAAAAAATTTCCCATTGAAAATGAATGGGTAAAATTTTGGACGTCCATGGACGTCAATGGCAGCACCCCCCATAAGCGTCAATGGAATTGGGGACGTTTGGGATATACGTCCTATTGATATCCGGTCATTTTCTGTTGATTTGGAGAAATTTAGTTTTTTCCCCATTGAAAATGAATGGGAAAAATTTTGGACGTCCATGGAAGTCAATGGCGGCACCCTTCATAAGCGTCAATGGAATTGGGGAAGTTTGGGGGACACGTCCTATTGATATCTGGTCATTTTCTGTTGATTTGGGGAAAAAAAAAAAATTCCCATTGAAAATGAATGGGGAAAATTTTGGACGTCCATGGACGTCAATGGTATCAGCTTACATAAGCGTCAATGGAATCCAAGTACATTGGCATCAATAGAATGAACAAACATGAAGAAATGCCATTGGAAATTAATGGGAAGTTTGGACGTCGATGGACGTCAATGGCATCACCCTCCATAAGCGGCAATGCAATCGGGGACATTTGGGGGACATGTCCTATTGATATCTAGTCATTTTCTGTTGATTTGGGGAAAAAAAAAAAATTCCCATTGAAAATGAATGGGAAAAATTTTGGACGTCCATGGACGTCAATGGTATCATTTTACATAAGCGTCAATGGAATCCAAGTACATTGGCATCAATAGAATGAACAAACATGAAGAAATGCCATTGGGATTTAATGGGAAGTTTGGACGTCCCTGGATGTCAATGGCATCACCCTCCATAAGCAGCAATGCAATTGGGGACATTTGGGGGACACGTCCTATTGATATCTAGTCATTTTCTGTTGATTTGGGGGGGAAAAAAAATTTCCCATTGAAAATGAATGGGTAAAATTTTGGACGTCCATGGACGTCAATGGCAGCACCCCCCATAAGCGTCAATGGAGTTGGGGACGTTTGGGGTATACGTCCTATTGATATCTGGTCATTTTCTGTTGATTTGGAGAAATGTAGTTTTTTCCCCATTGAAAATGAATGGGAAAAATTTTGGACGTCCATGTAAGTCAATGGCGGCACTCTTCATAAGCGTCAATGGAATTGGGGAAGTTTGGGGGACACGTCCTATTGATATCTGGTCATTTTCTGTTGATTTGGGGTAATTTTGTTTTTTCCCCATTGAAAATGAATGGGAAAAATTTTGGACGTCCATGGCAGTCAATGGCATCGACATCCATATAATCAATTGAATCCAAGTACATTGGCATCAGTAGATTTGACATGCATGGCCGTCAATGGCATCAATGCAATGTAAATTCCATTGGAAATCCCATTGGAAGTGAATGGGACTTTTCCCATTCGAAATGAATGGGATAGTTTTTGGCAAATTTCCGAGGAAGCGTAATTTTTTTCCAAATTCTGTATACAACTTTTATGCCCCTCACCGTCCCGGAATTTTTGATGCCCAAATTATGTGATTTGGTCAAAAATTGTAGGACTAGATACATTTTGAAACTTTTTTTTTTTTCACGGAAAATTGCCGTTTACGGACGAATGGAAAAATTTTCGGGGCCATTTGTAAAGTTTCCTGTGTCACGCGAAAATTCCGGTCGTGCCGATACTTGAACGGTGCCGATCGGTCTAACGGTTCGGGCTGTGAAGCGCGCGTTTTTTTTCCATTCAAAATGAATAGGAAAGTTTTTGGCAAATTTCCGGGGAACCGTAAATTTTTGCCAAATTCTGTATACAACTTTTATGCCCCTCACCGTCCCGGAATTTTTGATGCCCAAATTATGTGATTTGGTCAAAAATTGTAGGACTAGATACATTTTGAAACTTTTTTTTTTTTCCGGAAAATTGCCGTTTACGGGCGAACGGAAAATTTTTCGGGGCCGTTTGAAAAATTCCCATCGTCGCGCGAAAATTCCGGTCGTGCCGATACTTGAACGGTGCCGATCGGTGGTACGGTTCGGGCTGTGCGGCGCGCCGAAAAAAACGTCAACAATTATTGAATAATAATAATAACTAGAAACTGCAATTTCGGGAGAAATTACACCTTGGTCTTTCCTCTGTGGAGATACAGATCTTAGCCCCACTCAGGTCTATCAATAGAATGGACCATAATGGCAGTCAATGGCACGAAACAAAGTAAAAGCCATTAAAAATGAATGGGAGAATTGGACGTCCATGGACGTCAATGGCATCACCCTCCATAAGCGGCAATGCAATAGGGGACATTTGGGGGACACATCCTAATGATATCTAGTCATTTTCTGTTGATTTGGGGAAAAAAAAAAAAAATCCCATTGAAAATGAATGGGAAAAAATTTGGACGTCCATGGACGTCAATGGTAGCACCCCCTATAAGCGTCAATGGAGTCGGCGACGTTTGGGGGACACGTCTTATTGATATCTGGTCATTTTCTGTTGATTTGGGGAAATTTTGTTTTTTCCCCATTGAAAATGAATGGGAAAAATTTTGGACGTCCATGGCCGTCAATGGCATCGACATCCATATAGTCAATTGAATCCAAGTACATTGGCATCAATAGATTCGACATGCATGGCCGTCAATGGCATCAATGTAATGTAAATTCCATTGGAAATCCCATTGAAATGAATGGGAAATTTTCCCATTAGAAATGAATGGGATAGTTTTTGGCAAATATCCGGGGAACCGTAATTTTTTTCCAAATTCTGTATACAACTTTTATGCACCTCACCGTCCCGGAATTTTTGATATCCAAATTATTTGATTTGGTCAAAAATTGTAGGACTAGATACATTTTGAAACTTTTTTATTTTTTCGGAAAATTGCCGTTTACGGGCGAACGGAAAATTTTTCGTGGCGGTTTGAAAAATTCCCATCGTCACGCGAAAAATCCGGTCGTTCCGATACTGCAACGGTGCCGATCGGTGCTACGGTTTGGGCTGTGCGTTGGCTCAAAAAAACGCGGAG
Organism: Corythoichthys intestinalis; assembly: GCF_030265065.1. Lineage (NCBI taxonomy): Eukaryota > Metazoa > Chordata > Actinopteri > Syngnathiformes > Syngnathidae > Corythoichthys > Corythoichthys intestinalis. The sequence continues at coordinate 18,895,100 of NC_080403.1, read as the reverse complement.
AATAAGATGAATAATAATAATAAGAACAACTAGAAACTGCAATTTCGGGAGAAATTACACCTTGGTCTTTCCTCTGTGGAGATACAAATCTTAGCCCCACTCAGGTCTATCAATAGAATGGACCATAATGCCAGTCAATGGCACTAAACAAAGTAAAAGCCATTAGAAAAGATTGGGAGAATTGGACGTCCATGTCCGTTAATGGCAGCACCCTCCATAAGCGTCAATGTAATTGGGGAAGTTTGGGGGACACGTCCTATTGATATGTAGTCATTTTCTTTTGATTTTGGGAAAAAAAAAAAAATCCCATTGAAAATGAATGGGAAAAAATTTGGACGTCCATAGACGTCAATGGCAGCACCCCCCATAAGCGTCAATGGAAGCAGGGAAGTTTGGGGGACATGTCCTATTGATATCTGGTCATTTTCTGTTGATTTGGTGAAATTTTGTTTTTTCCCCATTGAAAATGAATGGGAAAATTTTTGGACGTCCATGGCCGTCAATGGCATCGACATCCATATAGTCAATAGGATCCAAGTACATTGGCATCAGTAGATTCGACATGCATGGCCGTCAATGGCATCAATGCAATGTAAATTCCATTGAAAGTGAATGGGAACTTTTCCCATTAGAAATGAATGGGAGAGTTTTTGGCAAATTTCTGGGGAACCGTAAGTTTTTTCCAAATTCTGTATACAACTTTTATGCCCCTCACCGTCCCGGAATTTTTGATACCCAAATTATGTGATTTGGTCAAAAATTGTAGGACTAGATACATTTTTAAACTTTTTTTTTTTTTCGGAAAATTGCCGTTTACGGGCGAACGGAAAATTTTTCGTGGCGTTTTGAAAAATTCCCATCGTCACGCGAAAATTCCGGTCATGCCGATACTTGAACGGTGCCGATCGGGGCTACGGTTTAGGCTGTGCGTTGGCTCAAAAAAACGCGGAGAATAAGATGAATAAATAATAATAATAACTAGAAACTGCAATTTCGGGAGAAATTACACACCTTGGTCTTTCCTCTGTGGTGATACAGATCTTAGCCCCACTCAGGTCTATCAATAGAATGGATCATAATGCCAGTCATTGGCACAAAACAAAGTAAAAGCCATTAGAAATGAATGGGAGAATTGGACGTCCATGGACGTCAATGGCGGCACCTTTCATAATTGTTAATGGAATCGGGGAAGTTTGGGGGACACGTCCTAATGATATCTAGTCATTTTCTGTTGATTTGGGGAAAAAAAAAAATTACCATTGAAAATGAATGGGAAAAATTTTGGACGTCCATGGACGTCAATGGTATCAACTTACATAAGCGTCAATGGAATCCAAGTACATTGGCATCAATAGAATGAACAAACATGAAGAAATGCCTTTGGAAATGAATGGGAAGTTTGGACGTCCATGGACGTCAATGGCATCACCCCCCATAAGCGGCAATGCAATCGGGGACATTTGGGGGACACGTCCTAATGATATCTAGTCATTTTCTGTTGATTTGGGGAAAAAAAAAAATTTCCCATTGAAAATGAATGGGAAAAATTTTGGACGTCCATGGACGTCAATGGTATCAACTTACATAACCGTCAATGGAATCCAAGTACATTGGCATCAAAAGAATGAACAAACATGAAGAAATGCCATTGGAAATGAATGGGAAGTTTGGACGTCCCTGGACGTCAATGGCATCACCCTCCATAAGCAGCAATGCAATCGGGGACATTTGGGGGACAGGTCCTATTGATATCTAGTCATTTTCTGTTGATTTGGGAAAAAAAAAAAATTTCCCATTGAAAATGAATGGGAAAAATTTTGGACGTCCATGGACGTCAATGGTATCAACTTACATAAGCGTCAATGGAATCCAAGTACATTGGCATCAATAAAATGAACAAACATGAAGAAATGCCATTGGAAATTAATGGGAAGTTTGGACGTCCGTGGACGTCAATGGCATCACCCTCCATAAGCGGCAATGCAATCGGGCACATTTGGGGGAAACGTCCTATTGATATCTAGTCATTTTCTGTTGATTTGGGGAAAAAAAAAAAATTCCCATTGAAAATGAATGGGAAAAATTTTGGACGTCCATGGACGTCAATGGTATCAACTTACATAAGCGTCAATGGAATGCAAGTACATTGGCATCAATAGAATGAACAAACATGAAGAAATGCCATTGGAATAAATGGGAAGTTTGGACGTCCCTGGACGTCAATGGCATCACCCTCCATAAGCAGCAATGCAATCGGGGATATTTGTGGGACACGTCCTATTGATATCTAGTCATTTTCTGTTGATTTTGGGAAAAAAAAAAAAATTCCCATTGAAAATGAATGGGTAAAATTTTGGACGTCCATGGACGTCAATGGTATCAACTTACATAAGCGTCAATGGAATCCAAGTACATTGGCATCAATAGAATGAACAAACATGAAGAAATGCCATTGGAATAAATGGGAAGTTTGGACGTCCCTGGACGTCAATGGCATCACCCTCCATAAGCAGCAATGCAATCGGGGATATTTGGGGGACACGTCCTATTGATATCTAGTCATTTTCTGTTGATTTGGGGAAAAAAAAAAAATTCCCATTGAAAATGAATGGGTAAAATTTTGGACGTCCATGGACGTCAATGGCAGCACCCCCCATAAGCGTCAATGGAGTTGGGGACGTTTGGGGTATACGTCCTATTGATATCTGGTCATTTTCTGTTGATTTGGAGAAATTTATTTTTTTCCCCATTGAAAATGAATGGGAAAAATTTTGGACGTCCATGTAAGTCAATGGCGGCACCCTTCATAAGCGTCAATGGAATTGGGGAAGTTTGGGGGACACGTCCTATTGATATCTGGCCATTTTCTGTTGATTTGGGGTAATTTTGTTTTTTCCCCATTGAAAATGAATGGGAAAAATTTTGGACGTCCATGGCAGTCAATGGCATCGACATCCATATAATCAATTGAATCCAAGTACATTGGCATCAGTAGATTCGACATGCATGGCCGTCAATGGCATCAATGCAATGTAAATTCCATTGGAAATCCCATTGGAAGTGAATGGGAACTTTTCCCATTCGAAATGAATGGGATAGTTTTTGGCAAATTTCCGAGGAAGCGTAATTTTTTTCCAAATTCTGTATACAACTTTTATGCCCCTCACCGTCCCGGAATTTTTGATGCCCAAATTATGTGATTTGGTCAAAAATTGTAGGACTAGATACATTTTGAAACTTTTTTTTTTTTCACGGAAAATTGCCGTTTACGGACGAACGGAAAATTTTTCGGGGCCATTTGTAAAGTTTCCTGTGTCACGCGAAAATTCCGGTCGTGCCGATACTTGAACGGTGCCGATCGGTCTAACGGTTCGGGCTGTGAAGCGCGCGTTTTTTTTCCATTCAAAATGAATAGGAAAGTTTTTGGCAAATTTCCGGGAAACCGTAAATTTTTGCCAAATTCTGTATACAACTTTTATGCCCCTCACCGTCCCGGAATTTTTGATGCCCAAATTATGTGATTTGGTCAAAAATTGTAGGACTAGATACATTTTGAAACTTTTTTTATTTTTCGGAAAATTGCCGTTTACGGGCGAACGGAAAATTTTTCGTGGCGGTTTGAAAAATTCCCATCGTCACGCGAAAATTCCGGTCGTGCCGATACTTGAACTGTGCCGATCGGTGCTACGGTTTGGGCTGTGCGTTGGCTCAAAAAAACGCGGAGAATAAGATGAATAAATAATAAGTACAATAAAGTTGCACAATAACAATACCTTGTTCTTTCTTTCAGAAAGACCAAGGTAATAACTAGAAACTGCAATTTCGGGAGAAATTACACACCTTGGTCTTTCCTCTGTGGAGATACAGATCTTAGCCCCACTCAGGTCTATCAATAGAATGGACCATAATGCCAGTCAATGGCACTAAACAAAGTAAAAGCCATGAGAAAAGATTGGGAGAATTGGACGTCCATGTCCGTCAATGGCAGCACCCTCCATAATTGTTAATGGAATCGGGGAAGTTTGGGGGACACGTTCTATTGATATCTAGTCATTTTCTGTTGATTTGGGAAAAAAAAAAAAATTTCCCATTGAAAATGAATGGGAAAAATTTTGGACGTCCATGGACGTCAATGGTATCAACTTACATAAGCGTCAATGGAATCCAAGTACATTGGCATCAATAAAATGAACAAACATGAAGAAATGCCATTGGAAATGAATGGGAAGTTTGGACGTCCATGAACGTCAATGGCATCACCCTCCATAAGCGGCAATGCAATCGGGGACATTTGGGGGACACGTCCTAATGATATCTAGTCATTTTCTGTTGATTTGGGAAAAAAAAAAAAATCCCATTGAAAATGAATGGGAAAAATTTTGGACGTCCATGGACGTCAATGGTATCAACTTACATAAGCGTCAATGGAATCCAAGTACATTGGCATCAATAGAATGAACAAACATGAAGAAATGCCTTTGGAAATGAATGGGAAGTTTGGACGTCCATGGACGTCAATGGCATCACCCCCCATAAGCGGCAATGCAATCGGGGACATTTGGGGGACACGTCCTAATGATATCTAGTCATTTTCTGTTGATTTGGGGAAAAAAAAAAATTTCCCATTGAAAATGAATGGGAAAAATTTTGGACGTCCATGGACGTCAATGGTATCAACTTACATAAGCGTCAATGGAATCCAAGTACATTGGCATCAATAGAATGAACAAACATGAAGAAATGCCATTGGAAATGAATGGGAAGTTTGGACGTCCCTGGACGTCAATGGCATCACCCTCCATAAGCAGCAATGCAATCGGGGACATTTGGGGGACAGGTCCTATTGATATCTAGTCATTTTCTGTTGATTTGGGGAAAAAAAAAAATTTCCCATTGAAAATGAATGGGTAAAATTTTGGACGTCCATGGACGTCAATGGCAGCACCCCCCATAAGCGTCAATGGAATTGGGGACGTTTGGGATATACGTCCTATTGATATCTGGTCATTTTCTGTTGATTTGGAGAAATGTAGTTTTTTCCCCATTGAAAATGAATGGGAAAAATTTTGGACGTCCATGGAAGTCAATGGCGGCACCCTTCATAAGCGTCAATGGAATTGGGGAAGTTTGGGGGACACGTCCTATTGATATCTGGTCATTTTCTGTTGATTTGGGGAAATTTTGTTTTTTCCCCATTGAAAATGAATGGGAAAAATTTTGGACGTCCATGGCCGTCAATGGCATCGACATTCATATAGTCAATTGAATCCAAGTACATTGGCATCAGTAGATTCGACATGCATGGCCGTCAATGGCATCAATGCAATGTAAATTCCATTGGAAATCCCATTGGAAGTGAATGGGACTTTTCCCATTCGAAATGAATGGGATAGTTTTTGGCAAATTTCCGAGGAAGCGTAATTTTTTTCCAAATTCTGTATACAACTTTTATGCCCCTCACCGTCCCGGAATTTTTGATGCCCAAATTATGTGATTTGGTCAAAAATTGTAGGACTAGATACATTTTGAAACTTTTTTTTTTTTCACGGAAAATTGCCGTTTACGGACGAACGGAAAAATTTTCGGGGCCATTTGTAAAGTTTCCTGTGTCACGCGAAAATTCCGGTCGTGCCGATACTTGAACGGTGCCGATCGGTCTAACGGTTCGGGCTGTGAAGCGCGCGTTTTTTTTCCATTCAAAATGAATAGGAAAGTTTTTGGCAAATTTCCGGGGAACCGTAAATTTTTGCCAAATTCTGTATACAACTTTTATGCCCCTCACCGTCCCGGAATTTTTGATGCCCAAATTATGTGATTTGGTCAAAAATTGTAGGACTAGATACATTTTGAAACTTTTTTTGTTTTTCGGAAAATTGCCGTTTACGGGCGAACGGAAAATTTTTCGTGGCGGTTTGAAAAATTCCCATCGTCACGCGAAAATTCCGGTCGTGCCGATACTTGAACTGTGCCGATCGGTGCTACGGTTTGGGCTGTGCGTTGGCTCAAAAAAACGCGGAGAATAAGATGAATAAATAATAAGTACAATAAAGTTGCACAATAACAATACCTTGTTCTTTCTTTCAGAAAGACCAAGGTAATAACTAGAAACTGCAATTTCGGGAGAAATTACACACCTTGGTCTTTCCTCTGTGGAGATACAGATCTTAGCCCCACTCAGGTCTATCAATAGAATGGATCATAATGCCAGTCATTGGCACTAAACATAGTTAAAGCCATTAGAAAAGATTGGGAGAATTGGACGTCCATGTCCGTCAATGGCAGCACCCTCCATAATTGTTAATGGAATCGGGGAAGTTTGGGGGACACGTCCTATTGATATCTAGTCATTTTCTGTTGATTTGGGAAAAAAAAAAAATTCCCATTGAAAATGAATGGGAAAAATTTTGGACGTCCATGGACGTCAATGGTATCAACTTACATAAGCGTCAATGGAATCCAAGTACATTGGCATCAATAAAATGAACAAACATGAAGAAATGCCATTGGAAATGAATGGGAAGTTTGGACGTCCATGAACGTCAATGGCATCACCCTCCATAAGCGGCAATGCAATCGGGGACATTTGGGGGACACGTCCTAATGATATCTAGTCATTTTCTGTTGATTTGGGGAAAAAAAAAAAAATCCCATTGAAAATGAATGGGAAAAATTTTGGACGTCCATGGACGTCAATGGTATCAACTTACATAAGCGTGAATGGAATCCAAGTACATTGGCATCAATAGAATGAACAAACATGAAGAAATGCCTTTGGAAATGAATGGGAAGTTTGGACGTCCATGGACGTCAATGGCATCACCCCCCATAAGCGGCAATGCAATCGGGGACATTTGGGGGACACGTCCTAATGATATCTAGTCATTTTCTGTTGATTTGGGGAAAAAAAAAAAAAAATCCCATTGAAAATGAATGGGAAAAATTTTGGACGTCCATGGACGTCAATGGTATCAACTTACATAAGCGTCAATGGAATCCAAGTACATTGGCATCAATAGAATGAACAAACATGAAGAAATGCCATTGGAAATGAATGGGAAGTTTGGACGTCCGTGGACGTCAATGGCATCACCCTCCATAAGCAGCAATGCAATCGGGCACATTTGGGGGAACCGTCCTATTGATATCTAGTCATTTTCTGTTGATTTGGGGAAAAAAAAAAAATTCCCATTGAAAATGAATGGGAAAAATTTTGGACGTCCATGGACGTCAATGGTATAAACTTACATAAGCGTCAATGGAATCCAAGTACATTGGCATCAAAAGAATGAACAAACATGAAGAAATGCCATTGGTATTTAATGGGAAGTTTGGACGTCCATGGACGTCAATGGCATCACCCCCCATAAGCGGCAATGCAATCGGGGACATTTGGGGGACACGTCCTAATGATATCTAGTCATTTTCTGTTGATTTGGGGAAAAAAAAAAATTCCCATTGAAAATGAATGGGAAAAATTTTGGACGTCCATGGACGTCAATGGTATCAACTTACATAAGCGTCAATGGAATCCAAGTACATTGGCATCAATAGAATGAACAAACATGAAGAAATGCCATTGGAAATGAATGGGAAGTTTGGACGTCCGTGGACGTCAATGGCATCACCCTCCATAAGCAGCAATGCAATCGGGAACATTTGGGGGAAACGTCCTATTGATATCTAGTCATTTTCTGTTGATTTGGGGAAAAAAAAAAAAATTCCCATTGAAAATGAATGGGAAAAATTTTGGACGTCCATGGACGTCAATGGTATAAACTTACATAAGCGTCAATGGAATCCAAGTACATTGGCATCAAAAGAATGAACAAACATGAAGAAATGCCATTGGAAATGAATGGGAAGTTTGGACGTCCCTGGACGTCAATGGCATCACCCTCCATAAGCAGCAATGCAATCGGGGACATTTCGGGGACAGGTCCTATTGATATCTAGTAATTTTCTGTTGATTTGGGGGAAAAAAAAAATTTCCCATTGAAAATGAATGGGTAAAATTTTGGACGTCCATGGACGTCAATGGCAGCACCCCCCATAAGCGTCAATGGAATTGGGGACGTTTGGGATATACGTCCTATTGATATCTGGTCATTTTCTGTTGATTTGGAGAAATTTAGTTTTTTCCCCATTGAAAATGAATGGGAAAAATTTTTGACGTCCATGTAAGTCAATGGCGGCACCCTTCATAAGCGTCAATGGAATTGGGGAAGTTTGGGGGACACGTCCTATTGATATCTGGTCATTTTCTGTTGATTTGGGGTAATTTTGTTTTTTCCCCATTGAAAATGAATGGGAAAAATTTTGGACGTCCATGGCAGACAATGGCATCGACATCCATATAGTCAATTGAATCCAAGTACATTGGCATCAGTAGATTCGACATGCATGGCCGTCAATGGCATCAATGCAATGTAAATTCCATTGGAAATCCCATTGGAAGTGAATGGGACTTTTCCCATTCGAAATGAATGGGATAGTTTTTGGCAAATTTCCGAGGAAGCGTAATTTTTTTCCAAATTCTGTATACAACTTTTATGCCCCTCACCGTCCCGGAATTTTTGATGCCCAAATTATGTGATTTGGTCAAAAATTGTAGGACTAGATACATTTTGAAACTTTTTTTTTTTTCACGGAAAATTGCCGTTTACGGACGAACGGAAAAATTTTCGGGGCCATTTGTAAAGTTTCCTGTGTCACGCGAAAATTCCGGTCGTGCCGATACTTGAACGGTGCCGATCGGTCTAACGGTTCGGGCTGTGAAGCGCGCGTTTTTTTTCCATTCAAAATGAATAGGAAAGTTTTTGGCAAATTTCCGGGGAACCGTAAATTTTTGCCAAATTCTGTATACAACTTTTATGCCCCTCACCGTCCCGGAATTTTTGATGCCCAAATTATGTGATTTGGTCAAAAATTGTAGGACTAGATACATTTTGAAACTTTTTTTATTTTTCGGAAAATTGCCGTTTACGGGCGAACGGAAAATTTTTCGTGGCGGTTTGAAAAATTCCCATCGTCACGCGAAAATTCCGGTCGTGCCGATACTTGAACTGTGCCGATCGGTGCTACGGTTTGGGCTGTGCGTTGGCTCAAAAAAACGCGGAGAATAAGATGAATAAATAATAAGTACAACTAGAAACTGCAATTTCGGGAGAAATTACACACCTTGGTCTTTCCTCTGTGGAGATACAGATCTTAGCCCCACTCAGGTCTATCAATAGAATGGACCATAATGCCAGTCAATGGCACTAAACAAAGTAAAAGCCATGAGAAAAGATTGGGAGAATTGGACGTCCATGTCCGTCAATGGCAGCACCCTCCATAATTGTTAATGGAATCGGGGAAGTTTGGGGGACACGTTCTATTGATATCTAGTCATTTTCTGTTGATTTGGGAAAAAAAAAAAAATTTCCCATTGAAAATGAATGGGAAAAATTTTGGACGTCCATGGACGTCAATGGTATCAACTTACATAAGCGTCAATGGAATCCAAGTACATTGGCATCAATAAAATGAACAAACATGAAGAAATGCCATTGGAAATGAATGGGAAGTTTGGACGTCCATGAACGTCAATGGCATCACCCTCCATAAGCGGCAATGCAATCGGGGACATTTGGGGGACACGTCCTAATGATATCTAGTCATTTTCTGTTGATTTGGGAAAAAAAAAAAAATCCCATTGAAAATGAATGGGAAAAATTTTGGACGTCCATGGACGTCAATGGTATCAACTTACATAAGCGTCAATGGAATCCAAGTACATTGGCATCAATAGAATGAACAAACATGAAGAAATGCCTTTGGAAATGAATGGGAAGTTTGGACGTCCATGGACGTCAATGGCATCACCCCCCATAAGCGGCAATGCAATCGGGGACATTTGGGGGACACGTCCTAATGATATCTAGTCATTTTCTGTTGATTTGGGGAAAAAAAAAAATTTCCCATTGAAAATGAATGGGAAAAATTTTGGACGTCCATGGACGTCAATGGTATCAACTTACATAAGCGTCAATGGAATCCAAGTACATTGGCATCAATAGAATGAACAAACATGAAGAAATGCCATTGGAAATGAATGGGAAGTTTGGACGTCCCTGGACGTCAATGGCATCACCCTCCATAAGCAGCAATGCAATCGGGGACATTTGGGGGACAGGTCCTATTGATATCTAGTCATTTTCTGTTGATTTGGGGAAAAAAAAAAATTTCCCATTGAAAATGAATGGGTAAAATTTTGGACGTCCATGGACGTCAATGGCAGCACCCCCCATAAGCGTCAATGGAATTGGGGACGTTTGGGATATACGTCCTATTGATATCTGGTCATTTTCTGTTGATTTGGAGAAATGTAGTTTTTTCCCCATTGAAAATGAATGGGAAAAATTTTGGACGTCCATGGAAGTCAATGGCGGCACCCTTCATAAGCGTCAATGGAATTGGGGAAGTTTGGGGGACACGTCCTATTGATATCTGGTCATTTTCTGTTGATTTGGGGAAATTTTGTTTTTTCCCCATTGAAAATGAATGGGAAAAATTTTGGACGTCCATGGCCGTCAATGGCATCGACATTCATATAGTCAATTGAATCCAAGTACATTGGCATCAGTAGATTCGACATGCATGGCCGTCAATGGCATCAATGCAATGTAAATTCCATTGGAAATCCCATTGGAAGTGAATGGGACTTTTCCCATTCGAAATGAATGGGATAGTTTTTGGCAAATTTCCGAGGAAGCGTAATTTTTTTCCAAATTCTGTATACAACTTTTATGCCCCTCACCGTCCCGGAATTTTTGATGCCCAAATTATGTGATTTGGTCAAAAATTGTAGGACTAGATACATTTTGAAACTTTTTTTTTTTTCACGGAAAATTGCCGTTTACGGACGAACGGAAAAATTTTCGGGGCCATTTGTAAAGTTTCCTGTGTCACGCGAAAATTCCGGTCGTGCCGATACTTGAACGGTGCCGATCGGTCTAACGGTTCGGGCTGTGAAGCGCGCGTTTTTTTTCCATTCAAAATGAATAGGAAAGTTTTTGGCAAATTTCCGGGGAACCGTAAATTTTTGCCAAATTCTGTATACAACTTTTATGCCCCTCACCGTCCCGGAATTTTTGATGCCCAAATTATGTGATTTGGTCAAAAATTGTAGGACTAGATACATTTTGAAACTTTTTTTGTTTTTCGGAAAATTGCCGTTTACGGGCGAACGGAAAATTTTTCGTGGCGGTTTGAAAAATTCCCATCGTCACGCGAAAATTCCGGTCGTGCCGATACTTGAACTGTGCCGATCGGTGCTACGGTTTGGGCTGTGCGTTGGCTCAAAAAAACGCGGAGAATAAGATGAATAAATAATAAGTACAACTAGAAACTGCAATTTCGGGAGAAATTACACACCTTGGTCTTTCCTCTGTGGAGATACAGATCTTAGCCCCACTCAGGTCTATCAATAGAATGGATCATAATGCCAGTCATTGGCAAAAAACAAAGTAAAAGCCGTTAGAAATGAATGGGAGAATTGGACGTCCATGGACGTCAATGGCGGCACCTTTCATAATTGTTAATGGAATCGGGGAAGTTTGGGGGACACGTCCTAATGATATCTAGTCATTTTCTGTTGATTTGGGAAAAAAAAAAAATTCCCATTGAAAATGAATGGGAAAAATTTTGGACGTCCATGGACGTCAATGGTATCAACTTACATAAGCGTCAATGGAATCCAAGTACATTGGCATCAATAAAATGAACAAACATGAAGAAATGCCATTGGAAATGAATGGGAAGTTTGGACGTCCATGAACGTCAATGGCATCACCCTCCATAAGCGGCAATGCAATCGGGGACATTTGGGGGACACGTCCTAATGATATCTAGTCATTTTCTGTTGATTTGGGAAAAAAAAAAAATTCCCATTGAAAATGAATGGGAAAAATTTTGGACGTCCATGGACGTCAATGGTATCAACTTACATAAGCGTCAATGGAATCCAAGTACATTGGCATCAATAGAATGAACAAACATGAAGAAATGCCTTTGGAAATGAATGGGAAGTTTGGACGTCCATGGACGTCAATGGCATCACCCCCCATAAGCGGCAATGCAATCGGGGACATTTGGGGGACACGTCCTAATGATATCTAGTCATTTTCTGTTGATTTGGGGAAAAAAAAAAAAATTCCCATTGAAAATGAATGGGAAAAATTTTGGACGTCCATGGACGTCAATGGTATCAACTTACATAACCGTCAATGGAATCCAAGTACATTGGCATCAAAAGAATGAACAAACATTAAGAAATGCCATTGGAAATGAATGGGAAGTTTGGACGTCCCTGGACGTCAATGGCTTCACCCTCCATAAGCAGCAATGCAATCGGGGACATTTGGGGGACAGGTCCTATTGATATCTAGTCATTTTCTGTTGATTTGGGAAAAAAAAAAAATTTCCCATTGAAAATGAATGGGTAAAATTTTGGACGTCCATGGACGTCAATGGCAGCACCCCCCATAAGCGTCAATGGAATTGGGGACGTTTGGGATATACGTCCTATTGATATCTGGTCATTTTCTGTTGATTTGGAGAAATTTAGTTTTTTCCCCATTGAAAATGAATGGGAAAAATTTTGGACGTCCATGTAAGTCAATGGCGGCACCCTTCATAAGCGTCAATGGAATTGGGGAAGTTTGGGGGACACGTCCTATTGATATCTGGTCATTTTCTGTTGATTTGGGGTAATTTTGTTTTTTCCCCATTGAAAATGAATGGGAAAAATTTTGGACGTCCATGGCAGTCAACGGCATCGACATCTATATAGTCAGTTGAATCCAAGTACATTGGCATCAGTAGATTCGACATGCATGGCCGTCAATGGCATCAATGCAATGTAAATTCCATTGGAAATCCCATTGGAAGTGAATGGGACTTTTCCCATTCGAAATGAATGGGATAGTTTTTGGCAAATTTCCGAGGAAGCGTAATTTTTTTCCAAATTCTGTATACAACTTTTATGCCCCTCACCGTCCCGGAATTTTTGATGCCCAAATTATGTGATTTGGTCAAAAATTGTAGGACTAGATACATTTTGAAACTTTTTTTTTTTTCACGGAAAATTGCCGTTTACGGACGAACGGAAAATTTTTCGGGGCCATTTGTAAAGTTTCCTGTGTCACGCGAAAATTCCGGTCGTGCCGATACTTGAACGGTGCCGATCGGTCTAACGGTTCGGGCTGTGAAGCGCGCGTTTTTTTTCCATTCAAAATGAATAGGAAAGTTTTTGGCAAATTTCCGGGGAACCGTAAATTTTTGCCAAATTCTGTATACAACTTTTATGCCCCTCACCGTCCCGGAATTTTTGATGCCCAAATTATGTGATTTGGTCAAAAATTGTAGGACTAGATACATTTTGAAACTTTTTTTATTTTTCGGAAAATTGCCGTTTACGGGCGAACGGAAAATTTTTCGTGGCGGTTTGAAAAATTCCCATCGTCACGCGAAAATTCCGGTCGTGCCGATACTTGAACTGTGCCGATCGGTGCTACGGTTTGGGCTGTGCGTTGGCTCAAAAAAACGCGGAGAATAAGATGAATAAATAATAAGTACAATAAAGTTGCACAATAACAATACCTTGTTCTTTCTTTCAGAAAGACCAAGGTAATAAAGTTGCACAATAACAATACCTTGTTCTTTCTTTCAGAAAGACCAAGGTAATAAAGTTGCACAATAACAATACCTTGTTCTTTCTTTCAGAAAGACCAAGGTAATAAGTACAATAAAGTTGTAGAATATCATTACCTTGTTCTTTCCTTTGGAAAGACCAAGGTAATAAAGTTTTACAACAACATAACCTTGTTCTTTCCTTCGGAAAGACCAAGGTAATAATAAGGCGAATAAAGTTGCAGAATAACAATACCTTGTTCTTTCCATAGGAAAGACCAAGGTAATAATAATAAATAAAGAAGTACAATAAAGTTGTACAACAACATAACCTTGTTCTTTCCCTTGGAAAGACCAAGGTAATAATAAGGCGAATAAAGTTGCAGAATAACAATACCTTGTTCTTTCCATAGGAAAGACCAAGGTAATAAAAGTATCGATTCTTGGCGGGAGCATATCGATAACCCATCGGGTTGCAAAATATCGCGATATATCGCTGTATCGAGATATTGTCACACTCTTACACACATTATTTGATGTCAAATAATTTTTTCTTTATGTGGGTTTTTTTCCCCACTGAATGAATGCACTTGTATTGAAGTTTGGATTTTTCTCTTTTTTTCCATTAAGTTCCCATATTATTTGAATAAAAAATATATATATTAGAAGCTAAAAAACACATCTTTTTCAGGGGTGCCAATAATTATGGAGGGCACTGTATAGGCGCTTCCAGGAGTCCAAACAACCAAGCACAGCACAGAAAGTCCCAGAGTGTCATCTACGTCATGCTGAATCAATTTTTGGAGAATCCGTAGCTTAGTTTGGTTTTAATTGACAGTTTAAAACTTGGTCTACTTCAATCACAATTCATGGTGTTCTTTCTATACCGGAAGGCCGTACTTGAAAATGTCAAAGATGGCACCGCCCAGGTTTCGCTCAGGAAACCTGTGTATAGCATTATTGTACGCTCAATCATGATTGTATTTTTTAAATGCGTGTTCATAGTTTGACGCTGACAAATAAATAAATGTCAGTTGTGAGAAGAATTATGGTATGATCGATGTTAAGGAAGGAAGGAATATGTATCTGTCTTATTTTTTATTTTATTTTATTAATATGACTTATAATACATGTTTTGGGATATTTTTTTAGGGTACTTAAATGGTTATTTGCGACTTGCACGGAAATTCGGATAACTACCTACCTGTATAATAGTAGAAAAAAACAAAATTATATGATTTTCGGAATGCAACGTATTTCCTCTTTGACATTATGCAATAGTTATCCTTATCCTGGATTGACCGCCATTACAGGTCATTTCACCATCTCCGTGTCTGATTGCCTGCTGTCACAATCAATCCAGAGAAAGGTTGACCAAGTATTAAAGCTATTGATTACCGCAAACATACACTTTCTATAGCTGATGAAGACAAACGTGTTGGCGCGCGAAGGGTGAAAGGTGTTTCGACTAGATCTTTCAGATTAATGCCTTGTTTAACGATCTGATAAACACACACGGTCTCCCAGCATTGGTTTGTATTAAAGGTCATCCGTGCTGAAAGCTTTCAGTGTCATTTGTCTTTGCGTCGCAAAAAGGTCATTGGCGGATCAGTACGAAGACTCGCAGTTCAGGCCCGCTGACCCATTCATCTTCATTTGGCGCCACGGCGTCCTGATGCAAAACTAGTTTGTCAGTTGTGGCATGTGATAAAAACTAAGTGTCATCTCCACTTGTGAAGCAACCGTTTGGCTTTTGGAAGATATATAGTGGCTGAGGATCTGAATAACATCAATATAGCAGACGTCCTATCATGTTTCTCTTTCCATCATTCTGCTTTGAATTTAAAATGAATTTATCACTTGTAGACGCCCAATCCAATTTGACTGGGAGGGCTGTCAGCGATCGTTCGATCGAGTATTTGTACGGACAAAATTTCTTGATCAGAGTTGGAATTAAAATTATGATCGGATGCACTGTTTTCATGGACGCTAAAAATATTGAGCCGATTATGATTTGCATATTGATGACATTGTTTTGACATGCACAGATTGACAAAATATACTGAAAATAGTATTGGAAGAAGTAGTGGTTTCCATGCCAACAAAACATTGTTTCTTCCATTTCCACTTGAAATGTTAGCATTATTTTACATATTTTTCCAGTGTTTCTACCAAGATCTTTTAATTCTGTATCTTGAACGAGGTGTTCGTCTCGGATAGAGACCAGTTCAGTCTTGCTCTGTCTTTTGCTCACTTTGCTTTTGCTAGCTTCCGGGAATAACAGAAACGCATATACTGACGTCACAAACATGAGTGATACAGACAGTATGCGTCAAAATTTTGGAATAAGTGTTTTCATGCTCATGGATCAGATTATAAATTCAAATCCTCTTTTGGAATAAAATCTTGATCAGAATAGGCTTGATCAGATATTCCGAGTGGGGTGTGTACATGGAGCACTTTTATTCCGATCAGGCCTTAAAGCAAATCAATATATTAACTTGGAACTGCAACCCTAGTTTGAAACACAATCTTAAAAGTCAAAGGAGTTCTGCAGGGCTCTATTTTAGAGCCCCTGTTCTTCCAACTACTTTCACATTTGGAAAATTAACGTAAAAAAAATTCAGATGTTTCCATGACTAATTTATCATTGTGATATTTCAGGTTTTTCCCAACTTACTAGGGGTAATCGAAACACAGCGATTGAGTTTTTTATGTTCCTTCTGCAGGTTGAAACTTGGCATGAAACTGAAAAATGAATTATTTGTGTTTTCAGCATACCGGAATTTTTGTACTCTACACGCCCCTCCAATTGGACCCTGCGGCTTAAATTTCAGTATGGCTTGATTTTTACAGGCTAATGAGCTGCATGTCCTCTGGTGTAAATATCACATAATGCAATGTGGAAATCTGCGGTATCCAAAGAAAATAAACATGAAGGGAGAAAATGCAAACACCATAAAGGAAGGTTGATACAAAATTCCTAATCTGTGCTGCTTCTCAATTGATGAGATGCTATTTTTTTTTTATATATATCGAAAATGTATTCAACCAGTGCTTCTCCTGAACGGATAGTCAAGAGATGCGCAATTCATTGAACTATCGTTTCCATTTTTATGCATTATATTGTCCACATATTTTGAAAAATTGATGTTGTATTGACATGCTAGAGATTCTGTTTCCATTCAATCTTTCACTCATGTACCAGGAACCCATTTACTTGTCTTTATTAAAATCCAAACCTTGTGAAGGCGCATCTCATATTACTTCATTTCATATCAATTTGCAAAGCTCATGTGTCCACTCTCTCCAAGTTTAGATGTTATCCACATATTAGTCTGGTGGATAAATGCGATCACATTACATAGTAATGGCATGTACATTAGTTTCACTAATGGTACCCGTAAAGCGTGAAGATTCTTGACATCACTAGACACCGAAATGGACTAATATGTGTATGATTGGGATGGAGTACCAACCCATCTAATTACAATTAACTGCCACTCATGTTGCATTAGCACGCGTCGCCTTGATTGAACACAGTGACGGATGATTGCACGGATTTTTTGATGCACGAGGCGTTGGGAGATTACACGGATACGTAGTGTCATTTTCAGCCTTAAAACATTTCAACTTGCATATTTTCATTTAAGTGCTGTCAAACAGTTGCTGTATGGAGCCTAGTATTAGTGCTTTAACATTGTGTTTATATATGTTTGGAGCGGGACTAGATGATTTTTTATATATTTTTTAATATGCTTAATTGGAGGTAAACCTGTCACGATAGTTATTACATTGACTGATGGTAAAAACTATTGTTAACTATTTTATCTATTGACTTATCATCTGATAGCTGTATAAATGGCCAACGATTATTTTTCAGGATGAGATCAATTACATGTCATTTAACAATTAACGATACTATCGATGCGATACGATCGGGCTGATATATGGTCTTTTCTAAGATCAGCTGATATCAGCCAGTTTAGATCCGATATGATAGGATGACTGTTATGTCCACTGTTTCGATGATAATCTTTCTCATGAAGATCAATCGAGATATTGGCCAGCCGGTCATCAGGCTCATAAATAGCCTTTTTAAAAATTTTTTTATTATTTTTTTTAATATTGGCAGATGTCAGCGGATATATAGTGATCCCTCGCTACTTCGCGCCCTCAGTCCATCGCAGATTTTTTTTCAATTAAAATATAAATAAATAAATACAGTATTTTATAGAGATGTCCCGATCTGATCATGTACAGCCTCTTCCTCCTGCTGCTTTTCTTGCTCTGCAGCATCTGGAGACTGAGTTTGCTTGTTAAAGTTAATGATGATTGACAGGCGTTGAAGCTTTGATCTTGGCAGAGAAGATCGGGAGCGCTAACTTCAAGGCACCGAATGTGTCAGTCATCTTTTAGCTTGTTAAACACTAGCGGTAGTGTGTTGTGGCAACACAATGTTTGTGTGTAAGTGAGCATGAGCTTAATTGAGTGGACTCACTCAATGAAGCATTTAATAAAGACAGGTATTTTTCTACATTATTCTTGTTTTAAAATAATTCGGCGGGACAGTAACATGTTTACAACTTATCATAGTTGTTACATTTGAAGTACGTGAAAACCTTTTTTTTAAAAAATATACTATACGTTTTTTTGTTTGTTTGTTTTTTTTATTTACCGTAATTTACCGAATATAACGCGCACTTTTCCCCAAAATCAACTTGTAAAATCATGGTGCGCATTGTAAACGAGTACATGGATGGAGACAGAAATATATATATATATATATACAGTGTATAAACCGATTTTTTTTTATTGACACGGCCACGTTGTGTTGAAGACACGTATGCGGTGACCCGTTGCCGACCATTACGGTACGTGACGTCACCATTTTGTTTCGCTGATACTTCACTCTAATCGGCCGAATGATTTCGTCTGTGTTAAATTCTGCTTTTTTCACTCTTCATAAAGCACAGAATTTAGTTTCTTGAACTCATTTGAGTCAACGTTTATTGCAGCTCTGCAACTCGGACCATAACAAACGTAAGCACAGACTTCCTGTGTCCGTCAACTATAGCTGTCCCTCGGGAAACTCAAACCCAACTAACAATAGTTCCTATTGTTACTGTCGTGTTGACAGCGATGAACTCTCACGGATTTCCGACTCACGTTCTCACTTTCATTTTACCGTATCAATCCATGGAAGAAACATTTATTCATCATGATGAAACGAGCAAGTTATAC
Source organism: Corythoichthys intestinalis (assembly GCF_030265065.1). Classification (NCBI taxonomy): domain Eukaryota; kingdom Metazoa; phylum Chordata; class Actinopteri; order Syngnathiformes; family Syngnathidae; genus Corythoichthys; species Corythoichthys intestinalis. Next base: position 18,876,185 of record NC_080403.1, on the reverse strand, counting down.
AGCAGTCTTTGAAAGAAAAGTCATATCTGTTTTATTTTCTCCTAGATTCTGGTTAGTTGAAGAAGTTGTCAGATCATATTATTACCGTAAATATTGTCAGTTTATGGTAATGTTTTGAACTACCAATGTGCTATTCTTGAGCTGTATTTCACCAGTCAGTAAAATGACATTTCTGTATCTATACACGAGCTCTGTTTTCCTGTATTCTTCTATTTATTGGTGCTAAAATTAGGGTGCGCATTATAAATGGGTACAATAATTTCCCCTAGATTTTACGGGTAAATTTGGGGTGCACATTATACACGGGTGCGCCTTATATTCGAGAAATTATGGTATTTATTATACTTTGGGGGGGAGTCTTATATGTATCTCTTTTCAATGCTAAATCTGAACAAATACATTGAACACACACACAAAAAAAAACTGCTTTGCGGATTTTCGATTATCGTGGAGTGGCCAGTGTTACCAAAGGAAGTAGCAGAAGAAAAAACATATTTTCATATAAACATGGATATAATGAGTGTTACAATTCTTTCATATTCAACGTGCCTTAAAAAGGTGTGTCAGCTTCCATTATCAAAATACACGGTGTTCCAAAATGTTTGACCCCATTTCGTAGGTCAATAATCTTGAAAATTTTTCGTTGGAATGACCTCAAATTTTCACAGCTTGTCTAGAAACGTTTCAAGTTTTTGAGTGTAACGTTTGACATTTCTATCTTTTTAGGTTAAGAAATGCCGTTCACTTCAAAAGAAAAGGCGTTTTGCTTGTTAGAGTATGTTCAGACTCAGTCACTGAAGACAGTGCAGCATGCCTTCTTCGCAAATTCTGCAAAGAAGGCACCAACTACAAAACAAATTAGGACTTGGCACCAAAAATTTCAAGAAATTTCAGCGAGTTTGGCACGAGCTCGAATACCGACTCGATGTCTGAAGTCACAGGCGGCGCTCATATTGAACATTATGAAAATCTGTCATAGTCAGTGTTGGGCATGTTACCTTAAAAAGCAATTAGTTATAGTTACTCACTACTTCTTCCAAAAAGTTACTGAGTTAGTAACTTCATTATTCTGTTGTAAAAGTAATTAGTTACCAGGGAAAGTAACTATTTCCGGTACTTTAAAAAGAAGTTGTTGTATGTCAAAGAATTTGACATTTTCTGAGCAGTATTCCAGTCAGTTGAATAGAGAAGAACAGACAAGTAGTTGTGTTATAGAGCCTTGTAATATTTATTGCACCTCACCAGCAACAGATTTATCCTACACTTGAAGTGCAAAAAAAAAATAAAATAAAGAGATTTGAATTCCTTACCACAGATGTCGACAAAAGCTTTGCCCCGGGACATTAATTACACTTTACATGCACGTTCTTTCCTTTAATTTCGACCAACTTGAAATAGTGTTTATATCTCCACCTCGTAAAGGACAAATTTTCCTCTGAATGCTTTGCCATCATATCCCTCTGCATCTGTTTTGCGTGTGTGTGTTTGCCGCACGCGCTGTTCCAGTTTGTGTGTGAAAACACCGGCTCTGAAGTAAGTGCGCTATTAGGCTCGAGCGTTTACGTCACAGAATGGGGGACCACGTGAGATATGACAACAACGCTGCCATATTGGAAGCAGGTCTGGCTCGCGGGACATTAAACTTTAACTTGGCAGTTCGATAAAGAGACAAACTCGTTACTAAGGTTACTAAAGATGTCGACGGGCTTCCAGAATTACGCGAAATGGACATTCTGCTGTATTTTTTGTTTGGTGTATGTTACTAAACTCATCAGCGAATCCAAAATTACAAATCGTTACAAAGCTACGAACAGTTTTGCTGCGGATGGGTGCAGGACCTGCACATTATGACCGTATCAAACAACAACTCCATCGTTCTTGCAAAGGTAGGCTATGTGTGTTTGCTATTTTCATTGCCATGAACCTGAACACACCCCAAGTCTTGGATGACAAATAAACAGAGCAGAGTAGACTCGCTACGGCTGGTAGTTTCTTCAATTTATTCAAAGTAAGTAACGCACCGCTTTTGACCATCAGTAACGGTAACGGCGGAAAAAGTAATTATTGAGATTACCCCGTTACTGAAAAAAATAACACCGTTATATAACGGCGTTATTTATAACGGCGTTATTCCCAACACTGGTCATAGTACCAACAAATATTTGTACTTTTCTTTGTAAATTTAACCAATAAAACTTATGACCTTCAACATTAAGTGTATTTAGTTTTATTAAGATCCATCAAGTAGTTTTCAAGATATGGGCATTTAGAATGGGGTCAACCATTTTGGAACACCCTGTATATTCAAGCTTACAAAATTGGCTTTAGCCATTGGCACTCAGCTGCTTTGATCCCATATTGGTTAACCTCTATAAATCATTCTAAAAATACTCTTATTATGACAGGGTTATTATAGGGTTCATGTATTAATCATAATTAATCCTATTATAACCGTTTATTTCTCCAAAAAAGCTACTCTTTTTCAGTCGAAAGTATTTTAGTGGATGACTGAATCTAATAGAGGGAACCGAAAAATGCACCGGCGTCCCACTATGTTTTTGGGCAAGATAAATGAATAAATAAAAATGTTGAATTGGTAAGAATTTTGAGATGTCCATTATGTATTATTATAAGCAATTTATCAACAATACTTAAATGCAGGGAGAGTTTTGACAAACAAAAATATAATACAATTCAGTGCAATGGCAGACGGCTGGTTTAAACATTCAAAAACAGTAAGTAAATAGAAAATTTAAAAAATAAATATATGTAAGAGAATAATAACTATTAGGAAGCTCAAAAGAGAGGATTCGTCCAATTTGTGCGCGACAATTTGCTTTTATTTACTCAGATTCACTGCAAATATCAAAGAGCTGTGACTCTAATTATGTTGCAATGCTATGCTCATTATCTAAGAAATGTCAGTATTGAGAAAACCCCCTCTCCGAGCTGCCTGCTGTGAGATAAAGGCAATATTCGCCTCGATTGTCAGCGCACTAGCTGGGCGACAGATGAGGAAATGATGATCCATGGTAGCCTATTTTCACGTGGTATGTGAAGGCACGCTGACTAGTCAAATAAAAAGACACCCGTCCTAGGTGTGAACTCACACGTGGAAAGGTAACCGAGGGAGGCCGATGGCGTAGCTGGAAGGGCGTCGCGATCGATAAGCAGCCAGCGGAGCAAAAGGCCAAGGCGTCATCCTCCCACTCTAATCACCGTCTTAACCTTCAGTGCGTCTGAAGGCCTGACAGGCTCACCTGCATGCCTGCAAGCGTGTTAACTCCAGCTTGTTTGGAGGTGTGTCTTTGTGCTGTGCAAGGCTTTCGATATAGTGTGCCATCGAGCCCTAGCATGTCCTCGGCTCGTTAGCCTCTTTCTATGCTGTTATTAACTCTTTCATCACCATTGACGGTGCTAGATGTTCTATCATGTGGCTGTTTTCGTTTTTCTGCTGTGTATTTCAATGAGTTTGTCACTCGAAGACGCCCAAATCATTTGAACTTGGTGGCTGGCAGAAAACTCGTTCATTTGCTGCCAGCTACATTCGATGACATTCGATCCTTCACCCCTCCCAGTCAAAATGGATTGGAAGTCCAGCTCCGTCAATGGCAATGAAAGATGAGCATTCAGTCAGACCTCCCAGTTGAGGTGAATTGAATGTATGAATGTGTGAATCATTGTGACAAGCAATCAGTTCTAACTCTAGTTCAACCTTGAAACCTGACAACCTTGAAAGCTTATCCAAAGCTTAAAATGATGAAGCAGACTCTTGTTTAAAACAGTTACAAAAAGTGTGACACAATTCTTTGTGGAAAATTTAAACTAAGTTTGTTGAACGCAGCCACAATGGCTTAATTAAAATGTTCCGATAGAATAGATCAAAGGAGTTCCACAGAGCTCAATTTTTGAGCCCCTGTTTGTCTTCAAATATTTTATGTTCTGTATCCGTGAGTTCCATATTTGTTTTAGAACCCAAAATCGGAAAACGGATAACAAACCTGTTATTTCATGTCTCGTTTTCAAAGTCGGAAAACAAATAATAGCCCGTTTTTCGCTGTTTTGACTTTGTTTTAAAATTTAAAAAAAAATAGATGGGAGTCACGCATGACTAGGTGGAATTAGACACACTCAAGTAGAAAAACTAGAACAGGATGCCAACATACACTCACAAGGGATTCACAAACATGCAGTGTTCTACACCCCACTTGGGGATTTGTGTACACTACACCCCTCCCAATAACTTATCTTTCTAACCCCCCCCCCCCCTTCCTCTTTCTTCTTGGTCATCAGGCCCCCCCAACGGGTGTCGACCGGAAATACAACTAGCTAACAATAACACAAATATATTCATACTGTAATTTTCGCACTATTGGGCACACTTGACTGTAAGCTGCCACCGACGAAATTTGGCACGAAAACGGCATGTGTTCATAGATAAGCCGCACTGGACTATAAACCACAGCTGTTCTCACTGTAATCTGGGATATTTACACCAAAAAATATTAACTGGTAAAACTTTATTTGACAGCAGCATCATACAATTGTCATAAGACCAAATGAACCACCATCATTGCTTCAAGGACCTTCATTTAGCCATCACTGCACCCTTTGGGGAGACAGTCAATCTCTGCTGCCTCCTTTCTGTCGACACTTGTTGTTGTCCAACATGTCTCGTAGCATGCATTGCAGCGCTACAGATGTAAATAACAATCAAAATTCATGTCCTGTGCTAATTATTTCCTCAGTTACTGCTCCAGTTGTTTCATTAATTGCTAGTTATGGTACTTGGTAACACTTAATTTGACAGTGGCACCATAAGACTGTCATTAGACAATCACAATTATGAAATGACACAGCCATGAGCAATAATGAGTGCTTATAACAGATGTCATTTATTGTTATCGGCAAATTATCTCACTTTGCCACACACACACAAGAAAGCCCGCCCGTCTCATCAGACCATAGGACATGGTACCAGTGATCCATGTGCTTTGTTGTCATGTCTTCAGCAAACTGTTTGTGGGCTTTCTTCAGAAGAGGCTTCCTCCTGGGGTGACAGCCATGCACACCAATTTGATGTAGAGTGCGGCGTATGGTCTGAGCACTAACGGGCTGACGTTCCACCTCTTCAATCTCTGCAGCAATGCTGACAGCACTCCTGTAACGAGTCACATGACATTTTGGAGGGAAAATGACAAGCAGTACTCAATTTGGACATTTAGGGATGTACGTTTTTTCAAAGGGGTATACCTACTTTTGTTGCCAGGGTTTTAGATATTAATTGCTATATTTTGAGCTATTTTAAGGGGAACATAAATGAACTCTATTATATAAGCTGCACACAGACTACTTTTCATTTGTGATACACTGTATTTCTTGTTGTTTGTGCTTCTTCTGTCTCCCTCTCCATCTTTTCTTCTGTCCCACCATAACTCCTTCCTGTTCGCTGCTTTTTCCTAATAAACGAGGCACGATGATTGATCACAATGGGAGTATGTCATACTCCCATGTGATACATTAAAACTGTTCAGACTAATCGGACACTCACATTTCAATTCTCTGTGTCAAGGAACTTAACAGGACAGGTTTAAAAGTAAATAAATAAAATAAAAATAGAATAAGAGGGAATAGAATTGGCATGGTATTTTTGTTTAATTTGTTTTTGGTTTGTATGATTTTTTTCAATGTGTAGTGACCCAGAAGTTGTTGACTTTTTTAAATTTTTATTAATATCAGGAAGGTCACTCAGTCTCTACCGGGTAATTCCATTGATGGGTCACTCGAGCAGCACGATAGCTAACATTTTACATTTATTGTTACTTTGAAGCGGGATGCTTTGCTAAAGAGTCTTTATTGCTCAAGTGCTGTGTCCAGCTATGTAACTCTCGTGCATGCTCTCTGTGAACTCTCGTGCACTCTCTCTAATGAGCCGGAACGCGCGCAGCTCTTTATAATGTCTAGTCACGTGACTGTGACGCAGCCGGTAACGCGCTCGGCCAATCAGACACACAATTACGGTGGGTGAATTATGCCACACAAATGTGGGTCACCACACAGGTCCCCCCAGAATTCACCCACACATGACGCCAGACGCAACCCGAAACAAAAGTACGGAACGGAAGGGTTGCGTGGCCGGGGCGTCTGTGGAAGACGACCGAACGGACGATCAGGCGGCCGTCCAGGATGCCAGATGCGGGACGCCCAAGCAGAACAGTCTGGAGGACGCCCAGGATGCCAGGCGGCGGGCGACGGAATGCGACGATCAGGCGGCCGTCCAGGACGCCAGATGCGGGACGTCCGAGCAGAACGGTCAGGAGGACGCCCATGACGAGGAGCGCACCGTGCAGCACCGCGCAGGCGAGGCCGGAGAAGCGGACGCCGAGAGAGGCGGCACGCGTTGCTCAGCAGCGGTCGAGGAAGAGGTCGAGAACTGCGACGAGCAGCACCACCCGGTCGAGGCTGCAGACGAGGGCGACGGGCGCGGCGGTCGGAATGGACCGGTCGAGGCCGGAGACGAGGGCGACCGGCGTGGCGGTCGGAGTCGCCCGGCTGTGGACAAGGGCGACAGGCGAGACGAACCAAGTCGACCGGTCGTAGCAGGAGCGGGGGAAACGCCGAAACCGGAGCGACGCCATCGTTGTCCACAGGCGGCGGACGAGAAGAGACGTCGGGGACGACGTTCGCTGGCGCTGGCCGATGTGCAACCTCGGAGACTTCCGGAGGCCCCGGCACAGCAGCAAGGCTAGCGGCGATGGCCAGCGGCGTAGGCTGAGGACTGACCTCGGAGACTCCCGGAGGCGCAGGAGCAAGGTCAGAGTCAGCGGCGTCCAGCGGCGCCGGGAGAGGGGCGACCTCGGAGACTACCAAAGGCGCAGGTGCTGGAGCGACGTCAGCAGAGGCCAGAGACGCAGGCACAGGAATGACGTCGTGAGGAAGGCCAAGAGCAGGCTCAGTGTCGACGAGAAGACCAGGGCCGGACGGGACACCGTCGAGAAAACGAGGGCCGGACGGGGCGGCGTTGAGGAAACGAGGGCCGGACTGGACGCCTTCGAGAAAACCAGGGCCGGACGGGACGCCGTCGAGTAGGCCCGAGGCGGACGGGACGCCGTCGAGTAGGCCCGAGGCGGACGGGGCGTCGTCGAGTAGGCCCGAGGCGGACGGGGCGTCGTCGAGTAGGCCCGAGGCGGACGGGGCGTCGTCGAGTAGGCCCGAGGCGGACGGGGCGTCGTCGAGTAGGCCGCAGGCGAGCGCACCGTCGTCGAGTAGGCCGCAGGCGAGCGCACCGTCGTCGAGTAGGCCGTGGGCCGGCGCATCGGCGCCGAAGCCGAGAAAGCCAGGGACGGGCGCAGCGGCGTCGACGGAGAGCGGCGACGGAGCCGAGGCGAGCGGGAGCGGGGCCGGAGGCGAGGCGAGCGAGAGCGGGGCCGGAGGCGAGACAGCAACGTCGGCGTCGGGAAGCGCCAGAGCTGAAGCGGGCGGCGGTGGCGTGGGTACCGGGACAGAAGTACGGCTGCGAGGAACCGGGGCGGAAGCGCCGCCATATTTGGCGAGAACCTCGGGCAGCAGGGCTCTCGAGGCGGGCACTTCTGAAGTCGATTTGGACGACGGGTCAAAAAGCCTGAGGACGTGCGCCTTGAGCCCCGTGTACTTGTCGACCTTCGGCGGATAAACCACGAAGCGCTGTGCTCTGACCGCCGTCGAGTACCCGAGCGCGGCCACCACGTGGTAGAAGCGCATGGTGTCGTCTGAAACACCACGGAGGACGAACTGCTCCTCCGCGTTAGCGAACCACGCGGCCGCAGAAGACTCGTCGAACCTCGGTAGCTCGAGAAAGCTAGCATCCGCCATTGCGTCAAGTGTACAAAATGCCTCTGAGACTTCAGCGAGGCAGTCGGGGTCACCAGTGAAGCGGGATGCTTTGCTAAAGAGTCTTTATTGCTCAAGTGCTGTGTCCAGCTATGTAACTCTCGTGCACTCTCTCTAATGAGCCGGAACGCGCGCAGCTCTTTATAATGTCTAGTCACGTGACTGTGACGCAGCCGGTAACGCGCTCGGCCAATCAGACACACAATTACGGTGGGTGAATTATGCCACACAAATGTGGGTCACCACAACTTAATCTTTTTGTCAAGGATGGCGGACTCGTATCAGTGTATCAACAACATCCGGGTCACCACATCGAAAACGTCAACAGATATGGACTGTATAAAAAATTCAGTGATATTTTTTATTTGAAAACGATAAATGAAATAAGAAGTCGTCATCCGTTTTCCGATTTTGGATTCTGAAACAAGGAATGAAATAAGTTGTTATCCATTTTCAGATTTTTCTAAAATAGATATCGAATGAACGAATGATACCCAATAGTTCTGCTCACCATCCATTAATTTTATCACAGGTGAGCCATTTAAGCACAGATCCTGGTGTGTTTTTATATTCAACTGTGGCGTGTGCATGAGGTGCATTTCCTAAAACACTAAGATCTTAAGGTGTTTTAATACCTAGATAGAATAGGTAAATAGATAAAAATAGAGTTAAAAATCTTTTGAAAACGTTTCTTTTACTATGAGTGGGTAGAACCTAAAAGCACAACTTCCTTCTATTGCATCCAGATAAATTGAAGAGTTGCTCTTTAGTTTAAGTGTGCGTGAACGTCATCATCAAAACACACCGGCACTCATAGTCCCGCTGATTCATAACTTCAAGCGCAATGAAGCATTTCTCGCTTTCAAGGGCTTCCCCTCCTCCATTTCTCCTCAATTCATCTTCCCCTTTTGTTGTTGTTGTTTCTTGCCCGGATTCCAACGATCATTCTTCGTCGCCGTCGGGCCGCACTCGCTCATGCTGTCCCGTTGTTCCGAGAAGACGCTTTTTAATGAGCTCTGCGTCCGCGGCGCTATGCCTGAGGCTTTCCATCGCCGACCTGTTGGCATTTCCTTTCGCCTGCCGCTCACTCCGTCTTCCTTTAGAGCCTTTCTGTCCTTCTCTCCCCCCTTCTTCATGCTTCACTGTTTACTCTCCTGCTGGAGACATTCACTGGCAGATGTTACTTATTCCTTTTACTGTCATATGATGTGTCACCGTCTCTGTTGCCTGGCTAAAATTGGCCAACAATTCAAAGACTTTGGAGAATCTTGGGTTTTGTTGTCGGAAAAAAGAACCATCTGGGCATAACGCAGTGGGCCTTGATGAGAATGGTGGCCTTCATTCACAGCAGTCGGTGTGTTTTTGTCCATATGAAAGATGCTTGTTTCATCGCAGTTAAAAAATAATAAAATTTGGGCACCTACCAGGCTAAGGCAAATGCAATCTGAGTTTGAACTCTGTCCTACGTTTCTTCTAAGAAGCAATACAAATGAAAATAGTGTTTCACCAATACCAATACCACGATACGTATCGGTACCAATACATCACTAAAATGACATAATCATATCGGGAAGTGCTAAGAAATGACATGCCGATGATGCGAAATATGTACTCTTCGAGATCAACATTCCAATCGCCCTACCCAAGATGGCCGCCAGTTTCGCACACCTTACCAAGTTGATGATAGATGTCCAATCGTGTTGCGTCCGATTATCTTTCTGCTGTGAATTTAAATGTTTATCACTAGTAGATGTCCAACCCATTTGAAGTGGGAGTGTAAACGTTTATTCACTGCCAACAATTAGTTAAGCGGTGTCAGACCAAGTCATGATAAAATTACTTTTCATCCTTACTTTTGTCCTTCTGATGTAGAAGTAGAAGTAAACATACTCAAGTTGTAGAAGTCCATTCCATTGTAAGTGGATATTATACGAGTATATTACATAGTAATTTACTTTTGTTGCTCATTGCAAAATACACGCGAGAAACTCTTATACTATAATTGGATTTCAAATGGGGGCTTCAAAATTGGGTCCCGTGGGCCGCAATTGGCCCCTGAGCCACAAGCCTGAGACCACTGTCCTTAATGAATGAAACAAAAAAAACAACAACAAAAAAATCATAATTCATGCATGTAAGGGTTAAAAAAAAAACAAAAAAACAATATAAATAATTGGATTAGTGTTGTTGGTTTTTTTAAAGGGAAATTATATTCTTTTTTAAAAATATGTTTTTTTTATTGTAATAAATATTGAATTATTTATAATAAATAATGATTAAATTAAATAAAAATGAATGCATTAATTTTATTTGTTTTTTAAATAATAACAACAAATCATTAAAAAAATAGAACGTGACGTCGGCATCATAATGTGGAAGTGGGTCATTATAGACACGCCCAGGCATACAATCCATGTTATTTCTGCTTGTTTTCTCCGGTAATCTTTCAAAAAAAGAACATGCTGATCAAACACTGCTGCTATGGAACTTGTAGAAACGACTCTAGACATTACGACATATGAGGGATGTTTTCTTCATACGTTTCCCAAAACCAAAAACTCAGAGGAAAAAATGTGAAGAATGGATCAACTTGAGCGGACCTCCAAAAGATCGGTTTAATGCCAGCAAGGTGAAGCCATTGACATTTCATATGCAGTAAACATTTTGTTTGGGGTCATGGTCCTACAGAGGACGAAGAGGTAAGCCATTTTGATATTTTTACTTATTTTTTAGCGTGGCGTTTTGCCATGCTGCTTGTCTGACAATGAATGACCCGAAAAAATTTTAAATTGCCACCGTTACCTTTTCTGTTGTAAAAAAAAAAAAAAGAAAAAAAAATCAGTGAGGGGGAAGTGTAAATAAATTATAGAATTAAGATTGTTATTTATGAAAAAAATTAAAAGTGTTCGTTGGCTGTCACTGAGTCGCATTCGCGACAGCTACACAAAAATAGCAATGTAAACTGCTCCCAAGAACGGTCAGAGACATAGACAACCAGAGGATATAATACACAAGAAAGACATGGCATATGGTAAAGGATAGATTGTTGAAACAGGAGAAGGTCATTGTCAGTGGCGTAAGGCAATGCACAAAAAAAAAGGTGTCGATAAAAAAGCTAACTCTGGATCAGGTATGCTCTTTTTCTCATCTTTTCAGCCCTAGACACTAAAGCCATCTCTTTAACTGGACATTTGTATGTTCTCCCACATCTTTACCAGTGAATTTGGCACCAGGGACATCATTTTCGGACAGAATTGGTAGGTTTAACTCAATACACATCTCATTCGTACACTATTTCCATGCATTTACTATTCGGGACAAACGGGAGGTTGACCCGCCTAGCAACAATTGCTAACATCATGAATATTAATGAGCAAAAGTGACGTGTTGCTTGCGGTACGCCATTCAGGGTGTACCCTTCCTACTGCCCGTAGTTAGCTGGGATAGGCTCCAGCCCTTCCGCAACGCTCGTGAGGATAAGCGGCTTGGAAAATGAATGAATGAATGAATGAATGAATGAATATATATGTATATACAGTACAGGCCCAAAGTTTGGACACACCTTCTTATTCGTGTGTTCACTTTTTTCATGACTATTTACATTGTGGATTCTCACTCAAGGTATCAAAACTATGAATGAATACGTGGAATTTTGTACTTAGCAAAAAAAGGTGAAATAACTGTAACTGTCTGGTAATTCCCATTAACATTCCTGGTGCATCTTGTCTTTCCGTCCTGGGAGTGGATCTCTCCTGACTGTGGTTTTCCTTAAGGTTTCTCATTTTTTCCAAAGTTTTTGGATTTCTTTTCCTTGCCGACATGGAGGGTCTAAGGATGGGGGATGCCCAGGACTTGAACTTTATTTAATACATCTGGTGTTTCTGACTGTGTATCATATTGCCTCTGCAAAGCCCATTGAGACAACCTTGTTGTGATATAGGGCTATACAAATAATTGTATTGATTTGAATTGAACTTAAAACACGTTTTATATTCTAATATATTCAACATAGCCACCCTTTGCTCTGATTACATTTTTGCACACTCTTGAAATTCTCTTGATAACCTTCAAAAGGGAGTCACTTAAAATGGTTTTTGATTTCACAGGTATGCCTTTTCAGGGTTAATTAGTGGAATTTATTGCTTTATTAATTGGGTTGGGACCTTCATTTGTGTTGCATTGAATGAGGTGTGTACAAACTTTTGGCCTGTACTGTATACTCTCTGATTTCTGTCATCCTGGTGTACAAACTTTTGGCCTGTACTGTATACTCTCTGATTTCTGTCATCCTGGATGAAAGCAGATATTTATCATTGTAATAAATCCAAATTAGATATTTGCAAACATCTGCTTTTACTTTTCAAAGCATTGATACATGAACGTTGATACATATGTAATGTTCATAGTCCAACTTATTTTTGTTTCTAATGCAAATTTACAGCTAAAATCTTAAACCCAATGTAATAAAACAGTAAATAATGTGATTTATATATGAGACAATTAGTCTACCAATCTCCAGAAACAGAGATTAATAGACTATCAAAATAATGGTTTAAAAACTCAAACATGCGTGACAGTTCTGACATTTAGCCAAACTATACATTTTAGCGATCAACTCATTCACTGCTAGGGGTTCATCCAATCCACTTTGACCTTTGGCTCCCAGTCCAAATGGATAAGACATCTATTTATTTTCTTTAAAATGACTTTATGCAGATTATCATCGTGTAATGAAAAGTAAACCCTGTGTGGCGCTTTACTTAAAATACACTCCGCTTTAAGGAGAATGGTTCAGGTTAATTAGGTTTTTGTGCACACTTGAAAGCCCCTCATTTTCCCCCTGAAAAGGTGAGTTGTGCTGCCCACAGGACATCCAGCTGCATTGCATGCATGATGAATTGTGCTAACAAGGCTCCCTCCTGAGGGAGAATATCAAAGGAACCTTAAATGCGTAATGTTCATTAGGTAGGTTCCGCTGTGCTCAGCAACCAAAAAGACTTTCGAGGGAAACCACCAGCAGCAACAGCGGTAGCAGCAGCCGGCAGCCTCCTTCTGTCCTGGGTGTCAACTGTAATAAGACACAAAAAGACATGCATGTGATATAACACGTCAGTGATGGCTGAGGGAAGTAGCACACAAAGTAATATGCATAGTGGCATAAAGCAGGGGTGTCCAAACTTTTTCTTCGAAGGAGCCACTTTCAGAAAAATCGAAGGCACGTCATTTTAAAGGGATAGCAAATCGGGTAAAAAAAAGATCGGGTTTTTTAAAAATGTATTTATTTTTAAATATTAACTTATTGGCTGCCATTCAGTGTTGTTTCAGTCAACAATGATGATAACGAAAATATTTCGTCAACGAACACTTTTTCATGATGATGTCGAGACGATAACGAGCTAAAAACATGTTTTGGGAGACTAAAACGTAACGATCCTAATGCCAGTTTTCGTCCGACAGGACGAGAACGAGACGAAAATGCACAATGGTTTCCATCACATTTTCGCAATTTTCCCCTCACATAATGGCTGTGTAAAGAGAATTGAAATAACGGCAAAATGCCAATTTTGCGTTACTGCGCAAGTTAGTTGACATGTAAAAGTGGCCTTACACTACTAAAACAAACATTGCAGAACAAAGAGAGAATGTCCAGTGTTAGCAAAAAAGTCAATAAAATCAGAAGCAAGAGGGCTCAAGTCATCATTTGATTTGATTATTTTTAATAGAAGTTTATTATGTAAAACAAAATACTGAAATTTCCCACAGTTTAAGTGATTAGCTCCGTCTAGTGTTAAAGATGAGAAGTGCAACGGAATGTAGGACCAATTTAAAGTGCGTACGACAGGAGAAAAAAAGTCTTAAATAGGATTATTATGTGAATTAGAATCATATTTTGAGACGATTCAACTATATACAACAATTTAGCAAAGCGCAGATGACGAGAAATTAGTATTTTAATCTGCCGGTTAGCCACGCCTACCATTATCCGGCTCTAGCGTCCCCATCAGGTGGATGACGTCAGCGGAGTCACGATTTCATCTGATTTAGTATGCAGCTCATTGAGGCGGAATTATTCAGAATGAGAAAAACGCGACGAAGAGAGCCGCAAAATGCCATTGTTTCAGTCTCTCTACTCCAATATTTTTACAGGATATTCCTTTTATCCAAGTATTTTTTCCCCCATACCTAAATAAATGGCTTGAGAAGGACCAGTCAGCCTGTTGAGGGGGAATTATTCAGAACGAGGAAAACGTGAGGAAGAGAGACGCAAAATATCATTGTTTCAGTCTCTCTACTCCAATACTTTTACAGGATATTCTATTTATCCAAGTATTTTCCCCAATAGCTTAATAAATGGCATGGTCATGACAAATAACAAGTCTTGTGCTAAATGGAATTTGAAATAATAAAAATGCATTTATTCAAGACGACATGGCAAAATTACTCCTTAATGGTCAAAACTGTCGACTTCACCTTTACTGTCGCACCTCCCAAACGATATTTTATGCCACCTAAATCGGGCTTATGTAATTTTCCTTCCCCGGCTTCGGAGAATGTAAACAAACCAAGAGGCGTAACAGCTAGCTGACTTGCTAACCCGAACCGAGTGATGTGTCAAAGTCTTCGAAGCGGGAAATCATACATAACAAGCCCGGATCATTTCGCATGACGACTGGGTTGTCAATTGTCTTCGCCGATCGGCAAACCGCCCGGCAGAGAGCAATTTACAGCTTGTTCCCCTGCTACTATGGACAGGAGAGCTCGCCGGGGAAGCAGCTGGACAATGACCACTGAACAAACCGGCCGACGTCGGAGGAGTGTGTAGCTCCCAAATGGTCAACACAAATATGGCAAAATAATGCTTTACTACACGGCGAAGTCGGAAACAGCGAGAGACTCAGTGGAGGAGGGCGGTTGCAGTTGTTGTGCAGCTAACATGTGCAGCTAATGTGTATGAGGAGAGCTTTTTACATGCCCATTCATGATCAAACTTAAGTAGTCCTTTATTTAAAGATAGTTTGTAGTGTTTACTTTGTAATCGCTGTATTCACGGCTATTTTTAACACAAAGTTGCAATTTCTGATTGGGTGGAAAATTTGACAGAACACCGGGTGCACTAAGAGTGCAAAAGCCGAGTATAGTGCTCGCCCGGCGGGGGGTATGTGCAACAAGCCGCCAGTCGTCGGCAGAGTGGACAAGGAGCATGTCAGCCACAAAATGCAAGCCACCTCCGTATTAAAATGATCCCAGTATTTGACATAATACAAAACACTTCTTCGTAAGTCCCATGGTCCCACAGTAGCAGGGCTTGTTTTGGCCAGTATCCACCGGTGAATAGGAACCTTTTGAAACCCCAAAAAGGCACACACGCCTCTTCCTCATACAGCAAGATTTTTCTGCAGCCGTTTGGCTGGCATGATACAAAAAATAAACGTATTAATCCGCAAAATCAGCTGAATCCTTAGTCCTCCTCATACAACAGTACGGCTGTATAGTGAAAAGGACTCCTTCCTCCGTACACGTCACAACGCCCTCTTTCTCAACTCGAGATTGTTGCCGGAAGTCACTCATTTTCATGGCATGGGATTCAAAAAATATAGCGCGATCGCTTCCACACACATTCAAGCGGTCCATTTCTTTCAGGAGCGTAACATACCGCGTGTATTATGAATTAAACATGCTTTTTCGTGTCACAGGCACTTTAAGCTTCTTGTGCGGGCCATAATTAATGGGATTTTCACAATTTTCAGCAGAACAATAAAAACTGGGCAGCGGGCCGTATTTTGGACACCGCTGCCTTTAACTGTATCAATTGTTAGATTGGAAAACGTTTTAGTGTAAGCTATTTGGTTATTGTATTGAACATTCATTGTTCAAAATCATCATTAGTATCATATTTTTCTTTGAAACTAAGGAGATTGAGGATTTAAAGTTGAAAGCTGAGAGTTCTGTTTACTTCAAATCAAAACAGAATGCAAAAAAACCTCCAACCTTTATTTATTTTTTTTCTATTAGTATGGCTTTTCAAGTTTATCTTAAGCTAAATTTGAGTTGGCACACAGTTTGCATGAGTCACTTTTTGGTAAAGCTCACGGCATGTCCCGATTGCTTTCCCGCTCGTGTCACTCTTTCTAAAGCGATGCTGTCACTGATGTCTGGATTTGTTATTGCCGCTGATTGGAAATTCCGCATGTCCGGAATCACAAATTTCACTTCAAAGCGCCGATCTAGTTCTTGTACTTTGTGTTTACGCCACAAATCTCATCGTGCGGCGCTAACAAAATAACTGAAGCGGGCTTGCAGAAAGCCTTGCAGGCGGAGGACTAAATGGAGACATATTGGCGCAGGTGTAGCACTGCCGCACTACTCCACTGGACCTTTAATGAGGAAACGTAGCCAAGGGGGTCTTGCTATTAAATACAACAACAACTGTGAGGGATGGGAGGCCCATTAAGCTAGAGTCAAGAGCTTGGAAGAAGAAACACAACCTTCGAGTGGCTCCATCTCCATCAGCGTGGGTGACTAAAACCCTGAGGTGCCCTGGAAATGGGAATGTCAGTGGAGATGAGAAGGAATGGAGATAGTGAAAACTAGTATTGCACAGATACCATTTTTTTGCTCCTGATACAAATTCCGAAACCTGGTCGTGTGTTTGATTGTACCAATACCACGTTTTTTGGGGGGAAAATGTACAAAATTGTTCTTTTTGTTTGTTTGTTTTGTTGATTTTGTAAAAACTAAATTACTGCATGCTCACTTGAATGTAATACCTGCTATAATGGCTTGGTCAGACACTGCTTAAAAACCTTTATGAAACAGGAAAGACTAATACAAACATTGTGAGTGCAAAGTCAATGGCATTATAACACATTAGTACTTTAGCTTAACTCGTGTGCTAATCACTTTTGCAAGGAGAAACGATTCCGATTCTACGTTTCGATTCCGGTTCTAAACGATCCTCAATTCTGATTCTTTTAATAGGCAGGGTCAAAACAGTTTCTTGGTTTATATTAATTTCTTAACTTTTCCATCATTTTTAAAATTATATGAACTTTCAATTAACTTAGCTATGAATTTCTCACAGGGCTATTTTTAAATTGTATATAAGTATCAGTCTTTGAACTTAAATATGATGAAGTTTCTTTCCACAGGAGTGCACTTTCACTAATATGTTTATTTTTCAAAAGCTCTCAGAGAAAAATTTACACACGTTCTTATTATGCCTATGTTTTAGAGTGTCTTGTGCTGCAGGCATTTTTACATGTTATTGAGCTCCCCACTAATGGGCTAACCTGGTGCAGAATATCAAACAAACAAACAAAACAACAACTTGTAAAACCCAGTCCAGATTAACAGCGGGTACAGTATAACATCAGAAACAGTTTTTGCTGAGGAAAATGATCATATCTGCCTTCTCAGGCAGTAAGCGTGAGCGTTCTGGACAGATAGTGTCTCCTGCAGTGGAGAACACACGTTCAATGGGTGTAGATGAAGCTTGAACATATATATGAGAAAGTGAGATTTGACAGCAAAGGATTTCTTTCGTTCCACCACCATGCAGCAGGGTCCTCAGACAAAACAGCTGGTGCTCAGTGCAGAGTAGATAAATAAATGTCACGTATCACTGTAGTGAAGTACATGAAAAAAAATTTAAAAACTTAATGATGCACGTTTATACGACGGAGTATTAGGGCCAAATTAATAAATTTTTAAAAAAGGACTATGAGATTAGTCGTACAATTGCTACGAGAATAAGGCGCAAATATTACATAAGGGTAAAGTAGCTGTGAGCTGCTACGCTCATACATACATGTAACTGAAGGGGATAGTTACCTTTCTCGCGGACGCTGTATAACTGTTTGCATTAGTCTAACACATTCATTACAGTAAAGCATTTAACCATAATTTAGGCAGACTTCACTCCATGCCTAACACATTCATTATAGTAAAGCATTTAACCATAATTTAGGCAGACTTCATTCCATGCCCTTTGACACACTAAAGGGGGACCAACTTATCAGCCCTCGCCTGATAGGGTAAGGAGAAGACGTTGTGGAATAACACGTTGGTGCTCAACCATGCAAATGCTTCCATGTTGCTGATAACTACTTTTGTTTAGGAATAATTTATTTATTTTTTATTAATTTATTTATACCCCACCCATCAAGACATGTGTCAGTTGCTGTGGCAACCACGACCCAGCCACGAAAGATGACACATGAACTTGACCGCCCAAATCTGCCACAGAAGGATGATCCCAAAACGACACCCAGGCACGCCTTCCACCCGGTCCACCCCACCGCAGCTTTCAAAAGACTGATCATTGAGCTAAACTGTCGCTTCTCGGGGGACATTTCGATGTATCCGTTGTTTTGCTGAGCCCTCCAGTAGTGCCTCTCCGTCATCTGTTTTTGGCTTGTTTTTTGACCATTCTAGACAAATAAATTGTCAACCTGTTTTTCAGTGAGCCTTCTTTAAACCGTTCAAAATGGAGTCAGTACAAAGGGTTAACACCGGAGTGGACGCGAGGAGTTTGGCCTCGCCGGCCGACTTGCTGAAGTAGCGCCAGCGGGATGCTTTCTGGTTCGGCTGTCGCTGTTCCGGTGGCTTGGCCGGGGGGCCGAATTTCTTCATAGCATTAGGTCCAGCATTAGTATAAATTCTTCTATTGACTATAATTATATGTTGATGAGGCAAAATAATAAGGATTTCCAAGATGCTTTTAATACTTTTTATTTTAACGGAGGCGGCAACACGCTTCGTAAAGTATGTAGCTGCTTATAAAGCTACATTAGCCTGACATAAATTTTCTTTTGTTGAGTAAAATTAAGGTGATTCTGCATGCTTTCCTCAAGTATTACGTTTCTGATGTGAAAATGGAGTGATTTGTTAGCTGTTGAAAACATAACAAAATTGCACTAAATTGAAAAAAAATATCGCTATTTCTGGCAAAAACTATTATACGTACTGTATGTTAAATATTGCTGTTGATCCTACAGATATAAGTGATTATCTCTGCATTTGGTGATTTTTATGCATTTCGCATAAAATCTGAGAATTTTATAGCCATTTTAAATTTTGTTATACTTATATAAAAAATAATTAATCGGGATTTTATTAGGGAACAACTTTATATTTTTTATATGCCAACGCTCATGTAGCCTCATATATGCCTAAGGGAGGTGCCGGTTTTGGTTTTAGGTTGCTAGAGGCTTTGGTTTGAAAATATTTGAATTTTAAGTTTTTGAAAATTGGCCCCCTACAGAGCAGCCCCACGCCCCGTTTCCCGTCAACTGATATTTAAGTCTACTGGCCAGTCTAAAGCAGAGCCACTTGGCTTCTCTAGTCAGTAAGTCTAGAGGAGAGCCAGTTGTTGAAATGGCATGTACTGTAACTAATAGCACAATTTAGCTGTTGTGTTTGGTAAAAGAGCAATTGCTGTGGAATACTGATTGTTTGCAACTTCTGGTTAGACAATAAAAATAACACAAAAAAAAAAATCCCAGACATCCCAGTGTTTAATGCTCGTATTTTTTTTTTACATACAGTTTGTGGCTTCCAAGTGGGTTTAAGTGAAAATATGAACAGTACTGCTTTTCATGCTGAGTGTGTATTATCATCACCAAGTTGATGTTGTCCTTGACGCTACAATATGTGCTCATCTGTCTATGTTCATTCGAAATTGTTGGAAACCCTTTTTTTAATTTTTGAACTAAAACTTTTGAATTTTACAGACGAAAACTTACTATTAGTAACTGTTGACTAAAACTAGACGAAGACAAACACATTTTGAAATGACTATTGATTAGGGCTGTCGAATGATTAACATTTTTAATCGAGTTAATCACAGCTTAAAAATTAATTATTCAGAATTAATTGCAATTCAAACCATCTCTAAAATATGCCAGATTTTTCTGTAAATTTTTGTTGGAATGGAAAGATAAGACACAAGACAGATATATACATTCAACATACTGTACATAAGTACTATATTTGTTTATTATAACAATAAATCCACAAGACTGCATCAACATTATTAACATTCAGAAAGACTTGTAGTTCTTAAAAGATAAATGTTAGTACTAGTTGTAGTGTTTTTGTATTAAAACCCCTCTTACTGTTTTCGTTTTATTAAAATTTGTAAAATTTTCAATCAAAAAATAAACTAGTAGCTCGCCATTGTTGACGTCGCCGAGCGGTAACATCACATGGGCTCCCTGCCGTTCTTCCACAGTGTCTTTAACTACGTAAGGTAGTGATTGAAATACACCACAAGGTGTCAATGGCGAGTTTTGAATTAATTACAGATCTAGCCAATGAGTGTGTTTGGTCCCTCGACTGACGCTGTAGTTCCCATCAATTATACTTCACGGTCATTTGAGTGCTGGCTTCACAACGTACGAGACCTCTGATAGTTTGTATATTGTGACTAAATATTGCCATCCAGTGTATTTGTTGAGCAAAACGAAATGTTTGAATAGAGTTTGACCAAAGTCTGAGTAAGTTTTATGTGTATTTTGCATAGCTATTTTGATTGGGAATGCCAGCTTTTTGTGCAAATTATTTTTTTGAGGGATAGGAATATAATTTTCTTTGTGCTTTCACTAAATGATACTTATGTTTGTTGTGAAGGAGTTGCCGAAGCTTATGCCAATAAACGGCGCAGTCCAATGAACGCCTGTGTTCCCTCGCCTTTCTCTGCCTCATAGCTCTCAATGTGCAAAAAACAGCATCATTGTAATCTGTCTGAGGCAATGCATGAACAGGTCATTCCGCGCATGCGTTAAATGCGTCAAATATTTTAACGTAATTGATTTAAAAAATTAATTACCGCCCGTTAACGCGATAAATTTGACAGCACTACTATTGATATGACTAAGACTAATAAGTATTTTGGTCCAAAAGACTATGACTAAAACAAAAATTAAAACGGCTGCTAAAAACAACACTGATCTTTATAGATGCTGTTGTCATTGTCAGTGTTTCATAAAACATTAAATCATTTATCCACCATTTAAAGTATAAGAACATATGACTGCTAAATGAGCAGAATAAAAACTCCTTGGCTCAAACACCAGAGGACTCGACTCTATCATTTTCAATCTTACAAAAAAAAAATATTCAACAACTTTTAGATATTTTTTTCTAAGTTTAGCGTGTTTTTCTCCATCTTCTTCATTTTCTTCTTCTTCGGCAGTGTTTTGAAATTGACGGCCATCTTGGGAAGAGCGACAAGCTCTGCTTCTTTTATGACAGTGTTCGTAACAGCCAGCCATCACGGGAGGGCAATCAGTGAAACCATGATCTCCAAGAGTGCATATTGCACAACATCGGTGCATAATTTCCTAGCACTCGCCGATACCACCATTTTAGTGCCGTATCGGGACCCATTCCGGTAGTGGTATTGGTGCAAGAGTAGTTAAATCTTTCGGGAAAATGAGATTTGCATTTAAGTTGCTTGGCGGCTCTCCTCAAAGGCCGACAAAAATGCAGTTTTACCGGTTTTGTCGATAAGGACAAAGTCACCATGGTCATTAACCCTCATCAATATTTGTTAAGCCAAAGTAATCTTGATTGATTTGCTGTTGGCCAGCTGATTGGCTCATTAATGGTCTTGGGGGAATTTTTAGCAACGATGGGGGTGCCGGAACAATAACCTCCCTTGAAGGATCATATTGTAAAGAAAAGCCAGTCAATGTCATGTTGTGTCTATGGACAGTGAGAAATGGCATTATTTTTATCTTTTAATACTGTATATCTTTTGATAGCCATTTAGTCACTGAATATTTTTTTAAATTAGTGGACTAGTCAGCTAACATATAAATCACATGTTTATAAAACTATTCAGGGCTTTACAATTTAGCTGAAAATGGGACTATGGCATTATTATGTAACTATGGAACAATATTATATATATATTTATTTTTTTTTACAAAGCAAAAGAAAATGTTTACAAATATCCAATTTGGATTAAATACAAAGAAAACGAATGCTTTCTAACAGAAATCTCCAAATATTTAGTTTTTTCATTTTGTTTTTTAATTGAAAAACACATAAATGTTTTAATGATAAAACAGACAAAATATTAACTGGTTTTCCTTTATTGTTTAGTTCAAAATATATTTCTTTAAATGAATACAATTTATAATTAAAAAATAGAATATTTAATTTATTTTGCCCTTTTTTAATTTTGAAAATGAAAACAGAAAATATTTTTTATTAAAATTGTGAAAATAACAAATCAATAAATAAGAGACTATTTATAATTAAATAGGGCAAATGACTATTTTTGAAATCTACATATGGAGGTCCACATATGTTGACACCAGGTCTTAATTATTATTATTTTATTATCAATAATTATTTTTATTATATTTTTTGACAAAATTAAAATGACAAATGAATAAAATATTAATAAAGAAAAAAGTAATAATATTTATATTATATATGCAGTATATAAATATATATATTAAAAAATAAAAATAAAATAAATAAATAAATACATAAATAAATAATAAAAGAAACAAGGAATGACATGGCCCCTAATAACACCAAAGTTTTTAATTTCATAGTATTTAATTAATTGGTTGCCACTTACAATGCTAGACGTCTGATTCAATTAAATTGAGAGGACTGGCTCCATTTTTAGTGGGAGGGGCGAATGAACAAGTGGATTGGACGTCCATTGTTGTCAATAGCCGGCAAAGTAAACAATCATGTTTGACTCATTTTTACTTTTCTTAAAGTACAAACTCTGAGTAAAGATAAGATTTTAAAAAATAATAATAATTTAATCAAGTACTAATGATTCATTAAAATTCTCTCCTTGTGCACGGTACAAGCGTAAAGCACGAGTCGACAAGAACAGGCAAAGCATTGAAGCATCTGCGCGCCGTTACCCATTGATCATCAAGGCCCCCGCGCTAGTCAGTGTGAAGTGATATAAGAGCAGGAAACACCCTGCAGTGTCGCTGCTTGAGAACGCATGCTTCCTTTCATTTCTCCACTCCTCCCAAAACAACTATTCCTCACTTCATCCCGTCCTATCCGGAGCGCCACACGGTTCATTTTCTCACGAGCAGGCTCTGTACCCAACGTGATTTATGTGTTTGTGGTCGTTAGTGATGTTGAACGATTTCCTTTTTTTTTTTCTTTTTTTTTTTTTTTGCCTGTTACGCCGCTTATTCATTTCCCCCCTGCCCCTTTACCCCTCTTTCTTCCTCCGTTTATCTTTCAGCAAAGCCTCGGCATCACGTGTGGAATATCAAGCCTCGGCGTCACGTGTGGAATATCAATTACGTTGTGCAGTGTTTAATCACGGTTGTTGGCAACCTTATCCAGGGCCAGTTTGCCTTTTTTGGTTTTGAGGGTTAATTCATGGGCTGCCATTGACAGCAATGTCCAACGTCCAATTCATTGAGATTGGGAGGGTGCTAGCACTCTGTAAGAAAAAAAAAAAAAAAAAAAAATCCCGTAAATTTTATGGAAAAAACCTGGCAGCTGTAGTTGCCAGAGAAATTCTGTACAAAATACAGTTCAACTGTAAATACCATTACAGAAAAATCTGGATATTTTACAGTTAAAATCTGTAAAAAAAAAAAAAAAAAATTTAAATTTGAACCAGTATATCCAACAGCTTTTTGCTGCTAAATCAGCATGAACGTGCTGCTTTTAAAACAAAATAGCTCAATAAAATTTAAATATATTTTATGTTTATTTTACATCAAATCTCAATTTCATTGAAAAATTGCGATTTACTGTAAATCCAGCATTATAAGCAGGGGTGCACATAAGTGGTCCGCATGCGCGCATGCGTACTGGACGTATACAAACGCGCTGGCCCTCAACGGCTTCCATACGCTTTTGCGTACCGATGGCTGACCACTGTATTTGTGGCGGACACGAGATAATCACTTCTCAAAATGTCGGAGGCAGGCCCCACTGAGTATTTATTTCCGTGTTCCCCCACCCCCGTCAAAGGACAGACAGACGACAGAGACGTCACCGAAGCTACCGAAAAAAGGACTTCTGCTGAAAAGTGGCTGCAGGAGGCACCATGGCTAGAAGCAAATGATGCTCGCACGGATATGTGGTACAAAATTTGCCGTGACAATCCCAATGTCGCTGATAAGAGCAGCGCATTTTATGTAGGGTCAAAGAATTTCAGCCATCCAAACTTTGAAAAGCACGAAAAAAACAGAGCATGTGGCAATTAAGAAAACTATCAATGTCAGGCAGCACCCCACTCGCCCTATGGACAAGTGGCGGAAAAAAGTTAATGAAGAGCAGCGCCATGCACTGACAAACGTGTTTTTGCTCGCATTTCACAAAGCTAAACATGCACGTTCAATGAGCTCTTATGAGGAGGAGGACATCCCACTTTTACAAAGGCTTGGAGTTAATGTGGGAGCCGCATAATGCCCTTTATTTTGAATTAGTACTGCTTTTATGTTTATTTCTTTACATTTCACTTCAAAGTAATGGCAATTTTGTTGTGCCAGTTAATGTTAATCAGGCATTAATTGTTAATATAATTAATTAAAGGTATTTGGCTCTAACTAAAGCTTGTCATAATTTTATCGCATCAGGCGAGTTGGCTCTCAAGCTCAATGAGGACCAAGTCACATCTCCAGGTCCTCCTCTGAGAACGTGGGCAAAAACAATAAGTGCACCCCTGATTATAAGACTGTTCTTAAACTGAATTTTCCAGTCTTTTCTACTGATAAGTGCTTTACAATTTAAAGAGCATACGACACCAGAAAAAAAGTCTTAAATGGCATTATTATGTGAATTGGAATCATATTTTGAGACGATTCGACTATATACAACAATTTAGCAAAGCGCAGATGACGAGAAATTAGTCTTTTAATCTGCCGGTTAGCCACGCCTACAATTATAGGGCTTTAGCGTCCCCAACAGGTGGATGACGTCAGCGGTAGACTAGGCTCATCGGTTTTACTATTCAGCCCATTGAGGGGGAATTGTTCAGAACGAGGAAAACGAGACGAAGACAGCTGCAAAATGTCATTGTTTCAGTCTCTCTACTCCCAATATTTTTACAGGATATTCTTTTTATTCAAGTATTTTCCCCAATAGCTATATAAATGGCTTGAGAAGGACCAGTCAGCCCGTCGAGGGGGAACTATTCACAATGAGGAAAACGCGACGAAGAGAGCGGCAAAATGTCATTGTTTCTGTCTCTTTACTTCAATATTTTTACAGGATATTCTTTTTATCCAAGTATTTTTCCCCAATAGCTACATAAATGGCTTGAGAAGGACCAGTCAGCCCGTCGAGGGGGAACTATTCACAATGAGGAAAATGCGACGAAGAGAGCGGCAAAATGTCATTGTTTCTGTCTCTTTACTTCAATATTTTTACAGGATATTCTTTTTACCCAAGTACTTTCCCCAATTGCTAAATAAATGGCATGGTCATGACAAATAACAATCTTGTGCTAAATGGAATATAAAATAATAAAAATCCATTTATTCAAGACGACATGGCAAAATTACTCCATAATGGTCAAAACAGTCGACTTCACCTTTACTGTCACACCTCCCGAACGATATTTTATGACACCTAAATCATATATGTAATATATGAAATATGTAATTTCCCTTCCCCGGCTTCGGAGAATGTAAACAGACCAGAAGGAGTGACAGTTAGCCGACATGCTAACCCGAACCGAGGGATGTTTCAAAGTCTTCGAAGTGGAAAATCACACATAACTAGCCTGGATTATTTGACATGACGACCCGGTTGTCGAGTTTCTTTGCGGATCGGCAAACCGCCCGGCGGAGAGCAATTTACAGTTCGTTCCCTGGAGGAGGGTGGCTGGAATTGTTGTGTAGCTAACGTGCTAACAGCTAACTGCTAATGAGCGTGAGGATAGCTTTTTACATGCCTATCAATGATCAAACGTAAGTAGTCCTTTATTTAAAGGAATTTTATAGTGTTTACTTTGTAATCACTGTATTCGTATTTGACATAATACAAAACAAGATGTTTACTCACTTCCTTGTAAGTCCAATGGTCCCACAGTAAATATCCACGGTGAATGGGAACCTTTTGAAACTCCAAAAAGGCGCATACGCCTCTCCCGCATACAGAATGATTTTTCTGC
The DNA here is from genome assembly GCF_030265065.1 of Corythoichthys intestinalis. Lineage (NCBI taxonomy): Eukaryota > Metazoa > Chordata > Actinopteri > Syngnathiformes > Syngnathidae > Corythoichthys > Corythoichthys intestinalis. The sequence continues at coordinate 18,850,192 of NC_080403.1, read as the reverse complement.
AGCCGTTTGGCTGGCGTGATGCAAAAAATAAAAGTATTAATCCGCAAAATCAGCTGAATCCTTCGTCCTCATACACAACAGTACACTGTAGCGTGAAGAGGACGTCTTCTACCGTACACGTCACAGCGCCCTCCTCCTCAATGCGAGACAGAAGCCGGAAGTCACTCATTTTCCTGGCGCGGGATTCAAAAAACTAAATAAATATAGCGATCGCTTCCACACACATCCAAGCGGTCCATATCATTCAGGAGCATAAAATACCGCGTGTATTATGAACTAAACATGCTTTTTCGTGTCACAAGCACTTTAAGGTCTTTTACATTATTTATGAGGCTTTTTACAGTAACTTTACAGGAATATCCAAGTAGTATAACAACAAGGGCATAAAACTACACTCCATGAATATTTAACATCAATTTCAACTGTAAAATATCAAAACAGAAAGATTTCCTACAGCACCCATCATATAACATGGACAGCCACCTCTCACAGTCGTGGTTGCCTCAAGTTCCCATCATGCATTTCTGTCATTATACGCTCGTGAAGGGCGTGTCATAACTACGCGAGAGCAAACGAAACCACAGTCGCGCATGCTAAAACAATGGACAAACAGCATGAGCACCGACGCCAGCGCCAGCTTGCCAGGCGGAAGTTGTGAATCACAGCGATTGATTTTCATACATATATACATACATTTATAATACAGAAATTGAATTACTGCACTTTATTGTTGTCACTGGAATTTTTTTTTATTATCAATCCCATCCAACAAAATGTTGGTCATCTAGTTAGCCGTATTTTTTTTTTTTTTCCATCCATCTCAAAAATAAACATACATTGGTATGAACTTTAATTTTGCTTGTAGAAATTTGGTCTTTTTTATCTGTTTAAAATATTGTAAGAACAAACAAAAAATGTTTACTATTGTGTCCTTTTCACACCGTATCAAACCGTATCGTTCTTAAGCTGTATCAAATCGCTCTGCCTTAAAAATGTTTTTTTTTTTTTTTTTTCTAAATGTTAATCTTTTTTTGCCGAATCGTAACCTGTGTATCTGGATACATATTGAATCTACTTCATGCCAGAGATTCCCAACCCTTTTATATACATATATATTAGGGCTGTCAAAATTATCACGTTAACGGGCGGTAATTAATTTTTTTAATTAATCATGTTAAAATATTTTACGCAATTAATGCACATGCCCCGCTCAAACAGACTAAAATCACAGTACAGTGTAATGTCCGCTTGTTACTTTTTTTGGGGGGTGTTTGGCGCCCTCTGCTGGTGTTTGGGTCCAATTGATTTTATGGATTAGTACCATGAGTGAGCATGCAGTGGCGCCACCAGGGGGTGTCTAGGGGTGGCCACGGCCCCCCCTATAAATTTGATGGCCACCCCGCTTGCCAGTATATGTTATATTGTTGTAGCATCAGTTACTGTCACATTATGTTGGGAAATATCCAGTTAAGATATGATTGCCTCTGTACTTGCTTTTATTTGTATCTCCTAGCACCAGCTTTTCCCCAGTAATTATTTTGTTTTGTTAAATGTACCTTATGCCTAATATATACATAACACAATATAACAGAATTGTTGTGGAACTCAAAATGTTGACTGGACAGTTATGGACTATGCACATTAAATCATTAGTAACATCAATACACCAAAGTATATCAGTAGCCGTGTCCTTAAGTCTTTCTGATAGTTTTCCTCTGACCTTTTTACTGCAATAATGTAATGAAAACCTGAAATTAAGGCTTTTAGTTTTGGTGTGCCACCCCAAGATTTTAAGTGGCCCCATCTGGCCACCTCTATGAAAAATGTCTGGAGGGGCCACTGTGAGCATGGTATAATTATTGACATCAACAATAGCGAGCTACTAGTTTACTTTTTGATTCAAAATTTTTACAAATTTTAATAAAACGAAAACATTAAGAAGGGTTTTGATATAAAATTTCTATAACTTGTACTAACATTTATCTTTCAAGAACTACAAGTCTTTCTATCCATGGATCGCTTTAAGAGAATGTTAATTATGTTAATGCCATTTTGTTGATTTATTGTTATAATAAACAAATACAGTACTTATGTACAGTATGTTGAATGTATATATCCGTCTTGTGTCCTATCTTTCCATTCCAACAATAATTTACAGAAAAATATGGCATATTTTATAGATGGTTTGAATTGCGATTAGTTACGATTAATTAATTTTTAAGCTGTAATTAACTCGATTAAAAATTTTAATCGTTTGACAGCCCTTATATATAATCTGATCTGAAAATTGCAACATATGAATTTATTAAATCTAATACTTTTTTTTTTTTTTTTTTGGAAAGCCTATTGGAAAAATCTACGCCCAAAAACACATTTTCAGCACCTTTACATTGTAAATTTTACTGTATTGTATTGGTTATATTATTTATTTTGCATTTAATTTACAGTACACTGTATATTATACAAACTTTTTACATATAAATACCCTTGAATTAACAGTTGTGCTTGGTTCTGTATTTTGCAGAATATAACTGTTTGACAAACAAAAAAAAAACTAAAGTTTGACAATGAAAAACATTTTTCCCATGTACATTGTTTTAATGTCATGAATTCACAGTACTTCCCTGTTAATTCTACGGACATTTTTTACAGTGCAGCAAATGATCGCTCCCTCCCAATCAAAATGGATCTTTTGTCATCAGTGGCAACCACAGAGTTTAAATTGAAAGAAAATTAGAGTGTATCCACTTTTGCTCTCAGTAGCTCAAATTTGTGAATGATTCACTGCAGCTCTCCTACTCAAATTGTCACACTTGGACGGAATGGAATGGACTCACGTGCAAAATTCAGTCTTTATTGAACACAATCAGAAGCAGGAACAAACTGAGAGCGCTCCAGAAGGAGGAAATAATGAACAATGAAATAAAATGATACAAACGGCAAACAAGAGAGCCAGGCAAATTGCACTGGAGTAGGACACTATAGGGCTTGGCACTAGGCATAAAATAACAACAAACTGTGGTATAATACTATGAATAAACTTACAACATTGAAATATCTTGGACTACGAATACTGGCTGTAGTGACAACGAAGGGCGAAGACACTTTGACACGAGAACAGAGAGTGACAAACAATTTAAGCACATGAGGAATGGGGCACAGGTGGGAACAATAGGTAATCGTAATCAGAGACAGGTGAGACAGCAGGAAGGGTGAGTGGTGGAAACAGGAGGGTGAGGCTTCAAAATAAAGCAGGAAGAGACAATATACCAAGACGTGACAACCCTCAACCAGGCGTGACCAGGGGTGAAAGTGGCTAGAATTTATTGCCGGAACTCCCCGACGTGAAGGTCGCCACGGAGCCAGAAATTTTGTTCATTTATTTATTTATTTTCATTTTTTGAGGGGTGGGGTGTCAAACCTCCTAAAACTACTGAAATGCAAAGAAAAGTGTTTTGGCACAGTTATTTAACACTTACAAAAACTGGTTTTCATTGAAACTTGTATGTTTTCAATGATTTGCAAAATAAAAGTTAACAAAAACAGCAATAACCCCAACCTCCATCTCCTAATTTTTATTTCCCCTCATTTCCTCACATACTAAATGCCAAATCTCGATTTTAAATACTTAAGAACATAGGATGTAGATTAAAAATTGAGTTAATGTAAACAGTTTTTACTTTTTTTTTTTTTTTTTAATAATAAAGCTATAAGTAACATACATTCATATAAATAAGTACAAATGACTTGTATTATGCAGAGTGAAATGGAATATATTTTGAAGATCGCGCAAACATAGACTTTTTTAAATCATAAGGAAATGAATAAGTACCCTAACATAAATGAACAAATATAAGTCCAAAGTGCACATTGACAGCTAAGATGTTCTGAACCTCCCCGTCAGAGCAATTACAACTAAATATGATAAATAAGCCTTCTCAACTCTTTTCCTGCTCTTAAAGATTTGATCCATTTTCTGTTGCATTGCCCTTTTTGGTCACATCAATTCAACAAACTTTTTTTTTTTTTTTTGCTGTTCCAAAAAACATGCACATTTGAACCAGTAAGAGCTAACTATCTCTGCTTATCACATGTCAGCATGTCAGCAAGTTGAACGGATAAATGAGTCCAGGCGTTTTGCTTTGCTGCGTGCATTCACGCATTGACGTGACTCATCATCGTCAGACTCAGATAACTGCACCAGCTGGGGAAACCTCCATGCCGTCTGTGGAATAAAATAAATAATAAATATCCGTGGAAACATATTACGCTACACAATCACTTTATTATGCTTGTTGTTAACACTTGTGTATGTAAATCTGATGTTAGCAGATTGTTTTCTTCTTGGAGATGAATTGCATGTGTGGCAGCTTAGCTTTTTTTTTTTTTTTTTTAACATAGCATTTTGACAGTTGCCGTCATATTTTCCGAATCAAAGCACCCTGTACCGGAACAGCATTCCGACCCTGAATCATATATCAGAACTGCGTTCCGGCCCTGAATCTTATACTGGAGCTGCGTTCCTGACCGTTCTGGCCTACTTTCACCCCTGGGCGTGACATTAATTAGCGTCACCTAATGTCGCCCGGACATGTCCACTTTTTGCATCTTGTCCGGGGCATCCGGCGGTGTTTTCTAAATACATGAAAATGTCATGTATTCCGTCAGATTTGTCACCCTTCTCAGATTTTGCTCCTGAAGCTTTTGTAATGGTGAATAAGCCCTCTTTTACATTCAGTTGTACTCTCAATATTATACAGATGAGCTAAATAAACAAGTTACATCATAAATTTACATGTACAACATGATTACAACGTAAATAAATGCTTAACGGCACAGGGAAGACGTTAGCGTTGAGAGATCGGCGTGCAGTCGAGTTGAACGGAGCCACACGGATGTGTGTGATTTCCTTTGTGCGTGTCTATGTTCAAATGTAATTGAATATTTCATTCATTATAGATTTTAGATTCATTATAGGTGTTTACTTCGGACCTGATGCATTTGCGGCCATTTGCAAAGTTACGCGCAAGTGCACAACCGCAAAGTTGAAATCTCTGGTGGGATGAAAAATCTGACAGAGCACCGGTTTTCATTATCTTTCACGGGAACAATTAGCGCGTGTTGAAATGCTATGCTATTGTGTTGCCTGTGACATGTTTGCAGAGAGCCTGCCCAGTGGTTGTTTCTGCTGAGCTCCATAACAGAGAAAACAGACATCAGATCAATGTTCCATCATCTCCCAAACTGCGAAAACAAAACAAACTAAAGACTATAGTGACGTTTTTCTTTTTTTGTTAAGCTAATATTGTTATAAGGCTATGGTTTGATTTACATTAGTTCACTGGAAAGAGAAAAGAGCTTTCTGTTAAAGACAGATTTTCTACAGAAGAGGTATTATTTAGAACATTATTTCAGATTATTTATTTGTACAGTAAGAATTGAAAAGACTGCAACCTTTTTGGCTGAGAGAGCCATAAACACCACATATTTTTAAATGTAATTCCGTGAGAGCCATACAATATGTTTAAAACTAAAAATACAAGTAATGTGTGCATTTTATGTAATTTCAACACTTTTAAAGTACAATAAGTCTCTGAATTATTTTTAATAACATCGTTATGCTGTTATGCTAATCAATGATGAGTATTTCTTACCATTAATGCGACTTCTAATGCTGCGTGGTTTTGCTGATGGCTTTTTAATCTGGTTGATACTTGGTGGAGTTAAGCTTCATGCAGGCATTGAGAAACTTATGTACCGAGCACCATCAGTGCGCACCGAAACAAGTTTATCCATCGGTTGAGTTTTTTTCTTTAGCGAACTCAGTGAAGGACTTGAATAAATCCTCCCCTCTTGTTGTCCCTTTCATAGTCAAAACCTTGCAATCACGCTGAACTGGGGTAAATAGCTTACGTCTGTTGACTCATCCAAAGCGAAAGAAAAAAACGGTGCCGCATTTATGTCCTTATGTCCTGCTGAAAAGTAAGATACTCCTTTCCTTTTTTTTCTTTTTGCCCTCTTCTCAAAAGGGTTTCTAACAACGCAAAAAACAAAACTGAAAACGAGGGAAGTTTACGTCTTGATCTCACACACATGAGCACATCAGCCACTATTTTCGACAGCAAAATACAGCAACCCCACTTGGACAGTGTCTCTGCCTCATGTGTTGCCCATGCGATTGATAGATACAGACAACTAGACACAAAGACATGTATGTTTGCCACTTTCCCCACTAAAATTACTTCAACCCGGCTTTCTAGTCGCCGGTGACCATCGCCGTTTCGCGCAATGCGCAAAGGAGTATAATGAAACTAAGTTTTTTTTTGTTTTTTTTAATAATTAAAGATTTGTCTGCGAGCCAGATGCAGCCGTCAAAAGAGCCAGATCTGGCTCACGAGCCATAGCTTCCCGACCCCTGGTCTAGGGTGACCACTTCCATAAGGTCGGAATGTAGGACATATGAAAGGACATACAAAAAAAATAATACATCAGACTAGCAGTGTATTTTCATCAACAATAAAGTTTGGCATGGTTTTTAAATTATATATTTGTGTAACTAAATTGTAAAAAACTACCACTAAAATTGTCTAAAAAAGTTTGACCTTTATTTAGTTTTCAGTACAGTTGGTCCCCGGGTTCCGACATACCTGACTAATGTGATTTCGACTTTGTGACGACAAAGTCTCGTCCGCCATTTTGTGTCCAATTGTTTTTTGTTTTTGTTTTTTTAGTCATGTACACAGTACATTATTGGACCTCACAGTATCTTATTATTTACTTTATTTCATTGATATGACTGTTCTGCTCTTTGCTCTTTCATTAATGTTGACTTTTGTTTTTTGATGCATCTTTTATTTTGGTGCAGGAAACGTAGAACAGGTAGTATTTCTGCACCCGAGTAAGAGCACATGCACACACGAAGAAGAACATATTTGCGCACACGAAGATGAGCGCACACGCACACACGAGGACGAAGAAGTCCGTTACCAACAAAGTTACCCACGAAGAAGTCGCGCAGCTGAATGAGAGGGAAAAGACTACAGCTTAGCTTGCTGTCTTGGACTTAGCGCCAACATCTTGGTGAGGACAGTATATTATATTTTTTGGATAGTTATTTTGAGATTTAGGGGGTATTTAGAAGTACATAACTCATTTGCGCCCAAAAATGTATAAATACGTTCTATTTTTAATTGTTTCAATGTCCCAAAGACGTATTTATACGTCTTTTACGTTTTTTTTCACAAGAGAAATCTCTGGGTTCTGATTCAACTTAGCTCCAAAGCACAATGCTGAAAATCCATTTTAAAGCAATAAAACTGGCCACTGGACACATTTAGTAAGACCCGCAACCCACCCGATTCAACAGAACAAACGGCCGGGCCGCACGGCCGGGGCGCCGGAGGAAGATGATCGAATGGACGTCCAGGATGCCAGACGGCGGCCGACCGAGCAGAACAACTTTGAGGAAGCCTGGGATGCAAGGCGCTGGACGACTGCTCGCCGAGCAGAGACAGGCGCCGATGAGGAAAGAGTTTACCCCGCCTGTTGCGGCCACAACAGTGTCATCTCTCAGTTAGTTATGTGTATATAAATTGTTACTTTGCTATCAAAAGCTCTATTTGTCTTGTTGTTTATGTTATTTTGTAAAAGGAAAACATCTTTCAGATGTTTGGGATGTAACTAAAGCAAAAAAATAGCTGTGTTAAAGTCAAAGTAATGTTTGAAATGTATGCTTTCACAAAAAGCTCAATTTCTCTGTTTTTTCATCAGAAATTGGAAAATTGCTTAAACTAAGCTATTTTCTAATGCTGATTTTTAAAGAATGGAAAAAGCTATGAACTAACTTTTTTTCCTGCTGAAAGAAGAGAGTCTAATCTTTCTTTTGGTGGGTTACATGTTTATATAGCAGTAGAACAGAATTTTCTGTGGGCATTGCAAAATCAATCAAAATCCAGTAAAACGGCCAGGAGCGAAGGGGGTTGCACCAGTGAATATGGCTGGGAGTGAATGAGTTAAAGGGTTAATTACGACTTCAGCGAAGGAACGGAACTCGTGTGTAACCCAGGGACTACCTGTACTGTGTTTTCAAATTACAACATGCCCTAGAGCATAACTTATTTTGAAACGGTAATAGCAAGGAACATTTTGAACAAAAAAAAAAATTCTTAAAAAGATGTATTTTTGTGTAAAAACAATGTGAGCACTGAACTGCTCAAAAGAAGTGAACCCTTCATAAGAGGAAAAATTCTGCAAAATTCAGCTGCAGTTTTTTTATTATCCAGAGGCGATGAAAAAATGTTTTTAATGTCGACACACCTCCTGATTGCCTCATTCTTTTTTTTCGTGCTCTCTGCATGACGTTTTATGGCTTCTCACATCCACGCCACACCGGCAAAGCGTGCAGAAACTGTGGAGCGAGTTTCCACTGCTTTTGGCGAGGAAATCGTGCTCTTTCGTCCATTCAAAGTTAAAAGATGTCCGCGGTTTTGGCATATTTGCTAGCACTTTTGTAAAACGTCAGTGAGGAAATTATGTCGTCAGATAGCCACACGTGAAGCTTCGTTTACATTTATTGAACCAATGAAATAGGACATTTTTAACTGAAGCCACTCTTGGCCAATCACAGACCAGTTGTGACACATAGACTGAACAGCAGCCTATTTTCTTTAAAAGCCGGACAAACAGCGTCCGGCTAATGGGTTGTGCCAGACGCCGGACACATCACTTGATCGCAATCTCGCAGCCAAACATTTTAAGTTGACAAAAATGGAAATACCCCACTGTTGATCTCAGTAGTTCAAATCTGTGAATGATCACTGCTGTCAGAATGGATTTGTATGTCTCTCGCCATCTATGGCAGGCGATGATTTTAAAATGACAAAAATGAAGTTAACCCACTCTTGCTCTCAGTCATTCAAATTCATGCATGGTCACTGCCAGCCCTACGCATAACTGTCAAGTTATACAGTTTCGGCATAATTTATACAAGTGAGCACTGATTTTTAAATTTGCACGCCGTACGTTTAAAATCTGGATGTTTTTCGTGCATTACGCTTTTTTTTTCTCCGTTCGGATATTGTCACCGTTTCGGCAATGAGACAACGTGCATTACAATGCGTTATACGTTGGTTGAATGAAGCAAGAAAAGCCAGAGACACGGAGAGAGAAGAGTGTTGTGACGCTGTAGCAAACGCGATGCTAGGCTAGATGGCTCCAATATTTCCTGACTGTAGCCGACAGCCTACAATCTACACTTAGATATGCATGTAGACATGCATATAGAAATACATGCAAAATGACAGACTCGGCGGTGTTAGTAAATAGCCGCCATTTTAAAGTAGTAGACTTTTCAGAAAGGCTCTGTTGTAGTGAAACGTCCTAGCAAACCTAAGTAACTTTTTATCTAAAATACTCCTAAATCTTGACTTGAATCTATCTTTAAATGATGAGAGCGTTTTAAAACTTTCACATGTCGAAAGTAGACAGAAGGGAACTAATGCAAAAACGGGAGCAGTTTTAACAACTTTAACAGTTGATTCACAATATTAAATGACTTCCAAACATAGCAAAGCTTACTATGTTTTTTTGTTTTGTTTTGTTTTTTGAAAAAATTAAAGAAAAAACATGAAAGATAACACCAGTTACTTTGCCAAGTAACTAATTACTCTTACATTCAGGTTTCTGAGTTACCAACTCAATTACTTTTTGGGAGAAGTGATGTGTAACTGTAATTAATTACTTTTTAAAAGTAAGATTAACAACACTGGTCATAAAGATGAAGTCTGCAGAATGAAAAGTGACGAAAGCGGAGATTTTATTCTGCCAATTTGTTGCCAAACACAATTTGCCTGCAATTATTGCTGATCACTTCTCAGAATTTGCAAAAGAAATGTTCCTTGACCCAAAGATTGCATCGGTAAGTTAATTTTACCAAGTGACCTTTTTAATCTATAATTGGGTACACTAACGAACTACCTTCAAGTCAAACTGAATTGTGAGCTGAAGTGCCATGAAGTGCAGCCATCAAGACATGATAGAAATTGCCAAAAGTACTACATACAACTATAACAAAAGTCACTGCTAAATTTTAGTAATATGATGTAGCTGAAGATACTGATTGTTCTTTGATTGCATCGGGTTATATGTTACAATATTACCAATAAATTCACATTATTTTAAAAATTGAATTTTATTTTTGTTTCATTTTGCACGCTATATACAACTTATCATAGTTGTCTATTATTATCACAATATTAGTCACCAATTTGTAAGGGCATACATCACTATTTGTTACATTGCCAACGGCCTCGAGTTGACAGTTATGCCTACCAGTCAAATGGATTGGATATATTTTGCCATCAATGACAGACAAGGTGTTTAAATTGACAAAAATGTAATTAGCCCAACGATGAACGCAATTGTTAAATTTTTTTGAATGGTCAGTGATCGCCCTCCCTGTCAAAATGGATCAGACGTCTGTCGCCATCTTTGGAAGCAATAAGTTTAACATAACCAGCCCTACCAGTAAAAATGGATTGGACATCTATCACCATCAATGGCAGCCAATGACTTTAGAATGACTGAGGGGCAGTTTACATGGCGACTCTGCGACACAAAGACGCAATGACTGAGTTGCAGACTCGCCTCGCGTGCATATGGTGTCGACGAAGACGAAAAATTCTGAATCCTGCCTCCAAAGTGGAAGAATCCGATTGCGGGGGATTGAGGGGGGCTTCCTCGGCAAGCATATCAAAGGCTCCCACGGCGCGAGATCGCGCCTTTAACGTCAGCACTCGTACACGTCTCATTGGCCGTGCGCAGCGGTGCTACTAAACATTAAAAACAACAAATATGGCAGAATGTCAGCATTAATTTACTGTTTTAATAATATTTTTAAATTAAATATGTTGAATGTTTCCATTTTTGTGCCTTTTTGAACAAAAGAAAAATGCCATTGCTTCAAGTGGGCGGGCATATTTTTTCCAAGCTGAGGGAGCTTGGTGGGGTCAAAGTGCATCATTCTGTCGCCCTGTAAATCTACACTACCCCCTAGGGCCTGGCATGAATACTACATCGTTTTCATGCGGAATTGCGACATTGTTCGAATTGAGACGCAAATGCAAATTTGAAATTTTTCGTATTCTCGGAGAGTCACCATGTAAACGTCCCCTGAAATTGAGCTCCTTTAAGGCAATGAACCCTTTAAAAGTGAAGCAAAATCTTCATATGATAAAAAAATAAATAAAAAATTGACCAGCCAGTATTTCTTACACAGGGAAACTTTGGACCCCCTAAACTTGTAACTACAGAGCAATTTCTTGGAAAGCTCTCTGTTAATAATCAAGCTGTTTGTTTTACATTCTCACCTGTCAGCCCACTGAAGCTTTATTAGTCAAAAGCTCAGTCGATGCCAAGATGGCACGTAGCAGGCTGTAATGACAGCGCTGATAGGAAATCTTACATTAAATGATAATCTCCACTGGCGTCTGTGTGCCGATGATAGAGGACCCGGTCATATATTCCTGCATGTTTTATTCAACAGTCAAGACTTTTTGCTGGCATTTTGCAGGCCAAATGTTTTGAATTCTAGCAAGGTCGCATGTTATTTGTCCCCCCACTTTTTTTCTTTTTTTTTTACACTCAACATCAAAATGTTTATCAAGCCAAGGAAGGAGTGCACTTTGGAGAGATTTATGTTTCGGGAGATGATTTCTTAGGTAACGTCCGGCTTCGTATCTCGGCAGGGGATGAGGAGACGTTTGTGGCTCATACCGGCATGGAGACGCCTGCTCACTTTTTCATTATGGCGATTTTTCATATTTCTTCCCTGCTGCAGAGGCTCTCCTTTCTTCTCTCAATTTATATCTGCACAGTCCTAATGAACCTCAGTGAAAGACTTCCCCCTTTTCTGAATACAAAGCACCCAGCCAGGCAGCTTCAAAGAGAAAAGAGACATAGTGGACAAGAGTTTGGAGAAGGATAGAAAAGTGCATTAAAAAAGAGGTTGTGTGCCTTCATTTGCACCTACCTGCCGTTTTATCAAGCAATAAAGCACTTTGGTAACTTAAGTAACAGGACAACCTACAACCAGACAGTTAGATTGTGTGATTTTTGTTAGATTACACTGAAAAAAAATCTGTAATGACTTCTGGGAAAAGGACAATGTAAGAGCCCTGCAAAGCCCCATTCAGGGAATCATGAGCATCGACTTCATGGGTTTGACATTTAAATCAAATTTCCTCACTGAAAACTTGAAGAATACAGAAACCACAGGATGTTTACTGGGGCTTTTTTTCCGTTCTAAAAAACAAAAAAGAATCTTGACTTTTTTATTTTTTGAGGAAAAATAAATAAAAATAGAAATAGTAAATGAAAAGAGAACATTTACTTTTTTAATTCAAAAGTTTTTGAGTTTAGTTTTTTTCCCCTTTTTAATTTAAACATAAAAATGTAAAACTGAAATGAAAAACATAGTATTTGCTATTAAGTCTTTCAATCAATTATTTAATTTACACTTACAGGGCCACTCATTTAACTCATTCGCTGTCATTGACAGCACTCGACATCCAATCCATTTTGAACATAATCATTCATAAGTAGCGTGATTTTTGGACTATTAGGCGCACCTGACTATAAGCCACACCCACCAAATTTGATACAAAAACAGCATTTGTCCATCGATAAGCCGCAACGGACTATAAGCCACAGCTGTCCTCACTGTATTATGGGATATTTACACCCAGTGTTGTCAATTACTTTCTTTCAGTAACGAGTAGGGCTGTCAAATTTATCGCGTTTACGGGCTGCGCGGAATGACCCACTCATGCATTGCCACAAACAGACAATAATGGTGCTGTTTTTTGTACAATGAGCGCTAAGAGGCAGAGAAATGCGAGTGGACACAGACCGCGCCATTTATTAGCATAAGCTTTGGCAACTCTTTCACAACAATCATAATTATTGTGGCGAGCAAGGTGGTGAAGAATGACAGGCGATGATCTGTTTCTTAACACGCTTAAATGAACACAAAGCAGAACATATACTATTTGCAGCCACCACTGACAGTCATGGCTGCCCAACTTCCCACCATGCATTTGGGCGGAACAATTAAGTCTCTACAGTATCATTTAGTGAAAACACAACAAAAATAATATTCCTATCTCTCAAAAAAAATCATGTTCACAAAAAGAAAATTGCTCAATGCAGAGAGAACTGGCATTCCCAATCAAAATAGCTATGCAAAATACACATAAAACTTAGACTTTGGTCAAACTCTATTCAAACATTTTGTTTAGCTCAACAAATACACTATATGGCAATATTTAGTCAGTCACAATATACAAACTATCAGAGGTCTTGTACGTTGTGAAGTCAACACTCAAATGAACGTAAGGTACAATGAACCCGGAAACTACGGCGTCAGTCGAGGGGCAAAACGCACTAGAAAAACTTGGCTAGATCGCTAATTACTTCAAAACTCGCCCTTGACACCTTGTGGTGTATTGAAATCACTACCTTATGTAGTTAAAGACACTGTGGAAGAACCGCTGTGACATCACCACTCGGTAACGTCAACAGTGACAAGCTATTAGTTTATTTTCTGATTGAAAATTTTACAAGTTTTATTAAAACAAAAACATACAGAGGGGTTTTAATATAAAATTACTATAGCTTGTACTCATATTTATCTTTTAAGAACTACAAGTCTTTCTATCCGTGGATCCCTTTAACAGAAAGAATGTTAGTAATGTTAATGCCATCTTGTGGATTTATTGTTATAATAAACAAATACAGTACTTATGTACAGTATGTTGAATGTATATATCCGTCTTATCTTTCCATTCCAACAATAATTTACGGAAAAATATGGCATATCTTAGAGATGGTTTGAATTGCGATTAATTACGATTAATTAATTTTTAAGCTGTGATTAACTCCATTGTAAAATGTAATCGTTTCCTTAGTGCCTGTGCGTTACTATTTCGTTGTTGCCTCATAATGTACAGTACGTAGAATGAAGAATACTGTAGTCATGTACGAAGAGCATTTGAATAGAAAATATTGCTCTTGAATTTGGGAATGACATCAGATTTCCTGTTTTCTCATCTGAAAAAAAAAAAAAAACGGTTCACATTTATTACCATGCTGTGAGAGCGTTGTTTGCCATGGCGGCCAACAACATAGGCTGGCTACCTAGTCAGGATGCTAAAAGTGAAAGGCAGGAGAGATACCACAAACAATTGCATTTGCTCACTGGAAATACAGCCATTACCTCACATTTCTGTCAAGTAAAGATGACAAAAATATCTCCGTGCATTGCAAACTTTGCGCTGCCTCAAAAAGACTGTTGACCGCTAAAAACTCGACATCCAATTCAAGGAACTGCTTGGAATTACAGCACAACGCGACAAAACTCGAAACAAAGCCAATAGGTAACAAGACAGCCAGCACTTCCACAGTTGCTAACCAGTGTTTATGTACATTTTATTGTCACATTTTAAGACCATAGGCAGAGTTATACTTTTGTGGGAGGGTGGGGGGGTGGGGGGGGGCAAAACAGTTTGGACACACCTCATCATTTTTGCATTTTATATATTTTCACTACTAATGTAAATTCTCACTGAAGACATTAAAACTATGAACGAACATGTGGAATCATTTACTTGGCCAAAAAAGTGAAATAACTGAAAACAGGTCTTATATTCTACATTCTTCAAAGTATCCACCCTTGAGGTCTCCAAACCTTTGGCCTCATACTGTGTATATTCTCTATATCCATCTTGACAATGTTTGTGTTCAATCCTCGGTTCAAACTCAGTTGTTGTTGGTAGCTTTTGAAAGCTTAGGTTTATAGAAATTCTAAATATCCATCTTGCCTGCTCAGGTGTAGTTTTAGTTAAGCAAAGCAAAGGACAGTCTCTAAGGTGCTAGTCACATGATCTGTTCGAAAAATGATTTTGACCCATTATGAAATACTTTGAAGGATTCTTGTTAATTTCATTCATTTTTGCTGTTTGTTTTATTCCTTTACAATTTTTACATACAACATTTTAATGACTAGGGCTTTATTTTCAAGTGGAAGTTCAGAATTTTTGACATTAGGCATAATCTTGGAGTTAGGGGGGTTTAATTAGTCGTTGGAGTTGATTTGAACAAATTCCGTGCAGTTTGTCGGTTATTTGTTAGTTTTAGGGCTCCGGAGTGGCTAAGCTAGCGCGAGTCAATGGTGGTTGAAATCAACTCAATCGACTAGTTAAACCCCCTGCTAACTCAAAGATTAAGCCTTATGTGAAAAATTCAATTATTTGGGATGACATTTTTCTGTTGTCATTTTTATGTTGCGGCAGCTTAAGGAGAAAAATTGGTCTAAAGTAACTGATAAGTTACTTTTAAAGTAACTTTGTTACTTTGATGATGAAGTAATCAGTAAAGTAACTAGATTACTTTTTTGAGGTGTAATCAGTAATCAGTAATTAAATGACTTTTTCAAGTAATCTGAGACAACACTGTTTACACCAAAAGATATTAACCAGTAACACTTTATTTGACAGCAGCGTCATAAGACTGTCATAAGACCGTCATAATTTTGACATGACACTGTCATGAGCATCAATGAATGCTTATAATGGATGCCATTAATTGTCATCCGTTAAATTATCTCATTTTTGAATGGATGTAAAAGATCCGGACTGGACATAATTGGAGTTAGTGGCAAAATTTCCCACATCACACTTAACTCATTTGCTCCCAAAAACGTATAAATACATTCTCTTTTTAATTCTTTCAGTGTCCCAAAGATGTATTTGTACATCTTTTACGTTTTTGTCATAAGCGACATCTCTAGGTTCTGATTCAACTGAGCTCCAAAGCACAAAGCTGAAATTCCATTTTAGAGCAATAAAACTGGCCACTGGAGGACAGTAGCGCATTTGGTAAGACCCGCAACCCGATTCAACGGCAACAAATGGTCGGAGCGCCGGCGGAAGGATGCCAGGCAGCGGACGACCGAGCAGAACAACCAAGAGGACGCCCTGGATGCCAGGCGCTGGACAACCGAGCAGAACGACCGGGACCACCAGTGCAGCGGAAGATGCCGTTGAGTCCATGTGGCTTGCCGAGCAGACCCCGCAGAGACTCCAAAAAATCCATCTTTATGAGACAGGCGGCGATGAGGGAAAAGTTTACCCGGCTGTCGCGGCGACAACAGCGTCATCTCTCAGTTAGTTATGTGTAAATAAATTGTTACTTTGCGATCAAAAGCTCTATTTGTCTTGTTGTTCATGTTATTTTGTAAAAGGATAACATCATTCAGATGTTTGGGATGTGACTAAAGCAAAAATAGCTGTGTTAAAGTCAAAGTTATGTTTGAAATGTATGCTTTCACAAAAAGCTGAATTTCTCTGTTTTTTCATCAGAAATTGGAAAATTGCTTAAACTAAGCTATTTTCTAATGCTGATTTCTAAAGAATGGAAAAAGATATGAACTTACTTTTTTCCTGCTGAAAGAAGAGAGTCTTATCTTTCTTTTGGTGGGTTCCATGTTTATTTAGCAATAGAACAGAATTTTCTGTGGGCCTTGCAAAATCAGTCAAAATCCAGTAAAACGGCCCGGAGCGAAGGGCCTTGCTCCGGTGAAAATGGCTGGGAGTGAATGAGTTAATGACATCGGTCATAAGCCTTCATTAATGCCCATGACAAAGTCATGTCATAATTATGACGGTCTAATGACAATCTTATGACGCAGCTGTCAAATAAGATGTTAACTATTTACTCAAATAAATCAAGAAATAAGCCGCACTGAACTATAAACTGCATGATTTAAAATGATGAGGAGAAGTAGAGGTTTATAGTCCAAAAATTACAGTAAACGATCTAAATAGTAATTAATAAATAAGAATTAAAAAAAACACACAATTCATAAAAAAGTCTTGAGTCATAAACAAAATGCAATGCAATGCAAAATACAATAAAATTAATTGACATGAATTCAAATTTGAGTGACCCTTGTGAATTTTATTTACTTATTTTTTTGTTATGTTTTCTCTTGTGACTTCATATAGCTTAATTCTTTGGCTGTCGCTGATGACAATAGACGATTAACCCCATTTTAAATGGATCGGATGTCTATTGCCGTCAATAGATGTTTTCAATATCAATTTCCCTCTTTTACTTACTACCACAAAGAGATGGGGGTCTGCTATTTTACTTCCCGAGAGATCTATTTCCTCGATTTTTCCCAAATGTCGACTGGTCAAAGCCCAGAGTTTCCAGTTCAGGCCAACCGACGCGCTCCGAAAGGTTTACACAAGAAAGCGCAGAGAATTTGCTGCAGACCTCGCCGGTGTTAATACCAAGCTCTGTAAGCCCCTCCATCAGTGATATTCATGTAATAAAATGCGGGCGTATAACCAAATTTAGGCTGTCAGATCCATTATTCATTGCGGCTTGAAAAATAAGGAGCTTACTCTGGAGGCAGAGTGTAAAAAAAAAAGGAAAAAGTAGCAAGGGGGAGAAAAAAAACCCCGATGCTCGTAAGAAGAGAAGCGTCTTGTGTTATCAGTCAGATAAGAGGAGATGCCGCGTTTCCATAAGCTGTGTTCTCACTGAGGAATCTGTGTGATGCAAATATTATCCGGCGTGTAAATTGGGCACGCGTTTACGCATCCAACCACTTAAAACTGTCACCGCCTGTATCTTCGGGCTACGGTTTAATGACTGCCTCTTGTTGATGCAGACGCCGTGTGGCTTTGCTCTTCCTAATACACAAAATGCATTCCCTTGCTGGTAAATCCCGTTGCATCCTTTTTAAGTCCTGCTACGTGTCTGGAGAAGCAGTGAGTGCAAGGTTAGGTTTACGCTGCAGGTCATAGCACCCAAGTTTTGACTCAGTGGCTTTGTTGAGTTGTTGTTTTTCTATTTATTTAAATGTACGTTTCAAAAATGTGTCAGCTGGAATCCAACCGTTAACTGCCATTGCAAACGACATTGTCGTCCGTTTTTCTACGAGGACTGGATTTCATTGTACATAGTACCACGAGATTTAAAGCTTTGCCATTACGTGCAACACATAAAACAAAAGCGTGTCCACAGATTGGGAATAAGCGACTAGCAGAAAATGCTGATGCAGTGGGCCAAATGCGGCCCGTAGTCAAATTTCATCCGGCCCCCAGCCTCTGTCATAAGATCAATAACAATAACGCACACAGACTTAATAAATTGGTCAGCAGTACTGCTACCAGAAAATGAAGTAGCTTACACACTAAATGCTGCTCCTCATTTACCCACTAAAAGGCAGCAGTACTCTAAGCAACATTACCCCGTGTGACCCTTGACTTCCAATTTTCTAAAATGGCGACAATCAACAACAACAAAAAGAAAGTTGACTGCGATGGCCAACGCTTCAAAGATGGGGGTTTAATTGGACTATTTTTTTCACTAAAATACGCAACATTTGTGTCCGCCTCATTAGCAAAGAGACAGTCGCTGTTTTTAGAGAGTTCAATGTGAGGCGATATTACCAAACAAGACACGCTGACATGTACGACAAGATTACAGAAAAGATACGCAGCGAGAAATTGAAGCAACTTGAAGCTAGTTTAATTTCACAGCAGCAGTATTTTGCAAGAGCCCGAGAGTCGAAAGAGAACGCCACACAGGCTAGTTGCGAGATTGTTGAAATTATTAGTTAAAAAAACTATAAAGCAAATGTGACACACAGAATGGCTTGCTAAAATGTGCTTAAATATATTGATCTAGGTAAAGGACGTCAGCCAAGGTCAGCCCCCCACATTTTTACAACACCAAATCTGGCCCCCTTTGCAAAAAGTTTGGACACCCCTGCCTTAAACTGTGCCCCATCCTGCTCCTCTTAAGGAAAATAAATTTGCTGTGCCATTTTTCAAGATATTTACAGGCCTTCTCCCTCCTAATATCCATCTCTCTTCTTTGTTGTTTCGGGTTTGTTTCGCTGTCGGCACTAACGTCGAGACAACTGCCACCCAGGCTATTGCCGGTCGCATTTTTTGCGACGCTAGTGACAGTTGTTACATCTGCTCGTTTTGGGCAAGCGTATGTTCAACCCCGTATCGTATTATGGAATAGGGTTAGGGTTTGGGGTTTTACCGTCTTCTTTCATGGTTTGTTTGCTCGGATACGCTCAGTCCAGTTCTTTCCCTGAGTCAATGGAGAAGTGCAGAGAGACACATCGACTCGTCAGATTGCTCATTCCTTGGACACTTTATTTGAAGCCGCCAAATAGAGGTGGATGCAGTCACCCCACACATCGCTTTTTCTGAACTGCCCACAACCTGCCTTCTCTCTCTTTTCTCACTCTCCCTTGTTCTACGCTTGTTAACTCTGTAAATTGGTCCTAATTATGAAGAACAGCGGCCCTTAGTGGTGGAGTTAACACAGTGTTCATTTCCGAGCAGATGAAGAGGATGTTTTTTTTTTTATACGGAAGAATGGCGTACCGCAAGCAAGACATCACTCTTTTGCTCATTAATATTCATAACGTTAGCAATTGTGGCTAGGCGGGTCAACCTCCCGTTTGTCCCCAATAGTAAATGAATGGAAATATCGTAAGAATGAGATGTTTACCGAGCTAAACCTACCAATTCTGTCTGAAAATGATGTCCCTGGTGCCATATTCACTGGTAAAGATGTGGAAGAACATACAAATGTTCAGTTAAAGAGATGGCTTTAGTGTTGAGGGCTGAAAAAGACGGAAAAAAGAGCCGAGCCGACCTAAGCTTAGCGTTAGCTTTTTAATCGACACCATTTTCTTACGCCACTGATGATGACACTCTCTCGTTTCAACAATCTATTTTTTACCACCATATGCCCTGTCTTTTTATATATTATATCCTCTAGTTGTCTTACGTCTCTGACCTTTCTTGGGGGCAAATTACATTGCCATTTTTGTGTAGTGATCTCAAATGCTACCCAGTGACAGCCAACGAACACTTTAGATTTTTTCATTAATAACAAATCTTAATTCTATAATTTATTTACACGTCTCCCTTACTAAAGTTTATTTATTTATTTATTTTTACAACAGAAAACAGTGGCAGTCAAATACCATTTTCATTTTTTCAGGTCATTCATTCTCAGACAGAAATAGCACGGCAAAATGCTGCGCTAAAAATAAGTCAAAATATCAAAATGGCTTACCTCTTTGTCCTCTGAAGGACCATGGCCCCCAACAAAATCTTGACTGCATATGAAATGTGAATGGCTTCACCTTGCTGGTGTTAAACTGGTCTTTTGGACGTCGGCGAAAGTTGAAACATTCTTCACATTTTGTCCTCCGAGTTTTTGGTTTCGGGAAACGCATGAAGAAAGCATCCTTCATATGTCATGATGTCTTGAGTCGTTTCTACAAGTTCCATAGCAGCAGTGTTTGATCGGCATGTTATTTTTTTTTGAAAGATTACTGGAGAAAATAAGCAGAAATAACATGGTTTGTATGCGAGGGCGTGTCAATAATGTCCCTTTTCCACGTTACGATGGCGACGTGATGGTCTAAAAATAGCATTTGTGTAGTACGCTATTACAGGAAAATGATAGTACTGTACAGGAGGACAACAGGAAAAATGGGTAAATTATGGTTATTTCCCAGTCAAAACGGGAGACTTGACAGCTATGCATTGCTTTAGATTTCAGATCGGAATTGGGTTACGTTCATGCTGCAGGTCAATTCCGATTTCTTTGTCCAGATGGGGGGAAATTGGATATTTATCTGACTGCTCTGCAGTATTCATGCGGCTTATAAATCCTCAACAGGTGAAATAGAGGCTTGACAAAACAAACAACAGATGTGAATGAGCTTTAAATGATGAAGGCGCAAAAAACAATATTGATGTTGCCATGTAGCTATCAGGTTATAACAAATGTTGGCTGCATTAGCATAAAATCTTCAACATGACCACAAAATTGTGATAGCAGAGACCCCGCAAACAGTGCGGAAGCATATCACTTTGCGGTCGCATTCCGTTCACAGTGCAGATCGCATGGTTTTTGCAATGAATTACAAGGTAAAAACATCTGATTTGAATGCAGACTTAGTTATAACAGTGAAGCTCAACTTGTCACCTCTCTTATGAGTAGGGTTGGGCATCGATTCCAGTTCCAAGCGATTCCGTATTCCGATTTTTTTAATAGGCTGGGTGGAAAAAATGTGCATAGCCTATATTAATTTCTTAACTTCTCGATTATTTTTTAAATTATATGAACTTTCAATTAACTTTGCTATGAATTTCTCACAGGGCTATGTTTTACTTGTATATAAATATCAGTCTTTGAACTTGAATATGGTGAAATTTCTTTCCACGGGAGTGCATGTTCACAAAACTGTTTATTTTTCAAAATACCATGGAGAAAACATTTACATATATTGTTTTGCCTATGTTTTAGAGTGTCTTATGCTGCAGGCATTTATTGTATTGCATCGTTTGTTTTAGGTGGTATTTCTACAAGTAAGTTAAGGTCTGTTGACTACTTTTTAAGTTTTAATTTCTTTCTAAACTGATATATTCTTCATCATTCCACAAGATGTCACTATTATAACTCTGGACTCTGCAGTTTTTCTTTGGTTTTGCTATGTGCGCTTGGCTTCCCCTAGTGGTGACTTATTGGTGATAACTTAATTGGAAAAGAATCCTTGAAGTGTACAGACGCTACACACCTCCTCTGCACAACACATCGTTGGAAAACCCTTGATTAGACAAAATCTGTAGGTTTGCACGTTTTAACAGAGGGTCTGATATCATTTCGGTGTTTTTATTCTCTTACTTTGTTGTCCATTTACAGTGGGGAGAACAAGTATTTGATGCACTGCCGATTTTGCTGGTTTTCCCACTTGCAAAGCATGTAGAGGTCTGTAATTTGTATCATAAGTTCTCTTCAACTGTGAGGGACGGAATCTAATACAAAAAAAACAGAAAATCATGTTGTACGATTTTTAAATAATATATTTGCATTTAATTGCATGAAATAAGTATTTGATACATCACAAAAATCGAACTTAATATTTGGTACAGAAACCTTTGTTTGCTATTACAAATACCAAACGTTTCCTGTAGTCCTTGACAAGGTTTGCACACACTGCAGCAGGGATTTTGGCCCACTCCTCCATGCAGATCTTCTCCAGAACCTTCAGGTTTCGGGGCTGCTGCCGGGCAACACGGACTTTCATCTCCCTCCATAGATTTTCTATCGGGTTCAGATCTGGTGACTGGCTAGGCCACTCCAGGACCTTAAGATGCTTCTTACGGAGCCACTCTTTAGTTGCCTTGGCTGTGTGCTTTGGGTCGTTGTCATGCTGGAAGACCCAGCCACGACCCATCTTCAGGGCTCTCACTGAAGGAAGGAGGTTGTCAGCCAAGATCTGGCGATACATAGCCCCATCCATCCTCCACTCAATACGGTGCAGTCGTCCTGTACCCGTGGCAGAGAAGCAGCCCCAAAAAATGATGTTCCCTCCTCCATGTTTCACGATTGGGATGGTGTTCTTGGGGTTGTACTCATCCTTCTTTTTCCTCCAAACACGACGAGCCGAGTTTAGACCAAAAAGTTAGATTTTGGTCTCATACGACCACATGACCTTCTCCCATTGCTCCTCTGGATCATCCAGATGGTCAGTGGCAAACTTCAGACGTGTCTGGACATGCACTGGCTTCAGCAGCGGGACCTTGCGTGCGCTGTAGGATTTTAATCCATGACGGCGTAATGTGTTTCCGATGGTTTTCTTTGAGACTGTGGTTCTAGCTCTCTTCAGGTCATTGACCAGGTCCTGCCGTGTAGTTCTGGGCTGATCCCTCACCTTCCTCATGATCAGTGATGCCCCACGAGGTGAGATCTAGCATGGAGCCCCTGAACGAGGCAGATTCACCGTCAACTTGAACTTCTTCCATTTTCTAATAATCGCTCCAACAGTTGTTACCTTCTCACCAAGCTGCTTGCTTATTTTCCTGTAGCCCATCCCAGCCTTGTGCAGGTCTATTATTTTATCCTTGATGTCCTTATACAGCTCTTTGGTCTTGGCCATTGTGGAGAGGTTGGAGTTTGTTTGTTTGAGCATGTGAACAGGTGTCTTTTATACAGGTAACAAGTTCAAACAGGTGCAGTTACTTCCGGTAATGAGTGGAGAACAGGAGGGGTTCTTAAAAAAGAACTAAGAGACGAAATATTTACTAGTTGGTAATGTATCTAATACTTATTTCATGCAGTTAAATACAATTATTGAAAAATTATACAATGTGATTTTCTGGATTTTTGTATTAGATTCCGTCCCTCACAGTTGAAGAGAACTTATGATACAAATTACAGACCTCTACATGGCTTGCAAGTGGTAAAACCAGCAAAATCGGCAGTGTATCAAATACTTGTTCTCCCCACTGTATGTGAAGCGAAGCAACACATTTTTGTGCTGAGCTAAATTAGCCACTTCATTTGATTTGCTCATAACGGAGCTAGTCTTCATGTGGCTTCTCTTTCGTTGTGTTCGGCAGTTATATTTTTCCGGTTGGCGGTCAGGGCATCGAAACTTGGAATCGAAATTTAAAAATTCTAACAGTTCCAGGAGAACCGGAGAGTTAGTCCCGGATCCCATCGATGCTTGATGCTTGGTGCCCAACCCTACTTATGAGAGAAATAAATGCAATAATTTGGGTGTCACAAAAAAAAAAAAAAATCAAACAACTGACACTCAAACACAGTTTTTAAATTTATGATGATGATAATTTAGGTCCGAAAGCAAAAATGAGGAAATAAATTCTGCAACATTATAAATATCTTAAAAACGAGATACCGCGAACGCGAATGAGTTTTTTTTTGCACTTCGACTAAGTGTCCAACCATGGCGGCGTGACAAACCCATCATTGTACCTATCGGCCATTTGTTTTTGTTTTTTTCCTAATTTCCATTTAAGAATGGAAAGTGAGCTCATTCCTGTTTTTTTGTGTTCTGTCTTAACATAAAAAAGGAATACTGTAAATCTTCTGTGTCTGATTCATAATTGCGAATCTGAAAACAAGCCTTTATCCTATTTGGCACATGGCACATTTTTAAGACATAGTGTTTCTTTTGACCAGAAGGCTAATTTTCTTCACTTTGTAGCTGCTGTTTTTTGTGAAACCACCATACTCAATGCAAACGATTAGATAAAAGTAAAAGCTAGAAAGAAGTTTCATCTAGTAAACTGTTTGATGTTGGTACTGTCGCAGAACGTAATGTTCTGTGGATCTTGGAAATCAGTTAAAC
This sequence comes from Corythoichthys intestinalis, assembly GCF_030265065.1. Lineage (NCBI taxonomy): Eukaryota > Metazoa > Chordata > Actinopteri > Syngnathiformes > Syngnathidae > Corythoichthys > Corythoichthys intestinalis. Next base: position 18,825,930 of record NC_080403.1, on the reverse strand, counting down.
AAGATCTTCTCTGCTTTCGAAAAAGTCTGACAGTGAATGAGTTAAGTGGAAGTAAAGCCATTGAGACTCAGTAGATGTATCGATCATAAAATTGGAGAATTGCGACACTCGAACTGAGCTGTTTAAACCCAGCCAAAATCAGAAAATAAGCTTCATTTCGATTTTTTTCTGCAAGTATCTCCCCTGGGTTAGGTGCAGCAAAAAAGAAGAAAGGCAGAATGATGTCAGGAATGATGAGCGGTGACCTTCCCTCTAAAGGCGTTAGCCGTCCTATCAGGCAGAATTAACTTTAGCCGTCTTCTTGGGTGTACGCGCCACACGCCACGTCCCTCACGCCTCCTCATGTTTATTCATCTCCTCCAGTAAGACGTGCCCTAAATCACCCAGCACCCCTACCCCCAACCCAAGTAAGCATGGGAATCTGTGAGGCCTTATCGATTTGGCCCCGTTTCATCAGCAGCCAGGTCCTCGTGTCGGGACGAGCGGACGGTAAATCTCGTGTAGCCAGTGCTTTTCAGGGCCTGTCCGCGCTGTAATCCTCGCAACTTGATGGCTCGTCTTCAATCTGTGAACCCCTCCACATCTCGTTAAAGAGCAATCTATGGAAGAATCGCTCGGTGGCTAAAACTAAATACGACTCAGGAATGAACAGACTCATGCGTTTTATGGTGAATCCATGCAATAATCATGCTGACACATTGAGTCAGAAACAAAATTCTCCTTTAGGGTTTCCCATTTGTCTAGGAAGACCTGCTTGTGCCATATTCAGGTATTTAGATAGTACAAATACCAATGTGGAGGTAATTTAGGGTTCAGTGTCGACAGTTTGCTCACTGAACAATCATCTCTACCAACTTATATTCTCAAATGAGTCAAACCAAAATGGCAACAGTAACTTCATGTTCAGTTTCAGTCATGGGTTCTAGAGATGAGTATTACGATCAAGCCTGTCGCAATATGCAATAATTCCATTTATCGCACGATAAATAAAAACGAAGGCGATAATTTTTCCGCTGCGATTTATCGCCTCGCGTGCACCTGCGTGCGGGTGACGTGCTGTTAAAAGTTCGGCTTCCTTGTTACCAACTACGCAAAATGCATTTTAGTTCTGTTTTTAGTTTAGTGCAGTTTAAGTTTAGTGCAGGTGGAGAAAAAAAAGAAAAGGTGACGCTTACCATTGAAATGAAGATGTGAATGATTGCAAAATATAAGCATGGTGTGTGCATCCATGAACTGGGTCGTAGAGTGCCGATCTCGGCCAGCGGTCCCCCTGCGTTCACCAGTCTTTATAAGTTAAGGTGACAGTTCTTATTGTGGTAACATCGCCTAAGAAATCGCCAGCTTCGTCAGGTTTTAAATCATTTATTCCATCAACTCGCCGAGTGTCCACTGCTGTTGACGCCAGGATCGAAACAGAAAGTAAAATAGCGCTCTCCTGCTCACCGTCAGCCCCACGGTGCATTCAGGTACAGCAAAAAAATGTCCGCCACATTAGAAGCCGATATGTTACCTTATTACGGGTACTGTACTGTATTATTGTTATTATTGCTATTATATTATTGTTATTCTGATTTTTATTCATATTTTATTTGTTTCACTCTTTGTAATTGCTATTTGCAATAGTAACAGCAGTATTTATTGAGGATGTAGTGTGGGTTCTTGTATGGAGGTAGATTTGCGTCTTTATTATTCAATCAAAAAAAAAGTTGCTTCAATCAAATAAAAAGTTGCTTCAATCAAAATATATATTTTCAATCGAAGAAAGTGTCTCTTCAATCAAAAAAAAATGTGTTTGAATGCAAAAATAAATTTGAAACTCAAAAAAATATATTTGAAAACTATTTTTCTTTGATTGAAATTTTTTTTTTGGATATAAGTCAAGTTTTTTTTTTTTTAATTGAAACACCATTTTTGATTGAAGTCATGTCATTTTGCGTTTGGACCACATTTTGGCTAGGACATTTGTGTCTTTATTATTCAATCAAAAATTAAGACGCTTCAGACAAAAAAATATATATTGTCAAAAGAAAAATCAATTCAATCGTAGAAAAAAAGGTTTGAATGTGAAAAAATATTTGAGACTCAGAAATTCGCATTTGAACACTTTATTTTTCATTCAAACCGTTTTCTTTGATTGAAGCAATCCTTTTTGTGTTCAAGCCATATTTGGGGTAGGACATTTGTGTCAAAATCATTCAATCGCAATAAAAGTTGCTTTAATCAAAAAACTATTTTTAATCAAAGAAAAAAATCATTTGCAAAAATATTTTTTTTTGAAAATATATTTTTTTATTTGAAATATATATATATATTTTATTGAAGTATCACTTTCTTTGAAAAGCAAAAAGTTTTAAACTCTTTTTTTTTTCAAAGTGGAAAAAGTTTTGAACACACTTTTTTTTTGAAGTGGGAAAAGTTTTGAAGGCTCTTTTTTTCGATTGAATCATTTTGACACAAAGATTCAACTTCAACGCTAGTTCCAGTGTGTTTGAGTGGCAGCTGATTGCGCCAATGGCATAAAAGTATGAAGCAAGAATAATGGCCACCTGGTCTCCATCCAGCCATCGGAGTCTCCTGGAGTCCAAGCCGAATATAGGGCACCGGTACGGGGGTCTAACATCGGCATTTCACCGGAGTACCCGCAACGGCACTTTGTCCTGTCGCGGCACACTGGTCGGACCCCGATATCACCCCCCAGGTGCGGAGGCCGGCTGTCGAGTGGACGGTCCGCGAATGACATGACACTCATTCAAAGTTGAAGTGACGGGGCTCCAGGCGTGGACGCCGGCGACTCGCCGGTAGTCCACTCTCTTACTGGGCAGGCTAGTGTCGGGCCCCTCGCCGACCACTCTTGTACCGGCGCGTCGCGGACACTCCGGTTGGAACCAATTGCCAACCGTCACGTCAGGGCAGCGGGTGAAGTTCGCCGTGTTGAATCACATTAAGCAGCAGGGCACCGTACTCCGGTGAAATGCCGATGTCACACCCCCGTACCGGTGCCCTATATTCGGCTTGGACTCCAGGAGACTCCGATGGCTGGATGGAGCCCTGGTGGCCATTATTCTTGCTTCATACTTTTATGCCATTGGCGCAATCAGCTGCCACTCAAACACACCGGAACTAGCGTTGAAGTTGAACCTTTGTGTCAAAATGATTCAATCGAAAAAAAAGTGCCTTCAAAACTTTTCCCACTTCAAAAAAAAAAAAAGTGTGTTCAAAACTTTTTCCACTTTGAAAAAAAAAAGTTTAAAACTTTTTGCTTTTCAAAAAAAGTGATACTTCAATAAAAAATATATATATTTCAAATAAAAAAATATATTTTCAAAAAAAATATTTTGCAAATGATTTTTTTCTTTGATTAAAAATTGTTTTTTGATTAAAGCAACTTTGATTGCGATTGAATGATTTTGACATAAATGTCTTACCCCTAATATGGCTTGAACACAAAAAGGATTGGTTCAATCAAAGAAAACGGTTTGAATGAAAAATAAAGTGTTCAAATGCGAATTTCTGAGTCTCAAATATTTTTTCACATTCAAACCTTTTTTTCTACGATTGAATATTTTTAAAATTTTTGATTGAAGTGGTTTTCTTTTGAAAAAATATATTTTTTTGTTTGAAGTGACTTAATTTTTGATTGAATAATAAAGACACAAATGTCCTAGCCAAAATGTGGTCCAAACGCAAAATGGCATGACTTCAATCAAAAATGGTATTTCAATAAAAAAAAAAAAAAACGACTTAAATCAAAAAAAAAATTTTCAATCAAAGAAAAGTAGTTTTCAAATATATTTTTTTGAGTTTCAAATTTATTTTTGCATTCAAACACATTTTTTTTGATTGAAGAGACGTTTTCTTCGATTGAAAATATATACAGGTATTTTGATTGAAGCAACTTTTTATTTGATTGAAGCAACTTTTTTTTGGATTGAATAATAAAGACATAAATCTACCTCCATATTCTTGGGCTGTGGAACGAATTATTGGAATTATAATGTATTCATATGGGAAAATCCTGCTCGACATACAACCATTTCGACTTACAAACAAGCTCCTGGAACGAATTAACTTCGTATGTAGAGGTACCACTGTATTACACATGGGACGCCATAGCAGAAGCTATGAGGGGAAACGTTTTCATTTGCCTAGATGCTTAAATTATTAAGTGGAATTTTATTTTTCTTAAAAAACACATTTTATTTCTTCTGTGTTTCTGTGCAGTATTAATATTGTTCTTTTACTTAAAAGAGGCATGGTCTATTGTTTTTAGTTGTGATTTCCTAAAAAGTATTTTTGAATTTAAGAGTAAACATTTATTGCGTTTAAATGGGTGTACATGATCTATTTATATATACTGTATTCTCACAGTGTTATTGTATTTTTTTTTTTTTTTTAAATTGGGGGCGTGCAATAATATCGCATATCGCAATAATTTATTAAATAAATTATCGCGCACTAAAATTTGTTATCGCGACAGGCCTAATTACGATTAGGGATGTCCTGATCACATATATTTGCATCCGAGTCACCTGATTTTGAGAACCTGCCAGAACCGATTTCGATCCTATACCTTTACAATGTATTCATGAGGAATAACCAAGTAAAAAAAAAATCACTACAAACTAAGCATAAGCTCACAAATTTGCTTTGAATTTTCTGTCATACATAAATGATAATGTACATACTGTATATATACATATAGCTCTTAGTGATAGGCACTGTAAAGTGGAAAAGGAGGAGTTGGAGGAATCCTCATGGGAGGAAAAACCCTCTGCATGGGATGTACAACCCACAGATCAATAAAGTGGCGTATCTGAACAAGTCCTACCAATGGTTAGAGAAGGCTGGACTAAAAGACAGCACAGAGGCGCTAAAAATGGCAGCACAGGAGCAGGCCTTGAGCACCAAAGCAATAGAGGCCCAGATATACAACACCAGGCAGAATTCAAGTGCAGGCTGCGCAAAGATGCCCCAGAAACAGTCCAACACAGAATAGACCCTACCCACCGACGTCACAAAACCACGTGCTCGCTGTATGGTTCCGCCCACTTGTCCGTCATTTTGTCTCTGTATTAGCATTGGTTTCAATTGATCGAGGAATTTAAAATGCATTTCATGGAAGACCCGGTGCTTTCTGATGCCGTAAACTCACTGGATGTGTTGCATAAAAGGCGTTATGAGGAAAAGCTTCGTTCTATACAGTCGCCAGATCCATATTTGATGCCCAAATCGATGTTTTTCGACCCACTGTCTTCGCCCTGTCTGCCTGACATCTGCTACGCTGATATTTACAATTATCTTGTCCACATAAAATCAGCCTATTCTCACGAAAATTTGAAAAACTTCAAGAGCTTGGAGGCTTATAAATACTTCGTTGCTGGTTGGGTGAAACAGGTCCTCGTCCACGAAAATTCGGCAGGAATCTATCTTATGCTTGGAAAGGTGAGTTACCAAATTTTCAATTCAAAATCTTTTGTTATTGCTAACATCCACTGTCAAGTCTAATGTATTTCATGTCGTTTGTCAATGGAGTTAAGGCTTTTAATGTTTATATGGTTTAGCGATAGCACTCTCACTACATACATACGTGTATGTTGTCGGCGATTAGCCTAGCAATGATCTTAATTGTGGTTATTTGTCAGCCCAAAACCCTCTAAGTATATCTTAAATGCATCTTACCGGATATAAAATGACTACTACATAGTCTGTGGTGATTTTTTGGTGCCCAGTTTTCACGTCGAATTGCAGCCGTCCATTTCGCTCTCCTCTTTGGATCCCTCGGAATACGGTAAAACTTCAAGTCTCTCCTTCCATCTTCTCTGTTAGTGCAACCAACAGCCACACACACCTTCACCATTTTGATTATTAATGTTAAGGAGCAGAAAAACACGCCGTAAATAGGAGGAATGTACGTAGCCGTAACAGGTTAACACTATGTTTTGACGGACAGTTGGGCGGTACCATTAAGGAGAGCGGAGTTGTGACGTCACGTAGGTAGGGTCTATAGCAGGGCGTGAGATACTGGCAGGAAAAGAACACATGGAATGCCAAAACCAAGTAGCCGGCATGCTGGTAGTGTACAGAAACATCTGTGCAGAGTATGGACTGGACACCCCTAAATTGCAATGGGAAACACCTCCCAAAGTGGTGGGAAATGATAGGACTTAGGTCCTGTTAAGCTTCCGGATAAAGACAGATAAGATGGTCATGGCCAACCAACTGAACATCATGATTATGGATAAGCAGCAGAGGACAGCCGTTGTGATCAATGTAGCCGTCCCCAACGCTTCCAATAGCACAGGTGCCGGCATAGGCATAGTATTCTGTTCGGTGGACGTCACGGCCGATGAAACCTTGACAAATGCACTTTCTTGGAAGTTTGGGACACTCAAAAAATGGGTCTTACTCATCCAGTGTGGAACTGTAGTTCACAACAACAAAAACTATTCTTTTCTCGCCGAAACTAGGCTATTACAATCTCTCGTACTCTTTAAAATAATATTCGCTGTTTTCTTCTACAACAAGTTGAATTGATCAAGAGCCAGGCTAGTGGGCCGATTCCTAGCGGCCACGAAGCTGAGCGAAGTCGCTCCCAGCCGAATTAAATGGCGACTAGCAGACGTTGACATGGACGGCGATAAACTCTAATTTGACTGCGGGGCTGACAGCGATTGTTCGATTAGTCAAAATAGATTGGAGGTCTATCGGCAGCCAAAGAGCTAATACGTAAAAATAGAAATAAATCTTTTTTTTCCTCCCAAAAAACAATCATTTTTTACCCAATTCCGATCTTCTGAAAAATAATGTGATCGGGCCCGATTTCCGGTCACATGATTAGATTGGGAACATTTTTAATTATGAAAGACGAGTCCTGAAAATTTCATGACAGTTGTTGAAATGGATGAAGAAGGACAACTTTTGCACCTTTTACAAAAGTCCTAAATAGTTCCCTTTTTTCCATGTCAAATGCTCCAGATAATAATCAAACTTTGATACGATGTCTCACCGTGCCAAAAAGTTTGCAATTTACCATTGCCCATCTATTTTGGATAACTGCTACTGACTAATGCTTATTAATGGGAAATCTTAAGACTGTAACATAGACACCTGTGGCTTATAATAACGTGCGCAGTATACACTGCCAGCCAAAAGTATTGGCACCCCTGCAATTCTGTCAGGTAGTGCGTAATTTCTCCCAGAAAATGATTGCAATTACAAATGCTTTGGTAGTAACATCTTCATTTATTTTGCTTCCAATGAAAAAAAACACAAAAAACAATGATTTAAATTTTTTTTTTTTAAACATTATCATTTTACACAAAACTCCAAAAATGGGCCGGACAAAAGTATTGGCACCCTCAGCCTAATACTTGGCACCACAACCTATAGACAAAATAACTGCGAACAACCTCTTTTGGTGTGCATCAATGAGATTCTTACAGTGCTCTGCTGGAATTTTAGACTGTTATTCTTTGGCCAACTGTTCCAGGTCTCTGAGATTTGAAGGGTGCCTTCTCCAAACTGCCATTTTCTCCACAGGTGTTCTATGCGATTCAGGTCTGGACTCATTGTTGGCCACTTTAGAAGTCTCCAGTGATTTCTCGCAAACAATTTTCTAGTGCTTTTTTAAGTGTGTTTGGGGTCATTGTCCTGCTGGAAGACCCATGACCTCTGGGAGACCAAGCTTTCTTTCACATTGGGCCCTAAATTATGCAGCAAAATTTGTTGGTAGTCTTCACACTTCATAATGCCATGCACACGGTCAAGCAGTCCAGTGCCAGAGGCAGCAAAGCAACCCCAAAACATCTGGGAACTTCCGCCATGTTTGACTGTGGGGACCGTTTTCCTTTCTCTGAAGGCCTCGTTTTTTCCCCTGTAAACTGTATGTTGATGCCTTTTCCCAAAAAGTTCTACTTTTGTCTCATCTGACCAGAGAACATTCTTCCAAAATGTTTTTGGCTTTCTCAGGTAAATTTTGGCAAACTCCAGGCTAGCTTTTGTATGTCTCTGGGTCAGAAGTGGAGTCCTCCTGGGTATCCTACCATAGAGTCCCTTTCCATTCAGACGCCGACGGATTGTACAGGTTGTACCCTCGGAATGCGGGACATCTTGAACTTGTTTGGATGTTAGTCGTGGTCCTTTATCCACCATCCGCACAATCTTTAGTTAAAATCACTCTTTAATTTTTCTTTTCCATCCACATCCAGGGAGGTTAGCCACAGTGCCATGGGCTTTACACTTATTGATGACACTGCACATGGTAGACACAGGAACATTCAGGTCTTTGGAGATAAGACTTGTAGCCTTGAGATAGCCCATGCTTCCTCACAATTTTGCTTCTCAAGTCCTCAGACAGTTCTTTGGTCTTCTTTCTTTTTTCAATGCTCAATTTGGTACACACAAGGACACAGGACAGAGGTTGAGTGCACTTTTATCCATTTTAACTGCCTGCAAGTGTTATTTTGTTATTGCCACCACCTGTTATGTGCCACAGGTAAGTAACAGGTGCTGTTAATTACACAAATTAGAGAAGCATCACATGATTTTTAAAAGGGTGCCAATACTTTTGTCCGGTCCATTTTTGGAGTTTTGTGTAAAATGACAATGATTTAATTTATTTTTTGATTCTCTTTTGTATTTTTTCATTGCAAGCAAAATAAATGAAGCTACTACTACCAAAGCATTTATATTTGTAATCATTTTCTGGGAGAAATTGACCATTGTGTGACAGAATTGCAGGGGTGCCAATACTTTTGGCCAGCAGTGTATTTATCGATTTTATTTTCTTGAATTTTATCAAATTTGGGTGGTGTGGCATATTGTCAGGTGCGTTTTATAGTCCAGAAATTATGGTACATGCCTTTCCTAATTCCTGTCAGACATCAGCGGTAGATCAGAAACCAATTATTCCAGTAACTGATATCAGCGGAGAGTACATGAAAAAGTACGCAACAAAACAGGAACTCATACTAAGTAGCAACCTCATTCAATTACATAATCGGATTTTCTCATTGTAATCTAGTTAGCAAATGATCTAATCTTATTTTTTAAAAAAGTGATGCGCAAGCATTTTGCGCGTGTATTGGATCGTCCCTCAAAATAAATGGAGGTACCCCCAATAATCAGGTTATAAGAACCTCCCTTGAGAGCTCATTGTATTTTCCGTTATGATAAATTTAGTGGAGCTCATCCATCTGTTTGCTTTCTTCCGTTAGTCAAGTCATGAAATTGGCATGTCAGGAACATGTGTTCACCCTGGCTTGGTTTTAATTACTGTCTTGTCATGATAGTCAGTTAGATTTGTTGTCAGGATATAATAAGTGTCATGTAAAATTGCTGGACCACATACCGTAAACATCCTTGCCGAGGCCGGTTTTAAATCACCAACACTTGCGCTTTTGCAACGAGAAGAAAAAAAAGTTGTGTCAATTCGGAAAGCCCGGTCCTATTTTAGAGCGGTGCAAAATTAATGACTTAGACCCATCATAAAATATGATTCAGCCACAGCGCCCGAGTTTGTAGCAGAATTCATAACATCAGGGTGAAAAAAATGAAATATGGCGAGTGCGGTTGGAGCAGAAAAAAGATGTAATTTGCCCCGTCTGTTGTTTACTGTGTAAAAAATTCAAAAGCAGCACATTTTGTCATCCTCGTTCGTGCATCGTCGCCACTTAAGCTATATTTAAAAGTTGGTGAAAAAGAGATTGTTCAGAGCTAAGGCCATTTTTTAAGGGAATATCTTAAATATATTTCTGATTTTATCTCAAGGTAATGCTGTACTTTAATGCCTCTTCAAACAGAACTTTGGTATCAGTCTTGTGGCAATTAATTGGCATTTTCTACTTTGTTTTACTATCATATTTAATCCTTCAGATGTTCACCTTGTTTACATGGGTATTTTTTCAAAAAATCAACTCAGATTAAGGTTATCTCTGCACATTGGGATCCAAATCTTTTTTCATGAATAAAAATAAGGAGAAAAAGTCCCAAACACAAATTGAAAAATGGTAAACACTAATTCAATAGAAGGTCATAAAGAAAGTCTGTAATGGATCAGCTCAAGCAATAATCGCATCCAGAGTCGAGCCGCCTATCGGGCTTCGCGACCCGAGTTCCACTCACATTAAAGCTGAATGACAACGTTTCGTCACCAGGTTTATCCCGCCAACCGTCGAAGCTTATGAAAACCCATCTGCTGGTAATTTCCAGCGACGTCAACACAGCCGCTCTGTCTTTATCGTCTCCGTTGCCGGTCTTGTTGGAAGTGAAAGCACCGCCGCCGGCTGCGTATCATCATCAGATAAGCATCATGACAATTTACAAGGCTGTCAGGAAGGGGCTAACACCGCTCCAGATGCACCATGGAGCTTAGAAAAAAATTATCAGGTACTGGAGAGGATTTTTAGGGCCCAAATTTTAGGTATGGGTTAGATGAACTCATTCACTGTCAGCTCAGGTCACAGAGTATCAGCTGTGGTAGTCAGTAAAAGAGGGATATATATATATATATATTGAAAACACTTTTTGTAAATGTCCACTCCACTTCATCTGGAAGGCGCTGTCAAAGCAGCCAAAGAGTTGACAAGTGATCTTTTAAAACAAAACAAAATTCCCCAGAGTAAACTAAATACTGGCCATTATTTGAATTTATGTCTTCTTTTTTCCGATTTGATACAATTTGCTTTGTTTTATTTATTTGGTTTTCATTTCTTTACCTTTATTTTATTCAGAATTATTTATATTTTTTATGATTCATGGCTTTTTTTGTGTGTGTTATTTATTTATTTATTTATTAATATTTAAATTTATATTTAAATACATTATATTACATTTACTGTTGTTTTTCCTGAAGCGGATCCTGCAATTAATTCATTTGTTTTATTTAAAATTCTGGATATATATTGTTTTAAATGCCCATCCAAAATTACTAACACTGATACTGAAATTGGATGCCAAATGGGTGCTACAAAATATGGTCCCGTGGGTCACAATCGGTCCCTAGGCTGCAAGTTTAATACCCTTGTCCTATAATACTGTATATATACCTGTGTTTATATGTATGTATGTATGCATGTATATACTGTATATAGATGGCGGGAAACACTCAGGTGACTTGAAGTTCCGCTTTGAGACCCCCAGTTTGGCCAAATTTCAAAACTGACCTATATTCATGTGTGATACATCATTGGAAATTTTCAATTTTCTGGGGGAAGAAATTTTTTTTAACAGGAGGGCATTTAAAACAAAACAAAACAAAACAAAATTGACCCCCTAACTCGAGGTGTGGGCAATTTTTCTTTGTTTGGATCGATTATTTATCATCTAAAATATGGGAAAATGCGACAGTAACAAAAATTACAAATTAAAAATTAAAAACAATTTGGGGCTTGATGCGCCATGAAACTGCTATGGCAGCATGTAGACATATTGTTCAACCAAACACAATGGTTCTTTTGTCTTAAAATTCAGAAGTTTATTTTAAAGAGGGGTGCAAGAGCAGAAACTGCTGTTTCAGCCTTGTCTGTGTTTCCCGCTACATATATACTGTATATATATGTGAAAAATCATAATTCGTGCACGGAAGGGTTAAATTGCTTTGTTGATCCAGGAAGAAGTACAAATACAGAACTGTATTTCTTCTACTATACACACTGTTGTTTTTTCTTAATTTGTAATCTAGCATCAGGCAATAGTTTAGAGCGCAAAATGTATACAAATATTATACAAATTTTAATTTGACATCAAAATGTATTGATCACTCTTTTTCAGTTTAGTCTACCACCCACTGCCATTTCCATGTTAACTGGTAAACTGGCAGTGAATGAGTTTTAAGCTAGAAAAGAACCCCACTGGCGCTGATGAAATTGTTGTTAAACAAAGTGATGACAGGCACAGTTTAAGGGATTTAAACTGTTTCCCCGACAGCCACTTCATTCCAACACCGGATTAAATGATAATTAAATCTCTGCGCGCTCATTAGATTCATTGATAGGGAGGGGTGTCGTTTGCGCTGCTACGGCAGCTAGGGAATGGCGGCCTTGTTTTGGAGTTTGCAGTACCAGCGTAATCTGGTTGACATTCTGATAATGAAGCTGTGGGAGAGCAGGCACTTACCTGTCGCTGATTTTTTGGTGTTTTTTTTTATTTTTATTTATTTATTTATTATTTTTGTGGGGAGGATTTTAAATGTGATGTATTTAAAAAAGAACTCCAAACATGCCTAATGGTTTTTGCAGTAATAACAGTGGATGTTAATTAATTTTTGGCATCAGGGTAATTGAAGATGTTCATTTGATGACTGTTGGAATTACTTGCGGGGGGAAAAAATGCTGTATCTCTTGACTCTTAATTATAAAAATGCCAGTCTTTGTAAATTGTTTTAGCGCCGCCACAGCTGCGAGATAATGGACAAATCTGTATAATGTAAGCATTGTTTTCTAGCGTTATGGTCCCATCAAAATTTTACCCCGAAAATGTATGAGGGTCAAACAATGTAATGCTTGGCGTAAATCAGTCTTTGTCTGGTCTTCGACTCTACTCCCATAAGGCCCGGTGTTGGTCCTGTTTAGGTGTTAGGTTTGGTTTGGTTTTGACTTTGAAAAAGTCCTGATCTTGATTCAACGGTTTCTAGTTTGGGGCAGGTCTTGGTTTAGTCTTGGTCCTCTTTTGGTTTTGGGTTTGTTCTTAATTCCCAAAACACGAGCCCTGTTTCGGTCTTAGGTTTAGTCTTGACTCCCAAAAGTCTCGTTCATGGTTCAGTGATTTCTATTTTGGTCTAGGTCATCGTTGTAATTGCCAAAAGTTTTAATCTTGACGCAGCATTTTCTGAATTGGGGGAAGTCTCGAGCCAATTGTAGTTTCAGTCTTGGTCCTGTTTCAATTTTAGGTTTAGTCTTGACTTCCAAAAGTCTTGCTCTTGATTCAATGATTTCTTGTACGGGTCAAGTCTTTGTCTGTCGTTCGTCTCGGTCATGGTCTTGTATCGGTCTTTAGTTTGGTTTTGACTCCCAAAAGTATTGATCTTTACTTGGTCCCAGCAATTTATGCTGCAAGTCTACCTTAGCACCAGTTCAGTCATCGTTCACCGCCAACGGTCCCAGTCAAATGTCTATTGCTGTCAATGGTAGCTGATGAAATGTATTTTGAATGCAACTTCACCTTTTCAGCTGTCAAGATGCTGCTTTGATTCCCTGTTGATAATCGGTGGTCTCCACAGATAGGCCCCTCTGCCATCAGCCGCCTGTAAATTGAAGGACTTTGGCCAGCAACGCCTGCTTTTTCTCAAGTGTTTGCTCTCCCGATCCTCAAAGACTTTAAGTACCACGCTCCCCTCCAGCCAGCCGGTGCCCCAGCTCCGTCTGTAATCAGCCTTATCTTGAAACTTTGGGCTGCCACCTCTGTACTGTTTTTTAAATGAGAAATTGACTTGAGGTCACAATGGCTCGCTGAGATAAGTCATTTTTGTACTTTTTTGTCCTTTTTCCTGCAAGGCAGGGGATGCGCCATTTGTAGGAAGGCGAGAGCTGAATATTAGTTTTTCGCCTTCTTGCCTAGCATCTCTGTGCTTGTTTACTCCTGTCATATTCATACGGTAGCCAACTCCTAATAATGTGAGGGCATGAATGCTCAGCTATCGATTGCCTTGGAGCAAGCAATATCGCACTGGCGTCTGTGTGATGTTTGACGATCTTTATTATCTCTCCGCTGGAACAAGTGCGTGCGACTCTGATCCACAGTAATAGGGATAGGCACATCTTAACTGACAGCCAGGATGTAACCAAGGCAACGACAGGTTGATCCTGCCTGTAAGCAAAGCGACTTGAAAGGGGAGCGTTCAAGCTCTCCCCTCTCATCGCTCCACTGTGTGTGACCATGGCGAAATGCGTGGCCTTGTTGAAATCCCGGCCTGGGGTGGGGAGGGTGCGATGGAGACGCCAATGGTGGTGGGGGTGCTAGGCTTGTGACACTGCAGACTTGAATCGCAACACTGCCATCTTTTGACCCTCGAATGTACTTCAAAACCAATCAATGTTTTCTGAGCCAAGCCTGATAAAACTGATTTAGGACACTTAAAAACTGAAATAACAGATAAATTGTCTGATGCAAAAGAAATATGTCAATTATACACACCAACAAAATGTCTTTTGCTCAATGAGCTGCTTTCTCTTCTCTGCTCTACTAACTACAACAGCACATACTCTGTCCATACGATGCGTATACAGACGCTATTCCGGTTAGAGTCTCTATTTTGACATTTCACACAATGCACCAAGTCGAGATTGAACCTAATATTCTCTTGTACTTGAAAGTTGCACTGATCTCAAATCCAGAACAATGCAACACTAACATCTTCAGGGATCAGTGAGTCATTAAAGGGCCTTACAAACCTGAATTCACAGACGCAATGGGTGAGGGCCTATGCTTATCGGATGAAAAATATAATTTACAGTATTTACCTTTTCAGGGACAGTAGTCACTGCAGTAGACAAAAGTTGTTTTTTCCTGTATGAATGTGATAAAAACAAGATCTATAACTATTTTTGGTCATTTAATAAAACAACATAACAATTAGTAATAACAATTGGTACTGCATATATATATATATATTTTTTTTATAAATTATTAATCATTATTGTATATTATTAGCTTCTTATCCTCACCAGGGTCGCAGGGGTGCTGGAGCTTATCCCAGCTATCTATGTGCATATAATAGTTATACAATGATAAATACATTTATACACAGATAAAAATGTAATGTAATGTACAACATTCGTTCAATCACCACAACCCACCCCCCACTAGTTAAAAGACAGTGGACGCTTAGCCCGTCAGTGGCAGGTGATAGGTTTTAAATTAGAGTGATGCTAGGGTTTAAAAAAAAAAAAAAAAAGTAATTCATGCATGAAATGATAAATGCATATATGACGTGGCAATAAACCGTTGTCGATGGCTATAAACGTCCATGACACTGAATAAGGTGAGGTAGTACACCCAAACCCAGTTTATTATGTGTTTGTTGTGCTCAGTCCATGTAAAGATTTTGAATAACAATTTCTTCTGGAATCTTTTCTTTAGTCATGAATGAAATAAAGCTAAAATTATAGACAAAATCTTAACTGATTGCTCGAAATGCTAAACCACTTGATCGTGCTGATGAAACTTTAAAGCATTACAAGTGTACTGCTATGTGTTGAAACTTGTACTGGACGAGAAGTCAATTTTAGAGTACTTTTTAATCAACAGATAAAACCAATTTATTTAAATAAACTGAAAATTAATGTATAAATATGTTTCATGATTTCTCTTATCTCAGGCCATAAGCGCACTTTTTTCGTGAGATTCAACTGAAAACACACAAAAAAAGCAGCTTTTCCCTGAAAGCCTCTGAATACAATTACCCATTTTGTAAATGGGAAAATGAGACTCACATGCAGGAAATGATGATAATGATGATGACAACCGCATCAAAACTCTTACCGACCATCTAAGCATCACCTCACTGCGAGGTCATTGCCATTTTCTTTCCCTATACCACTTCTCGATATAACAATGTTTGACACTATTTACCAGCAATCAACAAAATTAAAACTATTGAACAATCTTTTATCGACAATGTGGTCATACTCATTTCATACATCAAGATATTTATCATACCTTTGTTATGTCAGGTTTAAACCCATAAAGGATTATGCATGATTAGATGTATTACTGCTGCCTCCTAGTGGTAATAAGTGTTTATGCAATGTGTCAGGAATGATGCTTGGGGGGAATGGCTTGTGTTGTATTAGGGCAGTGTTGACAAACTGATTTTTGTCAGGAGCCACATTCTGCTATTGATTCCCTACATGCCTGCAAACCTATAAATGTAGGAAATTATGCACTCATTGGCTGTCATTTATGGTGACAGATGAATCAATCCACACCAAAAATGAACAGTTTTACACTGACTACACAGTACCTTTTGCATATTAACACTTACAACACTCAAACTAAGACAACACATCAACAACCTCCCCATTAAAGATATTAAATTAAAGATAGGCGATCATTCACTACCGGATTCTTCTACGAGTAGTCCAAATGGATTGGACATTTAGCACCGTTGATGGCAGCGATTGAGTTAATCGTACATATTTGCTTATTCATTCCTTTTTTTGAACGCCTGTAGATATTATCACATTCATATTTTTATCTTTAAAATTTTTATGAATTAAAAAAGTTTATTAATGGTTTTGATTTTTCAAGAAGTTTAACTATTTTTCTAATATTTTTTTTTTTCTGGCTCTGAAATCGCGATGAAATCGTCTAAGTATTCTTGAGCAAGATTCTGAACCACATGTCGGTCCTGGTGCTGCGTCACCACTAGGAGGATGGCGATGTAGTGTAAAGCGCTTTGAGGGCGAAAGGGAAAGGCTCTATGCAAGTATAGCACCATTTACCATTTAATTTTAAAAAAGGGGGTAATAGTAATTATATTTTTAAAGGTTTGTTTCAAAATTATATTTATATTGTATATTTAAGATTTTTAAAAGGGCACAATATTACATTAGTCATTCATAATTGTCAAAATGTTTTTGTTAAAAACGGGGAATATATATATATATATATATATATATATATATATATATATATATATATATATATATACTGTATAAATGTATATATTATTATCATTATTAATTAAAATTGTTCATATTTTTAAATACTTAATGACGTACAGTATATAAAAACATTTTAAAAAGTTGAATGGATGGGACATCTATTGCAGTCAATGGCAGTTAAACGTGATCAAATATTGCTGGCCATCATGATCATCTCAATTCAAATGGATTAGACTGTCAATGGCAGTGAATGAGTTAAATCTACACAACAAATTGAGCGATACCTGGTTGTAAAATCAAGCCATTAAAAAAAGAATTTGCGAATTAAAGAATTTCAATCATTTGCTTCAAATTAGAGATCAGTGACATGCATCTAAACAGTGTTAACATTTATGTCAATCTCCAATTTTGTGGGACATTGATTTAACGGGCCACACAAAATTATGTGGCAGGCCCGATCAGGGCCCCGTGCCTTGAGCTTGACACCTGTGGGTTAAAGTGATTGTAAATTCAGTTAATGCTTGAGGTTAAGGCTAAAATTTCTCGGGGCTTCTGCTTTCATTACCCACCATCCCAAGGTAGGACACTAGTTACAATTTTCTAGCATGGAGATGAGAAAATCGTGTCTAAAGTAATCTCATAGCACCATCATGTGTCTGAAAGTAATCTGCTGTCGCTCTAATGGAGGCACGGATCAATGCAGACAAATCTCGTCTTTCCTTTTCATATCATGGGAGCTTCATGTGACTCCGTGTTTGATAGGATCCATTTGAGATGTTTCTCATAACCCTCCTGGGTTACTGCTTGTATTCGATTTCAGTTGATGTGATTGAAACAGGGCTGTGTGCAGTCACTAGGCGGAGTGGTGTTGGTAAAATGAATCATTAGCGTGAAAATAATGAGCAAATGGAGGCTTTGATTTAATTCATTCAATTTCCCTCCTCGCTGGTTGCCACAGTATGTCTTCTCGGTTGGAGGAAGCTGGCCTGCTTATAAATCTAACGCTTCCTTTCTGTGGACGGTCACGTCTCGTTCTTGGAGGGATGATAATGCGATCATGCCGCCCTGCCAACCTTAAAACAAAACGGTTGAGTTAAAGGGTTGTCATTCTTTCCCTTCAAGAGCCCTCCATTTGTTTTCTCCTAGTCAGTCCCATCTCGTAATGGAGGCACATGGCGCTTGCCACAAGTGTTACTTTATTTCCAGTCAACTCTGGCACAGCCTGATTTCAGACTTTATTCATGTTCATTTAAAAAAAAAAAAAAAAAAACATATTTTTGTAGGGGATGCATGAGGCTCATTCCAGAATTCTTTAAAAACAAGCTTTAACTTTTCTCATTTCCCAATCAATCAGCAATAGGTAATGAAATATATCAAAGGCTTCATTAGTTCACTTTAAAAATGAGCGGTACATTTTTTATTCCATGATTTATTTGATATTTATAATATTTGGAATAATAGGGTTACATGTCACAGTGTAGCAAATTTGTACTGGTATCTTTTTAGTCAGGAGTCGCTAGACAAAAATATTTCTTATTCTGATTATATGCATAACAGGGTTTAGTGAGACATTCAATCAGATGTAACACTTTTCTAAAAATATTAAAACATATATAAGTTTAGCTGTTCTTTTTTTTTTTTTTTTTTTTTTTTTTTTTTTTTTTGCTAAACATGTTAAACCCTAATACGAGCCAAGATTTGAAGTTTTATGAACACTGACATTGACATGAGCGTCCATAAAAATATAAGGTAAAAGCAGGCTAGCTAACTTGTGTCCTCTGCTAGTACTTAAGATAAGCTAATGTACCAACTAGTGAGTTTATTAGAACTGACTGTGGACTTAATGCAAGTATCTGGCATGATTCCAAATTAAATAAATAAACATAGAAAAATTTGGGCCTTTCAGAGGATTTTAAGTTTTAGAGTTCATTCATTTATTGTCACCCATACCAGGTAGGTATAAACATTGTTAAGCAGTGTGTGACCAAGCTATGCTAGGGTGACCAAACGTCCTCTTTTGCCCGAACAAGTCCTCTTATTACATGCCCTCCAAAGTGTCCGGCCGGGTTTCATAAATTCATGAAAATGTCAGGTTTTTCTGATTTTTCAGGGGACCAATTTTGAAGAGAATCTCTCTGGCCGCTATGGGGCAGCGCCTGCGTGCGTTCACGTGGCTCCTACTAGTAGGGGCGGGAGAAGGAATAGATCTTCTTCTTCTTTTTTGTTGGCAGTTTACCCTTTGTTTCATGGAGAATTACCACCATCTACTGACGGTTTGGCGAGAGATCAGACCACAGTAAAGAGTTCAATAAGGAGTTCTAAAAGATGTGGCTCCATGCACATTTCTATAAGTTTATCTCCTGGTTAATGTCGATCACGTGTCTTCTGCTGTATATAGGGTTATATGTGTACACAGAGATGCAGTATATTGTATGATTCTTGTAATTGTTCTGCGTTACTTTATTTAGTTGAATGCTAGTTTTATATTCTAAATAGCTGTGTTTCTTATTTCTTTTTTTTTTAACGATAAATATGTATATAATGGCAACTGTTGACTTCTGCCGGAGATTTGTACTGGTGTAATCTGTAAAATCCCGTTTGGTGTCGCATCGTTGCGCAGCCGATGATTGTAAACTTTTATCATTAAGTCTGATTTTGCCTCGGCTCCCGTACACGCTAATAGGGTAGCAATCAGTGTGCTCAGTCGCGCTAGGCATTATGGGCAATGTAGTTTTGAACTGCTACGTTTGGAAACATGCTGGTTGAATAGCTAGTCAATTTATTTCGGTTATTGTTTGCGTAAAATCTAGAACATTGAATGAGGATAAAAATTGAGTGGGAATAACAATTTGTCAACGACAATTGTCGTGATAGTAATTTTAAAAAATGTTGAGTTGGCACATAGCCTACTGTGTGTGTGTATTGACTGGACTACATGTTCATGAGTCTGCATTATATTTAATCATTATTCCTTTTTTTGGGGGGGATTATTTTTTTAGGAAGAATAAAGCCTGTTGAGTAAAAAAAAAAAAAAAAAAAAGGTGGGTGATATAGGCATTTTTGAGTGATCTTCGAGTAAAATTAAAGTGTCTGGAGGCCAGGCCGAGCGTCCTCTATTTTGGAAATCAAAATATGGTCACCCTATGATAGCAATGACTTTACAACACATCCAAGTGAGTAAGCATTAATACAATATTAAGAGGAAGAAAAAACATAATTTGTTTTCAAAAACAACTGATTCTCCACAGCCGGATAGTGAAATTGATATCGCAAGCCCAAAAAATTGTATTGTTGCAACACAAATTTTCATATGGATTTAGTCAAATATGAATGGTGAGACGTAAAATGTCCTCCAGCTCTGGAATATCCATGTGTAAAATGGGCTGTAAAGTGCATCTTATCATGGAACTCTTCTTTGGAAAGTGATGAGCTTGCCCACAAAGTGAAAACACAGTGAAATAAATAGTTTGGGTTTTTTATCTATTGTAATGCTGCCTTTCTCGAACAGGCACTGCGTCAAGGCTCTTTTTTCCCGGTAAATGTGAAATTCAGCCCCTCCTTGGTGAACTGGGCCCAGGCCCCGGGGGAGTATTGGGTGTCCACGCTTCTTCTTCCCTCCTCCCTTTCCTTATCTCATTCTTCTTGCTTTCTAACTTGCTTCATGGGGTGGAGGGATCTGCCCCACCAGACATCCAAGGGCAAAGCGTCAGTTCGCAGTCGTAGTGAGGAGTGACGGCACTCTGAAGTTCACTTTTACCTGCTTTTGGTGTCATCAGTGTCTGTTTTTGGACTTTGGGATTTTTCATATTTGTTCAGATTTTAACACACTAAACTAGTTCATCTATCCATAATGCCGGTCCGGATCATGTGCACCATCTCCTTTTCTGGGGATGACGAAGGTTATGGTAAAGACAGTTTTGATGATCACTACAAACGCGTTAATCGGGGTTACGGAGACTCGCAGGAGTATCTGGACGGTTGTAGTCATACAGACGACTACGAGGAAGAGGAAGAAAGCCCGGGTGAGGTGGACGACTTGGCAACGTTTTTCAGTGGCTGCTCGCTCCACGGGGCCAACCACGTGTTTGTGGAGAACAAGAAGTTCGGAATTCGGCAGAGCTTGTGGGCGGTGGTCTTCACCATGGCATTGTCCGCCTTCTTGTTCCAGGTTGCCGATCGGGTCATCTACTACCTCCAGTATGACCACATTACCATGCTGGACGAGAAGGTAGCCCAAAACATGACCTTCCCGGCCGTCACCATTTGCAACTATAACTTTGTGCGCAAGTCACAATTAAGCTACAGCGATCTTATATTCATGGGCCCTCTACTGGGCTTCGATGAAGGCATGGCGCCAGGGTTCCCGTTGGCCCCGGAGCCCGACCGCCCGCCTGGCTCTGTTTTTAGTGTAGATGAGATTTACAACCGTACACGACACCGCATTGAAGATATTCTGCTGGAGTGCAACTTCAGAGGCTTGGAATGTGGTCCTGAGAACTTTCGGGAGGTAGGTCTTACTCTCAGATTTTCTCAGTCTCAGTCAGACGGTTGTTCTCTGGTTTGGGATTTAACTGCACTTCAGGTAGTCTTCAGTTTATTATAATTAGGGCTGTCGAACGATTAAAATTTTTTTATCGAGTTAATCACAGCTTAAAAATGTATTAATCGCAATTAATTGCAATTCAAACCATCTCTAAAATATGCCATATTTTTCTATAAATTATCGTTGGAATGGAAAGATAAGACACAAGATGGATATGTACACTCAACATATTGTACATAAGTACTGTATTTGTTTATTATAACAATAAATCCACCAGATGGCAATTACATTATTAACATTCTTTCTGTTGAATGGATCCACAGATAGAAAGACTTGTAGTTCTTCAAAGATAAATGTTAGTACAAGTTATAGTAATTAGGGCCCGAGCACTAGGCGTGCGAAGGCCCTATTGTTTTGCAAAGGATTTTTTTTTTTTTCAGGGCAAATGAAAACGGCCAATTTGGAGGCTTGAACATGCATGAAAAGTCACCAAAATTTGCACATACGTGCGGAAAATTGTAAATTTCGATAATTTTGCAACGTTGCAAAAAAATGTAACAAAATGGCTCAGTAGTGCCCCCTTAAAATTTTAAAATTGGCCTATAACATTAGGGTCTGTCAGTGTAGAGCAATGCAATTTGGGGAGTCTATACCTTGTCCAAAACCGCTCCAAAAAAGCATTTACACCCATATTGCAAACCCAACAGGAAATCAGTTATTTTGGATCGAATATGAAATTTTTATCGATTTAAAGAGTGCACATTTGAGACCTTTTCGCCGAGGGAGTTAGTTGGATCATCTTCAAAATTGGTGAGACTGTTCAGGAGACATATGAGATCTTAAGTTTTTAAAATCGTGCGTTTTCATTCACGGGTCTGACCTGGGCGTGGTGCCAAATTCGGCCATTTTTTCGGCAAAATGACAAATTCAGTAAATGACTAATAGTTCCTTGACACAACGTTCAATCTTTTTCATATGTGGCATGTATGTGCAGTATCCCACCCTTAACACGAGTGCATTGAAATATTACCCATTAGACCTAGCGCTACCAAGTGAGAACAGGAAATGCCTTTTTTTACGAGACAGGTTCCTCCTCCAAGGGAAAAATATCTGTTGACCTCAAACCTGCATCAGGGGAGCCTTAAGACCTGTGTTCAGTTGCCTGATGAAAAATATTGAGGTTTCGTCGAAGCGGAGGGGACCAAAAGGGAAAGTGAAAATGACCGTCAACAATTTGTCTCGCAAAAAACTTTGAACAGTCATAACTCAGCAGATATACAACATATCTGCGCCAAACTTCCCGTGCTTGTTGAGAGTCATACCCTGAAGGGCCTTGTAAGGGTCATTTGCATCAACTCTACAGTGCCAACTAGTGGCGACAGAAAGGAGTTTTAAAACAGGCCTTTCCTATTGGTTTTTTTCAACGTAGAGCAATGAAATTTGGGGAGTCCATACCTTATGCAAAACTGTTCCAAAAAGTCTCTTGCACCCATTTCCAAATCCAACACAAAAACGGGTATTTTGGATCGAATGTGAAATTTTTATCCATTTGTAGTATAGTTTACATTTGGAGGCCTGAACATGCACGAAAACTCACCAAATTTTGCACATACATGCGGCTTCGCATGGATTTCGATAATCTTGCGACATTACCAAAAAAATGTAACAAAATGGCTCAGTGGCGCCCCCTTGAATTTTTCAAAAAGGCGTTTCCTATTAGGTTTTTTTAACGTAGAGCAATGAAATTTGGGGAGTCGATACCTTGTGCAAAACTGCTCCAACAAGTCTCTTGAACCCATATTCCAAACACAACAGGAAATCGGGTATTTTGGATCGAATATGAAATTTTTATCAATTAACAGGGTGCACATTTGAGACCTTGTCACAGAAGGAGTTGGTTGGATCATCTTCAAAATTGGTGAGACTATTCAGGAGACATAGGAGATCTAACATTTTCAAACTGGTGCGTTTTCATTCATGGGTCTAACCTGGGCATTGTGCCAAAGTCGGCCATTTTTTCGGCAAAATGACAAATTCAGTAAAAGACTAATAGCTCCTTGACACAACATTCAATCTTTTTCATATCTGGCATGTATGTGCGGGATCCCACCTTTAACACGAGTGCATTGAAACATTACCCATTAGGCCTAGCGCCCCCTAGTGGGAACAGCAAATGCCTTTTTTTACTAAACAGGCTCCTCCTCCAAGGAAAAAAATATATTCACCTGAAACCTGCATCAGGGGAGCCATAAGACATGTGTTCAGGTGCCTGATTAAAAATACTGAGGTTTGGTTGAAGCAGAATAGTCCAACAGGAGAAGTGAAAATGACTGAAGCCATTTCGTCTCACCACAAGTTTTGAACAGTCATAACTTCTACGACCTATATGCGCCAAACATCTCGTGATTGTTGAGTCATACTCTGAAAGGTCCTGTAGGGGTCATTTGCATCAACCCTACAGCGCCAACTAGTGGCAATAGAAAGTCACTCATTTTTCTAATATATGTCCAGTTCTTTTCAGGTTGGTCATTGTAGTTTCAAGACCTTTTGAAATACTTATTTTACGGCCCATGTCCACGTCTCTGTCTGTTGAAGTGACGACCCTTTATTCGCTCCTTTTTTGTATCACTCTCTCCAATAGGGGTTTTTATCTCTTAGGTGTGTGAATGTAAAGAGGTGACTTTCGAGCATGTTAGGTTCTAATGAGATGATTAGAGAGGAGGATCTGCCACCACCCTGACCTGCACACTGTCCGAGTTGCGTGACGTCCGAGTTGCGCTAGATTGCGAGGGCCCGTGCAGTCCTGCTTGCAGGCCAAGTTTTATATTAAAACCCTTCTGGATGTTTTCATTTTAATAAAATTTGTAAAATTTTCAATCAAAAAATAAACTAGTAGCTCGCCATTGTTGACGTCGCCGAGCGGTGACGTCACATCGGGCTCCCTGCCGTTCTTCCACAGTGTCTTTAACTAAGTAAAGTAGTGATTGAAATACACCACAAGGTGTCAATGGTGAGTTTTAAATTACTTAGAAATCAAGCCAATGAGTGTGTTTTGTCCTTCGACTGACACCAGTTCCCTGTTTACTGGTCCATCCACGTCATTTGAGTGCTGGCTTCACAACATATGAGACCTCTGATAGTTTCTATATTGTGACTAAATATTGCCATCCAGTGTATTTGTTGAGCTAAACGAAATGTTTGAATAGAGTTTAACCAAAGTCTGAGTAAGTTTTACTTGTATTTTGCATTGCTATTTTGTTAGAGAATGCCAGTTCTCTTTGCATTGTTGTTTAACTGTGTGACAATAGGGCCTCATTAATACAGATTGAAGCGCTTCTCTTTTTGTCAACATTATTTTTTTTGGAGAGAGATAGGAATATTATTTTTGTTGTACTTTCACCAAATGATACTTATGTTTGTTGTGAAGGAGTTGCCTAAGCTTATGCCAATAAACGGCGCGGTCCAATGAACACCTGTGTCACTCGCCTCTTAGCTCTCAATGTGCAAAAAACTGCATCACTGTAATCTGCTTGAGGCAATGGAATGCGTTAAATGCGTCAAATATTTTAACGTTATTATTTTAAAAAATTAATTATCGCCCGTTAATGCAATAAATTTGACAGCACTAATTATAATCACTTCTTTTTTTACCTTTTGTCAAAACATGGCAAGTCACGCTCAGAAGGCTAGTTATGCTAACATGAGGTGTGGTTGCATATTTGTGTAAATGACAGATTTAATAATGTTCTGACATTTAAAACCAATGCTCCCATTTGCTCCTGATTTTTTTTTTTTTTTTTTTGCATTGGAAATGTGAAAGGCTAGTTGTTTAGCATCCGATTTTCCCCATAAACAAAGTCTTGAGTTCTCCTAATGGCGTCGAGTGACTTGGTCCCCAAGCAGTAGACAAGATGCATCTGCGTTATCCTTCATTCTTCTGGACAGGGAATCAATAGAAGGTATTTATTTTCGGTTACGCGGCCATTGGCGCTGTCATACGGTCCCTGTGTGGACTGCATTGAATTCCTGCTAGAGCCAGTTTATTACGTGGATTTAAAAGTCACTAATGGCCCCTCAGACTTTTTGTGTGGGTTCAGGGAAATGGAGCAGGGATGATTGATGTTTTTTTTCACCACACACACAGCTATTTTCTATTAGTATTAGGATTCAAAAATCATCGGTGATTGATTAAATGGAAAAATGTGTAAAGTAGATAATGAGTGTTAGGAAGCAAACTGAAGTATGAATATTCTCAGGTTGTCTTACATTCGTGTTCCGATGCAGAATATGAGCAACTTCTTGTGATTTCACTCTCCTACCTCCCGTTATCATCAAAATTGGCCCCCCACCAGCTTGCTCTCAATTGCTGCCTAGCGAAAGATCATGGACACACGCCATCAGGCATTTAAGTACAACTAAATGCCGAAGATTTAAAAAAAAAAAAAACAACAAAAAAAAACATCTGACATTTTTGTAAGGTGGATGAATGCTCGGAAACTGGTGTAGTTGAAAAATGTAATCACGAATGTGGCTTAGACTGGATTCTAACTATTAGATTCAATTCATTATCGTCAATTTTCAGCATTGCTTGTTTGGTTAATTTCTATAAATTTATAAAAAAAATGGCTACTGGATTGCATTTGACCTTGGGAGTATCTATGTGGTGTACTTCCTGCCTGAGTGAAAGCATCAAGAAAAGCAATTGAATGTTAGCAGCTTGCCTTTTTTTTTTTAAATAAATAAAGACTTGACAGGATTATGCCGTCACGCTTCCGCCGGGTGTTAAAGTCAATTTGTTTCTGTCACGTTCTTGTTATTCGCACATGCAAATCCATTTAATGAAAGTGTCAGTGCTGTGGGGGAATTTGGTCACTTGTTTCCAGTGGCTCCTCCAGAAATTTTTCAGAGGGGTGGCCGGATGGGGCCACTTAAAATTTGGGGGTGGCACACCAAAACTAACAGCCATAATTTCAGGTTTTCATTATATTATTGCAGTAAAAAGGTCAGGGAAAAACTATCAGAAAGACTTAAGGACACGGCTACTGATGTACTTTGTTGTATTGTGTAATATTTTATGTTACTAATGATTTAATGTGCATAGTCCATAAATGTCCAGTCAACATTTTGTGTTCCACAACAATTCTGGTTTGTTGTGTTATGTATATATTAGGCATAAGGTGTACATTTAACAAAACAAAATAATTACTGGGGAAAAGCAGGTGCTGGCAGATTTGCATTTGATATGAAATGCATAACTGATGCTACAACAATCTACGATTTACTGGCCAGTGGGGTTGCCAACAAATTTATAGGGCTGGCCACGGCCACCCCTGGCCACCCCCTGGGGGCGCCACTGCTTGTTTCCTGCTATGTCTTTCTTAATTCGTTTTCTCTTTTTCGACGTAGCGTTTGTTGGATGAGCCTGATTCATTGGATGACAACAAAAGCATTATGTCACGTACATGTTGAGTGTGCTGAGAACTTTTGAAATTACGTGGAAAATGCATAAAAAAATATGTATGATGAGAAGGAGTCTAATCTATTTCATGATGATACGATGTCAGTTCTTTGTACAAACCGGATTCGTTTGAAGTTGGGAAATTGTGTAAAATGTAAATAAAAACAAAATACAATGATTTGAAAATCCTTTTCAACCTATATTCAATTGAATACACTACAAAGACAACATATTTAAAGCTCAAACTCATAAACTTTATTTTATTTTTCAAATAATAATTAACTTAGAATTTCATGGCTGCAACACGTGCAGTAGAAGTTGGGAAAGGGCATGTTTACCACTTGGTTACATCACCTTTCCTTTTAATAACACTCAATAAACGTTTTGAAAGAGAGGAGACTAATTCTGTTAGCTTCTCATGTGGAATTCTTTCCTATTCTTGCTTGATGAACCGCTTCAGTTGTTCAGCAGTCCGGGGTCTTCTCTGTCGTATTTTACGCTTCATAATGCGCCACGCATTTTCAATGGGAGACAGGTCTGGACTGCAAGCGGGCCAGGGCCGAACCTGGACTCTTTTACTTCGAAGCCATGCTGTAGTAACACACGCAGAATGTGGCTTGGCATTATCTTGCTGAAATAAGCAGCGGCGTCCATGAAAAAGACGTCGCTTGGATGGCAGCATGTTTTGCCCCAAAATCTGTATGTAATTTTCAGCATTTATTTTGCCTTCACAGAAATGTAAGTCACCCATGCCATGGAAACTAATGCACCCCCTTACCATCACAGATGCTGGCTTTTGAACTTTGCGTTGATAACAGTCCGGATGGTCCGCTTCCTCTTCGGTCCAGAGGACATAACGTCCAGTGTTTCCAAAAACAATTTTTAAAAAAGACTCATCAGACCACAAAACACTTTTCCATTGTGCATCAGTCGGGCCCAGAGAACCTGGTAGCATTTCTGGGTGTTGTTCATAAACGGCTTTTGCTTTGCATGGTAGAGTTTTAACCCCCACTTACTGATGTAGTGACGAACTGTATTTACTGACAGTGCTTTTCTGAAGTTTTCCTGAGGCCATTTGGTGATATCCTTTACACACTCATGTCGGTTTTTAAGGCAGTGCCGTCTGAGGGATTGAAGGGCATGGTCATTCAGTCTTGGTTTCCGGCCATGGCGCTTACGTGCATTGATTTCACCAGGTTCTCTGAACCGTTTGATCATATTATGGACCGTAGATGTTGAAATCCCTAAATTCCTTGCAATTTTGCTTTGAGAAATGTTGTTCTTAAACTGTTCAACTATTTTCTCACGCAGTTGTGGACAAAGTGGTGAACCTCGCCCCATCCTTGCTTGTGAATGACTGTGCATGTTTGGGGAGGCTCCTTTTATGGTACCCACCTGTTCCCAATTGGCCTGATCACATGTGGGATGTTCCAAATAGGTGTTTGATGAGCTTTTATCAGCTTTCTCAGTATTTTTTGCCACCTTTCCCAACTTTTACTGGAAGAGTTGCAGCCATGAAATTCTAAGTTAATTATTATTTGGCAAAAAACAATTAAGTTTATCAGTTTGAACATTAAACATGTTGTCTTTGTAGTGTATTCAATTGAATATGGGTTGCGAAGGATTTTCAAATCGTTTTTTTTTTTTGTTTGCATTTACATTTTACACAATTTCCCAACTTCAACCGAATCCGGTTTGTACAATATTACATTGTACGATATTTTGACAGTATTACAAAGTCTGCCAAAATTTGATTCAAGGTCTGATTAAATACTATATGTACACATAAGACAATTAGTTACACTTCAACTTAAAAAAAAATCATAAATAGTTTTTGATAATTTTATTGCTAAAACATTTCAGATATTTGAATTAAAACTATTTTTTGAGCAAAATGATATTATAATGAAAAATGAATAAAATGATATATAATAAATTTATTTGTACAGCACAATTAAAAACAAGGTCATTCAATGCGCTTTATATCACAAACCCAGTATTTCCTGCCCAGGGGTCAACAGTAAGGGAAATTAGTCCATTGGCCCCGTTATCAAACCACTGACCCAGGTCAATGCATCAGTTTTTGATCCCAATAATCACGAAAAAGAACAATTTTTTGGAATAAAATGAATAAAATTTTTAAGGTAGATTTAATGAAATGTGCAGCAAAGGAGTGCAATAAACATGAATCTAGTACAAATAATCCTATTCCAATTCCATAATAATTCCATAATCACTCCAGGATACATAAATAAACCCAAATCGACTCCACTGACCACTTACGCATATTTTAATGATTTCGGGAAAGAACACGCACACAAAAAAAACTTTTTTTTTGGGAGCTCCAGGGGGATGCGTGCCCATGGGAGAGCCCAGTGACTGGGCAAAGCTTTCCTGTCTTCCCCATGCTGCCCTCTGGAAGTCTCCCCCAGCTCGGTTGTTATGGCAACAATTTAGAAGTTAAAGAGATAACTATGAATTATTGCTAACAATTTTCAAGCTAGACCGTCGTTATGATGATATCATTTTCTCTGTAGTCACACGGCTGAATTATCACATTATGTTCATACCATAGGTTTCATACTCGTTAACTTTCCTCTAACTTACTTGTCTGCATATTTCAGCAATGATCTGCACACCTCACAGTAAACCTCAGTTTTTGTCTCATCGTAGCCAAGCCAATTCCAGCGCTCTCGCCACTGGGGCTGAAACTTTCTCTCCCTTTTCTTTTCATATTGGATTTCTCTTTCCCTCGACTCCTCCGGTGACTTTTTTCCTGGTGCTTGGCAGGGTGCTGGGGGTTTCAGAAATGTTTAGTCTTGTAGTATAACTTCAGGTTGGTACTGAGATACTGACAATCAATCAGCAGCGGTAATCAGGTTGCACATGTTCACGCGGGAGCGAGCGAGCGAGGTGTGTTTATGCCCCACGGAGCGCAATGGCTTGGTCCATAGACTGTAAGGTTGTCTTTGATCGAGATAGCGTAACGTTGTCAAAACACTGAACCACAGGAAATTAATGTGGAATAAGATTTTTTTTTTTAATTGACACATTATTTTGGGGCCAGTGGTTGGAGCATTCTGATGGCCCGGACAGTTTTAAACGTATTTATATTGTTATTTATATAGTCGACCCCTGCCACCTTTACTAATGACGTCATTAATACTCATTATCACATGCACCTGTACTCGAGTCTACCAGTACGTACAGTGGGGCAAAATAAGTATTTAGTCAACCACCAATTGTGCAAGTTCTCCTACTTGAAAAGATTAGAGAGGCCTGTAATTGTCAATATGAGTAAACCTCAACCATGACAGACAGAATGTGGGAAAAACACAGAAAATAACATTTGTTTGATTTTTAAAGAATTTATTTCCAAATTAGAGTGGAAAATAAGTATTTGTTCACCTACAAACAAGCAAGATTTCTGGCTGTCAAAGAGTTTTAACTTCTTGTAACGAGGTATAACGAGGCTCCACTCGTTACCTGTATTAATGGCACCTGTTTTAACTCATTATCGGTATAAAAGACACCTGTCCACAGTCTCAGTCAGTCACACTCCAAACTCCACTATGGCCAAGACCGAAGAGCTGTCGAAGGACACCAGAGACAAAATTGTAGACTTTCACCAGGCTGATAAGACTTAATCTGCAATAGGTAAAACGCTTGGTGTAAAGAAATCAACCGTGGGAGCAATTATTAGAAAATGGAAGACATACAAAACCATTGATAATCTCCCTCGATCTGGGGCTTCATGCAAGATCTCACTCCGTGGCGTCAAAATGATAACAAGAACGGTGAGCAAAAATCCCAGAACCACACGGGGGGGCCTAGTGAATGACCTACAGAGAGCTGGGACCACAGTAACAAAGGCTACTATCAGTAACACAATGCACCACCAGGGACTCAAATCCTGCACTGCCAGACATGTCCAACTGCTGAAGAAAGTACACGTCCAGGCCCATCTGCGGTTCGCTAGAGAGCATTTGGACGATCCAGAAGAGGACTGGGAGAACGTGTTATGGTCAGATGAAACCAAAATAGAACTTTTTGGTCAAAACACAGGTTCTTGTGTTTGGAGGAGAAAGAATACTAAATTGCATCTGAAGAACACCATACCCACTGTGAACCATGGGGATGGAAACATCATGCTTTGGGGCTGTTTTTCTGCAAAGTGACCAGGACGACTGATCTGTGTAAAGGAAAGAATGAATGGGGCCATGCATTGAGAGATTTTGAGTGAAAATCTCCTTCCATCAGCAAGGGCATTGAAGATGAGACGTGGCTGGGTCTTTCAGCATGACAATGATCCCAAACACACAGCCAGGGCAACAAAGGAGTGGCTTTGTAAGAAGCATTTCAAGGTCCTGTAGTGGCCTAGCCAGTCCCCAGAGCTCAACCCCATAGAAAATCTGTGGAGGGAGTTGAAAGTCCGTGTTTCCCAACAACAGCCCCAAAACATCACTGCTCTAGAGGAGATCTGCATGGAGGAATGGGCCAAAATACCAGCAACAGTGTGTGAAAAGCTTGTGAAGAATTACAGAAAACGTTTGGCCTCCGTTATTGCCAACAAAGGGTACATAACAAAGTAATGAGATGAGCTTTTGGTATTGACCAAATACTTATTTTCCACCATGATTTGCATATAAATTCTTTAAAAATCAAACAATGTGTTTTTCTTGGTTTTTTTCCCACAATCTGTCTCTCAAGGTTGTGGTTTACCCATGTTGACAATTACAGGGCTCTCTAATATTTTTAAGTGGGAGAATTTGCACAATTAGTGGTTGACTAAATACTTATTTGTCCCACTGTATGTGTGAGGGTATGAGTGACATCACAAGTAGCTGTCCTCATGAAGGATGTCATTTTTCGTGTTTAAACATTATTTTCTCGAATGTCATAGGTGTAAGAAATGTATGATTTGTATTCTTAAAAGCTTTTAGCAACCGTCTTTCACTTTAAAATCATTTATTTTAGATGTTGTCCTTTCCTACAGGTTTTATCAACTGAGATGAAAGAATTTGTAGTCATTGGCTTTCATTGACGGTGAAAGACGTCACCATCAATGGCAGTGAACAAGTTAAAACAAAAATGGTAATGTACAGTATACTAGTTAACAGCCTGTCACCTTGAACTAAACACACTTCATGTAAAGCTATGCTAATGAGCGTGATTAAATGTCGGCAGACGATCGATACGTGCTCACCAGGCGCTGAAAAAGTGATGGCAACAAACATGAAATATTCATGTGTCAGCCATCTATAAAATTTTCTCTCAAGAATTACAAACTTCTGTCAAATAGGTGGACGAATTTGTCCAAAATGTCAATTTAATGCCATCTGTTTACGTTCAATTGAACATTCAAGTGTTATGTATCAGAAAAATTCCCTTCAAGATGATACTGCTATTTCTCCATTTGAGAGGCTTTTCTAAAAATCAATACTCACCCACAAGGATTTTCTGCTCCATTGCATCGATGTAAAACTAATCACAAAGGAGGGAAATGTGTTACAATTCATTTAGAGACATAATACTGATACTTCCCATGTGATTTAAGAACATCTTAAGCATGCGTTTATGGAAATTGAGTCAACATTGAACAATAAAATCTGATTATGAAGACTTGGCAGCAATACCTTCTCACTTGCATTTTGAATACATTAACCTTCAAGACAACAACTACCATAAATGAAATACAAAATATGGAAGCACTCTATTTAACTGGGTTTCTCCCAGTGCTTTATAAGCCTGGTGGGTCACCACAATTTTCTTGCCCTCTCGTTAGACTGAATGCTAAAAAATGAAAATATAAAAAGTATACAGATTTTTAATAGCACCTGGTGATACGTTCGAAAGCTCAATAGCTACATCTTGTGGTCGACATTTGAAAAAAAAACTATCCCAGCTGAGTGCCGTTGCGGTGACAATTGCCATAGGGATTATACATTACTTTACACACGATATACCACATATTATCCTTAAAAGAAAAGAGTCAATTAGTTGGTTCATTACTAGATAACGGTAACAAAACCACAGAATAATAGAAAACCATTCAAATGCGTCTATAAAATTCTTTTATTTGTAGTTTTTTGTGAGTGATTATTCAAAAAGTTCAAGTATTTCACGTTATTTAAGTTTTTACATTTCGTAAAAAGTCAACAAACACATTGTTTAATGAGATGCATTTAAAGTAATCATTTTGGGGGGTCCTATTTGGACCATACGTGCCCACCACTTATGCTTGCAATTAAAAAAACAGTTTTCCATGATACTGCATGTAACCTTTATAGTAGCATTATTTACTTTGCTTGGCATAACACAGCTTCAGCAGTGAAGTTAAACGTCTTCATGTTGAAGCTGGGCTGCTGCTTTTTTATTTTGTTTGGGTTTTTTTTTTTTTTTAACTGAAGGTTTAAGCTCTGTGTTGGAAGCTCAGCTATTTTGCATAGGTTTATCCATTTTTATTTCTTTACTCCAATTGTCTTTACATTTTTCCTTCTACTCAAGTCTCTGGTAAAGGGGGTCAAAACCTGACATTTTGAAATCAATGTGGGACACTGTAGAATTTTTTTTTTACATAAATAAGCATGGAAGAAAAAATATTTCAATATAATTAATTGAGCATTGTTGTTGTTAATATTCTTTTTTGCTGTCACTGGACATTCCCTCTTTGCAAAATTTGTTTCAGTAGTGTAAATACAGGGGTGAAAGTGGGCGGGATACATATATATATATGTATATACACATATATATATATATGTATGTATATATATGTATATACAGTGGTACCTCTACATACGAAGTTAATCCGTTCCAGGAGCTTGTTTGTAAATCGAAATGGTCGTATGTCGAGCAGGATTTTCCCGTAGGAATACATTATAATTCCATTAATTCGTTCCACAGCCCAAAAACCTGCACTAAATCCTTAAAAAATACTGCTGGTACTATTACAAATGGCAATTACATATAGCAAAACAAATAAATAATAAATAAAAATCGGATTAATAATATAATAATAATAATAATAATTCCTGTAATAGTGTAACGAAACGGGTTCTAATAAGGCGGACGTTTT
Organism: Corythoichthys intestinalis; assembly: GCF_030265065.1. Lineage (NCBI taxonomy): Eukaryota > Metazoa > Chordata > Actinopteri > Syngnathiformes > Syngnathidae > Corythoichthys > Corythoichthys intestinalis. The sequence goes on along the minus strand of NC_080403.1, from coordinate 18,792,253 downwards.
TTTCTGTACCTGAAGGCACCGCGGCGCTGACGTGACAAAGAGGGAGGGGAGCGGGTGAAAGTTTACTTTCGCTTTCAATGCTTTCTTGAGAACATCGTCAATTGCGGCAGACAGCAGGCGTTTTGTGTTGAATAAGTTGTGAAAGAAATGATGAAAACGTGGCGAAGCTGGCGATTTCTCTGGAGATGTTACCACAATAAGAATTGTCAGCTTAACTTATAAAGACTGGCGAACGATGGTCGGAGGAGGACCGTGGAGATGTATTGTTGAGCCATTTCACGGATGCCCACCCTACGCTCATATTTTTCTGTCATTTGCATCTTCATTTAGAAGGTAAGCGTCAACTTTTTCCTTGTTTCACCACCTGTACCAACCTTTTCTGAAACCTGTGTTGATTTGTCACACAAGAAAATCCGCCGTGCATTCGTCTGCGGTGCTGCCATTGTCGTCGTATTTCGAGCATGTCGTCGGATGTAGAAACAAATGGCGAGTCAAATTTTACGTCGGATGTCGAAAAGTTCGTGTGTCGAAGCGATCGTATGTAGAGGTACCACTGTATTATGTTTTACTGCCATTAACAGCGATAGATGTCCAATCCGATTTGACTTGGGGGCTGTCAGTGATTGAATAATCGCTGCCAACCCTCACAGTCAAAATTGATTGGACGTCTATCACCCTCAATGGCAATGGAGGGCTCGCAGCGATTATTCAATCACTGCCAGCCCCCAGTCAAATTGGATTGGACATCTATCGCCAATAATGGCAGCCAATAAGTTAGCACATAGAAAATAAAAATACATTCTTTTTAACCCATTTCCAATCCAATGAAAACAACATGATCAGGCCCAATTTCCGATTACGTGATCGTATCCAGGACATCCCTAACATACTGTATACAGGCATATACTGTATATACACACATACATACATATTGTATTGGTGTTGTTCAATGACAAATACTGTATTCATTGTTTTTAACAAATGAAAGTGAAACGGTTTTAAGCCTGCACTTGCATCCTTCTTTTTTTCTGAAAGTGTCCCTTGGAGAAAAAACTTTTCACACCTGTTTTTTTTTACACTGGCTTCCAATTTGTCATCTGAGTGGTTATAATGCAGGACACAAAAATTCACTTCAGTCACCAGACAGCATAGTTATGTGAAAATAAGCCATAGCTCATTCCCCGTTAGAGCAATTAGAAGTCCAGACGATGTGTGACTGGCCAGGGCGGGCAGCCATTTTACCATCGGCTAATTAGGCTGATGAGAGTGCCTAATGGCTTCCTACAAGAATGTAACTGTGCATAATGTTCCAGTTTTTTTTTTCAATCCAGCTCAGTAAAAACACTCAGGCTTGTAATGAAGGCTGTACATCCAGGCCTATGTGTTTGTCTGTTAGTGTAGAAAGTTCCGAAATAGGACCATTATGTTTTTTCACTATGATGAAGTTCAGAATCCTTTTTTTTCCTCTAATGGGAGCATCCTTGAAAAATGTGTTCTTTGTAATAGATTCAAAAGCTCCAGGAGCCCCAAGACTGAGCTCTATTATACTTAGATGAAAGATTTCTGATCTAATCCAGGCTTTTGTTATTAACTTAAATGACCTTGCTTTCTAAAAACAGCATATGATGTCGAGTTTCTTTAAGAATGAAATCCACATTCTAGAAAATGTTTACCTATCGTAACTAAGATGAAGTGTATTAAAATTCATTAATTCATTCATTTTCCATGCCGCTTTTCCTCACGAGGGTCGCGGAGGTGCTGGAGCCAGTCCAGCCAATCGCAGGGCACAAGGATACATACAATAATTCACGCACACACTCGTACCTACGGACAATTTAGAGTGTTCAATCAGCCTAACATGAAACCGGAGTTCCCGGAGGAAACCCACCCAGGCATGGGGGGGGCGGGGTGGGAGAACATGCAAACTCCACACAGGACGGCCGAAGCCCGGGATCGACTCAGCCACCATGCCGCCTTATTAAAATTAAGGATTTTAAAAAAATATTTTTAAATATCACATTTTTCCAAGATATTTGCTTAACTCATTGGCTGCCATTGACGGTGTAGGTGCACTATCCTATTCCCCTCACTATCCACTCGCGGGGGCCTGCGCTTGTCAGTGACGTTCCTTATTCTCGCTATATGTTTATACAACTTTAACATTTGTTAATAATACGCTCTGCGTGGAGTATCATCCATCACTTTTCCCTTTTAAATGGGCACTTTTAAGCGAACGCAAGAAGTAACAACGGGAACATTTTTAAACAGGCATTTCACGGGACAGCATTTCCTCGGCCAATTATACAGCTTATGTAGACCCTACCCACCGACGTCAAACCACGTGCTCGCTGTATGGTTCCGCCCACTTGTCCGTCATTTTGTCTCTGTATTAGCATTGGTTTCAATTGATCGAGGAATTTAAAATGTATTTCATGGAAGACCCGGTGCTTTCTGATGCCGTAAACTCACTGGATGTGTTGCATAAAAGGCGTTATGTGGAAAAGCTTCGTTCTATACAGTCGCCAGATCCATATTTGATGCCCAAATCGATGTTTTTCGACCCACTGTCTTCGCCCTGTCTGCCTGACATCCGCTACGCTGATATTTACAATTATCTTGTCCACACAAAATCAGCCTATTCTCACGAAAATTTGAAAAACACTTTAAGAACTTGGAGGCTTATAAATACTTCGTTGCTGGTTGGGTGAAACATGTCCTCGTCCACAAAAATTCGGCAGGAATCTATCTTGTGCTTGGAAAGGTGAGTTATGAAATTTTCAATTCAAAATCTTTTGTTATTGCTAACATCCACTGTCAAGTCTAATGTATTTCATGTCGTTTGTCAATGGAGTTAAGGCTTTTAATGTTTATATGGTTTAGCGATAGCACTCTCACTACATACATACGTGTATGTTGTCGGCGATTAGCCTAGCAATGATCTTAATTGTGGTTATTTGTCAGCCCCGTAGACGAGGCCAGTTTCTTTCACTTGGTACCAGCTAAATATTATTCAAAAAATAACGATGGTGGAAGAAAGGGAAGTCACAAACATCTTGAATTTGAAACTATGTCGTACTACGTCGTATGTTGTCGGCGATTAGCCTCGCAATGATCTTAATTGTGGTTATTTGTCAGCCCCGTAGACGAGGCCAGTTTCTTTCACTTGGTACCAGCTAAATATTATTCAAAAAATAACGATGGTGGAGGAAAGGGAAGTCACAAACATCTTGAATTTGAAACTATGTCGTACTAAGTCGTATGTTGTCGGCGATTAGCCTCGCAATGATCTTAATTGTGGTTATTTGTCAGCCCAAAACCCTCTAAGTATATCTTAAATGCATCTTACCGTGGTGCCCAGTTTTCACGTCGAATTGCAGCCGTCCATTTTGCTCTCCTCTTTGGATCCCTCGGAATACGGTAAAACTTCAAGTCTCTCCTTCCATCTTCTCTGTTAGTGCAACCAACAGCCACACACGCCTTCACCATTTTGATTATTAATGTTAAGGAGCAGAAAAACATGCCGTAAATAGGAGAAATGTACGTAGCCGTAACAGGTTAACACTATGTTTTGACGGACAAGTGGGCGGTACCATTCAGGAGAGTGGAGTTGTGACGTCACGTGGGTAGGGTCTATAGCGAGAGCGAGTGGATAGTGAGGGGAAGAGGATAGTGAACCTACATCGGCACTAGACATCCCATCTATCTGAACTGGGAAGGGCAGAGGAACAAATAAAAGACGAGTATTCACAGCAAGTCTTCACTTTTTAAATCAACTGGACGTCTATCGTTATCAATGACAGGCAATTAGTTAGTTTTAGGTTACTTCCCTAAAACTAACAATTTAGGTTACTTACAGGTCACTTCCTGCACATTTTGGGGCACTCTGGGGTCACTTCCGGTACATTTGGGATCGTTTCTTATTGGTTTTACGGCATTTCTGGGTCATGTCCTGTAGACTTTGGGGATTTCAAATCACTTGCTGATGATGACAGGTCATTTTATTCCCCATTGGAAATGAATGGGGACATTGAAAATAAATGGGAATGTTTTAGTCAAATTACATTGCGTATTTTGGGGGGGGGAAACTTATAAAGGGGTCATTTAGTAAAATAAAAGGTGCCATTAATTACCATGTTGCAGTATGAAAAACTACTGTATTGAGGTCTGAAAGTCATGTCATTTGTAGTTTGTCCAGCAGGGAGCACTATTACTTCAGCTAACTTTGCCTTTCCAAAACTCAGTAAACAATTTGAGTTGACTTGTTCGAGGGACCAAATTTGGTCACCTAAGTGACCTTTCAAATTTGTCCGTCAGCGTTTTATATGTAGAATTCACTGTACACACAAATTGAATGTTAATCTAACCAAAATCAGTAGAAAATGGCATGTTTACATATTTTTTAAAAATGTATTAATCAAGTTATTTATTATCCGTAGTTTTTATTCGACTTGCTGTATTAAGCTTCTTTAATGTAGTTATATTTATGTTACATATTGTATATGAATTGTTTAAACATGTTAATTAATTTTGCATTTTATTCGTAGATTTTTTATTTAATTTTGTCCTTTTATTCCATTTCATTTTATTATTATTATTGCTTTTTCTTTCTATTTTTAAATACAATCAAGGTATTCCTCCATTTATTTGAATATATTTTCGATTTTAATTCATATATTTGGAGTACCAATGTCTTCTTCATTCTATTCTATTATGTGAACTTTTTGGAATTTTAATTTTTTTATTTTTACATAATTTCTGAGACTATATGCTTTGTTTGACAAAAGCGCAGCTGTTCCACAGACGTGCAAACCTTTTGAAGCACATAGCATCTGTCAGGTGAGATTGAAAGCAACACATTGCATGCAAATGTGTTTGTGTGTTAAACCAATCAAGTGCTTTAAATGAACATAAATAACTGTAAACAGGTTTTTCCTGAGCTGCTGTTAATCTTCAACCTCCTTTTGATGTAGCTGCAAAGATCATTACAAAAAAAACCTCCTAAATGAGGCTTATTTAACAATGTTAATCAGTATGATCGGGCATACAATTTAAACAGTGATAACATCTCACTCCTAGTCACTCAGTGTAAAAATTACAGGTGAAGCATTGAGCTGTTTCTCGTCTTGTTAAGGGATGTCAGGCAGCCGAGCAAATTAACAAGTCGACACCACCGCCTCCATATATAGAGTCTATCAACCGACTGGTTGCTTTCTGTAAGCGCAATGAAATCCAAATTATGCTTCCAGTCAGAAGCTTACCGAGCAGATGTTCAAAATTGTAACTGTTGCACTGTCTGTACAGTTAATTAAAGGCTTTAATGATATTCACCCACCTTTTTATGTTCTTTTTAAACTGTCTTAGTTATTTACAGAAAAACTGAAGTGCGACTTATATAATAGTAAAATATATATATAGGACTGGAGTTGTATCTATTGTTTTTGGCAGTTTTTCAGAGGTTTTTTTTTTAAGCTGCACAAAGGCCTACTTCAGAATAGCAGCCAAAATCTGATTCTTAGCTTCTCCAGAATGAAACTGGATGACTCTTTTTTTGTAGTCTGAATAGTCACAAAGCACAGAAATCAGATTTTTGCAAAACGAATTGAAACCACATTCGGGAGGTTTCATATCATATATAGACAGAATATTTCTCACTCTGAACATTACAGATGGTTTTTGACTCTCCATGGCGTCACTCAATGCTGGATGACGCTTTTGTTGCCACAGCAATCTGTCAGTTGTGTCTATAATGTGGCCCAGTCTCAACAGGCTCCGATCTGATTTACTATAACATTGTATGAACAGTCAGCCCAAAAAAATTAGATATGAGGAAGAATCGGATTGGAAATAGATATGCCTGCAGTCTGAACTCAGCCTAAGTAGCCTCTGTCGAGTCTAAGGGGCCATTTACATGGTGACTCTCCGAGAAGACGAACATTTTCATGTTTGCATTTATATGGTTCAGTCTCCCTTCGAACAATGTCGCAATTCCGCATGAAAACGATGTAGTATTCATGCCAGGCCCTAGGGGGCAGTGCAGATTTACAAGGCGGCAGCGAATGTTGCACTTTGAGCTCCTCAGCCCGGAAGACAACATGCCCGCCCACTCCAAGCAATGGCATTTTCTTTCGTTCATAAAGGCACAAAAATGGAAACATTCAACCTATTTAAATTAAAAATATTAATAAAACTTATATTCCAAAGCAACATATACTCTGGGAAATACGTTATTTTATTTATTGTGCGTTTATCTTATACCCCAAGAGGCTCCTAAATCCCCATAACTCTCAGTTGTTCACAAACAAAGCTAGGTCATGGTTCACCACTTTGTGAGCAAATAGTCTCGTATCTTACAAATGACATACTATTTAGTCTCCCGATTTGGTCGGGAATTTCCAGATTGAGTTAGTAACTCAATCGTTCAGGCATGTAATTAGTATTCTGTAATTTTTCAAAATATAATATAGAATTAAGAGAATCTGATATTTTTACATTTTTTGCAATGATCATCTCACAGCAAATTGTAATAGATATAAAAACATTGAAAAATATAAGTTTATATTGTAATGTTGCTAAACAAAATATTTTACTAGTTAATTTAATAATTTTTAATCATTTACTGAGCTCGTTGTATTCATATGAAGGTTCAATACACAATAAAATGTAAAATTAGATTCCGATATGCATGTTTTAACTTTGATCTCAGGCGCGGAAAAAAATCTCCCTATTTTGACTTTCCACAACTTAATAAGTATGCAAATGTTTATCAATTTAAAATTTGGGGGAATTAATGTAGGAGAAATATGCTGTTAATAACAATGTTTAATGTTTTTATTTCAAAGAAAATCACCTACAAGAATAGTGCCTATTGACTGATTTATATTCCTTTAAATGGTTGTCCCAGCCTTGAAAACCCTCTCCAGAACTCTAACAAATAGAAGCATTTACTGCTGTAAAAAAGATTCATCGTTAAATGTCAAATGAAAAACGAAGCGTTTATTTAGCAGAGTGCCGTTCATTCAGAGGCGTCGATCCCGCGGGCACTGAAGACTTTCTTCATGTCGTTCATCACAAGTCCCAAACGCCGTGCGGCCAACGTCGTCCGGATGAATTGGCAGCAATTTCCAGACTTTCGCCCGTCACACGCTCGCGCTGTTGTTAACAGAAAGATGCTAGAGACAGGGTGCCACCGAATCTGTTTTCAGTTTAATGAAGCCACACATTGAGGCTGTCACGCAGTAACATGACATAATATACTGTATGGATGGGAAAGTCTTCATTACTTGAAAGCTCCAAATAAATGCAATTAACAAAATAGGAGGCTGTAACATAAGCATCTTGCTTTGAATGCATCGTATTAAGGTGAAATACTGTAAAACGAGTTGGAAGAATGGTGTGTAATCATTTGTACTTCATTTTTATTCATAATTTGGTTATTTGCCTTTACTTTTCACTTCATTCTTTTTTTATTATTTTGTTATTTGTATTCTGATTCGGTTTTGTGTTTACTTTTTTTTTTTTTTTAAATAGTTTTAACTTCAATTTGATGTTACAATTTTTTTTTCTATTCATCATTATGTAATTTATTTGATCCAATTTTATCAAGGCTATTAAGTACATTTTTATGTATTTGCATTTGTAGTCATTCTATTTTATTGCATTTAATTATTTAAATAGAAAGATGCTACAGAGTCGGGATTCCGCCGAATCTGTTTTCAGTTTAATGAAGCCACACATTGAGGCTGTCATGCAGTAACTAGGAGTGCAACGGTTTGCGGTTCAAAGCCGAACCGTACGGTTTGCCCTGTACGGCTCAATACGCCATTATGAACCGCGCCTTTTCGGTTTTGCGATTAATTTATTCCGAACGCTTGTGGAATGAATTGGTCGAGCTCTGTGTGCAACGTGAAGCACAGCTGTGGAGAAATTCCCGCCCCGCCGCAAGTAAATGTCCGATCGCTGTCAAGCACCTGTGTAATAGAAGCCGAGTAACGCCCTCTCTCGCTTACGAGCGAAGTGAAAGTGAAACAAGAAAGAAAACAAAAAGCTATAGCGAGCGGAGGAGTGGAGAGACCGAATTTTGAGGAAGCACTGGCTTCTTTCAAATCTGCAGTGTGGCAACATTTCGGTTTCCTCGTGGACTACAATGCGGTGAAAGAGAAAATAGGAGGGAGAGAAAATATTGAAGAAAAAAAAAAAACAATTTGCAAGCATTGCTCAGCGCTTGTTCCCTATGCTAATGGCAACACTTATAACAAGACTCCGGCACCTCAGCCGGCATCACCCACAGATATCACTTTCTCAGAGCAGGACAACCCCGGAGATGACACCAGTGAAAACACACGACGGGCTTCGTTAATTTATTTGCAACGCTTGACCTGCGTTACATTGTTCCCTCGCGGACATATTTCTCCAACAACGTATTCCCCGACATTTATGAAATGGCACGCAAAGCCATCGAAGATGACATTGCTAAAGCACTATAATTCATACCTGGGTCCACTATAATTCATACCTGTCAAGTTGTAAGGTCTCAGCGTAATTTGTACAAGTGAGCACTGATTTTTAAATGTGTACAGCGTGCGTTACGTTCAAATTCTGTATGTTTTTCATGCATTACGTTTTTTTTCCTCCGTTCGTTCCATTCAACGTTGTTTGAATGATGCGAGAAAAGTCAGAGGCACGGAGAGGGAAGAGTGTTTGTTGTGACGCTGTAGCAAACGCGATGCTAGGCTAGGTGGCTCCAATATTTCCTGACAGTAGCCGACAGCCTACAACCTACGCCTAGATATCTCATGCAAATAGAACTACATGCGAAATGACAGACTCGGTAGCATTAGTAAACAGCCGTCATTTTAGAGCAGTAAACTTCTCAGAAAGGCTCTGTTGTAGTGAACCTTCCAAGTGAACCTAAGTAACTTTTTATCTAAATACTCCTAAATCGGCAAAATCTTGACTTGAGTCTATCTTTAAATGATGAAACAGTATTAGAATTTTCACATGTCAAAAGTAGACAGAAGGGAACCAATGCAAAAACGGGAGCAATTTTATCAATTTTAACAGTTGATTCAGAACATTAAATGACCTCCAAACATAGCAAAGGTTACTATGTTTTTTTTTTCTTTTTTTTTTTTTTTTTTAAATGAAAATAAAAACATGAAAGGTAACACCAGTTACTTTGCCAAGTAACTTTTTTACTACTGTGTGTATATTTCAGTAGTCAGTCACTAAACTAGCCAAAGAGCTAAGAGGCATTTTAACAGTCGAACATGTTTACATTTTAAGTGTTTATTTAATTTTCTTAAAAGCAAAATAAAGGCAGTTTAAAAAAAAAAAAAATGCAAAAAGCAAACCGAACCCGAAATGAAACCATGATCCCAAAACCGAGGTTCAAACCGAACCGTGGGCTAACTGAACCGTTGCACCCCTAGCAGTAACATGACATAATATCCTGTATAGATGGGAAAGTCTTCATTACTTGAAAGCTTTAAATAAATGTATTTAACAAAACAGGAGGCTGTAACATAAGTCTCTTGCTTTAAATGTATAGTATTGGGTTTATATATTGTAAAACAATTGGTAGAATAACATGTAATCATTTGTATTTCATTTTTATTCATGATTTTGACTTTACTTTTAACTTTATTCTTTTTTTCTATTATTTTGTTATTTGTATTCCGATTCTGCTTTGTGTTTATTTTTTTTAATTTCATATTCAATTTGATGTTACATTTTTTACCTATTCATCATTTTGTATTAATTGTATTTGATCCAATTTTGTCAAGATTATTAAGTACATTTTTATGTCTTTGCATTTGAATTCATTTTATTTTATTGCATTTATTTATTTAATACATTTTATTGTTTTTTTTTTTTTATGCAGATTTATCTTTGTTCATTTGGTTTTTGTTTTTTGCTTTTAAATTTATGTCTTTTTTTCAAATAAGTCGATTTGTATGTATTGCTTTCTCTTCCTCATACACATATAGGGCTGTCCCCGGGTTACGACGCACCCAACTTACGTGATTTCGACTTAACGATGCGAGAGTCTCCAGTCGTTTTTCGTACTGTTGACTTTTGTTGTGTGATACATGCTTTTATTTTGGTGCAGGAACCACAGAGCAGGTAGTACTTCCACATGCGAGTAAGAGGGTATGTGAACATGAAGACGAACGTATTTGCGCACACGAAGAAGAGCGCATGTGTACACGAAGAAGAACGTATCTGCGCACACGAAAAAGAGCGCATGCACACTACTGGTGCAGGATAATTATTGGTCCGATAATTATCGGTCCGATCATAGGAATTATGACGTCATCCCGATAAATCCAATAACATTATTAATGGGACCGATAATATGTACTGTACTGGCTTTACAGTTTACACACTAGAATGGGAAATCAGTTGACCATTTGCGGGGAATTGCTGCCACCTGTTGGTCAGAATAATTTGCTGCATCTATTTTTTGTTACAGTAGTTTGGTTCATTCACTTACACATTGCAGTGTCTAGTGGTAGCATTGACAATCGTGAATGCTTTCTGTTACGTTTCTGCCTCGGAAATATATGTAAGTATTTTATGTTTATTATAACATATGGATGTGCAATATATGTTTACTTCTGTGGTGAAGGGCTTTATGTACAGAACTTCATCAGTTGTTGTGTTATGGAAGTTAGCCAATGCTTTAGTAGATCAAGCTAGTAAGCTATGCTATACAGATAATAGTTGTGTATATAAGTGTATTGTGCAGTTTGTTTTATATTGAGTATTGAATATGTGTATTTTTCTGCTGTACTTTCACAATATTAAGACGAGTGTCTTCCCATAAAAGCAAGAAAAGACCAAGCCTTGTGGTTTATGGAGGTGCATTCATTCTTAGCTGGCTGTCGGGCAGTGCAGAAGTGAAACGCACAGTTTTGAACCTCCAGGTGTTCATAAACTCAGGTTATACATTTAAAAAATTATATATTTATTTTCGGTTATCGATATCGTTATCGGCTTTGAGGAGCAGGAAGTTATCGACATTTGGGGCTAGCTGATGTGAACGTTTTTGATGATGTGCGGACAGTAACTGATACAATGGTAATCGTTTGTGTGGATTGTGTGTCTTATTACTGTATCAGCATCTAGTCATAAACACAAACTTGAATTGCTGTTATTGAAGATGAAACTGATTTAATTTCATTTTTTATTTTCATTTCATTCTGCAAGTGTTGATGTCATGAGCAGTTGAATAAAGTCAGCAAACCACACGGACGTCTGACATCGTCATTTCGGAGCTTAGCTCGCTGTCTAGCTAGGACTTAGCTCCAACATCTTGGAGAGGACAGTACAATGGCGTATAATACATGTTTTTGGATAGTTATTTTGAGATTAGGGGGTATTTTGGTGTACTTAAAGGGTTGATTCCGACTTACGCGGAAATTTGGGTTACGTCGCCAGCATAGGAACGGAGCTTGTTTTTAACCCAGGAACTGCCAGTATTCAATTTTATAATTTTTTTTTTTTTTTTTTTCCATTGAACTTGACCATCTTTAATATACAATTTTTTTGTATTTTTTCATGTATTATATTTGTATTTTAATTTCTAAATAAGAATCTTTTTGAATTAGGATATGTTTTAATCGTTTTTATTAGAGATGTATGCCGATCGATCGGGTCCGATCACGTCATTTTCAAAGTATCGGAATCGGCAAATAAATATCGGCCATGCCTTTTTATAATATATATATATATATATATATGTGTGTGTGTGTGTATATATATATATATATATAAGTGTGTGTGTATATATTTATATATATATATATATATATATTTTTTTTTTTTTTTTTAATTAAATCGTTTTCTAATTGTATTTAACGTTACAAACACAATATGTTACACTCATCCAGAGTCTTTAGTTTAGGCTTAAGGTAGGGTTATCAAATTTAACCTGATAACGGCGGTAATTAATTAAAAAAAAAAATGTATAACGTTAAAATATTTAACGCAATTAATGCATGCGCTGCACGATCCCCCCACGCATTGTCGCACTCAATCTGTAATGGCGCTGTTTTACCTATATAGAAAGATAAAAGGCAACGTATAATGAGTGGAGTGAATTTTGGCAGCCTTTGGAGCCTGTTTTTAATTGGCTAAAGCCTTACAATCCTTCTCCATATGATTAGAAATATCATGGCAAGCAATGTGGGGAAGCAAGGTAGCAATTAATCTCTTTCTTAACACCTTATGTTATTTCCCAACGCAGAGAAGATATATCAATTGGTAGCACTACGCACAGTCATGGTTCCACTTCCCATCATGAATTTGGCCATGGCAACAGTATCATTTACTGAAAGCTAAACAAATACACTAGATGGCAATATTTAGTCACAAAATTTAGTCACATTATACAAAGTCACAAGTCTTTCTATCCGTGGATCCCTCTCACTGAAAGAATGTTAATAATGTAAATGCGTCATCGGGATCGAATCGGGAGCAAAAAAACATGATCGAAACAACCCTAGTTTTTTTTTTAATTCATCAAACATCTGTTGTATGTTTTTTTTTTAAACTTTTTTTTTAAGAATGCATTGCGAGGGATGTGGTTGACTGATGCATTTTTTTAAAGGTCCAATTTCAAAGCGGTTTACTACACACAAATAGAGAAACACATTTTTACCTCAATCACTACCATTGACGTCGATAGACGTAAAATCCCTTGGAGCTGGGAGGTCCATTCAAATGTATCGAATGCCCTCAGCCTCAGTGGCAGCCAATGAGTTAATAAAGCACAGCATTATATGACACCCATCCTCTCATAGCGAGGTCAAATCTCAATATCACAATCATAAACTGGTCATGAATTCCTCTTTACGTCTCACATTGGCCATGTCCCTGTCATTTCGTGGCAGTCTCTTCCCGCACTGTCCTCGCATCTAACAAAAGGAACTCATTTCCCTTTCACAGCAGCTCAGCTATTCAGTTCCAGTTAGCTATTATAAAAACTGCATGCGCTGTTGTATTTGCAACACCTTGACTGCACTCCCTTATGTCATACTTCATTTAAATGATCCAAGGACGCCATTTGTCCAATAGTCTTTAAGGGAATCTCGCCGTTTGAGCCTGAGACGTGGGGAAAGTATTGGGGGCAACTACACAGGTGACACTTGTGGCTAGCAGCATATTATGTACTTAATTATCTCTTTAAATGCTTCCTGCCAAGCACCAGCTGCTCCTCTGATGGCAAACAAGGAAAAACATTGAACATTTTGTGCTACTTATTGTTTAACTAATGAAAATATGGTCGCCCACAAAGGACTTTTTGGGTGTACAAAACTTGGAGTAAGTAAATGTATCTTATTATCGTGTGTTGGATTTAATATTATAAAATAGAGAGGGAGAGAGAGAGAGAGAGAGAGAGAGAGAGAGAGAGAGAGAGAGAGAGAGAGAGAGAGAGAGAGAGAGAGAGAGAATAGTACTTTGTAATTTATCATCAATCAAACTGAATCAAGAACTGAACTCAACCTCTTGTCAAATAGCTATTCATATAAGGTCTGTGCTCTTAAAATATGCAGTGCCGACTGCCAGCACACTTGTTTTACTGTCTTATTTTTTTATTCTATTGATACAATGAACACATTTCATTGTGCCCTGTACAGTGAAAATAAAAATCATTTGAATCATTTGAAATGTTGATGCTGACAACCAACCCCAACTTGTTTTTTGGGCTAAAAGTTTGACTAACAGCTAGCAAGCAACTGGCTAACTAAATAACGTGAATCAAAACTGGAGCATTGTCCTCATACTTTTTAATGGTGACACTAGAAATCTATTGCGTAAAAACCCATTAAAAAGATTTATGAAGACTAGGCTTGTCCCAATTACATATTTTTACACCCGAGTTTGAGTCTGAGTCAGCTGATTTTGAGGATCTGTTGATAATCAGTGTAAAAATATGTGATCAGGACAATCCTAGCCTTCACCAATCTGATTCATCGGCAATTTATAAAAGACAAAAAAAAAGCACACCCAGATCTTGTATTATGTGATCTTAATGTTAGCTTCCTGTAACAGCTGGAATAATGTTTTCAAACCTGCGATGTTTACTTCCATTTTCGCTATTCTCGGTGGAATTGCACTGTTGCGTCCAACAAAACATGCTTTGTTTGTTTGTTTGACAATATCCTAGGAGTGTGACAATATCTCGATACAGCGATATATCGCGATATTTTGCAACCCGATCGGTTATTGATATGCTCCCGCCAAGTATCGATACTTCTATTTGACATATTGGCCATTGGATGCCGTAAACTGCTCAATGTTTGTTGAGCAATTTCTTGGTGGTCCACTAGGGGCGCTTAGGAGTGGCGGTGAAGGTAAAGTGCGCACAAGTTGTCTAAAGAAGAAGAAAGGAAGCACCAAGTGGATTGAAAAAAATAAAAAAGCTTTGTGGGAATGGTGGAGGAAAAAGTGACAAAAATATTGCTACAAATCACACATGTGGACACACTTTAGATTTTATACCAACAAGAAAGGAAGTAAGGTGAACAAGGACTTTGCTGTATGTAAGAATTGTCCAACAAAAATAATGTCCACTAGCAGCTGGTGACAAAGCGGACACGGATTTCTTCACTGCTTCGCTTTCATCACTTGAGGTAAGAACATTTTGCAATGTAATGGATTTTTTAATTTACATGTATTATTTTGATGCCATTTGGTGTTGAGTGATATAAAATAAACCAGGACCCTAAACTGGATGAAAATGAATATCAAACAAGCCTATATGAATTTACTGATTTATTTGATATTATTTGAGAAGCACTTTCCATCTAGATTACTACACAAACTGTTATTACTGCCATTTTGATGCAATAAGCTATAGAAAATGGTTTGAATAGCTTCCAAGATATATTAGGTGATGTGCATGATAATTAATGTAGTCTACATATTAAAAATAGGTAATTATTGCATTTTTAATTTCTATGCATTCAATTCATATTTTTTTAATTCACTCAATACTTCCAACACACACACAAAAAAAATCAGGATTTCAACTCAAAAGCTATTAAGTAACTACCGGTAATATTTTTTGTTTTATTTTGTTGTTTTTAAGGTGAGGAAGAATGTGACTGACTGAGTCCGACATCTCAAATGCTCAAGCAGATGGTGGAAGTGCTCAAACCAATGCTTTTGGCAACAAAGGTCATATACGAAGAAAAGACCCACCAATTTTATCGTTGCCCCACTCCAAGCTCAACTGCAGACTGAAACCTACAGCGCTGTTTTTTTTTTTTTCTTCTAAAGATTTAAAACTTTAAAGAAATTAATGGCGCCATTCATCATGATCTCTCCAAGTGATATCAGTGGTTGTGGTTTGTTTCCTCTATATGTGCAGGTACACAATTTGCAGTAGATTCATATTTTACAGCAATATTGCACAGAAAAGGTCACTGTTTAATAAATGACTTAAACAGTACTTTTTCTATTTTGAAAAATGTTTTTTCCCCCTTTCAACAGTTATATCGTAGAATATCATGTATCAAATTTCTGACCAATATATCGATAATCGCTGTATCGTGATATCGTGAGATAATCGTTATCGTAAGCCTTGTATCGCGAATCGTATCGTATCGTGAAGTGCCCTGAGGTTCCCACTCCTACAATATCCTTATACATCTTGATTATTTTGTTCTTTTTCACCCGATTTTGATTTTCTAAAAATGATTGTGCCCGATTTACAATCACGTGATCAGATCCGGACTCAAAGTGAATACCTTAAAATTCATCTTTAAAAAAGTAATTCCCTCTAACCTCACAGTGATATGATTTATTATTAGTGCAATCTGCTCATTTAACTCATTGGCTGCCACTGACAGCGCTAGACGTCCAGTTTTCCCAGATCAAATGGATTTTATGTTTGTCAATGGCAGTGAATGAGTTAATACTGATATCGCGCAACACTGCGCTCTGTTGGACGAGTTGTAGTACATGTGACAACCAACCGATGTAACTCATTGGCAACGATAATTCTGATTCATTAAATTAGAGGCTGCCTAGTTTTCTAGTATTTTGTGTTGACGTGAGTATGGGTGAGTTTCCTCAGGCTGGTGAAGTCAGCAGCTCCGACTGTCACTCGGATGCTTTCATGTGTCATGGTTCAGCAGGGTTTTGCTATCTATGTCTTGTGCATTTCAATATGAAAAAGCCTTATCTTGAGTTGCCAGTCTGTGCTGCCTCCCTGCTATTTTTCTTCGGTTTAAATAAGGCCATGAATGTTTAATTACTGCAAGAACTGTCGGGAAATACTCAATCATTGATCAAGGAGATTCTTTTTGGAGTGCCCATCACCTTTTCCAATAGAGCTGGGAAGATTAAAAGAGAAGGCGGAATGTTGTTGGCCCGACCCATGCAACCGCGGTTTGGACCTGTTGTGACACTTTGATTAACTGCACAATGCATCCAATGTATCTGCTCTCCAGGGGTGGCACAAATAATGGCTATTGGTGGATGGAAACAGATCTGGTGTGACCCTAAATCCAAGGACAGTTCACACGTACAAGGCCCTGTAAAGTGAAAATACTAAGGATGTAACGCAATTTCGAATTTTTGTCATGCAGGTAACAAAGAAGTTGAGACTTGCTATGCTTCGTCTGAGTCTGAATGTGAACAGATTCAACTGCGAAGAATGTGCCTCAATGCAAAACAGAACCTCACATCAGTCCTGTCCATTAGAGTGGTGGTCCAAAGTACATGCACGCTAGCATAGCCTTCTTGTCTCCTATGCGCACAAGTACTTACAAGTACATCTTTTTCCGTATCTTAGTCAAAAGGGATTTGACATCTAGCTACGCTAATGGCTGCCAATGAGTTAAATGAGAGACCCATAAAGGGTTTAGTGTTGTACACAATACTGATTTATGTTTTCGGTAAAGCAATATCAGGTCAGCTAATTCATGAGCCCTTTGTGTCGAATCTCCCATCTCCAGCAGGTCTTGGTTAAGTGTTTTGAGTTCCTGACTGCATGTTTTCTTTCTTGACAAAACACTGAAACACTTTTGTGTGTTTGGATGTAATCTGCCTATTTCACCCTAAAACTCATCAAGGAAACATTTATCTACTAATGAACTTCCTTTGTTTTCTGTCCTTTGTTTTATTTGCATTCTGTAGTGTGATTCAATCTTTGGCTTAATTGAAGCAATGTTTCCTTGTATCTCTTTAATTGTTTGCGTATTTTAAACTGGCTGTTAATTTGGAGTCAATAGACAAAAGACATATAGTGCCACAAAGGTCCCCGGATTAACATTGTTTGCCTTTGTGGATGGATTTCTTCGAGGAATTTTTCAATTTCATTCCAGGACTTGCGTCCTGTTATTTTTGTTGTTGTTGTTATCTTTTTACGTAGACCTGAATCCTGATGGATTAGCTTGTCTTTCATCCAAAGCCTCTGCTGTTGAACAGGCTAATACGCTCAAATGTCAATAGTATAAGCATAATCTCTAGTAAATTCCGCTAAAAATCCAATGAGAAGGTAAATATAAATGACATTTAATTGATATTCAATTCCAATTAAATAAGAGAATCTATTTCCATGTTCCATGACAGGCACCTTTTGTTCAACCCTGTCTAGTTACCATTTCTCGTTGATATCTGAGTGCAATAAAACACTAGCACAGGACTTAATTGTCCTCCAAAGGGACATTAAGGCTTACACGGTAATCAGCTGAATCCTGTGTGAACCCTGAAACGTGAAATTAAACCGCCGGTGATTGGCTGATCTCTAGTTAGCCGCACGTACACTCCTAGTGAAGGGCGAACTCATTAGACAGGAACTTGAAAAAAAAAAATCAACCTTGCTGTTAATGAGTGTAGAAATATGGCATATTTCATGTAGGTAATACAGTACGGTCGGTGGCTAGCCATTGTATTAATATGAAGAGAAAGCCTTTTGTTTCAGCTTTTCTCCCATTTATGTTTTTGTCCAATTGTACAGAGTCCTTATCACAGTCATAACGTCGGAACGTTCCACTGGCCGATTTAAGCGCTGAGATGTGTCATACCGACACTAAAAGACATCTGCCAGCAGGCCCCAGAAGACAAGGAAAGTGCCAACAGGCCCGCAATGAGACAAAAAGAATACCTTAACAAGCACCACTGACATCCTCTTGGACAATGTACTGGAAAAGTGCAGCTAGCTCAGTAGACTTTTGTAATATGTTCTTATCTTCAAGAAGCCCGAGTCATCCCAGAAAAACTTTTTCCACTTTGCAATTTTGTCCACACCCCTTTCCCCTCAGTCACGCAACACTTGACGGTGTAAAATTCAGGGAGGAGAATGAGTTGTTGCGGGGTGTTCGAGGGTTGGTAGCTGTGTGCTGCCCAGCTCCCGTTTGGGGTTTTAACACATTTTACAAGACAAGCGGTCGAGCATGAAGCACCACTTAGTCAAGCCCCCTGTGAGAGCGTGATGGTTTCACAGACTCCTGCAGATTCCCCGCTGGGCCTGCTGCTTGCCTTTGAACCCTCACTGGGTGCCCTTGAAACATCGCGACATCTCAATTTTTACACCCAACTCTTCTTGAACTATCGTGGTCCGTCTTTGAACCTTTCAGTTCAAGTCTATTTCCCTGCCCTTGAAACAATACAGGCTAGCCAGATGTTGCGAACTCTTTTTAAAATATGCCTTTAGGCCTAACATGTTTAATTTCTCCATTTAAAACATGTACTCTACTTCCTTCTGTTGATTTCCTACTGCTTGTCCCTAACCAGCACTGACAGCACTCAAAACTAAGTTCTGCCTTTGAAACATGAATTTACACTCTTAAACCTTTCCTGGTCTGAACCATCACAACCTGCCCTGCAAACATCAACGTAAACTTTTAAAACATATATTTACCCCCTTAAACCAGGGAATTTTACCACTGACAAGGCTGCTTTCCATTGAATGCTTATTTTTTGTCCTGTAACATTTAGTGAGTGCTCTGAAAAACCTTAATTTTGACTTTTGATCATTATTAAACACTTTCAAACCTGTTCCTTCTGCCCTTGACCCATTCGCTGCCAACCCTCAAAACTTTGGTTTCCATTCTCAAACCCGATCTGCTTATGCTTGAATCCTCACGATCTTGTCCTTCTATGCCTGTCCTTGATCCGTTACTGTCTATACATTCAAAGATTGTACTGGAACTCTCGCTGTATACCCATGAAACCTCACTGTCTTCACTAAACTATCGATGTCTGTCGTTGAATAATCAATCAAAACATTGATTGCTGTCTTTCAAATACAATTTGCCATGAAATCAGTGTTGCTTTCCTTAACTTATTGCCTGCCGTTGACCACGATAGACATCCCAATTCAATTAAACTGGAAAAACTTACTGTGAATAATCATGTTTCAGTGTCATTGACGGTGCTAGAGTCAAGTCCATTTTGAATGGATGAAAATTCGCCTCTCCTAGTCAGAATGGATTGGATGTCTCGTGCCGTCAATGGCAGCCAGTCAGTTAAAAAACTGCACAGTAGTACCTCTACATACAAATTTAAAACATTCCAGGACCTGGTTTATAAGGCTTGGTTGTATGTCGAGCAGGATTTTCCCATAAGAATACATTATAATTTGATTAATTCGTTCCACAGCCCAAAAACCTAAACCTAAATCCTTAATATCTACTTCTGGTACAATTACAAACAACAATTACACATAGCCAAACAAATAAATTATAAATACAAATCGTAAAAATAATAATTGATATCATTACAGTATGTAACGACCTGGGTTCTAATGTAGCGGTTGTGTTTTGCATGCTGTTCCTGAACACACCTTTAACTTACAACAGAGTGAGAGAGGTGCATTTTTACTTTCTCTTTTTATATTGTTGTTGGCGTCAGTTAAGGCAGACAGTAGTAGTGTTGCGTTGCACAAGTTCTGAAATAAATGAATAAAAACCTGACGAAGCTGGCGACTTCCTTGCCGATGTTGAAATAATAATAATTTACATTTTAACTTATAAAAACATGCGAAAGGAGGTCGGAGGAAGACGTTGAGATCGTAGAAATATTTTGGCCGTATTGACGAGCCACTTCACTGTCGCGCAAACCACACTCATATTTTTCTATCATTTCCATCTAAATTTTAATGCTAAGCATCACCTTTTTCCTTTTCAGCACCTGCACAAACCTTCTTGGGACCCATGTTGATTCCTCTCATAATAAAATATGCCATGCGTCCGCCTAGGGGGAAAGCAATGAAATTGTGACGCTGTCATAAAGCGTCTTATTTCATGCTCGTCATTTGTCTCGACATATGACGAATCAAATTTTACGTCGGATGTCGAATGGATCGTATGTCGATGTGATCGTATGTCAAGGTACCACTGTATACCTTTTTGTTTTTAATACTCTGTGTACCCTTGAACTGTAATGTCTTTTCACATTACTGAGTGTGCTATTAAAGTATTTTCTCGATTCAACTTCCAAAAGGCTTGGTCTTGGATTCGATTCCCAAATTGATCTTGTCTTGGTCTCAAGGGATTCTGGCCCGGGCAGGTTTTAGCTCCTGAAACCCTTCTTTCCTTTTTTGCTGGCTGTCCTTAAAACTAACACTGACCATCATATAAATCTCCTAAAATATTATGCCCTCGAGCTAGCATTGCCAGCCCTAGAAACATGAATCCTAAACTGTTACACCTAAAAAAAATAAAATTAAATTAAAAAAAACTCAATTTCTGTCTACTTTAATTGTTTTCCCACCCTCCAGACTTCGGTTTTTAACCTGCAGACAATGTTAGCTGCACTCAAATAACCTCTACCTACCGTCAAACCTGACCTAAAACTTCTGCTAGTGAAAAGTAAGGTCTTCCTTTCAGGAGAAATCAGAATCTTTTTAATCGAGTGACGCTTCAAAGTGAACAAGCTGCTCGTTTGGAAATAAATTTGCATTTGGTTTTTGAAGTGTTGCTGTCTTAATTGCAATAGGGCCCTTTATCTCATCATGAGCCCATACCTGCCGCATCAAACTACTGCTTATTTCTTGTCTCATCAGCGCAGTATAGTGCTGAATGCAAAATGATAAACCCTCAGGTTTTGGCTGCCCGCACGCTATCATTTGCATTTGCCATCGGCTATCATCTTGACCTTTTTTATCTCCATCAGTCAGTCGAGAAAGTATTCGAATATATATATAAAGCACAACAGGCAACGTACTATTTGCGCCTGACATTGTGTGGGCTTCTACAACCCGTTTTTGACATGTTGTTTGTGGTTGAATAAAAACTAATTCCTTAAAGTACTGTTGAGCCTCAAAGCGTTGTTCTGTAATAAAAACACAATGGATCGCAGTTTTCACGTTTTTGCAGTTTGACAGATGTGCAGCGTTGAGTCAGCAAGTGTAATTGGTTGACGATTTTTCAGTTCAGTCACGTTCAATGTCGTCGCTCAGTGTGCACCTGCCCGAAGTTGTTCTCCAGACAACCCTCTGAAGGCTTTACTGGACTTTCCCCAGGAGCAATTATGGGGCAAGAGGTGATGGATGGTGGTGAATAGGGGTTTTCAAAACGGGGTCTGCAAGCTGTAGCTTGGTCGTTCTCAAAATATTCGTAATTATGTCATTGTGTTACACTTCCCTGTCTTGTTTGAAGAAAATGTAATGTTTAGGTGGGGGGGCATGATAATAGTTATATTTTTTTTGTTAATTCACTTAAAATAGAAATATAACTATCATATTATCTCAAATTTATTTTTGTAAAAAAAAAAAAAACTTCTAGAATAAATTTTCCTCTCTCTAAAACTTATTAATTTGGCACTCAAACTCACTCATTTTTTAATTCATTAAACATGAATTTTTAAATCATGAGACGGCACAAGTTTAAAGTGGCTTGAAGCTCTTAATGGCTTAAATATGAACATTTTTAGGCAAACAGATGACAGCACATGAATTTTTTGTAGTCAGTTATGTAAACAAAGATTGAATGTGAGGCCAGTGTTTTTCTGCTTCTGCCATGTGTCACATAAATGAGTTACTTCGAAAACTTTGCTGCTCGGCTTCGTGTAATTGGGCAAAAGGAGTCAAACATAGCAGGTGGTTACGTTTGATTTGTGAAACAGTGAAAGGTTGCCTTGAAAATTCTTAGTAGCAATTATTCCAAAAGTAGAAGTTGAAGTAAATTGAACAGAATAAATGTAGCATTTCATTACCTGATGGTAGTTTTTTTTTTTTTTTTATTCATGATTGCAAGTCTTCTTGATAGACGATATACAGCAGATGACTTACTTCTGAAATGCTGTATACCATGGGACAGTCAGAATATTGAAAAATATAAAGAAAGACAAAGAAATAGGTTTTGGGTAATATTTAACACCCATTCTTTGTGCTTCCTATTACACAGTACTGCATCAGCTTTTGAAAGAACAAGTAATGAACTCCAGTGGTGTGCAATGATGCTATATAGAACCAGGAGTGCAATATAGGGCCTCTAAATTGTAAAGCGACGGCAGCACAGGTGGTGGTCCATTGATCAAAGGATTGAATCCAGCTCAGACATGACTTGAGTGTCTTGAAAAGCACTATATACAGTAAATCCATTCGTTTATTCATGAATCTTCAGTTCTGCTTAATCTCATGAGGGTCTCAAGGATGCTGGAGCCTATCCCAATACAATACATAAAGTACAGCTGCTTTATGCAAATTAATGAAGTGGACATGCTACCTATTTTTCTATTGACCCTTTCATGCACAAATTATGACAGAGGTCTCATACTTGCAGCCCAGGGGGCAATTGTAGCCTACAGGCAGAGGCGTTGCAAGGGTCCCCGGGGGCCCCAGGCAACAAGCAACATGGGGCCCTTCAAGCGTGTGCAAGTAAGGGGGACAGTTGGACTTGGAGCAATAGCATATTTAATAAAAGTATAATAACGGCTCGGTCTCATAGAGCGCTATTTAGGACACTCAAAGTGCTCGGCTTCTACTACATTAGGACATAAAACTACAGTAACATAGTACACGCACCGCTGTCTTGCTTCCTTTTCTCCTCTTCTGCTTTTTTTCTTCTTTCTTTCGTCGCATCCAGAAGGATAACTTACTCTTCATTTTGGATATACGCCAATTTAAAAAAAGCCAAATCACCTTTCACTCTCACTCTGAGTCACGTGAGGGAGGGGGGGGGTGTAGAGCGAGTGAAGAGGCCCCTTCTGGGAACTCAGACACAAGGCTTTCACTTGTCGCTGCGACAGTGCAGTAAAGCTGCGTGTGCTAAATCTGTTTGCCCTCTGGCTGGGGGCCCTAGGCAATTGCCTGGTTTGCCTAATAGGACGTGACGCCTCTGCCAAGAGGACATTAGTTTGTGGCCCAAATTTGACATCCAATTGTAGTGCTAAAGTTGCCTGCACGTATTTTGTGGATTAAAAAAAAACAATATCTAATTTAGACAGTAATAAATAAAAAAAGAACAAAAATTATTTTTTTAAATTCTAAATAAAATAAAATTTCTTTTCAATAATTAAAAAAACAAAATGTAACTTAAAGCGAACTGTAACAAATTGAAAAACAGAAGAATAAAGACATAAATTCAAATACATGTCTTGCGTGTATTTTGCTCCGAGAATTGTATTGATTTTTCTTTGTTTGTTTTTGTTCGTTTGTTTTGGGGCCTCAAATAGTTTAACTCTATGGCTGCCATTGACGTTTATAGACGTCCAGTCCATTTTAACTGGGTTAAATGGATTGGGCGCCTATTACCTTCATTGGTTGTCTTAAATCTCAAGTTCCCCTCTTTTTCAACGAACACATACTATGTAAAATGTGTTGGCAGTGACTGAGTTAAGCTAATGCTAACTTCTAAAAAGATGTCCACAGTAGTGACCACTGTCCCTAAAAGGGTTAAGAAGCCGAGGATATAGAAAGTACTCTCCTACACAAGCACCTCTCTCTCTTGCTTGCTCTCCTTTTACTCCCTCACTCTGCCTCACTCTACATCCGAGTGCACGCATTCGAACGCCGGTTGCATACGACCACAGTTGACAACATCTGCCCTTGCGTAATTTCGGACTAAATCGCGCAACCCCCCACCAAAAATGTGCCAATGCGACTCGTCGGGCAACAAAGCGAAGGCTGCGGGCTCCCTGGCCGAAGCGGGCAAACTCTTCGTCGCTCACACCACTCTGCACGGCCTGAGGCACGTCTTTGGCGTGGGTTCTTACCCGCGCCGGGTGGCCTGGTTGCTGGCGTTCCTGGCAGCCGTGGCTCTGCTGTTCGCCTGGTCCTCCAACCGGGTGCGCTACCTGCTGTCGTCGCCCGTGTACACCAAAGCGCACATGGTGTACGCCAAGCGGCTCGTCTTCCCGGCCGTCACCATTTGCAACCAGAACCTACTTCTTCCCCGGCGCATGAAGAAGACGGACATCTTCAGCGCCGGGAGGTGGTTGGGGCTTCTGGGGAGGAATTGGCAGTTGTCCCCCGCGGCCAGAGATGCTTTGGCGGCACCGTCGCAGCGCAGCGAGCCACCCTGGTCGCCACTTTCCCGCATTCTGGACTTCAACCACTTTCTGCCTCCTCCGCGTGAGTCGCAGCCGTCCATGAGGCAGCTGCTAGACCGGCTGGGGCACCAGCTGGAGGAGATGCTGTTGTACTGCCGCTATCAGGGAGAGATGTGCGGACCGCGCAATTTTAGCACCGTGAGTGGACGCGCTCTTCCTATATTAATCCTACTCCAACAGGTGTGCTGGAGTTGGAGTGTATACTGTTGTTAGGACATGCTGCTAGTCTTAGCTTTTATTATCATGTCTTTAACAACTTTTCTCCTCTCATGAACCCTTTCAGTTGCAGTGGTCACTAACGTTAACATCTATCCAAAAGTTATCATTAGCTGAACTCAGGTGTCGGGAACCTATGGCTCGCGAGGCAGATCTGGCTCTTTTGACAGCTCGCAGACAAATCTTTAATAATAGGGAATGGGACGTACTACGTCATTGTTTGGACGCGCCTCCATGCTGGCAATATGATTCACTTCCGGGTCGGCAGACTCAATGCGGATTGTAACGTGTGGTCGTGCTAAGCTAACTCTTTCGGTGTTTTAGAAAGAAATTATGGGTGTGTATTGTTGTGTTACCGGGTGCAACAGCTTCTCCTACGACTAAAAAAAGGGCGAGGAAAACTGGACTCACTTTTCACCGTTTTCCTGCATGGAGGACCAAATATCAGATCACGAAGGCACGACTGATGGCTGGATTGCAGCGGTTCGTCGGAAAAGCATTTCTTATGATCATATTTCTGCTGGAATGAGAGTATTCCCCTCATCTCTACTCTTGTAAGTTGAACGATTTATCCGTTTTGGTTTCAATACGGTTTTTTTTGGTGTTTTTTTTACTGTTGTGTAAATCTGCCTCGGTAGCAATGCTAACCTACTCCTCCTCCCCTACCTGTTGTGTTACTAGGAAAACCTGCATATGAAATGCTGACAACACATCCCGATTGGTCACCATATCTCTTCTTGGGTTATTCTGAGGTCAAGCGCACCACATCGGAGCGTTATGAGAGGTTGGAAAGGCGAAGAGTGCACGCTGAAACTTCAGTTTGCTCTGCTCTTACAAACACGATCCCAAGTGTTGTTGTGAAAAGTCAATAAAATATGAATACCAAAACATGACTTGAACAACTTCTTGACAAACTGTAACTGCTTGTTGTTTACTTCAGGTCTTCATAATAAACAGGTGTAATAATTACAAAGTCAGGTGACTTAATTTTGTTATTCTATTTGGAATATGCATTGACAATTTTTGGACAGTGTTGTAGACAAGAACTGGGACTGATAAGTTGCAATAGATTTATTTCAAGTAATGCAATTTCTCCAATACGATATTTTAATTGACAGTTTAAAATCTTTAAATTAGTGCAAACAAGGCCCACCCTCTGACGGTGGCAGCAAATATTATATAATTATAAGTAATACACAAATACAAGATCACAATAAACACACTCTCATTCCAGCAGAAATATGATCATAAGAAATGCTTTTCCGACGAACCGCTGCAATCCAGCCATCCGTCGTACCTTCGTGAGCTGATATTTGGTCCTCCATGCAGGAAAACGGTGAAAAGTGAGTCCATTTTTCCTAACCCCTTTTTTTGTCGTAGGAGATGCTGTTGCACCCGGTAACGCAACAATAAGCACCCATATTTTCTTTCTAAAACACCGTAAGAGTTAGCTTAGCACTACCACACGTTACAATCCGCATTGACTCTGCCGAACCGGAAGTAAATCATATTGCCAGCATGGAGGCGCGTCCAAACAGTGACGTAGTACGTCCCATTCCCTATTAAAAATAATAATAATAATAATAATAAAAGTAAGAGTTTCGTTATACTCCTTTGTGTATTGCGCGAACTGGCGACGGTCACCGGTCATACGCTGGTGTTGTCCAGTTATGAGCAGACTAGGGCTGTCAAATTAATCGCGTTAACGGGCGGTAATTTTTTTTTTTTTTTAATTAATCACGTTAAAATATTTAGCGCAACGCCGTTTTATGTATATTTAGAGTTAAGAGGCAGAGACAAGCGAGTGGAGTGGACACAGGCATTCTTTGGGATGCGCTATTTATTGGCAAAAGCTTTAGCATCTCTTCCACAACAATTATATCTACTGTGGCGAGCGATGTGGAGTAGAATGACAGGTGATCTTTTTCTTCACACCCTGTATTGAACACAAAGCAGATAACATATACCATTTGCAGCCATCACTCATAGTCATGGTTGCCCAACTTCCCATCATGCATTTGGGCAGAACAGCTAAGATGCTACAGCACAGGTGTCAAACCGATTCCAGAAAGGGCCAAGTGGGTGCAGGTTTGCTTTCCAACCCACGAAGAGGACACCTTTTCACCAATTAGATATTTTACATGTGTAATCAGTTAAACTTTGTCAGGTGCTGCTTGTTTCAGCAGGAAGTTCATTGGTAAACTCTCTGCGCGTTATCGGTTGGAACAAAATCCAGCAACCCTTGGCCCTTTATGGAATCGGTTTGACACCTGTGCGCTACAGTATCATTTACTGAAATTACAACAAAAATAATATTCCTATCTTTAAAAAAAAAAAAAAAGTTCCCAAAAAGAAAAGCGCTCAATGCAAAGAAAACTGGTATTCCCATTTAAAATAGCTATGCAAAATGATACGCAGACTTTGGTAAAACTCTATTCAAACATTTCGTTTAGCTCAACAA
Organism: Corythoichthys intestinalis; assembly: GCF_030265065.1. NCBI lineage: Eukaryota > Metazoa > Chordata > Actinopteri > Syngnathiformes > Syngnathidae > Corythoichthys > Corythoichthys intestinalis. Next base: position 18,765,069 of record NC_080403.1, on the reverse strand, counting down.
ATACACTAGATGGCAATATTTAGTCACAATATACAAACTCACATTCATCTTTTAAGAATTACAAGTCTTTCTATCCGTGGATCACTTTCACAGAAATAATGTTAATAATGTTAATGCCATCTTGTGGATTTATTGTTATAATAAACAAATACAATACTTATGTACAGTATGTTGAATGTATATATCCGTCTTATCTTTCCATTCCAACAATAATTTACAGAAAAATATGCCATATTTTAGAGATGTTTGAATTGCAATTAATTAATTTTTAAGCTGTGATCGATTAAAAATTTTAATCATTTGACAGCCCTAGAGCAGACGTAACTTTTGCTGTGTATGTTAACTTTTTTTAATGCTCCAACAACACTCCAGCACTTCGCACTAGATATCATCAAATAGCAACTTAGATGTGCAACATTATATCCCCCCAAGTCCCATGCCATTGGCTGCGTAAGCCAAGTGTGATCATGGGACACGTAGTCCATATACTACAGCCGGTGACTAAAAAGCCGGTTCGCTGTAATTTTAGTGGGAAAGTGGCAAACATACATGTCGTTGTGTCTATCTATTTATCCAAAAAATCGATTATTAGATGAATCGTGATTTGACACTTGACGATTCGATTACGATTCATAAAGGTTCAAAAACGATGATTTTCCCTAATAACTTTATGACAGTCACTCGTAGCGGAACGAAATTCAAGACACGTCTGCCGCCCGGACAATTTTCACGGACGCACACATAGCGTTATGATGGATGCTGCCGTTTACCAAGCGAGAGATTAAAGGCTGAGTTATGCTTCCGCGTTAGACCTGCGCCGTCAAGGAAGACCCGATTTACGACCGTCCGCCGTAGCCTCTCTGACTCCTTCTTTTTTTTCTGACTTCGCGTCGCGTCAACGCGTGTGACGTGGTGGAAATGGACTATGATTGGTCCGCTCAGACTGTTGTTTCCGGTTCAGCGCAAAATCACCCCCATTCTCAAACATTATTTTTCTACACGCAAAAATGGACCAAGCCGATGAGAGGATCAACGAAGAGCAAGTGCGACAACTTCTACAATGTCTCGTCAAGACATTATGAAGATTGCCAAATGCCAAGCTATTCGTGGGAGGAGATTGCTGAAAATACAGGGTTGGAGGTCAGCCAGCGATTGAATAAAAAAATGGAAGAACCACCGAGAGAAGTACAGTTTGTGTGTGTTCGGAATCGAATGGCCACACGAAGCAGTGACCCAGTCGGCCAAAAACTGCCAGCTTTTTATCACTTTATGTCCGTATTTTTGGTCGGTGCACTTCATCATTTATTGTGTACATATGTTTGCTGTGAGTCTGTAACTTATTTACGTGTCACATTTCAAGTATATGAAGAATAAAGCACAGGTTTGGTGCCAGGAGAGTTGTTTTGATATTTAATTTTCACCAACAGACAGTTCACACTGGATACATCATCACTGATTGAGAGTGCCTAGGTGCTTTTATGATAACATTAACATCAAGGCTTCCAACGCAGTTGGGACATTCCATCGCCGCCAGAAATCTGCTATGGTTTCCCACTTGCTGGTTGTAGGACACGGCAAACAAATTGGGCCGGAGGGCTTTGCAGACCTCGGACAAAACGCTGGACGCAGTGCTCGACGCCAGTTTGAAGCTAGCCGCCACAGCTTTCTGGTTTCCACCCGAGGCTAGAACTCTCTGTGCGGCATCAAACGTCGGACAGAACGCCTCGAAACCGTCTTCTGCGTCGCCTGTGCCTCAACATTTGTATGATCAACATTTATTCAATGTTGATGAGCTGAAGATCCACATTCAAAGCGTTTCATCTTGCATTGTTTATTTTTTTTCTCTGTTAAACTAGATTAAAGGAAGTCAAAAGCATACCCTGCAACGTACAAACATAACGCCACAACCCTCTAGTGGCTTGGCGGTGAATTACAGAGCAACGCGTTCCCTCACCGCAGAACTATCGAATGCTCATTGACGCCGTTGTCACTTCGCCGTCACTGCAACGCAGGAGCATAACTCAGGCTTAACTCCTTTTCAAAACACTAGAAAATAAATTTGTGTATGAGACAGGCAGGGAGCCAGCGGTCGCGCTTCTGTGCGCAAGTAATTTTTTAGTGCAAGAGGGGAAGAGAGATACTTTCAGAGCGGCACTTTGTTTCCAAAAATGTGGAATTTATTGCACCTGTGTAAATTTTATTGTATTGTTGAGAGAAATAAGTACTGCCTTTTAAATGGTTAATGTTTTTGCACTTTCTTGTAAAAAATAAATAAATAAAAAAGCAGCTTAAGGGCAGCTTTTTGTTGAATGGGCATGTTTCCATCATTCCTGTTTAATCATACCGTGATCATCGTTCAATAATCGAATAGCAGCACCCTGAATCGTGACTGAATCGAATCATTGGGTGCCTTAGATGGCACACCCCTTCTACTTATCTATCAATCGCATAAGCAGCGCAGATGAGGCAGAGACACTGTTCAAATGGGGTTGCTGACAACTTGCTGTATTTTGCTGTTAAAAATAGTGGCCTATGTGCGCGTGTGCGTGAGATCAGGAATCGTTTTCAGTTTTGTTTTCCGCGTTGTCATCTTATTTTGGAAACCCTTTTGAGAAGATGGCAAAAAGAAAAAAATACGAGGAGTATCGTACTTTTTAGCAGGACATAAGGACATGAATGCGACGTTTTTTTCTCTCGCTTTGAATGAGTCAACAGACGTAAGCTATATTTATCGCAGTTCAGCGTGATTGCAAGGTTTTGACTATGAAAGGAACAACAAGAGGGGCGGATTTATTCAAGTCCTTCACTGAGTTCGGTAAAGAAAAAGAGTGTACTTACTTACTCGTATTTTTAGTTTTAAACATATTGTATGGCTCTCACTGAATTACTGTACATTTAAAAATATGTGGTGTTCATGGCTCTCTCAGCAAAAAAGGTTCCCGACCCCTGGCTTAACTCATTCAGTGCTTTCCCAGGTCACAGAGTGGTAGTTAGTAATTGGTGGAAACCTATATTGAAAACCTGTTAACGGCAATTGGCTTGAAGCGATCAAATGAGATAAAATGGATTGGATGTCTATTGTAGTCAATTGCAGCCAAAAACTTATAATATGTGAGGTCACAAGATATTTATAAGACAAAGCAAAAATGTTTAAAGCAAAAAGCAAATTGGCCACTCTGATTTGAATTTATAACTTTATTCCTTTTTTTTCTAATATATTACAATTTGTTATATTTAAATGAATTATATTTTATTTAGAACGGTGGGGGCGGGCGTGGGGGGGCGGGGATGCGTCCCCTCATAACTTGCCTGAGGGCCAGTTAATGGGCGCGCGGGTGGTCCTGGGGACCGCCCTGGGTGCAATTAGACACTCAAGTAGAGAGATTGTCGGTGCCAGGATTAGCGATCAGTTAGCATTGAATGGGATGCCAATTTATCCACACGTACAGGTGATTTACATAATACTAGGTCCCGACCTCACATTGCTGAATTGTGAACACTCCACCTCGCCTACTCACATCTCGTTTTGACTCACCTTCCCTTCTCTTTCTTCTCGGCTATCAGGCCCCCCACATGGTGTAAATAGTTAGCTAACGATAGCACCACTATGTTCATAAGTAGTATAGGCATGTAGTAATGTGTTTTTGATTGTTGTTTGTTCTCCTCTTCTGTCTGCTTCCTTCCTGTCTGTCCTTCATGCAGTGCTTTTGAATTGTGAAATTGTGCATTCTTCCACAGTGGCTTTATTTCAATCCAGTACCTTAGATTTCAGGAGAATTCATTTTCAATTTAGTTAATATACGTACATTTGCATCAAAATCTTTAAAAACGGTCGGCGAACTGCTGATCTAATACAGCTCAACACTAATCACTGTTGTGTGTACATAATACAACTTAAGTATAAAAACAATTTAGAAACTAAACAAATTTCAAGCAGTAAAATAAAATGTATAAGGCATGATACATAAACAATATATACACTTTGCTTTGACTACCACTGTTATGAGCTTCACTGCTCTTGCTACTTTACAATGATACATAAATATTTGTTTGCTTGATGGGAAAAAGGAAGCTGGCCTCTCCTCTGGCGTCCATCACTGCTGGATTGATGTGTTTACAATCCTGTGTTCATAAAAGACCCACATTGCCCCTAATGAAGATTTTTGATTCATGTTGAGTTGCTTTCCCAACACGCTCACTGTTGGCCTTTATTGGTTAGCCGCAGTTCTATTGATTGCACTCAATCATTTCACATAGCAACTCCTTTGTCCCTCTCGTCAGTGATTCATCAACCACTGTGCTACAATAGATTATCCAATTGAACTTAATTGGGCTGATAATAATATACAGTAATGCACTGCTAATAATTTATCTTTGTTTATGTAGGTAGCGAATCTAATGATTGCACGTACTGTGAGTGACAGGCAGTCATTCATGCTCTTCCACAAGATGGCAGAATGCACAATTAACATGTTTTCGCCTTGTGCCATTCAACAAAGATTTTACTAGTTAAATTGATGTAAATATATATGCATACTCTAGGCTATTTATACTGTGTTTGTATCTATATACCATAAAAACAGCCAATTTCAAACTCATATATCAAAACTCGTACATTAACTCGTCGGCTGCCATCACGTATGATAGATAACCAGATCTGCTCTAAAATGAAGGGTTTTTACTTTGTCAAGAAAATAACTGCCGTATCATCAGCTTCAACACTGAAACCAAGGAAAATAATTTACAACTTCACTACTCTTGTAACTGCTATGATGTTAACTCATTAGCTGCCATTGACGGCGATAGACGTCCAATTCAATTTGACTGGGAGAGATTGGCAGCGAATGATCGCATTGATCATGTAAATATCCTCCAATTTATTATACATATTTCAATTGAAATGTGTTATATATTTTCATATTTAAATTATAACTAAATAAAAAACATAACAAAACAGTAAATATGATGTTTTTACCTGTTTTAAAAAATTTAATGAAGCAACACTTAATAACTTTGCAACCATCATTAAAGATATTCTTAACTTTTGTGACTTTTAACATCGACTTAATGTAGTGGAATGATACCTCTGTCACGGCCCTAGGGGTTCTGTATCACTTTCACTGGCACTAAGCATTTCGAGGAAGGTGGTGGGAAACCTTTGCACAGCCACTAGATACACAAATGTAGTTCAGTCCGACTGCAGGCAACCCGGGAAATCAAGACTTTATGACACTTGTGCAGGCCCTCATGGGAAATGCAGTCTTCCATTAGGCTAAACACTACCACTTTTGTTCTCTAGCATTGCCAAAATCACAGAAAAATCAAAGGTATTAAGTGTTGCTTAAAAAAGGGAAAAAACTGTATTCTTTTTTTCCTAAAGTCTTTCATTTTTAAAATGCTGTTTTTCTTAACTTACAAAAACCTATGAAAAAAACGTGTATTTTTTTCTCTCATCCCATTTAACACATAAACATGATTCAATGCCAGACCTCCCAGTTTAAATGAATTTAAACATATACCGTCAATAGCAGTAAAAGAGTTATTCAATTAAGTCACTCGTATATTTCAACCAAAGTACAGTTATCACAATATACCTTTTTTTTTAATGTAAAATAGTATATGCCTTGGCTCCCAAGAATTCGGAAACACTGCATTACACAACTACGTTGACTCGGTGTGCTCACATTTGTCTATACCCCAAAACACATCGATGGTTGTCTGTCCTGAAATGCCTCAGGCGTGTGTCTTGAAATATTCAAATATGCCAGGGATGCTGCATTCCAAAGGGTGACGAAGTGGCAGCAGCAGCTTGTTGTGCTGATAAACAGAGTAGGGGCCCGCGTTTTTTTAGGGGGAATGCATTGATAATCAATGATGCCTGGACGACCTGCGGGCGAGCAAGACAAGATATCTGCGTGAAATGGACTCAGTCGCACTCGAGAGGCGAAGCAAGCAAGGAGGCCTTCCTTTTTTCCGTCATGTAGTTTTCAGGATGAGTAGATGACTAGAGTGCAGGGATGCCACCCTTGTTGTCGGGGTGCACTCTCAAAGCCGTAAATGTGATTTGTTGGGAGTTATTTCCAAGAACATGCCTCAGCCCACTGCGCAGTACACTTGGCTGACTGGAATAGTCCCTGTTTTTACAAGATGTAACTGAATTCTATTTATTCTCTCGTTGCTTTTCGCGTACGCGCTCACTATGATGGATGATTTCCCTTCTGTGTTTCTTCATGCTGTATTAGGATGAAGTGACCCAGTGGAATATGGTTTGAAGTTGATTTTTACTTGTTTTTTACTTACAAAAATACATCATGTCACACTGCGACTGCTGAGCGGATCAATCTGGTCACACGATATGGTTGTGCGCAAATTTTGTGAGACTCACTCATGAGTTTTTTCTTTGTTTTTTAGTAATGAGAAAGTTTTGAATTTTTCCAATTAGTGCTGATGCATGAGTGGTCAGCAGCGTAAGCCAATTGCATTGCAACTGTGTAAAAAGTTATACATAAATGTGTGTTTAATTCGTTTGTTAATAGTAACTAATTGTTTCCCAAATACAGTAGTCGCTATATGTTCACTCACCTAAAATGTCACTGTTTTCATTCTGTACCACAAGTTAATGTTTTATCATTGGGGGTGTAGTGAATGATAATAGAGATGATATATCAGAATTATGGCAATAGTAAGTTTGCCATAATTTTGGTAAATTATATCGTCATATCGCAAAGCACTAAGTAGAATATAGTGGTGCGAAACTCAAAACACTTTTATCTCAAAGCCTGTTTCTCCCATTAACTCATTCACTGTCATCAATCATTGTAGACATTTGTTCCATTTCAACTGAGATAGCTGGCATTAGGTGGTCAAGTTTCACTTCAAGAGACTGCGAAAGATGTCCAATCCAATTTGACTAGAGTCAAAATGGATTGGACATCTATTGCCATTAATGGCCGCCTGAGTTAAAGGGAATAGAAATGCTATCAATGTGTTCTTGCAAAATACAGCACTCCCGCCAAAAAATTCTGCATGTATTTAATAAGGAAAATATAATTCTATACGTTGTCTATGACAATGTTGATGGTATGGTAGCAAATAATTGAGCGAATAACTAAGTGAATCTGCCCATTGAACGTCAACATTTATAATGTACTATATTTTGATGAAGCACTTTGAGGACCGCTCAGGTTTTTGTTAAGTGCTATATAGATACATTTGATTTGTTTGGATTTGATTATGCCATGTTTAACTAAGGCAACACAGGATTCTAATTCTCATGACTGTTTAGGTAAATCTGCCTCAAAATTTTGGGGGATCAAGTATCATGATGGTACAATTGCCCAGCCCTACCTGTGATTGACTGGCGACCAATGGAGGTGTATATCACCCAGTCAATTGAGCAGTACTCCAGCTTAGAGTAGGGGGGCAATGAAGCCTAATAAGAGGGAACTTCGTTTTGACATGTTGTCAAACATTGTAGCACCGATATGTAGGTGCGTGGAAGGGTTGTCTCCTTCAGAGGAAAATAAATCTTGATGCCTCGTGAATTTGTTTCCCAGTTGAAGGTGAAAAAACAAATTTTGCAGAAGAACAACAAATACGTTCTGATTGCTCCAGGAATACTATCTCATGTGTCAAGTTGATGAATTTAAGACGGTTTAAGCTGAGCGGAGTTTATTGTGTATTCATTTTCCTTTGCACTCATCCTGATTAACTTGTTTGTCCTACAAGTTCAAATGAATCGGACGTCTATGGCCATCAGTGTCTACGTTTAGTTGGATTAAAATTTCTTTAAATTCGATCAGAGTTCAGATTAAAATTATGATTGGATGCACTGTTTTCATGGAGAGTAGAAATATTGATCCGATTAGGATTCATGCATCACACATTTGGTCGGAACAAATTATTTTGAAACAGTTGTGGAAGAAGAAGCCGTTGTGACTTTCATGTCAACAAAACATTGCTGTGTCAATTTCTACTATAATGTTAGCATTCTTTAGCATTTTATTCTTTTTTTTTTCCTACAACAATCTTCAAGATCATTTAATAGCTCCACAAACTTGTTCCTCTCAGACAAAGAGTTCAGTCTTTAGCCCGCCATGTCTTTCGCTCGCTCTGATTCTGACAGCTTCCGGTAATAACAGAAATGTGTATATGGCGGAAAACACTTAGGTGACTTGAAGTTCCGCTCTGAAACCACCAATTTGTCCAAATTTCAAAATTGTCCAATTTGCATGTGTGATACATCATTGGAAAGCTTAAAATGTCAATTTACTGGGGGGAAAAAATTGAACAGGAGGGCATTTTGAAAAAAATTTAAAAATTCAAACAGCAAAACCCTAACTGGAGATGAGAACATGCGAGAGCAGAATTAAAAACGCCATGATTTTACCGAGATATTATCGCGTACTAACCTTGTTTCGATCCAAAAACTCCATATAGCATGTATCATTGAGTGCCAAGACACAGCTGTGAATGGCCACAGCTGGATTTTTTCGGGGTTTTATGGGTGAAATATAGTAATATAACAAGGGTCGCGATGCAGAAATCGCAGATGTCAAGGAGTTATCGAGATTTTCATTTTCATATATTTACCCTTTTAAATGGTTTTTTTTTTTTTTTTTTTCAATTTTTCTTTGTTGGGATCAAATATTTAGCATCTAAAATATTGGGGAAAATGCGAAAGTAATGAAAAAAAAATACAATTAAGTGATAGTTACGAGGTTGATATCCGCGACTCTTTTACAGACGCCAATTTTTTCATTGTGATGTAATTTGTTTAAAACTATAAAATATGCGAGTAAGTAATTTTTTTAAGTCATTTTTTTTTTTAAACGAAATATTAGACATCAATTAATGATTCTAAGCTAAAAATGACAGACATTTTGAATAATAAATATAATGACTTACCTTCTTTTTATGGCTGGGTTGAAACAAAAGCGGTTGTGTGACGTCTGTAAAAGGGGTTTTCAGGGTAAAACGGACAAATTAAAAATAGTTCGGGGACTTAATGTGCAATGAATCTGCTATGGCAGCATATAGACATATTGTTCTGTCAGACACAAGTTCTTTTGGCTTAAAATACAGCAGTGTATTTTATTGAGGGGTGTGAGAGCAGAAACTGCTTTTTCAGCTTTGTCTGTGTTTTCCACCATATAGCACTGACATCAGAAACATGCGCGGTAAAGATGGTTTGTTCCAAAATTTTGGAAAAAATGTTTTCATGAGCACCGATCAGATTATAAAGTGACATAAACCACACTTTGTGTTCGAAATAAAATGTTGATCGAAATAGGCCATAGGAATGGGCTAGATCAGCTCAGAGTATGCAGTGTGTACATGAAGTAGGGCTGCATGATATATATTGCGATATTAAAACTAGACGAATTTTCAGCAGATGACTTCAATAGCTCCCGTTTGAAGACTTACCATGACCACTTTGTACAAGTAGTCACGGGGTTATGAAGGAGTTCGGGTTCTACGCTGGCGACGTAACCCGAATTTCCGCGTAAATTGGAATTAACACGTTAAGTACCCCTACAAAATAACTATCCAAAAAGTCCAAAAGTATTGTATTTATTTTTTAAAGAAGTTTACACTGTCCTCTGGTGGCAGCGTTGGTTCTTGCTGAACTGCATGACTGACAAGCAGACTCGTCTGACAAGGATAAAGGACAGCTTTACTCTGGTTTGGCCCTCAAAAAGCTGTAAGTTCTTTCAGCTCATATATGTTTGTGTATGGATTTGTAATTAAGTTTAGAGCCACAGTTTGTGAAATTATGCGTGAGCGATTTGCTATGAGATTTGTAAATATGTTAGCATGAACAACTTGAATGTTTATTGAGGACAACACGTCATATTAATAAAGTAAAAAATAAGATACTGTGAGGTACAATAAGGCACTGTTACGTGACTAAAAAATAAAAACGACTGGAGACAAAATGGCAGACGAGACTCCTGCGGGGACTACCTGTATTCATATAATACCGTTTAATCCAGGCTAAGGGATCTAATATATATATGGGATCGAGGTGGCCATGTCTCTGTACACTTGTTGCTATTATGAAGCAAAACAAAAGTTTACATGTTCAAGACAAACAGACAAAAAAAAAACTATTGCATGTCCTGCGATGGGACTATTGCGCACGCGCACATTCCGATGGCAATGTTCAAACGATATATTGTGCAGGCCTAACATGAAGCATTTTCTTCCAACCAGGCTTTTAATCTAAAAAAATGTGTCCATGTAAATGTATCCAATGGCAGTGAATGAGTTTATCACAGTTAATATTTTGAGAAAATTGATGGATGGTATGAAAAAATGATGGTTTAAGAACAGCAAAGGCTTTAAGCTTCAGCCCTGTGAAATGCCTTTAAAGTGCTTATTCAATCAAAGCTTAAAGTGCTTCATTCAATGCCATTGACAGCGATAGGCATCCAATCCATTTGAACTAGGTGGGATGGCTGGTTCAAATGAACTGGACATCTATCAATGTCAATGTGTTCTATGGCATATTGTATATTGTTTTAACAATCATCGTAAGATTTCCTTTTTGTTACACTTTTGTTAACAGCAGTATACCATGTCTCCCATTTTCACTGTGAGTAAGCATACATAATAGTAATGCTTGTTAGCAAAAACTGCAGGCGCCATATGCCGCGAAAGAACTTCATTAGGAATCCCGAAGTGGGCCAAAGTGGGATTCCGGGGATTGGCGTCCAAAAGGGAACACGCTTGTTTACAGGGGCAGCCACAAAGTACTTGTCTAAGATTTTATTTTGTTCATACTATTAGGCTTGTTTTGAACTTTGCAATTCTACAGGGCCACTCTGGTGAAGTCCCAGAAGAGAGAAATAATGAGCTGAATGAGCAAAATAAGGTCGCCCATTAATCAGTGGTGGGTGCTGCTTATCATCTTAAAAGGTTATGGTGTTTGTGCTTATTTTGCCCTGCATTAGCATTGGACTGTGGCCGCACTTTCTAAGTACTTGATGAATGAAAGTATAATATTTATTCTATTTAATAGCCCTGTTTTTCTCCCACTGGCTCTCGTGGGAAATGTGAAAAGTACGTGACTCATTGCCGAGTGGCTCATCAACAGTTTGTCCTGAAATAGTCTGACAATTTTTGTTTTTTTTAAAGGGTTAGGACTTGGCAGAAATTGTTTACAGTGGATTGGAGGTTTATCGTCGTCAATGGCAGCCAATTAGATAAAATCATATTGCTTCCTTTTTTCGTCTTTTTGACAAAAGGGGGCAAAATTGTCCTTGATAATTGTTTGCTGGTTGAACAAGTGAGTCATTTGTTTTGGATGCTTTGGACTTCTCATCCAGCTCATCTCGCCATACTTTGTGTCATTGAAAAGCATAATTAGCAGGTGTGATGCCTATTGCTCTCAGTGGAAGCTATTGAGTTATATATCGACCATACAAATCTACTTCGCGTTCTATTTCTAGGAGCCTTAATAAGCATTTTAACGTCAACCTGATTGTAGGCCGTATGCTAGAGCTGGGCAATTATCAGTGTTGTCACTGATTACTTGAAAAAGTAATTTAATAACTGATTACGCCTCAAAAAAAGTAATGTAGTTACTTTACTGATTACTTCATTATCAAAGTAACTAAGTTATTTTAAAATTTATCAGTTGCTTTTCGCCAATTTTTCGCCATTTGTGGCCTCAACATAGGAATGACAATAGAAAAAGGTTATCACACACAATTGACTTTCCGAGAATTGAATTTAAAGGAGAATGTCAGAATTTTTTTGCTTCCTTTTTTCGTCTTTTTGACAAAAGGGGGCAAAATTGTCCTTGATAATTGTTTGCTGGTTGAACAAGTGAGTCATTTGTTTTGGATGCTTTGGACTTCTCATCCAGCTCATCTCGCCACACTTTGTGTCGTTGAAAAGCATAATTAGCAGGTGTGATATCTATTGCTCTCAGTGGCAGCTATTGAGTTATATGTCGACCATACAAATCTACTTGGCGTTCTATTTCTAGGAGCCTTAATAAGCATTTTAACGTCAACCTGATTGTAGGCCGTATGCTAGAGCTGGGCAATTATCAGTGTTGTCACTGATTACTTGAAAAAGTAATTTAATAACTGATTACGCCTCAAAAAAAGTAATGTAGTTACTTTACTGATTACTTCATTATCAAAGTAACTAAGTTATTTTAAAATTTATCAGTTGCTTTTCGCCAATTCTTCGCCATTTGTGGCCTCAACATAGGAATGACAATAGAAAAAGGTTATCGCATGTAATTGACTTTCCGAGAATTGAATTTAAAGGAGAATATCAGAATTTTTCACATAAAGCTTAATATTCGACTAAGCATGGATTTATTTAGTTGATGGAGTTGATTTCAACCATCATTGACACGTGCTGGCTGAAACTAACAAATAACTGAAAAACTATACGGAATTTGTTCAAATCAACTCCAAGGACTAATTATACCCCTGCCAACTCGAAGATTAAGCCTAATTTCGAAAATTCTGAACTTCCCCTTTAAAATAAAGACGTAGCCGTTAAAATGTTGTCTATAAAGTTTTAAACCAATAAAACAAACAATAACAATGAATGAAATGAACAAGAATCCTACAGGAGTAAGTATTTCATAATGCGTCAAAATTATCTTTCGAACAGATCATGTGAAAAGCACCTTAAAGACGGTCCTTTGCTTTGCTTAGCCTAAACTACAGCAGACAATGGATATTTAGAATTTCTTTAAACCTAAGCTTTCAAACGCTTCAACAACAACTGAGCTTGAACTGAGAATTGAACAAGTATATTAAATATATATATATATATATATATATATATATATATATATATATATATATATACAGTGCCTTGCAAAAGTATTCGGCCCCCTTGAATCTTGCAACCTTTCGCCACATTTCAGGCTTCAAACATAAAGATATTAAATTTAATTTTTTTTGTCAAGAATCAACAACAAGTGGGACACAATCGTGAAGTGGAACAACATTCATTGGATAATTTAAACTTTTTTAACAAATAAAAAACTGAAAAGTGGGGCGTGCAATATTATTCGGCCCCTTTACTTTCAGTGCAGCAAACTCACTCCAGAAGTTCAGTGAGGATCTCTGAATGATCCAATGTTGTCCTAAATGACCGATGAGGATAAATAGAATCCACCTGTGTGTAATCAAGTCTCCGTATAAATGGACCTGCTCTGTGATAGTCTCAGGGTTCTGTTTAAAGTGCAGAGAGCATTATGAAAACCAAGGAACACACCAGGCAGGTCCGAGATACTGTTGTGGAGAAGTTTAAAGCCGGATTTGGATACAAAAAGATTTCCCAAGCTTTAAACATCTCAAGGAGCACTGTGCAAGCCATCATATTGAAATGGAAGGAGCATCAGACCACTGCAAATCTACCAAGACCCGGCCGTCCTTCCAAACTTTCTTCTCAAACAAGGAGAAAACTGATCAGAGATGCAGCCAAGAGGCCCATGATCACTCTGGATGAACTGCAGAGATCTACAGCTGAGGTGGGAGAGTCTGTCCATAGGACAACAATCAGTCATACACTGCACAAATCTGGCCTATATGGAAGAGTGGCAAGAAGAAAGCCATTTCTCAAAGATATCCATAAAAAGTCTCATTTAAAGTTTGCCACAATCCACCTGGGAGACACACCAAACATGTGGAAGAAGGTGCTCTGGTCAGATGAAACCAAAATTGAACTTTTTGGCCACAATGCAAAACGATATGTTTGGCGTAAAAGCAACACAGCTCATCACCCTGAACACACCATCCCCACTGTCAAACATGGTGGTGGCAGCATCATGGTTTGGGCCTGCTTTTTTCAGCAGGGACAGGGAAGATGGTTAAAATTGACGGGAAGATGGATGCAGCCAAATACAGGAACATTCTGGAAGAAAACCTGTTGGTATCTGCACAAGACCGGAGACTGGGACGGAGATTTATCTTCCAACAGGACAATGATCCAAAACTTAAAGCCAAATCTACAATGGAATGGTTAAAAAATAAACGTATCCAGGTGTTAGAATGGCCAAGTCAAAGTCCAGACCTGAATCCAATCGAGAATCTGTGGAAAGAGCTGAAGACTGCTGTTCACAAACACTCTCCATCCAACCTCACTGAGCTCGAGCTGTTTTGCAAGGAAGAATGGGCAAGAATGTCAGTCTCTCGATGTGCAAAACTGATAGAAACATACCCCAAGCGACTTGCAGCTGTAATTGGAGCAAAAGGTGGCGCTACAAAGTATTAACGCAAGGGGGCCGAATAATATTGCACGCCCCACTTTTCAGTTTTTTATTTGTTAAAAAAGTTAAAATTATCCAATAAATTTTGTTCCACTTCACGATTGTGTCCCACTTGTTGTTGATTCTTGACAAAAAATTAAAATTTTATATCTTTATGTTTGAAGCCTGAAATGTGGCGAAAGGTTGCAAGGTTCAAGGGGGCCGAATACTTTTGCAAGGCACTGTATGTATATGTATATGTATATGTATAATGTTTTCAAATCATGGTAGAAAATAGTTTTTTCTCCACTAGAGGGCACGCTAGCTCTTTGGACAAGTAATGTTTCATTTTCTAGTTTGAATCCGATGATTTTTATCCATTTTTGTACTTAATATGGTCATGTAATAGGTTATAGTACAGTATAATAATAACAGTCCATATAGACGATGTTGTACTCAGAAAAAAAATACCATTGTTTAAAAAAATATCACACTGTGAGCAGTTACTCACAAAGTTACTCATTACTTAAAGTAAAATTTTTTGACTACTGTACCCACCTCTGGATGTCAGTATATGCGTTCTGTTAGTATTCCCAGAAGCTAGTAAAGGAGTGCGAGCAGCAGACAGGGTAACAGCAACTTTTGCAAGACTAAACTGGTCTGTATATGAGACAAACACGTTGCTGGAGATATTAAAAGAGCTTAGAAATGTTGAAAGAACTGATGGTTGAAAAATGGGGAAAAATAGACGAAATAGCGCTAACGTTTAATGTCTGAATGGACATAAGGATGTTTTGTTGTTGCCAGTTGGTAGGTCTTCCTCTTCTTCTACTATTTTTCTGGTATATTTGGTCATGTTGCCTTCATATACTGTGGGAAAAATGAACCTCACCACATTGGTAATTACAAATACGTCTCGTTCGTGTGCAAAAAAGACCGAGCAGACATGGACTTTATTTTGGTATGTTGCATGAAAGAAAACAAAAAACAAAAAAAACTCCTTTGCACCTATTAATTCATTTACAACAAGAAGAAGAGAATGCATCAAAATGCTAAGTTTTTGTTTGTAATGAACACTTTACCAAACACTTGGTTAAAAAATAAGATTTTTATAAATGTGCACACTACATTTTTATGCTGGTGTAAAAAACAAAACAAAACATGCAAATTGATGATAAATCTTTAAAAACTTTAAAAACAAAATAATTTATTCCGACTGACTATAGACTTCATAATTAATGATATTATGAAATGTATGGACTGAAGTTCTGATGCATGAACATGCAAGACCTAATCTGATCCATATTTTTAGTGTCCATTGACATCGGATCAGAATTTTAATCTAAACGCTGATCGGATTGAAGAAATTTTGTCCATGTAAACATACCTATTTACATGAAGACGGTAACAGAGGCAGTATTGCAGTTCCAAGTGCTTAAATTTCTACAATGTTCCCAACAAGCATACAGGCAATCTTCTGCATTGCACACTTTGTAGCTGGAATGACTCCATGAAGGTTTGGACTCTGATTTTATTTACTGAGGCCCCTACCCCTAAATCCCAAACCTCCCCCTAAACCGAACCCTAAACATTTGTTTGGATCATTGCATAACCAACCGAAGTATTGATCCATTTCGATACATCCTTACACCCCACCCCTAATAATAATTGCAATTGTACGATAAAAAATAGTGGTTTGTTTTTCTTTCACACTCTGGACTTGTAGTTGCCACTCACCTTGACATGAAAACTAGCGTTTTAAAAGCGTAGGAACCTTATAAATCAAACAAAAGCATGTCTGCTTTCAACTTTTTCATAAGGCATGCACCTCAGATTTATTTGGGCCACTGATGTCTTTTATTCAGTGAACTGACAGGCACCTTCATCTGTGAGCAACCCATCTCTCACAGGTGTTTTTTTTTCTACTTTTGTGTGACTATTAAAACACCATTTTTCGCACAATGTTCCGCCTGATATCAATGGCAAAGACAGGAATCGTAGTTCTTTTAATTCTCTATTGGTGGGTGTCTCTGTTTGGCACTCTCACAGGGACTGAACGCCCAGGGCGGTCTCAACACTCTCGGGCTGTCACTCTGTGAATTATTCAGCCAAGATGGTAGCATTTTTTTTTTTTTTTTTTTTTTTTTTGTGCGTCGACACAAATGGGTCGATGACGCCTGATGTTTTTACACACCGGCGGGCGCCATCTGATAGTCATTATAAATGAAGGCTGGGAGTGCGATGTGACTGCAATATGGGATTTGTAAGAAAAGCTGCTTAGGGATTACAAATATTTGCTTAACTTTTATGTTAAATAGACAAGAGCTATCTTATTCTCAGTGTCCCTGTTGTTATACTTAATTAGATTTTCTTTGAGAATCACCTTCGAGCTTTTTGGTTTGTGCATTAACAGAAATGTTGGCTGCTTCTTTGTGACTGGCTTGATTGTCTAAGTGGGGCGGGAGGAGCGCTGCTTTGACGCCAAATGGAAGAGTTGTCGTGTTGTGAAGAAATCTCTTAATAAAGACTCCCATCCTGCTGTCCCAAGGTCACCACGGGTTCCCCTCCCTCTGCTTGCAACACTTGACTCAATGCAGACGGTTACCACAGCAACTCGGGCCTAGCCTTAAGTTAGTCTTCACACTGTTAACATGTACACGCAGGCAGGTGGCTGACTGGGAGGTTTATTTTGGAAAGAATAGATAAAGCCTGTTTTGTCTCACAGTCGGGAAAACATACACTCTATTAAAAAAAACGGTTAAAAGAAATTTTTAAAGTATACTGTGAAAAAAAAGGGGGGGGGACGTAAAAGATTTACTGTCGAACTAGCAACAAACTACAGTAAAAAAAGAACTATAAGTTAGTTGGATAAAATAATGGAAACACCTAACATTTTGGCATCATAATCATTGAGCATATTTGTTAAAGAATGGCATGAGAAACATTGTAATGACGTTGAGCATCTCGTATGGCCGGCACAGTCCCAAGACCTCAACATTATTGAGCATTTATGGTCAGTTTTATATATTCAATTAAGACGTCGATTTCCACCGCTATGGTCTCTAAAAGAGTTTGAAGGTATTCTAACTGAAAAATGGCTTAAAATTCCTTTGTAAACAATTCACAAGTTGTATGAATCAATACCTCGGAGAATTGAGGCTGTAATGGCCGCAAAAGGTGGACTTACACCATATTAAATTAGTTTTTGTTGATTTTTTTAAGGTTTTTTCAATAATTTGTCCAACCCCTGTACATTTTAACTGTTATTATACAGCAAACGACTGTAATCAGACATAACTGCACTCCCTTTCTCACCCCCCCTTCCTCCTGTTGTAACCAGTGTTTGAATCCGAATTGTCACTGTGCCAGTTGAGCATGCTGACCACTGAACCAACAGTCAAAGCTTTTTTCAACTGCTGGTACGCTCTTTTTCAGTTTTCAGGGAGGAAGGTTTTCCGTACCTTCTATATGCACAGCACATCCTCCAGTCGGGTTTTCAGTAGCCAGGTAGTCAGAACACTCAACTGCCAAAATGATAGTGTGGGTTGGAAAGTGGGGGGCTGGGGAAACTGGTTATTTTGGATCGCAGTATAAAATAATTGCAAAGTTAAGTTTTTTTCCACCTACATTTTCAGTCCAAAAAAACCCTGCAAAAATCTACTAGTTACTGAACACTACATAGTTTTTATGTATGTTACAAATAGCATCTGCACATAAAAAAGCGTTATTTATTGTCACCTTAACTTACTGGCGGACGGAGGAGACATTGTCGTATTGTCTAGCCAGTTCACTCGCACACCACGCTCACATTTTTGTTTGATTTCTTTCTACATTTCAATGGTAAGCGTCACCTTCTTCCTTTTTTCACCACAACTACCACCTACTTGGGACCGATGATGATCTCTTTCACAATGAAATTATGACGCTGTCGTAAATCATCATATCTCAAGCATATGACTAGTCAAATTTTAGGTCGTGTGTAAAAAATAAACGTATGTCGATGCGTTCGTATGTCAAGGTACCACTTTATAATATATAAATTTATATAACAAGTGTTTCACCACAACTACGACCTGCATTAACCTTCTTGGGACCAGTGTTGTCAATAACAGCGTTAGAGTATAACAGCGTTACTAACAGCATTATTTTTTTCAGTTGTGAGTAATCTAATAAATTACTTTTCTCATCTTTGCAACGGCGTTACGGTTTCAGAGGATGTAAAGTTGTGCGTTACTAGCGTTACTACGTTGGTTGAATGACGTGAGAAAAGTGAGAGAGGAGGAGAGTGGGGAGGAGGAAATGGAGTTGTGACGCCGTTGGCCATGGCTCCAATAAAACCTGACTGTAGCCGATAGACTACAAACTACGCCCACATTATGCTACGATAGATATACCATGTATAGAGAACTAGATGCGAAATGATAGACTTGCTGGTGTTAGTAAACAGCCGCCATCTTAAAGCAGTAGTAGCAGTTGTAGAGAACCTTCCTAGCAAACCTAAGTAACTTTTTTATCTGAAATACTCATAAATTGGCAAAATCTTGACTTGAATCTATCTTTAAATGATGAAACAGTTTTAAAACTTTCACATGTCGAAAGTTGACAAAAGGAAACTAATGCAATAAAGGGAGCAATTTTAACAACTTTAACGGTTAATTCACAACATTAAATGACTTCCAAACATAGCAAAGATTACTTATCTAGTTCTCACTATATCCGCAGTACCCCTGTGTCTAGTTGAGTTTCGGGTAAAGAATTGGGCTAGGGCCAATTGTGCCAAAAACCCTTTGAACTTCACATAGTGTGACCTGTTTTTCTTAGGGTTAGGGCTTAGGCTTTTTTTCTCTGCCAAGTAACTAATGTCTCTTACATCAGGTACCTGAGTTATTAATTCAATTACTTTTTGGGGGAAGTAATTTGGAACAGTAATTAATTACTTTTTTAGAGTAAGATTAACGACACTGCTTGGGACCCGAGATGATTTCTTTCACAAGAATGTCCAATGAAATTACGACACTTTCGTAAATCACCATATCTCGAGCATATGACGTGTCAAATTAGACGTCATATGTAAAAAAAAAAATTGTATGTCGATGCGTTCGTATGCCAAAGTACCACTGTATAATATATACAGTACAGTTATATAACGAGTGTTCCAATTGCCTTTCATTATCAATGTGCTTAAATGCAAAGGTCAGGAAATATGTCTATGGTATTCTAGGATAAAACATATTAAAGGGAAATGCAAAACATTTCTAAATGGTTGAATAATGTTTATTTTTGCACTGTCGCGGAATATCTGTAAAGATTTGTGTCTTCCTTACTGAACTATGAGAATTTCTGCAAATAGATTCAGCAACACGATATTATTGCAATATTGTTGTACACATGAGTGTCTTTCTAACTTATTGCACACCATTGAAAACGTAAGACATCCAATTCATTTAAAGTGGGAGGACTAGCTTTAAAAGATCATGTTTGAGTGCATTAATGGCACTATGTGTGGAGTTAAATTTGACTGGGAAGCGTGGTTGAAGTAATGTTTTTGTGTCAATCTTGCTATATTGCTACACCCCTACTGTGTGTAATACCTGTTGCAGCAGCAAAGCTGTTCAGTTTTATTGTTCAGTATTATTCCCAAAAATCTTAAATGATAACATCATTTTCTCACACCGTCTTTTTGACAAAAACAGTAGTGATTGTCCCTGATAATTGCTTTCTTGTTAAACAAATGAGCCATTTGTTTTGGATGCCGGGGGCTTTTCATTCAGCTTGTCTTACTGCGTATTGTGTAAAGCATAATTAGCAGGTTTAGATGCCACCAGATTTGCTGGCACGATATCACAAAGGGCGATGGTGAAGTGTGACGTGATGAAGGTGAGAGGAGCGTTTTTGAAGGATGGTAAAATCAATGTTGTGCATCCCCCGCCCGTAGCGTGTTGGCGGTGCAAACACTCTGGACCCACTTGAAAGGTCGTCACTCGTATATTTTGGGGATAATGTCTGTCTAAAATACTCTTACGAAGCACCGTCCTAACTCTTAATCTATAACACACACTCCTCTCTTGATAAAATTCGATTTCTTGAGCTCAATAGATCTGCGCTATTCGATGTGGAATTTAAGTAGTTTGTCATAAAACCTTGGAGCAGGTGGCTTGTAAACTATCAAAGCAGTATTATTTGAGGATGCGACAAAAAACGGTAATAATCAGCCCCTCACAATCCATGCAGGTAAAATATACTGCCTGTCCTGGGGTCAGAGGCAGATCTTTTTTCATTTTCCTATTTCGTTTTGTGCGTGTTCTTATCTCTGAAATACATTAATTTTCATCAGGATACAAAATTGAGTGTGTTTTACGGATTATTGAGGCTCCCCCAAAAGACAATTTGCATTTAATGACAAAGCCGCTTATAGCTAATTTGGTCAAAATCCCTAATATAGTTTGCATGTAATGGCTGCTTCAAATCAAAATGGCTGAATTCTTGTTCAAATCCTGGCATGGATCCCTGACACTTTTTTGTGCGTCCTTGCTTGATATTCACCCAACTTTACATCAAATTGTGTTACAGGTGTGCGATGGTATTTTTATTTTATATTATTTTTAACTTTCAATGGGGTGCTGTGGAATTAAATGTATTGAATATTTTAATCGCAATTATTGCATTTAACTGTGATTAATCGCAATGTCATGCATGCAAACCATTGAAAAATTAAAAAGTAGTCTATATAGTGGTAATAGTCTTAAATCTATTCTGACTTTACTTTTCCTGTCATGTTTTAATGAGCTTTTAAAGCTGCTCATGCTAGGTAGCATATATAGATGTTTAAACAAGTAGCATACTCTGAGTAAGCCCTACCTTTGAATCTGTTCAGACACAGTTGAAGCAGACAAAAATCTCATTGGCGAAAACCCATGGCTGCCATTGACAGTGGTAGGATGTCCAAGCCATTTGAAGTGGGAGGGGTGGCAGCGAATGAAAGAATATTCAGTAGCTGCAGGACACTCACTTCAAATGGACGTCAACTAGTGAGAAACAAATTTCAGTCCACAGGAGAAGGATGCAGGTGCCAAATGATTGGACATCTTTCATCGTCAATGGCACTGAAAGTGTTTTCTTTTTTGTTGGCTCTGGTGTTAATTAATTTGTGAGTTAAGTTAGCGTTAACATGTCCTAAGTTAAAATACATGCATCATCACTAGGAAACATTTGTACAGAATTGGGCCATCTCAACAAATATTTAGATAGTCGACTAATTATTGATTAGCGGTAATTTTCGATTAGTTGACTGTTCGCCTCATACATCAATATATCAAAATCTTATTTTGATTAATTACAAAAATAACCAGTGTGCTTGCATCAATGATTACAAAAAATCTGAGAGTGTTAGTGTTTACTGCTAAGAGTAGAATGAAAGAGGATTTGAATAATTGTTTCGGTAAATGGTATCTCTAATCCATTAATCATAGATAATTTGATCAACGATTACTCGTTGCAACCGTAGTGCACAAATGGGTGAGTTCAGGGGCGCGGCGGGGCTCCCAAAATGACAAATAATTCCTCTAAATGTCCATCCTGTATTTAAGATTTTATTTTTTTCTTGATTTTTTTTCCCATGAGAATGTCAATATGAAGGTTAAACTGGTTAGTTATTTAGAGTGGATGCTTTCATTCAAGCCTCACAAATACCGCACATTGTATTCTGGATGCGGGCCATTGCTTTCCATTTCCTAATGTCTGTTATATTCAATTATATTTCCATTAGTTGACTGGCAGGCATCCTTTGGCCAATAGGTCACAGCTGTGCTTTTTAGTGTCACGACTGGAAAATGACGGACTAAAATGCATACACTATGTACTCTTGTGGTTTCTTTATATTGGATTTGAGTTATGTATTCATTATTTTTGTCTTTGTCAGATCTTCACACGCTATGGAAAGTGCTACACCTTCAACTCTGGCCAGGACGGGCGACCGCTGCTGTTGACCATGAAGGGCGGCATGGGCAACGGTCTGGAGCTGATGCTCGACATCCAGCAAGACGAATACTTGCCTGTGTGGGGAGAAACAGGTTAGAGTTCTGCAAATTGGCTCAGAACGCCAGTAACAAAAGTGTCCACCAAATTCAATTACTGCAAGTGTTTTGATTGACTGCTCCAAATGATTTAAGCAGATTCCAAATCAGTCCACTGTTTTAATTGAAAGTGTTGTTCCTGGCTCAAACTGAAGATGAGGTGGTGCCATGATAAGATATTAAGTCTTCATTATGTCAAAGGTTTTAGTGCTTGAGGTTGCATGAAATTAGGTGCAGATGGCCAACTCAAAATTGTCTACGCTGAAAAACACTGATTGATATGGAGAGTAGCATCTGTGATGCGAAAGTGCCACTGAATGTGTTCCAAACATAATCGCTGATGTCATGTAGTCTGTCTTTGTTCCGTGGCTGTTAGCATTAGCGATAATGCTATCCACTCGCCACAATCTAAAAGCATTTGCACAAGCAGTTTTCGTTGAATGTGTTGCCCATATGAAGACAAATAGATCAATCGGATTTCATTGCAATACAACTTGATCAGTGGTATGCTCTGCTCGTGCTCAACATAATTCGCCAAATAGACAGAAGCATTCATCAGACACAAAATCAATGGAGACGACAGGCACTTCCATTGATGGTCCAGCTGTAGTTAATGGCCTTGCTGCCTTCTACTGTGAATTTCTTTGCCTAATGTTATACACACACACACACACACACACACACAATAAAACTAATGCTCAAAAAATATGTGGCTCAGACTTCTGTTTGGTTATTTAAGCTTGTAACTGCACATAATGATATCAGCGCATGTTGCTGAGCCCTTTAATTGAAAGTAGCCTGGCACTTTTACGCAGAAGGTGATAACGAGCATCAAGCGGGGTGGAAAATGCAGCAGGAAGCAGACATCCTACACTTGAATGAATCCCAGCTGCTCTGCCTGGGCTTTTCTTAGTAGCTAGAAAAAAAGAAAATCCACAGTACTGGTACCCCGCTTCTCTAGCTATAAATGTCTCCTCTAAAACAAGTGTTATTTTTGCATTATAAGAACGACCCTTGCCACAAATGGTGAAAAACTGCGTAACATCATAAAATCTTCATACCTATATTAATAGTTTAAACTGTAAATACAGGGTGACAAAAAAACAGGCCCCAACTTAGGATAAGCACTATTTACTGTTTTTTATTTATTTATTTATTTTTATTATTATTTTTTTTAATATAAAGAGACTGTTGCTATAACTATTTTTTTTTTCAAAGAATAATGCATCATATCAGGAATAAACTAGTTTTAGCTGAAATCTGTTTTTATTCCTGGAAAAAAAAAAATCAATAAATGTCACCTATCCAAATTTGGGGCCTGGTTTTTGTGTCACCCTTTACAGCTGCCCAAAATGATTATTTTGCAATTAGCTGTGGTAAATGTAAGAGTTTGAGTGAAGAACACATTATTTTTCTTACATTAGTTAATGTATAAGTAACTAACGAATGAATTTTTTAAAAAAAAACCTGAAAATTAACCTGTCCTGTTCAGCTGCTTGACATGGAGAATGGGAATCTGAGTGTCCTATAGACAAGTTTCCTGAGCGAAAATAGGGCGGTACCATGTATGGCGTTTGAATTAAGCAAAGTTTTAAACTGCCAAATCAAACCAGAGGAACCCACGAATTCCCCAAAAATTTATTCAGCACGATGTGGATGACACTCCGGGACTTTCTTAGTCACACTTGGTTGTGTGAACTCCTGGAAGCACCTATATTTGGGGTCGTCAACCCGTGTTTTAAAAGCCGCATGTGGCTCTTTAGCGCTGCCCTAGTGGCTCCCAGAAGCATTATCAAAAATGTTTGAAAATGGAAAAAGGTAGGGGAGTGAAATATCTTTTTTGTTTTGATATGGTTCCCGTAGTTGGACAAAAATGACACAAACATTCTTTGCGTTTTCCAATGCTGTAAAAACGTGTACAATAAATATTAAATTTCAACATTTCTGTCATTGAAGATTTGCGTCATAGCCTGCGACACACGTTTTTAACAGCAGGGCGGGATGCTAGGCAGGTGGCTATTGTAAACAAACCGACGGCCGTGTGATGGGCCATGGATCCGAAAAGGAAAAAGAAAAATAACTGAGGAAAACAGAGGATTTAACGTTTCTTGGACCGAATCATTTGCATTCATTGTCAATGCGGAAGGATTGCCTAGATGTTTACTCTGTGGTGAGAAGTCAGTGAGAGAAAAAGTACGATTGCATTACCTTTGAAGAACTTAAAGGAGCGCAAAAATAGACTTAAGAAGTAGATTGCATCACCATACTTCACTACTGCTGCAAGTTTGTTGCAACCCGGGAGATAATAAAGCATGGAAAACCGTTCACAGATGGTGAGTACATGAAGGTGACATTCATCAGCATATCAGAACACCTATTTGCAGACTTCAAAAACAACACCGAGATAATACAGAAAATCAAAGACAAGGGATATGTTATGCACGTACCATTTCGTTGTTTTTCCGAAACCTCAAAATAAAAATGACTTCAAAAATCAGATTTGTTTATTGGATTTGTTTAATTTAATAAAAGCAATGAAACAATTCATTGATATTGTAATGAAGTTAAACTTGAGGTGCTATCATACAACAGAGTAGTCACGTGGTGCGTTGAATGCACTGCAGGGAAAATGAACATTAAATCTTAAAGGCTCATTATGTATTTTTAGCCAACTTAGTCATTTTGATAGTAGGCTAATATAGCTAAAACTGATACATAAAGTATGTGTTGCCATAATTATGAGGCTTATGTAAGATTTTTACATTTTGCGGCTCCAGACGTATTTGGTTTTTTTTGGGGTCTAATATGGTGCTTGTCCTCCCCTGTCGTGATGATGGCAGATGGATGCGGCATTTCCAAATTATCTTTTTTGAGGGATCTTGATGAGTAATGCCATTCCAGCTCCACTGTTGTTTTGGTTGGGGAAAGTATAAAACGGAAGTCGCGAGCAGAAATGCGGAAGTAAAGCGGAAGTACCTCGGGAACTTGTCTATTGGTCTGAACAATTTTAATGTATCACTTGGTAGTATGATATACTCCCGTTGTGATTATTCATTGTGTTTAGTTCATTAGGTGAAAGCAATGATCAGGAAGGGATTATGGGGGTGTCAGAAAGTAAAAAAGAAGAGGAGAGAGACAAAAGAGAACAAACAACAGCACGAAATACATCAAACGCTTATACCTTATTGGCCCGAATATAAGACCTTTTTTTTGCATTGAAATAACACTGAAAAAGAGGGGGGTTGTCTTATATTTGCGGTCTAGACATTACACCCTTTCACGACGCTAGATAGCGCCAGATATCATTGAAGCAAGCGATGTTCTGTCACGTCAGATCTCAGCTACTCCTTTTAGTTTAACCAGTTTGCATTAGTTTATTGCAATGTCGGTCCTTATTTAGATTTGTTTCAAGACTACAGTTACAATTAGACTTCACTTTGATGGTTAATGCAGTTACTGCAATTTTGTTGTTTTATCACTATAGATTCGTTTATTTACATTTCAAAAACCAGAAGCCATTCATTTACAAATGTGATTGATCTTTAGTTTACATATTTAAATGTTCAGATATTAAGATTTGAATGAGGCAAAATAACATGCTTTTTCTCTCACATATTGTTATAATCATTTGTTTCGGATGTACTGTAATTTTCTGTATAAAAATTAATTTGGTGTTCAACAAGTGTTTTTTCAAACTTGAGTCTTGAAAAAGAGGGGGCGTTTATAATCAGGGCCGTCTTATATTTGGGCCAATACGGTACTAACTATGAATATAGTTGTGCTATCGTCAACTAATTGTATTTCCGTTGGACAACATCTTATTAATTTGATTCGATTAATGCCTTGACATTCTGTTTTGGTCATCAGACGAGACATCGTTCGAAGCTGGCATCAAAGTTCAGATCCACACGCAGGACGAACCGCCGTTCATCGATCAGTTGGGCTTCGGAGTGGCGCCGGGTTTCCAGACCTTCGTTTCCTGTCAGGAACAACGAGTGAGTCTCAGCCAAGTTGATGTATGGCCTCCTTAACACATGAGCGAAACAAGAAATGTAGTTTCACTTTTAACCGAAGTTAGGCAGCGACCCTCGGGTTGCTGAGATTTCCTATAAAACGAATCTGTCGGACATGTTGTTAGACCTTTTGGCATCGTCGGACCTCTTTTACCAGCCACATAAAGTTGTTTATTGTCCCGGCCATTATAGCAGTGATGAATTTCAGGGTTCGTTTTGGGACATTCACCATCAAACACGCCTGATGCAGTCCTGGCGGGGGTCCCAGCTCAGCTCGTGCTACAACACCCTCATCTTCGCACCCCCGCACCATCCCTTGCCACACAACCATCTGTTTGCATCTTTCTGTCCTCACATCACAGAAGCCTCTGTGAGCTTTTACTAGGCTTTTTCCACCCGTGCTCAT
The DNA here is from genome assembly GCF_030265065.1 of Corythoichthys intestinalis. Classification (NCBI taxonomy): domain Eukaryota; kingdom Metazoa; phylum Chordata; class Actinopteri; order Syngnathiformes; family Syngnathidae; genus Corythoichthys; species Corythoichthys intestinalis. The sequence continues at coordinate 18,738,354 of NC_080403.1, read as the reverse complement.
TTAACATTTAAACATGCGGTACTGCCCTTTGTGGCTTTAATTAGTAGCAAAAGGCATCTAAAGTGTAGTTAGTGGAGCGCAGTGGGTTTTTTACACTGTTATTGAATCTAATACAATACAATAACTAGCTTTTAGCCAGGGGGGAAATTAAATGTCCGAACTGACCAAAACAATTCAAAGAATCTATTTTTGTGGCCTTTTCCTTGGAAATGCTGGAATGAAAAATGTAAAATCACTCATCTTTGAACTAAAAGTGAACCCGTGGGAGCAAAATACGCAAACAATACAAATGAAAAGTGAGTTAGATCAATAACTTAAAGCAACAGTTTGTAATTAAATCCACCCTAGAAAAATCATTTTCATGGTACATTAGTTTACAAGAAGAATGCCATAGTTGGTGTTACCATAGCGACCATGTATCGCCCACTTAGTGCTGCCTTCCACTAAGCTCTGGCACAGTTAATATGATGGTAAAATTTTCAATTTGAATTATGGTCGCCAATTTCCTGCAGGTTCAAGTGTTAGTGTTAGTTACAGTATTTTAGCTGGTCGCTACTTAGTGGTGGGGATGCCCACTTACAGTAATATTTATATCTTTATACGCAGGTTTTTCTGACAATTCATTTGCAATCGCAAAAAATTTAAAATTTGAAATTGAAAACTCATCTTATTATCTAGTTCATATAATTACAAATTTAAAAGAATTAAGAAATCAAGGTGCACAAAATTTGTATTCAGATTTGCCAAAAATGTATGATTCCCCCAAAATTTGACAAAAATATCAATTTTATTTCCAAAGGCCCTTCATTTCTGATGGGAAAAGCATGACCTGAAATCAACAGGAAATAACCTGAAAAAGCCCCAAAATGTGCAGCTGGTAACCCCAGAATGCCCCAAAAATGTGCAAGAACTGACCCAAAATATACAGGAAGCTGCCTGTATGTACCCTAAAATTAACAAGGAAAAAATCCATAATCAACTCAGTGACTACCACTGACAATGACTGACATCCAATATATTGAAACTGGGAGGACTAGCTGAGAATGCTCATCTTTCAGTGTGATTGACAGCGCTAGACATCCAATGTTCATTCGCCCCAGTCCAAATGGATTGGCATCGTCAATGACACACAACGAGTTAACAAGGAAGTGACCCAAAATTGCCCCGAAATTAATAAGAAATGGCTTACAATTAGAGCTGAAACGAATACTTAAGAAATTCGAGTAACTCGAGTTTAAAAACTGATACGAGTAATTTTATTCACCTTGAGGAATCGTTTAATTTTGCCAGCTCTAAGCATCACATTTTGCCCGGACTCCTTTTAATGCGGGACAACGCGCTGACGTCACGGGCGTAGAAGAAGAAGCAATAAAAAAAATACCTTACTGCAGCCGACAGCCGTTACAAACTGCGCCGACGTTGCTAAAAAAATACTCCCACATGTTGCTACGGTAGTAGCAGTTAGCGTCTGATGCTTGTCATAGATATCAAATGTACGAAGAACTAGATGCAAAATGACCGACTCTGCGGCGTTAATAAAACAGCCGCCATCTTAAAGCAGTACACTTCTCAGCGCTCATAGATAAGATTAATGTTACTGTCACTCGCTCACGTAACGTTATGCCTGCGAAGGGCTAGGTTTCTATTCATTATGACCACTGTCAATGCGTGGCTAGCTCTTACATAGAGGCTTTATTTAATCTGTGAAAACAGCGCTGTAGAGTAATTAGGGTGTAAAATAAAAACTTAATAATGCTAACAGTGGCGCCTCCAGAAATTTTTCATAGGGGTGGCCAGATGGGGCCACTTAAAATCTTGGGGTGGCACACCAAAACTAAAAGCCATAATTTCAGGTTTTCATTAGATTGTTGCAGTAAAATGGTCAGGGGAAAACTATTAGAAAGACTTAAGGACGCGGCTACTGATATACTTTGGTGTATTGTGTAATATTTGATGCCACCAATGATTTAATGTGCATAGTCCATAACTGTCCAGTCAACATTTTGAGTTCCACAACAATTCTGTTTTGTTGTGTCATGTATATATCAGGCATAAGGTGTACATCTAACTAGGGCTGTCAAACGATTAAACATTTTAATCGAGTTAATCACAGCTTAAAATGAATTAATCGTAATTTATCGCAATTCAAACCATCTCTAAAATATGCCATATTTTTCTGTAAATTATTGTTGGAATGGAAAGATAAGACAAGAAGGATATATACATTCAACATACTGTACATAAGTACTGTATTTGTTTATCATAACAATAAATCCACAAGATGGCATTAACATTATTAACATTCTTTCTGTGAAAGGGATCCACGGACAGAAAGACTTGTAATTTTTAAAGGATAAATGTGAGTTTGTATATTGTGACTAAATATTGCTATCTAGTGTATTTGTTGAGCTTTCAGTAAATGATACTGTAGCGACTTAACTGTTCTGCCCAAATGCATGATGGGAAGTGGTGCAAATGCTATATATCTTCTCTGCGTTAGGTACACCAAAGGGTGTTCAGAAAAAGATCAACTCCTGTCATTCTTACCCACGTCGCTTCCCACAATATTTATAGTTGCTGTGGGAGAGATGACAAAGCTTTTGCCAATTAAAAGCACGGCCCCAATGAATGCTTGTATCTACTCCACTCACTTCACACTGCCTCTGATCTGTGTATATAAGTAAAACGGAGCCATTGTAGGCTGTTTGCGGCAATGCGTGAGCGAGTCTCACCGCGAATGCGTTAATTGCAAAAAAATATTTTCACGTGATTAATTTAAAAAATTAATTACCGCCCGTTAACGTGATAAATTTGACAGCCCTACATTTAACAAAACAGAATAAATGCATTCATTTGGGATTCAATGCATAACTGATGCTCCAACAATCTAACGATATACTGGCAAGCGGGGTGGCCAACCAATTTATAGAGGTGGCCGAGGCCACCCCTGGCCACCCCCTGGGGACGCCACTGAATGCTAACTGTCAATTTTAGCTCACAAGTCATTGCTGGATAAAACACCAAGTAGCACTGGTGCCTAATGTGCTCCATTACAGCACAGCATTTATTTTGAACACTGCAAAAACTCAAAATCCTATCAGGACTTACAGTTTAGACTAACTTAAAACTTAACTAGAATTTATAGCTTGGCACAAGTGGAAATTCAATTGAAACGCGTGGGAAAAACACCTAACTTTTAAGTGATGTGTGTTATCAAGCGTAATGACGTTTTTACGTAAGAAATATATATACTTTTTTACAAGCTCTAAAAGTTTTTTGAGTGAAAGCAGTTAATTAGTCTTTTTTTTTTTGTCAGATTTGAGATGCAATTGTTGGCTGTTTTCAACAATGTACATCGAAAACAAAGACATTGATTGACTGAAAATGGTTCAATATTTAGATGAAATGTCTTGTTTTCTCATCTATATTTATAATTGCTCTTTACCTAAAAAAATATGTTTTATCCGATTACTCGATTAATCGATAGAATTTTCAGTCGATTACTCGATTACTAAAATATTCGATAGCTTCAGCCCTACTGAAAATCCACGGGAGGTGACCAAAGCATCCACCACAATTTGGAATGCTATCTCTTTAGATGTCTTTCTTTCTGTCCTTTCTTTAGAAATTGCAACTTCTAATTTAATTAGGTATTTAAGTTTTTTTCTGCTATATGGCGATCCTTTCTCCGTAGTTCAAAATATCTCTCAACAAGCTCGCACGGGATTCTGATGGTCTCTCTAAGTAACATTTGCCGTGATGTTTCAAACTGGGTCACTTGCCCTAAACACTTGACTTAAATAGTGGAAATAGAACATGTTCTGTCAGAAGAACAGTGTGGGCTGTAGAATAGGTCATGTAGTCACTGAATAAAATGATTCATTCCAACGTGTGGAAATCACACATAAAGAGGCTTAAATGACCCCTTGTGTTAGTTTAGCACTATGGGGCGCCTCAACATTATTACACTATGCATTCTGCCTGTGAAGGCTAGTGAAAGAGATTTCTTGTTCTGGTGAATGGTTCAGCCAGACAAATCCTGTGCTACCCTGTAGCTTGTATGCCATCAAGGGGCCCCAAAAATAGAGGACAGGACTTTGAGTCGCTCCACGTCCACACTTGACTTGCAGGCAGGCTGTGAGGGGAGAATTTTGCATGCCGCCAGTGTGTTTAGGAGACTGTCCCTCCTTGTTATTCTCCACTCCACAAGCAGAAGTCCTTTCAAAGAGAGACATTATGGTTTTTTTTAGAATTCAAAATAGTTCCCAGGTGTCTTAACTCATCGGCTGGCATTGAATGTGATAAATATCCAATCCATTTTCATGGTGATTAATCAACCTTTTAGAATTTTTAAAAAGAAATTTTAAAAATCCATGATGAGTAGTAATTTTAAGTTACACAGTAAGTTTATTAATAAATGCAAACAATATTGGATCCATTTGGTGTGTTATTGTAGTTATTGTTGGGGTTATGTTTTTTTCTTGTTTCTTGGTTATGTCTCGGTGGAACTGTAAGCACTGTTGTTTGCGTTGTTTTTTCTTTGTTGTGTTTCTGTGTGTGTGTGTATATGTGTTTCTAATTTGCTTTCATTTGGAAGTTTTCACCATGGTGAAGTCTAATAGGAATAAGCAAAAATACAAGCCCCTCCCAGTTACACTGGATTGGAGGTCTTTCGTAGCCGGGTTTACATTGAGCCAAATATTGCAGTTAGTGTTGCAGCTATCAATTATTTTAGTAGTCGAGTATTCCATGAACTAGTTAGTTCAAATAATCAAGCAATCGGATAAGGAACAAAAAAATTAAAGTGCCTTAGTCGAGCCTCAAACGGTATAAAAAAATAAATAAATAACTGAATGAGGCTCTAAGTACAAAAAAAAAGAACATTACATAGCAAAAGTCCGCTGGCGTAAATGCTATAAAATGCTAACTTTTTTTTCCCACAATGCTCTTAACAAATGGTTCAGACACATATTCCCACAAAAAATGGCTAAATATACCTATAAACTAAATTACAAATGCATTAAGAAAACATTAAGTCAAACAAAAACTTAGCTTATGTTGGTCTTAACAGGGAGTCGTTGGATCAAGCCATGTAAAATGAGTTATGTCGTAGTCACTGTTGCCACTAGAGGGCAATGTATCCACCCACTAAAATAAATAAAACTAAACGCAAACACTTTCAAAACAAACCATTAAAACGCCGCTTTACTTAAACGAATACTCGAAGCAGAAAAATTTAGTTCGAATCTTTTTTTTAATCGAATTACTCGAGTTAATTGATTAATCATTGCAGCACTAATTGCAATTGCAATTGAAATACAAGACCAAACCAAATTAAAATACTCCATATGACACCTTATTTGGAATAAGCAAGTTGGGGTGGAATATTTCTTTTCCCAAACCGATTGAAAATAAAATCCTGTTATGTATACGTTGATTTGGAAAGTTATCAGACTGTGTCCTTTCTGCGCATGCTCTGTCGTGATGTAAACGAGCAGTGACATTTACACATTGAAAATAAGGCACATAAAAAGAGCACAGAGCACTGGTCTGTGTTGCAGTTTGTTTTTAACACAAACTCTAAAAGAGCTTTACATCATCACATGCTTAGATTGCAGAAAGACAGGGAATCACGTACTATTTAACAGTACAGCTAAAGTTCAACAAAGCTGGGATCAACTGGAATGCCAAACAAAGGAGAAGGAGCAAATAAGATGTTGATGTTAAATGATGTTTAAACATTCACGACATCTGCGCCTACTATGCGCAATTAAAACCTTTGAAACCGTCTGCGTGTATCACGTGTAGATTTTCTGATTAAACATTGTAGCGCATGTAAACAGATTAGAATAATCACATCCCATGTAAACAGTTCACTTGAGATGTTCTAATGGAATGATTTTAACTGGAATGAAGTAAAAATGTGCATGTCAACTTGGCTATAAACTAGATTTTTCACTGCCATCTCTGCAAGGTTAAACTGGAATGTCTGTGGCATGCTTTTGGTGCCATTGGTTGTGTAAATGACCTTAAGTGCAGAGAATGATTTACAAATTCACAAAATATTTACTTTGTTGTTTAATATTACATTTGATTGGCCAAAATGCATCATAGAAACTCAACTCAAACTAGCAATTAATTAAATGAGATTCTTGCAATTACTTATGACTAACCACTAGAGGTGTGCAAAATTTCCGATTCTTAGATTATTCGTGATTCGGCCGTGGAAGATTCGAGAACGATTCACAAACATCCAAATTCCGATTATTGAAATATGCCAAGTAAAGCGGAAGTACAACACACTCAGCGCGCCGCGCGGGCTTCGGGACGGAACGGAGCGGGAGTAGCTAAACATTATGCTTCTCATTAACCGGCCCCTCGGGTAATGCCAACGCTCAACTCACGGCTCTAGCTCAACTCATGCCACGAGATAAAAAAACACAACAACATACCTGACTGCTGCCGAAAAGCTGCTACAAGTACAGCTAAGCTACATAATGTTACGGTAGATATCATTTATATAGGACTAGATGGATAATAGACTCGGTAGCGGTAGCAGCACATCTGCAAAAAGCTAGATGCGGGCGTTAATAAACGGCCGCCATCTTAAAGCAGTAAACTTCCCTGCAATGCTGTTGTAGCGAACCTTCCAAGCAAACCTAATTAACTTTTTATCTAAAATACTCCTAAATCGGTAAAATATTGACTTGAATCTATCTTTAAAATAGTTTTAAAACTTTCACATGTAAAAAGTAGAAAAAAGGGAAATTATGGAATAACGGGAGCAATTTTAACAACTTTAACGGTTGATTCACAACATTAAATTAATTGAATGTAGTTTAAAGCTGATGATACAGAATGGGGACTGGAGTTTTTTTATTTAATGTTATATTTGTTTACTGCTATATGTTAACTTGATACTGAAATAGTAGTTTGGTTTAGCCTGAGAGTATTTTTGAACAATTTTGGAACTAATGTACAAAACTTTATTTTAAAAAAAAAAAAAAAAGGAGGGGGCTGCATCAATAATCGTTTTATAATCGAATCGGAGCCTCTGAATCGTAATCGTAATCGAATCGTTAGGTGCCCAAAGATTCCCAGCTCTACTAACCACTTTGTTTTTCACATACACAATTTATAAGAGATGCATCCAGAATTCAGTGGCAGAAAATTTTCAGCCGAATGTGTCTAAAATGGTTTCCACTCATGAGGTTTTATTTGTTTTTATTTTTTTCACCAAAATAACATTACCCAAACCAAAGAAATTTGCTGCTAGAGGCAACATTTCCAGTGAATGATGGAATTAACACTTAGCCCCCTTTAAGCAGCTAACTGAATAGATAAGCTCCCCTAATGCATCTCTAATTATGGCACTCACTCATCATCCAAGCAAGTACGTTGAGAGACCACTGAGTGAAAACAATGAAAACAATAACTATTTGCATCTGTCAGCACATGTTTCATATTGACTTCACCTGACCTATTTTATAAACAGTGTTACTTGCGTGGGAAATATGCTGCTTTACCAGTGAGAGACTGTTCAATACTGCAGCTCATGAGTGAAGGAACAGATGTCAGTGTGATCAAGATAAAGCTACTTTTCATTTAAAAAAAAAAAAAAAAAAAAAAAACACAGCCACTATAACGGTAGAAATTAGGAGTGGGAACCTCTTTTTACCTCACGATACGATACGATTTGCGATACAAAGCTCACGATAACGATGATCTGACGATATGGCGGTACATTAGTCAGGAAATCATTCTAGGATATTCTACAAACAACTAATAAACGGTAAAACAAGCTTCTTCTGTGAACTGGAATGAGTTTATCACTAGTAGACGTCCAATCCATTTGAAGTGGGAGGATGGCAGCGAATTCGTTCATTCGCTGCCATCCTCCCACTTCAAATGGATTGAACGTCTATGGCCGGTAGTGGTAGCCAATGCCAGGCAATGAGGTAATTTTGGGCTATTTAAGGTCATTTACCTGTTGATTTTCAGTTACTTCCTGTTGATTTTGGGGTATTTTATGGGTCACTTCCTGTTTATTTGAGTTATAGAACAGGAAGTGACCTGGGAATCACCCAAATGAATAGGCAGTGACTCAAACTCAACAGGAAATGACCTGTAAATGCCCTGAAAATCGGACAGAATGACTATGAATGCTCTGGTTTCGAATGAACAGATGTTCCCAGTCTAAATGGATTGGGCGTCGAGCACCGTCAATGCAGCCTTAGAGTTAACTGAGACACTATTATGATGGATGATTTTGGTAGCAACTTGTTGGTTCCCTTTTTTTTTTTTTTTTTTTTTTGGACACCTTTTTAAAATGATATCTCGATTCTTGGCAAGAGTATATCAATAATATTTTGGGATACAAAGTATCACGATATATCACCATTTAGATATTTTGTCACACCCCTAGTAGAAATGGTATTGGCTTTTCTGTAACTTTTATACTAGCCAAGCATTTAATTTTGTATTAAATTTTATTTAATGTTGTGGATTGTTGAAATGTCAGTCCAAAATATATATGATCAAGTAAATAGATTTGCAATTCTAAGCATTAAATTTCATATTTTAAAAACAATCTGAATGATATTTCACTTGTGTTTTTATACAAAAAGATATTTTGAATGAAAATTGGTTTTCGGTTTTTGGCTTCGGTTTTCTCATATTTGTTTTTTGGTTACACGTTACTTGTTTGCCTTTGGATAACTTCCTGTTGATTTTAGAGCATTTCCATGTAACTTCCTGTTCATTTGTCACTTTAAGTTGATTTAGGATCACGTTCTAATAGAGATGTCCCGATCCGATCACGTGATCGCAAATCGGGCCGATCGCGATTTTTCTGAGGATCTGAATTGGCTGAAAAGGATCGGGCTTTTAATTAAAGAAGTATATTTATAGTATATTTCATATTTATGTATATACTGTATGTTTCTCTGCTTCATGCACGTACAGCCTTCACGCTACCTCTGCTTTTGCTGCTATTCTTGCTCACCAGTGCAGCTGGCGTTTGCTTGTTAAAGTTCACGATGAGTGACAGCTTTGAAGCTTTGATGTTGCCAGAGAAGCCTGGGAGCGCTATACTAGAAAGGGGCTGTATGTTTAACAAGCTCAACGATGATTGACACATCATTGAATTTCTTAAACAGAGCGGTAGTGTGAGTGAAATTCATCGTGTGTGTTTAAGTGTTTTCAGCAGCGTGAGCGGATTTGAGTGGATTCACTCAATGAAGCATTTAATAAAGGCAAGTATTTTTCTATGTTATCCTTGTTTAAAAATAATTTGGTGGGACAATAACATGTTTAAAGGTTTTTTGGGGGGGTTGGGGAACAATTTTTTTCGGTATTGGATTGGGACTCAGTATAGGCAGATTCTCAAAATCAGGTGACTCTTACTCAGGTCCAAAAATATGCAATCAGGACTTCCCTACTTTTAATGATTTTAGGGCATTTAAAGGTCAATTCCTGTATTATTTTTGTAACTTCATGTTAATTTTGGGGCAATTCGAGGAAGGTTTTTTTTTTTTTTTTTTCAAAAAAATAATGACCATCAATGGAGAAACACTTAAAGACTTAGAAAAAAAATAACATTAAATTTTGTGTTTTTCATGCAGTATGTACTATATGTAGTAAAATGGTATCGAGCATCAAATATTTGAGTATCGATATTCATTTGAACATGTTAGTATCATGACACCAGTATTAATTAATTAGTGAGTTACTCGTTAATTTGCAAAAGCCTTAACAAAACCAGTAAAAATTAGGTTTCTATTTAATGTCTTAATTCCATAATGTGTCTGCATGTGCTTTTGTTAGAGCAACCAAAGGATCAAAAATTACATTGCAGACGTCTTGGTAGAAATCAGCCCATTTCTAATGGTTGTCATCACTGTTTTAAATAAGTCAGCCCTTATTCCACCCCTATTCTGCTAGGCCAGTTACAAGTGTGGATTTCGTTACTATGACGACTCAGAACTAGAGCTATTGGTGGCTGCTCTTAGAGCGTTTGAATGTAAAAAAAAAAAAAAGCAACCGCTAAGCACACGCAAGCCTTTACAATGATTGCATGGATGATATTATTCCTGGTGGAATGAGCACCAAGCCCCCTATTACACTTTACTAGCGTGTCTATCTACAACTTCAAGTAAGTGCCGCTAGTGCAAATATGTGCATCCAACAATGCAGCTCAGCTCTGATGTGGTTTTACTTTGAGAGCGAAAACATGCACTGGAAAAAAATGATTTTTTATCAAATTTGGAATTGTAAATCAGTAAACATTGGTGTCACTTCCTTACAATTTCAATTCTTGTTCTCTCAAAGAACACAGTGAGCGGTCCTTCGGAGGGAATTAATGTCTGCCAATTGGGGCTATCTTGATGAATCAACTAATCGACAACTAATAGATTATCAAATGAATGGAAAATTATTTTGTAAGTAAGTGAATTGAGACTGCTAACAAAAATTAGGCAAGTCCTGTTCATCTATCATCTGTCTGTGAAAGGAAGATACAGATATTCATACAATTAATTAGCACGTAAACATACATTGCTAGGAGTTGAATTTTTACTTTTTTCTTGAAGGGGGAGAGGGACGCTTCTAACAGTTAATCAATTTCATTCCAAATTTGTGGTCCTTTGCACACAATGTTAAAGCTTGTACACTTTAGTCTTGTTTTTTTCCAGTGATTTGATTTTTATGCTTGGTGGTATAGATGTGCCTAGGAGCTCAATATGGGATGATGTCACCTAATTTTTGGTTTAGTTTGTGGATAATCAGATACATTACACGAGCATTTTGAAAGTGGAAATCTTTAAGCATTAAAAGGTTTTAGCACATTTAGAGTCATTCTTAGCTGCATCATCCCATGAGAGGTAACATTGAAGTTGCCAAGGTGGATACAATTCTTGTTTTTTTGGTTATTTATACAAAATAATGATTCATCTAGTTTGGCCCTAAAGAGTTCAAGATCAGTGTCTGGGGCACTATAGATCATGGCAATAATAAGACTTTTATTTTTCCACTTAATTCGACAAAAAGGGTGTCACTATCTTTTTTTTTTTTTTTTTTTTTTTTTTTACACCTGTCCTGCTCAGCTGTTTGACACGGAGAATGGAAGTCTAAGTGCCCGGATAGTCTGAACAGTTTTAATGTTTCACATTGAGAGTCTGACATACTCCCTTTGTGATCATTCAACATGCCTCATTTATTATGACAAAACAGCGAACAGGAAGGGGTCATGGGGGAACAGAAGAAAAGAAACACAACAGAAGAAAGAGAAGAAACACAACAACAAGAAATACATTGAACCCCTAACTACACTAACTACTAATATGTTTAGAATTGCAAAATGTATTTCCGGTTGACACCATGTGGGGGGCCTGTTGACCAGGGAAAGAGGGGGAAGAAGGTGGAGGAGTCTATAAGCTAAGTGATAGAAAAGGGGTAGAGTGTACACAAATCATCTCTGTGATTCAGAACCCAGTAATCATGTGAATCCCTAGTGAGTGTAAGCCCATTGGCGACCGACCCTGCGCCGCCCCGCCATCAATCCCGGCACTGAGACCCCCCGCCCGAGCGCGCCCAACAACATTCAGCCGTATGCGGGCCCCGCCGGGCACGCAGCAGCCACGCAGATGAGCGGAGACGCCACGTGGGCGCTGACACAGGGCCACGGGCCCCCACCCAGCCAGCCCGAGAAGGGAGGGTGGGCCCTGGGGGGGGGGGGGTGGCGCAGCCATTCCCTCCTCCCGCAGCCCAGCAAAGGAGCCCCCCCCCCCCCGGAATCCAGGGTGATCCCCCGGGCCACCCGCGCCCATCTGCCGGCCCTCGGGGATGGCAAGAGGGGACGCACCACCAACCACCATGCACGTCCCCAACCCTGTCCGCCCACCCGGGCCACGAACCACCGCCGCAGCCCCCCAGCCGACACGGCACGCCAGGGGGCCCCCAGCGGCCCACCAAGCCCAGGGCAGGGCAGGGTCCCCCGCCGTAGCAGGCAACATCCAGCCAATACGCCGCCCAGCCAGCGATCCGCGGCGGAGCACAGGGCGGATACCCAGTTAGAGAAGAGAGGGGAAGGCGGAAGCAGGAGAACGCCGAGGAGACGCCCTGGGGCGACGCGAGACCGGAGCCCCAACCTCCCCCCACTCCCGCGGCCAGCAGCCCAGGCAGAGAGGAGGCCACGCCTCGGGAGCCATGCCATAGAAAAAAAGTGTGGGACCCACCTACCACCCTATTACTGTGGCTGCCAGGTTCCCGGCTGGCAGCCATAACCCAGCACCGTGATGGGATTGTGAGGGGAGGGTAGTGCATTGTATGCATTAAAATAGGAGCTCTTGGCTTAGGGCAGTGGGACCGCAGCATGGAAATTCAGCCCAGCTGCCCGTCCCACCGCCCTTTGCCAGAGCTCTCCTGTGGAGTATGATGTGTGTGGTGCGTTAAAAAAAGGTGCAGGGATGGTAGGGCCTGCCGTGAGGAGGTAACCGTGAGGCACCCCCACCACCAGGTCCCAACCATCCCACAACCTTGGTGTGTGATGCATTAAAAACAGGGGGGAGCCAGGCCAGGACTGTATGGCCCCGTTCCAACTCTCCCGGGAGAGATGAATGAGTATGTAAGTGCCAGGGTGAAAGATATTTACCGTGCTGAAGTGAGGAGTGCGCGAGGTAAGAGGCAGGCTCCCGCGGGCGTGGCCACGTCCACCGGAGCAACCGGCCGCAGGGCCGGAGAAGCGCCAGGGCCCCGATCAACCCCCGCCCCAGATCACCCACGGCGCACCCGCAACCGCCCACCCCTCCCCCCGCCGCCCGAGCACCCACCCCGTACCCCGAGCAGGCGCTACGCCAAAAGGGTGTCAATATCATTGTCTGCTATGATGATAAAAACAAAAATCAAAAGCATTAAGTACTCTAACCATATTTATCATTTGTTAATGTTTAATTTAAAATTTTAAAAAGTGTAAAAATAAAAAAAATTAAACACTATTTTCGCACTTGTTTTTTAAATGTTTTTTTTTTTTTTTTTTATGTTTTTAATAAAAGACAAAAAGGACAAAACCTTAGATATTCTTTTTATATTTATTCTAGTGCTGTCAAATTTATCGCATTAACGGGCGGTAATTAATTTTTTTAATTAATCACGGTAAAATATTTGACGCAATTAACGCACGCACAGAATGACCCATTCATGTGTTGCCTCAAACAGTTTACAATGATGCCATTTTATCACATTGAGAGCGTAAAGGCAGAGAAATGAGTGGACACAGGCGTTCATTTGACCGCGCCATTTATTGGCATAAGCTTTGGCAACTCTTTCACAACAAACATAACTATTGTGGTGAATGACGTGGGGAAGAATGATAGGAGACGATCTTTTTCTTAACATGCTTAATTGAACACAATGCAGAACATACTGTATACCATTTGCAGCCACCAGTGACAGTCATGGTTGCCCACCTTCCTATCATGCATTTGGGCAGAACAGTTAAGTCGCTACAGTATCATTTAGTGGAAGCAAAACAACAATAATATTCCTATCTCTCAAAAAAATAATGTTCACAAAAAGAAAAGTGCTGAATGCAAAGAGAACTGGCATTCCCAGTCAAAATAGCTATGCAAAATACACATAAAACTTACGCAGACTTTGCCTTGGCTAGATCTCTAAATAATTTAAAACTCGCCACTGACACCTTGCGGTCCAACAATAATTTACAGAAAAATATGTCATATTTTAGAGATGGTTTGAATTGCGATTAATCACGATTAATTACTTTTTAAGCTGTGATTAACGTGATTAAGAATTTTAATTGTTTGACAGCCCTAATTTACTCCGTTAAAAGATTATTTATTAATTAATTTCTTTAACATTTTTCAAAAAGGGAACATTAAGTTAAAACAGATGATTTCCTTTCGCGGGTCACACAAAATGGTCAGTCGGGCAGCATCTGGCCCCTGCGCCTTGAGTTTGATAGCTTTGAACTAAAATAAATTTGTAACATGAAACAGTTCTCACTCAAGAAATTCAGTCAAAATGTGCATTTTATTCCAACGATGATCTAAATTTATAAATGGTCAGATTAAGCGTTTCGCAATATCCAATAAGTCAGTTTATCGCACGGTAAATATAAATGAGGTCGATAATCTTCCCAACTGCGATTTATAGCTGTGTGCTGCATGCACTCGGCACACGTGCGTGTTCATTGCACATGAGACTCCAGTTCCTTTCAGAGATTTTATTGGTCATCAACACAGCATAGAATTTAATACAAAATAAGGAAACTCATCCATATCAAACATTTTAAAACGTTAGTATTGCTATATTGAGGCTAATGGAAAAAAGACAATGTACTAACCACTTTAGCGTTCTATTAAACATCGGCGGTCTTCTGCAAAACGCGAACGTGCGGTTAAAAGGTAAAACTTCAAACATGGAAACTTGCTGGTTTACAGCATTTGCAAACGATGCAAAAAAAAAAATATATATATATATATAAAAAATCTACAACACATGCGTGATGAAAATTGAAGACAAGTGCACTTATTTATTTATTTTATTTTTTATACTGAGTGTAAAGCTTACTGTTAGCGGCTTAGCAAGCGTATTTCTGGTGAATATATCAAAATAAAAGCATGCCATGTTCAACATGTAAATCAATATTTCTGGAGATCTCACATACTTCTCATTCTACACTAAGAATAGCTTTTAAGTGACACCCATTATAAAAAATCTGATTGGCAATGAATAGTTTGGCTTAAAATTTGCTAAAGCCAAGTTATGCTTCTGCGTTGCGGTGACGGAGGAGCGACGGCGTAGACCCTACGTCATCAACGAGTATTCGAAGTTCTGCGTCAAGGGAACCCGTTGCTCTGTAATTCACCGCCAAGCCACTAAGGGGTGTGGCATTATGCTTGTGCGGTTTTGGGGGACTCTTGTCGAATTCTTTGAGTTGTCTTCCGGGTAGACACCAATGGCAACAGAGATGGAACGCTTGAATGTGGACCCTCAGCTTATCAACATTGAACAACAAATATTGAACATACAAATGTTGAAGCGAAGGCGACGCAGAAGACGGTTGCGGAGGTGATCTGTCCGACTGTTGATGCCGCACAGAGACTGGCACTCACATTCCGAATTCTAGCATCGGGTGGAAGCCAGCCAGCTGCGTTGTCCAGCGTTTAGTCGGATTTCTTTGCTGTGTCTTACAACCAGCCAGTGGGAAGCCATAGCAGATTGGCGGCTATGGAACTTCCTAAACTGCTTTGGAAGCCTTGATGGTAAACACGTTATCATAAAAGCACTGAGGCACTCTCAATCAGCGATGATGTTTCAAGTGAGTGAACTGTCTCTTGTTGAAAATAAACATCAAAACAACTCTTTTGACACCAAACCTGTGCTTTATTCTTCTTATACTTCAACTGTAAAATGTAAATAAGTCACAGACTCACAGCAAACATACAGTGGGGCAAATAAGTATTTAGTCAACCACCAATTGTGCAAGTTCTCCTACTTGAAAAGATTAGAGGCCTGTAATTGTCAACATGGGTAAACCTCAACCATGAGAGACAATGTGGAAAAAAAACAGAAAATCACATTGTGTGATTTGTAAAGAATTTATATCCAAATTAGAGTGGAAAATAAGTATTTGGTCACCTACAAACAAGCAAGATTTCTGGCTGTCAAAGAGCTCTAACTTCTTCTGACAAAGTCTAACGAGGTTCCACTCGTTACCTGTATTAATGGCACCTGTTTTAACTCATTATCGGTATAAAAGACACCTGTCCACAACCTCAGTCAGTCACACTCCAAACTCCACTATGGGCAAGACCAAAGAGCTGTCGAAGGACAAAATTGTAGACCTGCACCAGGCTGGGAAGACTGAATCTGCAATAGGTAAAACGCTTGGTGTAAAGAAATCAACTGTGGGAGCAATTATTAGAAAATGGAAGCCATACAAGACCACTGATAATCTCACTCGATCTGGGGCTCCATGCAAGATCTCACCCCTTGGTGTCAAAATGATAATAAGAACGGTGAGCAAAAATCCCAGAACCCCACAGGGGGGCCTAGTGACCTAATGACCTACAGAGAGCGGGGACCACAGTAACAAAGGCTACAATCAGTAACACAATGCTGCGCCAGGGACTCAAATTCTGCACTGTCAGACGTGTCCCCCTGCTGACGAAAGTACACGTCCAGGCCCGTCTGCGGTTCCTTAGAGAGCATTTAGATGATCCAGAAGAGGACTGGGAGAATGTGTTATGGTCAGATGAAACCAAAATAGAACTTTTTGGTAGAAACGCAGGTTCTCGTGTTTGTAGGAGAAAGAATACTGAATTGAATCCGAAGAACAACATACCCACTGTGAAGCATGGGGGTGGAAACGTCATGCTTTGGGGCTGTTTTTCTGCAAAGCGACCAGAACGACTGATCTGTGTAAAGGAAAGAATGAATGGGGCCATGTATCGAGAGATTTTGAGTGAAAATCTCCTTCCATCAGCAAGGGCATTGAAGATGAGACGTGGCTGGGTCTTTCATCATGACAATGATCCCAAACACACAGCCAGGGCAACAAAGGAGTGGCTTCGTAAGAAGCATTTCAAGGTCCTGGAGTGGCTTAGCAAGTCTCCAGATCTCAACCCCATAGAAAATCGGTGGAGGGAGTTGAAAGTCCGTGTTGCCCAACAATAGCCCCAAAACATCACTGCTCTAGAGGAGATCTGCATGGAGGAATGGGCCAAAATACGAGCAACAGTGTGTAAAAAGCTTGTGAAGAGTTAAAGAAAACGTTTTGCCTCTGGTATTGCCAACAAAGGGTACATAACAAAGTATTGAGATGAACTTTTGGTATAGACCAAATACTTATTTTCCACCATGATTTGGAAATAAATTCTTTAAAGATCAAACAATGTGATTTTCTGGGGGGGGGGGGGTTCCACATTCTGTCTCTCATGGTTGCGGTTTACCCATGTTGACAATTTCAAGCCTCTCTAATATTTTCAAGTGGGAGAACGTGCACAATTAGCAGTTTTTGGCCTGCTGGGTCACCGCTTCGTGTGGCCATTCGCTTCTGAACACACGCATACTTGTCTCAGAAGTTCTTCTATTTTTTTAAGCATTCACTGACCTCCAGCCCCGTATTTTCAGCAATCTCCCTCCACAAATTGCTTGCCATTTAGCAATCTTTATAATGCCTTGACGAAACATTGTACAGGTGTTCGTACTTGCTGACCTCCTCGATTATCCTATTGTCGGCTTGGTCCATTTTTAATGTAGCGCAAGAATGTTTGTAAATGGCGGTGTTTTCGCGTTGAACTAGAAGCAACAATCTGTGCGGACCAATCACAGTGACTACGCGCCACGTCAACGCGTTGTGACGTGACGCGTAGTCATATTTTGTGGAGGTGCATGTCAGGCTACAGAGGAGGGTCGGCGTAGGTCCGCCGCAGAACCATAAACCAGCCTTAACATGTGCACGTTGCAAGACAAGATGACAGTCATTTTGGCTCAAATAAACACTTTTGATGGGCTTGAATTGGAAGAGAACAAAAATGGCGTTGGGTTTCTCGCACATTTCATATTCTGCACATAACTAGCTTTCAGATGACCCGTTATGCATTGTGTGTTTTTTTTTTTTTTTTTTTTTTCAATATACAGTGGGACCTCGGCATACGATTCCTTCGACACACGATCTTTTCGACATTCGACATAAAATTTGACTCGCCATTTGTTTCTACATCCGACGACATGCTTGAAATACGTCGACATGAAAACGCCGCAGACGGACGCACATTGGATTTTCTTGTAAGAGAAATAAACACAGTTTGGTTGGTACAGGTAGTGAAACAAAGAAAAAGGGTGAGGCTTACCATTGAAATGAAGATGCAAATGATAGAAAAATATGAGCGTGGGTGCGCATCCGTGAACTGGCTCAACAATATCGCCGTAGAATGTCTACGATCGTCACGGTCCACCTCTGACCTCCGTTTGCCAGTTTTTATAAGTTAAAGTGTTATCTCATTGTTATTGTGGTAACATTGGCAAAGAAATCGCAAAGAAATCGCCAGCTTTGTCAGGTTTTTATCATTTATTTCAGAACTTGTCCAACTCAACACGCCTACTGTCATCCACAGTTGACGGCGTTCTCAACAAAACATTAAAAGTGAAAGTAAACTCTCAACCGCACCGCTCCCTCTCTGCCACGTCAGCGACGCGGTGCGTCTGCCACATTAGAACCTAATTCGTTACATTATTACAGAAATTATTATTATTATAAATATTATATTTTTATAAATATTATTATCCGTTTTTATTAATAATTTATTTGTTTTGCTTTGTGTAATTGCCATTTGTAATAGTACCAGCAGTATTTATTAAGGAATTAGTCAAGGGCGTAGGTTTGGTCTCAATCTTGGTCAGGACGATAAAATAGCCTAACCCGCATGTACTGGTACAATTTTTGCTTGGGACGGGACCTTAATAAGACCATGCAGATTGGGTGAACGGCATTCAGGGCTACATTTCTCACCAATAAGAACCAAATTAATTGATAGGCTAAATTATTAACGCAAAATAAAACTGTATTGATACAATGTATTGTACTTCCGCACTGCAAATTTGTTTCTTAATCTGATCTTTTTTTTTAATCTAGTCAAATAATTTTCTCCATCTTGTTTTGAGTGTTCAAGGCTAGTTAACAGATTAATGGGTCAGATTCTTCCACTTACTTTATGTAAATATTACTACAGTATTTGTTGTTATTAAGGCCATACATCCAAAAGTTGGTCATTCTTCACCTAAATGAAGAAAAAAATGCTTTCAAATAATGTTCTGAACAACATCTATTCTTGAATTGAGAACATTTCTGACAAACATTTTTTTTTTTTAAATATCAAAGATACAAATGTTTTGCTTAAAATAAGTCTGTTAAGCTTATTTTCAGCTATGTATTTTTCTAATTTCAAGAATTTTACTTGAAGCACTAGCAGATAATTTCACTTATTTCTAGCAGATTTACACTGAAAACAAGGGATTTTTTTCCCCTCAGTTTTAAGAAGGTGGGGTTTTTCAGTGCATATGTATTGGTTCAGGTGGTACATCGATTCAAACCTTTGTTTTCAAAAACTACTAAAGAAACATTTTAAAAACTTCCAGAATAAGTGTCTGGATTTTCTAAGCAAATTTAAATTGTGATAATTGAACGCATATTATATCAACATATCAAAAATGTTGAAATATAAAATACAAACTATATAATAATACAAAAATATACTATCCAGTATAGCAAAAAATAAACTGTTCTGTGGCTGAGCATGCACGTAATGTTAGAAATAGCTGCAAATGCAGCGGTTCCAAAGTAAATACTACAAACTTTCGATAAAGAAAGGAATATTTACTCACGTTTGATCATGGACAGACATGTAGTAAAGTTCTCATCAGACACATCGTGCCATGTGGCTGCACACAACTGAACTATACACGCCGCTCTCTCACTGTAAACGTCTTCGCCATGTCTTTAAGCATTTTTAATGCCATATTCATGTTGCACGTGTATGTTTATGATGTAACTTGTTTATTTAGCATCTTTGAAAACATTGAGAATCCAACTCAATGTAAAAGAGTGCTTAGTCACCACCACAAACGCTTCGGTAGCAAATTAGTTTCAGGTATCTAATCGAATACTCGAGTTAATTGATTAATCGTTGCAGCATTAGTAGGGTTCTATCTAAAGATGCACGATAAAATCGGTTACCGATAATTATTGGCCGATAATGGCAATTATGACATCACACTCATAATCCAGACTTTACAAAATTCAACCGATAATGCAATCCGATGATTATGTACTTGATTAAGCTTTCAAATGTGCACAATCGACGCGAATTTGTCCAATTCGGTGCCAGCGCCTCAAGCCCTCCTAAAGGCATTTTTGTGCAATTAGGTATTTACTTTGTAAGTCTTATTAATAATTAATGAATATACATTGTTTAGATGTTGAAATGTACTATTTGTTCACATTTAATGTGGAAAAAGTAGCAATTCATTCTATTTTTGCATAGTAACATTTGCTCCTGTGTATAATTTTAAATTGTATACCGATATATGTCTTTTAATAGAATTATTGGCTTCACATTATCGGTTATTGGCTGATAAGTGGAGGAAATTATTGGTTATCGGTATCGGTTGAAAAATTCATTACCGTGCATCACTAGTTCTATCCTTACAACATGGGAAGACAATTTAAATTACCTATATAATTGAGTCATTATAGCATGCAAAAAAAGGTTGCATAAAAGTTGGTCGGGACAATTTGAGCATTCTGAAAAGTTGGTTGTGTTATGTCCCTACCGTGCCTTTGCAAACCTATGTATGTAAAGGTACAACTGTAATTTGTTTTATTTAAGAATAACAATTTACTGCATTTGAATGTGTGACTTATTAAGATGTGTTGTCACTAAATCATTGGTTGAATTGGTTTTTAACAAATTGACAATAATATCGCATATCGGCAATAATTTATGAGACAATATATCGCCTACTAAAATTTGTTATCACGACAGGCCTACATCAGATTATATACAGTAAATTAAGACCACTGTTAGGTAATAGTATGACAAAAATGCTTGACTTTTTGTTTACAGGTACATTTTGAGAAATAGTCAGAAAAAAGTTTTACCCACCAGCTTCATTTCAGACTTGTCGGATATTCAGACACTCCAGACAACCAACTATTTGTATAGTAGACATTAAAAAGTCACAATGCCATAATTTGTCCCCTTTAATATCTTCTACTATATTTCCCCCTGGAATGCACACTTATTTTTTGTTTGTTTTACGATCCACATTGCGCACCATTTAGCGAGTTCCCAACCCAAAGGGCTCATAGCCAGCCATAAGGATGAGCCGAAGAGTCTCATAAAATCAATGATATGAGGGACAATCAATGATATGAGGGGCAACGCTTGTGCTTCTCTGCCTGATCGGCTGAAAAAAGGAATGCGGTTCGACCGTAAATGCCACAGAATTAAACAGGTCGCTCACTGGGAAAATGCCAGATCGCCCTTCTGCTAAGTAAACCTTCAGTTATGAGTCTGGAATAATGATTGAATTAATAACCGCTATCAAAATGACATCCATTGATTGACGTCGAATAGTATGGCCGGTAGCGCTCGGAAGGAGAGTTGTTTACATTCGGCAGCCATAATGAGCTTCAAATTTCAGACCACTTGAGTGTGAAAAAGATCATGACAGTAAAACAACTTCACAATGCTGCAATTATTGTCTACTGATGTTGCATTCAATATGACACTGGATGCTAATTGGTGTTTACTTCCAGCAGAAGTTTAGCAAATAGGTTTGCAAAAATATGTTTGTTGGTCACTAATCTGGAGTAAACACATACCGACGATTGGAAAAATTGCTATGCTGGAATCATATTTGAAATTTCCACTGCATGAATGGGGTACAAATTAGGGATGTCCATATCACATATATTTATAAATGCGAGTCTGAGTCACCTGATTTTCAGGATCTACTGATACAGAGTCCCGATCTGAAATCTAAATGTCTTTTTACCCCCCCAATTTGAACTACTCCAACATTCTAGCCTGATTAAAGGGTTATTGGTAGAGCAGTGGTTTTAACATAGCAAAAATAAAAAAGAAATCACAAATCCATTTTTTTTTTTTTTTTTTTTTTTTTTTTTTTTTTGCACATTGTTTTACATGAATGAACATATTATTAACGAAAATAAAGCTGGTCATCCAATGTGATAAATTGAGCTATTTTTGTTGTGATTTTGTACCTATTCCACTGATTAATCAAGTCATCTATGAAATAAGTATACAACTCTCTCTTCATTAGTTTTTTCTTTCCCATTCTCGGGTATGCGCCTTTTTTTGTTCCACAGAGTAACTCCGATGGATGACACGCGGGGATTTTAATAGAAAACTGTAAAACGCCGGTGCTTTAAATCACACAGCGCCTTCTAATTTACTGCAGCGTGATGAATTGTTTGAACTGATGAGATGGAGGCGCACGCAGAGGTTGTTTATGTCCTCCTGCTTCATTGAGTGCATAGCAAAGTCAGGCAGCTGAAGTGTAATTAATTAGTCTTAATTTTTAATGGCATGCAAAATAGAAAACACACGCCACTCGCTAGCTAGATATGTCTTTATTACACGACTAATACAGTTCTCCTAGGATCTATTCATGTGTTGACATGGGACTTGAACTCTAAAGTATATATTAAATATTGATTTTAGTGTCAGGTTTTTTTGGTCTCTACTCATCTAGACAAGTAGGCATCAGGACTCTGGTGACCATCTAAAACTAGAGGGTCCAATCACGTCATTTTCAAAGTATCGGAATCGGCAAAAAAATATCGGCAATGCGTTTTTTTAATATATATATATTTTAATTAAATCGTTTTCTAATTGTATTTAACATGACAGACATAATATGTTAGACTCATCCAGAGTCTATAGGCTTAACGTAGGGTTATCAAATATGTCCCGATAACAGCGGAAATTAAATTACTAATAAATGTGGCACGTTAAAATATTTAACGCTATTAATATATACGCTGCATGACCTTGTCACTCATTGTCGAGCTCAATCTGTTATGATGCTGCTTTACCTATTTAGAGAGAAATTAGGCAGCACAAAATGCATAGAGTGAATTTTGGCAGCCTTTGGTTTTGTTTTTCAATTGTCTAAAACCTTGCAATCCCTTTCCCTATGATTAGAAATATTGTAGGAAGCAATGTGAGGAAGCAAGGTGCAGATAGATCTTTGTCTTAACACTTTAACTTATTTCCCAAAGCAGAGAAGATATATCCATTGGTAGCATGACGCACAGTCATGGTTTTACTTCCCATCATGGTTTCACTTCCCATCATGCATTGGGGCATGCTGCAGTATCATTTACTGAAAGCTCAACAAATACACTAGATGGCAATATTTCGTCACAATACACAAAGTCACAAGTCTTTCTATCCGTGGATCCCTCTCACAGAAAGAATGTTAAAAATGTAAATGCCATCTTGAGGATTTATTGTCATAATAAACACAGTACTTATGTACTGTATGTTGAATGTATATATTCGTCCGAGTTTTATTCATTTTTTTCTTAATGCATTGCCAAAATGTATATGATCGGGAAAAATTATCGGGAATGATTGGAATTGAATCGGGAGCAAAAAAAAAGCAATCGGATCGGGAAATATCGGGATCGGCAGATACTCAAACTAAAACGATCGGGATCGGATCGGGAGCAAAAAAACATGATCGGAACAACCCAATCTAAAACCACTGGTTTTGTTGCAATATCATATTGTATTCACTTTTGTTTTCAGCTATTTCGTGGTTTTGTTTAAATACAACAACAACCATTGTTTTCAAAATAATAATACATTTAATTTCAAAGCGCCTTTCATGACACTCAAGGTCTCTTTACAACTGAATATACAAGAGCTACAAATAAAGTAAACAAAAACAGAGATGAAACACAAAGTGAGAGTAGATCAAAATAGCAGGAAAAAAACAACAGAGGATCAAGATGGATATAATAATTTAAACAGAGCAAGTTTTGAGCAAGGCGTAGGTTTGATCTCCACATTGGTAGGACGCTATAACAACATAACCTACATGTATACTTTTTTGCTGAGGACAGGACATTCATAAAACCAAACAGATTAGGTGAGTGGGGGCTGCATTTCCCACGAATATGCTGGTGTGTTTCATGGGAGAACGTCGTTTTTCAAAATAGGGGAATTCCCCCTTGCTTCATATCAAGGAAATTTACAGTGGTTGTTTTTGTGTTTTTTGGATGGGTGGGAGCTGCGGGGAAGAGATACTACTTAACCTATACATGGAACTACACTACATTGTCCTTCACCACAAGAGTAATACGTTGCTTCAATTGGTGGTCTCTTACATCTTCTTTTCCCTTATTTTCATCTCTAAAGTGCATCAGTGGGTAGAGCAGTTATGGAAAAAAAATTCTCTATCGGGATTAAATTTATCATAATCAAGATTAGGGGTGTGACAAAATATCGAAATGGTGATATATCGTGATACTTTGTATCCCAAAAGGTTATCGATGTGCTCTTGCCAAGAATCGAGATATCGTTTTTAAAAGTTGTCAATGAAAAGGAACCAACAAGTTGCTACCAAAATTTTCCGCCATAGTACTGTCTCAGTTAACTCTAAGGCTGCCATTGACGGTGCTCAAAGCCCAATCCATTTAGACTGGGAACGTTCGTTGATTCGAAACCAGAGCATTCACAGTCATTCTGTCTGATTTTCAGGGCATTTACAGGTTACTTGCTGTTAATTTTAGGGCATTTACAGGTCATTTCCTTTGGGTTTGAGTCACTGCCTACTTATTTGGGTGATTCCCAGGTCACTTCCTGTTCTGTAATTCAAAATAAACAGGAAGGGACCCATAAAATGCCCCAAAATCAACAGGAAGTAACTGAAAATCAACACTTCAAATGGATTGGACGTCTACTAGTGATGAACTCATTTCAATTCACAGCAGAAGCTTGTTTTCTGTTTTTGGCTGTTTGCAAAATATCCTAGAATGATTTCCCGACCAATGTATCGATAATCGTTGTATCGCCATATCGTCAGATCATCGTTGTCGTGAGCTTTGTATCGCATATCGTATCGTATCGTGAGGTACCAAAAGGTTCCCACTCCAAGTTAATGATTAAAGTATGATGTGAAAATATTGTCTGCACAGGTTGCAAATAAAAATATTTTTAAATAATTAATGTAGAAAATAAATGAATACATTTTAATCAATGAATGAACGCACTAATAGATATTTGGTTTCAAAAGTGTAAAATCACAACATGCTCTAGCCTTCTCTCCTTCTAAACCAGGCTGTTTACAAGAAGAAAAGAAGCAGCATGTGTTTTTTTTTTTTATTGTTAACACTTTCCTGTGAAAGAGAGACTGGGTACTGGACCTCTCTAACTAAGCAGCTTTTTGCTCACGTTTTGCCGGTTCTATAGTTTCCAGCAGAGTTCAGTACATTTCTCACAGTTCAATTAACGATAACAGTAGAAAAAAACAGTGGCTGCTGCTGGATGAAAAAAACTTCTAATATCCTTCCTCTTTGAAGGGGGCGGAGGAGGCGACATGTTGTCGACATGTATTTCTGTCGGGGCTGTTTGAGTTTGACCGTGCATGTGTGTGTCAGGGGTGGGTCAAGTCATCAGCCAATCAAACGTGCGTTTGAGGGGGGAAAAATGGACCCGCACATTCAGCAAGAAAAGTGGTGAATCTAAGTCTGAACATAATGCTAATAATTCACTTAATAATGGTAGGGGTAATCCTACCCATACAATAAATGGAAAGACAAGCCAAATGACCTATATAACTGAAGTCATTATATAATGCAAATAAGATTGCTTAAAAGTTTTTGAGGACAATTAGAGCATCTTGAAA
Organism: Corythoichthys intestinalis; assembly: GCF_030265065.1. NCBI lineage: Eukaryota > Metazoa > Chordata > Actinopteri > Syngnathiformes > Syngnathidae > Corythoichthys > Corythoichthys intestinalis. The sequence continues at coordinate 18,712,893 of NC_080403.1, read as the reverse complement.
AGTTGGTAGTGTTTTGTCCCTACCACCACCTTAGCAAACCTACGTCTTTGGTTTTGAGTCTGGATTTGAAAAGTGAGAAAGAGGTTATAATACAAAAATCAGAGGGTAGAGACTTAGTCTTAGCGGTTTTAAGATCGGGATCAGAAATTAGAAAAAAAAAATTTGAACGATCTCATTAATCAGCCATGTCGTATTTAATCGACCATATAAATTACATATACAGGTGCAAACTAACAATTCTGTCAGATTTTTAGCAGTCTCTCAAAAAGGGGTCACTCATATATTGATGGTTTTCAAGCAGTATATTACACCCTACGTTAGGTAAACTGTAGAGATAACACACATAACAAACAAAATTACACTTATTGGGCACGAAAAAACAATACATTTTATTTTTCAAGCGCCTGCTAGCTTAATGGCAACATACAATGGCAGACTTAAAAAACTTAAAAAAACACAAACAAGTCACAGAAAAAATTATGAAAAGAATATTCAGACGATATAAAAAAAAAAAAGTGATTATTTTTTTAAACCGGATCATTCAGCCCTATTATAACGTATTTGCTAGTTTAGTTTTCATATGACATTAGGCATTATTTTCAAATGAGTTAAGCTTATTGGGCAACAACAGATAAAGGATTGTGTGAATGTTTTTAGTACTTCACAATTTTACTAGGGCTGTCAAAATTATCGCGTTAACGCGCGGTAATTAATTTTTTAAATTAATCACGTTAAAATATTTGACGCAATTAACGCACATGTCCCGCTCAGAAAGTATCCTGCCTTTTGGTAAATTTTACAGCAAGGCATTTTGTGCTGTCCAACAGCGAACTCTTGTGGTCGCTTTGTGACATGGTTTATTATTTTCTTCTTTTCTTTCTTCATAATGGCTGCACAACGTCTCGGGCTGATAATGTTGTGCTTATTTGATCCTTGGACAAGATTTGTCCGTAAGTATGGTTGTTGTAAAGAATGTACATATTATGTTAGTAAGCGAAATGTTATATTTTTTGTATGAGACGCTTTTTGTTTATGTTTAGTGAACCTGTATAGCGTGCTAAGCTAACGTTGTTGCTAATGCAATGCTTGTGTACTTTTATTTTGTAGTTTTACGACGGTCTAAAGAGGACAATGGTTTGAGGCCATTTTATTAATAAATCAGATGAAAAAGGAAGAAGTCTAATTATTAAGGCGTCGTTCACTGGCTGTATAGCTTTGGAAAAAGTAGGCGCTTCGGAGTGAGGACAGCATAGACAGATTTAAATGACAGTAGAGTGAAATGCCCACTACAGTCCTTATGTACCGTATGTTGAATGTATATATCCATCTTGTGTCTTATCTTTCCATTCCAACAATTTATTTTACAGAATATATATATATAATTTACAGAAAAATATGGCATATTTTATAGTTTGAATTGCGATTAATTACGATTAATTAATTTTTAAGCTGTAATTAACTCGATTCAAAATTTTAATCGTTTGACAGCCCTAAATTTTACAGATATGGGTTTTTGTGTTTTTAACATTATTTTACATCGCATTACAAAACATGAATTTCTACTACCGTACCATGAATTATTCTACATTCTTCTTTCGTTTAGTTTTGATGCCACGTTTTATTTCTGTAATTTTATTTTTCATTTTAAAATTATAAGCTCTTCCCATTTCTTTTGTTTGTTTTATATTTCTTGAACTTATTTTCAGATTGATTCTAAAACCCTATACCTCAACCCCTCAATATTAATTTGTAAGTTGTATTGAGTTGACACATTTTTATTGATTTTCTAAATTAAATTAACATGCTGTATCCAATTTTTAAATTTATTAATTTATTTTAAATGTTTCGTCGATTCTAGAAGGGAAGCATTTGATTATGGTAAATTACAGTGGGATAAAAAAAATACCGGTAATAATAATTCAACCACTGATTTTTCAAGTTCTCCAACTTTAAATGATGACAGAGGCCTGTACACTTTAAATGTGAAACAAGATGGGAAAACAACATTTTTTCACATCCTGTGACAAAGAATTGACTGGTCTTCAAAACCAGATCTTGACCTACTCATAGCTGCTCACATACATAACTAAAACAAGTATGTGGATAAAAGGCAGAGTATATAGTATCTTAGTGTTACGGTAAAGAAGACGTTTTGTTGGGCACATTCATTCAGCCTTGTCACTGCCTGTGCTGATACTGCCATCAAGCCATCCCTGTAAAAGAGAATAACGGTCACTGTAAACGTACACACACACACTGAATAAGCAGAGCTTCATAAAAATGTGATCTCTCTGCTAGACAAGTAATAAATACGCTGAATCATTTGATATATGAGTGCATTAATCTGAGGGAGATAAGTTTTTGGCCCGCACTTGGCTGTATTCATTTATGTTGTTGTCTTTCGCTTTGGCGTGCCTTGTCGCACGATAGTTCAGACGCATGTAGAGCGTAGACCATTTACAATCATAAATATTTAGTGCCCTTTGAATATATCTGCATTTTTTTTATTATTCAGAAGTTGTTACTGTGTATGTAAAACTTCATCATCCAAAAACGCCTTCTAAAATCAAAACAACACATCAAGTAATGTAATTTTACAGGTTCCCAAGAATAATTTTAAAAAATAATAATAATCTGACAACAATCCCCACTTTTAGAAATAAAAGAAATTCTGAGGATTTCTAGCGCACAGTGGCAACGTGAGTGCTGCTTGTGAGTGTTGTCAAGGCTCCAAGGCAGACAACAAAAATATAGTAAATAAATTACAAGCTATAAATGAAAACGTGTGTTTAAAAAGTGGGAGGATTAAAATTAACATAAGGAACAATGCAGTGTAAATCCAGCATACTTTGTAATAATTTCCTTTTTTTTTTTTTTTTTTTTTTTTTTTTTTTTTTTTTGCTCCCAGCTGACCTATTTGCCACCACCTTGGGGAGATTGCAAGGCCACCCCAATGGACTCGGACTTCTTCAGCACGTACAGCATAACTGCCTGTCGCATAGACTGCGAGACGCGTTACCTGGTGGAAAATTGCAACTGCAGGATGGTCCACATGCCCGGTAAAGACTGAGATTATTATAGATAGTAATGATTAATGTTGTAGATCCTCAGTGTTCTCTCTGTTACCTACAGGAGATGCCCCCTACTGCACCCCTGAGCAGTATAAGGAGTGTGCAGATCCAGCTTTAGGTAAGCGATAATGTTAATTGCAGAATTTGAGTACATTTTAGCTTCAAAATTCTTGGAAAATTAAATAAGCCTTAAGTTTTCTGCCATATATTCATCAATAATTGGCAATGAACATCACTGGCTTGATCAGCTCAGTTTACAGATCAATGGCTAAATTTTTTCATAGGTATGTTGTTTATTTTATATGGATAATACTTGGTATAATCAAATGAACAGGATTAGCGGATTAAAGATGGACTAATGTTAGGTTTTTCTTAGGAGTAAAAGCTAGCTTTATAGACAAGGAAAAAAAATCATTCATATACTGTATATATAAATATACCGTATATACAGTGAGGAGCAAAAGTATTTGCAACCCCTGTGATTTTGCAAGTTCACCCACTTAGAAAATAGGTAAAGATCTGAAATTTCAATCATAGATATGTTTCCACTTAAAGAGACATAATAAAAAAAAATCTGGAATTCACATTGTATGATTTAAGTATTTGTACCCCTAAGAATCTGCAATAATTATGACACTCAAAGAGTTGTCAGTCTACCTTAAAAAAGTCCACCGACCACCACAAGTTTTAGCTCATTATTGTCCCCTTTGCACATCACAGTCAGTCATAATCTAACTTCTACCATGGGCAAGACCAGAGAGCTTTCAAGAGACACCACAGAAAAAAATTGTTCAGCTCCACAAAGCTGGAAAAAGGCTATGGGACAATTGGAAAGCAGCTTGGTGAGAATAAATTATCAGTTGCAGCAATTGTTTGAAAATGGAAAAGGCTAAACATGTCTGATAATCTACCTCAGGCTGGGGCTACATAAAATCTCTCCTCGTGGGGCATCACTTATGATAAGAAAAGTGAGGGCTTTGCCTAGAATTACATGACAGGAGCTGGTCAATGACCTGAAGAGAGCTGAATGTACAGTTTTAAAGGCTAGTAGAACACTATGATGCAATGGTTTAAAATCATGCATTGCTCAAAAGGTTCCCCTGTTGAAGCCAGTACATGTGAGGCCTGTCTAAGTTTACCAGGGAACATCTGAATGATGCAGGGGGGGGTCATGGGGGTCAGATGAGACCAAAGTAGAACTTTTTGGTGCAAACTTTACTCGTCGTGTGTGGAGGAAAAAGAAGGGTGAGTCATGAAGTCTATGGATGAATACAATCCCAAGAACATCATCACCACTGTGATGTATGGGGGTGGAAACCTCATGCTTTGGGGCTGCTTTTCGGCAAAGGGGACAGGACGACTCTACTGTATAAAGCAGAGGATGAATGGTGAAAAGTATCATCACCAGATTTTGAGCCACAACCTCATTCCCTTAGTCAAACACTTGAAGATGAGTCGTGGCTGGATCATCCAACATGACAAAAATCCGAAGCTCACAGCCAAACAGACCAAGGAGTGGCTGCGTAAAAAGTATGTCAAGGTTCTGGAGTGGCCTAGCCAGTCTACATACCTCAATCTAATAGAATCTTTGGATGGAACTGAAACTTCGTGTTTCTTAACGGCAGCCCCGAAACCTGACAGATCTAGAGAAGATTTGTGTGGAGGAATGAGCCAAAATCCCTGTTTCCATATGTGAAAACCTGGTGAAGAACTACAGAAAGCGTCTGACCTCTGTAATTGCAAACAAAGGCTTCTGCACTAAATATTAGCACTGATTCTCCAGGGGTACAAATATTTATGAACCCCAGTAAATTTCAAGTAAATTATTGAAAAATCAAACAATGTGAGTTCCGGATTATTATTTTTATTTAGATTATGTCTCTATAAGTGGAGATGCATCTATGATTGAAATTTCACACCTCTACCTATTTTCTAAGTAGGTTAATTTTCCAAATCACAAGGGGTGCAAATACTTCTGCTCATCGCTATATTTATATACATACAGTATAGAGAGGGAGTGAGACATTTGATGAAAGATAACTATTTTATAAAAATATGAGAAATAAAAACGAGGAAATTTTGGTCATTTAAAAATGACTCTAAATAATAGAAATTATGATTATATTATTTTTTTCAATGAATAATCTTTGTTGTATTTTTTATTATTATAAATAAAATAAGAAAATATCTTAATAAAAAACTAAATTAATTAAAATGAATAAAAACAAAAAATTACTGGTTGGGGCCCCAAGTAACTCTCTAAAGTTGATTCACCAACCAAAATATTTAACTCACTGAAGTTGATCCCCAACCCCAGCTCTATCAAAGACTATCTGCAACAATTTACACACCCCTTCAGCATAATTGATATCACAGAAACGTGGTTTAATATTGATAAAGGTATTGATTTTCTTATGGATGATTATGAATTAAAATACATAAATAGAAGAAAACTGGTGGTGGAGTTGCCCTATATATACATAAATCAATTAAATGTATGGTATTAACAGATATGTCAAGAACACTGGATGGGTGCATGGAATGTTTGACAATAGAGATCTACAATGAAAAAAAGAAAAATATAATTGTCAGCTGTATCTATCGATCACCAGGTTCATGTATTGAATCCTTCACTGAATGGATGGGCCAATTGTTTTCCACTATTAAGCAAAAAACATTATTCATCTGTGGAGATTTTAATATTGATTTATTAAATCCAAGCAAACTGGCAGCAATAGACGATTTTTTGGATACAATGTATAGTATGTCTCTTTACCCAACAATAACAAAACCAAGTAGGATTACATCACACAGTGCTACAATTATCGACAATATCTTTACTAACAACTTGGGAAATCAGATAGTCAGTGGCTTGCTCATATGTGATATTACAGATCATTTACCGGTTTTTATCTTATTTGATTGTGATATCTGGAAAAGTGAGGATAGTGAAGTGGTATATCAACGGAAAAGAACCGAAGAAAATATTAACGCATTCAATAACAGTTTGATGGTCCAGGATTGGACTACTGTATTTAGGGAATCAAATGTGGACAGTGCATATGATAAGTTCCTAGAGAAATTTATTTCTCTTTATAATACGCACCGTCCTGTTGAAGGAAGCAGTACAAAGAAAAGGGAATTCAAATGCCCTTGGTTGACAAAAGGAATAATCAACGCCTGCAAAAAGAAAAATTATTTATACAAGTTGTTTATCAAGTTAAAAACCAAAGAAGCTGAACTGAAATATAAGATTTACAAGAACAAATTAACAGCTATAATAAGAACTAGCAAAAAGCTATACTACAACAAGCAATTATATGAAAATAAAAATAATATAAAAGGCACATGGAACATATTGAACAAATTAATCAAACAAGGATCTAGCAAGGCAACATATCCTGACCACTTCATTGAAAAGAATGGTATAAATTATGATATGAAAAAAGTTGTTAACAGCTTTAATAGTTTCTTTGTAAAAATTGGTTCAGAATTGGCTGCAGGTATTCCGGACCAGGACCCCGACCACTATTATAAAAGAATTAAACGGAATCAGAATTCAATCTTTCTCTATGCAACCAGTGAGCAGGAGGTGATAAATACTGCATTGAAGTGCAAGAGCAAGCTGTCCACCGACTGTCACGATATTGACATGTTTATTGTTAAAAAAGTTATACATAGTATAGCAACGCCCCTCACTTATATTTGTAATTTATCATTTCAATCGGGTCAATTTCCAAACAAAATGAAAATTGCTAAAGTAATTCCAATACACAAAAATGACAGTAAACACAGTTACACAAATTATAGACCAATATCACTATTACCACAATTTTCTAAAATCTTGGAAAAACTATTTACCTGCCGATTTAATAATTTCCTTGATAAACACAACATAATTAACCAGGGCCAGTATGGGTTTAGAACAAAAACAACCACCTCAATGGCAATTACAGATGCAGTAGAAGAAATCACAAATGCATTGGATGAAAAAAAACATGCTGTTGGAATTTTTATTGATCTAAAGAAAGCTTTTGACACAATTGATCACACAATTTTACTCAAGAAACTACATCTGTATGGTATCAGGGGGGTTGCTGGGGAGTGGTTGAGAAGTTATTTAACAGGAAGGGTACAATATGTGAAAATGGGGAAATGGTCATCAGAACATCTCAGTATCTCTCATGGGGTCCCTCAGGGGTCTGTTTTGGGACCAAAATTATTTAATATTTATATCAACGATATATATACTGTATCTCAGTTATTGAAATTTATACTTTTTGCAGATGACACAAACATATTCTATAGTAGTGAAAACCAAAATGAATTGGTAACTACCGTTAATGAGGAATTAAGTAAATTAAAGAGGTGGATGGATATAAATAAATTATCACTTAACTTAAATAAGACAAAGGTAATGATATTTAGTAACCTAAAATATAACGCAGAACTACAAATAAAGATTGATGGGGTCCCAATCGGGAATGTAAATGAATTCAAATTTCTAGGAGTTATTGTAGATAGTAAATTATCATGGAAACCCCACATCAGACACATCAAAACCAAGATCTCCAAAAGCCTGTCACTAATAAACAAAGTGAAATCATACCTTGATGACAGTGCACTCCGCACTTTGTACTGTTCTCTAGTGCTCCCATATTTCACATATTGTATTGAAGTGTGGGGAAACACTTACAAATCTACCATCAATTCATTAGTCACATTGCAGAAACGTGCGGTACGAATCATACATAAGGTTGGATTTCTCGATCACACCCACCGTTTATTTGCTCTCTCAAAACTATTAAAAATCAAAGATCTTGTAAACTATCATACAGCTATAATGCTATTTAAAGCAAAAAATGAATTACTGCCCCAAAATTTACAAAACCTATTTAAGGTTCGTGAGAATATCCATAGTCTGCGAGGCTCTGGAGATTTTATGTTGCCAAGATTTCGAACCACTTGCAAACGTTTTCGTGTGTCTGTATGTGGAGTGAAACTCTGGAACAATTTAGACAATCATTTCAAGCAGTGTCAGAATATCCAAAAATTTAAATCGCTGTATAAAAATATGGTCTGGTCACAATATAATGACATTTGCTGACAATGTGTGTTGCTGTTTATGTCAGTTGGTGTAAATATTGAAATTTTTGGGAATGAGCCAACATTAGTTGGTTGTCTGTTGGTTTAGTTGTTTTTGTCTGTTTTTCCTTTTTTCTTCTTTTCATTGTGTGGACATGAGTATCCCACGAGTAAGGATGCTGGACAATGAGATCAGGGGTGGGACAAAATAAGTTTTTCTTCTTCCCACTCCCTTTCGAGTACAATTATTTTTGTTGAATTATATTGTATGTTTTTTGTTTCTTTTGTGTGTGCATGCTCGAAATAAAAAAAGTTTCATCATCATCATCATCAATGTATTTAACTCCATTGCATGCCATTGACGGTGATAGATGTCTTATTCATTTAAACCGGGAAGACTGGCTGTGAAATTTTATATTTCAGTGCCATTGAATGAACGTTGATTTCTTTTCTCCCCTCCAAGTCAAAATGGATTGGACGTTTAGTACCGTCAATGGTAGCCAATGTGTTAAAAGAGTGCCCTGTTAGGGTTACAAAAAGAAATGTATCAAATATCTAATAGTATTTTTGTTGAAGGAAAGGCAAATTTACTGAGAACCTGAAAGTTTTAGTGTTTGTATTCAGATTATTTAAAATTTGAAGAGTGGAAGGTAAAATGTCCTCCTTGTCCGGAAAAACCCATAAGTACGTATTTCTCAGCGACTGTCGCTTTGAGATACGCCTTCAATCCGTTGTCAGTTTCCTAATTGACTCGCACTTTCAGATGTCCGCATGACAAAACCTCATCCGTCACCCTCACCTCGCGGCGTACGCGGCACAACACCGCCACTTTCTCTCACTCTCCACAGGCGTTGTTTATCATGTCGTATCCGTGATAAATTCTCGCTTGACTTCTTCGCATTCTCCCCGCCTAGACTTCCTGGTGGAACGTGACAACGACTACTGCGTGTGCGAGACACCGTGCAACTTGACACGTTATGGTAAAGAGATGTCCTTCGTCAAGATTCCTAGCAAGGCTTCAGCCAAGTACCTCGCCAAGAAATTCAACAAGACGGAGCAGTACATAGCGTAAGTACTGTATTTTTTGGGACTATAAGCAGCTGCTAACCACTTTTAATTTAACAGTTAATTTCTGGTACATGCCAATTTTTGTCTGGAAGACCTTTGCTACCACTACAGAAGAACCATACAAGTCTAAAAATTGATAATTAAACATTTTATTTTATTTATTTATTTTTTTTTAAAGGATATCGAAAATTCACCATGACATTGTTCGTGGCTGCTACAGTAGCGCCAACAAAGATTGCCAGAAGCTTTGTCAGACATTGTCAAAAACTCCGGGTCTTATATAGATGAATGGGACTCCATAGGATGTTATATGCCGTTACAAAATAACGATTTTAAAAGGATGGACATCCACTGTTTGGTACGACAAGAGGACGCGGTGCTAGCGCTTATAAGCTCTCTTCAACCAACACTCATGGGACACTATTCACCAGGAAGGCTGCGTCTGATGCTTTATCCTATTACAAAAGAACAGTTTAAGGCAGGGGTGTCCAAACTTTTTGCTAAGGGGGCCAGATTTGGTGCGGTAAAAATGTGGGGGGCCGACCTTGGCTGAGATTCTTTACGTAGAACAATATATTTAAGCAAATTTTAGCAAGCCATTCAGTGTGTCACATTTGCTTTATTATTTTTTTTATTGAATAATTTCAACAATCTCACAGCTAGCCTTTGTGGCGTTCTCTTTCGACTCTTGGGCTCTTGCGAAATACTGCTACTGTGAAATTAAACTAGCTTCAAGTTGCTTCAATTTCTCCCTGTGTTTCTTCCCTGTAATCTTGTCGTACATGTCAGCGTGTCTTGTTTGGTAATATCGCCTCACATTGAAATCTTTAAAAACAGCGACTGTCTCTTTGCAAATGAGGCAGACACAGTTGTTGTGTATTTTAGTGAAGAAATAGTCCAATTTCCACCTATCCTTGAAGTGTCGGCCGTCACAGTCAACTTACTTTTTTTTGTTGATTGTCGCCATTTTAGAAAATGGAAGTAATGGGTCACACGGGTAATGTTTCTTAGCCCTTAAATACCTGAAACATGCAGCAATTATCAGAGAATCCCAAAATTGGAAAAATAAGGTCCAAATGAAACCTTTTTTTTCAAATTTGTAAAAAGAAAAGTCAAAATGAATATGTGTAATAAGCGCTCTAATATCTATAACCGTTGCTAAATCATGTTTTGTTTTCTCATGGAACCTGCAGATGCATGTATTGAATTTCATCCATCATTTTTTTTTTTTCAAGAAGAAATGTCAAAATTCTAAATTCATCTCAAAATCATGAAATTTTAGGTGTATCAAATGTGATATATTTGGCAATAAAGGGTTAAAGTCCTGCTACATTTTAGTGGGTAAATGAGGAGCAGAATTTCGTTTGTAAGATACTTCATATGCTGGTTGCAGTACTGCTGACCAATTTATTAAGTCTGTGTGCGGGCCAGACGTTATTGATCTTATGACAGAGGCTGGGGGCCTGATGAAATTTGACCGCGGGCCGCATTTGGCCCCCGGGCCGGACTTTGGACATGCCTGGTTTAAGGCTAGCCCTGGGTGTTTTGACTTTGGTTTGATTTACAGTCCCTGACAAAAGTCTTGTCGCTTATCCATTTTGTAGAGATAATTGCTAATAACCTGACTTTTAATTATTCAATTGGTTTCAGAAATGGCTCATATGAAAGCTACGACCCTCCCAAATGATGTTGAATGTACAAAAATATAATATTTGCTTCACTGAAAAAGATTTATCATTTAATGAAGACATAAAGGTCAAATTTTGGCAAGACAAAAGTTTTGTCGCCTACAGTAAGTAGTGTGAAAATCGAACAAAAAATGCACTTCAAATACAAAAATATGTTACGTAACATAAGCGAATTAAGTAGTGGTGCTGTGAGATACAAATTTAATATTTTGTAAGACTTCCATGGGCTTGAAGGACTGTATCCATGCTGTTCGGCAAGGATTCATACAATTTATTGATGAAGTCATCAGGAACATCAAAGAAAGCAGTCTTGCATGCCTCCCAGAGTTCATCAACATTTTTGGGTTTCATCTTCCATGCTGCCTCTTTCATCCTACCCCAGACATGCTCAATGATGTTCATGTCTGGTGGCTGGGCTGGCCACTCCTGGAGGATCTTGGTCTTCTTTGCCTTGCGGAACTTTGAGGTTGAGAATGAAGTATGCAATGGAGCATTATCCTGCTGCAGAATTTGTTACTTTTTATGGTTAGGAATGTAAAAGGCAGCTAAGATTTGTTGATATTTCAGACTATTTATGTTGCCTCCCACCCTGCAGATCTTTCGCACACCCCTATACTGGATGTAACCCCAGAACATTATTTTGCCACCACCAAACTTCACTGTTTTCTGAGTGAATCTTGGATCCATGCGGATTCCAGTAGGTCTCCTGCAACATTTGCGGCGACTGTGGTGTAATTCAGTGGAAGATTCATCTGAAAAATCCACCTTTTGCCACTTTTCCAGCGTCCATTCTTTTGGCAAGTTGTGGGCCTTGGCAAATGCCACACGGTTTTTTAATTGTCTGCACCCTGAGAGATCTGAAGGGTGGAAAGCAACATGAATAGTCTGAAATATCAACAAATCTTAGCTGCCTCTTACATTCCTAACCATAAAAACGGGCAAATTTTGCAGCAGGATGGTGCTCCATTGCATACTTCAATCCCTTCCTCAAAGTTCCTCAAGGCAAAGAAGATCAAGATTAGGGCTGTCCCAAACGACTAATTTCCTCCCGATTAGTCAGCCGACTATTTTTACGATTAGTCGACTAATCTAATAATTTTTTTTTTTTTTTACTAATTTAATAATGACATTTTTGCTAAAGCTTATTAATTCACAAAAAACATTTTGGAATACCTAAATTTTTTATTAATGTATAAATAAATAACATAAATATCAATAATAAATCACAAACAATGAGGTCAAATGCTGCTGGCATTAACTGGTGCAAAAAAATGTAAACGGAAACACTGTGACTTCACCTTTTTAACAGGAGTCAAAACAATTCTTACTCTTTTTGCGGTATGTCATTGTCTATATTGTTCTAAATGTTAAAATGAATTGCAATGTCCCGGACAATCATTTTCAGAATACTTTGTGTGAGTTCAGATGCTCTTTCCGGTGTGCATTCCGCATTTTTTGGGTAGGGGAAAAATTGTTCAACTTTTGTTTGTTTTAACCTGAAGATAACGCAGAGGCCACACTGAAATATTACCACAATTATTAATTAATTAAAGGCACACATACCCACAGTAACAAAAATTAAGTATATAGTATTAATTTTATAGTATACTACTATATTTAAAACTATATAATATTAAATAACTAACATTAGTGCAGTCATGGATTACAGTAAGCAGGCCAGTGGTGTTTCCATATATATTTTTTATATTATGTATATACAGGATATATGTATATATTTTCCCTAAGTGGGAGCTTCCATGATCCTAATAAATTTAATAATAATTTTAAAAAATATATAATTATATTAATTATTTTATTAAATAAAATGCGCGTTGATACGACGCACATAAAGGCAACTTCCATTTAAAAAATCGTTAGAGAGTTGTATGGACTTACAATCCGCTAGCTTGTTGTTTCTTGTTGTCTTCGAAAATTATACTTGGGTGACGGCGCTTCAAGTGTTCGTTTATAGCCGACGTGCTACCGTGGTATGCAAGAGTACACACAGTGGCACCCTCCATATTTTCCTTGAAATAATTCCAGGCTCTGGTTATTCTGGTCGGCTTTTTTGGCATTATGACGCTTTCACGTGTAACCATCTCTGCTCTTTTTGGAAATTGGCGGTGTTTTCAACTCCTCACCGGCGATTCACTTGGCTCGTTGTCGTCGGTTCGTCTGGGTTCGTCCGATTTCCTCCTTGGGAAGGCGGCAGCGTGCATAAAAAACACCGAGAGGCGTCGGATGGCTCTTAAAGGATACTTTTATTGACCAAATCAAAAACGTGGGGGATGAAGCCACTCAACTCGGCGCTACCCAGCCCGCGCACTTTTCCAACTCGCCGATCTCGTTCCCTCTCTCTCGCTCGCTCGCCCACTTTCTTCCTCTTTGCTCAATCTGACAACGCCGGCCACATTGAAATAACAGCGGCCCCCCTGGGGGTGCCAGTAACAACCGCCTGCCATTCTAAACTTTATCCGCATGTAATTTTTTTTAACTCGTCATTACCCGTCGACGGTATGTTTTGCCCGTCGACGCATTTACGTCATCGATGACGTCGATTAGTCGGGACAGCTCTAATCAAGATCCTGCAGGACTGTCCAGCCCAGTCATCAGACATGAACATCATTGAGCATGTCTGGGGTATGATGAAAGAGGACGCATGGGAACGAAACCCAAGAATGTTGATGAACTCTGGGAGGCATGCACGACTGCTTTCTTTGATGTTCCTGATGACTTCATCAATAAATTGTATGAATCCTTGCCGAACCGCATGGATGCAGTCCTTCAAGCACATGGAATTCTTACAAAATATTAAAGCTGGATCTCACTGCACCACTACTTAATTCGCTTATGTTTTGTAACATATTTTTGTATTTGAAGTACATTTTTTGTTCAATTTTGCGACAAAACTTTTGTCCTGCCAAAATTTGACCTTTATGTCTTCATTAAATGATGAATCTTTTTTCAGTGAAACAAATATATTTTTCTGCATTCAACATCATTTGGGAGGGTCTTAGCTTACATATGAGCCATTTCGGAAACCAATTGAATAATTAAAAGTCAGGTTATTAGCAATTGTTTCTACAAAATGGATAAGCGACAAGACTTTTGTCAGGGACTGTAAAAAGGACGGATTGTGACTGCGTTCACTTCAAGCTTAGAAGGCAAGGTAAAGAGGAAATACAATTTTTCTTCCTTGTAAAGCCAGTGTTTTTTTTTTTTGTTTTTTTTTAGATTGTTGTGGGTTTTTGTTTTTTTTTACGTTTGCAAGAACATGAGTGGGACTTGTGGTGTCTGCTCCCCTGACAGGCCACTGCATATGAATGAAAACACAACTCGGTGTGTTGATGCGTGTTTATTCATTTATAAACATATTTTTAATCAGTCATTTATTTTTGTATAACATTTCTTTACTTAAATATCCAATATTAAGACATGGACACCTGTGTCTTATAGTCAAGTGCGGCGTATATTGTATGTCGATATTTTTTCTATTTTTTTTATTATAAATTTGGGGTTGCGGTTTATAATCAGGTGCACTTTATAGTTCGTAAATTACAGTAGTGCTCGGCTCTCAGTTTACTCAAATTGACTTAGTGGGAAATCTACGGTTATTTATGCTATGTTTGTGTTGTTTCTATGTCAATAGATGAGTTAAATATTTGTATACAAGTCATTAAACAGTCAATTTTTTATCATGTGTCGTTCATTGGCTACCGGTCTTCCGATTCACTCGCCACTACTCTCGCGAAAACACTCACGTCCCCAGGTGAGGAGACAACAGCGAATTTAATTGGATTATTCCGTTTTGTATCAAGTGTTTCTCCGGCAAATCTGCTTAAAAGATTCAGTTAAGTTATTAAGTAGTCAGGAAGAAGGTGCAGTAACAGTTGAATCTTTCATCTATGGTTCCCAGCGGAGCAGTTCAGGACAAGATAATTACACCAGATGCTGTCAGAACACCCCTAAAGTCACTCCTTTAATTCCGTCACTTAGAAGTGAATTCACCCACCTTATTTTCTCTGTTTTGATGTTAATCGCTTTCACGTCCTCCGGGATGGATCGAGGAAAATATTCATGGAATGGCAAGATTGCAGCCTTAAGGCAGTAGGAGGAATATGCACACATACACTAACATAGGAGGTTTAGTTGGAATTTTCAGTGACAGTTCCCGTTGCAAATGTTCTAAGCCATCGTGACTCATCATTTCACATTTGCTAAGATGACGCTACTGTCTGCAGGCCATCAGAACAAACGCAACACCCAACTGTCAGGGTGTAAAGTAACCCTATCCTATCCTGAATTTGCCACGAATAGCAGCGAAAATAAGTTTATGTTAAAGCATTCATTTATCAATTAGGGATCTCCCGGTCACATATTTTTTAGGGTTGGGAATCTCTGGCATGAAGCCGATTCGATATGTATCTAGATACACAGGTTACGATTCGACTAAAAAACGGTACATTTTTAAGGGCAAGCGATTCGATACGATTCGATACAGTGTAAGAACGATACAGTTCGATATAGTGAAAACGATACGATAGTAAATATTTGTTGTGTGTGTTTCTACAGTATTTTAAACATATAAAAAGACCACATTCCTAATATAGCAAACTTAAACAACAAAATTTCATACCAATGTTATGTTTTATTTTTTTATGAAAAAAAAATAAGGCTTACTATATGACCGTCATTTTGTTGGATGGGATTGATGATAAAATAAAACTCCAGTAACAGACAACAATAAAGTGCAGTAATTCACTTACTGTATTTCCTGGTGTTTTTAACACAAGAGGTAAATAATTTAAGTGCAAACTTTCAACGTAAACATCTTACCAACAAAAAATATTAATTATATGCAGCAGCTCTAGAAAAAAAAGAATTAAACCTGCTAGTGTTATCATAAATAAATAATAAATTATGCTTTACGACTGGTATAATTGGGGGAATAAAAACATGGCATTTTAGACAGGTCAATAATCATTACTTTAACCCAGTGCTTCTCAATTATTTTCTGTTACGCCCCCCCAAGGAAGACGTAAATGTTTCGCGCCCCCCCAACTCTCTGCCGCCACTGTAAATAGTATCATTCGTCTATATTACTATTATAAGTATGCCTCAGCCTAACATTGTGTCCTTTTTTTTCTATTAAAGAAAAAAAGTAACATAGATCAACTTATAATAAAGTATAACTTTTTTAACATTGTGTTGCTTGTAACAGAAAAGACTCAACGCGCATCTCAATTTGCCTGAAGTTAAAAAAAATAAAAAATAAAAAGTCACATCCAAACAGTAAAAATACACTCAAGGTACATTTTTGACCATTTGATACTGAAAAATAAAATGTAATAAAATCAGTAAATAATAACAAATTCAAATAGGGAATGGGACGTACTACGTCATTGTTTGGACGCGCCTCCATGCTGGCAATATGATTCACTTCCGGGTCGGCAGACTCAATGCGGATTGTAACGTGTGGTCGTGCTAAGCTAACTCTTTCGGTGTTTTAGAAAGAAATTATGGGTGTGTATTGTTGTGTTACCGGGTGCAACAGCTTCTCCTACGACTAAAAAAAGGGCGAGGAAAACTGGACTCACTTTTCACCGTTTTCCTGCATGGAGGACCAAATATCAGATCACGAAGGCACGACTGATGGCTGGATTGCAGCGGTTCGTCGGAAAAGCATTTCTTATGATCATATTTCTGCTGGAATGAGAGTATTCCCCTCATCTCTACTCTTGTAAGTTGAACGATTTATCCGTTTTGGTTTCAATCCGTTTTTTTTGTTGTTGTTTTTTTTACTGTTGTGTAAATCTGCCTCGGTAGCAATGCTAACCTACTCCTCCTCCTCACCTACCTGCTGTGTTACTAGGAAAACCTGCATATGAAATGCTGACAACACATCCCGATTGGTCACCATATCTCTTCTTGGGTTATTCTGAGGTCAAGCGCACCACATCGGAGCGTTATGAGAGGTTGGAAAGGCGAAGAGTGCACGCTGAAACTTCAGTTTGCTCTGCTCTTACAAACACGATCCCAAGTGTTGTTGTGAAAAGTCAATAAAATATGAATACCAAAACATGACTTGAACAACTTCTTGACAAACTGTAACTGCTTGTTGTTTACTTCAGGTCTTCATAATAAACAGGTGTAATAATTACAAAGTCAGGTGACTTAATTTTGTTATTCTATTTGGAATATGCATTGACAATTTTTGGACAGTGTTGTAGACAAGAACTGGGACTGATAAGTTGCAATAGATTTATTTCAAGTAATGCAATTTCTCCAATACGATATTTGAATTGACAGTTTAAAATCTTTAAATTAGTGCAAACAAGGCCCACCCTCTGACGGTGGCAGCAAATATTATATAATTATAAGTAATACACAAATACAAGAGCACAATAAACGTGTCTTTGTCAAAGCAGTTTAAAACCCTATTTACTGGCCTTGGGTAAATTGCCAGACAGGATAAATATGTCCATTTTAAGTATTGCAAGTACTAGTCTCCAACACAGTATTTGAACTGACAGTTTAAAATCCTTTTAGTACAAAATGGCCCACACTCTGGCAGGGGACAGCAAATATTATAATACATAATACATTATAAAAAGCTATATACTAAATAAATACAAGAGCACAACAAAACCTGTATTTTTTCAAAGCAGTTAAAAAACATCCAGTGGCCTTAGGTAAATAAAGGTGTAAAAATATGTACTTTACAGTTCTTGCATTTCTATTTTAGGTATTGCAACTTTTCCAACACTATTTGAATTGACAGTCTAAAGTCTCCATAAGTGCAAATAAGAATATTATAATTTAAAAATAATAATAGAATATATAAATTCAACATTACAATGAAACGTGTCTTTGTCAAAGTGGTTTAAAAAAATAATAATAATAATAATACGTCACTGGCCATAGTTAAATAGCCAGGCAGAATAAATATGTGCATTACAGTTCTTGCATTTTCACAAGTTAAAAGCCCGCAGTTCATCGACGAGAAGGGCAGACCCAGATGGCGTCTGCAGCAGGGGCTTGTTTGAGTCCGACACAGGACAAATGGAACCACTCCATTGAACAAATTTTCTTTGTCAAATGATCCAAGAAGAGAGATGGTGACAAATCGGGATGTGTTGTCAGCAGGTTTACCTAGGAACACAACAGGTAGGTGGGTCGTAGTAGGCGAGCATTGCTACCGAGGCAGATTTACACAACGGTGTAAAAAAAGAAAAACGTATTGAAACCAAAAGTGGATAAATCGTTCAACTTACAAGAGTAGAGATGACAGGAACACACTCTCATTCCAGCAGAAATATGATCATAAGAAATGCTTTTCCGACGAACCGCTGCAATCCAGCCATCCGTCGTACCTTCGTGATCTGATATTTGGGCCTCCATGCAGGAAAACGGTGAAAAGTGAGTCCATTTTTCCTAACCCCTTTTTTTTTTTGTCGTAGGAGATGCTGTTGCACCCGGTAACGCAACAATAAGCACCCATATTTTCTTTCTAAAACACCGAAAGAGTTAGCTTAGCACTACCACACGTTACAATCCGCATTGACTCTGCCGAACCGGAAGTAAATCATAATGCCAGCATGGAGGCGCGTCCAAACAGTGACGTAGTACGTCCCATTCCCTATTGATTAGAAACATTTACTCTTCAGGACAACATGCCAAAAAATTTGACCGAAAAAAAAACAAAACTGAATAGAAGGGGGGGGGGGGAGTCTTTGGACAGAAGGAAAGTTTTTATTTTCGCTGATTCACCACAGTGCTCACTGGTTTACTGATATAACACTGACAAAGCGGGACGATTGTGAAAATTGGCAGTATTCGGCACATTTTCGCTGAAAAATAGTCAAGCGGCTTATCAATGAGATTGAGGTCTAATGTCTTTAAGTGGCGTCTTAACTGATTTGGCTTCTCCGCTATAATCATTTTTAGACTCAGTAAACAGTGGTCTTTCCTCATTTTCCACTATATTAAAAGTCAAAGGCAAACGGCCCGAAAAAAGCGCATTCTCGGCGGCCGAGGGAGAACCGTAGGTGAGGGCGGTGGTCGTGACGATCCCAAGCCGAAAACGGCACTTCTCGGCCGGACACGTGAGAACCGAAGAAGACAGTGGGTCGCTGCGTGAGTCCAGCTCTGCATGAGTCTCTTCCGTGTGCTCTTGCTTACTTCAAAAATACTGCACGCACTTTGAAAATGAGAGCGCCACTGCCACCCACGGAGTGGATGTGCAAGTACACTTTATTCTAGTACGGCAAAAAAAAAAAAAAAAAAAAAAAAAAAGCATGTTCCCCGAGGTCACTCGCGCCCCCCCTGGCATCGCTCTGCGCCCCCCTGGGGGGGCGCGCCCCACCATTTGAGAAGTACTGCTTTAACCTAATACACAGCAAAGTCATTCACTTATGCCTGTGCTTCCTCATTTTTTATTCCTCATCACTGTCCATATCTTTTTTGAAGGGCAGATTTTTCTTGAGGAAGATCAACTAATCCACATGTTCATGTTTAAGTAGACTGCGTTTCGTTGAAACAATATGCCGCCCTTTCCACCATTGTAGTGGGTTATTTTTCAGGGTTAAAAACTCACGATCTCTGTACCGCTCCACACTTCACACAAGCTCTGTCCCATGCCAACAGATCTGGCTGCCTTCATCACTTCAAATTCCGATTTTTGTTTTCCCAGGTGCGTTGAAAATCAATCGCTGCACGTCGCTGGCATCGGTGATCACACTGTCCATTGTTTAAGCATGTTGCTTCGTTGCCACTACTAGTTTCGTTTTGGGCTGTGAAGAAAATGCTACGTAGCTTGCGTTACAGTGGTTTCGTTAGATCTCGGGTTGTTATGACACGCCCGTGACGATCGGGCAATGACAGCGACTAGTAGCTGTTCTGCCGAAATGCATGGGAAGTTGAGGCAACCACGACTGTGAGTAGTGCTTGTCCATATTATATCATGCGTGCGGTCTCGTTCCAAGTGCACTGTGTAGTGATTGACACAAGCGCAGCATGTGAAGTAAAATATTAAGCAATGCATTGAGCTAGGCATTAGAAGCCGATTCTTGTGCTCGGGATAGCCGAATTCTATCTCTACTATCGATTCATTGACTATTTAATGGCTAATTACTGTCGAATGGTAACTTTACTATTGATACATCTGTATCTCATACCTGTAAAACCAGATATCCGGTCGTAGTGGTTTATCGTTCTCAAGCTTAATATTTTTGCCCTCGAGTCAGAGTCACCTAATTTTAAGAATCTGCCTTTTTTTAATTAAAAATTCGATCCTTTTCACATGATCCCGATCCTCGGAAAAAGGGCGCGATCGGCCCGATAACCAATCACGTGATCGGATCGGGACATCCACATTATGAATCTATATTTCTTTCACATTTTTTCTCTGGCTGGGCAAGTTAAAGTACTTGTTTCCCCTGCCCGGGGCCTCTCGCGAGCTTCTGGGAATTAATGGAGCCATTCGAATTAAATAAGGGTGTTTTTGTCAAATATTGGTGAAACTGTACGTTTTTGGCAAAAACTTAAATCTTTTGGGCGCCTTGATTTTCTGAATTTTCTTAAGTGTAAATTATGTGAATTGGGATTCAAAAAAAGTGGGACAAGGTACATTTTTAATTTATGAAATTTCAAAGTTTTTGCCATTGTAAATGAAGGGGGCTTTTTTTTTTGTCATAGAACCTGCGTTTTTGCTGCAACCTTAAAACTTAAGTGCCAAATCGAGAGAGCACGTTTCGAAGTTTTCAAAGTTTTTTTGAAGTAGTTTATTCTTTGAGGAATAATCCTTCAGAACCCAGCATCAGTCAGTGTTGTTTTCATCAACGGTGACGATAAATAAAATATTTATTCGACAAACAATTTTTTCATGATGATGATGAGACGATAATGAGCTAAAATTGTGTCTTGGGAGACTAAAATATAAAGACACAAACGCCAGTTTTTGTCTATCAAGACGAGAACGAGACAAAAATACGCCATAGTTTTCATCACGTTCACAATTTGTGACATTTTATCTGTAGTTAGCCTGTATCGTAGCAGTGTCTGGTTGTGTCACTCATGTGATGTGCTGTGCCCCCCCCCCCAATTCACCCTCTAGTGTTCTCTCCAGTCTCCCCATTGCATGTTTTAAGATACACAGGGTAGGCTTTGTCTTATCTTGGCAAGAGAGAATATGCAATGTTGCTTTAGCCTTTAAAGGTCTGTGCTGAGTGATCATCACACAATAAATGTAACTTGTAGCATTAGCATAGCATTCACGTTTGCGTTAGCATTAGGGTGTTGCTAACGGTGAGCGTCCTCTTTAACTTTTAGTCAACTTTTTTTTTTTACATGCGGTACCTGGCATCCAGGTGGATATAGTTAATTGAAAATAATGTACTCGTGTGATAGATTTGTAAATGCTACAATATGGGCTCGTCTGTCAATATTCACTCGAAATAGTTTATTTCTGGAGTGAAAACTTCCGAATTTTACAGACGAAGATATTGAGTAAACGGCGACTAAAAGAAGATGAAATTAGTCGGAGTTTTCGTCAACAAAAACTAGATGAAGGCAAGCACCTTTTGAAACAACTAAAATATGACTAAAGCCTGAGTTATGCTCCCGCGTTGCGGTGACGGCGCAGCGACTACGGCGTCATTCGACATTCGATGGTTTACCGGCCAGGTGACGCGTTGCTCTGTAATTCACCGCCAAGCCACTAGATGGGTGTTGTGTTATGTTTGTACGGTTTTGGGGCATGCTTGTTGACTTCCTTTTGTCTAGTTTAACGGAGAAAAAAATACACAATGCAAGATGGAAACGTGAATGTGGATCTTCGAAGACGACACAGAAGACTGTTTCGAGGTGGTCTGTCCAACTTTAGATGCCGCATAGCGTTCTTCTAGCTTCGGGTGAAAACCAGCTAGCTGTGGCGGCAAGCTTCAATCTGGCGTCGAGCACTGCGTCCAGCATTTTGTCCGAGGTCTGCAAAGCCCTCCAGCCCAATTTCTTTGCCGTGTCCTTCCATTAGCCAGTGGGAAGCCATAGCAGATTTCTGGCGTCTATGGAACTTCCCAAACTGCGTCGGAAGCCTTGATGTTAACGTTATCATAAAAGCACCGAGGCACTCTCAATCAGTGATGATGTATTGTGTGTGAGCTGTCTGTTATTGAAAATTAAAGATCAAAACAACTCTTTTGACACCAAACCTGTGCTTTATTCTTCATATACTTGAAGTGTGACACGTAAATAAGTCACAGACTCACAGCAAACGTATGTACACAATAAATGATCAAGTGCACCAATCATAAATACGACATAAAGTAGGCCTGTCGCGATAACAAATATTAGTGTGCGATAATTTATGTCATAAATTATTGCGATATGCGATAATATTGCACCCCCCAATTTTTTTTATACCAATTTACAATAACACAGTGAGAATACAGTATACATTAATAGATCAAGTACACCCATTTAAACGCGATAAATGTTTCTTCTTAAATTCAAAAATACTTTTTAAGAAATCCCAACTAAAAATAATAGACCATGCCGCTTAAGTAAAAGACAACAATATTAATATCGCACAGAAACACAGAATAAACAAAATGTGTTTTTCAAGAAAGAAAATAAAATTACACTTAATAATTTAAGCATTCAGGCAAATGAATTTTTTCCCCCTCATAGCTTCTGCTATGGTGTTCCATAGGGATGCAACGATACAGTTAAGTCACCGTTCGGTACGATTTTCGATACGGGAGACACGATTTTTGATTCGATTCAATACATTTAATGCTCTGGGGGAAAAAAAAAAAAAAAAAACCTTTTTTTTTTTTTTTTTTTGCTAACATGCAAAAATTAAATTGCCATCATATAAACATGCATTTTAGAGCATAATATTTACGTATGTGCTTCTTACTGATCTGAAGAAATTTTGTATAAAAGTGCTAAGAACAGTCTTTACTGTTTGTAAAGTGAGGCGGGGCACACTGTTGATTGCTAAAGCTCTCTTAGCAGCTAGGTTTACTACACGAGCAAGACATCCCATTTGTGGTCCAAATCCATCTGTGTCACATACTGAATTAACAATATTTGTATCATTGTCTATAGTCACTGGTATGGGTTGATTTGGCCTGCTTAACTCCCATTCAGTCATGGCGGTTTATAATTCATTGATGTAGTATATGGACTACGTGTCCCATAATCACTCTGGGCTCACGTAGCCAATGGCATGGGACGTAGCACATCTAGTTTGCCATTTCATGATATCTAGTGTGTGCGTGCATTAAAAAAGTTAGCAAACGCCACACAAGTCACATCTGCTCATTACTAAACAACACCAGCATATGACAATCGACTATCATAAACGAGTTTGAAGCAGAGCACTCTTAATTTACCACTCAATGCTCATCATGTCCATTCACATGTCCGTTGTCAAAGCGAAGTTGTTCGTAGCAGCCAAGTCGGTAAAAATGTTTTGGCGGACTTTGTTGTAAATAGACCCCAATCACCAACGTCACACAATCCCGTGATCGCTGTATTGTGCCGCCATAGTGTCCGTCATTGTGTGTTGTATTGTCAATGATCGTAGTTTGTAAAGGTGGATTCACTTGCAAATTATGGAACCCCCGGTGCTTTCAGACGCTGTAAACTCATTGGATGAGTTGCATAAAAGCCGTTATTTGGAAAAGTTTTGGTCGATCCAGTCGCCAGATCCATATTTGATGCCCAAACCGATGTTTCCTCCCATCCGGTCCCGTCCCGTGCGTCAGAGCTCGTCCTGAGACCACAAAATTTCCAATCATACTCCAGTTTATGTCACGATGGGGAGTCGGGTACCCAAAATCGGCACCGGCCCGAATATAAACCGACATTTGGTCAGCTGAGCGTCACCGTTGTCACGATTGTAAAATGAAACTTGATCGACAACGGGCCGGTGTGTGCCGAAAAATAGCTGCCCCGCGTGAAATGTCCCCCATGACGGGAGCGCTTATTTATAACGCTTTATTGACGTGAAAACATTAAATGTTTTCATTGACGCATTACAGTAATGGATTTATGACTGTAAGATCAGTTTTAAATCATTAAATTACACAAAATATTAGCACTGTATTTTAGTAACAAATCGTGGACTGGGCCACATAACCATCTTTGAACAGAAGTGTATTAGTCTACAGGTTTTCACGACCATATCCCAATGACAATCACACAGGTATGACATTTATTAGTTCAAGCAGAGTAAAATAATACATATTCATGGTACAAGAAAGTCGTTTCGTGTGGGCGCTCCCGTCAGGTGGGACATTTCATGCAGGGCGGCTATTTTTCGGCAGAACATCTGTTGTTGCGCTCACCTTCTTGCTGGGCAACCGTGGCGACGAGCTTCGTAGTCTCCGTCTGATGATGTCTGCGATCGTGTTGGCATCATATTGATGTTTTCACCGCTGTCTAACGGCTGTCGACACAAACGCATCATGGACCGAGATAAACAAACTGTGCTGCTTTCGAGATTTGCCCTTTTAACAATGGGCAAAGAGCAACTACTAAAATGACCGTTTATCTTCTCTGTTACTGCAACCAACCGCCACACATGCCTTCACCATTTTGATTAATCAATGTTAACGATTGTCAGGAAGGTTTTTGGGTTCGTTTACTAGGCGGCGATTCCTGAGACCAGCAGAAAAACACGCAGTAATAGGAGGAATGTACATAGCGGTAATATGTAAACACAATGAGCTGACGGACAATATGGCGGCACCAGTCAGGGGGGAGGAGTTGTGACGTCACGTGATTGGGGTCTATATCCGGAAGGCACGCACGACTTTCCACCTCCATAATGAAACGTTCTTCGTCCATGTTCGATGGTGTTTAAACCGTTAATAAGACACTGGGCCTGGATCCGCCCATTTTGACGGATGTGTCTCCATATAAAATAGAAAATCGCTTAAACCATTCGGCGGGCTCCGGTGTTCTGTCAAAATTTGCTCCCTTATAAAATTTTGCTCCCAAAGCTTTTGTGGCACTGAAAAACCCCTCTTTTACATTCAATTGGACTCTCAATGTCATCCAAAGTGCTAACTAAACTAGATACATCATAAACATACATGTGCAACACGAAAATGGCGTAAATTAATACTTAACGACGCGGCAAAGTTATTAACAGTGAGAGTGCGGAGTGCAGTTACTGTGTGCAGCTAACATGGTAGGATGTGTCTGAGAACTTTTGTACATGTCTTTACATGATCAAACTTAAATAAATATTCCTTTCTTTAAGAAAGTTTGTAGTGTTTACTTTAGAATCGCCGCATTCGCGGCCATTTTTAACGTTACGCGCATGCGCAAAACCCGCAAGGTAGCAATTTTTGATGGGTTGCAAATTTCGTCAGAACACCGGCACGCCGGAGATGGTCCGCAGTCAATCCGGAGCACTGATGCGGCTGGTACACGTTGAACAATAGGATATAATGGGAACGGATTGGCTCCGGCGCCATTTTTTGCCGGACCCGGAACGAAGATGCATTTTGCGTAGTTGGTAAAAAGGAATCCGAACTTTTAATAGCACGTCCGCCACACGCGCCCACGCACGTGCATGCGAGGCGATCGGAAAAATTACCGCCTTCATTTTATTTATTGTGCGATAAATAGAATTATTGCATATTGCGACAGGCTTAATATAAAGTGATAAAAAGCTGGCAGTTTTTGGCCGACTGGGTCACCGTTCGTGTGTCCACTCGATTCCAAACACACACGTCTTGGTGGTTCTTCCATTTTTTTTTTCAATCGCTGACCTTGCCATTTGGCAAACTTTAGGATGTCTTGACGAGACTTGCTCTTCGATGATACTCCCGTCGGCTTGGTCCATTTTTGCGTCTAGAAAAATAATGTTTTACAATGGCGGTGATTTCGCGCTGAACCGGAAACAACAGTCTGAGCGAACCAATCACAGTCAATTTCCGCCACGTCATATGCGTTGAAGTGACGCTAGGGTTTGAAAAATAAATAGGACCACGTCAGGCTTCGGCGCAGGGTCGTAAATCAGGTCTGCCTTGACGGCACAGGTCTGACGCGGAAGTATAACTCGGCCTTAAGACTAATAAGTATTATCGTCCAAAAGACTAAGACGAAAATTAAAAGGGCTGCCAAAAACAACACCGGTTCAGACAGGACAGGACGTCCATTGAAGTTGTGGTCCAAACATGCAGGCTCACATGGTAGGCTTGCCCTCTATCCGCACAAGTAACACAGCAACACCTTTCGTTTGCTGGGCATATTAGAGAGAAGTAAGTATCAGTACACAAAAATTTAATTTTACGAAATTTACTTTTTTGTTTGTTTGTTTTTTTTCGCTTCATATTTCAAAAAAATATTCATCATACGAAAGATAATAATAGATAATTCCAGCTCGCAGAAAATTTTTAAAGTCGCGCCATAATGTCCTGCCGCCCTATTTGTCAGAATTTTCCCAGTCATGCTCAGTACCATGATCCCGCTGCCCTATTATTCAGAATCTTTACCATCATGCTCAGTACAATGATCCTGCTCTCCAATTGGCCTATTGTCAGTATCACAAAAGGTAAGGTTCCACATTTTCATTATGTTGTATTATCTACTTACTGTAATTACAGGTATTAACGGTTAGGTTAGGTATATTGAATGATTCAAATGTATTTGGCTCTTATTTCATACTGGTTTTACCTTTACTATGAAATTGAATGTGGTGTTTTAGTAGAGCTTGGAATTAATTAGGCGATAATGATAAATGCGATTCATTATACGAAAAAAAATCATGATATGAAAGCCACTCCGGAACAAATCAATTTTGTATGTTGAGGTATAACTGTAATGTAATCGTTTCTGTCTCATTAATTAATGCAAAGAAGTAAAACTTACAATTTTATTAGTTGACCAATTGGCTATGTTGCGGTGTGATGAATAAGGGTTCCCACGTGGTCTTAAAACGTCTTAAATTTACTAATCTGGATAGACTGTCTTAAAAAGGGTGGAATTTCGACTGCTAGGTCTTATATTGCACTGCATAACGTGTACATGTCTCTTGAGAAATGTCCAATCTGCAAAGACAAACTGATGCTGATGCAAAGAAATGCTTTTTCTGTCATCCTAAGCGTTACTGATTTCTTTTTTTTTTAGGTTTGCTCTGGAAATGGCAATATATCCTGTTCTGAGTAGTCTTAAAACAGTCTTAAAAAGTGTTGAATTTTTCTTGTTGAAACCTGTGGGAACCCTGAGAATTTTCTTTCTGCTTTTACATTAAAGTTTTAATGTTCCAATTTAGCTGGCTTTTTTTAATCATTAGAACATGCATTTTAATTCATTTGACAGTACGTTTACAAGAAAAGTCTGATATTCACTACTTTTTGAATGAGATTAATTGCAATCAATCGCAAACACAACCTGCGATTAAAACCCTCTCAATCTTTGCCAGCTCAGTTTTTTTACAGGAGTGTAGAAATGCCTTGGGTTGCTCTACTGTGTATTCCGAGTTTGCAGAAAAGGTTAACTCCTTGGCTGCCATTGAAGGTGATAGATGTCCTATCCACTTGGACTGGCAGGAGTGGCAGCGATCCAGTCTCTCACAGTCCAAATGGATTGAATGTCTATTCACAAGTTTAGAGGATGTCAAATTAAGACCATCTGTAAAGGTTATAACGCATTTAAAGTTCATTCTGAAATATCATCCAAAAGCCACCTATCCATAACTTTTTGTGGGCACTTTAATTTTACGACCACATACTCTCTGCGGGGCGCCAGTGAGAGTGCCCATCCGTGGGCTGCATTGCGCTCGGTCGTGTAAATCTCAAGTCTTTGGCAGGGATGTATACCGCCGTCCGCAGGGAACCTGTTGAAGTGAAAACTCTCAAAGGAGAAGCGTAGGAGAGAAGCTCCCACACTGCTTTCCTCACTGTGCGGCGTGAAAACAAGATCCATTATTTAGGTGGGCCACCCTTGCATGTCTTGGCTGGCAGGTGGGCTGTTCTGCGCTTCGTTATGTAAAATCCCCATCTTTGCATGGATTGGTGTTTTACAGTGAGCATCAAGCAATCTCCAGCTTGACGAAAACACCTTTAAGAAAATGTGCCTACCTATTGATCAGTTATAGCTTTCGGCGGTACACCAGGGAGGCTTCTTCGGCTGCCGGGGTGAAAGATGTTGCTAATAAAGTCGCTGCTATAATGCATCTTATATATGGAGGCCGACATTACAGAAATCAGTCTTCCAGCTATTTTATTTCCCAGGTAATGAATGAGAAAACAACTCTAAGTGTTGACCCAAAGTAATGACTCCTTGATGAAATGGCGGCGATAATCAATTTCGGTTTGGCGGTCACAGTGGACACAGGGTTCAGAAAATGTTCTATTGTTGTAACTCTTATAACTGGTCTTGGTCTTGTCTGGGTCTTGACTCCTAAAAGTCTTGGTCTTAATTAATGTGATTTTAAGGAGAAGCACTTGGTTTAAAGAAAGAAATAAATAAATGGGGAAAAAAAATAACATTACAGGCAGTCCTGGATTACGAACGAGTTCTATTCCTACGCTGGCGACACAACCCGAAATTTTGCGTAATTCAGAATTAACCCTTTAAGTACCCCTAATTACCACCTAAATCTCAAAATAACTATCGAAATACATGTATTATACGTCATATTATCAAACTTTAAAAAATAAAATAAGTAGATATTTCTTCCTTCCGGTAACTTTGATCACACCCTAGTTCTTCTTACAACTGACATTTATCAATTTGTCACCGTCAAACTATGAACACAAAATTAGAAAATACAATCATGACAGAGGGGTACAATAATGCTATAAAGTAAATCAAAAGAAACATATTTGACAAACAAAAACATGCCTCAATGGCTGCACAATAATACAGAAGGAATCCATCCATCCATTTTCTCCCGTTTATCCGAGGTCGGGTCGCGGGGGCAGCAGCTTCAGAAGGAAAGCCCAGATTTCCCTCTCCCCAGCAACTTCAGCCAGCTCTTTTTGGGCGTTCCCAGGCCAGCCGGGAGACATAGTCTCCCCAGCGTGTCCTGGGTCGGCCCCGTGGCCTTCTCCCTGTGGGACGTGCCCGGAACACCTCACCAGAGAGGCGCCCCAGAGGCATCCTAATCAGATGCCTGAGCCACCTCATCTGGCTCCTCTCGATGTGGAGGAGCAGCGGCTCTACTCCGAGCCCCTCCCGGATGACCGAGCTTCTCACCTTATCTCTAAGGGAGACCCACAGCTTGTGACCCTAGG
Organism: Corythoichthys intestinalis; assembly: GCF_030265065.1. Lineage (NCBI taxonomy): Eukaryota > Metazoa > Chordata > Actinopteri > Syngnathiformes > Syngnathidae > Corythoichthys > Corythoichthys intestinalis. Next base: position 18,683,724 of record NC_080403.1, on the reverse strand, counting down.
TGAGGGTAGGAACGTAAATCGACCGGTAAATAGAGAGCTTTGCCTTTCGGCTCAGCTCCCTCTTCACCACGACTGATCGATGCAGAGTCCGCATCACTGCAGACGCGGCACCGATCAGCCTGTCGATCTCCCGTTCCATTTTTCCATCATTCGTGAACAAGACCCCGAGATACTTGAACTCCTCCACTTCGGGAAGGACCTCATTCCTGACCTGGAGAGGGCATTCCACCTTTTCCCGACTGAGGACCATAGTCTCGGATTTAGAGGTGCTGATTCTCATCCCGACCACTTCACACTCGGCTGCGAACCGCTCCAGTGAGAGCTGAAGGTCACGCCCCAATGAAGCCAACAATACCACATCATCCGCAAAAAGCAGAGATGTGATATTGAGGCCACCAAACCGGACCCCCTCAGTGCCTTGGCTACGCCTACAGTGTTTCCCACAGGATTTTAGGAGACTGTGGTGGGAGGCTCTCTGACCATAGGATTTTTCGAAACTGTGGTGGTGGGCTGCATCGGAGTCGGACAGCCACACCATGTCGTGCCACGGCGAATTTTTTTTTTTTTTCATTATTTTTCCCCCCAAGAAGAACCATAACAAAGATATATTTGAAATATTTCATTAGCTAGGCTAATGTTATAGCTCTCAGCTACGGTACATGTATGTAAAATGCGTTGCTGATTACAGCTACGTTACCCTATGTAATAATGCGACTTTTTTTTCTCGTAGCAATAGTACGACTTACATCTCATAGTGGCTCAGGGTTGGCAACCCAAACTGTTGAAAGAGCCATATTTGACCCCCCCCCCCCCCCCCCCCCAAAAAAAACTGATACAGTATGTCTGGAGCAGCAAAAAATTAAAAGCCTTGTACAAGCCTTATAATTATCAATACTAGCTATATTAGCCTACTATAAAAATGAATAAGTTGGCTAGAAATACATAATTAGCCTTCATGATTAAATGTTTATTTTCCCTGCAGTGGATCCTATAGCGCACCACGTGACTACTCTGTTGTACGATGACACCACAAGTTTAACTTCATTACAATATTAATGAATTGAAAGAATGTTTGTATCATGTTTGTCCTCCTAGAAATCCTATTAAAACATAAAATATATTTCCCTCCCCCATCTTTTTCCATTAAAAAAAAAAAAAAAAAAAAAAGCTCCGAAGCAGCACTAAAGAGCCGCATGCGGCCCAAGAGCCGCGGGTTTCAGACCGCTGTCGTAGCCCTCCTTTTTCCTTTTTATTTGACCCTCATAAGTACTACATTACAACAACAATAACAGTCCTTCTGTCAACTGACCCATTTACAGGACTGGGGGAATTCTAATGGCCGTGTAAAGTTTTTCTTGATTCGGTGAGAAGGTGAATAGTTTTTTCCCCGTTGTTCGTGAACTAAATTTCCACACAAACGCACATCGAGGTACCATTAACTTAGCAAGGAGAGGTATGAGAGTCATTTTTCGAGTGTCCCAGAGCTCGCGAAATTGGGGGGGCGGGGGGGCGCATTTATCAAACTTTCGTCAACCGTAATTGTCTGAAGTTGGCGCGTCGGTGTTGTGCCGAAAAATAGCCACTCCACGCGAAATGTCCCCCCGACGGGAGCGCCCACACGTCACTCGTACAAACAGCCTTTTCTTACTAATCGATGGACACGGAAACGACGTTCTTGTACCGTGAATATGTATCATTTTACTCTGCTTGAACTAATAAATACTTTACTGTGACCAACGCTCTGAAAATAGAGCAAGGCTTTATTTTGGGCCCCGCCTCTCTGCGCAAGTTCAATCAAAGTTTGCTTTCCGTCCAAGACGGCCGTCCACCGCTCACTTTCGCCGAAAAGTCCGATCCAAACTATTGTAATGCCCCGGATATGGGGAAGAAGGAGAGAAGTCTGTATTTGCTTACCCACTTGATTGTGGTAACAATAATAAAGAAAAACAATAACAAAATAACAGCGGGCTGCTACGACATGCGACCGCTATCTCTCGCTATCTCGCTCGTTCTCCCATTCTTCCTACTCGTTCCCCTTGCGTCTCTTAAATGAATAAATAAATAAATAAAATACTACTCTAAAATGCTGCTCTCACTCGCGCGGGTAGTAGAGTGGAGTGGGCTACAGCTGTGTAATCGGCTGACTGACGCATCTGATTAGTATCTTTTTTTTTTTTTTTTTTTTTCGGCGGGGGGGGGGGGGGGGGGCGCAAACGAGACTGTGGCGGGCCGCCACAGTCTCTTTCATTGGTGGGAAACACTGGCCTAGATAATCTGTCCATAAAGGTGATGAACAGAACCGGTGACATAGGGCAGCCTTGGCGGAGCCCGACTCTCACTGGAGACGGATCCGACTTACAACCGGCTACACGGACCAAACTCTGACACCGGTCATACAGGGACCAGATCCCCCATATCAGGAATTCCGATACCCCGTACTCCCGGAGCACCCCCCACAGGACTCCCCGGGGGAACACGGTCAAACGCCTTCTCCAAGTCCACAAAACACATGTAGACTGGTTGGGCGAACTCCCATGACCCCCCGAGAACCCTGCTGAGGGTATAGAGCTGATCCACTGTTCCGCGGCCCGGACGAAAACCACACTGCTCCTCTTGAATCCAAGATTCGACTTCCCGACGGACCCTCCTCTCCAGTACCCCTGAGTAGATCTTCCCATGGAGGCTGAGGAGTGTGATCCCCCTATAGTTGGAACACATCCTCCGGTCCCCCTTTTTAAAAAGAGGGACCACCACCCCAGTCTGCCAATCCAGAGGCACTGTCCCCGGTGTCTACACGATGTTGCAGAGGTGTGTCAACCAAGACAACCCCACAACATCCTGAGCCTTTAGAAACTCCGGGCGGATCTCATCCACCCCGGGGGCTTTGCCACTGAGGAGCTTTTTAACCACCCCATTGACTTCAACCCCAGAGATAGGAGGACCCGCCTCGGAGTCCCCGGGCTCTGCTTCCTCATGGGAAGGCGTCTTGGTGGAATTGAGGAGGTCTTCAAAATATTCGGCCCACCGACTCACAACATCCCTGGTCGAGTTCAGCAGCGCCCCATCCACACTGTACACCGTGTTGGTTGTGCACTGCTTTCCTCTCCTGAGACCCCTGATGGTGGACCAAAATTTCTTTGAAGCCGTCCGGAAGTCGTTCTCCATGGCCTCACCGAACTCCTTCCATGCCCGGGTCTTCGCCTCAATGACCACCCGAGCCACGTGCCGCTTGGCCAGCCGGTACCCATCAGCTGCCTCTGGAGTCCCACAGGCCAAAAAGGCGCGATAGGACTCCTTCTTCAGCTTGACGCCATCCCTCACCAATGGTGTCCACCATCGCGTTCTGAGATTACCGCCACGACAGGCACGGACCACCTTGCGGACGCAGCTTTGGTCGACAGCCTCAGCGATAGAGGCGCGAAACATGGTCCATTCGGACTCGATGTCTCCCGCCTCTCCCTGGACATGGGAAACTCCTCCAGACAGGGGACTCTGCTAGGCGTTGCAAACCCTCACAAAACGTTTGGGTCTGCCGGGCCGGATCGGTATCTTCCCCCACCATCAGAGCCAACTCACCACCAGGTGGTGATCGGTTGACGGCTCCGCCCCCTCTTCATCCGAGTGTCCAAGACATGCGGCCGCAAGTCCGATGACACGACTATAAAATCGATCATCGAACTACGGCCTTGGGTGTCCTGGTGCCACGTGCACATATGGACACCCTTATGCTTGAACATGGTGTTCATTATCGACAATCCGCAACGGGCGCAGAAGTCCAACAATAGAACACCGCTCGGGTTCTGATTGGGGGGGGGGGGGGGGGGGGGGGCGTTCTTCCCAATCACGCCCCTCCAGGTCTCACTGTCATTGCCCACGTGAGCATTGAAGTCCCCCAGCAGAACGAGGGAGTCCCTAGAAGGAGCACTCTCCAGAACCCCTTCCAAGGACTCCAAAAAGGGTGAGTACTTTAAACTGCTGTTTGGTGCATAAGCACAAACAACAGTTAGGACCAGTCCTGCCACCCGAAGGCGGAGGGAGGCTACCCTCTCGTCCACCGGGTTGAACCCCAGTGTACAGGCGGCGAGTATGCCCACACCTGCTCGTCGCCTCTCACCATGGGCAACTCCAGAGTGGAATAGTTTCCAACCCCCCTCGAGAGGACTGGTACCAGAGCCCAAGCCATGTGTGGAGGTGAGCCCAACTACATCGAGTCAGAATTTCTCAACCTCACGCACAAGCTCGGGCTCCTTCCCAACCAGTGAGGTGACATTCCACGTCCCAAAAGCCAGCTTCTGCAGCCGGAGATCGGATCGCCAAGGACCTCTCCTTTGGCTGCCAACCAACATTCTACGCACCCGACCTTCTTGGCCCCTCCCACAAGTGGTGAGCACATGGGAAGGAGAACCCACGTTACCTCTTTGGGCTGTGCCCGGCCGAACCCCATGGGTGCAACCCGGCCACCAGGCGCTCGCCATCGTGCCCCACCTCCAGGACTGGCTCCAGAGAGGGGCCCCGTTGACCAGTGTCCGGGCGAGGCAAATCGTAAGTCAATGTTCGTACTCATCATAGAAGGTCTTTTGAGTCATTCTTTGTCTGGGGAAGTAAGGTCCAAATCTTGGGCAATTCAACAAGGAAAACGGCAGCTATTAGTGCAGTGCTTCTCAATTATTTTCTGTTACGCCCCCCCAAGGAAGACGTAAATGTTTCGCGCCCCCCCCAAACTCTCTGCCGCCACTGTAAATAGTATCATTTGTCTATAAAATTACTATTATAAATACGCATCTGCCTAATTGTAATTTTTTTCTTATAAAGAAAAAAAGTAACATAGATCAACTTATAATAAAGTATAACTTTATTAACATTGTTTTGTTTGTAACAGAGAAGACTTGACGCGCATCAATTTGCCTGAATTTAAAAAAAAAAAATTCACATCCAAACTGTAAAAATACACTCAACGTACATTTTTGACCATTTGATACAGAAAAATAAAATGTAATAAAATCAGTAAATAATAACAAATTCAAATTCCTTAGAAACATTCACTCATGAGGACAATATGCCCAAAAAAATTGAGTGAAAAAACAAAACTGAATAAAAGAAAAAAAGAGTGTCCTTGGACAGAAGGACAGTTTTTATTTTTGCTGCCCACACCTCCTTTGCAATGGTGTGGAGTTATTTTGCAATGAGCATGCTAACAATGCTCATTGCTTTACTGATATAACACTGACAAAGCAGGATGATTGTTGGCAATATTCGGCACGTTTTCGCTGAAAAACAATCAAGCGGCTTATCAATGAGATTGGGGTCTAATGTCTTTAAGTGCCGTCTTAATTGATTTGGCTTCTGGCTGTCCGCTATAATTATTTTTAGACACAGTAAACAGTGGTCTTTCGTCATCACCCACTGTATTAAAAGTCAAAGCTAAAAGGCAAATGGCACGAAAAAAAGCGCATTCTCGGCGGCCGAGGTAGAACCGTAGGTGAGGGCGGTCGTCGTGACGATCCCAAGCTGAAAATGGCACTTCTCGGGCGGCGACGTGAGAATCAGATAAGACACTGCGTCGTCACAAGTCGCTGCGTGAGTGAGTCCGGTCGGAAAACGGCTTTCGAAAACGGCGGCGGCGCACTGCTCTTCATATCTGTTTTGTGTATGCTGAGTGCTCTTCCTTAGTTCAAAAATACTGCGCGCACTCTGAAAATGAGAGCGCCACTGCCACCCACCGAGTGGATGTGCAAGTACACTTTATTCCAGTACGGCAAATAAAAAAATAAAAAATAAAATTTTTTTTTAAAAAGCATGTTCCCCGAGGTCACATGCGCCCCCCCTGGCATCGCTCTGCGCCCCCCCAGGGGGGCGCGCCCCACTATTTGAGAAGTACTGTATTAGTGGCACTGGTCCAGCGGTAAAAACAAACGCTGCTCAATAAGCTAGCGGGTTTAAAAGCGAGCTAACAGGGGTGCATCACTGAGCCCACACCGTTCTCTGCTTTCTTGAAATGTTAACTGGCGTTCACCCCCACTTCCCTATGTGAAAGCAATGCTTGAAAGTAACAGAAAGTAGCGCTGGCGTGACGTCAAACAAGTCCAAGTGCAACAAAGGAAAGTGGACCGCACATACAGTATAATGAAATAAAAGATATGCATAGCAATTAGAAATCAACCATTTAGATTAATTAGACCTAATGAATACCCAAATTAAATGACAAATAATATACTATACTTACCATCAAAACTGCGGTGGAAACCCCGGCGTCTTAAAGTCGAAATCGCGTAAGTCAGGGACGTCGTAACCCGAGGACTACGTGTATGTCAAATCTTGTGTTGTCTTACTAATAGTTATGTCCCCGATCTGATCATGTGATCGAAAATCAGGCCCGATCACATCATCATTTCTAAAAGATCGTAATTGTGTGAAAAACATTGGGGGTTCGAGTTTGTTTTGTTTTTAGTCTACAAAGAAAGAAAATAAGATGTACAAAGGCGATGTCAAAATAAACCAAAAAAATTATGTTTTGTACCACACAACATTTTTGACAATCGGAATCGGTGGAATAAGATTGGGCTTTTTTCAAAGTTTTTTTTTTTAATAGCTACAAAGCAACAACATCAAGATAGTACAATGATATTTTCAAAATAACAAAAAAGTTTTGTCATAGATTAATTGCCAAGGTATCGGATCAATACTCGGTATCAGCGGATCCTCAAAATCAGGTGACTTGGACTCGGAACTTGGCTGCAACAATATGTGACTGGGACAACCCTACTTAATAATTCCAACACTACTGTAAATGACTGCAACTTCGACAATGCACTTTTTCATTTTTAAAATCGATTTCTATGGTCGTTCGGTCTCAACTTCCAAAAGTCTTGTCTTGGTGAGTTCTGGTCTTAAACAAGTCTTGGTTTTCAATAATATAGTCTTAAGTACTGCAATAAAATTTAACAGGGGTCTGCAACATGTGGCCCGAGGGCAACAAATGGCTCTTTCACCCGTTGATGGCTCTCTGTGTCTGCGTTTTCATTAGTTTTTCACAAATTGAAAGCAAAATTTGAAAAAAACGATGTATAATCATGACTAAAGTGTGTTTCCATTAAGAGTGGGAACCTATTGGTACCTCACGATACGATACGATTTGTGATACAAAGCCCACGATAACAATGATCTGACGACATGGCGACAGAACGATTATCGATACATTTATAGAATATCCTAGAATGATTTTCTGACCAACAACTAATAAACACAAAAACAAGCTTCTGCTGTGAATTGGAATAACTTTATCACTTGTAGACGTCCAATCCGTTTGAAGTGGGAGGGTGGCAGCGAATGAACATTCATTCGCTGCCATCCCTCCCACTTCAAACGGATTGAATGTGTATGGCCGTCAGTGGCTGCTAATGCCAGGCAATGAGGTAATTTCAGGCCGTTTAAGGTCATTTACCTGTTGATTTTCATTTACTTCCTGTTTATTTTGCATTACAGAACAGGAAGTGACCTGGGAATCACCCAAATGAATAGGCAGTGGTTCAAACTCAACAGGAAATGACCTGTAAATGTCCTAAAATTAACCGCAAGTGACCTGTAAATGCCCTGAAAATCAGACAGAATGACTGTGAATGCTCCGGTTTCGAATGAACGAACGTTCCCAGTCTAAATGAATTGGGCGTCGTGCACCGTCAATGCAGCCTTAGATTTAACTAAGACACTATTATGGTGAAAGATTTTGGTAGCAACCTGTTGGTTCCTTTTTATTTTTTATTTTTAGACATTGACACCTTTTCAAAACGATATCTCAATTCTTGGCAGGAGCATATCGATAACCTTTTGGGATACAATGTATCACGATACATCACCATTTCGATATTTTGTCACAACCCTAGTTTCCATTGAAGGTTATCTTTGTAAAAAGCCTCGTAACTACGGATGTCTGCGATCCAGTCACATAATCAGAAATTGGGCTAGATCATGCCGTTTGCAGAGGACCTTGGAAAGGGCAACCAGGGGTTGGAAACTAAATCTCGAAGAGTACATATTACGCAGTATTGGTGCAATATTTCTTAGTACTTGCCAATACCAATGCATGCTTTTTAATACTGAATCAGTGTCCCTTCTGATACTAGTACAATAGTACCGCTACATACGAAGTTAATTCGTTCCAGGACCTTGTTTGTAAATTGAAATGGTCGTATGTCGAGCAGGATTTTCCCATAAGAATACATTATAATCCCATTAATTCGTTCCACAGCCTGAAAACCTACACTAAATCCTTAATAAATTCTGCTGGTACTATTGCAAATAGCAATGACACAGAGCAAAACAAATAAACTATGACTAAAAGTCAGAATAATAATAGTAATAATAATACCTGTAATATTGTAACGAATGGGGTTCTAATGTGGCAGGTGTGTTTTGCGTGGTGTACCTGAACGCACTGCATGGCTGACTTGACAGTGTGAGGGAGGGAGGACTTTTTACTTTCACTTTGTTCAGCTGGGGCGGACAATAGGCATGTTGTGTTGCACAAGTTATGAAATAAATGATCAAAAACCTGACAAAGCTGGGGATTTTTGGCGATGTTATCACAATAATAATTTTCACCGTAACTTATAAAGACTGGCGAACTGAGGTCGGAGGAGGACCGTCGAAATTCTAGACATTCTGCGGCTGTGTTGTCAAGTCAGTTCACGGACGCGCCCACAATGCTCATATTTTTGTATCATGTCCATCTTCATTTCACTGGTAAGCCTAACATTTTTCCTTTTTCGCCACCTACACTAACATTCTTGGAACCCATGTTGATTTCTCTCACAAGAAAATCCGCTGTGCGTCAGTCTTGCTGGAAAATTAAGTATCCACGGCGGTCATAAATCGTCGTATTTTGAGCATGTCATCGGATGTAGAAATAAGCGGCGAGGCAAATTTTACGTCGGATGTCGAAAAGATCGTGTGTCGAAGCGATCATACAGTATGTCAAGGTACCACTGTATCTGTATCAGTGCAACACTAGTTGACAGCTAACGTCACAACAAAGACAGCATTTTTGTTTCGCTCCAAGCAGATAATTTAAGTCAGGTTTTAATTTTCTGAATATGAAGAGGACTCCCAATAGATGTTAACTGATTTTTTTCCAATTTTTTTTTTTTTTTTAAATGGAAGCTTCAAGATTTTTTTTTTTCAGATTTCACAAAATGGCGACCGTTTGAGATGAATCTGTCTGTTCCTGAAAAAAAAATGCATTTGGACAATAGTCTTCGACCAACAATACTGGTACTCGGAATGTCTTTGTGAGCAGATGTCGAGTCGACATCATTTGCCATCAACTTAACCTGAATCTATTTTGACACTGACAGCTCATTGCTTCTCGTGACTCCAATTTTACTTTGAAAAAAACTTTGGCAGGCTGATGAGAATAGATGCATAAGGCTGACGTGTGGCGTTGACCTCATCTCCGGAGAGATGGACGTTCACGTCTTTTGAATAACAGCCTGCCTTCGGACTCCAAAATAGTCTTTTATGTTTTCTTTTTTTTTTTGGAGCTGACCCTGAAGGACCTTGAAGCAGCGCAGGTTTTAGTTAACAATAACTATCATTTACGCCATCGTGCCCTGGAGGTGTACATCTTCTCAGCGCGCTAATTTCCGTCAATGTGTGTCCGCAGAGATAACCTTCTGGTTCTGGATATTTTCTTTGAAGCCCTCAACTATGAAACCATTGAACAAAAGAAGGCCTACGAGCTGGCAGGGCTCCTGGGTAAGCAGACGACCGTCAATGACGATATAGGCGGCGGAGGCTTTTGTATTGAAACAACCTCTGAAAAATCATGAGTGCTTGTGTAGTGCCTACGGAATACACAGTAACATTCTTCTTCTGCTTATCAGGTGACATCGGGGGTCAGATGGGACTCTTTATCGGAGCCAGTATCCTTACCATTCTTGAGCTTTTTGACTATCTCTACGAGGTGAAGCATCACTGAATCATCGCTCTGCGTGTCACTGAACGGTGTTGTATAATATCTGCTATAACCCTTTTTAGAACTCATTGGTTGACATTGACGGCGCTGGACGTCCAATCCATTTTGACAGTCGAAATGGATTGGACACTCCCAATAGCACTGAAAGATGAGCTTTCACAGCTACTCTTCCCAGTTCAAATGAATTAGACACTATTGCCATCACTGGCATACAATGAGTTCATCTTGGGTCATATCTTTGTAAGTTTTAGGCAGGGGTGAAAGTGGCTAGAATTTCTTGCAGGAACTCCCCGGCGTTAAGGTCGCCACGGAGCCAGAAATTTTGTTTATTTAATTATTTTTATTTATTCATTTATTTATTTAATTTTATTGGGGGGGGGGGGGTATGGGGGGTTAAAACCTCCTAAAACTACTGAAATGCAAAGAAAACTGCTTTGGCACTGTTATTTCTATAACACATTCAAAAACTGATTTTCATTCAAAATTGTATTTTTTCAATGATTTGCAAAATAAAAGTTAACAAAAACAGCAATAACCCCAAGCTCCATACCCTAATTTTTATTTTCCCTCATTTCCTCACATACTAAATGCCAAATCTCAATTTTAACTATTTAAGAACATATGATGCATATTAAAATTGAAGTCAATGTTAACACTTACTTTTGCTTAGTTTTTCGTTGTTGTTTTTTTATAATAAAGATATAAGTAACATACATTCAGAAAAATACAAATGACTTATCTTATGCAGAGTGAATGGGAATATATTTTGAAGATCGCGCATCGACTTTTTTAAATCATAAGGAAATGTATAAGTAGCCTAACATAAATGAACAAATATAAGTCCAAAGTGCACATTGACAGCTAAGATGTTCTGAACCTCCCCATAAGAGCAAATACAACTAAATATGATAAATAAGCCTCCTCAACTCTTTCGTTGCTCTTAAAGATTTGATCCATTTTCTGTTGCATTGCCCTTTTTTTGTCGCATCAATTCATCAAACTTTTTTTATTTTGTTGCTGTACCAGAAAACATGCACATTTGAACCAGTCAGAGCTAACTATCTCTGCTGATCACATGTCAGTATGTTAGCCAATTGCCGCGTGCATTCACGCATTGATGTGACTCATCATCGTCAGACTCAGATAACCGCCCGCAGCAGCTAGGGAAACCTCCATGCCGTCCGTGAAATAAATAAATAAATATCAGTGGAAACGGATTACACTACACAAGCACTTTATTATGCTTGTTTTTAACACTTGTGTATGTAAATCTGATGTTGGTAGATTGTTTTATTCTTGGAGTTGAAATGCATGTGTGGCAACTTAGCATTTTTTTTTTTTTTTTTTTTTACATAACGTTTTGACAGTTGCTGTCATATTTTTGGAATCGGGAAAGGCATTCCGGCTCTGAATCTTATACCGGAACTGCGTTCCTGCCCTGAATCTTATACAGGAACTGCGTTCCTGACCGTTCTGGCCCACTTTCACCCCTGGTTTTAGGGTACCTTTCCTGTTGATTTTGGGGAATTCCAGGGTCAATTACTGTACATTTTGGGTAATTTCTAATACATCTTGAAGTATTAGGGCATTTCCAGGTCACCTCCTGTTGATTTTGGGTCATTTGTGGTAAATCTCACAGTATTCCGGGGTCACTTCCCATCCATTTTGGATGATTCCCTTTTGATTTTACAGCATTTCCGGTCACTTCCGGTTCATTCGTCACTTCCATTTTATTTCTTGTTGGTTTTGGGGCACTTCCAGGCCTCTTTATATTGATTTTTGGGTCACTTTCTGATAAATTTGGTGTATTTAAGGGTCACTTACTGTTCATTTTGGGACAAATCGAAGACTTTTTTTGTTGTTGTTGTCAAAAATAATGACCACGAAAGAAAAAACACTGAAAAAGTTAATTTGAAAAATAACATTTAAAGCAACACTAGGTAACTTTACAACCTTTATAAAATATTTTTGTGACATTTGTGATGATATGTCGATTGACAACTTGTTTGAATGACAACTGTTATATCTTGAGCGGGTGAATTTCACTTTCGACGGCGCGGTGCACAGCCCACGCACTTTTTACACATCCCAAAATACAGGAAAGTAAGGCTTCACAAAAGTTCCACACAGTTTTTGCAAAAAAAGTACAGTTCCACCATCCCCATTTTATTTCCAATGGCCCCATTCATTTGAAGTGGGAAAAAAGAATAACCCAATATCAACAGGAAGTAAATGAATGAATGAATAAAGAGTTATTTTTCTTAAAACATCCTAAGAAACAAAGACATCCAATTCACTTTTCTACTGGCAATACCATTCCTGCCACACACATACACGCACGCACCTCGAATACATTAACATTTCAACTGTTATATTTCCGATGAGTCAGAAGCATGCTCATCAGTCCACTCTCACTTAAGGAGCTCTGAGAGCTTTTTCCCTGAAATCTCTATTCGTTTGCCTCGCATGGTCAATGAGGAAAAATACAAAGTATTTACAGCGACGTCAAATCTCATTTCAACCTGGCAGATGCTTTCACCATAAATGGCGTGGGCTCCAATGAGGAGCATTTTGCTCTAATAACACGTCTGTCTGCGTGTGTTTCGCTCCTTAGGTGATCAAGTACAAGCTGTGCCGGTGCGTGAAGAAGAAACACAAAGGGCGTAACAACAACGACCGAGGCACTGTGCTGAGTCTGGATGATGTGAAGCACAATGTCAGTACACCAGAGGTGGTGAAAACACTCACATGCTATACTTATTTACAATTACTATGACAAAAATACTCTCATACAAGTAGAAGTACTGATTTAACTCTATAACAACTAGTAAAGAAAAACCCTTACATGTACAAATTTAGTTTTGTTTTTAAACCCTTACAGGGCACTCATTTAACTCATTGGCTGCCATTGACAGCGCTAGACGTCCAATCCATTTCGAGGGGTAGGAGGGTGGATGAACAAGGCAATAATATCAATCATGAGTAAAAAAATATATATTTACACAGTATACAGTGGTACCTCTACATAGAAGTTAATTCGTTCTAGGACCTTGTTTGTAAATTGAAATGGTCTTATATCGAGCAGGATTTTTCCATTAGAATATATTATAATTCCATGAATTCATTCTACAGTCCAAAAGCCTGCACTAAATTCTTAATAAATACTGATGTTACTATTGCAAATATCAATTACAAAGAGCAAAACAAATAAATTACGAATTTTTAAAAATCTAATAATGATATAATAATAGTAATAATAATAATAATAACACCTGGAATAATGTAACAAACCGGGTTCTAATGTGGCGAATGCGTGGTGTACCTGAACGCATTGCGTGGCTGACTTGATGGAGTGAGCCTTTTTACTTTCATTTTGTTTACTGCTGCTGGGGACACTAGGCGTGTTGTGTTGCACGAGTTGATTGAATAAATGATTAGAAACCTGATGAAGCCGGCGATCGCTTAGACGATGTTACCACTAGAGGGCTTCCAAAAAATCGATTATTACATGCATCGCGATTCGACACGTGACGATTCGATTACGATTCATAAAGGTTAAAAAACGATTATTTTCCCTCATAACTTAATGGCAGCCGCTCGTAGCAGACCGAAATTCAAGACACGTCTGCCACCCGGGCACCGTTAACGGGCGCATGCACATTATGATGGATGCTGCTGGTTACTGAGAGAGAGATTTACTCCTTTTTAAAAATACTGGAAAATAAATATGTGTATGAAACAGGCAGTGACAGAAGCGCGACCCTGCACAAGTTATTTTCTAGAGCAAGAGGGGAATAGAGATAGTTCGTTGCTGCTTGTCTTTCAGATGTGCAGCAGTAGTTTTAAGGCATTTCAATTAAAAAATGTCCTGAGTGTGTTGCTAAGACTCGTGTGCATCTATAAGAGGTGAGTACACGAACCCTCCTGTACTGTTAAGCCTTTATTGTAGTTGTTTTTGAGATGTTAAAAGTTAGCGCCGAGCGCTAAGCTAATTAGCTAATTCGCTAACGTGTATTTTATATGCAGAACGTGTAAAACCATGATTAAGTACAGCGGTAACAGTACCAACATGTGAAATAGTACAGAAATCTGTGAAAACAAAGTATATTGGTTAAAACAAGTCTCATTTCTAAAGGCACTTTGTTTTCAGAAAATGTGGAATTCATTCCACCTGTGTAAATTTTATTGTATTGTTGAGAGAAATAAGTACTAACATGGTTAATGTTTTTGCACTTTCTTGTAAAAAATAAATAAAAAAGCAGCTTAAGGGCAGCTTTTTGTTGTATGGGCATGTTTCCATCGTTCCTGTTGAATCATTAGGATATTTTAAATAAATGAACATAAATGTGTTTGGCTACCGTATTAATTAGTAATGTACGATTATCGATAATCGCGATAACCGCGATCATCCTCAAAACCGTGATCATCGTTCAGTAATCGAATCGTAGCACCCTGAATCTTAATTGAATCGAATCGTGGGGTGCCTAAGATGGCACACCCCTAGTTACCACAATAATAATTGCCACCTTAACTTATAAAGACTGGCGAACGGTGGTCGGAGGAGGACCGTGGAGACGTATTGTTGAGCCATATCACGGATGCGCACCCCAAACTCATATTTTTCTATCATATCCATCATATCAAGCTTCATGTCAATGGTAAGCATAATCTTTTTCCCTTTTTTCACCACCTGCATTAACATTGTTGAAACTAATGTTGATTTCTTTCACAAGAAAATATGCCGTGCGTCCATCTTTCGGGAAAATGGCTGCGGTGCTGTCATAGATCGTTATATTTAGAGCATGTCATCGGATGTAGAAAAAAATGGCGAGTCAAAATTTACGTCGGCTCTTGAAAAGATCGTGTGTTGAACCAATCGTATATCGAGGTACCACTGTATATTCAATCCAAGTACAAAATAACGCTGTTACCCTCCCACTGCAGTGGACCAACACATGCTCTCCTCCCTTTTAAGTGCTTTCACCACGTCAGAACGCATCGGCCCCTCTCCGAATTGCGAGTCGGCATGAAAGCGTCGTGATGGGCGGACGAGTAAGTGGGTGGGTTGGAGGACGAGATAAGAGATGACGCGCTAAAGCAAACTGAGCGTAATCAAAGTAGAAAGTAACAGTTCACGTTTGCTGGCCTCAATGAAGCCTCTTTAATTGTAAAGCAGGGCAAAGGAATGATGCTCCTCCTCTGGCCGCCTATTCAATCACTTTTATTGATTGAATCTTGGATTTCCACCCTCCAGCCTTCAATTTGAACCTTAAACCTCCACTTGCAAACTTTATTGCCTTCGATGAGTACAAAAGCACATCCCAACCTGCATTTCTATTTGGAGTTAAAGTGGATTTTTATTTACAATGGCTGTGAAACAAAGTGGATTTACACAACCTGATTCAAGTGAAACGATACCCATTTTTAAACTCAAGTGGAAAATGTGTTAGTAAAAGCACTTAAAAGGAACCAGACTTTTTCAAAATATGGATACAAATTTGATGCTTATCGTCAAGGCTATCTTGACATCATTGAAATGCACCAATCAGTGACATGCTCTTTAGGTCGTTTAATGGGCAGCTGAAGAGCTTTTTGGATTTTGTTCTTGAGCGTTTTACTCGGTTAAATTGTATTAAATGCATCATTTGCTGTCTCAAAACTCATATTCAAAAAAATAAATAAATAATTGACTGCATAGTTTTAGAGTTACTGCCATAGCAACACCTTAGCAACGAGGGACGCGCCTCGCTGCCGGCCGCTATACGATGACGTCAATTCTAGAGTACCGCGGCAGCACTGTAATACAAAAACTATAGCACCATGCTATCCTCGCCATATATTGCAAACATTTTCTGGGTTTTAGTCGCGAGATTCGTCATGCCATCTCAATGTGAAGCGATGAATTGCTCACGTGAAGGCTCGAGACTCTATGAGTGGCCCAAAAAAATTTCTTCTGCAAAGATTTTTGACCGCTTTTGTGAGAGCACCTACTAAAAAATTTTATCGCGACAGGCCTTACTGCGGCTTAATGTGGATTGGTCGGTGATGAGTGTGACGAGAATAGCCATCGTTCAATCAGCTGTATATTTTTTAAGTTTTTTTTTTTTTTTTTTTTTTGTCACGGAAAAGGTCTCAATGGTGTACCGCACGCTATACTGGACTGTCTCAGGAAATTAGAATACACAATATTCTAATTTTTTGAGACAGTCCTGTGTATATATACAGGACTGTCTCAGGAAATTAGAATACACAATATTCTAATTTCCTGAGACAGTCCTGAATACACAATATTCTAATTTCCTGAGACAGTCCTGTATATATACACAGGACTGTCTCAAAAAATTAGAATATTATGTATTCTAATTTCCTGAGACAGTCCAGTACGTCACTTCCGCTCATTAATATTCATGACGTTAGCTACTGTTGCTAAGGGGGGCGGGGGGGCAAACGGGTGCTTGTCCCCAATAATAAATGAATGGAAATAGTGTAAGAAGGAGATGTTTACAGAGCTAAACCTACCAATTCTGTCAGAAAATGATGTCACTGGTGCCAAATGAACTGGTAAGAAGAACATACAAATGTTCAGTTAAAGAGATGGCTTCAGTGTCGAGGGCTAAATAAGAAGGGAAAAAGAACCGAGCTTATCCAGAGGAAACTTTTTTATCGACACCATTTTCTTGTGTACTGTATATTGCCTTACGCCACTGACAATGACATTCTCCTGTTTCGGCAATCTATCTTTTATCACCATATTCCCCGTCTTTCTTATATATTCTATCCTCTGGTTGTCTTACGTTTCTGACCGTTCTTGGGATTAATTGACATTGCTATTTTTGTGTAGCGATCGCAAATGCTACTCAGTGACGGACATCGAACACTTTTAATTTTTTCATTATTTTTTAATAATTTATTAACACTCCCCCTTACTAAGGTTGTTTCTTTACAACAGAAAAGGTAAAGGTGGCTAAAACATGGCTAATTCATTTAAATATCCGTATTTTACAAAAATAGGTCTACATGACTGTTGTGATATATAAATGTTAGTCAAAGGTTAGTACCACCTACAAGTAACTCAGTAAGAGGCCATTTAATTATATATACAGTATATTAGAGCTGTCCCGACTGTCAAAGTTGTCCACGTCATCGATGACATAAATGCGTCAACGGTCACAACATACCGTCAACAGGTGATTACTAGAGGGGTGCAAAATTTCCGATTCTTAGATTATTCGCGATTCGGCCGTGGAAGATTTGAGAACGATTCACAAACATCCAAATTCCGATTATTGAAATATGTCAAGTAAAGCAGAAGTAAAACACACTGAGCGCGCCGCGCGTGCTTCGGGACACAATGAGGAACGGAGCGAGAGTAGCTAAACATCATGCTTTTCATAACCCGGCCCCTCGGGTAATGCCACTGCTCAACTCACGGCTCTAGCTCAACTCATGCCGCGAGATAAAACAACAACATACCTGACCGTTGCTCACAGCTGCTACAAAGTATGTCCACATAATGGCACGGTAGATATCATATTTATATTAGGGCTGTCAAAATTATCGCGTTAACAGGCGGTAATTAATTTTTTAAAATGAATCACGTTAAAATATTTGACGCAATTAACGCACATGCCCCGCTCGAACAGATTTAAATGACAGTACAGTGAAATGCCCACTTGTTAATTGTGTTTTGTGGAGTTTTGCTACCCTCTTCTGGCGCTTGGGTGCGACTGATTTTATAGACTTTAGCACCCATGAGCATTGTGTAAGTAATTATTGACACCAACAATGGCGGGCTACTAGTTTATTTTTTGATTGAAAATTTTACAAACTTTATTAAAACGAAAACATGAAGAGGGTTTTTAATATAAAATTTCTATAACTTGTACTAACATTTATCTTTTAAGAACTACAAGTCTTTATATCCATGGATCACATTAACAGAATGTTAATAATGTTAATGCCATCTTGTTGATTTATTGTTATAACAAATACAGTCCTTATGTACTGCATGTTGAATATATATATCCATCTTGTGTCTTATGTTTCCATTCCAACAATAATTTACGGAAAAATATGGCATATTTTATAGATGGTTTGAATTGCGATTAATTGCACTTAATTACGATTAATTAATTTTTAAGCTGTAATTAACTAAATTAAAATTTTGAATCGTTTGACAGCCCTAATTTATATAGGACTAAATGCAAAATAGACTCAGTGGCGTTAGCAGCACATGTACAGAAAGCTAGATGCGGGCGTTAGTAAACGGCCGCCATCTTAAAGCAGTAGGCTTCCCTGCAAGGCTGTTGTAGCGAACCTTCCGAGCGAACCTAATTAACTTTTTATGTAAAATACTCCTAAATCGGTAAAATATTGACCTGAATCTATCTTTATAATAATTTTAAAACTTTCACATGTTGAAAGTAGACAAAAGGGAAATTATGGAATAACGGGAGCAATTTGAACAACTTTAACGGTTGATTCACAACGTTAAATCAGTTGAATGTAGTTTATAGCTGCTGATACAGAATGGGGATTTGAGTATATTATTTATTGTTTTTAACTGTTAACTTGATACTGAAATAGTCGTTTATTTAAGCCTGCGAGGCTTTTTTTTTTTTTTTTTTTTTTTAATTTTTTTTACAGTTTTTGTAACTAATGTACAATACATTAAAAGCAGCTAATAGCGGGGGGAGGGGGGGTTGTCATCAATAATCGATTTATAATCGAATCGTAGCCTCTGAATCGTAATCGAATCGTTAGGTGCCCAAAGATTCCCATCTCTAGTAATTACAGGTTTAAAAAAAATAAAATACATGCGGATAAAGTTTAGAATGGCGGACGCTCGCTATGCAAGCGGTGAAAGCAGCATAAAGCCAAAAAAAACAGATCAGAATGTATATATAGAATGTATATATACATATACGTGTGTATATATATATATATATATTATATTAGGGCTGTCAAAATTATCGCGTTAACGCGCGGTAATTCATTTTTTAAATTAATCACGTTAAAATATTTGACGCAATTAACGCACATGTCCCGCTCAGACAGTATTCTGCCTTTTGGTAAGTTTTACAGCAAGGTTTTTTGTACTGTCTAACAGCGAACTCTTGTGGTCGCTTTGTGACATGGTTTATTGCTTTCTTGCCAGTTCAATATGGCTGCACGACGTCTCGGGCTGACGCCTACGTTGTGATGTTGTGCTTATATGATCCTTAGACAAGATTTGTCCGTAAGTATGGTTGTTGTAAAGAATGTACATATTATGTTAGTAAGCGAAATGTCATATTTTTTGTATGAGACGCTTTTTGTTTATGTTTAGTGAACCTGTATAGTGTGCTAAGCTAATGTTGTTGCTAATGCAATGCTTGTGTACTTTTTTTTTGTAGTTTCACTACAGTCTAAAGAGGACAGTGGTTTGAGGCCATTTTATTAATAAATCAGATGAAAAAGGTAGAAGTCTGATTATTAAGGCGCCGTTCACTAGCTGTCTAGCTTTGGAAAAAGTAAACGCTTCGGAGTGAGGACAGCATAGACAGATTTAAATCACAGTAGAGTGAAATGCCCACTACGGTCCTTATGTACCGTATGTTGAATGTATATATCCATCTTGTGTCTTATCTTTCCATTCCAACAAATTATTTTACAGAATATATATATATAATTTACAGAAAAATATGGCATATTTTGTAGATGGTTTGAATTGCGATTAATTGCGATTAATTACAATTAATTAATTTTTAAGCTGTAATTAACTCAATTAAAAATTTTAATCGTTTGACAGCCCTAATATATATGTGTATGTGTATATATATATATACATATATAATAAAAATATCTATGGAAACACAGCGCTGGCCTGCTAACTATCAGGCATGAAAATCTCTCACCTTTCGGCGAAATTCGCCGTTTTGAAGTCAAAAAGGATGACCTACGTGAATCGTGTAGATCCGAGGAGAAAAAATTTTAAGGGGGGGGGTCGTTTGTAGGCGTGTGCCAGTTACCTTCACGGATTACCATGCTATGAAAACGTCGCGGTTACAAAACCACTAAAATTTTCCGTCATACAGTAGTACGTATTCGTTATTTTTCATGTGTCGAAAATGCAGCCAGAATTAGCTTGGCGCGGCAGCGCTTACCCCTTCCCGTTTGATGCTGCGTGTGTCAGTGACGCTATTCCAGCAAACCCAAAAACAAGCACTCCAAACGCAAGGCGTAAATTCTTCAATTTATTGATCTCTCAAATCGTGGTAACTGAAATATACCAAATGAATACATTTAAAACGTTGTACACTCGTATTTTTCCACATGTGAGTAGCTTCAACAGTTTAGCTTCATGAAAAAGTTCGTCAAAAACAAAACACACATTTTCCTTTCAAATTCAATACACAAAGTTACTAAAAACTTACAAAGACGAATGATAGGCAAGGCTTAGCTAGGACAGCAACTTCATTGAGCCGCTAAGAGAGAAACAAGTTTGTATGCGGGGAGGAAAAAAAAAAAAAAAAAGAGCGTCAAAGATCGCTAATTGCGACAGATGATCTTGTACTAAGCACAAATTCACATTCGCTGGAGGAGGTAAAGTATCACTCCCGATTGTTTTTAGATGAATGCATTTGCCAGCATATTGAATTTAGTGAGTAATGGTTTTCGTTTTCATATTTTGTGGTATGACAAAGTTACTGCCATTCGTTGCAGCTTGCGTTGAACACTGCCGGAGCGTCCGGTGAAAAAAATAGCTCTCCCGTTAAGGTAGCGTCAAGCTTGTGTATTTAACGGTAATATAAAAGCAGTGTTGTCAATCACGCGGTATCGTAATGCGTAACTAACCTGATTACTTTCTTTCAGTAAAGAACAATCTAACGCGTTCATTTTTCTAAATCAGTAATCTGAGTAAAATTACTTTCCTTGATGCCTGTGCGTTACTATTTTGTTATTGCCCCATAATGTGTGTAGAATGAAGAATACTGTAGTCATGGGAGTGACATCACATGTCACATTTTTTAATCGGGGATGGAACAAAAAGGGTCACGTGTATTACCATGATGCGTGAGCGCTGGGAGTTTGCGGCCAAAACAACATAGCCTTGCTACCTCGCCAGGATGCAATGAAATAGGCAGGAGATACAAACGGCTGCATTTGCACACTGGAAACACAGCCATTACTTCACATTTTTGTCCAGTAAAGATAACAAAAATATCTCTGTGCGCTGCAAACTTTGCGCTGGCTCAAAAAGACTGTCCACCGCTATAAGCATCCAATTCAAGCACCACTTGGAATTACAGCACAACAGGTAACACGACAGCCAGGACTTTTTGATACTGCTCTTGCTCAATCCTCGGTTCAAGCTCAGTTGTTGCTGAGGGTTTTGAAAGCTTAGGTTTAAAGAAATTCTAAATATCCATCTTGCCTCCTAGCTGTAGTTTTGGCTAAGCAATGCAAACGGCTGTCTCTAAGGTTCTATAGTCACATGATCTGTTCGAAAAATAATTTGGACCCATTATGAAATACTTTGAATGATTCCTGTTCATTTTATTCATTTGTGTTGTTTGTTTTATTGCTCTAAAACTTTTATAGACAACATTTTAAGGGCCATATTCAATGGTCTTTATTTTAAAGGGGAAGTTCAGATTTTTTTACATTAGGCTTAATCTTTGAGTTAGCCGGGGTTTAATTAGTCGTTGGAAATGATTTGAACAAATTCTGTGCAGTTTGACAGTTATTTGTTAGTTTCAGGGCTCCGGAGTGGCTAAGCTAGCGCGAGTCAATGGTGGTTGAAATCAACTCCTTCAACTAATTAAACCCCCATTAACTCGAATATTAAGCCTTATGTGAAAAATTAAAATGGTCAAATTCGCCATATGTAGGACGTTTTGCCGACGGCGGACATTTTGGCAGAACGCCGGAACATATTTCCTCCACACCTTTCTCACCTTTTTAACCCCTGACCCATTTTCATGCCTGTAACTATAATCCATGACTGCACTAATGTTAATTACTTTATATTATAAAGTATAATTGTGTACATACGTATAGGAGTATACTCTAAAATTAATATTATATATTTAATTTTTGTTACTATGACTATGCGTGCCTTTTATTCAAAATAATTGTGGTAATATTTCAGTATGCCTTCTGCTTAATCTATTTTCAGGTTAAAACAAAGAAAAGTTGAAAAGTTTTTCCCCTCCCCAAAAAATGCAGAATGCACACTAGAACGAGCATCTGAACTCACACAAAGTATTCTGAAATTGATTGTCCGGGACATGAGGCCGATTGCAATTCAATTTAACATTTAGAACAATATACCGTATTGGCCCGAATATAAGACGGCCCTGATTATAAGACGACCCCCTCTTTTTCAAGACTCAAGTTTGAAAAACAGACTTTTTGAACACCAAATTAAATTTTATACAGAAAATAATTACAGTACATCTGAAACAAATGATTGTAACAATATATTTGTGAGAAAAAGTCTCACTATTTTGCCTCATTCAAATGTTAATATCTGAACATTTCAATATGTAAACTAAAGTCCAATCACATTCGTAAATGAATGGCTTCTGGTTTTTGAAATGTAAATAAACCAATCTATTGTGATAAAACAACAAAATTGCAATAACTGCATTAACCATCAAAGTGAGGTCTAACTGTAACTACAGTCTTGGAACAAATCTGAATAAGGAAAAACATTGAAATAAAATAATGGAAAACTGGTTCAACTTGAGAGTAGCTGAGATCTGTCATGACCAGTGTTGTTAATAACGGCGTTACAATATAACGGCGTTACTAACGGCGTTATTTTTTTCAGTAATGAGTAATCTAATTAATTACTTTTCTCATCTTGGCAACGCCGTTACCGTTACTGAGGCGGGAAAGGCGTGCGTTACTATGCGTTACTAAGTTGGTTGAATAAAAAAAAAGTCTGAGAGAAACGGACTCACGGGGACGAGAGCAGAGCAGGAGTGGGGAAGACGCCGTTGCAACCGCGATGCTCGGTGGCTCCAATAATACCTGACTGCAGCCATAGCCGACAAACTACGCCCACATGACACGGTAGATATCATATTATAGAACTAGATGCAAATGATAGACACTGCTGCACTGCCAACATGTTTTAAGGACTACATGCGTTTGTAAACAGCCGCCATCTTAAAGCAGTAGACCTCTCAGGAAGGCCCTGATGTAGAGGTCCTTCCTAGCGAACCTAAGTAATTTTTTTAAATTTAAAATGCTCCTAAATCGGCAAAATCTTAACTTAAATCTATCTTTAAATGATGAAACAGTTTTAAAACTTACACATGTTTAAAGTAGACGGAAGGGAACTAATGCAATAACGGGAGAAATTTTAACAACTTTAACGATTGATTCACAACTTTAAATGACTTCCACACATAGCAAAGGTTACTAGCTAGTTATCGCAATACCCTTGTGTCTAGTTAAGTGGAGGGTAAAGAATTGGGCTAGGGCCAATTGTCCCCCAAACACTTTAAGCTTCACATTGTGTGACCTGTGTGTGTGTGTGTTTTTTTTTTTTTTTTTTTTTGAGAAAGAAAAAAACATATCACTAGTTACTTTGCCAAGTAACTAATTACTCTTACATTCAGGTAACTGAGTTACTAACGCAATTACTTTTTGGGAGAAGTAATTTGTAATTGTAATTAATTACTTTTTTAAAGTAAAATTAACAACACTGCATGGCACTAAATGCGTTAGTAGACAGCCGCCATCTTAAAGCAGTAGGCTTTTTAGGACAGCTCTGTTGTAGAGAACCTTCCTAGCGAACCTAAGTAACTTTTTATCTTTTTTAAATCTTTTTATATAAATACTTCTAAATCGGCAAAATCTTGACTTGAATCTATCTTTAAATGATGAAACTGTTTTAAAACTTTCATATGTCGAAAGTAGAGAGAAGGGAACAAATGCAATAATGGGAGCAATTTTAACAACTTTTTACAGTTGATTCAGGGTAAAGGGTAAATTAGGGTAAAGAATTGGGCTCGGGCCAATTGTACCAAAAACCTTCACAAAAAACTTCACATAGTGTGGCCAATGTTTTTTTTTTTCTTTTTTTTTTTTTTGAGGGAAAAAAAAAAAAGTAATTATCACCAATTACTTTGCCAAGTAACTAATTACTCTTACATTCAGGTAATTGAGTTACTAACGCAATTACTTTTTGGGAGAAGTAATTTGTAACTATAATTAATTACTTTTTTTCAGTAAGATTAACAACACTGGTCATGACAGAACATTACTCCTCAAGTTCAGCATTCGCTTAATTGATATCTGGCGCCATCCAGCGTCGTGAACGGGTATAATGTCTAGACCCTGAATATAAGACGACTCCCACTTTTTCAGTCTTATTTCAATGCAAAAAACAACGTCTTATATTCAGGCCAATACGGTACAGTAGACGTACTACAAAAAGAGTAAGAATTGTTTTGACTCCTGTTAACAAGGTGAAGTCAAAGTGTTTCCGTTTACTTTTTTTTTTTTTGCACTAGTTAGTGCCAGCAGCATTTGACCTCACTGTTTGTGATTTATTATTGATATTTGTGGTTATTATTTATACATTAATAAAGAATTTAAGTGTTCCAAGGGTGGAAAAAGAAAAACAAGAGGGTGGATTGAAGAAAAAAAAGAAACAAACTCACTAGAGTTGAAACTGAAACAAATGTGTCACTGCACGTCACCACTACAGAAATGTGATTTTCTGTTAGTCTGCCCAAGAAACAACAACATGCCGATTTCATAGGTGGGAACGGGAAAACAATAGAGTGGATGAGGCAAAAAAACTCACTTGAATTGAATTGAAAGCAGATGCGTCATTGCACGTGAAAAGTACAGACAAACAAAAAAAATTTTTTTCACTCAAAACTTGCTAAAGAAAAAACAACATGCCGATTCTTTGGGTGGAAAAGGGAAAACGAGAGAGTGAAGTGAGGGAGAAAAAAACAATCTCACTTGAATTGAAATTGAAACAAATTTTTCATTGCACGTCACAAGTACAGACTAACGAAATTTAATTTTCAGTTACACCTTAACCAAGAAACAACAAAATTAAGATTCCTTAAATGTGTCAAATGGAAAAGACATTTTTCATTGCACGTTACAAGTACAGACTAACAAAATTTAATTTTCAGTTACACCTTACCCAAGAAACAACAAAATTAAGATTCCTTAAATGTGTCGAATGGAAAACAAAGTGGATAAAGGAAAAACAAACACTATCACAATGATTTTGAATGGAGCGGGGTGTGGAAGTAATATTAAAATAAAAAAATAATTTTTTAAAAGCCTTGGCGCTGAAGCATCAGAATAAAAAACTACACTAAAATTCAAAAGACTAGCGCTTCTTCATTACCCTTTTCTGTTTTTTTTTTTTCTTTTTCTTTTCACAAGGCTCCTTGCGACAACCTGCGCACACCATCCACATACCCAGGCAACATGCTACCTCATCACCCGGCCCAGGGAAACTTCGAGGACTTCACCTGCTGAGCTTGAGTGAGTGTGCGCGTTCTTGCAACCAAAGTCCAAACCATTCAGCAAGATTATCCAGGTGAGAGACTGACACCACGGCCAGACAGAGGCACTTTTGTACGCGCGTTTTGGAGGGGATAAAGGGAAGAAGACTGTCACAAATGGCCTAAAGGAGAAGAAAGTGCACCCCAAAACAGTCATTTCTTGAGGACTCTTATTTGTTTTTTCCATCTGGAACACTGCCAGATAATCCAACTTGGACCATTTTCTCTTAATCATGAGAACAAAGGGAACCTGTACAGAAAAAATTATAATAATTAAAAAAAAAAAAAGAAAATAGCCCCATCATGTTCATACATCAGAAGGACAAACGCCTCCTTTTGCTCATGTAGCAACATCATGACACATGTCCACGGCGGGATGTTCAGTTCTCACTGTGTAAATGCATGCTCGTACTCGTCCATTTGCATGCTTTACTCTTTCTTTACAGTTTTTTTTTTTTAATAAATGGTATATATACACATCTATATGAATATACAAATCAAAAAGTACCAAGTTTGCCTCGTGGAGCTGGAGGAAGGTGATGCATTTCATGTATTAGTGCGTGGTAGTGTGCAAAAGATGCCTCTGTCGTCCCTGCAATGCGACTTTTTGCAGCGTTTTCTACTGCTTTTGAATGTTATGTGATTCAGAGATGGTAGCTGAGGTTGTCATTCATTGCCATTGACAGCGACAGACGTCCAGTCCATTTGAAGCGGGAGGGCTGGCTTCAAATGAACAAATGGATTGGATGACTATGGCCGTCAATGGCAGCGAATAAAATCATCAGAAACCTATAGCATTTGAATGCCATCCATTGCAGATGACACATTTTTCACCTATTCAGCTACAATGGATTTCAAACGTCTGCACACCCTTGCCAATAAAACCTAACAGTTTTGCCCCCCCCCCCCAAAAAAAAAATTACAACATTCATTTCCAAGAACAAAAATATTTTCAATTTTAAAATGTTCACTCACACACCAATGAAATACACAAAATTAAGTTCCACAAAAAGTTTCAGCCAGTTTTTAGGCAGAAGCAAACGGTTCTACGGTAACTTCCACCAAAATTTGATAAACACTTCCTCATTCATTTTTAATGTTCTAATTAATTTTCAATGGCACATTTAACACCTGCTGCTCATTTTTTTATCTTACACTTGCAAAAAATCTAAACAACAAAAAAAATCTCTTTTATCATTATTTTTTTACCAAAAACATTCCATCAAGTCCCTTTGAGTCAGTCTTACAAATACAAGGTTTGCCTGTTCACATAATTCACATTTCAACATATAACTACAAAAATTTTCATGTTTCTACTTTTGGCTAAACGGTCATTTTTTTTTTTTTTTTTTACCAAAATGTCCCCATAAATTTCATTGACCTTTAGCGATCATTCGGGAAAATGTTTTGTTTTCTTTTTTAAGATTTCAACCAGTCCAACATCTTTAACTCTGACTGACAATTTTATTTTAATTAAAACTTTGATGGAAGTGTCCCAAAATCGAAAGTAAATGAGCCAACATATACAGGAAATGAACCAAAGTCAACTGGAACTGACCTGAAATCAATAGAAAGTGACCTGAAATTGCTCCAAAAGCCTGAAATGAATAGGAAATGCCCCAAACTCATCAGGAATTTTTTCTAATATTAAAGAAACCAAGGGTGTGTCGAATTTTTTTATTTTTTTATCCTTGTTGCTTTTCTCTTAATTTGAACACATCACTTTCATTCCATCCGTCCATCTCTGCCTGCCTGAAAAGGGTGGGGCCAGTGAGCCGATTTTGAGGCTGGACTCCTTTTGTGTTGTGGGGCTGTTAAACTGTTTGCGTATCTGTGTTCTCGTTGCAGACGTCTTCTCAAAGCACAATACCACCACTATGTATGTAGAGCTAATGTAAAAGAAAATGTACTCTTCTTCTTCTGGATATATTGTCTTATGATTACTATTGTGCCGATTTGACTGTTTCCTTTTGCTTTTCATATGAAACATGCTCACTTATTGCCTGATAAGCCTGTCTCCATCTTCCAGGCAATGGGCTGTTTTATTGAGTTAGCCCCGCATAAATAAAGTGTAAATATCATTTTGGAAAATTGCTGTTCTGAGATTGTATTTTTTTAATCTATGTACGTTCAAGTCTCTGAAGAGTTCAGGTGGATGGATATGAATTTTGACTGCTAAGGCAGGGGTACACAAACATCAACAATTGGGTTGAATTGGAGCATTTGAGCAAGTCAATAAAAGACCAATTACACTGGGGAACACAATTTCTGTTGAGTTAGGTCTGTCAACTGTTGGTAAAAAATTTGGAGTGCAGGATGGGAACCTAGTGTCAGTTTTTGAAGATACTGTATGTGCAATATATTTCAAACGTGTAATTATTGAACCACCTACAAAATACTGTTTGATTGAGCAAATGCACTTAGGGCTGATCACCAAAATCGACTGCTCACATAATTCTTATTCGCGTCGCATCCTTAGTTCATCACAGATTTTTTTTCAATTAAAAAATCAATAAATAAATACAGTATTTTGTAGAGATGTCCCGATCTGATCACGTACAGCCTCTCACCCTCCGTCATGGAGCTTTTATTACTCACCAGGGCAGCTTCTTGTTAAAAGTCAACAGTGTTGGGAGTAACGCCGTTCTAAATAACGCTGTTACATAATGGCGTTATTTTTTCAGTAACGGGATAATCTAATTATTTTTTCCGCCTTTACAACGCCGTTACCGTTACTGACGGTCAAAAGTGTTGCGTTACTTACTCTGAATAAATTGAAGAAACTACCAGCCATTTCGAGTCGACTCTCTGCTCTGTTGATTTGTTATCCAAGACTTGGGGTGCGTTCAGGTTCGAGAATAGCGCACGTACTTCTGACTCCAAGCTGTTTGTCCCTGCTCATTCAATTAGACAATGCTTTCCAAAGTTTGGTAACGTTTCTGTGTTTGCTACACCTGATGCTAGCCTCGTTCCCATCTCCCACTGTCAGCCAGCAATAATTCTGCTTCCATCTTGAGGACGGCAGACGCTTTGAAGGTGACGTGAATTGTCGGGAAACGAGCCTACCTGGATGCAGCCCCTCGAGAGATGCGATGGAAGTGATTGTGATTGGCTGAGGGTTAGAGTCATGTGTCGTGGTAAGCCAATCAGAGCCGGTGATTTCACAAGCAAACCGGAACAGCGCGTGGGGCAAACACACACACACACACACAAAACAGATGCACAGGGTCGGGATGGCAGAGCATTCAGAAGAAAAATTGTCCTTTAGGAGGTGGAGATATAGACACTATTTCAAGTTTGTCGAAATTAAAGGAAAGAACCTGCATGAAATGTGTAAGCTTTTGTCGACATCTGTGGTAAGCAGTGTTGTTAATCTTACTGAAAAAAAGTAATTAATTATAGTTACAAATTACTTCTCCCAAAAAGTAATTGCGTTAGTAACTCAATTACCTGAATGTAAGAGTAATTAGTTACTTGGCAAAGTAATTGGTGATAATTTTTTTTTTTTTTTTCCCCTCAACAAAAAAAAAAAAAAAAAAAAACATTGGCCACACTATGTGAAGTTTTTTGGTACAATTGGCCCGAGCCCAATTCTTTACCCAAATTTACCCTTTACCCTGAATCAACTGTTAAAAGTTGTTAAAATTGCTCCCATTATTGCATTTGTTCCCTTCTCTCTACTTTCGACATATGAAAGTTTTAAAACTGTTTCATCATTTAAAGATAGATTCAAGTCAAGATTTTGCCGATTTAGAAGTATTTTAGATAAAAAGTTACTTAGGTTCGCTAGGAAGGTTCTCTACAACAGAGCCGTCCTAAAAAGTCTACTGCTTTAAGATGGCGGCTGTCTACTAACGCATTTAGTGCCATGCAGTGTTGTTAATTTTACTTTAAAAAAGTAATTAATTACAGCTACAAATTACTTCTCCCAAAAAGTAATTGCGTTAGTAACTCAGTTACCTGAATGTAAGAGTAATTAGTTACTTGGCAAAGTAACTAGTGATTTTTTTTTTTTTCTCAAAAAAAAAAAAAAAACACAGGTCACACAATGTGAAGCTTAAAGGGTTTGGGGGACAATTGGCCCTAGCCCAATTCTTTACCCTCCACTTAACTAGACACAAGGGTATTGCGATAACTAGCTAGTACCTTTGCTATGTGTGGTAGTCATTTAAAGTTGTGAATCATTCTTTAAAGTTGTTAAAATTTCTCCCGTTATTGCATTAGTTCCCTTCTGTCTACTTTAAACATGTGTAAGTTTTAAAACTGTTTCATCATTTAAAGATAGATTTAAGTTAAGATTTTGCCGATTTAGGAGCATTTTAGATTTTAAAAAATTACTTAGGTTCGCTAGGAAGGATCTCTACATCAGGGCCTTCCTAAGTTCCTGAGAGGTCTACTGCTTTAAGATGGCGGCTGTTTACAAACGCATGTAGTCCTTAAAACATGTTGGCAATGCAGCAGTGGCTGTCATTTGCATCTAGTTCTATAATATGATATCTACCGTGTCATGTGGGCGTAGTTTGTCGGCTATGGCTGCAGTCAGGTATTATTGGAGCCACCTAGCATCGCGGTTGCAACAGGGTCTTCCCCACTCCTGCTCTGCTCTCGTCCCCGTGAGTCCGTTTCTCTCAGACTTTTTTTTGTTCAACCAACTTAGTAACGCATAGTAACGCACGCCTTTCCCGCCTCAGTAACGGTAACGGCGTTGCCAAGATGAGAAAAGTAATTAATTAGATTACTCATTACTGAAAAAAATAACGCCGTTAGTAACGCCGTTATATTGTAACGCCGTTATTAACAACACTGGTGGTAAGCAATTCAAATCTGCTGAAGCACCTAACAAGTTAACTACTGTACCTGTCTGTTCTTCTGTATTCCACTGACTCGAATACTGCTCAGAAAATTTCAAATTCTTTGACATACAACAAGTTCTTTTTAAAGTAACGGAAATAGTTACTTTCCCTGGTAACTAGTTACTTTTACTATGGAGTAATTCAGTTACTCAGTTACTTTTTGGAAGAAGTAGTGAGTAATGTAACTAATTACTTTTTTAAAGTAACGTGCCCAACACTGAAAGTCAACGATAATTGACAGGCATATCTTTGTTCTGGCTAGAGAAGCTTGGGAGGGCAGCGCTTCAAAAGGAGCCGACTTGTTTAGCTTGTTAAACATGTGGCAACGTATTGTGTGTGCGTAAGTGAGCAGCGTGAGCCGATTTGAGTGGACTCACTCAATGAAGTATTTAATAAAGACAATCATTTTGCTACATTATTCTTGTTTAAAAATAATTCAGTGGGACAGTAGCTTGTCTAAAAAATATCAAAATTAAAACGCTTCGACACACGATCGTTTTGACATTTTTGACAGTAAAATTTGCCTCGCCATTTGTTTTTACATCTGACGATATGCTCGAAATGCGACGATTCATGACAGCGCCGCATTTTCTTTGTTTTGCTGCAAGACGGACGCACGGCAGATTTTCTTTTGAAAGAAATCAACATGGGCTCCAAGAAGGTTAGTGCAGGTGGTGAAAAATGGAAAAAGGTGACGCTTAAAAATAGGAGCATGGTGTGCGCATCCATGAACTGGCTCAACGATACGGCCGTAGAATGTTTACGGCGGTCCGACCTCCTTTCACCAGTCTTTATAAATTAAGGTGACAATTATTAACGTATTGGCCCGAATATAAGACGGTGTTTTTTGCATTAAAATAAGACTGAAAAAGTGGGGGTCCTCTTATATTCGCGGTCTAGACATTATACCCATTCACGATGCTAGATGGCGCCAGATATCATTGAAGCAATGTTCTGTTATGACAGATCTCATCTACTCTCAAGTTTAACCAGTTTGCAATATTTTATTTTTTATTTTATGTTTTTCCTTATTCAGATTTGTTTCAAGACTAGTTACAGTTAGACTTCACTTTGATGGTTAATGCAGTTATTGCCATTTTGTTGTTTTATCACAATAAAGTGGCTTATTTTAGGGCTGTCAAAATTATCGCGTTAACGGGCGTTAATTAATTTTTTAAATTAATCACCTTAAAATATTTGACGCAATTAATGCAGATGCCCCGCTCAGAGAGATTTAAATGACAGTACACAGTGAAACGCTCACTTGTTGTGTTTTATGGAGTTTTGCCGCCCTCTGCTGGCGCTTGGGTGCAACTGATTTTATAGGCTTCCGCACCCATGATGAGCATTGTGTAAGTAATTATTGACATCAACAATGGCGGGCTACTAGTTTATTTTTTGATTGAAAATTTTACAAATTTCATTAAAACGAAAACATTAAGAGGGGTTTTAATATAAAATTTCTCTAACTTGTACTAACATTTTTCGTTTAAGAACTACAAGTCTTTCTACCCATGGATCGCTTTAACAGAATGTTAATAATGTTAATGCCATCTTGTTGATTTTTTGTTATAATAAACAAATAGTCCTTATGTACCGTATGTTGAATGTATATATCCATCTTGTGTCTTATCTTTCCATTCCAACAATAATTTACAGAAAAATATGGCATATTTTCTAGATGGTTTGAATTGCGATTAATTGCGATTAATTAATTTTTAAGCTGTAATTAACTCGATTAAAAATTTTAATCGTTTGACAGCCCTAGTTTATTTACATTTCAAAAACCAGAAGCCATTCATTTACGAATGTGATTGCCCTTTAGTTTACATATTCAAATGTTCAGATATTAAGATTTGAATGAGGCAAAATAACATGCTTTTTATCTCAAAAATATTGTTAAAATCCTGTTTCAGATGTACTGTAATTATTTTCTGGATAAAAATTAATTTTGTGTTCAAAAAGTCTTTTTTCAAACTTCAGTCTTGAAAAAGAGTGGTTTGTCTTATTATCAGGGCCGTCTTATATGCGGGCCAATACAGTATTGTGGTAGCAACGCCAGAGAAAGCTTTGTCAGGTTTTTAATCATTTATTTCAGAACACAACACGCCTACTGTCCGCTGCAGTCAACGCCAACAACAAAACATTAAAAACGAAAGTATAATCTCTACCACATCTTTTTTCTCTGTCACGTCAGGTACGTTCAGGCACAGCATGCTAATCACATCCGCCACATTAGAACCCAATTCATTACATTATTACAGGAATTATTATTGTATTATTATTCCGATTTTCATTTATAATGTATTTGTTTTGCTATTTGTAATCGCCATTTGTAAAAGTACCCACAGTATTTATTAAGAATTTAGTATAGGTTTTCGGGCTGTAGAATGAATTAATGGAATTATTTATAATATGTTGTTATGGGAAAATCCTGCTCGACATACGACCATTTCGACTTACAAATGAGGTCCTGGAAAGAATTAAATTTGTATGTTTTTTAATTATATTTTGGGGAAAAAAGGGAAAAGACATGTCTTATACGTACATATCTTTCTAATGCTAAATTTGAATTTCTTAATACATACACTGAACACACACACACACAAAATATATATAAATGGCGGAAAACACTCAGGTGACTTGAAGTCCGCTCTGAGACCCCCAATTTGACCAAATTTCAAAAATGTCCTATATGCATGTGTGATACATCATTGGAAAGCTTAAAATCTCAATTTGCTGGGGGAAGAAACATTTTGAACAGGAGGGCATTTAAAAAAATATATATATAAATATATATTAGGGCTGTCAAACGTTTAAAATTTTTAATCGAGTTAATTACAGCTTAAAAATTAATTAATCGTAATTAATCGCAATTAATCGCATTTCAAACCATCTATAAAATATGCCATATTTTTCTGTAAATTATATATATATTCTGTAAAATAATTTGTTGGAATGGAAAGATAAGACACAAGATGGATATATACATTCAACATACGGTACATAAGGACTGTAGTGGGCATTTCACTCTGTCATTTAAATCTGTCTATGCTGTCCTCACTCCGAAGCGTCTACTTTTTCCAAAGCTAGACAGCAAGTGAACGACGCCTTAATAATCAGACTTCTTCCTTTTTCATCTGATTTATTAATAAAATGGCCTCAAACCACTGTCCTCTTTAGACCGTAGTGAAACTACAAAAAAAAGTACACAAGCATTGCATTAGCAACAACGTTAGCTTAGCACGCTATACAGGTTCACTAAACTTCAACAAAAAACGTCTCATACAAAAAATATAACATTTCGCTTACTAACATAATATGTACATTCTTTACAACACCCATACTTACGGACAAATCTTGTCCAAGGATCATATAAGCACAACATTACAATGGAGGCGTCAGCCCGAGACGTCGTGCAGCCATAGTGAACTGGCAAGAAAGCAATAAACCATGTCGCAAAGCGACCACAAGAGTTCGCTGTTAGACAGCAGTAAAAACCTTGCTGTAAAACTTACCAAAAGGCAGAATACTGTCTGAGCGGGACATGTGCGTTAATTGCGTCAAATATTTTAACGTGATTAATTAAAAAAATTAATTACCACGCGTTAACGCGATAATTTTGACAGCCCTAATATATATATATATATATATATATATATATATATATATATATATATATATATATATATATATATATTAAACAACAAAACCTTAACTGTAGGTGAGAGCATGAGAGAGCATAATTAAAGACGCCATGATTTTACAGGGATATTATCGCATACTTACTTTGTTTCGATCCAAAAACTCCACGTAGCATGTATCACCGAGTGTCAAGACACAGCCGTGAATGGCCACAGGCGGATTTTGGGGGGATTTTATCGGTAAAACATGGTAATATAACAAGGGTCGCGACGCAGAACTCGCACACATCTAGGAGTGGTCAAGATTTTCTTTTTCAAATATTTACCCTTATAAACATTTTTTTTTTTCAATTTTTCTTTGTTTGTATCATCTCAAATATTGGAGAAAATGCGTCAGTAACGAAAAAAATACAATTAAGCGATAGTTATGACGTAGATATCCGTTAGTTATTTACAGACACAAGTTCAAAATATGCAGGGGAATAATTTTTTTAAGTCGTCTTTTTTTTTAAACCATATAACACACATCAATTAGTGATTCTAAGCTAAAAATGATAGACATTTTGAATAATAAATATAATTACTTACCTTCTTTTTATGGCTGAGTTGACACAAAAGCGGTTGCGCTGTGTCTGTAAACGGGGGGTCTTCAGGGTAAAAAGGACAAATTAAAAATAGTTCGGGGTCTTAATACGCCATGAAACTGCTATGGCAGCATATTGTTCTAGCTAACACAACAGTTCTTTTGGCTTAAAATACAGCAGTTTATTTTAAAGAGGGGTGCAAGAGCAGACACTGCTATTTCAGCCTTGTCTGTGTTTTCTGTCATATGCAGTGTATATGTATTTTTTTTTTTTTTTTTTAATAAGCTCCTCTACTTTGCGGATATAGATTATCGCAGGGGGGGGGTGCAATTAACCGCGAAAAATGAGGGATCCATGTATATATAATATTTTGAAGGATTTTGTCTCATCCACCACAATAAAAATGAAGAACTTGAAGTGTAGAGAACCGATAAACTAACAGCCAAGCTTCGCCTATTTCTTCTCCAATACTCAAATCAACTAGTTATCTTCTCGTCCCACGCCGTCTTTGTAAAATTAAATCGCTATCGGCGACGCAAGAGAGTAGCAGGGCAAGAGCCATTATCTCCATCTCACTCTTATCTGCTGGCTGCTTTGATCCGTGCGGCGGGCTGCGAGCCAAAACATTTGGAAACGCAATTCAGCTGCTGTGCGACAAAAGTGCCGCCGATGAGAAATATTTTCTCTTCCCCAAAAAATGGAGAGAAAAAAAAACTTTTTATCAATCTTGCCCAGCAGCTGTAGCATTTAGGATGACTTGTGCCAAATTGTGATGTGCAACAAAACGCAGAAACTCAATTGAGAATGTTAGGTGATAATATTATCCTTTTAATTTTTTTTTTTTTTTTAATGTGGAAATTGATGTCGAGGTGACTTGCCTGCCTTTAACTGTCAGATAAGCAGTGTTGGGCACGTTAATTTAAAAAAGTAATTAGTTGTAGTTATTCACTACTTCTTCCAAAAAGTAACTTAGTAACTGAATTACTCTATAGTAAATGTAACTAGTTACCAGGGAAAGTAATTATTTCCGTTACTTTAAAAAGAAGTTGTTGTATGTCAAAGAATTTGAAATTTTCTGAGCAGTATTCGAGTCAGTTGAATAGAGAAGAACAGACAGGTGTTATAGAACCTTGTAATATTTATTGCACCTCACCAGCAACAGATTTATCCTACACTTGAAGTGCAACAAAAATAAACCATAAACAATACAATAAAATAACAATCAGCAGTAAACAATATAATGTGAGTTTAATCAATTAAATCTAACTCACAACCTGAGACAACTGGTCAATTAGACATAGCCTACTGTACTTCAAGTATTTTGACTTGAAATAGTGTTTATATCTCCACCTCGTAAAGGACAAATTTTCCTCTGAATGCTCTGCCATCATATCCCTCTGCATCTGTTTTGCGTGTGTGTTTGCCACACGCGCTGTTCCAGTTTGTGTTTGAAAACACCGGCTCTGATGGCTTACCATAACACATGACTCTAACCCTCAGCCAATCACAATCACTTCCATCGCATCTATCCAGGTGATGCATTCAGGTAGCCTCGTCCCCCTATTCCTCCTGTCACCCTCAAAGCGTCTGCCGTCCTCAAGATGGAAGCAGCATTCTTGCTGGCTGACAGTGGGGGGTGGGAACGAGGCTAGCATTCAGGTGTAGCAAAAACAGAAATTTTAGCAAGCTTTGGAAAGCATTGTCTAATTGAATGAGCAGGGACAAACAGCAAGGAGTCATAAGAAGTACTTGCTGTAATATTCTGATTCAGATTCATCCGAGGCACCCTAAAGTGCACACGGCACCAATATTGTTTTGCTCACATGATGCGGGAGTGAGACAACAGCCTGCCGAGAGCCATACATTTGTGTTAATGTTGAAGTTATACGTGCTATTAAAGAAACAGAGTGCCAGCACGTCCTGTGTGGTATATCTTTGCTAAGAAAAAGCACAAAACAAAACACGTGCGCTATTCTCGAACCTGAACGCACCCCAAGTCTTGGATGACAAATAAACAGAGCAGGGTAGACTCGCTACGGCTGGTAGATTCTTCGATTCATTCAGAGGAAGTAACGCTCCGCTTTTGACCGTCAGTAACGGTAACAGCGTTGCAACAGCGGAAAA
The DNA here is from genome assembly GCF_030265065.1 of Corythoichthys intestinalis. Taxonomy (NCBI): domain Eukaryota; kingdom Metazoa; phylum Chordata; class Actinopteri; order Syngnathiformes; family Syngnathidae; genus Corythoichthys; species Corythoichthys intestinalis. Next base: position 18,647,019 of record NC_080403.1, on the reverse strand, counting down.
AACAATTAGTTAGATTACTCCGTTACTGAAAAAAAATGACGCCGTTATGTAACGGCGTTATTTATAACGGTGTTATTCCCAACACTGCAGATAAGAGACATTCAACAATTGTAAGACATTTTGGCTTTAAAATGCTGGTTTGGTTGGTTTGTGCAACATAAGCCCCTTTCACACACATATCCCGGTAAATTCCCGTGTAAGGTGACGCGGGATTTACTTGCATCATTGCCTTCACACATGGAGAGCTATCCAGGGAATGATGCGGGTTGGACACTACCACAAACTTGTCCCATTTTGCCAACTTGGCGCTTTCTGTGTGGGGAGGGCTGCTGGAGCTATTTCGTCATTTTTGGTCGGCATTGCCTGTCACATTCTGTTGGTCAGCTGGTGTTTTGTTACGTAGCCCTTTTGGGAGCGTTCCCGACGTCGTACCTGCAGCCAATTCAAGCTCATCAAGACTATTTAAGCCCAGGAGATCCAAAAGAAGGGTGCCAAGATATTAACTTGCTGGGCGCAATTTGACACCTTGTACTTTCGACTTTCATACATTTTCTAGCTTGTTCGTATGCCGCTCTTGTTTTGAAATCCCCTACGTTGTGCTGGTATTTGAGTGTATTTGTTTTGTCTTATTGGCTCTCTGCCTACTGCTTAGGTTAGTATTATCGATCCCCGTCGACCTACTGTCACGGACCCATTGTGTATTTCCCCCTTTTCCGCCGTCGCGTATATTTTTACTGTATATTTAATAAATACTTGAATGCATGCCTCCGTAGTTTTCTGCTTTGAGGTACAACTTTTGCGGTTGCGGACCCTAACATCTGGAACAAAATAATCCACACATTTCAAAAGATGGACGATGTACTCTCTTCCTCGGTTCTATGATTCAGTGGCAATTTAATGTCGTTATGTTTTCAGTTTAATTTTGCTATTTCCAGTTTGCCATGTTGACAATTGCGATGTTTGTTTACCACTTTTCGTCTTACTGGGAGGAAAAAGGAAATGACCATCGGCCCACCATGATATGATATTGGAGGCATTAAATGGAGGACTACAGTGATAAAACCCATTTAAGAACACTCCCGGACACATCAAGTAAAACTGTAAAATTTCGTAAAAATCCGCCCAGCCGTTTCGGACTCTATAGGGAACGAACACACTGAGACACACACACAGACAAAGTTTAATTTATATATAAGTTTAGATAAATAGCATATATTTTTTAAGTGCACTAAATATCAGCTGCAGGGTTCGAATATAATTAGAAATATACAGTACCTTATTTTACTTGCTTTTTTGGTTAACTCATTGGCTGCCAGTGACAGCACTAGGCATCCAATCCATTTGAGATGGGAGGGTTGGCACTGAATGAACATACAGTGGGGAGAACAAGTATTTGATACACTGCCAATGGGTTTTCCCATTGTGAGTGTATCAAATACTTGCTCTCCCCACTGTATGTTCACTGTCTGCCATCCTCCTAGTTCAAAGGGATTGGATATCTAGTGAGGAACACATTGGTGAAAGGGTATGTAAAATGTCCTCCAATTCTGGAATGACCCATAACAATTAAGAAAAGCGCTACTTTTATCTATTTTTCGTAACTCACTTTGTCAACAATTTCTGCGGTGATCCCCCACCAAGATCATCAATTTCGAACTCCAAGTGTTCCTGTTTTTTGTTATTTTTAAAGTCAAATTTTCAGGATTTTCCATGAGTTCAAGAAGCAAATTCACACTTCCTGCATCAGAAGCTGACTCTTCCACAAAATTGGGTGAGCAACATCGATCCAGCCACTACTATGAAGACATTGCCTTACTCTGAAAGTGTGAATAATGTGGAAAGAAAATGCAAACTGTGCATACTTACATTAGACCATGAGTGGAATAAGAGCAGCAGTGCATGAAGCAACTGGATTAATGAGTATAATACTATATGCTGATTTGAATGTGATGGGGGAGTACCGTATTTATCAGACTATAAGCCGCTACTTTACTTCTCAGTTTGAACCAGGCGACTTTTTAGAACGAAGCAGCTCTAACCAATGCTTTGTACTGGTACAAAAGAACGATTTTAACTTTTGAAAGATGCATATCCACTATTTGTAACATCAAGTGGACATAAGCGGATTTTAAGGGGGGCAGCCGCCCCCTGGTGTCCGAAAAGTGTAATTGCATGTAATTGACTTTCCTATATATATAAAAGTTGTAAAGCAATAAAACTGCTACAAAAATGAATTAAATGAACAAGAAAATATATATTTTATAATGGGTCAAATAGGGGGGGGGGCAATTTTATTTTTCAAATGATTTTTTTCGTTGATTGAAAAATTTTCTTTTTTTTTTTGATTGAAGCAAGTTTTTGGGGGGATTGAATGATTTATACACAAGTGACCCACCCATAATATGGCCCAAACACAAAAAGGATTGCTTCAATCAAAGAAAACTTTTTCAATGAAAAATTAAGTGTTCAAATGCAAATTAATTAATTTTTAATTAAATTTATTTTTTAATTTTTAATAATTTTCAATATTTTTTCGCATCCCCCAAAAATTTTCTATTTTTGATTGAAGTGATTTTTCTTTTTAAAAATATATATTTTTTGAAGCAACTTATTTTTTGATTGAATAATAAAGACAAAAATGTCCTAGCCAAAATGTGGCCCAAACACAAAGCAACATTACTTCAATCAAAAAAGTTGCTTGAATCCAAAAAAAAAAAAAACTTGACTTCAATCCAAAAAAAATACATAAATAAATCAAAGAAAAATAGGTTTCACGTGCATTTTTTTTTTGAGTTTCAAATTTATTTTTGCACTCAAAAACTTTTTTTTTTTTTTTTTTTTGATTGAAGCAACTTTTTTTTGGTTGAAAATATATATTTTGATTGAAGCAGCTTTTTTTTTTATTGAAGCAAATTTTTATTGATTGAATAATGAAGACACATACCTACCTCCATATGGCTATGCCCAGGGGATACAATTTTTGACTGGGGTAACTACATTGGCACAACACCGGAGGGCGTACCATATTCAATGGATGATGATTTACCCTCAAGAATGATCAGAAACAAAAAAACGCTCATTTTTAACTTATTATTATAAATATTCTTTTAAGTTAATTTTATTGCTGACACTGCGTTTCGGGGTCATCAACATGTTGTGCCCCAGCACCCCCCCACCCCCCGCCCCAAAAGTCAAACTCGCCTATCCAAGTGGAGTCTATGCTAGCATTTCTTATCCTTTTTCAACCAGCACTCAGAGCACTTTGTTGCCGCCAAAGGCTTTTTCTGATGCTTCATGCGATTACAGAACAGTTTAAGGCTTGCCGTAGGTGTTTTGAAAGTTTAAAAGAGGACGAAAGCTACAAAGTGCAACAACACAGTTGCTAACTCTAATAGTTGGTAGCTCAGAGTAAATGACATACACTGTTCACAGGTGTCAAACCAATTCCACAAAGCCCCCAAAGGGTGCAGGATTTCTTGCCAACTGGTACAGCAAAGACAGTTTAACCAATGAGGTATCTGCTGGAACAAGTAGCACCTGACTTTAATCAGCTGGTTACTCTTGGAAGAGACCAGATTGGTGAATCGGTGTCTTCTTCATTGGTTGGAAGGAAAACCTGCACCCACTTGGCCCTTTGTGGAATTGGTTTGACACCAGTGCAAGTAATCAAAATAGCCAACCATGGGGATTTTTAAGGGGACTTCGTCAAGATCAAGGTAAAGTAGATGTTATTTTGTCTTTATGTAAACAGAGTGACTTTCTCCATTTTTAAAGTTACACTGCTGGCCAAAAGTATTGGCACCCCTGCAATTCTGTCATATAATGCTCAATTTCTCCCAGAAAATGGTTGCAATTACAAATGCTTCGGTAGTAATATCATCATTTATTTTGCTTGCAGTGAAAAAACACAAAAGAAAGTGGGGAAAAAATTAAATCATTATCATTTCACACAAAACTCCAAAAATGGGCTGGACAAACGTGTTGGCACCCTTTGAAAAATCATGTGATGCTTCTCTAATTTGTGGAATTAACAGCACCTGTTACTTACCTGTGGCACATAACAGGTGGTGGAAATAACTCACACTCGCAGCCAGTTAAAATGGATTAAAGTTGACTCAACCTACAAGTCCAGCTCCATAGACCGGAATGTTCCTATGAGTACCGTGCGCAGTGTAATCAATAAGTGTAAAGCCCATGGCACTGTGGCTAACCTCCCTAGATGTGGACAGAAAAGAAAAATTGACGAGAGATTTCAACGAAAGATTGCGCGGATGGTGGATGAAGAACCTCGACTAACATCCAAACAAGTTCAAGCTGTCCTGCAGTCAGAGGGTACAACAGTGTCAACCCGTACTATCTGTTGGCGTCTGAATGAAAAGAGACTCTTTGGTAGGATACCCAGGAAGACCCCACTTCTGACCCAGAGACATAAAAAAGTAAGGCTGGAGTTTGCCAAAACTTACCTGAGAAATCCAAAAATGTTTTGGAAGAATCTTCTCTGGTCAGATGAGACAAAAATAGAGCTTTTGGGGAAAAGATATCAACATAGAGTTTAGAGGGAAAAAAACAAGGCCTTCAAAGAAAAGAACACGGTCCCTACAGTCAAACGTGGTCCCCTGATGTTTTGGGGTTGCTTGGCTTCCTCTGGCACTGGACTGCTTGCCCGTGTGCATGGCATTATGAAGTCTGAAGACTAGTAACAAATTTTGCAGCATAATGTAGGGCCCAGTGTGAGAAATCTGGGTCTCCCTCTGAGGTCTTCCAGCAGGACAATGACCCAAACACACTTAAAAAAGCAAGAAAACGGTTTGAGAGAAAGCACTGGAGACACTTTAAAATGGCCTTCAATAAGTCCAGACCTGAATCCCATAAAACACCTGTGGAGAGATCTGAAAATGGCAGCTTGGATAAGGCACCCTTCAAATCTCAGAGACCTGGAACAGTTGGCCAAAGAAGAATGGTCTAAAATTCCAGCAGAACATTGTAAGAAACTCATTGATGGATACCGGAAGCGGTTGTTCGCAGTTATTTTGTCTAAAAGTTCTGCTGCCAAGTATTAGGCTGGGGTGCCAATACTTTTTTCCGGCCCATTTTTGGAGTTTTGTGTAAAATGTAATGATTTAATTTATTTTTTTTTTTCATTCTATTTTGTGTTTTTTTTCCATTGCAAGCAAAATAAATGAAGGTATTACTGCCAAAGCATTTGTAATTGCAATCATTTTCTGGGAGAAATTGAGCATTATCTGACAGAATTGCACGGGTGCAAATACTTTTGGCCAGCAGTCTAGCTGTTAGCGCAGAGTAAGTGACGTAGACTGTAAAGTGATCAAAATAGCCAACCACGGGGATTTTTAGGAGGACTTCGTCAAGACCAAGATACGGTCAATGTTATTTTGACTTACAGTAATGTAAACGGAGTGACTTTTTCTGTTTTTAAAGTTAAGTATTTACGGTTTCAGACAGAGAAACATGAGTGGGATTATGGTGTGTGGCTCCCTCTGTGGGCTGCTACATATGAAAGAATTAAACCCGGCGTTGTTGAGGCGTGCAATTTGGTTAATAAATGTATTTTTGGTCAATCTAATGTTTCTATGTAACATCTCTATGAAAATATCCCATATTAAGACCTAAACACATGCTGCTTATCGTCAGGTGTGGTGTATATATGGATTTGATTTCTTAAATATTGAGAAATTTGGGCTGTACGGCCTATAATTGAGTGCGCGCTACAGTGCGTAAAGTACGGTACAAATATTTGCCTTAAGGAGTGCAGCTTAACTCATTCTCTGCCATTGACTGCGATAGACATCCACTCTATTTGAAGTGGGAGGGTTGAAGGGAATGAAAAAACATTCATTCAGTTAAAACGCCAAAGCTTGTCACGTTAGCTTAGCTTTTAACTTACATCAGCTCTCTCCAAATCCTATAATGATCACATTTGCGTATTCGTAACAATGCTAATTTGTTTTGCCATTGGCGGCGAGTGAAAATGAAGACAGTTTAATTGTCAGTGTGCCTATCCAAAGTGTTCCAACCCCTCATTGCCGCTGAGTCATGTTCGGAAGACAAATTCGTGCTGTCACATCCTGCACCGCAATTAGGATTCTCCACCATTTATCTAAAGATAAAGCAGCTTTGCTTTCCTCCAGCCATTTTCCATCAGTCCTTTTTCGGGGGTTGCGTAAAGCCGCCTCATCATTACGACGCGGTTTGTCAGCCGGGTCGAGAGAGAGAGTGAGGTGGCATTAGATCTCCTAATCTTGTCCCTCTTGACTCGTGTGTTGCGTAGCCTGTCAAATGGATGCGTCTAATCAGCTGCCATCTTGGATAGTACAGCCCTCTGGAGATTGCAAGGAAATGACACTTGCTGTGCTGTTAATGAGTATTTGTATGGAGAAAGAATAATAAACATACAGAGGGATGTCAAACTATGCAAAGCCTTTAAAATTTCTTACATTTATGCAGATATCGTGCGTGAAATGTGGGTATAACCTTCATTTAAATAAAAAGATTTACCAAACTGAGTCTGTTTAAGCCAGTTATTTTTATTAATTATTTTTTATGATTTGTCTTTCTTAAATGTTATTATTACATTCATGTAGGACAGGGGTCTCAAACGTGCGGGACAGGGCTCAATTGCAGCCCACAGGATTATATTTTTGAGGCCCCCATTTGGCATACAATTGTGTTGCCCACATATATTTTGCGATAGACAAATAAAAGAATACATAACGGCTCTCAAGCTATTTGAGTATTCTATTATTACTATTATACTATTCTGAGCGAGCATCACCGTGAAAAACTAAAACAGCAAACAAACAATATCAATTATTTTATTTATTTAATTTTTTTAAACCTGTCCTGTTCAGCTGTTTGACACGGAGAATGGAAGTCTAAGTGCCCGGTTGGTCTGAACAGTTTTTATGTTTCACATTGAGAGTATGACGTACTCCCAGTGTGATCATTCAACATACCTTGTTTATTATGACAAAGCAGCGAACAGGAAGGGTTTATGGGGGAACAGAAGAAAAGAAACACAAGAGAATAAAGAAAAGAAACAGAAACAACAACAAGAAATACATTGAACGACACTAACTACTAATATGTTGGTGCTATCGTCAGCTAGATGTATTTCCGGTTCACACCATGTGGGGGGCCTGTTGACCAGGGAAAGGGGACGGGGGTGGGGGAGTCTATAAGCTAAGTGATTGAAAGGGATAGAGTGTACACAAATCAGCTCTGTGATCTAGAACCCAGTAATCGTGTGAATCCCTTGTGAGTGTAAGCCCGTTGGTGACCGACCCTACGCGCCCCATCGTCACTCCCGGCACCGGGACCCCCCACCCTAGCACGCCCTATCACATCTAGCCGCACTCGAGCCCCACCAAGCGTGCGACTGCCACGCAGACGAGCGGGCGCCAACCCAGGGCCATGGCTCCCACCCAGCCAGCCCGGGGAGGGAGGGCGGTCAGGGGGAGGGATTCAGCGTAGCCCATCCTTCCTCCCGCAGCCCAGAAAAGGAGCCCCCCCCCGGGATCCAGGGTCGTCCCCCGGGCCATCCGCGCACCCATCAATCGGCCTTCAGGGATGGCAAGAGGGGACGCAAGACCAACCCCAAAGGGGTGGGATGGCGGGGCCTGCCGTGAGGAGGTAACCATGAGGCACCCCCTCCCCAACAGGTCCCAACCATCCCACAACCTTGGTATGTGATGCATTAAAAACAGGGGGGAGCCGGGCCAGGACTGTATGGCCCCGTCCCAACTCTCCCCGGAGAAATGTATGAGTATGTAAGTGCCAGGGTGAAAGATATTTACAGTGCCGAAGTGAGAAATGCGTGAGGCAGGCTCCCGCGGGCGTGGCCCCGTCCACCGGAACCACCGGCCGCAGCGCGGGAGAAGCGCCAGGGCACCGATCAAACCCCGCCCCAGACCACCCACGGCGCACCCACACCCGCCCACCCCTCCCCCCGCCGCCCGAGCACCCACCCCGCACCCCAAGCAGGCACTACGCCAAGCGCCGGAGACCAGGGGACGTCCACCCCACTGGCAAGGGACAGCAAGCCCCACATAAGGACCCGCGGGCCCCAAGAAGCCCCGCCAACAACCGCCGGCAGGAGGGCAGCGGCAGCCACTGCGGGCCAGAGGCGGACACTGGTGGAGACCGACCAAGGGGGCGGAGGCGCAACCCCCCCAAACCCACCCCCAGGCCAGGAGGGGCGCGCGGTGTGACACCAGGGGCACCTCCCCGGCACCCGGTAATCAAAAATAATATCAATTAAACATCCATGATATAAAACATAACATCCATTAAAAATAAATACAATCATACAGTGTGCGCCTTCAGTCCAAACATAAGAGAGGTTTTAATTTTCGTTGAGAGTCTGCTTTCTTGTGTTACCGTTCTCCATCTTTCCTTTTTCTCTCTGTCCGTGAGGTCGCCCTTTCTCTCTTTTCTTGCGATAGACACAAAACAACACCTGAACCTTACGTATTCACTATAACATTTTTCACCATGAGATGACAGTATTGCAACACAGGTAGACAACAAAAACAATGTGAATGTAAAATACTCAATAAATTTCAACTTCTTGTATTGCGACAGCTACAGCATATACTGGTAGGTATACATCTGTGTTTTCTGCCGCGCATACACTGCCAATGGGAAAACCCATTGGCAGTGTATCAAATACTTGTTCTCCCCACTGTATGTGTCTTGACACTCGAGGATACATGCTACATGGAGTTTTTGGATCAAAACAAGGTGAGTACGCGATAGTATCTCGTTAAAATCATGGCGTCTTTAATTATGCTCTTGCGTGCTCTGAATTCCAGTTAGGGCTTTACTGTTTAAATTTTTTTCTTTTTTTTAATAATGCCCTCCTGTTCACAATTTTTTCCCCCAGAAAATTAATATTTTAAGCTTTCCAATGATGCACATGCATATTGGGCAATTTTGAAATTTGGCCAAATTGGGGGTCTCAGAGCTGAACTTCAAGTCACCTGAGCGTTTTCCACCATATGTAAAAATAAATAAATAAATAAAATCGTCATCTCGCCCACCTGGACTATGGTCTCTCCTTTCAAGCTCGGGTCCTCTGGGAGCTTGAGGGTTCTGCCCAGGATCTTAGCTGTCCCGAGAATTGCGCTCTTCTGAATGGAGACGGCGGATGTTGTTCCTGGTATCTGTTGGAGCCATGCACCCAGCTTGGGGGTTACTGCCCCTAGTGTCCCGATCACTACTGGCACCACTGTTGCCTTCACTCCCAACATTTTCTCCAATTCTTCCTTCAACCCTTGATATTTCTCCAGCTTTTCGTGTTCTTTTTTTCTGATGTTGCTATCGCTCGGGATTACTACATCAATCACTATTAAAGATGTCCGATCACGTCATTTTCAAAGTATCGGAATCGGCAAAAAAATATCGGACATGCCTTTTTTTAATATAGATATATTTTTTATGTAAATCGTTTTCTAATTGTATTTAACGTTACAGACAAAATGTCTTACACTCATCCAGAGTAGTTTTGGCTTAAAGTAGGGCTATCAAATTTCTTGCGTTAATGGCGGTAATTAATTTTTTAAAATTAATCACGTTAAATAATTAACGCATGCATTGCACGACCCACTCACGCATTGTCGCGTTCAATCTATAAAGACGGTGTTTCACCTATAGATAGCGCTAAAAGGCAGCGTAAAATGAGTAGACAAAATTTTGAGAGCCATTTTTTATGTGGCTAAAGCCTTACATTACCTCTCACCAATTAAAAATAACGTGGGAGGCAACGTGGGGAAGAAAGGTAGTAATTGATCATTTTAACACCCTATGTTGTTTCCCAACGCAGAGAAGATATATCAATTGGTGCACCTATGCACAGTCATGGTTGCACTTCCCATCATGCATTTGGGCAGAAGTTAAATGGCTGCAGTATCATTTACTGAAAGCTCAACAAATACACTAGATGGCAATATTTAGTCACAATATACAAAGTCACATTTATCCTTTAAGAATTACAAGTCTTTCTATCCTTGGATCCCTCTCACAGAAAGAATGTTAATAATGTAAATGCCATCTTGAGGATTTATTGTCATAATAAACAAATACAGTACTTATGTACTGTATGTTGAGTGTATATATTTGTCCGAGTTTTATTCATTTTTTTCTTAATGCATTGCCAAAATGTATATGATCGAGAAAAATTATCGGGAATGATTGGAATTGAATCGGGAGCAAAGAAAAAAAGCAATCGGATCGGGAAATATCGGGATCGGCAGATACTCAAACTAAAACGATCGGGATTGGATCGGGAGCAAAAAAACATGATCGGAACAACCCTAATCCCTACTGCTGTCTTCTGATGTTTATCCACCACCGTTATGTCAGGCTGGTTGGCCATCACCAGTTTGTCTGTCTGGATCTCGAAGTCCCACAGGATCTTGGTTCGGTTGTTCTCGACCACCCTTGGAGGTGTTGCCCACCTTGACTCTGGGGTCTCCAGTCCGTACTCGGCACAGATGTTCCTGTACACTATGCCTGCCACTTGGTTATGTCGTTCCATGTATGCCTTGCCTGCCAGCATCTTACACCCTGCTGTGAAGTGCTGGACACTCTCAGGGGCCTCTTTGCATAGCCTGCACCTGGGGTCCTGTCTGGTGTGATAGACCCCGGCTTCTATTAATCTTGTGTTTAGGGCCTGTTCTTTTTCTGCCATTATCAGTGCCTCAGTGCTGTCTTTCAGTCCGGCCTTTTCCAGCCACAGGTATGTTTTTCCCATGTCAGCTATCCCCTCAATTTGTCGGTCGTACATACCATGCAGGGGCTTGTCCTTCCATGATAGCTCCTCAGGGTCCTCCTCCTTACTGGGCTTCTGTTGCCTGAGGCATTCACCGAGCAGGTCATCACTGGGGGCCATTTTCATGATGTACTCTTGGAGGGATGTAGTTTCTTCCTGGATAGTGGCTCTGATGCTCACTACACCTCGGCCTCCCTCTTTCCACTTTGTGTAGAGCCTCAGGATGCTGGACTTAGGGTGAAACCCCTGCGTGCATTGTCAGGAACTTCTTTGTCTTGATGTCGGTAGTCTGCATCTCTTCCAGTGGCTAGGATACGATGCCAGCTCGGTATCTGATTACTAGTAGGGCATAGCTGTTAATGGCCTGGATCTTATTCTGGCCAGTCAGCTGACTCTTGAGGACCTGCCTCACCCTCTGTAAGTACAGTATTTGGATGTGGCAGATCTCCTAGTTGCTTTCTTATGGTTCCCATTTGCCTGTGGGATCCCCAGGTATTTGTAGCTGTCCTGCACATCTGTTATGTTGGCTTCAGGTAGTTCAGCCCCTTCAGTTGAGATCACCTTCCCTCTTCTGGATACCATTTGTCCACACTTATCTAGTCCGAATGATATCCCAATGTCGTTGCTGTATATTCTCGTGAAGTAAATCAGGGAGTCGATGTGTATATACTAGTGCTGCAACGATTAATCGATTAACTCAAGTATTCGATTAGAAAAAAAAATATTCGAATTAAATTTTGCTGCTTCGAGTATTCGTTTAATTATTGTGGCGTTGTCATGGTTTGTTTTGGAAGTGTTTGCAATCAGTTTTATTGTTTTTGAGTGGATACACTGCCCTCTAGTCTGCCTCATTTCACATGGCTGAATCCAGCTGCTCCATGTTAAGACCAACATAAGCTAAGTTTTTGTTTGCGCTAATGTTTTTTTAATGCATTTGTAATTTAGTTTATGGGTATATTTAGCCGTTTTTTGTGGGAATATGTGTCTGAACCATTTGTTAAGAGCAATGTTAAAAAAAAAAAAGTTAACGTTTTGTAGCATTTAAGCTAGCGGACTTTTGCTATGTAAGTTAGCCAATTATTCCTTTGTTGTACATAGATCCTTTTTTAATTGGTTTTTTATACTGTTTGATGCTCAGCTCAGGTATTTTAATTTTTCATGTTACTTATCCGATTACTCGATTATTCGACAAACTAGTTCATCGATTAATCGACTACTAAAATAATCGATAGCTGCAGCCCTAGTATATACTGTATATATACATGTATACAGGGGCGGACTGGTAATCTGTGGGTTCTGGAGGATCACAGAACGGCCGGTGCCCTGGACGGCCGGCGGCCGCCATTCATTATGCATCACTGTTTTTATCCCCCCATCCTCTGATTATCTACAGTTCGCATCCAATCCGACAGGTGGCAGCAATGCGCCTGGCTTTTCACCGCCAATCTGATAGACTAGGAACGACGAAAGCACAGAGTAGCCTTCATTGGTTCCTTCCTTGTGGAAGCAAAATAGCGACGAGTGTTAATGCACAATATGGATGGTGGTGGCAAAAAAACTGAAAAGAGCAGGGTGGCGCGGAGAAGGTTAGAGAGAAAAAATTAAAGAAACTGGAGAGTGAAGCATTAAAATGTCATAAATCGACAAATATTTTCGCAAGCAGCAGTCTGTCTGCAACGGCCACGTCGGGTAACAACAGCTCAGCTCCCGGCGATGGTGAGAGGGAGCTGCAGCCGCTCTGACGTGCAGACGGTGCTGGGAGAGAGAAAAGAAGAGGGAGGGGGCAACGATAAACTGTTGGAAGTTCCCCAGACAAGCGCAGGGCAAGTAAATTGGGATGAAAAGGGTTACTTGCTCTGTAAACTGGCAATTGTTATCCATCAGGTAGCTACATTTTAAATCAAATAAATGACAATTAAAGGGTTAGTGCCAGCTAGTCGATGTACCCGTTTGCAATCGTGTCAAGTTACAGTATGCTAGTCCTACTATCCCTCTCCTAAGAAAAAATATTTTAGCCGTAAAACAATGTATGCACACGCAGCATAGCAATATTAATTCAGAAGAAATATAACAAAATATTAATAAAATGAATGGTTTTACTTTAAAGTTTAGGTAGTTAAATTGATGTTATATACATTATTAATCATTTATATATCGTTTTGTTTTCTGGTTAATACTTTCCAATGAAGTTTATGTATACAGGATTTGTCTTGAAATGTGTATTGTATTTTCATTGAAATTTATTATTTGTATGGCAAGATTAATTATGGCAGGGGTCTCCAAACCGGTCCTCAAGGGCCGCTGTGGGGCCTGGTTTTTGTTTTAACCGATCGAGTACCGACAGTTTAACCAATGAAGTTTCTGCTAAAACAAGCAGCACCTGACTGCAATCAACTGATTACACTTGTAAGACACCAGATTGGTGCAGAGGTTTTGTCTTGTTTTGTTGGAATGAAATCCTGCGCCCGCCGCAGCCCTATGTGGAATAGTTTGGAGACCACTGAATTATGGCATAAACAATGAAGTCATTTTATAGACAGAGATCTATAGAGATATATTATAATCAATTGGATACGTAAAACTTGCTTTGAAAAATAAATTCTTTCATTTGTTTATTCAGGTTGATCATAGAGCTAGTACAGAAAATGAATCCAACTCCAGTTCAGCCTTGCAGTACTTTGAGCGCCCGTAGTCAGACAGTCACAGTCTAGACACATTTTCTTCATTTTTCTCTCAAAGTGCACGAAATTGGTGCATTTTACAATAAAATGTAAAAAAAAAAAAAAAAATTCCCCCGGCAGGGGCATGTTCCCGGACCCCCCTATGGGGTCTGTGTTTCCCTTCGTATAGCGATTCTTATGGGCTGGGCTGAGTCAAAGTCCAGGGCTGCTTTTTAGTCCCAGTCCGCCCCTGCATGTATATATATATATATATATACAAATAAGTTTTGTTCCACGCTGGGAACGTTACCGGAATTTCCGCGTAGGTCGGAATTAACCCTCCAAGTACCCCTAAATACTCCCTAAATCTTAATATTACTATCCAAAAACATGCATTACGTTGTTGTACTGTCGTCGCCAGACGTTAGAGCTAAGCCCTAGCTAGACAGTGAGCTAAGCTGTAATCTTTCCCCTCTCACTCAGCAGCGCGACTTCTTCGTCGTGGTAAATGCGCTATTCCTCGTATGTACGCTTGATCTCCTCTTTGTGTGTGCAAATATGTTCTTCTTTGTGTGTACATGCGCTCTTACTAGCGTGCGGAAGTACTGTCACCTGCACCAAAATAAAAGCATGCATCATAAAACGAGGCAAAACGCTAATAATATTTTATATTTTGTTATATTTAATTTAATTTTTTTTTAATTGCCCATCAATATGCCCAAAATATGTACTAACAGTGGATGCCAAGCAGGGGCTGCAAAATATTTTCCCGCGGGCCTCAAATGGCGATTTGACACCCCTCTACTATCTTAATGTAATAAAAACTTAAAGGTGCTTGAAAATGCTTTTCAACAAGTGACTTTAAAATGATAGCAGACCATATTTGGGCCACAAATTCATCCAAAAAGGGCAAGAAAAGGCTCAACAATGAAATTTCATCCTAATTAGTCTTCCTTTCCCAGCCTTGACTCCGAGCTGCAGATTTTTCCAGTCTGCTTTATAGTCTTGTTGCCGTGTGACCATTCATGTCAACATGTACTAGCTAGCGCCGTACTAGAAGGTTAGACATAATGATCAATTCTGGTTGTTATGTCCCAATCAGAATTGCTGAAAAAAGTGATTTGACTGCCAAATTTGTTTTCTACAAATAAAATTACATTAGTGCAGTTACTGTATTTTCATTTTTTAACATGTCACCATTTCATACAATTTCCAATAAGAAAGAAATCATAATTCATACATGAAATGGTGGGGGAAAAGTAAAGTAAAAGAATATTAATCTTTAATTTAAAAAAAAATCTGATAATCAAAAAATAAATATAAATTATTGAATTAATTTTAAAGCCATGTTGAAAAATTATACAAAAATATCTCTAAATTGGAGCAAGTTCAGCACTGTTGGTTTTCTTGACGTATGTAGCGTGTTTTATATTTTAAACACTGACTAGCAGGACTAAAATCTTCTTTATAATGAAGCGTATGACATCAGTGAATTCATTCTCCTAGAAATCCATTTTTTGCTGGTGTCTTTTGTAATGTAAAATATGCGCCTTGGCGTCATATCGTTTTGAAAGCGCTGACCTGGAAATCTCCTGCTGATCTTCATCTGCTCGCCTGTTTGTCAATCCAGGAATCGCAATATCTGCGTTGATGAAGCCTCAAATGGCACTCAAATGAGGTCACATGAGCTGCAAAATAGATGTCAAGAAACAATAAACAGACTTTGACACGTGTACATCTTTTCTGTTTTTGTATTCATGTCCCGTAGTCAGACAATTTCCACCTTTTTGTGCAGACACGTGGAGAGTTTTAATACAATTTGCAGCCTCGGGGCAGAGGAGAGTCTAACAGCGAGATGGTGTTGGAAAATAAGCAGAAGACATTTTCGTTGACTGTTAAAAACGACTTTTTAAATGATAAGTCAGGACGCTATAAGCCTACAATTTATTAGCTTGATGATATTAAAGTTTAAGTATTATCCTCTGCGTTAAGTTAATTAAAAATGTTCAACGAAAAGAATGGAGATTAGCATAACACGCCCCCGGTTTGACTGACATATCTATAATGGAGTCGACCTTCCGTAAAAGGAGACTGGGCAATGACACCCCGCATTGTGTCTGATGTGAGAGTTTGGATTCTAGCTCATTACTCAAAGTGATCGGCGAGGACGGAGAAATGCATTCATCGGCGCAGGCCTCTGCCGAGTGGCCTTTGATTGGATGCAAATGCGGCGAGTCAATGGAATTGTAGAAAAAAAGCTCGGACACAATTCAATGAAAAACTGTACCAAAAAAATATAGACAGAGAAAATGCTGAAATAAACTTTTTAAATTAACCTTTTATTTTAAAGGGGCAGACAATACCTAGAGTAAATGACCTTAATGTGAATAATGGTTGCTTAAAATATTTAAAATGCATATGCAAATAGGGACATTTATAGATGTTAATGGAGAAAATATTGTTTAACCCCTTAATGGTTGACTTTACAATGAACAATTATACATAGAGCATTAGAGGAATACAAATACTGTACATCAAAATGGTCCATCTATCCATTTTTAACACTGCTCATCCTTGTGAGGGTCAGACGACACCCTAAACTGGTTGCTAGTCTGTTTTAGAGCACACACATTGAGACAGACAGCCATTCAGACCCACAATCACACTGCCATTGAGTAGGAGTTGATCCTACGCCACCTGCTCCGAGGCAAGGTGAATGCATCCCTACACCATCAGTGACTTATTAAAATAGCATTAATTTAAAAAATAAAATACAAGATATCGTAAATCACATTGAAAACTACATCAAAAAATGAGAAAATCCTAAAAAAAAAACAAAGCTTTATATAAAAAGTTTTTTAAAAAAAAATATATAAAATTTATTCGTTTTTTAATTAATACATTTAACAAAATATATTAATAGTTCCTGTTTTCTTTCATTTTTAATTAAATTTATTTATCAATTAAAATTACGTACTTTCATTATTATTATTTATTATTTTCAAATCTTTTTTTTAATTTAGGATTTTCCTATTTTTTGTTGTATTTTTCAATTTAAATTTATATAAAGTATATGCAATAGATAGATAAATATTTTTTTAATGATTATTTTTATGTAGTCCTATATTTAATATTACAATGTTTAAATGTTAATTCAGGCAACCACACACTGATAAATACCTATGCACGCACCTTTGGATTAATGACGTCACGAGGAAGCGCGGGAAATCTGTGATATTCGCATTTGATAGGCTGAAATAGTACCAGCACTGATAAAATGTCTGCCATCGCTAATGAGGGCCACATTCTGGAAATACTGGATTTTATTGACCTTTTTCATACTATTACATATTTAAAAAAAAAAAAAAATATATATATATATATATATATATATATATATATATATATATATATATATATATATATATATATATATATAATTTTTTTTTTTTTTTTTTCATGTATTAAACAAGATTCTTTCCGTTCCATTGGGATGAATCGGGTGATAATTTAACGTGGAAGTTCCAGCGTTCTTGAGTCAACATTAGAGACGCTGCAGTACCGCAAACGTCCGTCAAGAGCGCTTTAACCATCTGAAACTTCAGTTCTCGCTCACTCTCGCGATAACTCTGCGCCTAGCTCCACCAGTGGCCACACAGTTGGAGAGGAGATGGCGGCCAGAGGGGGCTTTCAGTCAGCACCAGCCGGTGGAGGAGGAGGCGTAATGGGTCCCGGACCTCCAGTACCGGGCGCGGGGCCAGGCATGGGCCCAGGGACTCCCTCTGGAAGGATGGGACCGTCACCGGCCGCGCAGAATCACATGTACCGCTCCCCAATGCCCGGGCCTGGGTACCCGGTGAGATATCGCTCCATCTCTGCACGATGACGCGTTAGCTCGTCGGCTAGAACAAAGCCCCCTTGGCAACGCTTTGTCGCGGCCAGCGAGGCATTTTTTGCTTCGTGGGCGCTTGCAGCGGGATATGAATCGCCTAATAGCCTTGGATGAAATCCTTTTTACATCGAGTTGCCAACAAATACTTAACTTTCAACAGTTATCAGTTTTCCTTCATTATCTATCCCTCCCCCGGCTTCCTTCCGCCACGATATCTAGTCCCAGCAGCCGCTTAGCTTAACATGGTAACGTTGCTAACTGTATGCCGTGGCAGCAACACTAGTCGACGAATTTGTTCTTTTTCCCGACTAGCTAAACAATTAAGATACAGTTTTACGTCAAAACGTGCAGTTCTAGAGTCGTAAATAGTAACATGGGCTTGTTTGAACGAGTTAGCGAATGAATGGCGCGTGAAACGTCATGCGCAAAAGTGGACGTTTTGCTGCTTTTTGGTGGGGCCAAATTTGGCAGTTTCTATTGTCCAAAATTTAATTAGAACATGTTTGGTTTCGGATAGCCTTCTGTTAGGGAATTCAAACTTCATCTTACTCAATTTAAAGAAAAATCTTCATTCATATCTTTGGTTTAGGGACATTAACTCCTTGACTGTCATTGACGGCAATAGGCGTCCAATCAGTTTTGACTGGGAGGCCCCCCACCCCCATTCAAATTGAATTGGACCGGGGCCGTTCCTGACCAATTTTGTGCCCTAGGCAACAATTTTAATCGTGATTAATTGCGATTAATCACATATTTAGGCACACCAAGCTATAATACATGCGGTGTAGAATATACAGTTAACTAAGCCTGTCGCGATATGCAATAATTCCATTTATCGCACGGTAAATGAAAATAAAGGCAGTAATTTTCCCGCTGCGATTTATTGCCTCACATGCGTGCGCACGCGCAGCAGATGTGCGGTGGACGTGCTGTTAGAAGTTAGGCTTCCTTGTTACCAACAGCACAATATGCTGTGACAAGGATTCACTTAGTGATGGCCAAATGAAGCCTCATGAAGCAATGAAGCTTTGCAGCCAATTGGTTTGCACAAGTAGCAAAGCTTCATGGTACTTCATTTACCCTATGGCGCCATCAAGTGGTCTAGAAGCCCAAGAGGTCAACATTGTTAAGAATTCAATGGCTATTTGCTTAAGACAAAGATATGAATGTGCTTGTGTTAGTAATTTAGTATGTGAACAAAATACAACAAGTGCTAAGGGTAATTTGTTATTCATTTTTATTTAGAAATAATAGCTTTCCCACAGTGGCTGGCTTTAAACAGTTTCTTTTTTTTTTGGGAAAATATTTCACCAGCTTTAGAAAATATTCTTTCACAAGGCACAGATGAAGCTGGGGTGCAGAGAAATGTGAGTGCCAGTTTATATAAATTTGGGCAGGTATTCTTTTGTGCCTCCCAGTACGCTAATGGATTGTTCATTCTGTTGATGTTTGGTTCAGATAGGTACACACACACTCACATTTATGTTAAAGTAGTTTTTCTCCCTTACCTTATTGAAAGCAATCAAATCAAAATGTTCCCATACAGGGGAGGATCGCTCTTTTCGCGCAGGTTCCATCCAAGCAAAGGACAAGGCTCGAAAAAAGATTGCACTGGTTGCACTGTTGCGCACAGATGTAACAAGTACAGGAGCCCGAAATCCACAAAATGTGAGATAACAGGCGCTCGCCATTGCGTTTTGCAACCAATTTATACCGTAGTCTTGTTCTGTTTTTGCAATGTGCGCCAAACGTTGGATCACTTCCGAAGCACTCACGAGATTCAGCCGGCCGCCGGCAAGGCTTCCCACATCATCATTTCCGGGTTTTGCCGAAATGAAGCGCGCCTCGCTACAAACTTCGTGGAAACCCCCCTCCCATTACTCGACACAAGCTTCGGAACCTCGGCTTATTTCGTCCCATCACTAGATTCACTCTGTTTTATTGACTTCTGGGTATGTTCGTTTTGAGACATTCGAGTTTGCGTGACCATCATTCAATGGGGAGAGGTGGGGCCGGCGAGTGCACTGTTGGTGTACAGCAATGAGCGACCAGAGTGATAAAGGGAAATGCTGATTTCCAAGCCAAATACCACAGCCCCTGTGTGGTAATATTTTGAGTTTAAGCTTAATGAAAATGGCGAGGCAACCAGAAACAACGAACCAGTCTGCAAAATGTGTTTGGAGGTTGTTACAAAGAGGGCCAACACAACAAATCTACATGCTCATTTGAAGCAGTATCACCCTCTTTTGGTTTCACTGCTTGGTAAGAAAACTGCATCGCAACAAGCGGAGCCTTCCTCGTCACGGCAATCGACAATTACAGAGGTAATCGCTTGATTTGAGAAATACAAACGAGATCGCGCAAAATGGCGTTCCCTCACAGAAAGTGTAGTCTGCTACATTGCTGAAGAAATGAGACCGTTTTACCTCTGTTTAATGTTGTTTGATACTTTCTAGGTACCGTACATACTGCAGGTCATAATGCACGAATCCGATTTTTTCGTGTTTTTCCCAACTCAAGTGAAGCATTAACTTGACGGTCTGAACGTGACAAGTCGCATAGAAGTGGACCATTTGAAATCCGATCTGGGTCACTTTCGTATGTGGTCTAAATCCGATCTGGGCCACATTTTTCCAGAACGTGGCTGGTGGTCTGAACTTTCAAGTCTCCCAAATCTGAATTCATTCAGCAATGACGTCAGCAAAGCGAAAGCGGCAGGCAGGACGGAAGCAGTGTAGCTGTGCATTAGCTTCTAGCTTGAACTCTGCTTTTATGCAGAAGTGGGCTTGACCACAGTCATAAAAAAAGAAAAGGATAAGCCTGACAATTTTCGATTTTCATTCTATGCGCCGAATGAGCATTATTTCAGTATTGCTTACATGGCCGAGATGGGGCAAATTGACACACCAGAATTAGAATTAGAATTAGAGTTGTTGTTCAAGTTGTTCAAATAATTAAAATCCCCACATGTCCATTTTACATTTAGCCCACTAAAAATTCTGCTTGGCAAATATCACTCAATTTATTGTCTACTGCAAGGATTTACCTGTATTTAAAACTTAAATAGAAATGTTTTGTCAATGGACCACAATTGTCAAGAGCGTGAGTTGCCTAGCGACAAGTGACTCCGCTGAAAAGATGTTTTTTTTCTCCTTACCAAGCATCCTTGACTGGATCCATTCAATGACGTCGCCGCTCTGAAAAACGTCGAACTCGCTAGCTTTCAAACTTCAAGGACACACAGATGTGTATGTGGGCAGTGTCTCAGCGTCTCGCGCAGAAAAGGCGGCACACTGCGATAAGGCGTTAAGGTTGACGGGGTTTTTTTCCCCTGACGCTGCTTGAAAAAGACAGGCGTTTTAGTGTTCTCGCGTCGTCGTTACAATCCACCACGCAGCGCTAATGCTGTCTGATACCAGAAGTCGA
This sequence comes from Corythoichthys intestinalis, assembly GCF_030265065.1. NCBI lineage: Eukaryota > Metazoa > Chordata > Actinopteri > Syngnathiformes > Syngnathidae > Corythoichthys > Corythoichthys intestinalis. The sequence continues at coordinate 18,626,252 of NC_080403.1, read as the reverse complement.
CTTTTTGAGTTCTTGGCGCACGGCTTGGTGAGTGGAAGTCTTTATCTGTGGTCCTGCTGTGTTCCTGCTTATCTTATTGAGTTTTTAAATTTTATCTAATTTTTTCTTGCATTTGCAGAGACCAGGCATGCCTCCATCTAGCCGCATGACCCCGCAGGGACCCGCCATGGGCCCCCCAGGCTACGGCGGCAGTCCGGTGTCACGCCCGGGGATGCCCGGCGTGATGGACCCGTCTCGCAAGAGGCCCGCCCCGCAGCAGATCCAGCAGGTTCAGCAGCAGAGCCGCAACCAGCAGTAAGAAAAGATGATCGATTGTCTTACGGGCCGATGCACGGTTTAACCCTTTCATGGATAGAGGTCACTACAGTGCACAGCTATTCAAAAGTTGACACTTGAGACTTTTAACCCTTTAGAAAGCAAAGGCTGCCATTGATGGAGCTAGACGTCCAATCCATTTTGACTAGGAGGGGCGAATGAACATTAGTGAATAAACTAATGGCACTGAAGGATGAGCAAATTTATTGGATGTCTGTTGTCAATGGCTGGCTATGAGTTTATTTTTGGTCACTTTCTGGTTAACTTTAGGGTACTTACGACTACGAGTCACTTCCTGAGCATTTCGTGGTCCCTTTGTGTACATTTTGGGTCATTTTCTGTTTATTTAAAGTGCATTGCTACCTCACTTCCTGTTGATTTAGAGGCATTTCCAGGTCATTCCTGTACATTTTTGTTCACTTGTTAATTTTTGACAATTCAGTGATTTTTTTTTTTTTTTGTCAAAAATATTGACCACAAATTGTGATCTACCCCAAGTCCAAGTTAAAAATCAATAGGAAGAATGGATTTTTTTTGGGGGGGGGGCTGAATGTGCAATTGGAAATACATGGGTTCATTGAGAAAGGATGTTTTGTCAAATTTAGGAGGAACTATATTTTTTTGCCAAAAAGTGGCTGTTATCAGTTTTGTGCGCCTATCGCCATCAGTGGCAGCCAATAAGTTAATTAGTGCTGCAACGATTAATCGATTAACTCGAGAATTCGATTAGAAAAAAATAGTCAAATTAAATTTTGCCTCGAGTATTCGTTTAATTAAAGTGGCGTTGTAATGGTTTATTTTGAAAGTGTTTGCATTTAGTTTTATTGATCAGGGTTAATGCACTGCCCTCTGGTCTGCCTCTTTTCACGTGGCTGAATCCAACTGCTCCCTGTTAAGACCAACGTAAGCAAAGTTTTTGTTTGAGCTAATGTTTTTTAATACAGCCATAATTTAGTTTATATGTATTATTAGCCATTTTTTGTGGGAATATGTGTCTGAACCATTTGTTTAGAGCATTGTAAAAAAAAAAAAAAAAAAAAAAACTTTAGCATTTTATAGCATTTAAGCTAGTGGACTTTTTCTCTCTAAGTTAGCCAATTGTTCTTTTGTTTTGCATAGATCAGGGGTCAGCAACCTTTTTGGTGTGGCGTGCCACTTTCAAATTTTCTTGTCAATCAGTGTGCCACACCCAGATTAATGACGCACATCCGAATTTTTATATCCAACAGAGCTGTAATTTTACTCCAAACAAAACAACATGAACATACGTTGAAATCTTACAACTACCATTCTTCTTTATCAAATAACTAAAAAATAAAAGTATATTGTAGAAAATATCAAAACTTGAGCATCATCTTATGTAAACATATCACACACACACAACCCAGCAAGAAAAGGGGAACAAGCGTGATTCTCAGTGCAGGTCTCTCACAGTACAGAGCGGGCTGTTTTAACCTTCGAAGTCAGAACAGGCGACTACTTTGTCTTGTTCAGTAACAGTGAATTCTACGCACAATTTTAGATTTTATATAACAAATACAAAAGATGCCTACCTTAATGTGATCCCTGGCCCTGTTTTCCATGAATTTCATGTTTTGTCTCGTAGTGGCGTTTGACACTTGTTGTGCGACACACACACAACGCTCTCGAGGCATAATGCACAGAGCAAGCGGAAGTAACCAGCCAAAAAGTTGTTACCGGCACCCCCAAGGGGCCGCTGTCCCCAACAGTATGACCAGCTTACTAGTTAAGCGTAAGAAAAAGAGAGGCAGGGAGCAAGGTGTTGAGAGAGAGTTGTGCGAAGAGCGCCATGAAAAGTGGCTGTGTCCCATGCTGGTTTTAGTTTTGTTAATAAAAGTTTCCAGCAAAATACCATCCAACGTGTCACTGTGTTTTTATGCACATCACCACCTCTCTGAAGTAAGCACCGGGCGAATCGACCACAACAAGCCACGTTAATCGCCTGCACTTCACACTATGGTGCAGAGTTGCAATTATCAAAAAGTGCAATTGGTAACACAGTGTACTTCCGCCAGCTCTCTGATTGGTCGGCTTCGTGACATGTTAGTAGCGTGGGCTGAATTAAACGCGCAGAGAAAAAAATTCGACAAGCGCAGGAGTCGAGAAATTGGGGAAGAGCTGGAGGTGTGCTCAAAATCCATTATTGCTCGCATATAACGCCACAGGCAGAGTGGGTGAGAGGGGCGGTCCTGTAAAGCCCCTAAATAACAGGGCGCACAACTGAAAATGCCTTAATTTCCGGTAAAAAAAAAAAGGCGCATTGTAAATGGGCTCGCTTCCGCTATCCAAACAGCTAAACATGAAAAGGTTCACACTCCGGATGTTTTCAGTAATCCTTTATGTGTCTCTTTTCTTTTTTGTGAAACTAAAACAATGAAAAAATACATGCAATCAGCAACAATGCTGCAAATAACAAAAATGCCATCCATATATGCAAGCACAATTAGTCTGTATTCAGTAGTTCTTAATTAGAAATATCAAACAATTTCCCCTCAAACATGCAACCTAAAGACAATATAAAGAGTGTAATTCTCAATTTGACAACAAAATACTCACAGACGTTGCTCTAAAGCAGGGGTTCCCAACCTATTCCACTAAGGCACACTGTGGGTGCAGGATTTCATTCTTACCAAACAAGATGACAACACTTTTTCCCCAATCTGGTGTTTTACAAGTGCAATCAGTTGATTGCAGTCAGGTGTGGCTTGTTTTAGCAGAAGCCTCATTGGTTCAACTGTCTCTGCTGGATCGGCTGGAACAAAAACCAGGACCCACAGTGTGCCTTGAGGACTGGGTTGAAAACCCCTGCTCTAAAGAACACAAATGCCACTCAAGTTGTGAGAGTGGAGCTGCCATGTAACACATTGAATCACATTTGAAGAACTTCCTATTTGCATTTTTCTTCTACTGTTTTAGAACCAATAAATAAAACGGCCACAAGATGGGGCGCTTCAGCAACTGATAAAGATACAACCGACAATAAACATAACACGCATTTTTTTGTTTGTTTTTTTGCCATGCCCTCGCGTGTCACTGGTTAACCCTTCGCGTGCCAGTGCTGACACGCGTGTCATAGGTTGCCGACCCCTGGCATAGATCCTCATTTTTTAACATTTATACTGTTTGAGGCTTAGCTCAGGTATTTTAATTTTTCATGTTCTTTATCTGATTACTCGATTACTCGAACTAACTAGTCCATCGATTAATCGACCACTAAAATATTTGATAGCCGCAGCCCTAAAGTTAATACTCAAAAATAAAAACAAATACATCTCAAAAATGTTGATCTTTTTTAGCTGAATCACCCGAAAATGACTCTTTTTGATTCCGTGATCAAATCGGGGACATCCCTAATCGCTTGTGTTTTGTACAGTACGAAGAAAAAGAAGATGGCTGATAAAATTCTACCTCAGAGAGTGAGTAGTAGTGGGATTAACTCAGTCACTACTTTTTTAGTACTAGCATTCACCTTGCATATTTTCCTGTCTCAGATCAGGGAACTGGTCCCGGAGTCTCAGGCTTACATGGATCTCTTAGCCTTTGAGAGGAAGCTGGACCAGACCATTATGCGCAAAAGGTTGGACATCCAGGAGGCCCTCAAAAGGCCCATCAAGGTTTGATTTGAGTTTAGTGATACATTTACATGCAGTTTTTGGGCTGGCTTAGTTTTCTTTTTTTCCTCCAGCAAAAGAGAAAGCTTCGTATCTTCATATCAAACACCTTCAATCCAGCCAAACCTGATGCTGAGGATGGCGAAGGCACTGTTGCATCATGGGAGCTTCGTGTGGAGGGGCGTCTGCTGGAAGATGTAAGAGTCTGGTTGCAACGTCATCACTAAGCAGTACTGTTTGGTTCCGTTTGACATGAATTTCAGTAAGAATGTATTCACTTTCCAGACAGCTGTATCCAAGTATGAAGCCACGAAACAGAAGAGAAAGTTCTCCTCCTTCTTCAAGTCTCTGGTGATAGAATTGGACAAGGACCTTTATGGTCCAGATAATCATCTTGTGGAAGTAAGATCCTCCTATAGACACGCATTCACAGCATTGAATACATTGTATTAAATTTCTTGATATTGTCTTTAAATGCAATGTTTGATCTTAAATTATTTAAAGGAGTGGGTTGCATGCAGATTTCACATTTTTCGAGCTTTTAATCATTCTACGTGGTTATCCCCTTATTAAAAAAACACTCTCAGGATGTTATTATAAACCATTCCCCTCAACACAAATCGTCAACACACTCCTTTCTGCCGTTGGAGGCTGCCAAAATGCTCGGTGGCACCTACCTTTGCCTCATTCCCCTAGCTCCTCTGCTTTGCGCACTGCCCTCCTACCCCATACCACACATCCATCCACCGTGCCCTGCCTCCCAAGACAAGTTGCAGTTAATGCTACTGCTTGGTGCTTGAGCAGACTACAAGTTGGAGGAAAAGATGCACGCAGCATGGTATTTTTTTAATGGAATAATTTTCCAAAATGTGAATGAAAAATTTTTGGATACAAAGGAAAGTTTCCTCTTTCCTGATACTGTCTCTTCTCTAGATGTAGTGAAACGCAGGAGTTTCTTAAAGAGATGGTCCCATTTCCTGCCGTTTGAGGCAGCCATGATGCAAAGACAAGTTTATATGAAGTCTTGTATGAAATATATAGCTTTCACAAATGAAGTTGGCAAATTGTTACTTGAATGTGCTGTATAATGATGCCCTATGCCTGAAAAATAGCCACTAACCCCATTTAAATCTTAAATTGTTCTGCATGTCATGAAATTGTCTAATTTCTGATATTCTACGAATTAAGAATTTTTGTATTTGGCTAAACTTTGCCGCTAAATTTCTAGGGTTAATAAATTTCACTTGCTGAAACCTGTAGCAACCCTTTAATAATTGATAAATGTTAACACTGTACCCAATTGGGTTGTCTAAGTGGGTTACACATCTATTATATTTGTTTTGAATGACTTACTCAATGCATAGGTTGCGATGGGGGAATTAGTTTTCTCACTGAAACTGGCGCTGCAATTCTCAACATGCCTAAAAGTTTTCATAATCACATATTTTAATTGCTTTTTGTGGCTAATTCTTTCCCAAGAAAAGCCTGATGCTCCGCCAGGGGTATAAATGATTGTGTGAAACCCTGTGTTGCCTTTTTTTTAGTGGCACAGAACGGCGACCACCCAGGAGACAGACGGCTTCCAGGTAAAGCGGCCCGGCGACGTTGGCGTTCGCTGCACCGTCTTGCTCATGCTGGATTACCAGGTTCGATAAAAGACCAAAATTGGCTTCAAAACTAGTTGGAAAGATTCTTATTGTGGGGAAAAACCAACAGCCGCCGCAGTTTAAGCTGGATCCTCGCCTGGCTCGCATGCTGGGCATCCACACCCAAACGCGACCAGTCATCATCCAAGCATTGTGGCAGTACGTCAAGACTCACAAGCTGCAGGACCCCCACGAGAGGGAGTTCATCAATTGCGATAAGTACCTTCAGCAGGTGGGTGCCATTTACGTGAATGAGCATGAATCGGCACCATTGACTGCAACATTTGTTCATTTGTTCCTCCTAGTCAAAATGGTTTGGATGTCTATTGCAGTCAGTGCCAACGAATGAGATGATTGAAAGCTCCAAAAGAGTTGACATCTAAGCCCCTGAATTTACATTTAACAAATATACATCAAAAAGTAGGCCTGAACGATATATCGTTTAAACATCGCCATCGCGATGTGCGCATGTGCAATAGTCCCATCGCAAGGACGTGCGATAGTTTTTTAATTTCATTTTTTTTAATCCACAAACGTTTGTTTTGAGGAAGGAGAGGGGAAAAAAGCGCACAGTTTCTCTTTCTCTCCAGCAAGTCATCGGCTCCTCCCCCTCCCCCTGCAACAGCGGAGTGGAGGGAGGAGGGGCCGAACAGCAGAGCGGAGGGAGGAGGGCCCGTTCTCAAAGTGAAAGCAAGCAATCAACACGTTGGAGGAGCAAGGAAGACTGTATCCAAAAGGAGTTTTGGAAGTATTTTGGCAAGAACAAGACTATAAGGGACAAAAAACAGCCCTGTCGACAGTGCCTCGCCATGGTTGCCTCAACAAGAAGTAATCTGTCAAACATGTGGGACCATTTAAAACGCAGGTATCTATGCATTCCTGCTACGAGCTCCCCATCAGAGGCTTTTTAGCACAGGTGGGAACATTGTTAAATGCCAACGTTCTTGTCTCAAGCCTGCTATAGTGGATAAACTAATAGTCTTGGCCAAAAACCTATGAGACCCAGTTGAGAATTGCTGAGCAAGGAAGGTGGACGATATGCAGACAAATACATAACACAGCTGAAGGAATGTCTTTTCTTCTTTTTTTTCATGTGACAGCTATCAGGAAGGCAGGAAATTTGGGAGTTAAAATGGTTCTGTTATTCATCACAGTTATTTGCAGTTATTCAGTTCAATTATTTACAAGTTCAATTGAGTTTGTTTCTTTTATATTTAAATTTATTGTAAACCGTATTTTTCAAATAACTATATATAGTACAGCTGCACATAAAGTTTTGATACTTAATATTTTTGTTGAAATATTTTTACAACTTTGTTGCCGTTTTGCAGTTTTATATTATATTTTGTGTAAACAACTCAGGGGACTAATGCACTTGCACTTTTATTAGTCAGATTTAATATTTAAGTTCAAATATGTTGACAACTTTGTTGTTTAACTGAGGTTTTTATGTATTGTTATAGTTTGTGAACTCTTTTGTCATATTTAATATTTTTGTTCAAATATGTTGACAACTTTGTTGTTTTACTGAGGTTTTTATTTATTGTTATAGTTTGTGAACAACTCTTTTATTTGTCATATTTAATATTTTTGTTCAAATATGTTGACAACTTTGTTGTTATTTTACAGAAGTTTTTATTTATTGTTATATTTTGTCAAAAACTTAGGGGACTAATGCACCTGCTCTTTTATTTATCATTTAATGTATTTGCTGCTGTTGAAGTGTAAAATATTGTATTCAATAAATGATCTATTTTGTGCAGACATGACTTCCTGGATACCTTCATACAGAAATCTTCATCATTCACAAATTAAACGGTATTATATGAATACACTGTGGTCACGGTGTGTTATGTAAAGTATTTCCAAACAGCTATTCAAGTCATTTAGTGAAAATTTCTTTAAAAAAGATAGATCTTTTTTTTTTTTTTTAATATCGCAATATAATATCGCAATATATTGCAAACCTAAAAAAAATCGCAACAATAGTTTTTTCCAATATCGTTCAGGCCTAGTAAAGCATTGGGGTAATACTTAAGTAAACGGAAATATTCATCATCCTATTTTTAAAAAGAAGGAATAATATAGATGGATATAAAAAAAAATATACCAAAAATTGAAAAATATTAATAAAACTTAAAAATAAACAAAACAATATTAGAAAATACAGCATATGTATTTTTGGAATTTAAAGATCTAAATCTTTTTTTAATTTAAATATTTTGGGGGGGCAAAATATAACTTTATAAAAAGGAGAAATTCCAATTTTTTAAAGTTGTACTTCCATCTTTTTTTTTATCTTTCAAAATCTAAAAAAAGTTTAAGAATTATTTTGGGGAAAATAAGGAATGAATAAATTCCTCATTTACATATTTTTAAAATTGTTATACTTTTTTAATTGTCATTTTAAAATTTTTCTATAGTATTTTGTATAAAAACTATTTTAAATGTACTTATACTAGTATATTCCTTTAATGCTTTACGTATATTAACTCAGTCTTCCATTGACTGTGCTACACGACCAATTCATTTAAAGTGTGGGGGGGGGACTAATGTAAGTTAGTTCTTTCGCTGCCAACCCTCCCACTTTGAATGGATTGGATGTCTACTAGAGATAAACTCATTGAATGTGTTTTAATCCCTTTTTTAAGAGCCGCAAGATACACAGATATTGTCAATGGCACTGAAAGAGTTCAATGCAAAATCAGGCGTCACTGGGTGAAGAGTTGCTTGTGCAGCACGCTTGTTCTCTTGTCCTTGTATGGACGTGAGACACAGCCAAGACGAGCTCGCGAGACTAAACATGACCGCCGCTTCAATGTCATTTCAGTAGAGACATGCCAAAAAGTCAGCTTAACTAGTAAGACCCACCAAGGTGGTGGGGGAGGGGTGTGTTCTTTTTAGGCCTGTCGCGATATCAAATTTTAGTAGGCGATATATTGTCTTATAAATTGCCAGTATGCAATATTAGTTTCTTTTTTTTTTTTTTACCAATTCAACCACTAATGTAGTGACAACACATCCTAATAAATCATCCATTCAAATGCAATAAATTGTTCTTAAATAAAACTATATTAAAAATAATAAATATTAAATAAAAAAAACGCACAATGCATAACGCGTCATTTGAAAGCTAGCCCTGTGCAGAATACGAAATATGTGGGAAACCGAACACCATTTTTGTTCTTAGCCAATTAGACCCCATCCAAAGTGTTTATCTGAGCCAAAATGATTGTCATCATGTCCTGCAAAGTGCATACGTTAGCGAATTTGAAGCCAAATTATTCATTGCCAATCACGATTTTTCATAATGGGTGTAATTTTTTAGATATTCGTAGTGTAGGATCTGGAGTTTGTGAGATAACTCCAGAAATCTTTATTTACATGTTGAACATGACATGCTTTTATTTTTGAAAGGTTCACCGGATGTGCGTTCACTAAGCTGCTAAACCGTACGCTTTACACGCTGTTAAAAAAGTGCACTTTTTGTCATGCATGAGGCATCAGTAATATTTTTTTGCATCGTTTGCAAATGCTGTAAGATTTCATGTTTGAAATGTCAACTTTTAACTGCGTATTGGAAAAGACTGCCAATGTTTTACAGCAGGCTAAAGTGGTTAGTACATTGTCTTTTTTCCCATTAGCCTCAGTGTAGCAATGCTAACGTTGTACAATGTTTGATATAGATGTGTTTCCTTATTTTGTATGTCTGAACTTTAATTTTAAGGCGTGTTGATGACCAATAAACATCTATGATAGGAACAAGAGTCTCATATGCAATCAACATGCACATGTCCCGGGTGCGCGCAGCACACGCATGCACGCACGTGGGGATAAATCGAAGCTGGGAAAATTACCGCCCTCATTTTTATTTACTGTGCGATAAATTGACTTATTGCATATCACAACAGGCTTAGTACTTTTTTGTAGTATTTACATCCCCTTTTGACTCTACCCCAAATCCTGTTTTTTGCTCTATTCCCGAGTGTCCACTAAGTTTAATTTTCCTCCAATCTACAGATCTTCGAAACCCAAAGGATGAAGTTTTCCGAAATCCCGCAGCGCCTTCACGCGCTGCTGATGCCTCCTGAGCCCATAATCATTAACCATGTCATCAGGTAACATTTCCTCTCCCCAAAATAAAAAGCACGATGGGTGTAACACTACACTAAAATGTAGTGATTGTGAGATGAAGCCACATGAAGGATTGAACCACTGTGCTTCATGTGTGCACTGTACCATCTACTGGCTAAGTGTATAATCAAAGTTGGGTCTGAATCACATGTATTTCGTTGATTTATTTGTGTGTTGGGAAGGAATTAATTTTCAAAATATTTTATTACCAAATCTATGTACATAGATTATCACACATACCGTAATTTTCGCACTATAAGGCGTACTGACTATAAGCCGCCGCTCACCAAATTAGACATAAAACTGCATTTGTTCATAGATAAGCCGCACTGGACTATAAGCCGCTGCTGTCCTCACTGTATTATGGGATATTTACACCAAAATATATTAACCGGTAACACGCTATTTTACAGCGGCATCATACAACTGTTATAAGAAATAGTGAAGCTATGCAGCCAATTGGTTCAAAGCTTCATTGCTGTAAGAAGCTTCTTTTGGCCATCACTGCTCCCTTGGGGGAGACGGTCAACCTCAGCTGCCACCTGCTGTCAACACTGTTGTTGTCTAGCATGCCTCCAAGCATGCATTGCAGCGCTACAGATGTAAATAACAATCAAAATTCATGTTCTGGTCTAATTATTTCTTGTTACTGTTCCAGTTGTTTCGTTAATTGCTAGTTATGGTATTCACACTTTATTTGACAGTGGCGCCATAAGACTGTCATTAGACAATCGTAATTTTGATATGATACTGTCATCTGCATAAATGAATGTGTCTAACAGATGTCATTTAGTGTTATCTGGCAAATTATCACACTTTTGAATGGATGTAAAAGATCCGAGCTGGACATAAATGCAGTGACATAATTTGCCGGATGAATCTTAATGACATCTGTCGTGAGTATTCAGTAATGCCCATGATAGTGTCATGTCAAAATTATGACTGTCTTATGAGAGTCCGAAAATTATGGTATATATATTTTTTAAATCTTTTCCTTTCGGCTTTTCTCTTCAGGGGTCGCCACAGCGAATCAGTTGTTTCCATCTAACCCTGTCCTCTGCATCCGCTGTTCTCACATCAGTTACCTTCATGTTCTCTTTAACTACATCCGTAAACCTCCTTGTTGGTCGTCCTTTAGACCTCCTGCCTGGCATTTGGAAATTCAGCATCCTTTTTCCAGTGTACTCACTATCTCTCCTCTGGACATGGCTAAATCATCTCAGTCTGGCCTCTCTGAATTTATCTCCAAATCTTCTAACATGCGCTGTCCCTCTGCCTCCTGTCTTTTCCTCAGTGGCTCTGTGTGAAATGTATTCCCCAAATGGTATTATAATGCGGCAGGTTGAGCAATTTTTGTTCTGAAAATGGCATTGTGTAACTTGAAAAAGGGGCACAGATTGTTAGACGGGGAAGCAGCAAGAACCTGAAAATGACAAATGTAATTATCTCAGTTTAAAGTTTTTTTTTTTGTTTTTTTTTTTTTTTTGCTAGCGAGATTAACATTTCCACATTTTCTGCAGAAAGCACATATCTAGTTGCAATGACGATATCTAGCTTTTCTTATGTGGAATTTCAACATATTGTTGGATTGTGCCGTATTTAGTGGGTTGAAATATCCGTATAGCAGGGTTGATATAATTTTTGATTCATCCACTTGCTTTTGTCTATTTGGAAGTTTACTGGAGAAGCCAAAAAGTGCTCCCTGTGCAGATACTGGCTGTAGCATCTCCCACTGGGCACAGCCCGGGCATCCGTTGCAACACCGCCAGCCGCTCCAAGCGGGCCGGCCAATCAGTAGTGAAGTAAAAGAAAGCCCTGTGCGTCTGACACTTAAGGAATCTGTGCAGAAACTCCCACAGTTGGTTCCGCGTGTAGCGCATAGCTTGTGCTAATCATAAATTTTATGAGGATTGCATTAAACCGAAACGATGCATTGTGAACCAAAGCGAAAATGCAAAACTGAAATGGTTCAATAGATCAATGTAAACCGTTAAACCCATAAAAAGCACTCCATAAAAATATTCAGCTCTAAACTAACTCCCTGTGTGACCTATTCAGTGTGGACCCCAACGACCAAAAGAAAACGGCGTGCTATGACATTGACGTGGAGGTGGATGACACTCTGAAGACCCAGATGAACTCCTTTCTGTTGTCGACTGCCAGTCAGCAGGAGATCGCAGGCTTGGACAACAAGGTCTGAAAATTACATTACGAAAAAAAAAAAGCTCTTGTGGCCGGTAAACTCTCGTGGGTCACTTTCCGTTGATTTGGGAGTACATTTCCCAAGTTACTTTCTATTTATTTAATTGGGGTCACTTTGAATTGAATGGTTTCATTCTGTTCATTTCGGGGTGATTTTCAGGGTCACTTCCGCCTGATTTTGGGACACATCTGAGCAGTGTTGTTTTTGTCCGGCCTTTTAATTTTCGTGTCACTCATATTTTAGTCATTTCAAAAATGTTTGTCTTCCTGTAGTTTTAATCGACAATTAAAAATGTTCTGTAAACTTAAAAAGTTTTAGTCCACAAATAAATAAAATTAGGGCTACAGCTATCGATTATTGTAGTAGTCAATTAATCGATGCCCTAGTTGAAATAATCGAGTAAACGGATAAGGAACGTAAATTAAAATGCGAGCTGAGCCTCAAACGGTATAAAAATGCGGATATCGGTACAAAAAAAAAAACTGGATTCAGCCATGTGAAATGAGTTATGTCATATTAACTGTTGGCACTAGAGGGCAGTTTATCCATGCAAATCAATAAAACTAAATACAAACACTTTCAAAACAAACCATTACAATGCCACTTCAATTAAACGAATACTCGAAGCAGCAAAATTGAATTATTTCTCTAATCGAATTACTCGAGTTAATCGATTAATCCTGTTGTAGCACTGAAATAAATAAATGAAAAAGTTTCCAACAATCTCGAATGAACATTGACAGACGAGCACATAATTGTAGTCTACAAGGACATCCCCAACCTCGTTACGATACACACTCAGCAGGAAAACAGTCTATTATTTTCAGTTACTCACCTGCATGCCACGAAATTTAAGTTTTTTCAAGAGCTTAAGATGACACTCACCACAGTAAATGCTAATGCTAACATGAATGCTATGCTAACGCTGCAAGTTACATTGATTGTGTGATGATCACTCGGCACAGACCTTTAAAGGCTAACACAATCCAGCCAAGACAAAACAAAACTTACCAATCACAACCTGACATGTTTCACAAAAGGCAAGCCGGGAAAGGACACCGGTGAGTAAACGTGTGTGTATGGGGCGCAGCACGTCACATGAGTAACACGACCAAACATTGGTACGATGCGTGTTAATTACACATTCGATAAGAAAATGTCACTCACATTGTGAACTTGTCTTCTCGTTCTCGTCCCGTCAGATGAAAACTGGTATTAGTCTCATTATGTTTTAGTCTCCCAGGACACGTTCGTCAGGCTCGTCACGTCATCGAAAAAAACTGTTGACTAAAGATGTCGGGTCTGATCACGTCATTTTCAAAGTATCGGAATCGGCAAAAAAATATCGGACATGCCTTTTTTTAATATATATATATATATATTTTTTTTCTTAATTAAATAGTTTTCTAATTGTATTTAAAGTTACAGACAAAATGTCTTACGCTCATCCAGAGTCTTTAGTTTTGGCTTAAAGTAGGGCTTTCAAATTTATCGTGTTAATGGCGGTAATTTTTAGGGTTAGGGTTAATCACATTAAATTATTTAACGCAATTAACGTATGCGTTGCACGACCCACTCATGCATTGTCGCGTTCAATCTATGTCGCCGTATGACTTATATTTAGCGCTGTAAGGCAGCGTAAAATGATTAGAGTGAATTTTGGCAGTCTTTGGAGCCTTTTATTAGTTGGCTAAAGCCTTAAAATCCCTCTCTCAACAATTAGAACTATCGTGGGAAGCAAGGTAGTAGTTGATCTTTTTCTTAACACCCTATGTTATTTCCCAACGCAGAGAAGATGTATCAATTGGTGCCACTACGCAGTCATGGTTGCACTTCCCATCATGCATTTGGGCAGAACAGTTTAATGGCTACAGTATCATTTACTGAAAGCTCAACAAATACACTAGATGGCAATAGTCAGTCACAATATACAAAGTCACATTTATCCTTTAAGAATTACAAGTCTTTCTATCCGTGGATCCCTCTCACAGAAAGAATGTTAATAATGTAAATGCCATCTTGAGGATTTATTGTCATAATAAACAAATACAGTACTCATGTACTGTATGTTGAATGTATATATTCGTCCGAGTTTTATTCATTTTTTTCTTAATGCATTGCCAAAATGTACATGATCGGGAAAAATTATCAGGAATGATTGGAATTGAATCGGGAGCAAAAAAAAAAAAAAAAAAGCAATCGGATCGGGAAATATCGGGATTGGCAGATACTCAAACTAAAACGATCGGGATCGGATCGGGAGCAAAAAAAAACATGATCGGAACAACCCTACTGTCAACAAAATATTCTCGTTATCGTCGTCGCTCACGAAAACAACACTGCTTCTGAGTCACTTTCTGTTCATTTTGGAGTCATTTTCTGTTAATTTGGGGGTACGTTTCCTGGGTCAGTTCCCGTTGATTTGGGGATACACCTCCCAGGTAACTTCTCATTTATTTTTGGATCGCTTCCTTTTCATTTCAGGGTCACTTCCCTTTTATTTGTGTGTGTTTTATCTGCAATTAGAAATGAATCGGTCCAATGAAAAATAAATAACTTTTTTGTCAAATTTTGGAGCTTTGCAAAGCATCCCCACAAATGGAGCCAGTTAAAGGGACAGTGCGTGTAACGCCAAATCTACTCTGAACTTGGGGTTAACATTAACTATTTGAATTTTGATCAGAGTTTATTAGTAGAAAATTTCACCCCAAGCTCCAGCGCAGTATAACTAATGGGGTGTCCAGCGAGTGCATTCCCGTAATGGAGACGATAACTCGGCGCGTCGGGCGGAATGGAGAGAGTGCCGGCGCTTTAAATGTAGTGTGAAGGTGCGGGCCCATTAAACACACACTTGTTACCGCTACAGATGTGGCCAGCACGCCGAGGCCAATTTCACACAAATGTGCTCCCTTGGCGAGGAGGGTCAAGTCGAGTCTGCCTCCTACCAGCAGTTATTTGAGTGGAGTGGAGTGGAGTGCCTTTTTTTAAATGTTGAGTTTAGTGACTTCTGCTGGTGAAAATGGGCGAGGGACAAAATCTTGGCAAAAATTAATCATGAGCCATCATATCTACAACCCAGGAGGTAACCCTTTATTATCAAGAAAAAACTTTTCATTCATTCATTCATTTTCCATGCCGCTTTTTTGTTTTTATTCGTTTTAATTTTTTTTTTTTTTTTTAACTTATATAAATATCTAAAAGCTATTATACTATTTGATCCATTTCTTTAACAAAGCCATTGTGTTTTATTGTATTTTTATTTACATTCCTAAATTTATTCATCATAAAATATATAGAAAGTTTATTTAAAATATACAATAATCAAAACCATAAAAAGGGTTATTTGGGTCCATATCCAGAGTCTGATTTTGTTCATTAAAACTTGTTTTAAACATTTTATTAATTTATATATATATATATATATATATATATATATATATATATATATATAATATATATTAAATATACTAATATTAAAAAACAATAAAAAATATGTTTATTTTAATTTCATTAATTTACATTTTTCACGACAAGTGTATATATATATTTTATAACAAACGATATTTAAGTTTTTAAATTGGTAAGAATTGTCTTTCCCGAAATCCACCTTTATTGGTGGATTTTGTCAAGTTAAAGCGCAACACAGAAATTAATAAATTTAATTGTGTAAGCAAGATGTGTGTGTTCTTATTATTTAATCACAGGTGTTTTAGCTCATTTCATTTTATTTAAATGGGCTATTATTTATTTTATTATGTATTTATATTTTACAAATGTGATGTCTTCATTTATATTGTATATTTTGTTGTATTATGTCTTATAACCTTAGTTCCTATGTGAATATTAGTTCCTACTTGTTTTGTTGTGGTAGGATGGTTTTGTATTGAACACGGGGCCGTGTTGGTTATGGTGTTATGGTGGTGTTACACTTATTATTATTATTATAGCAGAGAGGACAGCAGTAAATCAACAAAAACAAGTCAACTTAGCCCCGATCTACCACTCAAGAGATCTGATGGACTCAAAAAGTGGGTTACGATTTGCATATTAGTTTGAAAATCAACCGGATCCACCGTATTATTACACGAGTGACTTCCGGCCCGATCCTAGCTAGAAGTATTGACGCAGGAGGGCCGCGTCTCGCGTCAAATAATAAACTCTGCCGTTCTTTTCGCGTGCGTCGCGTTGAGCCGCTTCTGGGACGCATCTTACATGCGGCCGCACTGCGACTTGTGTGGATTGGCTGAATGACTCTAACGCCCGTGTTTTACTGCGTTCTCGCGACGGCCATGTTGTCGCGCTGTCGACGTTTCTGGACTGTCCTACTGTGTAGTTCTTCATAATAGCAGAGAAGACGGAGTAAATATAATCTAGACAAAGAAACTGTAACGATCGACTCATAGCCTCGAAAAGTAATGGTTATATTACGTCAGAAACTCGTTCGGTACACGTCCGTTCCGAACTGACTACCACGTACCAAAACTGTTCAATACTGTTCAATAGTAATATATATACACAATATAAAATTTAAACGATAATTAATTGATACTTAAGTTTTTAAATTAGTAAGAATTGTCTCTTGCCCTAAAAAGTTGGTATAGGACCAGGTTCATGATATAGTCTCCTTGCAAAATGTAAAATATTCTAATAGCCACAGAAGGATGAGCTTGTGAGTCACACGCTTCAGTTTTCACTACAAAAAAAAAAAAAAAAAACTTCTTTGAGCTGCCCGGCCTGCCATAACAATATTTTAATTGACCCGTTCTTTTCATGGGCCAGCTGCGGCAACCAGTGAGCCACATTTGGCTCGTGAGTCATGGCCTATCAACACTTGGTTTAGATGAGGGGTCCCCAAACTATTCCTCATCAGGCCACTGTGGGTATGGGATGACGTTCCAACAAAACAGGACGACACCTTTGCATCAATCTGGTTTGGACACTCCTGGTTTAGATACACGCAAATGAAAAGATGGATTCCAATGAATTTTCACCTTTATTGTCAGACCGCAGCTGGCTTTTCTCTCCGCCTGTCTAATCAATAGTTAAAAAACCTGATTGTTGTCAGATCCACGAAACCATCGAGACCATCAATCACCTGAAGACCCAGCGAGAATTCATGCTCAGCTTCGCCAGAGACCCTCAGGGCTTCATCAATGACTGGCTGCAGTCGCAGTGCAGAGACCTCAAGGTGAGCGCGCTTAAGAACCCGCATTTCGTTGGCCTGCCCAAACTTTGTGACCGTTGGTGTCCGCAGACCATGACGGACGTAGTGAGCAACCCCGAGGAAGAGAGACGGGCCGAGTTCTACTACCAACCGTGGGCTCAGGAGGCCGTGTGCCGCTACTTCTACTCCAAGGTGAGCCCAGACTTTCTCTCAACTGCCATGTGATGCGTGACGACGTGCCTTGTTTTGTTTTGTTTTGTTTTGTTTTTCGCCTCACAGGTGCAGCAGAGACGGCAGGAACTGGAGCAGGCACTCGGAATCAGGAACACCTAAAAGAACTTTCAAAAGAGCTTCCTTTTTTTTTTTTTTTTTCTTTCCAGGCATAAATTTATCCTATTTTTGTCACGTCTTAACCTTTCAAACATTCCTTTCTTCAATAAGAAAATGCCAAAGTGAGCTCAAAAACCATCTGATAAATGAAATACTAGTTTTCATATTTTAACAAATCCGGATGTCCCATACTCAAACACTTGTTTGTGCCATTATTATTATTTTTTTTATAATGATTAAACATTTTTTATGAAGTATGTATATCATTGTCTTGTTAGTACCGTTGACCATGAAGGAAGTAGCTAGTTAGCAGTACTTCTAGTCCAAATAGTTTTGTACATCCTGAGCAAGAAGAAAAATTCTTTATCCTATCAGAACTTTTTTTTTTCTTTCTTTAAGCTCAGATAGTAGACGCTGTATTTATAATAGTCAGCGGCAGATATTAAAGTGCAGCAAATATGTTGATGAAATGATAGTGAAACAACACTGTAGTAATTATTTGAAGCTTTTTGATGGACCAAACCTATTTTTCTGTATTGTTCTTATGTCATATAATAAAACACATGTAAAGCTTATGGGCATATTTCTTTCTTTAGTCAATTTTATTGCTCCACCATAATTTTCACATGAACATATATATATGTGTATATTTGGAAGGTAACCTGAATTTGTGGGAGAACATCTGAATAGTAAACCGCACATACGCGTAATTTGGAATGGATTTTTAACCTTTTATGTGATTTGTGACATTTGTATTACACCCTTACTGAGCAATCATTTAACTCATTGGCTGCCAGGCAAAATGGATCGGACGTCAAGCACTGTCATGGCATTGAAAGATGAGCATTTACGGCCATCCCTCCTAGTTGAAAATAATTGGACTTCTATCACTAAATGCTTTGCAATGAGTTAAATATGAAAGAAAAGTGTCTCAAAGCTATAACATGTATTTGTTTTTATCCATTTTAATGTCATTAGCTTTTAAGTCTTTAATAGTATTTACAAAAAGGACAATATACAAAAATACAATAATGATTAAGAATTTAAAGTTCTGAATACAGTATATACATACCGTGAGGAGCAGAGGTATTTGCACCCATTGTAATTTTACAAGTTCACCCACTTAGAAAATAGGTACAGATCTGAAATTTCAATCATAGATGCATTTCCACTTACAAAGACAGTCTAAGAAAATCCAAGAATCAGATTGTATGATTAAATTTTTTTTTTTGGTAATTTACTGGGGTTCATAAGTATTGTACCCCTGAGAATCGGCAATAATTATGACAAAGAGTTGTCAGTCTACCTTAAAAAAAGTCCACCTTCACCCAATGAGTAACCCCCCACCCACCACTCGTTTGAGCTCATAATTGTCACGTGCACCCCACAGTCAGTCATAATCCAACTGCTACCATTGGCAAGACCAAAGAGCTTTCGGAAGACGCCAGAGAAAACGTTTGAGCTCCACAAAGCTGGAAAAAGGCTATGGGACACTTGGAAAGCAGCTTGATGAGAATAAATCAACAGTTGCAGCAATTGTTAGAAAATGGAAAAGGCTAAACATGACTGATAATCTACCTCTGACTGGGTTTCCATGCAAAATTTCTCCTCGTGAGGCATCACTCATAATGATAAAAGTGAGGGCTCAGCATAGAACTAACTACATGGCAGGAGCTGGTCAATGACCTGAAGAAAGCTGGATGCACAGTTTCAAAGGCTACTGTCAGAACACTATGGTGCAATGGTTTAAAATCATGCATTGCTCAGAAGGTTCCCCTGTTGAAACCAGTACATGTGAAGGCTCGTCTGAAGTTTGCCAGGGACCATATGAATGATGCAGAGGGGTCATGGTAGAGAGTCATGAGGTCCGATGAAACCAAAGTAGAACTTTTTGGTGCAAACCATACTTGTCGGGTGTGAAGGGAAAAGGACGAGTACAATCCCAAGAACACCATCCCCACTGTGAAATATGGGGGTGGAAACCTCATGCTTTGGGGCTGCTTTTCAGCAAAGACAACAGGACAACTGTACTGTATATAGCGGAGATGAATGGTGAAATGTGTCGTCAGATTTTGATCCACAACCTCCTTCCCTCAGTCAGAGACTTGAAGGTAAGTCGTGGCTGGATCTTCGAACATTACACTGATCCGAAGCACACAGCCAAACTGACCAAGGAGTGGCTGCGTAAAAAGCATATCAAGGTTCTGGACTGGCCTATCTCCAGATCTCAATCCAATAGAAAATGTTTGGATGGAGCTGAAACTTCGTGTTTCTCAACGACAGCCCCGAAACCTGACAGATCTAGAGAAGATTTGTGTGGAAGAATAGGCCAAAATCCTTGTTTCCATATGTGAAAACCTGGAGAAGAATTACAGGAAGCATCTGACCTCTGTAATTGCAAACAAAGGCTTCTGCACTAAATATTGGCTATGATTTTTTCAGGGGAACAAATACTTAGGAACCCCAGTAAATTACAAGTAAATTATTGAAAAATCAAACAATGTGAGTTCCGGATTTTATTTTTATTTTTTTTATTAGATTTGGAGATTAGATTATAGATTATGTCTCTATAAGTGGAAATGCATCTGTGATTGAAATTTCACACCTCTACCTATTTGAAATTTCACACCTCTACCTATTTTCTAATTAGGTGAGTTTGCAAAATCACAAGGGGTGCAAATACTTCTCCTCCTCTCTGTATACCTAAAAAATTGCTGATATTTAATTTTTTTTTAAAATTACCATATTTCCTGGCAAAATCTAAAAAAGCAAAGATAGACATTTGTCATAATTATTTAGAATTGAAATGTTGATAGTTTTACTGTTTTCCAGTTTTAAACAATATGCCTACTAAATTAAATTTGTTTTGGAAATACAATATAATTTATATCTTCATTTCTAGCCATAATATCCAAAAGATTGTGTAGGTAGTAATTTTCCTTGCGCTAATTTGGACCGATTTTCGTTCCCAAAATTTCTATTAAAAAAAATATAAAATAACATAAAAATAAATAAATACCAAATATTTTAATTCAACTTTACTATCCACATTTTTAAATTGCTGATAAAATTGACTATATTGACTGTTTAAAGTAAATGAATCACAGTTGCTTTGAACATTAGCTATTACTTGACCACACAGTAATTTGGACATTTTAATACTTAGATAAAGACACATCAACACCCTTCCTGGTGTTTAATCGGCTGTAATGTTATTTGATAAATGAACATTAGCTGCCATTGACTGTGATAGACGTCATGTGCATGATCATTCAATTCAAACATCATATTTCTAAATCCCTAAACCAAAGACACGCAGTTGACATTAAAATTTACAAAAATGCCTAATATTGTTCTTTCAACAACAACAACAAAAAACCCGTCACAAATGATCGTGAAACCGTTCGGTGACATATGACGTCACCTAGCGCTAGTACTAGGCGCGTGCCCGCTATAAATACCGGCGGCGCGCTCGGTCTCGCGTGGAAGTCGGACGATGGCAGCTCCCAAGAAAGTGTGCGTGGTGGGCTCCGGAAACTGGTAATTTACTTTCCAAGTGTATTTCTTCTATGATATCAAAATTATCTGTATGAATCCATAATTTTGCTAAAGATTACAAACTATAATTGCTAAAATAACTGATAAAACTTCACACCTGCTGATTCACATGAAGGAGGTTATTTTATTTGAGTCATTTATAAATGAAAAGCTCGTGCTGTGGTATTTTTGTCATGTAGAGCTTCTAACTTTGACCTCTTTGACATTTCAAGTGTTGCCACTATTTGCTGCTCTGCCCATGTCTTAAGTTACAAAAACATTTTGTCACCTGGCAAGAGCAGGTTTGGTTAAAACAACACCCAACATTTAGAAGCGTCTCATTTTTATGTCACTAACTCAGAAAGTTTTTTGTTTTAGCTCCTATCATAAGCGTGACCAAGCACAATTCCTTACTAGTGCAGGAAATATGCCTGTGCCTTTCTTATGTAAACATACGTGATTTATAATAACACAAGGGCCCACCCAAAACACAGCGGCCTTTCCACTCACGTTTTAACTTGCGGATACTGCATTACTTTGACATATTGTCCAGTATATGGCGGAAAACACAGAAAAAACTGAAAAAGCAGTTTCCGCTCTTGCACTCCTATTTAAAAGAAACTGCTGTATTTTGAGCCAAAAGAACTGTTGTGTTTGATAGAACAATATGTCTATATGCTGCCATAGCAGATTCATGGCACATTAAGCCCCCAAACTATTTTTAATTTGTCAGTTTTACCCTGAAAACCCCCGTTTACAGACATCGCGCAACCGCCTTTGTTTCAACCCAACCATAAAACGAAGGTAATTATATTTATTATTCAAAATGTCTGTCATTTTTAGCTCTGAATCATTAATTGATGCCTAAGATTTCATTAAGAAAATACTATAAAAAATTATTCACTCGCATATTTTAAACTTATAAACAAATTACATCACAATGAAAAAAATGGTGTCTGTAAAAAAAAAAATCTACCTCATAACTATCACTTAATTGTATTTTTTTGTTACTGTCGCATTTTCTCCAAAATGTTAGATGATAAATAATCGATCCAAAGAAAAATTGAAAAAAAAAATGTAAAAAGTGTAAATATATCAAAAAGAAAATCTTGACTACTCCTTGATGTCTGCGATTTCTGCATCGCGACCCTTGTTATATTACCGCATTTCACCCATAAAATCCCCCCAAATTCCAGCTGTGGCCATTCACTGCTGTGTCTTGACACTCAGTGATACATGCTACATGGAGTTTTTGGATTGAAACAAGGTAAGTACGTGATAATATCTCGTTAAAGTCATGGTGTCTGTAATTCTGCTCTCATGTGCTCTCACCTCCAGATAGGGTTTTGCTGATTTAAAAACATTTTTTTCTACAATTTTTTCTTTCCCCAGAAAATTGAGATTTTAAGCTTTCTAATGATGTATCACACGTGCATATGGGACAATTTTGAAATTTGGCCAAATTGGGGGATTTTTCAGAGCGGAACTTCAAGTCACTTGAGTGTTTTCCGCCATATGGAATTTTACATGACTTAAAAGTAGAAACTGAAAGTCTAAAACACCTATTTTGATTTAAAGGAGAAATATGTAAGATATAGACTCCCATTATTCTTTTATTTCAAAAGACACTAAAGAATCATATTTTTTGGAGCTGCTACTTTTTTCCTTCATTTTGAATCCTGCGGCTTATAGTCCAGTGCGGCTTATTCGTTGATTTATTATTGTCATAAGACCGTCATAATTAGGGGTGTGACAAAATATCAAAATGGAGATATATTGTGATACTTTGTATCCCAAAACGTTATCGATAAGCTCCTGCCAAGAATCGAGATATCGTTTTAAAAAGGTGTCAATGTTTTTTTGTTGTTGTTTTTTTTTTTTTAAAAAGAACCATAAAGGTGCTACCAAAATCTTCCACCATAATAGTGTCTCAGTTAACTGTAAGGCTGCCATTGACGGTGCTCGACGTCCAATCTATTTAGACTGGGAACGTTCGTTCATTCAAAACCAGAGCATTCAGTCATTTGGTCCAATTTTCGGGGCATTTACAGGTCATTTGCTGTTCATTTTAGAACATTTATAGGTCATTTCCTGTTGAGTTTGAGTCACTGCCTATTCATTTGGGTGATTCCCAGGTCACGTCCTGTTCTGTAACTCAAAATAAACAGGAAGTTACCCATAAAATATCCCAAAATCAACAGGAGGTAACTGAAAATCAACAGATGAATGACCTTAAATGGACCAAAATTACCTCATTGCCTGGCATTGGCTGCCGCTGATGGCCATAAACGTTCAATCCGTTTAAAGTGAGTTCATTCGCTGCCACGCTCCCAGTTCAAATGGATTGGATGTCTACTAGTGATAAACTCGTTCCAATTCACAGCAGAATCTTGTTTTTCTGTTTATTAGTTGTTGGTCAGAAACAGAGGTTGCGCTAGACTTTTTCGTTGTCTGTCATTTTGACTGACAGTGTCATAAAAATCCGGTCATAATCTATTTTTACCCGTCACTTACATTTTTAAAATGATAATAATGACATAGTCAATAGTATTTATTTTTCATTCATTTTTAATTAATATTCTGTCCGAACAAGCTTAACAAGAGGCAAACAGACAGCGGAGTGCACCAATCAGCGACGGGCAGACGTGCCGTTAGCAAAGCGACGAGGGCAGGACGAGGGACTTGCGCGTGGAAGTAAACATACGAGGAGAACGGAGTTTATTCAACATGGGTAGCGCGAGACAGACTGTTGTCAATGTCTCGTGTCGATGTGTTTTAGCTCATTTAAAACTGAACTTACCGCGGATTGGAACATATTCTCGGCTCTCCCGTCGCCATCCGTGTTGATGTAGAGACGACTTTCGGCGCGCAAGAGTGACGTTGCTCGTGAAGAACACGTCACGCAAATAAACAAATCGGATTTGTAAATTGATTTTGTACCTACTCGAGAGGCTGTGTCCCAGACTTTTCTCTCAGTGTTTGAAAAATACAGGGAGAACAGTCTGGCCGTGCCAGGCAAACACTCAGTTGCCTTGACATTTTTCTGAGTAAGGCCAACGACGTCATGCATCAAGAGAGACAATAGCTAATTAATATGCTCACTCGCCAACTCGGGTGTGAATTGCAACCTGTCAAAATGACGGATGGACTTCAGTTTTTTCCGTCACCGTTTTAAAAAACCGGTCAACGACGGAAAATATTCGGTTAACGCGACCCCTGATCAGAAAATCATTCTAGGATATTCTACAAATGTATCGATAATCGTTGTATCCCCATATAATCAGATCATCGTTATCGTGAGCTTTGTCTCACAAATCGTATCGTGTCGTGAGGTACCAAGAGGTTCCCACTCTTACTCATGAGTGTCATGTCATAATTATGATTGTCTAGTGACAGTCTTTTGGTGCCACTGTCAAATAAAGTGTGACCAAATATCATAACTAGCAATTAATGAAACAACTTGAACAGTAACTGAAGAAATAATTAGCACAGAACATGAATTTTGATTGTCATTTACATCTGTAGCGCTGCAATGCATGCTAGGAGGCATGTTGGACAACAACAGAATTGACAGCAGGTGGCCGCAAAGGTTGACTATCTCCCCCAAGGGAGCAGTGATGGCCAAATGAAGCTTTTTGAAGCAACAAAGTTTTGCAGCCAATTGGTTCAAATCTTCATGGTGGTTCATTTGGTCTTATGACAGTTGTATGTTGCCACTGTCAAATAGACTGCTACTGGTTAATATATTTTGGTGTAAATATCCCATAATACAGTGAGGACAGCTGCGGCTTATAGTCCAGTGCAGTTTATCTATGAACAAATGGTGTTTTTGTGTCAAAATTTCTTGGGTGGCAGCTTATAGTCAGGTGTGCCTTATACTGTGAAAATGACAGTACTCTAACACAGTTCTCAATGGTAAAGCCTAGATTTTTAAAAATAGATTCTAGGCCAGTTTTTGTTGTTATTGTTCTGATTCTGTGTTTAGTCCGGATGTCCCGCCCTCCACCAATCAACCAATCACAAGACCAGTTTTGCGTCTGTTTTCAGGTTACCCGATTTGTATTTTTTTAAACCCTTACTGTGCACTCATTGGGTGCCATTGATGGCGCTAAACATCCAAATTTTAGCACCGTACAATGTCGCCACTAGGGGGTTCCAGGGGTGGCCACGGCCCCCCTATAAATTTGTTGGCTACTCCACTCGCTGGTTTAATGTTAGATTGTAGTCGTTTTGGTACTCAAAATGTTGACTGGATTGGTATGGACTATGCACATTAAATCATTAGTAACATTGAATATAACACAATACACCAAAGTATATCAGTAGGCGAGTCCTTAAGTCTTTGTGATAGTTTTCTTCTGGCCTTTTTACTTCTATAACATAATAAAAACCTGAAATTATGGCTTTTAGTTTTGGTGTGCCACCCCAAGATTTTAAGTGGTCCCATCTGGCCACCCCTATGAAAAATTTCTTGAGGTGGCACCCGCACCGTAACATAACTATTCACAGCCAGTCTGTCCATGTCCACTCAAATCCGCTCAAGCTGCTCACTTACACACAGTGAGTTGCCACAGCAACTGTTTAACAAGTTAAACGATGATTGACGCATGCGGTACTATGAAGTTCACCTCTCTGGCAAGTTCAAACGTTAAACGTCTGTCAATCATCGTTAACTTTAATAAGCAACTCCAGTGCAAAGAGAGGGAGGGAGCGAGTGTGAGACTACGCGATTGGCTCGGGACAGCTCATTTGTATTTTGTTTTCTTTAAATTGAAAAAAAAAAAATCTGCAATGGACTGAGGGCGGGAAATTTAAAGCGCGAAGCGCGAAGTTACGAGGGATCACTGTATTGTGCGTTTCAATATTTTGATCCTGGTTGCAATACCCTTTTTGGCCAGCAATCGTATGTTTGGCTCCTTTAAATAACTCCGTTTTGCTGCGATTAACTGCGGACCAGTTCAGGGTGTACGCCACCCCCTGCCCATAGTTAGTTAGGATAGGCTCTAGCACGCCCGCAACGCTCGTAAGGATTGGCAGTACAGAAGATGAATAAATTAATAACTCAGTTTCGGTAGTACTACTGAAACTACTGTTTCAGTAGGATACTACAGTAGTACTACTGAAACTACTGTTTCAATAGGGAACTACAGTAGTACTACTGAAACTAGTGTTTCAGTAGGGCATTACAGTAGTACTACGGACTACTGACTGCCATTGAGGGTGATTCGTCCGAAGGGTACAGTAGGGTACTTCAGTAGTACTACTGAAACTACTGTTTCAGTAGTACTACTGACTGCCATTGAGAGTGATTCGTCAATGGCATTAAAAGACAATTATGTTATTCATAAACTCGCAGGGGCTCAGCCATCGCCAAAATAGTAGGCGCCAATGCAGCTGCCAACCCCAAGTTTGACAGTGTGGTCAACATGTGGGTCTTCGAGGAGATGGTTGACGGCCGCAAGCTCACGGAAATCATCAACACGGACCACGAGAATGTGAAGTACCTGCGCGGGCACAAGCTTCCTCCAAACGTGGTGGCTGTCCCCGACCTGGTGGAGTCAGTCAAGGGTGCTGACATCCTCATGTTCGTGGTCCCCCACCAGTTCATCATCCGTGTGTGCGACACCATCAAGGGCCACATCAAGAAGGACGCCCACGGTGTGTCGCTTATTAAGGTACGCTGGCTCGGTTTCGATCTGGAATAGCCTCTGTTCATCATGGGTATCTTCAGGGAGTGGACGCCGGTCCGGAGGGTCTAAAACTGATATCCGAGGTCATCCGAGGGAAGCTTGGTATCGGTATGTCGGTTCTGATGGGCGCCAACATTGCTAGCGAGGTGGCAGAGGACAAGTTCTGCGAGACCACGATAGGTACGATGATCAGTTCAGACCTTGATGGTCTTGAAATGTTTTAGTGTCATCTTGGTCACTGCATTTCTTGGTCATGGTCTTGTCTCGGTCTCATCTCTGTCCCTGCGTTTATCATTCTTGTCTCGGTCTCTGCCTTTCTCAGTTGTGGTCTTGTTTCTGTCTCATCTTGGTATTTCTCTTGGTCTTTATATGGTCTCAGTCTAAACTTGCAAATGTCTTTGTCTTGTCCTGGTCTCAGTGAGTTCTGTTCTCAGTTAGTCTTGGTCTCGGATAGTGTGGTCTTGAAAACAACACTGGTAGTAGATATGTAGGGTAGGTCTGCACCTAACTTATTATTTTAATATTCGATTAATCAGACGATGAATTAAACGAAAATGTCAATTTGAGGGGGGTAATTTTTTGTATGTTGCCTTAAAAAAATTTTTTTTTTTTTTTTTTTTTTTGGTGCTACGAGTTAACCACACTAGCGTTGCGATCAACTGGTCGATCGCGATCGACGTAATCTATACCCCTGTTCTAAGCTGTTATATGAATGGGTTTATGTGTGTGGTTTCCTCATAAAAAGAAATGAGACAACTTTACTATCCAACTATAACTCAAGTGATAATATGCTTCTCCAAAACACAATACAAACAGACACTTAGGACACTGATTAGCATAATCGTTAACGAGCTCAGCTTTCCCTGCTAAGTAGTATCGTCTCATCAACAAAGAATAGAAACAATTCAATTGGCTTCATTTTCTTACCTGTGACGGAGGCACAGTGGCTCTACCAACACAAAATACAATCTAACTCTCGACACTTCGTAATACTGTATTATTGATCCAGCAACTCAACCTGAGTGTAGCAGTGAACTCCCTCTCTAATCACTAGGAGGCGCAGCCTCACATTACACGCAAGCAAGGACCCAAACTGGACTGTTCATAGCTGTGGGCAAAAATCAATTATCAAATTCATTGGCAACTAACTTATTAATCAATTTTAATTGATAAGTTGATGCAGTCTTAATCAAGGGTAATCCTGATTTTTTTTTGTGGGGTGGCAAGGTTGCAAGGACGTAGCGCACGGACCCATCCTGAAGGAACTGATGCAGACCCCCAACTTCCGGGTGACGGTGGTCCAAGAGTCTGACGTTGTGGAGATCTGCGGGGCACTCAAGGTTTGTGAAACTGAATACCGATCTGGGAAAGCTGAAGAAGTATATCGCATGATTTCCTTTTCTCGCAGAACATCGTAGCAGTAGGCGCAGGCTTCTGCGACGGCCTCGGTTTTGGCGACAACACCAAGGCGGCCGTGATCCGTCTGGGTCTGATGGAGATGATCGCCTTTGCCAAGGTCTTCTGCGTCGACGGTCCTGTCTCGGCCAGCACTTTCTTGGAGAGCTGCGGCGTCGCCGACCTCATCACCACCTGCTACGGCGGCCGCAACCGCAAGATCGGGGAAGAGTTTGCCAAAACTGGAAAAGTTAGTTATCGCCTTTCGATCCTGACCTGTTTGAGTCCGCGCTGGTCTGAATGTGAATCATCTTTGTGTTCAGACCATCGAACAGCTGGAGAAGGAACTCCTGAATGGTCAAAAACTTCAAGGTCCGGCCACCGCAACGGAGGTCCACCAAATCCTGAAGCAGAAAAACATGGTGGCCAAGTGAGTCCAATGTCCAATTTTTGAATCCGTTTTTACAGAAAACATAAAAAGTTTGATGAATAAACTGAAAGTTAAAACTTCACCCTCATGATTCTCTCCGTTCCTCAGGTTCCCTCTTTTCACCGCCGTCCAGCAGATCTGCTTCGACGGCCACCCGGTCGCAGAATTCATCAGCTGCCTGCAGAACCACCCCGAGCACATGTAACGGACGAATCGTCCATTTAAGACTTCTGATTACGCCGCTACACGTTATATGAGCAGGAGGACAAAAGGCGGGCAAGGTGACAGTCTCTCTTGCCAGTTCGTCTTCTTCCATCCGAGAGCCGGCGTTAAACCGCTTTTATCATATCACGTAACGCCGCAGCCTTTCAATAGAAAAGGCCGCACGTCGTTGAAATCAGTCGTCCAAAGAATGAACACAGTCCCACAAAACTAAAAGTTAATACATTTCGGAAGACATTTCAATGCTTTTCTGAGGTAATAACAAAGAGTGCCTTAGGTTATCGGTCCTTGATTTCATAATTTATTCAGGAATAAATCTTGACAACTCTGGACTTTTAATTTGTGCGTGTTTTCACTGAGCTTCCATAAGGAATACTGCTGTAACCAGATCTGGGATCAGTTGAGGATAAGGGTTACCAGTCTATAAATGTTTCACCTTTACCATTTTCTAGATGGGTCACAATGTGGCCAAGTGTATTCCTCACACTAACTCGGGCTTCCTCTCTCATACCAAAAACTTGCATTTTACCATAACCCTTTCATGCAAGAGTTAGGATTTTTTTTAAACCCTTATACAACACATATTTAGCTCTTTGGCTGCCATTGACGGGGCTAGGCCAATTCATTGTGTGTTGTCAGTGCCACTGAAATGTGCATTTGCACCCAGTCGTCCCAGTTTGAATGACTTGGACGCATATCCTTGTCAATGGCAGGCAATGAGTTACATGCTATAAAAAAAATTAAAAATATAACTTAAGAGTGTTACTTGAGGCCGTAAACAGTGTGTATTTGTGATTTTATTCATTTTAATTTCATTAATTTAATTTTTATTAATTTTTTTAATTCATTTATAAATGTATTCATAATTATGAAATATGTAAAAATACAATAATGGTTAATGATCGAGAAAAATAATATAGTAATAATTGCTAATATATTTTTTAATGACCAAAACTAGTCCATGGCCTTAGTTGTATATATATATATATATATATATATATATATATATATATATATATATATATATGTATATATTTTTTCCCCCCAACACGTTCATAGACAAATTATGATTTAAATAATTATTTTTTTTTTTTTTGACTTTGAACGTTTTTTATAATATTGAAATAGGACATGGGTCCCAAATTGTGGCCCAGGGGATAATATTTTACGGCCCCCAGTTGACATCCAATTGTAGTAATAGTCTTGTCCAAATGTATTTTTCAAAAGGCAATAAAAATAAAGACAGTATGAATATTTTTAAGTAAAAATAATGAATTAAATGAAAGATCTCTTTTGGGGAAAATACCAATTATTTAAACAGTAATAGATTAAAAAAAAGAATTAAAAAAAAACAAAACAAAAAAAAGTAATAAAAACAAATAATACAAAATAAACATAATACTAAACAGAATTTAAAAAATATATTTAAAAAATAATACAAATTGTGATTTAAAAGAAAGAATAAAGACAAATTTAAATAAGTATGGCCTGTGCATATTCTGTTCTGGGAATTTTGTTTATCTGATTTTTTTGTTTTGTTTTGTTTTGTTTTATTAATCTCATGTGACATATCGCATCGGCTGCCATTGACGGCACCAGACAGCCAACCAAATCCTGTAATGGGCTGGAAGCGATCTACCTGCCCCTCCCAGTTGAAATGCTCAATTAGGCTCGAGCGTATGACGTGGCACTCGCGAGGTTTCCGCTGCTATCGCCATTTTGGAAGCGGGAAACATAAACAGTATGGCATTTCAACACAGGTCGCTCTTTAAAAATGGCTGGAAATTATTGTGCGGTAAAGAATTGCAACAACTGATCGAATAGAAAGGAGAATGTACAGCTCGACGGAACACCATTGAGTTTCTTCCGGATCCCTACATGGAGAAAAGGCGAGGGGAAAGGTCATATCTGAACTTACCAAACGTCGAAGAATGGCATGGGTGGCCTCGATCAGAAGGAAGGGCATAACGTTTGATTCTCCAGTTACACACAGAGTTTGCTCTATGCACTTCCACTCCGGTAAGTTAATTTCGTTTGTATACGCAAATTTCGGTAACTTTATGCCCTAAGTCAGCCTGTTGTTAGCTATAGCTACAGCTAAACAACTAGCATGCATACATGTGCATTGTCTTCATAAGACATAATTCCTGTCGTTGCTAAATGAAAAAGCTGTAATATTTTGACGTGAGAGAGTGGCAAAGAATTTGTACACAGGCTACATTTTCTGCAACAATAAAATTGTATATCCGTGGTCACAGACTAATGTAAACACACATTGCCTACCTTTGCTAGAAAGATGGTGTTGCCGTTTGCTATGGTCATAATGTGCAGATCCTGCACCCATCCGCAGCAAAACTGTTCGTATCTTTGTAGCGATTTGTAGTTTCGGAATTGCTGATGAGTGTAGTAACTTACACCAAACACTAAATACTGCATGATGTCCATTTCGCGTAGTGGTGGAAGCTTGTCGACATCTTTATTCCATTTGTGTTCGGCTTGCTCGTAAGGGTCAACATTGTTCACATCCTTAAAATTGCTCACATATCTGTCCTTTGCCGTGGTAACAAGTTTGTCTCTGTATCGAACTGGCAAGTTTTCCTTACTTTTTTCCATCTTTGGCACTCGTAGTTGAATTGTATTTGCGTTAAGTTTAAATGTCCCGTGATGCAGACGTGCTTCCGAAATGGCTGTGTTGTCGCAAATCTCGCATGATCCCGTGCTGCTGTGACGTAAACGCTCGAGCCTAATACTATCCACTTAATTTTAATGTTTTGACCATTGTCCTTGAAAGGGTTAAACCATATGCGGAGATTAAGGGGGGCCTAGCATAGCCCCCCCCCCCCCCCCCCCCCGGTGGCCTAAAATATCATCGCATATAATTGACTTTCCAATATATGAATTTAAAATTAAGACTTTGCCGGTAAAATGTTGTCTATAAAAGTTGTAAAGCAATAAAACAAACAAAAATGAATGAAATGAACAAAAAAAACATTTTTTTTTATAATGGGTCAAAATTATTTTTCAAATAGATCATGTGACTGGCACCTTAGAGATGGTCATTTGCTTTGAGTAGCCCCCCAAAAAAACAAAAAAAAAACACCTATGGACAGAAGAGGAAAGATGGATACACGTAATTTTTTTAAACCTAAGCTTTCAAAAGCGACAACAACTACTGAGCGAGAACCAAGGATTGAAGATGTGGTCCATGAAACGTAGGAGAGCACCGCCAAAATGGTGAGCGAAGTTTCAGTTTGCTCCACTAAAGACGTTAACCCTAAAAAATGATGGGAAACAAAAAAACGCTTATTTTCAAAGTATAAATGTTCCTGGCTGGAATATTCAGTCAAAACGGGTGTGGCATCTACTTTTCCACTAGGTAAGACAGAAAAACGCCACACACACACACACACAGCTGAGATGCCTGTATGTCTGCGCATGTGCTAAGCTACTATCCGTGCATATATCTTGTAAACTGATTTTATTGCTGACACTGCGTTTCGGGGTCATCAACATTTTTGCTCCCCTGCCACAAAAGTCAAACGCCGCCAATGGGTTAAACAAAGATCTTAAAACGTCCGTAAGTCTG
This sequence comes from Corythoichthys intestinalis, assembly GCF_030265065.1. Taxonomy (NCBI): domain Eukaryota; kingdom Metazoa; phylum Chordata; class Actinopteri; order Syngnathiformes; family Syngnathidae; genus Corythoichthys; species Corythoichthys intestinalis. The sequence continues at coordinate 18,593,968 of NC_080403.1, read as the reverse complement.
ACTATTTGAAGGCCCCCAGAGAGGATGGATGTTACATAACCTTGCACTTCACTTTAGAATTTGAATCGCTCCTAAAGAATCCTTTGCATATCTTTTGAGTCAACCGACCAGCAAGATTTCTAAGTATAGCTTCTCCACGCAAAAGGGTAAATGTCCAGCTATATTTAGACAGAGCTGCAAGAGCAACATATATTATATTGAAATGTGAATATATGATACCAAAGCCAGGCGTTGGAACCCCTTATTTTTGTGTTTAAAATGCCTGTAATCCTCGAGGCAACGACTACAAACGAGAAAAGCAAGAACTGACTTTGCCAGGGGATAATTTTTGCAATTCTGCCATTTCAATAGATGGCCACTTGGAGGCAATGTCGTGCCGCAAACAGGAGCGCATCATTCCTGCCACCTGAAACTAACTTTGATGTGTAGCCTTTGTTAAATATCACATCATGGGCGTCACGGTGTACAAAGTGGTGTCGTGTTATTTCGTGGGGAAATAAATCAAGAAGAATCACCCGAGGAGGTTAAAAAAAAGTCGAGTCGCACTTCCTCAGTTTTCATCGCGAAAGTAGCGACCTGTTAAGTTAAACGACGGCGACAGAGAAGCGGCACGAAAGTGGAGTCTTCAAGGTAACAAGCCTTGTTGTATATTAAGCGAGTGCGCGTTGTTAAACTTCGTCAAAATTTTCAGGAACTGGCAATACTCCTCCAATGTTGAAATTTAAAAGCAATTTCAAGTCAAAATGCTAAACTAACAATGTCGTTCTTTTACACATCGGGCTTCGGAGTTTAATTTTGGAAGCCCAGCCGGAACTACATCCCTGACAACACGGCGAACTTGCCAACTGCCCACATTGGCTGAGGCGGCGCCGAGCAAAAGGAAGAAGGCGCCTACAACAAACTTGAATTTTTTTTTTTTTTTTTTCCATAAATAATAGTCCGTTTCTGGTTTTCATCTTGGTGGACACTGACACGGAGGGATAATGGCTGCTTTTTCAGCCTGGTTCTGGAACGAGAAGTTCTGGTTGCCGTACAATGTGACCTGGGCGGACCTCGCCGACCAGGCTCCCGGAGTGCAGTATCCCAAAGTTGGACACTTGTTGGCCGCCTTCCCGCTGGCCGTGGGAATATTCGCCGTCAGGATGCTCTTTGAGAGGTTCGTATGAGGCAGACAATTTTCATTAAATGGCCAAATAATTCACCCAGTTGGCCGCTATTTTAACAGTCAGCTCGTAAGTGCCACGACACTACTCTTTTACTTTGATGTCCACCTGCCTCTTCGCCCTAATGACATCTCTCTTTCAAATAAAGTCCTAAACGAGAATTATTTGTTGACGTTTGACTCCTAGCATAACATGTCAAATAACACCACATGGTATCATCCATTTCATCGCGGTCCTTTTGGGTCCGCGCCCCTCTAATTGGAACAAGATAAAATGTATCCAGTTTTCTGGAAATATTGATTAAAATTAGGCAAACATACTCAGCATGTATCTAAAATGTAGTACTCGAAGATACGAGCTGTCATTCGGCTGCTGTAGCTTTTTGTTTTGACTTACGAGCACAAACTTGAACCATTTACCAAATAAACTGTTCAAGGCTAAAAAAAAATAAAGATCTTTACCGTCAATAGGGAAATCGGTCCCGATCACGTCGTTTGCAGCTGTTCGATATCAGGTTAAAAATATATAGGCCTGTATATTTTTTAAGTATTAACTCATTGGCTGCCATTGCCCTCCCAGTTAAAGTGGATTGGACGTCTATTTGTCATCAGTAGGTGTTTTTAATATCAATTCCCCTCTTTTATTAACCACAACACAAACTTAATGACCAGAGCTTTCAGTGAATGTGTTAAAGTCCCTCTGACTCAATAAAAAAAATCTTAAATAGAAGTATTATTTGAATCAAAGCATATTTTGAGATGATTCAACTATATAAAACAATTTGGTAAAGCGCAGATGACGAGAAAAATGAGTGTTTTAATCTGCTGTTTAGCCCCGCCTGTCATTATAGCACTCGAGCACCTCCATCTGGGTGATGACGTTGGCAGAGTAACCATTTCAGCTGATTTAGAATTCAGCCCATTGAGGGGGGAGATTCAGAACGAGGAAAATAAGAGAGCAGCAAAATGTCATCATTGTTTTAATCCCTCTAATCCAATAATTGTACAGGATATTATTTTTATCCGAGTATTTTTTCCCAATTGCTAAATAAATTGTATGGTCGTGACAAATAACAGTCTTGTGCTAAATGGAATTTGAAATATTAAAAATGCATTTATTCAGCACGACAGGGCTAAATTACTGCATAATGGTAAAAACTAGTGTTGCACCGATACCATTTTTTAGTCCCGATACCGATACCTAGCTGTGCAGTATCGGCCGATACCGATATCATACCGATACCACCCCGTTTATATACAGTGGGGAGAACAAGTATTTGATACACTGCCAATGGGAAAACCCATTGGCAGTGTATCTTCAGTAAAAACTGCAGACTTCTTAAACCTCCTGAACGGTATTTTATGCCACTTGAGTTAGTCCAGCTTTTGTCATTTCCCTGCCCCGGCTTTGGAGACAAAACAGGAGGCGTGACAGCTAGGCGACATGCTAACCCAAACCGAGCGGCTTTTCCAAGTCTTTTCCTCGCCTTTCGAAAACGAAAAATCATACAAAACTACATGAACTCATGTCACACACGGTGGCGGGGTTGATTGTCTTCACCGATTAGCCAGCCCCTGGTGGTGAGCAAGTTTCAGCTCGTTGTTCTGCTGCGGCCCCGGGAGGCACGCAATGCTCGTCGCCGGGGACGCAGAGGGGAGCAAATGCCAAAATTGGCGCATTCTGGGTGGACAAACTGGCCAACGTCGGAGCGTGCTGCAGCCCGAGCCCAAGCAGAGTTTAGTGCTCTATAGGGGGGGACGCGAGGAGGGTCAAGGGAGGTCGAAGTCTCGACACAATTGAGAACCGGAGATGAAAGCGGGGGGCTGTCCGAGCTCAGGCGCTTATCGGAGGGCGACCATGGTGTGCGACAAGCCGCCGGTTGTCGACAGAGTGTCCTGCTCGGTGGACAGGGAGCATTGTCACCCACAAAATGCAAGACTAGCTTATTAAAATGTTTGCCATGATCCCAGTATTTGACATAACATAAAACACGTAGCTCACTCAGTCATCCGTCCAAGTCTCTTGATTGTCGCAATTCGCAGTGAACAGTATCTTTTGGAAATCCAAAAAGTCTCACACCACTCTCTCTGGTGTAGCAACAAAAGCCTGCAGCACAATGGGCTGGCATGCCGCAAAAAATTTAAAAAATTAATCCGCAAAATCAGCCGAATCCGCAGTCCTTTTGCGTACGATAGTAATGGCTTTGTTCTGAAGATGATTAGTCTGCTAACGTCACATTTGCCTTCTTCCTCAATCTGAGACAGTGGCCGGAAGTCTCTCATTTTCATAGTGCGGGATTCAAATAATTGAATAAATCTATCGATCGCTTCCACACACATCCAAGCGTTCCATTTCATTCAGGGGCATAAAAAAAAAACGAGTGTAATATGAAATAAACATGCTTTTTTGTGTCACAGGCACTTTAAGTTAATGATAACTTTTCAATAGACGTCCACTGGAGTGAGACCACTGTCCCTGAAAGAGTTAATCCAATGCTTCATGGTTTTATTAACATTTTGCTAGTAGGATATTTTGATTTGCTTTTGTTTTTACAGAAGGGCGAAAAATCGCTCACATTGTCATTCCATCTTTTTTTCCACCGTAACAACAACAACAATAATCACAATAACATCAACGATTAAATTATTTATTGCCTCTAGAAGCACATGTTGTGTTCAAGGAAGCTTGGCTATTACGTGATGAATTGACATCCAACAACAACAACAACATGTGTTGGTGCCACATGTTTGTAAGCTTGTCAGTAGACATATCCTTAAGGCTTTTTTAAAAAATGATTTGTATTTAACAATACCGGAAATTAAGTTTGCAAGCTCTCCCTGATTAATTCTTGTCACTTGTTATTACTTTTTGTGGTAATTATGTGAACTGATTTTATTGCCATTCTGTGCTGACCTCATATTTCACAATAAAGATAAGGCCTTAATCAGACTTAGTATAAAAGGACGAACGCTATTCAGACGGATTGTTTTATGGGATGGTGTGTAGGCGGAACAAACTTTAGCGGCAGATTTGATGCTTACTGTCATGGAGTTGGTTTGCCGGGGTCGATTTAAAAATTTTTTTTTTTTTTTATCGCTTTATTACATCCTGACAAACTTAACTTGTTTAAGCCGACTCATGGAGTGGAAGGTCGTGAAACTACAAGATTTACGTGTTTGTAAGTGTGTTTTGGTCAATTTCCATGGAAGTGAAGCGGGATGTCACTGGCAAAAATATTCATAACACGGGTTAAACATCCTCTTAGCTGCACTTTTCGCTTCCTTCCTTCGATAGCTTATTTTAAACTTTGTTTTGAAACAAAATGCCTTGACAGTTTTTATTTTGGTCATTGCTGTTAAAGCTATTTTTCAAAAAGCTATTTTCTTGACAGAGTAATATTAATGGTCGGTCAACTCCACACCAAAGTTAGGATTGTTGATGGAAACGACTTAAGTGACAAAACGTAGAATTGAAAAATCAGTTATTCATATTTTTGAGATATTTTATCTCCCAGGAGCAATATTTACATGTCAAAATAAGAAAGGACCGACGAATTTGTTTTCATGTTTTATTATGTTATTCGTTTTGAATCCTGTACCTGACAAATAACAACAACATAAAACAACTAATACCAAAAGTAATAATTTCAAGAAAAATGAGAACAAATAAAAAATAGCAAATCCCCTCTAAACATATTAAAAGTAACTGAGTTATTAGGAAATAAATCTAAACTAAATAAAACTATAATGAAAAATCCAAAGCGATTAACCTTCCTGTCCATGTGGTATGTCATTTAGGACGATGGATGTCCAATCCATTGTTATCACCTTCAATGCCAGACAGCCTTACTTTCAGCTTTTTTTTTTTTTTTTTTTTTTTTAAAACCTTTTTTAAATGGACTTTTTTTGTGTGTTTTTTTTGGGGGGGGGGGGCATGTTTCTGGTGTTGTCTTTGTTAATGATTGTTTTCTTTTTTTTCCTTGTTACATCCCCGCATTTTTTCCACAAATTATTTCTCAGTTTTTCTTTGTTTATTTTAAATCTTTATATTTCATTTTTATAATTACTTTTTTGTGGTCATTTTTGCGTTTTTTTTGCTTGTCACTTTTTTCTCAACAATTTTTATTTTTTTTTCTGTTGTTTCTCTTTATTTATGTCAATTTTCTTCTTTGAGTTATTTGCAGGGGTGCTCATATTTTTTTTGCCCAGGTTCTCAGAGGAGGACCTGGAGATGTGACTTGGTCCTCATTGAGCTTGAGAGCCGACCCGCCTGATGCGATAAAATTATGACAAGCTTTACTTTGAGCCAATTACCTTTAATTAATTATATTAACAATTAATGATTAACATCAACTGGCACAACAAAATTGCCATTACTTTGAAGTGAAATGTAAAGAAATAAACATAAAAGCACTAATTCAAAATAAAGGGCATTATGTGGCTCCCACATTAACTCCAAGCCTTTGTAAAAGTGGGATGTCCTCTTCATAAGAGCTCATTGAACGTGCATGTTTAGCTTTGTGAAATGCTAGCAAAAACACGTTTGTCAGTGCATGGCGCTGTTCTTCATTAACTTTATTCCGCCACTTGTCCATAGGGCGAGTGGGGTGCTGTCTGACATCTATAGTTTGCTTAATTGCCACATGCTCTGTTTTTTTTGTGCTTTTCAAAGTTTGGATGGCTGAAATTCTTTGACCCTACATAAAATGCGCTGCTCTTATCAGCGACATTGGGATTCTCACGGCAAAATTTGTACCACATTTCTGTGCGAGCATCATTTGCTTCTAGCCATGGTACCTCCTGCAGCCACTTTTCAGCAAAAGTCCTTTTTTTTCGGTAGCTCCGGTGACGTCTCTGTCGTCTGTCTGTCTTTTGACGGGGGTGGGGGAACACGGAAATAATTACTCAGTGGGGCCTGCCTCTTTGACATTTTGAGAAGTGATCTTCTCGTGTCCGCCGCAAATACAGTGGTCAGCCATCGGTATGCAAAAGCATATGGAAGCCGTTGAGGGCCAGCGCGTTTGTCTACATCCAGTACGTATGCTCGCATGTGGACCACTTATGTGCACCCCTGGTTATTTGTTTCCCTCAGTATTTTTTTTTTCCTTCACAATTTCACTCTTGAGACAGCAGAGCTAAGCAGGCCTAATTTGGCCTAAGCAGCCAAATTCCAAGCATCACCATATTTCGCACCTCTGACCCTTTCTCTTTTCATCTCACCTACCCTGCAAATTTCAGTTAAATAGGCTTGCAATATCAAGTTATTTTAAAATTCCTTCTAGAAGCCATAATAACCGGATTAATTTGTTCATTTTGAAACTGTCATTGTTTTTCGCCACCACAGGGCACAACCAATGTTATTACAGTATTGGCCCGAATATAAGACGGCCCTGATTATAAGATGACCCCCTCTTTTTCAAGCCTCAAGTTTGAAAAAAGACTTTTTGAACACCAAATTAATTTTTATACAGAAAATAATTACAGTACATCTGAAACAAATGATTATAACAATATATTTGAGAGAAAAAGCATGTTATCTTAATATCTGAACATTTAAATATGTAAACTAAAGGGCAATCACATTCGTAAATGAATGGCTTCTGGTTTTTGAAATGTAAATAAACCAATCTATTGTGATAAAACAACAAAATTGCAATAACTGCATTAACCATCAAAGTGAATTCTAACTAACTGTAGTCTTGAAACAAATCTAGAATAAGGAAAACCATTGCAATAAAATAATGCAAACTGGTTAAACTAGTAGCTAAGATCTGTCATGACAGAACATCGCTACAATGATATCTGGTGCCATCTAGCGTCGGGAATAGGGATGGGAATTGATAGAATTTTTACGATTCCGATTCCATTATTGATATTGCTTAACGATTCGATTCTTTATCGATTCTAATTTGGGGAAAAAGAAGAGCAAACGTTTTGATTGGCATCGAGTTTAATCAGAAGTCACAACCTTACAAACTCACAATGAGGTCAAAGAGGCCCAAAGCCTCAATATTAACTGTGGCAATAACTGGCAAATGCACAAGAATGTGTAACATTTTACTGAAACATTTTTCTAATAGAAATAAAAAATATGAAAATGAATGAATGAATATTGGCATATAGGTCGTTGTTCTGCCGTTGGCTATATGTGTTAAAGCAGGGGTCCCCAAACTTTTTCCTGTGAGGGCCACATAACTTTTAACTGATGAGGGGCCGGGGTCAGTTTGAACAGAACACAGAAAAAGTGTGACGATTGCAGGAGTGCCGAAATGTAAAAAAATATTGCTTTTCAGAAAGCCGCAATCAAATAACCCTTTCTGGATTCTTTACAGAACAAAAGTAAATAAAATAAAAATAAAAATATAATAATAATAATAAATGATAACACTATTAATCAAATAGATAATAACCAAATAACCCTCTATGAGTTCTTCACAGAAAAAGGCCAGAAAATAAATAACACTATTAAAAAAAAAAAAATTCAAAATGCTCTCTGGTACTGTTCAGGGGCCGGACCAAATGTGGGTGCGGGCCGTATCCGGCCCACGGGCCGTAGTTTGGGGACCCCTGTTAAAGTGTATTATTTACCAGTATATTGAAATGCATTAGTTTTTATGGCGCTTTCACGCTCAAGTGCCCTTGCGCTTCCTCGCGCGAAGAAGAACGCGTTCACGTGAAGAAGAGCGCGCTTACACGCGAAGAAGAAGCCGCATCCAAGCGAGTGAGCGAGTTAGTGAGAGAGGGGAAACACTGCTACGAGCCTACGTTCTTTTTTTAATGTTTGTAAAATATCTACAGATGCAACGCCTGTATGTATCGTCTTTTGTGTTGTTGTGTGCTTCCACTCGCGATCGGACACTTAAATCCAGTTGTGTAGTAGTTTGAACGATGTGCTAATGCTAGCGAACGCATGCTAACCGTTTAGCTATATTAGCAGCTAATCATCGCTGATTTACGTTGATGCAAACCTGTTTGTTATTGGGGATGAAATCATTTCTATTTTTAGTTTCACTCTTCAAGTGATGGTTGAATAAAATCAGCAAATTATACCAACGTCTTCTGTATCCTCATTTGGGAGTTTAGCTAGCTATATAGCCAGGACTAAGACTTAGCGTCTCTGTGAGGACAATGCAGTCTTATTCCCTCCCGATGCAGTTATCTCCACCTTCCCTCCCGATGCAGTTATCTCCACCTTGCAAGACTGCAAGTCGTTTTGTTGTGACTTTTCCTCGTTAAGTAAAGACACACTTTCGAGCGTTTGAACCTACGTGCTGTCATTGTTATGTTTACGACTGCAATGCTCGTGCTAAACCATCGTAACCTTTCATTTTCACCCTCTTTCCTGGTGAAGTGTAGCCAAACTTTGGAGCGGGTGGTTCTTGGCGCCATGCTAGTTTGATGCGTCTGGACAACAAGACACGTCACAACGCAATATGCGTCTTTAGGAATCGTTAAAGGGATCGTTCAGGCTTTTTCATTGTGATGTCGAGGCCTCGAAACACAAGGAACCGGTTCTGAATTGGAATCGGATTTCGATTCCCATCCCTAGTCGTGAATTGGGAGAGTAGCTGAGATCTATCATAACAGAACATCGCTTCAGTGATATCTGGCGTCGTGAATGGGTATAATGTCTAGACCGCGAATATAAAACGACCCCTTCTTTTTCAATCTTATTTCAATGCAAAAAACAACATCTTCTATTCGGGCCAATACGATTGTCATTTTACTCTAACGGCGCGCCTAGGGTATTAATGTATAATTCTTTCATTCCATATCTGTTTTAGAATCCTAAATCATTTCTCGTTTTCAAATAAAAAATTGGAAAACAAATAGCGGCCCATTTTTTGCTGTTTCAATTTTGTTTTTTCTCAGGAAGGTCAGTCAGTCTCTACCGGGATACTACATCACTGAGTTAATTGATCAGCATAGTGGACGTGTACGTGCTTTTTAAAGAGCACATACACGTCTGCCATCCTACATCACCGTCCAAAAAAAGTCTACAACTTCCGGGTCATAATACGTCGAAAATGATGCAAGCCAAAAAAAAGCAATAGTATAAAAATACCATGATGATTCCATTCGCTCTTATTCGATGTTTAAGTTCAATACAGCGAAAAATAGGCCGTTATTTAAACAGATATGGAATGAACGAATGATACACTGATAGTTTGTATTTAAACATGAGAAATGAAATATGTTAATATCCGTTTCCTGATTTTGGATTCTAAGGGGTAGTTTACATGGCGACAAGTAAAGGTGAGGCCATTCTGCAACCTATTACTTTCTATATACATATATATACTTATATCTAGAACTTTCTGGTGCGGTCTAGATAGTTTCAAGTGTGCACCACATAATATCTGTTGTGCACCAGACCCTGCGTATCCTAATCACGAAGATATGGGAACAATCCATATTGCCAAGGGAATGGAAACGGAAAGAAATGGCCGTAATACACAAAAGCGGAGACAACATAGTATGCGAAAATTACAGAACTATTACACTTATAAGTCATACAAGCGAAATACTCCTGTACATACTACTTTAACGAATCAAAAGAAAAATCGATTTTGAACTGAGCGAAGAAGAAGCGGTTTTAGAGAGGAAAGATCAACAGCTGATAAGATGTGTGCCCTCCAAGTCATCCTTGAAAAACTGATTGAAACGGGGCAGGAAGCAGAAATAATCTTTATAGGCTACAGGCTTTCGACAGTGTTAACCATCCAGATCTGTTTGAAACTATGAATTACATGGGCTTCCCACAACACCTGATACAACTAATCAGAAGCTTGTACATAAACCAAGAGGCGGTCATCAGATGGAACAACAGCCATTCAAAAACCATTCAAAATTGGGAAAGGTGTGAGAGAAGGCTGCATTCTATCACCACACCTTTTCTCTCTATACACATTGCAAATAGTGAGAAATGCTGAAATAGACAGAAAAGGCATTAAAATTGGAGGAAGACAAATATCGAACTTGAGATACGCTGATGACACTGCACTTTTCGCAACCAACCATCAAGATGCAACATACGTCATTGACTCGCTAAACAAATAAGGACAAGACAAACACCTGCAACTAAATGCCAAGAAAACAAAACATGCACATTGGACCACAAACCCAACATCTGACGGTCAACGGAGAACAACTAGAGAAGGTCGCAGACTTTAAATACTTGGGTTCAATCAAAAGCAACCCAGCAGATTGCACGAAAGACATCAATAGACAAATTGGAGTAGCAAAAGGAAAATGATCAAGCTAAACAACATTTGGAAAAACAGAACATTAAGCAATGCCCTAAAACTCGAGATACTGAGAAGTCTCATCTTTACAACGATATCATACTGAGCAGAAGGATTCAATTCAATTTCAATTCAATTCAATTTTATTTGTATAGCCCTATATCACAACAAGGTTGTCTCAAAGGGCTTTGCAGAGGCAATGTGGTACACAGTTAGAAACAGCAGATGAAATAAATAGAGATGAAATAAATAAAGGTCAAATCCTGGGCATCCCCCATCCTTCGACCCTCCATGTCGGCAAGGAAAAACTCCAAAACTCTGTGGGAGAAATGAGAAACCTTAGGGAGTACCACAGTCAGGAGAGATCCACTCCCAGGACGGATAGACAGGATGCACCAGGACTGCTAATGGGAATTAGCAGACGGAGTTACAGTTTGTAAAGATGCAATAGAGTAAGGTAACAAGAAGAGGTCCATCCAGCCAGTGGTCCGGATAGTTAGGAAGGCTGCAGCTGAAAAATAGCCCCTCCCCAGAGGGGAATGGGGAAAGGGGACACCGGGTGACTAGTGATGAAGTGACTAGTCAACTAGATAATAAAATTAGAAAATAGAAATAAAGACAAGAGGTAGGTAGATTAAGTAAAAGGAGATAGGACTCAGTGGCTGTACTTCCCCCAGCATTGTAGCTTCTAGTGCAGCTTAGACTGAACTGTGAGCCTACTCCGATTTCAACTAGTCTGACCATAAGCTTTGTCCAATAGGAACGTTTTTAGTCTAATCTTAAATGTACAGACTCTCTCGGCTTAGCTGGAAGCTGATTCCATAAAACAGGAGCTTGGTGGCTAAAGGCTCTAGCTCCGACTGTACTTTTAGAAACCCTGGGAACTACCAGTAGACCTGCATTCTGATCGACCATCAAATAGAAAGAGGAAAAGAAAAAACATGCAGCAGAAAAAGAAAGACTACTCAGAGTCAGCCGGAAAGAAAGAAGAACAAATTTAAGCATTCTCGAAGAACTAAACATCAGGCGACAAATTCTACCAGCAATAAATGAAATGAAAATGTCTTACTTTGGACACATACAGTGCTAGCCAAAAGCATTGGCACCCCTGCAATTCTGTCAGATAATGCTCAATTTCTCCCAGAAAATGATTGCCAATACAAATGCTTCGGTATTAATATCTTAATTTATTTTGCTTGCAATGAAAAAACACAAAAGAGAATGAAAAAAAATTAAATCATTATCATTTTACACAAAACTCCAAAAATGGGCCGGACAAAAGTATTGGCACCCTTGACCCAATACTTGGTAGCACAAACTTTAAACAAAATACCTGTGAACAACCGCTTCTGGTATCCATAATGAGATTCTTACAGTGCTCTGCTGGAATTTTAGGCCATTGTTCTTTGGCCAACTGCTCCAGGTCTCTGAGATTTGAAGGGGGCCTTCTCCAAACTGCCTTTTTCAGAGCTTTCCATAGATGTTCTATGGGATTCAGGTCTGGACTCATTGCTGGCCACTTTAGAAGTCTCCTGTGCTTTCTCTCAAACCATTTTCTAGTGCTTTTTGAAGTGTGTTTTGGGTCATTGTCCTGCTGGAAGACCCATGACCTCTGAGGGAGACCCAGCTTTCTCACAAAAGGCCCTACATTATGCTGCAAAATTTGTTGGTAGTCTTCAGACTTCATAATGCCACGCACATGGTCAAGCAGTCCAGTGCCAGGGGCAGCAAAGCAACCCAAAACATCAGGGAACCTCCGCTGTGTTTAACTGTGGGGACCGTCTTTTTTTTTAAGGCCTTGTTTTTTTTCCTGTAAGCTCTATGTCCATGCCTTTTCCCAAAAAGCTCTACTTTTTTCTCATCTGACCAGAGAACATTCTTCCAAAACGTTTGGCTTCATGTACTGTAAACGTGGCCACTAATTCCAGCGTTTCTTGCGTGCAATTACACACTGGTAATCTCCATAATCAAGTAGCAACAACCGTTGTGTCTTGGTGTCGCAGCGTCACCATATAAACGGCCCCTCAAACAGAAATGGAATGAACGAATGATTCACTGATACTCGGGCAACAGGTCTAGTTAGTGCACCTGGTGGACACACATTGTTTTTACCATAGCACGCCATAGCACATGAGCTGCAAGGAGATTGAGCTGTTTGCCGTATGATTCGAATAAACCAACCAAACTGGAGCCATCCGTTTGGTCAGGTTATTGCCGGTAGCCTATGCATACAGGTTCAAATGGTGTACTCAGTATCGACTTGGTATACAGTTCGCTAAAATGCCAGTACATTCCTTTCTGACCTCTGTGACCTTTAACCTTTGACCTCATTGCCTTAAAACTTAATCTATTCTTCCATTTCATATTAAAAAACATACTGTATAATGGAAGTTCGTTAATAATCCCTTTATTCATTCGTGAGTTATCTTGAACACGAACATTCCGACAGACAAATCAATAGTAGGAACTCTAGTAAATCTTAAGTGGTGAATGTCCATATTTCAGAACCATTGATGGTGATTGACGTCCAATCCATTTGAACTGGGAGGGCTGGCAGCTATTATTGAACAACAAGTTGAACGTCTATCGCCGTCAATGGCAGCCAATGAGTTATTGCACGATTTAACTTGCCCAGACTTTGATAAAATATTTATAGTGCGGGTTTAGTGAGCTACACGGTGTTGATCCTCTTAGTGTAACAGCTATATAAGGGTCAGCGTGCTTTTCATGACTCCTAAACAATGACGGAAAACTGAGAGGGTTATCTCGTTGGCGCAGACAATAAAGAGCAGAGAAGATGAGAATGCGGTTACGTCAGATTGAGGCAGGGTGGGTCTTCCAGCCCGCCTTTATTTCCCCCCGCTTTCTTGTTGCTCAATAGCCAAAGAAGTAGAAAGCTAGTGAGCACATGCCCTGATTAAAAGGCGTCCGATTCCAGTGTGGGGAAATGCTGCGGATGTTTGAGATTGTAATGTTCAGTCTTGCATTTACTCAAGGTGAAAAATTGCAGAGGACGCTACAGTGATTATGGAAAATTTACATACACAAGGTTGAATCACAGCAACTGGACTGTTCTTGTTTGTTAAAGACGTTTCATCTTTCTGTTGTGAATTTAAATGAGTTTTGTCACTAATATAGGTCAAATCCAGTTCAAATGGATTGGACGTATAGTGCTGTCAATGAGATGAGTTAACAAGGAAAGTCCAAATATATACTCTATTACCATTACTATGAAGAGTACAGCAAAATCAAATTTACTGCATGACAAACAAATTTCTTGTGATCTGCATTAAAGCAATAACAAATAACTGGGTTTCAATTAGAGATGTGCCGATTCCAATTTTTTTCTACTTCCGATCCTAACTTTTCAAAATGTTTTGCCGATATCGATTTTATACCAATTCGATGCTGAACCGATACCCATAATTTAAGAACAGTAAGAAATAATACAACCAGTAAATGGCAAATCATTATTTTTGTATTAAAACTGAGCCCCGCTGTTACCTACTCAAGAAATGCTCTGGTTACAAATATTACACGATGCTCTGTTGCTATATTTATTTTCTAACGAGAAGTAGTCACAGGCATCCGACTTGTTTGGCTAGTGGTTTGATTTACAGCACCCTAAAAGGCCAGTGGTGCTGAAAAACACCTGAGTACTAGCTTAAATCCAATCTTGTGACCAATTTCCATACTAAAAAACAGCTGTTTCATGCACAGACATGATACTGAGTATTAGATCGGGATTGAACAAGTATCAATACTTATGCAATCAAATATCGTATATTTGCTAGTAAATTTATGCATTCATTCTCAATGAATCAGACTGATTATCTTTGTAGTTTTTATATTTGCAAACATGATTTTGCTTTGGAAAACAAAGAGTGTTACGTACAGTGGGGAGAACAATTGTGTGATACCCTGCCGATTTTGCTGGTTTTCCCACTTGCAAGCCATGTAGAGGTCTGTAATTTGTATCATAAGTTCTCTTCAACTGTGAGGGACGGAATCTAGTACAAAAATCCAGAAAATCACATTGTATAATTTTTTAATAATAAATTTGTATTTAACTACATGAAATATTTGATACATTACCAACTAGTAAATATTTCGGCTCTTAGTTCTTTTTTAAGAACCCCTCCTGTTCTCCACTCATTACCGGAAGTAACTGCACCTGTTTGAACTTGTTACCTGTATAAAAGACACCTGTTCACATGCTCAAACAAACAAACTCCAACCTCTCCACAATGGCCAAGACCAAAGAGCTGTGTAAGGACAGCAGGGATAAAATAATAGACCTGCACAAGGCTGGGATGGGCTACAGGAAAATAAGCAAGCAGCTTGGTGAGAAGGTAACAACTGTTGGAGCGATTATTAGAAAATGGAAGAAGTTCAAGTTGACGGTCAATCTGCCTCGTTCTGTGGCTCCATGCAAGATCTCACCTTGTGGGGCATCACTGATCATGAGGAAGGTGAGGGATCAGCCCAGAACTACACGGCAGGACCTGTCAATGACCTGAAGAGAGCTGGAACCACAGTCTCGAAGAAAACCATCGGAAACACATTACGCCGTCATGGATTAAAATCCTACAGCACACGCAAGGTCCCGCTGCTGAAGCCATTGCATGTCCAGACACATCTAAAGTTTGCCACTGACCATCTGGATGATCCAAAGGAGCAATGGGAGAAGGTCATGTGGTCGGATGAGACCAAAATTGAACTTTTTGGTCTAAACTCGGCTCGTCGTGTTTGGAGGAAAAAGAAGAATGAGTACAACACCAAGAACACTATCCCAACTGTGAAACATGGAGGAGGAAACATCATTTTTTTGGGGCTGCTTCTCTGCTAAGGGTACAGGACGACTGCACCATATTGAGAGGATGATGGATGGGGCTATGTATCGCCAGATCTTGGCTGACAACCTCCTTCCTTCAGTAAGAGCCCTGAAGATGGGTCGTGGCTGGGTCTTCCAGCATGACAACGACCCAAAGCACACAGCCAAGGCAACTAAAGAGTGGCTCCGTAAGAAGCATCTTAAGGTCCTGGAGTGGCCTAGCCAGTCACCAGATCTGAACCCGATAGGAAATCTATGGAGGGCCCTGAAAGTCTGTGTTGCCCGGCAGCAGCCCCGAAACCTGAAGGCTCTGGAGAAGATCTGCATGGAGGAGTGGGCCAAAATCCCTGCTGCAGTGTGTGCAAACCTTGTCAAGAACTACAGGAAACGTTTGGTATCTGTAATAGCAAACAAAGGTTTCTGTACCAAATATTAGGTTCAATTTTTGTGATGTATCAAATACTTATTTCATGCAATCAAATGCAAATTTATTATTTAAAAATCATACGTCAATTTCAGTTTTTTTTGGTATTAGATTCTGTCCCTCAGTTGAAGAGAACTTATGATACAAATTACAGACCTCTACATGCTTTGCAAGTGGGAAAACCAGCAAAATCGGCAGTGTATCAAATACTTGTTCTCCCCACTGTATTTACATCATATTTATAGTCAGACTTTGCTCAGCGTATAATTTTTGGTTGTATTGCACATTTAAACTTAATCTTGTTCACTGTTATATTACTCTCGACTTTACATTCTTGTATTTGAGCGTCGTCTAATCACAAAAATAATTGGTAATTAGTTACTATCAGAATTAGAGTTGTCCAAATATAACTTTTTAAATCGATAACTGATAACCCGATATTGTCCAACTCCAAAAATCCAATACCGATATCAAACAGATTCCAATATATGCTGTCGTCACAAACGTGAAAAATAGAACAAATTCAACTGAGTTATGGACAAAAGTGCCTCTATTGCTCACTATATTTATAATTGAATCAAAATAGTGCAAACATCAGTTTTTTGGATCTAGTACAAGTGGAAAGTGCCAATAAGGCACTTATTCTGTCCCCAAAGTGTGTGGGTACGCAAATCGAGGGCTCTAAAGAGCAGTCAGACGGTGAAGTAAAGTTTAACTGGCTTTACTGTGGTCATCTTTCTCTTGAAAAGAGCACTGATACTTTTTTGTAAAACTGAAGACAAAAAAAACATTGTGTCAATAATATGAAATAAAGTCACAAAGCAAAATATGTGTCAATTTGAATAGCAACTGATAGTACAGGTTACAAGTAATGAAATAATGTAACCACATTTTACTACACTACACAACGCTCATGAATATAAAACAAAGGAAGAATATAACTTACAAGAGACGCTTGTATAAGGCACAAACAACTTGGTGAGATGGCAAGAACTGCTATGGTACGCTGGCTGCAGACATTAGCTTGTCCATTTAGCTCTCTGTATTTGCAATGAGCGCACGTCGACCTATCATTAAGTCAGCAGAAAGTGGTGGAACTTATCAAAACTAGTTACACATAAGCGCCAGCAGGGGGTGACAAAACACCAGAAACACAGGTAGCCAATAAGTGCACGTGACTGCACTTCCATATGCATATTGGACCAAAACCAATAATGAAAAAACGATGTCAATATAATCCAATATCGTTTTAAAATGCTTTTACCGGCCACCCGATAATATCGGACATCTCTGATCAAAATAGCTGATTGTGGCAGCCCTACACTGTAAAAACTTTTGAACAAAGTACCTAAATTTCTGCATTATAGAGTGCACCTGACTATAGAGATCTCTACTGCTGCAACCACTTTAACTCAACTCACTTAACTCAAGTAATTCGATTAGAAAAAAGATCAAATTTAATTTTGCTGCTTCGAGTCTTCGTTTAATTAAAGTGGCGTTTTAATGGTTTGTTTTGAAAGTGCTGGCATTTAGTTTTATTGATTTGGGTGGATACACTGCCCTCTAGTGGCAACAGTGAATATGATACAACACATTTCACATGGCTGAATCCAGCTGCTCCCTGTTAAGACCAACATAAGCTACGTTTTTGTTTGAGCTAGTTTTTTTAATGCGTTCGTAATTTAGTTTATAGGCATATTCAGCCATTTTTGTGTGTTTGAACCATTTATTAAGAGCATTTAAAACAAAACAAAAAAACAAAAAAAAGCATTTTATAGCATTTAAGCTAGCAGACTTTTGGTATGTAAGTTAGCGTGTTGTTCTTTTGTTGTACTTAGATCCTCTTTTTTTTTTTTAACACCGTTTGAGGCTTAGCTCAGGTGTTTTAATTTTTTATGTTCCTTATCTGAATACTCGACTATTCGGACTAACTAGTTCATTGATTAATCAACTACTAAAATAATCGATAGCTGCAACCCTAAAGATGTCACTGTTTTAATATGGGATATTTATAGAGAGGGATGGTAAACAGAAAGATTTGTTTGATGAAAATTACCTGTGAGAAAATTAACATCAATAACACGCCAAGTTGCTCCTCCTCAATCCTCATTCATATAGTAGTAATAGCGCTGAGCTAGGGGGCTGTTGCCGTTAGCCTAGCTGGTTCATTATAGCATATTAGGCTCTTTGTCCCTTTTAAATCTGGCTAAAATACACTGGTAGCCTAAAACTGTTCTTCCTTTATGGCATTAAGCATCACACGGACTTTTATCAGCAATAAAGTCCTCTGAGTGCTCAATGAAAATGGCTAGCCAGTAGCCGTTTGTAGCGCTAGCTTAGAGGGCTCTCGTAACAAACAATGGATAGCCATCCCCTCCTCCAGTAAGTTTTATTTTTTTACCGTGTAAGGTTAAGTTGTCAGGTGCAAAGAGATTTACTCCGGTATTTGACAAGTCTGGGAGCTGTTGAAATTATGAGTAACATAGCAGACTTATATATAAATAGAACTGTTGCGTGGAATTTGAAGCTTCTAAGAGCAGTTTGTTTTTGCGTAGATTTCTTTGGACTGATAAACAGCAGTTTCATTACCTATCGCAAGGTAAAACCCACCGGAATGACTTTTCATGTATCAGGTCGCTAATGATTAGCTAGGTTCTTTTACTTTTTTTTTCACTATATAATAGTGTTATTCAAAATATGTATTGTAATCATATCAGCTATCTTTAGTTAGCTTGTAGACGCTAACATTCCTGCGCATGTTTTCCACATTTTTATTTCCGATAGTGGTGGTAGTATCAGTATCCATACTGATATGGCTATATCTGGTCAATATGTACTCTTCAAGATTGGCTTTCCTACACAAGATGGCAGACAGTTACGTGAAAAAATGAGCATTGGACCCCTTCCCAACACAATGAGAGACATCCAATCAGCCGTTTGCTGCGAATTTACATAAGATATCACAAGTAGACGTCCAATCCCATTGAAGTAAGAGGATGGCAGGCACTGGCACAAAATCAATGGATTGGACGTGTAGTGCTTTCAATGGCAGCTACAGAGTAAATAGCAGATGCTTTGAAATTGATAAAATGTATTAAAAATCGGCTTAAGCCAGGGTAGCAATTACTTTACATTCAAGTGAGTTGGCAGTAATTTTGTATGAAAAGAAGTTTTTTTTCCTCAAAACGTGGTATTGGTACAGTATTACCATTGGCCATAGCCAGGTATCGGGAGCGAAAAAAAAATGATATCGTTGGAACACTAATTTCCGACCATTATCATAGATTTGTTGCCAGTTCATGCGCAAGGAGCCTCCACGTTCACCCCGAGGTCAGACAAAGAGTTCAACCCAATGCCGTCTTGGAAAAAGTCTTTACATCCATCACAAAGGTTTCGTATCACCACATTTCCAATAGTTTTCACGACACCTCATTGTACCTAATTGACATCCCTGCCTTTTACTGGGCAGAATCCAGAATCGCACCATCTGCATGGCCTCTCCAAGCAGTTGGATTGGGAAGTGTGCAAGGTCCAACGCTGGTTCCGACAACGCAGGAACCAAGACAAACCCGGCTTGCACGCCAAGTTCTGCGAGAGCATGTAGGTCGCAGTTAGGTTTTATTGTGAGCTGCATGTTGACTAGTAAACAAGATAATTTTTTGGATGATGCATTTCAGGTGGAGGTTTACATTTTATTTTTGCATATTTACCTACGGCTTTCAGTTTCTTTGGCAGGTGAGTATACATTTGCGACATGTTGAGATTGTACTATTTTCTTTGCAAAATGTCTCTGATTTGCCATCTTATATTTAGAGCCCTTGGTTGTGGGATACGCGGCATTGCTGGTACGGTTACCCTTTTCAGGTACGTCATACCTGGGCTCAGAGAGGTAAACGGATATGGGATTTTTAAAGGCTGTTACAAATTTTTAAAAAAAATTAATTCAGCTGTTTGCCAATGTCTAAAGCCTATTTTGTAAGCTGATATACTTTTTCTTTTAAAAGCACGTTAGTCATGAAAGGCAATTAAAAATACTCAGTATATAAAGGTATACAGTATATTCTAAATTGAATGGATCGATAGAACTCCAAACATTTTATCTGCCACACCAGATTGATTGTTCCGAATATCTTACACATATCAACTGGATAGATCCAACTGAAACCTTTTTAATGGGAGGAACGCTCAAAAATATATGGCTGCTGATCGGACGACGGCGGTTCTCGTCACACTCGCGAAAACATAATTTCCCGTCAAAAAAATTGTTTTTGTGACATTCTTTGCTCCTCTTTAAAAGAGGAAATTAAGTGTATTTCTGACAAAACTTGGGAAAGTGACTAAACTACAAGAACCGCTTTGCATTCCGCCATAGTATTCAAGCAGATAGTCCTTTCCTAGTCAAGTCTGCAGCTCCTGCTTCTTTTCCCTGATTGGCTCGACAGCGACCAGTCCAAGCCACTATTGACGTTTGGTTCACGGAAGAGCTAAAACATTGTTTCCTGTCAAAAAAAAAAACATTTTCATTACTTTTTTTTGGTCTTCTTTTTAGTGTGACACTTTTAGTTTAAATGTATTTCCGACAAACATCCGAAACCTACGTATCTACAAGAAATGATTTGCCCTTCAGCTTTGTGTTCGAGCAGATACTTACTTCCTGGTCACATCTGCAGCTTCTGCCTCTTTCTGATTGGCTCGGTCATCAGATGGCCGCAGGGTCTCAGGAGCTTATGATGAATGAATGAATCAGACAGGACCGTCATGCTTTCAAGACTACTGAACATTTATTGAACATTAAAGTGATACAAAGGTAGAAAGACTTGTAGTTTTTAAGAGGTAAATGTTATTATGAGTTAAAATAATTTGATATTGAAACCTCTCTTAATGTTTTCGTTCTTATACAACTTGTAAAATTAGTTTTGCTAGTAGGTAGGCATTGTTTTTTATGTCGCAGGGCGGTGACGTCATATGGTTATGCTGCCGGGCTTCCAGAGTATGACTAGTGACATACAGTGGGGAAAACAAGTATTTGATACACAGTCAATGGGAAAACCCATTGGCAGTGTATCAAATATTTGTTCTCCCCACTGTAATCATGTTATCTGTTCGACCCTTTCAATTTGAACCCAAGAGGAACGGTCGATATTTCACAAAACGAGCAGCAAAAGCAAAATGAACTGGAAAGCCGGGATGAGACGAGACAAGAGTTGGGGGGGGGGGGGTGTTCTGCCAAAATGTGCTGCACCGGCGAAAGCTGCTACAAGAGGCGAATTTGACACTCAAAGTACTACCGTGCGCTTTCAGCTTGTTTTGTTCACATACATACAGACAGAAAATACTTAAATTTAGTAATATCAAATAAGGGTGGTTTAAATATGCGACTTGACTAATGTGGTCAAAAGATCAACAATGAACTGACAGAAAATACTTAAATGTAGTAATATCAAATAAGGGTGGTTTAAATATGCTACTTGACTAATGTGGTCAACAGATCAACAATGTACTTTAAAACTACCACAAGGAAACACAATGCTTTAACGTATGAGAGGGGAACACATGCAAAAAGTACTTTGAGACAATGAAAAGGTATTAAAAGACCCGATAAAAACACAAATAGTAAATACTCACCGCTTTTAACCGATGAGTGCATGTGTCGGACATCTCGCCACGTAGAAAGAATTGCCGTAACCCGGTAGTATTCGTCGAGTGACAGTGACAATCTACGTCATCACCCCGAGCGTCCATTGCACGCTTAAAACATGCGCCCTCCGTAGGTCAAAACATGTACTAAATATTATATATTTTTAAATCAATGCCAATATTTTATGTGTTTATAATAAAATTTTAGTAAAACAGAACAATTGTGGCTTATTAGAGCCTACAAGTCTATGTCCGAGGTTCCTTTTAAGAGGCAAGTAAAAACAAAAAGTACAGACTGGTAAGGCACAGTAAAAACAAGAATAAATGACGTGCGGTGATTAGCAATAACAGCTAATGTTAGCAAATGGCAAATACCGTCCTCGTTAGCTTAGCGCTAGCGGTTAGCATCTATATGGTGTATTGAATAACATTATAAGTCAACGCAAACTACATTACCTCAATGTAGATGACATTCACTTCATGTCCAAGAGCTTACTTACAGACTATGATCGACCAAGGAACGCAACAAGAAAAGGGAAAGGAGCTGCCAGGTTGCTTTAGGAAACTCATCCACTTCCTGTCCTTATTCTTCTACGAATACTTTTTGGCCACTAGCTGGTGCAAAATCACAAGTAACAAAGATCATAAATCAAACAGTGAACATAACAGTTATCCTATTATATTGTTGTTTTATTTGTAATTCCGCCAGTGGTTGATCTTGGAAAAATAAGCCACCCTATCAGCCAGATATTTATTTATTTCACCAACTGTAGACATGTTCTTGTCATAAATATTTCATTTAAGACTGCATTATTTACTGTAGATCAGTGGTTCTTAACCTTGCTAAAGGTACCGAACCCAGCAAGTTTCACATGTGGATTCACTGAACCCTTTGGAATTAGATAACTTTCCAAATTCAAAAACCAATCTATCTTAGATAGCAAGCTAATAATTTAGCAAATTCCCATTGAAAACTCTTCTCATTTTGACAGCATGTTTTAGAAACAGATAAAAATTTGAGACCACACTGCCTCTTGGTGTGTTGTATTCCCTCATTCCAAGTACGAGTCAACCTTCCACTGAGCAAACCAGTTCCTCCTCCCATCAGAGCGTGGACTAGCAGTTAAAAGAAATGGATTAACCCTCTAAATTGGTAGCCAACCAGTCTAAAACCTGGTTTAAAAAGCCACTTTGCCTAGATGTAATCAGCGTACGAAAATAGGGCTCTGCGTTTCTTTACCTTCACCGAACCCCTTAGACTTACTCACCGAACCCCTGGGGTTCGATCAAACCCAGGTTAAGAACCACTGATGTCGATACTAGGGCTAATTATGGTGTCTATCTCCGTTAATCGCAATTGAGTCAAACGTCTTTTTTCTTTCTTTCCCTGAAGGTGTTGACGCCTCCTCTTTACCGCTACTACATGACGGAGCTGGCCTTCTACTGGTCTCTTATATTATCCCAGTTTACTGACATTCGAAGGAAGGTGAGATGTACACGACATGCACTTTTGGTTAAAATCCACTCGAACCACATCAAGAATCTTAGAGGGTCACATGTTTTTGTTTTCCTGACAAATGGGTGGGCGGGAGTGCCAGTCACAGGCACCCTCCCTCATGTGACTAAAGGCCTGTATGACTGAAGGACGCAAATTCCACAGGACAGCAGCAGAGTTGTAGAGGGACACAAACACGGACTCAAATGTTTGTTAGCAAAAAAGCCAAATGCGAAAGACAAACAAGAACAAAACCCACAAAATTTGTACAAATCCACTACAAAAGGCCATCACGTTGAAGGTCGTTTAATAGGTGTTGTCGGATTTACCCTGTAGCTCAAAGGCTGCCATTGACGGCACTAGACATCCAATCCATTTCGAATGGAAGGAGTTCATTCACCCCCTACCAGACAAAATGGATAGGAGGTCTGGTGCCATCAATGGCATTGAATGATAGCATTCGCAGCGAGTCATCTCTGTTTAAATAACTTGGACATCTAGAAAGATTAATAGTAATAGAAAATCATATAACAAAATAATGAAATTCTTGCCGTTTCAAACATTGATAGGAAATAATGGAGAGGCACTGTTTTGTGACTAGCTCAGTCTAGTGTGGAGGCAAAAAGTGCAACAGAATGGTTGGCTGAATTTAAAGGGATCCACG
This sequence comes from Corythoichthys intestinalis, assembly GCF_030265065.1. Lineage (NCBI taxonomy): Eukaryota > Metazoa > Chordata > Actinopteri > Syngnathiformes > Syngnathidae > Corythoichthys > Corythoichthys intestinalis. The sequence continues at coordinate 18,570,507 of NC_080403.1, read as the reverse complement.
GACAGATAGACTTGTAATACTTAAAAGATAAAGGTTATTATGATTTAAAATAATTTGATATTGAAACCCCTCTTGATGTTTTTGTTTTTATACAATTTGTAAAATTAGTTTAACTAGTAGGTCGCCATTGTTGTTGACGTCACAAGATTACGCTGCCGAGCTTCCAGAGTATGACGCTAGCGACATAAACATGTCATCTGTTCAACCCTTTCAATTTGAACCCGAGAGGAATATTAATGAGCATGACAGCAATGTCGGTATTCCACAGAACGAGCAGCAAAAGCAAAATGAAAAGGAAAGACAGGATGAGAAAAGACAAGTAGGGAAAAAAAAGGTGTTCTGCCAAAATGTGTTGCAATGGCGAAACACGCTACAAGAGACGAATTTGACTACCATGCCCTTTTAGCTTTTTTGTTTAGATGCATACATATGGAGGTAGATTTGTGTCTTTATTATTCAATCCACAAAAAAAAAGTTGTTTCAATCAAATAAAAAGTTGCTTCAATCAAAATATATATTTTCAATCGAAGAAAACGTCTCTTCAATCAAAAAACATGTGTTTGAATGCAAGAGTACGGTGCCCTGCTGCTTAATGTGATTCAACACGGCAAACTTCACCCGCTGCCCTGACATGACGGTTGGCAATTGGTTCCAATCGGAGTGTCCGCGACGCGCCGGTACAGGAGTGGTCGGCGAGTGGCCCGACACTAGCCTGCCCAGTAAGCGAGTGGACTACCGGCGAGTCGCCGGCGTCCACGCCGGGAGCCCCGTCACATCAACTTTGAATGAGTGTCGTGTCATTCGCGGGCCGTCCACTCGACAGCCGGCCTCCACGCCTGGGGGGTGATATCGGGGTCCGACCAGTGTGCCGCGACAGGGCAACGTACCGTCGTGTGTACTCCGGTGAAATGCCGATGTCACACCCCCGTACCGGTGCCCTATATTCGGCTTGGACTCCAGGGGACTCCGATGGCTGGATGGAGCCCTGGTGGCCATTATTCTTGCTTCATACTTTTATGCCATTGGCGTAATCACCTGCCACTCAAACACACCGGAATTAGCGTTGAAGTTGAATCTTTGTGTCAAAATGATTCAATCGAAAAAAAAGTGCCTTCAAAACTTTTTCCACTTAAAAAAAAAAAAGTGTGTTCAAAACTTTTTCCACTTTGGGGAAAAAAAAAAAAAAAAAAAAAAAGAGTTTAAAACCTTTTGCTTTTCAAAAAAAAAGTGACACTTCAATAAAAAATACATATATTTCAAATGAAAAAAATATATTTTCAAAAAATATATATTTTTGCAAATGATTTTTTTCTTTGATTAAAAATAGTTTTTTGATTAAAACAACTTTTATTGCGATTGAATGATTTGGACACAAATGGCTTACCTCTAATATGGCTCAAACACAAAAAGGATTGCTTCAATCAAAGAAAACTGTTTGAATGAAAAATAAAGTGTTCCAATGTGAATTTCTGAGTCTCAAATTTTTTCACATTCAAACCTTTTTGTCTACGATTGAATTTTTTAAAAATTTTTGAGTGAAGTGATTTTTCTTTTGAAAATATTTATTTTTTTGTTTGAAGCTACTTATTTTTTGATTGAATAATAAAGACACAAATGTCCTAGCCAAAATGTGGTCCAAACTCAAAATTACATCACTTCAATCAAAATGGTGTTTTAATAAAAAACAAAAAAACCGGCCTAAATAAAAAAATTTAAAAAAATTCAAAGAAAAATTTTTCAAATATTGTTTTTTGAGTTTCAAATTTATTTTTGCATTCAAACACATTTTTTTGGATTGAAGTGACGTTTTCTTCGATTGAAAATATATATTTTGATTGAAGCAACTTTTTATTTGATTGAAGCAACTTTTTTTTGGATTGAATAATAAAGACACAAATCTACCTCCATACATACAGAACTAAATACTGAAGATGCCTTAAGAAAATAAACGTAGTAATATCAAATAAGTTGGTTTAAATATGCTACGTGACTAATGTGGTGAAGAGATCAACAATCTGCTTTAAAGCTACCACAAGAAAACACAATGCTTTTAAAGTATGAGAGGTAAACATGTGCAAAACATATTTTGAGACAAAAAGGTAAAAAGGTATTAAAAGACAATAAAAACACAAATAATAAGTACTTGTCGCTTTTCACCAATGTGCATGTGCATGCATGTGTTGGATGTCTTGCCCGAAGAAAGAATTGCTGTATTTGTCAAGTGACAATCTACGTCATTGCCACGAGAGTCCATTGCAGGTATAAAAACATGGCGCCCTCTGTAGGTCAAAACATGTACTAAATATTATAGATATTTAAACAAACCATTACAACATCACTCTAATTAAATGAATCCTAAAAACAGCTAAATTTTTATCTGAAGCTGTTTTTCCCTAATGGAGTTACTTAAGTTAACCGATTAATAGTTGCAGCACTAATGTGTATGTGTGGGTGTGGTGGTGGTGGTGGGGGGTTCTCTCCCTGGCTGCTCAGCCTGTTTACAGAGAGGCAGAGGCACGAAAACCAAGATGCATGACACTTCATGCTGCGTTTAACCGACTAGTAGAATGCAACACATTTAATAAATGAGTAGGCGGTTTGACAATTAAACAACTAGTCGCGCACATCCCTAATTCCAATGCCTTGATACCCAATATTCCAAGTATGACATTTTTTTTGCGCAAAGTGCAATGTGCGTCCTACGAGTTTCCACCGGTTTCAACCATGCGCTGAACAGTACGTTCTCAAGCCAGAAATCATTAAATTTGCACTTATGCATGTAATCAGTTGTGTTAAGTTTTCTCCGCTATGTCTATGCTACCTAAGCTGTCAACACGAAACTGCGCACGCACAGCAAAACCTGCTTGTGTTCGATAAATTCTGACCAGGCAGCACAGGTAGGCCCACTTTGGAGTTACACTGCTGGCCAAAAGTATTGGCACCCCTGCAATTCTGTCAGATAATGCTCAATTTCTCCCAGAAAATGATTGCAATTACAAATGCTTTGGTAGTAATATCTTCATTTATTTTGCTTGCAATGAAAAAACAAAAAAGGGAATGGAAAAAATATAAAAAAAAATAATTAAATCATTACATTTTACACAAAACTCCAAAAATGGGCCGGACAAAAGTATTGGCACCCTCAGCCTAATACTTGGCAGCACAACTTTTAGACAAAATAACTGCGAACAACCGCTTCCGGTATCCATCAATGAGTTTCTTCCAATGCTCTGATGGAATTTTAGACCATTCTTCTTTGACCTACTGCTCCAGGTCTCTGCCTGGCTTTTTATGTCTCTGGGTCAGAGGTGGGGATTGACACTGTTGTACCCTCAGACTGAAGGACAGCTTGAACTTATTTGGATGTTATTTGAGGTTCTTTATCTATCATCGCACAATCTTTCGTTGAAATCTCTTGTCAATTTTTCTTTTCCGTCCACAATTAGGGAAGTTAGCCACGGTGTTATGGGCTTTAGACTTATTGATGACACTGCGCACGGTAGACACAGGAACATTCAGGTCTTTGGAGATGGACTTGAAGCCCATGCTTCCTCACAATTTTGCTTCTCAAGTCCTAAGACAGTTATTTGGTCTTCTTTCATTTCTCCATGCTCAATGTGGTACACACAAAGACAGAGGTTGAGTCAACTTTAATCCATGTTAACCGGTGGCAAGTGTGATTTGGTTATTGCCACCACCTGTTATGTGCCACAAGTATGTAAAAGGTGCTTTTAATTACACAAATTAGAGAAGCATCACATGATTTTTCAAAGAGTGCCAATACTTTTGTCCGGATTATTTTTGGACTTTTGTAGGTATAAAATAATGATTTCTTTTTTTTTTTTCATTCTCTTTTGTGTTTTTTCATTGCAAGCAAAATAAATGAAGATATTACTACCAAAGCATTTGTAATTGCAATCATTTTCTGGGAGAAATTGAGCATTATCTGACAGAATTGCAGGGGTGCCAATACTTTTGGCCAGCAGTGTACGTTATACAGTCCTCAAAAATTGATCAATAAATTTTTAAGACCTTTCCAAATTAGATTGAAGACCTTTTATGAGATTTTAGTCGAATTTTAGACATTTTAGTGCCCCAAAATAAAATTATTGAATTGAAAACTTTAAGACCTTTTAAGACCCCGTTTATACCCTGAATTGGAATGAGTGGTAAGCACATCTGCCTCACTGTTATGAGATCAAGTGTTCAATCCCGGGGTTCCGGCCTTTCACTGTGGAAAGACGGGAAATGGGAAATGGTGTTATACTTATATGGCCAGGGGTGCACATAATTTTTTTGCCCAGGTTCTCTGAGGAGGACCTGGAGATGTGACTTGGTCCTCATTGAGCTTGAGAGCCGACCCGCCCGATGCGATAAATTTATGACAAGCTTCACTTAGAGCCAATTAACTTTAATTAATTATATTAACAATTAATGCTTGATTAAAATCAACTGGCACAACAAAATTGCCATTACTTTGAAGTGAAATGTAAAGAAATAAGAAGCACCAATTCAAAATAAAGGGCATTATGCGGCTCACACATTAACTCCAAGCCTTTTTAAAAGTGGGATATCCTCCTCATAAGACCTCATTGAACGTGCATGTTTAGCTTTGTAAAATGCGAGCAAAAACACGTTTGTCAGTGCATTTCGCTGTTCATTACCTTTATTCCGCCACTTTTCCATAGGGTGAGTGGGGTCCTGTTTGACATCGATAGTTTCATCATCATTTGCTTCTAGCCATGGTACATCCTGTAGCCACTTTTCAGCAAAAGTCCTTTTTTTCGGTAGCTCCGGTGACGTCTCTGTCGTCTGTCTGTCTTTTGACGGGGGTGGGGGAACACGGAAGTAATTACTCAGTGTGGCCTGCCTCTTCGACATTTTGAGAAGTTATTTTCTCGTGTCCGCCGCAAATACAGTGGTCAGCCATCGGTACGCAAAAGCGTATCTAAGCCGTTGAGGGCCAGCGCGTTCGTCTACGTCCAGTACGCATGCGCGCATGCGGACCACTTATGTGCACCCCTGTATATAGCGCTTTTCCACCTTTCAAGGCTGAGGGTGATATGATCTTTCTAAAAGAGTATCTTCTGATTTTTGATGCAGGACTTCCTGGCCATGTTTGTTCATCACCTAGCGACGGTGGGCTTGATCAGTTTCTCCTATGCCACCAACATGGTGCGGGTGGGCACCCTGGTCATGTGTTTGCACGACGCCTCTGACATCTGGCTGGAGGTCGGGGACACGTAACAGCGGCTCGTTGATATTTGTGAGCCATTTCAGTGAAATCAGGCGCTTTGGTCTAAACTTGAAGAAGTGAGATTTTCCTTATTGCGGGAAAATTGGCGTTACCACCCTGCCAGTCTGGGTATTTTAATGATCAGGTGATAAACAGTAAAAGGTGCTCGAAAACAGGCGTATCAAGAAATTTTGCCTGTTTTCTCAATGCTTATCATGTTTTGTTTAGAAAATAACAATGAAACAACTTCAGAGTAAAATTGATGACGTGAAGGTTTCTGAGGTGGGAGTTTATTCACACCGAGCGTGCTCTGACACTCAGAAGCGTCTGATTTCAGCTGTGCGGCTAACATTTAACAAATGACAGAAATGAGACGCAGGAGTATGTTACTTTATTTGTCCTCAGGCAGGCAAAATGGCCAAATATGCCAAGTATCAGCGTCTCTGCGATGTCCTTTTCATGGTATTCAGCGTGACCTTCTTCGTCACCCGCCTCATCGTCTTTCCTTTTTGGTGAGTCACAACATTTCTGCCAGGAGATTTCATTTGTAGTATTTGCGCTGGGTCTTCTTTCTTTCTAACGCACTAGTTCCGTAGAGCTGACTCCCAATTGAAATGGATGACCCTGTCCAATGTAATGTGATCTTGGGGATTAAGTGTCAGTCTCCCTGCTCGTAGGAGAAATGAATACCACGAATACGGGTGGAGATGAAAATCGCCTGTCAGTCAATTTGAAACGGTGTTTATTTCAGTTTCAAGATGGAATTACGATAGATGGAGAATTAAGAGTTCACGGTTTACCTGGAGAAAAGCCAAGCTCATGGTAACATCCGTCCCAGGGTCTTCAACACCACCATGTTCGAGAGCTGGCTGATCGTGGGTCCGTTCCCCTCGTGGTGGCTGTTCAACGTTCTCCTGCTGGTGCTCCAGGTTCTGCACATCATGTGGTCATACCTCATCGCACGCATCGCCATCAAAGCCATTATGAAGGGCAAGGTGGGTCCAAATATATAATCACAGGAGTGCCAAAATTAAAAAAAAAATGAGTGACTAGAGAAATAAATGAATAAATAAAAATATAAAACTATATTTTGTCATCGACTTTTACCTGTTATTGAGAGAGGTACGCGCTGTCAGCCGTGACAATAGGGCTGCAAGTAACGCCATCACTTGAAATTAATATTTCAAGATCTATAAAACGATAGCAGGACGACCAAAACATTTTCCAACACAAACGAAAGAATTGCACCATTGCGGTTCCGTTATAATAAAACAATAAAACAAACAACAAAAATTAATTAAATGAACAAGAATCCTACAACGTATTTCATAATGGGTCAAAATCATTTTTCGAGCAGATCATTTGACTAGCACCTAAGACAGTAGCTTTTGCTTTGCTAAGCCAAAACTACACCTGTGGAGGCAAGATGGATACTTAGAATTTCTGTAAACCTCAGCTTTCAAACGCAACCAACAACAACTGAGCTTGAACAGTTTTATATACAGTGGGGAGAACAAGTATTTGATACACTGCCAATGGTTTTCCCATTGGTAGTGTATCAAATACTTGTTCTCCCCACTGTATATGTATATATACAGTATTGGCCAAAAGTTTGGCGACACCTCAAAGGTGGATACTTTGAAGAATGTAGAATATAAAACCTGTTTTCAGTTATTTCACTTTTTTGGCCATTCCACATGCTCGTTCATAGTTTTGATGTATTCAGAGAGGATTTATAATAGTAGTAAAAATATATAAAACATAAAAATGTTTAGCTGTGTCCAAACTTTGACTTTTGTTTGTCATCAACATGCTTTACCCCCAGCCCCACAAAAGTAAAACTCCGCCTATGGTTACAAACACTGACAATAAAATGTGCATAAAGGCTGGTTACAAACTGTAGAAGTGCTGGCTGTCTTGTTACCTGTTAGGCTGTTTCGAGTTTTGTCGCGTTGTACTGTAATTCCAATTGCTTCTTTGTTGATTTAGTGACCGACAGTCATTTTCAGCCAGCGTAAAGTTTGCAACGTACGGAGATATTTTTGTCATCTTTACTGGACAGAAATGTAAAGTAATGGCTGTATTTCCAGTGAGCAAAAGCATCCATTTGCGGTATATATCCTGCCCCCCCCCGATGACAAATGCTCTTCGTACATGACTACAGTATTTTTCATTCTACATACATTATGAGGCAAAAACAAAGTGGTAACGCACAGGCACTAGGGAAACTAACTTTAATCGGATTACTGGCTTGGAAAAATGAACGCGTTAGATTACTCATTACTGAAGCAAGTAATCAGATTACAGTAACCGGCAGTCGCAGTTCTGTGCGCAAGTTATTTTTTAGAGCGAGAGGGGAAAAGAGACAGTTGCTCCTTGTCTTTCAGTTGTCCAACAGTATGTTCAAGTTGTGCTAATTGGAAGAAGTCCCTAGTGTTATGCTAAGTCCTGTGTCAGTCTATCAGAGGTGAGTACACAAACCCTCTTGTATTGTTTAGCCTTTATTGTTGTTGTTTTTGAGATGTTAACAGTTAGCGCCGAGCGCTATGCTAACAAGCAACTTCGCTTACATGTATTTCTATGTCAAGTTGTGCGTTGTTTGGTTGTGTACATAAGTTACTCTGGATGCAGAACGTTTAAAACCAGGATTAAGTACAGCGGTAACACTACAAACTAGGGGTGTGACAAAATATCGATATATTTGGATACTTTGTATCCCAAAAGCTTATCGATATGCTCCTGCCAAGAATCGAGATATCGTTTTAAAAAGGTGTCACTGTTTAAAAAAAAAAAACCAAAAAAAACAAGTTGCTAACAAAATCTTCCATCATAATAGTGTCTTAAACTGGAGCATTCACGGTCATCCTGTCCGGTTTTCAGGGCATTTATAGGTCATTTCCTGTTGAGTTTGAGTCACCAGGGATGCATCTGGGAAATTAAAAAAAAGGGGCCAGTTGGCCCCCCTTTGTCTGAAAAGGGGGCCAAATTCTAAAATTGATGGGGCCCGATTTAACTAGATTGCCAAAGTATACAAAACTGATTGAAATAAACCAAAATACATTGATTGGAGCATGATATTTCTAAATTGCAAATGAAAAACCATTATTTGAGTAAAATCTATTTTTCTACTATATCAACAAACAATTTTAATTCAAGTCAAAGAATTTATGCATACGTAAACATTTTCAATTTTCTTTAGTTACTACTAGGGCTGTCAAACGATTAAAATTTTTAATCGAGTTAATCACAGCTTAAAAATTAGTTCATCGTAATTAATCGCAATTAATCGCAATTCAAACCATCTATAAAATATGCCATATTTTTCTGTAAATTATATACAGTACTGTGCAAAAGTTTTAGGCAGGACACCTGCCTAAAACTTTTGCACAGTACTGTATTTATATTTTTTTAACTATTAAATTTATTAGGATCATGGACAGTTGCACAGTACTGTATATATTCTGTAAAATAAATTGTTGGAATGGAAAGATAAGACACAAGATGGATATATACATTCAACATACGGTACATAAGGACTGTAGTGGGCATTTCACTCTACTGTCATTTAAATCTGTCTATGCTGTCCTCACTCCGAAGCGTCTACTTTTTCCAAAGCTAGACAGCTAGTGAACGACGCCTTAATAATCAGACTTCTTCCTTTTTCATCTGATTTATTAATAAAATGGCCTCAAACCATTGTCCTCTTTAGACCGTCGTAAAACTACAAAAAAAAAGTACACAAGCATTGCATTAGCAACAACGTTAGCTTAGCACGCTATACAGGTTCACTAAACATAAACAAAAAGCGTCTCATGCAAAAAATATAACATTTCGCTTACTAACATAATATGTACATTCTTTACAACAACCATACTTACGGACAAATGTTGTCCAAGGATCATATAAGCACAACATTAAAACGTAGGCGTTAGCCCGAGACGTCGTGCAGCCATATTGAACTGGCAAGAAAGCAATAAACCATGTCGCAAAGCAACCACAAGAGTTCGCTGTCTTAGACAGCACAAAAAGCCTTGCTGTAAAACTTACCAAAAGGCAGAATACTGTCTGAGCGGGACATGTGCGGTAATTGCGTCAAATATTTTAACGTGATTTATTTAAAAAATTAACGCCCGTTAACGCGATAATTTTGACAGCCCTAGTTACTACACAATCAATCCTGTGCTATTTTGATATTCTACGGTATTACAGAGAAGACAAAGAGAAAAGACTTATGTTATTATTAATATATTAATATTATTATATATTATTATTATTTATTATTTTTATTAACTTTATTATTTATTAATTTTTAATTATTATTAATATATTATTATTAATAAATAATAATTCATTATTATTAATTTTTTACCTTGTTAAAATATAGTTTGTGATATTTTAATAATGTGATCAAAATAATAAGAATTATTGATATTTCAACACAATATACGAATCTCTGAACAAAATTTGATTTGTGTTATACATCGAGTCATCTACCTAATTAACGTTTTACTCACCTGTGGTTTATATGCCTTGTAAGTGTACTAGTTCGCCAGTTGTTGCATCCACTCGTCATTTTATTTCTTTTGTTTTGCGATATGCAGAGATTGCAAAACATGAGGTTTTCACTTGCGTCATACCTTAGCCACGTGTATTTCTTCAGCCACTTTTTCTGAAAGACGTGATAATATTTTTTCGTATCACCATTGTCATTATCACCAAAGTTCGTAATAGGTTCGTTTTCTTCATCAAAATTATCCATATTGTCAGTTTTCATGCATTTCTCTGGTGGCGGCAACGTTTCACTATCCAAAGTTTCGTCTGCTTTCGAATCATTCCCATTATCCACTAAATTCAAATCATTAACAGCAGTTTGCTGCAATGAATTGTCACTACCCTCCGCAGACTTATTCGATTGTTTCTTAAAAAATGAGAATGTGTGTTTGCTGCTTGTTTTTAATGTCTTTTAGAATTTTACTCCTGTTCTCACACTCCATATACAGTATCAACCATCCGCCATGTTCGACGTAAATACTGCAATGTACCATGGGTAAATGAATATTCGATTATCTCTTTCGGAAGTTTCCGGCGGATTACGGAAAAGCTCGAGATAGCCTCTACCACGACTTTGGAACGCACCGAAACAAATGCAAGGTGATTATGGCTAGATATCGGTAAGGCAAGATGGCAGAAGATGAAAGTTAAAACCTCTGAAGGAAAACGAACAGTTTTCAATTGCTGTTTAACTAAATTTCTTTAGCTATTTTAACAGAAGTATGTCATATGTGGCGCAGATCATGTAGCAATATGCGCCAATCGTAATAGACTTGCGCCGGTGCCGGCACAGTGGAGTTACAAAGTTGCGCCAGTGGCTGTCAAAATGCGTAAATGGCGCGGCCCAGATGCATCCCTGAGTCACTGCCTATTCATTTTGGTGATTCCCAGGTCACTTCCTGTTCTGTAACTCAAAATAAACAGGAAGTGACCCATAAAATACCTCCAAATCAACAGGAAGTTACTGAAAATCAACAGGCAAATGACCTTAAATGGCCCAAAATTACCTCATTGCCTGGCATTGGCTGTCACTGACGGCCATAGACGTTCAATCCGTTTGAAGTGGGAGGATGTTCATTCGCTGCCACCCTCCCAGTTCAAATGGATTGGACGTCTACTTGTGATAAACTCATTCTAATTCACAGCTGAAGCTTATTTTTCTGTTTATTATTAGTTTGTAGAATATCCTAGAATGATTTCCTGACCAATATATCAATAATTGTGTGTCGCCATATCATCAGATCATTGTTATCGTGAGCTTTGTATCGCAAATCGTATCGTATCGTGAGGTAACAAGAGGTTCCAACTTCCCACTGCTACTACAAACAGGAGAAATAGTACAGAAATCTGTGAAAACAAAGTATATTGGTTAAAAGAACTTTGTTTGTTTCCAGAAAATGTAAATTTTATTGTATTGTTGAGAGAAATAACTAATGCCTTTGAAACAGCTAATGTTTTTGCATCCTCTTGTGAAAAAGAGTATCTCAAGGTCAGCTGTGTGTTGTATGGGCATGTTGAGAAATAAGTACTGCATTTAAAATGGTTAATGTTTCTGCAGTTTGTTAAAAAAAAAAAAGTTTTAAGGGCAGCGTTTTGTTGTATGGACATATTTCCATCGTTCCTGTTGAAACATTAGGATATTTTAAATAAATAATGGACATAAATTTGTTTGGCTACTTAATTAATTAGTAATGTACGATGCATCAATAATCGTGATCATCGTCAACACTGTGATCATCGTTCAATAATCAAATCGAAGTACCCTGAATCGTAATCAAATTGAATTGTGGCCTAAGATGGCACACCCTGAATATCGATAGCAGCACAAACGAAAATCTTTACAACACAAACCAGCACAAGTTATGCATAAACGATAGACACCATTTTTAATCAAAATGGGGGGCTGGTTCAATCGTGGGGTGCCTGAGATGGCACACCCTTAAAAACGATAGCAGCACAAACGAAACTTGTCATCATTTTTACATAAATTTGCGTCTGATGGGGAAGGTCAACCTCACAGAGGTCAAAAGGCAAAGACCACAAGCGAAATAAAAAAGGCAAAAAAATTACCCGTTTTTTCTGTGTGGTTTTCAATGACAAAAAGCAAAAGTCAATGACAAAATATAATTTTATATTTTCATTTGTTTAATTTTGCCACTCCTCTCATTCCAGAAAGATAGGGGTCTAGAACACCAAGTTCTAATCAAGTTATATTTTATTCCCACGTCTCGCCGTCCTTTCAGAAGCCATTTTATTCTTCCTGTGGACTGACAGACTCCATCTTTCTTTGTTTTTGTGCTTTGACTCAGTCTTTTCTTCTTTGTTTTCAGCCTGCCCGCCTTCAACGACTTTACTCTTCTTTCTCGCTGTAAGTCAGAATAACCCCTCTCAGTTTCACACTGTGCTCTTCCACCAACATGAGCATAGCTTGGAGTCCCCGCCCCTCCATCCTTGTTTTCCCTTTCTCGAATATAAGGAATCGCCCGTCAGTTCTCCCCGCTACGTCCTCCATTTGTTTTTTTTTCCCATATTGTTCAGTGTCGATTCTTTGCTCTTTGTTTGCTTGGTTTTCTATTGTTTTGGATAAGACAGAAAAAAAGTCAGATTACATATCAATAAGTAGGAAATCTAAGAAAAATATTAATCATGCACCCCCCCCCCCCACCGTTGAAACTAGATTCTTTTTCCAGTTTTCTGTTTTTTTTCCCCGTTAAGTTTTGAAGAATCTGCATTGAAAACAATAACCTAAATAATACAGTAGTTAGGTTTCATTCACATATCAAGTAAATATTAACTAAATTAGCAGCACTGCTTACTAGAGATGTCCCGATCCGATACGCAATATCGACACCCGCTATTTTTGGAGTATCGGACAGTATCGAATTTGGTCAAAAGATTGGATCCGATCTAGAAGTCGCGTGTTTTCTGTACGATCACGCTTTTCGGCTGCTGTAAATCAAACCACTAAGCAAAAGTATGTCCACTGAGCATTGTTGTTTTCGTCAACAATGATGATAAGGAAAATATTTCGTCAACAAACAATTTTCTTAGTGACGATGACGAGCTAAAAATGTGGCTTGGGAAACTAGAACATTACGAGATGAAAATGTAATGGCCGTGACATTTTCATATTGTACGTGGAGTACAGCAGCTTTCATCGTAGCAGTGTTTGGGCTGTGTCACTCATGTGAGATGTGCTGCGCGCCTCCCTCACTCTCCTTGCCTTCTCCTTCTGACTTCTCTTCTTCATCCTAAACTCTCCAAAGTTTAGGATGTGTTTCAAGCTAGGCTACGCTCAATCTTGCTTGTTCGCGTTGTCAATTATTTGGCTCCTCCGCCCAGTCTATTTATTTAGGACAAATTACACTTTTGAGGAGAACTGAAACACGGAGAAGTTACCCTAAGTTACCCCTACGCTAACCCCTTTTTAAGGTGTTACTTCCAAGGGAACCCTGAAGATTTTTTTTTAATCTTTACAAAAGAAAATATGCAATGCTGCTTTAAGCCTTTTAAAGGTCTGTGCTGAGTGATCATCACACACTAAATATAATTCGTCTCGTTATTATAGAATTCGCATTAGCGTTAGCATCAACTTTAGCGTGGCGAGCTAAACTTTTTTACATACAGTTCGTGGCTTCTAGGTGGCTTTAATTGAAAATACATCTTTTACTGCTGAGTGTATATTATCATTACGTAGATGGCGTTGTGCATGTAGACGCTACAATATGTGCTTGTCTGTCTGGTCATTCGAAATTGTTGGAAACCTTTATTTTTGGACTAAAACTTTTGAATTTTACAGATGAAGAATTGAGTGGATTAAAACTAGACAAAGAGCACATTTTGAAAGGACTAAAATATGACACATTTTAAAAGGGCTGCCAAACACAACACTGCCACTGAGTTATACTAAAACTTTTGAATTTTACAGATGGAAAAATTGAGTCGATTAATACTAGACAAAGAGCACATTTTGAAAGGACTAAATAATGACAAATTTTAAAAGTGCTGCCAAACACAACACTGCCACGGAGTGAGACTACTGCCCTTTAGAAATGAATGATCGTAACAGAGCTTTGTGTAATAATCTTGATGAGGTATCATATATAAAAAATGTTTTTGCATTAGTTTAACTGGTCTAAAAATATAGGGACCTGCTCGGTCTCTGCAAAACATCGGGACATCCGTACTGTATTCGCTGCCGCTCTTAAAAAAATGTTTTGCTTGCATATATATTAGGCCTGAACGATATTGGAAAAAACTATTGCTGCGATTTTTTGGGGGGTTTGTGATATTATATTGCGATATTAAAAAAATATGTATATATGTTTTTAAAGAAATTTTCACTAGATGACTTGAATAGCTGTTTGGAAAGACTTTGGATGACTCACAATGACCAGTGTACAGTGATCCCTCGTTTTTCGCGGTCAATGGGGACCAGAACCCGCCGCGATAAGTGAAAAACTGCGAAGTTGTGCACCCCGCCCCCCAAATTTTTATTTTTTTGTGTGTGTGCTCAATGTATTTATTCAGATTTAGCATTGGAAAGAGATACATATAAGGCATGTTTTTTTCCCTCACTTTTTCCCCAAAGTATGATTTAAAAAAAAAAAAATATATATATATATATATATATATATATTAATAAATGGTTTTAAGCACTTAAAATGTAATAATTATGATCAGTTTTAAACATAACTGTCCAACCAAATCATTTTTGAACAAGAATAAAGTACTGTAGTAGAAAAATGCTTGGCTTTATTAAGTACTTCTACCTTAGCTGTGACTCTTGGTGGACATGTAAAAATTACAAACTCCTCATGATCACTTCTGGCATTTAATTTAAATGTCTCAAACTTCACACACACAGATTCATTCCAATGTGGCTTCCTTGCAGAAACTGTTTAACAAGTTAAACGATGATTGACAGCTGCTGCGCTGTGATGTACGCTTCTTTGGCCAGATCAAAGATACCAGCATCATTAACTTTAATAAGCAAGTGCTGCAGTGACTGTGAGTTTCAAAGAGCTGGTAGAGGGAGGGTGTGAGGCTCTGCACAGAGCAGAAAGCAGGGCGTATGTGGATTAAAAAAAATAAAAACTATCGCACGTGCTTGCAATGGGACTATCGCGCACGCACACATCGCGATGGCGATGTTTAAACGATATATCGTTCAGGCTTAATATTTGCCAGCGTCCAAAGAGCATTTGTTTATGCGTGGTTATATGTCATGTCAATGACTGTTAGAGACGTTTGTGCATGTGTGAATATCCAATTCAAAGCGATACTAGTTTTCATCAGTGAGTGAATGGTGTGTTCCATTGTAAATCAGCGTTAAGCTAGCGGGCTCTCAGAAAATGACGTTTTGTATTTTAGTGCATGAATCTTAGGGTTGGGCATCATTTGAATTTGAAAGGTTCCGGTTCCGATTCCACATTTCGATTCAGTTTCCAAACAATTGTTGATTCAGATTCTTTTAATAGGCAGGGTAAATAAAAAATGCATAGTCTGTACTAATTTCTTATCTTCTCGATTATTTTTTAAATTATGTGAATTTTCAATTAACTATCAATTTCTCATAGGGCTATTTTTAACTTGTAAATAAATATCAGTCTTTTAACTTGAATATGATGAAGTTTCTTTCCACAGGAGTGCTCTTTTATTTTTCAAAAGCTCACAGAGAAAACATCTACATGTATTAGTGTTTTATGCTGCAGGCGTTTTTACATGTTAATTGAACTCTCACTAATGGGCTCATCTGGTACAGAATAACAAAGAAACAAGCAAAAAACAACTTGTAAATCCCAGTCCAGATTAGTAGCGGGTACAGTATAAAATCTGAAAGTTTTTGTTGAGGGAAATGATCATATCTCCATTCTGGACGGATAGTGTCTCCTGCATTGGAGAACACATGTTCACTGGGTGTAGATGAAGCTTGAACGCATAAATATGAGAAAGTGAGGAAAAAGTCACAAATATTACATAGGAGTAAGGTAGCCGTGAGCCGCTACGCACTTTATATACATGTACGCTAGCTGGGAGCTACGATGAAGCATTAGTATAATTTGATGTAGATGAGGCAAAATAATAGGGGTTTCCTTATTTGTAAAAGCAATTCCAAAACAAATGATTTTAATACTGTTGATTTTAACGGAGGCGGCAACGCGCTACATAAAGTACCTAGCTGCTTGTATAGCTGCATTAGCCCGACGTAAACATGACTTATTCTTTATTATCTACCGCTTGAAGGCAGACCTAATTTATTGTTTTACTTAGCTGGTTCTGACTGGTCAGAGGACCGGCGTAGCGTGTCAAATACACGGCACTCCGCTATGCATTACTCGGCACTTGTATTCCATGAAGCCAGAGGTGTTTAATCATATTGGCTGTGCAGCCAGCTCTGCATGAAATGTTGCATTGAGCTGACTGGTCATTTTTCTTTGTGTAGATGAGCCAAACTTTTCAGCGCCGCCGCACCGTGTCCATGGTTGAAATCAAGTTGCAATGCACAAACACACGCTTCTTCGTGGTGTTCGGCAGCCATTTTTTTCCGAGCGATGGTCAGGGCATCGAAACATGGAATCAAAATGTGAAAATTCGAACGGTTCCGGGAGAATCTGAGTGTTAGTACCGGATCCCATCGTCGCCCAACTATATGATATAGTATGTATAATTTTCTATGTTATGCGTGTTTAGCTTCACAGTTTACCTGACTTTGAGTGTTATGAACCGCTGCATAAATCTGCATACCCCCCCCAATCTTAAAATCGCCTACCAATTGACAAAAAAAATCATTCTCTGTCAAGGTATGCAACGATGTACGCAGTGACGTAGAGAGCAGCTCTGAAGATGAGTGGACAACAACGCCTGCGCACAAAGTGGAAAATGGCACCAACGGACACTGCACCACCACTGTCAGAAGCAGATTGCACGAGACGCCCACGTGACACGATTTTTTTGAAAAACATTTGAAAAACTTCTCTCACATGTTCGTTTTTGACCAGTTTTGTTATGTTTTACGGACAAACCGCTCCACTCCATGCTACTTTTTACTGTTATATTTTGTTTGATCCCCCAATGAAAATTTGTCAGTTCTTACCAAGCTGTGTTTCCCAACCTTTATTGAGCCAAGGAACACAACCAAACAAAAATGTCAAAAAATGAGCTTCACAAACTTTAGTCCATGAACATATGACAAAATTCTTTTTCACTCTCGAATTTACAGTCAAAAGTGTCAAATGTATAATTGTTACACGTGACTATAAGACGCGTTGTCTCCTGCCATCTAATGGAAGAACATTAAATTGCTCTTCATGTCACCATGATGAGATGAAGCGCAATATCATGACAATAATTTTCAGACCAATGAATTTAATCTGTGTACATTCCTCTCTGCTACTTAAACCAAATGAATGTCTTGTCACACAAGGGCATTGCCCAAAGTTATTATTCCTTGCTGAAATATGCTTCAACCTTAAATCACACCATCCCACCGAGAGGGTTAGAGAGGGGTATTTCCAGGTCTTTGCTGACCTGCCATCAGTCTTTGATCAACTCCGGATCCTGGTTCTCGGCAGCCATTTTGAGTTCCTTTTGCCTCTGCATGTAGCGGTATCCCCGCATGGCGCACAGGTAGCCCCCGTAAACGGTCAGCAGCATCATGGAGGCAGAAAAGGCTCGGTAGCCCATGTCAGCCAAGCGCTTGCCGGTAACCATGGTAGCAGCCTGTTTTATGGAGAAGAGGGGCAGTTCAATTTATTTATACCTAACGTAAGGGGGAGGAAAAGATTACTTGCTTATTGTCTGAAAACTGTGATCAAATGTTTCCTTTACTTTTAAAAATAGAAAAAAAAAAGATTTCATAGACAAGCATTTTGGAAAAATATAAAGGCTTTATACTCATATCACAGACGGTAATTGACTTTATTGAAATAAAGTACTTGTTCAACATGAGCACAAAAAAACAGCGAATGAGATTCTCAGCAAAAGTTGTTCCTCACAAATTCTGAATAAGTGAATTCACAAATGTTCAGATAAAAAAAATCAAAACTCACTATCACACTATTAAAATACAGTGATTACTTTTCAAACTGGTAAATTAAAGAGACTGCTGAGATGACGTCGCAAAATATATTAAAACATATAAATAAAAACATGTCACCGATCTGCTTCAGAATTTTTGTTTTCAATGTATCACACTTAAGAAAAAAAACTGCCAACCCATGGATGCTGAACTCACTGGCTGCCATTGATGGCGACAGATGTCCAATCCATTTAAATTCGTTGCCAACCTCATAGTGTAAAATGAATTGACTTAGTGAAAAACGAATTAAATTCACAATTGAAATATTACAAGTGTTTGGGGGGAAAATTGGACGTCTATCGTCTCCAATGGCACTAAAAGAGTTCAACTCAACATTTCATAGACACTACTAAATGAATGTACAGTACCTGTTTTACACCTGACTTGGCTTCAATGCAAGCTAATCAAATTCCAATGTGTCAATTCAACTACCTAACGCCCAATTGCTTCAAAGATAATTCATTTAACAGGCCGACTCATATCCTCCATCAAATACTTTATATATTGAAAAAACAAAACCTTACCTGCTTTTTTTTTTTTCCAAACCGTAAGTGTCCCGTTTATGGTGCTCAATGTCAACGCTATGAGCTGAAACGCTAGCATACAATTTCGTAAGTTACGGAGACCCAGAAGGTAACATTCTTCTTCTACGTTGCATTTCCTTTGAGAACAAATGACAGCGCCATCCAACGTATTTTATGCTGTACTGCCCTCATGTCACGGGGACATTTCGGAAACTCGTTATTACAGAACAATATGTCAAGGGCGTTGATTCGGTTTCAACATTGGTAGGGACGATATAACAGCATAACTTGGATGTACACTTTTTGCTGGGAACGAGACATCAATAAGACCAAGCAGATTGGGTGAACGGGGGGTCAGGGCTACATTTCTCACGAAGATGAACTTAATTAATTGATAGGCTCAATGATGAATGCAAAATAATCTGTACTGACTCATACTAACTTTCCTGTATATTGGTTCAAGTGATACATCGTTCGATTTAAACTCTTTGTTTTCAAAAACTACTAAAGAAACATTCTGAAAATTTCCAGAATAAATGTCTGGATTTTATTTGCAAATTTAAATTGCAATATTTGCACACAAAAAATGTATGAACATATACAATAAAACCAAACTTGTTAATAACCTCTTAACTTTTCATGAATGCAATAAATAATAAATAAACAAAAAGCTTCTTAGTTAGGGAATAATAAAAATAAAAATGGAGCTTTCCTTCAGGTAAAACACTACTACTTTTGTCTACAAGCACAGCCAAACTCAACAAAAAAAGAAAAAGCTCCTTTGGGCTGCTTTAAGACCACATAAATAAAAATGACAATTGGGAAGAAGGGGGTAGACCATAGTGCACTACATTTCTCACAGTTTAATGAATTTTAAAAGTAGAAAACACATACAGGAGGACACCTCTCTAAGAGCTTCCTACTTGTGTTTTGCAGCTTAATGTTATGCTAACTCTGATGCAACTCAGATCTTCAGTAGCAAAGTTTGTGGAATGTTCCCCACCTCCACAACATTGATGTCTTTTTACATTACTTGCAGTGGCTGCTGGTGCTGCTGGCTGAAAAAAAAGCAGTCGATTATTCCTCATATTCGAAGGGGGCTTAGGAGGCGGCATGTTGTCGACATGTTGTATAACTCATCAGTCAATCAAAAGTGTGTTTGAGGGGAAAAAAACGGACTGGCACATTTAGCAGGTCAAAAGGGGTAATTGTAAGTCTGAACATAATGAAAATAATTTACTTAATAATGGTAAGTTCAATTCTATCCTTAATCTAAATGACCTATATAACTGAAGTCATTATAAAATGCAAATAAGGTTGCTTAAAAATTGGTGGGGACAATTTGAGCATCCTAAATAGTTGGTAGTGTTACGTCCCTACCATCCCTGTGCAAACTTTCGCCCTTGATCTCAATAACTGTTTTCTACGCTTTTGTACGAATCTACACGTAAACATCAATGTCTATGGTGTTCATTTGATTAAAAGTATTGGATACCCCTGTAAAGTCACGATAATTATCTGAAATTTTTTTTCTGGGAGTATTTCTTTTAATAAAAAGTCTAAACTTGCGGGGGTCAGCAACCCGTGGCTGTAGAGCCGCAGCTGCCCTAATGGCTCCCTGGAGCTTTTTCAAAAATGTTTGAAAATTGAAAAAGATGGGGAAGGGAAATATATTTTTTGTAGTGCTGCAACGATTAATCGATTAACTCGAGTATTCGATTAGAAAAAAATATTCGAATTCAATTTTGTTGCCTCGAGTATTTGTTTAATTAAAGTGGCGTTGTAGTGGTTCATTTTGAAAGTGTTTGCATTTAGTTTGATTGATTAGGGTGGATACACTGCCCTCTGGTCTGCCTCTTTTCACATGGCAGAATCCAACTGCTCCCTGTTAAGACCAACGTAAGCTAAGGTTTTGTTTGAGCTAATGTTTTTTAATTCATTCATAATTTAGTTTATAGCTATAGTTAGCTGTTTTTTGTGGGAATATGTGTCTGAACCATTTGTTTAGAGCATTGTAAAAAAAAATTTTTTTTTGCATTTTATAGCATTTAAGCTCGTGGACTTTTTCTATGAACTGTAAGTTAGCCAATTGTTCTTTGGTTTTACATAGATCCTCATTTTTTTAAAATAAATGTATACTGTTTGAGGCTCAGCTCAGGTATTTTTATTTTTCATGTTCCTTATCCGATTACTCGATTATTCGAACTAACTAGTCCATCGATTAATCGACTAGTAAAATATTCGATAGCTGCAGCCCTAATTTTTTGTTTTAATATGGTTTGTGTAGGAGGACAAACATGACACAAACATTCTTCTAATTCATTAATACTGTAATGAAGTTAAAACTTGAGGCAGCATCGTACAAAAGAGTAGTCACGTGGTGCGTCGTTCTCTACCGGTTGCACTGGAGGAAAAATAAACATTTAATCATGAAGGTTTATTGTATACGTATTTTGATAGTAGGCTAATGTAGCCAATACATACAGCATGTGTTGCCATTATCAGGCTATTTATTATAAGGCTTTTAATTGTTTGAGGCTACAGGCATGTTTTGTTTTTGTTGTTTTTTTGGTCCAACATGGCTCTTTCAACATTTTGGGTTGCCGAACCCTGGTCTAAAGAAACTTACATATTAATAAAATGAATGTATAGACTTACCAGTATATGAGGCAGATGTCTAAAGCCGCGTAAATTCCTGACGGCCATCTTGCGTCGGGAGACTTGGGGTGTCAAGTGCCTGATTTTCTCCACTACAAACAGTTAACTCACTGAATCCTTGAGGAATTTGCAGTTTGGTTTGTAACAAACCTTATCCGGACATCAAAAACATTTTTAGAACGCATTTAATTTACTGAGGTTGATGGAAAAACCAAAGTGTTTGAAAATAGAGCAATTTAGCTCTCTTTTACGCTCCAGTGTTACTATGAGCGGCGATGCAAAATGGCCGACGAATGACGACGCTCCTTCAAATTAGCTCATAACGACCATTTGACATCTAGTTACACTTTGCTCTATGGGTGAAATCATTCCGGAAGCTTTTCGGCGGTCCATCTAGCATTTAAAATGGCAACATGCGCAAACGACGACGCCGACGAGGGCCCAAACGAACCCGGTGCGGCTCCGTATGGGAACTTTATCAATTATTACAGATTTAACCCTCCAGAGAATCGACTGAGTTTAATTCCCAGCACGCTTCTTGGTGATTTGGGTTACAACGAAAAGCGGGAACCTACACTACTGCTGGACGTGGGCTGCAACTCAGGGGTTTGTCTGATTAAAAATATATATATACAGTGGGGAGAACAAGTATTTGATACACTGCCAGTGGGTTTTCCCCATTGACAGTGTATTAAATACTTGTTCTCCCCACTGTATATATATATATAAAGCCATTCGCTGCCATTGGCAGTGATACAGATCAAATCGGTTTTAACTGGAATGGCTGGCATCGCTGTCAGTCTTCCCAGTCAGAATGGATTGGACGTCCATCAACGTCAGTGAATTAATTTATGAAATATCAGTTAAGACGGGTTGGCAAACTCATTGCAGTTATGGCTATGGGCCACGATTCACAATTAATCAAATAGAAATGAATCCACTATTTTGATAGTCAATCATTTAAAGACATTATTGAGGCAAAACCGGTCCAATTTAGTTAAGCCTCTTTATAATGTGTACTTTTTTTCTGGTGCTGCGTCACCAGTAGGTAGATGGCGAGATAGTGTAAAGCGCTTTGAAAGGTGGAAAAGCGCTATATAAGTATAACACCATTTACCATTTGAGCGCTTTGAAAGGTGGAAAAGCGCTATATAAGTATAACACCATTCACCATTTCCCCAATTGTACACGTTACACATTTAAATAAAGAGAAAAAGGGTAAAAAAAAAATATATTTTTAAATAAAAAAAAGGGGGGAGGGGCAGTAAGTATTCTTCATTTTTTTTATTTATTTACCGGTTAAAAAAAAGAATGGTTAATGTCCATGTTATTTTTCCTTTTTATTTTTTTAAGGGGGTGAGTGGGCAGAAAATAGTTTATTTAAAACGCATTTAGATTTTAAAAAATAAAATAAAATTTCCTTAATTTAAACCCATATTTAAACAGGAAACACTTTATTTTTTAACTAAAATTTAATGCAAAAAAATGCTGATATTTTTAGTCCTAAATGTTTAACCGAGGACTACAGAAATTTAATTTTTGCAAGTAACATGAAGTCGATGCATAGTTGACTTTCGCCTGCTCCCTGAGGTCTTGTGTTTGATACGAATTGGTTAAACAAACCATGCAGTAAAATCAGATTTTTTTTTTTTTTTAATAAATCTTGTGTTTCTAACTAATCTCAGGAACTAAGTATAGCCCTCTACAAGCATCTGGTTGAGACCCCTGGCAGAACCAACGTCAACCTGCTGGCCTTTGACCTGGATGAGAACCTTATCGAAAGAGCTCGGGAGGTCAATCCTGTCCCAGGCAGCGTCACCTTCATTCCTATGGACATCACCGGCGACTGCTCCCCACTCCGGGAGCACCTCGCGTGGCACGGGAACTCTCACTTCCACCTTACCACGTGCCTGGCCGTCACAATGTGGATCCACTTGAACCACGGCGACGCCGGTTTCCTCCAGTTTCTCTCTCGTCTGGCCGAACTCAGCAGGCACCTGCTGCTGGAGGTGCAGCCGTGGAAGTGTTACGGCTCAGCGGCCCGCAGGCTCAGGAAGCTCGGCCGCTCAGATTTCGAGCACTTCAAGACCCTGAAGTTATGCGGCGACGTGAGCGAACACGCCAGGAAACACTTGGAGACACACTGCCAAATGGAATTTGTACAATGCTTCGGCAGAACTATTTGGCACAGGAAGTTGTTGCTTTTTAAGCGAAAGTGATACTGAATCAATTCCATTTGCCTTTTTGTTTTAAACATAAGTGCCTTTTTGTTTTAGTTTAATGGTAAACCTCAACTGTGAGTGGCAATAAAAAGCTTGAAGCAAGCATGCATTGCATCTTTTCTATAAACAAAAGCTGCTTTTCGTAACGGTTGCCGTTGACATCGGCTGTAGCTGTAGCTCATAACTTGATTTTTGCTCACACTTCAAAACTAGTGTTCCAGCACACTAGAGGCTTATATGGCTGTGCTCACATGTCATCGACTGGCGAACTCGTAACCTACAGGCACCAGTAAGCAATTAATCAGCCCTGATGCAAAAAAATCAACAATCACGCCACTCCTGGGATGTCCATATATGTAGATTAGTGCCTCAACGATGAACTCTAATTCGATTAGGAAAACAGCAAATCAAATTTTGCTGCTTCAAGTATTTGTTTAGTGCCGTTGTAATGGTTTGTTTTGAAAGTGTTTGCATGTAGTTTTATCGATTTGGGTGGATACACTAACCGTGGCAACAGTAAATTATCACATAACTTATTAAACATGGCTGAATCCAGCCGCTCCCTGTTAGGACCAGCAAAAGGTAAGTTTTTGTTTGAGATGCAACTGCAAAAACCCCGTATTTCTCACAGTCGGCGAAGGTGGGCTGTAAGAAAATATGTCAGGCGGGTCAAATTTAGCCGAAACTATCGGTAGAGCTGTTCTGACTGCAATACAAAGTTTTCCCAGTGAGAAACGCGGGATTTTTGCAGTTGAAGTTAGAAAAATCAACCTTGCTCTCCAGTCCAGTCCAACAGAGACCCCCCTTGGCTATTCTTTGTAACTTTACTGGGTTTGTGCGTAAAAGTGACACTAAAAGCACAAAATACTCCTTAAATGGTTTCTCCTAAATGTGTATTTTACCTAGATATTGTTTTTATCACAATAAATCATGTCCAAGAGCCGACTGCTACCGTTGAGTAGGTTTTATTCATTTTCAAGCACCGGAAACAAACAGTCTGAGCTGCTCCAGCTTTTATTTTGTTTCTTCCAGTCTCCAGTCATGAGAATTTGAATATTACGCTTAATATTTAATTTAAACTGTTTCCAGATTTAAGTATAGTATTTAGATGTATTTACATTTAGGATTTAATATAAAATTCAGATTTAGGATATAAATTAAAAATATATATATATAAATTTAAGATTTACATTTAAGATTTAAATAAATATTTAGTTCTGGATTTAAACATTCAAGTCCAATACTTATTATTTAAAAATAAATAAGTTGTTAAATAATGTTGTAAATGTGCAAAAAAAAAAAAAAAAGACTAAACATTTCACATCACATGTTTAACAACCTTTGGTATTTTTGGAAGTCAGTCATTTAATGTTGTGAATCAACCGTTAAAGTTGTTGAAATTGCTCCCGTTTTTGCATTAGTTCCCATCCGTCTACTTTCGACATGTGAAAGTTTTAATACTGTTCCATCATTTAAAGATAGATTCAAGGCAAGATTTTGCCGATTTAGGAGTATTTTGGATAAAAAGTTACTTAGGTTCGCTAGAAAGGTTCACTACAACAGAGCCTTTCTGAGAAGTCTACTGCTTTAAGATGTCGACAACGCCGCCGAGTGTTATTTTGCATTTAGTTCTAGATGCATGTGATATCTAGCGAAGCATCAAGTGGGCGTAGATTGTAGGCTGTCGGCTACAGTCAGGAAATATTGGAGCCACCTAGCCTAGCATCGTGTTTGCAACAGCGTCACAACTCTTCCCTTCTTCCCACTCCTGCTCTTCTTTCTCCGTGTCTCTGACTTTTCTCGCGTCATTCAACCAACGTAACAACACATAGTAACGCATTGTCTCGTTACCGAAACGGTGACAAAATCCGGAGAAAAAAAAACAATGCACGAAAAACGTACAGATTTTGAACGTACGGTGTACACATTTAAAAATCAGTGTTCACAGTGCCGAAACTGTAGAACTTGACAGGTATGCATCACCCTTGGGATTATACAAGGTCAGGGTCTGTACTGATAATAAATTTTAAGACTACTGTGTGTATATATAATGGCGGAAAACACAGACAAGGCTGAAAAGCAGTTTTTGATCTTGCACCCATCTTTAAAATAAACTGTTGTATTTTAACCCAAAAGAACTGTTGTGTTTGATAGAACAATATGTCTATATGCTGCCATAGCAGTTTCATGGCGCATTAAGCCACCAAACTATTTTTCCATTTTACCCTGGAGACCCCCGTTTAGAGACACCGTGCAACCGCTTTTGTTTCAACCCAGCTATAAAAAGGTAAGTAATGATATTCATTATTCTAAAGGTCTATCATTTTTAGCTTAGAATCATTAATTGATGTCAAATTTTTAGTTAAAAAAAAACACTTTATAAAATATTTAACTCATATTTTTAAACTTTTAACAAATTGCGTAACAATGAAAAAAAAAAAGATATCCATCTATCTGATATCTACTTTGTGACTATCACTTTATTTTTTGTTACTGTCGCATTTCCCCCGATAATTTAGATAATCCAAACAAAGATAAATTGGGAAAAACATTTAAAAGGGTAAATATTTGAAAAAGAAAATCTCAACTACTCGGTGTCTGCAATTTCTGCATTGCGACCCTTGTTATTTTGCCGTGTTTCACCCATAAAATCCACAAAAAGTCTGGCTGTGGCCATTCACAGCTGTGTCTTGACACTCAGCAAGAGATGCTACACGGAGTTTTGGGATCGAAACAAAGTAAGTACGCGATAATATCTTGTTAAAATCAAGGTGTTTTTAATTATACTCTTTCATGCTCTCACCTCGAGTCAGGGTTTAGGTTTTTTTTTTTTTTTTTTAAATGCTCTGTTCAAAATTTTTCTTCCCCCAGAAAATTGAGATTTTAAGCTTTCCAATGATGTATCACACATGCCTATAGAACAATTTTGAAATTTGGTCCAATTGGGGATCTTAGAGCGGAACTTCAAGTCACCTGAGTGTTTTCCGCCATATATATGTATATAGAGAGAACAAGCAAGAGAGAGCTTAGACTGAACCTAAAACATCCCTTTTTGGCAGTATTCTGCAATATTTTTCAGTGACCACAAAGGAAAAGGTGTAATTTTCATCATTTTATTTACAGAGTACTAAAAATAACATTACATAAAATGTCTTTTTAAAAGAACCCATTGAATATTACAAAGGTCTGAAAATCTTGTAAAGTTAGGATATAAAATCTTTGAACAGTGGTGCATAATTGAGAAGAAAAATAATTTCCGATAAAATGTACAGTATATATTAACTGTTCTACATTAAAAAAAATGAGATGAACAACACAAAACTCGGACAAAGGAGATGAGTCGATGCCGCATTTACGGCGAGGCGTACGCACAATCGAATCATGTTAAGTCAATGTATGTAATCGTTAAAAAAACATTTACAAGTGATGGCAGACCTTCATCACACTGGCCTTGTTTCCGTCATGTGACGACATATTTAGTCCACAGGTTTAAAAACTGTACACAAAACGGAGGACGACGCTTCAAAAATGGACCATTCCGCCACAAGGGTGTGGAATGGTGTGTTTTTATGCTACTATACAAGCGCTCGATCAGATCCACTGACAGCTCAAAGGAGACTATACACAAAAACTGGGTCTTTAAGGAGGGGCATGCATACCATGCGCGCCAGCCCTTATGAGGAAGTTTTTTACGAGCTCACCAAAAGGAAGCCAGTCACGTCTAGGAGGTATTTCATCATCGGTGTCACATATTTCGTCGTTAGTGTAAGCGGCGGTGGCATGAAGGTGGAGTTTGGGCTAGCGCGAGTCCCCCTGAGTTTAGCGCAAGCGTCAACGAGTCGAAGCGGACGCCGCCTGTTCCTTTAAGACATGGTCGATTTTTAGCTCACAGCTTCGGAGAGTCGATTGCGGTTTGTGTGAAGGATTAAAAAAAAAAAAAAAAATTGAGTCCTGCTCATTTCCTGAAAACTGCTTTTTGTTGTGAAGCATCACACCTCGCAACGCCGTGTGCTCGTGTTCTGCAGTCTCAGCTGTGCTGGTAATGAGAAAGTGGGTGGGCTTCTAAATGAGGGGGGCCGTGTCCAGGGTCAGGCCTTTGCCGGGGTCTAGGCTGGCAAAGAAGCGTACGTCGCGGTCTTTGTCTGATTGGAGCGCCATCAGCGTTTCCTCCAGCTCATCCGAAGAGGCACAGCCCGCCTCCTTGAAGTAGGCTAGGAGGGTAATTGACAGGTAGTTAGCTTAGCATTAGCACCAGACTCTGAAAAGGTAGGGGGTACTTGGACCAATTGCATTCCATAAAGGCTTTCTTTTCGTTTATTTATGGTGTACCACAGGGCTTAATCTTGAATCTTTTAGTATTCAGTGCCATTGATTAGGGTTGTTCCGATCATGTTTTTTTGCTCCCGATCAGATCCCGATCGTTTTAGTTTGAGTATCTGCCGATCTCGATATTTCCCGATCCGATTACTTTTTTTTTGTGCTCCCCATTCAATTCCAATCATTCCCGATAATTTTTCCCGATCACATACATTTTGGCAATGCATTAAAAAAAAAAAAGAATAAAACTCGGACAAATATATACATTCAACATACAGTACATAAGTACTATATTTGTTTATTATGACAATAAATCCTCAAGATGGCATTTACATTATTAACATTCTTTCTGTGATAGGGATCCACGGATAGAAAGACTTGTAATTCTTAAAGGATAAATGTGACTTTGTATATTGTGACTAAATATCACCATCTAGTGTATTTGTTGAGCTTTCAGTAAATGATACTGTAGCCATTTAACTTCTGCCCAAATGCACAATGGGAAGTGCAACCATGACTGTGCGTTGTGGTACCAATTGATATATCTTCTCTGTGTCGGGAAATAACATAGGGTGCTAAGAAAAATATCAACTACTACCTTTCTTCCCCACATTGCTTACCATGATTATTCTAATCGTTGGAAGAGGAATTGTAAGGCATTAGCCATTTTAAAAAAAGGCTCCAAAGGCTGCCAAAATTCACTCTACTCATTTTACGCTTTTAGCTCTATATATTGTATATGTAAAACGGCGCCTTTATAGGTTGAACGCGACAATGCGTGAGTGGGTCGTGCAGCGCATGCGTTAATTGCGTTAAATAATGTAATGTGATAAATGTAAAAAATATTAATTCTCGCCGTGAACGCGATAAATTTGATAACCCTACCTTAAGCTTAAACTAAAGACTCTGGAAGAGTGTAACACATTATGTCTGTAACGTTAAATACAATGAGAAAACGATTTAATTAAAAAATATATTAAAAAAAGGCATGTCCGATATTTTTTTGCCGATTCCGATACTTTGAAAATGACGTGATCAGATCCGATCGATCGGGACAGCTCTACTATTGATGATAGCCGTCCAATAAGGTTCCTTTTTATCCTTCTGCTGTGAATTTTATTGAGTTTATCACTAGTGGATGTCCGAGCCATTTGAAGTGTGAGGATGGCAGCGAATGAACACACCACTTCAAATGGATCAGACGTCTCGCTTTTAGCATGAGTTAAATAGGATTTTCTTTAAAAATTATGATAATCCTCTGGATGAAATGGAGTTTTTTTATTTACCTTATTTTTTTGGACTATAATCCACTTTTTTTCTTTCAGTTTGTACCCTGCGGATTCTCTAACACAGGGTCTTATTTATGGATTTTTTTGTTGTTTTAAACAAAATTCACATTTTCACGTTAAAATGTATTAGGGCTGTCAAATTTATCGCGTTAACGGGCGGTAATTACTTTCTTTAATTAATCATGTTAAAATATTTAACGGATTTAAAGCATGCGCGGAATGACCCACTAATGCATTGCCGCAAACAGACTACAGTGGTGCCGTTTTTTGTTTACTGAGAGCTAAGAGGCAGAGAAAAGCGAGTCTCAGTGGACACAGGCATTCCTTGGGGTCGCGCCATTTATTGGCATAGACTTTGGCAAGTCTTTCTCAACAATCATACCTACTGCGGTGAGCGGCATGGGGAAGTATGACAGGAGGTCATCTTTAACTTAACACGCTTCATTAAACAACGCAGAACATATACCAGTTGCAGCCACCACTGACAGTCATGGTTGCCCAACTTCCCACCATGCCTTTGGGGGAACAGTTAAGTCGCTACGGTATCATTTACTGAGAGCACAACATAAATAATATTCCTATCCCTCAAAAAAACAAAGTTCACAAAAATAGCGCTCAATGCAAAGAGAACTGGCATTCCCAATCGAAATAGCTATGCAAAATGCACATAAAACTTAAAAACTTACTCAGACTTTGGTCAAACTATTCAAATATTTCATTTAGCTCAACAAATACACTAGATGGCAATATTTAGTCACAAAATACAAACTATCAGCGGTCTCATACGTTGTGAAGTCAACACTCAAATGAACGTAAGGTACAATGAACCCGGAAACTACGGCGTAAATTGAGTGGCAAAACACACAAGAAAAACTTGGATAGATCTCTAATTTAAAACTTGCCCTTGGCACCTTGTGGTGTATTTCAACCACTACCTTGCGTAGTTAAAGACACTGTGGAAGAACAGAAGGAAGCCGTGACGTCCCGCTCGGCAATGTCAACAATGACGAGCTATTAGTTAATTTTTTTATTGAAAATTTTACAAATTTTATAAAAACGAAAACATACAGAGGGGTTTTAATACAAAATTACTCTAACTTGTACTCACATTTATCTTTTAAGAACTATATCTTAACTTATCTGTGGATCCGTTTAACAGAAAGAATGTTTATAATGTGAATGCCATCTTGTGGATTTATTGTTTTAATAAACAAATACAGTACTTATGTACAGTATGTTGAATGTATACATCTGTCTTATCTTTCCATTCCAACAATAATTTACAGAAAAATATGGCATATTTTAAAGATGGTTTGAATTGCAATTAATTACGATTAATTAATTTTTAAGCTGTGATAACTCGATTAAAAATTTTAATCTTTTGACAGCCCTAAAATATATATTTATATCAGAAAAACATTTCAATTTGCTCCACAGCCCTGCGCATCATGATGTCATTGCTACTCAAATTCTCAACTATAGTAGTTCATTTCATATACTAGTACATCCAGATCATTTCAATACTAATATTGTGCAACATTGCTCTATGGTGATCAAATTACAGCAAGTGTGGCACCCCTTACTATTTGCTGATGTTACCATTCACTGATAGATGTTACAAAACGCATCCTACCTTTCTCCATGACGCTCTGCCGCAGGGCCTTCGCTACCAACACGCGCACGTTGGCCACCGGGTCTGACGAGAGGCTGAGCAGGCTAGGCAGAAGGTGCTGGCTGAACTGATCCATGGGCATGCAGTCCTCCTCTACCACCGCCTGACCACGAAGAAGTGCGTGAATACGCGACGTTGACACAACCCTAGCTTTGTCACGAACGCGCTCAGTCAGTCGGTCACCTGACAGATGAAGGCAAAAGCTTGTCGTCCCACCCATTTGGGACAGTGGCAGAACCTGACGGTCAGCTCGTTGATGAAGTTCACGCCTAAATCATCGGCACCACTCGAGTATAATTTCTGGAGGATTTCCACCACCTGAGAAAACAAGAACAGAATGAATACAATTGGGCTTTTGGGGGCTGGAGCCTAGCCCAGCCTTGTTAAATTTTGGGCCAGAGGCTGGTTACATGCTGGGTCGGTCATTGGCCAAGATGCAGGGCACATTTGGAGAAACTGCCATTTATACCAATACCGCGAAAAGTTTCACGTTACAGCGTAGCATCACATTTTAACGCAATGTTTTCCCTTACAGTGCTTTACCTATCACCTTTATAACACGGTAAGTCTCACATTATAATGCGGTTTCACAGTATAGAGAAATGAGTTTCACATTTACACAATACGTTTATTTACCACGTATAACGTGAAGTTTTACATTATATGTAGTGTTTTTTAATTGATAAAAAGTGATGTCGTGTTATGACTAAGATTGACTTGCTCATTGGAGAAATGAAAAAAATGAAAAATTCCATCCAGTTCAGGTCACTGGTCGTATTGAGTCCTTGGGTCTTACAGTGTATCACAAAAGTCAGTACCCCCCTCGCATTTCTGCAGATATTTAAGTATATCTTTCCGTGGGACAACACTGACAAAATGACACTTTGACACAATGAAAAGTAGTCTGTGTGCAGCTTATGTAATAGAGTTCATTTAGTTTCCCCTCAAAATAACTCAAAATATAGCCATTAATATCTAAACCCCTGGCAACAAAAGTGAGTACACCCCTTCGAAACTACATCCCTAAATGTCCAAATTGAATACTGCTTGTCATTTTGACTCGTTACAGGAGTGCTGTCAGTATTGCTGCAGAGATTGAATAGGTGGGGGGTCAGCCTGTTAGTGCTCAGACCATACGCTGCACTCTACATAAAATTGGTGTGCATGACTGTCACCCCAGGAGGAAGCCTCTTCTGAAGATGGCACACAAGAAAGCCCGCCCGTCTCATCAGACCATAGGACATGGTTCCAGTAAGCCATATGCTTTGTTGACATGTCTTTAGCAAACTGCTTTCTTGTGTACCGTCTTCAGAAGAGGCTTTCTCCTGGAGTGACAGCCATGCACACCAACTTGATGTAGAGTGCGGCATATGGTCTGAGCACTAACAGGCTGACCCCCCCCCCACCTCTTCAATCTCTGCAGCAATGCTGACAGCACGCCTGTAAAGAGTCACATGACATTTTGGAGGGAAAATGACAAAAAGTACGCAATTTGGACATTAGGGATATACGTAGTTTCTATGCGGCGTTCTCACTTTTGTTGCCAGGGGTTTAGATATTATTGGCTATATTTTGAGTTATTTTGAGGGGTAAATAAATTAACTATTATACAAGCTGCACACAGACAGACTACTTTTCATTGTGTCGAAGTGTTGTCAGTGTTGTCCTATGAAAAGATATACTTAAATATCTGCAGAAATGCGAGGGATGTACTCACTTTTGTGGTACACTGTATTCTTAGTGTAGAATCTGAATTCTGAAGTATGTGGGATTAACTCCAGAAATCGTTATCTATATGACGAACATGACATGCTTTTATTTTGAAATGTTCACCGGACGCACGTTTGCCAAACCTCTAACCGTAAGCTTTACACTCCGCGAAAAAAGCTTTTTTTGTCATTGCATGTGGTGTCAGTGTTTTTTTTTTTCATTTGCAAATGCTGGTAACCAGTGATTTTTCATGTTTGAAGTGTCACCTTTTAACCGCAAGTTTGCGTTTTGGAGAAGACTGCCAATGTTTTATAGCAGGCTAAAGTAGTAGTAGTAGTAGTTGTCGTCTTTTTTTCCCCATAAGCCTCAATGTAGCAATGCTAACGTTTACCGCATTTAATATAGATGCGTTTCCTTATTTTTTATGTTTAAATTTTAATTCCTCGGCGTGTTGATGACCAATAAACATCTTTGAAAGGAACTGGAGTCTCATATGCCATCAGCACGCATGCACAAACGTATGCACGCGCGTGGCGATAAATCACAGTCGTGAAAATTACCGCCTTCATTTTTATTTACCGTGCGTTAAATGGACTCATTGGATATCGCTACAGGCTTAGCAACTTCAATAAAACATGTCGTTAGTTAGTTTGATGGGCTTAGGATCTGCCAGCTTGTAATTGTTTCCTGTTGTCTTCCAAAATTACAGCTGGGTGACGGCGCTTTAGGTGTTCATTCACGGCTGACGTGCAGCCAAGCTTGGCATTGAAGAGACAGGACACAACAGTGTACCCTCCTTTGTTTCGTTGAAATAAGTCAATGTTTTGGCCACTCTGGTGCGCTTTTTTGGCTTTGTGCTGCTTTCCCCGCTCGCATACCAAGTGTCCGACATTAACCCCCCCACCCCTCAAATGTTTTTCCTCAGATGTATACAATTGAGGTATGTCACCCTAATTTACTTCAAAACAGCGAATTTCGCCAAAAGCTGAGAGATTTTCATGCCGGTTCGGATCTTGCTCAAGGATACTTAGACGAGGTTATAAGAATGAACAACCTCTGGGTTGGGGAACGACTACTACCACTGAACCACGCCACCCTCTATTATTTTCTATTTGTGTGATTCAATAAACATGCTTTAGATATGCCAATAAAGTTCAGTGTTTGCATTTTTTTAACGCCAATTTTTACACTTTTACTGCAAATGAATATCGGCTCCAAAAATCTGTTATCGGCCCCTCTAACTACTAATAATCGGTATCGGTCATGAAAAACCCATAACGGTCGATCTCTAACATCCAGGTTTCTAGGCTACACAACATCTATCCATCTAACAAACCATCAGGCTGTGCAACGTACCAACTTGTAAGAGATCCACCTGACTTCTGAGACCTTGTCTGAGCAAAGTGTGAGTGCGATCTGCCTGAGGTAGTCGTAGACGTCGTAGTGGCTGTACAACTCAATGATCAAGATGAGCTGCCTAGAAAGGAAGCCGCAACAAGAAAGAAAGGAGGGAAGTTAATTCTCTACCATGTGATATAGTACAACTAAAAATGTGAGTCAGACGCACTCTGCCAGCTCGTATCGGAACCTCCAGTTGCGACTGTTGTCAGTCACCATGAACTCTTGCAGCTGGTACAAATATTCTCTCCTTTTGTCAGCATGGAGCAACTGGAAGCACAAAATAAAAGTATGTGTTTACTTATTTCACAAAAATTATAGCAAAAGGACGAGTTGAGTCTCCAGTCAGACCTTGAGGAAGTCGTACAGGTGCTTGAGGACACCTATGCGGACCTCGTCCAGATCTTTGAGGAAGCCGTTAAAAATGGGCACCAAGTCCGCTGCTGTTAGCTGGTCACCTAGAATGACTGCCAGTTCGTGGATGGAGAATGCCAGCGTTCGGCGCACTTTCCACTGTAACAAAATTGAAGATAAAACAAAAAATATTGTTTTAAGATCAGAAGGGGCTCCATGATTGAGCCCTGTGGAACGGCTTTGAGCTTCCTTAACTGCTATTAACTAAAGATATTAAAATGGGGTTAAATTTTTCTTTTTTGTGCCTACCTGCACATCAGTGGCCAATGTTTCGTACGTGTCTTTGAGGCAGTGCCAGTTCTGCCGACCCAGAGTGAGCGCAACACCTGGCAGGCTGAAGGCACAGTGCTTTGCTATCTCTGTATCTACTGTCTGAGCTCGTGCTGGGTCTGTCATGGAGAGGTACTGATCCAACAATTGCTGAGGAATAACATTCTGTGGGCCGAGAAGACAATTTAGCTGATCAGGAAGAGTCAGAATTTTAAATAATCTTGGAGGACATACCTGGACTTTAGGCTTATCTTCGCACAATGAGTCATCTTTTCCCTCTTCCTCCACACTTTCAATTAGTTCTGATACCTGAGAAACAACATTATGTTGTAAACCGCAGAATAATGTCAGGTCTTCACATTTAGCAACTTATTTTTACTCTCGTACCAAAACCGGGGAGCCAGGTGGCGTCTCTTCTGGATCCTCCAAAGGTTCCGTTTGTGTTGTCTCATCTCCTTGTTCCTGGACCGGACATGTTTCAGTTTCCTCGATGCTTTCTGTCGTTTGTTCCTCTTCCGCGAGAGTTTCGTCAACCTCAGACTGAACCTCCGGTGATTTGCTTTCAATAAGCGGGCTGTCGGTGTCGCTGTCCGCAGAAGGCTCTGCCGGCTGGTTTTCCGTGGGACTGTCATCGGACGGGCTGTCGAGCTGAGCAGCCTTCAGAGCCGCTGCCAAAACCTGAACTTGAGCTGGGGAAGAACAGTAATGGAAAATGCTGTGACATTTTCAAATGTAAGTTCGGAAAAACTGGGCAACAAATGGCGCAGTTGCTCACCTTGGACATCGGGGTCGTCAATATGTGGCTGCAAACAGTCCAAAACCATTTGGATCTGGTGACTGGTACTCTTACCCGAACTGGCTTTAGAATCGGAAGTGCTTCTGAAATCTTCTTTCTGCTCTTCTTTCCTCTCCTCCTCCTTCTTCTCAATCATGTCCCCCATTTGACAGCTAAGCAACTCCAATTCCCCGCTGATATCTGGTAGCGGCGGCCTCCAAAAGTGGAAGGAGTTAAAGTTCTCGTCCGCCTGCGTGGCATCTTTGGCGTTCCTGGCGTTGTTGCCAGTGTGCACCGGGTTGTCCAGCCCCTCTCCGGGAGTGAAGCTATGGTTGTTGTCATCGTAGTTCATCTCCTCGGCAGCTGGCACGTGCTCCGGCGATGGCGTGGCACGGCCGTCTTGGTTGGGAGGCGTATGAGCTATTGTCCTCTCAGTGCGGCGGCTGCTGATGTCGGCGCAGTTGAGGGAGTTCAAGGAGCAATCGCTAGAATGATAAATGCAGATGCTAAAAAGATCACAAACATCAATCTGTCTAATGCAGGAAATGAGTGGGAAATGGGTCTAATCTATCCGGTCATTAGTATTCTGAAGTGTAGGATGTACAGTGCCCCTAAAGGGACATCGACAGAAATAAAATAAATTTAACCTAT
This sequence comes from Corythoichthys intestinalis, assembly GCF_030265065.1. Classification (NCBI taxonomy): domain Eukaryota; kingdom Metazoa; phylum Chordata; class Actinopteri; order Syngnathiformes; family Syngnathidae; genus Corythoichthys; species Corythoichthys intestinalis. The sequence goes on along the minus strand of NC_080403.1, from coordinate 18,534,740 downwards.
CTGGTAAACATTAGCAAGCTAGCCACTTGTTCTTTTGAAGTAAAGCTCAACCAAATGCGGTATTTTGTGCATTTTTAGCACGCCGAAACTGCTGGTGTTCGATGCGCGCCTGAGTTTAGCTCAAACGACATTAAAAAAAAAAAAAAAAAAAAAAAAAAAAAAAAAACATCTTACAAAAGAACAATTAGCAAACTTGCATCGCAAAAGTCCACTAGCTTAAAAGCTGTCTAATGCTAATGTTTACCAGATAGTTTCTAGTGTACACCAGATAGTTTAAGCTTATTTTATTTCTGTCTATGTCCCTTTAGGGGCTCCGTAAGGATGCGTTCAAGGATCAGGTACCAGCAAATCTAATGTCCACAATTTAAGTTTAAGTGGTGCTGGGTGATATGGCCTAAATATAACATTTGAGCAACCCCCCCCCTCAAAAATTTGAGCAAAGATATTTACACGTTTTTTTTCTCCATCTATCTTTATTTCGCCCCTATTGTGCCATCAGCCCACAAATACAAATGAATAACTATAAAAAGAAACAAATGCAAACAACTGGCAAAAAAAAAAATGAAACTGAATGATTAATTTCTTTTCCTGAATCTTTCAAAACTAAAACTTCTTTCAGTTACAAAGTTGATTTTTCAGGTTCAAATATTAACTTTAAGGTTTCGGTTATGCTATTTTCACCGATGATGCGCTAAAAACGTGTCTTGGGAGACTAAAACATAACAAGATAAATGCCATTTGTCGTCTGATGACACGAAAACGAGATGAAGACGAACATGACTAAGACTTATAAAATAAAATTAAAATTAAAGAAAATTAAAATGGCTGCCAAAAACAACACTGGTTTTGGCAATATATATTATAATATCGCTAAGCATTACTTGTACCCTTCTTTACCTGTCTGACGTGCACCTAGAAACATCCAGTAGCCCGCCGTCATCTCTGAAGTGGAGGCCTGCACTGGTTGGGTTGGCGAAGGTGGAGATGAAACGGCCCAGAGACTGAAAAGCAGCCTGCCGCACCTAAATTTGGGTAAAAAATGAATACATAAATAATTTAAGAACATTTTGTCAGCTATTTTCTTATTTTGTGTGTGTTTGTCATACCCATCGGGACTGATCACTGATGAGGCTGATGAAGAGCGGAGACAACTTTGCACGTCGCACCTCAGGCGAGGTAGAATTTGAGACCATCATAAAGCACTCGGCGCAGGCTTTCCTGATGCCCCACAGGCTGTCCGAGCACAGTTCGAAAAACTTGGGAATCTATGTTAAAACACAGAAATGAAAACAGAACCAAATTAAAAGACATCGCCGGCAATGGTACAGAAACATGAACATTGGGACTTTAGAAAAAAATCCTTACCAATAGTTTTTCTGTGGCTTCCTGACCCACAATTGAACAGAACTCTCCAAAATTGGCCGCGCAAACCTAGAAAATGAGGTACGGGAAGGGAAAAAAATTAACACCATGCATGTGTATCCTTTCAGAATTGCCGCCAGTCAGCCAGGGACTTAAAATTCCACAGGAAAAATAACAAGGATTTGCCTGCCAGGCTGATGTGCAAAACCTAAGTCTGACCTGCATATTTATGACTGTAATTCCTGCTAAATAGCGCCATAACAATCTCAAAATAAAATATTCACTTGTAAAGAAAACGGGTTACCTTCCGCACTTGAAAGAGTCTGGCGTCACTGCACAAATCGCAGAAGCGCGGCAGTAGGAGCTGCTCCACTGTGTCTTTGCTCAGCATGGTCACCACTTTGCACATGATCTGAACACAGACGCATATGTAGGGTACCTTTAAAAACCTGTATTAAGTTACCTGGACACTTGGTTAGGTTCTAGCTCTATGAAGATTATAAATCATAAAAACCCTGGGAGCTTAATTAATGTTGTTGTTGTTGTGGTGTTGTTGTTGTTGATGTTTTGCAATTTAAATCTAGTAGCGAAACAGGGCTTGATGAATTAAGGTTTTTTTTTTTTCTTTGAAAAAGTAAGATTTAATTTTAAAATAAACAAACAAAAAAATATATATATAAGTATATAAAAAGGGGCAATTTATTTTTACGTCATATCATTCAGTCATATGTTTTGGTTACTTACAGCAACCGCTTCAATCTTGTAATCATCATCGCTTCTGGGTTCTGTGAGTTCCAGAAGAACCGGACAAACTTTGGTCTCCATGTCGGACTTTGAGATGAGGCCTTGCTCCAACAGCACCAGCAGTGCCGCCTGGCTGGTCTTTCTCACCTGGGAAAAAAAGGCATTGGGTAAAAATTTGAAAGCCATTTTCAACATTTGTGGAATTTGAGAATGGCTTTGAATCTTGCCTGGTTGTTGGGATCAGTCAGATAGAGTACCACGATAGGTACTAAGTATCTGGAGAAAGCGGCAGGGAAGTTGGGCCGACTCTCATGTAAGAACATGGCGATGTTGGGGACCTGCTCCATCAGCTCGGCTCGCACTGTCGGCTCTGAAAAATTACGTGCATGTGTTAATGGCACATATGAGGCTGGCGCTGCAAGCTCCAAATAGTAGCGACTCGAGTACACCAGAGTACATGAAATGGTATCTACCTCCATCTTCGGACATTCTAGCAACTGTCTCCATGACACTGATGAAGTCATTTTCATTATCGCTGAACTCACGAAGCACATCGAGCAGCCCGCGAGCCACGATCTGCCTAAAAAGCCAAATGAGCGTCGGGTTAGTTCACTGCCTACAACCTGTGAGCGCATTGCGAAACCGAATAGCCAAGCAAGGAAAAGCTGGTCCATAACAATTAAATGTTTATGCACACAACAAAAGAGTATTATTTTTGTGTGTGTGGTTTGCTTTTTCTAACCTGCAGGACATTAGAGTAAATAATAAACGGTGGCTATTGTTGTAGTGGCATATCCACATTCCGGGCCGAACAAACCTACTAGTACTATATTTGAAGCCTTCTGTCAAAATTCTGTTTATTGTATGAAGTCGGTGCAGGTATGTGATGAGCATGTGCGCTGGAATGCAGACGGTCTCTTAGGCGTCAAAGGCAGCGAAAACCTGAATGGTGTGTAAGTCTTTTATAACAAACTAATAACTAGCGATGTTAACTTCACAGAGTCAGCACGGGGGAATTCACCTATTTTATAATCATTCATAGTTTGATTTGTATTGTTATGACAGATTTCCATTCTTTTGTTGCCTATAAAGGCAGCAAACAGGTTTTATTTACCGGTAAATGACCAACATTAAAGCACTTAAAAATGTATAGCCTGACATTGTAAAAACAACCCAAACAACTTTGCTACAAATGGACATGGACAAGCAAGTCGAGAAGTTCACATGAAGGCTCCAGCTTTTTATCGTATTTCCTGCCAGATGTGGCACCACTTTGCAATCGGCACACTGACGATGTTGCCATTTCCTGAACTGTGGGTGTCAAAACTCAAAGTATGCTTTAGGTTGTGGGCCGAATAGGATGAAAAATATATTTCAACACACTATAACTAAACATTTTTGCAAATCCAAACATGATACAATATTATTTGGAAATGATATAACTTAAATTTAAAATATGTTGCTTGACACAAAGCTCTATATTTGAACGAGCAAGGCCAATACCTAACTCGTGCTGAAGAAAGAACTACAAGGCGTTCCCTCGGTAAATAAGATCGTGACTACTTTGTAATGCTAATTATAGCGAGGTAGCATATACATTCAATCACGTTTCTGTTGTATCATGTTTCCTCATTTCCTATGTTTGTTCTGTCTGTCTGTCTAGCTACAGTTTTGAATGAATATCACAACAAAAATCACTACAGAGGTAGTATTTGAAACTCCTTCAAGGCACAGTAAAACTTTCAGCATAAAAAGGCATTCAAGTCTACCATTTGGCGTGACCAAGCAGATAAACCCGACAGGATTTTTAACTACAACGAGGAAATACATTAGTGTACGAGAAACTGTACTTAACTATTTATAAAACGCCGCTAGGCATGCAGGGAAGGCGTCAACTCACTCTTGCTCTATAATATTCATCACATACAACAGCTGCTCGCACAAATGTGTGCTACCAAAGAAGCATAGCAAGTAGACAGATTGCGGATTGCCTATCATTCCTTCAGAAATTGCTGCACTATGGGATTTGGGATTTGTGTTACAGAATCAGGGAAGGTAGCACGCTTTGCTGTAGTTACGACTTTGGAAACAGTTTTTTTACAATAACAAAAAAGTGCATTTGCAGTCAGGCTTCAGCGAGCTAAAGCACTAGAAAGCGCCAAGGCTGAGGCGAATACATGACTGGAAAGGTTTCCTTTTTTTGGAAACTCTTACCTGTTGAAGACATTCTCACTGAAGGCGTACTTTTCTAGCCTCCCGAGGGGCGTCAAGTTGTCCTGGCCTGCATCGAGGAAGGCCGTGATGCGGATGCTGTCACACTCTGAACCATAGTCATCGAATCCAACTGCCAGATGGAAAACGGGTTTCTTTAGCACCATGGGGCTCGACATTCAATCGCCAGTCCAGTTTCCACTCAAAGCGGGATTTAATTTTGTTTCAGAAACACTGATTATTCATTACAATCTGTAGAGCTACTTGTAATAGCTTCTTACAATGTTTCTTTTTTTTCAAATCAAATTTAAAAGTTGAGAGAAAAAAGGTTTTAAAAACAGCCAAATGAACCCCTTAAAACAAATATTAAAATAATATAGCCATACAATTAGGGGCACCACAGTGAAATAATAAACTTTAACAAGAATAGAATAGGAAATTAAAAAAAAAAAAAAAAAGCTGTGAATTTACACCCTAAAAAAATCTGAATGAAAAACATTGGAATTGACTTCTAATTGGCGAAATTGTTCTAAACTGTGACTATCATAAAAAATGAATTAGAATTACAAGAATTTAAAACAAGAATGAAGTTGGAATATCACAGGAAAATAATCGGAATCATATTTAAAAAATTAAACTGTATAAAAACATACAGTATATTAACAATGTTGTAATTGGTCAAGAATTAGTCATGCTAAGAAAACCAAAGAAATAAATTATGACTTGACTATGTTTTTCTTGAAGAATAGAAATTTGCTATTATTAAACTTTTTTCTTAAATCAAGTACTCACAATCATCCAGATCGTCATGGCCGTCTTCAAAGTATAAAGATAGACCTGCAATGAAAAATCAGTGGTCGTCAACACTTTACGCATTGCACAAAAATGACCTCAACGCATGAGGACAAAGTCTCCCTCAGTGAGAGAAGGCCAACGTGAATCACACTGCAAAAAGCATGACTCTGTGAATGCAAATAAAATAGCGTACCAGTGAGGTTACGAGTTTTAAAGAAAAATGCATTTAATCCAAAATCTGCCTGGGCCACATCCGAATTTTTCTGGTGGCATTTAAATGAAATCAGGCACATGGGGTAGAAAGCAAAGTGCGGCGAACACTGACACTACACAACAGTTGCCCGACTTCTTGTGGCTAAGCACATCCACAAACCCGAGTGGCAGAGAAAGAAGGCGTTGAAGGCTAGCGCTGGGAAAACAAAAATCTGATCAAGAGATTATGTTGTGGGAATTTGCCTTGCTGGTGATAATCAGTAAGAATTCAGCTCATGGGGGAATCTCAAAAACTCTCAAGTTTACCTGGTCAGGGGTAGACAATAAGGGCAATTAGCCACTGGCCCTACTATCAAAACCACTGGACGAGGTTAATAAAAAGTGCAGCAAAACTGTGCAAAATCATGAATCGAGTACAAATAATCCTATTCCAATTCCATAATCACTCCCGTATAGTCAGCATTTTTTTCTATTTTTTTCTTGGGGGCTCTGGGGGTTGGGGGTGGGGTGGGGCACAGGAGATCCCCATGCCTAGGCGAAGCTTTCCTGTCTTTCCCTTACTGCCCACTGAAAGTGTCCCCCAGCTCAATTGTCGTGGCAACAAATTAGAAGTCAAAGAGATGACCAAGGAAATTATGGCAAACGATTTTCAAACCAGACCGACGTGATGGCAATATTATTTTCTCCGTAGTCACGCAGATGAATTATCAGGTTATGTTCATAACATAGGTTTTATACTCGTCAACTTTTTTCTAATTTACTTGTCTGCATATGTGGGAATTGATTTGCACACCTCACAGTAAACCTTGTTTCTTGTCTCATCGTAGCTGTGCCAATTCCAGCGTTCTCACCGGGGCTGCAACTTTTCTCACTTTTCTTTTCATAATGGATTTCGCTTTCCCTCAACTCCTCCGGTGACTTTCTCATTCTTGAGTGGTCTTCCTAGGCCTGTCGCAATACCAAATTTTAGTGTGCGATAATTTATCTCATAAATTATTGCGATATGCGATATTATTGCACCCCCCCCAATTTTTTTAAAAACCAATTTACAATAACACAGAGAGAATACAGTATATATTAATAGATAGATCATCATCATAATACTTTTTTAAGAAATCACAACTAAAAACAATAGACCATGCCTCTTAAGTAAAAGACAACAATATTAATACCGCACAGAAACACAGAAGAAATAAAATGTCTTTTTAAAGAAAAAAAATAAAATTGCACTTAATAACTTAAGCATTTAGGCAAATGAAAACTTTTCCTCTCATAGCTTCTGCTATGACGTTCCATGTGTAATATTCTGATTAGATGTTTTCCGAGGCACCCTGAAGCGCACACAAAGGTGGTGATGTTTTGTCCATGTGATGCGGCACAGCCTGCCGAGAGCCACAGGTTGAGGAAGTGTTGTTAGCGTTGCGTGTTAATAAAGAACAAAGTTGTCAGCACGTCGTGTGTTTGATATCATTGCCAGAAAAACGCATATAATACATACAGCTTCCTTTTAAATGTTGTCCTTATAATGATAATCTGCTGCATCTTAAATGACTTTTTGACTTTCCACCTCCATGATGGAGCGTTCTTCGTCCATGTTATTATTTTTTTTTTTAATGTATTCATTTATTTTCTTTCAGGCATGACAAATCCGAACAAAGATACAGCATTCATATGTGTTTACATATTAATTCAACCCGAAAAGAAAAGGGCAGACGGGAGAAGCCGAAGCTTAAGTTCGCTGGTTAAACCGTGAATCAGCAACTGGGCTGTTGACTCCAGGCCCGGCTCCGCCCATTTTCATGGATGCGGATCTGGCAAAAATAAAAAATAGCCTAAACCAGAGGTCACGAAACCGCGGACCTCGGTCCGGTTCCAGGCCCCCAAGCCGTCTGGGCCGGATCTCAAGCTGTCGCGACTAATACACATTGCAAAAACAAAAATCATTTTTGTCTGCGGGTTTGCAGAGCGGAGGTGGGCTTGCCTGGTATACCAGACTCACCGCTGTTCCAGCGATTGAGTCTGGCGACCGTCTGGCGGATCAAATTCCGAAGGCGGAGCAAGCCACAGCAAACAGTGGAGTGGACCAATCAGCGACGGGCAAACGTGACGTTGTTAAAGCGACAAGTAATTAGCGTGAGCGGAGAATGGAGAAGTTTATTCAAATGGCTAGCGCGAGCCATGTTCACTGTTGTCAATGACTTGTTTCGATGTGTTTTTGGTAATTTAAAACTGCTTTTACCACGGATTGGAACATATCTCGGCTCTCCCATTCGCCATCTGTGTTGTTGTAGACACGACATTCGGCACGCAAGAGTGACGTTACTCGTTAAGAACATGTCACGCAAATAAACAAATCAGATTGGACGATTGATTTTGTACCTTGCTCGAGAGGCCGTTAATGGGCTGGGTCCCAGACTATTTCTCACAGTGTTTCAAAAGTACAGGGAGAATAGTCTGGCTGTGCCAAGCAAGAGGTGGGCAACAAACAAAAACCTTAGCGGTGACGCGCGTGAGCCAGCCATTGGGAGTGAAGCATTTGAAAGTTATTTTTAGAACAGCATGTCTCACACTCCCTTTCCAGACTCCGTGGAGTGACAGCCAAATACTGAGCCGAATGAAGTTGGAGGAAGAGGCGAAAAAGGTACGGCAAATGGCGTGCTCAAAACTACGCAAGATTGATGCAGAAAACAAGAGTGTTTAAGGAGGAGTGGACCAACACATTTTTGTTCATTTTACCTGGCGGCAGGACAAGACCGCTATGGCTCATCTGTTCAGAGACGGTAGCGCTTTTAAAGGGCAGCAATTTGAAAAGGCACTATGAGATGAAAAGCGCAGCTTTTTCGCAAAGTTTCCCTATGAACTCTGCCATCCGTTCTCAAAAAAATAGCGGAATTGAGGGCTTAATATGATCGCACCTCAAAGCTCATGGTTCATTCATTCACTGCACAGCAAAGCGCAAATGAATGCTCCCTCAGAATAGCGTTGATATTGGGTCAAAACAAAGTCTTTCAGTGACGCACCAATTGTCAAAGATTGTATGAGTGCAGTTGCTGAAACTGCTTCATGGAAAGCAAAAAGAAGAGGTCTGTCAAAAAATAAAGCAAGTCCCCCTGTCAGCATCCACAATAAAAAAAAAAAAAAAAAAGTCTTGAACATGCTCTTATGTTGCTATTTAATGATTCAATTAAAGCACTTTTTTAGTTTTATGCACCTGTTATATATTATTTACATTTTTGAATGATGTAAATATCAGCATGGCAACATAAAGATGCGTTTGTATTTTTTGGAAAAAAAGAAGCATTAAAAATATTTCCGGACCCGAGATTGTTGTAATTTTTAAATTTCGGACCCAGAGGATTTTTAATTCATGACCCCTTGCCTAAACCATACAGCGGGCTCCGGCACGCCGGAGATGGTCCGCAGTCAATCCGGAGCACTGACGCGGCCGTTATACGTTGAACAATAGGATATAATGGGAACGGATTGGCTCCAGCGCCATTTTTTGCTGGACCTGGAACGAAGATGCATTTTGAGTATTTGGTAAAAAGGAAGCCGAACTTTTAACAGCACGTGTGCCGCATGCGCGCAAGCACGTGCACGCGAGGCGATAAATCGCAGTGAAAAATTTACCGCCTTCATTTTCATTTACCATGCAATAAATAGAATTATTGCGACAGGCTTAGGTCTTCCCCCCGGTGCTTGGCCGGGTGCCGGGGGTTTTCAGAAACATGTCGTCTTCTCCTATAATGTTAGGTGGGTAATAAGATACTAACAATCAACAGCACCAATCAAGTTGCACACGTTCACACAGGTGCAAGCGAGCGAATGAGGCGCGTTTACGCCCCACGGAGAGCAACGACTGGCTGTGTAGATTGTAAGGTTGTCTTTGATCGGGATAGCGTAACGTCATCAAAACACGGAACCACTGGGAATTAAAGTGAAATAAGATTTTATTTTATTTTTTTAAAGTATTTTATTTGTTGCCATGGTTAGAGTTCATTTGATATAGCTCTAGTGTAGGTGCAATATTTTTCTGAAAAAGACAAAAATCTTCTGTAAAACAATCAGGTAATCGTTGGGAATCATATGGCTCGTGGGTAGAATTTGGGCCAGTGGGCATTTTACCTGAGTGATTTTTATCATTATAAAAACATGTTCAATTAATAAAAAAAAAAAAAAAACGCAAAGCATTATGGAGTATGTAGGCATAGCCTCTCAACCCATCACAAACCTGCTAATTTGCAAACTTGGTTACATCATGAAATTCACTCACTCTTTTTTAAACTCAAAAATAAGATTCAGGCACACTAGTAACTCCTGTAATTGTTTTACAAGAACGTCTTTAGAAAGAAAGACAAATAAAAATGAATGAAAAACACTGTGCAAAAAAATGAATGACACAGTGAGAGAGGAAATTGCTGAGAAGAGGAGTAGTCATGAGTCACGGGTTTGGCAGTATTTTGGATATTCCAAATCCGACCGGAGTCAGACAATCGGTGTCGTCCATAAACTGTTCAGGGTTATTATCTCAGAGAGTCCTGAAATATCACTTATTTATTTTATCAACTCAACAGTTTTCATCCATATAAGTACAGCGGTAACAAGCAGCATCGGACTACAAAACCTGGAAACGTTGAAAAGACAAAGGACGCAGTAGCGTATCACTTAGCCAAAGACATGCTAAAACTAAGCGCAGTTGAGTAATATGGATGCAAATATCTTATACGTTTGCTTGACCCCCAATACTGTACATTCTAGCTTTCCCAAGGCTTTGCACAAGGTATGAGGAATCAGTGGAAAGAGAAATTCTGTCAGGAAGGCACTTTGCAACAACTACCAGATGATGTCATGTCAATGCCGGTTAGATGTTTCTACATTTTTCATTATGCAAATGTTCAGACATTCTGATTTCTTTGTTTGCAAAATACTGGGCACATTTTGTTTTATTTGCATGCTTGATGTAAGCAGTTATTCAATGCAGAAGTTAGTGAAATACTTTTCACCTTTTTTTTCCCCCCAGTATTATTCAATTTCCACATTGCCTTGTATTTAATAGTAGTTTACGTTTTCATCACTGTATTGACCTCTTTTTGAAGATCCAATTTCAAGTGTAAAATGTTTTAAATTTAGTTTCTAAATCCAAACTATTTTAAATTGGAAATTAAAAAAAGAAAATCACTTGTTATCGATATTGAACAATCTGAAATGCTTATAGGGTGATGTAAATTTAATCCATATCGCCCAGCCCTAGATCCATGAGTGGAATGCAAAAATGCGTCTTTTGTCTAATCGTATTTAACATGTAAAAGTCACTCCCCAATATGATATACAGTAGTTATCGAATACTGTTATCCACAAAAAACAAACATTTTACGGCTAATATGAGCACAAACGGAGAGTTCTTTTTCATCCATGCTTACTATCAGAATGTAGTGCTGAAAGTTCTGAGGAATGCCTTTGCAAATTTCAAATAGGCATATCAAAAAAGTCACCCGTGATCCATGTTTGACACATATAAGTTCTGGTGTCACCAGAGCTAAACATACAAACTCCACTTCGGAAGTCCAGAGTCAAGATTCGAATCATAAACTAAAATTTGACACGGACATGTGAAACACTAAAACTTACTTTGTTGCTTATGTGCTGTAAATATACAACTATTTCGTAATCTAAATATGTTGACATTACCTCATCAGAAGTCCTTATGTGATATAAATGAGTGTGTGGGTTATGTGACAAGGAATGTTACTCACACTCCTAGATGGCCGCCACTTCTGCCTAATTAAGCGGTTTAAAATAACACTGTCAGACAGTCTCATGTGATCACAGCACATGGTGGTGAAGCTTTCTGAAATATTCATAGTGCGTGTAAGCTTTCGTAATCGCATATCCACAATACAATAGGAATAGATTTGACTAATTAAAAAGTGTCTTAATATATAGATTAAATACATTTGACAGGTCACTCTTAAGTTGTAGTACCTGCATCACTAGAAGTGTGCAAGCTTCTTTCAGTAACTGTAAATGAAGTTACATGTGTTGTTTTATTTTATTTTTTTTTCATAGTCCAGTAGATCAGTTGTACTTAACTTTTAATAACAATAACTGTTTGATTTAGGAATGCAACTAGTTAGTTCGAATAATCGAATTTGGAACAATTAATGCATTGCAGAATCAATTTTAAGAGATGTAAAACAAAGGCTTGCTAAGATCGCACTTTCAAAAGAGCATTAAATGCGAACACAAAATAAAAATCCAGAGTGTTTATTCAGACTATGCATAATTGCACTTTCATTTAAGATTTAAAATATCTGAGCTTAGCTTCAAACGGTATAAAAAAAGAAATAAACGAGGATCCAAGTACAACAAAAGAACAATTGGCTAACTTGCATAGCAAAAGTCCACTAGCTTAAATGCTATAAAATGCTAACTTATATATATATATATATATATATATATATATATATATATATATATAAAATGCTCTTAATAAATTGTTCAAACACATATTCCAACAAAAAAAGCTAATTATACCAATAGACTAAATTATGAATGTATTAAAAACATTAGCTCAAACAAAAACTTACGTTGGTCTTAACAGGGAGCAGCTGAATTCAGCCACATTAAATGAGTTATGCCATATTCACTGTTGCCACTAGAGGTCTGTGTATCCACCCAAATCAATAAAACTAAAATGCAAACACTTTCAAAATAAACCATTACAACACCACTAATTAAATGAATACTCGAAGCAGCAAAATTGGATTTTTCTAATCGAATTACTCGAGTTAATTGATTCATCATTGCAGCACTAGTTACATTTATAGTTTTCCAAAACGTATGTATATATGATTTGCATTTAAAATCATGTACATTTTGAATTTGAACAGATATCTATATTTAAGCACAGCGGTAATGTTAAAAACTATACATAATTTTACAGAGGTTTTAAATTCTTTCACCGTCACTGACGATGAGAAATGTCTGAACCTCTGGCTCTTTTCATCCTTCTGCTGTGAATTTAAATGCGTTTATATCTTGTAGATGCCCAATCCATTTGAACTGAGGGTTCCCACTTCAAATGGAATGGAAGTCTGGAAGGAGTGGGAACCTCGTTACCTCACGATACGATACGATTTGCGATACAAAGCTCACGATAACGATGATCTGACGATACAACGATTATTGATACAGTGCCTTGCAAAAGTATTCGGCCCCCTTGAATCTTGCAACCTTTCGCCACATTTCAGGCTTCAAACATAAAGATATGAAATTTAATTTTTTGGTCAATAATCAACAACAAGTGGGACACAATCGTGAAGTGGAACAACATTTATTGGATAATTTAAACTTTTTTAACAAATAAAAAACTGAAAAGTGGGGCGTGCAATATTATTCGGCCCCTTTACTTTCAGTGCAGCAAACTCACTCCAGAAGTTCAGTGAGGGTCTCAGAATGATCCAATGTTGTCCTAAATGACCGATGATGATAAATAGAATCCAAATGTGTGTAATCAAGTCTCCGTATAAATGCACCTGCTCTGTGATAGTCTCAGGGTTCTGTTTAAAGTGCAGAGCATTATGAAAACCAAGGAACACACCAGGCAGGTCCGAGATACTGTTGTGGAGAAGTTTAAAGCCGGATTTGGATACAAAAAGATTTCCCAAGCTTTAAACATCTCAAGGAGCACTGTGCAAGCCATCATATTGAAATGGAAGGAGCATCAGACCACTGCAAATCTACCAAGACCCGGCCGTCCTTCCAAACTTTCTTCTCAAACAAGGAGAAAACTGATCAGAGATGCAGCCAAGAGGCCCATGATCACTCTGGATGAACTGCAGAGATCTACAGCTGAGGTGGGAGAGTCTGTCCATAGGACAACAATCAGTCGTACACTGCACAAATCTGGCCTTTATGGAAGAGTGGCAAGAAGAAAGCCATTTCTCAACGATATCCATAAAAAGTCTCGTTTAAAGTTAGCCACAAGCCACCTGGGAGACACACCAAACATGTGGAAGAAGGTGCTCTGGTCAGATGAAACCAAAATTGAACTTTTTGGCCACAATGCAAAACGATATGTTTGGCGTAAAAGCAACACAGCTCATCACCCTGAACACACCATCCCCACTGTCAAACATGGTGGTGGCAGCATCATGGTTTGGGCCTGCTTTTCTTCAGCAGGGACAGGGAAGATGGTTAAAATTGACGGGAAGATGGATGCAGCCAAATACAGGAACATTCTGGAAGAAAACCTGTTGGTATCTGCACAAGACCTGAGACTGGGACGGAGATTTATCTTCCAACAGGACAATGATCCAAAACATAAAGCCAAATCTACAATGGAATGGTTCAAAAATAAACGTATCCAGGTGTTAGAATGGCCAAGTCAAAGTCCAGACCTGAATCCATTTGAGAATCTGAGAAAGAGCTGAAGACTGCTGTTCACAAACACTCTCCATCCAACCTCACTGAGCTCGAGCTGTTTTGCAAGGAAGAATGGGCAAGAATGTCAGTCTCTCGATGTGCAAAACTGATAGAAACATACCCCAAGCGACTTGCAGCTGTAATTGGAGCAAAAGGTGGCGCTACAAAGTATTAACGCAAGGGGGCCGAATAATATTGCACGCCCCACTTTTCAGTTTTTTATTTGTTAAAAAAGTTTAAATTATCCAATAAATTTTGTTCCACTTCACGATTGTGTCCCACTTGTTGTTGATTCTTGACAAAAAATTAAAATTTTATATCTTTATGTTTGAAGCCTGAAATGTGGCGAAAGGTTGCAAGGTTTAAGGGGGCCGAATACTTTTGCAAGGCACTGTACATTGGTCAGAAAATCATTCTAGGATATTCCACAAACAACTAATAAACAGAAAAAAAGCTTCTGCTGTGAATTGGAATGAGATTATCACTAGTAGACATCCAATCCATTTGAACTGGGAGGGTGGCACCGAATGAACATCCCTCCCACTTCAAACGGATTGAATGTCTATGGCCATCAGTGACAGCAAATGCCAGGCAATGAGGTAATTTTGGGCCATTTAAGGTAATTTACCTTTTGATTTTCAGTTACCTCCTGTTGATTTTGGGGTATTTCATGGGTCACTTCCTGTTTATTTTGAGTTAGAGAAAAGGAAGCGACCTGGGAATCACCCAAATCAATAGGCAGTGACTCAAACTAAATAGAAAATGACCTGTAAATGTCCTAAAATGAACAGAAAGTGACCTGTAAATGCCCTGAAAATCGGACAGAATGACTGTGAATGCTCTGGTTTCAAATGAACAAACATTCCCAGTCTAAATGGATTGGGTGTCGAGCACCGTCAATGCAGCCTTAGAGTTAATTGAGACACTATTATGGTGGAAGATTTTGGTAGCGACTTGTTTTTTTTTTTTTTTTTTTGAACATTGACACCTTTTTAAAATGATATCTTGATTCTTGGGAGGAGCATATCGATAACCTTTTGGGATACAAAGTATAACGATATATCACCATTTCGATATTTTGTCACACCCCTACTGTCAATAGCAGCAAATGAGTTAAAATTGATTTTCTTTAAAACTCATGACAAGCTTCTGAAAGAAATTTAATTTAAATTTTTACAAAGTTGCTAAAAAAAAAACATCCATTTTCAGGTTATTGATAAGAACAAGAACTGAATTGTTTCATTTTTCTGTCTCAACGTCGATCGTTTGTTGGATTGGACGTCTATCGCTGTCAATGGCAGCCAATGAGATAAAGGACTAATAATATCGCAAATAAAGATCTTTTTAATCACACAGTCATCTCTTGATTATTTTTAAAATCGTTGTGATTGTGTATTGGGTTTGTAATGCAAGAAGCAGAAAGTACAACAGCAAGATGTGAAAACAACAGTGTTTACAGCTGCCCATCGTAAGGAATGTGCATTGAATACAAAAATAACACATAGAAGATTAAACATTTAAATGCAGCGTTTCCTGTGTTCGGGTCGGGACACTCGGCGTGTTTTGCTTGGCGAATCCGCTGAGCTTGTCGTCTCAATAATAATATTTCGCCAGAGTAGCGTGCATATTGTTGGATTTAGCCAGCTTATGCTGAAAATGACTTTAGCATTCAGGATAACGCTGGCTAGGTCAAGATACGAGCGTCTGCAAAGGCAACCAGAAGCTAATAAATGCAAGAAAAAACGTGCGAATATGTTATCAAATTTTGTTTAACTGCGATTTTTACGAGTGGAAAGTAGTTATACATAAAAACGCGAGCCTAAA
The DNA here is from genome assembly GCF_030265065.1 of Corythoichthys intestinalis. Lineage (NCBI taxonomy): Eukaryota > Metazoa > Chordata > Actinopteri > Syngnathiformes > Syngnathidae > Corythoichthys > Corythoichthys intestinalis. Next base: position 18,519,167 of record NC_080403.1, on the reverse strand, counting down.
GTGAGATATTTCGACATCCCCGCTTAGCTTTTGTTAGCCTACTGGCTAGTATGTTGCTAAGTTTGCTAACGCAATTCGGTCCAGCCCTTTCGCTTGACTTGACTCGCTAAAGAAAACACTTTTTTGTCCCTCCAAGAAACCCACCGTTACAAATCGTACCTCGTCCTATCATGTCACCAAATCGTGGCATTAAAAATCCCCAAAGAACAAAAGAAAACACTGGCTCCAGAGTGCCCCTTTACCTGCCATGTTGAGGATCGGTTCGGCTCTGCGGGCTGCCGTCCCGTGTGGGCTGTCACCAGGCACTCAGCTGTCACTCAAACCCACAAAAAGCAGTAAAAATCACTTCCAGAACACACTTTCCAAAGCCGATCGATGGCTGTAGTTAAAACACGCTTGCAGTAATCAGCTTGGGAATAAAGTCGACATAACTCGGAGCCGAACGGGGGCTTTTGTGTTCGAGTGGGAATCTCCGCCGGACTCTGGTGAAGAAAAAAAAATAGCAGGAGAGTCACGTGACATCGTGCCTTAGTTTCAAGATGGAGACTCTGGTGCGCTGGGCCACTTTCGCTACTTAGCAAACCTGCTTTTCTCTAATATTATCTCACAATGGCGAACCAGGACCTTCTATTAACAACCAAATCCTTCTACAATTAAGAATATTCTCCGTCCAAAAGAGAGAACAGGATTATTAGTGTTTTCAAAATATTCTAAACAAGTTGGCTAAGGAGGAAAGGTGAGACGAAAACAAAAGTGCCAATGAACATCCAGTCGGCGTAAAACAGGAAGCAGCCATGGCATTAAGAGAGTTAAAAGTTTGTCTTTTGGGGGTAAGTCAGCAGTTATTCGTTTTAAATCATGTCCTTCGTCCGATATTTCTATGCGTTGGTAAATATGTTGCATCATAAATGGCCTTCGTCACGTTATGCAAGTCGTTTTAATTCGACTCATCCATCAATATAGATAAATCTGTTTAATTTGGATAATTTAAAATCACAAGGTGGCAGAGCACAGGAAATGGCTGATTAGGTCTTAAGATGATGGTTTATAAACTATTTACTACAGGAATAACACGGATTTTCGCCGATCATCTGAACAGCATTCGTTTACTTTTTAAAATTTTTATTTTATTTTAATTTTTTAAACCGTTTCAGTGACAGTGGTCACGACAGTGGACAGCTATTCAAAAGTGGACTCTTAAGCCCTTTAACTGGGCAAGTGACAATTTTTATATTATTCAAAAAAAAATCATGATTGTATTTTTTATGCAGTTTTAATAAGACAAATAAAATTATAAATTAATACAAAAGTACATCAATTAAATTGAATGAAAACACAAATACACATTTGATATGGCCCCAAGTAACACTTGAAAGTGTTTTTATTTTTATTTTTTAATTCTATTTACCTGACTGTATTCCATGTATATCGATAGACTTCCATTTAATTTTAACTAGGAAGACTGGGTGCGAATACTCATCTTTCAGTGCCACTGACTGTGCTAGATGTCCAATCCATTTTGACAGGGAGGAGTGCGTGATCGTTCATTCATTCGCCCCTCCCAATCAAGATGAATTAGAGGTTTAGCACCTCACTGGCAAGCAAAGAATTATGGTAAATAAGAGCTCTGTAAGGGTTAAAAAAAATCATATTTCATGCATGAAAGGGTTTAAAGTACAGTACTTATAATCTGTGTTTAAAATGCCTTTGACATCAAAAAGCTTGTTTATTTCATATTTCACGACATAAAATTCATAACCTATTGACAAGACACGGGAAACTGGGCCGATCCGTAGGGTCCTATTTTCAAAAACTTCAGATTCAAATATTTTCAAAACCAAAGCTGCTACCGACATAAACCCAAAACAGGCACCTACAGTTGTGGTCAAAAGTTTACATACACTTGTGAAGAACATAATGTCATGGCTCTCTTGAGTTTCCGGTTATTTCTACAACTCTGATTTTTCTCCGATAGAGTGATTGGAACAGATACTTCTTTGTCACAAAAAACATTCATGAAATTTGGTTCTTTTATGACTTTATTATGGGTTAACAGAAAAAAGTGATCAAATCTGCTGGGTCAAAAATATACATACATGGATCTGAAAAAGCGAATCGTTGACTTGAACAAGTCAGGAAAGTCACTTGGAGCCATTTCAAAGCAGCTGCAGGTCCGAAGAGCAACAGTGCAAACAATTGTTTGTAAGTATAAAGTGCATGGCACTGTTTTGTCACTGCCACGATCAGGAAGAAAATGCAAGCTATCACCTGCTGCTGAGAGAAAATTGGTCAGGAGGGTGAAGATTCAACCGAGAATCACCAAAAAGCAGATCTGCCAAGAATTAGAAGCTGCTGGAACACAGGTGTCAGTGTCCACAGTCAAGCGTATTTGCATCTCCATGGAGTGAGAGGCTGCCATGCAAGAAGGAAACCCTTGCTCCAAAAGCGGCACTTTAAGGCTCGACTGAAGTTTGCTGCTGATCACATGGACAAAGATAAGACCTTCTGGAGGAAAGTTCTGTGGTCAGACAAAACAAAAATCGAGCTGTTTGGCCACAATGCCCAGCAATATGTTTGGAGGAGAAAAGGTGAGGCCTTTAACCCAAAGTACACCATGCCTACCGTCAAGCACGGTGGTGGTAGTATTATGCTGTGGGGCTGTTTTTCTGCCAATGGAACTGGTGCTTTACAGAAAGTAAATGGGATAATGAAGAAGGAGGATTACCTTCAAATTCTTCAAGATAACCTAACGTCATCAGCCCGAAAATTGGGTCTTGGGCGCAGTTGGGTGTTCCAACAGGACAATGACCCCAAACACACATCAAAAGTGGTAATGGAATGGCTAAATCTTCCCAAAGTCCTGACTTAAACCCCATTGAGAACTTGTGGACAATGCTGAAGAAACAAGTCCATGTCAGAAAGCCATCAAATTTAACTGAACTGCACCAATTCTGTCAAGAGGAGTGGTCAAAGATTCAACCAGAAGCTTGCCAGAAGCTTGTGGATGGGTACCAAAACCGCCTAATTGAAGTGAAAATGGCCAAGGGACATGTTACCAAATATTAGCGCTGCTGTCTGTATATTTTTGACCAGGCAGATTTGATCACTTTTTTCTGTTCACCCATAATAAAGTCATAAAAGAACCAAACTTCATGAATGTTTTTGTGACAAAGAAGTATCTGTTCCAATCACTCTATCAGAGAAAAATCAGAGTTGTAGAAATAACTGGAAACTCAAAGAGAGCCATGACATTATGTTCTTCACAAGTGTATGTAAACTTTTGACCACAACTGTACCTTAGCCATATGTGAGTCTCCATGAGCAGCGGCATAAAAAAATTCAAAGTCGTTCCCTAATAAAATCCCAGTTAATTATTTTTTATGTAACTATAACAAAACTTAAAATGGCTAAGAAATTCTCAGATTTACACTAGATGTACAAAAAGTACCAAAGGCAGAGATAATCACCAATATTTTCATGATCAATAGCAATATTTAACATATCATATATGTTTTTGCCCATAATACCAACTTATTTTTCATTTATTTACTGCATGTTTTCAACAGCTAATAAATCACTCAATTTTCACATCAGAAACTTAATACTTGAGGAAAGCATGCAGAATAAATTATAATGTATAAATAGATTACTAATAAATTCAACATATAATCACTTTTTTTTTTTTTTTTCCTTTCAAATATTTTTATTCATTTTTAATGTACATAGAACCACAATAAACAACAACATAATTATGAACAAAATATTATTACAAATGAAAAACAGAAGCGTAAAGAAAATCAAAACAACCCCTCCCACCCACAACCCCAACTGTCCTGACTAGTTATATAATTCAGGCACACCATGCATACCAATGATAGGTTATTAGCAGTGCATCACAGACAATCAAAGCTGTTGTATTTATGTCCATATACATATATATTCGATAACCTCTAGAAAGGGAAAATTAAATATAATAATAGTAATATTTATACACATGTCTCATGAGCCGTCTCCCCACATCTAAGCATAACTCATGGCTTTGTTAAAGTATTGTGAAAATAATCACATTTTTTTATAGAATAATAGCCCTTTATAGTCATTATACAGTTGAACAATGAAATTGTGGAGCATTTCCCTTTGCAGTGTGTGTACCCGTTACAGCATGTGGAAACCTCCCCGCCGATTCCCTCATGTAAGGACGCTAACGGCTGTGCCGTTGGCTCAAGCTTATTGGCGCAGTGGTTACCGAACTTGCCTGCCGACTAGAATCGTCGCGGCGTGCGGGTTCGCGTCCCAGCCTAGTCAGAGGTGGGAGCGGAACGCGGGGCGGCACAGAACAGACTCGGGTTACAAATGGGGGCTCGTCCGGGATCGGCAGCGAAGGTTTCGGGGGGAGAGTGTAACGGGTACACACACGGTGTATCCGTTGTGGCACGTGGAAACCTCCCCGCCGATTCCATTATGTAAGGACGCTAACGGCTGCGCCGTAGGCTCGAGCTTATTGGCGCAGTGGTTACCGAACTTGCCTGCCGACTACAATCGTCGCGGCGTGCAGGTTCGCGTCCTAGCCTAGTCAGAGGTGGGAGCGGAACGCGGGGCGGCACAGAACAGACTCGGGTTACAAGTGCATGATAAGTTAAAATCTCAAAAGTGACTTGCAAGTATAAAATCTAAATAAACAAATATAAAATGCATATGAGATAGCCAGATGTTCAGGCAGCGCAAATAATCGAAGTGAAGTAGCAGCAGTTTGACAGTTAAGGCTTTGAATATTGCAGGTGAGTAAGTATTGCACATAGAATATTGCATATAAATGAATATTGGACTATGGCTTGGTGCATTTCCTTTTGCAGTGCGTGATAAGTTAAAATCTCAAAAGTGACTTGCAAATACAAAATCTAAAGTTTATAAACAACTACGAAAAGCGTATGAGATAGCCCTATGTTCAGGCAGTGCAAATAATCGGAGTCAAGTAGCAGCAGTTTGACAGTTAAGGCTTTGAATATTGCAGGTGACTTAGTATTGCACATAGAATATTGCATATAAATTAATATTGGACTATGCCTTGTGTTTACCGGTCAGCTTCCTCGACTTGTACAAGTCCCTATACCTCGCGATCTCCTTTCTGCCGGTCGGCCACTCCAAGGCGTTGTTCGTCCTCGCTTCGGAAGTCACATCCTTGGAGAAGTTCTCTCCAAGAAATCTCCAGAAATCCTCTCGAGCTCCAGGGCGATCTCCATTTCCTCCTGCTGGGCAAGCTCCTGCTTGCACCGTTTAGCCACAGAGGACTTGACCTTGACTTTCCTGGCCAAGTAGCCGGTGTAGTTGCCAACTGCGGCAAGGAGCAACTCGTCCGTCGGCGGGTCCGGCTGATTGTCGACCAGCTCCCCGGCAAGCTCGGCCAAGATCACCTCGTCATCCTTTTTCTTCTCTGCCTTGGCGCGGTCCAGGTCAGCCTGCACGTCCCTGGGGCAGAACCTGACGAGCTTAAGCAAGTGCAGGCGCTGGGCCAGCCTATTCCTGACCATGAAGTTCTTTACCCTGGTCCAGTAATTGGTGCCGCACATTTGGCGGTGCTTGCCAAAGGAGTGCTCCGTTGGGTCTGAGTTGGCCTTCCCTATGCAGACATACTTGATCCCCGGGATCTTGCGGAGAATGATATCCCTGTAGGAGGCAGCCAGGGCATTGCACGTGATGTGCAGAGCCTTGGCGGTGGGCATCGGCAGCCTACCGGTCTTTGTCCCTCTCTTATTTTTCTTCTCCTTGTTGGCCCAAACCTGGAAAATTGTATAAAATGCAAAAATAAAATAAATAAAAATACATAAATTGAATAAGCTTTCTGTCGATTCAATTCAATTTTAATAAACAATACTGTGGTTACGAAATTGAAATTCTTGTGAATAAATGCTTAAATCCCAGAATTATTTATAGATATGGACGTAAAACAAAACAGTCTCGATTTTTGGTCAAAAGCAAAAGAAACCGTGCAGGTAGTATTTATGTTACGTAAATATGGCAAATGTGCAGCTCGTCTTTAAGTTCACTGTGGCGCCGCCTTACTACAACAAGAGCTTTTTACTTTGAAATTCTTGTGAATAAATGCTTAAATCCCTGAATTATTTATAGATATAGACGTAAAACAGTCTGGATTCTGGGTTAGAAGCAAAAAAAAAAAAAAAAACGGGCAGTTTGAATTTAATTTACTTATGTCGAAGAATTATACTAGTCTGTTAGCGCTTTGTTAGGATATGGGGGCTGCCACAATCGCTTTTTTCGTTCAAAATTCTTGTGAATAAATGCTCAACTTTCTGAATTCTTTATAGATATGGACGTAAAACTGTCTCGAATCTTTGTTAAAAGAGCAAAAAACCGGGCAGCTACGCATTTATTTTTAGTATACTGTATATGCTGAAGAATGATGCCAATGCCGTAGCGGTTCCCATTCTTCCATTGATTTTTTTTTTCACGTTTCAAAATGCATACATGGTGCGAAAAATAAAATATTTACCTTGAATCGTTGAACAAATCACTTCTGAGACAATCCCTACTGTTTGTATGTGGTACAGCTTTCGTAGTTCTTCCAAAAATCCAAGCTTAAATCTGGCTTGGAAAGAGTGTGTGCCGTCTTCGGCTGACTATTACTAAATGAAGCTCGGCGGCTCTGCCCCCTTTGGTAAGGTGTGACGCAAGGAATGATGAAGTGTCATGTCAATAGGTAATGAAGTCTATGTTCACGTGGTATTTTATGCTCCTGAATGAAATGGACCGCTTGGACGTGTGTGGAAGCAATCGTTTTATTTATTCAATTTTGAATCCAGCGCCATGAAAATGAATAACTTCCTGTTTTGAGGAAGAATGCGAATGTGACGTCACCCGAGTCAGCATCTCACAATACAGCATTGCTTTATAGCATGCAGATGGACTGCGGATTCAGTGGATTTTGCGGATGAATTCATTTGTTTTTCGCATCACCCCGGCCAAATGTGCTGCAGGGTTTTGTTGCTGCACCAGGGAGAGGCGTGTGAGCCTTTTTGGGTTTCAAAAGGCTCCCGTTTACCCTGAGATTGGCCAAAACAAGTCCGACAACCGTGGGACCATTGGAGTTACGATGAAGTGAGTAAACATCATGTTTTGTATGATGTCAAATACTGGGATCATGGCACACGTTTTAATACGGTGGTGGCTTGCATTTTGTGGCTGACAATGCTCCTTGTCCACCGAGAATGCCATTCGGCCAACGACCGGCGGCATGTCGCACACCCCCCTCGGTCCTCTTCGCTTGCCCGCCGGGAGAGCGCTATACTCGGCTTATTGCCCCCTTTATGTGTCGTGTGTTCTGTCAAATTTTGCACCCCATCACAAATTGCAACTTTGTGTTAAAATTGGCCGCGAATACAGCGATTACAAAGTAAACACTACAAACTTTCTTTCAAGGAATAGTTACTTATGTTTGATCATGGACGGACATGTCAGAAAGTTCTCTTCAGACAAATCCTGCCATGTTAACAGCACACAACAACTGCACGGCACTCTCTCAGTTTCCACGTTTACATGGAGCCAAATATTCCAATTACAATCGGAATATTTGTTCAAACCGAATAAATGTGTTCCATATAAACACCTCATTCGGAATGAATAGGCCCAAACCGAATGGAATTTCATTCCGATTCACAGGGGTGGAATATTCCTTTTCCCAAACCGATTAGAAGTAAAATTATATCATGTAAACAGGGAAGCGGAATGGTGTCTGGTTGCGTTCTTTCTGCGCATGCTCCGTACTGACGTGGTGACGTGACTTTGTGACGTAAGTAACGTCACTTGCAACATGGCTTCCAAGCACACGCACAGCGCACCCACACAACTGTTTAAATGAACGGCGTATCATTCTGAAGTTTTGTTTCCACTCGAAAAGTTAAAACAGCAGCTGATCTGACGATCGAGCTCCATGTTTTGCAACGTGACGCTTTGTTTTGATTAATCTGCGCATGTCAGACGGCAGTTGTCAAACGTCCTTTCGGAATAAAGGCAGTCACATGTAAACGCTGGATCGGAATAGATGAAGTGACATGTAAACAGCTGATGTGAAATTTCCATTCGGAATGATTTGAATCGGTATGAATAAAAGCATGTAAACGTGGCTACTGTTTACGTCTTCGTCGTGTAGTTAAGCATTAATTTACGTCATATTCGTGTTGAACATGTATGCTGACCATGTTACTTGTTTATGTAACACCTGTAGATAACATTGAGAGTCCAAATGAATGTAAAACTTATTCACAGCCACAACAGCTTTGGGAGCAAAATATTAGATGGGTGCAAAATTTGGCAGAACACCGCCACCATCCTCGGGTTGGGCTCGGGCAGCTACGCGCTCCTCCAACGTCGGCTGGTTTGTCTGGCGGTCATTCTCCAGCTGCTTCCACGGCAAACGAGCTCTCCTGCCCCTATCAGGGGAATGACGAGCTGTCACTTGTTCGCCGCTGGGTGGCCGACCGATCGACGAAGACAATCGACAATCGTGCCGCCGTGTAAAATGATCCGGGGTACATTCGTGTGATTTTTCGCATCGAAAGACGAGAATAGGACTTTGAAACACCGCTCGGTTTGGGTTAGCATGTCGGCTAGCTGTCAAGCCTCCTGGTTTGTTTACGCTCTCCGAAGCCGGGGCACGGAAATAAGTTTGATAACAAAAGTCCGACTAACACTAAATTGTTTGGGAGGTGCAAGAAGTCAACAGTTTTGACGATGGAGTAATTTTGCCATGTCGTACTGAATAAATGCATTTTTAATATTTCATATTCCATTTAGCACAAGACTGTTGTTTGTCACGACCATACCATTCATTTAGCAATTAGGGAAAATACTTAAATAAAAAGAATATCCTGTAAAAAATATTGGAGTAGAGCGATTGAAACTGACATTTTGTTGCTCTCTCTCTGTCACATTTTCCTTGTTCTGAATACCGTAATACCCCTCAATGGGCTGAATTCTAACTCAGATGAAATCGTGATCCTGCCGACGTCATCCTCCAGCTGGGGACGCTAGAGCGCAATAATGACAGGCAAGGGCTAAACGGCAGATTAAAAGACTTAATTTCTTGTCATCTGCGCTTTGCCAAATTGTTGTATATAGTCGATTCGTCTCAAAATATGATTCCAATTCACATAATAATGCTATTTAAGAATTTTCATCCTGTCATAGGCACTTTAAGTAAAAGTACAGATGTTTGTACAAATAAGAGACCTGGCATGCATATATGTGGACATCCCTTTTTGTGATATGTAGGCTACATATTTAAACGACATGTCTCAGTTATAGTTATTATTTATGTATTAATAATTATTTTTTATGTCTAATTTTTGTGTGAATAAATACATTTATAAAATAATGTGGTTATGGCCCTCAATAATCTAAACTCTAAAGTTGATGATAAATAAAATAATGCAGCATGAGTAAATAATAACATGTTTTAAAAATCCCTTTTTGTTTTTAATTTTAAAAAACCAACAAACAGCTGTTTGTCTGGTAAACCATCGACAGCAACACAAAAAATACAATTGATGTGTTTTTTTTCCAGATTGGAAGGCAAATCTGGTCATTTTTAGGCTGCCATAAACAATCGTCTTAAATTAGACCATGAACGGGGATGTACTTACTTCTCAGAATCTGTCATATATACTTTCATACTCAGGTACACATATGTAAGAAAAACAGCAAGTATTTGTACTTTAGTGCCCACCACTCTGAGTAAATTGTATTTACTCTACAAGGCACTTACATTTTAATTAGAACAATTGATTCCATACAAATACAGGAATGAATAGGATCAACCTAAACAAATGTGTTTTAACTGTTACTTAATTAACCCTTAAAGACATGCAACATGAAGCAATTATCAGAGAATCCCAAAATTTGAAAAATAAGGTCCTAATGAAACATTTTTTCCAAATTTGTTAAAAGAAAAGTCAAAATGAATATGTATAATAAGCGCTCTAATATCTATAACCCTTTCTAAATCCTGTTTTTTTTCTCATGGAACCTGCAGATGCATGTTTTGACTTGCATCCATCATTTTTTTTTTCAAAAAGAAATGTCAAAATCCTGAATTAGTCTCAAATTCATGAAATTTTAGGTGTATCAAGTGTGATACATTTGGCAACAAGGGGTTAAGTCCAAACAAGAGGAAGTTCTTAAATGGAAATTTCATAATTTCGGATTAAATGACTGCAATGCTTATCAACTTCTTTTTTATTTATTTAATTTTTTAAAATCTAGTATGAGGGAATGTAAATACAAGAAGGTCAGCAGATCACATTCACCTAACAGGACAAAATGTTCTCAAATGCCTACGCCAAGTGAGACAACATCAATGATCACGTTTTGTGCACATTTTAGTGTTTGTGTATTTGTCTGCAGGACACTGGCGTTGGCAAATCAAGTATTGTGTGGAGATTTGTGGAAGACAGCTTTGACCCAAACATCAACCCAACTATTGGGTAAGTTGTGTACTACAGTGGGAGGGAGATATGAAATACCTGTTTTTGAAGCACATTTTCCCATAGGAAATATACACTGCTGGCCAAAAGTATTGGCACCCCTGCAATTCTGTCAGATAATGCTCAATATCTCCCAGAAAATGATTACAATTGCAAATGCTTTGGTTGTAATATCTTCATTTATTTTGCTTGCAATGAAAAAACACAAAAGAGAATGGAAAAAAACAAACAAACAAAAAAATCATCATCATTTTACACAAAACTCCAAAAGTGGGCCAGTCCAAATTATCGGCACCCTCGGCCTAATACTTTGTAGCACAACCTCGAGACGAAATAACTGCGAGCACCCGCTTCCATCAATGAGTTTCTTACAGTGCTCTGCTGGAATTTTAGACCATTCTGTGTTGGTCAACTGCGCCAGGTCTCTGAGATTTGAAGGGTACCTTCTCCAAACTACCATTTTCAGATCTCTCCAGAGGTATTCTTTGGGATTCAGGTCTGGACTCATTGCTGGCCACTTTAGAAGTCTCCAGCGCTTTCTCTCAAACCATTTTCTAGTGCTTTTTGAAGTGTGTTTTGGGTCATTGTCCTGCTGAAAGACCCATGACCTCTGGGAGACCGAGTTTTCTCACACTGGCCCCTACATTATGCTGCAAAATTTGTTAGTAGTCTTCAGACTTCATAATGCCATGCACACGGTCAAGCAGTGCAGTGCCAGAGGCAGCAAAGCAACCCCAAGAAATCAGGTAACCTCCGCCATGTTTGACTGTGGGGACCATGTTCTTCTCTTTTGAAGGCCTTGTTTTTTTTTCCTGTAAACTCTATGTTGATGCCTTTTCCCAAAAAGATCTACTTTTTTTCTCATCTGACCAGAGAACATTCTTCCAAAAAGTTTTTGGCTTTCTCAGGTAAGTTTTGGCAAACTCCAGCCTGCCTTTTTTTTCTCTGGGTCAGAAGTGGTGTCTTCCTGGTTATCATACCATAGAGTCCCTTTTCATTAAGAGGCCGATGGATAGAACGGGTTGACACTGCTGTACCCTCGGACTGCAGGACAGCTTGAACTTGTTTGGATGTTAGTCGAGGTTCTGTATCCACCATCCGCACAATCTTTCGTTGAAATCTTTCATCAATTTTTCTTTTCCGTCCACATCTAGGGAGGTTAGCCAAGGTGCCATGGGCTTTACACGTATCGATGACACTGGGCAAGCTAGACACAGGAACATTCAGGTCTTTGGAGATGGACTTGTAGCCTTGAGATTTCCCATGCTTCCTCACAGTTTTGCTTCTCATGTCCTCAGACAGGTCTTTGGCCTTCTTTCTTTTCTCCATGCTCAATGTGGTCCACACAAGGACATGGGACAGAGGTTGAGTCAACTTTAATCCATTTTAACTGGCTGCAAGTGTGATTTAATTATTGCCACCACATGGTATATGGCACAGGTAAATAACAGGTGTTGTTAATTACACAAATTAGAGAAGCATCACATGATTTTTCAAAGGGCGCCAATACTTTTGTCCAGGCCATTTTTGGAGTTTTGTGTGAAATGAATTTTACATTATTATTAATTAACAATTATTATATTACATGATCAAATAATTATCATGATCCCCCCCCCCCCCCCCCCCCATTCTCTTTTGTGTTTTTCATTGCAAGCAAAATCAATGAAGATATTACTACCAAAGTATTTGTAATTGTAATCATTTTCTGGGAGAAATGGAGCATTAGCTGACAGAATTGCAGGGGTGCCAATACTTTTGGCAAGCAGTGTAAATGTGATATCTAAACAGGCACTGTGTTTAGCAACATTAACGTCTTTAACTGTCAAAGATGTTTAAAAATAAAATAAAAATAAGTAGGGTATCCCAGTTTTTTGAGCCGCATCACCATTATATATATATATATATATATTTTTTTTTTTTTTTTAATTTTTTTTTTTCATGTTTAAGCAACATATTGCTCATTTAATAAAAATCAGCTAGTTGGCAGATAGTCAAAAAGTTTTGATAGTGACTGATGATACATGCACTCTTTAAATCTTTATATTTCATTCAATTAGTGTTTTAGTATATTGTTTATAAATACGGAACAAACATGTATCTTAATACTGAACATTGAATTTGTGAATGACTAAATCATGCCTCCCGGCTACGTTGTGTATCATCTTTTGATTTTTCTCCCACACTGGATAATTATGTTGTTGCTATGAATAACATTTACTGTTTGTGAATAAAGACATAACTTCCTGGTAGTCTAATTATCTGTAACTGTTGAAATTTACTGCTGTATTAGCAGAACTTTTATGAATGAAGTAAAAGCTTGGCCTTTCCGCTCGTCATCCTAAATAATAACGCATTTCAATCATAATATGAACAGTGTGATTGTGATCCACAGGGCATCTTTTATGACCAAGACCGTGCAATACCAAAATGAGCTGCACAAGTTCCTCATTTGGGACACAGCAGGACAAGAGCGGGTTAGTATAGTTCACTTGAATCCTTTTCTGATTTATTTAAAAACATGGTCTTATACAGTTATTTATATTCAAATGTTGTACATACTACATACTCATTAGTTGAGGAAAAAAATGTAAGGTTTTTTTTAACGGTTTAAGGGCCTCGACTAGTGAAAGTGCATTTCTGCTTTATTTCTGACAGGGGGCAACGTTTCCTTTTCAGTGAGTCAAATTTAAATGCCTCTGAAGGAGTGGAAAAATTTTTGATTAAATCAGCGTTATTCTCATTTATACTGGAGACTAAGGGCTAATTAAAAAATACATAATGCGGGCATTTTAAATGTATCATTAGAGAGAACCCAGGGGTAAGGTGGAAGGCATTTTTTCTTTTTTGCACCACACAATGCATGCCTATCTTTTTCTCGTCCTGCTTCGGACCTGCTGTCGTCCTCTCCTGAGAGATGAGATAAGAGGCAGCCTCTCTTTCATCCTTCTCCGGTGGATGTTCGTCTCCTTTGCAAACTTCAGGGGACATAAACGTGGCTGCGGTTAAGATAAGAGAGGATGAAACCCAAGCTGTCTCTTTAGCCTTCACGTGTCAAAGTCACTGCCTCTTGTTTGTCCTTCTGTTTGATTAATGCTCTGTTTATCGTGAAGTACACGTTACTTTTTACATCAGCAAAGTTTCCACAAGTTAGTGCTGAACTGAATAGCCATATAAAATAATGGAAATAAGTAGAAGCTCCGAGCTTTGTGAGGAATTAAGGATCAAACAGACACTCTTTGCCAGTCACATTAGTGGCAGCTCTACTGACATTCCGCACATCTTTCTTTTGATGACTTCCATGTGTTTGAGGTATTTCTGAATTAAAATGACGCCCTTTTACAAGGCCAGAACAATGTGTGGTTTTATATAAAGGCTGTAGTGGCATTTCAGTTTGATTTAGGAATTAGCTGGTAGGAGAATGCTTATGATTTTACTAGCTTCCATGTTTTCAATAATTTTTTCTTGATTTATTGACATAATATTTCCTCCCATAGTTTCGAGCTCTGGCACCAATGTACTACAGAGGCTCTGCAGCGGCCATCATTGTTTATGACATCACAAAAGAGGTATTGTTCGCATCTGTAGCAATTCTTTGGTAGGTGTGTACCGTTGGTTCTGATCCATATAAAGATCTTCTTGGCTAGTCGGAGCTGTCTCCGCTTTTTACTGAGTGGCACATCCTTACCACAGCTTTAGTTAGTATTTCTGTGGAGGGAAAAGTTGAACTGTTTTGGAACACGTAGCCCATTTCTTCTCATTTAGTCTGTCTGTTAACTATAAAGTTTCATGCGCTAGCCAAAAATATTACTTGAAATGAGGGAAACTGCTGGCTTTGCTTTCTTCAGAGACAGTAGTCTTTGTTTAAAAAAAAAAAAAAAAACAAATCTAAAAAACACTTTGTGCAAGGATGAGTTACCGGTATTACAAGCTTGTCAACATATCGTACATGTCGCTTGCTTATGTTGTCAGGAATCCTTTCAAACGCTGAAGAACTGGGTAAAGGAACTGCGTCAACACGGCCCTCCCAATATTGTAGTGGCCATCGCCGGTAACAAATGTGATCTGTCCGATGCCAGGTGATCCTCTGATTGAGAAATGGTTATTTATTCTGTTATGTGCAGAGGTGACAGGGTTTTTTCCCCTTCTTTTACCATCTTTTTTTCTCTTTTCTACCTTTCACCTTCATGTTTTCCTTTTCCACTTTTTCTTATCCACTTTCGTCTTTTCCCTTTTTACACTTTTCACTCTGATTTATCCTTTTTCCACTTTCTTCCCTCATTCACCCTATTGTTTTTCCCCATTCCACCTTTTTTACTTGCATTGGTTAACAGGGAAGTCTTGGAAAAGGATGCCAAGGACTACGCCGACTCCATCCTTGCCATATTTGTTGAGACCAGTGCCAAGAATGCTATTAACATCAACGAGGTGTTCATTGAGATAAGTGAGTATCAACTGAGCTTTGCTTCAAGCGCATACGGTGTGGTTGAGTTTGTGTTTGTCGGCACAGGTAAGCGCATCCCAGTCACAGACGCAGCTTCGGGAACATCGGGAAAAGGTTTCAAACTGGGGCGGCAAGAGTCAGAGTCTCGCAGGATATGCTGCTGATGGCCTGGGTGATTATTGGTGAAATTTTCCTATCTTCATGCTTCCTTTAAACAACAGTCTACACAAGCATGAGAAGCGACAAAACATTGCTCACAATATGGATTTTGGAAGCAACAGATCATGAAAGCCTATGTTTGTTTTGGCTTATGTCGCTGGTCTGTCATCGCCCACTCATAAGACATTTAAGAGTATTTTTGATAGTGCTTAAGTTATTGTTTTTAAAAATCAATCCTCAACTTTCTGCAATTGGCATTTATGCTATCTGTGCAATCCTTTGTTTTGTTTTATTGATTCCTCATGTTGGAAATTACACATTTCAACTGAGATACAAGAACGGATAAGAGATGTGAGGCAAGCAGTGGCATTTTATCTGACAGTGTACTTCACAAAAATTCTAGGTTATTGATCGGGCTTTCGAGTAAACATAAAATGCACTATAACCTTTACAGGTGAATTCAATGTGACAATCTTTATCTAAGCTTTTACGTTTTAATGTTCCACTGCTTTTTTTTTTTTTTGCACGACTTACTGTTTTCTAAGTAAGATCAACAACAACAACAAAAAAATCCACGTACTTGGAATGTGACTCAACTTCCTTAGACGTGGATTTTATAGGTGTAGTAGATCATGGACACGTGGATCAAACACCTTTTGTGAAATTAGCTGCTCATCAACTGCCTTGTTCAACTCCTAGGCTTTTATTCTTTGCATTGTTGCTAGTTATTAACGGCTTAACAGCCTCAGTTTCAGCATTCTTTATCTTTTAATGCGTGACCTACATTGAAAAGAAAAAAATAATCAGCTCAAGACGCGAGGTGAAGCGCGTCAGAACATTCATTAACCCCTAGATGAACCTCCGTCTCCAACTGCTTTCACTTATCGGGCATGCGTTGGTTAGTCTTCGCTACCCCCCAACCCCCACTCTCTTGCAATTTTGGGCACTTACCATCTCAGAAATTGGTCATTTAAAGCACATTCACTGCCATGGATAGCTCTACAGGTCAGCAACTCTAAAAAATAAAAACAGTTTGATGTTACAGTATTTTGTCTACTTTTACTTGATATGGACTTTTAAGTTGCCTTATTGGAACCTTTTTATTTTGTTAGATTTTTATAGATAGACATGCATACATAACATGTTGGATTGTAGATGTATTATGGGTTGAAGTGAATGGAGTTAACGTGAAAATTGCATAAATGTGCTTCAGTGTTGAAAGACTGATTGTGAAAATATGATTGTGTTGCCTGCCGAATTCTGTGGAATGGGATATATTCTAGTAAATAAAACGCCAATAGTCTTGGGCTGGCCCTGGGAATTCCATTGGCCAGCTTTATGTACAGTGTATTTTACGTCACATGGCATTACATTGCACAAAATACGACAACTATATTCTGTGTTAAACGATGACAATGTAACGTGTCTACATTTTAGGTTATATCAACACTGTGGTAACCATATTCATCATTTTAGTATGTTTCATATTGACTGCAAATAAATTCCTGTTAAAAAAAAAAAAAAACATGACTTAGCTTTGTTTTCAAAAGAGTACCAGGGTATTGTCAGTTTATTTACGTATAAAAGGTTGTTGTTTTTTTAAATGATGTGTGACTTGCGCACTTTTAAGATGCATCATGCAAACAAGATTTGAACCCTGAACCTCTTGACTGTATGACAGACATGGTAACGACTAATGCTATTCTTAATATAACAAAAACGAGGAAAAGTATATCAGAGACATTTATTTATTGGGTACGTCTCTTATGTAACTCCTTGGCTGCCATTGACAGTGATAGGCGTCCGTTGACTCATCCATGTTTTAGCAGAAAAAAATGACATGCTTACGAATGCGCCATATTGGGACATCATGCAATAATAGGTAGTGATGACATCACGAGAAAGGACAGGCAATCAAGGAGGTATACATTTGATTGGCTAAAATAGTACTGGTGTTAATAAAATGTCAACTACATGTAAAAACTATTTTCAGATTTGTTGAGTCACATAACTTAACAAATGAGGTTTTTTGTTTTCATTTTATCAAACAAAATAGTGGGATGCACACGATAAAAGTGTTGTCTTTGTCTTTTGTTAAGTAATAGAAAATGGCCTCATAAAGGCCTACATGCACGAGAAAGTGAAGTCACTGCTGGCCCAAAATATTGGCACCCCTGAAATTCTGTCAGATAATGCTCAATTTCTCCAAGAAAATGATTGCAATTACAAATGCGTTGGTAGCAATATCTTCATTTATTTTGCTTGCAATGAAAAAACACAAAAGAGAATGGGAAAAAATGTCAATCATGATCATTTTACACAAAACTCCAAAAAAGGGCCAGACAAAAGTATTGGCAGCCTCAGCCTATTATTTGGTAGCACAACTTTTAGACCAAATAACTGCGAACAACCGCTTCCGGTATCCATCAGTGAGTTTCATACAATGCTCTGCTGGAATTTTGGACCATTCTTTTTTGGCCAACTGCTCCAGGTCTCTGAGATTTGAAGGGTGCCTTCTTCAAACTGCCATTTTCAGATCTCTATACATGTGTTCTATCGGATTCAGGTCTGGCCACTTTAGAAGTCTCCAGTGCTGTCTCTCAAACCATGTTCTAATAGTTTTTGAAGTGTGCATTTTGGGTCATTGTCCTGCTGGAAGACCCATGACCTCCGAGGGATACCCAGCTTTCCCACACTGGGTCCTACATTATGCTGCAAAATTTGTTGTTAGTCTTCAGACTACATAATGCCATGCACATGGTCAAGCAGTCCATTGCTAGATGTAGCAAAGCAACCCCAAAACATCAGGGAACCTCCGCCATGTTTGACAGGGGACCGTGTTCTTTTCTTTGAAGACCTTCCTTTAAACAACAGTCTACACAAGCATGAAAAGCGACAAAACATTGCTCACAATATGGATTTTGGAAAAGACAGATCATGAAAGCCTATGTTTGTTTTGGCTTATGTCGCTGGTCTGTCATCGCCCACTCATAAGACATTTAAGAGTATTTTTGATAGTGCTTAAGTTATTGTTTTAAAAATCAATCCTCAACTTTATGCAATTGGCATTTATGCTGTCTGTGCAATCCTTTGTTTTGTTTTATTGATTCCTCATGTTGGAAATTACACATTTCAACTGTGATACAAGAACGGATCAGAGATGTGAGGCAAGCAGTGGCATTTTATCTGACAGTGTACTTCACAAAAACCTCCGCCATGTTTGACTGGGGACCGTGTTCTTTTCTTTGAAGACCTTTTGTTTTGTTTTTTTCCTGTACACTGTATGTTAATGCTTTTTCCCAAAAAGCTCTACTTTTGTCTCATCTGACCAGAGAACATTCTTCCAAAACGTTTTTGGCTTTCTCAAGTAAGTTTTGGCAAACTTCAGCATGGCTTTTTTTATGTCTTTGGGTCAGAAGTGTGTTCGTTATGGGTATTTTACCATAGAGTCCCTTTTCATTCAGGCGCCAACACATAGTACGGGTTGACACTGTTGTACCCTGGGACTGCAGGACAGCTTGAACTTCTTTGGTCTTTTCTCCATGCTAAATGTGGTACACACAAGGACACAGGACAGAGGTTGAGTCAATTTGAATTCATTTTAACTGGCTGCACGTGTGATTTAATTATTGCCACCACCTGTTATGTGCCACAGGTAAGTAACAGTTGCTGGTAATTACACAAATTAGAGAAGCATCACATGATTTTTCAAAGGGTCCCAATACTTTTTTCTGGCCCATTTTTTGGAGTATTGTGTAAAATGGTAATGATTTTTTCCCCCACTCTCTTTTGTGTTTTTTCATTGCAAGCAAAATCAAGGAAGATATTACTACCAACGCATTTGCAATTGCACTCATTTTCTGAGAGAAATTGAGCATTATCTGACAGAATTGCAGGGGTGCCTATACTTTTGGTCAGCAGTGTATATGGACACCAGATCTCAATTAAAATTGTATATATACACACATATATATATAATTATGAATTATTAAAATGTTCGTAAAAATATTAAAATGAATAAATACAGATACACTCTGGTTATAGCCCTCAACAACTCAACAAATAAAGCATTAATCACATTTTAATTTTTGTGTTTTTGAATAAACATTTCAAAATAAATGCAGTTTTATCATTTATAACAAAAGTTTTTCTATTCTTAAAAAGAAAAATGAGAAAATACTTTTTAAGTTTCTTTTTTTTTTTTAAATGAAAAAAATAGTAACTAATAACTTATTGTGTGCCATTGACAACGATAAACGTCCAATTCATTTGAACTGGGAGGACTGACTGTATATGCTAATCTTCCAGTGCCATTGATGCACTAGCCTCTGCCAGCAGTGGCGCCTCCAGAAATTTTTCATAGGGGTGGCCAGATGGGGCCACTTAAAATCTTGGGGTGGCCAAAACTAAAAGCCATAATTTCAGGTTTTCATTATATTATTGCAATAAAAAGGTCAGGGGAAAACTATCAGAAAGACCTAAGGACACGGCTACTGATATACTTTGGTGTATTGTGTAATATTTGATGTTACTAATGATTTAATGTGCATAGTCCATAACTGTCCAGTCAACATTCTGAGTTCCACAACAATTCTGTTTTATTGTGTTATGTATATATTAGGCATAAGGTGTACATTTAACTAGGGCTGTCAAACGATTAAAATTTTTAATCGAGTTAATCACAGCTTATAAATTAATTAATTGTAATTAATCGCAATTCAAACCATCTCTAAAATATGCCATATTTTTCTGTAAATTATAGTTGGAATGGAAATATAAGTCTAGACGGATATATACATTCAACATACTGTACATAAGTACTGTATTTGTTTATTATAACAATAAATCCACAAGATGGCATTAACTTTATTAACATTCTTTCTGTGAAAGGGATCCACGGATAGAAAGACTTGTAATTCTTAAAGGATAAATGTGAGTTTGTATATTGTGACTAAATATTGCCATCTAGTGTATTTGTTGAACTTTCAGTAAATGATACTGTAGCAACTTAACTGTTCTGCCCAAATGCATGATGGGAAGTGGTGCAACCATGACTGTGTGTGGTGGCTGAAAATGCTATATCTTCTCTGTGGTGGGTACACTACAGGGTGTTATGAAAAAGATCAACTCCTGTCATTCTTCCCCACGTCGCTTCCCGCAATACTTATTGTTGCTGTGGGAGCGATGACAAAGCTTTTCCCAAGTAAAAGCACGGACCCAATGAATGCTTGTATCTACTCCACTCTGCCTTTTATCTCTGTATATAAGTAAAACGGCGCCATTGTAGGATGTTTGCGGCAATGCGTGAATGAGTCGTACCGCGAATGCGTTAATTGTGATGAATATTTTCACGTGATTAATTTTTTAAAATTATTTACCGCCCGTTAACGTGAAAAATTTAACAGCCCTACATTTAACAATACAAAATAAATGCATTCATTTGGGATGAAATGCATAACTGATGCTACAACAATCTAACGATATACTGGCAAGCGGGGTGGCCAGTGGGGTGGCCAACCAATTTATAGGGGTGGCCATGGCCACCCCTGGCCACCCCCTGGTGGCGCCACTGTCTGCCAGTCAAAATAGATTGGACGTCTGGCGCCGTCATTGGCAGCCAATGAGTTAACTAAGTGCCACATGAATGGTTTAGGACTGTTTATTCAAACTGTACACACTGTTTCAATGGATTGCAATAATATTAAATGTACTTTTGGGAATTAATCCTCAGATATGGCCCATATGGGCTTCTGGAATGTTTCAAACTAATTTGTTCATGTTCACATCATCACATCATAGACGCACCCACAGAGCCTGTGGTTGCTCCGGCGTCACCCTTCGTCACCCCGTCACCCTCCCCGCTGGGTGGCAATGCAGAGGCAGTGACGTCACCGGCCTGCTTCTCACTCCCTTCCTGGCTGCTGCATCACAACAGCCGTCGCTAGCTCCAGTGGTGACCGGGGGGCCGGTTAGTCTTGTCGCCGAGTCCGTGACACACAAGAACCGTCCATAAGTGGCTCCCCAGTCCCTATCGCCCCCGCTTCAGCTCCAGCTCGTTGGGTCATGGCCAGGCCGGAACAGGTTCTGCTCTTGGAGCCTCAGCACGAACTGAAATTCCGAGGTGAGGAGAGGGGAAGGAGGGCCCCAGTTGATCGGACGGGAGGGTTAGCACGTCAGAGATTGGGATGAAAACGAGTCAGACACTTCCGTGGGCCATTTTGTGTTGGTTTTGAAGAGACGACGAAGAGAATCCGGTTGCTTCGTGAGTGACTGCGGGTCAGGTGACAGCAGCTAGCTGGATTAGCATCTGACAGCTAATACACACAAGGCCCTGTCGCACATTTCCTCCCCATAAGAGCGTCCTCTTTAATTAAAAGCCACGCGCACATTGCCATTACACGTTCACCAAATGTGCGAATAAGAGGAATGTATTCAAAATCGTTTGTCGTTCGATTAATTTGTGAGTTTCGACGTTTCGAGCAGGTGGAGCCGGCTAACATTAGCTCGCCCTCTGATTGGCTGGCTCGCCCCAGTCGGTTTGACACTTGACAAACTGACAGCTCAGTGGTTATAAAAAAAAGTCTACACACCCGTGATTAATTGCCAAGTTAACCTTTACAGCTCTTAAGAGGGGGAAAAACATTTGAAACGGGTTAGGGTGAAATTATGTTGTTGCACAAGACTCTTATCTGGGATGTGGCTGTGTTCAAGCTCAATCAATCACATTCAAAGTCATGTTAAAATACAATCAGCACATACTTGTGACCAGGGTTGTCCACCAAAGTATCGAGGTATCGATACCGAAATGTAGTAGATGGATACAATATTTGGTTTCAAAAGTATTGATAAGCTTCTATTTTTTGTTTTTGCACGACTAGGTGACAAGAATTTATTATTATTATTATTATTATTATTATTATTTTATCCTGGGTATAATTTGATGTTGCACTAAACTTGATAGTGATGGTAATGGAGTATTTGTGCATTTTCCTTGTGCATTCCTTCCAAATTGTAAAGAAGATATGTAGTATATAAAATTTTAGTATGCTGCCAGCTTCCTGCACATAATTTAAAGCTGATTCGAGCCATTTCTTTTGTGAAAATAATCTTGTTTTGGCAGGTGAAATTAGAACAGGGATTCATTGGCTGCAATAAAAGCTTTAAAATTCAGCGATTTAAAAAAAAAATTAAAAATTTTTTATGTATAACTTATTTACTGCCATTGACTGGAGGACTGACAATGAACTTTTGCAGCCAGCACTAAAATCAACAAAAAAAACCATATATATATATATATATATATATATATAGTTGGAGCATGTATGATTTACACGAAATTTGCCACCACCCCCCAAAAAATTATTTTCCAATTATTAATTTTTTTCCTAAAAATTACAATTGTAACACCATTTTATACACTTGTAATAGCAACAACATCATTTGTAATCAATTTTATTACATTTCAAATATTTTAAATTTGATTATTTGCAATAAATATTCGTATCAAGAGACTGCGTTCCGGCTAGCTTGCATTTCTAAGGACAAAACCTCACAATATAACATTAGCGTTATTTTTTTAGTTGTCATATTTTCCCAAATTTTGTCATAGGATCAATTTGCTCTGTTCCTGTATTATTTTTGTCATTTTGCAATTATATAACTGCAAACTAAAGAACTTAAATCAGGTAGTTATAAGTAATAGTAATAATAATAGTAATAAGACTCCCTTTTTTTTTTTTTTTTTTAAAGATCATAGTCTTAAAAGAAATTTCTTGCTTTGTACTTCTTTCTTTACATCCTCATAACATAAGATGCATTTCTGTGCTGGCTATATTTTGTGATAAATTCAGTTTTAAAAGAAATACAGTACTATTTTTCTAATATTGTTGCCATATGAAATGTCTTGCCCCCATCAGACCTTATATGTACAGATTCACAGCTGTAGTGGTACTGGTATGTTTTAAGTTTGAAATAATGTATACATGTCAGTGAACCACTTGATGCATACTTGGAACATTCAAGAAAACAGTGCCAGACAAGACAAAACTAGTACTCCAAATTAAATGTTCCATACATATTTAACATGACAAAATGATCATGCACTGCAATCTTCCATGGCGTATCCATCAAGTAGGGCTACTCAAACTGCACTGAACTCCCACCTCTAGTCTTTCTCAGCTGGGGAGGGAAGTGTCCATCACTGATGTTTGCTGAGCTGAATGAAACTTTATCTGGAAGCCGATGCTAATTTTGAAGTACAGCCATGTGCGTAGTACATGTCTCAACATGATTTTACATTTAGATGTAAAAATATAACGTGTGGGAAAACACTTGGTTTGGTTGACAGCGTGGGGAAACACCCAGCTAAGTTAAGTTGAATTTTTGAATTAGAGTGGTCGACCAAGAGGAATCACACATGATAAAGCTGTGTCAGGAAGCTAATGGATTTCTCCACTTGGCAGCATCCAGCAGAGGACGCAGTTACTGTAATTCAGGCCCGGATAGTTTGTAACCTAAGATGGCAACAGCAAAATACAAAACTCTTTGACAATTTTACTATAGTTAATGTTGCGAGAGTAAAAATGTATTTTTACAAGGAGCCTAGAAGAAATGATTTCCAAGGACTAATCAAATTCCGTGTTTAAGTATGGTTAACAAAATATGCAACTTTATTGTCGTAGTATTGTAACATCTATAAACCACTTTGATCTTAAATATTTTTAGTAAAATTAAAACATTATCTATGGGAGAACGGGGTTGGTTGTGAAACGGACTGGTTATCACAATTGCTATAACTCTACAGCCAAAGGGCGGTGATTTGCAATATCGGTGTTGAAATGATCAAACTTGCACCAATTAAAAAAAAAGAAAATTCTTTTACTATAAATATATCACCTTTCGGTGTTAGGTCATTTCTTTTTCAAGATCAATTTCAAAATTTAAGGTCTTCATTATAAATTTAACAAGCTTTTAAACAATAGGGTTCAAGTTGTGAACCTGTAATCATTAAGAAGTATGAGGACAAAGCTACAGTTTTCACAATCTCTAGCCATTTGCTTGCTACCTGTTACTCTAAAATATATCCCAAAACACAAATTGAGAGTGGTTGTCACAACATCACCAGTTCAAAGTAGGGATGTCCCGATCGCATATTTTTGCACCAGAGTCCGAGTCAGATTTTCTGCCAATACCAAGTCCCAATCCGATACCGGAAAAAGTGTTGTGTTTTTTTTTGTTTGTTTGTTTTGTTTTGTTTTACGAACAAAAGCTGTAAACGTGTTACCGTCCAACTGTGCCACCTTCATATTGTGAATTATTTTTAAACAAGAATAAATTAGAAAAATGCTTGTCTTTATTAAATGCTTCATTGAGTGATTCCACTCAAATCCGCTCACGCAGCTGGGAACAGCCTATCACTTACACGATGATTTGCCACGGGACACTACCGCTATTGTTTAACAAGCTAAACGATGATGGACACATCACCGCCGTTGATCGTAGAGCTACCAAGATTCTCTAGCAAGATCAAAGCTACAAAGCTATTAATCATCATCATCATTAACATTAACTAGCAAACTCCAGTCCACTGCTGAGTCGCTGACCAAGGAAAACAGCAGGAGGGAGAGTGAGTGAGCGCTCTTCACATTAGACCAAGAGGACCAGGGTCCGGTTGGAGAGCCACTTTGCAACAACACTTGCAAATGGTGTGTTGAAAAGGTTCAGCATTCACACCGATCTTTCCAGGTAGCATCACGTAGGCGAAAGGCGCACTTGTTGATTGGACAAATTTAGGGGCCGTTTACATGGTGACTCTCTAAGAATACGAACAATTTCAAATTTGCATTTGCGTCTCCATTTGAACAATGTCGCAATTCCGCATGAAAACGATGTAGTATTCATGCCAGGCCCTAGGGGGCAGTGCAGATTTACTGGGCGACAGAGAATGATACACTTTGACCCCACCAAGCTCCCTCAGCCCGGAAAAAAATATGCCCGCCCACTCGAAGCAATGTCATTTTACTTTTGTTCAAAAAAAGGCACAAAAATTGAAACGTTCAACATAGTTAATTTAAAAATATTATTAAAACAGTAAATTAAAGCTGACATTCTGTCATATTTGCTGTTTTTAATGTTTAGTAGCACCGCTGCGCACGCCCAATGTGTGCTGACGTTAACAGCGTGGTCTCGCGTGGCAGGAGCCTTTGATATACATGCCGAGGAAGCCCCCCTCAACCCCCCGCAATCGGATTCTTTCACTTTGGAGGCAGGATTCAGAATTTTTGGTTTTCGCCTTACGTCTTCGCCGGCACCATATGCACGCGAGGCGAGTCCGCAACTCAGTCATTGCGTCTTTTTGTGGCAGAGTCGCCATGTAAACTGCCCCTTAGAAGAGGAAATTCATCCCTGGGAGCGGAGCGGAGGGGAGGGGAGCGATGTGTGACGCTGCACGTAATGTAGCACAAGCGCACCCTGCTCCACTTGCATTCACATGTGAAGCAAGGTGTGCTTTAAGCGGACCGAGACATGATTTTTGAGCTACACAATGGCTGGAGGAGGGGAAACACCTGAACTTTTCCCCCATCGAAGAAAATGAAGTCGTTGGTATGGAAATGCTTCAGTTACAGAAAACTTACAGACGGCCGCACCTGAGAGGAAGAGGGCCAACCGACATGTTAAACATGTTTGCGGAGAGTGGCTGCCAAATGATGCAATACCTCCAATACGATTTTTGATTTATGTGACCACACGTCACTTTATACAAAATTCAAGGTTGGTTAACGCAATTATGGACGTTCCCCCACAGCTACGAGAGTTAACTCCAGCGTGTTTAGTGTGTCTAGCGATGGTAAAACAAATATGGAAATTAGACAATGATTCCATTATTTTTGGTCTGATGATAATATTGAGCTGTGACTTGGGGTTTAGGCTCACCTGACGGACTGCATTTATTTTAATTTTATGTAGAACATTTCATTATACTTATGTTCCAATTTGCTAATAATTTGTTTTGAAAAATAACAAACCTGTTCAATGAAAAAGTTTTAGTTTTTTTTTTTTTTTTTTTTTTTTTTTTTTTTTTTTTTTTTTTTTAAGCTCGAGCATTTCAAAATAACACATTTTAGAGCTGTAATTGCAATACCTTAATACCGTGAAACCGTGATATTTTTGCTTAAGGTTATCATACCATCAGAATCTCATACCGGCACATGCCTACTCTGTACTGTACAAGACTGTGAAATTGTTCTGACTGAACTAAGCAGCCATGGTATACGTATTGCACATCAGGTTTGGGAAACCTTCATTCCTCAAGGCCCCTCACTTGACAGTAGGTGACTAATATACTCAGCAGTTTTACCCATCAGGATCTCCATTTCACCAGGCAGTTTGTGGAAATCCCAGACTTGTCTGAGAAGCTGTCAGAAATAGTCAAAGTGATGATAAGTCAAAGTGATAGCCGATAAGAGTTTTGTCGGGCTGGCTTCCAGCTTTGGGTGAAGGCCTAATGTCTTAACCAGCAAAAGACAAGAAATGTTTCAGATCAAAGTCTTATGTTTTTTCATCGTTTTAGAATGAAAAAGTTGGTTTATGGCACATTTAGTTCTTGAGGTAGCTGTTGAACACACCTTTCTTTTCTTAGGTCCATTCTCTGACGTGGTCACCACCAATCTCAAGCTCGCCAACCCTACAGACCGGAATGTGTGTTTTAAGGTGAAGACCACCGCTCCACGCCGGTACTGCGTGCGGCCAAATAGCGGAATCATCGATGCGGGCACTTCCATCAATGTATCGGGTAATTATACTTTTGTGTTGTGGACAAAGCTGCATGACCTAATCTGACAATACTTCATTGTAAATGCTGTTGTTGTTGTTTAGTTTAACTCTTAGCATTTTTAAAATGTGTTGATTGAGAGACGCAAAATTCACATAGTGTAATCGCTGACATCAGTCAGCAGTGGGCGACAAAAGCACACGGTCCACTCTGCTATTGTAGTTGCCCAAATGCCTCAGTTTTGGGTGCCAGTGTTAGAATTTATCAGCCTCTTTATTCAAAACAAGGTTTGATTGGTCAATATTTTAAAAGAAGTAGTCTGCGTATCCCCTTTATATGTCTGCTAGAAATAGATCGGACTGCATTTTAAGTTGCCGTAATCAGGTCATGTTGCCATGGTAATAACTTTTTCAACCAACATGGGCAAGTAAAGCAGGGCTTCCCCTCATCCTCCATAAACCCGTGGCATCGCTCTGACCGCCTTCAACTCGAGTAGTCTGGCTTTTTGAAAATGTTGCGAAAATGAGCAGTTTCTAAAATAGATTCACAAAAGCCGACATTAGAATTGAACATACTTCCTTGACACCAATTGTTTCCCAGTCAACCTGGACTTTGGTGCCATTGTGAAGAGGATTTATCAATGTTAATAATGTTAACATTAAATTAAAACTTAAATTAAATGTTAACATTAACCGTGTTAACATTAGTTTTTTGAAAAATAAGAGCAAAAGTTCACACATTTGGCAGCATATAATTGTGACTCGTGAAATCTTACCTCACGGGATTTTACGAGACCAAGATGGACACCCAAAACCTGTAAGTGGTCATGTACTGGGTACGACACATCCTGTGGTATAGTTTCGGAAAAAGTGTTTCCAATACGACTGTGTAATATATTTTAATATAAAAACATCCGAAAAATCTCATGTAAGTGTTACCGTTTTTATTTTTTGCGATTTTCGAGTGTTTAATGTAGCTTAAATAAAGGCATTCTAGTAAACAGTTTTTAAATGCGAAATTTCGGTTTTGCTAATTACTACAGGTAATGGAAAGTCATCTAATGGTGAACTGGAAATAGGCTACACTGTTGTCCACAAAAAAAAAAAATTGGGCATTTCTTCCTTGGCAATTCGGATAAAGCAATCTCGATACACTTGACCTGATGGTAAGTGAATATGTTAAACGAAGCCTCGACCGCAGGAATGCCGCCGCGCTGGAATCGGTGTTATGCAGCATTTCGTGGTAAAGTATGTGACATGAATGTTTGAAAAATCTCTGTGTCCACAAACACTGCGTTTCCTCTGGGAATGTTCTCATCTGAAATTCCGAGACGCGCTAACATTCCAAGCGATGCCGGGAGCGGAATAACATGCGGCGAAATGAAATAACAATTATTTTATTGCTGAATAAGCCTCATTAGCTTGTCATTAGTACGACAAACGGATACCTACCGAGTCGTAGCCTGATCCCTCCGTAGGGATGCGGGTTTAAGTGCTGTGGGCTGTGTTAAATCCCTGCAAGACTGTTTTCTTTAACTTTTGATTTACTTTTGGACGGGATGTACCCACGAGAGGGGAATCAGGAAAAAGAGATCCTGCTTGGCCGAGAGGCCCGAATATGAATACATATTGTTAGCGTTAGCGCTCGTATCCTGGCAGTTTCCCTACGGACCAAGGAGTCTGCTTCACTTCATGTCTATTTGTTCCCTAGCTGTAGTTAAGGTTCGCATTTACTGACCTTGGACGGGCCTTTTCCTTTTCGTGACAGAAAGCCACCTATTACGTAGTAGTAATTGTATGTGTAATAGCGATGAGGTGTATGGCGTCATGGGTAATTTAAGGCAACATTTACTCATGTTACTCAAGTCTTGAAACTAGTGACCGTCAGTGGACATTGTGTCAAAAAGAGCATTAATTTGCACTAAAAGAAAACATTTGAATAAAAGATTTTATAACTTTGAAAAGCCAAATATACGGCAATGTAGAACTCAGGAGGGTCATGCCAAATAACTTTATTTTAGGAACTTGTTGAACATTGATTTTCAGGCAGTGCTTTGCTATGACCATATGCTTCTTCGCTCTTTTTAAAAATTTGTCTCCAATTGACTGTCAAAACTATCGGTTTCTAGAATCTATTTTACTTTGTTTTGTAACATTTTAAATAGATTTCCCCATAAACAACAAACGTAATGAATCTCTTGTTTGACATTTGATTAGGGCATCCACAATTAATGGACTAATCAACAGTTAGTCGTGTTCAAAATTATTCAACTCCCGCGGCAATATAGTGTTGTAGCAAGTCTGACATTACTAAGGACTTATGTAACTGTTGATTTTACAGTGTATCACAAAAGTCAGTACACCCCTGGCATTTCTGCTGATATTTAAGTATATCTTTTCATGGGGCAACACTGACAAAATGACACTTTGACACAATGAAAAGTAGTCTGTGTGCAGCTTATATAATAGAGTTAATTTATTTTCCCCTCAAAATAACTCAAAATTAAGCCATTAATATCTAAACCCCTGGCAACAAAAGTGAGTACACCCGTTAGAAACTACATCCCTAAATGTCCAAATTTATTACTGCTTGTCAGTTTCCCTCCAAAATGTCATGTGACTCGTTAGTGTTACTAGGTCAAGGTGGGCATAGGGAGCAGGTGTGTTCAAATTTGTAGTGCAGCTCTCACACTCTCATACTCGTCACTGAAAGTTCCAACATGGCACCACATGGCAAATAACTCTCCAAGGATCTTAAAAGACATGTTGCGCTACATGAAGATGGCCAAGGCTACAAGAAGATTGCAAACACCCTGAAACTAAGCTGCAGCATAGTGGCTAAGAGCAACCAGCGTTTTAAAAGACCAGGGTCCACTCAGAACGTGCCTCGGGTTGGTCATCCAATTCTTTCTTTGAAAGATCGTCGCGGGAGTGCCGCAGGCATTGCTGCAGAGATCGAAGAGGTGGGGGGATCAGCCTGTTAGTGCTCAGACCATACGCCACACTTTACGTCAAATTGGTGTGCATGGCTGTCACCTCAGGAGGAAGCCTCTTCTGAAGACTGTACACAAGAAAGCCCGCAAACAGTTTGCTGAAGACACGTCAACAAAGCACATGGATTACTGGAACCATGTCCTATGGTCTGATGATACGAAGATTATTTGTTTGGTTCCGATGGTCTCAAGCATGTGTGGCTGCGACCAGTTGAGGAGTACAAAGATAAGTGTGTCATGCCTACAGTCAAGCATGGTGGTGGGATTGTCATGGTCTGGGGCTGCATGAGTGCTGCAAGTGTTGGAGTGTTACATTCTTTTGAGGGAAACATGAACTCCCACATGTACTGTGAAATACTGCAGCAGAGCATGATCCCCTCCCTCCAGAAACTGGGTCGCAGGGCAGTGTTCCAGTGTGATCATGACCCCATACACACCTCCAATACGACCACTGCTTTACTGAAGAGGCTGAGGCCAAGCATGTCTAAAGACTTGAACCCAATAGAACATCTTTGGGGGATCCTCAAGCGGAAGGTGGAGGTGTGCAAAGTCTCAAATATCCGGCAGCTCCGCAACGTCGTCATGGAGGAGTGGAAGAGCATTCCAGTGGCAACCTGTGAAGCTCTGGTCAACTCCATGCCCAGGAGAGTAAAGGCAGTTCTGGATAGTAGTGGTGGCCACACAAAATATTGACAGTTGACATGTATGTTAATATTGACAACTTTCACTAAGGGGTGTACTCACTTTTGTTGCCAGGGGTTTAAATATTAATGGCAATATCTTGAGTTATTTTGAGGGGAAAATTAATTAACTCTATTATATAAGCTGCACGCAGACTACTTCTCATTGTGTAAAAGTGTCATTTTGTCAGTGATGTCCCATGAAAAGATATAGACCCTACCCACCGATGTCACAAAATCACGTGATCGCTGTATTGTTCCGACCCCTTGTCCGTCATTTTGTGTCTGTATTATCAATGGTCTCAATTGATCGAGCAATTTATAATGCATTTCATTGAAGACCCGGTGCTTTCGGATGCCGTAAACTCACTGGATGCGTTGCATAAAAGGCGTTATGTGGAAAAGCTTCAGTTTATCCATTCGCCAGATCCATATTTGATGCCTAAATCGATGTTTTTCGACCCGCTGTCTTCGCCGTATTTGCCTGACATCTGCTAGCTACCCTGATATTTACAACTCCACACAAAATCAGCCTATTCTCACGAAAGTTTGAAAAACTTTAAGCGCTTGGAGGCTTATAAATACTTCGTTGCTGGTTGGGTGAAACAGGTCCTCGTCCACGAAAATTCGGCAGGAATCTATCTTGTGCTTGGAAAAGTGAGTTACGAAATTTTCAATTCAAAATCTTTTGTTCTTGCTAACATCCACTGTCAAGTCTAATGTATTTCATGTCATTTGTCTATGGAGCTAGGGCTTTTAATGTTTATATGGTTTAGCGATAGCACTCTCACTACATATATACGTGTATGTTGCCGGCGATTAGCCTAGCAATGATCTTAATTATGGTTGTCAGCCCAAAACCCTCTAAATATATATTAAATGCATCTTACCAGATATAAAATGACTACTACATAATCTGTGGTAATCGTTTGGAGCCCAGTTTTCTCGTCGAATTGCAGCAGCCCATCTCGCTCTCTCCTCTCCGGGTCTGTCGGAATCCGGTAGAACTTCAAGTCTCTCCGTCTATCTTCTCTGTTATTGCAACCGACCGCCACACACGCCTTCACCATTTTGATTAGTAATGTTAACGAGCAGAAAAACACGCCGTAAATAGGAGGAATGTACGTAGCCGTAACAGGTAAAGACGATGTGTTGACGGACAATTGGGCGGCACCAGTCAGGAGGGCTGAGTTGTGACGTCACGTGGGTAGGGTCTATACTTAAATATCTGCAGAAATGCGAGGGGTGTACTCACTTTTGTGATACACTGTACAAGTCTTAGTTTGATCTGATT
Source organism: Corythoichthys intestinalis (assembly GCF_030265065.1). Lineage (NCBI taxonomy): Eukaryota > Metazoa > Chordata > Actinopteri > Syngnathiformes > Syngnathidae > Corythoichthys > Corythoichthys intestinalis. The sequence goes on along the minus strand of NC_080403.1, from coordinate 18,487,335 downwards.
ATGTTTAAGATACAAAAAATGTCTTTTAAGCTATACTCCAGTGGACTTTAAATAATTTGAACTCTAAATGATTATTATTTTACTATTATTTATTGTTATACAAAACAGCTAAGTATTTTGGTAATTTGCTAACCATTTAGAGACATTGTTTGCCTGGAAATTGTCACAATCCACTTATATGAGCCTCCTAACAGTAAATCCTAACAGTAAATATTTTGTCGTCCTCGATGAACGCAGACAGTGTTTTTGTAATCAAAATAAGATTTTTATACAATAACATCTGCTTTTTTTTCTGAAAAACAATGATACAGTAGCGTAGTTCTATAATGTTCACTATTCACCTTTCCTCAGTACAGTTTTGGTTCCAGTGCACATTAAGTGAAAAAGTACCCAAAGTAACATCTTGAAATAAAGTAAATTTATATAGAAGTCGACAAATGGTCAGATTAGTCAGTTGATATGGAAAATAATAGATTAAAAAAATTGTGCAGCTATTACAATTTTAAAATGTTTTGTCTGTTTGTCATCACTGTTCAGTAAATCCTCTATTTTCTTGTTGATGTACACATTTTAATTAGGGACAGACATTGAGATTGGTTCATAAATTTTTTCATTTGAAAGACAAAAACTGATGAGCCTCTACTCACCTGAACATAGACTTAGGATTCTTTGTCCTTATTTGGTTTGAGTGAAAAAGTTTAGGCCTGGTTATTTGGCCTTCAAATGGTTCCATTCATCATCAACATGCAGGCGAGTGATCATCCTGCTTCCTCGTGCTGCCAACAATTAACCTCTGTGCTTTATAAATGATGACCCATCGTGCAGTAGAATCATCAAATCACGCCATTAATCCAGCAATTAGCAGAAATACCTTTTTGTTTGCTTAAGTTCAGCTCGGTATCTAAAATGCTAAAAAAAAAAAAAAAAAAAAAAAAAATTCTCCAACCACTCCAAATCCTCTTAGCCAAAACCCCAAGGGGGAGAACATTCCCATGCTAAGGACCTTTTAATGTGATACTGTGTTGCCCAAAGAATTTACATGCTTTCCTGCCTCCGTTCTCCAGTGGCGTCCCCTCGGACCCAAGTTGGATTGCTTTGTAAATTGGGCCTGATTGAAACAGGACGTTCCCAATCTGTTCATGCCGTCTGTTTCTGCTTTATGTTACTGAGCCGCCCGATGGCTGTTCTAGTGCGCAAAACTCTGGTCGGGGGAGAGTGGCGTGTGCCAGAAGTGAAAACTCTCTTGATGGTTAGACCGGGTGTGACATTAGTGGGTCATTTGATTTGAGAGAAAGCCACAGAACAGGATTTTTGGACTCCGTTGGCGCCGATGTCACAATAAGTCTCTAAATTACAACCACATTATGAAAAAAAGTGGTCTAAAGAGAAATGATCCCCCATTAGCAAGCATTTGAGCCATCCTCTATCCACTGCCAGACCTGGCTTAAGAAAGTGATCATTGTAAATCATTGTTACAGCTTGAAAATACCTTCTCAGCCTTTGGAATAACATCAAATAGTGCACCATCGACGGATGTGGCCATTGGTAGAAGTGGTATTCCAGTGCAGCACCTGCTTTTGGTTATAGGAATATGTAATGCTAAGAAAAAGGGAGAAACAGGCTTGGAAGCTGTTAGAACGATTAACCCCTCAGGGTTTTTTGTGAATCTGTCACTGTTTCACCGTCATGGTAACATTAACTTGGAATTAGATCAAAGACACAAATTTTTGAAGGGGCCCAACTATAGCGTCAAATTTGACTGGTGAGTATTTTGATAATCATATCGTGATTGAAGATATAATTTAATATCTAACATCCTTGTCTGAATTTACACTACATATTAGGCCTGAAAGCTTAATTAATGTTACATCATTGTCGTGAATTTGAATATCGAAATTTTGAAATTGCGAAGGCCACATTCAAGTTAAGTAGACCGCAGCCACATGCTAGGATGTGTGTAAGGAAACCTTTCCTTCGCGTCCTTCCGTGACCAAACGAAAGTCCATATTCCTTACTTTATAAAATGTTTGTGGTGTTTACTTTGGACTTTCAGTGCTGAGTTTTGACAGCTTAGATTAGTTATATTTTATTCTCTTTGTGTAGTGACAGACTAGTAAAGTAGACAGTGAAATGTTAGCAAACTAACGTTAATAATTAAGTCTACGTTTCTACTACTCATGCTATCAAATATTAATTTTTTTATAAATCGATTATTAACTTTCCTTTGAGAAAACATAACTGTCCTTGGGGATTGTCTTAACATTCAGTTGTTTATGTGGTGGACGACGGAGCCTTATCCATAGCTTGCATTTAGCGAGCTTTCTTTTAGGCGTTGAAAAAAGGCACCAAAAAATTCTCCCCCAATCTTTCAGGGTACCTGGTGTCAGAATTATAGGTACCCTACGCACAGCATTCAACCATCGGGTTTTTGCCATTTTAAGGTTAAAAAAAAATTTTGGTTTTAGTCACGACCACACAGTACATTCCTATGCAACTCTACGGTTGGTGTCAGAGTTTTCTGATTTGGTGGCGTGGTTTACCGATAGGTCCATTGTCCAATGAAGCTTGATTTGGACAAAATCCTGAATCAAATTTTTTTTTCCTAAAATCGTGCATTCCTACTAGATACTGTTAAATTACAATTCAGACGCCCAGTCAATATTAGATTATGCTCTGATTAAATTTAGAAAATTCCACTTAACATAACTTCGGGTTGGATATATTATTGAAAATCAATTTCTTTAATTGCTTACCGTAGCAAGTAGTGACGCTGCAGATACATAAATTGGCGTTAAGAGTGTCTGAGCGAGTGTCTAAATGTGATTGGTTGAGGCAACCGGGGGACAGGACAAAAATTACAGTAACTTCTCTTTATGGATATTTGTTGAATTTCAAATAAACTGCTTGGCTTGAAATGTTTGAACTTTAAATTTTTCAATTTAAAAAAAAAAAAAAGCGATCATTGTCGACAATGATGAATCGTTGTTTCATTCTATGTCTGTTGTGCGTTTCAGTCATGCTGCAGCCTTTTGATTACGACCCCAACGAAAAGAGCAAACACAAGTTCATGGTTCAGTCCATGCTAGCGCCCCCGGACATGACCGACATGGAGGGTGTGGTGAGTGTGTTCGTAGCTTATTTTAACGCTTTATGTTCTAATCTTAGCGTTTCTTGTCTTATTATATATTTTTTTTTGCCTCTGGCCAGTGGAAGGAGGCGAAGCCAGAGGAGCTGATGGACTCCAAGTTGAGGTGTGTTTTTGAGATGCCAGCAGAGAACGAAAAAACAGTAAGTACTTTTTTGTTTTGTTTTGTTTTGTTTGACTTCACCACAGTCAACTTACAGAACTGTTTGTCACCAGCACGACATGGAGTCCAACAAGATAATGTCGTCCAGCTTGCTGAAGTCCGAGTCCTCCTCACTGCCGTCCAAGTCTATGAGCTCCACCCTGGATGACGGCGAGGTGAAGAAGATCATGGAGGAGTGCAAGAGGCTCCAGATGGAGGCTCAGAGGCTACGGGAAGAGAACAAACAAATAAGGGTGAGTTGATGGTTACCTACTTGGCAAACTTCCTCCTTTCAACCAGCTTTAATTGTTATGACTAATTAAAGCAACACTAGGTAACTATTCAAGCTTTATAAAATATTTTCATAACACCTATGGCCAATGAACTTTCACGGATACAAATGGCTGAAATGTACGGTGGCCGAGAGGTGTCAGGCGAAATGCAAAGTCCAAACACTTTGCAAATAGAAAAAAGCACGAACTCAAATTGCAAACGCTTTGCAAAAGAAAAAAGCACGAATGCAAACTGCCACAACACGATCCCCAATTCCTTTTGCTGCTGTGCTGTGAGCTGTTTGCTGTTGTGCTACGAGCTATTTGCTGTCGTGTTGTGGCAGTTGGGATTCGTGCCTTTGCCAATTTGCAATCGCACTTTAGGAATTGGGGATCGTGTTGTGACAATTTGCATTCGTGCTACGAGCCAGTTGCTCTCGTGTGGTTGCAATTGGGGTTCGTGCTTTTGCCAATTTGCAATCGCGCTTTCGGAATTGGGGATCGTGTTGTGGCAGTTTGCATTCGTGCTTTTTTCTTTTGCAAAGTGTTTGTAATTTGGGTTCGTGCTTTTTTCTATTTGCAAAGTGTTTGGACTTTGCATTTCGCCTGACACCTCTCGGCAACCGTAGAAATGAGTCACGGTTTATAACTGTCATATACTCTTTTAGCCAACAACCCGATTCATTACCTTATTACTATTCATCTTTCACACAGCCGCTGGAAACAGAAATGTTGTTTAATTCATCTGCAAGCAACCGGGAGTTTTATTTTTGATTGATTGATGATTTTACGACACTGCGTGAGCTGGTCCTGATGGGAAACGCAGCGCTGGTCCTAAGGGTAAACGCAGTCTTACTTACGGTGAAACACTACCGCTTTTGTCCACCGGCGTCGCTAAAATTGACCAAAACTGAAAAGTTACCTGGTGTTGCTTTAAGTAAGGTCACTTTGGTTTGAAATGGGTTATCCATGTCCTCAATTCCAGCTGCCTCCCAAAAATGGGCTTTCTAATGTCCTCGATACCAAGATAAAAATGAAAGTCCATGAACCATGTCCAATATAAAATTTTATAATGGTGCATCTGTGTTTTGTTAAACAGCATAGTTATTTCACTTCATTTTGGCTAAAATGCAGGCATGTTAAGTGGTACTTTAATATTGAGCTGTACATAAATTATTTGAGCTGCCCTTATTTTATCCTTTTTTTCCCCTCCTTCTTAAATTTCAGTGATATGTCCTCATTTCTACGTCAGTTCAGTTCAACCCAGTCTCTGTCACAAAAGAAATCAGGGTTGTCTCTTTGTCTTTTTTTCTGACTAGATAGCCGTCATTAAGATATCTGCGTTTTTTTTGTTGCGGGACACAATGCATCTGGCATGTATTACAAAGCATGCCAGCCCATGTGGTTTAAAACTGCTGGATGTCGATGTATTTGGGAAAATCTGATAAGTTATCAGATGTTCTTGTTTGGAGAACAAACACATTTTCCTGTTTAAAAATCCTTAAAGTTGTCTGACAGATTTGCAGTAGGAATGAAATCCTCTCAGTCACGTCTCGTTGACTGTTTTAGAAACTACTTCCATTTGTCACAGCAGCATAACATTGCCTTCATTCGGGCCTTTCATTAGTATTTTTTTTAAAAAAGCGACTTTATTTTCCAACACATTGGAACACAAGATAATGCAATTGAGATAAAAAATAGCAATACAAGAAATGAAGATTAAAACAAAGCAGCCACAATACACAAAACGATAAACAATCAGCATAACACACTCACATATTGAAAGATGGTGGCGTAAAGCATTTATTTTATGTACCCAGCCCATGTCCTGTATCACCTCATGCAAAATAAAAATGTATTAATATCTTTATAAAGCAACTTTTTCCAAGTAATTTCATTAGATTCATAGGACAGCTGTAATTTGTAACTCCAAAGTATTGTTGAACAACTGTTCCGCCTTTAATTCACATCTTTCCTTTATTACAGGGCACTTATTTAACTCATTGGCTGCCACCGACTGTGCTAGATCTCCAGTCCATCTTGACTAAGAGGGCTGACAGTGATCTTTCTCTGAAAACATGAACATTCACAGTCAGTTCCTCACAGTTTTCATGCATTGGACGTCTTTTGTTGTCAATGGCAGGCGATGAGTTAAATACTATGAAATAAAAAAAAAAACATGCAATATTATCAACCTTAGATTGTAATTGGAGTCTAACCTGAGTATATTTCTGTTTTTAATCATATTTTGTTATTTATTTATAGAAAATAATAGAATAATGAAATAATATAATACTAAAAAATAATAGGGTGACCCCCAATAACGGAAACTTGTTAGCAATCCAATAAAACCAAGAATGAAAACTGAATGTTTAACACTGAAAAGTGTGAAGAAGCATATGCTGTTTTAAAATAAGGTGGGAAGTCGGACTTTTCCAACCTCCGGCCAGGAAAAATACAGACCACTCAAACTGGGAAGTCCTTGTCGCGAATTTGGGGAAAGTAAGTCGTCGACTTGCATCAATATGACGTCACTCGACAAAATGGTGCTGCCTGTCGAAAAGCAGACCATTAATGGTAAAACATAAATTACACGATTATAAAAGTATATTCTATTATACATCATTGTTTCTTAAATGGCATTTTTAGGTTTCAATTACTAATTGGCTGGCAACCAGTTCAGGGTGTACCCTGCCTACTGCCCGTAGTCAGCTGGGATAGGCTCCAGCACCTCCGCGACCCTCATGGGGAAAAGCGGCAAGGAAAATGAATGAATGAAAAAAAATTCTTCCATCACTCTTGGTTTTATTGAACTTTTTAAAAGTTCCCACTTTTTTTGGGTCACCCTGCGTATGTGGACATCACATTTTGGGTCATTCAGGCCACATTTGTATACCAAATGTCCACATATGTGGACACCAGGTGTTTATGTGGTGAAGTTGTCGAAGTTGTCTTTTTTTTTTAATCACCCAAAATAGTTACTTGCCCTATAAAGGGTTAAGCCACAAAAAAAGTAATTTCATTCATTAAATCTCATATTTGTCCAAAGCCTTAAAGAGTCTATGTGAGTCAGGCCCACATGTGAGACATATTCGAGCTATAGGCAGTCCAAAATTGAGCGCAGGTCGCCATCAATGATATATGAAGAATTAACCTTGGGAAGACTTATTAATCATCTCTTCTCTCCATGTCTACTATTTCATCTCCTCCTCTCATTACTCCCCAACCACGTCGGACCTCTCTCAGGAGGACGACGGCCTGCGGATGAGGAAGAGCAACGTGATGTCCTCCCAGCACTCCTCGGCCATCCTGAAAAAAGACGAAGGCCTGAGCGCCCGCACGGCCGCACTCTACATCCTCTTCTTTTTGGTGGGCGTCATTGTGGGCAAATTGGTCTTGTAGAGCGCGCCGTTGTTGGGTCGGGGGCGGGCGGGGCCGCAGCATGCTTTTTTTCTCGGGGGATGATATCAAACGCAGGGGATTGCAGAATTTAGGAATAGAGATGCCGGGAAAGGGGGGGGGGGCATTGTCTGAAGCTGGGCGTTTGGATTGAGCCTCATTTATAATAAAATTTAAAATATGGTAACGTACGGGAATGGGGGGCAAACAAAGAAAAACAAAAAAACTAAACTTAATTCACGTTCTTCTGAACAAGCTGTTGGAGGTCTTGCCTAATCACAGTGTTCAAGTCGTTCATGTCCCTTTTAACCAAATTTTATGAGGGGCACAGCAGAAAATTTTTGAGGTGCGTTTTGATGTTTTTTTTTCCTCCTCCTTCAGCGCCACTACAATATATCCAAAATGGGATACTTTCACTTTAAACCCCATCATAGGAGAGATTTAACAGATAATCATCCAGACAGGCGGGACCCTCTAAAATCCACTTTGATCGGAGAACAACCTTGAAACTCTATGTACGTCCCTTTTAAGTTTCACCTTCTTGCTGTCACGGCATCCCCTCGCAAGGGGGATCTTGATCGCATGCGCTCAAAGCCGAATGTTGCATCTGGACTTTTTTTTGGAATCTAATTTAATTGCTTTTATAATTGTGTCATTATTTGGCTGTAGATTTGCACAATTCAGTTTTATTTCTTTTTGTGTTTCATTTTCATGACTTTTATGTTATCGTTGTAAAACCGCATTGAAGATTTAATGCCGCTTCCTGGAAAAAACAGCTCCAGATTTTGTCGGGTTTTTCGATGGCGTCTGCTGATGTTCACCAGGCCAACGCTTTGCCTTGTGAGCCGTTTAAGCGAGTTTGTTTTTCCTCAGGCCGATACTACAGTACACGTATATGTATGCACATAACGCGCGTGGAAATATCCACTTACATATAAAAGGTGCATGCAGAAAGGGTGGTTGATTTGTTTCTGCTCCAACATTGACAAATGTTACCAGCTTTTCCTCATTTTTTCCTACTGAGCCATACATTTGTTAAGTGTAAATGTATGTTAGCAAACTGTTGTAAGATGCCTTCACCTGATTTACACTTTTTTTTTTTTTTTTAAATGATCTCCACACGTCTTTCATCATGGTCGTTTGTTCACACATTTATCTGTTTTGCTTGTCCGCATTATAATCCTCACGGCATTTGACGTTGTTTTCTGCACTAAGGTGAAGCGTGTGATATTCCTGTACTGCTATATATTTATACTATCTTTATGCAAGTATAATACATATAGCGAACGCCTCGAGGGACCACGTAACGAAATCCTGTTCTGGAGCGAGTGATTATTTTTGACTTAGAAATTAAATTACAAATGGTTTCCTCTCCCAAATTTGCATAAAAACTGCTCATTCGCCATTTCAGGAATGAGAAGGGGGTATGTTGCTACTACTGTATCGGTCGTAGGTCGTTAGTTTGAGGATGACTTGCCAAAAGGGGAGGGCAGAGCAGATCTGACATCAACTCAATATTTGGAGTGTCCAACCGGCACCATGTAGTACTTGCAGAAAAATGTTTTATCACTGAAGCATGGAAGCATCTGACACAAGAAAAAGACTTAATTTACCCAGAATGCGAATTTAAGCAAAAAAAAAAGTTCATAACCTAACCACTACTATCCTGCCATGACGCACCACCAATTTGCAACTGAACCACACGATTCTACATGTAAATACTTGATGATCCAGGCAAGACACTACAGTGACCATCACCTGAAGCAGTTGAGCAACTGTTTTGTATGTATGTAAACAAATAAGTCTATCTGAGAAGAAGAAAAAGATGTATTCCTAGTCAAGTAGTCTCTCTGGTGTATAAAAGCAAAATCCCACCTGGTTGGACTATGTAGCATCTTAATAAATTAAATGAATTAAAGTCCAGACTTGGCTGTGTGAAGTCATTTCCTGAGTTTGTGGATGAGCTACTCAGGTTTATTTTATATCCAGCAAGTCACTGTTGTCTGCTTTCAAGTGGAAATATGTAGAGCTTGGTACACACATGCAGACTTAACAATAGTCAGAAATACCTCCAGATTTTGTCACAAGGGTTGACCAGTTGGGCAAACCAAAACCAAAAGCCATCATTTCAGGATACCATTATGTTGTAAACTAGGCAGTCAAAACAATCAGAAAGATGAAATGTCCAATGATATATGTTGGTGTATTGTGTTATACTTAATTTTACTAATGTTCTAATTAATGATGCACCAATACCAGTATCGGGGGGGGGGGGGGGGGGCAGATCCCGCACTAAAATGGTGGTATTGGTATCGGCGAGTATCAACAAAGAGTGCGCCGATACCATTTACCGGTCCAGTATTATAACACTTGACCGCAGCCTTTTTTACTCCTCTCACTACACTCTGTGTTGTGTGATTACACGTGATCACTGTGGATCAGACCGGCGGCATGGGCGGGCACCGCCCTAGCTCGATTAGACTGTACTGTTTTTTTTTTTTTTTTTAAATATTCCACAAAAACGCACACTGAGAGGACGAACCCTCTATTCATTCTATCTTGTTCTGTCGTCATTCAATTCAACCAATCTGAGCAGCAAATTAATTTCTAGCAAATCACAGATAAGGGGGGTGGGCCGAGTAGCCGGCCATTAGGTGCTCACGTTTATCAGTGGATATGTTATGCTTACTCTGAAGCACTATAGTTGAATAAATGCACACAGAACCGCACCATTGTTTTTCGCATACCCTGTCAATGTGTAGGGTTTTGGCGGAATTTGTACTAGTAAGTACTCATTTTTAAATGTGTATGCCGTACATTCAAAATCTTTACGTTTTTCGTCCATTACGTTTTTTTTCCCTCCGGATTTTGTCACCATTTTGGCAACGAGACAATGTGCATAACGATGCGGTACTACGTTGGTTGAATGACGCGAGAAAAGTCCGAGACACTGAGAGAGAAGTGTTGTGATGCTGTAGCAAACGTGATGCTAGGCTAGGTGTCTCCAATATTTCCTGACTGTAGCCGACAGCCTACAATCTACGCCTAGATATCAAATGCTTATAGAACTACATGGGAAATGACAGACGTCGGCGTTAATAAACAGCCGTCATTTTGTAGCTGTAGATTTCTCAGAAAGACTGTTGTAGTGAACCTTCCTAGCGAACTTAACTAACTTTTTATCTAAAATACTCCTAAATCGGCAAAATCTTGACTTGAATATCTTTTAATGATGAAACAGTGTTTTAAAACTTTAACATGTCGAAAGTAGACAGAAGGGAATTAAAAAACAGTGACAGAAAATATTTCAGAGCACTGATGTAGTAATGTTCGGGTAATAACGCCACTGTTCAGGCTAAATTTACGTTGAAGTGTGCCCCCCCCCCCCCCCCCCCCCCCCCCCCGAAAAATGTAATGCCCCTCCTGTAATTTTTTTCTGCAGCCGGGTCAGCTGTGCATGCCAAGCAGCTATTGCTATTGGCCTGCTCCAGACCATTGAGAGCGGGCCAATAGCCACTCTTAACCAATGCCGGGGCAACTTTTTCATATGGAGGAAAAACAAACTAGGAGAAATGACAGCAGTCTGGAAATATTTCAGCATAGAAATTCAGTTGAGTACAATCAATGGCTGCATGCAAGATTTGCGGCCTGAAAGTTTCAAGAGGTGGAGTTAAATTAGCCAGTTTCAATATCTCGAACCTGATAAAACATTTGTAGACGAAACGTGAAAAAACACAAAGAGTTTGAGGCTGCAACAGCAGGACTGCTGTTCAGAGGAAGGGGGCTGGACCTGAGCAACAATCCCTACTGTAGTCATTTTACCTCATCTACTTTACTTTTATTGTCTTTTACTGAAAGAAATGCTACAGTAATTTGAGACCTGTTTCCACAAAAGTGCTGTAGATGTAAGCTAAGCTAACTGGCTAAGTGTGTGTTGCTGCTGGTGCACATAGAGGGAGACTAGTAGAGAGACAGTTTGCTGTGGTCAATTATTATTACTTATAATTTCCTGAAAGGGGCCCTGTTTGGCCTTTGAGAGCCAAAACGCAGAGTTTAAAAAAGTTTATTAAGTTCATCCATTGTATTTTTACTTTCTTACTGTTAGGGTGGTATTATACATGTTTTCAATTCACAAATTTAGCACTATTTTGGCCTTAGAGAGCTGAAGGTTAACTATTGTGACCCACACCAGGTTTGCAATAAAAAGTTCTACTGGATTCACTTTGTATATAAATATATAAATTTGAAAAGGAAGTGGTATCAGTATTTTTTATGGAATTTTATTATCATAATCGGTATCATTTGCCACGTTTACATGGAGCCAAATATTCCAATTACAATCGGAATATTTGTTCAAACCGAATAAATGTGTTCCATATAAACACCTCATTCGGAATGAACAGGCCCAAACCGAATGGAATTTCATTCCGATTCACAGGGGTGGAATATTCCTTTTCCCAAACCGATTAGAAGTAAAATTATATCATGTAAACAGGGAAGCGGAATGGTGTCTGGTTGCGTTCTTTCTGTGCATGCTCCGTACTGATGTGGTGACTTCACTCGGTGACGTAAGTAACGTCACTTGCAACATGGCTTCCAAGCACATGCACAGCGCACCCATACAACTTTTTAAATGAACGGCGTATCATTCTGAAGTTTTGTTTCCACTCGAAAAGTTAAAACAGCAGCTGATCTGACGATCTATCTCCATGTTTTGCAACGTGACGCTTTGTTTTGATTAATCTGCGCATGTCAGACGGCAGTTGTCAAACGTCCTTTCGTAATAAAGGCAGTCACATGTAAACGCTGGATCGGAATAGATGAAGTGACATGTAAACAGCTGATGTGAAATTTCCATTCGGAATGATTTGAATCGGTACGAATAAAAGTCAGCATGTAAACGTGGCTATTGACAATCATTGACAATTACAAAATGTATGATTTGCCCGAAGGAACCCAAGAAGACGACAAAGGCGGACGAGATGAAGCATATGCTTATGTTTCCCGTCCCCCATACAACTAAAGACGCACATTCAGGCATGGAAAATACATCAAAACTGTAAAATAACACAGTCAACAATCTGGGTTTGGTAACTAAGCGTCCAGTCAAGCAGCTCGATTAATTTTAGGGCGTACAAGGTTATGACTTTGTCATGTCCCTGACATTTTTGCATCTGTTTGCTGTGGAACATTTTGTTGTGGCTATGTGTGAGACATGTTATCACAGCTGGTGTGAGTAGCGACTCAAAATGCTTTTCTTATAAGTCTCTTAAAAGGATACATTGCTGAGGTGTACATGGTGGCAACAATTGGCGCACACAAGGTCACTGTAAAGGTTTCATCAGACATGAATGTATGAGAAAATCAAACAACATGCTGTACATATTTTATCCCAAGATTAATGTCTCCACGACGAAAACATGCTTATTATTCGTTTTATACAGTATCTTTTCCATATACTCAGTAAACTAGACATTTGAATCAGGAGCTCGGTAGACACAGCAGATAATTGTGTTTTTGCAATTGGGGATTAGGAGTTCAACTGTAATACATTCCAGGAGATTGTCAATCATAATTGCAACACCCCCTCCCTCCTTAGATGCCCGATACTTTTGTGTCATGTTATAGCCATGCAAATTAAAGTCAGAGTCTTTGTTGTCTTTGGTAGATAATCCTTAATGTGTTCAAGATTCTTGTAACTCCTGCCGTTGTTAAGTTTCAGTCGGCTGTGTAGTATTTACAGTTATCCAGCTATTGTAGTCAGTTGGTCAAAACTCGTAATAGCTTTAATCTTCATAACTTGCGTCTTGACAAGGATCCTGCAATCCGAGACCCAGGTGTTGGCTATTTTCCCAGCTTTCTTGAGTTGATGTGCTTTTCTTGCAATTTCGGCGAGTCAAGTTGTCATTCAAGAAAATCTTCGACCCTTTCAGGTGGTGGCGCTGGTTAAGCAGGGCAGTCTTGGTCTTGTGGTCTGCCAGCTTCATGAGCACCGTCGCCGGTCCTCTCCCCCCAGACGGGAGCAGAAGGCAGTGACGAATGTCCAGCGGTTCCATCTTTATTCCATACTCGTTCAGTTTAGCAATTGCCAGTTGCGCCACTTTGTCCCCTGGGCCAGGCGTCAGTTGTAATCCAGAAATGATGAGCTCATTTGCGCGTCGGCACTGGTCGAGATCGTCAGCCAAAATTTCCAGCTTCTTGATGCGAACATCTCCTCGCCCGCTTGCTTGAGTTTCTCGTTTTCAGCGCGAATTAAATGGAGCTCTCTGACGATTTCTTGATTCTGGTTTTGAATCAAGCCAGTCAAGGAGACCTCCAACTTCTGTATGTAGGATTTTATTTCATCCAAGTCTCCAAGTTTCAAATTCTTTGGAGCCATACTGGGAGTCGAGCTTGCTGGCCCTGAGCGCTTATCGGTTAAGATAAGAGAGTGCTTCAGAGTGCGTCTGTACGCGGTGGAGGCTGAGCAGCGAATGATAACGGTTTATGGTATCGGTGTGGTTCTCTTTGAAAAAGAGAATTGTTTTGACAATTTTTTTTTTTTACATGGCACTGCAAACAATTTTCAGGAATTCTAGCATAATAGGGATATCCATATAGCTAGGCCTACATATTTGACTTTTATTATAGTGAGAAAATCAGTTAAAAACAATAGCTACGTTATGATAATTGAGTTGCATCTGGCACGCCCAATTCAATGAGGCATCTAGTATCCATTGTCTATGGTTGCGGCTCGCATAAAACGAAAATTAGGAATGCGTGTGAACTTGAGCTTTGACATCTCATGACATGTCTGTAAGAAAAATTGACAAAAACAAATGGATATGCAGCATTTCTCAAGAAGATATTTATGCAATGTATTTTAAACTTAACAAATGATCATAAAGGGTGGCCTCATCATCAAAAAGACTATAGACTAATACAGAGTTGACTGCGATAGACTTTCACTTCATTTTGACTGGTCGTTGCCAACCCCTTCCAGTCCAACTGGATTGGACACATCTATCATTGTCAATGGTAGTGAATGAGTTGAGTTCAATTGTAGACTGTCACAAAATATCCCAATTGTAATTATATTGTACTGTACATGTAACAAAGTTATTCAAGAAAGGTTTCCAGTAATCCACTTTTATTCTCCAACAAAGTGAAAGTCAAGCCGTGAACATGATTTGCAAGCGTCCTCCAGGTGTGGTCCCCATAAATCGCAGAAAAACATCTCACGCTTTCAGATCACTTGGTTGATACATTTTCCATTTGAAATGACAGAAACAATAGGTTTTAAATGAACCTGTGGCTTTAAGAAAGCTTGGAGCCTGGACAACTGGCACACAGTAATGCAGTCTGGAAGCTTTTGCAACAATAAACCTTTTCAATCATCTGTGTGAGTCCAACCTTTACAACAGAAACACGACGCCACACATTTGTCATATTAATACCTAAATCCAGCGACTATATAAGAGGTTGTCCATCAACAATGTTTTTACACGTCTGTCATGGCTTTTCCGCAAAGCTTTTTTTTTTTTTTCTATTACAGTTGGATTACTTCTACTGTGTGTGATTGGTGGTTAATTCGTTGTATATTGAAGTTAGCAGCTAGACCACCACCAATGTTACTATAGTTTTCAAATCTACACTTTTCATCTGTTACTCAGCATGTACAGTACTATAAAAAAAAAGTGGCGTTTTATTTTGAAATGGATATACACTGTACCTTTCACAATTTAAATGTCAATATGGAGGGCTGTGTGTTCCATACATTTTTTTAGAACACATTTTTATATGATACCAACTGGAACTGATTTTAAGAGTTTAAGACCGAGATCATAGATCGAGAAAAAAATTTGTACATGATGGTGAGGCAAATTGGCTGCAGTTTAGCAGGTAACTAACAGTCCCGCAAAAAGGGTCCATTCTTGATAGTTTTCAAGCAGTTTACTACATTCCAGATGAGGTAAACTGGAACACATAAGGAAACTTAAACATACCTTGCATTAAAGGGCAGGTGAAGAAGAGCTTTTTGGATTTTGGTGTGTTACGTGCCTAAGACGGCTCGCGAAGGGCGTAACATAAAACAAGTCACACAAATGTACGAGTGGACACAAATTTATTTACACAGCAATCAAACTCGCAATGAATATATACAGAATGCCGACGAAGCGTGACTTCAGGGTAAGCCCAGGCCAAAACAACAAACAAAAGGAGCTACACTTAAACCCCACCCGCTAACTAAACCCTGATCATGTAAAAGGAACAAAGAAAAGACAGCGTCTAACCTAACTTCCTGCTCTATACAAAACAGGAGAAAACGGGTCGAACAGAAATGGCGACTTACCCTTACTTGCTTCAGTGCTCTTATTTACAGTGGTGAACAAAAACGATCCAATAATGAACAAACACAAAAGACCTCACCGGAAAAAGCGGGAGTGTATCAAAGTAGCGATCAAATGCAAACGAGCGTGAATGGCGAGCAAAGAGCTGGCGAGGAGGACCGCGGCAGAATGCTGTCGAATGCGACCTCATAGAGCGTTGACAGCGGCAGGTTTAAGAAGCTTGGCCCCTTTTCCCGTGGCCAATCAGCGGTGGTGACGTCGTCAGTCCGTCCTGCGTCGATCAGCTGTCGTCACAGTGGGAGGGGAAGCAGCCAGCTGGTGGAGGCGACGATCAGCTGACAGGAAGAATCTCAGAAAATTAACTATTAAACGGCCAGGGGCCGTCACATGGTGTAATTTTACGAATATACGTAAACTTCGGACGAGTTTGCCGAAAAAAAACCCATGTCATTTCTAACGCGTAACTGCGAGGATAATTTGTGTTTAGGTTTTTTGCACTCTGCCAATACTGCATTCTCAAACCCAGAAGTGTGACATAATTCCCCGAACGCAAGAGAAGACTATCCATAGCGAGCATGGCAGCAGCAACGATATCGGCGCAATTTCCACCAAAAGTAACCATTAAGGATCACTCTTTTGTGACGCTAACAATGGCAAAGGCGCCTAGGAAAGATTATCTACAATTGATCCCTACATGTTTGAACCTGAGGCGTCAGATGACGACAATTTACTCGGCACAGCAGACATCGGTGATGATGTCGGTTGGCAGCTTGACGCTTTACAAAAGGAGTGGTAGGCCTATGTCTAGCATCATGATTTCTCTGTGAACCTTTCATTCCCCAGTCATTCAGTGATATAATCATCAGTACTGGTAAAAACAGACGAGTAGTTATTTAGATCTAGAAATAAATGGATCAAATTGACATGAATAGACAACCTGTCAGCTGTCTTATGAAAGGCAAGCAACAAAAAACTCAGGTCACACTTCAACGAACAGGCAGTTGGTTTTGCCCTCCTATATTAACAGAATTGCATCAAATTTTAGAATTAGAAAAGCCAGTAAGGGTCTTTGAAAAACCAAGGTTATATCCTCCTAGGCTTTCAAAGCTGTCATCGCTGAAATGTTGTTACACTTATATATAGCGCTTTTCCATCTTTCAAGGTGCTCAAGGCGCTTTACACTATCTCACCATCCACCTACTGGTGACGCAGCACCAGGAGCAACGTGGGGTTCAGTGTCTTGCTCAAGGACACTTAGACGAGTTCATCAGGGTGGAGAAACCCACAGCCTCTGGGTTGGGGGACAATTACTCTACCACTGAGCCACGGCACCCCCATTGAAATATTGAAAACAAAGACGCGATCAAGGAGCTGGGGAGAAGTTCTTCTGCTTGATGCTCACAAAAGATGTATAAATCCTTGCAGAGGAAGGTTTTTTGGGCTACTCAGAATGTCACGAGCCTTCGTTTGGGCAATTAATCGCTACACATCGAGATGGCATGACAAAATTCACGAGTAAAACCATGAAAATGTTTGCAATATATGGCGAGGATAATGTGGTGCTATACTTTCGTACTGGAGTGTTGGCAAGGTCTTCAGGTCGCGACCGGCAGTGAGGCGCATCCCTCGTGGCTATGGTGTTGCCATGGCAGTAACTCAAAAACTATGCGGTCAATTCCCCAAAATTTGGGGTAATGTGAGTTTTGAGACGGCGAATGATGCATTTAAAGAGCTTTATAACACCTGGGGAAATGCTAATATTCCATCATTTATCCATAAACGCATGCCTTTTGGATTCATATCATGCCACTTCGTGTAATTACACACATCGCAACACCAAGAAAATGATAGAAATTTGCATCAATTGTCAAGCTTAAACGACCAGCGCCCGAGATCCCGGAAATCTAGCATATTGTGTGCGTGACGTCACAACTAGGAAACACCCGGCTCAGTGCTTGGGTCCTGACAAAGTACTGAATGGCGGTGATGATGGCGGATAATTTTGTTTCTAGTTGCAGCGACGAATCCGAAGAAACGAACGTGCTTCTAATGGTGACGAGGAGAGTTATGAACTTTTCTTTGGTGTTTTGGGTTATCAATTTGAGCCCAAGCAAATGCAGCCTAATGAAATAATCATTGAGGGGAGCAATCATCCATCCATCCATCCATTATCTTCCGCTTAGTCCGGGGTCAGGTCGCGGGGGCAGCAGCTTTAGCAGGGAACCCCAGACTTCCCTCTCCCCAGTCACTTCAGCCAGCTCCTCCGGCGGGATTCCAAGGCGTTCCCAGGCCAGCCGAGCGGCATAGTCTCTCCAGCGTGTCCTGGGTCGACCCTGGGGCCTCCTGCCGGTGGGACATGCCCGGAACACCTCTCCAGGGAGGCGTCCAGGAGGCATCCGAACCAGATGCCCGAGCCACCTCAACTGGCTCCTCTCAACGCGGAGGAGTAGCGGCTCGACACCAAGCCCCTCCCGGATGACCGAGCTTCTCACCCTATCTCTAAGGGAGAGCCCGGACACCCTGCGGCGGAAACTCATTTCGGCCGCTTGTATCCGGGATCTTGTTCTTTCGGTCACGACCCACAGCTCGTGACCATAGCTGAGGGTAGGAACGTAGATCGACCGGTAAATCGAGAGCTTCGCCTTTTGGCTCAGCTCCTTCTTCACCACAACGGACCGGTGTAGAGTCCGCATCACTGCAGACGCTGCACCGATCCGCCTGTCAATCTCCCGCTCCCTCCAACCCTCACTCGTGAACAAGACCCCAAGATACTTGAACTCCTCCACTTGGGGCAGGATCTCATCCCTGACCCGGAGAGGGCACTCCACCCTTTTCCGGCTGAGGACCATGGTCTCGGATTTGGAGGTGCTGATCTTCATCCCAACCGCTTCACACTCGGCCGCGAACCGCCCCAGTGAGAGTTGGAGGTCACAGCTTGATGAAGCCAACAGCACCACATCATCTGCAAAAAGCAGAGATGCAATGCTGAGGCCACCAAACCGGACACCCTCAACGCTTCGGCTGCGCCTAGAAATTCTGTCCATAAAAATTATGAACAGAATCGGTGACAAAGGGCAGCCTTGGCGGAGTCCAATCCTCACTGGGAACGAATTCGACTTACTGCCGGCAATGCGGACCAGACTCTGACACCTGTCGTACAGGGACCGAACAGCCCTTACCAAGGGGCTCGGTACCCCGTACTCCCGGAGCACCCTCCAGGGGAGCAATCACACTGATGAAACACCGGCAACAGATCGTGTGGGAAACACCAAATGGTTTGTTTTGCATTTCTTTTTGTGAAGCTGATACACCGTGACCGCAAAATAAAGTAATGTATAGAATCATTTACTGTGCTATCATAGGTTTTCGTTCTGCCAACAGACACATATGAATGGGATTAAAGGATTTGTTGTATATATTTTACAAGCGATAATTTATACATGTGTCCAGTCCTATATCCAATGCGTGATGTTTTTTTATTATAAAAGAGTACTCACTCTGGCCATTTCGAGCTTGGCTGCTCCCCTCCTTTGCTTTGCCTGGGGTGGTTGGGTGGTCTCATCAGTGCCAGTCATCGTCCTCTTTCTTGATATCTCGGGACATTTAGGTGGCTGCACGTGTATTGTGGGCACCGCATCTGCTTTCAGCAGCAATTTCTTAGCAAAACCTGATTTCATTTGTCCATAGTTTGAATAGCTTTCAGGTGTAAAATGCGCACCACACAAAACCGTGCCGGAGGCTGGGTCTGCAAAATTAGCCCTCTTTGCACGGACAAACTTTACTCATTGTCTGCGTAGTCCAGCACTTTTTCTCGCGTTCGGGAACTCATGGGCACTGCATTGCGATAAATGGCTATTTGTACACCACATAGCATGACAGGTTTGAACCATTTTAGCGTTTTTTTTTTGGATAAAACACCAACGCAACACTCTCGTCGATAAACAACGATGGCACCTGCCTCGACCTTTTGTTTCCTGGCTGTGACGTCACAGCCCCATTCGGCTGTTTCCGGGCTACATATGGAAATGTTCGTAATTTTCTATCTATTTTCGATAATTGGTCATGAATGTGATCTATTTTTTTTTGTTAACTTTATCAATATTTGTTACTGTATCTTGCCATATAACGGTTCTATTGACATCTCACAGCCCCTTAGTATTATAATTCTCTTGAATCGAGTAAAATGCTCATGAATTGAAGTCTTCACCTGCCCTTCAAAATACAAATTACATTTAGTTTTTTTTTTTTTTTTTAACACCGACTAGTTTAATACTAATATACTAGTACAATGTAAAGACGCCATTCACATGCCAAAGAAAATTAACTCAATTAACTACTATCTAGTGTCTTGTGTTTTCATTGCTCACTATATAAAACTACAGTGGTACCTCGAGATACTAAAGCTTCAGTGCAGGGAGACTTCATTTATAGAAAAGTTTTTCAAAGTGCCTTCGCTTCATATTACGAAGAAATATTCTGCATACGAAAGATCTTACATGCTTTAATAGATAATTCCCACTGGAATAATTCCTGCTCGCAGCAATGCAATAATGTAACTACATTTGACTATAAATGTAAACAAAATATACGCAACACAATGTACTACACAATGCTCATGTATATGAAACAAAACAGTAATGACTGACAAGTGATGCTTAATCTAGGCACAAACAGCGAGATGAAATAGCACGCAATGGCTGCTGAATTTAGCTCGCCTTTTAGCACTTTGTGTTTGCGATGCGCCATGGGGAGCAACAAAGAATTAGTAAAAAGAGGTAATCGAAGGAACATGACAGAAAATTTAATGTGGTGATTTAGGAGAGCTTAGAATGAATTAGACGGCTTACATGTCAAACGCGATTTATTATACGAAAACAAATCAGGATTCGAAAGCCACTCTGTAACAAATTAATTTCGTATCTTGAGGTAGCACTCTACTAGTTAAAAAAAAAATCAATACAAAAACTAATCAAAATTATACGATATGAAAAATGGTGGTCATTTTTTTGGCCACATCGCTCAGCTCTAATATTAACTCCTTCACTGCAATTGATTTGTAGTAAATTTGCAAAATATTGTTTTTTCGTGCTGTCAGTGAATAAATAACATCCAAGTTTTTTGTTTAAAAAAATTTTTTTTTTTTTTTCTCAATCGTGCTAATTCATTACTGACAACTATTTACCTCAATCCATTTTTGTTTGAATGGGTTAGACGTCCATCGCAGTCAACGGCAGCAAATGAGTTCATGGGAAATACGCAGTTGCAGCGCAAAAGAAATACAAAAAAGTCAAGGCCAGTGATGTCTTTTACGGCGCAGCTGCAACTCATATTCGTGCAGAAAAAATATATTTTTTTAACTGTCTGAATTCTGACTTGACTTTGGACGTTAACCGCTCGGCTCAAGTGATGTCATGTCAATTAAGTGTGTTTTATGAGAAGGCGGGAGATTGGAGGTAAAATGTCAGCAAGGGAAAAACAAAACAAAAAGCATACATCTGCTGTGTATGCGCCGTCCAAACACGCTACTCTTGTTTTATTTGATTTCTTTTTGCTTGCCAGAACATTTGTTAGCTTCAACCACCAAACTGAGGTTTGGAAACTTGATTCAGCTAAAAGAAAACTCCCCAGGGCTTATTTTCTTTTCTTTTTCATCTTATAGGAACATTTATCCCCCTTTAAATCCTTGTTGAGTTATGATTCGGGTCAGTGTAGGCCTTGAGAAACCTATGAAAATCGGATTTTACCTTAAAGAAGATGTAGTATGCATTTTTCTACGATTTCAAACAGGTACCAGGAACCTGAATGTCTTCTGTGGCATGTTCCCTTCAAAGTTACCCAATTATAAAGAATTCCTACTCCCCTTTTTCCCTGTCTTGTTAAATTTGAAGGGGTCGAGCACATTAGACATGAGAATAATTGGTACTTAAACAATATTTGATCGTAACAGACCTTGTTGTATCATGTCCATTTGTACCACTGCTTTCTCAAGTTTTCTTTTTTTAAATCTGAAAACCAGCTTGATGTTTTCTTCTAAACCGGGTGGTGCCCAAACACGGGCCAACTGCAGCCTCCTGCCTAGTTTTTATTGGCCCGCAGCAAATTCAAATGATGAAAATATCACTGAATACTACCCACACAAGAAGCTTAAATTCAGCCTTAATTCTGTTGCTTTTCTCAGCTTTAGCACAAGGTAGGGCTTGTCACTTAATCAGTGTGTCTCCAATAAATCCAATCAATTGCAGAACACTACAGATTTTCAATATTTTGTTTTACATAAACTTATATGTGTTAAAAATAATCCAATGTGCTAAACTGAGCTACCTCTATTGTGATTTTCCTGCCTTTTTTTTGCTGCAGAGTTTGTTTCAGTAGTGCGTTTGTGTACATGTACAGTGTATCACAAAAGTGAGTACACCCCTTGCATTTCTGTAGATATTTAAGTATATACTTTCATGGGACAACACTGACAAAATGACACTTTGACAAAATGAAAAATAGTCTGTGTGCAGTTTATATAATAGTTAATTTAATTTACACTCAAAATAACTCAAAATATAGCCATTAATATCTAAACCTCTGGCAACAAAAGTGAATACACCCCTTAGAAACGACATCCCTAAATGTCCAAGTTGAGTACTGCTTGTCATTTTCCCTCCAAAATGTCATGTGATTCTGTAGTGTTACTATGTCCAGGTGTGCATAGGGAGCAGGTGTGTTCAAATTTGTAGTGCAGCTCTCACATTGTCTGGTCACTGGAAGTTCCAACATGGCACCACATGTCAAAGAACTCTTTGAGGATCTTAAAAGACGTATTGTTGCACTACATGAAGATTGCCAAGGCTACAAAAAGATTGCCAACACCCTGAAACTGAGCTGCAGCACAGTGGCGAATGCAGTATGTTTGTTTGGATTTGTTATGACTGAAGGGGAAAAAAAAGATTTTAAAAAATCATCCAGCATTTTAAAAGAGCAGGGTCCACTCAGAACAGGCCTCGGGTTGGTCGTCCAAAGAAGCTGAGCGCGCGTGCTGAGCGTCACATCCAAATTCTTTCTTTGAAAGATTGTTGCAGGAGTGCTGTCAGCATTGCCGCGGAGATTGAAGAGGTGGGGGGTCAGCCTCTTAGTGCTCAGAACATACGCCACACTCTACATCAAATTGTTTTACATGGCTGTCACCCCAGGAGGAAGCCTCTCCTGAAGACAGTGCAGAAGAAAGCCCGCAAACGGTTTGCTGAAGACATGTCAACAAAGTACATGGATTACTGGAACCATGTCCTATGGTCTGATGATACGAAGATTAATTTGTTTGGTTCCGATAGTTTCAAGCATGTGTGGCGGCGACCAGTTGAGGAGTACAAAGATAAGTGTGTCATGCCTACAGTCAAGCATGGTGGTGGGATTGTCATGGTCTGGGGCTGCATGAGCGCTGCAGGTGTTGGAGAGTTACATTCCATTGAGGGAAACATGAACTCCTACATGTACTGTGAAATACTGCAGCAGAGCATGATCCCCTCCCTCCAGAAACTGGGTCGCAGGGCAGTGTTCCAGCATGACAATGACCCCAAACATACCTCCAATATGACCAATGCTTTACAGATGAGGCTGAGGGTAACGGTGATGGACTGGCCAAACATGTCTCCAGACTTGAACCCAATAGAACATCTTTGGGGGATCCTCAAGCGGAAGGTGGAGGTGCGCAAAGTCTCAAATATCCGGCAGCTCTGCAACGTTGTCATGGAAGAGTGGAAGAGCATTCCAGTGGCAACCTGTGAATCTCTGGTCAACTCCATGCCCAGGAGAGTAAAGGCAGTTCCGGATAATAGTGGTGGCCACATAAAATACCGGTATTGACAGTTGACATGTTGTATGTACATACCACAAATTTGAACACGCTCCCTATGCACACATGGACCTAGTAACACTAACAGGTCACATGACATTTTGGAGGGAAAATGACAAGCAGTACTCAATTTGGACATTTAGGGATGTAGTTTTGTAAGGGGTGTACTCACCTTTGTTGCCAGGGGTTCAGATATTAATGGCTATATTTTGAGTTATTTTGAGGGGAAAATAAATTAACTCTATTATATAAGCTGCACACAGACTAATTTTCATTGTGTCAAAGTGTCATTTTGTAAGTGTTGTCCCATGAAAAGATAAACTTATCATCAGAAATGCGAGGGGTGTACTCACTTTTGTGATACACTGTGTGTGTATATACAGCGATCCCTCATTTGACGTAGTTAATAGGGACCAGAACCTGCCGCGATGAGTGAAAAACCGCAAAGTAGCAAAAAAAAAAAGTTTTTGTTTTGTTTTTGTGTGTTCAATGTATTTATTCAGATTCAGCATTGGAAAGAGATACATTTAAGACTTTTTTTTTTCACTTTTGTGTATGTATATTTTATTAAATGTTTAAAAAATGTTTTTAAGCACTGCAAATGTAATAATTATAGGTTTTAAACTGAATTATTTTTAAACAGGAATAAAGTATAAAAATGCTTGTCTTTATTAATTAAATGCGTTACTGTCCGCTCAACTCCGTTCCATCTCCTCACTTACACACAATGAGTTGCCACACCAACTGTTTAACAAGTTAAACAATGATTGACGCATGCGGCACTTTGATGCTGAGGCTTCCAGGGATCTGTGGCAAGATCAAACAGAAGACGTTTATCAATCATCGTTAATTTTAATAAGCAACTTCAGTGCATTGCCTGAACAACCAAGAGCAGGGAGAGGGAGGGGGTGAGGGAGAGTTGAGACAGTGAGTTAATATTAAAGAAATTAAATACGTTTTAAAAATCCTTTAAAAAAAAAAAATCACTCGATGCTGAAAAAAGTTTGGACAACTCTGGTCTAAACTTATGAATGTCATTAAATGCTGATTAATCTTTAAATCTCATCAGTACTTCATTATGATAAAATTCCCTCAAATACAGTCGTACTTTACCATTTTGACATATGTACTAAATCAGGTCTGTTTTATGTAGTATTTTGCTCGTTTCGAGGAGACTCAGCGATCCGGTGAGGCCTGATTGCTAACAGGCCGTCGCCGGGCGCTCCTTCCTGCCTCTTGACAGAAACCACAAGAAAAGACAATGAAAACCTCCTCTCGATCCTCATCGGGGGTCTGACAGTGACTGAAGGTTTATCCCCCCTCCCGCTCTCCTCACGCAAGCCTCTGATCTCCATTTTCTCTTGATCTGTGCTCGAGCTTTTTGGTCTTGGGGGGCTTCCAGACTGATATTTCCCATCCAAGTTTGAAGGATGACCTCATGAGCTTTGCAGCTGCCATTGCCATTCTTGCACGAGTTAATAGGAACATTATGGTGCATCTGGAAAGGAGTAGTTCGCACTTTCTCTGCCTGTTCACTACATTTGATTAGATTTTGAATAATTGTGAAGATTCTTGTGCGGAAAAAATACATTAGTGACTCTCCAAAATCTAACCCAAACATCACAGTTCCGTGCCCATTGCCTGTGAAAAAGGTGTTGAATGCTCTGAACTGAAAAGCCAAGAATTATTTCATGCAAACAGGTGTTTTTCAAGTCGGCAAAATGGTTCCATGAATCATAATGCTTCACTTGGTTCAGCCATAACACATAAAAATAAGTAGACTTTGTTGACTCAATGCTTCTACCCCAATGAAGCCTCATTTCATGCAACTTCGGACTGCACCGTGTGTATAATATTTATGCTTATTGACATTTATTTTAGTTTGTCTATTATATGCTGACACAGTGGGATTGAAATGGCAGTGTAATGTGATATGAAATTGCAAAATCTTATAATTTGGGGGGAAAAAATCCAGCAAATTTTAATATAGAATACACGTACCTCCTCTATCGCCTTTGATTGTGATAGACATCCAACTCATCTAGGCAGCACCCCAGTCAAAGGGGATTTGTAAAATTCCACAGTAATTCCTTCTAGACCAGGAGACTTCCGTACATCTATTAACGTCAATGGTACTCAATCATGATCATTCATTGCTGGTCCTCCCAGTTCAAATTACACCACCTGATTTAATTGAGCAGGATATCATGAAAGTATCAATTTTATCCAAAATGTCAGGTCACAACACAAGTTAAGTAAGCCACTTTTAATGCACAAAGAAATAAATGACTTCTGGTAGCACATACTTAAAAAAAATATAGCGAAAAAACCCTTACATTATCAGTATAGTATATTTGATAAAATAAATAGTCATTGGCTGCATTTAGACTGAAAGCTTAAAGGTTTTTAAAATAAGAGTAACATCTTCTGCCACAGAGTGGATTTGGACCAGTAAAGGATGGTAGCTGTTAGGACTGATTACAAAATGGCTGCTTGTTGGCTGCTTCTCTTTCCAGTATAAACAATGTGTCTGTACAAAGTGCATTAGTTCTACTGAATCCTGGCTCAAAATGAGCACTGCTGACAACAGTCATCTTGTCAGTCATGATGACATTACGTGAAAACAGCATTTCCCACAAAATATGTGGGTGGAACAGTTTTTTTTAACTGTAATGATGGTATCTGTGCTTTATGGGCGGATTTTTTTTTAAAGTAAACCTGGAACTGTAGTTTAGAATCATTAAAAGCAACATCACAGGCCCAAAAGAAGGGTCCATATACAGAAAAAATACATATATTGTGGTACCATGACTTATGAGTGCAATTCATACCGTGATTTCAGTTTTTCAACCACTGGAAACTATTTTTTTTCCCTAAGAAAATTGGTTCCGTTATGTATAAAATGATGTATTGATTTGATGTCTTAATGGTCGTAGCCCTAGTCATGAGTTGGCATCAGGTTGGTTCAGTTTGAGCGTCTAAGTGTGAGTTGTGACCAACAGCAGCTTCTTGCAGTTGACTGTTTACTAACTTGTTAAGTCATTAGAGAAGCTAAATTGTTCAAAAAAACTTCTTTTCACTCGAAAATCAGCCTAGATGAATTTTGCTCGCAGCATAAAATGTAACAAATTTTAGAAAAATATCAAGCAAGCGACAGCATAACTTTAAAATCTCTTGCAAGTTGGGGCACTTGTAAGTCGAGGTACCACTCTAATATATATATACAGTTCCCTCCAATGTCTTAGGATGAGGGAGAACCTTGTGCATCCATGTGTTGAGTCTCTAAAAAATCCAAAGCCAGCTGCATAGAGCAGATCCAAGGACCACCAACAAGATCTGTTTCACACTTTCACTCCCGCTAGTATCCACCTGAACTTGTTTGCTCTGGATCCCTGAACCATAGAGAGCGGGGGGCTGTGTCTCTGCACCGCTGCAAAGCATCAAGGGAGCTTGAAATGAAGTTGCTCTCCTCGACGGCCGGTCTGGGCTGGAACCGTCAGTCGGCCTTTCCCCAACATACAACAGTGGGTGTCTCCTGTGGTCCAGTTCAACCTTGAAAAGCTCATACTCCTTATGCGGCAGCTTTATGCCGAGTACCGTGCACCCATGCGTGGAGCTTAGACCTTGCTCCACTCCAACCTTCCACTCTCCGGATTGACCACACTTCCCCAGCTTTGTCCTGTTTAACAGCTTTGCCGTGGACTCATCTTCAGCTGTCACCCTCACCTCGGTAACCTTAAAGACAAACTCTGTGGCTCCCGGTACCTTGACTGAAGGGTTTCCCTGAGCGTAATGACCTGAAGCTTTAAGTGTGAAGGTGCTCTGGGTGCAGAGAGAATCCAAGTAGTGGCGGTAGATCCCCTCCCATGCATGTTGGTCTGGATCAAAATGAAACTCTCTTGTGAGAAAGAGAACGGTGGGACGGGTTTCACACTGCTGGCTAAACCAGCGACCGGCTAGGGAAATAGGGTTATGCATTTGGTGGGGCAGAACTGGAGGGCGATGTTCTGTGGAACGGTACACCAGGGCACATACTGGACAGGGATGGATATGATGCTGTAAGGATCAAAGAGATTCATTAGTGTAGCCGTATGATTCCCTTATGTAAAGCAGCTAAAGTTGTCTCCATAACTCACCATGGCGCTCTGTAGTGGCTGTTGAAAGCCAGTAGGTCTGTAGAGAGTTCTTTGGGTCCAGTCAGTGTGTATGTCCCCCAAAAAGAGACGCTGGATTTTCTCCCCGTGATCGTGATGCTGGGTCTCCACCCTCACCAAATCCAGCTCCATCATAGAGAAGCCCATTGCCGCAAGACAGCCCCTTCCTGCCCTCGTATTGTAAAGATCCTGCGGCTTGCCAGGCACCAGCCTAACCAGATGTGGACCCACGCAGGAAAGGGGAAGCCTTGAGGCTAGCTTCTGTTTGGCAGCTAAGCTGTGGATGATGATGGCCACTCCGCTGAGGTGATGGTCCGCTTCTGTGGCTCCTCGAGTAATCCAGGAGGCCTGGCGAAGACGGAGCTTTCCTCGGATCACGAGGGAGTAGGCGGGATTTTCACATCCGCTGTCAGTGTAGTAGTGCTGCAGCGCCTGGAAATGACGAGTGGATTGAAACGTGTAGGCGCGGGTGAGGAATTCTGGACCTGGACGAACTTCGCATCTGAAAATAGCAGGGTAAGAAATTATCAATGGAGTTAAGTCAAAGGTGTCACTGGTTTATTGGTACAATCGTCTGACTTTGCTAGATGAATGAAACTTGGTTGTAAAATGAGGACGTCCTACTTTGTCTGCTCTCTGAGATTTCACTGTTTGACAAACGTTTACCTAGTTGACAACCAGGTACCATCCAGTTTCGGAGGAATTTCTGAAGTGATTTTCACTCTGTCCTGATGGTGGCTGTAGTGGCAGTTGGGCTGCCACTGCAGGCTTTCACTTAGGCTGGTGGAAGTTGTGGGCACCTCCCAAAGTGTACTCCCCGTGGCTGCTGTCATCAGCGCAACTAGGAAGTGGAAATCATGATCATTAACTCATGTAGTGAACATGTGATATTTGTTACACACCATAGAGCTTTCTAATAATTCATTTAGCTATTGTTTTATCATGCACTCATTTGAATTTGACCAAATGTTAATGCCTAATATGGGTACCACAAGTTGTATGCGGTCTACCATGGGTGAATACACGAACGATTCACTGCTTGTTTTTTTGTTTGTTTGTTTTTTTAAATTATTTTTTATTTATTACATAAATCCAGTCTACCAAAAGATTTAGCATGAATACTATTTTACTTATTTATTTATTTGTTTTTTACTTACACTATTTATAAACCACCGTGTATCCATACTCAAACACACACACATAAGAAACTGTTCTACATTAGGTGGAGTCATTGGCATTATTCCTTGCTTACATGTAGAAATGCAGGGTTCTCTGGACTAGGGCTGGGCGGTATGGTAAATTGTTAACAACATTGACACATCTTGTTGACTGTTTAATGTATTCTATTGGTATATAATATATTGTAATTATATTACATTCTGAAAAAATATTCAATAGGCCGCAATAATAAATGATACCAGGTTTATGTTGAATCAGCATTAGCTTTCGTTGTCAGATTGTGACACAACATGTTATACCGAGCACACAACGGCACACATCAAAGAGCATAATTTTAGTAAGCAACACAAAGTTAGGATAGCAACGGACTAGCGCAACATTGAAAAATGATAATGGCAGTGGCAAATATGTATTTACTCTTTTCTGTAGCATGAAGTGTTCTCTATACAAAGATAATGCATTATCATTAAAATATGAAGGTAACTTGATTTTTCTTTTAAAAAATGTGTACTGTATATATGACTAGTTTATGATTTCATGTCATCAAAATTTGCTACATTTATTTCTCCTAAATCATCGTCATCTGATGTCGCAGACGGAAGAAATTCAGCATCTGGCAGGCCTCATAGGATCTCTTCAGTCGTCATCGCTGGACACCGCATCACTTCGGTCATCATATGACTCGACCCACTCTCTCTTGATTTTGGGAAACTGGGTGGCAACTGACTTGCAATGCTTTTTTCATCGTGTTGAGGGTTTCCGCCACTTAATTTTTTATGTTTGGCTTCCTGGAGGAAAAAAAAAAATCACAGCAGCATGAAAATATTGGATGAATCCTAATTTTAATAATAATTTCTTGGTGATCAAATAATAATGCCCCAGTCATAGCAGCATCTATTTGATGCTATTGTTCCCTCTTCAAATAGGCAGACCTTGATGTTGAAATATAAAACACAACGAGCCAAGGACCTATTTGGTGCTGGGGACATTTGAATTTACATAACACCTATTGATATAGTAATAAAATCACATGAGTAGACGACATGTCAGTCAACCTATCTTTTTATGACAGGCCAACAGCAAAAAAAAAAAAAAAGGTCGCACTTCAACAAACTGGCAGTAGGAGTCCCCCTCGTTTATAAAAAAAAAAAGCCATTAATGTTCTACTTACGTCTTTGGAAAACCAAGGTTGCATTGTTGTAGGTTTTCAAAGCTGTCGTGGCTGAAATGATGAAAACAATGAGCCGATTGGGGACCTGTATGCATGCTAACAAAAACGGTCCAAACCTTTGCAGGAGAAGTTTTTTTTTTGACCACTCCTAGAGTCTCGAGTCTTCCTGTGAGTAATTCATATCGCTACACATCGAGATGGCATGACGAATCCCGCGAGTAAAACCCAGAAAATGTTTGCAATATATGGCGAGGATAGCGTGGTGCTATATTTCCGTGTTCAGAGTGGTGGCGAGGCTTCCTGGAAGTTACGTCACGAGGTAGGGGTCGGCAGGACGGCGCGTCCCTCGTTGCTATGGTGTTGCTATGGCCATAACTAAAAAAATACGCGGTCAATTATTTATTTATTTCTTTTATGTGACTTTTTGAGAGAGCGAATGACGCATTTAATACAATTCAACTGAGTAAAACACTTAAGAGCGAAATCTGAAAAGCTCTTCAGTTCCCCTTTAAGTACTTATCACGGTAAATTGAGGAAATTTACCTCAATAACGATAAATGACGATAAATTCGCCCAAGCACACTGTTATAGAAATTTGAAAATATAAATAAATGCATGAAATACAAATTAACCGTTTCTCATTGATTTATTTACCAGCTTTCAATTGAACATACTTTAAAATTGTACATTCAATGCATAAGTGTAACATAAAAATTGTAAACAATAAGCATTCAAGTATAAACTTTTAAAACGGCTTGAACAATGTACAACATTGTAAATATTGTGATGGCCACTGTGCAAAAATGTCATTGTAACACAAATGTCTTACAGCAAAAGGGGCTTGAACAGTGCACTTCAAATAGAGGCCCGAGTATCAGAAAGCCTATTGTTAATGGCTGCTGTGACCACTCAACACAAGCGTTTACTTCAAGTTGCTACTGAGAAAGACTAGCATGTTAACCATTTCCGTTTTTTCTGATAGCATTTTTTTAAATGCACGCACACACCAAGCTAACCTGCTCTAACTCTTATTCCAATGAAACATTTAAGATTTTATGATGGCAGTAATGACACAGAATAAAGCAAGCACATCCAGAAACATGTCTGTAGCCATTAAACGGTCATATGTTGGATTATTCTTTATGTTGAATGCTGAGCTGATCAAATGTAAATTGTACCATCATAAAAGCTACCAGAGAAGTCACACACACAGACACACACACAGATACAAAATAACGCAACATACTGATTGCTAGGTGCAGTCTGTTCCCACAGCACTGCTCTCGCATCCACTCATTGAGTTCAGCTGCTTCGACAGCGTTAGAGCTGCTGTCGGTGGTGGCGACATGGTTCTCCCTCACGACCCACGCAGAGAGCATTTGTTTTTAGGGCCTGAGTGATCATTTCACCCGTGTGGTCGTCCAAAAAAACAGGCTGTATCCAGCACCCGGATGCACCTCTCCTACTTGTTGTTTATGATATGGACTGTCAAAGTGAATGTTGGGCTCCATGGTTCGTCATCCTTCTCGAATCCAAAATACTACCAGACAATCGACGTTGGGTTCTTTGTTGGCACCAACACCACACTATCAGTGTAGACTAATGCTATCCTCGCAATGCCTGTCCCATGGCTACCGGTAGCCGTTTCACTATTATCCGACTCCATCACGTTCACTTGAAGCGTTAGTCTTAGTGTACCGGTTGATAGCGACGTGCTTCGGTTTGTTTGATTTTCTCATAGCCACATGAATTCACACATAGGCACTCTGGCTGTACTTTCTAAAGTGGAATGAGCATAGCCGAATAACACATAGTCAAAGTGGGCTAAATATTTTTTTTTTGTTTCATTAAAAAAAAAAAAAACTTACCAACATGGTCAAAATTACCTCAGTCATTGTGAACCATGTCGGTAACGGTACATTTTTGGCATACCGCCCGGATTGATAACATCACGACTAATTCCGAAATGTATTTTGCATTTTTGAATTTTTTCCCCCTCATATTTTAGATAAAACAGATAGTTAGCAGTTTAGACTCTTAGTTAACAATTTCCACTGCACTGCTTAAAAGAACCGGGTTAAACGGTTAGCAACTCTCTGGCTGAGTAGCTTGCCTCAGTGCTCAGATGTGCGTGAGAGGCCCTGGGCTGGGGAGACCTAACACTTTACAGCATTTTGTCACTCCTGGAATTTTTTTTTTTTTTCTTAGATTTTGAATTTATTCTCAAAGATTTTTAATATATCATTACTTTTTGTGCATGCTAACATTGTTACCACGCACAGCTCTTTGTCATCCAGGTGATGAAACCTTGTGCGGCATTCGTCTGGAATGAACAGTATCTGGGTGACAAGTTTTTCCTGACAGGGCGACAGCAACTTTAATGCTAGTGATGGTTACGTTTGACGTATACACATCTGCTTTATCTCCCTGCTTCTGCGTGCTCCGAGGTGTGTCTCCAATCCCAAAGCGCTGATTGAGTTACAGGCGAGATGGAGACAAAAAGATTTCCTGATTGCGGCCTTGTGTTTTTGTGCATCAAGAGGAAGCTGTGCAATCTGAGTTGATGTTGACTTGTACTCGTCAAATCTGTTTTGATTGCGGGAGCTGGCAGTGAAAGATGGCTCGCAGTTCAAAATGGATTTGACGTCTATTAATGTCAATGACAGTGAATGAGTTAAAGTTACAAAGCGAAAGATCGCTTGCAGTTCAAAATGGATTTGACATATATTAATATCAATGACAGTGGATGAGTTAACATTACAAAGTGATGTTTGTGCTGAAAGCTTTGGGAGTTGTATGGCGTGTTCCTCGAGGTCACGTGTCGTTTCTAGTCTTGGATCTTAATCGCATCTTGCGTGCATATGGTTGCATTTACAACCAAAAAAGAAAGAAGGGAACTCATAAAAGCAGAGCTTACCAAGAATAAATTGCTCGGTGAAAGTTTTTATGTATTGCTCTACAAAAAAGTGGTCAACCACAAGTGAGACGCCGGCGTAATGTGTATTATATGCAAGTCCCGACTCAATTTGGAGGAGATGAAGGAGGCTTTTTGAGTTCATTTCCGACTCAAGCAGCATTCTAATTGATTTGCATTTGTACTACAGTGCCCTCTCATTCAAGTGCGTCTCCTTGTCTCCCGTGCTTCTGCAATCAGTTCTTCTCACTGGCGAGTCTATAAATAACTCCTTCCTGCTGAGGGTCAGAGGTCAACAGCTAACATGTGATACAGGTGCTGCCTTTGTTGAAGAAAATGAAACAGCTGCAACTGTGACGTTTTGTCACAAAGAGTCCGGTACACAAAAAAATACCACAGTGTTGAGAATGTGTTCTCTTGAGAAATAAATATTGACAGGTTCGGAGTATAAAGACATAAAAAAGTAATCTGATGTGCTATATAGTTGTTCTTCGAGGGAGAACAAAATCCATTTTTTAATTTGGATAAAATGTCTATTGTAGGCAATTTTAGTGGTGAAAAAGGGTAAAAATGGAATATGGGATTTTTTTTTTTTTAAACTGTAAGAGTGGGTTTAGATGTATAAATTCAAGGGGAAAAAAATTAGTTTTTAATGAAAAAAATAATTTTACAAAAGCAAAATTCCCCAAAAACTAAAAATAATGTTGAAATATAATGTTGTATTTTTATTCAAGGAAAACTTATTTTTTGTGGATGAAAATTGTCATCTTACAAAGCAAAATTACCAATAAATGTATTTTATCAAAAAGTTATATTTGTTTTTCAGAATTTATTTATTTATTTTTAAAGGAGAGCAGCATTTTTTATAAATGGGTTAGAAAAAGCAAAAAACTCACAATGAATGCATCTTCTTAAAAAGGCATATTTTAAGAAAAAGTAATTTTGAGAAAAGGTTTGTATTGTTTCTAAAGTCATACTTTTTGCAACAAATTTAAATTTTAGTAGCGCAAAGTAGTATTTTAAGCAAAAACGTTTTTGCTAAACACATTTTGGGTGGAATAAAAGTGATTTTCAAATCAATCATTATTTTGAATATTTTTATCCCAAAAAATTAGTCTAATATTTCAGAGGTTGCACACAGATATTAAACCTAAAAGGGTTAATTGATCATGAGAGACTGAAAAGTTCTATTTTGGAAATCTTTTGCAGCCGCCTGCATTTCTGCCAAAACGCTTGTCTTGGTCACGCAATACAGTGGAAAAACAGAAAAGAGTTAGCCCATAAGCTATCACAAATGACAGGAATAAAAATCTTTTTGAAAAGCGTAACGGGTCAAATAATAAGACAAAAAGAGCCAACAACTATCCTGAAAACATAAATTTCATATTTAACCCTTTCATGCATGACTTTTTCTTTTTTTTTTTCAATTCTTTCAGGGCACTTATTTGACTCATTGGCTGCCATTGACGGCCTCCCAGTCAAAATGGATTGGACGTCTCGCGCCTTCAATGACATGCAATTAGTTATTAACTATGAAAAAACCCAACAACTTTAGAGTGTTAATTGGGGCCGTAAACTATTCTGTGTATTTGTTTTTTTATTCCTTTTAAACCGCTCCCCCCCGCTTTGAACCCTGTGGCTTATAATCCAGTGCGATTTATGCCCAGATTTTTAGAAGTCGATGAGTGATGTCTTTAGTAGGGCTGTCAAAAGTATTGAGAATGATCGATTCTGAAATGTCGTGTCTGAATACAATACAGTGGTACCTCGACATACTATCCTTTTGACATCGGACGTAAAATTTGTCATTTGTCTCGACATATGACAACATGCTCAAAATACGACAATTTATGACAGCGGCACAATTTCATTGTTTTCCCGCAAGACGGACGCACGGCGGCTTTTGGAACATAGGTCTCACGATTAGTGCAGATGGTGGAAAAAGGAAAAAGGTGACATTTATCATTGAAATTAAGAAAGTAATGATAGAAAAATATGAGGGTGGCGTGCACGTCAGCGAACTGGCTTGACAATCCGATCGGAATATGTCTATGATTTGGAGGACGACTCATTATTATTGTAACATCGTATCAAAGAAGTCGCCAGCATCGTCAGATTTGTAATCATTTATTTCAGAACTTGTACAACGCAACACGGATAGGGTTCGCTGTGCCAACAACAACAGAACATGGAAAGAGAAAGTAAAATCTCTGCCGCACCTCTCTCACTCTCTCGACAGTCACACGGTGGGTTCAGGAGCGACATGCAAAACACAACAGCAACATTAGAACCCAATTCGTTACATTATGATTTTTATTGCGATTTGTATTAATAATTTTATTTGTACCTACAGTATTTATTAAGGATTTGGCGTAGGTTTGGGCCGTGGAACGAATTCATCAAATCATAACGTATTCTTATGGGGGAATCCTGCCCGACATACGACCATTTTACAGACCAGGTCCTGGAACGAATTAAATTTGAATGTATAGGTACCACTGTTTTTGAATGCAAAAGTATCGGTACTCAGTTGTTTGTTTATCCTCGACCACAGGCTACCGAAATTTGATGTCTTTAGTTAATTTGACTGCATTTTCCCTTATAACTCATTGGCTGCCATTGACGGAGTTAGACATCCAATCCATTTGAAAAGGGAGGGTGGCAGCGAACAAACCTTCGTACTTTCGCAGCCTTCTCTCCCACTGCAAATGGATTAGACATTTAAAAGTTATGAATTCATTTCAAATTTTTTTAGTTTTGACAAGCCACATGATTGGAGGTACGGTGGTACTTTTAAATACAGAGTTAATTCGTTCCAGGATCTTGTTTGTAAGTAGAAATGGTCGTATGTTGAGCAGGACTTTTTCCCATAAGAATACATTATAAATCCATCAATTCGTTCCACAGCCCGAAAACCTACACTAAATCATAAAATAAATGCTGCTGGTACTATTGCAAAACAGCGCCAAAGCATGATGTTTCCTCTCCATGCTTCACAGTGGGTATGGTGTTCTTCGGATGCAATTCAGTTTTCTTTCTCCTCCAAACACGACAACCTGTGTTTCTACTAAAACGTTCTATTTTGGTTTCATCTGACCATAACACATTCTCCCAGTTCTTTTCTGGATCATCCAAATGCTCTCTAGCGAACCGCAGACGGGCCTGGACGTGTACTTTCTTCAGCAGGGGAACACGTCTGGCAGTGCAGGATTTGAGTCCCTGGCGGCGCATTGTGTAACTGATAGTAGCCTTTGTGACTGTGGTCCCAGCTCTCTGTAGGTCATTCACTATGTTCCCCCGTGTGGTTCTGGGATTTTTTTCTCACCGTTCTTGTTATCATTTTGACGCCACGAGGTGAGATCTTGCATGGAGCCCCAGATTGAGGGAGATTATCAGTGGTCTTGTATGTCTTCCATTTTCTAATAATTGCTCCCACAGTTGATTTCTTTACACCAAGCATTTTACCTATTGCAGATTCAGTTATCCCAGCCTGGTGCAGGTCTACAATTTTGTCTCTGGTGTCCTTCGACAGTTCTTTGGTCTTGGCCATAGTGGAGTTTGGAATGTGACTGACTGAGGGTTGTGAACAGGTGTCTTTTATACCGATAATGAGTTAAAACAGGTGCCATTAATACAGGTAACGAGTGGAGCCTCGTTAGACCTCGTTAAAAGAAGTTAGACCTCTTTGACAGCCAGAAATCTTGCTTGTTTGTAGGTGACCAAATACTTATTTTCCACTCTAATTTGGAAATAAATTCTTTAAAAATCAAACAATGTGCTTTTCTGTTTTTTTTTTTCCACATTCTGTCTCTCATGGTTGAGGTTTACCCATGTAGACAATTACAGGCCTCTCTAATCTTTTCAAGTAGGAGAATTTGCACAATCGGTGGTTGACTAAATACTTATTTGCCTCACTGTACCTATAAATAATTCAGGGATTTAAGCATTTATTCTCAAAGATTTCAACGTAAAAAGCTCTTCGTTGTGATAAGGTGGTGCCACAGTAGCTTAAAGACTAGCAGCACATTCAACATATACATAAAATAAATGCTAACTGCCTGTTTTTTTTTGTGTGTGTGCTTTTAACCAAGAATTTAGACTTTTTTTTACATCCATACCTATAAAGAATTTAGGGATTTAAGCATCGATTCCCAAAAATGTCAATGTAAAAAGGTCTTTGTTGTGATAAGGCGGCGCCACAGTGGCTTAAAGACTAGGAAGCACATTTGACATATTTACGTAAAATAAATGCTAACTGCCCTTTTTTTTGTTTTTGCTTTTAACCAAGAGTCGAGGCTGTTCTACATCCATATCTATAAAGAATTCAGGGATTTAATCATTTTTCCCCAAAAAATTTCAACGTAAAAAGGTCTTTGTTGTGATAAGGCGGCGCCACAGTGGCTTAAAGACTAGGAGCACATTCGACTTATTTACGTAAAATAAATGCTAACTATCCGTTTATTTTTTGTGTGTGCTGCTTTTAACCAAGAATCGAGGCTGTTCTACCTCCATATCTATAAAGAATTCAGGGATTTAAGAATTGATTCCCCAAAATTTCAGTGTAAAAAGTTCTTTGTTGGGATCAGGCGGCGTCACAGTGTCTAAAGACGAGCAGCAAATTCGACATATTTACTTAAAATAAATGCTAACTGCCCAGTTTTTTTGCTGTCTCGATTCTTTTAACCAAGAATCGAGACTGTTTTACGTCTTTCTATAAAGAATTCAGGGATTTAAGCATTTATTCACAAGATTTTTTTTCAGAAATTTGCAACGTAAAAAGCTCTTTGTCTGTGTTTCCCCGCGGTCACCTTTGACGGCGATACGCCCCATATTAATTGGTCCCGCACCCAGTGTCCCGTCAATATCAATATGAAGTCTATGGTCGAGGTACCTCTGTATATCATCGTCAATAGCACGGAAAGAATTCATAAATGTCATTTAGTTTTGTTTTTTTCTGAAGTATCAAAATTGGTACCAAGTATTTTTTTAGCATTGATTTCGAGTTGAAATTTTTTGTATCTTCACAACTGTTACGGATGGCCACCAGGGGTAAACCTAACAACAATAGTGGCTTTTAAGTGTAAATATCCCTGCGGTTTATAGTCCAGTACAGCTTATGCAGTATATGAATGAATACTGTTTTCTGGTCAGATTTAGTGGGTCCTTTGTACTGTCCAGCAATTACAGTTATTTACATGAACATGGACAATAGCTGTCCACTGTAGTAACCATTGTCCTTGAAATGGTTAATAGACAACACCAGAAGTCTTACTGATTTAGTTACGGTTTTATTACCAGTTAAGTCCCATTGTGCTTAAATATATACTGTATATATTAGGGTCATGGGTCATTAGGGTCTGTCAAACGATTAAAAGTTTTAATCGAGTTAATCACAGCTTAAAAATTAATCGTAATCAATCGCAATTCAAACCATCTCTAAAATATGCCATATTTTTCTGTAAATTATTGTTGCAATGGAAAAATAAGACACAAGACGGACATAAACACTCAACATACTGTACATAAGTACTGTATTTGTTTATTATAAAAATAAATCCACAAGATGGCATTAACATTATTCTTTCTGTTAAATTCTTAAATTAATTAGAGATCTAGCCAAGGCAAAGTCTGAGTAAGTTTTATGTGTATTTTGCATAGCTATTTTGATTGGGAATGCCAGTTCTCTTTGCGTTGAGCACTTTTCGTTTTGCAACATTATTTTTTTGAGAGATAGGAATATTATTTTTGTTGTGCTTTCACTAAGTGATACTGTAGCGACTTAACTGTTCCGCCCAAATGCATGATGGGAAGTTGGGCAACCATGACTGTCAGTGGTGGCTGCAAATGATATACAGCAGGGGTCCCCAAACTTTTTCCTTTGAGGGCCACATAACTTTTCCCTTCTCTGATGAGGGTCTGGGGTCAGTTTGTAACAGAAAAAGTGTGACGATTGCAGGAGTGCCTAAATGTAAAAAAAAATATCATTTTTCAGAAAGCCACAATCAAATAACCCTTTCTGGATTCTTCACGGAACAAAAGTAAATAAAATAAAAATGATAATACAATACAATAATAATAAATTATAATAAAACTATTAATTAAATAGATAATAACCAAATAACCCTCTCTGAGTTCTTCACATAAAAAGGCCAGGAAATAAATAACACTATTGTGAAAAAAAAAAATCAAAATGCCCTCTGGTATTGTTCAGGGGGTCGGACCAAATGTGGAGGCGGGCCGTAGTTTGGGGACCCCTGGTATACAGTATATTCTGCGTTGTGTTCAATTAGGCGTGTTAAAAAAAGATCGGTAACACTTTATAACAACTATCCGTTTTACTGGTTAATAGATCATTAGTAAACTGTTGATAAATGATTTATTGTTGATTTGTGAAGTATTTGTTAACAGTTTGTTAAGGATTTACAGCAGGGGTCTCAAACCGATTCCACAAAGGGCCGCAGTGGGTCCTGGTCTTTGTTCCAACAGATCCAAAACAGACAGTTCAACCAATGAGGTTTCTGCTAAAGTAAGCAGCACCTGACTGCAATTAACTGATTACACTTGTTAGACACCAGATTGGTGAAAAGGGATTGTTCTCGTTTGGTTGGAATGAAATCCAGTACCCACTGCGGCCCTTTGAGGACCGGTTTGAGACCCCTGATTTACAGGGTGTTCCAATATGGTTGACCCATTCTAAATGCCCATGCTAGTTGATGGATCTTAATAAAACTATATACACTTTATGTTGAAGGTCATAAGTTTTATTTGTTAAATTTACAAAGAAAAGTACAAATATTTGTTGGTTCTATGGCAGATTTTCATAAATATGCAACATGAGCGCTGCCTGCAAAATGCCTTATCAAAATGCCTTTTCTTTTGAAGTGAACGGCATTAACCTGAAAAGATAGAAATGCCAAACGTTACACACAAAAACTTGAAACGTTTCTACACAAACTGTGTTTCAGGTTAAGAACACCCTGTAAATGCTTAACAAACTGTTAACAACTACTTCACAAATCAACAATAAATCATTTATCAACAGTTTACTAATGATCTGTTAACTAGTAAACGGATAGTTATTATCAAGTGTTACCAAAAGATCGTCTCCTGCTCTGCCCAAATGCATGATGGGAAGTTGGGCAACCATGACTCTCAGAAGTGGCTGCCAAAGCTTAAGCCAGTAAAAGGCGTGGTCCAATGAACGCCTATGCCCACTCGCATTTCGCTGCCTTTTCGCTCTCAATGTGGTAAAATGGCGCCATTGTAAACTGTTTGAGGCAACGCATGAATGGGCCATTCCGTGCATGTGTTAATTGCGTCAAATATTTTAACGTGATTAATTTTAAAAAATAATTACCGCCCGTTAACGCGATACATTTGACAGCCCTAATATATTTTATAATATTATATAATAATATTTTTAATTATATTTTATTTATTTAATATATTTTATTTTTTTTTCAAACAAGCTCCTGCTTTAGTTGTTTCCTTTCAAAACAACTTTTTGGCACTTGTCTTTGGTTTTTCTTTTTCTCTTGGCCAAATCCATAATCTGTGGTGATTTATGAATTGCTCTGTACTCATGTGGCTTTTCTCTTCAAAATCTTTGTGGTGTACATACTCAATAAACAAAGGTCTTTTGTGAACATAGAGATTTGCAGATAAAATGAGGACTTAGTATGTTGTTAACTTTTTCGTATGCGAACATAGTCTCATCTCATGACTGTTTCTGAGGAAAAAGAGGCTTTTATGTAAGATGTTAATATCATAACATAGAGACAAAGGCCTTGTAAACCAAATGGTGGCCCTTTTCCTCATTTGTGTAAGTCAGGCTGAGGTCAAGTTGATCTTTTCAAAGCACAGCAGCTCGCTGTTGTTTTTCTAACTCGTGTCATGTGCCCGCAGGGAGGACACGCGGACAGCCGCTGTTGTCTTTTCATTACACTTTGATCCATTTAATACCGAGACCTGCTTTATTTACGCGAGAGAGCGATACCAATTTGACCGTCGGACATCCTAAATTGGCTCCTGTTCACACGTGGCTGTCGGGCTTTGAAGAGTTAAAACGCTTTGTTTTTTTTATATAAATGAGAACACAGTCGTGGATTGTGAAGAAAAAAAGAACTATTGTCGTGTCGCAAAATACACAATAACGATGTTTGTATGTGATAATCATCAATGTCGTACTTAGTTACAAAAATTAAGAGGAAAAACCAAAAGACTTGTAAAAATCATTTTTCTTGCAAAAAGGTGTCTTTCTTAAAATCTCTTATTTTAACAAATTGATTGTTTATGATTGTTAGATTAGGGTTCCAGCAATAATACAACTTTATCCTTGAACAATTTTTTTTTAAAACTGAAAAAAAATTATTTGCGTAATTTTTTGGACTATAAGCAGCACTTTTTTCTCTCCGCTTTGAACCCTGCCCCTTAGATGTGTATTTTAAGAGGATAGTGAGCTGCATGCTTTTTGGCTTCTTCATGTCCTATCATACATTGTGGACACCTGCATTTTATAGTCCAGTCCGACTTATATGTGATTAAATACTGTTATCTTGTAAAATTTGGAGGGTGCGTCTTATGGTCCAGAAATTACACTTTTTTGTACGAAAAAAATGACTAACTAGGGTTTTAACTCTTAAGTCATCAGTTTCATGATGATACAATATTTGCCGATATTATAAAGTCGATCACAATTTAATTCAAAGTCCTTCAACAAATTTAATACGATATGTGCACATTCAAAACAATAAGTTACATTTCACCTAAATCAATTTTTTATTTAAATGGACGTTGTTTGGCAACCTTTATGTTACACATTTCTGACATTAAAATGAAAACCATTCTCTTCAACACATTGTTTTGTTGTTTTAACGTGCCAATCAAATGAACTGGATATCCAGCTCTGTCAATAGCAGCCAATGAGTTAATAGTAGATTATCTGAATTATTAGCCGATTAGTCAACTAATTGCAATGGTAATTCACAATTACTCAACTATCAAAACAATCATTTAGGGTTAAAAATACACCACTAAAATACACCAACTAAACTTCAATAACTTAAAATCCCAAAGTGTGTAATCACTGAACACCATTTTCATTTCAATCATTATAATGGTAATTGAAGTATGTACTACAAAGTATTTTTTTGTGTGTGTGTGGGTTGGTCTAAAAAGCTGGAAAATCACTAGTCTAACATGTTTTCACATTAAAACTGTATGGTAATACATTCCCAGGCACAGTGTGGTATGCATTTTTTTTTTTGCTGAGAAACTAGCATCGTAAATATTCTTGTTTTCCCTCCAACAGTTGAGCTCCTGCTTGTACATTTCCACGCAAAACACACATCTGGCAAAAGAAAGTGTTATTTTTGGGAGCTAAAGTGATAGTACTGAGAAGAATAAGTACATGCTGAGCTGGAATCTTCTTGAGTGTCTGCCGGGCCTGCAGGGGATAATTAGACATCATTGTTCAAGTTGCATGTCCACACAGACAAGACTATTTTGAGATTTTGGAATCTCATCTACATGCAAATTGATGTCTTTGACTTCTTGTGAAACTTAGTGATAGGGAAAAAATGTTGGCAACCAAGTCATCTTAGTAGTTCACAAATTTGATTATGCCCTGCCCCCCTAAAAAAAATGAAACATCATCAGACGATCACAACACTTAATTTTTCAAGAAAAAAGTCATGATGTTATTTTAGTCTTCTTTTTTGGAGCCAGTAAATATTAGGGTTGTAACGTAAAAATGTCAATATATAGATTTTCTAAGCACAATCTAATCCAAATCGATCAAAACGCTGTTTCATTACAAAGAACTGTTCCAGCAACACAATTGTCAGGAATATCAAAATTGTTTTGTATTTTTAGGTTTAGGTCAGGGGTCTCAAACTGTACTTTATCGCATCAGGGATTCCCCAAAAGGGACTAACTTTGCTAATTAAATTAGGCTTGTTGATAAAAAACGCCACCAAAAGTTATCATTAGCCTGAGCTATGTTTGGTCACAAGAGATTTAGAAAACAAAATAAAACATAGAATTCCTAGGTCAAAATACACGAGGAACAAACTTGTGCACAACTTATATAAATTTATGTATTTGTTGTTCATTTTTAAAACTTGAGGAGTTCTATGTGATAGCAGAATTCCGCTTTAGCAGCCAAATTCAAAACTAAGGGTTTGACAAAATATCAAAAAGGTGATATATCGTGATACTCTGTATCCCAAAAAGGTTATCGATATGCTCCTGCCAAGAATCAAGATATCATTTTAAAAAGGTGTCATTGTCGAAAAAATAAAAAGGAACCTATAAGTTGCTACCAGAATCTTCCACCATAATAGTCAGTTAACTATCAGGGTGCATTGACGGTGCACGATTCCCAATCCATTTAGACTGGGAACGTTCGTTCATTCAAAACCAGAGCATTCAGTCATTCTGTCGGATTTTCAGGGCATTTACAGGTCACTTGCGATTCATTTTAGGGCATTTACAGGTCATTTCCTGTTGAGTTTGAGTCACTGCCTATTCATTTGGGTGATTCCCAGGTCACTTCTTGTTCTGTAACTC
Source organism: Corythoichthys intestinalis (assembly GCF_030265065.1). Taxonomy (NCBI): domain Eukaryota; kingdom Metazoa; phylum Chordata; class Actinopteri; order Syngnathiformes; family Syngnathidae; genus Corythoichthys; species Corythoichthys intestinalis. Next base: position 18,444,220 of record NC_080403.1, on the reverse strand, counting down.
AAAATAAACAGGAAGTGACCCGTAAAATACCCCAAAATCAACAGGAAGTAACTGAACATCAACAGGTAAATGACCTTAAATGGCCCAAAATGACCTCATTGCCTGGCGTTGGCTGCCACTGACAGCCATAGACGTTCAATCCATTTGAACTGGGAGGGTGGCAGCGAATGAACGAATACGTCTACTAGTGATAAACTCATTCCAATTCACAGCAGAAGCTTGTTTTTCTGTTTATTAGTTGTTTGTAGAATATCCTAGAATGATTTTCTGTCGATAACGTTGTATCACGATATCGTCAGATCATCGTTATCGTGAGCTTTGTATCGCAAATCATATCGTATCGTGAGATACCGAGAGGTTCCCACTCCTAGTGGGCACTCTACATTGGTCGTCATGCCCCAAAATGTTATCTTTCTCTTCTAATCATATCACGTATCTTGGGCTAATCCATTATCAAGTTATCACAACATTCCTTTTATGACCTGTGTGACCTTTGACCTCATTACCACAAAATGTAATCTTTTGTTTCATGTTACAAAGATTATGCATAAGTTTGATTATGATACTTTTATTCGTTCTTGAGTTATCTTGAACACAAACATACAAACGGCCATAGGAAACGTCATGCATAGCCTCCACTTTCTGTAGGTTTTATGTACTGGCAGATGTGAAAAAAAAGAATAATAATAAATTGCAATTTTTTTATTTTTATTATTATCAATACATACAATTATTTCTATTTTTTATTGTCCATGTAATAATATTTGATTGCCCGTAGCAGAATATGCACGGATCACACTCATACTACACTTTGGCTACGTTCATACTACAGGTCTTAAAGCATGAATCTGATTTTTTCATGTTTTTCCGACTTGAGTGAGGCATTAACTTGACGGCGTGAACGGAACAAGTCACATAGAAGTGGACCATTTCAAATCCGATCTTGGTCACTTTCGTATGTGGTTTAAATCCGATCTGGGCCACATTTTTCCGGAATGTAGTGGTGGTCTGAACTGTCAAGTCTCCCAAATCGGAATTAATGCAGCAATTTCGTCAAAAAAGAGCGAGAGAGACAGGGCGCTACGGTAGCGGTGCATCTGTGCTTTAGCGTTAGCCCCTAGTTTGAACACTGCTTTTGGGGAAGAAGTGGGCTTGACAACAGTCATAAAAACTAAAATGGGTTGAGGATAAGCCTGAGAATGCTCGTTTTTCTCTCTGCTCCAAATAAGCAATATTGCTTACACGGCTTGGAGTCGGGGCAAAGTGTCCGTATGTGTGTGTGTGCGTCATGTGAGTCATTTGTTTTGATGCTCCTACGCATGCGGGTCAGTTGCTCTGCGTGTCTCAGACTGGGAATTAGTGTGCATTCGTGATACTTGAACAGGCTCAATGGACAAAGGCTGTCTGAACGGGCATGCCAAATACCGTATTGGCCCGAATATAAGACGGCCCTGATTATAAGACGACCCCGTCTTTTTCAAGACTCAAGTTTGAAAAAAGACTTTTTGAACACCAAATTACTTTTTATATTTTTATATATTGAAAATAATTACAGTACATCCGAAACAAATGATTATAACAATATATCTGAGAGAAAAAGCATGTTATTTTGCCTCATTCAAATCTTAATATCCGAACATTTGAATATGTAAACTAAAGTGCAATCACATTCATAAATGAATGGCTTCTGGTTTTTGAAATGTAAATAAACCAATTTATTGTGGTAAAACAACAAAATTGCAATAACTGCATTAACCATCAAAGTGAAGTCTAACTGTAACTGTAGTCTTGAAACAAATCTGAATAATGAAAAAAATTGCAATAAAATAATGCAAACTGGTTAAACTAAAAAGAGTAGCTGAGATCTGTCATGACAGAACATCGCTTCAATTATATCTGGCGCCATCTGGAGTCGTGAATGGGGAGAGTAGCTGAGATCTGTCATGACAGAACATCGCTTCAATGATATCTGGCGCCATCTAGCATCGTGAATGGGTGTAATGTCTACTCTAGACCGCGAATATAAGACGACCTCCTGTTTTTCAGTGTTATTTCAATGCAAAAAACACAGTCTTATATTCGGGCCTATACGGTAAACAGATATGACAAATAACAGGAATTGAGCATTAAGACCTGCGGTATTAACCTAGCCTTAGAGACAAGTTTGAAACAACTGCTTTAGGTGAAATGCAACTGATATCTTAAATGTGTAAATCATATCATATTAAGTTCAATAAAGGTCCTTGAATTGAATTGAATAGTGGCCAGTGTTTCCCTCAGTTCTTTATAAGCCTGGAGGACCGCCAGGTTAAAACAGTGCTACGATAGACAGTATAAAAAACTATAAATATTTTAACCACAATTTAACAGTGTGGAGTGATACTTTAAAAACGTAATGGTGACGTCTTATGGTAAATATGTGAACAAACCTGTCCCAGCTCTCTGTCGTTGCACTGAATTGCATTGTATTTCTTTTGTTTGTTAAAACTGTAAATCAAAACTGTCTTTTTGTAAGACTACTAAGTATTGTAAATGAATGACTTATAAAACCACATTGTATTGATAATTTCAAAATTCCTGTCAACATATTTATTTATTTACCTTCCCCAAAATATTGGTGGGCCGCATGTGAGTTTGTCTACCGCTAGACTATGCAAATTTTTTGCGGGAAACCCTGGTGGCATACTTTGTAACATCGACAAATATCATATTGTTGTCTAAAGAATCAATATCGTGTTATTCATGGATTTCATGGTTTACTGAACCCAACGAATTCCGCCTAGCAACAAGTGACCAGTGACTTTAAGGCGAAAAAAAAACTGCCTTTTTGTTAATTACGTCTCTGCATCTGCTCGCTGTGTGGAGGTTCACCGGCTCGACCTCGCTTGTCTTCGTCACCATTCATGTGCGGCCCCAAAAGAAAACATTCTGCCAGCCATCACTGGTGCTGAGGGGGGTTCTGATGATTACACCTGGGCAGACGTCTCCTCCTATCCACCAGTGGGCCGTCACCCTGATGCGAGAGGGCTCCGTAATGTCCGCCTGCTGTTATTCCAACCATTTATCATAATAGCAACATTAGTTCCAGGGCCACGCTCGCCTGCTCCCAGGCAGCCATTGTTCCAAGGCAGCGGCTGGACAAGAAGAAGAAAACACCGCCTCCTTCTTCTTCTTTGAAAACACAGAGCGACCATTCACCGGCGCAAGTTTGTGTTTTCCTTTGAATTCTGACAAATTGCGTAATCGCTTCCTTGTGATTAACGATGCCCTGCGTGTGACATAATTATTGCCAAAATTGGGGATTTGAATGACCATGTTTCAGTTCCAATGACAGTGAGAGACGTCCAATCCATTTGGACTGAGAAGGCTGGCAGCGAATGATGCCGGCCCTCACAGTTCTCACTGTCACCAGCAGCCGATGAGTTGACCTCATGTACAAGTTTAGATATTCTTACACCACTGACCACTCCCAGTGAAAAACAGAACAATTAAATACAAGTTGTCTCCGGGTTGCGAACGAGTTACATTCTTATGCTAACAGCGTAACCCGATTTCCGCGTAAAAATGAAATTAACCCTTTAAGTACCCTTAAATATCCTCCAAATCTCAAAACAACTAAACAAATACATGTATTATACGTCATTCTACTGTCCTCGCCAAGACGTTGCAGCTAAATCCTAGCTAGATGGCGAGCTAAGCTCAGAAATGACGATATCAATCGTCGGTGTGGTTTGCTGACTTCTTCTGCTCATGACATTAGTACTTGCAGAATGAAACTAAAATAAAAATGGAATTAAGGCAGTTTCATCTTTAATAACAATTCACATTTGCATTTATAACTAGCTGCTGATAAAGCAATCTCAATCCTCACAAACGATAAGCATCTATCAGTTAGCGTCCACACATCATCCAAAACAATCACATAAACTCCCCCCAAATTAAATGCACATTAAACAGTACAAAAGGTATTATTTGTGGATGTTTCACAAGCAACAAATGTGAGCACAGGCTTCCAGCTGTAATCTTTGCCCTCTCTCTCACTTGGCTGCGCGACTTGCTTCTTCGTGTGCGTGTGCACCCTTTCTTGTGTGTGCGCATACGCTCCTACTCGTGCGTGTGCATGCGCTCTTCTTCGTGTGCGCAAATACGTTCTTCTTCGTGTGTATACACTGTATGCCCTTACTTGCGTGCTGAAGTACCGTATTGGCCTGAATATAAGACGATGTTTTTGGCATTAAAATAAGACTAAAAAAATGGGGGTCGTCTTATATTCGCGGTCTAGACGTTACACCCATTCACGACGCTAGATGGCGCCAGATATTATTGAAGCGATGTTCTGTCATAATGGATCACAGCTCCTCTCATTATTTTATTGCAATGTTTTTCCTTAATCAGATATGTTTCAAGACTACAGCTACAGTTAGACTTCACTTTGATGGATAATGCAGTTATTGCAATTTTGTTGTTTTATCGCAATAGATTGGTTTATTTTACATTTCAAAAACCAGAAGCCATTCATTTACGAATGTGATTGCACTTTAGTTTACATATTTAAATGTTCAGATATTAAGATTTGAATGAGGCAAAATAACATGCGTTTTCTCTCAAATATATTGTTATAATCATTTGTTTCAGATGTACTATAATTATTTTCTGTATAAAAAATAATTTGGTGTTCAAAAAGTGTTTTTTCAAACTTGAGTCTTGAAAATACGGGGTCGTCTTATAATCAGGGCCGTCTTATATTTGGGCCAATACGGTACTATCATCTCTACGCTTCCTGCGCCAAAATAAAAGCATGCATCACAAACAAAAGTCAAAATTATCAAAAAAAACGAGACTACGGCCTCATAAAGTCGAAATCATGTAAGTCGGGTACGTCGTAACCCGGGGACTCCCTGTACTACGAGTGAATCACTAATTTCATGACTGTATTGCAATTATGATTTGGGGATAAAAATGGGGAATTTTCTTTTTTATTCATTTTTAATTGAAAAGGGAAAAACCACAAGTATAATCTTTCAGTGTTTTGATTTTTACGTTTTGAATTTTTCATATTTTAATTTAAAAAAGCAAAATTTGTTTCAATGTTATTGTTTCAATTTATTTTTTAAAAGGAAAAAAAACTAGTTTCTGTTTTCTGTATGATATGTCTTTCATCAAGTACTAAAGAAATGTTATTTATATTTGATCTTAGCCAGAAGCATGAAGCCAATACATAATTTACTTTCGTGGGCTCACAAAGTCAAGCAGTGGGCCAGATCTGGCCCCCCGGCCTTGAGTTTGACACCTGTGCACTACCGTATTTCTCGGACTATAAGTCGCACCTGAGTATAAGTCGCATTTTTGGGGGAAATTTACTTGATAAAATCCAACATATAGAACAGATATGTCATCTTGAATGGCAATTCAAAATAAAAATACAATAGAAAACAACAAGCTGAATAAGTGTACAGTATGATAATGTTAAATGATGCATGAACAACGAAATGCGAACGTGGCCGGTATGTTAACGTAACATAGCTATTAAGAGTTATTCAGATGACTATTGCATAAAGAACATGCTAACAAGTTTACCAAACCATCAGTGTCACTTCAAAACACCAAAATAACATTTGAAATGATATAATAATATGTTATTAATTTCACACATAAGTCGCTCCGGAGTATAAGTCGCACCCCCAGCCAAACTATGAAAAAAACTGCGACTTATAGTGCGAAAAATACGGTAGATGGTAGTAAGTGCAATTAATCGGCGTTGCCACCTGATGCCATTCATACCACAGATTAGTATCATAGCAACTAAAAGAAAAACTTTGCTTCACTGTAGATAGTTTTTCAACTGTTTTGTGAGGTTTTCAGTTCAAATTTCCTATCTTTTTATATTGAAACAATTTTAATTTAGTGTCGGAAAGAAGATGCTAAATTACGTACACTCACCTTGCCAAATCAAGCAGACTCCTCTTAGCACCTGAGACGAGCGTCCTTCATACATGACTCCTTCCTTTCAACGAACAACCTTTATAAATCCTAAAACTTGAGAATCTCCTGTAAGCAGTGGCCTCTCACTTGACCTGTCACCATGACACGAACTTGCATTAAGTTGTATCGTACTCCTATACCAGCTCTTTCTTCTTCTTATGTCCACTGGTTGGCTTCCATGTTCTTCTAGGAAAACTTTCAGTGGCGCATCTCCGCTCTGGTACTATCCTCGCAGCAAACGGTGGCTGGCTCCCACTCGGTGCGTGTGCAGCAAGTGTGTATGTGAGGAGGAGTAAAATGCCAGAGTGGGAGGAGGGAGTGTATGTGCATCCCAGGGTGAGAAAGCCGATAGAGGAACTTTCAGGGTGGGAGTGTGTGCTTTCAACTTCCTAAATGGAAAGCTCAAGGGAGCGCTTAGGTGCTAAAAGGGCTGCGGAGACATGTTTTTTTGGACTTCCAATGATAAAGGAGAGGAGGATCCATTTCGTTCCAAATCATTCCCAGATTTCTTAACTCATTCAGGGAGTTAAAATGACTTGTAGAATTTTGAGTAGCAGATTCCATTGTTATGTAGTAGGCATGTACCGGTATGATAACCTCAAGCCCAAATATCACGGTTTCACGGTATTGCAATTACAGCTCGAAAATGTGTTACTTTGAGATATTTGTCTTGAGATATTTGTCTTTAAAAAAAAAAAAAAAAAAAGTTTTCCATTGAACAGGATTTTTATGTTTTCAAAACATATTATCAAATTGAAATATAAGTATAATGTTTTTAAAATTAATTATAAAAATAAGAATAATCTAAATAAAATGCAAATAAATGCTGTCCTTTAGGTTAGCCCAGTGCTTCTCAATTACTTTCTGTTACGCCCCCCGAAGGAAGACGTAAATGTTTCGCGCCCCCCCAAACTCTGCCGCAACTGTAAATAGTATCATTTGTCTATTACTATTATAAGTACGCCTCTGCCTCACATTATATCCTTTTTTTCTATTAGAGAAAATAAGAGATCAACTTATAAAGTATAACTTTATTAACATTGTTTTGTTTGTAACAGAAAAGACTTAACACGCATCAATTTGCCTGAAAAAAAAAAAAAAAAAAGTCACATCTAAACTGTAAATATACACTCAAGGTACATTTTTGACCATTTGATACTGAAAAATAAAATCAGTAAATACTAACAAATTCAAATTGATTAGAAATATTAACTCATGAGGACAATATGCCAAAAAATTTGACCGAAAAAACAAAACTGAATAGAAGGAGGGGAAAAAAAGTGTCTTTGGACAGAAGGACAGTTTTTATTTTCGCTGCTTCCCAGTATCACCTCCAGTTTGCAATGATGTGGGGTTATATTGCACTGAGCATGCTAACAGTGCTCACTGGTTTACTCATTGACAAAGCGGGACGATTGTTGGCAATATTCGGCACGTTTTCGCTGAAAAACAACCAAGCAGCTTATCAATGAGATTGGGGTCTAATGTCTTTAAGTGGCGTCTGAATTGATTTGGATTCCGGCTGTCCGCTATAATCATTTTTAGACACAGTAAACAGTGGTCTTTCCTCGTCTACCACTCTATTAAATATCAAAGCCAAAAGGCAAACGGCCCAAAAAAAGCGCATTCTCGGTGGCTGAGGGAGAACCGTAGGTGAGGGCGGTCGTCGTGACGATCCCAAGCCGAAAATGGCACTCTTCGGGCGGACACGTGAGAACCGGAGAAGACCGCCCTCGCTGCGTGAGTCCGGCCGGAAAACGGCTTTCGAAAACGGCGCACAGTTCTCCAGCTCTTTATGAGTCTCTTCCGTGTGCTCTTGCTTACTTCAAAAATACTGCGCGCACTTTGAAAATGAGAGCGCCACTGCCACCCACTGAGTGGATGTGCAAGTACACTTTATTCTAGTACGGAAAAAAAAAAAAGAAAAAAAAAAAGCATGTTCCCCGAGGTCACACGCGCCACCCCTGGCATCGCTCTGCGCCCCCCTGGGGGGGGGGCGCACCCCACTATTTGAGAAGTACTGGGTTAGCCTAAACCAGTACTTCTCAAATAGTTAGGCGGGCGTAGAGCAATGCCAAGAGTGGCACATGTGACCTCGGGGAACATACTTTTTTGCCGTACTAGAATAAAGTGTAATCGCACATCCACCCCACCCTTGGTGGCAGTGGCGTGCTCATTTTTCAGAGTGTGCGTAGTATTTTTTAACCAAACGAGCACACAGAAAAGAGCGCTGAAGATGTAGCGTATGTAGCGTGCCGAATATTGCAAACAATCATCCGGCTTTGTCAGTGTTACATCAATAAACCATCGATCACTTTTAGCATCATATAAGGTGGCATACCAAGTTACTCAGTGCAAAAAAAGCAAAAATAAAAACCCTCTGTCCAATGACACTCTTGTTTTTGTTATGAATTTTTGTTTTTTTTTTCGGTCAAATGGTTTGACATATTGTTCTCACGAGTTAATGTTGCTAATCAATTTGAATTTTTTAAAAATTATTTATTGATTTTATTATTTTTTATTTTTCAGTATAAAATGGTAAAAAAATGTACCTAAAGTGTATTTTTACAGTTCTGATGTGACTTTTTAATTTTTTTTTTTTTTAAATCAGACAAAGTGATACAAACAAAACAATGAGATAGTTATTCTTGAAGTTGATCTACAATACTTTTTTCTTTAATATTAAGAAGGACAAAATATATATAAAATATATAAAATATTTTGCAGAGGTGTAGAGATTTGGGGGGGTTGCGAAACGTTTAGGTCTTCCTGGGGTGGGGGCGTAACAGAAAATAGTTGAGAAGCACTGGCCTAAACCCACAGGCACAGCTCAACATTATAACCATCAGAACAAAAATATTTGAATTATTTTCCATAAAAAACACCGCTAGACACACTAAACACGCTGGACTTAACTCTTGTAGCTGGTGGGAAACATTCATGACAGTGTTTACTGACCTTTAATTTTGTATAAATGTGAAATCATATTGCAGGTATCCTCGGCAGCCACCCTCCGCAAACATGTTTTACATGTCGGTTGGCCCTCCTCCTCTAAGCCCTATCCGTCTGTAACTTTTCTGTTGCCGAAGTATTCCCATACTAGTGATTTTGTTTTCTTCGATGGAGAAAAAGTTCAGGAGTTTAACCTCCTCCAGCCATCGTGTAGCACAGCTGACTTACTTACACTGAGCAACAGCCGGTGGGGGAGGGTTGAACCTTGTAGCTGCAAACGAGGGATTTCTCCATGCATTCTTGGGACATATAAAATAGCTAATACCGTAGGGACGGTATGACAGAAAAGTTTTGCGGTTTTGAAACCTTAACGTTTTCATACCATGGTATACCTTGAAACTGGTGATCGGCACATGTCTATTATGTAGCCTGTATTGCAAAAAAGTTAGGATGTAGAAGGTGAGAGATTGAGTGAAATTATTTGAGGGGCGTAGGGCAATTATTAAATGAAACTCCATGGAATTTTTTAATTGATATCTAAATCTATTAGTCATTTATGTATGATCCCTTTTTTAAACTTTCATGTACACGTTACATTTTTTTTTTTACGTGTACAGGGCACTTATTTAACTCGTGAGCTGCCACTGACGGCACTAGACGTCCAATTAATTTTTACTATCGCATCATCAGTGGCTGCATATGAATTAAATGAGTGGCCTGTAATGGTTAAAAAAGAAAAAAAAAAACAATTTATGTATGAAAGAGGTAAAAATAAAATCACTGAAAACATGTGCAGATGCAGTGTATGATTGTATACTTGGACATGTCCAGATGTCCCTTTTCCTCCACTATCCTCAGTTTACATTGGGGCGCTCCTCCTGCCGACCAAAGTGTTGACGGTGAGGTCTGTGGCTCGCGGGGCGCGTCAGGGAAATTCTGGAACAAGATGTTGCTGTTCAATTTGTTTTCCTGTGATGTGTTCACGCGGTCGGCCGTGTAATTGCTCGCTCATTAACCTCCATGGAGACAGAAATATGATCTATCTGGACCATTTTCCACTTATAGTAACACATCAAAACTGTATGATTTTATTACCAGGATGGAAAAAGTTCTGACACTGTGTATAGCACTCTATTAGAGCGCCACATAAACACCTCAGTCAAACCGATTGTGTTGACACTGCTGACCGCCGGTGCGGAGGTGAGGAAGGCCTTCAAAAGCCAGACTTGGCAGTGGGTGGATGACGGGTGGGCTGACCATACTGGCTGGCACTCTCACCCCTGGCCAACTTTTTATTTGAATAGGGCACATTTGTAACAGTAACACAGCTACAGGCTGTGTGGTGTCTGCCAATGGCAATACGTTTATTGAAAACATATATAAAATGTTTTTTTTTTCCTTTTATACCAAAAATACTGCACTTGAAAAATAATTGCCATCCTGACTTGGTCAGGTGCTTAGTGCTTACCTGGTATGAATGACAATAAATGAGCAATTTCCTCTAAAACTTAAGACTTAAAATGCTCTTTTAGGCTAAACTGTTGTTTGTTTGTTCAATTTTCTATCAAGCCTGATACTCTTATTATGTCCAGTGCCAAAGCCAGTGACAAAGAATGGACAAAGAAATGAAAAGAAAAAAGAAATAAAAATGGACGTTGTGGAAATGGGATTTCGCTTCCCTGAAGTCAGGCTCATTTTTCCTCACACCTTTATTAACATTTACACGACCATGTCAAGGCCTTCGACAACTACGATATTGGCCCGAATATAAGACAGATTTTTTTTTGCATTGAAATAATTCACGACGCTAGACGGCGCCAGATATCATTGAAGCGATGTTCTGTCATGACAGATCTCAGCTACTCTCCCCATTCACGACGCTAGATGGCGCCAGATATCATTGAAGCGATGTTCTGTCATGGCAGATCTCAGCTACTCTTTTTAGTTTAACCAGTTTGCATTATTTTATTGCAATGTTTTTCCTTATTCAGATTTGTTTCAAGACTACAGTTACAGTTAGACTTCACTTTGATGGTTAATGCAGTTATTGCAATTTTGTTGTTTTATCACAATAGATTGGTTTATTTACATTTCAAAAACCAGAAGCCATTCATTTACGAATGTGATTGCACTTTAGTTTTCGTATTTAAATGTTCAGATATTAAGATTGGAATGAGGCAAAACAACATGCTTTTTCACTCAAATATATTGTTATAATCATTTGTTTCGGATGTACTGTAATTATTTTCTGTATAAAAATCAATTTGGTGTTCAAAAAGTCTTTTTTCAAACTTGAGTCTTGAAAGAGAGGGGGTCGTCTCATAATCAGGGCCGTCTTATATTTGGGCCAATATGGTATTTACAATATGGTGCAACTCAAAAAAGTCCACCCATACGTCTTTCTGCCTGCGAAAGCACCAATAGGACTGTCACGTTGTTACACTATTGCGCCGCCGCTGTAGTGTAGTAACAACGTTGTTAAAAATTCAGTCCAATTGGACTGCCAAACATTTCTGGCCTGAATATGAACGATTGTTGTCAGCCCTCGTAGTCAAAATGGTTTGGACGTCCATTGCTGTCAATGGCACTGAGTGAGTAAATTATAAAAACAACAACAAAGCACACACTTTTGGATTTAATCTGATTGTCGATCAGTGCCTCTGGCTGATCTCAAACTTGCTGTGACGGACCCAACAGATTGTGGGGGGTGAGACGTCGCTGATCTCTGATCCCAGATCTGACAGTGGGCTCCCTCAAGAGGACACTGCCTGGGGTGGCGGCCTCTTTGATCCACTCTGGAATGCACACACTCATACGGATACACACACACTCACCTTACAAGGTTGGCACATAAATAGCTGGCACAGGGAATGCATACAGCCCTCAAACCACACTAGTTTATCATCAAATAAATCCCTCCCTGACCTGTAACCAATACTCCGGCGTGGCCAACAACTACGGTGGCCTGTGTGTGTGGTGTTTGCTTGGGCTCAGATCCGACACGTCAACACGCTCCGATAATCACGTGAATGCACGCACACATCCACTGATAAAATACTCGTATACACTCATCTCACACATGGAAACACAAGTGCACATACAAAAACTCACGAAAACAAAAATACACACAAGCACAAATACATGGAAATCACACAAAATCACTCAAGCCAGCCACACATATAAGTAGGGCTGCAGCTATCTATTATTTTAGTAGTCGATTAATCTATGAACTACTGTAGTTAATTCGAATAATTGAGTAATCGAATTAGGAACACAAAAAATTAAAATACCTGATCTTAGCCTCAAATCGTATAAAAAAATAAATTAATGAGGATCTAAGTACAACAAAAGAACAGTTGGCAAACTTACATAGCAAAAGTCTGCTAGCTTAAATGCTATAAAATGATAACTTAAAAAAACAATTTTTTTTTTAACAATACTCTGAACAAATTGTTCAAACACATATTCCCACAAAAAACAGCTGACAATACATTCAAATCAAATTACGAATGCATTTAAAAAAACAAGCTCAAATACACTTTATGTTGGTCTTAACAGGGAGCATCTGGATTCAGCCATGTTAATTGAGTTATGTCATATCCACTGTTGCCACTAGAGGGTAGTGTATCCACCCAATGAATAAAAATAAATGCATACACTTTTAAACAAACATTACAGCGCCACTTTAATTAAACGAATACTCTAGCAGCAAAATTTAATTCAAAGCTTTTTTGCACGCATACACAATTTCACACAACACAAAATACAGGCATATAAACACACACATCAAAAATCTATCAAAGATGCAGACACTAACACGCACAGGTAGACACAATACCCACTAATATAAGCACAAACACAGATATGTAGGCCTACATGAATAAGATACATACGCATTCACACTGAGATACACAAACACACACATAGACACACATGATATTTAACAGGGACACATGCACAACCATAAATGGACACAGAAATAAACACCCAAATACCGACAAATGGGCAAAAAACACAAATAGGGACACAAATAGAAAGTCAAAGACAAACACACAATCCCCAAATACGCCCATAAAATACACATTCCCACTCTAAATCTCTAACACACAAAACACCAAAACAGATCCACAAACAAATCATTCAAAAACACATGCAAAAATACACGTGTATATATACAGTGAGGAAAATAAGTATTTGAACACCCTGCTATTTTGCAAGTTCTCCCACTTAGAAATGATGGGCGGGTTTGAAATTTTCATGCTAGGTGCTTGTCCACTGTGACAGACAATCTAAAAAAAAACTGTGTATGATTTTTTAACAATTTATTCGTATTATACTGCTGCAAGTAAGTATTTGAACACCTGAGAAAATCAATGTTAATATTTGGTACAGAAGCATTTGATTACAATTACAGAGGTCAAATGTTTTCTCTAACTTTGTACCAGGTTTGCACAGACTGCAGCAGGGATTTTGCACCACTGCTCCACACAGATCTTCATATCTTCAAACACAGTGTTTGAGCTTCCTCCAAAGATTTTCTAATGGGTTTAGGTCTGGAGACTGGCTAGGCCCCTCCAGAACCTTGATATGCTTTTTACGAAGCCACTTCTAGGTAATTCTGGCTGTCTGCTTCAGGCCATTGTCATGTTTGACGGCCCAGTCATGACCCATTTTCAATGCCCTAACTAAGGGAAGGAGGTTATTTCCCAAAATCTATAAAATACATGGCCTTGGTCATCCTCTCCTAAATACATTGCAGTCGTCAAGTCCCGTGTGCAGAAAGACACACCCAAAGCATGATGCGACCACCCACCCATGGTTCACAGTAAGGATGGTGTTGTTGGAATGGTACTCATCGTTCTTCTTCCTCCAAACACCATGAGTGGAATTAAGACCAAAAAGTTCCATTTTAATCTCATATGACCACATGACTTTCTCCCATGACTCCTCTGGATCATCCAAATGGTCATTTGCAAACTTAGAACGGGCCAGGACATGTGATGGTTTGAGTAGAGGAACCTTCCGTTCCATGCCACAACGTCTTAGTGTATTACCAACAGTAACCTTGGAAATGGTGGTACCAGCTCCTTCCAGGTCATTGGCCAGCACCTCCTGTGTAGTTCTTGGCTGATTCCTCACCATTCTTGGGATCATTCAGACCCTATGAGGTAGATCTTGCATGGGGCCCCAGTCCGAGGGAGATTGACATTCATGTTTAGCTTCTTCCATTTTCTAATAATTGCTCCAACGGTGGATCTTATATCACCAAGCTGCTTGGCAATTGCCCCGTAACCCTATCCAGCCTTGTAGAGGTCTACAATTCTGTCTCCGGTGTCTTTGGACAGCTCTTTGGTCTTGACCATGTTAGTTATTTGCATCTTCCTGATTGTGTGGGGTGGACAGGTGTTTATATGCAGCTAACTGTATCAAACAGGTCAAAAAGTCAGTCTTGCTCCTGTCCACAGATTCGTTGGACTTTTTAAAGGCGACTAACAAGTCTTTGAGGCTCACAATTCTATAATAGACAGGTGTTCGAATACTTATTTGGAGCAATATAATACAGATGTAATTTAGAGGCCGTTTACATGGTGACACTGCGACACCAAGATGCAACAATTGTGCTGTGGAATGGCCTTGCCTTTAGAGGCTGCGAAAATGGAAGGCGAAGACGCAAACTTTTGATTCTGGCCTCCAAAGCGGAAATATTTGATTGCGAGAATTGCTCTGCAAACATATGAATTGAACACACTCGCTCCGATGATTTCAGCACTCGCACACGTCACTTTGGGCATGCGCAATCGCTGCTAGTAAACATTCAAAACAGCAAACATGGTGGAACGTCGGCTTTAATTGATTGTTTTTATAATATTGTTTATTTCAATACATTTTATAAATGTGTTTTTGTGCCTTTTGAAGCCAAAGAAAAAAATTGCGTGGATGCCATTGCTTCGAGTGGATGGGTATGTTGACTTCCGGGCTGAGAAGCTTGTTGTCAAGGAAGTGCATCAGTGGCGGTCGCCTTGTTAAACTGCACTGCCCTCTAAGGCCTGGCATTAATACTACATCGTTTTCACGCAGAATTGCGACATCGTTCGAATAGAGATGGAACCAAGACGGAACCATGTAAATGCAACCATAAAATGTGTCGTATTCTCGGAGGGTGACCATGTTAACGGCTCCTTAGATATCAACTCATAAATTTACATGGATAAAAGACATGAACAATCTAACACACACCATCACACACAAAGCGAAGAGGCAAAAACTAGCACACACAACACACAAAATCAGTGTTGCAACTACATGCAGCTGAATAAAAAAACCAAATATAAGCATGCATTTAACACACAAGCAGATACACAAATTCAAACAAGCAAGTGCAAAAACACCAACACACAGTCGCATAGAAACCCACATACACACACACTTGTATTATGAGCTTGATTCATTCTGCCACCTTTGCTGGTTTTCTTGCTGGCGTTATCTTCGCCCTGTATACTTGACAAACACCACACACGCACACGTGCATGCGGCAGCTGCAGATAGTTGCTCCCGCTTTAATCATGACACATTCACATCTCAGCTTCTTATCTGCCAAGGGCAGGAAACGTCTCCTATGGTTCACACGTTATCCTTTTGGACCCAGGCCCGCAATGCTTAGCGGGTCGCTCCACCAGTCAACCGGAACAAAAGCATAGCACAAAACCCTGCCATTTGAACATGGGTGTAAAGACTTAAAAAAAAAAACCTTTTAGGGACATTTCATGGTCAGAAAGGAGGACATCTACTCAAAGTTATCATTAGCTTAAAGCAGTACTTCTCAAATGGTGGGGCGCGCCCCCCCAGGGGGGCGCAGAGCGATGCCAGGGGGGGCGTGAGTGACCTCGGGGAACATGCTTTTTTTTTTTTTCTTTTTTTTTTTGCCGTACTAGAATAAAGTGTACTTGCACATCCACTCCGTGGGTGGCAGTGGCGCTCTCATTTTCAAAGTGCGTGCAGTATTTTTGAAGTAAGCAAGAGCACACGGAAGAGACTCATGCAGAGCTGGACTCACGCAGCGACCCACTGTCTTTCTCACGTGTCCGGCCGAGAAGTGCCGTTTTCGGCTTGGGATCGTCACGACCACCGCCCTTACCTACGGTTCTCCCTCGGCCGCCGAGAATGCGCTTTTTTCGGGCCGTTTGCCTTTGACTTTTAATATAGTGGGAAATGAGGAAAGACCACTGTTTACTGAGTCTAAAAATGATTATAGCGGAGAAGCCAAATCAGTTAAGACGCCACTTAAAGACATTAGACCTCAATCTCATTGACAAGCCGCTTGATTGTTTTTCAGCGAAAATGTGCCGAATATTGCCAATTGTCACAATCGTCCCGCTTTGTCAGTGTTATATCAGTAAACCAGTGAGCACTGTGGTGAATCAGCGAAAATAAAAACTTTCCTTCTGTCCAGAGACCTTTTTCCCCCCTTCTATTCAGTTTTGTTTTTTTTCGGTCAAATTTTTTGGCATGTTGTCCTGAAGAGTAAATGTTTCTAATCAATTTGAATTTGTTATTATTTACTGATTTTATTACATTTTATTTTTCAGTATCAAATGGTCAAAAATGTACCTTGAGTGTATTTTTACAGTTTGGATGTGACTTTTTTTTTTTTTTTTTTTAACTTCAGGCAAATTGATGCGCATTAAGTCTTTTCTGTTACAAGCAACACAATGTTAAAAAAGTTATACTTTATTATAAGTTGATCTATGTTACTTTTTTTCTTTAATAGAAAAAAAAGGACACAATGTTAGGCTGAGGCGTACTTATAATAGTAATATAGACGAATGATACTATTTACAGTGGCGGCAGAGAGTTGGGGGGGGGCGCGAAACATTTACGTCTTCCTTGGGGGGGCGTAACAGAAAATAATTGAGAAGCACTGGCTTAAAGGCTGAGTTTTGCTTTTGCAGCAGACCTGCGCCGTCAAGGCAGGCCCAATTTACGACCCTCCGCCATAGCCTTCCATGCACCTCAACCAAATCTGACTTGTGCGACGTCAACGCGTGGTGACGTGGCGCAAATAGACTGTGATTGGTCCGCTCAGAATGTTGTTTCTGGATCAGATTTAAATCACCGCTATTTTCAAAAATTGTTTTGCTAAGCACTAATATGGACGAAATAGGACCGACAAATTTTACAATGTCTCGTCAAGACATTATAAAGATTGCCATACGGCAAGGTCAGCAATTGCTTAAAAAAATGGAAGAACCACCGAGACATGTATGTGTGTGTTTGGAAGCGAATGGCCACATGAAGCGGTGACAAAGTCGGCCAAAAACTGCCAGCTTTTTATCACTTTATGTCGTATTTTTGGTTGGTGCACGTCATCATTTATTGTGAACGTATGTTTGCTGTGAGTCCGTGACTTATTTACATTTCACACTTCAAGTACATGAAGAATAAAGCACAGGTTTGGTGTCAAAACAGTTGTTTTGATGTTTAATTTTCAACAAGACAGTTCAAACACTTGATACATCATCACTGATTAAGAGTGCCTCGGTGCTTTTATGATAACGTGTTTACCATCAAGGCTTCCAATGCAGTTGGGGAAGTTCCATAGCCACCAGAAATCTGCTATGCCTTTCGTTTGACTGGTTGTAGGACAGGCAAAAAAATCAGGCTGAAGGGCTGTCCACAATGCTTTGCAGACCTTAGACAAAATGCTGGACACAATGCTCAATGCCAGTTTGAAGCTAGCCACCACAGCTTGCTGGCTTCCACCCGAGGATAGAATTTTCTGTGCGGCATCAACTGTCAGACAGACCACCCTCGAAACCGTACTCTGCGTCGCCTGAGCCTCAACATTTGTTGTTTATCGTTGATGAGCTCAAGTTCGACATTCAAGCGTCACAGAGTATGTGTTGTGGTTGTTAGTAAAAGAGAGACATTGAGATTAAAACCACTTTTTGATGCCAATAGACGTCTTATCCATTTAACTGGGAGAGCCTGGGAATCAGTGTTGTATTTGTTAACGATAATGAAAATACTTCGTGGATGAACATTTTTTCATGGCGCTGACGAGACAATAGCGAGCTAAAAACGTGGCCCGGGAAACTAAAACATAACGAGACAGATGACAAATTTTGTCCGACGAGACGAGAACGGGACAAAAATGCGCCATAGTTTCCGACCTATATTTACAAGGTATGACCTTTTGTTATAGTATGTGTATGTCAGGGGTCGCGTTAACCGAATATTTTCCGTCGTTGACCGGTTTTATAAAACGGTGACGGAAAAAACTGAAGTCCGTCCGTCATTTTGACAGGTTGCAATTCACACCCCAGACCACAGGGTGGCGAGTGAGCATATTAATTAGCTATTGTCTCTCTTAATGCATGACGTCGTTGGCTATTCTGTCAGACTATTGTAGCGTCACCGGGGTCTGGTGGCGGCACCGTGATTGACACATCAACGCGAGGTTCTTATTGGTGCACCCGGTGTGCCAGCGCGTCATCCAATTGGTGGACTAGATTGAGGCTTTTGTTGCTGCATCATAGAGGTGTGTGAGTTTTTCTGGGTTTCAAAATGTTCCCGTTCACCGCGGAGAGTGGCCAAAACAAGTCCGACAACTGTGGGACCATTGGATCGACAAGGAAGTGAGTAAACTACGTGTTTTATATTATTTCAAATACTGGGATCATGGCACACGTTTTAATAAGGAGGTGCCTTGCATTTTGTGGGTGACAATGCTCCTTGTCCACCAAGACGACCGGCGGCTTGACACTAACCATGGTCACTTCCACCCCCCTTGGTCCTTTTGTGGCCGCCACTAGACCACTATCCTTGGCTTGGCCATGAGCGGCCCCCCACTCTAACGTCGGCCGGTTTGTCCACCGAGAATGGGCTATTTTCGGCGTTCATTCCCCGCGACAGGCACTGCCACCCGCCGTGGCCGCAGCAGAACGACGAGCCAAAACTTGCTCGCCGCCGAGGGCTGGCCGATCAGTGAAGACAGTCAACCCCGTCGGGGTAGTTTTGTGTGATTTTTTGTTTTTCGAAAGTCGAGAATAAGACTTGAAAAAGCTGCTCGATTGGGGTTATCATGTCGTCTAGCTGTCACGCCTCCTATTTTGTTTACACTCTTTCCTCCGTCTCCGAAGCAATGGCAGGGAAATGACAAAAGCCGGACTAACTCCGGTGGCATAAAATACTGTTTGGGAGTCGAAGAAGTCAGTTCTGACCGTTATGCGGTAATTTGCCCTGTCACACTGAATGACAGGGCAAATTACAGGGACTGTTATTTGTCCATACCATTTATTTAGCAATTGGGGAAAAATACTATCCTGTAAGAATATCCTGTAAAAACATTGGAGTAGAGAGATTGAAACAATCATGACATTTTGCTGCTCTCTGTCGTATTTTCCTCGTTCTGATTCTTCCACCTCAATGGGCTGAGTTCTAAATCAGATGAAATCATTTCCCTAAGGACGTCATCATCCAGCTGGGGATGCTAGAGCGCTATAATGACAGGCGGGGCTAAACGGCAGATTAAAAGACTTAATTTCTCGTCATCTGCATTTTGCCAAATTGTTGTATATAGTCAAATCGTCTCAAAATATGATTTTAATTCACATAATAATGCTATTTAAGATTTTTTTATGCTGTCGAAGGCAGTTTGAAGGTCTGAGATGAGTGATCATCACACACTGTAACTCGTAGGCTACAAGTTAATAAGTCAAAGAATTCTGTTTTAGCATATAGTGTGGCAAGTGTCATCTTAAAAGCTCAAGCAACTTTTATTTACATAAAGTTTGTGACGTCCAGGCGGCTAAAATTCATTGAAAATAATGTAGATTTCCTGCTTGTAGTTTGTATTATCATCATCAAGTCGGCGTTGTAGACGTTACAATATGTGCTCATCTGTCAATGTTCATTTGAAATTTTTGGAAACCTTTATTCATTCATTTATTTATTTTTGGACTAAAACTTTTTTTACAGACAAAAACATTTTGAGTATTCATCAACGAAACACAGAGGAAGACAAACACATTTTGAAATGACTAAAATATGACTAAGACTAATAAGTACTTTAAGACAAAAATTAAAAGGTCACAAGAGATTTATAAAACTAAAGAAAAAACATACAGTGGGGAAAATAAGTATTTAGTCAACCACCAATTGTGCAAGTTCTCCTACTTGAAAAGATTAGAGCGGCCTGTAATTGTCAACATGGGTAAACCTCAACCATTAGAGACAGAATGTGAAACAAAACAGATAATCACATTGTTTGATTTTTAAAGAATTTATTTCCAAATGAGAGTGGAAAATAAGTATTTGGTCACCTACAAACAAGGAAGATTTCTGGCTGTCAAAGAGGTCTAACTTCTTCTAATGAGGTCTAACGAGGCTCCACTCGTTACCTGTGTTAATGGCACCTGTTTTAACTCATTATCGGTATAAAAGACACCTGTCCACAATCTCAGTCAGTAACACTCCAAACTCCACTATGGCCAAGACTGATGAGCTGTCGAAGGACACCAGAGACAAAATTGTAGACCTGCACCAGACTGGGAATACTGAATCTGCAATAGGTAAAACGCTTGGTGTAAAGAAATCAACTGTGGCAGCAATTATTAGAAAATGGAGGACATACAAGACCACTGATAATCTCCCTCGATCTGGGGCTCCGGTGAGCAAAAATCCCAGAACCACACGGGGGTACCTAGTGAATGACCTACAGAGAGCTGGGACCACAGTAACAAAGGCTACTATCAGTAACACAATGCGCCGCCAGGGACCCAAATCCTGCACTGCCAGACGTGTCCCCTTGCTGAAGCCAGTACACGTCCAGGCCTGTCTGCGGTTCGCTAGCGAGCATTTGGATGATCCAGAAGAGGACTGGGAGGATGTGTTATGGTCAGAAGAAACCAAACTAGAACTTTTTGGTAGAAACATAGGTTCTCGTGTTTGGAGGGGAAAGAATACTGAATCGCAGCCGAAGAACACCATACCCACTGTGAAGCATGGGGGTGGAAACATCATGCTTTGGGGCTGTTTTTCTGCAAAGGGACCAGGACGACTGATCTGTGTAAAGGAAAGAATGAATGGGGCCATGTATCGAGAGATTTTGAGTGAAAATCTCCTTCCATCAGCAAGGGCATTGAAGATGAGACGTGGCTGGGTCTTTCAGCATGACAATGATCCCAAACACACAGCCAGGGCAACAAAGGAGTGGCTTCGTAAGAAGTATTTCAAGTTCCTGGAGTGGCCTAGCCAGTCTCCAGATCTCAACCCCATAGAAAATCTTTGGAGGGAGTTGAAAGTCCGTGTTGCCGAACGACAGCCCCAAAACATCACTGCTCTAGAGGAAATCTGCATGGAGGAATGGGCCAAAATACCAGCAACAATGTGTGAAAAGCTTGTGAAGAGTTACAGAAAACGTTTGGCCTCCGTTATTGCCAACAAAGGATACATAACAAAGTATTGAGATGAACTTTTGGTATTGACCAAATACTTATTTTCCACCATGATTTGCAAATAAATTCTTTAAAAATCAAACAATGTGATTTTCTTTTTTTTTTTTTTCCACATTCTGTCTCTCATGTTTGAGGTTTACAAATGTTGAAAATTACAGGCCTCTCTAATATTTTCAAGTGTGAGAACTTGCACAATTAGTGGTTGACTAAATACTTTTTTGCCCCACTGTAACAATAGGAAAATATTCACAGGCCACACTTATTTGAATTTACAGTATGTCTGTCTTCTTCTTCATGTTATCAGTTTATTACAATTTTTATTTTTTTAAATTTGATTTAAAAATATTCTATTTAGAATTATATATATTTTTTCTCATGGCTTTATTATTATTTTTTAAAAATATTATTTAATCTATTACTATTCATTTCCCATCACAAAATATGTCTGGGCAACATGAATGCTACATTTGAATGTCAAACAGGGTCCGCAAAATATTCTCCCACCTGCCGCAATTGGCACCTCGGCCGTAAGTTTGAGAGCAGAGTCCTATATGAATATAATCAGAACTTTTATGAAAATAATAATCATAATTCATGCATAAAAGGGTTAAATCCGACAATCTGTCCAAGATGTCCCCTTCATCTGGAACGGTGTTTTCTGAAAAAGAATGTTTTGCAAACTTGCAAACGGTCTCCTAGCAGACGTTCTATCGTTTTTGTTTCTCCGCCGCCAACCGAACAAGTCCCGCCGCTTTAAAGTCACGTCGGCTATTTGTTCTGACATATTTGCGTTAGAGCGATAAGACAGTCCCAGCAGAGGGATTTGCTGCTGTTTCTCTGTGTGCACATAGCGTGCCGTGCTTGTCCCCTGTTGCTGCGTTGGCTTCTTTATGTTTTCAATTGAGAAAAAAACATGTTGTGGCAGGTCTAAGAAAACTGGTGAAAATCAGTCAGTCAGATAATGCGCTTTTTTGGAAACATTTTACATCATTATACTTGCGGTTATACATAATAATCTAAAGTGCATGTCAATGGAATGTGAAGGTTGTATTTGGGGAACAGAAGCTCGCCTGCGGACCACCATCAGCGAAAGCATCGGCTCTCGCTTTGCTGTCTTCAACTAATCTCCAATGGTAGGAGCAGAAGGTCAAAAATCAAAGGCCATCTGAAAAACCCTTCCACTTTCATGTTAAACAAAGGATCAGAATACATTTTTAAAATATAAAATTTTAATTTTATATTTATTTTTAAGTGTTAAAGTGATCCTCTGATTTAAATACATGTAGGCTCTAATAAACCACAATTGTTCTCTTGTATGTTGTTAGAAACACATAAAATGTTAAATTAATGGCAATATTTTATAATATTTAGTCCATATTTTGACCGTTAGTTGGCGCCATGGTTTGCGGGCTCGCAGTGATGACGTAATTGATATCTTTCCGAATGTGTAGCGTGTTCAACAATTGCTTATTGCTGCCTAAACTCGCAAAGTAAAATGCCACAATGTGCTGCTTTTGGATGCAATTTCCAGTCAAATGGAAAACGGGGAGTGAAGTGAGTGGTCAAGGTGGAATTATTATTTTTAGTGAATAAATGAGCATAAGCTTCTCCCCCTTTTTGGTCCCTGTATGCATGTATCCTACCCACTACGCGTTACAACTGGCGCCCGAACATTTTTCCTGGATCCTCAGTCAAGTAAGGGTCCCATCACATCTGCAATAATGGTTTTGGATCTGTCCATTTATTTTTATGCGTCGGTCCCACAGCGGCTTTTCGGATCAGTCTATTTTGTGGAATCGACGGCCTAATCGCGGCTGCGATATTGCCATGGGATCGGTCTAATTCCCGGATCTTCGAGTGAGTAAAAAACGCGAATTTGGATTAGTATTGTTATCTTTTTTGTTGACTATTCTTCGTGGGAGTTTTCCCCAAATCATACTAAATAATTAAAGCACCATGGCACGCTACAGTGACGACAGTGACTCTGACGTGAACCTTACAACAATGTTGGAGTTCATCAGGGAATGCGTGTTTGCGTACTGCTGAGCTCCCGAGTGAAGAGTGGTCAAGGTGGAAATATTTTTTGTGAATAAATGTGAAGAAGTGGAAGCTTGTCCCCTTTTTGGTACTTTTATACACATATCCTAGCTACCACGCGTTACAATGTACAAGAGCCGGATTACACAAGGTGTGCTCTTTGGCCTGTACTGTATGTAAAGCACACAACAGCTTTGGAAGCTAAAAATCTACATAATTATATTGGGAAAACGTTTGAAAATGCAACATGCTTACCTTGAATATCTACTAATAAACCCGGAGTTCCCGAATCCCAACAGCATGCACTCTCGCTCCCAACCGGGGTTCCCATCAGGACTCTCTCGCATCACCAGTTTTGCCCAAGTTTTGTCTTATCAGATATTTGCTGCACGCATTTACCCTGAAACTCGTCTTGTGAACGACCGACAGTGCTGTCCTGCTCTTCACTTTTCAGATCTGGTTCAAATGGGAAGGGTAGAACTGACGACATGTTGGGAAAGCTAACGAGTGACAAGCTGGAATTTCGGCATTCGGAGCCAGTGACGTCACGCACTGCGACGTAACAAGAATGACGACCTATCACTTAAAATAATTTTACAAACTTTATTAAAACAAAAACATTAAGAGGGGTTTTAATATCAAATTATTATAACTCATGCTAACATTTATGTTTTAAGAATTGCTTGTCTTAAAAATAGAGGATCCCTTTAAGTCATTGGCAGCAATTGACATCCAATCCATTTTGACTGGTAGGGTTGTCAGCTGCCAGATCAGCTGCAAGATCATATTTATCCTATATACAGTATGTGTATATATACTAGTATACTAATATATATGTACTATGTACCGTCTTCAGAAGAGACTTCTGAGCACTAACAGGCTGACCCCCCACCTCTTCAATCTCTGCAGCAATACTGACAGCACTCCTGTAACGAGTCACATGACATTTTGGAGGGAAAATGACAAGCAGTACTCAATTTGGACATTTAGGGATGTGCATGTGTGTTTTTTCAAAGGAGTGTACTCACTTTTGTTGCCAGGGCTTTAGATATTAATGGTTATATTTTGAGTTATTTTGAGGGGAAAATAAATTAACTCTGTTATATAAGCTGCACACAGACTACTTTTCATTGTGTCAAAGTGTCATTTTGTCAGTGTTGTCCCATGAAAAGATGTACTTAAATATCTGCAGAAATGCGAGGGGTGTACTCACTTTTATATATTTGATATATTTTATATATATACATATATATATATATATATACAATGCCTTGCAAAAGTATTCGGGCCCCTTGAATCTTGCAACCTTTCGCCACATTTCAGGCTTCAAACATAAAGATATGAAATTTAATTTTTTTGTCAAGAATCAACAACAAGTGGGACACAATCGTGAAGTGGAACAACATTTATTGGATAATTTAAACTTTTTTAACAAATAAAAAACTGAAAAGTGGGGCGTGCAATATTATTCGGCCCCTTTACTTTCAGTGCAGCAAACTCACTCCAGAAGTTCAGTGAGGATCTCTGAATGATCCAATGTTGTCCTAAATGACAGATGATGATAAATAGAATCCACCTGTGTGTAATCAAGTCTCCGTATAAATGCACCTGCTCTGTGATAGTCTAAGGGTTCTGTTTAAAGTGCAGAGAGCATTATGAAAACCAAGGAACACACCAGGCAGGTCCGGAATACTGTTGTGGAGAAGTTTAAAGCCGGACTTGGATACAAAAAGATTTCCCAAGCTTTAAACATCTCAAGGAGCACTGTGCAAGCCATCGTATTGAAATGGAAGGAGCATCAGACCACTGCAAATCTACCAAGACCCGGCCGTCCTTCCAAACTTTCTTCTCAAACAAGGAGAAAACTGATCAGAGATGCAGCCAAGAGGCCCATGATCACTCTGGATGAACTGCAGAGATCTACAGCTAAGGTGGGAGAGTCTGTCCATAGGACAACAATCAGTCGTACACTGCACAAATCTGGCCTTTATGGAAGAGTGGCAAGAAGAAAGCCATTTCTCAAAGATATCCATAAAAAGTCTTGTTTAAAGTTTGCCACAAGCCACCTGGGAGACACACCAAACATGTGGAAGAAGGTGCTCTGGTCAGATGAAACCAAAATTGAACTTTTTGGCCACAATGCAAAACGATATGTTTGGCGTAAAAGCAACACAGCACATCACCCTGAACACACCATGCCCACTGTCAAACATGGTGGTGGCAGCATCATGGTTTGGGCCTGCTTTTCTTCAGCAGGGACAGGGAAGATGGTTAAAACTGACGGGAAGATGGATGTAGCCAAATACAGGAACATTCTGGAAGAGAACCTGTTGGTATCTGCACAAGACCTGAGACTGGGACGGAGATTTATCTTCCAACAGGACAATGATCCAAAACATTAAGCCAAATCTACAGTGGAATGGTTCAAAAATAAACGTATCCAGGTGTTAGAATGGCCAAGTCAAAGTCCAGACCTGAATCCAATCGAGAATCTGTGGAAAGAGCTGAAGACTGCTGTTCACAAACACTCTCCATCCAACCTCACTGAGCTCAAGCTGTTTTGCAAGGAAGAATGGGCAAGAATGTCAGTCTCTCGATGTGCAAAACTGATAGAAACATACCCCAAGCGACTTGCAGCTGTAATTGGAGCAAAAGGTGGCGCTACAAAGTATTAACGCAAGGGGGTCGAACAATATTGCACGCCCCACTTTTCAGTTTTTTATTTGTTAAAAAAGTTTAAATTATCCAATAAATTTTGTTCCACTTCACGATTGTGTCCCACTTGTTGTTGATTCTTGACAAAAAATTAAAATTTTATATCTTTATGTTTGAAGCCTGAAATGTGGCGAAAGGTTGCAAGGTTCAAGGGGGCCGAATACTTTTGCAAGGCACTGTATATACATATATATATATATATATATATATACAAGGGTGCACATAAGTGGTCCGCATACGCGCATGCGTACTGGACGTAGACAAATGCGCTGGCCCTCAACGACTTCCAAACGCTTTTGCGTGCCGATGGCTGACCACTGTATTTGCGGCGGACACGAGAAAATAACTTCTCAAAACTTTGAAGAGGCAGGCCACACTGAGTAATTACTTTAGTGATGGGACGAAATGAGCCGAGGTTCCGAAGCTTGTGTCGAGTAATAGGAGGGGGGTTTCCACGAAGCTTGCAGCGAGGCGCGCTTCATTTCGGCAAAACCCGGAAATGATGACGTGGGAAGCCTTGCTGGTGGCCGGCGGCCGGCTCTCATGAGTGCTTCGGAAGTGATCCAACGTTTGGCGCACATTGCAAAAACAGGACAGACTACGGTATAAATTGGTTGCAAAACGCAGTGGCGATCGCCTGTTATCTCACATTTTGTGGATTTCGGGCTCCTGTACTTGTTACATCTGTGCGCAACAGTGCAACCAGTGCAATCTTTTTTCGAGCCTTGTCCTTTGCTTGCGATGGAACCTGTGCGAAAAGAGCGATCCTCCCCTCTACGGGAACATTTTGATTTGATTGCTTTCAATAAGGTAAGGGAGAAAAACTACTTTAATATAAATGTGAGTGTGTGTGGGTACCTATCTGAACCAAACATCAACAGAATGAACAATCCATTAGTGTACTGGGAGGCACAAAAGAATACCTACCCAAATTTATATAAACTGGCACTCACATTTCTCTGCACCCCAGCTTCATCTGTGCCTTGTGAAAGAATATTTTCTAAAGCTGGTGAAATATTTTCCCCAAAAAAAGAAACTGTTTAAAGCCAGCCACTGTGGGAAAGCTATCATTTCTAAATAAAAATGAATAACAAATTACCCTTAGCACTTGTATTTTGTTCACATACTAAATTACTAACACAAGCACATTCATATCTTTGTCTTAAGCAAATAGCCATTGAATTCTTAACAATGTTGACCTCTTGGGCTTCTAGACCACTTGATGGCGCCATAGGGTAAATGAAGCACCATGAAGCTTTGCTACATGTGCAAACCAATTGGCTGCAAAGCTTCATTGCTTCATGAGGCTTCATTTGGCCATCACTAAATTACTTCCGTGTTCCCCCACCCCCGTCAAAAGACAGACAGACGACAGAGACGTCACCGGAGCTACCGAAAAAAAGGACTTTTGCTGAAAAGTGGCTACAGGAGGTACCATGGCTAGAAGCAAATGATGCTCGCACGGAAATGCGGTACAAAATGTGCCGTGAGAATCCCAATTTCGCCGATAAGAGCAACGCATTTTATGTAGGGTCAAAGAATTTCAGCCATCCAAACTTTGAAAAGCACGAAAAAAAACAGAGAGCACGTGGCAATTAAGCAAACTATCGATGTCAAACAGGACCCCACTCGCCCTATGGACAAGTGGCGGAATAAAGGTAATGAACAGCGACATGCACTGACAAACGTGTTTTTGCTCGCATTTTACAGAGCTAAACATGCACGTTCAATGAGGTCTTATGAGGAGGATATGCCACTTTTAAAAAGGCTTGGAGTTAATGGGGGAGCCGCATAATGCCCTTTATTTTGAATTGGTACTTCTTATTTCTTTACATTTCACTTCAAAGTAATGGCAATTTTGTTGTGCCAGTTGATGTTAATCAAGCATTAATTGTTAATATAATTAATTAAAGTTAATTGGCTCTAAGTAAAGCTTGTCATAAATTTATCGCATCAGGCGGGTCGGCTCTCAAGCTCAATGAGGACCAAGTCACATCTCCAGGTCCTCCTCTGAGAACCTGGGCAAAAAAATTATGTGCACCCCTGTATATATATGTATATATATATATATACACATACATACAGTATAGAGCAGATATATATAGCGCAGAGCTCGTTTATCATTACCGTCATTATTATTTATTAATTTACAGTATATTTTATTTTATATTGACTTTATTCTAGTTTGGCCAAAACGTACTGTATGGTGTTGAGGTCACATGCACCCCCCCTCCCATTATCGCTTTGCGGCTCCCTGTGCTCTCCACTATTTGAGAAGGACTGACCTAATTAATACCAGTAATAAAGAAGATATTACAACATACCGTATTGGCCCGAATATAAGACAGTGTTTTTTGCATTGAAATAAGACTGAAAAAGTGGGGGTCGTCTTATATTCGCGGTCTAGACGTCATGCCCATTCACGACGCTAGATGGCGCCAGATATCATTGGAGTGATGTTCTGTCATGACAGATCTCAGCTACTCTGAAGTTTAACCAGTTTGCATTATTTTATTGCAATGTTTTTCCGTATTCAGATTTGTTTCAAGACTACAGTTACAGTTAGACTTCACTTTGATGGTTAATGCAGTTATTGCAGTTTTGTTGTTTTATCACAATAGATTGGTTTATTTACATTTCAAAAACCAGAAGCCATTCATTTACGAATATGATTGCACTTTAGTTTACATATTTAAATGTTCAGATATTAAGATATGAATGAGGCAAACATAACATGCTTTTTCTCTCAAATATATTATTATAATCATTTGTTTCAGATGTACTGTAATTATTTTCAGTATAAAAATTGATTTGGTGTTCAAAAAGTCTTTTTTTAAACTTGAGTCTTGAAAAAGAGGGGGTTGTCTTACAATTAGGCCGTCTTATATTCGGGCCAATACGATAATGCAAAGGAAAAAAGATCTTAGCTTTTGAGTGAGGCGATATCCTCTTCTTTCACAAGATCGATAATGGCGTTGGCTTTGTGGCAGACTACCGTCTCAGTGATTTCCTTTTCCTTAATCTAGAGGAGAAGAAATCCCTCCATTTCATAAAAAATCTCTTTGTGAGACAAAAACGCGGGAGACTTGTGCTCTTTTGGCAAAGACGTCGAGCCTGCCATACAAACAACAACATCATACTGTGACACCCAAATGGAAATGTCATCAACAATAGGCTCATAGGAGAGCAGAATCAGGTTTGTGAAACATGATGGGAAAGATTATGACTAATAGGGCAGCAGGATCTTTTGGCGCGACATTTAAAAGCAGAAACAGGAAGTACAAACGGATCTTTTACAGTACTGTAGGGGAGACTAAGCTAATATGAGATACTCCTTGTATCTAAATTTGTGATCATGCAAGCATCGTGTTTTCATGCCCCTACCAATTCACCTCATCCTTAAAGAAGAGATCATCCTCCTATTTTGGTAGACATGTTTTTTTTCCTGAAAAATATCATTTTGCATGTAAAAGTAAAGTTTCTTTCCGTCAACTTAATCAGCTGTTGTGCCAAAGAAAATTGATTCAGCTTGAAAATATTTTATCACGCATGTTGATGAACTAACAGCGTATAAAACCATGTAATGATGCTAGTTTAAGATTAGCCTGTGTTGCTAGCAGAGTTTTTATTATTTTATATAACAAAATTGTAGCGATGGGGTAAAGTAAGGCAAATGACGTGTGGTAAAGTGAGATGTCTCACTTCCCTCCATGTCAGTAGTGACACTACACAACATCACATCTGGATTTAGATCTACTGAATTTTCTCTGATTAAGCATTTGCACCATCCATGGTGTCAGACAGGCCAAACCCTTAGCTGCGAATGCAGAAGATCTTGATAGCACACCGATGCAAATGATCCACCTACAGATGAACCTTTCGCTTGAGACAATTCAGTAACTGATACTTATCTGTCCACTGCCCATGATCCACCTGGATAAGCCAAGTCAGCTGACTCAGATGTGACACATGGTCCCTGTCAGACATTGGTTGGGAAAAGGCAAAGTTGCAAAGAAAAGACCAACCCGAAAAAGAAAACAACCTAAATGTATATTGTAGTTAGCAGCTCTGAGGAGATTGATATCCTTGTCCCACTTGCCTGATGAAGAGAGTTCTGAAGATGAAACAAGTGATCCAGGAAACGAATATCTGGCCATGGGTAATTTTGCCGTATTATGTTATGATGTATGATGAAATTTCTATTATGGTGTAGTAGATCTTGAGTTGCGTTCAGGTGTTAAAAATGTGTTTCATCAACCAAACCTTGAGGATACTGTTACTATTCATTCTGAATTGTCTTATAGTCAAGCTACCTACTAGGATTCTAACTTTCACTACATTTTCTATAATGATTTTTAATATAAAGATAGAAAAAGTAACTGAATCTGTTTACCTCTCTTTGGTTCACTTTACCTTTATATTTTTTCTAGTCTGTCTCTGTTTGCACTTTAGATGGGGCAAAGTAAGTCACAATATCACTTTTATTTAAATTTTATTTAAATTTACATTACTATTTATCCTGAGTACATTCTGATCATTTCCATTGCCAGGAAACATCCTAAATTAATTGGAAATATGTCAACTTTACCGGATTGTTGTTTTAGCTTGCTTGGAGGAGAGAAACTGTAAAAAAATGTCTCACATTGTCCCAATCTCAGGGGCGTTTCGGGGGGTGTCAGTGCACACCCACGGACACCTTCTGCCCACCCAAAGAAAACTGGATGTAGTACAAACGACAGTGTGGGCACCGCGTATGATATCCCATTCATATACTACTGATGTGTTCTAAGTTTTAACCTTTGCGTTGTTACCTCCTCTTTCACCTAAAATAATAAATAAAAAAAATAAATGAAGTGAAATGTTGGTTTTGTTCCTAGGGGGGGCCACACACATTTACGCATATTATTTGGAATTTGTCTTTACATGGTATCAAAGATTGTACCTGTCTTGACCTGCCTGCCGATTTTGGTGCATTTTGAAGCATTCTCAGGGGGTCAAATTGAGCTCAAAGGGGCTGCAGAACAAAGAATAACTATAATAATAATAATAATGATAATAAAACCGAGAAAACACAATAGGTTACCTAAAAAAAACATTGTCACCTGCATGTCCATACTGTTCAGTTATGGATGTGTTCTATGTCAAATAAAATCAAATCAACTTTTATTTGTTTACACCAAATCACAACAACAATTATCTCAAGGAGAAAACAAAACATGTTTTAAGGTGCAGTAGCCTACGCTGGATTTCGACCTACTTGAGCATTGTAGCCCCCCCCAGGTAAGACTAATGCCCACCCACAGCTGGTATCCTGGTAACATCACTGTCCCCTACTGTATTTTTGCCTCTCATATTCGGAAATTTCTTACTTAACATGAAGGAATATTTTCCCATGGACCTGAACCTGAAAATTACATTTGTAGAGACGTTCGTAAGTAGAGGTACCACTGTACATACGTATATACAGTGAGGAGCAGAAGTGTTTACACTGTATATAGAGTGTATATAGTATGTATATCTATATATACTATTAGGGGTGTGTATTGCTTCATATGTGGTGATACGATTCGGATCATGATTCACAGGTCATGATTCGATTCAATCCCAATTAATCCAGATAATACACTTGAAGACGATTATTGCGATATTCATATATCACTTTAGAAAAAACAATCAAAATGGACATAAGTACATTTATATCAATGTATTCCCGAAACCTCTTCCAGCATTCAAGTAAACATATTTTTGTTTTATGTTTTGAACAACATATGGCTTTCACTATAACATTTTCAGTTTTTTAGTGCAAATCTGCTTTGGTCCTAACCTGCTTAAATGCAGGATTATAGATACACCATGCCTCAGTTTTTGCAGTAAAAGCCAATACGAGCCCAAATTTCAGACTTACCAAAGATTCTTTGGGGCATAGCATATGTCTTTTGATTATTTCAAGCAAAACGACCGGAAGTACTCAGTCCGTTATTGCTGAGGTTAGCCGCTTGCAGCACACGGTCAGCAACAGCTAACATTACTGTTTACATTGACTGACACAGTAAGGGCCCAAGTACACCGCATGCGTGATCGTTGCGTTTGCGGTCCGACTCCGGTAAAAAATAGCGCCGGAGCCAATCCGTTCCCATTATATCCTATTGTTCAACGTATACCGGCCGCGTCAGTGCTCCGGCTTGACTGCGAACCACCTCCGGCGTGCCGCATGCCTGCCGCATGGTATAGGCTATTTTCTATTTTTGCCGGACACGCATCCGGCAAAATGGGCGGAGCTGGGCCTGGACGTAACAACCCAGGTGCCTAATCACGGTTTAAACACCAGCGAACATGGATGATGAGCGCTTCATCATGGAGGTGGAAACCCACAAAATCATTTATGATGCAGCAATCCTTTCTATAAGGACAATATAAAAAAGGAAGCTGCAAGGTGTCCTATTATGTGTGTTTTTCTGTCCTGATCTCATCATGATGCAGTCATGTCTGTCTCTTAATTCCAGATTAACTAAAATATCAATATGCAAAGAAAATATGTGCTCTCTCTCTGCTTCTCTGATGAGTATAGACTCCGTGTGTTTTTCGTTGTTTTAAATGGCACATTATCGCGCGCGATCACGCGAGAGCTCACGGGGGGGACGAGGTTGGCGGACCGCAGCCGTGCAGCAGCCGGTATGATTTGCCTGTTTTTGACGGACTGCGTGGCACGCAGGCAACACTGAACCGGACCGCAAACGCAACGATCACGCATGCGGTGTACTTGGGCCTTAATGGTGGCCAACCACTACAGGGGGAAATACACAAATCTCTACTCGGAATAGTGAATAGCATACTGCAAGGCAAAGCTGCTGCATGCT
The DNA here is from genome assembly GCF_030265065.1 of Corythoichthys intestinalis. Taxonomy (NCBI): domain Eukaryota; kingdom Metazoa; phylum Chordata; class Actinopteri; order Syngnathiformes; family Syngnathidae; genus Corythoichthys; species Corythoichthys intestinalis. The sequence continues at coordinate 18,411,222 of NC_080403.1, read as the reverse complement.
GCCAACTAGTGGACGGGAGTAGAAGTGCAGCCACTGAATTGTTTATTTCCACCAAAAAAACACACGTAAGGATCGATACAGACGGATTCTGAATCGATCCGAGACTTAAGTGACATAATATCGCGATATATCTCAGAATCGACTTTTATGTATATACAGTGGGGAGAACAAGTATTTGATACACTGCCAATGGGAAAACCCATTGGCAGTGTATCAATTACTTGTTCTCCCCACTGTATATATATATATATATATATTAGGGCTGTCAAACAATTAACATTTTTAATCGAGTTAATTACAGCTTAAAAATTAATTAATCGTAATTAATCGCAATTAATCGCAATTCAAACCATCTCTAAAATATGCCATATTTTTCTGTAAATTATTGTTGGAATGGAAAGATATGACACACGACGGATATATACATACAACATACTGTACATAAGTACTGTATTTGTTTATTGTAACAATAAATCCACAAATGGCATTATTAACATTCTTTCCGTTAAAGTGATCCACGGATAGAAAGACTTGTAGTTCTTAAATGTTAATGTTATAGTTACAAGTTATAGTAATTTTATATTAAAACCCCTCTTCATGTTTTCGTTTTAATAAAATTTGTAAAATTTTCAATCAAAAGTAGAGTTAATATTATAATAAGAAGAATAAAAATAAAAATAATAAAAATAGAGTGACCAAAGTCTAAGTTTACGTGTATTTTGCATAGCTATTTTGATATGGAATGCCAATTCATTTTGCATTGTTGTTTAACTGTGTGTCAGAATAGGGCCTCATTACTATAGACGGAAGTGCTTTTCTTTTTGTGAACATTATTTTTTTGGGGGAGAGATAGGAATATTGTGAAGGAGTTGCCAAAGCTTATGTCAATAAACGGCGCGGTCCAAAGAACGCCTGTGTCCACTCGCCTTAACTGTATAACATATATCTGTACATATCTTACCCAAAATACAACAAGAGACACATAATTGCCACTAAAAGAAAGAAAACTTACCGAAATATGTGTGGAGCACAAAAAGCAATTTGCATTGCATTGTGAATACAGCATAAACGTCTCACAACTACTAATTCTCCCACGTTTGGAAGAAATAACATGAGTATGGAACGGCGCTGCCCCCAAGCGGCGGGTGGCATTCTCTTCACTCTTAATGTCCATAAACAGCCTCATTGTAATCTGTTTGAGGCAATATGCGAGCGGGTCATTCAGTGCATGCGTTAATTGCGTCAAATATTTTAACGTGATTAATTTAAAAAATTAATTAACGCCCGTTAACGCGATAATTTTGACAGCCATATATATATATTTATTTATTTATATACACATATTTATATATGTCAGATACCAAAGCCGATCAAAAATAGATCTATTTATCACATTGGATAATTATATTTTTTCTTAATTTGATTAATTAAATTTATTTATACAAACAAAAATTTCCTTCATTGATTTCAACATATTTTCAAGTTTCGAACCCTGAGCTAATGGACAGGCATTGTTTTAGTGATATCTATTGTTAAAGCTGAAAAATGCAGGCTGAATTGAAGTTTCTTGTGCTTGCCATAGATAATGATATTTTCATAATTTCCTGCGGTGCGATAAAATTGGTCAGCAAGCCACAGTTGGCCCGTGGGCCATAATTTAGACAACCCGCGTCTAAAGGAAAATCAGTCCATGCGTACACTTATTTGGCAACAGCACTGTCGTAAAATGGAGGATATGAGACACAATGGCTGACCCAGGTCACATGAAATACTGGAGGTGTGTTTGATGTAGCACACGGCGTCCGATCATGCGGAAAGGGAGAAGGAGGCCTGTATTTATCTGAGAATAAATCTGGAAGGTTATCGAAACACATGCTCAGAACCGCCAAGCACGTGGCAGGGGGCGACTCGGTGGTGCCTGTCGCTTGCTTGTAAATCCCAAAAATGCAACACCACTTCTTTGACAAGACCTCATTTTGGATGGCGGGGCGGGATCCTCCTTGCCCCGCATGAAAAATAGATGAGAACAGCTTCAAGACCATGGGAATGGGGCAAAGGAGGGCATATGGAGCTGAACATCACATGACAGCAACCACAGCGAGTGTAAAAAATGTGTATGTGCAGTGTGCATGCATTTGTGTGTGCCCAGATCTGTTCTTGTATGTATGCGTGTTTATTCAAGTGTTCCCTTGAACTACAGGATCTTCATCATCTGGTTCGTGTTCCACAGCAGTAGCGAGTGTTGATGTCGGAGGAAGAGGGAGGGGGTTTATTGGCAAGATGCAAAGAAAAGCCAAGATGGCAGCTATGTCAATAAAGGGCCTCTACTTCCATCCCTGAACCTCAACACGAGATTTTGCGACCAGATGTGACTCCAATGCAACTGTAAAAAAATCAAATTAAAAAAATGGCAGAAGTCAACCAATTTTACTTACATTTTTAAGTTTTGATGTAAAACTTCAACAACAACAAAAGTTTGTGGTTAAAACTCAATATTTAGGTAAACTAAAATTCAGTTAGAGATCAACATTTTAACCATTTCATGCACGAATTATGACTTTTTAACCTGACAGAGCACTCTTTAGCTAATTGGTTGCCATTGACAGAGCTAGTTAATTTGCCCCTCCTAGTCAAAATGGATTGTACGTGTATCGCCGTCAATGGCACTGAAAGAAGAGCAGTAATGGCCAGTCCTCCCAGTTTAAGTGAATTGGAGCTCCATCACCATAAAAGGCATGGAGCCAGTTAAATACTATGACCCCCTCCCCCCCAAAAAAATCTTCTTTAGAGTGTTAATTGGGGCTGTAACCAGAGTGTATTTCTGTTTTTATTCATTTTAATTGTGTTAAATATCTTTTATTAAGATTGTATTATTTAATTTATATATTTAATTTTAAAAAAATAGACTAGGGAATGCTAATATTGAAGTTTTTTTTTTTAAATGACCAAAAAATAATCACTTGCCCTATGAAGGGTTAAAGGTCTAAAGTTCTAAAGTCAATTTGGGGGCAGGTGCTCAGAGCCAGAGGGGAAAAAAGGGCACCTTTTGCAGCGTAATTAACTGCCAGCCTGGCTGCCTTCTTAGATCAATGAAAATTAATAAAAGAAAGAAAAAACATTGCAGGTGTATTACATAATTATATACAGTATTTAAACAAATAGCAATCTATTCCAAACCAGCAAGGGTCAACGAAACCCTTTAATTTTCTTATTGTTTCGTTTTGAGGCATGACTGCTGCTGCAAGTGATGAATATAAAAAACAACAACAACAATATGAATAAGCCTGCTTGGTGACATTAAAGCAGAGCACACACGACACAGCTGATTTTATGTTTCGTATTTAGCAAATTACTGATGCCAATAGACAAGTTTCCTGAGCGAAATATATCTTGGAAAATGTCTGCTACGAACTTCCGGTTTTGAAAGAACAATATGAATTGCAGTTCAAGTAAGCAGTGTGTTGACAAAGTTAAAACTGCAAAATCAAGCCAGAGGAACCCATGGAATCTCCAAAAAGGGATTCAGCAAAACGTAGATGAGATTGTATGATTGTTCTTATCACTTCGTTGATCATTCGTGGACAAAATTATAACAACCTGTCAGCCTGTGTTAACATGAGGTATAGATTGATACGCCGGCCACCTGAGTGACCAAAATGAGGTTAAATTACAAATTATATTACATTTGCCGAATGCAGAAGGGCTGACACAGATTTTATTGTTACAAGGAAATATTAGTATGTACGTAGAAACAAAAATAGTTTGTCATTCTTTTTTATTCCAGATATTAATTGCAATAAAACATTTGGTCAACATGATTCCATTTCTTGTTTTATTTAAAACGATTGGTGCATGTGCAAAACAGGTCATTAAATCACAATTTATAAAATTATTGGAAAAATAGCATACGAGAAGGTGCTATCAGACAGCAGAGCGCCGGAGCCTCGCCAAACTTTCACCTGACATTTATGGCCTCCAGACAGGCTTTCTCCCGCTGTCCTCAGTAATTCCAGCTCCAATAGCGTATCTTAAAGTTGCTGCAGTTAAAAAGCTCGTAGCTGGATCTCAGGATTGAGCTGACGGGCTGCTGCGAGGCGAGCCCCAGCCTCTCAGCCGTCCCCGGGTAGAACGACGTAGTCTCGATATATGTCCATCAATGTACAGTAAGTGTTGCTATGAGGCACACCACCTCATCTTCCCTTGCCTAACAGCGTTTTCCACCTGTAAACAAACGAACAAAAAATTTGTAACGTCTGCTTTTTTGCGTAGACATAATTGTGCCATCTACACGTACTGATTAGCAACAGGCTAGCAGCAGATACAGTTAGTTGTAGTAAATAATATCAAAGATCATCATATTTACAATCATCTTCGTAATAACAACATCAAAGGCAACAAGTCGTTTTGTGCGCAAGATTTAGCTTCAGTATTTTTTGAGCACCGGACACAAGAAAATGCAGAGATAGGAAGAATATACCTTCCATAACACAGCGGCAACACGGCTACAAAAACACCCGATGTGTGTGGTGGCACGGGCTTGGTTCCACATCTGCCTTCATGAACATGTTTTCCTCTGCTGTCTGACGATGGCAGATGGATGCGATATTTCCATTTTTTTTTTTACGGGATTTTGATGAGTGACACCACACCAGCTCCACTGTTGTTTTGGATGGATGAATTCTAAAACTGAAGTTAGCACCATAAGCGGATTTTAAGGGGGGCCCGGGCCCCATGGTGTCATTACATGTAATTGACTTTCCTATATATATATATAAAAGTTGTACAGCAATAAAACTGCAACAAAAATTAATGAAATGAACACAAAAACTTTTTTTATAATGGGTCCAAGTTATTTTTCGAGCACCTATTTGCTTTGCATATAATTAAAAAAATAAAATAATAATAATAATAATAAAAAATATATATATATATATATTAGGGCTGTCAAAATTATCGCGTTAACGCGCAGTAATTAATTTTTTAAATTAATCACGTTAAAATATTTGACGCAATTAACGCACATGTCCCGCACTGTCCCATGTCAGACAGTATTCTGCCTTTTGGTAAGTTTTACAGCAAGGTTTTTTTTTGTGCTGTCTAACAGCGAACTCTTGTAGTCGCTTTGCGACATGGTTTATTGCTTTCTTGCCAGTTCAATATGGCTGCATGACGTCTCGGGCTGACGCCTACGTTGTAATGTTGTGCTTATATGATCCTTGGACAAGATTTGTCCGTAAGTATGGTTGTTGTAAAGAATGTACATATTATGTTAGTAAGCGAAATGTTATATTTTTTGTATGAGATGCTTTTTGTTTATGTTTAGTGAACCTTTATAGCGTGCTAAGCTAACGTTGTTGCTAATGCAATGCTTGTGTACTTTTTTTTTGTAGTTTCACTACGGTCTAATGAGGACAATGGTTTGAGGCCATTTTATTAATAAATCAGATGAAAAAGGAAGAAGTCTGATTATTAAGGCGTCGTTCACTAGCTGTCTAGCTTTGGAAAAAGTAGACGCTTCGGAGTGAGGACAGCATAGACAGATTTAAATGAGAGTGAAATGCCCACTACAGTCCTTATGTACCGTATGTTGAATGTATATATCCATCTTGTGTCTTATCTTTCCATTCCAACAAATTATTTTACAGAATATATATATAATTTACAGAAAAATATGGCATATTTTATAAATGGTTTGAATTGCGATTAATTACGATTAATTAATTTTTAAGCTGTAATTAACTTGATTAAAAATTTTAATCGTTTGACAGCCCTAATATATATATATACAGTGGGGAGAACAAGTATTTGATACACTGTCAAGGGGTTTTCCCATTGGCAGTGTATCAAATACTTGTTCTCTCAACTGTATGTATATATATATATGTATACTGCATATGTTAGAGAAAAAATACTTTTAAAAATGATTTTTTTAAAAAATTGAAAATATATTTTTTTATTGCAGCAGCTTCTTTGGGGATTGAATGATTTAGACCAGGGGTGTCCAAACTTTTTGCAAAGGGGGCCAGATTTGGTGAGGTAAAAATGTGGGGGGCCGACCTTGGTTGACGTCCTTTACGTAGAACAATATATTTAAGCAAATTTTTAGCAATGTTATGACCCTGTGGTCATTCTGTGTGTCACATTTGCTTTATTATTTTTCTTAATTAATAATAACAATCTCGCAACTAGCCTTTGTGGCGTTCTCTTTCGATTCTCGGGTTCTTGCAAAATACTGCTGCTGTGAAATTAAACTAGCTTCAAGTTGCTTTAATTTCTCGCACATATCTTCCCTGTAATCTTATTGTACATGTCAGCATCTCTTGTTTGGTAATATCGCCTCACATTGAACTCTTTAAAAACAGCGACTGTCTCTTCACAAATGAGGCTGACACAGTTGTTGCGTATTTTAGTGAAGAAATATTCCAATTTCCACCTATCCCTGAAGCGTCGGCCGTCACAGTCAACTTTCTTTTTTGTGTTGATTGTCACCATTTTAGAAAATTGGGAGTTAAGGGTCACATGGGGTAATGTTGCTTAGAGTGCTGCTGCCTTTTAGTGGGTAAATGAGGAGCAGCATTTAGTGTGTAAACTACTTCATATGATGGTAGCAGTACTGCTGACCAATTTATCTGTGTGCGGAACAGACATTATTGATTTTATGACAGAGGCTGGGGGATGGATGAAATTTGACCAGGAGCCGCATTTGGCCCCCGGGCCGGACTTTGGACATGTCTGATTTAGACACAAATGTCCTAATCATAATATGGCCCAAACACAAAAAGGATTGCTTCAATCAAAGAAAACTATTTCAATGAAAAATTAAGTGTTCAAATGCAAATTTTTCAATCTTATTTTTTTTTTAACATGCAAAACTTTTTTCTATGATTGAAATGTTTTTTTTTTTTTTGATTGAAGTGAATTTTTGTTTTTGAAAATCTATATTTTTTTTGAAGCAACTTATTTTTTGGATTGAATAATAAAGAGGAAAAAGGCCTAGCCAAAATGTGGCCCAAACACAAATCAACATTACTTCAATCAAAAAGTTGCTTCAATCAAAAAAAAAAAAAAAAAAAAACTTGACTTCAATACAAAAAGAAAAAAAAAATAAAATAAAAATAAATAAATAAATAATCAAAGAAAAATAGCTTTCACATGCGTTTTTTTATTTTTGATTTTTTTTAGTTTTTTGGGTTTCAAATTTATTTTTGCATTCAAACACATTTTGATTGAAGCAACTTTTTTTTTTTCAATTGAAGCAATTTTTTGGGATTGAATAATAAAGACACAAATCTACTTCCATATGGCAATTTTTGACTAGGGTAACCACATTGGCACGACACCGGCGGGCGTACTAAATTCAATGGATGACGAGCTTGGCGAAAAGTATTGCCTCAGCAGGCTGATTTAGAATTCCCTTCAAGAATGATGGGAAACAAAAAATGCTCATTGTCAACTTATTATTTTAAATATTCTTGTAAGCTAATTTTATTGCTGACACTGCGTTTTGGGGTCATCAACATGTTGTGCCCCCCCGCCACAAAAGTCAAACTCCGCACGACTTAAAATCTTCGGTTGGTGTGACTCGTAGGAAGCTTTATTTTTCACAGGTACGGTGTGGGTCCCTCACATTTCTACAAACATCCTGTACTGCATGTCTCCTTTGTAATTCATGTGCAGATAAGACACATGTTGAAATTGTGTCCAGTGTCTTCAGTTTTGGACAGGTGAACCAACTTAAAAGAAAGATGTGGGTCGAGGCAAGATCAAAGTGGGGTCAGGCTTTTAACGACATCCCCACAAAAGCCATATTATGTTGTATTTGAGGCAGGGGGGACATTTGTCTTTGTAGTCAAAACACTTGCGATGAGTCATGAACACCCTTATGGACTTAACGTGTTTTGAATTCGGTCTGCCAACCCTCCTAGTTGAAATGGATTGGACGTCTATCACTGTCAATGGCAGAGAATGAGTTAACTCATTCCCCCAGTTGTGGTCCCAATAACTTCCTACTGTCTACTGTTGTTCTTCATTCTTTTATGAGGCTGAATTTATGGAGACACTGGAGCATAATGCGCCGTCCGTGGCGTTTTATAATGTCTTTGTGTATTTATGACTACGACCTTTTTTCGGGGTTTCTCCACTGTATTGCCAGCTATTATTTACTCCATCTGTTGTCCCTTGGAGACTCGCAGCCATGATACAAAATGGGAAGCATGTGGGAATTAAATGACAGAAATTTAGTGATCCTTCAAGAGAACTTCTTCCTATGGGGTCCGGTTACTTAATGCTCCCAGGGCCCACACCCCCATCTTCTCTTTATAGGAAAATGGCTGCCAAAGTAAGCATGCAAGCGACATGTTGACTCCTGCCCTGAACGGAGAAAAAAATCATCCCATTTCTTAATTATATGGAGGGATGATGCACTTTGAACGGAATTCTAGCTTCACCTGAAAAATCCCCCTGGTTTATTTTGTCTGCACCTGCTTGTTGAATTTCAAATGAGCGCAAGCATGCACGCATCATTGTTTTTGATTGATTTTTATAAAGCAGGCTTGAAATAGAGGGATCAGCAACGAAAGCGATCTAAACTCGAGAATGTGGGACGGAGGCCGAGTGACTTTTCTCTGGGTACTCCCCCAAAAAACAAATAGATATGGAAAATAATCATACTTTTTCCTTCTATACTGTCCGATTTTGATTAGGTTTTTTTTTTTTAAACTTGATTTTTCTTCTTTTTATTGTTTCGTAATAAAGTGCCTGTGACACGAAAAAGCATGTTTATTTCATAATACACGCAGTATTTTATGCCCCTGAATGAAATGAACCGCTTGGATGTGTGTGGAAGCAATCGCTATATTTATTTAGTTTTTTTAATCCAGCGCCATGAAAATTTGTGACTTCCGGCAACAGTCTCGAGTTGAGGAAGAGGGCGCTGTGACGTGTAGGGAGGAAGGAGTCCTCTTCACTATACAGTCATACTGTTGTATGAGAAGGACTAAGGATTTAGCTGATTTTGCAGATTTATACGTTTGTGCGCCTTTTTGGGGATTCAATAGGTTCCCATTCACTGGTGGATATTGGCCAAAACAAGCCCTACTACTGTGGGACCATTGGACTTACCAGGAAGTGAATAAGCATCGTGTTCTGTATTGTGTCAAATACTGGGATCATTTTAATATGTAGGTGGCTTGCATTTGTGGCTGACATACTCCTAGCCCCCTCGGCCAACAACTGGCGGCTTGTCGCACATCTCCCCGCCGGGAGAGCACTATACTCGGCTTATTCCCCTCTTCATGTGCCCGGTGTTCTGTCAAATCTTCCGACCGATCAGAAATTGCAACTTTGAGTTAAAAATAGCTGCGCATACAGTGATTACAAAGTAAACACTACAAACTTTCTTTAATTAAAGGACTACTTACGTTTGGTCATGGATGGGCATGTAAAACGCTCTCCTCATACACATCAGCTGCACATGTTAGCTGCACAACAACTGCAGCCGCTCGCCTATGACTCTCTCTGCCTGTTTACGACTTCGCTGTGTAGTAAAGCATTATTTTGCCATATTCGTGTTGGCCATTTGGCAGCTACACGCTCCTCCGACGTCGGCCGGTTTGTACAGCTGCTTCCCCGGTGAGCTCTCCTGTCCATAGTAGCAGGGGAACGAGCTGTAAATTGCTCTCCGACAGGTGGTTTGCCGATCGGCGAAGACAATCGACAAACCAGTCGTCATGTGAAATTATCCGGGCTAGTAATGTGTAATTTTCCACTTCGAAGACTTTGAAACATCACTCGGTTCGGGTTAGCATGTCGGCTAGCTCTCACGCCTCTTGGTTTGTTTACATTCTCCGAAGCCGGGGAAGAGAAATGACATAAGCCCGATTTAGGTGGCATAAAATATCGTTCGGGAGGTGCAACAGGTGAAGTCGACAGTTTTGACCATTATGGAGTAATTTTGCCATGTCGTCTTGAATAAATGCATTTTTATTAGGGCTGTCAAACGATTAAAATTTTTAATCGAGTTAATTAGAGCTTAAAAATTAATTAATCGTAATTAATCGCAATTAATCGCAATTCAAACCATCTATAAAATATGCCATATTTTTCTGTAAATTATATATATATATTCTGTAAAATAATTTGTTGGAATGGAAAGATAAGACACAAGATGGATATATACATTCAACATACGGTACATAAGGACTGTAGTGGGCATTTCACTCTACTGTCATTTAAATCTGTCTATGCTGTCCTCACTCCGAAGCGTCTACTTTTTCCAAAGCTAGACAGCTAGGGAACGACGCCTTAATAATCAGACTTCTTCCTTTTTCATCTGATTTATTAATAAAATGGCCTCAAACCACTGTCCTCTTTAGACCGTAGTGAAACTACAAAAAAACAGTACACAAGCATTGCATTAGCAACAACGTTAGCTTAGCACGCTATACAGGTTCACTAAACATAAACAAAAAGCGTCTCATACAAAAAATAGAACATTTCGCTTACTAACATAATATGTACATTCTTTACAACAACCATACTTAGGGAAAAATCTTGTCTAAGGATCATATAAGCACAACATTACAACGTAGGCGTCAGCCCGAGACGTCGTGCAGCCGTATTGAACTGGCAAGAAAGCAATAAACCATGTCGCAAAGCGACCACAAGAGTTCGCTGTTAGACAGCACAAAAAAACCTTGCTGTAAAACTTACCAAAAGGCAGAATACTGTCCGAGCGGGACAAATATTTAAACGTGATTAATTTAAAAAATTAATTACCGCGCGTTAACGCGATAATTACTGTTATTTGTCATGACCATGCCCTTTATTTAGCTATTGGGGAAAAATACTTGGATAAAAATAATACCCTGTAAAAATATTGAAGTAGAGAGACTGAAACAATTACATTTTGCGGCTCTCTTCGTTACGTTTTCCTCGTTCTGAATAATTCCCCCTCAACGGACTGACTGGTCCTTCTCAAGCCATTTATTTAGCCATTAGGGAAAAATACTTGGATAAAAAGTATATCGTGTAAAAATATTGGAGTAGAGAGACTGAAACAATGACATTTTGCGGCTCTCTTCGAGTTTTCCTCGTTGTGAATAATTCCCCCTCAATGGGCTGCATACTAAATCAGATGAAATTGTGACTCCGCTGACGTCATCTACCTGTTGGGGACGCTAGAGCCCTATAATGGTAGGCGTGGCTAACCGGTAGATTAAAAAACGAATTTCTCGTCATCTGCGCTTTGCTAAATTGTTGTATATAGTTGAATCGTCTCAAAATATGATTCAAATTCAGATAATAATCCTAATTAAGACTTTTATCTCCTGTCGTACGCACTTTAACTAGTAGTATTAAAAATCTGTGAATAAGTTAAATTTAGTTACTAAGGCAAGGTTCATACCGCAAGTCTTAATGCACAAATCGGATTTTTTCGTGTTTTTCCGACTCGAGTGAGTCATTAACTTGATGGTCTGAACTGGAAAAGTCGCATAAAAGTGGACCATTTCAGATCCGATCTAGGTCACTTTCATTTTTGGTTAAAATCCAATCTGGGCCACATTTTTCCAGAATGTGGCTGCAGTCTGAACTGTCAAGTCCCCCAAATCGGATTTCATGTAGCAATTACATAAGAAAAGAGCAGAAGAGACAGGGCGCTATGGTAGCGATGAAGCCCTGCATTAGCGTTAACTCCTAGCTTGAATGCAGCTTTCAGGGAAGAGGCGGGCTTGACAATAGTCATAAAAAAAATAAAATGGGAGGTAAGGGGGGTGTGCCTGAGAATGCTCGTTTTTCTCTCTGTGCTCCAAATGAGCAATATTTCATGATTGCTTACACGGCTGACAGTCGGGGCAACCTGTTCGTTTGTGTGCGCGTCATGCACGCACATGGTATCAAACCATACAAATTTTGAATGTATGACTAAACAGGGATTATTTATGTCTGTTATTTGTGTCCTCTTTTTGGAAATCAAAATACGATCACCTTTGAATAGGCTTGCTACCCGTCCCTTGAATGATACGTATTTGGGAATTAAAATTTGTGTTTCGTATTGAACCAATACGGAATATACCGTATTTTTCAGACTATGAGTCGCAGTTTTTTTCATAGTTTGGCTGGGGGTGCGACTTACACTGTGGAGCGACTTATGTGTGAAATTATTAACACATTCTTATATCATTTCACATGTTATTTTGGTGTTTTAGAGTGACACTGATGGTTTGGTAAACTTGTTAGCATGCTCTATAAGTTCTACAGTTATCTGAATAACTCTTAATAGCTATGTTATGTTAACATACCGGCCAAGTTCGCATTTAGTTGTTCATGAACCATGTAACATTATCATACTGTACACTTATTCAACATGTTGTTCTCTATTGCATTTTTATTTTAATTTGCCTTTCAAGATGACATATCTGTTCTATGTGTTCGATTTTATCAAGTACATTTCCCCCAGAAATGTAGTTTTTGGGGCTGTCCCTTTTTTTGAGCTGTACAGCTTTGGGTGCGAGGGGGGCGTCCCGTATTTCTATTTCTGAAAGGTGGCAACCCTACCCTTGAATGACGTTGAGCTAGCACGTGTATTCATTTGTTTTGATGCTTTGATGCAATTCCGATTTTTGTGTCATATGTTTTTTTTTTTTGGGGCGTGACCGTTCAGACTGATTCAGATTCTGAGATTTATTTGTCATTGACACCAGCTCTCACAAGATGACAACAGATGACAACGAAATTCCGTTCGATGAGTGAGCATCGGGCTGCTGCAAATGTTCTGTGCCGCCAATGTCTCTCTCTTCTTCAGAAATTACAGAGCAAGTTACAAGTAGACACACATATACCATACAACATAGCAGGGATATGACACGACGCACAGGTCACGTGCAGGGATTTTTTGTACGAAAAAAAGGAGAACTACCAGTCATGGCTAGAGGAAGGGGAGGGGGTCAGTTATAATAAGAAAAAGGCAACTGCCTTTGTCCATTGAGCCCGTTCAAGTATTACGCATGTGAACTAATTCACAGTCCGACACACGCTGAGCAAACTGACCTGCATGTGCAGGAGCATCTAAACAAATGACTACACATGCTGGCTGTAAGTCATTCCAGGGTGATCATGTATTGATTTCCAAAAAGAGCACACAAATAACAGACATTGATAATCCCCATTTAGTCTTATATTCAAAGTTTACATGGATTGATAGAACGTATGCACGCACTGTACATGACTCAGTTTGCCACGACTCGGCAATGTAAGCAGTACTGAAATAGTGCTGGGGGCCCTAAGCAAAATAATGCCAAGGGGCCCATATTTTTGGCCCACCATTTCGTCACAGTGTACTGTGAAACCCATACATGCAATCCAACCCATACATCCATATTTTGTATATTAATCAGATTTTGTTGCACTGCATACTTCAAACTTCTCACCCCAAATGATTGTCAGTACTTACAGTAGATAGCGCCAAACCTTTTTCTAAAAGAGGAAAAGAAAGAAGTTAAGGAAGAAATTTTATTTTTCAAGCTTGAAATTAAGTATCAAAACTCACAAAAGTCAACTAAAGCAAACTGTAGTAAACAAAATAAAATATAAATTAAACAATTGCAAGATAGGGGACCCCCTAGTAGTCAGGGGCCCTAAGCAGCTGCAAAGTCTACGTATAGGCTGGGCCGGCCCTGAGTGACAGTCACATAAGAGTAGTAAAAGAAGTCAATTTTGAGCTTTGTTGATCTTACTTGTTTTTATCAGCATCCAAAGAGCTTATTCCTAAATATTCATTGTTTTGAGAGTTAAATACCACAATGATTGCCATCTTCCACTGTATTTTCATCAAACTAACAGGTTTTCTGGAACAAAGGAATAAGGGGTGTTTTGTATTTAACATGGCATGTGTAATTTTTCTTGTTGTACGTGTTTAGTTTTAAATATATCCAGGGGTGAAAGTGGGCCAGAACGGTCAGGAACGCAGTTCCGGTATAAGATACAGGGCCAGAACGCAGTTCCGGTATAAGATTCAGGGCCAGAATGCTGTTCCGGTACAAGGTGCTTTGATTCTGAAAATATGACGGCAACTGTCAAAACGCTATGTAAAAAATTTTTTTAAATGCTAAGCTTCCACACATACATTTCATCTCCAAGAAGAAAACAATCGACCAACATAAGATATATATATACAAGTGTTAACAACAAGCATAATAAAGTGCTTGCGTAGCGTAATCCGTTTCCACCAATATTTATTATTTATTTCATTCCACGAACGGCATGGAGGTTTACCCAGCTGCTGCAGTTTTCTGAGTCTGACGATGACGAGTCATGTCAATGTGCGAATACACGCACCAAAGCAAAACGCCTGGACTCATTTATCGGTTCAATTGGCTGTCATACTGACATGTGATCAGCAGGGATAGTTAGCTCTGATTGGTTCAAATGTGCATGTTTTCTGGAACAGCAAAAAAAAAAAAAAGCTTGTTGAATTGATGGGACAAAGAAAAGGGCGATGCAACATAAAATGGATCAAATCTTTAAGAGCAACGAAATACATGAGGAGGCTTACTTATCATATTTAGTTTTATTTGCTCTGATGGGGAGGTTCAGAACATCTGAGCTGTCAATGTGCACTTTGGACTTAAATTTGTTCATTTATGTTAGGCTATTTATTTATTTCCTTATTATTTAAAAAAGTCAATGTTTGCGCGATCTTCAAAATATATTCCATTTCAGTCTGCATAATATGTCATTTGTACTTACTTTTCTGAATGTATGTTGCTCATATCTTTGTTATTTAAAAAAACCAAAAAGTAAATGTTTACATTAACTTCAACTTTAATATACATCCTATGTTCTTAAGTAGTTAAAATTGAGATTTGGCATTTAGTATGTGAGGAAATAAGGGAAAATAAAAATTAGGAGCTGGAGGTTGGGGTTATTGCTGTTTTTGTTAAAAAAAAAAATACAATTTTGAATGAAATTCAGTTTTTGTATGTGTTATAGAAATAACTGTGCTAAAACAGTTTTCTTTGCATTTCAGTACTGTAAGAGGTTTGACCCCCCCCCCCCCCCCCCAAAAAAAAAAAAAAAAAAAAATATATATATATATATATATATTTTTTTTTTTGGGGGGGGGGGGTGGGGGGGCTCCGTGGCAACATTCGCGTCGGGGAGTTCTGGCAAGAAATTCGAGCCACTTTCACCCCTGAATATATCACTGATCATCGAAATTGACATAATTTTTTTGCTATCAAACAATCTTGATCATAATGCACAGACTTACATGCAAACCACTAGTCAAATATTTCGCCTACTTTATCAGCTTCTGTACGTCGCTTTGTTCATTCCAATTCCTTTGCGGCATAATCCACTCAAAGCTTTCTACTCTAAATCCTCTTTTAATAATGCAGACATTTCTGAAACACTTCCACAGAGTCTTAGCGCCCCCCCCCCCCCACACACACACACACACACATACACAGAAAAAAAAGAAATTTCTAGTTGTCGGCTCTACCCGAATCTTGACCCCGACCTGCTCCGGCCCACTTCCTTAATCCCGACCTCCTCCTTCTCCTCCTTCAACATAATGAATGCATGCCGCCGAGCCTTGACGGATGTGTACTTCGTACCACGTACCCCAGAGGAGAACGGGGGGCTTCGCCGCTGGACACAAGTGGTAAAAAAGACCATCCATTAATGTCAAGCCCCCCACCGTGAGCACCAACTTGGAGTCGGGGCGGCACTTCACGGCACTAAAGTGGAAATTGAAGATGAATCAGCGTCACCGCGGAATGCTGTTCGGAAGATTTCACCAGTCCCCCGCATCCCGAAGCACCCCCCGTTGGCCCCCACCTCCTGCCCTAGGTCGGGAAGTCTTTGTGTATGCGAGTGTTTGTGTGTAGAGCATTGTTGGGAGGAGCAGGAATCAAGGACGGACTTGGATCCTGAGCCACCTGTGTGTTATGCAGGGCGGGCCTCGGTAATCCCCTCTGCCCTGTGTCTGCCCCCGACACATACACATTCACAGTTCAGACATCACAGACACCCAAAATCTCAGAGCAAAATAGACAACCTGGTACACGAAATTGCAAAACATTTCAGTCTTTTTGAAGGCATGACACAGATTTTAATGACTCGCCATAAAACAAAAAAATTCTAAAAACCCCAGTCTAAAATTCAGCTCCTAAAGCTGTTGTTACATAGAAACATGAAATTTGGTGGGTGAATTTATCTTGAGAAGACCCACACAAAAGTCTCAAAAAGCCAAGACCAAAATGACACCAAAACTTTGTTTTGCTTTGAAACACAGGTAGTCTCCGGGATACGAACGAGTTCTTTTTCTACGTTGGCGAAGTAACCCGAATTTCCGCTAAGTCAGAATTAACGCTTTAAAGTACCTATGACAGCAAAAAGCACGGTTATTTCATATTTCACGCTGTATTTTATGCTCCCGAATTAAATGGACCGCTTGGAATTTTTTAAATCCTGCGCCATGAAAATGAGTGACTTCCTGGATTGACGAAGAATGCGAATGTGACATCAGCGGGATAATCATCTTCAGTATACAGCCAATACTACAGCATGCAGAATGACTGCGGAATCAGCTGATTTTGCAAATTATTTCGTTTATTTTTCGCATCACGCCAGCCCAGTGCTTCTTAATTATTTTCTGTTACGCCCCCCCAAGGAAGACGTAAATGTTTCGCGCCCCCCCAAACTCTCTGCCGCCACTGTAAATAGTATCATTTGTCTATAAAATTACTATTATAAATACGCATCTGCCTAACATTGTGTCCTTTTTTTTCTAATAAAGAGAAAAAGTAACAGATCAACTTATAATAAAGTATAACTTTATTAACATTGTTTTGCTTGTAACAGAAAAGACTTAACGCGCATCAATTTGCCTGAAGTAAAATAAATAAATAAATAAATAAATAGATTTAAAAAAGAGTCACATCCAAGCTGTAAAAATACACTCAAGGTACATTTTTGACCATTTGACACTGAAAAATAAAATGTAATAAAATCAGTAAATAATAACAAATTCAAATTGATTAGAAACATTTACTCTTCAGGACAACATGCCAAAAAATTTGACCGAAAAAAACAAATTTGAATAGAAGGGGGAAAAAAAGTGTCTTTCGACAGAAGGAAAGTTTTTATTTTCGCTGATTCACCACAGTGCTCACTGGTTTACTAATATAACACTGACAAAGCGGGACAATTGTGACAATTGGCAATATTTGGCACGTTTTCGCTGAAAAACAATCAAGCGGCTTATCAATGAGATTGAGGTCTAATGTCTTTAAGTGGCGTCTTAATTGATTTGGCCTCAGACTCTCCCCTATAATCATTTTTAGACTCAGTAAACAGTGGTCTTTCCTCATTTCCCACTATATTAAAAGTCAAAGCCAAAAGGCAAACGGCCCGAAAAAAACGCATTCTCGGCGGCCGAAGGAGAACCGTAGGTGAGGGTGGTGGTTGTGACGATCCCAAGCCGAAAACGGCACTTCACGTGAGAACCGGAGAAGACAGTGGGTCGCTGCGTGAGTCCAGCTCTGCATGAGTCTCTTTCCGTGTGCTCATGCTTACTTCAAAAATACGCCCCACCATTTGCGCCAGCCCAATGTGCTGCAGGCTTTTGTTGCTGCACCAAGGGAGGTGAGTGAGCCTTTCTGGGTTTCAAAAAGTTCCCGTTCACTGCGGATAATGGTTAAAACAAGTCTGACAACTGTGAGACCATTCTGAAGTGAGTAAGCTACGTGCTTTATATTATGTCAAATACTGGGGTCATGGCACACGTTTTAATAGGGAGGTGGCTTGCATTTTGTTGTTAACAATACTCCCTGTCCACTGAGAAGGCAACACGGCCGACGACCGGCGGCTTGTTGCACACCATGGTCGCCGGCCGATAAAGGCGTCCCCGTCGAGAATGGGCTTTCCTCGGCTTGGCCACAAGCAGACGCTTGCTCCAAAGTCGGCCCGGTTTGGCTGGCCGATCCAGCCCACTCGGTCCTATTCGCGTGCCCAGCGAGAATGCACTTTCCTCGGCTTGACCACGAGCAGACCTCCGCTCTGACGTTGGCCGGTTTGTTCACCAAGAATGGGCTATTTTCGGCGTTCATTCCCGGCAATGCGCACTGCCAGCCCGCCGTCGCCGCAGCAGAACGCTGCTCTTTCCTCCGTCTCCGAAGTCGGGGCAGGGAAATAACCAAAGCCGGACTAACTCCAGCGGCATAAAATACCGTTCGGCAGAGGAAGAAGTCGGCAGTTTTGACCATTACGCTGAATAAATGCATTTTTAATATGGGTGTAACGGTACATGTATTTGTATTGAACCGTTTCGGTTCGGGGTCCTCAGTTCGGAACGGAGGCGTACCGAACGAGTTTCTAACGTAATGTAACCCTACTTTTCGAGGCTGTGAGTCGATCGGGTTACAGTTTCTTTGTGTAGATTATATTTCTCTGTCTTCTCTACTATAATGAGGACCAACACGGTAGGACAGTATATGAAACGTCAACGGCGCGACAACGTGGCCGCCGCGAGAACGCAGTGAAACACGGGCGTTAAAGTCAATCAGCCAATGCACACCAGTCGCAGTGCGGCCGCGTGTCAGAAGCGGCTCAACGCGATGCACAAGAAAAGAACAGCAGAGTTTATTATTTGACACGAGACTCGGCCCTCCTGCGTCAATACATACTACTAGCTAGCATCGGGCAGGCCGGAAGTCACTCGTGTAAAAACACGGTGGATCCGGTCGATTTTCAAACTAATATGCAATCGTAACTCACTTTTTGAGTCCATCAGATCTCTTGAGTGGTAGATCGGAGCACAGTTGACTTGTCTTTGTTGATTTACTTCTCTTCTATAATAATAACCAACACGGCCCCGTGTTCAATACAAAACCCCCCGACCACGGCAAAACAAGTAGGAACTAATATTCACATAGGAACTAAGGTTATACAACATATAATATATCAATGAATACTACATCACATTTGTAAAATATAAACACATAATAAAATAAATAATAGCCCATTTAAATAAAATAAATTGAAATGAGCTAAAACACCTGTAATTAAATAATAAGATCCTGCTAACACAATTAAATTTATTAATTTCTGTGTGGCGCTTTGAGAAAATCCACCAATAAAGCTTTTGAAAACCGTTCATAAGAAAAAAAAAAAAAAAGATTCATTGAGGCATTTCATTTGTAAAATACATGTTAAAATCTTTGTCATTACCTTGGTCTTTCCAAGGGAAAGAACAAGGTATTGTTATTGTGCAACTTTATTATTATAATTACCTTGGTCTTTCTGAAGGAAAGAACAAGGTTATGTTGTTGTGCAACTTTATTGTACTTATTATTTATTCATCTTATTCTCCGCGTTTTTTTGAGCCAACGCACAGCCCAAACCGTAGCACCGATCGGCACAGTTCAAGTATCGGCACGACCGGAATTTTCGCGTGACGATGGGAATTTTTCAAACCGCCACGAAAAATTTTCCGTTCGCCCGTAAACGGCAATTTTCCGAAAAACAAAAAAAGTTTCAAAATGTATCTAGTCCTACAATTTTTGACCAAATCACATAATTTGGGCATCAAAAATTCCGGGACGGTGAGGGGCATAAAAGTTGTATACAGAATTTGGCAAAAATTTACGGTTCCCCGGAAATTTGCCAAAAACTTTCCTATTCATTTTGAATGGAAAAAAAACGCGCGCTTCACAGCCCGAACCGTTAGACCGATCGGCACCGTTCAAGTATCGGCACGACCGGAATTTTAGCGTGACACAGGAAACTTTACAAATGGCCCCGAAAATTTTTCCGTTCGTCCGTAAACGGCAATTTTCCGTGAAAAAAAAAAAACTTTCAAAATGTATCTAGTCCTACAATTTTTGACCAAATCACATAATTTGGCCATCAAAAATTCCGGGACGGTGAGGGGCATAAAAGTTGTATACAGAATTTGGAAAAAAATTACGCTTCCTCGGAAATTTGCCAAAAACTATCCCATTCATTTCGAATGGGAAAAGTTCCCATTCACTTCCAATGGGATTTCCAATGGAATTTACATTGCATTGATGCCATTGACGGCCATGCATGTCGAATCTACTGATGCCAATGTACTTGGATTCAATTGACTATATGGATGTCGATGCCATTGACGGCCATGGACGTCCAAAATTTTTCCCATTCATTTTCAATGGGGAAAAAACAAAATTTCCCCAAATCAACAGAAAATGACCAGATATCAATAGGACGTGTCCCCCAAACTTCCCCAATTCCATTGACGCTTATGAAGGGTGCCACCATTGACTTCCATGGACGTCCAAAAATTTTCCCATTCATTTTCAATGGGGAAAAAACTAAATTTCTCCAAATCAACAGAAAATGACCAGATATCAATAGGACGTATATCCCAAACGTCCCCAACTCCATTGACGCTTATGGAGGGTGCTGCCATTGACGTCCATGGACGTCCAAAATTTTTCCCATTCATTTTCAATGGGAAATTTTTTTTTTTCCCCATATCAACAGAAAATGACTAGATATCAATAGGACGTGTCCCCCAAATGTCCCCGATTGCATTGCTGCTTATGGAGGGTGATGCCATTGACGTCCAGGGACGTCCAAACTTCCCATTCATTTCCAATGGCATTTCTTCATGTTTGTTCATTCTTTTGATGCCAATGTACTTGGATTCCATTGACGCTTAAGTAAGTTGACACCATTGACGTCCATGGACGTCCAAAATTTTTCCCATTCATTTTCAATGGGAAATTTTTTTTTTCCCCCAAATCAACAGAAAATGACTAGATATCAATAGGACGTTTCCCCCAAAATGTGCCCGATTGCATTGCTGCTTATGGAGGGTGATGCCATTGACGTCCACGGACGTCCAAACTTCCCATTAATTTCCAATGGCATTTCTTCATGTTTGTTCATTCTATTGATGCCAATGTACTTGGATTCCATTGACGCTTATGTAAGTTGATACCATTGACGTCCATGGACGTCCAAAATTTTTCCCATTCATTTTCAATGGGAAATTTTTTTTTTCCCCAAATCAACAGAAAATGACTAGATATCATTAGGACGTGTCCCCCAAATGTCCCCGATTGCATTGCCGCTTATGGGGGGTGATGCCATTGACGTCCATGGACGTCCAAACTTCCCATTCATTTCCAAAGGCATTTCTTCATGTTTGTTCATTCTATTGATGCCAATGTACTTGGATTCCATTGACGCTTATGTAAGTTGATACCATTGACGTCCATGGACGTCAAAAATTTTTCCCATTCATTTTCAATGGGATTTTTTTTTTTTTTCCCAAATCAACAGAAAATGACTAGATATCATTAGGACGTGTCCCCCAAATGTCCCCGATTGCATTGCCGCTTATGGAGGGTGATGCCATTGACGTTCATGGACGTCCAAACTTCCCATTCATTTCCAATGGCATTTCTTCATGTTTGTTCATTTTATTGATGCCAATGTACTTGGATTCCATTGACGCTTATGTCAGTTGATACCATTGACGTCCATGGACGTCCAAAATTTTTCCCATTCATATTCAATGGGAATTTTTTTTTTTTCCCCAAATCAACAGAAAATGACTAGATATCATTAGGACGTGTCCCCCAAATGTCCCCGATTGCATTGCCGCTTATGGAGGGTGATGCCATTGACGTTCATGGACGTCCAAACTTCCCATTAATTCCAATGGCATTTCTTCATGTTTGTTCATTCTATTGATGCCAATGTACTTGGATTCCATTGACGCTTATGTAAGTTGATACCATTGACGTCCATGGACGTCCAAAATTTTTCCCATTCATTTTCAATGGGAATTTTTTTTTTTTTTCCCAAATCAACAGAAAATGACTAAATATCATTAGGACGTGTCCCCCAAATGTCCCTGATTGGATTGCCGCTTATGGAGGGTGATGCCATTGACGGCCATGGACGTCCAATTCTCCCAATCTTTTCTAATGGCTTTTACTTTGTTTAGTGCCATTGACTGGCATTATGGTCCATTCTATTGATAGACCTGAGTGGGGCTAAGATTTGTATCTCCACAGAGGAAAGACCAAGGTGTGTAATTTCTCCCGAAATTGCAGTTTCTAGTTGTACTTATTATTTATTCATCTTATTCTCCGCGTTTTTTTGAGCCAACGCACAGCCCAAACCGTAGCACCGATCGGCACAGTGCAAGTATCGGCACGACCGGAATTTTCGCGTGACGATGGGAATTTTTCAAACCGCCACGAAAAATTTTCCGTTCGCCCGTAAACGGCAATTTTCCGAAAAATAAAAAAAGTTTCAAAATGTATCTAGTCCTACAATTTTTGACCAAATCACATAATTTGGGCATCAAAAATTCCGGGACGGTGAGGGGCATAAAAGTTGTATACAGAATTTGGCAAAAATTTACGGTTCCCCGGAAATTTGCCAAAAACTTTCCTATTCATTTTGAATGGAAAAAAACCGCGCGCTTCACAGCCCGAACCGTTAGACCGATCGGCACCGTTCAAGTATCGGCACGACCGGAATTTTCGCGTGACACAGGAAACTTTACAAATGGCCCCGAAAATTTTTCCGTTCGTCCGTAAACGGCAATTTTCCGTGAAAAAAAAAAAAGTTTCAAAATGTATCTAGTCCTACAATTTTTGACCAAATCACATAATTTGGGCATCAAAAATTCCGGGACGGTGAGGGGCATAAAAGTTGTATACAGAATTTGGAAAAAAATTACGCTTCCTCGGAAATTTGCCAAAAACTATCCCATTCATTTCGAATGGGAAAAGTTCCCATTCACTTCAAATGGGATTTCCAACGGAATTTACATTGCATTGATGCCATTGACGGCCATGCATGTCGAATCTACTGATGCCAATGTACTTGGATTCAATTGACTATATGGATGTCGATGCCATTGACGGCCATGGACGTCCAAAATTTTTCCCATTCATTTTCAATGGGGAAAAAACTACATTTCCCCAAATCAACAGAAAATGACCAGATATCAATAGGACGTGTCCCCCAAACGTCCCCAACTCCATTGAGGCTTATAGGGGGTGCTGCCATTGTCGTCCATGGACGTCCAAAATTTTTGCCATTCATTTTCAATGGGGAAAAAACTAAATTTCCCCAAATCAACAGAAAATGACCAGATATCAATAGGACGTGTCCCCCATACGTCCCCAAATCCATTGCAATTATGGGGGGTGCTGCCATTGACGTCCATGGACGTCCAAAAATTTTCCCATTCATTTTCAATGGGAAATTTTTTTTTTCCCCAAATCAACAGAAAATGACTAGATATCATTAGGACGTGTCCCCCAAATGTCCCCGATTGCATTGCCGCTTATGGAGGGTGATGCCATTGACGTTCATGGACGTCCAAACTTCCCATTAAATCCCAATGGCATTTCTTCATGTTTGTTCATTCTATTGATGCCAATGTACTTGGATTCCATTGACGCTTATGTAAGTTGATACCATTGACGTCCATAGACGTCCAAAATTTTTCCCATTCATTTTCAATGGGAAATTTTTTTTTTTCCCCAAATCAACAGAAAATTACTAGATATCATTAGGACGTGTCCCCCAAATGTCCCCGATTGCATTGCTGCTTATGGAGGGTGATGCCATTGACGTTCATGGACGTCCAAACTTCCCATTAAATCCCAATGGCATTTCTTCATGTTTGTTCATTCTATTGATGCCAATGTACTTGGATTCCATTGACGCTTATGTAAGTTGATACCATTGACGTCCATGGACGTCCAAAAATTTTCCCATTCATTTTCAATGGGAATTTTTTTTTTTCCCCCAAATCAACAGAAAATGACTAGATATCAATAGGACGTGTCCCCCAAATGTCCCCGATTGCATTGCCTCTTATGGAGGGTGATGCCATTGACGGCCACGGACGTCCAAACTTCCCATTCATTTCCAATGGCATTTCTTCATGTTTGTTCACTCTATTGATGCCAATGTACTTGGATTCCATTGACGCTTATGTAAATTGATACCATTGACGTCCATGGACGTCCAAAATTTTTCCCATTCATTTTCAATGGGAATTTTTTTTTTTTTCACCAAATCAACAGAAAATGACTAGATATCATTAGGACGTGTCCCCCAAATGTCCCTGATTGGATTGCCGCTTATGGAGGGTGATGCCATTGACGGCCATGGACGTCCAATTCTCCCAATCTTTTCTAATGGCTTTTACTTTGTTTAGTGCCATTGACTGGCATTATGGTCCATTCTATTGATAGACCTGAGTGGGGCTAAGATCTGTATCTCCACAGAGGAAAGACCAAGGTGTGTAATTTCTCCCGAAATTGCAGTTTCTAGTTATTACCTTGGTCTTTCCAAGGGAAAGAACAAGGTAATGTTATTGTACAACTTTATTATTATTATTCAATAATTCTCCGCGTTTTTTTGAGCCAACGCACAGCCCAAACCGTAGCACCGATCGGCACCGTTGAAGTATCGGCACGACCGGATTTTTCGCGTGACGATGGGAATTTTTCAAACGGCCCCGAAAAATTTTCCGTTCGCCCGTAAACGGCAATTTTCCGAAAAATAAAAAAAGTTTCAAAATGTATCTAGTCCTACAATTTTTGACCAAATCACATAATTTGGGCATCAAAAATTCCGGGACGGTGAGGGGCATAAAAGTTGTATACAGAATTTAGCAAAAATTTACGGTTCCCCGGAAATTTGCCAAAAACTTTCCTATTCATTTTGAATGGAAAAAAAACGCGCGCTTCACAGCCCGAACCGTTAGACCGATCGGCACCGTTGAAGTATCGGCACGACCGGAATTTTCGCGTGACGATGGGAATTTTTCAAACCGCCACGAAAAATTTTCCGTTCGCCCGTAAACGGCAATTTTCCGAAAAAATAAAAAAGTTTCAAAATGTATCTAGTCCTACAATTTTTGACCAAATCACATAATTTGGATATCAAAAATTCCGGGACGGTGAGGGGCATAAAAGTTATATACAGAATTTGGAAAAAAATTACGGTTCCCCGGATATTTGCCAAAAACTATCCCATTCATTTCGAATGGGAGAATTTCCCATTCACTTCCAATGGGATTTCCATTGGAATTTACATTGCATTGATGCCATTGACGGCCATGCATGTCGAATCTATGCCATTGACGGCCATGCATGTCGAATCTATTGATGCCAATGTACTTGGATTCAATTGACTATATGGATGTCGATGCCATTGACGGCCATGGACGTCCAAAATTTTTCCCATTCATTTTTAATGGGGAAAAAACAAAATTTCCCCAAATCAACAGAAAATGACCAGATATCAATAGGACCTGTCCCCCAAACGTCCCCAACTCCATTGAGGCTTATAGGGGGTGCCGCCATTGACGTCCATGGACGTCCAAAATTTTTCCCATTCTTTTTCTATGGGGAAAAAACTAAATTTCCCCAAATCAACAGAAAATGACCAGATATTAATAGGACGTATACCCCAAACGTCCCCAACTCCATTGACGCTCATGGGGGGTGCTACCATTGACGTCCATGGACGTCCAAAATTTTTCTTATTCATTTTCAATGGGGAAAAAACTAAATTTCCCCAAATCAACAGAAAATGACCAGATATTAATAGAACTTGTCCCCCAAACTTCCCCAATTCCATTTACGCTTATGGAGGGTGATGCCATTGACGTTCATGGACGTCCAAACTTCCCATTCATTTCCAATGGTATTTCTTCATGTTTTTTCATTCTATTGATGCCAATGTACTTGGATTCCATTGACGCTTATGTAAGTTAATACCATTGACGTCCATGGACGTCCAAAATTTTTCCCATTCATTTTCAATGGGAATTTTTTTTTTTTCCCCAAATCAACAGAAAATGACTAGATATCATTAGGACGTGTCCCCCAAATGTCCCCGATTGCATTGCCGCTTATGGAGAGTGATGCCATTGCCTTCCATGGACGTCCAAACTTCCCATTCATTTCCAATGTCATTTCTTCATGTTTGTTCATTCTATTGATGCCAATGTACTTGGATTCCATTGACCCTTATGTAAGTTGATACCATTGACGTCCATGGACGTCCAAAATTTTTCCCATTCATTTTCAATGGGAATTTTTTTTTTTTTCCCCAAATCAACAGAAAATGACTAGATATCATTAGGACGTGTCCCCCAAATGTCCCCGATTGCATTGCCGCTTATGGGGGGTGATGCCATTGACGTCCATGGACGTCCAAACTTCCCAATCATTTCCAAAGCCATTTCTTCATGTTTGTTCATTCTATTGATGCCAATGTACTTGGATTCCATTGACGCTTATGTAAGTTGATACCATTGACGTCCAAAATTTTTCCCATTCATTTTCAATGGGATTTTTTTTTTTCCCAAATCAACAGAAAATGACTAGATATCATTAGGACGTTTCCCCCAAATGTCCCCGATTGCATTGCCGCTTATGGAGGGTGATGCCATTGACGTTCATGGACGTCCAAACTTCCCATTCATTTCCAATGGCATTTCTTCATGTTTGTTCATTTTATTGATGCCAATGTACTTGGATTCCATTGACGCTTATGTAAGTTGATACCATTGACGTCCATGGACGTCCAAAATTTTTCCCATTCATTTTCAATGGGAATTTTTTTTTTTTCCCCAAATCAACAGAAAATGACTAGATATCATTAGGACGTGTCCCCCAAACTTCCCCGATTCCATTAACAATTATGAAAGGTGCCGCCATTGACGTCCATGGACGTCCAATTCTCCCATTCATTTCTAACGGCTTTTACTTTGTTTAGTGCCATTGACTGGCATTATGGTCCATTCTATTGATAGACCTGAGTGGGGCTAAGATTTGTATCTCCACAGAGGAAAGACCAAGGTGTAATTTCTCCCGAAATTGCAGTTTCTAGTTATTTTTTATTATTATTCAATAATTCTCCGCGTTTTTTTGAGCCAACGCACAGCCCAAACCGTAGCACCGATCGGCACCGTTCAAGTATCGGCACGACCGGATTTTTCGCGTGACGATGGGAATTTTTCAAACCGCCACGAAAAATTTTCCGTTCGCCCGTAAACGGCAATTTTCCGAAAAATAGAAAAAGTTTCAAAATGTATCTAGTCCTACAATTTTTGACCAAATCACATAATTTGGGCATCAAAAATTCCGGGACGGTGAGGGGCATAAAAGTTGTATACAGAATTTGGCAAAAATTTACGGTTCCCCGGAAATTTGCCAAAAACTTTCCTATTCATTTTGAATGGAAAAAAAACGCGCGCTTCACAGCCCGAACCGTTAGACCGATCGGCACCGTTCAAGTATCGGCATGACCGGAATTTTCGCGTGACACAGGAAACTTTACAAATGGCCCCGAAAATTTTTCCGTTCTTCCGTAAACGGCAATTTTCCGTGAAAAAAAAAAAAGTTTCAAAATGTATCTAGTCCTACAATTTTTGACCAAATCAAATAATTTGGGCATCAAAAATTCCGGGACGGTGAGGGGCATAAAAGTTGTATACAGAATTTGGAAAAAAATTACGCTTCCTCGGAAATTTGCCAAAAACTATCCCATTCATTTCGAATGGGAAAAGTCCCATTCACTTCCAATGGGATTTCCAATGGAATTTACATTGCATTGATGCCATTGACGGCCATGCATGTCGAATCTACTGATGCCAATGTACTTGGATTCAATTGACTATATGGATGTCGATGCCATTGACGGCCATGGACGTCCAAAATTTTTCCCATTCATTTTCAATGGGGAAAAAACAAAATTACCCCAAATCAACAGAAAATGACCAGATATCAATAGGACGTGTCCCCCAAACTTCCCCAATTCCATTGACGCTTATGAAGGGTGCCGCCATTGACTTACATGGACGTCCAAAATTTTTCCCATTCATTTTCAATGGGGAAAAAACTAAATTTCTCCAAATCAACAGAAAATGACCAGATATCAATAGGACGTATATCCCAAACGCCCCAATTCCATTGACGCTTATGGGGGGTGCTGCCATTGACGTCCATGGACGTCCAAAATTTTACCCATTCATTTTCAATGGGAAATTTTTTTTTTTCCCCAAATCAACAGAAAATGACTAGATATCAATAGGACCTGTCCCCCAAATGTCCCCGATTGCATTGCTGCTTATGGAGGGTGATGCCATTGAAGTCCAGGGACGTCCAAACTTCCCATTCATTTCCAATGGCATTTCTTCATGTTTGTTCATTCTTTTGATGCCAATGTACTTGGATTCCATTGACGCTTATGTAAGTTGATACCATTGACGTCCATGGACGTCCAAAATTTTTCCCATTCATTTTCAATGGGAATTTTTTTTTTTTTCCCCCAATCAACAGAAAATGACTAGATATCAATAGGACGTTTCCCCCAAATGTGCCCGATTGCATTGCTGCTTATGGAGGGTGATGCCATTGACGTCCACGGACGTCCAAACTTCCCATTAATTTCCAATGGCATTTCTTCATGTTTGTTCATTCTATTGATGCCAATGTACTTGGATTCCATTGACGCTTATGTAAGTTGATACCATTGACGTACATGGACGTCCAAAATTTTTCCCATTCATTTTCAATGGGAATTTTTTTTTTTCCCCAAATCAACAGAAAATGACTAGATATCATTAGGACGTGTCCCCCAAATGTCCCCGATTGCATTGCCGCTTATGGGGGGTGATGCCATTGACGTCCACGGACGTCCAAACTTCCCATTCATTTCCAAAGGCATTTCTTCATGTTTGTTCATTCTATTGATGCCAATGTACTTGGATTCCATTGACGCTTATGTAAGTTGATACCATTGACGTCCATGGACGTCCAAAATTTTTCCCATTCATTTTCAATGGGATTTTTTTTTTTCTCCCAAATCAACAGAAAATGACTAGATATCATTAGGACGTGTCCCCCAAATGTCCCCGATTGCATTGCCGCTTATGGAGGGTGATGCCATTGACGTTCATGGACGTCCAATTCTCCCATTCATTTCTAACGGCTTTTACTTTGTTTTTTGCCAATGACTGGCATTATGATCCATTCTATTGATAGACCTGAGTGGGGCTAAGATCTGTATCTCCACAGAGGAAAGACCAAGGTGTGTAATTTTTACCTTGGTCTTTCTGAAAGAAAGAACAAGGTATTGTTATTGTGCAACTTTATTACCTTGGTCTTTCCAAAGGAAAGAACAAGGTAATGATATTCTACAACTTTATTGTACTTATTATTACCTTGGTCTTTCTGAAGGAAAGAACAAGGTTATGTTGTTGTGCAACTTTATTACCTTGGTCTTTCTGAAAGAAAGAACAAGGTATTGTTATTGTGCAACTTTATTGTACTTATTATTTATTCATCTTATTCTCCGCGTTTTTTTGAGCCAACGCACAGCCCAAACCGTAGCACCGATCGGCACAGTTCAAGTATCGGCACGACCGGAATTTTCGCGTGACGATGGGAATTTTTCAAACCGCCACGAAAAATTTTCCGTTCGCCCGTAAACGGCAATTTTCCGAAAAACAAAAAAAGTTTCAAAATGTATCTAGTCCTACAATTTTTGACCAAATCACATAATTTGGGCATCAAAAATTCCGGGACGGTGAGGGGCATAAAAGTTGTATACAGAATTTGGCAAAAATTTACGGTTCCCCGGAAATTTGCCAAAAACTTTCCTATTCATTTTGAATGGAAAAAAAACGCGCGCTTCACAGCCCGAACCGTTAGACCGATCGGCACCGTTCAAGTATCGGCACGACCGGAATTTTCGCGTGACACAGGAAACTTTACAAATGGCCCCGAAAATTTTTCCGTTCGTCCGTAAACGGCAATTTTCCGTGAAAAAAAAAAAAGTTTCAAAATGTATCTAGTCCTACAATTTTTGACCAAATCACATAATTTGGGCATCAAAAATTCCGGGACGGTGAGGGGCATAAAAGTTGTATACAGAATTTGGAAAAAAATTACGCTTCCTCGGAAATTTGCCAAAAACTATCCCATTCATTTCGAATGGGAAAAGTCCCATTCACTTCCAATGGGATTTCCAATGGAATTTACATTGCATTGATGCCATTGACGGCCATGCATGTCGAATCTACTGATGCCAATGTACTTGGATTCAATTGACTATATGAATGTCGATGCCATTGACGGCCATGGACGTCCAAAATTTTTCCCATTCATTTTCAATGGGGAAAAAACAAAATTTCCCCAAATCAACAGAAAATGACCAGATATCAATAGGACGTGTCCCCCAAACTTCCCCAATTCCATTGACGCTTATGAAGGGTGCCGCCATTGACTTCCATGGACGTCCAAAATTTTTCCCATTCATTTTCAATGGGGAAAAAACTACATTTCTCCAAATCAACAGAAAATGACCAGATATCAATAGGACGTATATCCCAAACGTCCCCAATTCCATTGACGCTTATGGGGGGTGCTGCCATTGACGTCCATGGACGTCCAAAATTTTACCCATTCATTTTCAATGGGAAATTTTTTTTTTTCCCCAAATCAACAGAAAATGACTAGATATCAATAGGACCTGTCCCCCAAATGTCCCCGATTGCATTGCTGCTTATGGAGGGTGATGCCATTGACGTCCAGGGACGTCCAAACTTCCCATTCATTTCCAATGGCATTTCTTCATGTTTGTTCATTCTATTGATGCCAATGTACTTGGATTCCATTGACGCTTATGTAAGTTGATACCATTGACGTCCATGGACGTCCAAAATTTTTCCCATTCATTTTCAATGGGAAATTTTTTTTTTTCCCCAAATCAACAGAAAATGACTAGATATCATTAGGACGTGTCCCCCAAATGTCCCCGATTGCATTGCCGCTTATGGGGGGTGATGCCATTGACGTCCATGGACGTCCAAACTTCCCATTCATTTCCAAAGGCATTTCTTCATGTTTGTTCATTCTATTGATGCCAATGTACTTGGATTCCATTGACGCTTATGTAAGTTGATACCATTGACGTCCATGGACGTCCAAAATTTTTCCCATTCATTTTCAATGGGATTTTTTTTTTTTTCCCAAATCAACAGAAAATGACTAGATATCATTAGGACGTGTCCCCCAAATGTCCCCGATTGCATTGCCGCTTATGGAGGGTGATGCCATTGACGTTCATGGACGTCCAAACTTCCCATTCATTTCCAATGGCATTTCTTCATGTTTGTTCATTTTATTGATGCCAATGTACTTGGATTCCATTGACGCTTATGTAAGTTGATACCATTGACGTCCATGGACGTCCAAAATTTTTCCCATTCATTTTCAATGGGAAATTTTTTTTTTTTTCCCAAATCAACAGAAAATGACTAGATATCAATAGAACGTGTCCCCCAAACTTCCCCGATTCCATTAACAATTATGGAGGGTGCTGCCATTGACGGACATGGACGTCCAATTCTCCCAATCTTTTCTCATGGCTTTTACTTTGTTTAGTGCCATTGACTGGCATTATGGTCCATTCTATTGATAGACCTGAGTGGGGCTAAGATCTGTATCTCCACAGAGGAAAGACCAAGGTGTGTAATTTCTCCCGAAATTGCAGTTTCTAGTTATTATTATTATTCAATAATTCTCCGCGTTTTTTTGAGCCAACGCACAGCCCAAACCGTAGCACCGATCGGCACCGTTGAAGTATGGGCACGACCGGATTTTTCGCGTGACGATGGGAATTTTTCAAACCGCCACGAAAAATTTTCCGTTCGCCCGTAAACGGCAATTTTCCGAAAAATAAAAAAAGTTTCAAAATGTATCTAGTCCTACAATTTTTGACCAAATCACATAATTTGGGCATCAAAAATTCCGGGACGGTGAGGGGCATAAAAGTTGTATACAGAATTTGGCAAAAATTTACGGTTCCCCGGAAATTTGCCAAAAACTTTCCTATTCATTTTGAATGGAAAAAAAACGCGCGCTTCACAGCCCGAACCGTTAGACCGATCGGCACCGTTCAAGTATCGGCACGACCGGAATTTTCGCGTGACACAGGAAACTTTACAAATGGCCCCGAAAATTTTTCCGTTCGTCCGTAAACGGCAATTTTCCGTGAAAAAAAAAAAAGTTTCAAAATGTATCTAGTCCTACAATTTTTGACCAAATCACATAATTTGGGCATCAAAAATTCCGGGACGGTGAGGGGCATAAAAGTTGTATACAGAATTTGGAAAAAAATTACGCTTCCTCGGAAATTTGCCAAAAACTATCCCATTCATTTCGAATGGGAAAAGTTCCCATTCACTTCCAATGGGATTTCCAATGGAATTTACATTGCATTGATGCCATTGACGGCCATGCATGTCGAATCTACTGATGCCAATGTACTTGGATTCAATTGACTATATGGATGTCGATGCCATTGACTGCCATGGACGTCCAAAATTTTTCCCATTCATTTTCAATGGGGAAAAAACAAAATTACCCCAAATCAACAGAAAATGACCAGATATCAATAGGACGTGTCCCCCAAACTTCCCCAATTCCATTGACGCTTATGAAGGGTGCCGCCATTGACTTACATGGACGTCCAAAATTTTTCCCATTCATTTTCAATGGGGAAAAAACTAAATTTCTCCAAATCAACAGAAAATGACCAGATATCAATAGGACGCATACCCCAAACGTCCCCAACTCCATTGACGCTTATGGGGGGTGCTGCCATTGACGTCCATGGACGTCCAAAATTTTACCCATTCATTTTCAATGGGAATTTTTTTTTTTCCCCAAATCAACAGAAAATGACTAGATATCAATAGGACCTGTCCCCCAAATGTCCCCGATTGCATTGCTGCTTATGGAGGGTGATTCCATTGACGTCCAGGGACGTCCAAACTTCCCATTCATTTCCAATGGCATTTCTTCATGTTTGTTCATTCTTTTGATGCCAATGTACTTGGATTCCATTGACGCTTATGTAAGTTGATACAATTGACGTCCATGGACGTCCAAAATGTTTCCCATTCATTTTCAATGGGAATTTTTTTTTTCCCCCAAATCAACAGAAAATGACTAGATATCATTAGGACGTGTCCCCCAAATGTCCCCGATTGCATTGCCGCTTATGGAGGGTGATGCCATTGACGTCCAGGGACGTCCAAACTTCCCATTAAATCCCAATGGCATTTCTTCATGTTTGTTCATTCTATTGATGCCAATGTACTTGGATTCCATTGACGCTTATGTAAGTTGATACCATTGACGTCCATGGACGTCCAAAATTTTTCCCATTCATTTTCAATGGGAATTTTTTTTTTTTCCCCAAATCAACAGAAAATGACTAGACATCATTAGGACGTGTCCCCCAAATGTCCCCGATTGCATTGCTGCTTATGGAGGGTGATGCCATTGACGTTCATGGACGTCCAAACTTCCCATTCATTTCCAATGGCATTTCTTCATGTTTGTTCATTCTATTGATGCCAATGTACTTGGATTCCATTGACGCTTATGTAAGTTGATACCATTGACGTCCATGGACGTCCAAAATTTTTCCCATTCATTTTCAATGGGAATTTTTTTTTTTTCCCCAAATCAACAAAAAATGACCAGATATCAATAGGACGTGTCCCCCAAATGTCCCCGATTGGATTGGCGCTTATGGAGGGTGATGCCATTGACGTCCATGGACGTCCAAACTTCCCATTCATTTCCAATGGCATTTCTTCATGTTTGTTCATTCTATTGATGCCAATGTACTTGGATTCCATTGACGCTTATGTAAGTTGATACCATTGACGTCCATGGACGTCCAAAATTTTTCCCATTCATTTTCAATGGGAATTTTTTTTTTTTCCCCAAATCAACAAAAAATGACCAGATATCAATAGGACGTGTCCCCCAAACTTCTCCAATTCCATTGACGCTTATGAAGGGTGCCGCCATTGACGGCCATGGACGTCCAATTCTCCCAATCTTTTCTAATGGCTTTTACTTTGTTTAGTGCCATTGACTGGCATTATGGTCCATTCTATTGATAGACCTGAGTGGGGCTAAGATTTGTATCTCCACAGAGGAAAGACCAAGGTGTAATTTCTCCCGAAATTGCAGTTTCTAGTTCTTATTATTACCTTGGTCTTTCCAAGGGAAAGAACAAGGTTATGTTATTGTACAACTTTATTGTACTTCTTTATTATTATTACCTTGGTCTTTCCAAAGGAAAGAACAAGGTAATGATATTCTACAACTTTATTGTACTTATTATTATTCATCTTATTCTCCGCGTTTTTTTGAGCCAACGCACAGCCCAAACCGTAGCACCGATCGGCACCGTTGAAGTATCGGCACGACCGGAATTCTCGCGTGACGATGGGAATTTTTCAAACCGCCACGAAAAATTTTCCGTTCGCCCGTAAACGGCAATTTTCCGAAAAATAAAAAAAGTTTCAAAATGTATCTAGTCCTACAATTTTTGACCAAATCACATAATTTGGGCATCAAAAATTCCGGGACGGTGAGGGGCATAAAAGTTGTATACAGAATTTGGCAAAAATTTACGGTTCCCCGGAAATTTGCCAAAAACTTTCCTATTCATTTTGAATGGAAAAAAAACGCGCGCTTCACAGCCCGAACCGTTAGACCGATCGGCACCTTTCAAGTATCGGCACGACCGGAATTTTCGCGTGACACAGGAAACTTTACAAATGGCCCCGAAAATTTTTCCGTTCGTCCGTAAACGGCAATTTTCCGTGAAAAAAAAAAAAGTTTCAAAATGTATCTAGTCCTACAATTTTTGACCAAATCACATAATTTGGGCATAAAAAATTCCGGGACGGTGAGGGGCATAAAAGTTGTATACAGAATTTGGAAAAAAATTACGCTTCCTTGGAAATTTGCCAAAAACTATCCCATTCATTTCAAATG
Source organism: Corythoichthys intestinalis (assembly GCF_030265065.1). Taxonomy (NCBI): domain Eukaryota; kingdom Metazoa; phylum Chordata; class Actinopteri; order Syngnathiformes; family Syngnathidae; genus Corythoichthys; species Corythoichthys intestinalis. Next base: position 18,376,318 of record NC_080403.1, on the reverse strand, counting down.
GGAAAAGTCCCATTCACTTCCAATGGGATTTCCAATGGAATTTACATTGCATTGATGCCATTGACGGCCATGCATGTCGAATCTACTGATGCCAATGTACTTGGATTCAATTGACTGTATGGATGTCGATGCCATTGACGGCCATGGACGTCCAAAATTTTTCCCATTCATTTTCAATGGGGAAAAAACAAAATTACCCCAAATCAACAGAAAATGACCAGATATCAATAGGACGTGTCCCCCAAACTTCCCCAATTCCATTGACGCTTATGAAGGGTGCCGCCATTGACTTACATGGACGTCCAAAATTTTTCCCATTCATTTTCAATGGGGAAAAAACTACATTTTCTAAATCAACAGAAAATGACCAGATATCAATAGGACGTATACCCCAAACGTCCCCAACTCCATTGACGCTTATGGGGGGTGCTGCCATTGACGTCCATGGACGTCCAAAATTTTACCCATTCATTTTCAATGGGAAATTTTTTTTTTTCCCCAAATCAACAGAAAATGACTAGATATCAATAGGACGTGTCCCCCAAATGTCCCCAATTGCATTGCTGCTTATGGAGGGTGATGCCATTGACGTCCAGGGACGTCCAAACTTCCCATTTATTCCAATGGCATTTCTTCATGTTTGTTCATTCTATTGATGCCAATGTACTTAGATTCCATTGACGCTTATGTAAGTTGATACCATTGACGTCCATAGACGTCCAAAATTTTTCCCATTCATTTTCAATGGGAAATTTTTTTTTTTCCCCAAATCAACAGAAAATGACTAGATATCATTAGGACGTGTCCCCCAAATGTCCCCGATTGCATTGCCGCTTATGGAGGGTGATGCCATTGACGTTCATGGACGTCCAAACTTCCCATTAAATCCCAATGGCATTTCTTCATGTTTGTTCATTCTATTGATGCCAATGTACTTGGATTCCATTGACGCTTATCTAAGTTGATACCATTGACGTACATGGACGTCCAAAATTTTTCCCATTCATTTTCAATGGGAATTTTTTTTTTTTCCCCAAATCAACAGAAAATGACTAGATATCAATAGGACGTGTCCCCCAAATGTCCCCGATTGCATTGCCTCTTATGGAGGGTGATGCCATTGACGGCCACGGACGTCCAAACTTCCCATTAATTTCCAATGGCATTTCTTCATGTTTGTTCATTCTATTGATGCCAATGTACTTGGATTCCATTGACGCTTATGTAAATTGATACCATTGACGTCCATGGACGTCCAAAATTTTTCCCATTCATTTTCAATGGGAATTTTTTTTTTTTCCCCAAATCAACAGAAAATGACTAGATATCATTAGGACGTGTCCCCCAAATGTCCCTGATTGGATTGCCGCTTATGGAGGGTGATGCCATTGACGGCCATGGACGTCCAATTCTCCCATTCATTTCTAACGGCTTTTACTTTGTTTTTTGCCAATGACTGGCATTATGATCCATTCTATTGATAGACCTGAGTGGGGCTAAGATCTGTGTCTCCACAGAGGAAAGACCAAGGTGTGTAATTTCTCCCGAAATTGCAGTTTCTAGTTATTATTTATTATTCAATAATTGTTGACGTTTTTTTCGGCGCGTCGCACAGCCCGAACCGTACCTCCGATCGGTACCGTTCAAGTATCGGCACGACCGGAATTTTCGCGCGACGATGGGAATTTTTCAAACGGCACCGAAAAATTTTCCGTTCGCCCGTAAACGGCAATTTTCCGAAAAAAAAAAAAACTTTAAAAATGTATCTAGTCCTACAATTTTTGACCAAATCACGTAATTTGGGTATCAAAAATTCCGGGACGGTGAGGGGCATAAAAGTTGTATACAGAATTTGGCAAAAATTTACGGTTCCCCGGAAATTTGCCAAAAACTTTCCTTGTCATTTTGAATGAAAAAAAAACGCACGCTGCACAGCCCGAACCGTTTGACCGATCGGCACCGTTCAAATATCGGCACGACCGGAATTTTCGCGCAACGATGGGAATTTTTCAAACGGACCCGAAAAATTTTCCCTTCGCCCGTAAACGGCAATTTTCCGGAAAAAAAAAAAAAGTTTCAAAATGTATCTAGTCCTACAATTTTTGACCAAATCACATAATTTGGGTATCAAAAATTCCGGGACGGTGAGGGGCATAAAAGTTGTATACAGAATTTGGCAAAACTTTACGGTTCCCCGGAAATTGGCCAAAAACTCTCCCATTCATTTCTAATGGGAAAAGTTCCCATTCACTTACAATGGGATTTCAATGGAATTTACATCATTGATGCCATTGACGGCCATGCATGTCAAATCTATTGATGCCAATGTACTTGGATTCTATTGACTATATGGATGTCGATGCCATTGACGGCCATGGACGTCCAAAATTTTTCCCATTCATTTTCAATGGGGAAAAAACAAAATTTCCCCAAATCAACAGAAAATGACCAGATATCAATAGGACGTGTCCCCCAAACGTCTCCAGCTCCATTGACGCTTATGGGGGGTGCCGCCATTGACTTCCATGGACGTCCAAAATTTTTCCCAATCATTTTCAATGGGGAAAAAACTAAATTTCTCCAAATCAACAGAAAATGACCAGATATCAATAGGACGTATACCCCAAACGTCTCCAACTCCATTGACGCTTATGGGGGGTGCTGCCATTGACGTCCATGGACGTCCAAAATTTTTCCCATTCATTTTCAATGGGAAATTTTTTTTTTTCTCCCCAGATCAACAGAAAATGACTAGATATCAATAGGACGTGGCCCCCAAATGTCCCCGATTGCATTGCTGCTTATGGAGGGTGATGCCATTGTCGTCCAGGGACGTCCAAACTTCCCATTCATTTCCAATGGCATTTCTTCATGTTTGTTCATTCTATTGATGCCAATGTACTTGGATTCCATTGACGCTTATGTAAGTTGATACCATTGACGTCCATAGACGTCCAAAATTTTTCCCATTCATTTTCAATGGGAAATTTTTTTTTTTTCCCCAAATCAACAGAAAATGACTAGATATCATTAGGACGTGTCCCCAAATGTCCCCGATTGCATTGCCGCTTATGGAGGGTGATGCCATTGACGTCCATGGACGTCCAAACTTCCCATTCATTTCCAATGGCATTTCTTCATGTTTGTTCATTCTATTGATGCCAATGTACTTGGATTCCATTGACGCTTATGTAAGTTGATACCATTGACGTCCATGGACGTCCAAAATTTTTCCCATTCATTTTCAATGGGAATTTTTTTTTTTTTCCCAAATCAACAGAAAATGACTAGATATCAATAGGACGTGTCCCCCAAACTTCCCCGATTCCATTAACAATTATGGAGGGTGCTGCCATTGACGGACATGGACGTCCAATTCTCCCAATCTTTTCTAATGGCTTTAACTTTGTTTAGTGCCAATGACTGGCATTATGGTCCATTCTATTGATAGACCTGAGTGGGGCTAAGATTTGTATCTCCACAGAGGAAAGACCAAGGTGTGTAATTTCTCCCGAAATTGCAGTTTCTAGTTATTTATTCATCTTATTCTCCGCGTTTTTTTGAGCCAACGCACAGCCCAAACCGTAGCACCGATCGGCACCGTTCAAGTATCGGCACGACCGGATTTTTCGCGTGACGATGGGAATTTTTCAAACCGCCACGAAAAATTTTCCGTTCGCCCGTAAACGGCAATTTTCCGAAAAATAAAAAAAGTTTCAAAATGTATCTAGTCCTACAATTTTTCACCAAATCACATAATTTGGGCATCAAAAATTCCGGGACGGTGAGGGGCATAAAAGTTGTATACAGAATTTGGCAAAAATTTACGGTTCCCCGGAAATTTGCCAAAAACTTTCCTATTCATTTTGAATGGAAAAAAAACGCGCGCTTCACAGCCCGAACCGTTAGACCGATCGGCACCGTTCAAGTATCGGCACGACCGGAATTTTAGCGTGACACAGGAAACTTTACAAATGGCCCCGAAAATTTTTCCGTTCGTCCGTAAACGGCAATTTTCCGTGAAAAAAAAAAAACTTTCAAAATGTATCTAGTCCTACAATTTTTGACCAAATCACATAATTTGGCCATCAAAAATTCCGGGACGGTGAGGGGCATAAAAGTTGTATACAGAATTTGGAAAAAAATTACGCTTCCTCGGAAATTTGCCAAAAACTATCCCATTCATTTCGAATGGGAAAAGTCCCATTCACTTCCAATGGGATTTCCAATGGAATTTACATTGCATTGATGCCATTGACGGCCATGCATGTCAAATCTACTGATGCCAATGTACTTGGATTCAATTGATTATATGGATGTCGATGCCATTGACTGCCATGGACGTCCAAAATTTTTCCCATTCATTTTCAATGGGGAAAAAACAAAATTACCCCAAATCAACAGAAAATGACCAGATATCAATAGGACGTGTCCCCCAAACTTCCCCAATTCCATTGACGCTTATGAAGAGTGCCGCCATTGACTTACATGGACGTCCAAAATTTTTCCCATTCATTTTCAATGGGGAAAAAACTACATTTCTCCAAATCAACAGAAAATGACCAGATATCAATAGGACGTATACCCCAAACGTCCCCAACTCCATTGACGCTTATGGGGGGTGCTGCCATTGACGTCCATGGACGTCCAAAATTTTACCCATTCATTTTCAATGGGAAATTTTTTTTTTCCCCAAATCAACAGAAAATGACTAGATATCAATAGGACGTGTCCCCCAAATGTCCCCAATTGCATTGCTGCTTATGGAGGGTGATGCCATTGACATCCAGGGACGTCCAAACTTCCCATTAAATCCCAATGGCATTTCTTCATGTTTGTTCATTCTATTGATGCCAATGTACTTGGATTCCATTGACGCTTATGTAAGTTGATACCATTGACGTCCATGGACGTCCAAAATTTTTCCCATTCATTTTCAATGGGAATTTTTTTTTTTTCCCCAAATCAACAGAAAATGACTAGATATCAATAGGACATGTCCCCCAAATGTCCCCGATTGCATTGCCGCTTATGGAGGGTGATGCCATTGACGTCCATGGACGTCCAAACTTCCCATTAATTTCCAATGGCATTTCTTCATGTTTGTTCATTCTATTGATGCCAATGTACTTGGATTCCATTGACGCTTATGTAAGTTGATACCATTGACGTCCATGGACGTCCAAAATTTTTCCCATTCATTTTCAATGGGAATTTTTTTTTTTTCCCCAAATCAACAGAAAATGACTAGATATCAATAGGACATGTCCCCCAAATGTCCCCGATTGCATTGCCGCTTATGGAGGGTGATGCCATTGACGTCCATGGACGTCCAAACTTCCCATTCATTTCCAATGGCATTTCTTCATGTTTGTTCATTCTATTGATGCCAGTGTACTTGGATTCCATTGACGCTTATGTAAGTTGATACCATTGACGTCCATGGACGTCCAAAATTTTTCCCATTCATTTTCAATGGGAATTTTTTTTTTTTCCACAAATCAACAGAAAATGACTAGATATCAATAGGACGTGTCCCCCAAATGTCTCCGATTGCATTAACAATTATGAAGGGTGCCGCCATTGACGTCCATGGACGTCCAATTCTCCAGTTCATTTCTAATGGCTTTTTGTTTTGTGCCAATGACTGGCATTATCATCCATTCTATTGATAGACCTGAGTGGGGCTAAGATCTGTATCTCCACAGAGGAAAGACCAAGGTGTGTAATTTCTCCCGAAATTGCAGTTTCTAGTTATTATTACCTTGGTCTTTCTGAAAGAAAGAACAAGGTATTGTTATTGTGCAACTTTATTGTACTTATTATTTATTCATCTTATTCTCCGCGTTTTTTTGAGCCAACGCACAGCCCAAACCGTAGCACCGATCGGCACAGTTCAAGTATCGGCACGACCGGAATTTTCGCGTGACGATGGGAATTTTTCAAACCGCCACGAAAAATTTTCCGTTCGCCCGTAAACGGCAATTTTCCGAAAAACAAAAAAAGTTTCAAAATGTATCTAGTCCTACAATTTTTGACCAAATCACATAATTTGGGCATCAAAAATTCCGGGACGGTGAGGGGCATAAAAGTTGTATACAGAATTTGGCAAAAATTTACGGTTCCCCGGAAATTTGCCAAAAACTTTCCTATTCATTTTGAATGGAAAAAAAACGCGCGCTTCACAGCCCGAACCGTTAGACCGATCGGCACCGTTCAAGTATCGGCACGACCGGAATTTTCGCGTGACACAGGAAACTTTACAAATGGCCCCGAAAATTTTTCCGTTCGTCCGTAAACGGCAATTTTCCGTGAAAAAAAAAAAAGTTTCAAAATGTATCTAGTCCTACAATTTTTGACCAAATCACATAATTTGGGCATCAAAAATTCCGGGACGGTGAGGGGCATAAAAGTTGTATACAGAATTTGGAAAAAAATTACGCTTCCTCGGAAATTTGCCAAAAACTATCCCATTCATTTCGAATGGGAAAAGTCCCATTCACTTCCAATGGGATTTCCAATGGAATTTACATTGCATTGATGCCATTGACGGCCATGCATGTCGAATCTACTGATGCCAATGTACTTGGATTCAATTGACTATATGAATGTCGATGCCATTGACGGCCATGGACGTCCAAAATTTTTCCCATTCATTTTCAATGGGGAAAAAACAAAATTTCCCCAAATCAACAGAAAATGACCAGATATCAATAGGACGTGTCCCCCAAACTTCCCCAATTCCATTGACGCTTATGAAGGGTGCCGCCATTGACTTCCATGGACGTCCAAAATTTTTCCCATTCATTTTCAATGGGGAAAAAACTACATTTCTCCAAATCAACAGAAAATGACCAGATATCAATAGGACGTATATCCCAAACGTCCCCAATTCCATTGACGCTTATGGGGGGTGCTGCCATTGACGTCCATGGACGTCCAAAATTTTACCCATTCATTTTCAATGGGAAATTTTTTTTTTTCCCCAAATCAACAGAAAATGACTAGATATCAATAGGACCTGTCCCCCAAATGTCCCCGATTGCATTGCTGCTTATGGAGGGTGATGCCATTGACGTCCAGGGACGTCCAAACTTCCCATTCATTTCCAATGGCATTTCTTCATGTTTGTTCATTCTATTGATGCCAATGTACTTGGATTCCATTGACGCTTATGTAAGTTGATACCATTGACGTCCATGGACGTCCAAAATTTTTCCCATTCATTTTCAATGGGAAATTTTTTTTTTTCCCCAAATCAACAGAAAATGACTAGATATCATTAGGACGTGTCCCCCAAATGTCCCCGATTGCATTGCCGCTTATGGGGGGTGATGCCATTGACGTCCATGGACGTCCAAACTTCCCATTCATTTCCAAAGGCATTTCTTCATGTTTGTTCATTCTATTGATGCCAATGTACTTGGATTCCATTGACGCTTATGTAAGTTGATACCATTGACGTCCATGGACGTCCAAAATTTTTCCCATTCATTTTCAATGGGATTTTTTTTTTTTTCCCAAATCAACAGAAAATGACTAGATATCATTAGGACGTGTCCCCCAAATGTCCCCGATTGCATTGCCGCTTATGGAGGGTGATGCCATTGACGTTCATGGACGTCCAAACTTCCCATTCATTTCCAATGGCATTTCTTCATGTTTGTTCATTTTATTGATGCCAATGTACTTGGATTCCATTGACGCTTATGTAAGTTGATACCATTGACGTCCATGGACGTCCAAAATTTTTCCCATTCATTTTCAATGGGAAATTTTTTTTTTTTTCCCAAATCAACAGAAAATGACTAGATATCAATAGAACGTGTCCCCCAAACTTCCCCGATTCCATTAACAATTATGGAGGGTGCTGCCATTGACGGACATGGACGTCCAATTCTCCCAATCTTTTCTCATGGCTTTTACTTTGTTTAGTGCCATTGACTGGCATTATGGTCCATTCTATTGATAGACCTGAGTGGGGCTAAGATCTGTATCTCCACAGAGGAAAGACCAAGGTGTGTAATTTCTCCCGAAATTGCAGTTTCTAGTTACCTTGGTCTTTCTGAAAGAAAGAACAAGGTATTGTTATTGTGCAACTTTATTGTACTTATTATTTATTCATCTTATTCTCCGCGTTTTTTTGAGCCAACGCACAGCCCAAACCGTAGCACCGATCGGCACAGTTCAAGTATCGGCACGACCGGAATTTTCGCGTGACGATGGGAATTTTTCAAACCGCCACGAAAAATTTTCCGTTCGCCCGTAAACGGCAATTTTCCGAAAAACAAAAAAAGTTTCAAAATGTATCTAGTCCTACAATTTTTGACCAAATCACATAATTTGGGCATCAAAAATTCCGGGACGGTGAGGGGCATAAAAGTTGTATACAGAATTTGGCAAAAATTTACGGTTCCCCGGAAATTTGCCAAAAACTTTCCTATTCATTTTGAATGGAAAAAAAACGCGCGCTTCACAGCCCGAACCGTTAGACCGATCGGCACCGTTCAAGTATCGGCACGACCGGAATTTTCGCGTGACACAGGAAACTTTACAAATGGCCCCGAAAATTTTTCCGTTCGTCCGTAAACGGCAATTTTCCGTGAAAAAAAAAAAAGTTTCAAAATGTATCTAGTCCTACAATTTTTGACCAAATCACATAATTTGGGCATCAAAAATTCCGGGACGGTGAGGGGCATAAAAGTTGTATACAGAATTTGGAAAAAAATTACGCTTCCTCGGAAATTTGCCAAAAACTATCCCATTCATTTCGAATGGGAAAAGTCCCATTCACTTCCAATGGGATTTCCAATGGAATTTACATTGCATTGATGCCATTGACGGCCATGCATGTCGAATCTACTGATGCCAATGTACTTGGATTCAATTGACTATATGAATGTCGATGCCATTGACGGCCATGGACGTCCAAAATTTTTCCCATTCATTTTCAATGGGGAAAAAACAAAATTTCCCCAAATCAACAGAAAATGACCAGATATCAATAGGACGTGTCCCCCAAACTTCCCCAATTCCATTGACGCTTATGAAGGGTGCCGCCATTGACTTCCATGGACGTCCAAAATTTTTCCCATTCATTTTCAATGGGGAAAAAACTACATTTCTCCAAATCAACAGAAAATGACCAGATATCAATAGGACGTATATCCCAAACGTCCCCAATTCCATTGACGCTTATGGGGGGTGCTGCCATTGACGTCCATGGACGTCCAAAATTTTACCCATTCATTTTCAATGGGAAATTTTTTTTTTTCCCCAAATCAACAGAAAATGACTAGATATCAATAGGACCTGTCCCCCAAATGTCCCCGATTGCATTGCTGCTTATGGAGGGTGATGCCATTGACGTCCAGGGACGTCCAAACTTCCCATTCATTTCCAATGGCATTTCTTCATGTTTGTTCATTCTATTGATGCCAATGTACTTGGATTCCATTGACGCTTATGTAAGTTGATACCATTGACGTCCATGGACGTCCAAAATTTTTCCCATTCATTTTCAATGGGAAATTTTTTTTTTTCCCCAAATCAACAGAAAATGACTAGATATCATTAGGACGTGTCCCCCAAATGTCCCCGATTGCATTGCCGCTTATGGGGGGTGATGCCATTGACGTCCATGGACGTCCAAACTTCCCATTCATTTCCAAAGGCATTTCTTCATGTTTGTTCATTCTATTGATGCCAATGTACTTGGATTCCATTGACGCTTATGTAAGTTGATACCATTGACGTCCATGGACGTCCAAAATTTTTCCCATTCATTTTCAATGGGATTTTTTTTTTTTTCCCAAATCAACAGAAAATGACTAGATATCATTAGGACGTGTCCCCCAAATGTCCCCGATTGCATTGCCGCTTATGGAGGGTGATGCCATTGACGTTCATGGACGTCCAAACTTCCCATTCATTTCCAATGGCATTTCTTCATGTTTGTTCATTTTATTGATGCCAATGTACTTGGATTCCATTGACGCTTATGTAAGTTGATACCATTGACGTCCATGGACGTCCAAAATTTTTCCCATTCATTTTCAATGGGAAATTTTTTTTTTTTTCCCAAATCAACAGAAAATGACTAGATATCAATAGAACGTGTCCCCCAAACTTCCCCGATTCCATTAACAATTATGGAGGGTGCTGCCATTGACGGACATGGACGTCCAATTCTCCCAATCTTTTCTCATGGCTTTTACTTTGTTTAGTGCCATTGACTGGCATTATGGTCCATTCTATTGATAGACCTGAGTGGGGCTAAGATCTGTATCTCCACAGAGGAAAGACCAAGGTGTGTAATTTCTCCCGAAATTGCAGTTTCTAGTTATTATTATTATTCAATAATTCTCCGCGTTTTTTTGAGCCAACGCACAGCCCAAACCGTAGCACCGATCGGCACCGTTGAAGTATCGGCACGACCGGATTTTTCGCGTGACGATGGGAATTTTTCAAACCGCCACGAAAAATTTTCCGTTCGCCCGTAAACGGCAATTTTCCGAAAAATAAAAAAAGTTTCAAAATGTATCTAGTCCTACAATTTTTGACCAAATCACATAATTTGGGCATCAAAAATTCCGGGACGGTGAGGGGCATAAAAGTTGTATACAGAATTTGGCAAAAATATACGGTTCCCCGGAAATTTGCCAAAAACTTTCCTATTCATTTTGAATGGAAAAAAATCGCGCGCTTCACAGCCCGAACCGTTAGACCGATCGGCACCGTTCAAGTATCGGCACGACCGGAATTTTTGCGTGACACAGGAAACTTTACAAATGGCCCCGAAAATTTTTCCGTTCGTCCGTAAACGGCAATTTTCCGTGAAAAAAAAAAAAGTTTCAAAATGTATCTAGTCCTACAATTTTTGATCAAATCAAATAATTTGGGCATCAAAAATTCCGGGACGGTGAGGGGCATAAAAGTTGTATACAGAATTTGGAAAAAAATTACGCTTCCTCAGAAATTTGCCAAAAACTATCCCATTCATTTCGAATGGGAAAAGTCCCATTCACTTCCAATGGGATTTCCAATGGAATTTACATTGCATTGATGCCATTGACGGCCATGCATGTCGAATCTACTGATGCCAATGTACTTGGATTCAACTGACTATATAGATGTCGATGCCATTGACTGCCATGGACGTCCAAAATTTTTCCCATTCATTTTCAATGGGGAAAAAACAAAATTACCCCAAATCAACAGAAAATGACCAGATATCAATAGGACGTGTCCCCCAAACTTCCCCAATTCCATTGACGCTTATGAAGGGTGCCGCCATTGACTTACATGGACGTCCAAAATTTTTCCCATTCATTTTCAATGGGGAAAAAACTAAATTTCTCCAAATCAACAGAAAATGACCAGATATCAATAGGACGTATATCCCAAACGTCCCCAATTCCATTGACGCTTATGGGGGGTGCTGCCATTGACGTCCATGGACGTCCAAAATTTTACCCATTCATTTTCAATGGGAAAATTTTTTTTTTCCCCAAATCAACAGAAAATGACTAGATATCAATAGGACCTGTCCCCCAAATGTCCCCGATTGCTTTGCTACTTATGGAGGGTGATGCCATTGACGTCCAGGGACGTCCAAACTTCCCATTCATTTCCAATGGCATTTCTTCATGTTTGTTCATTCTTTTGATGCCAATGTACTTGGATTCCATTGACGGTTATGTAAGTTGATACCATTGACGTCCATGGACGTCCAAAATTTTTCCCATTCATTTTCAATGGGAATTTTTTTTTTTTCCCCAAATCAACAGAAAATGACTAGATATCATTAGGACGTGTCCCCCAAATGTCCCCAATTGCATTACCGCTTATGGGGGGTGATGCCATTGACGTCCATGGACGTCCAAACTTCCCAATCATTTCCAAAGCCATTTCTTCATGTTTGTTCATTTTATTGATGCCAATGTACTTGGATTCCATTGACGCTTATGTAAGTTGATACCATTGACGTCCATGGACGTCCAAAATTTTTCCCATTCATTTTCAATGGGATTTTTTTTTTTTTTTCCCAAATCAACAGAAAATGACTAGATATCATTAGGACGTTTCCCCCAAATGTCCCCGATTGCATTGCCGCTTATGGAGGGTGATGCCATTGACGTTCATGGACGTCTAAACTTCCCATTCATTTCCAATGGCATTTCTTCATGTTTGTTCATTTTATTGATGCCAATGTACTTGGATTCCATTGACGCTTATGTAAGTTGATACCATTGACGTCCATGGACGTCCAAAATTTTTCCCATTCATTTTCAATGGGAATTTTTTTTTTTTCCCCAAATCAACAGAAAATGACTAGATATCATTAGGACGTGTCCCCCAAACTTCCCCGATTCCATTAACAATTATGAAAGGTGCCGCCATTGACGTCCATGGACGTCCAATTCTCCCATTCATTTCTAACGGCTTTTACTTTGTTTAGTGCCATTGACTGGCATTATGGTCCATTCTATTGATAGACCTGAGTGGGGCTAAGATTTGTATCTCCACAGAGGAAAGACCAAGGTGTAATTTCTCCCGAAATTGCAGTTTCTAGTTATTTTTTATTATTATTCAATAATTCTCCGCGTTTTTTTGAGCCAACGCACAGCCCAAACCGTAGCACCGATCGGCACCGTTCAAGTATCGGCACGACCGGATTTTTCGCGTGACGATGGGAATTTTTCAAACCGCCACGAAAAATTTTCCGTTCGCCCGTAAACGGCAATTTTCCGAAAAATAGAAAAAGTTTCAAAATGTATCTAGTCCTACAATTTTTGACCAAATCACATAATTTGGGCATCAAAAATTCCGGGACGGTGAGGGGCATAAAAGTTGTATACAGAATTTGGCAAAAATTTACGGTTCCCCGGAAATTTGCCAAAAACTTTCCTATTCATTTTGAATGGAAAAAAAACGCGCGCTTCACAGCCCGAACCGTTAGACCGATCGGCACCGTTCAAGTATCGGCATGACCGGAATTTTCGCGTGACACAGGAAACTTTACAAATGGCCCCGAAAATTTTTCCGTTCTTCCGTAAACGGCAATTTTCCGTGAAAAAAAAAAAAGTTTCAAAATGTATCTAGTCCTACAATTTTTGACCAAATCAAATAATTTGGGCATCAAAAATTCCGGGACGGTGAGGGGCATAAAAGTTGTATACAGAATTTGGAAAAAAATTACGCTTCCTCGGAAATTTGCCAAAAACTATCCCATTCATTTCGAATGGGAAAAGTCCCATTCACTTCCAATGGGATTTCCAATGGAATTTACATTGCATTGATGCCATTGACGGCCATGCATGTCGAATCTACTGATGCCAATGTACTTGGATTCAATTGACTATATGGATGTCGATGCCATTGACTGCCACGGACGTCCAAAATTTTTCCCATTCATTTTCAATGGGGAAAAAACAAAATTTCCCCAAATAAACAGAAAATGGCCAGATATCAATAGGACGTGTCCCCCAAACTTCCCCAATTCCATTGACGCTTATGGGGGGTGCTGCCATTGACTTCCATGGACGTCCAAAATTTTCCCCATTCATTTTCAATGGGGAAAAAACTAAATTTCTCCAAATCGACAGAAAATGACCAGATATCAATAGGACGTATACCCCAAACGTCCCCAACTCCATTGACGCTTATGGGGGGTGCTGCCATTGACATCCATGGACGTCCAAAAATTTTCCCATTCATTTTCAATGGGAATTTTTTTTTTTTCCCCAAATCAACAGAAAGAGACTAGATATCAATAGGACGTGTCCCCCAAATGTCCCCGATTGTATTGCTGCTTATGGAGGGTGATGCCATTGACGTCCACGGACATCCAAACTTCCCATTCATTTCCAATGGCATTTCTTCATGTTTGTTCATTCTATTGATGCCAATGTACTTGGATTCCATTGACGCTTATGTAAGTTGACACCATTGACGTCCATGGACGTCCAAAATTTTTCCCATTCATTTTCAATGGGAAATTTTTTTTCTTCTCCCAAATCAAAAGAAAATGACTAAATATCAATAGGACGTGTCCCCCAAATGTCCCCGATTGTATTGCTGCTTATGGAGGGTGATGCCATTGACGTCCATGGACGTCCAAACTTCCCATTAATTTCTAATGGCATTTCTTCATGTTTGTTCATTCTATTGATGCCAATGTACTTGGTATCCATTGACGCTTATGTAAGTTGATACCATTGACGTCCATGGACGTCCAAAATTTTTCCCATTCATTTTCAATGGGAATTTTTTTTTTTTCCCCAAATCAACAAAAAATGACCAGATATCAATAGGACGTGTACCCCAAATGTCCCCGATTGTATTGCTGCTTATGGAGGGTGATGCCATTGACGTCCATGGACGTCCAAACTTCCCATTAATTTCTAATGGCATTTCTTCATGTTTGTTCATTCTATTGATGCCAATGTACTTGGTATCCATTGACGCTTATGTAAGTTGATACCATTGACGTCCATGGACGTCCAAAATTTTTCCCATTCATTTTCAATGGGAATTTTTTTTTTTTTCCCCAAATCAACAAAAAATGACCAGATATCAATAGGACGTGTACCCCAAATGTCCCCGATTGTATTGCTGCTTATGGAGGGTGATGCCATTGACGTCCACGGACATCCAAACTTCCCATTCATTTCCAATGGCATTTCTTCATGTTTGTTCATTCTATTGATGCCAATGTACTTGGATTCCATTGACGCTTATGTAAGTTGATACCATTGACGTCCCTGGACGTCCAAAATTTTTCCCATTCATATTCAATGGGAAATTTTTTTTTTTCCCCAAATCAACAGAAAATGACCAGATATCAATAGGACGTGTCCCCCAAACTTCCCCAATTCCATTGACGCTTATGAAGGGTGCCGCCATTGACTTACATGGACGTCCAAAATTTTTCCCATTCATTTTCAATGGGGAAAAAACTAAATTTCTCCAAATCAACAGAAAATGACCAGATATCAATAGGACGTATATCCCAAACGTCCCCAATTCCATTGACGCTTATGGGGGGTGCTGCCATTGACGTCCATGGACGTCCAAAATTTTACCCATTCATTTTCAATGGGAAATTTTTTTTTTTCCCCAAATCAACAGAAAATGACTAGATATCAATAGGACCTGTCCCCCAAATGTCCCCGATTGCATTGCTGCTTATGGAGGGTGATGCCATTGACGTCCAGGGACGTCCAAACTTCCCATTCATTTCCAATGGCATTTCTTCATGTTTGTTCATTCTTTTGATGCCAATGTACTTGGATTCCATTGACGCTTATGTAAGTTTATACCATTGACGTCCATGGACGTCCAAAATTTTTCCCATTCATTTTCAATGGGAATTTTTTTTTTTTTCCCCAAATCAACAGAAAATGACTAGATATCAATAGGACGTTTCCCCCAAATGTGCCCGATTGCATTGCTGCTTATGGAGGGTGATGCCATTGACGTCCACGGACGTCCAAACTTCCCATTCATTTCAAATGGCATTTCTTCATGTTTGTTCATTCTATTGATGCCAATGTACTTGGATTCCATTGACGCTTATGTAAGTTGATACCATTGACGTCCATGGACGTCCAAAATTTTTCCCATTCATTTTCAATGGGAATTTTTTTTTTTTTCCCCAAATTAACAGAAAATGACCAGATATCAATAGGACGTGTCCCCCAAACGTCCCCAACTCCATTGACGCTTATGGGGGGTGCTGCCATTGACGTCCATGGACGTCCAAAAATTTTCCCATTCATTTTCAATGGGAAATTTTTTTTTTTCCCCAAATCAACAGAAAATGACTAGATATCATTAGGACGTGTCCCCCAAATGTCCCCGATTGAATTGCCGCTTATGGAGGGTGATTCCATTGACGTCCATGGACGTCCAAACTTCCCATTCATTTCCAATGGCATTTCTTCATGTTTGTTCATTCTATTGATGCCAATGTACTTGGATTCCATTGACGCTTATGTAAGTTGATACCATTGACGTCCATGGACGTCCAAAATTTTTCCCATTCATTTTCAATGGGAATTTTTTTTTTTTCCCCAAATCAACAGAAAATGACTAGATATCAATAGGACGTGTCCCCCAAATGTCCCCGATTGCATTGCCTCTTATGGAGGGTGATGCCATTGACGGCCACGGACGTCCAAACTTCCCTTTTATTTCCAATGGCATTTCTTCATGTTTGTTCATTCTATTGATGCAAATGTACTTGGATTCCATTGACGTTTATGTAAGTTGATACCATTGACGTCCATGGACGTCCAAAATTTTCCCATTCATTTTCAATGGGAATTTTTTTTTTTCCCCAAATCAACAGAAAATGACTAGATATCATTAGGACAACCCCAAATGTCCCCGATTGCATTGCCGCTTATGGAGGGTTATGCCATTGACGTTCATGGACGTCCAAACTTCCCATTAAATCCCAATGGCATTTCTTCATGTTTGTTCATTCTATTGATGCCAATGTACTTGGATTCCATTGACGCTTATGTAAATTGATACCATTGACGTCCATAGACGTCCAAAATTTTTCCCATTCATTTTCAATGGGAAATTTTTTTTTTTCCCCAAATCAACAGAAAATTACTAGATATCATTAGGACGTGTCCCCCAAATGTCCCCGATTGCATTGCTGCTTATGGAGGGTGATGCCATTGACGTTCATGGACGTCCAAACTTCCCATTAAATCCCAATGGCATTTCTTCATGTTTGTTCATTCTATTGATGCCAATGTACTTGGATTCCATTGACGCTTATGTAAGTTGATACCATTGACGTCCATGGACGTCCAAAAATTTTCCCATTCATTTTCAATGGGAATTTTTTTTTTTTCCCCCAAATCAACAGAAAATGACTAGATATCAATAGGACGTGTCCCCCAAATGTCCCCGATTGCATTGCCTCTTATGGAGGGTGATGCCATTGACGGCCACGGACGTCCAAACTTCCCATTTTATTTCCAATGGCATTTCTTCATGTTTGTTCACTCTATTGATGCCAATGTACTTGGATTCCATTGACGCTTATGTAAATTGATACCATTGACGTCCATGGACGTCCAAAATTTTTCCCATTCATTTTCAATGGGAATTTTTTTTTTTTCACCAAATCAACAGAAAATGACTAGATATCATTAGGACGTGTCCCCCAAATGTCCCTGATTGGATTGCCGCTTATGGAGGGTGATGCCATTGACGGCCACGGACGTCCAAACTTCCCATTCATTTCCAATGGCATTTCTTCATGTTTGTTCACTCTATTGATGCCAATGTACTTGGATTCCATTGACGCTTATGTAAATTGATACCATTGACGTCCATGGACGTCCAAAATTTTTCCCATTCATTTTCAATGGGAATTTTTTTTTTTTCACCAAATCAACAGAAAATGACTAGATATCACTAGGACGTGTCCCCCAAATGTCCCTGATTGGATTGCCGCTTATGGAGGGTGATGCCATTGACGGCCATGGACGTCCAATTCTCCCAATCTTTTCTAATGGCTTTTACTTTGTTTAGTGCCATTGACTGGCATTATGGTCCATTCTATTGATAGACCTGAGTGGGGCTAAGATCTGTATCTCCACAGAGGAAAGACCAAGGTGTGTAATTTCTCCCGAAATTGCAGTTTCTAGTTATTATTATTATTCAATAATTCTCCGCGTTTTTTTGAGCCAACGCACAGCCCAAACCGTAGCACCGATCGGCACCGTTGAAGTATCGGCACGACCGGATTTTTCGCGTGACGATGGGAATTTTTCAAACCGCCACGAAAAATTTTCCGTTCGCCCGTAAACGGCAATTTTCCGAAAAATAAAAAAAGTTTCAAAATGTATCTAGTCCTACAATTTTTGACCAAATCACATAATTTGGGTATCAAAAATTCCGGGACGGTGAGGGGCATAAAAGTTGTATACAGAATTTGGCAAAAATTTACGGTTCCCCGGAAATTTGCCAAAAACTTTCCTATTCATTTTGAATGGAAAAAAAACGCGCGCTTCACAGCCCGAACCGTTAGACCGATCGGCACCGTTCAAGTATCGGCACGACCGGAATTTTCGCGTGACACTGGAAACTTTACAAATGGCCCCGAAAATTTTTCCATTCGTCCGTAAACGGCAATTTTCCGTGAAAAAAAAAAAAGTTTCAAAATGTATCTAGTCCTACAATTTTTGACCAAATCACATAATTTGGGCATCAAAAATTCCGGGACGGTGAGGGGCATAAAAGTTGTATACAGAATTTGGAAAAAAATTACGCTTCCTCGGAAATTTGCCAAAAACTATCCCATTCATTTCGAATGGGAAAAGTCCCATTCACTTCCAATGGGATTTCCAATGGAATTTACATTGCATTGATGCCATTGACGGCCATGCATGTCGAATCTACTGATGCCAATGTACTTGGATTCAATTGACTATATGGATGTCGATGCCATTGACTGCCACGGACGTCCAAAATTTTTCCCATTCATTTTCAATGGGGAAAAAACAAAATTTCCCCAAATAAACAGAAAATGGCCAGATATCAATAGGACGTGTCCCCCAAACTTCCCCAATTCCATTGACGCTTATGGGGGGTGCTGCCATTGACTTCCATGGACGTCCAAAATTTTCCCCATTCATTTTCAATGGGGAAAAAACTAAATTTCTCCAAATCGACAGAAAATGACCAGATATCAATAGGACGTATACCCCAAACGTCCCCAACTCCATTGACGCTTATGGGGGGTGCTGCCATTGACGTCCATGGACGTCCAAAATTTTTCCCATTCATTTTCAATGGGAATTTTTTTTTTTTCCCCAAATCAACAAAAAATGACCAGATATCAATAGGACGTGTACCCCAAATGTCCCCGATTGTATTGCTGCTTATGGAGGGTGATGCCATTGACGTCCATGGACGTCCAAACTTCCCATTAATTTCTAATGGCATTTCTTCATGTTTGTTCATTCTATTGATGCCAATGTACTTGGTATCCATTGACGCTTATGTAAGTTGATACCATTGACGTCCATGGACGTCCAAAATTTTTCCCATTCATTTTCAATGGGAATAATTTGTATTTCCCCAAATCAACAAAAAATGACCAGATATCAATAGGACGTGTCCCCCAAATGTCCCCGATTGTATTGCTGCTTATGGAGGGTGATGCCATTGACGTCCATGGACGTCCAAACTTCACCATTAATTTCTAATGGCATTTCTTCATGTTTGTTCATTCTATTGATGCCAATGTACTTGGTATCCATTGACGCTTATGTAAGTTGATACCATTGACGTCCATGGACGTCCAAAATTTTTCCCATTCATTTTCAATGGGAATTTTTTTTTTTTTCCCAAATCAACAAAAAATGACCAGATATCAATAGGACGTGTACCCCAAATGTCCCCAATTACAATGATGCTTATGGAGGGTGCTGCCATTGACGGCCATGGACGTCCAACTCTCCCAATCTTTTCTAATGGCATTTCTTCATGTTTGTTCATTCTATTGATGCCAATGTACTTGGTATCCATTGACGCTTATGTAAGTTGATACCATTGACGTCCATGGACGTCCAAAATTTTTCCCATTCATTTTCAATGGGAATTTTTTTTTTTTTTCCCAAATCAACAAAAAATGACCATATATCAATAGGACGTGTACCCCAAATGTCCCCGATTGTATTGCTGCTTATGGAGGGTGATGCCATTGACGTCTATGGACGTCCAAACTTCCCATTAATTTCTAATGGCATTTCTTCATGTTTGTTCATTCTATTGATGCCAATGTACTTGGTATCCATTGACGCTTATGTAAGTTGATACAATTGACGTCCATGGACGTCCAAAATTTTTCCCATTCATTTTAAATGGGAATTTTTTTTTTTTCCCCAAATCAACAAAAAATGACCAGATATCAATAGGACGTGTCCCCCAAATGTCCCCGATTGTATTGCTGCTTATGGAGGGTGATGCCATTGACGTCCATGGACGTCCAAACTTCCCATTCATTTCTAATGGCATTTCTTCATGTTTGTTCATTCTATTGATGCCAATGTACTTGGTATCCATTGACGCTTATGTAAGTTGATACTATTGACGTCCATGGACGTCCAAAATTTTTCCCATTCATTTTCAATGGGAATTTTTTTTTTTTGCCCAAATCAACAAAAAATGACCAGATATCAATAGGACGTGTACCCCAAATGTCCCCAATTACAATGATGCTTATGGAGGGTGCTGCCATTGACGGCCATGGACGTCCAACTCTCCCAATATTTTCTAATAGCTTTTACTTTGTTTAGTGCCATTGACTGGCATTATGGTCCATTCTATTGATAGACCTGAGTGGGGCTAAGATTTGTATCTCCACAGAGGAAAGACCAAGGTGTAATTTCTCCCGAAATTGCAGTTTCTAGTTGGGATTGCTTTTCTCTTTAGCAAAGGACTTCTTTTTTCTTCTGTCTTTCGGTAACAAAGCTGACCAATACGCGGGGTCTGAAAGGCAAATTGTTGTTGGTTTATTATCTTTAAATACACGCTATTTTTTTTTTGCAGAATTCTAGCTTTGTATAGGCTAATGTTCCTATTGTTGAAAGCACAAAAGTGTGTAATAAACACCTAACACATTTATATTTTGCATTTTGTTTTCTTACTGTACCGAAAATGAACCGAACCGTGACCTCAAAACCGAGGTACGTACCGAACCGAGATTTTTGTGTACCGTTACACCCCTAATTTTTAATACTCCATATTCCATTTAGCACAAGACATGTCATGACCATGCCATTTATTTAGGAATTGGGGGAAAATATTTAGATTAAAAGAATACATCAGTGTCGTATTTTCCTCGTTCTTAATTTTCCCCCTCAACGGGCTGAATTCAAAATCAGATAAAATAGTGACCCTGCTGACTTCATCATCCAGCTGGGGACGCTAGAGCGTTATAATGACAGGCGGGTCTAAGCGGCAGATTAAAAGACAAATTTCTCATAATCTGCGCTTTGCCAAATTTATGTATATTGTTGAATTGTCTCAAAATATTATTCTAATTCACTAATAATGCTATTTAAGATTTTTTTCTGCGGTCACGGGCACTTTAAGGACCCCTAAAATTTAAAACTATCCAAAAAAGTCCAAAAGTATTGTATTTTGTTTTATGACTGAGGATACACTGCCCTCTGGTGGCAGCGTTGGGTCTGGCTGGACTGTCCCCTTGTATGAGCGAGAAGCAGACTAAGACGTCTGACATGGATAAAGTATAGCTGCGCTCTGGTTTGGCCCACATCAGGCTGTAAGTTGTTTCAGTTTGTGTATGCATTTCTGATTAAGTTTACAGCTACAGTTTGTGGAGTTACGTGGGAGCGATTTGCTATGGAAATTGTAAATGCGTTAGCATTCGTAGCATTTAAGCCATCTGACTTTTGTTATGCAAATTAGGTTAATTTAAGCTACTAAATTCACATATTGAACAGACTACATATACATTGGAACACAAATTGTTTTGTGTCAAGTGTTTTATTGTTAAAATGTGTTTTGTTTTGAACATAAGTCTACATTTGTGTGTTACAGCTTTACAAATTGTCAAAAGTGAAGAAACTAAAAAGCTTCAAAAAGCACAATTCCCTTGTTTGTAAAACGGAACAACTTCACGTTTAGTGAGGACAGGACACATAATATTATTAAGGAAAGTAAAAAATAAGATAATGGGAGGTACAATAAGGTACTGTTAATGCGACTAAAAAAAAGGACTGGAGACAAAGGGGTGGACAAAACTCTGGCGTCGTAAAGTCAAAAAAGTTACGTCATAACCCGTGGACTACCTGTATATTTTCTAGTTCTGTCTTTTTCAATCCCAAGATTTTGTCGGATTAAGAAGAAGATCCACTGTAAAATTCAGCTCCCAAAGCCAGTGTCACTTAACAACATAAAATCTAGTGTGTCTATCTTGAGGAAACTCACAAAAAAAGTCTCAAGAAGCCATGACCACATAGAGATATTTTTTTTAATTTTACTTCAAAATAAAAAAAAAAAAAATCATGATTTTGTCACAGTGCGGTACATGAAAATTCAGCCTCAAAAGCCAGTGTCACTTTGCTGCATAAAATTCAGTAGGTGTGTCTGTCTTGAGTAAAACCACAAAAAATTAATTTTGCTTTGAAACTTAAATTTCCTAGTAAATTCTCATCCTCAAGATTTTGTCAGATTGCTCCACACTAAAATTCAGCCCCCAAATCTAGTATCACCTAACAACAAAAAACTTGGTGGTTGTGTCTATTATGAGAAGACCTGCAAAAAATAGTCTCTAATTGCCGTGGCCTAAAAAGATCATTCCTAGTCAATTCTCAGCCTCAAGATTTTGTCAGATTGCTCCATTAAAAAAATTTAGCCTCCAAAGCCAGTGTCTAATTTTAATTTTCAAGCATTTTTCAGTCTCAAAATTTTGTAAGCTTCTTCCACTTCACAATTCAGTTCTCGAAGCCGGTGTAAAATAACAAATATAAATTTGGTGGGTGTCTATCATAAATAGACAAAAAAAAAAAGTCTCGAAAAGCCATGCTTAGAAATACGCAGGTAGTTTTCTATGTTGTTTTGATGCAAAATTCAAGTCGTTTTGGACTTAACCCGACCTGAAGATATTGCCAGCTTTTTCCTCTTTCGCATCTTTTGTCTTGTGATGTCCCGACACTGATTATTGGCGGCTCCAACCTGCCCGTCTACGTCATCCGCCGTCTGGTGCCGGCGATACAAGACAGACGATAGCAGCAAGTGGAACTCAAGGAAGGAAAGCAAGAAAAAGTTCAAGAAGGTCAAGAACCAAGCAGACGATGGGACGCTACTGATTAGACATTGTTCAATGAGAATCTTTGCCACAAAGATTCTTAAAAGTTCAGCTTGTGAGCATTGATATTGGAAGTGTAACGCCAAGCGTCTCTGGATCCTGGAGGCCAAATGCCTTTTATCAGCACTGGAATGCGCCGGCTGCTGTTTGACGCAGAGACAGAAAGACACAGATCAGCCAAACCTCTCAATCACGCGTAATCATTTCCATTCGCTTTGCTCCGGGCGGGCCGACAGATTCTTTGGACGCTCATCTTGGTGCAGAATCTTCCCTGCAATTTGTGTCCAAACATTTTTTGCAAGGTGTCAATACACACATGCTGGAAATTTTTGCAAGGGACCTTACATAAATCCAACAGAGAATTAGGAACAAAAAAAAAGAGAGAAAAAAAATAGGACTATGAGAATAAATTCAAAATATTAGGAGATTAAAGTCATACATACAAGTAATAGAGTCATACATTGGAAAACTACGAGTAAAAAAGCATTGTGACCAAGAACAAATAATATACTGTATTAAAACATTTTATGTGATTATTTTTGTAATATTTTTTTTCAAATTTATTAACTGTATTTATTTTTTTAGAAATGTTCTGTTCAGTGGTTTTTTTCTTCAATGGTGATTACAACGAAAATATTTCGTCGACGAACAATTTTTTCTTGACAATGACGAGATGATAACGAACTAAAAACATGTCTTGGGAGACTTAAACATAACGACACAAATGCTAGTTTTCATCTGACGTGACTTAAACGAGACGAAAATGTGCCATAGTTTCCATCACATGTTCACAATGAGTGACATTTTATGTGTAGTTAGCCAACATCGTAGCAGTGTCTGGTTGTGTCACTCATGTGACGAGCTGCGCCTCCCCCCAACTCTACCACTAATATCCTTTACAGTCTCCTCATTGCTTGTTTTGAGACACACATGGTAAGATGTTCTTATCTTGGCAAGAGAGTATATGCAATGTCGCTTTAGCCTTTAAAGGTCTGTACTGTTATATCTGTATGCCTTCTCAGTTCTTTTTTCATTCCAGCATCTGATTTAGCTAGATGGGCGGGGCCGTTGCAACACACCTGTGGCGCATTTGGAGCGCTCATTATTTAAGGACTCCGGCCACCGTCTGCGAGTGTCGGACTATTGCTTGTTTGTGTGTTACTTGCCTTGCTTACCGCTGTGTGTGCATCATCCTTTAAGCTTCCCGACGTTTCTACGGTCGTGTCCTGGTTTGATCATTTTTACTTTTATGTTCCTTTGGATCTAGTCGTTAGAATTTTGTACTCTGTCATATTCGCGTCTTATAGCGTGCTCTTTTAGTTGTACCTTTTCATACTCGCGTTTTTTGGTGTGCTCCCTTAGTTGTAAATTGGTATACTCGCTATTTTGGCGTGCTCCCTTTGTTGTACTTATTAAATACAAACATTCACTATTTCTTTCGTGGTCTGTGATTTGGATCCGCATCAAAGGCTTGCCGTTCACAACATGTACTGAGTGATCCTCACACACCAAATATAACTCATAGCATTAGCATAGCATTCACCTTTGCATTAGGCTTTTACTAACTTAGCGTCCTTTTAAACTCTTGGACTTTTTTTTTTTTTTTTTTTATACATACAGTTTGTGGCGTCCAGCTGAGGATAATTAATTGTAAATAATGTACTGTTTTCCTGCTGTGTGTGTATTATCACCAAGTTGGCGTTGTCCTTGTAGACACTACAATATGTCCTCGTCTGTCAATGTTAATTTGAAATAATTGGAAACCTTTTTTTTTAAAATGTATTTTTGGAGTGAAACTTTCAAATTTTACGGACGAAAATATGGAGTAAACATCGACTAAAACTAGATGAAATTAGTCGGTTTTTGCCAACAAAAACTAGACGAAGACAAACACATTTTGAAATGACTAACATATCAACAGTGTTGTCACGGATTACTTTAAAAAGTAATTTGATTACTGATTACACGTCAAAAAAGTAATCTAGTTACTTTACTGATTACTTTATTATCAAAGTAACTAAATTACTTTAAAAGTAACTTATCAGTTACTTTTTATCTATTTTTTCCCTTTTGCTGCCTCAACATAAAAATAACAGAAAAATGTCATCGCGTGTAATTGAGTTTTTCACATAAGGCTGAATCTTTGTTAGCAGGGGTTTAATTAGTCGACCACCATTGACTCGCCCTAGCTTAGCCATTCCGGAGCCCTAAAACTAACAAATAACTGACAAACTGCACAAAATTTGTTTAAATCAACTCCAACGACTAATTAAACCCCCGCTGACTCCAAGATAAAGCCTAATGTAAAATACAGTGCCTTGCAAAAGTATTCGGCCCCCTTGAATCTTGCAACCTTTCGCCACATTTCAGGCTTCAAACATAAAGATATGAAATTGAATTTTTTTGTCAAGAATCAACAACAAGTGGGACACAATCGTGAAGTGGAACAACATTTACTGGATAATTTAAACTTTTTTAACAAATAAAAAACTGAAAAGTGGGGCGTGCAATATTATTCGGCCCCTTTACTTTCAGTGCAGCAAACTCACTCCAGAAGTTCAGTGAGGATCTCTGAATGATCCAATGTTGTCCTAAATGACCGATGATGATAAATAGAATCCACCTGTATGTAATCAAGTCTCCGTATAAATGCACCTGCTCTGTGATAGTCTCAGGGTTCTGTTTAAAGTGCAGAGCATTATGAAAACCAAGGAACACACCAGGCAGGTCCGAGATACTGTTGTGGAGAAGTTTAAAGCCGGATTTGGATACAAAAAGATTTCCCAAGCTTTAAACATCTCAAGGAGCACTGTGCAAGCCATCATATTGAAATGGAAGGAGCATCAGACCACTGCAAATCTACCAAGACCCGGCCGTCCTTCCAAACTTTCTTCTCAAACAAGGAGAAAACTGATCAGAGATGCAGCCAAGAGGCCCATGATCACTCTGGATGAACTGCAGAGATCTACAGCTGAGGTGGGAGAGTCTGTCCATAGGACAACAATCAGTCGTGCACTGCACAAATCTGGCCTTTATGGAAGAGTGGCAAGAAGAAAGCCATTTCTCAAAGATATCCATAAAAAGTCTCGTTTAAAGTTAGCCACAAGCCACCTGGGAGACACACCAAACATGTGGAAGAAGGTGCTCTGGTCAGATGAAACCAAAATTGAACTTTTTGGCCACAATGCAAAACGATATGTTTGGCGTAAAAGCAACACAGCTCATCACCCTGTACACACCATCCCCACTGTCAAACATGGTGGTGGCAGCATCATGGTTTGGGCCTGCTTTTCTTCAGCAGGGACAGGGAAGATGGTTAAAATTGATGGGAAGATGGATGCAGCCAAATACAGGAACATTCTGGAAGAAAACCTGTTGCTATCTGCACAAGACCTCAGACTGGGACGGAGATTTATCTTCCAACAGGACAATGATCCAAAACATAAAGCCAAATCTACAATGGAATGGTTAAAAAAAAAAACGTATCCAGGTGTTAGAATGGCCAAGTCAAAGTCCAGACCTGAATCCAATCGAGAATCTGTGGAAAGAGCTGAAGACTGCTGTTCACAAACGCTCTCCATCCAACCTCACTGAGCTCGAGCTGTTTTGCAAGGAAGAATGGGCAAGAATGTCAGTCTCTCGATGTGCAAAACTGATAGAAACATACCCCAAGCGACTTGCAGCTGTAATTGGAGCAAAAGGTGGCGCTAAAAAGTATTAACGCAAGGGGGCCGAATAAAATTGCACGCCCTTTTCAGTTTTTTATTTGTTAAAAAAGTTAAATTATCCAATAAATTTTGTTCCACTTCACGATTGTGTCCCACTTGTTGTTGATTCTTGACAAAAAATTAAAATTTTATATCTTTATGTTTGAAGCCTGAAATGTGGCGAAAGGTTGCAAGGTTCAAGGGGGCCGAATACTTTTGCAAGGCACTGTATTTGATTTGAATTTGATCCGCGGAATGGTCGCCAGACTTTGGAGTCTGGAGTTCCGGGCAAATATCTTGGCACCCTTCACTTGGATCGTCTGAGCTTAAATACAGTCTTGATGAGCTTGAATTGGCTGCAGGTACGACGTCAAGAATGCTCCCACAACCGGCTCTGTAACAAAACACGATCTGACCAACAGAACGTGACAGCTGATGGTGACCAAAAATTAAGTAATGTCTGGGTTATAAAACCGTGCCAGCAGCCCTCCCCGCACAGAGAGCGTCGACTTGGCAACACGGGACAAATCTGTGAAATTGTCCAACATGCGTCATTCCTGACATTATCTCTCCATGTGTGAAAGCAATGACGCGAATAAGTCCCGCATCACTTTACACGGGAATTTACCGGGATATGTGTGTGAAAGGCGCCGAAGACTAAGACAAAAATTAAAATGGCTGCTAAAAACAACACTGGTTCTGTTGATTTTTTCATGAAAAAATTATTTATTTTTCTTCAAACATTTTTTGTTTATATTATTATTATTAATTTATTTAATCCCAAACTCGCACATTGAGATCTTAACTCCTTGTATGCCAATGACAGAGATAGACGACCAATCCATTTTAACTGGGACGTCTGTCGGCGATCAAACAATGGCTGGCATCCAGTGCATTAAACATGACCTGTAGAGTATGCCCACATGCATCCTGGTAAGTAGCAACTCCTGGGAGTTGATTCAAAACTCAATCCACTTTCTTCTCGCGCCTTAATGAGTGAAGACCAAAAAAAAAAAAAAAAAAAAAAAGACTTTGATATCCAAAAAACCACAGCGGAACATCTGCTGCGCTCGGCTGACCCAGGACTTCTTCCCAGAATTCCACGCTTTGACTCCCACGGACTCTTTTATCCACGTCTGGTTGAGGCTACATCCCTGACCTGAGGAGGAGGAGGAGGAGGAGGAGAACGACGAAGAGGCCTCAAGGGATGGAAGCATTTAAAAAAAAAGGTGGAAAAACGAGGTTATGTGTGAGAAACGGAAAAGGAGAACATGGGAGCCGCTCATCTCCAAGCATAACAATGTTTTGGCGTAATGAAATGTTGATGATAGCCGAGCTCCTTGCTGATTCAGTGATGAGCTCACGCTGTTCTGGCAGCACATTATCTTCTCCTCCTTCGTCTTCTTCAAGACCAGCCTTAAACAGCGGCTCAAATTCTTGCAAAAGAAAACTAATTTACGCATCCAATCCAAACATTTTCGACTAGCCTGTAAGTCCTTCAAGGGCTTTGAGGGAAAAATACTTTACTCCACTTCTGGAATATTATGTAAAAAAACACGAATCCATTTTGGAATAAACTAGCGCCTCTTTTTTTTGTTTTTTTTCACAGAGGTATGATTGTTTGGCCTTGGCGGAGGTCTACTGTGGATCAAAATACATTTTATTTTCAATCTGTCTGCTCGCGTCTTTGACCGACCCCACGAGACCCCGTCAAGCACGTGGCAGCTAAGGCTAATGCGGCTGCTTCGTAGCTTAGCCCTGTGGTATTTGAGATCGCGAGGAACACACTGCAGGAAATGAGCGCTTTAATGGGTGCTGGTGCAACAAGACGCTAGATTACCAAAAAAATCTGGGGGAAAAAACTGTATTTTCCCCGCCTTTCTAGTTCTTATATTCTGTATATCATCATAAAAAGATGATCCAAGTAAACACAAATTGTTGATTTTAATTGATTTATTAATCATTCCCATTCAGCTGCTTGGAAATCGAGAATTGGAATCTGAGTGTTTTAATATGCCATATGTGAGCAGTGTTGTTTGTCTTAGTCTTTTGGATGAAAATAATTATGTGTCTTAGTCATATTTTAGTTATTTCAAAATGTGTTTGTCTTCGTGTAGTTTTAGTCAATGAAAACTTAGAAAATTTGTGTAGTTTTAGTCAGCAATTTTCAAAATGTTTTCGTCTATAATCATCAAAAGTTTTAGTCCATGAGTAAATAAATAAATAAATAAATAAATAAAAGGTTTCCAACAATTTCAAATGAAAACTGACAGACGAGCACAAAATTGTTGAGTCTACCAGGACATCAACATCTTCATGGTGATAATACACAATTAGCAGGAGAACAGCATATTATTTGCAATTAATTAAACTCACCTGTACGCCACGAACTGTATGTAAAAACTTTTCCAAGAGTTTAAGAAGACATTCACTGAGTCACCGCCAAAAATGCTAATGCTAACGCGAGCGCATTGCTAATGCTACAAGTTTAGTGTGTGATGACTCTCACAAACACTCAGCACATACCCAAAATAAGAAAAGAAAGCTGCACCTGACACATTTCACAAAAGGAGCCTGGAATTGGTGCACGCTTAAACCAGTGTGTGTGTGGGGGGTGGTGTGGGGGGGGGGGGGTCACAGCACGTCACATGAGTGACACGGCCAAACACTGCTAAAATGCGTGCTAACTACACATTCGATATGAAAATATCACACATTGTGAACTTATGACGCAAACTATGGCGAATTTTCATCTCCTTCTCGTCTCGTCAGATGACAACTGGTACCCATCACGTTATGTTTTAGTCTCCCAAGACACATTTTTATCTCGTCATCGTGACGTCATTGTCATGAAAAATTATTCTTTGACGAAATATTTTCGTTCTCGTTGTCAAAAACAGAACTGCACAGGAGTTTGTTGTATTCCCATCGTGGTTGTCTGTATTGTGTTGTTTATTCATAGAAAAAAGAGAAGGAAGGTTCAAGATCCCAGTTGCTTTGTACTTATTCTTGATGAGGACAATAACTAAAATTGCTACTACTACTCTGTCATCCGTGGACGGACCAGGATGAAATTTGATGAGTAACGTACTTCCTCTGGAAGTATAGGCATCGATCCTCCTTGAATTTTTTTGTCAAAGGGCTAGTTAATTGCAGAGCTATTGTTGCCTGTAGGTTTCAATCTAGCCAGTAAAGGACATTAATATAGACCCTACCCACCGACGTCACAAAATCACGTGCTCGCTGTATGGTTCCGCCCCCTTGTCCGTCATTTTGTGTCTGTATTATCAATGGTCTCAATTGATCGAGCAATTTATAATGCATTTCATGGAAGACCCGGTGCTTTCAGATGCCGTAAACTCACTTGATGCGTTGCATAAAAGGCGTTATGTGGAAAAGCTTCAGTTTATCCATTCGCCAGATCCATATTTGATGCCTAAATCGATGTTTTTCGACCCGCTGTCTCTGCCGTACTTGCCTGACATCTGCTAGCTACCCTGATATGAACAACTATCTTGTCCACACAAAATCAGCCTATTCTCACTAAAGTTTGAAAAACTTTAAGAGCTTGGAGGCTTATAAATACTTCGTTGCTGGTTGGGTGAAACAGGTCCTCGTCCACGAAAATTCGGCAGGAATCTATCTTGTGCTTGGAAAGGTGAGTTACAAAATTTTCAATTCAAAATCTTTTGTTATTGCTAACATCCACTGTCAAGTCTAATGTATTTCATGTCGTTTGTCAATGGAGTTAGGGCTTTTAATGTTTATATGGTTTAGCGATAGCACTCTCACTACATACATACGTGTATGTTGTCGGCGATTAGCCTAGCAATGATCTTAATTGTGGTTGTCAGCCCAAAACCCTCTAAATATATATTAAATGCATCTTACCAGATATAAAATGACTACTACATAATCTGTGGTAATCGTTTGGAGCCCAGTTTTCTCGTCGAATTGCAGCAGCCCATCTCGCTCTCTTCTCTCCGGGTCTCTCGGAATCCGGTAGAACTTCAAGTCTCTCCGTCTTCTCCGTCTATCTTCTCTGTTATTGCAACTGACCGCCACACACGCCTTCACCATTTTTATTATTAATGTTAACGAGCAGAAAAACACGTCGTAAATAGGAGGAATGTACTTAGCCGTAACAGGTAAACATGATGTGTTGACGGACAAATGGGCGGCACCAGTCAGGAGGAAGGAGTTGTGACGTCACGTGGGTAGGGTCTATAGGACCATATTTTGATTTCCAAAAAAGAGGACACTCCGGCCTCAAGATACTTGAATTTTACCCGAAGTTCACTCAAAGATGCCTATATCACTGTAATATATTTGAAGTGTGCCTCCTCTGTCTGGATAGAAAAATTAAGTTTTATAAAAAACAAAATTATAGCCATAACCTATATAGCTATAACTAAAGACACAAATTCAAATTCTCTGAGGTTACTCAACAGGCTTTATTATTCCTAAAAAAAAATATTTTTTAAAAAATCGAATTGAATAATGATAAAGCAAAAAAAAGATAATAATATAATGCAGAACCATGGTAATGTCCAGTCAATACACACACACAGTAGGCTATGTGCCAACTGAACATTTTTATAAATTACTATCATGACAATTGTCGTTGGCAAATTGTTTTTCTCATTCATTGTTCTAGATTGCACGCAAACAATAACCGAAATAAACTGAAAAATGATTCAACCAGCATGTTTCCAAACACAGCAGTTTAAAACTACACTTCCCATAATGCCTAGCGCGACTTATCTCACTGACAGCTATCCTATTAGCGAGCACTGTTAGCCGAGGCAAAATCAAACATTGCTATAAAAGCTTCATAAAAGCTTCATTCAATCAATCATTTCAGCGCAACAAAGCGACGCCAAACGGGAGTTTACAGATCACACCATTACAAAGCTCCTACAAAAGTCAACAGTTGCCGAAAAGTAAGTTTAGCGAGTGTACATACCGATAGCATGTGAGCTCCTGTCGTGACGAAGGTTTGTTTGTTAATGGTTATTGACCGTTGACGCCACGATAAAGTCAGTCTGTGAATGCGCACGCATGCGCAAATCTGTATCCGAAGTACAATAAAGGTATTTTTGTCTTACTTACTCATTTGGGTACATGAGCATTTAATTATATACGTATCATAATAAAATTCTTAACAACTGGGCAGGCTCTCTAGGAACACATCACAGGAAGCATAGTACCGGAGTATTTAGTGCAAAGCGTCAGTCACTTTCAACACACGCTAATTGGTCCGTTGAAAAATAATGAAAACCGGACAGTTTCATGAATTTATAAAACCCTGCCGGACGTCCCGGACAGGTAGTGAAAAGTGGACATGTCATGGCAATAGCGGAAGTTTGGTCACCCTATAGGACATGCGCGCTCTTCTGTTGTGCTTATCATATCTCTGGGATGATGAGACTTTTAGGGAGCAGGCAGGCAATTGCAGATCATTTCAACTTGTTTTCTGATTTTAAACATTATTAATTATTTATTATTATTGTTACTCATTTCAAACGTTTATTTAAAAACGTATTTAAAAAAAATACATTTTCAGATTTTTTTTTTTTCATGAATAAATACTTTTAACAGTAATAAAATGTTAATAAGAGCAACATTGTCAGGAATGAGGGCAGGCAGGTGGTGTGTGGACCCAAGTGCAGGGAAAGGGAAGCGAGGCAAAAAGGTGGTGCAAAAGTAATTTAATTAAAGCCGACAGAAAAACAAACAAAGTACAAACCAAAACTGAGGTAATCCCCAAAACACAGTTGCAAACAAAACCCAGGGTACTGGCAAAAGACTGGTCTCAAAAACTTACTAGGCAGAGGAACATGAGGGCTGTGACGTAGGAAGAGGCAAAGTTGACGCTGGCATGAACAAAGACATTGACATAGACTTTGACGTTGACAATGACGCAACAAGGAGTGACAAGAAACTGGGTGCTTATATACACACACGCAGACAAGGGGTAACGAGACAACGAGGAACAGCTGGGTAACACAGTAGGATACATATTGCAGGATACACTAGGAGAAGGTACAACAGGTGAAATCAATGGGCAATCACAGAGACAAGTCACACTAAGAGAAAACCAACACAAAACCTAACAAACATTAGTACAGTGGTACCTCCACGTAGGAAATTAATTTGTTCTGGAAGTAGTTTCGTAACTTAAAAATTCTGTAAGTAGTGACGCGTTTTCCATGTAAATGCCCTAATTCGTTCCAAGCCTCCAAAACTCAGACAGAAATATTTTATAATGCATAAAAATGCATCATAACATGTAACAAATGCATGTTACAATTAGATTATTTCACAATAAACATAAAACCAGAGTTGTGCATTATGTAAAAAACAAGAATAAAGAAAAAAAGTTGACACAGTCATGTAAAGCTGTCGGAACACGAGTGGCGAACGAAGAGAATGCTGTGAGACACACATACACATACAGAAGAGGTCCCTTTTAGCTAATTGAATGCCTGGAATGCTAGGCAACAGCCAATCGCAGAGCAGCAATAAGTATGTTACGCTCAGTAAACACTGGGAGCTGCAATTACCAGCCATACAGTATTTTGCCTTTTGTATCCTGAAATGTATTTTGTAACAAGAGGCAATTGACACGCTGCCGTCAGCAACGTTGATTTGTTTTCCTGCCTCTCTATTTTGTGTGTTTTTGTTTGTTGGACCTGCAGTAGGACGCTACGACACCGTCTTCAGGTTACATTTTTGTCTCATGGCTGCTGTTTGCTGTTACCAGTTGTGTTTTGAAGAGCTTTGTTTTCACGTTCCTGGCAATAAATCCGATATTGAATGTTGAAACCTGCCATTTAACTCTTCTCGTGCATTTGAGTCCAGCAGTGAGTGTCCCGTTTTGACAGGAATATTTTCCAGTTGAGGCGTGTCTTAACCTGAAAATTCTTTATGCGGAGACGTTCGTAAGAAGAGGTACCACTGTATAATTAAAAGAAATAATACAATTTCAAACTAGTTATGAACCTAAATAACGACACTAAAGTTCATTTTTATCTATTCTTTTTTACTACGAGACACGCCCAGTTCATCTAAACTGGGAGGATTGGCTATGGATGCTCATGTTTCAGCACAATCATTCACTGCCAGCCTCCCCCGAGTCCAAATAGATTCGACATCTAGAGCTGTCAATGGCAACCAATGAGTTAAATGAGTACCCTGCAAAAGCCTCAAGTGACTTTTTAATTTATGTTCAATCGAAAGTCAACCTAATATCAATGTTAGATTTTATTTGAATGCTCATTTTTCAATTTACTGGCATAACCCGCAAACAAGCACGCCGCTGCAAACTATGCTCGTTTGTGGCGCGCGAATGACAAAGTGGTGTTGACAGTGAGGTTAGGCGTGAAATCTCCTCCAGAAGTCTTGCTTGTGTTGCTCTCCAGTTTCCATCTGCTTTTTTTTTCAACACAAATGAAAGCAATTTTAAAGCAGCTCTTTGTGGGCCTTTGATGGCAAAAAAAGAAGCAAAAACATCTGTGCAAAAAAGAAAAAAAGAAAAACCTTTATTAAGTTTAACACTGTTTCAAGGGATTCTAATAGTTTGTTGCTGTAAAATATGGTCAATAAGTCTTCCACTTTGCTTTTTGCCCAATTAAAATGTTGCCAGTTTATTGAAATGCTTGTACTTTAGTTAAAAGATTATTTTGGACATACTTTTTCTAGCCATAAGCTATATTAATCAACACAGCACAGAGAAAAATGGACCAGTTGCCTTCCATCTCTGACGGATAGCCCAATAGAGCGTGATGGATAGTGTACAGATGGTCCAAGACGTTAATGTAGCAACAGGACATAAAAATGAGGAAAAGATGGCAAGCGCAGGACGATGAGGAGCGGGAGGAATGATAAGACAGACAGGTGGTGTGCGTGGAGGAGTGATAAGTGAGGCGGGGGTACGATGAGCGGAAAAGAGCAAAGTGGTCCTGACAAATGGAGGGGAAACATTTAAAGCAACACCACAGAATTATGCCTGCAAGTATATAACAACTTGACAACTGGATCAACTTATGCGGTGGCCCTCAAGGTTCCATTTTGGATCCTATTCTTTTGGAATTTGATATGTTCTTCTGTTTTACAAATAAATACAGTATAATTTTCATCACAACTGACCAGGTGAGAGAACTTTACACGCTCATATATACTGTAAATTTTGGACTGTAAACCGCTACTTTTCCCTTATTTTGAATCTTGAGGCTTATAGTCCAATGCGGCTTATTTGTTGATTTTTTGGGGGGGTTTATAGGAAACAATTTATTTGACAGCGGTGTCGTAAGACTGTCATAAGACCGTCATAATTATGACATGACACTATCATGGGCATTACTGAATGCTTTTGACAGATGTCATTAAGTGTCTTCTGGCAAATTTTGTCACTAACTCCATTTATGCCCAGTTTGGATTTTTTTACATCCATTCAAAAGTGAGATAATTTCCCGGATGGCACTGAATGACATCTGTTATAAGCATTCATTAATGGTTATGACAGTGTCATATCATAATTATGATTGTCTTATGACAATCTTATGGTGCCACTGTCAAATTAAGTGTCACCAAATACCATAACTAGCAATTAATGAAACAACTGGAACAGTAACAGAAGATATCATTAGCACAGGACATGAGTTTTGATTGATATTTACATCTGTGGCACTGAAATGCATGCTAGGATGCATGTTGGACAACAACAGTGTTGACAGCAGGTGACAGCAGAGACTGACTGTCTCCCCGAAGGGAGCAACGATGGCCAAATTAAGCTTCTTGAAGCAATGAAGCTTTGCAACCAATTGGTTCAAAGCTTCATGGTAGTTCATTTGGTCTTATGACAGTTGTGTGATCCCGCTGTCAAATAAAGTGTTACCGGGCGGTTACTATCTTTTGGTGTAAATATTCCATAATACAGTGAGGACAGCTGCGGTTTATAGTCCGGTGCGGTTTATCTATGAACAAATGCCAAAATTACGGTACCTGCTAGTTTTATTTTGTTGCTATTAGAATAGATGGAAGGAGCCCTGATTATGCATTAAACTGCAGGCATCGGTATTGGCTACCTACTAAAAAAAAAAAAAAAACTCGCCAATGCTGCGCAGTATGTCCTCTTCCAGTTTTATGCTGCCTTCACATGCTCTAGGAAAGATGATACTTACCGCTTGCTAATAATTATAATTTGTAAACATGAGTACGTCCTTTTCATGTGCTTTTGTTTGCGTAGCAAATAAACATAGCAGACACAGACTTCGGATTGGTTTGTTGGGTGGGCAAAACTGTTTTACAACACTTAATTCATCGACTACACCAAGAAGAGAATGCATCAAAATGCAAACAGTAAGTTTTTGTTTGTAACGGAACATTTTAGGTGACACTTGGTAAAAGGTGACACTTGGTTAAAAAATAAGTTTTATAAATGTGTACGGTGTACGCTATGTTATCATGCCAGCGTAAAAAAAACAACAAAAAAAAAAAACAACAACAAAACTTGAAAATTGAAAATAAAGATTCTTAAAAACTTACCATTCACAACTTCACGTGCAATTTTCGACTCAAAATGTGGTATTTACTGTAATTACGACACCAAATGAAGGTAGTATACGTTTCCAGCCACAGAGGGCCCTTCCTAAGCTGGCCACCAGTTACGCCACCAAAGGAGCGTAAGAATAAGCACAAAAGAAAAAGAGAAAAAAGTTGTTGTTTTTTTAGCCTCAGAGAGTGGAATGTGCTCACTTAGCAGTCATATTTTCGATATATAGTTGTACTTTAAATAGTGGCTCGATCTACATGTTCAATGCTAATACCAGCCAGGAATACAGTTGTCCGATAATGACTTTTTAACCAATAACCGCTATCCCGAAATTGTCCAGCTCCAAAAATCCGATGCCGATATATGCAGTCGTGGACTGGATAATATGTCTTAATGTATTGTGATGTTCCTATGGATGCTTTAATAATGATAATGCTCACATAACAAATCCTAACCATCTTAGTTTAGAGACATCTAAGGGTAGATAAGCATAACTGCTGTGCTAAGCTGTGACAAGCGCTTGTACAAAGGCAGAAGGCTTCTACATTCACTTTGAAGGCAACATACTATATTGGCCCAAAACCGATAATGAACAACTCATGTCCATATTATCCGATCTCATTTTAAAATGCTTTCATTGGTCGACTCTAGCCAGGACGAGAAGTTTTGTGCACACTGACAATTACATGAATGTCTATAATTATGTTAGCTTTGTTTGTGGGAGGGAAAACTATAAAAAGATGGCTAGCGATCCTGTGTCCTCAACTAGCAGAAGTGATTAGCACATGAGCTACTAAGTGTGGATTTAATACAAGGGTGAACAAACCTCCTCTCTTGCCTGGACATGTCCGCTTTTCACATCCTGTCCGGGCCGTCCGGTGAGGTTTTATAAATTCAAGAAAATAATTTTTCACGGGACCAATTAGCGTGGGTTTGACTGGCGCTTTCCACAGATTACTACGGCACTGTGCTGCCAGTGACGTATTCCCCGAGAGTCTGCCCAGTTTTTAAGACTTTTATTACAATCAATACGTATACTGGACTGTCTCAGAAAATTAGAATACACAATATTCTAATTTTTTGAGACAGTCCTGTGTATATATACAGGACTGTCTCAGGAAATTAGAATACACAATATTCTAATTTCCTGAGACAGTCAGGAAATTAGAATATTGTGTATTCTAATTTCCTGAGACAGTCAGGAAATTAGAATATTGTGTATTCTAATTTCCTGAGACAGTCCTGTATATATACACAGGACTGTCTCAAAAAATTAGAATATTGTGTATTCTAATTTTCTGAGACAGTCCAGTATAATCAAATGCTCATGTATGCAAAAGAGTAATTAAGAAGAAATTACCTTTATTCTACTATGGATACATATTTGCGCACGCGTGCGCAGTCACAAACTGACTTTATCATGGCGTCCACTGGAAATTTTCATTCACAAACAAACCTTTGTCATGACAGGAGCTCACATCCTATCGGTATGTACACTTGCGAAACTTACTTTTCGGCAACTGTTAACGTCTTCAATGTACTCGTGTGATCTGTTAAATCCCGTTTGGTGTTGCATTGTTGCGCTGCAGACGATTGTAAACGTTTTTAGCAATGTTTGATCTCGGCTACCGGTGCTCACTAACAGGGTAGCTCTCAGTGAGTAAAGCTGTGCTAGGCATTATGGGAAATGTAGTTTTAAACTGCTGCGTTAGGAAACATGCTGATTGAATCGTATGTCAGTTTAGTTTGGTTATTTTTTGTGTACAATCTAGAACATTGAATGAGAATAACAATTGAGTGGGAATAACAATTTGTCAACAACAATTGTCGTGATAGTAATTTATAAAAATTAAAAGTTGGCACATAGCCCACTGTGTGTGTCTGGACTACATTTCCATTATACTATTGTTATTATTATTTTTCATCATTTTTTCATTCGTTTTATTTATTTATTTATTTTTTGTGTGTGTGTGTTTTTATTGTTGGATTATTTTGGAATAATAAAGCCTTTTTAGTAACCTTTGAGAATTTTTGTCTTTGGTTATACACTATATGGTTCTAATTGTTTTTTAATATAACTAAATTGTTCTATCCAGATGGAGGAGGCACACTTTAAATATATTGAAGTGATATAGGCATCTTTGAGTGAAGTAAAATTCAAGTATCTCGAGGCCGGGCCGAGAGTCCTCTTTTTTGGAAATCAAAATATGGTTATCCTACTTCATACGAGAATCAGGTTTGATACCAAATTCAACAAACATTAAAATAGGACAACATTTTGACCATTTTAGGTCTCAAGTTTTAGAGATCATTCATTCATTGTCACTCATACCAGGATGGCACAAAAATTGTTACACAGTGTCTGACAAAGACATGGTAGCAATTATTTTACATTCAAGTGATCATGCAGTAATTCAGTATGAAATGGAAAAAACATATTTTGTATGTTTCCAAAAAATGTGGTATCAGTAAAGTATCTGCATTGTCCGATATCACACAGCCGGGCAGCGGAATTGGGATCCAAAAAATGCTATCGGTGCTACACTAGTTGCTATGCAACACCACCTGAACACGACTGTGTGACATGTCAATAAACATATGAAGAAATGCAGCAGACTTCTTCCTATGGTTGCCATGCTACTGACACTGTATTGCTCAAAACAAATATTGTACAGTAAATGTGAGTGTACGCGCGGGACATATGCATGTGTGGCTGTGTGTGTCTTCCATCCACTATCACGTAGGCAATGAGTGAATGTGTGTATTTACTGTTTTCACAGATGGAGCTTTGACACGGTCTGGATAACTGAGATAAATGACTCGCACCACCGCTCGGCAGATGGGGAAAACACACACTAGCAGATGCACAAATGTAGCAGAGGCCATTTAAAGAACCATTTCGATTGCCAGTGGGGAAGATTTTCTTTTCATCCTTAGTAAGGAATATGAAACAATGTGAGATGATCATCAAATATTCATCAAAGCCCAAAATTCTTGCAAACTTGCGTTTTCTGTTGAAAACTGATGTATTTTAGGGGTCATAAACACCTCTTACTTGATAGTACTCAGTAGCAGTATCAGTAGTCTCTTAGCCAAAGTGAAGCCTTTTCTTAGTCGCCACGACCTTGAAAAAGCAATTCACGCTTTTATAAGTTCAAGGCTGGACTACTGCAATGCACTTTATGTTGGCCTACCCAAGTCCTCGATCTCTCGGCTGCAACTTGTTCAAAATGCTGCTGCTCGATTTTTAACAGGTACACCTAGACGTGAGCATATTACCCCCGTGCTATCATCACTCCACTGGCTTCCAGTCCATTTTAGAATTGATTTCAAACTTTTACTGTTTGTTTTTAATTCTATTAATGGCCAGGCTCCATCTTATCTATCGGAAATTTTAACTTTTCGTAACTCTGGCAGGACTCTTCGCTCGACCGGCCAGCTTCTTTTAGATGTTCCAAGGTCAAAACTTAAACAGTGGGGAGACCGATCCTTTGCGGTTGCTGCCCCCAGGCTGTGGAACAGCCTTCCCCCCGAAATCCGCACCACCACGGATGTAGGTCTTTTTAAGTCTCGGCTAAAAACACACCTTTTTAGACTCGCCTTTTACAAAGATTAGGATAGCCTGGTTTTATTAGCTTAAGGGCTTTTTTAATGTTTCTTTTCGATTTTATCGGTTTTATTGTTTTACTTGCTGGAATTTTATTGCGATGCGCTCTTTGTTTTATTTTATTTTGTAAAATGTCATTGTATAATATTTTCCTGCCTTTTATTTATCTTGAGCCATGTTTTGTTGTAAAGCACTTTGGGGGCCTTTCGTGTTTTGTAAAGGGCTATATAAATAAATTTGATTGATTGATTGATAGCACTCCGTGGAGAGTTTGAGAACCCCTGACCCCCAAGCACCAGTTTTACCTATTGACATGAAATTTGGTGGAAAGGTCTATCATGGCAGTCTTAAGGATCCATGTCTGAAATTGAATGTCAAGCAGGGGCGTTACCGGGAGGGCAGGGGTGGTCAGTGCCCACCCACGGACACGCTCTGCCCACCCAAAGAAAACTGGATGTAGTACTAACAGCAGTCTGGGCACAGCATATGGTATCCCATTCATATAGTACTGATGTGTCCTAAGTTTTAACCTTTGCGTTGTTACCTCCTCTTTCACCTTAAAAAAAAAAAAAAAAATTGAAATGAACGGTTGGCTCTGTTCCTGGGGGGCGCTACACACATTTACGTATATATATATATATATATATATATATATATATATATATATATATATATATATATATATATATATATATATATATATATATATATATATATATATATATATTTTTTACATTTTAGTAACTATTTCCGTTACTTTAAAAAGTTGTTGTATGTCAAAGGATTTGAAATTTTCTGAGCAGTATTCCAGTCAGTTGAATAGAGAACAACAGACAGGTAGTTGTGTTATGGAACCTTGTAATATTTATTGCACCTCACCAGCAACAGATTTATCCTACACTAGTGATGGGATCTGTCGTTCACTTGAGTAAACGAATCCATTCCGGTTCGTTCAGTAAAAAGATTCGTTCAAACAAATTGTTCAACGAATCGTTCGCCCCCCTCATCTCCCTCCCCGCCCAAATGAATCGTTCGGTTAGTGAACGGGAAGTGACGTTGCTGAACGAATCACCAAAGACCGCTTCGCAGTATAACTGAACGGGAAGTGACATTGCTTGGTCCCTCCCTCTCTTGCACACAGGCTCCTCATTGACCGCGTAGTTTCGGAAATGAGTGACAGGCGATATCATTCTGCTTTCACAGACAGCCTCGTCTCCCTCCCTCCCGCTGCTGCAAAAGCGAGGGAGAACTTCCGCGTCGTGTGTCCTAGTTCTATGGGCTCAAAGTCATGGCTCGTACTTGCATTTCGATTTAGGACACGGTTAAACATTTTCCTTTTGTGGGAGTAGTGGGGGTTTGGGGTCGGGGGCGCACGGACTTTCTTTAGCATGTTCTTGATCACATATACAATGCTGCTGCTACCAGCCAACGCGGCATGCTTGCTGTCACGAAAATAAAAATAAATCGAAAGTTTAATTTCTAAATATGGAACGACCAACACATCACATTTAGCTCTCGCTCTGTTGTATTTTTGTTTTTATGCTCATCACTATTATTTTTGGTCACTATTGTTAAAACTAAAGTGTAAATAGCTAGTTGTCAAATGTGCTGCTCAGAAATAAAAACAATATTACATTTTGATATTTGCCAGTTAATTGCAAATCAGTATTAAGATGATCGTATTGAATTTTTGCACTGGTATTAATAAATAAAATAATCCGGTCAGCTCCCCTGTCGTCCCCGCATCTCAGATCGTCAAATGCTGACGAGAAATATTTGTTTGCTCTTTACGATGTCGCCTTTCTACTCTCATTAGTCTGTTAAGAAAAATGTAGACATATTGCGACATCTCCCGTGTCCACGTGCGTTGTTTTTGGGCGCTTGAGTAGCACATGATGGACGGATTGACATCATTTGTCAAACCAACCAACACCCGACCAGTGTTGTTAATCTTACTGAAAAAAAGTAATTAATTATAGTTACAAATTACTTCTCCCAAAAAGTAATTGCGTTAGTAACTCAATTACCTGAATGTAAGAGTAATTAGTTACTTGGCAAAGTAATTGGTGATAATTACTTTTTGTTTTTCCCCCTCAAAAAAAAAAAAAAAAAAAAAAAAAAACATTGGCCACACTATGTGAAGTTTTTTGTGAAGGTTTTTGGTACAATTGGCCCGAGCCCAATTCTTTACCCTAATTTACCCTTTACCCTGAATCAACTGTAAAAAGTTGTTAAAATTGCTCCCATTATTGCATTTGTTCCCTTCTCTCTACTTTCGACATATGAAAGTTTTAAAACTGTTTCATCATTTAAAGATAGATTCAAGTCAAGATTTTGCCGATTTAGAAGTATTTATATAAAAAGATTAAAAAAAGATAAAAAGTTACTTAGGTTCGCTAGGAAGGTTCTCTACAACAGAGCCGTCCTAAAAAGTCTACTGCTTTAAGATGGCGGCTGTCTACTAACGCATTTAGTGCCATGCAGTGTTGTTAATTTTACTTTAAAAAAGTAATTAATTACAGTTACAAATTACTTCTCCCAAAAAGTAATTGCGTTAGTAACTCAGTTACCTGAATGTAAGAGTAATTAGTTACTTGGCAAAGTAACTAGTGATATGTTTTTTTCTTTCTCAAAAAAAAAAAAAAAAACACACACACACAGGTCACACAATGTGAAGCTTAAAGTGTTTGGGGGACAATTGGCCCTAGCCCAATTCTTTACCCTCCACTTAACTAGACACAAGGGTATTGCGATAACTAGCTAGTAACCTTTGCTATGTGTGGAAGTCATTTAAAGTTGTGAATCAATCGTTAAAGTTGTTAAAATTTCTCCCGTTATTGCATTAGTTCCCTTCTGTCTACTTTAAACATGTGTAAGTTTTAAAACTGTTTCATCATTTAAAGATAGATTTAAGTTAAGATTTTGCCGATTTAGGAGCATTTTAGATTTAAAAAAATTACTTAGGTTCGCTAGGAAGGATCTCTACATCAGGGCCTTCCTGAGAGGTCTACTGCTTTAAGATGGCGGCTGTTTACAAACGCATGTAGTCCTTAAAACATGTTGGCAGTGCAGCAGTGTCTATCATTCGCATCTAGTTCTATAATATGATATCTACCGTGTCATGTGGGCGTAGTTTGTCGGCTATGGCTGCAGTCAGGTATTATTGGAGCCACCTAGCATCGCGGTTGCAACGGCGTCTTCCCCACTCCTGCTCTGCTCTCGTCCCCGTGAGTCCGTTTCTCTCAGACTTTTTTTTATTCAACCAACTTAGTAACGAATAGTAACGCACGCCTTTCCCGCCTCAGTAACGGTAACGGCGTTGCCAAGATGAGAAAAGTAATTAATTAGATTACTCATTACTGAAAAAAATAACGCCGTTAGTAACGCCGTTATATTGTAACGCCGTTATTAACAACACT
Organism: Corythoichthys intestinalis; assembly: GCF_030265065.1. NCBI lineage: Eukaryota > Metazoa > Chordata > Actinopteri > Syngnathiformes > Syngnathidae > Corythoichthys > Corythoichthys intestinalis. Next base: position 18,333,162 of record NC_080403.1, on the reverse strand, counting down.
GCACCCGACACGCTCTGACACGAAAAAAATATAAAACACTCGGAAAAAAATGGCATGTATTTACAGTTTCATTGCAAATCAGTATTATGGTGATCATACTAAATATTCTTTTTTTCTGTGCACATATGAGGTAATTATCGCTGCCATGAAGCCTCCATATAGTGAGTTTTCTGCCCCCTTCACTGCCGTCACGCGATCGCAGCTCAGTTTTTGCTTGCCTCGTAGCTACCCGTGTTTTAAATTACTGTAAATTTGATAGTATGTCGTCATGGGTAGTCCCGAGTCTGTTGAGAAAAGTAGTACACTAAACCATGCTCGCTAGATTTGTGTGGTGTTTTTGTCTGTTTGAGCAGCATTTGATAGGCTCCACGTTAACAAATATGTGACAAAGTCATTTCCTTTCATTTTATGACTCGTTCACCGCATAGTCATTACTGGAAAGTCAAGTTAGCAGCAAGCTAGGTCAGGAACCGGAGGACCGAATCACTGAACGGGAAGTGACAAAACTCAGTCTTTCCCCCCTGCCTGCACGCTGGCTGCTTATTGGCCAGACGTGGAAGTGAGTGACAGACGCCCTGATTCTGTTTCTGCTCCCTCCCCTGCCCGCGATGAGGCTGGCATCTGATTGGTCGTGTGCGATGTCAGACGACGCTGCCGCTTGCTCAACGCCCTCCCACGCAACGAACAAGCACCAACTTCATAGAACGAATCAGTGCAGATGGTGATTAGTTCGGTCTCGTTCACCCAAACAATTCGTTCAAAAAGAACGGATCGTTCGCGACCGATACAACACTATCCTACACTTGAAGTGCAACAAAAATAAACAGATTTGAACTGCTTACAACAGAAGCTTTGCCCTGGGACATAAATTACACTTTACGTGCACGTTCTTTCCTTTAATTTCGACCAACTTGAAATAGTGTTTGTATCTCTACCTCGTAAAGCACAAATTTTCCTCTGAATCCTCTGCCATGATATCCCTCTGCATCTGTTTTGCATGTGTGTGTTTGCCGCACGTGCTGTTCCGGTTTGTGTGTGATAACTGAAGTAATTTTTTTTCCGACTCTGAAGTACGTGCGCTACAAGGCTCGAGCGTTTACGTCACAGAATAGGGGATCACGCGAGATTTGACAACAACGCAGCCATATTGGAAGCAGGTCTGGTTCGCGGGACAATAAACTTTAACTTGCCAGTTCGATAAAGAGACAAACTCGTTACAAAGGCGAAGAACAGATATGTGATCGAACTTAAGGATGTGTACAATGTTGACGCTTATGAGCAAGTCGAAGACAAATGGAGTAAAGATGTCGACGGGCTTCCACAATTACGCAAAATGGACATTCTGCTGTATTTATTGTTTGATGTACAGTATGTTACTAAACTCATCAGCGATTCCGAAATTACAAATCGCTACAAAGCTACGAACAGTTTTGCTGCGGATGGGTGCAGGAGCTGCACATGATGACCGTATCAAACGGCAACTCCATCGTTCTTGCAAAGGTAGGCTATGTGTGTTTACCATTTTCATTGCCATGAACCTGAACGCAAGTCTTGGATGACAAATAAACAGAGCAGAATAGACTGGTAGTATCTTCAGTTTATTCAAAGTAAGTAACGCACCGCTTTTGACCGTCAGTAACGGTAACGGCGTTGTAACGGCGGAAAAAAATAATTAGTTAGATTACCCCGTTACTGAAAAAATAACGCTGTAATGTAATGGCGTTATTCCCAACACTGCTGCTAGGAGGCGCTACATAGTGTATTTGGAATTTGTCTTTACACGGTATCAAAGATTGCACCTGTCTTGACCTGCCTGCCGATTTTGGTGCATTTGGAAGCATTCTAAGGAGGTCAAATTGAGCTCAAAGGGGCTGTGGAACAAAGAATAACTATAATAATAATAATAATAAAACCGAGGAACCACAATAGGTTACCTAAAAAAAACATTGTCACCTGCATGTCCATACTGTTCAGTTATGGATGTGTTTTAAGTCAAATCAAATCAAATCAACTTTTATTTGTTTAGACTAAATCACAACAACAGATATCTCAAGGAGAAAGCAAAACATGTTTTAAGGTGCAGTAGCCCTACGCTGCAATTCGACCTACTTGAGCATTACAGGTTTTTAATGTTTTTTTGCCCCCCCAGGTAAGACTAATGCCCACCCACAACTGGCATCCTGGTAACACCACTGATGTCAAGTCAGCAAGGTTGAATTAAAGCCACAATTTTGGGGTGAATTCCATGACTTTATCCCAAAGTCAGTTTTTTCTAGAGTGCCACGAGCCACTGGTTGCCCAACAAGCATGAAATCAAATCCAATTGAACGTGAGCTCAAAAAACCGCAGTTCTTTGACGCTCATTAGCGGCTCTCGCGAGCATCTGTGATCAATTATCAGGCGTAATGAACACTTTTGTGGGATTTCAAGCAGACGGGAAGGAAGGGAAACCAGTGTGTTGATAATGTTTCAGATGTTCAGACAGAGCAGGCAAGACAAACAGCAGGTGGACGTGCATAACGCGCTCCCTCATCAAAATTATAAACCCAACTTTTACTGCCCTCTTGTGGAGAAGATGGTAACAACATGATTTGACAAGTTTTATTGAAAGAATCTCACAGTGGTGAGGATAATATTAAACATATAATGGTTGCCATTGACAACAAAGATGTTCAATTAATTTGAACTGGCCTGGCTGCGAATAATTCGTGGATGGATTAGAATTGAATTTGGTTGGTATATTCTAGGGATGTCTACTCGTCAATCTTCTAATTTTTTGTCTCACATTGGTGAATTGTGGACTTCTTGTTGCCTTTACATTATGAGTTAGCCAGTAGCGGGCAGGAGCTAATCGGTTGGGGTTTTAATGTCTCTGGGCTAATGAGACGCTTAGGGACTGAGAAAGGTGATCGTAGCTCATTTAGAATTTCTTAGAAAAAAAAAAAACAAAAAAAAACTTGAGTGAACATATCAAATTTTATTAAGTAAAAGAGGATTTATATATTTTTTGTTTTTAATTAAAACACAAAAGTATTTTTTCCCCCTTACTTTTTAATTTAAAATGAAAATACGGTGAATATAAAACTTCATTAACTTTATGTATACTGCTGGCCAAAAGTATTGGCACCCCTGCAATTCTGTCAGATAATTTCTCCCAGAAAATGATTGCAATTACAAATGCTTTGGTAGTAATATATTCATTTATTTTGCTTGCATTTAAAAAAACACAAAAGAGAATGGAAAATAAAATTAAATCATTATCATCATTTTACACAAAACTCCAAAAATGGGCTGGACAAAAGTATTGGCACCCTTTGAAAAAGCCACGTGATGCTTCTCTAATTTGTGTAATGAACAGCACCTGTTACTTACCTGTGGCACATAACAGGTGGTGGCAATAACTAAATCACACTTACAGCCAGTTAAAATGGATTAAAGTTGAATCAGTCTGTCCTGTGTCCTTGAGTGTACCACATTGAGCATGGAGAAAAGAAAGAAGACCAAAGAACTGTCTGAGGACTTGAGAAGGAAAATTGTGAGGAAGCATGGGCAATCTCAAGGCTACAAGTCTATCTCCAAAGACCTGAATGTGCCTGTGTCTACCGTGCGCAGTGTCATCAATAAGTGTAAAGCCCATGGCACCATGGCTAACCTCCCTAGATGTGGACGGAAAAGAAAAATTGACGAGAGATGTCAACGAAAGATATTGCGGATGGTGGATAAAGAACCTCGACTGACATCCAAACAAGTTCAAGCTGTCCGAGGGTACAACAGTGTCAATCCGTACTATCCGTCGGCGTCTTAATGAAAAGGGACTCTATTTTAGGATACCCAGGAAAACCCCATTTCTGACCCAGAGACATAAAAAAAAAAAAAAAAAAAAAGCCAGGATGGAGTTTGACAAAACTTACTTGCTAATACTTTTGGCCAGCAGTGTAGAAAAAAAAGACATTTAACTTTTTAATTAAAAATAAAATAACATTAAGAAAAAGAACATTTCCTGTTTTTTTTATCTAAAGTTGAAGAAAAACTACCGTATTTTTCGGACTGTAAGTTGAAGTTTTTTTTCATAGTTTGGCTGGGGGTGCGACTTATACTCTGGAGCGACTTCTGTGTGAAATTATTAACACATTATTATATCATTTCATAGGTCATTTTGGTGTTTTGGAGTGACACTGATGGTTTGTTAAACTTGTCAGCATGTTCTTTATGTTACAGTTATCTGAATAACTCTTAATAGCTATGTATGTTAGGTCAACATACCGGCCACGTTCTTATTTCGTTGTTCATGCATCATGTAACATTATCATACTGTACACTTATTCAGCATGTTGTTCTCTATTGTTTTTTTAATTTTAAATTGCCTTTCACGATGACATCTGTTCTATGTGTTGGTTTTTATCAAGTAAATTTCCCCCCAAAATGCAACTTATACTCCGGTGCGACTTATATACGTTTTTTTTCTCCCCCCTCTTCGTTGGGCATTTTATGGCTGGTGCGACTTATACTCAGGTGCGACTTATAGTCCGAAAAATAAGGTAATTAGAAAATATTTGCTATTGTGGATTTGGACCATTTTGAGGCCACTAATGTCTCTGAACAAAGAATAAGCAATAACATTTTATTTGAAAGCTTATGATAGTCTCATAAGACATAAAAATGTCATAATTAGGACATGACAATAAATGAATGTTAATGACGTGTCATTCAGTGTCCTAATCCTATCATAGATCCTGAACCATATGACATTTGAAACAATGTCAACTTTGCATCAAAAGTGACAATCGTAACCATTCATATTCACAACAAGTGCCGTGTCATGATTCTGACCGTTCAAAAAAATAATATTTAATAATCGATTAGTCGACAGACATAATGGCCTTCGTGAACTTGACATCCCTGATCTTAGTTGTGGCGTTGTAGCATCAACAACATCAAACACAAACTTATCAAAACACACTTGAAATTGATTTTATTGCACATTTAAAGAACAAAAAGTGGCACAATACCCATTTTGATCCAGACGAAAGCAAACGCTCACCTGCCCGTGACGGCCGCCACGTCTGCCTGAGCTGCATAGATTTGTCAAAAGCAAACCAATGTAAACATTAAAAATAGTAGTAATAATAACAACACCGAGACACGCTTGAAATCATCATGGCAGAGGTTTTCCAATCAGACCTTGGCTTTATTCACATGTCCTCTTTTTTTCTCTCCGGTGAGTCACAACAAACACTGAAAAAAGAACAGAAAAAGAACACTTCTTGTTCTCGGAAATATACCACTGTTTCGCTTATGCGGATCCAATAGAAAATAAAAAATAGTACATTTCAAGAAAACCTTCCGGGATTTCATTTGTAAAAATAAACAAAAAAAAAAACATTACTTGATAGTCACAGTCATTGACGATACTATTTACATGTTTTTTGATGTCCAAATGTCATTGTCAAAGTCTGGTACAGCAAATGACAATTGCACAGGGGGAAAGATGGGGGAAGGGAGGTAAACCATTTCCAGTGATGGCCATTTTGTAAAAGGTAAACTAATTAGAATTTTTATGGATGTTGACAGCACTTATTTTATTTAAATGTGTTTATCACTAGTAGATGTCCAATCCATTTGAAGTGGAAGGGTGGCAGCAGATGAACATTCACTACCATGCCTCCCCCTTCAAATGAATTGGACGTCTAGCGCCGTCAATGGCAGAAAGATTTAAGCAGTATCTGACGAAATCATGATAGCAATTACTTTACATTGGAGTATGCAGTTTAAAAAAAAATAAATAAAAATCATGGTATCAGTACAGTATCGCCATTGGTCTCAGTGCAACACTAATAAAATGTATTCCTAATTAATAAATTACATTGAAATGTGTGATTTAATTCAAACTAATAAAAATTGTTCATGCTACAATAGGGGTCTCAAACCTATGGCTAAGGTTGTCAATTGAGGCCTCTGGGAAATTATGTTTTAGGCCCGTGTTCATCATATTACTGTGTTTTTTTTCACGTGTTGTTGCCTTAGGCGTGTTGCTTAGTTATTGAAAGAAAAAAAAAAAAAAAAAAAAGAAGCTACCACAGCACAGGTTAATGAGACTTACATGGTGCTTTTTGAGAAGTTAGCAATTAAATCTTCTGAACTACTCCTTTGCCGTAACTCAGAACACCCCAGCTCTTTAGCAGCCCCTGGATGATTTAGAGCCCCCTGTTTTGTAGCCAATGCAGTATGTTATTGTTCATATTTTAAAAATATACTGCTACTTTAACTATTTAATTCATGATAAATTAAAATATTTACTACCGGTAAATAAAAATAAATTGAAAACACGTTAAATGTTATCAAATGAATAAAATTTTTTAGTAATTATGTTTCAAATTTACTATAGTTGGTTCTCCACCCCTCATCATCATGGATATAAAAAGTCTACACACTGTTGTACAAATGCCAGACCTGTATTGAAATAAAAAGAAAAAAAAATAGGGTAGATAAAAATAGTACTTTATATCTCATTTTTTTCAATAAAGTATTAAAATGAATTTTCTTTGGGTGTAGGGACTGTGAGCCACCTAAAATGTTTGAACTGGGGTTTGTAGACTTTTCCAATCAACCTCCCTTTTGGGCCTTTTTGTACATGGTAAATGGTAAATGGTGTTATACTTATATAGCGCTTTTCCACCTTTCAAGGCGCTCAAATGGAGTGCTATTGCTGCTTACATTTAGATTGACAGCAACCTAAAGTGAGCATAACTACCAAACAACCTTAAAAAAAAAATGGCACGAGCGATGGCCATCCAGCGTATCTACCATTATGATACAAAAGCAACTATTGTGTACAGTGCGACGACTGGATGAGATGGACAAAACGAAAAGCCTTTGTCAAGCAATTGGACGGCATCCATGTAGCTTCAAGTAAATACAGTGTGGTTGAGGATGTACAACGTCATCGTCGTCACAAACGCAGCACAAAAAGCATGCTTTCCAAATCCACGCATGAGCGCACTTGTATTCGGATTTCCTCTTTCCACATTCGGCTCTCACGTTTGTGTATTTCCTCTGCTAACTGGAATCAGGAAGTTCATTTTTCAGTCCTGAGCTTCACTGCCCTCAAGTGCCCTTTACCATTGTCTTGAATAAAACCTCAACCCGGATAGCAAGGATAAGGAATAAATGCTCAAACGGCTTTGAAGCGCTCACTGTTATGCAAGAATCCTGTAAAATGGCAGTAGATGGTACGCAAAATAGCAACCATTTTGAACGCGAAACCTGGAAAACCTTGCACCAACATAGTTTTCAGTACATCTGGACTGGAAAATTCAGTGTTCAGTTTTTCATGTGATACCCCAATTTATGGCAATGTTCAAAGTTGGAAACCTTTCATGGAAATTAACATGGATTAACTTAAAAATGTGAAAATTGAGAAAATTTCAAGCAAGTACGCTGGGAACTTGACTTAAAAATTTTGACTGTCGGTGGTTAACTCTTTTTGTCCACTTTTTATCCACCTAAATTTGAGTAAAGTGGGCTTTGGGTGCAATGACGTTCGAATAAATAGAGGGGTAAAAAAAAAAAAATTAACCCAATCATATTCTAGAACATGGTGTCAAAACTTGCAGCCTGAAGGCCCGCCACGTCATTGTGTGTGGCCCGTGAAATCAAACTGTTTTATGCCAGACTACTACTTGTCAGAGTTGTCACTTTTAACTTTTTATGGTGCAAGTGACTATTTTTGGTTATTTAAAACACTCAACTTTAATGATATTTAAAAAAATATTTGCATTAATTACCGTGCAGTGTGTATTATTTTTTGAAATGGTTTTTAGAAGTAATTTTTCAATATATACCATTTCTTAAATAAATGTATACACTACCGTCCAAACGTTTGGGGTCAGTCATACAGACAGTTTTGGTTTTTTCATAAAATGATACACTTTTACCTATCAAATGAGTTGCAAAACAAATAGAAAATATTGTCAAGACATTGGCTAGGTTAAGAATGATTTTATTCTGAAACAATAACTTTCTGCTTTAAACCTAGCCTTCGGCAAAGAATACTCCATTTGTAGCATTTACAGCATTGAGGACCGTTGGCATTTTAGCTGTCAATTTATTGAGGTAATGTGGAGAAATTTGAGCCCACCATTCCAGAAGCCCTTCCCATACATTTGATCGGCTTGATGGGCACTTCTTCGTTACCTTGCGGTTAAGCTGCTCCCACTATACCTTAATGGGGTTGAGATCTTGAGATTATTCAAATAAATTTGTATCATTTCTAACACTTTTAATGTATTGACTATATTTTCTGTTCATTTTGTATCTCATTTGATAAATTAAAGTGTGATTTTTAATGCAAAACTCTTGAACGGTACTGTAAATTCATTAAAAAAAAAAAAAAAATTAGCTACAAATTCCGACGAATAAAAACTGAACACTAGAAACATGGATGTTGATTTTTTTTTTTTTTAATAGTATTTAAATGAGTACTCTATAAACTGTTATAAACATTGTTGACATATCACAAAACCATATACGTCAAAACTAATTCAATTTACAGAAATCTATACTTATTTTGGTTGACAAATATTGTTATGGAGCAGAAAACTCGCATGTTCATAATAAAATGCAGATTTTATTTTTGTCAGCGGAAAAAGTGATTTTGTAGAGATTTTCTGTCCGGTGATGACACTCAAAACGCATGTAACACATTTAACCCTTTATGTGGCCCTCATTTAACTCATTAGCTGCCATTGATAGCACTAGACTTCTAATCCGTTTTGACTGGGAGGGCCCCGGCCCAAATGGATTGGATATCTAACGTCGTGAAGGGCAGCCAAAGAGTTAAAATACTATGAATGGGGGAAAAAATATGTTAAAAGTGTTATTGGGGACCATAACCAGAGTGGGTTTCAGTTTTTATTCATTTTAGTTTTTATTAACATTTTACTAATTGTTAATTTCATTTAATCAAAAGAAAAAAATGTGTGTAAAATAATGATTACTAGCATATATAATTGAGACCTGGTGTCCACATATGTGAACATCACATTTAGAGATATGAAAGGCACACTTGTGTACCTAATGTTAATATTGTGGCCTACCTTACCAAATATGATGTCTGAGATTTTTTTTAATTACCAAAAGTAATCATTTTCCTTATGAAGGGTTACATTTTGACATCAGCTGAGGAAGATATAAAGTTATCGAAGAACATTTAGCGAGTATTTTTGTGTGGCGGTCCATTTACGAGAAAAAAAAGGTAATATTTATGCTTCAGCTTGAAGTAATTCCCACAGAAAGTTTCCACTTTGGAATATTTCCAACTTTATCCATGCCTCTCTTTTACAGGAAGTGTAAAACGGGCTTTTGGCACCCATGAGTCAGTCTCAAAGCCTGAGTGTGTCCTGAAGTCCAAAAAGTACCTTCCGCAACAACACCGATGCTCCCTCACAGGTTCCCATGTTCCTCTGAGGTTTTTTAGTGCAGACTGAATTTGTTTTGAGTGTATGCGTGTGTCGTTGTGCGTGTGAATGAAGTAGAGTGCGCTGTTCTATAGGTTCTCCCCTGGTTGGTACTGAGGTTCCGTGGAGGTGAAGTAGTCCTCCAAAAAGCCCTGCAGGTACTCAAAAGTGGGCCTCTCTTCTGGGTCCTTCCGCCAGCAGGACAGCATGAGCTCGTGCAGGGAACCGGGACACTCGGACGGACATGGCATCCGGTAGCCGCGCTCCACTTGGTCCAGGACCTCGCGGTTCACCATGCCTGTAAAAGAAAGTGTTTTTCCAAATGTGCACTGCACCCCGTGGTACTAACGTGGCTTTACCTGGATAAGGTACTCGGCCTTTGGTTGCTAGTTCTGTAAGAAGAACCCCGAAGGACCACACGTCTGACTTGATGGTGAAACGCCCGTAAAGAGCTGCTTCAGGAGCCGTCCACTTGATAGGAAATTTTGCTCCTGAACAATTATGGAGAAAAGGTTAGTTAATTCACTAATTAATGCAGTTAAATACTTTAATTGAAAACTAGAAAATGCAATTTTGGGGATGTGTTTGCTCTGCCATGGGCAGTGTTGTCACAGATTACTTGAAAAATAATTTAATAACCGATTACGCCTCAGAAAAGTAATCTAGTTATTTTACCGATTACTTTACTGTCAAAGCAATTACTTCAAAAGTAATTTATTGGTTACTTATGACCCATTTTTATACCTCAACATAAAAATGACAACAGAAACATTTCATTGCATTTAGTTGACTTTCCGATAATTGAATTTATAGGGGAAGATCAGAATTTTTCACATAAGGCTTAATCTTCCGCGAGTTCGCGGGTTGTTTTATTAATCAATGGAGTTGATTTCAACTAGCACTGACTCGCGCTAGTTTAACCACTCCAGAGCCCTGAAACTAACAAATAACTGACAAACTTCATGTAATTTGTTGAGCTCAACTCCACAGACTAATTAAACCCCCGCTAACTCGAAGATTAGGCCTAATGTCAAAAATTCTGAATTACTGGTTCGGGTTTAGGGTTACCAGCATATCTGTGCCAATGTAAAACATTGCAAATTGACTGGACATTAATCAACAACACACTAATGAATTACACAGTGCATTAAACACAAATGTGGGGTCGGGCGCGAATCCGCGCGCACAACCCGGAAGTACGCGGTACACACAAGCAGTCAATTGAGCCACAAAACGAGGCGGCAACTAAGCACTTTACACTCAATCAGACATACAACACATCCCAAAAATTCTAAACGAACAAGTCACTTCACGGCATAAATGTGCAACACGAATATGATGTAAACAATTCTTGCGGACTTCGCAATGAGGAGCGGGAGCGACAAATACCCGCTGTTGCAACGGTAAAGCTACGAAACGGCCAGCAACGTAGCGACTCCAACCTATCGCTGGAAGTAGGGGTGTGCCATCTTAGGCACCCCGCGATTCGATTCGATAACAATTCAGGGTGCTACGATTATTGAACGATGATCACGGTATTGGCGATGATCACGGTTATCACGATTATCGATGCATCGTACATTACTAATTAATGAAGTAGCCAAACAAATTTATGTCCATTATTTATTTAAAAAATCCTAATGATTCAACAGGAAGGATGGAAACATGCCCTTACAACCAAGATTATTATTTTATTTTTTTTTTTCCAAGAAAGTGTAAAAACATTAACCATTTTAAAGGGAGTACTTATTTCTCTCAACAATACAATAAAATTTACACAGGTGGAATGAATTACACATTTTCTGGAAACAAAGTTTCTTTAAAAATAGACTTCTTTTAACCAACATACTTTGTTTTCACAGATTTCTGTATTATTTCGTATGTTTGTTGTGTTACCGCTGAACTTAATCATGGTTTTACACGTTCTGCATATGAAATAAACAGTAGCGAATTGGCTAAATAGCTTAGCGCTAACTGTTAATATCTCAAAAACAACAACAATAAAGGCTAAACAATACAGGAGGGTTTGTGTACTTACCTCTTATAGACATACACAGGTCTTAGCAACACACTCAGGACATTTTTCAACTGACATAACTTGAAACTACTACTGGACATATGAATGACAAGGAGCAACAAACTATCTCTCTTCCCCTCTTGCTCTAAAAAATAACTTGCGCACAGAAGCGCGACTGCCGTTCCCGCCTGTCTCATACACAAATTTATTTTCCAGTCTTTTAAAAGGAGTAAATCAGTAACCGGCAGCATCCATCATGATATTGGGCATGCGTCCATTAAAGGTGTCCGGCTGTAATAATGTTTAATAGGGAAAATCTCGTTTTTGAACCTTTATGAATCGTAATCGAACATGTCGAATCGCGATGCATCTAATAATCGACTTTTTGGAACTCCCTTAGCTGGAACCGTCCAGAATGAAGGAAAAAATCCTCACTTTCATTCATGGACGCACACAGATGAACACTCCCTTGCACATCTCAACAGGCTCGAATGCACCCGCGTTGGCACACGTCTTTTTTAGTCCCAAAACCGGAAATAACTGAGGGGTTACTATGGAAACGAACATTTTCTATTTAGAATGATCTTCGTACATGACTACAATATTTTTCATTCTACATAATATTGTGTTATTGCCTCATAATGTAACACAGAGACACTAAGGAAACTAACCTTAATCAGATTACTGGTTTGGAAAAATGAACGCGTTAGATTGCTTGTTACTGAAAGATAGTAATCAGATTACAGTAACGCGTTACTGACAACACTGGCCATGGGTCAGTTCCTTGTTAACTTAGTGGCTGCCATTGACTGTGCTAGACGATTAATCTATTTTGACTGGAAGGGGAGAACGAATGAAAACTCCCACTCAAAATGGATTCAACATTTGATGCCATCAATAGCATAAAATAAGCAAAAGACCAAGTGCCTGTTTTTATTTATTTATTTTTGACAAAAGAAAAATTTGGCTAAAACCTCCCCGTTAATTTCCAATAGGGCCATCATTTGCTGCCAGCCCCTCCCAGTCAAAATAGTCATCTATTGCCATAAATGGCACTAAATGGGTTAGTAATAATAATAATAATTGTCTGCACCTACCCTGTCTGGCAGTGTACTCATTGTCTTCAATGAGTCTGGCAAGGCCAAAATCGGCCACCTTGCACACCAGGTTGTCTCCCACCAGGATGTTGGCAGCGCGCAGATCTCGGTGCACGTAGTTCATCCTTTCCACGTACGCCATCCCTGCTGCGATCTGGACAAAAAAAAAAAAAAAGTGTAAATAATAACCATGGTGGAAAAGGGGAATTATGGGATGCAGCGTGACAGAAGCCCAACCTGAGCTGCCATGTCCACCAACTGAGGCAGTCGAAGCATTTTGCCCGCTTCTCCTTTAAGGAAGTCCAGTAGACTGCCTGTGTGGGCCAGATAAAATGGCAATTATAAAGAAGTAGACACATAGCTCACAGGGTTTAATCAAGTCTTAGTCATTGGCCCACTATATTAGACATGTCTAACTCAATTTGTTACCCACACAAGAAAGTAAAAGTATGACTTGTTAAAGTTTTCAATAAAGGTTCTTAGTATAAAACATAAAAAGAATTTCTCAGTACCCAAATCAGACAGAAGTCCTGTTCATTCAAAAATTTAAAAAAGTGCTGCTGATTGACGTTTGTTTTCTTGAGTGCAAAGTGCTGACATAAATTGTGTCAATGAGTCTTTTCTTTAAACAACCAAATCGAATGAGGAGGAAGACTAAATCGGTTTTCTTTATAAAACAGTTGTTCATAAATACAATCCAAATCCAATTTCAAAGCACACTCTTTTGTATGACAATTTACAGTTTGAATGAGAGTTTGAAAGGAGAATAAATTGTTATACAAATGGGTTTATGTGTGTCGTTTCTTTATAAAAAGAAATGAGACAAATTTACTATCGAACAATAACTCAAATGCTAACATGCTTCTCCAAAACAATACAAACGGACACTTAAGACACGGATTAGCATAATCGCTAACTAGCTCAGCGCGCCATGTTAAATAGTAATGTCGTATAAACAGGAATACAAACAACACAATTGGCTTTATTTACTCACCTCTGACAGAGGCACACTGGATTTAACAACACAAAAGACGTTCTAACTCTCGACACTTCGTAATATTATTGATTCAGCAAACAAACCTGAGTGTTGCAGTGAACTCTCTCTCTCTCTCTTGCTATAATCGCTGGCACGCGCCTACAGACTTACATTACACACAAACAAGGGCCCAATCGGAACTGCTTATTGCTCCCGACAAAAATCGATTATCAAATTCGTTGGCAACTAATTGATTACGGTAACTGATGAGTTTTTGCAGCTTTAGTCAAAATTATTGTATTTAAAAACATGCCTTAAAATGTGAAATTAACTTGCTATATAAATGGGTAAAATCGGATAAAATGTGAAAGTTTTTACTCTGAAATGCAAAACCTGTCAAGTTAAATTGGGGAAACTTGTCACAATAAAACATGAAAATTGTCATGTTGAAACTTGTAACTTTCATTAAAATGTGAACTTTATTCAAATACCACACCAAATTGACCATGTTAAAACGTGAAATTCATCAAGATAAATTCATGATGATGAAATTAAAACAGGACATTTTCAGCTTTGTCATGGAATCATAAATCAATTAGTCACCTTGGCTCATGTACTCCGTGACAATGTAGATGGGTTCTTCGGACACCACGGCGTAGAGTTGGACGAGCTTCTCGTGCCGGAGCTTCTTCATGACCTGAGCTTCCTGCAGGAAGGCCTCTGGCGACATGGTGCCTGGTTTTAGGGTCTTGATAGCCACCCGCGTCGTACCGTTCCACGTGCCTGACAAAAACACAAAAGCTGTTAATCCTAATGGCCGTTCTGTCTGAACTAACTTAACTGGATTCTTCTTACCCATCCAAACCTCTCCAAAGCAGCCCTGACCAAGTTTCAGGTCGAGACGGAGGGACTCTCGAGGGATCTCCCAGGCATCTCGAGCCAGTCCCTGCGTCTGAGGCTTAGCCACTGGGCACACGTCGGTCAGGGCGTGGCATAGCCCATCGGAGTGCTCTGGAAGACGAGTAGAGTGAGACGGAAGAAATCTCTTGGCTTTTTAACGAGCGTAAGCATACTCACTACGATAATGGAAGACGAGTTGCTGCAGGCTGGTGAACTGTGTGCGCGACGTGATGTAAAAGCCGCCGCTGTCCAGCTTCCTGATTTTGTAATGTTTCACATTCAGGCCTTTGGTGTTGTCATAATCCAACACTGAAAGGCAGTAAGCTCCTATGGGGGGAAAAAACAAAACAGAGGAATGGAACAATAAGAGCGCATCAGGCGTTTGGGACAGCTGCTCTGCTCTCCCAACAGCTGTGGTGGGTCAACTCCCCGCTGGCTCCTATAGAAGCCTCAAGAATGCACTAGTGTAATTTGGTCTCATGTGGATGCTCTTCACTCTTATTTAGGAGGATGTCAGTACCCTTTTTGGCCATTTCTTAATTTTGGGGCCGAACTACAGTGCCTTGCAAAAGTATTCGGCCCCCTTGAATCTTGCAACCTTTCACCACATTTCAGGCTTCAAACATGAAGATATGAAATTTAATTTTTTTGTCAAGAATCAACAACAAGTGGGACACAATCGTGAAGTGGAACAACATTTATTGGATAATTTAAACTTTTTTAACAAATAAAAAACTGAAAAGTGGGGCGTGCAATATTATTCGGCCCCTTTACTTTCAGTGCAGCAAACTCACTCCAGAAGTTCAGTGAGGATCTCTGAATGATCCAATGTTGTCCTAAATGACCGATGATGATAAATAGAATCCAAATGTGTGTAATCAAGTCTCCGTATAAATGCACCTGCTCTGTGATAGTCTCAGGGTTCTGTTTAAAGTGCAGAGAGCATTATGAAAACCAAGGAACACACCAGGCAGGTCCGAGATACTGTTGTGGAGAAGTTTAAAGCCGGATTTGGATACAAAAAGATTTCCCAAGCTTTAAACATCTCAAGGAGCACTGTGCAAGCCATCATATTGAAATGGAAGGAGCATCAGACCACTGCAAATCTACCAAGACCCGGCCGTGCTTCCAAACTTTCTTCTCAAACAAGGAGAAAACTGATCAGAGATGCAGCCAAGAGGCCCATGATCACTCTGGATGAACTGCAGAGATCTACAGCTGAGGTGGGAGAGTCTGTCCATAGGACAACAATCAGTCGTACACTGCACAAATCTGGCCTTTATGGAAGAGTGGCAAGAAGAAAGCCATTTCTCAAAGATATCCATAAAAAGTCTCGTTTAAAGTTTGCCACAAGCCACCTGGGAGACACACCAAACATGTGGAAGAAGGTGCTCTGGTCAGATGAAACCAAAATTGAACTTTTTGGCCACAATGCAAAACGATATGTTTGGCGTAAAAGCAACACAGCTCATCACCCTGAACACACCATCCCCACTGTCAAACATGGTGGTGGCAGCATCACGGTTTGGGCCTGCTTTTCTTCAGCAGGGACAGGGAAGATGGTTAAAATTGACGGGAAGAGGGATGCAGCCAAATACAGGAACATTCTGGAAGAAAACCTGTTGGTATCTGCACAAGACCTGAGACTGGGACGGAGATTTATCTTCCAACAGGACAATGATCCAAAACATAAAGCCAAATCTACAATGGAATGGTTCAAAAATAAACGTATCCAGGTGTTAGAATGGCCAAGTCAAAGTCCAGACCTGAATCCAATCGAGAATCTGTGGAAAGAGCTGAAGACTGCTGTTCACAAACACTCTCCATCCAACCTCACTGAGCTCGAGCTGTTTTGCAAGGAAGAATGGGCAAGAATGTCAGTCTCTCGATGTGCAAAACTGATAGAAACATACCCCAAGCGACTTGCAGCTGTAATTGGAGCAAAAGGTGGCGCTACAAAGTATTAACGCAAGGGGGCCGAATAATATTGCATGCCCCACTTTTCAGTTTTTTATTTGTTAAAAAAGTTTAAATTATCCAATAAATTTTGTTCCACTTCATGATTGTGTCCCACTTGTTGTTGATTCTTGACAAAAAATTAAAATTTTATATCTTTATGTTTGAAGCCTGAAATGTGGCGAAAGGTTGCAAGCTTCAAGGGGACTGAATACTTTTGCAAGGCACTGTACATCTAAAAATCTACCACTTTTTAAGACCAGAACGACTAAAAACGTACATACCTAAAAAAGTTCAGTATCCTGTTGTAAAATGATCAATTTAATGTTTTTTTTTAAGTTTCATGTTACAACCACCCAAAAAGTGGTTGTGTTTGTTTGTTTGTTTTTTTAATCTTTTATACTGTTGCTTATATGCTCAGGTTTTTTTTTTTAATTCCACACTATGTCCTCTCTCACCACAAGAGCAAACTCTGGAAGTCAATTCCCCCCCTCATACACCCTAGTGTTTTCCCTTTTCCACCTAAGAATGAGGGCGCTAATGCAAAGATAAAATACCTCTCCTTTAAGGAATTGGGGCACCGATAGTGAACTTTTTCTCTTATGTACCCTCTTGTTTTCCATTTTTGACCTAACCTGAGGAATCAGGGCACTGATGCTAAAAGTTGTGACCTCCCACTCCCAATCCAAACTCATGTTTTCCGCTTTCTGATCCAAGGAACTGGGGCACTGAAAGCGAAAGTAGTCCCCCCCCTCCATTAATCTATCTTCTTGCTTTCCATTTTCCAACTAAGGAATTAGGTGCAAAAAGTCACCCTCAACCTTCCTCTTGATTTCACTTTTCTGATCTAGGGAATTGGGGCACTGATAGCCACAGATTTTGTCTGTGAGTGTCGCTTAACCACCCTCGTTTTACCTTTTCCATCTAAGGAATCGAAGCGTTAATAGCGAAAGCCATCCAGCAGGCTCGGGATCCTATTTGTATATGCCATATGCTTTTATGTTTCTTAGGTGGGATATAACTGAACACATTAATTTCCTTAATGAGGAATGAATAAATTCTGTCTATCCATTTATCGATAATGTGATTAGTTTATCAAGATATTCTGTTGCAAGTTTCTTGCATTTTGGGAAACAAAACAAAGCAATTCCATCTGGATCAGGTCATTCTTGATGAAAAGGTGGGGAAAAAAATGCTAATTAAATTTCCTTTAACACAAAATGTCAAACTAGTAAAGCTCTGACTCCCTCCCTCTCTCATGGCAAGGCATGATAAAAACAATGACGCCACCTTTTTGAGGTGACTCACGCTTCTTAGTCATTCTGACTCAATTCGCGCATAATGCGACATACCTGTCACTGAGGGAATAGCATTTGACTTCTAATAAAGACTGGCCCCCTCCTTCCTTTACATGTCATTCTACCATAACCCGACAGCTTCATCTTTCTCCTTCATGATGAACTGGGGCCTTTTAGCCAGGAGGGAACGGCAGCACCATCGTAGGCTGACCTACTTCTGACACTGTGATTCACCCCTCTCCGTTCACCCCCACACTACCTCGCTACACGCGCTTCCTTCAAAAACAACCCCCCCCCCCCGAAAGAGCCGCTTCATGTCACTGGGATGACAATCGAGCAGAAACGCCACCACGGGCTGGGAGAACAAAGGCGCCTCCGAATGACGTAATGACGAGCTCGTGGCTTTTACAAATTGGCTCCCTGATGAACTCGTGTAGAAGTTCACCAGGGAGGACGAGAAAATATAATCACTTCCTACTTTCTGGTAATTTCAATGCCTAGCTCGGGCCAAATGGGAAGCTGAGGTTTGAACGTGGTTCTCTTTAACGATGTTGCATTCACAGCGCTTCAATTTTTCGCACATTTTTTTCTCCATATGGTGACCTACTTATTCAACTGATTTTCTGCCGTTGACGGTGCTAGACGTCCAATCCATTTTGATTGGAAGAGGCTGGCAGCGAATTATTGCTGCCAGCCCTTCCGGTCAAAATGGCATGAAAAATATGAGCATTCACAGCCATTCCTTCCAGTTTAAAATAATCTATAGCTGATAACAGTACGCAATGAGTTAAATACTGTGTAAATAAAATACTTTTATTTACTATGAGCCATGTTTGTCTTTGTTGTAAAGCACTTTGGGGACCTTTCGGGTTTTGTAAAGGGCTAGGGCTAAAGGATTGAAAAATAAATAAATAAAAAAAATATATATATATATAGACCTGGCGAAAACACATTTTCAGTCATGTAGGTCACACATGTAGACCAAATACATATACCGGTACCGGTAATTACTGTGGCCTACATGACCCAAATTGTGATGTCCATGGATTTGGACAGTAGGCTTTTATGATGTTAAGTTTTTTTAAATTCTCAAAAATAGTCACTTTCCCTATAAATGGTTAATAAAATATACAATGTACAATACTGCCTTGTAATGACCCTCACAATTGTGACCTGAAAGAACAAAACGAATCTAAAGAGACCCATTTTTGATAAAAATCAATAAGAGACAAACGCTCAGCTTTCTATTAACATACAGTCTTCACATACCGTACAGCATTTTGGGATGTACAAAATTAGGAGAAAACTGACTCTGAAAATGGGCAATTCTACTTTTGCAACAATTAATCACTCGTCCTTGGCAACCAGCAATGCAGGTGAGGCCGAATAACCACCAAATTTGACACAGAAACTCAAATGACACACTACGGAACAACTTATTGTACATTTCAGCCATGAAATGACTTGAATGTTTTTATGTGCATATGAAACATTTAAAGTGGAAATTTTCAAGTGAAACTTTTTTTGCCTCAAGGAATCTCCTTGCAACATCTGACTTATTTTGCTACGCTAGGTCACAATTGAACTTTTATCTCATTGCCAAATTTACAACAACATTATGGCGTGTTGAGCTCCAAACCTTGAAGGAAAATAAAAAGACTTTATTCCATCTTGGAATAAAGCCTTGAAATAAGAAAATGTGGAAAAAACGAAGTGCCGTGACTACATCCGGATGTGCCGTACCTCCAAGGCTTACATACATATTTTACAACCTTGTTAAAATGCACTGATACTTCCGCACATTTCATTGTAACATTTCCATTTCTCGAGTTGCACAATACAGACTGCTGCCATCAATTACATATGTTTTCTAACAGCCTGCAGCCAATATAATCAGACTTGCCAAAGCACCAAGTAAAACTTGTGATGAAAGAATTCATAATGACACGAAAGGGCATGTGTGAATTGAATGACCTCTCTTTCCTTTTGATGACACCTGTTCATTGGCTCCTAAATACATCTGCTTTAACCCTGTTAGGGACAGTGGTTACTGCAGTGGACTTTCAAAAGTTGAGGGTTAAGACCTTTAACACTTTATACAGTAGAGCAAGTGATTGTTTTTGGTTATTTAAAAAAATATATATTCGCAATTTATTATATATTTGTAGGAGGGGAGAATGAATGAACATTCCTTCGCCCCTCCCATTCAAAATGAAAGGACATCCAGCACCATTAATGGCAGCCAACGACTTAAATGAGATCCATGTGAGTTTTTTTTTTTAGATTAACATTCGTGCATGGAAGGGTTAATACATACTTTAAATGTGTTTTTCCAGACAATATGACACAAATCTATTTAAAGACATCCTCATGATTAGATTCTTGACATTATTAATGTCTCACCTTTCGTCGTCTCGCTCTCCCTCACCAGGAAGGTACCTCGCCTGTTTTGTAAATTCAAAAGGATCCGTTCCGAATCCCGCCGAGTGATCTTCCCAAAATACCACCTGCCAAAAGTGGGCCACAGACAAGTAGTTCAGTTTGTCGTACAGTCAACTACGTCACAGGCGTGACATACTCTTCGGCTTGAATGGAGTCTGACGGCGCCACGTAGTTGCTGGGGATGTAACCGCTTTCTCCAGTCGTCAGGGAGCGAGCCAGCCACCAGTCGCCTTCCCTGAAAATGGAAGAAGTGAATTCACACAAAACTCCCGAGTGCCACTGAATTTCATGAAATTAATGTGCGTTTTAAAAGTTTTAGGTCACTAGAAAGGTCAGTCAGAATTTAGCTATCTTTTTTTTCTCTCTTCAGATTATTGGAGTCAGTTTAACACTGTGTCACCTTGACTCATTGGAGTAGGACTGCGCTGTCTGAAGAGAAAGAGAAAGCCTGAAGCTTAGCACATGCTGTTTCACTCATCGCAGTGCACACAGTGATGCGGAGAAAAGTAGCTTATTGACAAGAACTAGTTATTAGATGTGTGTTGGTATAAAATTACACAACTATATAAATAAATTTGATATTAAAAATCAATAAATTGCGTGAGAACCTTACGATTAATCGAGATTGTTATTTTTTAATGCACAATGTTTGATAGTAAATTTTTAAAAAAATGCAGCATTTGTTTATTGGAAATTATTAATTAGATGTTTAATGATACAAAAACCAACAAGGAATGATTACATTTATATCATTTATGTTTATTCCAATTTTTCAAAACCTTTACATTTTTAAAAATCCATTTTTGGGGGAAAAAAAAAAAACTTTAAAAATATTTTGTTTTTTGCGATTAATCATGTGTGACCCATGTGATTTATCATGAATAATCTCTTTTTTAAAACAAGTACCACAGCAGATTTAAAAGCCGTATATAGCATTTTTATATTCTAAGTGGAGGGCCATATGAATAACATGCTTTGTCAATTTTTGAGAAAAGATTTTAACATATTTTATATATTAGCAGACGTACATGATTATTTTCATTTTCAGATTATAAAATAGCCCTCTTCTATTGTACACTCAGCCCAATGATATACATGGCGGAAAACACAAACAAGACTAAAAAAGCTGTTTCTGCTCTTGCACTCCTCTTTAAAAGAAACTGCTGTATTTTAAGCCAAAACAACTGTTGTGTTTGATGGAACAATATGTCTATATGCTGCCATAGCCGCATTAAGCCCCCGAACTATTTTTAATTTGTCCAATTTACTCTGGAAACCCCGTTTACAGACGTCACGCAAACGCTTTTGTTTCAACCCAGCCATAAAACGAAGGTAATCAATTATGTTTATTTTTCAAAATGTCTGTCATTTTCAGCTTAGAATCATTAATTGATGTCTAATATTTTGTTAAAAAAAAAAAAAAAAAACGACTTAAAAAAATTATTCACGCGCATATTTCAAACTTCTAAACAAATGACGTCACAATTAAAAAAAAATTGTGTCTGTAAAAAAGTCACAGATATCTACCTCATAACTATCGCTGAATTTTTTTTTTTTTTTACTGTTGCATTTTCTCCAATATGTTAGATCATAAATAACGGATCCAAACAAAGGAAAAAAAAAAAAAAAAAAAAAAAAAAAAAAAAAGTTTAAAAGGGTAAATATATGAAAAAGAAAATCTTGACCACTCCTTTATGTCTGCGATTTCTGCATCGCGACCCTTGTTATATTACCATGTTTCACCCATAAAATCCCCCAAAAATCCAGCTGTGGCCATTCACAGCTGTGTCTTGACACTCAGTGATACATGCTACATAGAGTATATGGATCGAAACAAGAAAAGTACACGATAATATCTTGTTAAAGTCATGGCGTCTGTAATTCTGCTCTCGCGTGCTCTGACCTCCTGATAGGGTTTTGCTGTTGAAAAACCTTTTAAAAAAAAAATTTTTTTTTTTAAAATGCTCTCCTGTTCAAAAATTTTCTTCCCCCAGAAAATTGAGATTTTAAGCTTTCCAATGATGTATCACACATGCATATCGGAAAATTTTGAAATTTGGCCAAATTTGCGGTCCCAAATTCACTTCAAGTCACCTGAGTGTTTTCCGCCATATATATATATATATATATATATATATATATACTGTATATATATATTTTTTTTATTATTATCTTGCATGCGTTAGGCCTGCTACTACTGTAGGTGAGCCTACATGTTTAGACCACAACTCTGCACTGATACAGGCTTTTTGTGTATGAAGGTACACTCTTATTTATCTTCAGAATCAGACAAAAGACTTAACCAACTATATGCTACAGTATATGGTTACGCACAGTATGCATTTATCATGCCCATCATCTCGATACAAACATTAGTCTGGATAAAAATGTCTTGTCCTTTGCAGTGAGAATTACTGACCTGAAGCTGTACTTTTTCCTAGGAGAGACCATGAGGCATGATAGAGCGATAGGGAGAGAGAGAGAGAGAGAAGGAGAGATAACAGACACAGCAGACACATCAAAACACAGCAAGGCAAGCAGCACTCAGACAGACAGCGGAGGCGGAGAACACGCGCTGGGATGGCACAGCAGGGCCGACGTTCTGTCTTGCATCATTTCGGTACACAAGTGTACATTTACATATTTTCAGGACTTGGAAAGCTGCTTGATGCATTTTTTATATACAGTACGTCTATATTAAAAATTTAGTTTTTTTCTGCCGTACTATGCCGTCCCAACCAGCAAATAAAGAGTGACCAAAAAAATCGGTTAAGAGCTTGCATCAAACAGAAATGTTTCTCAGTTTTGCTTATTGTATGCATCAAGGGTCTCAAAAATTCCAGGGGTCATTGGAGATAAAAGGCTGTGTTAGTGTGGTATACAAAAAAAGGTTTCAAGTATTTAAAAACAATTTACGTAATTTAGCCTTCTCAGTCTTTTTCAAGTACAGTTGAGAACACAAACATCTTCTTAGAAACTTTGGCGTCAAGGTGCCATGTACTCAACAACAACAAAAATTCTGTCTCAAATTTTTCCTGAAATTGGCTACGTTGCTTGCTAAACTTTCTATTATGAGCAGGTTTTGAGAAAGACATGACTTGATGACAGTATATGTCCATTTTACCTGGTTTCACTTTGGAATTGCTTTTCAAACAGGTACAACCCCTAGCAAAAAGTATGGAATCACCAGTCTCGGACGAGCACTCACTCAGACATTTTATCATGTAGAACAAACTCAGATAAAAAGACTAAGTCCTTGTCTGGTCCTCGAGACTGGTGATTCCATACTTTTTGCTAGGGGTTGTACCTGTTTGAGAAGTAATTCGTACTTCGGCTAACTTCTTGACAAACACCGTAGAAAATTGGCATGAGCCTGAGGTATGCTAGCTTTTAGTTATATTACTAGCTTGCACTGTAAGTGAAATAACATTTCAAGTACAGGGCTGTAAAACACTGTCCAGTTGGCCCCAACTGGCCCCTGTGCTGCAAGTTTGAGACCGCTGATCTACATGAAAGAGGCAAAAAATTATTAAAACCTGTCAATACAATGCTTATGCTAACCTGCATTTAGAAATGTGTTAAGATTGAGGACTTCACTAACATGGACAGCGATGGATGTCTAATCCATTTGAACTGGAAAGGGCTGATAGGGAATGATTGATGCCAATCCTCCCAGTTCAAACGGACTGGACGTCTATCACCATCAATGGGACAGAAACATTTCAGGCGACAAAAACACCCAAGGTCAAGTGCGTGTCCTTACGTGTTGTTGACAATCTGCAGCCTGTCGCCTTTCCGAAAGGTCAGATCAGATGCTGTCCGTGATTCATAGTCATACAGCGCCACGAAAGTAGTGACACCTCCTGCAAGACAGAGCACATCAACATGCGTTTAGAGAACAAAACTAAATGAATATCCCCCTGTAAGGCAGATTTCGCCCTTCAATTTCATTTGGCATAAATCCATATTTATTTTGCATCCGCTCTACGCAAAGATTGAACGATATGTTGTGGCTTGATTACAAACAGGTACATTACATTACATTAACAGGTGACCGTATTCGTGTGAAGGACAAAACTATTAAATCTACAAAACGGGGTACATACAGTACTAATTTTTCAGATCTTAGCCATGTTTGATGATGAGAGCGTATAGCAAAACTATGGTTCATACAGTACACTGACAATTCACTGGATGGAGAAACATTAGTTCAACCATCTGGCCAGTCTAGACACATTAAGGCTTAATGTCAAGTCTGTACAGCACTGAGCACCCTTTTAACGTCAGAGCTTTCAAGTCTATTTCGACAGTCGAAGGTCGAGAGGGGGGAAAAATGCACTTCCTCCTGCGCTGTTGACGTTAACATTTCTGTTGTCCGGGAAATTGTTTCGAAATTGATATTGAAGCAAATGTTTACTCTGACATTTGATGGTGAGCAGAATTCAGAATAACAGGTCAACAAAGGACAATTTAGTTAAATACAAAAACAATTACTACTCAAGGATAACTCTTTTCTAATCCAAATATCTGGCCATGTATATGGCTATCAGAATATCTCCTTTGAAATGAGCATCATGCGCATGCTCCAATCACAAGGAATGTTGGTCTTTTTATTACAGGAAGTAGTTTTTGCTCTCTAATACATAGAAAATCAAATTTGAACTGACTTAAGCCACTTTCACAAACATATCCCGGTAAATTCCAGTGTAAGGATTTACTCGCGTCATTGCTTTCACGCATGTAGAGATATCTCGGGAATGATGCGGGTTGGACACTTTCACAGACTTGTCCTGTGTTTCCCACAGGTGCTCTCTGTGCAGGGAGAGCTGCTGGCGCGATTTTATTACCCGGACATTATGTCATTTTTGGTCGGCATCAGCTGTCACAATGTTTTGTTACAGAGCCGGTTGTGGGAGCATTCCCGACGTCGGATAGCCAATTCAAGCTCATCAAGACTGTATTCAAGCCCAGGCGATCTAAGGATACGTCTTAAGATAATTTTCTTATTTTGCCGACTATTTTCATACCTGTCCAGATTACGTTTAAGGTGCATTTAAGACCCCCCCCCCAACTTCTGTAAGGTATGTCTGCATTTGCGCAAACTACGCATGCAAAGAAAGGAGTGGCCTCATATGTTACGTCGTCGCCCAAGCAGTTTACCTGAGAACGGGAAACTCATTACTCACCGCCGGCAAATTTCAAAATTACTACACCCTCTAGACCAGACATGTCCAAAGTCCGGCCTGGGGGCCAAATGCGGCCCATGATCAAATTTCATCCGGCCCCCAGCCTCTGTCATAAAATCAATAATGTCTGGCCCGCATACAGACTTAATAAATTGGTCAGCAGTACTGCTACCAGCATATGAAGTAGCTTACACCTTAAATGCTGCTCCTCCTTTACCCACTAAAAGGCAGCAGCACTCTAAGCAACATTACCCCGTGTGACCTTTTACTCCCAATTTTCTAAAATGGCGACAATCAACAAAAAAAGGAAAGTTGACTACGAAGGCCGACCCATCAAGGATAGGTAGAAATTGGACTGTTTCTTCACTAAAATACGCAACAACTGTGTCTGCCTCATTTACAAAGAGACAGTCGCTGTTTTTAAAGAGTTCAACGTGAGGCGATATTACCAAACAAGACACGCTGACGTGTACAACAAGATTACAGGGAAGACGCGTAGCGAGAAATTGAAGCAACTTGAAGCTAGTTTAATTTTACAGCAGGAGTATTTCGCAAGAGCCCGAAAGTCGAAGGAGAACGCCACAAAGGGTAGTTGCGAGATTGTTGAAATTATTAATTAAAAATAATAATAAAGCAAATGTGACACACAGAATGGCTTGCTAAAATTTGCTTAAATATATCGTTCTACGTAAAGGACGTAAGCCAAGGTGGGCCCCCCAAATTTTTACCACACTAAATCTGCCCCCCTTTGCAAAAAGTTTGGACACCCCTGCTCCAGACTGTCATTATTTTGTGATCACTGTTTTTTTCTTGAACGCAATTGAACACATCAGGCAGGAGCTAGAGTGAAGGGAGAGCACGCTTGGCTTTTCTGAGCAGTCGCCGAGTGGGATTGAAATATAAATCTTTACAAAACAACGAAAGCCTGACATCGTTACTTGGGATGTTACAAGCGATGCTCAGTTGCGCTCTCACCACTTGGAAAATAACAAATAGAAGCATGCATATATTTCCTGGAAGCCGCAACCAGGACTGCTTGTGCATAACAGTGGCGACCCTGGAAGTGGCGACAGTTTTGACAGGCAGAAATGTCATGGAA
Organism: Corythoichthys intestinalis; assembly: GCF_030265065.1. NCBI lineage: Eukaryota > Metazoa > Chordata > Actinopteri > Syngnathiformes > Syngnathidae > Corythoichthys > Corythoichthys intestinalis. Next base: position 18,306,736 of record NC_080403.1, on the reverse strand, counting down.
AAAAACTGATCGCGCGCCTCTTTGAGTGGGGGTACCACGCACGTCACTTTTCGGGGTTTAATTTTCTTTTACGCATTTTTATACACAAAATAATGACAGTCTAGAATGAGTAGTAATTTCGAAATTTACCGCCGGCAAGTAATGAGTTTCCGGTTCAGAGGTAAACCACGTGGGCGATGATGTAACATATGAGGCTGCGCCATTCCAGCATGTGTAGTTTGCGCAAATACAGGCGTACCTTGCAGAAGCAGGGGGGGGGGGGGGGGGGGGCCTTAAACGTAAGTGTGGACAGATATAGAAATAGTCGAAAAAATACCCTGGAGAAAATTATCTGTCCTAGTGTAGATGTAGCTCAAGAGAAGGGTGCAGAGATATTAACTTGCTGGTCGCCATTAGGCACCTTGTACTCTCGAATCTCGTGCATTTGCTAGCTTGTTCGTCTGCAGCCCTTTTTGAAATCCCCTACCTCGTGCTGGTATTTGAGTGTATTTGTTTTGTTGTTTTATCGGCTCTCTGCCTACCGCTTAGGTCAATTTGATTGATCCCCGTCAACCTACTGTCACAGACCCATTGTGTTATTCCCCCTTTTCCGCGATCGCGTGTATTTTTGTTAGTATTTAAAAAACCCTTGAATGCATCCCTCCGTTGTTTTCTGCATTGAGGTACAACCTTGTTTCCGCAGTTGCGGACACTAACAACAAAGTATACCACACATTTACCAAATATGGACGGTGGACTCTCTTCTTTGGCTCTACCACTCAGTAGCAATTTCATTTCGTTATGTTTTCAGAATAATTTACCTATTTCCAGATTGCTATGTTGATAATTGCGATGTTTCTTTACCGCTTTTCGTCTGACTGCGAAGAAAGAGGAATGACGATCGGCTCACCATGATATTTATTACATCATCAGCCATCGTGCAGTGACCTGGGAATTTAACGCTTCCTTCCACATACGCCTCGTCCTGGGAAAGTCCCGGACATTATACTAAGATGTAACCCACTAAATGTCCGCGTAATCTCCATATCAGTCGACCCGGGAAATTCCTTTCACATACAAGGCCTGCCCGTTTAAGCGGTGTTTTAGTGTATGTGTAAGGGGCTTTTGACCGTATAACGAAATGCATTTGAGCTAGCATTGCATGATCTGTAAAATTTTATGTCACAAAGCATTCTTCACCCTATTTCAATCCCTGAGTGACAACCAGAAAATTAAGAAAATCAAACAGTAGGCTCAAAGGATCAATGCGTATACACCCCTATACAATACCTACCAAATTTCATTAAAATCTATCCATGGAAAACAGTAGCAGCAAATTTAGTTAGTGTCCTTGAACAATAAGAAAGTAAGTGACCTTTCAGGCCTGCTCATACAAAAGGTGGACGAATGTTAGCTTAGCTTCTTAGTCTTTGTCCTTGTTTGGATTGCATTTACTCATCTATTTCCAAGCGTAAAAATATGTTTTGTGTATATGTGATACAAAGTGTTCCCAAAAGAGGTTGCCTGGCAACCAGCTAAGGACCCACTATAGGTCATCAAGAAATAATTGCCTCCAATGTGTGAACAATGTTTTAGATAAATTGTTCTCTATCTGAAATTGGAGCAATATTTAAATTGGGCTAACTGGAAAACATACCTGATAAAGGTCCTCTCTGAGGTGAGGTGACCGCGCCAGTGCGGTCCACTCCTCCAAAAAGCGCTAGCTCGGGAGTGTTGGCGGGGGCGTGCTGATACCCCTGATAGCACCGCCGTCCCGTGCCTACCGCAGGGCTCCTGTTCGGAGTTTGGGTCTGCTGGGCGGGGCCCAGGTGGTGGAAGTGTCCGCTGTCAGAGCCCGTGCTGATGGTGCCGTCCACGCTCATGGAGCGCTGGCCCGGTTCCTTCGGCTTACTCTTGACACCCCCCATGTGCAGACCTGGAGTCAGAGCCAGTGATGAAGAAGGATTTATGTTGGTTCTGTTCAGTTTTACAATATTTCGAACCAGCTGTCTCTTTGTTGAATGAATAGAAATTTACCAGTGGATTAATTCAACACACAAATGGAACAAAAACCAGCAAAAACTTCCTGTATCGTGGTAACCACTTCCTTTTTTGTGTGGAAAAATCAATCTCAGGCAGAAAAAAAACATCATGAGCTTCAACTGATTGCTCTAACTTGTATTTGGATACACAGCTACCCGTGATACTATTTAACCATACTATGATAAATATGTCATTTATATTTAAGCAGCAAAGCGTAATGAGCTGACAGTACTGTACAAGTTTAATTGATGCTCTTCACACTCGTTCGCCATAACTGAAAACATGAATGCCTCATTATCATTACAATTCAAACCTTAGTGTTGTCCTTAAAAAAGGTCAATAAATTGACAAAGATTGTCTTGTACACCACAAAGAACTGAGTCTTACATATTTATATAGGAAGAAACCATTTCATTTAGATAAAGACAGGACTCAGAAATCTATGATTATCTTTCAATGTAAGTGCTGCGACAACTCAAGAGCCAATAAAAGCGGCCGAAGACTTCTTATCCTTAAGTTTTTGGGCAACAACTTTAGAATCTGCATTACCTCTCCCTTACCTGTTTTCACAGAGATCTTTAAGATAATTATGAGATTATGACAGTTTCTCGCAAACCTTTTCTTGCACTAAGTCCAAATACAACAAACTCAGGTACCCTGCTCCTCTTATGTAGCGTTTTATACGAGAGACTAAGCGTGATTAGGGATTCGACTACTTCTGAGCATAAGCAGAGGAACAAAATTTACAACTGTTCAAAAAGTAATGTACATAAAGCTCATCAATCTTCCACATACCTATGACCGCAGCTTAGCACTGTTCAAATATAAAGGTATACACAGTTTAACTGTTTTTCAACTACTCTGTTCCTCTTACGGTATGTACAGTTTCATACTGACGATTAAAGTCGTGGGAATCCCCAATTTTCACGAATCACACTTTAGGCCTGTCAGAAATCTGCAGCTAAAGGCTTTACATTTTTCCAGACACTCTGTTCCCCTTATATATCGGTTCATATTAGGCTACATTCACACCACAAGGCATGACGCTCGATTTGGATTTTATTCTCACGGAGCCAACATTTTTATTAGACTGATAGTTTTATGCGGGGTTGTTTGCATTTGTTGTTTGTTTTGCCAAACAGTGGTGAAGTCTCATGTCTACTGAAATTCCTTTTATACTGCAGAGGCTTCAGATTGATATCCGATTTATACTCACATACGAATGAGCCTAGATTTGATGAAAATCTGATACATGTCGTATATGGGCAAAACCCCCCCCCCAAAAACCCAAATTTGATCTGCAGTGTTAACGTAGCCTTAGCCACGAAACTCAGCCGTAGAATATACAAATATCAGGCATGATTGTTATGCCCTGCAAAAGCAACCTTTGCTCATCTTCTATATATTGTACTCTGTTTCCTCTTCATAGAGTTTTATACTAAACAGAATGATCTACAACTCTGAACAACACGCCTGGTGGAAGTGCCTTTGTGTTGAAGGCATTGATTACAGTCAGTGGAGAATGCCGGTGTCATCTTGATAAATGTCGACAAAGACACGTAAAGTGCATCCCCGGAAAGATGTGACATTGTGCGTCTGTGTATGTTCGCACCACGACTCGAGTGCAGACCTCCCTCTGGGAAGCTGAAGATGACTCACTGTGAGACCAGCTATTTCAGGCGGGCTGAAACAGAGACAGTCACACACGCTTGAAAACAGCCTTGTTCCTCCCGTGGATGGAGGGACTCTCAGTTCCAGACAGTGTGCGAACCGATGTGCGTGTGTGTATAAGCAGCTGTTACCTCGTCTCTGGGAAGCTCTCGCACTCAACCTCGGTAGCATTTCACATCCTTTTTCCAACACATGCATGTGGGTTTTTCCCGTGTCTGAGGAGACTATTAACAGACGAGGCAGGAGGAAGTGCTAGTGGCCCTAAAAAGAACGCGTAGGTGCTGACGTACAGCTTCAGCTCAGGGAGATTTGTATTTTATTTTCATTTGAATGTAAAGTGCGGATATAATGATACAGGTATGTCAAGCGATAAGGAAGACCCCTGCTGATGAAGGGGTGGCATGTAGGCGTGTGTTCGTGAGAGCTTTGATTCAACTCTCGCCAAGATGTCTTGATGCGCTTCAGGGGGTGAAGGCATCTTTGTGGTGCAACAGTGAGTCACACACGAACTGGTCTGCGGAAAATGATGGACGAATGGAATGTGGGAAATGGGTCATGAATGAAAAGTTAGCACAGGTTGTGCACCAAACCATTGTCAAGTTCAGGATGATGGGTAAAGTGTGGTGTTTTTCAGCTGATTTTTGGCAGAAGTGGGACACACCGTAGACTGGTCAATTTTAATTACCCGAAGAATCGTGTTTTGGAATGTTAGAGAATGTCAGGGTTCTCCAAAAAAAAAGCCAAAGTGGCAGCCCGAGCAAATTCCATGTGGAAATGTTCCAAGGAGTTTAGAATCAGATTCTTCTGACTCAGTGCCAAAATCACCAAACTGTTGTCCTGTTCAGATGTATAATTCACCTGCAGTCTAGCCCAGTTGACTATAAGTGAGAGAAATGGGACACAACATAGAATGGGAACAATTAATTAGCTTAAGAATCATGTTTTAGCATGTTGGACGATATTTGAGTACTCCAATAAAACCCATTGTTGCAGAACAGGCAAATTTTACATACAGATATTCCATGGGAGATTTGAAATAAAATCTTGTGACAGAGTTATCCAAAACCCAAATTCCATCCATTTTCCAATCACGTTTGGGGTCTTGAAGGAGCAGGAGCAAATGCAAGTCAATTTTTAACAAAATGGAAACAATCTCACAGCATGTAGTGACATCCAACCTCCTTTTACTAGACTGCTCATGAAAATCCATGTATCTTGCAGAAGGTACATTTAGAATCTGTTTATACCACATTTTTGGGATCATGAGCCCTGCATCTTATAAATAAAGGTTGGGAATCTCTAATTTAGGAAATAATTTGAAAGCGTTGTGAGAATTATTGAAAGAAAACTTTCAAACACACAACCAAACCTCCCAGCCTGCATATGTAAACATCCTACCCCACACTGCCAAATAGTCTCCTGCCTACTCCTAATATGGCGTCACGGCGAGTTAATATCAGGATGTGCTGACACACAGCTACTGTACATCCATCACCTCAGTATAAAACAGGAGTGGTGAGTGAGCAGAGGAGGAAATAAAGACAGAAGAGGAACCCAAAATGAATTACTATATTAGTGGGGCGGGAAAGAGTTTCAGACACTTTGTCAGCTTGTCCATTCGAGTGAAGAATGTGGGAGAGCCAGATTGTATTGCGCAGAACAAATTATCAGCGAAGACACCTAAGCGGCAGGAAAGCATGACGGGAGCAAGAAAATGGTTGGGGGAAAAAAAAAAGAAGACCCCTTAATTACATTAGTTGTGTGTCACAGATTCATGCAATATCCAATATACAAAGGAACGTTAATTTTGGCCGCAGCAAATGAGATCACGGGTAATTCCACAACAAGTGCTTGCTTTTTCAAGAAACACAGAAGAGTATCTAATTAGTCTGATAAAGACGGTGAAACCAAAAATTTGACATATTACTAGTATGCTAACAAGCATCACAATATAGCTTTATCTTGTTATACTTCTACCCAACACTTCTATGGACTTTTCTTTCCCCCGTTCAGCATTTATGATCCCGATGCGAACATTTGGCCATGGCAAACGTGAATGAGTCACAACAGACGGTAACAGTTGCTGCAGTGAGCGAAGGAAGTCACCGCTGCCAATGTTGCAGTCCAATGAGAGCGGGGAGGGTGGGGGGGCGGGTCAGAGGTGGGGTGTTTTCAGAGTTATCTTCTCAAGCTGTAAACATTCACATGGGCGACTTTACAGTGATGCATACAGATGGTCGACAGACAGAGAATGGGCTGTTTGGGGCCAAAACAGAACATTGCACAATGCAACAGAGTGCTTTCCAATCTCATTTTGTCTGCCCACCCTTAGGACTTTTTTTTTTTTTTTTTAAATTTTATTTTAAACAAAAGTTCTATCGTACAGCCTGTCAAAGAGTAGAAGACAGGCAGAGGATGCTGGTGTTTTCTGACTAGAAAACACTTCCCTTTCTGACCATCTGCAAGTGCCTGCTTTGGGGTGCTGTCATGTGCAAGGGTTACTAATTCTACTTCACTGTGGAGGTGCCGGGTTCTTTGCAAATAAATGGCAGCATGCAAACTGCAATGCCACTATACAGTAAACTTCTCAAAGTGGTAAAGACTCCCAACCGCTCTATTCCCACAATTTGAAAGGTTATTCAGAGGTAAAAAACCCAACGTTGTGTCTCCTTCCCGCCACCTTCCAATGATTCACACATCTCATTCACAGCCGAGCCCCGAATCCGCTTTCCTCTCATGCATAATGAGCTGGAACTTGTCCAAATCCCAACCAAAAAAATCTAACTGTAAATGGATTTGTCTCATCATTTTAATTCGTATTCCTGTGGGATTAACCGTGACCGCGTTCGGAATCATCCAGTCATTCGCTTCTCTCACAATCAACAGTATAGTTCGCCAAGAAGTTCAATAACTAGAAAAATAACCTGATTATTTTGAATAAATCACCATATAGGTATATTTATATAGTGGGTTATACACCTGTAGTTAAAAAAAATGTCCCCTAAAACACAGTGTTGCATTGAGATAAAGGTTGGTCTAAATCCAATGTTAATGGCTAGAAAACTATTACACTTAGGTGAGGTAAGCTGTCAAGCTAAACACACAAAGAAAATTAAACATAGTACACTAAAAAACAAAATGCTTTTCATTTTTCTAGTGCCTGCTATCGTATTACAACAGTAGACATTGTATAAAAACTCACGGTTAAAAAAAGACAACATATAAACCAAGTCTAAAATAGATTTTAAAAGAATCAAGATCAGACAATATGAACAAAAAAATTGTGATCCTTTTTTCTTGGATTGCTCACACCTACTTGAGATACAATTTTAATTTAGTATGTGACGATGCTCGTAAATCAAAACTCTCCAATCTAAAATCCTCTTATTATTATCTGTATAAGTAACGGTACAGAAAAAAATTATGTTATCGGTATTGGCAAGTACTAAGAAACAACCTGCTAATGCTGTGCTATAAGTACTTCCAGAGATCAGTTTTTTACCTGCTGGGCGCCCAACCCAAGATGGCTGCCAGCTACGCATGCCGTTGTTAAAAAAAAAAAATTAAAAAAAAGAGGAGCACTTGTCACCCTTCCCAAGATTATGATAGCCATCCAATCGGATGACATCCAATCATCCTTCTGTTTTCAATTTGAAATTTGTCATCAGTAGACGTCCAATCCATTAACAGTGAAACATGATCACACATTGCCAGCCTTCTCAGTTGAAATGGATCGAAATGGAATATATCACAATTTACAATGTATAGGTGCATGTATAAGTGCAGAATGAGAAAATGTACAGCGACAGCAAAAAAACTCCAGAAAATCACAACCAAGATAAAAAAAATACAATGTGTTGAATTAAGTACAAGTTTATGTATGACATAATACTAAAATTATGCGGTTTCCTTCATTGATTTCAACATGTCAAGTAGGCTATCGATTATTTTAGTAGTCGATTAATCGATGAACTAGTTAGTTCGAATAATTGAGTAATCGGATAAGGAACATGAAAAATTTAATTCCTGAGCTGAGCCACAAACTTTTTTTTTTTAATTGTTTATTTATTTATTTTTTTTACAATGCTCTTTACAAATGGTTCAGACACATATTCCCACAAAAAACGGCTAAATATACCTATAAACTAAATTAGGAATGCATTTATAGCTCAAACAAAAACTTAGCTTACGTTGGTCTTAACAGGGAGCAGCTGGATTCAGCAATGTGAAATGAGGCCCACTAGAGGGCAGCCTAACGGCCAGCGTATCCACCCAGATCAATAAAACTAAATGCAAACACTTTCAAAATAAACCATTACGCCATTTTAATTAAACGAATGCTCAAAGCAGCAAAATTTAATTCGAATCTTTTTTTTCTCATCGAATACTCAAGTTAATCGATTAATCGTTGCAGCACTAATGTCAAGTTTTGACCCCTGAGCTCATAGAGAGGCATTGTTTAAGTGAATAGCTCCATCTAGTGTTGCAGCTGAAAAGTGTAGCAGAATATAGGCTAAACTCGAGCTTCTTGTGCTGACCATATTCAATGTTTTTTTTTCATAATTTGCTGTAGGCCAACAAAAACAGACCGTAGTTTGGATACTTCTGCATTATAGAATACTATAAGAAAACTTCATAGAGAATAACCAGTGTTTTCACTCCACATTCGTCATTCAAATAGAACCAAGTCAATACATAGTGGCCTATATTGTGGCTAGCGTCCAGTTGTTGGTGAAGGGTGGCGAAGGGGTGGGGTGCTAGCTGCCAGCCGGAGTAGCAGCTGTCAAAATGACATTCTGGAAGGGGGGTTTTGGATTGGAATTTGAAAGAGGAAAAAATATCCCCAAATAATATTACACACGGACGCAGCATTCCACAACATATAAGATAAGTGGGGTTAAATGAATGAAGGTGGGAAAAGAGCGAAAGTGCTACCGAGGCTTATTCGGCCAGATGAGTCAAAACAGGTGCTGCTCCATTTTGAATTTCAATGGTTTCTTACTCCCTTTTTGGGGTTACTTTCCCCCTTCGACGTCTTTACTAGCTGTTAAATAAACATGGACGTCCACCAAGCTTGATATTTCGCCTGAAACGCGTCGCTTTTATTGTGTGTAAAGCTCGGAGGGGGGTGTCGGATACACGACAACAAACGTTTGTGGCCCCTCAGCTGGTTTGAATGGAACTGGCCGAGTGAATGGACAGAGAAAATACGCAGTGGCTCGCTTTTTAAATCCCCAAATTCACACGCCGACTCACCTTTTTCCTTGAGATAACGCCCGAGTCAAATCAGAGACGTGTTAATAAATCCTCTCGCTCGTCCTCATTTGTCGAATAAGTGCAGGTTGCTGTGGAAACGCTGGTGAATCCCATTTAGCGAATTTCGATACAATCAGGAGGAGGAAGACGAGGTCATGGCGGGGGGTGCATCTTCTCTTCTAGTGGGTACAGTACAGACAGGGGGACAAAGATGCCTCTTCTACTACGTACTACGGCAAGTAGTAGCCCTAGCGGCGTGTCCGTGTGTCGACGCGGGGGGAGGAGGGTGGATGACTGGAGCGTGGAGCAGACATGGCCCCGTGCGAAGCAAAAAGAAGGCGAAAAAAACCTACGACAGAGCGTGGAGTCCGTCTGTATTCACGTACAGATGCTGACGTCGCGTGGGTTCACGCTGAAGGCGTTGGCAGGCATGATAAACACCCCCACCCCTCCTGGTTTATCTAAAAATCCCTTCCAGTCACGATTGAGTTTAACTCCGGGGTGTCCAAATTGACCAGTTTTTACTGGCTCGCAGAAAATTATGAAAATATAATCGAATATGGCCAGCACAAGAAGCTTAAGTTCAGCCTACACTCTGTTGCACTTCTCAGTTTTTTTTTTACATACATCTTTTTATTTGAATTTTTTAATGCAGTACATCTCAGCCAGAACAAAAATAACAGATCTATTAATCTTAGCATGGTCGTCTGGTATACGAACAAAAAGGGAACGTTTAGACTGACACAATTCCAGAGTTGTGATTGGCTGTTTTGTGAGCTGGTTCTTCATCTATTTTACACAGACCATGCATACATCACTAACAAAACAAAATACAGCAAGACCCACATACACACGACAACAACAACAACAACAACCAAAAAAAAAAAAAAAAAAAAACCTTAATAGTTCAATGTTACCATAGATAACATTGATATTATAATGAGCAAGAAGTAAGATGAAGTATTAACTAACTAAACTACATATTTTAAACAAAATAAAAGAGGAAGGTGGTGGTGGTGGTGGGGGGTGGGCAAGGCTTTTAGTTGCTTTCTTGAGAAATCGTAAGTCCATCTAAGTAGTCTTTAAAGGGCTGCCAGGTTTTTTGGAAGGTACTTCCCCTTCCAGATAGTGAGAATCTTATCTTCTCTAGCTTCAGATGAGTCAAAACCTCTTTGAGCCAACTATTGTATGATGGGGGATGTGCATGTTTCCACTTGAGTAAAATAAGCCGTCTCGCTAGTAAAGTCGTGAAGGCAATTACATGGCGTATTGGTGCTGATAAAACGGGTAATGGAGGAGGGCAACCAAAAAGTGCTATGCATGGGTCCTCCCCCAGATCTGTGCCAGATACGGTTCCCAGTGTGTTGAAGATCTTCTCAGTTTTAACACAAGCTGGAGCTAGTCACTTAAACGGTGCTTCTCTATTAGCTGAGGCATAGACATCATCATTATTGAAGGGTCAGCTCGGCCATGCACTGTGCAGGGGGCCGCCCAGATCAAGAGGAGCTATTCACAAACACACGCACGCAGCGACCTCACGGTGGATTTCGGTTCAAAAAGTACAAAAGCTGTACCACATACAAACAGGAAGGATTATCTCAGGAGTGATCTGTTCGAGGATTCAAGGTAATTATTATATTTTTCGTACCATGCATGCATTTTGAAACGTGAAAAAAAATGGACAAATTAGCCGCTAAGGAATTGGCATCATAGTTCGCAATATTTACGTAAAATACTGGAAATGCTACCTGCATGTTTTTTTGCTTTTAACCAAGAATCGAGACTGTTTTACATCCATTAATACAAAGAATACAGGGATTTAAGCATTTATTGACAAGGATTCCAACGTAAAAAGCTCTATGATGTGGTAAGGTGGCGCCACAGTGAACTTAAAGACGGCACATTCGAAATATTTACGTAAAATAAATGCTACCTGCACGTTTTTTTTGTTGCTTTTAACCAAGGATCGAGACTGTTTTACGTCCATATCTATAAAGAATTCAGGGATTTAACTGTTTATTCACAAGAATTTTCAGCGAAATAAGCTCTTTGTGATTCCACTTGGTCAGCTTTGATGGCCTCACCAACAATGCAGGCCCCCTATTTATCGGTCCCACGCCCTGTGTCCTGTCAATTACATTATGAAGTCTATGGCTGAGGGGTCAAAAGCTGACAGCATGTTGAAGTCAATGCGGGAAAATGTAGAAAAACTTGGTGTCAGGATTAGCGATCAGGCAGCAAAAATTAGGATGCCAACATACACTCACAGAGGATTCACACTAATACTGGGTTCTACACCACACATGGCGGGATTGTGTACACTCCCCCCCTCCCATCACATATCTTTCTCCAGTGGTGTTGCCAGGTGTGGGTGGGCATTAGTCATACCTGGGGGGAGGGGGGGGGGGCAAAAAAAAAAAAAAAGCTACAAATCCGTCAATGTAGGTCGAAGTCCAGCATAGGGCTACTGCACCTTAAAACATGTTTTGTTTTCTCCTTGAGATAACTGTTGCTGTGATTTGGTCTAAACAAATAAAAATTGATTTGATTTGACTTAGAACACATACCGAACAGTATGGACATGCAGGTGATAATGTTTTTTTTTTAGGTAACCTATTGTGGTTCCTCGGTTTCATTATTATAGTTATTCTTTGTTCCGTAGCCCCTTTGAGCTCAATTTGACCCCCTTAGAATGCTTCAAAATGCACCAAAATCGGCAGGCAGGTTAAGACAGGTGCAATCTTTTTATTATGTAAAATGTAAAAAAAAAAAAAAAAAAAAAAAAAAAAAAAATCAAAATGTGTGTAGCGCCCCCGAGGAACAAAACCGAAATTTCATGTCATTTTTTTTAAAGGTGAAAGAGGAGGTAACAACGCAAAGGTTAAAACTTAGAACACATCAGTATTTTATGAATGTGATACCATACGCAGTGCCCAGACTGCCGTTATTACTACATCCAGTTTTCTTTGGGTGGGCAGAGCGTGTGGGTGGGTGGGCACTGCCCACCCCTGCTCCTCCTGGCAACGCCCCTGTTTCTGACCCCCCACTCTTTCTCCTTGGTCATCAGGCCCCCCACATGGTGTCATCTGGAAATACAGTTAGCTAACGATAGCACCAACATATTCATAGTGTAGACGTTGAATGTATTTCTTGCTGTTGTTTGTTGCTTCTTCACTCTCTCCTTCTCTTTCCTCCTATCCCCCCATAACCTCTTCCTGTTCGCTGCTTTCTCCTAATAAACGAGGCACGTTCAATGATCACAATGAGAGTATGTCTATGTGATACATTAAAACCGTTCAGACCAATCGGACACTCAGATTTCCATTCTCCATGTCAATTAGAGGACAGGTATTTAAAAAAATAACAAGGAAAATGTGTAGAATTTTAGTATTTTGTTTTACCTAAATAAATTAATATAGTCCTAAAATATAATCCAATGTGATAAATTCAGCTGTCTGGGTTGTGATTATCTTTCCTTCTTTGCTGTCGCCAGATATTTTCTCCTGGTTCTGCAAAGTTTGTTTCAGTAGCGTAAATATACTTCAGGTATGTACCGAAAGCAGAATTCTTGGCTGAAACTGAATATTGCAAACAGTTGGCCGAAAGGCCGAATAATACACATGTATTCAATTCATTTTTAAAAAAAAATTATGTTAAAAAAATAATGAAATGATAATGAAATTAATGAAATAAAACATGTATTTTATTTCATTAATTCCCGATTAGTGCCCTTTGGCTTTTTTTTTTTTTTTTTTTGAACGATCAGGTTGAAATAAAATATGCTCACTTCTCACAAGTTCGCAAACATCTTCCTAAATGTTCTCCGAGCTCCGAGGCTCGAGAAATTTTGTTTGAAATGTCCAGATTCTGAAACCCCTTAGGATGGTGCGTTCCTGGCGGCAGTGATCATTTTGTGGCAAACTGAACGCGTCCTATAGCAGAGGTGCCGGGCCGGCATTGTTGTAGCATTCGGTTCGGTGGACATCACAGCCGATGAAATCTTGACAAATGTGCCGTCTTGGAAGTTTGGAACACTCGAAAAATTGGTCCCACATGTCCATTTGCTAAGCTAAATGAGATCTCAATGTACATTTGTGTGGAACTGTAGTTCACAACAACAACAAAAAACTATTCTGTTCTTGCCGAAACTAGTAAAGCTCTTTACAAGGCTATTACAATTTCTCGTACTCGTACTAAAATAAGATTCGCTGTTTTCTTGTGCAACAAGTGGAATCAGTTGACAGCCAGGCAAGTGGGCCGAGTCCTAGCGGTGACGAAGCCAAACGAAATCGCTCCTGGCGGATTTACATGGCGACTGGCAGAAAGGGTGTGGAAGTCGCGGGAAAAAATTGACAAAAAGAAGAAGTGGTCCCGCCATAAAATGATTGTACTAAACCACAGCAAATGCACATGTATGCAGTGAAATTCTACTTTATTTGTATACTGCTAGCTTGAATAAACTCCAAACTACTCACACACTGGATCAAATGCACTGTATTCGATCGATGTGACGTGAGACAGCAATGGAAAGCTACTTCAAAACGAGCAGCGATGAAGCAAATTTACTTACTTCACTTAATAATTTTTAAATGTCTTTGATACCTCAAACTGCTTCCAAATCACAGACTTGTTTGCTGTGAGCCGGTAGTGTTGCTTCTCGCAATGAATTTTAGCTATTTTCGGCCATTAGTTTTCAGCGGCCATTAGTTTTCAGCGCAGAATTTTCTGTCACATCTGTAATATGAGTATATACTGTATATTGCGGTATCCTTATACCTCAGGATTATTTTGTTGCTTGTAGCCTTTAACTCATTCACTGCCTTTGAAAGTTATAGGCATCAAATCAATTTTGATTGTGAAGACTGGCATTGAGTGATCACGTTTCATTTCCATTTGTAGCGATAAACGTCCAATTCCATTTGAATGGGGAGCTGACAGCAATCGAATGATCACTGCTAACCCTCCTAGTCAAAATGGATTGGACGTTTCTGACCGACAATAGCAGCCAATGAGTTAATATTTAAAAATAAATAATGTACCGGTATTCTAAATACCTGATCTTTTTTACCCTACTTAGATCTGCTGAAAATGACGTGAAAAGGCCTGTTTTTCAGTCACATTATTAGATCAGTGACATCTCTATCATTTGATCGCAAAAGGGATTGGACATTAATCACCGTCAATGGAAGCTAATGAGTTAATACTGACAAATGAATACATTTTAAAAACCCAATTCTTTTTTTTTTTTTAACCATTCTTATCCTGTTTATCAAATGAATGTGGAAGGATTTCAAGGTGCCTTTGATATTTCTGAAAGTTTGGACACCCTTGGTTTAACCGTTTTTTTCCGGCTCTCATTTGACATCCAATTGGACTAAGAGCGTTGCCCGTAAGTGTTTTGCAATGGGCAATTAAAAAAAAAAAATCTAGATAAAATTTAAAATGAAGGAATTCATTGAAGGATCCTCCTGGGGGGTAAATAATATATATTTTTAAAAACCTGATTAAAAAAGCCATCAGCAATAAAATATTAATAGAAATAATTCTAAAAAAATACATTTCAGCAAATTGTAATCAAACTGAAAAGATTTTTAAAAAAAAAAAAGACATTTCAATGAGATTGGCCCATGTGTATTTTGCTCTGGTAATTTCATTTACTGTGTTTCATGAATATCTTGTGACCTCACATCTTAACTCTCTTGAACTTTTTACTGCTCACATATAATAGTTGAGAAAAAGGTTAAAAAAAAACAAAAAAAAAAAGGCCAGTATTTCCAGGAAGTTGCCACCTGACATGGGGGCAGACATTTTGTCAATATGGTACTGTTTTAGCCAATCTTATAAGAGTATACCAACTTATGTGCACTTTGTTATGTTATCAACACTCATTATCAAAAGCACTTGTGCTCGTGTTGGTTAATGATTGTACGTGGGTATTACGGACATCGCAAATTGGCATCTTTTGGAATTATGGTGTTAAATGCCACCTTACTCGAAGGTCAGACATTTGAAAGTGGTAGATTGTTGTTGAATGTTCAAAATAGCCAGTACATGCCAGAAATTCCTGCTGCGTCTTGAATGTCGCTCTCAAACTTTTGGCAGCATTCCTCACCAGAGATGTTATTGTTAAGCCCTATTTTCTCCACTCAAGGTAGAGTGCCATAGATATTATGTACCATTCTGTAGTGACAAATTTGAAATGTGACAACTAGGGATGGGAATCGAAATCCGATTCCAATTCGGAACCGGTTCCGAGTGTTTCGAGGCCTCGACATCACAAAAAAAAGCCTTAACGATCCCTTTAACGATTCCTAAAGACGCGTATTGCGTCGTGACGTGTCTTGTTGTCCAGACGCATCAAACTAGCATGGCGCCAAGAACCACTCGCTCCAAAGTTTGACTACACTTCACCAGGAAAAAGGGTGAAAATGAAAGGTTACGACGGGTAAGCACGAGCATTGCAGCCATAAACATAACAATGACAGCACGTAGGTTCAAACGCTCGAAAGTGTGTCTTCACTTCACGAGGAAAAATTACAACAAAGCGACTTGCAGTCATTGCAAGGTGGAGATAACTGCATTGGGAGGGAATAGGACTGCACTGTCCTCACTAGGGATGGGAATTGATAGGATTTTTACGATTCCAATTCCATTATCGATATTGTTTCACGATTCAATTCTTTATCGATTCCCTTATCGATTCTAATTTGGGGAAAAAGAAGAACAAACGTTTTGATTGGCATCAAGTTTGTTTAATCAGAAGTCACAACCTTACAAACTCACAACGAGATCAAAAGAGGCCCAAAGCCTCAATGTTAACTGTGGCAATAAGTGGCAAATACACAAGAATGTGTAACATTTTACTGAAACATTTCTCTAATAGAAATAAAAAATATTGGTATATATTGGCAGATAGGTTGTTGTTCTGCCTTTGGCAATATGTGTTAAAGCTGGGGCCCCCAAACTTTTTCCTGTGAGGGCCACATAACTTTTCCCTTCTCTGATGAGGGGCCGGGGTCAGTTTGTAACAGAAAAAGTGTGACGATTGCAGAAATGCATAAATGTAAAAAATTATTGTTTTTCAGAAAGCCAAAATCAAATAACCCTTTCTGGATTCTTCACGGAATGAAAGTAAACAAAATAAAAATAATAATATAATATAATAATAATAATAATTAAAACACTATTAATTAAATAGATAACAACCAAATAACCCTCTCTGAATTCTTCAAGGAAAAGGCCAGGAAATAAATAACACGATTGAGAAAAAAAAAAAAAAAAATCAAAATGGCCGGACCAAATGTGGAGGCGGGCCGTATTTGGGCCGCGGGCCGTATTTGGGCCGCGGGCCGCAGTTTGGGGACTACTGGGTTAACGCGTATTATTTACCATTACATTGAAATGCATGCCTTTTAGTTTTTGTGGCGCTTACACGCTCAAGTGGGGGCGCCCTTGCGCTTCCTCACGCGAAGAAGAACACGCTCCCGTGAAGAACAGCGCACTTACACCCGAAGAAGAAATGCCGCATCCAAGTGAGTGAGCGAGTTAAAGAGAGAGGGAAACACTTCTACGAGCCTATGTTCTTTGTTAATGTTAATATCTACAGAGGCAACGCCTGTATGTATCATCTTTTGTGTTGTTGTTATTGTGTTTCCACTCGCGATCGGACACTTAAATCCAGTTGTGTAGTGGTTTGAATGATGTGCTAATGCTAGCGAACGAATGCTAACCATTTGTTATTACTGTTATTAGCAGCTAATCATCGCTGATTTACGTTGATGCAAACCTGTTTGTTATTGGGGATGAAATTGATTTGTTTCATTTCTATTCTTAGTTTCACTCTTCAAGTGATGGTTGAATAAAGTCAGCAAGTTATACCAAGGTCTTCTGCATCGTCATTTGGGAGTTTAGCTAGCTGTATAGCCAGGACTGAGCCTTAGCCTCTCTGTGAGGACAGCGCAGTCATATTCCCTCCCGATGCAGTTATCTCCACCTTGCAATGACTGCAAGTCGCTTTGTTGTACAAAGTACCTCACAAAAAACACTCAACAATATGTACAAATGCAAGAAAAACCCGTTTTTACACACTTACTGCAACAAAATGTGTGATTAACAATAACTGACGTGCTGTAATCTATTACAACGACAAAGCTAATCAGGACGTTACGCCATTCAAAATTAGTCAATAGCTGTGTCTTGATTCTTCACTCCAGGGTTTTGACATCAACGTTACTTTTCCATAGATTGTACCCAATACTGTCATGAGAATTTTCAGTTTTCTTATACGTGTCTCTGTGGGTGTCTCGTGTATTGGGACACAGCTATTACGACAAGTCAGGACATTACATAATCAAAATTGCAGTAAAATGAGTAAGGACGTTTATCTTTGATGTTTGCTACAAAGTTTATTATTTGTTTTAAAAAACAAAGTGATAGAAAAAAACTAGAAATGGTCGTTGCTTATTCAGACAAAAGCCATTGTCAATTTTAGTAACTGACGTTTTTGTAGGAGTGGCAAAGAAGAGAAATACAGACTAAAAAAATGACACACAAAGTTCTGTGATGACGCATAGTTATCGCTTCTTTTTGCTTTCCTTTTTAGATTTTGGTCTAATTTGAGGCACTGACGCTTTGGGTTTCTTCGAATGGTCCGCTGCCTTGCCGTTAGTGGACTCGGTCTCCTCCTGCAACGGCAACACAAATACACTTCATCAATATTTATCATAATTCACTTTACAAATAAAAGTTGTGTAACTTGTAATCACATTCAAAATAGAAAACAACTCCTTAGACTTAGAGAATGTCCTATCAATAGATTCTTAATTTCTTACCTTTTCGTGCCCTTTAGAGGTGGGCACGATGATTGCCAGAATGCAAATGAGCTGGAAGATGGCACCAAGAAAGAGGCCGTAGCGGAGCAGGCTTTCAAGAAAAGTTGGTTCAGGAACTTCCGGGGGAGACAAGTCCATATCTGCAGACATTTTTGCTGCTTTCTGGAACCTGTGGAGCACATTGAAAAAAAGAAAACGTCAAGCATTCCACCACATATAAATGCAAGTTAAGTTTTGCCTGTGTGCAGGTTTTTTTCCCTTTTTGTTTTTGTGAAAAGTACCAAATATTTAATTACACTTTAATATTCATTTCAGTCATATACTGAGATGTTGTCCTATCACTGATGTAACACGACGCCTGCTACAGTCTCCTGAACGCAGCAAAGCATAGAAAGACTGCATTAAATGGCTACAACGTGACATTAATAACCTCAAACTATATTACATATTGCTGTAAAATACCTTGTGGGCGACGCCTGCTACAGTCTCCTGAACGCAGCAAAGCATAGAAAGACTGAATTAAATGGCTACAACGTGACATTAATAACTTGAAACTATATTACATATTGCTGTAAAATACCTTGTGTGAAAAGGTGCATGCTCTTGTGATATGAAAAAAAAATGCCTTACAGTTCCAGACATATTTACTGAACCGATTACAAAGACAGATCGATAATACACATAAACATGCACATTCGCATCGTTATTATTCTTGGGTTTTTACGACGTCGCTAAGAGTGCCCTGAACCCAGCAAAGCACCGAAAATCTGCGTTTAAACTGCACCAATGTGACTAGCAACAATAAGAACTTACCAGAACTGTAAATATTGTTATTTTCCCCAAACAAGTTCGTGGATGCAAACCTGGGGCAGCTAAAACTCGTAGAACACGCAGAATATTTTTGAAAGATGGCCTATAGACGAACGAATAACAATCCTCTAACCGGAAATGACGATTTGCTCCTAAAGTACTTCCGGTACCTAGTGGACTAATCGCATTCGGTTGCCGTTGAGTTTGCAAATGTCGGCCTCTAACGGCGAATAGTGAGCATGGAACTATTCCCCCCATGTCCCCATTTCCCTGTGTGTTATGGATTATTATTACTGTACGTATTTGAATTCTGTGTTGCGTAATCCTGCTGTATTTAATTGTACTTTCAGCGAGAGCTTAGTAGCATGGAATATATTTGCAATTGCTCACAGTGACGTTTGAACCAGACCAATGTATTGACGAAATCACTCAGGTATGTAAGGGTGTCCATAAAGTCTCTTTACCATTTCAAAAATTTATTAAAAATGCAATTGATGAGATATTTTATTCAGATTTGTTCTATTGTATTCAGCGTTTATTGAAGTTTTTTAATTTTTTTTTAATTTTTTTACCTCTTTTAATACACTTCTACATGGGCACCATTAGTTGCACGAAGCACAAATGACTCTTCTGCAAATGTTCACCTTGACCCTTAACTGAATTCTCGCAGTCGGCGTGATGTCACGATTACGTCATCTTGCATAGCAACGTGTCGCCATTTTGAGATGGGGGCACGCACAGGTAAACATCAGTATACAAACGTTGTCTGAAATTCATATATTTCAGCTGTGTTTTGC
Organism: Corythoichthys intestinalis; assembly: GCF_030265065.1. NCBI lineage: Eukaryota > Metazoa > Chordata > Actinopteri > Syngnathiformes > Syngnathidae > Corythoichthys > Corythoichthys intestinalis. The sequence continues at coordinate 18,287,349 of NC_080403.1, read as the reverse complement.
GTCTTTTTTCCATAAAAACGTCTTAAACATGACATTATTATCACGAGTCACTGCCGAAAGACGCGAGGAGGCGATACAACTTAAAATTAGCGTTTATTGGCTTGCAAATCTGCCCATACAAAGTTGCACTTGATAGCTGGATAAACAATCCAAACGAATGCATAGCTGCCAACTTTCACGCTTTGAGCGTGAGACACACGCAATTGCCCGTTTTCTCACGCACACACGCCACACATCCAATTTCTCATGCAAAAAAAAACACCGATCTGATTTTGGGCCGAGACTCGTTCGTTTCTTTTTCTAACTCTCTGACAGTAGATGGCGCTACTCACCACTGTAACCCTATTCGCTGCATAAACATCCTTGTTGTGACAGAAGAAGAACTTCAAGAAGATAATCGCGGGAGAACCTCGAATGGAGAAAGAATCTCTGAAGAAAGTAATATCCAATCTGAAGATTACAGTAGTGATGGGACGAAATGGGCCGAGGTTCCGAAGCTTGTGTCGAGTAATGGGAGGGGCGTTTCCACAAAGCATGTATCGAGGCGCGCGTCATTTCGGCAAAACCCGGAATTTGTGGCGTGTAAAGCCTTGCCGGCCGGCTGAATCTCTTTCATGCTTAGGGAATGGTCCGACGTTTATCGCGCATTGCAAACACAGTACAGACTACGGTATAAATTGGTTGCAAAACGCAATGGCGATCGCCTGTTATCTCACATTTTGTGGATTTCGGGCTCCTATACTTGTTACACCTGTGCGCAACAGTGCAACTTGTCCAATCCATTTTTCAAGCCTTGTCCGTTGCTTGCGATGGAACCTGCGCGAAAAAGGCGATCCTCGCCTGTTTGGGAACATTACGATTTGATTGCTTCCAATAAGGTAAGGGAGAAAAACTTTATTAATCCCCAAACACCCTTGCTGATGCAACCCTGGAGGCCCAAAAGTACCTATCTGAACCAAACATCGACAGAATGAACAATCCATTAGTATACTGAGGGACACATATAAAATACCTACCCAAATTTATATAAACTGCCACTCGCATTACTCTGCACCCCAGCTTCATCTGTGCCTTGTGAAAGAATATTTTCTAAAGCTGATGGAATATTGTCCAAAAAAAAGAGCCCAATTCTTTACTCTAAACCTGACTAGACACAGGGGTATTGCGGATATTGCGATAACTAGATAGTAACCTTTGCTATGTGTGGAAGTCATTTAAAGTGCCTGTGACACGAAAAAGCATGTTTATTTCATAATACACGCGGTATTTTATGCCCCTGAATGATATGGACCGCTTGGATGTGTGTGGAAGCGATCGCTATATTTATTTAGTTTTTTGAATCCCGCGCCATGAAAATGAGTGACTTCCGGCTTCGGTCTCTCATTGAGGAGGAGGGCGCTGTGACGTGTTAGTGACGGGATCTGTTGTTCACTTGAGTAAACGAATCCATTCCGGTTCGTTCAGTAAAACGATTCGTTCAAACGAATCGTTCAACGAATCGTTCAACGAATCGTTCGCCCCCCTCATCTCCCTCCCCACCCAAATGAATCGTTCGGTTAGTGAACGGGAAGTGACGTTGCCGAACGAATCACCAAAGACCGCTTCGCAGTATAACTGAACGGGAAGTGACATTGCTTGGTCCCTCCCTCTCTTGCACATTGACCACTCGTCGTAGTTTCAGAAATGAGAGACAGGCGATATCATTCTGCTCTCAGAGACAGCCTCGTCTCCCTCCTGCTGCTGCAAAAGCGAGGGAGAACTTCCGCGTCGTCTGTACTAGTTCTATGGGCTCAAAGTCATGGCTCGTGCTTGCATTTCGAATTAGGACACGGTTAAACATTTTCCTTTTGAGGGGGAAGTCGGGGTTTGGGGTCGGGGGCGCACGGACTTTCTTTAGCATGATCTTGCTCACATATACAATGCTGCTGCTAACAGCCAACGCGGCATGCCTGCTGTCACGAAAATAAAAATAAATCGAAAGTTTAATTTCTAATTATGGAACGGCCAACACATCATATTAACCTCTCGCTCTGTTGTATTTTTGTTTTTTATTATTAAGATGATCGTTTTGAATTTTTGCACTGGTATTAATAAATAAAATAATCCGGTCAGCTCCCCTGTCGTCCCCGCATCTCAGATCGTCAAATGCTGACGAGAAATAATTGTTTGCTTTATGATTTCGCCTTTCTACTCTCATTAGTCTGTTAAGAAAAATGTAGACATATTGCGACATCTCCCGTGTCCGCGCGCTTTGTTTTTGGGGCGCTTGAGTAGCACATGATGGACGGATTGACATAATTTGTCAAACCAACCGACACCCTCTGACACGAAAAAAAAAAAAAAAAAACACTCGGAAAAAATTGACATGTATATACAGTTTCATTGCAAATCAGTATTATGGTGATCATACTAAATATTATTTTTTTTTCTGTGCACATATGAGGTACATATCGCTGCCATGAAGCCTCCATATAGTGACAGTTCTCTGCCCGCTTCACTGCCGTCACGCGACCGCAGCTCAGGTTTTGCTTGCCTCGTAGCTACGCGTGTTTTAAATTACTGTAAATTTGATAGTATATCGTCATAGGCACAGTCCCGAGTCTGTTGAGAAAAGTAGAACACTAAACCATGCTCGCTAGATTTGTGTGGTGTTTTTGTCTTTTTGAGCAGCATTTGATAGGCTCCACGTTAACAAATATGTGACAAAGTCGTTTCCTTTCATTTTATGACTCGTTCACCGCGTAGTCATTACTGGAAAGTCAAGTTAGCAGCAAGCTAGGTCAGGAACCGGAGGACCGAATCACTGAACGGGAAGTGACAAAACTCAGTCTTTCCCCCCTGCCTGCACGCTGGCTGCTTATTGGCCACACGTGGAAATGAGTGACATACGCCATGATTCTGTTTCCGCTCCCTCCCCTGCCCGCGATGAGGCTGGCGTCTGATTGGTCGTGTGCGATGTCAGAAGACGCTGCCGCTTGCTCAACGCCCTCCCACGCAGCGAACAAGCGCCACCAACTTCATAGAACGAATCAGTGCAGATGGTGATTAGTTCGGTCTCGTTCACCCAAACAATTCGTTCAAAAAGAACGAATCGTTCGCGACCGATACAACACTATGACGTGTACGGTAGAAGACGTTCTCTTCACTATACAGTGTACTGTTGTGTATGAGGACGAAGGATTCAGCTGATTTTGCAGATTAATACTTTTATTTTTTGCATCACGCCAGCCAAACGGCTGCAGAAAAATCATTCTGTATGCGGGAGAGGCGTATGCACCTTTTTGGAGTTTCAAAAGGTTCCCATTCACCGTGGATATTTACTGTGGGACCATTGGACTTACAAGGAAGTGAGTAAACATCTTGTTTTGTATTATGTCAAATACGAATACAGTGATTACAAAGTAAACACTATAAAATTCATTTAAATAAAGGACTACTTACGTTTGATCATTGATAGGCATGTAAAAAGCTATCCTCATGCTCATTAGCAGTTAGCTGTTAGCACGTTAGCTCCACAACCACTCCAGCCATCCTCCTCCAGGGAACGAACTGTAAATTGCTCTCCGCCGGGCGGTTTGCCGATCCGCAAAGAAACTCGACAACCGGGTCGTCATGTCAAATAATCCAGGCTAGTTATGTGTGATTTTCCACTTCGAAGACTTTGAAACGTCCCTCGGTTCGGGTTAGCATGTCGGCTAGCTGTCACTCCTTCTGGTCTGTTTACATTCTCCGAAGCCGGGGAAGGGAAATTACTATGTCCGATTTAGGTGTCATAAAATATCGTTCGGGAGGTGTGACAGTAAAGGTGAAGTCGACTGTTTTGACCATTATGGAGTAATTTTGCCATGTCGTCTTGAATAAATGGATTTTTATTACTTTATATTCCATTTAGCACAAGATTGTTATTTGTCATGACCATGCCATTTATTTAGCAATTGGGGAAAGTACTTGGGTAAAAAGAATAGCCTGTAAAAATATTGAAGTAAAGAGACAGAAACAATGACATTTTGCTGCTCTCTTCGTCGCGTTTTCCTCATTGTGAATAGTTCCCCCTCGACGGGCTGACTGGTCCTTCTCAAGCCATTTATATAGCTATTGGGGAAAAATACTTGGATAAAAAGAATATCCTGTAAAAATATTGAGAGTAGAGAGACTGAAACAATGACATTTTGCGGCTCTCTTCGTCGCGTTTTCCTCGTTCTGAACAATTCCTCCTCAATGGGCTGAATAGTAAAACCGATGAGCCCAGTCTACCGCTGACGTCATCCACCTGTTGGGGACGCTAAAGCCCTATAATGGTAGGCGTGGCTAACCGGCAGATTAAAAGACTAATTTCTCGTCATCTGCGCTTTGCTAAATTGTTGTATATAGTCGAATCGTCTCAAAATATGATTCTAATTCACATAATAATGCCATTTAAGACTTTTTTTCTGGTGTCATATGCTCTTTAATGTTGTGAATCAACCGTTAAAGTTGTTAAAATTGCTCCTGTTATTGCATTAGTTCCCTTCTGTCTACCTTCGATATGTGTAAGTTTTAAACTTGTTTCATCATTTAAAGATAGATTTAAGTCAAGATTTTGCCGATTTAGGGGCATTTTTAGATAAAAAGTTGCTTAGATTCGCTAGGAAGGTTCTTTACAACAGCTCCTTCCTGAGAAGTCTACTGCTTTAAGATGGCGGCTTTTTTACTAACGCATCTAGTTCTTTATACAAGTTGCTAATGCCGCCGTGTCTGTCATTTGCATCTAGTTTGTATTATATGTGATATCTACCGTAGCGTAATGTGGGCGTAGTTTGTAGGCTATCAGCTACAGTCAGGCGGGGCCGGATGTATGGGTGGGCCGGGGTGGGCACGGCCCACCCAGATGTGAGTCGTGCCCACACAATCAAAATGTCGGTTATATCTATTGTAGCGTCGCACTGGATATATAGAACGCACGGAGAGTTGGTCTCACCTACTTTTTTATAGCAGGATTAACGGTTACTGTTGGCCGCAACAACGCCGAACAAGCAATTACCTAAACAAGCTGTTTTTCCAACCTCGTTTGTTATCCGCGCACTTCCTCTCTCTCCTCTAGGCATATACACACACACCCTCCGCTCGCCCCGCCCACTCCTACTCATCCAACCACACACCCATCCGTGCCAGAGGCGTTCGATGACGGTAGGAAGCTGATAGAACAGCAATAATACTGTGGGGTCGTTACACTAAATATTCGGTCAAAGAAAGTAAAAAGATATCACAATATCTGTACCAATACCATATTATTGGGTGGGCAGCCGTTTTCCTCCCGACAGAACATAAAAAAAGTGTTTTTGCCAGCGATGCCGAGTAGCTGTAAAAGCTGTATGAGTACCAAGTAGCTCTACCGATTTCACCAATGAGACGTCGCAAAAATAATCACATGACTCCATTATACAAATCAGACGCAAGCTTGCCGTCCTAGCTTCACGCCAGCCTGCTCAATCATGTGGTCTTTAGTACCGTAAAAAAATGAAGTATTTTATATTGAGCGCTGCTCTCAACAGGACTCAAAAGTGCGGATTTTAACCTCCATACCAGTTTTTATTTGGCATTGATTGACTAAGGATAACCGGATATATGCTCCTTTTAATTTCTAAACAGTAATAATGAAGAAACTTCACTATTCAAACTAGGAACTATTTTTTCCACCAGAGGGCACTCATGCTCTTTGGGCGAAGAATGCCTCGTTTATGGTTTTTTTCTCTCTCATTGGAATACATTTTTTTTTTGTATTTCTTTGGCTTTATGCGGTTATGTAATGTGTTATTGTCCAGTATCATTATAACAACGGTTCATATACCATTGTAAAAAAAGAAAAAAATTAAACAAAAATAAGCAGTTACTCAAAATGTCACTCTTAATTGAGTATTCTTTTCACTGCATTCTTTTTTATTTGTACTTGAGTACATTTTTTGAATGACTACTTTTACACTTACTTGAGTAATATTAGTTTGAAGTAACACTACTCTTTGCTGAGTAAAAATGTTGGCTGCTCTACCCACCTCTGCGTTTAAATATTGCAATTTAAATTTGCTTATACAATCCAGACACTTATTCTGGAAGTTTTCAAAATGTTTCTTAAGTAGTTTTTAAAAACAAAGGTTTAATCAAACGGTGTACCAATGAAACCATTACATATGCACTGCACAACCCAAACCAAAAAAAAAAAAAAGCTTCCCTTGTTTTCAGTGTAAATATACTAGAAATAAGTGAAATTATCTGCGAGTGCTTCAATTAAATTTACTCACTTAGATTTCTTGAAATAAGAAAAATACCTAGCTGAAAATAAGCTTTAAAAACTTGTCGGAAATGTTTTTGAATTCAAGAATAGATATTGTTCAAAACATTATTTGAAAGCATTTTTCTCTTGATTTAGGTGAAAAATGACCAACTTGTAGTTGTATGGCCTTAATAAGAACAAATACTGTAGCAATAGTAATATTTACTTAAAGTAAGTGGAAGAATCTGATGTATTAATCTGTTAACCAGCCGTTAACACTCAAAACAAGATGGAGAAAATTATTCGACTAGATTTAAGAAAAATTAAAGAAATGCAGAGGGTAAAAAAAAGCCTGCATTGGGGGTGCCCCCTCAAGATTTCTTAGTGCCCACTCTGGTGCGTAAACCTATAGATCCGGGCCTGCAGTCAGGTATTATTGGAGCTACCTAGCATCGCGTTTGCAACGGCGTCACAACTCCCTTGCCTCCTCCCCTCTCCTGCTCTGCTCTCTCGTCTCCGTGAGTCTGTCTCTCAGACTTTTCTCACGTCATTCAACCAACATAATAACGTATAGAAACGCATGCCTTTCCCGCCTCATTAACAGTAACGGTGTTGCCAAGATGAGAAAAGTAATTAATTAGATTACTCACTACTGAAAAAAATAAAGCCGTTAGTAGCGCCGTTATATTCTAACGCCGTTATTAACAACATTGCCTATAACTATTTAATCCTAATTTGTTTAATCAAGTTAAATGCATACTGAGCATTGGTCAAAGTGAGCATTTTCTCTTTCCAATACAAATCAACACAATTAAATTTACAAATCACACAGCATTCTAGTTGGTCCATTCTGTACACATAACTTCATCTACATAGCAACCAATCCAGTTGCTTGCCAGTTAGATTATGTTTAAAAAAGGATGGTTTTGGTTAGACCGAGAGGATATCATAGCAGCCATGGGTGCCACTGCATCTGCTCCAAGGTGCAACGTTTAGTTGGGTCTAAACTCAAGCACATCCCCAAAAAATCTCCACAATCTGCCATGAAAAGAAGCAAATTGTTTTTAAGACACAGTGATCTGTCATGGTAATATGAAATGTTCACAGTATTTTACCCTCCGACAGATGTCTATTCAGTTGAAGCCCCTGAGAAAGGAACATGCAAGTGTCGAACCGTTGTGTTCCGTCAAGCAGCTCAAACAGTAGCGCCCCCAGATGCCACACTGTAGTTGGACCAGCACAGTATGGGCGCCTGTGCGTATACTCTGGAGGAGCATACTTTAACGTTCCTACAATCGAGTGGACAGAGAACAACTGTAACAGAAGTAATTCTCAAAAATCAGATTTAGGACAGAAGCCTTACCAAAATAGTCACGGTACGGTTCCATGCTGACTAAGCAGCTACAGCCAAAGTCTATGACCCGGACCCGAGTGATGCCAGGCGAGGCCTCCAGCAGAATGTTTTCCTGTTTTAGATCGCGATGGAAGATGTTCGCTGCGTGCATTTTGATGGCTGCATCCACCAGCTGCTTCATGATGTACTAAGTAACACATAACCCACCATTTCCAGCAATAAGGCATTTTGTCGGAAAACAGTTGTGACAATTTAACTTATATTTAGTTACCTTTGCCTCCTCCTCCTCAAGGAGCCCAAGTGTCCGCCGGGTCAGGTATGTAGACAAAGCTACAGAGTGGACTGGCCTCTCCATAACCAGAACCAACTCTTTCTCCAGATCACATATGTCGAGCAGTGATATAACTGCTGATTTGCCTTCCGAGTTCTTGATACTGGATGCTTGGAGCATGAAGACAGCCTCCAAGGGGACTTTTTGCACCTTGCCATTTATGCTCTGTTTAGTATTAAGGACATTACACAAGATATGTGTAAAAGGAATTTAAATAAAATATGGTATGGTATAAATATGGTGAGTATGCCACTCACCAGTGGGACAATTTTTACTTTTGCTTTCGGGATGTATTTGATAGCCACCTTTAGGATATATTTGGTTAGGATTGGCAACAATCAAATTGTGTTTGGATCATATACATCCAGTGAAAACTACCTACTTACTGGATTGTAATCAGTTTTTCTGTGACCTGCATACACTGATCCGAATCCTCCTTCCCCAATCTTGGCAAACTTCTCATATTTGGTCTCGAATGTGGCTGTACAAAAACAAGTCAGGATTTACTGAACTGGACCAGAAGGGAACTGGATCACTTTGGTGGAAATGTGACTTTAAACGCATCATTTTACCTCTGTTTGTTGCACTTAAGAGTATTGTTTTTACTTGGTCTAAGAAGGAAGTCTTTGGTTTGATTAAAGTCTCTCCATTGGCTGACTGGGCCTTCTCATGCACACCAATTGTGTTGTTTCCCAAACTTCCTCGAGGTGGCAGTTGTTTCTCAGACACTTCGCTAGATTTGCACTTCAACTTGCTAATCAGAGTCTTCATTTTTGTCACACATAGTTTCTTGTTGCCTTTATTCTCGGTCTTTGCCAAAACCTTGGTATATTCGACCTTCACAGACACTCCTTTTGTTTTGCCTCTATGTTTCCTTGTAAGGGTTGTTCCAGTTTTTATGTTGCCATATTTAGCAAAAATATCCTTCTCAATCAAAAGAGTATCTCCAACACGCTGCCTCTTTCTGGTGGCATGTTGTCTTGAATCATCCTTCCGCTTTGTTGCCGCCGGTGTCCTGACTGTGTTCTGATAGCTAAGGGGGTCAGGTTTTGTGCTAGATATTACTTTGGTTTCTTTAGCCAGACCACCTTTTTCTGACAACATTTCGGCTTTGACTCTTTGCCTACTTGTGGTTGTTAGCTTTGTGCCAGATTTGATTTTGGTCCTCCTTTGTGGTGCCATCTTAGCAGGCATTTCTGTGACTTTGACATTCTGTTTCCGTAGGTGAGTATTAGATTGTGTACCGGAGTTTTCCTTGATTCCTTTAACTTGCGCAGTGTTGGCAAGTCTTTGCGACCTTCTGACAGGCTCTCTTTTTGTGTTAGCATTTTGTTTCCATAGTTTGGTGGCCATGACAGTCTTGGTGTCTTTGACTCTCAGTTCTTCCAGCATTGTGTCCGCTTTCCTTTTGACTCCGTGCGCATTTGCAAACTCCAGTGCCATCTTTGTTATTTCACTGATCTTTGGAGATATGTCACATACAGCATTCCTGATTTTGTTTGCCATTTCTAAGTCGCCTGTCCAATTCCCTCAGCAAATTCACACTTTCTTTGTTCTCTGCAGTCAATAGAAGCAAAATGAAATCAGCATTTGCATTCAATACCAGGTAGTGTCAAACCCTCATTTTAGACAATAATTTATTTAACACGTCAGTATGTTCTGAATCTGGAATCACATAAACCCTTAAGAATGCCATTAAAATTGATATTCACAGATAGGTTTGTCGCTGTTTACTTCAATGATAACCATAGTCTAGTTTTTTTGTTTTTGTTTTTTTTAGCAACCTGACAGTTTTCCTTTCAGAGTATACGCACCAAAACAGTTGTGACAGGATGGGAAATCAGAAATTCCAAACTTGTTCATGCCGTTTCATGAAATGTACAAGGATTAATGTGAGCAGAGAAATTGCTAGTCCATTTCAGAGGATCAATGTACTGGACCACTCCATTTGTGTGTATATGGCATACCGCTTCTCTGCATGTTTTGATAATGTGGAACAGGTTACAGGTTACACTTACTCCTTTATACATAATACACACACGTACATAATCACAATCACATGAAAGGTACTACTTGCTAAAGCTGACTTAAAAATCATTGATGACAACATAAAGAACAAAATTTCGAAGTCGATGATGTAGGCGATGAGTGGGATTTATTTTCCTTCCATTATCTCGTGATCCTGAGTTGTTGCTGTTCATTTTAGAGTCTGGGATATCGCTGGCCTCCATCGTCACTGTGATGGTCTCTCAGGTCTCTTCGTATAATGTCATTCACTGCAAACAGGAAATAGCAGCTGTGTTCAAAACTACTAAATCAAGGTGTATGTCGTGTGAATTTGTAGCATTTATTCATCAAAGTTTTTGCTTATAAGATTAAAGACCAAAAGAAGAAAAAAATCATAAAACACTGATGTGATTGGACTTCGTACAACACACTGCAAAAAAAAAAAAACACTGCTGCTTTGTTTAAAACCGGTTTGGCTGTTTTAATTTGCATATATACAGTATATTTCCCTTTACTGCGTCCACAGGCGAGATAACCAATATTTTGACCCACAGACAAATGAGATCAGGCATCAGGACAACAACGTTTGTAATGATGTTGCTTCTTGATCTGGAGCAGGCAGTGTTCTTGACGCCTCTGCAAGTGCATGTTACAAGCGATAGAATGAGTAAAAGGGAGAATAACACAGAGGAAAGTGAACAGAATAGAAAACCGCAACTTAGGTTTTGCAGGTGAACACTTGCAATGTGCCTACTTGTTTTTGCAGACTAAACCAAAAGAATCTGACACCTCTGGTTTTGTAGCTATCTCTGGATACACTACCGTTCAAAAGTTTGCAGGTGAACGCTTGCAATGTGCCTACTTGTTTTTGCAGACTAGACCAAAAGAATCTGACACCTCTGGTTTTGTAGTTATCTCTAGATACACTACCGTTCAAAAGTTTGGGGCGGTAGTGTACATTGATTGGTTATATGCAAAATGGACTCACTCACCATCTTCCAGGTAGACACAGCTAAGGTCCTCTTGTTTGATTGTAACCCTCTCTTGTGTTGGAGCTTCTTGGTCGGTTCCATCTGAGCCAGTCTGTATTAAAGACCTCCCGCAACTATCACCTTGGACTAATTTGGAATGCGGCGACTTGCCTAAAGATCGTACAACTTGCGTGTAATTTTGATGCTTTGAAGATGAATAGGCCTGGAATGTCTGTATGACTTGAGGATTTTGACTCACTTTTTCCCTTTTGATATCAGAACCGTTAGGGGGAAGGACTGAAGCATGAATGCTGGAAGATGCTTTAAGAACCCCACTACAGACAGTGGTAGCATAATTTGGATAGTAAATCTGGTTTGTAGGGCAATACATCTCTGGGTTGCTGATTAGTCTGCTGGCACTTGAGGGGTAAAACACTGGTTGATAATCCCAGGAATCTGATGCCAGTGCACTGAACGATTGAGGATTCCTCTCCTTCTCCAACCGATGGAAGAGTGACTTCACTGGCATATCAGACCGTGGTTGAGTGTTGGAGTAATCGCAGAAGTTCACCTGACCCTCATCCGGTGGCTCACTTTTAATGGCTGGGATACAGACAGAAAGCTCATCAGTCTTGGGGATTTGTGAATGAGATGATGCTAAGATAAATACCTATCACGGGGGTGTAGATGAAATGCTGTAGTTCACTGCGCTTTTTCTTCCCATTGATAACATAGAAATTGACTTTGGCTGGATGACAAATTGTCCAATTTCGATATGGAGGGACCTCGACCAGCAGCATATTCTGCAACCGATAGTGAAAATGGCTGAAACAGTTGTGGTTAGAGGTCATCAAAAGTGTTTTAGAACTAATATACGTTTGAAAATCAAGGCAACTTTTTTGTGACTACAAGCAAACTCACAGCTTGGCTTTTTTCTCTGTCAACAGTTGCCTCCACCTCCCAAATTTGCTGGCCATCTGAAAGCGGTGACCATAATGAAGAGAAAGGACAACATTCAAATGCACCGAAACAGTGAAATCTGCTTTGTTTGTTGTCGAGTTGATTGTTCAACTCCCACACTTGATTACTCACTTTTTTTTTTTTTTTTTTTTTTTTTTTTAAATCTAAGTTTAGTCTTTCTTACCACATCCTGTTGACTGAAACCTACACAACTGTGAAGATTTTCATGCAGTCATACAGACATGTTCATGTAAAAATAATGTCTTGCTTCCCTTGTGGGATCCAATAAAAGAGTTAATTGAAAAATCAAGATAAAAAAAAAAGTAATATATAACAAGTGGTTTCAATTTGGGTCTTTCTGAGGTGAAATGAAAATGTAGGTTTTAGAGGGAAATGCAGTGCAGTTTTCAGTTTTTGATGCACCACTGAACCGTCAAAAATGAAAGTCGTAAAGAGCTTCAGTGGTTTATTTGCGTGCTTTTTTAGAACAAGTCTTTTGAGAAGTTTCCGGTACTTGTGCTTAGAACAATTGCAACGTATTTTTTCTGTGGTTACTGTACATCCTAGTGATGAAGACTTATAATCACAATTCTGTTTCATCATTGAAGACTGACCTTGTGTCCTCTCTGAGAACATCACTCTGGAGTCATATGTGAAATTCTGCCCAGTCAAGAGCATTTGTTGTCCACCAAGAACAGAGCATTGGTCCATATTCTGCATCTTGACCAAGGGGATCTCTTGAGCTGAATGTTGGGCTAAACAAACACAATAAGGCATAAACATCCTGAGGAACAGAACGCTCGGAACTGAGATCCCGTGTATTTGACAATGCGGTCGTGTTTATTTCCCAACACCAGGTGGATCCAAGTAGTAATGCTACCAGAATCCGAGTGTAATATATTAGCACATACAAATTAAGGACGTAATCATATTGAAATATAATTAGCTACACCCTTACAGCATTCAATAGGATGAGAGGCAACTTGAAGTGACACCAACTGGCCTCCAGGGTGTGGTATGTGAACTCGAAACACCAAGCGCACCCGCGTGTTTTTGCGCCCGATGTCAGTCTCGCCATTCCTCAACTCGATGTCAGCATTTCTCCGCTTCAGAATTCCGACACAGTCGATCCTTGGAAACACAGGGTACTGTTAATGGTGATTTCGGTAAAAGTTGTTGAACCTTAAGGAAATGTAATTGTATTTCAATAACAAGAAATCACCAAAATTATTTTTCAGTAGTTTATGTTATAGTCTGTTACCATAATCGTTGACTGAAGCCAATTTCTATACACCACCATTGCTTCAAATGAAGCACTTTTACAAGCCTGATAAGATATTATTTAGTTCTACGTACAGCGCTCTCATATTGTTCTTTGGCTGGAGAGAGATTTCCAACACTTTGGTCCCATTCACCATCCTCTCCATGCTGGGTGTGGTCACAGTCTTTCCAGTGATGCGGTGAGCCTGGTAGAAGGCGTGCGGTCTCATCAGCCTCTCATCAGCGGTCCCGATGAAGACCTGAAGGCTCAGTGGAGCTATGCCTCGATAACCATGTAGCTGATGGGTGCAACAGAAGCAGCTTAGCGCAATGCTTGAAAAAATTCTCATATAATGACATAAACATTAATGTGTAGATACTTTACACCAGTAAACCCTTTCCTCTGGGGAGGATTTTTCACAAGGAAATACTTTGCAATAAGGCAGGAAAAACATCCACAACATCTAATGAATTCATTTGCCAGACAAATCAATAAAGATGACAAATTAGGCAAAATTAGCATTTTATGTGAACATACCTGCTAATGCATATATAACCAGCTTCAACAGGCTATGTCATTATCACATTCCCAATAAAACTACTCTTAATTTTAAATCGCATGACTGTCTGACTTGCCAAGGCACAATGTCTTGCAGGAAATGCCATTGCGTGTGCACAGTCTCGCTTCTGCTTATTTCTTATAAACGAATGGTACAGTCAAGAAGTGAGAGAGAACTTTTTATTTTTCCTCATCGTTGCTTGATGTCCTAAGTGTTGAAAATAACAAAATTGTTTCATGGATCAAACCAAGTACCTGGACTTCGGGGTGTCCGCCGTTTGGTGTCTTGATGGGTCCGCGGCTGCCCTCGGTCTCGTAGTGAGCTCTGTGGTGAGACCTTGGCTGGGTCTTGATTTCCAGCTCATAGTGACTGCACTGGCTGGGCAATGGCCATTCTAGAGAGGGTAGTGGTGCCAAGGAAGCACCTCTTTAGGTGAAAGAACAGTAAGACTAGAAGTACTTGGTATTTTTGAGAACTGAAAGAGATACGAAACCTACCCAAATGCTCCAAGGTGGACCGAATGAGGAGGCCATGAAGTTGGGAGGACGCAGAAGACTCCAGACCTGATGTCAGCTCCCACCCTGCCAACCCTCTCCAGTTCAGGTCCTCCACTGTACACGCAACTTGGCCTTGGATTTGAACAATGTGCACCTTGCACTATATCTTGCGATAAGATGACGCTGCTCACCTTGTCCTCCGTGCTAGGCACAGAGGCCTGTGCTTGAGTCTGGTGCTCGCCTGGAGCCTGACCCTGATAGAATGGATAGGAGCTCAGGAGGTTGTTGGCTGAAGGGACAGGGCTTGGGCTCCGGGAGCGTTGTTTGACAGGAGTGCCCTCTGAACAAGGGAGGGCCTGGTCGTAGGCACGCTTGCCTTGTGGTGACACTGAGCGGGAGCGCCTGTGCATTAGTGGTGAGCGGTTGACTTGTTGCTGAGGCAGGAGGAAGAGCTCATCGGTAAAGCTGTTAGCCGGTGAAGAGTTGGTGGAAGATGTTTGTATACTCTGGAGAAAGGGGCAGAGATCTAGGGTGGATAACTCTGTGGCACCTCTGTTGGAAGGGGAGATACATGGAGAAGCAGATGGAGAGCATCCATCTGTAGGCCAGCCAGTGGAAGAGTTGCTACTTGCGGGGCTTGCACATTCCCGGTAGGCCCCCAGGGATTTGGAGCCAGGGCTCTGCTGTAAGGTTTCAGAGTTGAGTGAGTCTCCTGATGGAGTGATCTCAATCCTGGGGCTGGGAGCTGGGATGATCCTCGGTGCTGTCACCAAACACGTGAAGTCTAACATCCCTTTCGATGAGCTTTCTTCAGCCCGGCAGTGCAAGGATGCATCGTTATCGAATGTGGTGTGATGTTTGACCTCCAGTAGGACTGGCTGCTCGGTCTCATCTGACATAATAATCCGTGACACAGAACAAATTATTTGATGCATAAAGAAGATTATCCTACCTGTTTATCCTGTAGTGTGCTAATAGTGATTTTCCCCCCACCTCACTGCTCTGCTCGGAAAACAGTCAGACCCAACAATTGTACATTTGAAGCGGCTCAATATTTACAATGGCAACAGCTTATGTGTGTTAACAACATGCTGGACCAAAGCAAGCTAGCTAACCGATGTTAAAATTGTGGCGTTTGTATCTTTACTTCAGCCACCTGAGATTTGTAATGACAATGCTATTGTATAAAGATCGCATATAATCGCAGCGTACATTCAGACCACCATAAAGGCTGAATTATAAAATTTTAAAAAACTCAGAACGATTAAATAAAATCCCTCGATTCACCAGTCACCCAAATTGAATGCACCACCCATTGCTTACATCTTTTTTTTTTTTTTTTAACTTAATTTAGTTTATGTCCAACTAAGGCCTTACTAAGTTATTCTTGTTTACTCAGCCTATACTTCATTTACGACACACATAAAAATATTAATGTACTGTTTGAAAATTTTGTGGGTTAGAAGGTAAAATAATTTCTTCCCTGATCTTAAAGTCACACACTAATAGAAAAAACAAACTATTAAAGATAGATTTAAGATGCAAATATCTATACACACACATTTCGTTATGTACTACTATATTGAATGGATGCTTATTGCTCACCTGGGATAAAACTTGCAGATAAATCGCCACCAGGTGGATTATCGAGAAACAAGTCTGAAAAGGCAAAGTCTTCCTGGCTGATGTCGGACGCCATCTCCATCCTCTGATGATATTATTTCCAAACAATGATAGCCCTCAACTTCACCATATGTGAGATATGCGAGACGTGTGTTATAGTTTTGGCGAGTTGCTCGACTCAAAATGCAAACTTCCTGTCTCTGCTTTGTGTGCGTGTGTTGAGCGCCTATGTGTGGGTGTTTGCACTTTTCATTTGAACTGTTTTGATGATCACATTTTGTTATCAGAAAGATCTTCAATGAGAGTGTTCATGACAGTGGTGCTTATTTAGCACAGCAGATTATATGAGTTTTATGATTAGGATTTACTCTTTATTACTAAAAATTTGAGGACAGGAGTGACAAACATTTGCCCGCTAGAGGACAGCATTGCACAATTTCCTTCAACATCTCACTCGAGGGTTCCGAGATTTTTAAGTGGCTTTGTTTGGGGTAACAACGAACAAGTAATTACTAATTCTACAGTTGTGGTGTGTTATTTTGATATTAGCCGTCATATTCGATAAAAGGACTCGGTGTAAGGTTGTTTTTAGCCAACCTTTGTGGAAAACTGAGCTACTGAATGTAACTATCTGACACAAGGTTGATGTGAAAACTCCCCTGTACAGTCTCTTAATATATTATTGCTTAAAATCATGTAACCCCCCCCCCCCCCTTTTTTAATATTTTTTTTTACTTTTACGTTTTATAAAGACCCTTCTTAAAATTAGCATTTGATTCTCCTCAAGAATTATGTGATTTTATAATCTTATATATTACAAATCTTGGATTGAGACTAGCATGATTTACACACACCTTCCTGTGTGGAATGCATTACACGCCCTGTTAATCAACTAAGCTTTCAAACGGCCTCTAATAGGATCATTCACACTGTCTGCAAACAGGCTTTTGGTTATTATGACAGACTCACTGCAGAATATTTCAGACACGGTTTGGCTACTTTGTCATATTTAGTGATTTTTAATTCTCTGCCATTGTGGTGTCGATGATGTCAATCCATTTGGACTGGGAGGGATGTAAGTGAAACATGCATCTGGGCTATTCATGGCAACAGACCGCCAATCACTCTAAAAGGAGTGGCTGGCAGCAAATGATCTCTCGATTGACATCAGTAGACGACCAATATATTTTGACTGGGAGGGCTAGCCTCTCTCAGTCAAATAGATTGGACGTCTGTTGCCGTAAATGGTAGCCAGTGAGTTAACTCGTGGCTAGCATGCTCAAATAACCAAGAAACATAGTTTTTTTATTCATGTATTTATTCACACAAATAAAATATGTCTACTTAAAACAGTATATCTACACAATAAAAATAAACATGGGCAAGTTATATAGTATAGTTTAACATCTACATAAAGGAAGTTCATAAGATTAAAAGACAGCTGCCTAAAAATTTGTATACAATAAATGCTATTTCAGCCATCAACAGTCTTGGGTAATAGTTTTAAATAAGTTTGAGGTATTTATGGCGTGATTACATGTTAAGCAATTTTATGTCTATTTACAGAGCAGCAATACAGGGAGTCAGTGGTCCGGTAGGGGTACCGTCTTTACATTTGGTGGAAATCGGCATCTGGAATAAGAGGTAATTGATTAGGTAAGGTGCATCATACAAGATACTAACAACTGAATTAGAACATAATAGGAATGATGTTTTCTCACCACTTAGCCTAGCCCTCATCTCCTGATGAAGGCCACTGGTAGTTCTCTGTTAGGAATCAACAATCCCGAGTGGATCACATCAAGTGGCTTTTGATCCGTCGCTACAATCTCATAATCTCGGACCAGCTGAAGGGAAAGAAAATCGGTGAGTAACAGCTGTTTGATCTCAGTTTCTGCCAAATCAGAACACGGCTTACCCAGCACAGCGCCAGCTGAAGCTGCAGTTCAGCTATCCGTCGGCCAATGCACATCCTCTTGCCGATGCCGAAGGGGACGTGGGTGAAAGGATTGACGGTGCTGTTCTCACGCAGCCATCGTTCGGGTTTGAAGTGTTGGCCATCGGTGAAGTACTCCTCGTTGGCACTGATGGCGTGGCTATTGATCATCAGGACTGTCTGGAGGAGGGGGTAAAAATAGTGAGTGAATAGTACCGAAAAATATGTTCTTATCAATAGTAATGAATTTTTTTAGACCAATTATCCAAATCATAACATCATTATTCACATACTTTAATAAAACAACCACATAATGGCAAATGTCATACAAGGACTAGCACTTATGTATATTACAACACAAATGGTGGTGCAACTAATGTAAATAGGAACAGAGATGTGACAACATTTTTGTCCCAATGTACAAAGTATCGTTAAACTCATCCCAAGTGGCCATGGTGTGAACAACAGAAGGAGCAGTGCCGTGTTGATAACACTTGATAACTAAAAACCCCATGATTGATATTAATTTCTGTTTTTATGAAGTCCTCTGGTACCCAATGTTAAAAATGAAAATATATGATTAAAGAGTCAAATAAATTAACTATTCATCTGGCATTATGAGCTCATGTGCCTCACTGTTTTGATATTCAATCTTTGCTTGGGCTGTTTTCTCAAGTATTTTTTTTTCCGACTTACTGTCACAATATTAATAATTTACAGCTATAGGCTTGGTAAAGAAAATGTGTTTATCTCTAACTAGATTATTAGTCATCCAGATCATGATCTGAAAACAGCCTAGTGGATTCCTCAGTTCTCATCTGTGGCTTAAAAACTTTGTACTTTGTACTGTACATGCCGCTTTCAACCCCCTTCCAACATGCCTCGTCCAGACGTGTCAAATGTAAATGTCTGTAATCTGTTCATGTCAGGTGTATGGTGTATAAGCCACTTACTCCTTTGGGAATGGCATAATCTCCCAACACAGTGTCTTTGTCCAGGGTCCTGCTGGTGAACGGAACGGATGGCGATAACCTGTAATATGGAAGAAAAAACACGCATGGGAATCGGGCCTCATGAAGGTCTAATGTAGCATGTCTAAGCTGTTTAACGTGAGCTAAACACACGGTCATTTTTTCCATACAGTGAATGTGGTGCTATAATCTCCAGTCGGAGGTCATATACATTCCCTGCATGATGTGCTTAGGAGCCCTCAATAACACGATCGACAACTTGTGACCGCACATTTAGAAAAGCATCAGGGGCCCGGTCATGCCGCGTATCTCACGGAGATTGTTTTCCCGAGCCGCGGTCATGCGCGGTAGAGGGACGTTTCATTGGTTTAATCTTTGTGGTACTGCAATGAATGTCGACCCGACCCTCGCTGTGTGCGTACAGTAATGTTATAAGTTGAGTACAGTTTGAAGGTAAATGTAAATATTCTAGAAATCAAATCTCAAGAGAGTTCGCTTGGGCTTTCCTACTGGGATTTTAGCTCATTTGAGGGGCTTTTTGTGCACACAAATGAGTTTGAACACAGAGGAGAACATTGAATTTTTCATTTTTTACTATGATGATAATTTTATGCATTACCGTAATTTTTTGTTTTCATTTTCTAAACTTTTTTTTTACCATTAGGAAACAGTATCTCATTATATGGTATATAAAATAATATATGTAATATCTCTGTGCACATTCAATTTGGACTTAATTCTCAGTGCTTATGGGTTTTCTTACAAAAACAAACGCAATCACAACTTCAGAATGCAAATCTTGAATGGAAAGTTTCTGAGGTGAGAGATTATTCTTTTTTTTTTACTGGGCCATTGATCATTCACTGCCACGGATGCTTGTCGCCACCATCGACACGAAGACATGATCATTCATTGAATTCCTCCCAGCTCAAATGGATTGGATGTCCATTACTGTCTATGGCAGTGAACTAGATGTCTCTTGGCAAAAAAAAAAGAAAAAAGATTTGGCGTCTGTTTTGTTGGTATTTCTCAGTGCTTATGATTGGTCTGCTTACAAAAGCATGCTAAAAAACAACTTTAGGATGCATACTTGAAGTGAAAGTTTCTGAGGTAAGCATTTATTCATAAATCATTTAGAAAATTAAAATAAAAATTTTGATGAATTATGTATTTCGCCACTAGGGGCATTGTATCACATTTTAGATGGTGCAGGAATAGATCGCTTTTCAGTGGAGCAGCTCAATTTTTTATAACTCTTTTCTCGTATTTTTTAAAATAACAGTAATGTATTTTGGGGCATATGTTTTTATCATATGTTTTCAGCATACCTCATGGACTCTTTGAGGCAGGATTTGAGGTAGGGCATGCTCTTGAGGTGTTCTCCACACGGCTGCTGCTCGGGGGGCACCACTCTTGTGATCTCACTCAGCAGCTTCCTCTGGGCGCCGGGGTTACGCGACAGGTTGAAAATAGCCCACAGCATGCTGTTGGCAGTCTGAGGGAAGGGAGGGAATTATGAGTGAGACGTGGCACAGTGGTGAAGCCTCTCCTTCGAGTTCATTCCTCCGTAGGATCCTGAAATGCTTCAGGTGTTCCCTTCAGTTACATCCACATGGCACTGTAACTGTAGCACCTGTTTGTTTTGGAGCAACACTTAACGCTGCCTCTTTTTTATTTTTTATTTTTTTTAACAGGAGGGGAAATGGGCAATAGTTGAAGTCGTTACATTATGTTTTGCAATGACTGTGTTGCCCTTTTGACCCCTTCATACCTGAATTTACATTTTGTGATGGTTAGGAAAAGAAGAATGAATAAACGAATCTTCATTCGCCCCTCCCATCCCACTCAAAATGGATTGGACGTCTAACGTCGTCAATGGCAGCCAATGAGTAAAATGTAAACTCAAGCATCAATATGTTAACTCATGTCACTCTATTATGTGTGGAATGTACAGTATCTACTTGGGGAAATCTTCCCTGTTATGGCTGATTTGTGAAAATCTCACCGTTTCCACACCACCAATCTGCATCTCGGCGAGGGCAGCGTACAATTCCTTCTTGGAGAGGTTGCTATGGTGCAAGATGTCCCCAATTAAGTCGTCTGGCGCTCTGGTAGCGTTACGCTTCAACCGCTTGTCGATGCACACTTTGGCTGTGGAGAGGCAAAAATAATCATTAATAGTAAAGGCTCCAATAGTACACCGCATTATTTGGGTAAATAAATGAACCGTTTGTCCGGAACACTCGTGCTGAGCGTCCCTGTCGACCCCGAGTAACTGTCGTTACTACAAATATTTGGCAAGTTTCTCCTCTCACGGGTCACGCAGTTTACTACAACCCTGGCTGTCGTTCATGCAAGTACACACAAAAAAAGCGAGCATCCAGTTCATATGTACTTCACCGTCACCTGACCAGAGCGAAGCATTGATTGAGTGAAGTCACTTTTATATTGTTTTTAAAAGTTGCAGTGTTTCAGAGTTTCTTTGTCATTACAACAAGTGTAACGAAATGCATTCCAGGTTCAGGCTGACTGAGAGTAAGTAAGTAGTAATAACACCATATATTACAGTGGGGGAATACAGGCCGAGCTGCCTGCTGGTTTGCTAAAGCGCTCAAGATCAGTGTGGTGCCTGGTGCCAGTGAGGTGGTTGTGGTGGGGTAGGGGGGGTTGGCATTTTTTTGTCTGTTGGTGTAAATAGCACCATCAAAAATTGAAATTAGAGTCAACTTGTGACTGTTTTCGCTCGAGAATTTTCTGCTGTTGGGGGTAAATTCTTACGAATGTTCTTTTTGATAAACGAGAGCAACAAATAATGGGGTTTTGGGGAGGGGGGTCATCCAAGAAATGTTCCACTTTTGGGGGTAGTGTTTGTGAAGTCAATATTACCCCTTTAGGAGGTAATTTTCTGTCTTTTAGTATAAATGGCAGCAATAAGGAATGCAAGGGGATAAGTCATGTAAGGAATGTTTCATGAGTTCATGACTGTATACATGCTTAAAGTTTAATGTTGATATTAAATGATCTTCGTTTCTTTAAATTCTTTCTACATTTTTGTTACTCCCGGCAAAGCTAGGTCTTTATCTGTTCACTTTGACAGTGACATCTGTTACCAATTTCACATACCTGTTTTGAAAATGTTGTCCCAAGCGTTGGTGTGATCTTGCCATGTTTTTGTGTTAAGGCTCTTGTGGAGCTCCACGGGAGTGACCATCATCTTGCCGAAGGTGCTCATCATCTGACAATAGGAAGCAATTTTGTTAATCCAATCATCTCCTTCCTTAATCTACGTCCGTTTTGTGATAGTACTTTGACAGTATTGGTTTGCCCCAGTAACCGGCTTGACTGGCGGCCGTTCAGCTGACCTCAGCCCAGGTGAACCAGACGAACCCGATCGTCCTACACCCGTGTGGATGTGACTTTTAGCTTTCAATAACTTTCAATAGAAGCGGTTCCATACAATAAAGTCACGTCAACATGTTTGGGCAGACCATGGGCAATACTGCCATCTACAGGATCTGGACTTTAGTTGACTTGATTGATTGATTGATTGATTGATTGATTGATTGATTGATTGATTGATTGATTGATTGATTGATTGATTTGCGTAGAATTACATTCAAAATATTTGGTACGTTATATTTTTGCACTAAGACACTTATTTTGGTACAAGAAAAAAAAAGTGATTTTTGTTGATTATCTATTTAGTTGAGTGCTGCACATACAGTATATTTTGTAATACAGAAACTTATTCCTCCTTTTTCAATATTCAAAATTTTTAGACAGATGACAAAATCTAGTTTAACTATTTTCCCTTTTGCATAACCAAGCGTGCACTCACCGTTCTGACAGCAGTGATGAAGTTCATGGCCTCCTCGTTGACTTTCTCTTGCAGGAGACCAAAGCGCTTGTCATACAGCACCAAACAAATGGCTGAATGATACAAAGATGACATAGGTTTGAGGATTGCAAAAAAGAAATGCATAAAATCAACAAAACGCAACTTACTCTCAAAAGACCATTTATTGAGTTCGAAGTACAAGTCTTCAATCTTGCCATCCACATTGATTTGTCCAATTCTGCCCACAAATTCTGCCATCACCTGTTGCGAACAATGTTTTTTCTTAGTATTTTTACATTTATATCCTTAAAATGAATTTTAAAGCTTCTACTCACCTCATTGATTTTACCATCCAACTTCATCACCTCTGTTGGCTTCATTAGCTTATGCTGGAAGGTGCTTCTCACCCTCTGCCAGTCCTTGCCCTCCCTGAATTCATTAAAATAAAGTTTTTAGGGACCATGTGGTACAAAATTTAAACCCCGCGCTGCCCCCCCCCCAAAAGAAATGTTGGCTCAACTTGATATTTCAAGTCAACCAATATGACTTGTATTTAAGGATTTGATGAAAACTTAAAACAACAACAACAATAAGCTAACGGTTAATAAGTCTACTGTAGTTAAGTTTAAATAAATACAAACATTCTATAACTTCTTCCTATCGTTTGAACCTGGGTTGACACAGTGGCAGCAGGGCATTTACAGTCAACTGAGCTAAACACTGTGGCTAAGGTTAAGCTCACAGAACTTATTTCAAGTTCAGTTGACTTAGAAATTTGACCCACAACCTTGATCATGCAAGTGAATTAAACACTCCCGCGACCCGACCCCGATTAAGCGGCAGATGATTATGTTGATAATGAAGTTAACAACACACTGTAGGGCACTTACTGTATTTCATTGTCTGCCATTGATGGAGCTAGATGTCCAATCTATTTTGACTGGGAGAGACTCGCAGTGAAAAATCGCTGCCAAGCTAACCCTTCTAGTCAAAATGGTAGGCAAAGACTTAAATGTGATGAAATTTTTAAAAAATAATCAACTTTAGAGTGTTACTTCGGGAACATAAGCACGTGTATTTCTGTTTTTATGTTTTTTAATGTTATTCATTTTGTTTTTATTGACATTTTATTAATTTGTTAATTGATATACTGTATGTATTTTAAAATATTAAAAAATAATAATATACAAAAAAGAATGGTAAAAATAATATAATAATAATAATAATTAATAAGCTAAGTTACTTACAAATTAACTGACTATTTTTGGTCATTTTAGAGACCTGAGCTTTCTTTTTTGCAATGCATTTTTCATTTCTCTTAGCTATTTGAAATTGAATGTCCTCAAATGAGTACAAAGGGTCTCAGGAGGTTAAATTGATTTATGTCTATTTAAAGTCTTAAATTTGCATGACTAATCGGAAGTTTTATTAACAGTGAAGACTTACAGTAGGAGAAGCCCGTACGCCTCATCCCTCATATCCCTGTAGGCTTTCCAGGGTTTGATCTCCAGCCTCTGCGGGTGCGCCCCCTCCTTACGGTAGAGCGCCTCCAGGAGGCAAGGCGCGCCGATGTGCACCGACTCGAAGGAGCCCAGCTTCATTC
The DNA here is from genome assembly GCF_030265065.1 of Corythoichthys intestinalis. Lineage (NCBI taxonomy): Eukaryota > Metazoa > Chordata > Actinopteri > Syngnathiformes > Syngnathidae > Corythoichthys > Corythoichthys intestinalis. The sequence continues at coordinate 18,263,191 of NC_080403.1, read as the reverse complement.
GGAAGATCTTCCCGAATCTTTTGTGGTAATCCACCTTAGAGGGAAGATATACATGAGCTCGAATTCAAGATAAAAAACATGACTAGAGCGTACCAGCGCTTCGTGCTGTCTAGTGAGCCCTCCTTTGCGCAGGAGCTCCACCAAACTGCCCACCAGAGGCCAGTTAGTGGGTCCAGGAATGGCCTCCAGGCTGTGCGCCCCCGAGCGGGGAAAGGAGGCAGAGGCGTGCGGGCACCGCGCAGCCTCCACAGCATCTTTGTCCTCCAGGACGCACACCGATGATGTGGGCTTGAAGTGCTGCAGCCCCACCGTCTTCTTCCTCAGCAGCTCCACGATCTGCGGCACTTTTTGGATCTGAGCCCTCATCCTCCTCCAGGTGGGTTGTGTCGGCCTTTGGAGAGCGGAGTTGTGCGGCTTTTGTTACTGCTCTTCTTGAATTTTTTTTTTTTTTTTTTTTTTTTGAGGCCTTGCTCGCTTCCCTGGAAGCGTCACACCTCACCACCTCATATATACGCCGAGTGGGTTTATTCCGACCTCGCACCGAGCCAATCAGGGGCCGGTGCGCCATGGTGTGGCCGCCGAGCCCACCATTCATTTATGGATCCACGGTGAGAGGAGCGTATATGGACTCAGATAGACCGCGGAAGTGCCCCCTCCCCTTCCTTCGCCCTGTTTGGCTCCATAAAATAAACACGAAGCGCTGTGGAGGTGACGCGGTTCGCATGGACCTGTGGCTGCGCGCGCATGATGAGGAACTTTGGCAGAGAGAAAAATGTTACTACACGCGCTCGTCATGCAAATATTTGAGCCATGGATGGGATCGTAGTGAGTGCTTGTCAGAATTGGAATTTCAACCCAGTTTTTTGAGGAACTCAGGATGATACGATCACGTTTAATTTCATTACACTCCCACTTTTGGAACGTTCTTAATTACCGTTTATCGCTGTCAGTGGCAACCTTTTGGAACGCTCTTCTTGAGATTCATTTCGTTCAAAGTGTGGCAGTGAACGCACTTCATTTCGAAACAAGCAGAAATTTGTCAGATAGTGAACAACTCTTATTCATTGGCTGCCATTGACGGCGATACGACATCCAATCCATTTGAACTGGGAGAGGCTGGCAGAGGTGGATAGAGTAGCCAAAAATTTTACTCAAGTAAGAATAGCGTTATTTCAAAAATAATATTACTCCAGTAAAAGTATAAGCAGTCATCCAAAAAATGTACTTAAGTACAAGTAAAAAAGTACTTGGCGAAAAGAATACTCAAGTAATGAGTAACATTGTCAGTAACTGCTTACACTTTTGATTAAAAATTATTATTATTTTTTTTAAACAATTTGTTTTGTTAGCACAAAGTTATGTATATGAACTGTTGTTATAATGATGCTGTAGACATATAGTTTGGCTTTTGTGGCAGGGGGGCAAAAATGTTAATGAATATATGCTCGAATAGTAGCTTAGCCCATGCTCATACATACAGGCATCCCCGCTGTGTGTGTGTGTGCTGTGCGTGCGTGTGTGAGCGCGCGCCTTTTTCTGTCTTACCTAGCGGAGAAGTAGACGCCACAAGCGGAGAAGTAGACGCCACATCCGTTTTGGCTGAATATTCCAGCTAGGAACATTTATAATAATACGTTGAAAATGAGCATCTCCCCCCCCCCCATCATTTTCTAGGATTAACGTCTTTATTTGATATCCATCTTGCCTCTTCTGTCCTCAGATGTTTTTTTTTGGGCTAAGCAAAGCAAATGACTGTCTCTAACGTGCTAGTCACATGATCTGTTTGAAAAATAATTTTGACCCCTTCTAAAAATATTTTTTTGTTCATCTCATTCATTTTTGTTGTTTGTTTTATTGCTTTACAACTTTTATAGACAACACTTTCCCAGCAAAGTCTTAATTTTTACATCACATATTGGAAATTCAGTTATATGCAATGACATTTTAGATCACCAGCCACCCCCATAATCTCCGCGTATGATGTACAATAACCCATTACATAACCACACTAAGGCAAAGAAATACAAAAAAAAAAAAAAAAAATCAGTGAATACGGTGAGAGAGAAAAAATATGAAGGATTATTCGTCCAAGCGCATGAGTCCCATCTAGTGGAGAATACAGTGCCTAGTTTGAATAGTGAATAGTTCCTTCATAGCTCCTATTATGAAATTAAAAGGATCGTACTGTATCTCCAGTTTTCTGTGGTCAATTGGTGCCAAATAAAAACTGGGAGAGAGGTTAAAATTCGTGCTTTCGAGCAATGTTGAAGGGCGGCGCTGTATATAAAATTCTTCATTTTTTACATTACTTTAAAGACGCCAAGTGAATGAACAGGCTGGCGTGATCATAGAATGGCAAGCTTGCGTCTGATTGGTATAATGGAGTCGTGATTATTGTTGTGACGTCTCATTGGTGAAATTGGTAGAGCTACTCTAGGAATCACTGGAAAAAAAAAATCTAATATGTAGATTAAAGAGGAAAAAGTAACGACTCTTGTGCAGCCAAAAGTAGCGGAGTAAAAGTAGTGGTTTTTTTCTCAGCAAATCTACTCGAGTAAAGTAATAAGTATGGCTTAGTAAAACTACTCTTTGATGTACATTTTTCTCAAAAATTACTCAAGTAACTGTAACGGACTACATGTAACGCATTACATGTAGCCCACCAGCCAGCCTCTGGAGGCTGGCATCGATCATTCACTGCCAACCTCACTCAGTTCAAATATTGCCATCAATGGCGCTAATGTATCATCATTCACATTAAATAACCGCATAATGGGGAACGCCATATAGAGAAAGAATCACACTTGTGTGTAACTGAGCACAAATGTTGGTGCAATTAATTGAAACAGACACTCACAGAGACGATACAGGAGTAAAAATGCTTTAAAATATATTGTATATATCGCTCCCAAGTGGACATGGTATGCACAAAGCAGAAGCAGTGAAATGTCCATCAAATTGAAGCAAAAAATGTTCTATATACTAGTATTTCTTTATATTATGTTAAATAATTTACTGTAATTCTGATGAAGTACAGTATTATATACAGTGGGGCAAATAAGTATTTAGTCAACCACCAATTGTGCAAGTTCTCCTACTTGAAAAGATTAGAGAGGCCTGTAATTGTCAACATGGGTAAACCTCAACCATGAGAGACAGAATGTGGAAAAAAAGACAATCACATTGTTTGATTTCCAAATTAGAGTGGAAAATAAGTATTTGGTCACCTACAAACAAGCAAGATTTCTGGCTGTCAAAGAGGTCTAACTTCTTCTAACAAGGTCTAACGAGGCTCCACTCATTACCTGTATTAATGGCACCTGTTTTAACTCATTATCGGAATAAAAGACACCGGTCCACAAGCTCAGTCAGTCACACTCCAAACTCCACAATGGCCAAGACCTATGAGCTGTCGAAGGACACCAGAGACAAATTTGTAGATCTGCACCAGGCTGGGAAGACTAAATCTGCAATAGGTAAAATGCTTGGTGTAAAGACATCAACTGTGGGAGCAATTATTAGAAAATGGAAGACATACAAGACCACTGATAATCTCCCTCGATCTGGGGCTCCATGCAAGATCTCACCCCGTGGCATCAAAATGATAACAAGAACGGTGAGCAAAAATCCCAGAATCACACGGGGGGACTTAGTGAATGACGTACAGAGAGCTGGGACCACAGTAACACAGGCTACTATCAGTAACACAATGCACCACCAGGGACTCAAATCTTGCACTGCCAGACGTGTCCCCCTGCTGAAGCCAGTACACGTCCAGGCCCACCTGCGGTTCGCTAGAGAGCATTTAGATGATCCAGACGCCGACTGGGAGAATGTGTTATGGTCAGATGAAACCAAAATAGTACTTTTTGGTAGAAACACAGGTTCTCGGGTTTGGAGGAGAAAGAATACTGAATGGCATCCGAAGAACACCATACCCACTGTGAAGCATGGGGGTGGAAACATCATGCTTTGGGACTGTTTTTCTGCAAAGGGGCCAGGACGACTGATCTGTGTAAAGGAAGAATTAATGGGGCCATGTATTGAGAGATTTTGAGTGAAAATCTTCTTCCATCAGCAAGGGCATTGAAGATGAGACGTGGCTGGGTCTTTCAGCATGACAATGATCCCAAACACACAGCCAGGGCAACAAAGGAGTGGCTTCGTAAGAAACATTTCAAGGTCCAGTCTCCAGATCTCAACCCCATGGAAAATCTGTGGAGGGAGTTGAAAGTCCGTGTTGCCCAACGACAGCCCCAAAACATCACTGCTCTAGAGGTGATCTGCATGGAGGAATGGGCCAAAATACCAGTAACAGTGTGTGAAAAGCTTGTGAAGAGTTACAGAAAATGTTTGGCCTCCGTTATTGCTAACAAAGGGTACATAACAAAGTAGTGAGATGAACTTTTGGTATTGACCAAATTCTTATTGTTCACCATGATTTGCAAATAAATTCTTTAAAAATCAAACAATGTGATTTTCTGTTTTTTTTCCCACAATTTGTCTCTCATGGTTGAGGTTTCCCCATGTTGACAACTCCAGGCCTAATATTTTCAAGTGGAAGAACTTGCACAATTAGTGGTTGACTAAATACTTATTTGCCCCTCTGTAATTATATTTTACTTATTTAAAATCACAGTCCACAAACATTTGTGTGCTTTTGTGAGAGGCTGGAAAAGATTAAATTGCATTTCCAGTTCTTCCAATAGGTAAAGATGAAAATTAAATATGTATTTCAAGGCACCAGTGTAACTGATATTGAGAAAAAAACATGAAAATATGATAACAAGCAGAATTGAAACAACTCAAATCTGGACAAAAACTGCTTTGCATTAATTTGTTGCATTCTTCATAAAGATTACATTGTTTAATTATTGCAAAAGTGTTGACCTTTTATCACACTTCACTCAAACTCGCCTATGATGTTCTTGAGTTTTATCTTCTCCCAAGCTGCACTTGATACTATTATATGATTCTGTTACCTCATTGGCTGCCATTTACGTCGATTGACATCCAATCTATTTGAACTGCTATAGGACTGGCATCGGATAATAAGTGCTATTCGTAATTTATGCCTGTGTATGAATGCTTTTCATGCTGTTACTGCACCCACACACCCACACACACTGTTCAAATTACAGTCAACCCCACACACATACTCATGAATCACCCTCATATAAGAATGTGGTGGGAGAAGCACATGGTTGGGATTGGAAAAATACAGTTGAAGAAATACTTTGACACTTTGAGTATTAGTCACACGTGCTCCCATGTAGTGTATGTACACTCGCATTTTTGTATGTATGAACTCAATATGCAGCAAAAGTATGATGGCAATTGGCTTAGTTTAGATTATCTGGGTTAAAACGTTAATCAGTTTTATTTTTAAGCTAAATCAGTCATACTGTATGTTTGTTTGGAATCGGTACAATTAGTGTTTAAAGGTGTAAGGATAATGATAATAATAACATTGTATTCATAACCAGGATTTAGTGGGATTTTGTACTGAAAGTGAAAAAATAGTGGGAAATTTACATAATTTCGGCTATTTCACAACAAAAAGTAGTTTTTTTAATGCAAAATATTAATGATCCTATTTAATTTTATCAGATTTGTTATTTATCTCTGTCAAATTGGAAAGCTATTTATCATTAGGATTTACTAGCATTTTGTGCCCAAAAAAGTTATTTTTCGATTATTTGTATAAATAAATAAATAAATAAAAATCCTTGGAACAATTTCATTGTATTCCATGATGTTATACAGTAAGTAGAAATATGACAAGTACTATATATACCATCTTTTCTCAGAAGGATTTAGTATGCTTTTGGACGAATAATAAGTTTTTCAAGTCTGTTTAATTTTCAGAGGATTTATTGGTCATTGCAAGACTCTTTCCTTCAATTCTTGTTGTGATACATTCCAAACACCTTTTATTTGCGGTACAGTCAGTTAAAAAAAGAACCTTGTAAACAGACAACTCTCTCTGTTATTCCCTTTTATGAGCCAATTGAGCACGATCGAATAGGACGGCATGTTAGGCAGGCACCCGAACCTCCCTGTGGGTCTGGGTCGCGTTCCCCGTCCTGAACTCGAGGTAACTCTGGCAATGTCATGGACAGCTGGCACACGGTGAAAGAATAAAAACATGTTTTCTGGGCCTGTTCTACACAGGCAAACACAAACTACGCAATAGCCTCCATGCTGACCTTGAGCACAATGAGTGACTAATGAGGCTTTATCGTAGGAAACGTGTGGTCCTGTTTTTATCCAAACACACACTGTTTTTGTCAGATGCGGTGTTGTGCAATTCTATTTCCCCCCCAAAAAATTGTTTCATAACAGAAGGTTTAGTGATACACATTGATTGTGACCGATAATAGATAATACATTGTTGGAAACTGACCTTAAACGTAGCCAAAGCCATAACTTATTTTTGTTCATTGCCATCTTGAAAGTTCAGAGTTTGTGGGCTCAAATCCAAACTTTGTGTCTACTGGCTTTTCTTCAGATCCACTGGTACCCTTAAACAGGGTTACATGTGACAAGCGGGGTGTAGCAGACCAAACCACAGTAATGCGTAGTTGACTGACTATACTAATAGTTATAATATCAACTAAGGCAGGACACTTCAAAGTCAGGCTACAAAACAAAGAACTTCATAGTCGAAAAGTGCAGACTTTGAAAATTGGGAATTTGTTTTGGACCAACAAGTAATGTAATGCTCGGTAATCCACATTGCTGCAGCTCAAGAATACTCACACTTAATTTTTGTTTTAACTCAAAATTCACAAAAAAGCATTGTAGGAACTCACATTTTCATTTTCTTGATCACAGAATACTCGACAGCCGCATGGATTGGCAGATAAATTTGCTGAAGCAGAACTCCTAGTGGGAAGCAGAGTGCCGGGGCAACTGGCTAAACGTGATATGGCAAACTTCGTGGTTGGAGAAAGAGGGCGGAGTGATACACAGAATGGTGTTGTAGCATCTTTCATTGTTGACAATGTATCATTGGATCACAAAGCTTTACTAGAGCGTGCAGCGGACTGTGGATGTCAGACTGTGATTGACTGACTGAGCAGGACAGAATGATTGGCTGTCATAGTGGACAGCGACAGAACCCTTCAACGGCGTAGGCGTGGGGGGTGTGGCGCTTCCCCTCATCCCATCTCTGAAGGTCGGTTGATGGGGGCGCGGATGGCCCAGGGGACCACCCTGGATCCCGGGGGATGACGATCGCCCTCTTGCTGGGCTGCGGGAGGAGGGATGGGCTGCGCTGGCCCCCTACCACCGATTGGCTGGGGAAGGGCTGTGGCCCTGGGGCTGCTCCCGTGCGGCATTTTCACTTGCATGACTGTCACATGTCTGATGGGATTCACCCGTGACTAGGTGCAATTAGACACACTCAAGTAGAAAAACTTAATGTCAGGATTAGCGATCCGGCAGTATAAAATAGGATGCCAACATACTCACACTCATAAGGGATTCACACAAATACTGGGTTCTACACCACACATGGCTGAATGGTGTATGCTCCACCCCACCCAATAACTTATCTTTCTGTTTTCCCCTCCTCTTTCTCCTTGGTCATCAAGCCCCTAACATGGTTTCAACTGGAAATACAATTACCTAACGATAGCACTATCATACTCATACTGTAGTTATTGTCGGTGTTCAATGTGTATTTTGTTGTTGTTGTTTGTGCTTCTTCTGTTTCTCTCTTTTCTCTTCTGTCCCACAATGACACCTTCCTGTTCACTGCTTTCTCCTAATAAACGAGGCACGTTGAACGATTACAATTGGAGTATGTCATACTCCGATGTGATATTTTAAAACTCTTCAGACCAATTGGACACTCAGATTTCCATTCCAGGACAGGTTAAAAAAAAAAAAAAGCCTAGCCAACATCAAAGCTGGAGTAACCACAGACGTGGAATGTTGTATGACCCCTTAAAGACCTTGGTGTCACGCCAGTGGGAGGGATCTGTCCTGTCTAGGTATATTGTTGTCTCTTCCTGTTTTATTTTGAAGCTTCACCCTCCTATATTCATCACTACCCTTCCTGCTGCCTCACCTGTCTCTGATTGTGATGACCTATTGTTCCCACCTGTGTCCCGTTCCTCTGTGCCTAAAATGTTTTTCACTCCCTGGTCTTGTGCCAAAGTCTCCTGGCCCTTTGTTGGCATTACAGCCCGACTCCATAGTCACAGTAATTCTACGTTGTAAGTTTTTTCATAGTGTTCTGCCTCAGTTTGTTGTTATTTAGTGCCTCATGCCTAGTTGGCGCATTTGTTTCTCGTTTGTATCATTTTGTATCTCAGCTCGTTATTTTTCCCCTCTGGAGCGCTCTCAGTTTGTTTCTGCCTCTGATCATCTACGTTATTAAAGAACTAACTTCTGCATCTGAGTCCACTCCATTTTGTCTAAGTGTGACCCTTGGGCAGTTTGAGTGGCATAGCCACTGGACTGATGACCTTCAGAAACTGGAACATGCCAATGAATATGAGTGTTAATGTTTTGGATATCAATCAGTCTTGTTCGAATAACAACACCTGGATTTAGAGATGGAGGGAAGTAGAAGAGACTGGAGTCCATACATGCACTGGAAGTCGGACATCCGGTGGCCATGATCAAACTGCTTTGGGCATACTCTACCCAAAGCAGATGTCTGGATTCTTAGAGAACATACAGTGAAGAGCAGTCTGCATGTCCTGATTCATTCTATCAATCTGGTTGTTGGATTAGGGAAGAAGCCTTGAAGATAACTTGATGAGGATACCAGTTAAGTTACAGAAATCCTTCCTGGATACAGATCTGAACTGCAGTTTCTGATCAGACACCATATTGTTGGGGAGAATGTGGATATTGTGCATATCTAGTTCGACTGTCAAAGTTAACCAACTTACTGAAACTAGTACTGCTAGTCTAGTACACCTCGGTGGCCAATGAGCTTTGAGGTGTGGGTTGGCATTGGATGGTCAAACAGATGATCCGGAGGAGGAGGCGCTGGGTCAAGATCATTCTACACCTAAAAAAAGTTACTCCGTACCCTCGAGCCTGTGCCCTGAATCCAGTGCCAACTTAATGGCCAACAGCTACCACTTGCTGTTGTTGTGGTTTATTCTCGGAAGATGACAGTGGCAAGTTTCTGGTGAGTGGCCTAAGGTTGTGATAGGGCAGACTTGACTTTCTCACTGGAAGTATCCACCTCCTGAACAAATTAGAGAATGTAAGTAGAAATGAATCAGGATTTTTTTGTATGGCATTCTGATAATAAAACTGCACATGTGTTAAATATTGGTGTTTTTTAACGTTTTAACACTGGACGCAAATAACTAAATTGAAGAAATAACAAATTTGTAGTGTGATTTAGCTGATTAAACATATCTATTGACAGCTGTAATACACGTGTATGTGCACTAAATTGTCACAACCAATTACAAAGACTATTGTGCATTGTGTTAGGAAGGGATTTGTTAGGGGATTTTTTCTTTTTCGCAATTTCAATAAAAAGATAAGACACCTTTTTGTATTGTTTTATTGTATTTCCCAAATGAAGATGGAAAATCCATTTGAAAAGAAGGTTCAGTACGATACACAAAAAAAAAATACTTTCCTCGAGTTTGACATGTGCTTCAATGACGTCTGTGATCATTTTTGATTGAATCCTGTTGTCCGCTTTCTTCACAGGCTGATAGTTGGGATGATAAGTGAGCGCGCTTTCCAGATAGGAGAGCCTACTGACCTTCTCATACACGCAAACCTGATGACTCAAACCCTGTCCAAATTGACTGACAGGTCAGTGAGTTCGCCGATTGGGTTTATGTGAGCCGCTATGAGGTGCCGGTTGGAGAAGGGAGGGTTAGGGGGCTACACAGGCGACGCATGCACACAAAGATTCACATTCATGTTTGGAAAGTACAGGCGCACATTGACGTCGCGTTGGTTGCAAAATGGCGCCGAGGGCCACAGGGCAGGTGATTAGCTGCCTTGTAACGGCTTTGTACAGTAGCGACGGCGAGTGCTCGCATAATAAGCACTGACCTAGAATGTGAGGTGCCCCCTCGGCTCCGAAGGCCCACCCTTAAAAAGTCCGAATGAAAATATTTACAGCAGCAGCGGTGAAGTCATGCAAGAAGCGCCGCCTTCCTCCTGCTGCCGTCTTACACAACACATCCACTAACGCTCCCCGCATGCCCCTAAAAACTATGCTCATAAACATGTTGTTAGATTTCATGGTGGCGTCTTATCTCTTGGGGGTTAGAATTGGAGGACATTTCACATTCCTTCCTTCAGATTTTAAACAATCCATGTACAAAATACTAACACGTGAAGCTCCTCGTCCTTAGACCAAAGTTTAAAGAATTTAAAGAAAAGGATGTGTGAAATCATTATTTTTTTTAGACCAAATAAGTGTGGAGTATGTCTGGAGTACACTAACATCAGTTAGGATTTACAACCCTGTTACCTGCAACATTGTTACGATTACAAATCCAAATCCAGCATACAATATTTGGCTATGCCAAACACACCTTGTTCGTTCGCTCGCTACCGAGTTAACATGTGCAACCTGATTACTGCTGCTGATCGATTGTTAGTATCTCAGTACCTCAGTACCCATCTAACGTTATACTACAAGGCAACATGTTTCTGAAACACCCAGCACCCGGCCAAGCACCGGGGGAAAAAGTCGACTCAAGAAAGTCACCGAAGGAGTTGAGGGAAAGCGAAATCCAATATGAAAAGAAAAAGGAGAGAAAGTTTTAGCCCCAGTGGCACGACCGCTGGAATTGGCTCGGCTACGATGAGAGATAAAAAAATGCTTTCTGTGAGGTTTGCAGATCAATCCCCACACATGCAGACAAGTAAGTTACAGAAAAGTTAACGAGTAGGAAACTTATGGTATGAACAATAACGTGATAATTCATCCGCGTGACTACGGAGAAAATATCATCATAACGACGGTCTAACTTGAAAATCATTAGTCATAATTGCCATCTCTTTGACTTCTAAATTGTTGCCACGACAACTGAGCCGGGGGAGACTTCCAGAGGGCGGTAAGGGGAAGACAGGAAAGCTTTGCCCAGGCACGTGGCTCTTCCGCAGACCCGCCTCCACCTGGAGCTCCCAAGAAAAAATGTTGGCTGTACTGGAGTGATTATGGATGTGATTATGGAATTGGACTAGGATTATTGGCACAATTTTTTTTGTTTTTGCTCCGTTTTGCTGCACGTTTCATTAAATCTACCTAAAAATAAAATGTATGTTATTCATATTTTTCAAACAAATTGCTCTTGATTGATGATGATTATTGGGATCAATAACTGACACGTTGACCTGGGCCTGTGGTTTTGATAGTGGGGCCAGTGAACTTCAAAAGAAACTGGCCCAGGGGGAGGGCTTTTACCCGTGAGACAAAGCTAACATTACTACAGATTTACAACCCTTTTACCTGCCACCCTGTTACTGTGATTATGCCAAATATTTAATTATTGTATGTCGGATTTGACATAACCACACAGTTTTTAAAAAGAAATTCTAGAGCAAATTTTTGTCCTTACTTCTATTTTTCATATACAGTCAGGAACAGAAGTATTTGCACCCCTTGGGATTTTGAAATTTCATCCACTTAAAAAAGATAGGTAGACATTTCAATAATAGAAGTATTTCAACTCACTGAGACATAATCTGAAAAAGAAATCAAGAAATCACATGGTATATATATATTTTTAAAATAATTTATATGTAATTTACTGGGGTTCATAAGTATTTGTACCCCTGAGAATCAGCAATAATTATGACACTGAAAGAGTTGTCAGTCTACCTTAAAAAAGTCCCCATGAGTAACCACCCGCCCATCACCTGTTTGAGCTCATTATTATCACCTCTGCACTCCGCAGTCAATCATAATCCAACTGCTACCTTTGGCAAAACCACAAAGCTTTCGAAAGACACCAGAGAAAAAAATTGTTGAGCTCCACAAAGCTGGAAAAGGCTATATGACAATTAGAAAGCAGCTTGGTGAATAAATTAACAGTTGCAGCAATCATTATAAAATGGAAAAGGCTAAACATGACTGATAATCTACCTCGAACTGGGGCTCCATGTGAAATCTCTCCTTGTGGGCCATCACTCATGATGAAAAAAGTGAAGGCTCAGCCTAGAACTACACAGCAGGAGCTGGTCAATGACCCTAAAAGAGGTGGATGCACAGTTTCAAAGGCTACTGTCAGTAGAACACTACGTTGCAATGGTTTAAAATCATGCATTGCTCAGAAGGTTCCCCTGTTGAAGCCAGTACATGTGAAGACCCGTTTGAAATTTGCCATGGACCATCTGAATGATCCAGAGCAGTCATAGGAGAAAGTCATGTAGTCAGACAAGACCAAAGTAGAACTTTTTGATGCAAACTTTACTCGTCTTGAGTGGAAGAAAAATAAGGAAGGATGAGTACAATCCCAAGAACACCATCCCCACTGTGAAAAATGGGGGCGGAAACCTCATTCTTTGGGGCTGCTTTTCGGCAAAGGGGACAGGACGACTGTACTGTATAAAGCAGAGGATGAATGGTGAAATGTATCGTCAGATTTTAACCTCCTTCCCTCAGTCACAGAGTTGAACGCGAGTCGTGGCTGGATCTTCCAACATGACAATGATCCGAAGCACACAGCCAAGCTGACCAAGTAGTGGCTGCGTAAAAAGAATATTAAGCCAGTCTCCAGACCTCACTCCAATAGAAAATCTTTGGATGGAGCTGAAACTTCGTGTTTCTCAACATCTGACAGATCCAGAGGGATACAAATACTTATGAACCCCAGTAAATTACAAATGAATTATTTAAAGATCATACAATGTGATTTCTGGATTTTTTTTTTCAGATTATGTCATTCTGAGTTGAAATGCATCACAGACCTCTACCTATTTTCTAAGTGGGTGAACTTGCAAAATCACAAGGGGTGCAAATACTTCTGCGCCTTACTGTATTTATGAAATGAATAGCCTTGATTCAATGACTCACTGTACCTCATTCAACCCTGATATACATATGGTAGAAATAAATTTTTTTTGTATGACTTTATGTCAAGTATTGTAATATTGTATGCTAGATTTGACATAATCAAACAGACCGATTTATGTCCTTACCTGTATTTTTCACATTTTTATAAAATCATCAGCCTTGACTGAATGTCTCAGTTTACCTCATGTGACAATGCTGTGCGTGTAATCAGATAATCAGAAAGATTAAAAAATTCCCCCCTTATTTATATAAGTAAGTTTATGCTCCTGTTTACCATTAACGGCTAGCTGAAGAGCTAATTAATACTCATGAGAAAAAACTAACATCAATAGAATTTTGCAACCCCATTACTGTGACTGCCCTACCATTGATCTGTAAGATGACATAATCAAGCCTTTGATATAATTACCTTCTACCGATGAATAGCAGAAAACCAGAAAATTGAAGACTTATTGTTCAAGAATTTTGTTGCCAAAGTGTCCCCCAATTTTGGAACAACCCATGTATCTCCACTTCGCTGAAGGGTGCTTGAGGTGAAGCACAGATGTAGATTTCAGTAAGACAACAGTAACAGAGCTCTGCGAACTAGATGAACTGAAAATACGTTTATGACGAACCCGCAAAAAACAACTTGTAAGACAACTTGATTGTCCTCCACGGTCTTTTCCGGAAACCTTTTGGCATATTCAGGGAAATCGGGGGTTCAGACTTTATGTTGGACCTTTCAGCCTGTAAAAATGTTTTCCTTTTTTCTTCTCCCAAATAAAAATGGTTTCAACCAACATCCAAGACAATGAACAGCTAAATCAACACACATTCCCTTTTTTCCCTCAAGTTAGAAATGGCAAAAACAAATATCCATAGCAATACTTTTCCAAGCTGTTGAACATGGGGGGGGGGGGGGGGCAGCACAAAATAACAGCCTGAAAAAGTCAATTGGTAAACTTTTTCCCGCTAAAAATGGTAAATTTTGAATTCAACAAACACACTACTTAACCCACAAGTGCCAAACTCGTGGCCTGGGGGCCAGATCCGGCCTGCCACGTTGTTTATGTGTTCCGCGAAAGTGAAAACACTATTATTATTTTAAAATTGTAAAAAGAACATTTATAAAACATTAAAAAGAAATTACGTATTTTTTAATTAGAAAATTAAAAAATATTTAAAAAAATATAAAGATAAATTAAAACATAATAAAAACCAATATTTACAGTTTTTTTGGGGGGGGATTAATAAAATAAATAGACTTGAAAAAAAAAGTTTTAAAAAACACAAGGAAATATGTGTAAAAGTATGTGGAAGAAAAGATTTCCATCATCGACATTTGACTAAGGACACATCAATCCATCTCTCGCACATTTTCTGTTGCTCTGACAGAGCATTGAAATTCTTGACGTGTGGCCAATACTAATATCACACTTTAAACAAACAAAAACAAACAACCCCCCTCCCTAAGAATCAGCTATAGATTGTTGACGTACACAAACTAGGTCATTTCTAATGACAGAGACTATGGCTGCAGCTCAAAGGTGGTCTCCTCGAACTTGCTGGCCTCTTCACTGTCACCTCCGGCTTGGAATCTGGGTCAGGATTCCCTTCCGGCTTTCTTTGGCTTCAACAGGCAGACCCTGGAGGGAAGTGTTAGAGCAAAGCAATGGTTGTGGTGGTGGTGGTTCCTGTTAGACGAGTCAAATAGTGGTCAATGTTTTAAAACTAAGTATAGCTGGGTCACAGTTCTGGGGTTCAGGATTTAAAACATGATTAGTCGACTAATCAACAACTAATGGATTATTAAATTAATCAACAATTATTACCAGTAAATTGATCGTTGAGAAACATTGCTTTTCTTTAAGCACTTTGAATGACCTCATGTTGAGTTGTGCTATACAAATACCTTTGTCTTGCCCTGCCTTCCCTCAGAATTGCCCAAATCCTCATTTAATCGTAATCGTATATATTCTTTTTTATTTGTTTAGATTCTTTTCTCAATATTTATTTATTTACAAAAAAACCAAGAAAACAGTAAATATGATGTTTTATTTTTTTTCCCAATTTTAATTTACAAAAAAAGTAAATAAAGTGGGTACCTCGACATACGATCGCTCCGACACACAATCTTTTCGCCATCCGACGTAAAATTTGGCTCGCCATTGGTTTCTATATCTGACGACATGCTCGAAATACGATGATTTATGACCGCGCCACAATTTCTTTATTTTCCTGCAAGACAGATGCACTGCAGATTGTCTTGTGAGAGAAATCAACATTTAAAAGAATAGAATAGATTAGAATAGAATAGGTCTTTATTGTCATTGTCAACAACAGAACATTGTGAACAAAGAAATTGGACGTGGCGCTCCAGTAAAAAACATATGGCGGAAAACACAGACAAGACTGAAAAAGCAGTTTCTGCTCTTGCACTCCTCTTTAAAATAAAACTGCAGTATTTTAAGACAAAACAACTGTTGTGTTTGATAAAACAATATGTCTATGATTCCATAGCAGATTCATGGCACATTAAGCCCCCAAACTATTTTTAATTTGTCCGTTTTACCCTGGAACCCCCCGTTTACAGACGTCGCGCAACCGTTTTTGTTTCAACCCAGTCATAAAATGAAGGTAATTACATTTATTATTTGAAATGTCTTTCACTTTTAGCGTGGAATCATTAATTGATGTCTAATATCTGCCCCAAGAGGGTTAAAAAAAATAACGACTTTAAAAAATTATTCACTCGCATATTTTAAACTTTTAAACAAATGACGTCACAATGAAAAAAATGGTGTCTGCAAACAAGTCACAGATATCTACCTCATAAATGTCGCTTAATTGTATTTTTTTTTTGTTACTGTCGCATTTTCTCCGATATGTTGTATGTATGTCCGAAAAGTTGGAAAAAAAACCGTTTAAAAGGGTAAATATATGAAAAAGAAAATCTCGACCACTCCTTGATGTCTGCGATTTCTGTATTGCGACCCATGTTTTATTACCATGTTTCACCCATAAAATCCCCCCAAAAATCCAGCTGTGGCCATTCACAGCTGTGTCTTGACACTCAATGATACATGCTACATGGAGTTTTTGGATCGAAACAAGGTAAGTAAGCGATAATATCTCGTTAATGTCATGGCGTCTGTAATCATGCTGGCGCGTGCTCTCACTTACAGATAGGGTTTTGCTTTTTAATTTTTTTGTTTTGCTTTGTTTTTAAATGCCCTCCTGTTCAAAAAAAATTCCCCCAGAAAATGGAGATTTTAAGCTTTCCAATGATGTATCACACATGCATATCGGACAATTTTGAAATTTGGCCAAATTGGGGGTCTCAGAGCGGAACTTCAAGTCACCTGAGTGTTTTCCGCCATATGTATTTGATGAATAAATAAACAAATAGACAAATATATGCTCTGGAGCTATAAGTGCATAATTACGGTATAGTTTACATAGACTAAAACATATACATGACGGAAATAGTGCAATGCTGTCCTAATTTTAGCAGCGTCATTTGTGCAGAGAATAAAATTTGAATTAAAAAAAAAAAAAAAAAAACTATGAATAGAAAAGTGGTCCAAGTAATTTGCAGGTTCATGGTTTAACCAAGTTAAAAAAAGGGTTTCTTAGGAGTTATTAGTTTTTATGTTTAAGGTAGTAATTGCCCTGGGAAAGAAGCTGCCTCTCAGCCTGTTAGTCTTTGTTTTGTGGGACCTGTCGCGTCTGCCGGAGGGCAGCAGGTCAAAGAGGTGGCGGCCGGGATGAGAAGGATCCTTAATAATGTTAACAGCTTTTCTGTGGTGGGGGGTGCAGGTGATGTCCTCAGGACTGGGCAGAGGGCAGCCGATGATCTTCTGGGCTGTGTTGATGACTCACTGTAGGGCTCTCCGGTCTGCTGCTGTGCACCCAGCATACCACACCGTGATGGAGTATGTCAGTATGCTTTCCACGGTGGCTCTATAGAAGGACATCAGCAGCTTCTGTTCCAGGTGGTTTCTCTTGAGCACTCTTAATAAGTGGAGTCTCTGCTGGGCCTTTTCTACCACTGCTCTGGTGTTGGAAGACCAGGAGAGGTCATCAGAAATGTGCACCCCCAGGAGCTTGAAAGTATTGACTCTCTGTAAACAGTCCCCATTGATGGTGAGCGGTGCTGGTGCTGTGCCTTTCTTCCTGAAGTCCAGTATGACTTCCTTTGTTTTTGTAGGTTCAAAATGAGGTTGTTGTACGAATAGCACACTGCTAGTTCCTCAACCTCCTCTCTATACGCCATCTCATCCTCTCCAGTGATAAGCCCGACCAAGGTGGTGTCGTCGGCGAACTTATCGATTTTATTGGAGAGGTGGGTTGGTGAGCAGTCAGATGTCTAGAGAATGAAAAGCAGAGGACTCAGTACACATCATTGGGGGGAGCCGGTGCTCAGTGTTTGAGTGGAAGAGACATGGTGGCCGAGTTTTACAAGCTGTGGGTGGTTTGAAAAAAAACTCTATGATCCAGTGGCAGATGGCAGAAGAGAGCCCCAGGTGAGAGATTTTCTCCACTGGAATTCTTGGGATAATGGTATTGAAAGCCGAGTTGAAGTCCAGAAAGAGCATTCTGACATAGCTCCCCTGGTGCTCAAGGTGGGTCAAAGTGTTGTAGAGTGAAATATTTATGGCGTCATCAGTGGAGCGGTTTGCCCTATAGGCAAACTTCTGAGGGTCCAGTGTGGGGGAAAGGGAGTCCTTGATTTACTGGGCCACCAACCTCTCAAAGCACTTCATGACCACAGGCGTAAGTGCAACAGGCCTATAGTCATTAGGGCTATCCACTGCTGACTTCTTGGGGAACGGGATGATGGTTGAGGTCTTGAGGCAGGGTGTAACGGTGGCCTGTGACAGGGACATGAGCTCCAAGAAGATTAGTGGGATGATGAAAAAATGGTGACGAAATGAAATGAAGATCGAAATGTGCTTGAACTGGCTCGACAATACGGCTGTAAAATCTCTCTCTCTGTAGAGTCTCCTATCTTGACGGTCATCCTCCGGCCCCCGTTTGCCAGTATTTATAAGTTAAGGTGACAATAATTATTGTAGTAATATCAGCAAGGAAGTCGCCAGCTTCTTCAGGTTTTTAAATATTTATTTCAGAACTTGTGCAGCACAACATGTCTTCTGTCCCCCGCAGTATACTCCAAAAACAACATGACATTAAAAGCACGTAGCTATCTCACTGTGACGTCAGCCATGCGGTGCGTTCGGGTACAGTACGCAAAACACATCCGCCACATTAGAACACGATTTGTTACATTATTACAGGAATTATTATGATGTTATTATTATTCCACTTTTTATTTCTAATTTATTTGTTTTGCTCTGTGTAATTGCTGTTTGTAATAGCAGTAGCAGTATTTATTAAGGATTTAGTGTAGGTTTTCGGGCTGTGGAACCAATTAATGGAATTATTCTTGTTATTCTTAAAATCCTGCTCGATATACGATCATTTCCACTTACAATCAAGGTCCTGGAATGAATTAACTTCGTATGTAGAGGTACCACTGTACATATTCTCTTTCTGTAGTCGTCGCCATTGATTGAATGAACCAAACGTCTACTGCAGGGGTCTCCCGCTATGGCCCTCGAGAGCCCCTATCCAGCTTGTTTTCCATGTCACCCTCCTCCAACACACCTGACTCAAAGAATCAGTATCATAATCAGGCTCCTGCAGAGCTTGCTGATGAGCTGATCATTTGATTAGGGTGTGTTAAAGGAAGGAGACATGGTAGTTGGCTAGGGGTTATCGAAGACCGGAGTTGGATACTTCTAGTCTACTGCGTCAATAAGGGCTATTTAGTTGATTAATGGACATCCAATCAATCATCAAAATAATTGACAACTATTTAGAGACACTGTGGACCTAAAAATGTTTAAAATCGTCGTTTTTGAGCCTGTATTTACTAAATGTTCTCCATTTTTCCCATTCATTTTACATTTTTTATTAACAAATAAAGGGGGAATAATGGTAAATGTTCTGTTTTGTTTATTTAAAAATGTTTCACAATATTTGATATATATAAAAAACGGAATGAAACAGTAAATTTTCTTTTTTTAAATTTGCTTTCTAAATTAAAATAAAAAAAATAGGGAGAAAAACAGTTAATATTCTGTGATTTCTGTAGTCCATAATGCAAGCAAATGACTATTTGTAATCAAAATGAGATATTTTCAATGGTTTTGCTTGTAAAAACAATCATACAGTTACATAGTTACATAATATTTGTAGTCCCAACTTTTTTAAGCACATAGATTTCTGTTCCAATACAGATTTCCAGCTAAAATGTAGAGTACCGTACTGTAATTGGCACTCGAAACTGCTACCGTTCCCCCCATTTTAAACCCATGAATTTTTGTAGGCTAATTAACTGCATGTGTTTTTCAGTAAATTTCACATAATACAATGTGGACACCTGCAAATTATAGACCTAGTTATTTATATGAACAGATACAATTTTCTTGTGAACTTTTGGGGGTGCGTCTCATGTCCGAAAATTACCGTAACGCTACATAACGTGATTTACTGCAGTGTTGTTAATCTTACTGAAAAAAAGTAATTAATTATAGTTACAAATTACTTCTCCCAAAAAGTAATTGCGTTAGTAACTCAATTACCTGAATGTAAGAGTAATAAGTTACTTGGCAAAGTAATTGGTGATAATTACTTTTTTTTTTTTTCCTCAAAAAAAAAAAAAAGAAAAAAAAAAAAACATTGGCCACACTATGTGAAGTTTTTTGCGAAGGTTTTTGGTACAATTGGCCCGAGCCCAATTCTTTACCCTAATTTACCCTTTACCCTGAATCAACTGTTAAAAGTTGTTAAAATTGCTCCCATTATTGCATTAGTTCCTTCTTTCTACTTTCGACATATGAAAGTTTTAAAACTGTTTCATCATTTAAAGATAGATTCAAGTCAAGATTTTGCCGATTTAGAAGTATTTTTAAAAAAAGGTACTTAGGTTCGCTAGGAAGGTTCTTTACAACAGAGCCGTCCTAAAAAGTCTACTGCTTTAAGATGGCGGCTGTCTACTAACGCATTTAGTGCCATTGTAGGTTCACTATCCTCTTCCCCTCACTATCCACTCGCTCTCGCTATATGATTGGCCGAAGAGTCAAAATGCTCTCCCGTGACTGGCCGAAGAGTCGAAATGCTCTCCCGTGAAATGCCTGTTTAAAAATGTTGCCGTTGTTACTTCTTGCGTTCGCTTAAAAGTGCTCATTTGAAAAGGAAAATCGATGGATGATACTACACACAGAGCGTATTATTAACAAATGCTAAAGTTGTATATTCATATAGCGAGAATAAGGAACGTCACTGACAAGCGCAGGCCCCCGCGAGTGGATAGTGAGGGGACTAGGATAGTGCGCCTACACCATGTCTGTCATTTTGCATCTAGTTATATCTATAGACCCTACCCACGTGACGTCACAACTCCGTCCTCCTGACTGGTAACGCCCAATTGTCCGTCAACACATCGTGTTTACCTGTTAAGGCTACGTACATTCCTCCTATTTACGGCGTGTTTTTCTGCTCGTTAACATTAATAATCAAAATGGTGAAGGCGTGTGTGGCGGTCGGTTGCAATAACAGAGAAGATAGACGGAGAGACTTGAAGTTCTACCGGATTCCGAGAGACCCGGAGAGGAGAGTGCGAGATGTGCTGCTGCAATTCGACGAGAAAACTGGGCTCCAAACGATTACCACAGATTATGTAGTAGTCATTTTATATCTGGTAAGATGCATTTAATATATATTTAGAGGGTTTTGGGCTGACAACCACAATTAAGATCATTGCTAGGCTAATCGCCGACAACATACACGTATGTATGTAGTGAGAGTGCTATCGCTAAACCATATAAACATTAAAAGCCCTAGCTCCATTGACAAATGACATGAAATACATTAGAATTGACAGTGGATGTTAGCAAGAACAAAAGATTTTGAATTGAAAATTTCGTAACTCACCTTTCCAAGCACAAGATAGATTCCTGCCGAATTTTCGTGGACGAGGACCTGTTTCACCCAACCAGCAACGAAGTATTTATAAGCCTCCAAGCTCTTAAAGTTTTTCAAACGTTCGTGAGAATAGGCTGATTTTGTGTGGACAAGATAGTTGTACATATCAGGGTAGCTAGCAGATGTCAGGCAAATACGGCGGAGACAGCGGGTCAAAAAACATCGATTTAGGAATCAAATATGGATCTGGCGAATGGATAAACTGAAGCTTTTCCACATAACGCCTTTTATGCAACGCATCAAGTGAGTTTACGGCATCCAAAAGCACCGGGTCTTCCATGAAATGCATTATAAGTTGCTCGATCAATTGAGACCATTGATAATACAGACACAAAATGACGGACAAGGGGGCGGAACAATACAGAGATCACGTGATTTTTGTGACGTCGGTGGGTAGGGTCTATATACAGTACATGTGATATCTACCATGTCTACCATATCTACCATAACATGCGGGCGTAGTTTGGAGGCTATCGGCTACAACATGTATTATTGGAGCTACCTAGCATCGCGTTTGCTCCTCGTCACAACTTTCTTGCCTCCTGCTCACTCCTGCTCTGCTCTGTCGTCTCGGTGAGTCCGTCTCCCTCAGACTTTTCGACCAATATAGTAACGCATAGTAACGCATGCCCTTCCGTCCTCAGTAACGGTAACGGCGTTGCCAAGATGAGAAAAGTAATTAATTACATTACCCACTACTGAAAAAAATAACGCCGTTAGTAACGCCGTTATATTGTAACGCCGTTATTAACAACACTGATTTACTGTATATATGAACAAATTAGCCGACTAATCACAAACAGTAACTAATCAGTCATATTCCATTGTCAAAATAATTGTTTGTTGCAGCCCTAAAAACTTACATGTTTGGGCAGAGGTAGTTTGCGATGTAGTTTCCTCATATAATCCTATCAAACCTTAACGCTCCAAAATAAACACCATGTGACTTTCGCCCTCGCTATGTCACCTTTGCCACTGCGGCCGCAGTCAACTCGTTGATGACATCGTTGGCGCACTTGGCTACTCTACGACCTGAGCCGCCGGGGTGAATTCGTCGACGTTTTGACCCCCGGAAACAGCGTGTACTCCCGCGGCCTCACTCCGTCAACTCATCGCCCTGCTGCTTATCTTATCACAATAAACAACAGGGCCTTTGATGGATGTCATCATGCACCAGTGGCCAGTCAAAGAAGGTAATGCTACTAAAGTGGAGAAAAATCTTCAGGGGAAAATCAACACAGTCGTGTGGGTCATTCCAGAATTTGAGGACATTTTATACCCCAACCTTCAAAATATGCATTAGAAAACCTGATGTCATGTCTTAGATGAAAACCTACGCTGACTTATAAAGAACAGCAAACTCTAAACCTCACCAAGAAGTGTGAACTTGATAACCTGGAGCGACCACATGATTCATCAAGGAATTTTTTTTGGAGAGCTGTCATTTATATATTAAATCCAGCGTAGTATAGGATTATGTTTGTCAGAGAGCGATTAAGTTGGCACGCTGAGGACTGTCTTCATAAAGCAGCGTTTCTGTCCAAGGCGGCCGATTGTGATTGATCGTGTGCCACCGAGAAATGAAAGATGTGTAAGGTAAAGGTAAACACAGGTGCCACTTCAACTCATTTGGCCTCTATGGTGCAATGTTTGACTCTGAGGTGCAGTATAGTACAGTATGGTTTTCCTATGAGGTTCACTTATAATCAGCATAATAAACTCCATGTGCCATTGAGGTTAGATTCTCAGTAAGTAGGAAAAAGCTAGTTTGGGTCTGAAGTAACAGTAATCTTAAAGGTGGTATGAAATACTACAGCAAATGATGTGATGTCACAACCAGAATGAGCTGCATATTTTTGCAGTCTGCTTCCATGCTACGCATAGTTTTGTTGACTATTACACATGATAGTGCAGCGCTAGAAAGATAGGCACGATTGTTACTTCTGGCTGTGATAACCAACTGACTTTTGGAAAATAGAACAAGGGAGCTTCTTCATAAATTCATTAGAATGAAATAAAGATAACTGCATTTCCATTACCACTACTGTTGTATCGATACAATTTTTTTTGGCTCCCGATTCCAACACCTGTCTGTGTGGTATCGACTAATGCCGATACTGTACCAATACAAGGATTTTGGGGAATTTTTTTTTCTTTTAATTGTAAATATCTGCATACTCACTTGTAGAGGCATGTGAAATGTCCAATTCTTAGATTATTCGTGATTTGGTCGTGGAAGATTAGAGAACGATTCACAAACATCCAAATTCCGATTATTGAGATATGCCAAATAAAGCGGCAATAAAACACAGAGATGATTTTTGTACAACTTTTGTAACTAATGTACGAAACATTAAAAGCAGCTAATAGCTAGGGGTGTGCTGTTACGCCTGTGAATACGGAAATAAGGTTGGACCAAGCAGCAGACAACAAGCGGGGATGGCATACAAGGGTTTATGAATCACAAACGAAAAAGCAACACGCGATTGCGGAAAGGTAGAAAAAACAAAAAAGGTCCGTGACATTAGGTCGACGGGGCTCAATAGACCCTACTCATGTGACGTCACAACCACGCCCCCGCGCCATGTTGTCCGTCCACTCGTCATGTTAATGCATTAGCGCTTCGTAAATTCCTCCAATAGGGAATGGGACGTACTACGTCATTGTTTGGACGCGCCTCCATGCTGGCAATATGATTCACTTCCGGGCCGGCAGAGTCAATGCGGATTGTAACGTGTGGTAGTGCTAAGCTAACTCTTTCGGTGTTTTAGAAAGAAAATATGGGTGCTTATTGTTGCGTTACCGGGTGCAACAGCGTCTCCTACGACAAAAAAAGGGGTTAGGAAAAATGGACTCACTTTTCACCGTTTTCCTGCATGGAGGACCAAATATCAGATCACGAAGGTACGACGGATGGCTGGATTGCAGCGGTTCGTCGGAAAAGCATTTATGAGCATATTTCTGCTGGAATGAGAGTGTGTTCCTGTCATCTCTACTCTTGTAAGTTGAACGCTTTATCCACTTTTGGTTTCAATACGTTTTTGTTTTTTTACACCGTTGTGTAAATCTGCCTCGGTAGCAATGCTCGCCTACTACGACTCACCTACCTGTTGTGTTCCTAGGTAAACCTGCTGACAACACATCCCGATTGGTCACAATCTCTCTTCTTGGATCATTTGACAAAGAAAATTTGTTCAATGGAGTGGTTCCATTTGTCCTGTGTCGGACTCAAACAAGCCCCTGCAACAGACGCACGCCATCTGGGTCTGCCCTTCTCGTCGATGAACTGCGGGCTTTTAACTTGTGAAAATGCAAGAACTTTAATGCACATATTTATTCTGCCTGGCTATTTAACTATGGCCAGTGACGTTTTTTTTTTTTTTAACCACTTTGACAAAGACACGTTTCATTGTAATGTTGAATTTATATATTCTATTATCATTTTTAAATTATAATATTCTTATTTGCACTTATGTAGACTTTAGACTGTCAATTCAAATAGTGTTGGAAAAGTTGCAATACCTAAAATAGAAATGCAAGAACTGTAAAGTACATATTTATACACCTTTATTTACCTAAGGCCACTGGATGTTTTTTAACTGCTTTGAAAAATACAGGTTTTGTTGTGATCTTGTATTTATATAGTATATAGCTTTTTATAATGTATTATGTATTAGAATATTTGCTGCCCCCTGCCAGAGTGTGGGCCATTTTGTACTAAAAGGATTTTAAACTGTCAGTTCAAATACTGTGTTGGAGACTAGTACTTGCAATACTTAAAATGGAAATGCAAGAACTTTAAAGCACATATTTATCCTGTCTGGCAATTTACCCAAGGCCAGTAAATAGTGTTTTAAACTGCTTTGACAAAGACACGTTTATTGTGATCTTGTATTTGTGTATTACTTATAATTATATAATATTTGCTGCCACCGTCAGAGGGTGGGCCTTGTTTGCACTAATTTAAAGATCTTAAACTGCCAATTCAAATATCGTATTGGAGAAATTGCATTACTTGAAATAAATCTATTGCAACTTATCAGTCCCAGTTCTTGTCTACAAAACTGTCCAAAAATTGTCAATGCATATTCCAAATAGAATAACAAAATTAAGTCACCTGACTTTGTAATTATTACACCTGTTTATTATGAAGACCTGAAGTAAACAACAAGCAGTTACAGTTTGTCAAGAAGTTGTTCAAGTCATGTTTTGGTATTCATATTTTATTGACTTTTCACAACAACACTTGGGATCGTGTTTGTAAGAGCAGAGCAAACTGAAGTTTCAGCGTGCACTCTTCGCCTTTCCAACCTCTCATAACGCTCCGATGTGGTGCGCTTGACCTCAGAATAACCCAAGAAGAGATATGGTGACCAATCGGGATGTGTTGTCAGCATTTCATATGCAGGTTTTCCTAGTAACACAACAGGTAGGTGAGGAGGAGGAGAAGGTTAGCATTGCTACCGAGGCAGATTTACACAACAGTAAAAAAAAACACAAAAAAACGTATTGAAACCAAAACGGATAAATCGTTCAACTTACAAGAGTAGAGATGAGAGGAATACACTCTCATTCCAGCAGAAATATGATCAAGAGAAATGCTTTTCCAACGAACCGCTGCGCCCCAGCCATCCGTCGTGCCTTCGTGATCTGATATTTGGTCCTCCATGCAGGAAAACGGTGAAAAGTGAGTCCAGTTTTCCTCGCCCTTTTTTTAGTCGTAGGAGAAGCTGTTGCACCCGGTAACACAACAATACACACCCATAATTTCTTTCTAAAACACCGAAAGAGTTAGCTTAGCACGACCACACGTTACAATCCGCATTGAGTCTGCCGGCCCGGAAGTGAATCATATTGCCAGCATGGAGGCGCGTCCAAACAATGACGTAGTACGTCCCATTCCCTATTATGGCGTGTTTTTCTGCTCGCTAACATTAATAATCAAAATGGTGAAGTCGTGTGTGGCGGTCGGTTGCAAAAACAGAGAAGATAGACGGAGAGACTTGAAGTTTTACTGTATTCCGAGAGACCCGGAGAGGAGAGTGAGATGGACTGCTGCAATTCGACGAGAAAACTGGTCTCCAAACGACTACCACAGATTATGTAGTAGTCATTTTATATCTGGTAAGATGCATTCAATAAATATTTAGATGGTTTTGGGCTGACAACCACAATTAAGATCATTGCTAGGCTAATCGCCGACAACATACACTCAGACGTTGTGAATGAACTACCTGAAAATATATAATTATAAGGGGATGATAAGACAGTTGTCATGCAATTAATTTACAATTTCACTATTGAGGTCAAAAGCCAAAAAATAAATTCAACTAGGGACAATCTGGAGTAGTGCTATGGCACTTCATATTTATTACATATTATATATGTATGTAGTGAGAGTGCTATCGCTAAACCATATAGGCTGTATTGGCACCATGGAAAAAGTGCTTAGAAAATAGATTTCGTTCCACTGAAATGGATCTACATGACCGCTGCATTATAATATACATACAATGCTAACTAGTACCAAAAAAAAAGTTCTACTCACGGTTTCCAGTCATTTTTTAGTAATTAGCGTTTTTGTGTCGGTCTTTTTTTCCCCCGTGGCGTAGTGATATTGATACGGCGGAGTCGTATCGTCAGTGTGTGAAGCCATTTTAGGTCACGTGCACCAATAGGAGACGAGGATTGTTGCTATGGGTTTGGAAAACAAACAACATGGCGGCGACCGTGTCAAGCTACGACACGAGCGAAGATGAACAAAAGATAAGAAAACCGCATTCGAAATGTAGTCAAAAGGCATGGAAACGATGCTACAGGACTGTCTCAAAAAATTAGAATATTGTGTATTCTAATTTCCTGAGACAGTCCAGTAGAAAATGGATTTCATTCCACTACGCTGGATCTATGCGTTCAATGCATTTTTTCTAAGCCAATACCCTTCTAACTTAGTCACCAGCCAGAAATGTATCTTGATGTGAATACACAAAAATACAGATCTAGTGTTGCTGTTTTTGCTTGTTTTAAGTGTTATATTAATTCTGGCAACACAAAATCTTTATCAAATGTCATAAACACATCTACCAAACATTTGAAACAAGTATTGGTGCCTTAGTATACACATAGGTGAATTCAGAATGAGAAATGTAGCTAATTTCTTGAAGGAAACACTTCAACATTAATGATTTGCACCCAGCACAATGAAATATATATTGAATTAAGCTAAAGGCTTATGTATCATATATTAAAAATATCACAACCTACTATGCAATGAAATATATAAAATAAAAAATGCACACCATGATCATAAATGGCTGAAAATCAACCGAATTGCTACCACACCCTCCTAAATGTGAATCATGGCAAAAATGGAATAAGACAAAAAATTATAGGGTGATCAAAAAATAATCTGCCAAAATCATAAGGTGATACTTAAAAAATAAAAGACATCACAAAAGAAGTGATGGACACGTGTTGAAGATAACTTCCAAGTTTTATTTCATGTTTCACAAGTGCTCAAATGTGAGCACACCCAGCAGCACGGACAAAATCAAGCCACGATGAGAATTCCTCTCAAACTTGTGCATGTCGCAGTTATTGTCTTGATTGCAACTGTTGTTCGATATTTCACATCATCAGTACTTGCTGGACGTGTTGGTATGTTAAAGACAAAGTTCATTATCCATCTTTGTGGCACATAACGTATGTTATACACTAAGTGTATGTTCCACCACTTCCAGCAAATATTGATGACATGAAAGATCGAATAACAGACGCAATCAACGCGGGAGGAAGGAATTCTCATGTCAACTTGGATGTTGTCCATTCTGCTGGTGATGGCCATATTTGAATACTATGAAAACATGAAATTGAACATAGTTACTTCCTACATCTGTCCAAGGTAGTTTTTTTTTTTTAATGTTTTTTGTTTTTGACGTGGCATTATGATTTTGGCACAGCCTTTTTAATCACACTGTATATACACAAAAGGTTGGAATCATTCAAGTATGGTACTGTTGGTACACAACATTTATTTAAACATGGAAGTGTCTCATACTATAAAAATACACATATAAATATTGAAAAACAAATTTAATATATATATATAGAGAGAAATAAAAAATAGTAAAACTGTACATGACAACATTACTCCTCAAAATAGCTTTCATCAAAGTCATCAGCCCATCCAAGTGTCTTCTGTTTCTTTGGAAACATTCTCGCATGCTTGGCACCGATATAAATCAGTACAAGAAAGTTTTGCAGACATATAGGAACATCTTCCCGTGTCACAATTGGTTGCCTTTCCACTACAGTTGACTACTTGCAAAACAGTATCAGGGGCAGGATTTTTAGTCATCCATGTCACTGCCAACTGCCCATCCTCAATGTCCCACCCATTCCCAATGGGTGAAGGGGCACACATTTTACCTGTCAGACAATGTTTCATAATTGCTGCTTGATAGTTTGCTGTCCTGCAATGTTGGTACAGAGCATCAGTTTTTGGGGGAATAGAATGTTCTGGCAAGATTGACGAGGCCATACAGAAAGATCTGCATTTGGCATCATTTTTGGCATATAACTGGCCAAACAGGTGGCACACGTATTTCCACAACGTGTTAAATGTTTGTAGGTCAAGTTTAAAACTGCTGCCCAGCTTTGCAAACCCAGTCAGGTACTCTTTTTTTATGACGTGCAAAATAATTTTTTTTCCCCCTTTGCCATGAAAGGCACAAGCAGAGTCACAACCTGTGAATGTATGGATGCCAATGAGTGCTAAACACACACTAGTGCCAGGAGCTGCAGAGACCTCAGAGACGTCAGTCCTCATTCTGTTGCCTCCTCCTGTGAAAAAATGCAATTTACACTGTAAATCTATCTGCAGACTTACAGCAATCACTGCCACGTCAGTATCAGGGCTTTTATTGACCACAGCTTGATGTTCTTGAGCCAAAAGGTTTATTTAACCATTGTCACCCATAACAGGTATGCAATAAAAAGTTCTCCTGGATTCACTTTCTATACACTGTACATACATTTTATAACAAAGTTGTATTGATATCTGGGCTAAAAAATGGCATCGTTACAACACTAGTTTAAATAAGATTTTTGTGAGCATAGGTTAATAACAATTAACCTTGTAGCAAAGGCGTGCGTGTGGCTTACCTGTAGTGAATGTCGTTAAAAATCCCAGTCGACGCATTTTCAGCAATATCCTTCGACGGAGCCTGGGGAGAAAGCCATTGTTTGACGCAACCACGCGGCTCTGCACGTTTTTTCCAAATTCCTGCCCTTTTTCGCCCTTGGACAGTTGAGAGATGCATATAGCATAGTTTCGATGCCTTTTGACTAAATTTCGAATGCGGTTTTCTTATCTTTTGTTCATCTTCGCTCGTGTCGTAGTTTGACACGGTCGCCGCCATGTTGTTTGTTTTCCAAACCATAGCAACAATCCTCGTCTCCTATTGGTGCACGTGACCTAAAATGGCTTCACACACTGACGATACGACTCCGCCGTATCAATATCACTGCGCCACGGGGGAAAAAAAGACCGACACAAAAAAACTAATTACTAAAAAATGACTGGAAACCGTGAGTAGAACTTTTTTTTTGGCACTAATTAGCAACGTATGTAAATTACAATGCAGAGGTTATGTAGATCCACTTTAGTGGAACGAACCAACACAATTTTCGCTCAGCCAATACAGCCTAATATAAACATTAAAAGCCCTTGCTCCATTGACAAATGACATGAAATACATTAGAATTGACAGTGGATGTTAGCAAGAACAAAAGATTTTGAATTGAAAATTTCGTAAATCACCTTCCCGAGCACTAGATTCCTGACGAATTTTCGTGAATGAGGACCTGTTTCACCCAACCAGCAATGAAGTATTTCTAAGCCTCCAAGCTCTTAAAGTTTTTCAAACTTTCGTAAGAATAGGCTGATTTTGTGTGGACAAGATAGTTGTAAATATCAGGGTAGCAGATGTCAGGCAAAGACGGCGAAGACAGCGGGTCGAAAAACATCGAGTTAGGCATCAAATATGGATCTGGTGAATGGATAAACTGAGGCTTTTCCACATAATGCCTTTTATGCAACCCATCCAATGAGTTTACAGCGTCTGAAAGCACTGGGGCTGCCATGAATTGCTCTATAAACTGAACGACTAATTGAAACCATTGAGAATAGGGCTAAACAGAGACGGACAATATGGCGGCCGGATTCAGCGACACGTCATTCTGTGACGTCGGTGAGTAGGGTCTATAGGCAGAGAGCCGAAAAGGCAAAATACAAATACTCAAATACCTGCACAAGGTAGAGATTCAACAGAGGGCAGTACACAAAAGAAATCCTAGACAGGGAATACGCGAAAGCAGCGAGGCTATGGTGCGAGAATCAAGTGGCGATCAGCAAGCAATATCTCTGCAGCTTTCTTCGGGATCACCCGTGCTTAAATGCTGTTTTGATGAGCCTGCATTGAGTGCAAATGCGACGTCAGGAACGCCCTCCACAATGAGCTCTGTAACAAAACATGATCTAACTAGCAGCAGAACATGACATGCGCATCAATAATCTATTTATAGTCGAATCGTAGCCTCTGAATCGTAATCGAATCGGTAGGTGCCCAAAAATTCCCACCTCAACACACTTGACTGTAAAGCAATTGCTGTCATGGCTTGGTCAGACACTGCTTTACCCATTAGTTGACAATGACCTAGCTAGATTTCCAATTCATTTGAAGTGGGAGGGCTAGATGTTCATCTGCTGTCACCCTCCTGCTTCAAATGCATTGGACGCTACTTGTGATAAACTAATTGGTGGTAGGGTGCATCTTGGAAGAACAAATTTTATTTTTTTGCAAGTAATTTTACAAGAAATTCACAGCAGAGTAATTATTGGATGCCACACGATTGGACTTTTATCTTCATCTTGGGAAAGCCGCCGAGTGCTCTTTTTTTAGGACAGTGGCCAACCTGGGTTGGGTGACCAGTGGTGGGAGACTAGAGCGCGAAAAGTACATATTGCACAGCTTCAGTAATTTCTTCAGTAATTTCTCAGTACTCCCCAAACCGGTGACGTCATTTTAATCCCGTATCAGTACCGATACTAGTATCGGTATCGTAGTATCGGTGCAACACTAGTTACCGTTATCTAGATTAAAAAATTACAGAAATTCAGTCATTTTAATGTTTAGATGTACAGTGGTACCTCTACATACGAAGTTAATTAGTTCCAGGACCTTGTTTGTAAGCCGAAATGGTCGTATGTCGAGCAGGATTTTCCCATAAGAATATATTACAATTCCATTAATTTGTTCCACAGCCCAAAAACCTACACCAAATCCTTAATAAATAATGCTATTACTGTTGCAAATAGCAATTACAAAGGGCAAGACAAATGACTTATGAATAAAAATCGTAATAATAATAATAATTAAACTTGTAATAATGTAGCGAATCGGGTTGTAATAAAGTGGATGTATTTTGTGTGGTGTACCTGAACGCACTGGCTGATGACAGAACGAGAGAGACTGTATTAAAGTTTTTACTTTTAGTTTTCCGTGTGTTTTCAGCTGCGGGGGACAGAGGGCATGTTGTGAAGGCAAGTTCTGAAATAAATGATTAAAAACCTGACGAAGCTGGCGATTTCTTTGGTGATGTTGCAATAATAAAAATTGTCACATTAACTTATAAAGACTGGCGGACGGAGGAGGACCGCCGAGCTCGTAGCCATTCTACAGCCGTACAGTTGAGCCAGTTTACGGACGCGGACACCACGCTCATATTTCCCTATCATTTCAAGCTTCATTTCAATGGTAAGCCTCACCTTTTTCCTCTTTTTTTTCACCACCTGCACTAACATTGTTGGAACCTATGTTGATTTCTGTCACAGGAAAATCCACCGTGCCTCCGTCTTGTGGGAAAACAAATACACTGCCAAGCTGTCATAAATCGTCATATTTCGAGCATGTCGTCGGATGTAGAAACAAATGGCGAGTAAAATTTTACGTCGGATGTTGAAAAGATGGTGTGTTGAAGCCCTCGTATGTTGAGGTACCACTGTACTTTGTTTATCCTGAAACCAATAAGATAAAGCTGAACTCACTTTCCATCATGTAGCTATGGAAAAACGCAAGAATGTTTTGAACGTTCCACTATATCGGCGTCTCTATATTTACGAGTAATGTGTTTTCCTTCCACTTCTTGCAAGTGAAGGTCACAGCTCCCTCAACACACCGGCACTCCACTCTACCTTGTTTTCCATGAATGAAATGCACTTGCTTGTGATGCCGGTGACATATGAGCGTGAGAGTAGCCAATATATCTGCAGACACTCCGAGCATTATTGAGGTTCTTCGTGGCGGTCTCCCGCCCTTTCGGGAGACGCTGAGGGTAAGGTTGGGCAGAGGTTAAGCATTGCAGGAAATGACTGGTTGGGGCCAACACTCGGAACACACACGCTCGTACACACGCTCTTCCTGGAAAACATGTGTTGCTTCTGATTCATAAAGTGAGTGTGAGCAAACAGCGGAGCCCCAAAACGAGAACTGGCAGGATAAGGGGGGGCTTTTTAGGAACATGCTCAATGATGCGAATACACGTCCCACCACTCGTCGGCTGAAAAACATTCCTGAGTCTACAGTAACCCGATCGGGTTTCATTGGCGGTTGACGTAGTAGGAACTCGGAAGCTGGGCTCAAAAACCATCAAAACAAGCGTGTCGGGACAATGCGAACGTTCTAATAAATCTCCCGCCGGCGTGGAGAGGCCGCCAGTGGAAAAGTGTGTGTGAGGTATCCGCATGTGGGCTGGGACGACGGACTTATCACAACAATGTTATTTGTCCTTTTTGCTCCATGTTGTCGACAGATGATGTTTCCTCACTTTAGCTTTCAAATTACTTTCATGCCATAAACAGGATGAGTAAGCCAATTAACTCATTGGCTGTCATTGAAGGTGATCGACAGACTAGGGTTGACCTAAAAATGAGGTGTTTTAGACTAAGCGCACAGTAACGTCTGGATATTACTACTTATATTACTGAGGAAGGAAACACATCAACAGCCTTTCAAATGTTCTAACGGTTTTACTATTAATTTATATCCTACTTGGAATTCTTGTGATTATCATATGATTAGAAAATAGCCAGAAAATGCGGCACATCCATTTTTTAATTCTCTTGAACAAGACCTTCAAAAGCTCACCTAATTACCCCCTCAAAAATGTTACAAAAGGCATTTTTACATCTCACACACATACATTTCACTGGCAGCCAGGTATACATATACTATTCACAAAGGACCTGTTGTGGTTGTTTGTAAATGAAGGAAATGCATATTAAAAACAAAAATGGCCTTGTGGGGACCTCAACATGCCATAAAACGCAGTAATTCTGGTAGTCAAGTGTATCCAGGTGAATATTTACATATATTAAACAGCCTATGACAGCAAAAAGCATTTTTATTTCATATTTCACACAGTATTTTATGCTCCTGAATGAAATGGACCACTTGGATGTGTGTTGAAGGGATCGATATATTTATTCAACTTTTTGAATCCCGCGCCATGAAAATGAGTGACTTCCGGCCAGAGTCTGGAGTGAGGAAGAAGGCGAATGTAACGTCAGCGGACTAATCATCTTCACAATACAGGCATTGCTATATCATGCAGAAGGACTGCAGATTTTGCGATTAATTCGATTATTTTCCACATCACGCCAGTCCAATGTGCTGCAGGCTTTTGTTGCTGCACAAAGGAGAGGTGTGTGAGCCTTTTTGGGTTTCAAAAAGATCCGGTTCAGGCGAAGAATGTGCAAAATAAGTCCGACAACTGTGGAACCATTTGATTGACAAAGAAGTGAGTAAGCTACGTGTTTTATATTATGTCAAATACTGGGATCATGGCAAACATTTTAATAAGGAGGTGGCTTGCATTTTGTGGGTGACAATACTCCTTGTCCACCAAATGGTGGACGCCTCCCTCGGCCGCCGCCGCCGGCTTATCGTACACCATGGTCGCCGGCCGCTGAGGGTCCGTGCTCGGCTGCCACGCACTCTCGACTGTGTAGAGACTTCAACCCCTCTCAGCCATCTTCATGCGCCAGCCGAGAGAGCACTATCCTCAGTTTGGGCTCGGGTAGCCACGCGCTCCGACATTGGCCGGTTGGTCCCCCGAGAATGCGCCATTTTCGGCGTTCAACAATGAGCCGAAACTTGCTCACCCCAAGGGGGCTGGCCGATTGGTGAAGGCCCCCGCCATGTGTGCCATGAGTCGGGGTAGTTTTGTGTGATTTTTCGTTTTTGAAAGGTGAGGAAGAGACTTGGAAGAGCCGCTCGGTTCGGGTTAGCATATAGCATAGCTTTCACACTCTTGTTCACACTCGTTCCTTCTCTCTGATTTTCCACAGGGAAATGAAAAGAGCTGACTAACTCTGGTGGCATAAAATACCGTTCGGGAGGTTTAAGGAGCAGGCGGTTTTGAACATTATGCAGTAATTTAGCCCTGTCGTACTGAACAAATGCATTTTTAATATTTTATATTCCATTTAGCACAAGACTGTTATTTGTCGTGACCATACAACTTTTTTTTTTAGCAATTGGAGAAAAATGCTTAGATATAAAGAATATCCTGTAAAAATATTGGAGTAGAGTGATAAAAACAATGATGACATTTTGCTGCTCTCTGTCGCATTTTCCTCTTTTTGAATCTTTCTCCTCCATTGGGCTGAATTCTAAATAAGCTGAAATTGTTACTCTGCCGACGTCATCACCCAGATGGCAGCGCCAGAGCGCTTTAATGAGAGGAGTAGCTAAGCGGCAGATTGAAAGACTAATCTCTCGTCATCTTTGCTTTTCCAAATTGTTGTGTATAGTCGAATCGTCTCAAAATATGATTTTAATTCACATATTAATGCTATTTAAGATTGTATTTATGGTGTCACAGGCAATTTAAGGGTCTCAAACACGCCCCTCCAAAACTCACCCAATTGTGCCCTCTAGAATGTTAGAAAATGTAGCCCCCAGTACTTCGCTTACTATTAAGTAATTTATTGCCAGCCCAGATGTAGAAATTACAAAGTACAGTATTTGTAGCGGTAGTTTGTGAAAGAAGTTTTGAAATTTACATTGAGAGAAAAAAAAAGCCTTTTGGAGGCCTCGACATGCCAGGAAAATTTTGGTAGTTGCATATATCCTAGTGAATATTTACACATTTTAAGAACAATACCTTCTAAAATCCTAATAGTGCCCTTTAAAATATTAGCAAATTTTGCCCCCAATACCATTTTCACTGCTATCCCCGGTATATACTGTATGTGTAGTGTTCACAATGTATGAGTTATCAAAAGAAGATAACTTATTCGATGTCTATCGGTCAGTGGCAACCAATGTGTTAATTTATGAAATAACATTAAAGTTCTTTGAACAGTTGGAAGACTGTTGATTTGTTGTATTATTTTCAGTGTCCTGAGTGGTAATATGCCAAAGTTACTATGTAGTAAATTTAAAACATTATTTTTGGAGCGACTGGTTCGTCTATCACAGTCACTCGCAGCGAATAAGTTAACTGATGAGTAATTTCAAATGGCGACATTGCCGTTTTACATTTGTTTTGGTGGGGTAAAGTCTTCTTAGTGAAGGGGGCGTGGTGAGTTGTTTTTCTCCTAGGGGAAAGGGAGCATGTGGTAAAGTTTAGGCCGCCATGTTAATGGCGCTTAATGCTTGTAAACAGGAAACAAACAGTCGTGAATCGCGATGGGCGCAGGTGTGCTACGAGACTGATGTACAGTGGAGATAAGAGGTCTAAACATCTCTAGTAGAATGCTCGGCTTTGATAAAATAAAACATGGTCCTTAAATGCAGTCTCCCCAAACTGTGTGAATAACAACTGAGAACACGAACAGTTCTTCGGAATATGAAGATTGTTGACACACTCCCCTTCTCATCTCTCTGGTATTTTACATATTCCACCTCATTCTTTAGCATTTCAACTTTTTCTGTGTCTATAATGTAATACACGTTGGGGCTGGGATGCCCGTATAGTTCTGAAAACGGCTTCGCTAGAAAGACATGACAGGGTGATAGGCATACGTGGAGTTTATTGGGGGGCCGGGGGCATTGCCTCCCTGGTGGCCGAAATTGTCATTGCATGTAATTGACTTTCAAATACATGAAATTAGAATTAAGACTCTTCCAGTATAATGTTGTCTATAAACATTGTAAAGCAATAAAACAAACAACAAAAATGAATGAAATGAACAATTTAAAAAAATTTATTATGGGTCAAAATTAATTTTCAAACAGATCATGTGACTATCACCTTACAGACGGGCATTTGCTTTGCTTAGCCAAAACCACCTGAGGACAGAAGAAACAAGATGGATGGATATACCTTATTGGCCCGAATATATGACAGTGTTTTTTGCATTGAAATAATAAAAAGGGGGTCGTTTTATAGTCGCGGTCTAGACATTATACCCATTCTTGACGCTAGATGACGCCAGATATCATTGAAGCGATGTTCTGTTATGAAAGATCTCAGCTACTCTCCCCATTCACAAGGCTAGATGGTGCCAGATTTCATTGAAGCGATCTTCTGTCATGACAGATCCCAGCTACTAGTTTAACCAGTTTGCAGTATTTTATTGCAATTTTTTTCCTTATTCAGATTTCTTTCAAGACTACAGTTACAGTTAGAATTCACTTTGATGGTTAATGCAGTTATTGCAATTTTGTTGTTTTATCACAATAGATTGTTTTATTTACATTTCAAAAACCAGAAGCCATTCATTTACGAATGTGATTGCACTTTACATATTTAAATGTTCAGATAT
Source organism: Corythoichthys intestinalis (assembly GCF_030265065.1). Classification (NCBI taxonomy): domain Eukaryota; kingdom Metazoa; phylum Chordata; class Actinopteri; order Syngnathiformes; family Syngnathidae; genus Corythoichthys; species Corythoichthys intestinalis. Next base: position 18,226,304 of record NC_080403.1, on the reverse strand, counting down.
TAAGATTTGAATAAGGCAAAGTACCATGCCTTTCCTTTGAAATATATTGTTATAGTCATTTGTTTCAGATGTACTGTAATTATTTTCTGTATAAAAATGACTTTGGTGTTCAAAGTCTTTTTTCAAACTTGAGTCTTGAAAAAGATGGGGTCTTCTTATAATCAAGGCCATCTTATATTGGGGTTAATATGGTACCTAGCAGTGTTGTACCGATACCATTTTTTGGCTCCGATACCGATACCTGGCTGTGCAGTATCGGCCGATACCGATACCATACCGATACCACCCCGTTTATATATATATAACCCCCCCCCCCCAAAGAGCTACATAATTGGATGTGAAATCATTGCTATCAAGGCTTTGTCAGGCTGTTGCTTACCTTTGCAAAATAGGAAAAAGACTAGTACAAAGTATAATACTAGCCCAACAGTAAGAAAGTAAAAATAAGTTCATAATAATAAACTCTGAATGAACTGAGTAAACTTTTTTAAACCTCTCAAAGGCCAAACGGTGCAACTTTCATGAAATTATTGTCACATTCTGCTGCTGGTTAGATTGTGTTTTGTTGCTGGGCTGTTAGTGGGGGCGCTCCTGACGTCGCACCTGAATCCAATGCAGGCTCATCAACGCAGCATTTAAGCACGGGTGAGCTCAGAGAAGGCTGCCGAGATATTTGCTTTGCTGATCGCCATTTGACATCTTGCACTATAGTCTCGCTACATTTGGGTTTTTTCTGTTAGTGTGCTGCACTCGTTTGTAACCTCTACCCTGTGCAGGTATTTGAGTGTTTTTATTTTGGCTTTTTGGCTCGCTGCCTATCGTCTTAGTTAACTTTCGAGTTTGTAGTATTGAGCTTCGTCAACCTGCTGTCACGGACTCCTTTTGTTATTTCTTCTATCCTGCGATTGCGTGTTATTTTTTGTTTTGCAATCATTAATCCCTTGTACGTATCCCCCGCTTGTTGTCCGCTTCGAGGTCCAACCTTGTTTCCGCATTTGCAGACGCTAACAATTATAGGTAATAATAATTGACCACAGCATCCCGTCTCTCTATTAGCCTCCTTTTTTCGGGGGGGGGGGGGGGGGGGTCCCTTATTTCTATTTCTGAAAGGTGGCAACCCTACTTTGGAAACAGTTCCCATATTACTGCAGCATTTCTTTAAGTAAAAGACAAAGTAAAGTTGACGTAGTGAACTGACCAGAGATTGTTGCACCGGTCCAGCGCCCTTCCTCTGGATAGCAGTCCTGCTCTTGCAGGCTCAAACTCGTTGTGTTCGTTCAAGTTTTCGTCTTCAAATGTTTTATCAGGTTCGAGGTACTGAAACGGGCCGATTTAACTCCACATCTCGAAACTTTCAGGCCGCAAATCTTGCATGCAGCCATTGATTTTAATTGACGGGATTTCTATTTTGAAATATTTCCCGACCGCCGCCATGTCGGCGCCGCCAAGCGGCCTTGTCATTGGTCAGGAGTGGCTATTGGCCCGTTCTCATTGGTCTGGAGCAGGCCAATAGCGATAGCTGCTTGGTGTTCACGTGTCATCACACAACACAGAGACAGAGTGCAGTGAGCGCCAGGAGAAGAAAAAAGGCTGCGGTCAAATGTTATAATAATGGACCGGTAAATGGTATTGGCGCCGTCTTTGTTGGTACTCGCCGATACCACCATTTCGGGCCGGATCGGCGCCCCCTGCGTATACTAGTATCGGTATCGGTACTTCTTTAGTACATAGTTTTTTTTTTTTCTAACCTAGGCTTTTAAAAGCGACAACAACTACTGAGCGAGAACCAAGGGTTGAAGATGTGGACCATGAAACGCCGGAGAGCACCGCCAAAGTGGTGAGCAGAGCCTCAGTTTGTCCACTACAGACGCTAATTGTACAACAGAACCACAACCGGGATACTATATTCTACGGTGTTAGTGACTGGAAAAACTTGGCATTAAATTGGATATCTCCGCGGAACGCAAAAATCGCTGTCTACTTCTCCACAGAAAAACGTGCGTGCACACATAACTAGGATGCCTGTATTTACAAGCATGGGCTAAGCTATTAACTGAGCATATATCTTGTAATTTAATTTCATTACTGACACTGCGTTTCGGGGTCATCAACATGTTTTGCCCCCCCTGCCACAAAAGTCAAACTCTGCCTATGGTTTAGGATATATTTTTCTTCCATCTGTAGTCACTTTGGAGTTACGTTTCAAACAAGTAGCTAATTAATTTTGGCTAACTTCTTGACAAACATCGCCAAAATCTGTTATTAGCCTGAGCTATGCTAGCTTGTTCTTTAAATGATTAACTCATTGGCTGCAACTCAGTAATTGCAAAATATGTCCTATCCATTTTGATCGGGAGGGTTTGTAGTGAATGACTGCTTTTTGCTTAAAAAAAAAAAAATAAATAAAGTGAAAGAATAAAAGAATAATTATAAAATATTACAAATGACTACGTAATTAGCTTTTTCCATTTACTCAAAATACATTTAAAAAAAAAAAAAAAAAAAAAAAATTACGTCAATGTTTCTTCCAAAACCTCTTTGTAAATACAGCCTGCAATTGGCCCCTGGGCCAAAAATTTTAGACCACAGATGTTAAAGATAAGAAAGAAGAAATCTTGTGGCATTAAATGTAAAGATCATTTCAAAGATGTGGAAACCGGAGAACGGTTTCACGTATCAACATTAAATTTCATTGTTAATCATAACAGAATGCACGAAAAAAATCCCATACTGAACAAGTCGAGAATTTTTTTAAGTTTTAATTTTTTCAACATTTTTGGCAAGATACAGAGAGCCTAATTTATTTATGTATTTTTAGGATTGTTCAAATATTATATAAGGATATCAGAGTTCACCTAAGTATCAAGAAAAACAGAAAAAATAAGGCATGCGTGTTTTGACGCGTGAAAGTTATCCATCCATGACTTTGTTTGTGAACCCGTACCGTTCCCACTGTGTTTTTCCCCTCCACATCTTTGTTTTTCTCCTCTCATCTTGGCGTCTTGTTCCCAAAGTTGTCCTCCTGCTCTGTTGTGGTGATTGTTAGCACATCTGTCTGGAGCGGGTACTGCGCGGGGTGTCGCCCACGCCGGGGTCATCGAGGGCTGATCAAAAGCGGTAGTTTCCAAATCTGTTGGGTTTGTTTTGGAATTTGTGTTAACTGGTGTGTTTTTTTCCTCAACACGTGTGTGCGTGCATGCGCATGTGTCGAAAGGCGTAAGGAGGCCACGAAGATTGCTCTTGTGAGCTTCCGAGGAGGTATTCCTTGGAAAGGAGCCAATATGTAGAGTTCAGAGGGGTCCTTGTGCACTCTGCTCTGAACTTTTGCAACCTCAGTGTGTGCATGTGTTTACCAGGTATTCCTCATGTTGTGGGGACGTCAAGTTGTTGACTTTCTGGCTTTGTGGGGAGCAAGTAAATAAGGGGAACACTCTGGCTGAGTGACATAAACGCTGTAGAAACGCACGTGTGTGTGAGAGGGGGGTGAAAGGGGTTGTGCAGTGTCGGTAAATGAGTGAATGAGCTCAAAAACATGCACTGGTCGACCTTCCCTGTGCCAACAAGATGGAAGGTGATGGCCCTTATCAACTCATTCACCCCGCGCCCCCCACCCACCTACACTTCATCCACGGTGGCCTCCGCATGTGTATGTTGCATCATATTTCTAGTACAGTATACAGTATCTACAGCTCTAGTAGTGTGTAGTGTTTGAGCTTTAACAGCCCATGTAATATTATACAAGAGACAACAGTATGAATATCAAAGTATTTAAGAATGCAAATGGCAAATTTCTTAAGACTTCTGATAATGGAGAAAGTTATGTATAAACACAATAAATGAAGCCGCTGACTAGTGCATCAATTTGTGACAACAGTTATACTTAAGCATATGTATTAAACACTAGTAGACCTGAGCGCCAGAGTTTGTAATGATGTGTATCAATGACGTCACAAGAAAGGGAGGGCAATCTGGCATACTTGCCTTCGATGGCGATGAAATAGTACCGGCATTGATAAAATGTCTGCTCCCATTTAGGCTCCTCATCCTAGAAATGCTGGATTTTATTTATATTCACTTTTCTCCACTATTACACCTTACATACATTTTTTTTTTTTTTCCCAATTTATTAATCAAGACATTTAGACTAGGATGCACATTATAAATGCGTTGTCTGCCTTTTTAAAAGTTTGCTGAGCTGTGATGTAGTCTTTGTTGTACATTCTGAAAATTCATTTCTATCATTCAGTAATTAATATTTCAAATATTAGATTCAAAATTATCAATGAAATCAACTTTTTAAGTGTTTTAATTAAAACAAAAGTTTTTACATGGTCATTTGTTTTAAAACTCACATTCCCCTTCAGCACTGAAGTACTGCAATATGGTTCTTTCCTAAACAGACGTATTGCTTTCTGACACCAGTCAGTAAAAACAAATGAGTTAAGAACAGTAAAGGTATTCCACAGGGCTCAATGTTAGATCCCCTGCTTGTGTTCAAATATCATTTTAATTTTATCATTAATTTTCTTCCATTTTCTTTTCAATGTCAATAAAGCATGATCATTCACTGCTAGTCAAAATTGATTTAGCATCTAACACTTTTAATGGTACTGAATTACTCATTTTTAGGCCAGATCTGGTGAAAAAGGCAGGCCCCCTCGGGTGAACTATCCTTGGGGGGTAAGGGGGTTGTTTGGTGGTGGCAAGTGGTGATTTGAGGATTTTCCATGCCTTATGTGGGCCCCCCGGTGGAGAAACTTTCAAAACGTCCATCTAGCAGAAAAATTAGAACACTTAAGCACTGTATTACAGCTTTAAGCATCATACCTTATTTTCAGGACCTACCCTCGTGCCCCAGTGCACCCGCACCTACAGCCCCCCCACCCTAAGTTCCGCACCTGGTAGCACTATTTCAAAAAGAATAGATTCAACCTGTAAGGTTTCTGAATATTTATTTTCATATTTTATTTGTCTTTGCGGTACCCAATCTAACCAAACTGTGAGCTTGGGGGTAGTTTTTGAAACTTAATAAACAGAACAGGGACACTAGTTTTTTTGATGTGGTGAAAAAAAAAATAAAGACCACCATCCACATGGAACATTTGTCCCTCATTAAAATCACTCACTAATATGGAGTGGATTAAATGCTACCACTGGTAATAAATAAGCAAAAAATAATTGGCTGCATCTGGACTCTTTAGCATCCATTTCCACGTTGCCTTTACAACTTGCAGATTGGCTTTTTTAATGCGCACACTTGGACCCGTTTCCTGCATGCGCTCCATTATTCTACTTTCGACTCACCATTTGTTATCATTACTTCTAACGGCAGGGCTCTGCCAAAGTTTTTCTTTTTGTAGTAAATCATCGCCGTTCCCTCTCTGACTCACTGTCACGTTCGCCGTATGCGCTCGTTTCCCAGAAATGAGAGTAAATCAACATCGTCTGCTAAGTGACAAAAACATGACTGCTTGTGTGAGAGTGTGGGAGGGATAAGACATTAAGCTAGTAATGAAACAGGTTAGAAAAACAAATATTACATAATGTAATGATTAAATAAAGGAAATAGTGGCTGCCACTTTACAGCATTACCAATAATTCTTCCCTTATGTCTTTATGGAGGTTAAATTAAGTTTAGAGAAGGAAAAAAACACAAAGTCACTTGCCCTATAAAAGTATTATATATTGTACCAATAAAAAGTCGTACCTGTCATCTGCGAGGGTACGAGCAAGTAAGGAATGAGGAAAGGTGGACCCAAATACAAGAAACAACAAAAGGTAGGAGACAGGTGCAAAACTCAAAATACATTTATGAACAAAAAACTATCCATCCATTATCTACCGCTTATCGGATCGCGAGGGCAGCAGCTTTAGCAGGGAAGCCCAAACTTTCCTCTCCCCAGCCAATTCAACCAGCTCCTTCGGCGGGATCCAAGGCGTTCGCAAGCCAGCTGAGAGACTTTGTCTCTCCAGCATGTCTCGCCGGTGGAATGCCCTGAACACCTCTCCAGGGAGGTGTCCAGGAGGCATCCAAACCAGATGCCTGAGCCACATCCGCTGGCTACTCTCAATGCGGAGGAGTAGCGGCCTGACCCTGAGACCCTCCTGGATGACCGAGCTTCTCACCCTATCTCTAAGGGAGAGCCCGATGCCCTGCGGAGGAAACTCATTTTGGTCACTTGTATCCTGGATCTTGTTATTTCGGTCATGACCCAGAGCTTGTGACCATAAGAGAGGGTAGGGACATAGATCGACTGGTAAATCAAGAGCTTCGCCTTTTGGCTCAGCTCCTTCTTTACCACAACGGACTAGTACAGAGTTCGCATCACTGCAGACGTTGCACCGATCCGCCTGCCGATCTCCCGCTCTCTCCTGCCCTCACTCGTAAACAATACTCCAAGATACTTGAACTCCTCCACTTGGGCAGGATCTCATACCTGACCTGGAGAGGGCCTGCCACCCTTTTCCGACTGAGGACCACGGTCTCAGATTCAGAGGTGATCTTCATCCCAACTGCTTCATACTCGGCTGTGAACCGCTCCAGTAAGAGTTGGAGATCACAGCTTGATGAAGCCAACAGCACCACATCATCTGCAAAACGCAGAGATACAATGCTCAGGCCACCAGACCGGATCCCTTCAATGTTTCAGCTGTATCTAGAAAATTCTGTCCATAAAAGTCATGAACAGAATCGGAGACAAATGGCAACCTTGGCGGCCTGTCCAACCCTCACTGGGAACGAATACGCCTTACTGCCGGCAATGCGGACCAAACTCTGGCACCAGTCATACTGGGACCGAACAGCCCTTACCAGGGGGCTCGGTACCCCGTACTCCCGAAGCACCCCCGACAAGACTCTCCGAGGGACACGGTCTCCAAATCCACAAAACATGTAGCCCGGGTGGGCGAACTTCCATGCACCCTCAAGACCCTGCAGAGGGTGCAGAGCTGGTCCATTGCTCCACGGCCGGTGACGAAAAACCACACTGCTCCTCCTGAATCCGAGATTCAAATTCCCGACGGACCCGCCTTTCCAGCACCCCTGAATACACTTTACTAGGGACGCTGAGGAGTGTGATCCCTCTATAATTGGAACACACCCTCTTATCCCCCTTCTTAAAAAGGGGGACCACCACTTTGGTCCGCCAATCCAGAGGCACTGTCCCCAATGTCCATGCGATGTTGTAGAGGCCAGTCAGCCATGACCGCCCCACAACATCCAGAGCCTTTAGGAACTCCAGGCGAATCTCAATCACCCCCGGGGCCTTACCACCAAGGAGCTTTTAAATCACCTCAGTGACTTTGACCCCAGAGATAGGAGAGCCCACCTCGGAGTCCCCAGACTCTGCTTCCTCAAAGGAAGGCATGTCGGTGGAATTGAGGAGGTCTTCGAAGTGTTCTCCTCACCAACTCACGACATCCCGAGTCAGGTCAGCAGTACTCTATCTCCACTGTACACAGTGTTATTGGTGCACTGCTTTCCTCTCCTGAGACGCTGAATGGTGGACCAGAATTTCCTTGAAGCTGTCCGGAAAAGTTTTTTCCTCAGTGATCAGACGGAACCTGTCAGCTGCCTCTGGAGTCCTACAGGTCAGAAAGGCCTGGTAGACCTCTTTCTTCTGCTTGACGGCATCCCTTACTGCTGGTGTCCACCAACGGGTTCGGGCATTGCCGCCACGACAGGCACCAACCACTTTTCATCCACAGCCCCGATCGGCCGCCTCAACAATGGAGGCATGGAACATGGCCCACTCAGACTCAATATCCCCCACCTCCTCCGGGACAAGGGAGACGCTCTGCTGGAGGTTGGTGTTGAAGCTCTTTCAGACAGGGGACAAAAACAAACAAAAACTACTTCTCTATAATAAATAAAGTGGAATCCAAAAACAAATTTGTAAACAAACTTACAAAGCCAGCAATAGTGGCAGGGAAACAGGAACAAACACAACGTGACATGAAATCGACAATGACCTGACAATGATTGAACTGAAACGGAGCAATTACAAGACAATTAGAAACAGATAGGGGCAGATAATAGTTGAAATGAATGGGGCAATCACGAGAAATACAAATGAGCCAAAACAGAACAAGACACAAGGAAGCAAAATCAAAATCACACTCAGCAAAACACACACTGTGACAGCACCTGAGTATACTAGTAGTCGCACCAACCCAAAAATGAAGAGGAAAATGGCAGGCCCCGGCTGGGCAAGTGTGTGGGTGTGCCTTTCTTCCCATTACAGGACCAGCATCTGACGGATAGTGCAACTGCAGGTGTCAGCAATCATCATCAACAGCCTACCTAAACCAGCCAGTGCTCCACCACGTCTGTGGATTGTCTCGCTCAGTCCACTTTTATACCCCTTTCCCACTGGCCAAAAAACCCGTGTCTAACACTAACAATCGGCTTTTGGTGGCAGTGGGAAAGGTGCAGCGACCCGCCTCGACCCGTGTCAATCAACCCGCCAAGCGACCCGCGTTAAAATCAACTCGGCTCTGATCGTCATGCAGTGTGAAAGCAAAACCCCGGGTCAACAGTCAACACCCTAATCTACGTGGTGAGGTAGGCTCTTACGTGATGCGTCATAACAACGTGCCAGTCGCCTCCCATTTAACACGCCCCACAACCATAGTTACGTCGATGCTCACAACAAAGCTAGTAGAAGAAGAAGAATTCACGTTGCCTACGTTGCCTCAGCACAAGCAGAGTGTTGATCCTTTCTACATTTCGACCATTTTGAGGGCAGTAAAAAGCATGCAAACAGAGAACACTAACGGAAAGGAGGCTTCTATTTTGCTCTGCATTGTTTACTTCCTTAAACTGAATGAATTCGGTCGCATTTGTCGACGCACATTTTAACGTGGTGACGTCATGTAACCTTACGCACGGCTGAGGAGGGGTGGGGGGTTAGACGGGTGAAAAAAAAAACATGGCTTTTTTTGTCAATGGGAAAGGTGCCAAATGCCAATTGCTAGTGGGTTGCATCGGCTTGGAAAAAACGCGCGTTGACCCACTAGTTTCAGTGGGAAAGCGGTATTAGTGTTCTCGGTTTGTGAGTATTTCTAAGTGTACTCATCTGATCGACCTTTTTGCTTTGTTCTCGGATCTCGCCGACGCCTCTCGTCATTTGATACCTTCGCCCAGGCTTTCCACGCCAAGGCCCTGTATTAAATAAACTGTTTGTGTGCCTATCCTCACCATCTCACGTGCCTGTTTTTGGGGTTCTCTGCCCACAAACATAACAGAAAAACCCATTTAAAGGTCGCACTGGAGTATGTGTCACATTTTTCACTCTCTCTCCGTTGACAAATGTTTAACCAATGGCAACAATTTCCAGTATTTTTTGTGGGGAAAATGGTTTTGCTGTTTGAGATGATCCATCAGCTATAATAATCCATAGAAAGTGTTTGATTCAGTGATTGTCGTCCCCCAAAACGGTTCTTCATTGAAACCTTTAAAATCTTACAAAATGTAAAATTGGTTGTAATGTGGGAAATGTGGAATGGGAAACTTTTTGGCAATGTGAACAATAGTGAGAATCCCCTGGTGTCGTGATGAGGTGAAACGTTTGAAGTTGTAATACTCATTAGTTTACCTATTAGCTGACCACTTGGGATTTTTTTTTTGCGCGCAAAGAGTGGAATTGTAGGATAGAAATTAATTGTTCATGTTCTGACTAGAATTTGGAATAATTTTATTTTTTTGTTTGTTTTTTTGCATGTGGATCTTTCGGTGTTTTTTCATCTGTGACAGTCGATTGTTGCAAGGGCAACGCGGCCAAAAAACAACTGACCACCCCACGCATGTTATGACACGTCTATGAGGCCGCCCATCTGATCATTAACCCACTGTGTAATCATATGCATGTTGCTCTCTCCTTTCCGAAGGCTGTTTTTGCCACTGTCTTTCAATGAACCCCATCGATTTCTCCCTGAAGCGCCTCCTCAAGGCCTGCCTGCCAAAGGACTCTGCTCTGCACGTTGTGGCCGTAAACTTGTTGTGCTCTTTTTTTTTTTTTTTGCCCTGGAAAAACACACACACCCACACGGCCCCTGATCAGGAATCAGCGTCACTGTAAAAGCTCCTTGTTAAAACAGCAAGGCGCAGTCACCCCTAATAATGCATCACTGCCACTTTATTGGGTGGTAAATATTATTTCACCATAACGGTACGCACCCCCAAGTGCCCCCCCCGAAAGAGAGCTGTTAAAAGAAAAGCCTCTTAATGGCCTCTGAGCTTTAACGGCTATCATTTGTGTCCATTCACACAAGCAGTTCTTTGAGAAGAAAAAAGGAACATGCCTGGGGAAAGCGTTTGATGTAATTCCTCAAATCTAATAAAGTCTCAGTGGAAGTGTTAGTGACAAATGTTCGTGGTTCATATACAGTATATGAATTGTGGGATGCCTGGTGTTCAGCGATCATTCCCACGTGAGAATTCTTTGCTGTGTTGAACTTCAAGTGACCAGAAAGAGAGAATGTGAGAGTGATAATGCCGCGTTTTCCACACCTGGTCCCCATTCACACCTGTGACCTTGTACAGTTAACGAGTCAGGTGACGCCGTGGAGGGAAAATGGCTAGTTTGAGCAATGTTCAACATTTTCACTTGGGGTGGACTCACTTTGGCCTTGTTCAGACTGGCACCCAAAATCTAATTTTTAGCCCATCCAGATTGAAACTGGATGGATCTTTTGTACTCTAAACAGTCACAAATCAAAGAAATGAGATTTTTGAAAGACGACTTGAAACCACATACGGAAGGTAGTCTCATATTAGGAATTCAAAGATGCTACTTTTTAACTGTCTGTGACGTCACTCTATGCTGGATGATGCCTTTATTGCCACAGCAACCTGTCAGGTGTGTCTATAATGTGGCTTACCCCGAAATTCCACTCAGTGCATGTGCACTGCGTTGCGCTGCACTCAGCTATGTTCTGAACGACTTAACAAATACGTTTGTATTGTAATCAATACGAGGTGGTCCACATTATCTGCTCAGCTCCGATCTGGTTCCACCTGAGTCCATCCTCTCCGGTCCATCAAAACTAAAATTCGGAAGAAGTCTATATTCTGGTCCGTCAACCTATGGCTGGATCAAGCCCTGCTGTTTAGCACGCACCAAACAGGTAATCGAATGGCAGCAATATACGGTCTTTCAAAGTAAATAATGTTTATAAAAGTATTATGCATCTAATGTTTTATTGAAAGTTACACAAAACAAAATGTAAATAGACAAGTTTCCGAGGTACTTTCGCTTTACTTCCTAATGTCTGCAAGCAACTTCCGTTTTAAAATTTCTCCATCTAAAACGACAGTGGAGCTGGAGTAACATTACTCATCAAAATCCCTTAAAAAAGACAATTGGGAAATACCGCATCCATCTGCCATCATCACAACAGGGGAGGACAACATGTTCATGATGGCAGATGTGGCACCAAGGTCGTGCCACCACAAAGACCGGGTGTTTTTGTAGCCATGTTGCCACTGTGTTATGGAAGGTATGTGCTTCCTATCCCTGCATTTTCATGTGTCCGGTGCTCAAAAAATACTAAAGCTAAAATCTTGCTCATGAAACGACTTGTTGCTTTTGATAGTTATTATGATGATAATATTCACTACAACTACTGTATCTGCTGCTAGCTTCTTGCTAATCAGTACGTGTTGGATTGCACAATTATGTCAACGCTTAAAAGCAAGTCTTTCAAGGTTTTTGTTCGTTTGTTTACAGGTGGAAAACGCTGTTAGACAAGGGACGACAAGTTGATGTTCCTCACAACACTTACTGTACGTTGATGGACATATGAAAGGTGGAAAAGCGCTAGATAAGTATAACACCATTTACTAGTGATGGGTCCGTGAGACCTCATGAAGCATGTCGACACAGTGACACACTGTGTTGACACAGTGTGGATACTGTGTCATTGAATACTGACACCTGCTGGACATAAAAAATCCCTACAGGCAACCCACTTGACAGACTGACACTGAATTGATGACATAGCATGTAAAATCAAATAATTTAAGTCTTTGCATTCATATTGCATTATTCCATATCTTTAAATTATGTGAACATATATTATAATGTGAAAATGTAAGTAATAATGAATGGGTGAATGAGGAATGCCTGTGGACTTTTTGTTCTGATAAAATTTTATTCAAAAACATAGTTTTTTTTTTTTAATGTTTAAAATTTAGTTGGTTACCTTTTTAAAATCAAACAAGCCTGCTGTGGACAACACACTCGCATGGAACCAATGATGCCAGCATGCACAAGAATTTCCAGTTGAAAGAGGTTTGGATAAGATGTCCATTGGCTCAGTTGGGCTTCGGTTCATGTTCGCCTCAGCCATGCATCGTTGCACTTTTGCAATTTCATCTACAGTTGCATTGCCTTCTTGACTCCCCACTTCGTCATCTAAGTGCTACCATAACCCACCAGAAAGAAATTGAAGTGGACAAAAAATAAATTATAGCTTAATTACAGATTTCTAATAAATTACCAAAAAAGTGACTGTGGGAAAGTAAAGGAATGGCTCTATACCTGTGTTTATTTTGGGATTATCAGAAACTTCATTCTCATGCTTGGGCCAGTAATGCTTCAGCATTGAGGAGGTGGCAACTGTTTGTATATGGCAGGTTAGTCATATACAAAGTACAAATGCAACATTTCACCTGCAAAAAAAAAATAACTTTAATAGTAAAACCGAAAAGTTTGGTCTTGCGCTGCGACACGTTCTGACCAGGACTCGAACCCGCGCGCACTACGCGTCGGGGACAAGTGGCGTTCGCGCTGACCACTAAGCTAACATGTCAAATGCAGGTAAATGTGTAGGCAAGGCTCCACAAATGACGGACCCGCGTGTACCTGTCACACTAATAAACTCAGATTTACATTAAAATTAATTGTATTTTGAATGGAAGATGACAACTGCATTTTCCCTGTCTTACGTCCATTTCCACAGCATGTAGACAACGAGGAAGTAACCGTGAGATGTGGATTGTTTCAGCAGCTCCATCGCGTTGACAGACGCGCTTCCTTTTGAAGCAGTTTGCCGCGTCATGACTGTGTCGACACAGTTCAATGAGTTCATGCATCGGTCACGTGATTTTCTTGTAGCGATACGCGCACCGATGAAGGGGTTGCTCCATGAGCTCGGCGCGCGCGCCGGCGCATTAGTATCACTGGACCCATCACTACCATTTACCATATATCGAGAATACGTGCATTCTACCCGGGGGCGGCTGAGTGGCTGGGACAGACGGCCTCGCGGCTGACCGTCAGCTCGATCCCGTGATCCAACTACGAGCTTTTTAACTGCGGCAACTTTAATATACGATATTGGAGCTGGAATTACCGAGGACAGCGGGAGAAAGCCCGTCTGGAGGCCGTCGACTATCTGTGTAATGTCGGGTGAAAGTTTGGCGAGGCTCTGAAGCCGCTCTGGAGCTCTGCTGTCTGATAGCACATTCTCGTATGCTATTTTTCTAATGATTTTATAAATTGTGATTTATTGACCTGTTTTGCACATGTACAGTACCAATCGTTTTAAATAAAACAAGAAATGGAATCATGTTATCCAAATGTTTTATTGCGATTATTATTGTCATGTCTCGGAAGTGACGTTAGTGTTTTTTGTTTGTTTCTTGTTGGTGCAGAATTTCCTGCTTTTATTTTGGTAGTAGCATTCCGCCTGGTTTCCAACTTTACTTCCTGCTCTTCCTAATCAGGCTGATCATATCAACCTGTGATCTATTGTATATATAGTCTGCACCTAACCTTGACCTGTGTCAGTTTGTCTTGTATCCTGCCACGTTCCATGTTACCAGCTCATGCAAGCCTTTTCTTGACTAAGATTTATGTTGGGTTCAAATGCCCTTTTTGTTACTTCATTGACTTTGCTCAGATTTGTGGTATCCAGCAAGCGCTGGGATTTTTCGTTGTCTTTTTGAACTCCTATGAACTGAAAATAAACCTTTTTGTTTAACCCTTTAACACCGAACGTGTCGGCAGCGACGTGTTTACGCATATCGTCTTTGAAGCTTCGTCACGCTGTAATTACGTCACCCACATGCCGCTGGTTGGTCTCATTTGAAAGTGCGGAAGTTTATGTCCACACCAGTTTTTATTTGAAGTCAATCGACCAAGAAAAACAGGAGATAATGTAATTTTAGTTTTATAGTTTTATTGCACTCATAAATATGCATTCAAACGCTGCATGGACCATGTATCTATCTCCATATTTCATTCATTTCTTGTCCTTTTTCAAAACCGAAAGCAGCACAAAAGATTACATATCCCAAGAGCCGTTCTGATGTCAAGAAGGACAAACCGAATGTGATCATTTTTAATAAATTTCTGAACGAGGCGCCAACTAATGAAAGGGAGGCATCCGACGCAAGCAACGGCCGCTTGGTTTGAGCGAGCGACTTTGAAACGTGCAGAATTAATATAAAACTACATTTAGCGCAAGCTAATGCATTATTTCATTAACTCAAGGAAGAAGATGAGCCGTATTTGTTGTCTTTTTCTTTGCATGAGTCGGGGTCTCGGCGAATAGAAGTGCGCAAAGGGCGAAAGAGTAGGCTGTGTGACGTTGTGTGTGACGCAGCTCCGTGACCTGTTCAAGCTTCATTGAGTGCACAAAAAAAAAAAAAAAAAACCTTTATTGGGTCGCATGCCTGAAAATTTTCGAATTGAACTGAACTACTTGTCAATATTTTTTAAAATACTTTTTTTCAAAGTTATATATATTTTTTCTTTACTATAATCTTTTCAATTTTTATGTAGATGTGTGTTCGAGAAGCTTGATTGCATGTAGGTATATACTTTTGATAAGGTGATGGGTACAACACCTAACTTCACAAAGCGATATCCTCCAAACCCTTTTTGTGTTAGATGATATATATAATTTTTTTTCTCACTATTTTGCACTGTATATAACCTGTTTTGACCATAGTATGTGTAAAGGCCAAAAAACGCCTATGACCATACCTGCTGTTTGTGTTGAATTGTCAAAACATAAAACTATTCAATCTTATTTTTTTCTATTGAATGTTTATCCTAACAAGTTGAATAAATATGATCAAGCTTCAAAACGGTTGGTCAAGCATGTTTGGTTGTCAGTGGGATGTCAACATTACAAATTTTGAAAAAAGATTTTGGGATTTTTTTGTCTTTTTGGCTCCAAAATGTGGATTAAAATTGGTCAGTGAAGAAAACAACAGTTTGGACATGAAGTTCAAGGTGTCCTGAAAAAAGGGACCCAACTTGGCCATTGTGAACAATTTTTTCTTTGAAATATAAAGGCAACATCAAATGCATGCAAATTCGGCCAAAATAGGCTTAGGTGTTAAAGGGTTAAACGGAACATTCGTGCATTTGGGTCCTTAGTGAGCCGCTGGCAATTATCTGCAATAAAAAGAATGTAGTATTTTGTTTATATGTACATACCTTGTAGTATTTCCTTGAAACAACAAAATCTGTGTCATCTCTTCCGCATTCGGCAAATGTAATATAATTTATAAATTCACCTCATTATGGTCACTCAAGTGGCCGTCAACACAGGCTGACAGGCTGTTATAATTTTGTCCACGAATGGTCAACGAAGTGATAAGAACAATCATACAATCTTTTAGGAATATCTTTAGGTTTAAATTTTAACTTCTTGTCTGCAGCTGGTTTCAATTTAAGGCATATGTAGAGGTAGACCTGGCGCATTGTGGCTACTAGCTGGTCGCTGATGAAAACATTCCACTTCCAATCATATATATAGGTGCTTCCAAGAGATCACGCATAACACAGAAAGTCTCTGAATGTCATCTATGTCGTACTGAACCCATTTTTGAAGATTCCATGGGTTCCTCTGCATTGATTATGCAGTTTCAACTTTGTCAACACATTGATTACTTCAACCGCATTTCATGTTGTTCTTTCTAAACTGGAGCAGAAATTTTCCAAGATGGCGCCGCTCATGTTTCGCTCAGGAAATTTGTCTATATGTGCATTTTTTTCTGAAAATACTGTCACAATAATAAATTTTGTGTTCATCTGATCACGTGGCCTTCTCCGGCCGTCTGCAGGTGTACGGACCGCGTGAGAGACTTATGCAGTGGGCATCGCAGGCGGTCCGCATAGGAGCTGAGAGCAGCGCACCCGGAGATTGTGGAATTTTAGGTTGGTCTGAACAGGCTCCGATCTGATTACGATAGTATAAAAGTGAGTCCAAAAAATAAGATTTGAGGAAAATTTGGATTGGATTCAGATATGCCTGCAGTCTGAATCATTTTGTTTCTGGTGGTTTGGATACAATGAAAAAAAAAAACTTACAATAAATTATGCTAACTTAAAATCAAGTAAGCAAGCACAATTCAAACTTCAAGTTTTGTTAAGTAACTATTATTGTATGTTATTCAGAATTCCTTAAAATTAGCTGTGTTTTTTGTTTTGTTTTTGTTTTGTTTTTTGTAAATGTAATGCAACAACAGCTGTGAGTTGGGTTTTTTTTTGTACAGTGACTACACTACTACTTCACATTGTAACATAGTGTTCATTGTTATTTCGATGGAAGCTTTTTGGAAACATTTGCAAAAATGTAAGCTGTTCCACTGAATCTTGCCCAGAATTATTTTTATTAGACAGAAATATATTGTTGTTCCTCTTTCTATGCAACGGCATGTAGTGACAGGCAGAAGAATTCTTCCATTGGATGGAAAACGGTAATAAGACAATAAGTCTGGGTTTCCAGCAAATATATCAACTTTGCGTTATCTCTTTCAGCGCCATTGACGATGACAGACATCCAATTACTTGGCTTTTTTTCTCTTCAGTGAACTTTACTTCATTTGTTACCAAAGACATTTAATCCATGTGAACTGAAAATTCATTCATTGGCTGTCATCTCTCCCAGTTCAAATCAATTGTACATCTAACACAGTCAATTGCAGCTGAAGAGTTAAACTAGCACAGATTGCAACCTAATGTAAGCACAAATGAATGCAGTATGTTTGTTTGGATTTGTCACGCCTGAAAGGAAATAAAGAAAGAACTAAGAAATACATTTGTGACAGCATTGAGAATAGGTTATTTCTGTATTCATTGTTTTTAATGTATTTTTGGTTGGTGTTTAATCATAGTACACAATTTTTATTATCTAATGGTAATAAATTGTCAAAATGAGATATGGAGCCTTCTCACGTTGACGTGTGTATCTTATCAAATTTTGATTGAATTAAATCTCACCTTAGAAACTTTCACTTCAAAGTTCTTGTTTGGGATTGTTTTGTCAGCCCATCACAAGTATTAAGGAAACAGCTACAAAAGTGACTTGAACTACATTTACAGATGCACCACTTTCCACTTATGGTCAAAATGAAATTCAGAAGTCAATTCATTTGAATAACGGATCAAATCAAATTTATTTCTATAGCCCTTTAAAAAAACCTGAAAGGTCCACAAAGTGCTTTACAACAACTATACCAGTATAGTTCCGAGAGAAAAAAAAAAAACATCGCAATAAAATTCAAAACAGCAAATAAAACAATAAAACAGATCGAAATCAAAGCATTAAAACCCTTTAGAAATAAAATCAGGCTACCCTAGTCTGGATGGTTGCTAAGGATAATAAATGGCACACTCAGGATTGGCGTCTTTGGCCATTTTATCATATGGTCGGATCTTTAATTTTCTCAAATTTAAAGCAGACAAATTCGGTTACATCACCAATTCTAATCAGATTCCACATCTTTCCTGTTTTTGAAAGCTTCACAAAAACACAAATTGACAGCTCAACAAAATACTGTTAGCTAAAAAAAAAAAAGATCATTTATCAAAGCATATGAAATTTCTCTAACCAGTCCAAAAAAGTGACTCTAAATTTGAGGAATGTGAATGAATACGATACAGTAATAAATAAATTTTAAATTAGTACCAATATAAGTCCGCTTTTGTTTCAGCTGAGCAAAGTTCCCACTCAACATCCTGCCGAGAAAGCCCGAACCCATCGGCCCATCGTCCCCGGTGGCGCCCAGAGAAGATGATTGTCTGTTTGTGATTAAAGCAAGTACATCTGTCAACATGACCAGATCACGTAAATATTACACTGCTTGGCAGCTGCCCTCGCTGCTGTTTATCTAAGTTTGTGTGTGTTCTTGGCCACTTGTCATCTTTTTGTGCAATCGCGCGTCCTCTGTCAGTACAACTAACAGCTTATTGTGAAACATGAGGATGTTCCTTGAGGATGGAACAACTTGATATCATTTTGGTTGTTTGAGCTTTTAGGATGCCTTTTAACTCATTGGCTGCCACATCGATTACACGTCTATTGCCGT
This sequence comes from Corythoichthys intestinalis, assembly GCF_030265065.1. Lineage (NCBI taxonomy): Eukaryota > Metazoa > Chordata > Actinopteri > Syngnathiformes > Syngnathidae > Corythoichthys > Corythoichthys intestinalis. The sequence continues at coordinate 18,207,976 of NC_080403.1, read as the reverse complement.
TAATGTTGCTAAAACAAGATCATGATGATTCACTGGCATATACTATAATAATATGGCATTGGAGCAGGGGTGTGTAAACTTTTTATATCAACCGTATGAACCTAGGCAGCGTACCTATTGAACCAAGTGTCTTACCCTCATCCCGTTTCAGTGACTGACACAGATTCAGCGGTGGAACTTCTCGTTTGGCGTGAACCCAAAGCGCCTTTCGAGCCGCACACAAAAACATAGCCAAGTGTGCCAAGTGTTATAACACAGGCCACGCAGGAATAACTTTACATGACTTTGCTTTCCCAATCACGCTCTTTGCTTTGGAGTCAAGCCAAGTGTCATTCACCTGAAATGTGTGTAGGGATAAACTCAAAACAAGTGTCATGTGTTGCTTTTGTATGCACATGTTTGCCAAGATCTTTTTTTCAACCCCTTTTTGTGTGTTTTTCTTCTCTATGATGAAAGGGAAATTTTAAAAGTTCACATGAAAGGAGTTATCTTACGCTTATATGCACTGTAACCATAGGTTTGACTTTTGGGGCAGGGGGGGGGCACAACATGTTGATGATCCCGAAACGCAGTGTCAGCAATAAAATTAACTTACAAGAATATTTATAAGTATATTAATATAATATAATAAATATTAAGAATATTTATATTTATAAGTTGGCAATGAGCGTTTTTTGTTTCCCATCATTCTTGAGGGAAATTCTACATCAGGCTGCTTGGGCAATACTTTTTGCCAAAATCGTCATCCATTGAATTTGGTACGCCAGCCTGTGTCGTGCCAATGTAGTTACCCCAGTCAAAAATTGTATCCCCTGGGCGGAGCCAGATGGAGGTAGATTTGTGTCTTTATTATTCAATTAAAAAAAGTTGCTTCAATGAAAAAAAAAAAAGTTGCTCCAATCAAAATATATATTTTCAACCAAAAAAAGTCGCTTCAATTAAAAAAAAAAAAAAAAAAAATGTGTTTGAATGCAAAAATAAATTTGAAACTCAAAAAACTAAAAAACAATGCAGGTAAAAGCTATTTTTCTTTATTTTTTCTTTAGCTTTTTTTGATTGAAGCAACTTTTTGATTTAAGTAATGTTGATTTGTGTTTGGGCCAGATTTTGGTAAGGACATTTTTGTCTTTATTATTCAATCAAAAAATAAGTTGCTTCAAAAAAATAAAGATTTTCAAAATGAAAAATCACTTCAATCAAAAAAAAGAAAAAAATTCAATCATAGAAAATAGTTTTTGAATGTGAAAAATATTTGAGATTGAAAAATGTGCATTTGAACACTCAATTTTTAATTGAAAAAGTTTTCTTTGATTGAAGCAATCCTTTTTGTGTTTGCGCCATATTATGATAAGGACATTTGTGTCTAAAATAATTTAATTCCCCAAAAAGTTGCTTCATTCAAAAAAAAAAAAAAAAAAAAAAAAAAAACAACAACAAAAAAATCAAAGAAAAAAAAAATCAATTTAAACAATATTTTTTCTCTCTAATATATATATATATATATATATATATATATATATATATATATATATATATATATATATATATATATATATATATATATATATATACAGAGACAGTCAGGAAATTAGAATATTGTGTATTCTAATTTCCTGAGACAGTCCTGTATATATACACAGGACTGTCTCAAAAAATTAGAATATTGTGTATTCTAATTTTCTGAGACAGTCCAGTATATATATATATATATAATGTTATATGCAAAGTAAATGACCGTCTAAGGTACTCGAAAAATAATTTTGACCCATTATAAAAATGTTTTTTTGTCAATTTCATTCATTTGTTGCAGTTTTATTGCTTTACAACTTTTATATGTATATACAGGAAAGTCAATTACATGCAATGACACTTTCCAGCCACCAGGGGAGGCTGCCCCCCCCCCCCCGGCATCTCCTTTAACTGACTGACTTTAACGTAGGTAAACCTATACACTGTTAGGGGCCCATCAATCGTGTTTACTTAGTGTTATCCGTTATAAAAATATACTTGAGAACTTCTAGTTCTGAAGGTTAACCTGGTATTTATATACTGTAGTAGTATGTAGCACTTTATCTCGTAATTGAACGACTGTGAGAACCTTAAGAGAACCCTAAAGATGAAGCCTTTAGCGTCATCCAGTGGAATTTTGAAGTCAATACAATTGAACGATCAGCCAACGAAATGATTAAGGGAACATGAAGGTATATTTAAACCAAAGGATAAACAAAAAAACACTAATGCGGTTAAGAGTTAGATTTGAAATGCAATAAAACAAAGTACAATAGTGTAGGATAACCATTCCATACTAAATCAACAACAGTAATTACAATATACAGTCTAATAGAAAATACTACATATAAATAATAATAATAATATGAACAATAAATAATAATAATATAAAAATATGTTATGCAGTTGCATTCCAAAAATGTATGAAAGTCATTATCAATGCGTTGCAGTTCATGGATTGTGTATCATCTTTAATTTGTTACCTCATTGACTGTCATTGACGGCGATAAACGAGCAAGAGTTGCTCTAAAAATAAGCTGGTTTTATATTTTATTTTACAATATATTTGTCAAATCACCACTTCATAACACAGAAAGTAATGAAAAAGATTAAGAACCTTTATTCTGCTCTAAGGGTTTTAAAAACTTTCATAAATTAACTAATTGAACGCAATTGACGGCGACAGACGTCCAATCCATTTTTGACTGGAATCGCTGCCACCCTTCCGTCTCGGAACGTCAAAGTTCCACCACACTACGGTTACGTCAGACGATCAAGTACGCCAGACAGATGTGATGTTTGGAATAATAGCTCCCTCTAGTGTACTTTATACGTAAAAACAATGTAAGTAGACTGATTCAAGAACAATGTTATATATTTTCACAATGAAAACAAAATATATATCTATATACATACATATACAAGAATAATGATCAGTCATTTGAAAAAATAGGATTAAAAGGCAATGCAATAAGTTTACTTCAATTTTAATTGGTAACGTATCCCTAATTAAGTGTCTCGCCACCTTTGGCTGTGGTTGCCAAGCAACGCCGACCTCGCAACGTCAAGTGTTCGTTAAAGCATGTTAAAAAATTGGTCCCCATGCATTAATTAGCGTCATCAAATCACGTTATTTTCCGTGCGCTCCAATAATTTTGTTCTCTGCGACACATAACATCATCTATTGGTGTCTTAATGCTTTTTAATTTATCGGCATTAGGACCCGGATGCCTTGCCAGTCAGCGAGTAGACACCGGTTGATGACTCGGTCCACTGTACATCTTCTCTGACCAGGACCGAACCTTCACCCGGCCGCCTGTCACTCACACACCGAGGGGTCCCCGCACAGCCAAGCCGAGCGAGGAGCGCTTTGGTTCGGAGTGGAAAAAGCCTCCCCCTCCCTCTCTCCCCTCCAGACCCCCGCGTCGCGTTCTCAGCCATGAGCCAGAGGTTCACTGTATCCAAGAGCGACGGCGACGGGCTCCCCGTTGACATCCAGGGGGAAGTGAACCAGCTCTTCGAGGGCGACGAGCCTCCGGCCTCAGTCGAGGCCGAGAGTGATGCAGCTGTGGTCGGAGTGGTACAATCGCCGGCCGAGGCGACGTCCACGGTGGTGGTGCTGAAAGGTAGGAGACCCGCACAGCTACAGGCTACATGCTAGCACAGACAGATGTGTGACTTGAATGTGGAATGGCCACAAAAAGGTCACCGTCTGGAGGCGGGAATATCACATTTAAAATGTCAAATGATCCCCCCATGGCTTCTTTTATTGCTGCTGAAGGAGCATAGCATGGGCATGTTATTGCTTTCTGTTTCACAATAAGCAAACACGTGTTTTTTCATTACTATAAAAATAATTATTATTGTAATTGCAATGGTGGCTGAACTTTTGAGTTCAAGACTGTGCTTTCAATTCAAAACATTGAAATATTTCCTCATGATGATTGAATAAGACAATATTTAGTCTGAGCAGCCACTGACCTCCTTTTGGGCCACGAAACAATTTATGGATAGGTCCCTTGCATAGGCGGAGTTAGACTTTTGGGGCAGGGGCGACACAAATGTTGATGACCCCGAAACGTAGTGTCAGCAATAAAATTAACTTACAAGAATGAATGAATGAATATTTATAATAATAAGTTGGCAATGAGTGTTTTTGTTTCCCATCATTCTTGAGGGGAATTCTACATTAGGCTGCTTTGGCAATACTTTTCGCCAAGATCGTCATGAATATGCAGAGGCGTAGCAAGGGTCCCCGGGGGCCCCAGGCAACAGGCAACATGGGGCCCTTTGAGCATGTGCAAGTAAGGGGGACAGTTGGACTTGGAGCAATAGCATATTTAATAAAAGTCTAATAACGCCTCGCTCTCATAAAGCGCTTTTTACACCCAAAGTGCCCCCCCCCCCCACAATTGCATTAATACATACATATTTGTGCAGTAAATGAACACGAAGGTGGGGGGGGGGTTCGAGTGCGCGCTGCGTGCGGTCATCTTGGCCATAAAAGTGGCGAAAACTAAGCACTTTACACTCATATGGATGTACAACATCATTTTAAGATGCTAAACTAACACCTTCCCTCTTAAAGCAAATGTGCAATGCGAATATAATGTAAAGAACGCTCTCCTCGAAGCAGCGAGAACGAGTGGGATCAACCAGCCGACGTAACAGGAAAAACACGAAACGGTCGCGCTGATAACGGCTCTAACTTATCATAAGAACTTTATGGCATGAAGAGGAGATACTTACATTCGTTCATGGACGCACAGATTAATCTTCTAACAGGTGGGGTGGCCGTCCTCTGCTCGAAATGCGCACCTTACGCTTACGCCTATTCTCGTTCTCAGAATATGCAGCGCTTGTGACGTAGGACATTAACAGGACTGGTTGCTATGGGAACGTATGCAGCGGCATATCGCATACGCAAGGAACCTTGCTAAAAGGAGTATTAAAATTGCTAATAAAATCGTTTAGGGTTATTTTAGATGCATATGTTATATTTTTCTTATAGAGTATTCAACGAGGAATACGATAGACCCATTAATAGACTTTCTTGGAAAAGTCACCATTTCTTTAAGTAGTCACATGAATAATGAGGTGGCCTGTGAAAACCAACATAAAATATAATAGCAAGGACTTTTCATAAAGTTCTTGGTGACACACTCTTAGCACATACATGCAGAGTTAAAACTGATTGATCTTGTTTAAACATGTATGCTGTTTGGGACTGATAACAGAATTGTTAAATTACCTTTCCAAATAATTCCATGGTATTGAATCACTCCCAATACTTGTAGCTACGATAGCGCGGTGAAGCTGAGTGTGCTAAATCTTTGTGTGCCAAATCTGTTGGCCCTCTGGGGGCCCCTGCGGCTGGGGGCCCTAGGCAATTGCCTGCGTATGCCTAATGGGACGCTACGCCTCTGTGAATATGGTACGCCCGCCGGTGTCATGCCAATGTAGTTACCCCAGTCAAAAATTGTATCCCCTGGGCGGGGAGCCATATAGAGGTAGATTTGTGTCTTTATTATTCGTTCAAAAAAAGTTGCTTCAATTAAAAAAAAGTTGCTTCAATCAAAATATATATTTTCAACCCAAAAAAACTCATTTCAATAAAAAAAAGTGTTTGAATGCAAAAATAAATTTGAAACTCAAAAGCTCAAGAAAAGCATGTGAAAGCTATTTTTTCTTCTTTTTATGATTGAAGTCTTTTTTTTTTTTCTATTTTTTGATTGATTGAAGTAATGTTGATTTGTGTATAGGCCACATTTTGTCTAGGACATTTTTGTCTTTATTATTCAATCAAAAAATAAATTGCTTCAAAAAATGTGTATTTTCAAAAAGAAAATCACTTCAATCAAAAAAAGAAAAATTTCAATCATAGAAAAACTTTTTGAATGCGAAAGAATATTTGAGATCGAAAAATTTGTATTTGAACACTTAATTTTTCATCAAAAACGTTTTCTTTGATTGAAGCAATTCTTTTTGTGTTTGGGCCAATATTATGGGTAGGACATTTGTGTCTAAATCATTCAATCTAAAAAAAAATTTCTTCAATTGAAAAAAAAAAAAAAAAAAAAAAAATTCAATCTAAGAAAAAAATAATTTGAAAAATAAAACTGCCCTCCCCTAATATTTTTTTTTTTCATTTTTTTGAAAATTTTATGCAAAGAAAATGACCGTCTAAGGTGCTAGTCACATGATCTGTTTGAAAAATAATTTTGACCCATTATCAAAATATATTCATTTCATTACCTTTTGTAGCAGTTTTATTGCTTTACAGCTTATAATATAGGAAAGTCAGTTACATGCAATGACACTTTTTGGCCACCGAGGGGGGCTGGCCCCCCGTTAAAATCCGCTTATTGTCCCTTGATACGGCCTTCAACCGACCTTAGGCGTAGGTTACTCCTAGAAGGTGCAAACGATAATGGATTTATTGATAATCAATCAATTGTATTTTGTTAATTGATTAAATGTTTAGAGTCAAACCAATAATGTCATCAGAAACAAGTTAAGTTAAACATGTTAATCAATATTATGCAATATTCAAAAGATTGTCCTGTTTTCCAATAAAAGCTTGGGCATTAAAGCATTAAAGAAATACAATTAATCAATTACTCAGAAAATAATTACAGGTAACTCATTGCTAATTCATGACTGCCTATGAATGCTCATCTTTCAGTGCCATTGACAACACTGAGCGTCTAATCTTTTTTGAATGGGAGGGTTAGCGGCAGGGGTGAAAGTGGGCCAGAACGGTCCGGAACGCTGTTTCGGTAAGAAATTCAGCGCTGGAACGGGGCGGAACGGTAAGCCTGTCGCAATATTGAATAAGTCAAAATATCGCACGGTAAATAAAAATTAGGGCGGTAATTTTCCCGGCTGCAATTTATTGCCGCGTTCGTGCGTGCATACATATGTGCATGCATGTGCTGCGTGCACTCGGCACACGTGCGTGTTGATTACATATCGGCTTCCAGTAGTTTTCACATATCTTTATTGGCCATCAACATGTCGTGGTATTAAAGTTCAGACTTACAAAAAAAGGAAACACTTCTATATTAATATGTCAAACATTAGCATAGCTACATTGAGGCTAATGGAAAAAGACAACGTACTAACCACTTTAGTCTGCTATAAAACATTGCTGATCTTCTCCACAACGCAAAATTGCGGTGAAAAGGTGGCTCATCAAACATGAAAAGTCGCTGGATTAAAGAATGACTGATAAAAGATGCATAACGAAAGAGAAGTGTATTTTGTTTTTCTTTTTACTGAATGTATAGCTTACGGTTACTGGCTTAGCAAACATACTTCCTGTGAACTTTTCAAAATAAAAGCATGTCATATTTAGATTTCTGGAGGCAATCGCATATACTTCAGATTTTACACTAAGAATAAATTCAAAATGACACACATTATGAAAAATCTGATTGGCAATGATAATATGATGTAATAAATGATAATAATTTGGCTTCAAATGTGTTGCATGTGCACTTTGCAGGACAAGATGACAGTCATTTTGGATCAAATTAACACTTTTATTGGGCTCTAATTGGCAGACAACAAAAATTACAGTGGATTTCTCGGATATTTCATATTCTGCATCTAACTAGCTTTAAAATGACTTATTATTCATTGTGTGTTTTATTTAATCTTTATAAATTTTAATATAGTATGTGTTTAATTTAAGAATAACAATTTATTGCATTTCAATAGGTGATTTATTAGGAGGTATTGTCTCTATATTCGTGGTTGAATAGGTTAAAAAAAAAAAGACAATAATATCGCATATCGCAATTATTTATGAGACAATATATCGCCTACTAAAATTTGTTATCGCGACAGGCCTACGGAACGGTGCTTTGATTACGAAAAATGACGACAACTGTCAAAACCCTATGCTAAAAATAATCTGCCTGGCTGCCGCACAGTCATCTCCAAGAAGAAAACAATCTACTAATGTCAGATTTGCACACACAAGTGTTTAACAACAAGCATAATAAATTTAGTGTTTGTGTAGCGTCATTTGTTTCCACCGATATTTATTACGGTATTTATTTATTCCACGGACGGCACAGAGCTCTCTTCAGCTGTAGCAGTTACCGGAGTTTGACGAAACAAGGTATGGGCAGTCGTGTCGATGTGCGCATGAACTCAGTTGTCCGTTCAGTTGGCTGAAATACTGACATGTGATCAGCAAAGATAGTTAGCTCTGATAAGTTAGAATGCACATGTTTCTGGAACAGCAAAAAAATAAAAAAAATGAACAAGCTTGTCGAATTAATGCGATATAAATGGGCAATGCAACAGAAAATTGATCAGATATTTAAGAGAAAGAAAAGATTTGAAGAGGCTTATTTATTTAATGTAATTTTATTTTATTTGTTTTGATGGGGAGGTTCAGAACATCTTTCATGTCTATGTGCACTTTACACTTATTTTTGTTTATGTTTGGCTAATTATTTATTTCCTTATAATTTAAAACAGACAATGTGTGTTCTTCAAAGTGTATTGCATTTCACTGTGCATAATGTAAGTCATTTGTATTTAGTTACTTAAAAAAGTAAATAAATGTCTTCATTATTTTCAGTTTTAATGTACATCCTACGTTCTTAAGTAGTTAAGATTTAGGTTTTGCATTTAGATGTGAGATAATGAGGGAAAATAAAAATGAAAGATGATGGTTGTGGTTACTGCTGTGTGTTAACTATTATTTTGCAAATCATTAAAAAAAAAAAAAAAATTTGAATGAAAATCGGTTTCTCATGTTTGCCTTGTGATAGTATGTGTAAGGCAGTAGCCTAATGCACGTGTAAAGCCTGTTTTTGTGTGTGTATATGTTATCGGTATAAATTTGCGCAAAGCAGTTTTCTCTGCATTTTAGTGGTGTTTGGAGATTTAAACCCCCACCCCTCAGAAAAATAAAATAAAAAAATCTGGCTCTGTGACCTCCATGTCAGGGCGTTCCGGCAAGAAATTCTAGCCACTTTTACCCCTGGGTCGCAGCAATCATTCACTGCCAGCCTCTCCCCATCAAAATGGATTGGATGTTTAGCACCGTCAGTGGCAGCCAATGAGTTAATCAATTATTGAAATCATGGTTGATTGCAGTTCCACTTCTGACTAACCTCTACAAAAGGAGATGTTACCCACAATTTTTCACAGTGGCAATATTTTAAGTTATAATTCACCGATGCAGACTCTTAAGATTTCTACTTTAGATACTTTGAAAAACAACTTTTATTTCAATTACCAAAACATAAACCATAAAAAAGGTTGGGCATCGTTTGAATTTGAAAGGATCCGATTCCAGGTTTCTTTCCGGTTCCAATCGATTCTCGATTCCGATTCTTTTAATAGGCAGGGTAAAAAAAAATGGCATAGTTTATATTATTTTATTAGCTCCTCGATTATTTTTTAATTATAAGAACTTTCAAATAACTATGAATATCTCAGAGGGCTATTTTTAAATTGTATATAAATATCAGTCTTTGAACTTTAATATGATGAAGTTTCTTTCCAAAGAAGTGCACTTTCACAAAGATGTTTATTTTTCCAAAAGCTCACGGAGAAAACAATTACGCATATTCTTTTGCCTATGTTCAAGAGTGTCTTATGCTGCTGGCATTTTTACATGTTACTGAGCTCGCACTAACCTGGTGCAGAATATGAAACAGATAAAAAAACAACTTGTAAAACCCAGTCCAGATTAGCAGCAGGTACAGTATAAAATCAGAAACAGAAACAGAAAATGATCTTAACTGCCTTCTCAGGCAGTAAGCCTGAGCATTCTGGACAGATTATGTCTCCTGTAGGTGAGAACACATGTTCACTGGGTGTAGATGAAGCCTGAATGCATAAATATGAGAAAGCGAGAAAAAGTTGCAAATATTACATAGGGGTAAGGTAGCTGTGAGCCGCTACGCACTTTACATACATGTACCTTAGCTAGGAGCTACGACGAAGCATTAGTATAAATTCTCCTATTCATTATAATTTGATGTAGATGAGGCAAAATAATAGGGATTTCCTTATTTGCAAAACCGATCGTAAAACAAAAAATGCTTTTAATACTGTTGATTTTAATGGAGGCAGCAACACTGAACACGCTACATAAAGTACGTAGCTGCTTATATAGCTACATCAGCACGATGTAATAATACAATTTGTTGTCGTAGTATTCCATCCATCCATTTCAACCGCTTAATCCGGGGATCGGGTCGCGGGGGCAGCAGAAGACAGACGTAATTTATTGTTTTACCTACCTGGTTCTGACTGGTTAAGAGGACTGGCGTACCGTGTCAAATATGCGGCTCTCAGCTCCACACTACTTGGCACTTGTATTCCATGAAGCCGGAGGTGTTTAATCATATTGGTCGTGCAGCCACCTTTGCATGATATATCTGTTGTATTAAGTTCATTTTGCCTGCACTCATAAATTGGTCAAAACTTTTCTTCTATCCCAGGCAATAGTAGGTGGTTTATTTACCTCGTCCTCTTCGTCCTCTGATGAAGGCGGACGTGTTCGCCGAAACATGTCAGGTAAATAAAACACCTACCATTGCCTGGGATAAAAGAAAAGTTTTGATGCTATATCTGTGTTGCAAATGTTGCACTGAGTGGACTAGTCATTTTTCTTTGTGAAGTTGAGGCAAACTTTTGAGTGCCGCCGCACTGTGTCCATGGTTGACACCAAGTTGCAGTGAACGAACACACGGTTCATGTGGCTTCTTTTTAGAGGTGTTTGGCAGCTATTTTTTTTCCAATCGCCGGTCAGGGCACCAAAATATGGAATAGAAATGTAAAAATTTGGACGGTTCCGGGAGCATCGGATCCCATCGATGCTCGATGCCCAAACCATTAACCTAAACCATAAAGTATTTCAAGAATACACTCTAATAGAACAGGAGCAATTGAAGGTAAAGATTGTGTCAATTTTTTTAAGATTAACTTTGTACAGGAATCAATGAGAGGAAAAAAAGACAGACGAAAAATGAACGCGAGCTCCCTAGAGCCTTAAAAGTGAGTGATTCATTATAACAGAGCTGTTTTATGTTCAAATTAATGAGTGTTTTAACTCTGTAGTGTATTCTACAAATGTCAAAGAAAGGTGGTATAAACTAGTGCAGCACTCAAGAGCAGACTTCCGCCTTAGCAGCCAAATTCAAAGCATCGCCTTTCCGACATTTGAATCTTTCTCCTGTCATCATATCACCTGCCCTGTAAATTTGAATTAAATACACTAATCCGTTATCCAGTTATTGCGAAATTCCTTTTCTGACCTCTGTGACCTTTGACCTCATTACCCCCAAATTTATTCACCTCCTGTGTTTCATATTACAAACATGTCCTGCAAGTTTGATACTAATCCTTTAATTTGTTCTTTAATTATCCTTCTAACAGAATACATAACCTCCGCCTTCCTTAGGTTTCACAGCCTCGCAAAGATATTTTAGTACAACTCTATAATGCTGTGATGCCTTCTTTAAAATGAAGATTTCATATCAAATCGATCGCAATGAGCTGTTGGCTTTGCGGTAAACAAACATGTTTTTCATCTCTGCGTCTCTGCTTTGCAGCAGCTAAATTACGGTCATAACACATAAAGAGTTGAAAGGCTCTTCCAAATTCCCATTAACGTTGGAAGATTAGAATAAGAATACAAGCAAGCCTTCCCATGCGGTCGAGTGCAAACAGCGGTCTCTCGCACTCTCTGCAAATGAATCAATGTGTTTCAGAGAGAGGCTTCTACATTGAATGACATTTCAGATTAACGTAGCTCAAGTTTTGTTACCTCATTTCTTTGTGTTGAGGTGGCGGGCTTTCATTTTGTGTCCATGACTAGGCATTCGAATACCTTTTGCCTTTGTAAAACCTGATATAATTGAACAATTTAAGTTATGTTAACCCAGATGGCAAAATATAACTGGAGTGGACTCGGGCCAGATGTACAGCAAATATCGGCCCAATTTTGTGTAACAGATCTGCCCCAGTGTCTTTTTTGTCTCAGTATAGATTCACTTGCCGGATCAGTGAACAGTATTGTGCCAGAACTGGTCCAGAGTTGCTGACATGACATTATTGTACGGCCCTGATATAGCACACGTTACCCAATCTGGTCCAGCACTGGGCCAGATGTAGTCCAGATTCCCAGATAACAAAATATAACTGGAGTGGACAAACCACAATATATGGCCTGGAAAAAAAATATTATTTCATTTGGAACAAGCAATTCCAAAATAAAAATGACCCATTTAAGGTTGTAGGGTAATGGGGGACCCAAGCACAGAGACGGGAGGCAAACTGGCAATGGTAACAGTAGTTTATTGAAGGTTAGATGGACTAGCGGATCGTGTCCGAAAAATCTGGTGGGCAGTTGGGTCATAGAACAGGTGAACGACCAGGCAGGCAAGCAGTACAGTATCTAAGGAGGAAAAAAAGAGCTCAGTATCGAGATTACAAGATTCTTTGTTAGCTGAAAGCTGGTGTCACAAACTGGTGGAGTTGAGTTGTTGTTCTGGCACTGATGTGAGGCCAAGGACTGGTCTTAGTAAGATGCTGACGATGATCACAGGCACCAGGTCCCAGGCTCACCTATCTGTCCAATCCTGCAATCAAGGAAGGGACACACACACAAGGAGGAGGGGGGCCTCTGGGGGCAGGGGCCCTAACAGTGTTCCAACATTGAAACATACAGTATACAGCATAAATGTAGCGTATAAATACTTTTTTTGAACTTGATCTTTGATCGGGGCTGGACCAGATTGGGTAACATGTTTGCCATATCCAGGCCATGCATCAGCGTGTTTTCTGCTACTTTGGACCAGTTCTGGGCCAAACTGTTTGCGGATCTGGCAAAGAGTCCATACTGAGTTTGGCACATTATTCAAAAACACACTGAGGCGGATCGTTTTACGAGATTGGGCCAAAATCTACTGTACATCTGGCCCATGTTTGCTCCAGTTTTATTTTGCTATCCGGGTAATGTTAACGCACGATTAAATAACTTGTTTAACACTCAAGCATTGACTTCAAAACACGATTATGACTTTGAAAAAAGCACTTACAGTAAAAATTTACAGTCCGCCTAGATGCTGTGTCCTGACTCCTGTGTGTTCTCATGTTTGGTGTTGCAGCACAGATGCCCGCCGTCAGGGTGCGCGCTGCTGTGACATCACACGTGACTCTTAAATTTCGATTTTTGAGCACGACCAGTCTGAATAGTCTGCCCTGGAACAGTGCATGCCCTATCATTTGGACTGTCAGATTAATGATCCCGTCCACATTTGGCGCGCTGATGTTCCGCGGGCGTGATTGCTATGTGGATCTTGCAAGCTGAGGCCGGATCCGGCACAAAGTGCTTTTGGGGAAGCGTCTAGTCTTAATTTCTCAGCACGCTTTACTTGAAAAACTTTTTTCTCTCATTTTGCTTTCATTCGGCACCAGCTGCATGTTATTGTCAATTTTGATGGTTCATCAGGGCATTGTAACATGCTCCTGCAAAGACATGAAAGCAGTGTAATTCGTACTACAAATCGCGGCAAGTTTGAATAATTTTACGATATTCAAAGTCAACATCAAAAAACTATTATATATTTGGAAATGATAATCCTGAGTGATTTACCTTTGGTGTCTTACAGATCTGGTCAACAAACTGACTGTCGTGAATGTTAACTATCGTGAATATTAAAATGGGATTATTGGATATTTGGAAATTATTATCCTGATCAATTATCTTATTGTTTGGGGTGTGGTCAAAGTAATTTTTCTCCTGGATGAGCTCTACAAACAGTAGTAGTCAATGTCAAAACCAGGTTATTGGATTTTAGGAAATGATTAGCCTGAGCGATTATCCAGTGATGTGGTGTGTCGTGAATAATAAAACCAGATAATTTAATGTTTTTTGGATGATTATCCATTGGTGTAGGGTGGACAAATATTTTTTTCTCCTGACGGATCTTCTTGAAATAGATTCAGAACTAACTAACGTGAATGTAAAAAATCACATTTTTGGATGGAGTGGTAAGTGTAGTGGTATGTAATTAGTATTTTTTCTCCAGATGAATCTGCTTGACAAAAAAAATCCAAACTGGATATCATGAATGTTAAAATCAGATTATTGGATGTTTGCAAAATATAATTATCATAGGTGATTATCCTGCAGTGTTGGGTGTCTTAAGATGAATTTTCTTCTCATGGGTCTAACTGACAGTCAAAAGTAACTAATGTAAAAAAAAAAAAAAAAAAAAAAATTCTCGCTCAAGATAATCTTTCAAAAACATCTGACAAACAGGGCTTTGTTAGCTTTGATTGTAAGGGAGTTAACATGTTTAAATTTGTGCTGATTGTTGGTATGTATAAGCCTGTTGCAATATGCAATTATTCCATTTATCACACGATAAATAAAAATGAAGGCGGTAATTTTCCCGCCGCAATTTATCGCCTCGCGTGCACGTGCAGCAGACGTGTTGTTAAAAGTTCGGATTCCTTGTTACCAAATGCGCAAAATGCATCTTCGTTCCAGGTTCGGCAAAAAATAGTGCCGGAGCCAATCGTTCCCATTATATCCTATTGTTCAACGTATACCGGCTGCATCAGTGCTCCGGAATGACTGCAGACCATCTCCGGCGTGCCGGTGTTGTTGACGTGTGGGCGCTCCCGTCAGGGGTGACATTTCACGCGGGGCAGCTATTTTTCGGCACAACACTGGATATTTCTAACGAAGTCCGCCAAAACATTGTTACCGACTTGGCTGCTACAAACAACCTCGCTTTGACAACGGACAGGTCATGATGAACATTGAGTGGCAAATTAAGAGCGCTGTGCTTCAAACTCATCCTGTTTACGAAAGTCGATTGTCATATGCTGATGTTGTGCAGTAATGAGTAGACGTGACTTCAGTGGCGTTTGCTAACTTTTTTAATACGCGCACACAATAGATATCATGAAATAGCAAATTAGATGTGCTACGTCCCATGCCATTGGCTTCGTGAGCCCAGAATGATTATGGGACACGTAGTCCATATACTACATCGATGAATTATAAACCGCCATGACTGAATGGAAGTTAAGAAGGCCAAATCAATCCATACCAGTGACTATTAGGCTTGCCCCCCGTACCTTGAAATACGGAATCGTTCCGTAATTAGGAATTAAAGTTGTGTTCCGTATTGAGCCAATACGGAACGCAGTTTATTCCGTATTTCACAATTGTGCCATGGGGCGACCCCGCGCAACCCGCGGCTCCGGTGGCGGAGAGTGGCGGGCGGCGGTGCACCCAGCCCATGCACGTCTGTCACACACAAACACACACCTGCTCTCATGAGTGACCACTGAGCCAACAATAATGAACAAAAAGGGCAGGAGATATTAAAGACAGCAAGATAGTTATCTGCCTGCCCGCTGCTGTCTGCCTTGCACTGCACTCCACTTCCGGGTTCGTTGCCTAGTTACCTCGCTCGCTCTGCTCAGTGCACCGCCCCGCGCATTTTCAAAACAAAAATGTCTTCTTCAACAGCAGAAGCTCAGGACACACCACCTCATCTTCAAAAGGGGAAACGTCTCCAAAAAATAGACAGGAGTGGGAAGAGGGGAACCCGTGGCTCGATAGAGTCACTGATGATGATTATAAAGCGGACTGCAAGGCAGGCAGGAAAGTTTTTGCAGCTTCTCACGGCGGTGTAAAACAGCATGCTGCAGGAGACCTCCACAAACGGAATATAAGATCCCAGAAGAGCACAGAAGAGTCCCAATTCATTGTACCTGAAACATCCCCTGAGTTTGATTTGGTATGTTATTATGCTCTTGTACATGGATAACATATAGGCTATATTTATATTTACCTTCATACTAGGGCTGAGCGATATGGCCTTAAGTACATATCACCATAAATTGAGCAGATTTACCTCGATAACGATAAATGACGATAAATTCGCCCAAGCGGACTGTTATATAATTAGAAAATTTGAATCAATGCATGGAATACAAATTAACCGTTTCTCGTTAAATTTATTTATAAAGATACACGATAATATCGGTCGCCGATAATTACCGGCCGATAATGGCAATTATGACGTCACACAGATAATCCAGATAATAAAAAAAATCAACCGATAATGCAATCCGATAATTATATACTTGATTTAGCCTCCAAATGTACACAACTGAAGAATTCAGCACGCCGCCTCCTCAACCCCTGCCCTCTCTGAAGCCCCTGAGGGAGGAGGGGTTGAGGAGGCGGAGTTACACGACAAGAAATAGTTGAATATTATGGCGGCTGTTACTAAAAAAACGACGCTCTCGCCATCTGCGAAACATGTAGTGCAGAAGTTCCACGAGGCCGAAAGAAAGCGTCCTCATTCAAAACCACTAACCCAGCATCCACTTAAAACTGCATCACAAAGATTTTTGGAACGAATACGAGGCTGCTGCTAGCGGGAATGCTAAAGCTATTGTAAACACTAAGTTAAACTACGGGGCTTGTGACGATACAGAGTCGGGTTGTTTGGGAAAGCAGCCCAAGGCGGGTGGTAAACTCGCATCTAAGGCTAAACACCGGCACGACTGGAGACCGATTGTCGGCAAGTCGCCGTCTTCCGACGGAGCCTGCCGCTCTGGCCGGTCCGGCAGGCCGCCGCCTCGCCGTTGGCGGGGCGGGCAGAGCCCGGTTCCCCGGCTTCAGGACCTCCGGCGAACACCCCGGTTTCTTGAGCGTTCCCTCACGGCGTGCGAGCAGAGCCAGGCCTTCGGCCGCGGCGAACCGGCCGGTGCGGGCGGATTATCCGGTACGAACGTAGCCGCCGCCGAGACGAGACACGATTTTTATTTTTACCGAAATGACCCGAGAGCCAAAGCCCTGGATAAAAAAATAATGCAGTTTATACGACCACCATTCTTCATGAAAAACATGACAATCACATTTTCACCACGTACATTTGGAAAAGTGATGTCCAGTAAGCAAGCTTATCATGACGGCACAGTGGTTACATGATAATTTAAACATGGAGAAAACTAAGTCAGCCAGTCAATAATGCATTCAGTATGTAAAATGACGAGCGGTCAGATGACTTTGTAACGCTGCCTTTATTTTCGGCTTAACAAAACTCAGGCACAAAACAACACGCACGGAGATGCGAGCTCCAACTCCATCCAAATAGTACTGCCGTGTATCAGTTTAGCTGCTGTAAACCAAATGTCGTGAGTGCCGCAAATGTAAACAAAGCGCTGCAGGATGGGTACATGATATCTCGCTCTTTTGAGTTAACCATTTTCACAGTGTGCAACAAAGCATATAACATTAGCAATCACTTTTCAAATTAATTTAACTTATTTGTCTGCTCAATTACAGTCACAGTAGATAATCAAAACTTATTGGCACTTATTAACACTTATCAATTTAAATATGCACATTCCTGTTGTAATGAAATAACAATAATATTCTATAGCCACAAATATTATTCAAAATCTTTTCTTCTTCCAAGTTTTTTTTTTTTTTTTGTTAGGATGAAGTATAATAATGTATTGCTTAAAGGCTGTTAAGATTATTTTCAGCTAGCTATTTTTCTTCCAAGAAATCAGAGAAATACACTTGAAGCGCTGGCAGATAATTTCACTTATTTCCAATAGATTTACACTTAAAACTGACTAGTTTTAAGGAGGTATGTTTTGCAGTGTATTAATGTTATATGTGTTAGGAATGGCTTACTTTTAAAGGCATTTTTATGCAAATTAGGTATTTACTCTGTAAGTAATTGTTGCCAAAAGTTTACCATTACACAATGTCAGACAATCTGTCATTATTTAGATGTTGGAATTGACGACTTGTTCATATTTTATGTTGAAAAAAAGAGCAATAAATTATATTTTTGCACAGTAATATTTTCTTTTGTGTATACAGTGGTACCTCTACATACGATCACTTCGACACACGATCTTTTCGACATCCGACGTAAAATTTGAGCCGTCATTTGTTTCTACATCCGACGAGTTGCTCGAAATACGACGACATGACAGCACTGCAAACGAACGCACGGTGGATTTTCTTGTGTGAGAAATCAACACAGTTTTCAAAAAAAGTTGATACAGTTGGAGAAACAAGGAAAAAAGTAATGCTTACCTTTGAAATGAAGATGCAAGTTATAGAAAAATATGAGCTTGGGGTGCGCGTCCCTAAACTGGCTCAACAATACAGCTCCATGGTCCTCTTCCGACCACCGTTCGCCACTATTTATAAGTTAAGGTGACAATTATTATTGTGGTAACATTGCCAAGGAAATCGCCAGCTTCGTCACGTTTTTATCATTTATTTAAGAACTTATCCAACACAAAACGCCCATTGTCTTAAGCAGTTGACTGCTCTCAAGAAAACGAAAGTATTATCTCTACCGCACCGACCTATCTCACTATGACGTCAGCTTCGCGGTGCGTTCAGGGACAGTAAAAAGTGTCCGCCATATTAGAATCCAATTCGTTACATTATTTACAGGAATAATTATTAATTATTCTTCTTATTATTATATTATTCTGACTTATTTATTTATAACTTATTTGTTTTTCTATGTTTAATTGCCATTTGTAACAGTGCCAGCAGTATTTATTAAGAATTTAGTGTATGTTTTTAGGCTTTGGAACGAATTAATGGAATTATAATGTATTCCTATGGGAAAATCCTGCTCGACATACGACCATTTCGACTTACAAACAAGGTCCTGGAACGAATTAAATTCGTATGTAGAGGTACCACTGTACTTTAAAATTTTACATAAATCTTTTAATAGAATTATCGGCTTGACATTATCGGTTATCGGTTGGAATGAGGAGGAAATTATCGGTTATCGGTATCGGTTGAAAAATGTATTATCGTGCATCACTATTTATTTACCAGCTTTCAATTTAACAATTGCACATGGAGTCTAAACATTAAGTATTAAAAAAAAATCTTGTAAACAATAAGAATTCTAGTGTGAACATTTATAACAGCTTGTATGACTTGAAAAATGTACAACATTATAAAAATCAATATGACGGCTGTGCAAACATGTCATTCTAACACAAATGACTTGCAGCTTTAACAGTACACTTCAGACAACTTATTGGTAATGGCTGCTGTGACATAATTATTCAACACAAGTGTTTACGTCAAGGTTTCAGTTTTTTATTTTATTTTTTTTCCCGAAACATTTTTTAATACATGCACCCCCCCCACACACACACACACAGACAACCAGATTAAAGCTGTATCGCTCTGATGCCAATGAAATATTTAAGGTTTTATAATGGCAGAATAAAGCAAACTCATACAGAAAAAGAGCTGTGGCCATTAAACTGTCATATTATATATAGGCTTCACAGTTGGATTATACTTTATGCTGAGTGCTTTACCATCATGAAAGCTTTCAGAGAAATCACTCAGAGATGCCAAATAACGCGACATAATAATTGCTACATGAAGTCCGTGCCCAGTCCACTCATTGATTTCAGCCGTTTCGACACGGTTAGAGCCGCTATCCGACTCTTTCACGTTCATTTGTAGCCGCTGTTAGCCGCTAGCGTTAGCCTGTTGGCTTGACTACCAGAAGAAAGCACTGAAAGCATCCTCTCCTGAAATCGTGAGAACCAGGGAGGACAGCGGGTTAAAGCCCGTCTGGAACCCGCCAAGTGTTTACTTAATGTCGCGTGAAAGTTTGGCGAAGCTAACTTAAGCCCGACTCTATCCCGTTTACTTGTAGTGTTAGCCGCTGGCGTTAGCCTACCGGGCTTCTGTTTGTTTGACCACGTTACTCCATACGTAAGCACACTGTCTGGTTTCTTAAAGGGGAATGAACATAGCCGAACAACACAGAGTCAAAGCGGGATGAAAAGACTATATTTTCTTGTTTTATTAAATTACTGAATTTGCCGACATGGTCAAAATTACGTCGGTCATTGTGAAAAATTTCGGTGACGGTAAATTTTCGGTTTACCGCCCTGCTCTACTTCATACATCGTGCATTGATAGGAGCATAGCTAGGCTATTTCAGTTGCTACTTTGGTTGATTATTTTCAGAATGTTTTTTTTTTTTTTTAAACATGCATTTATTATCAACCAATATAAAATGAATTTATGTACCCATAAAGAACATCTTATTTTTTTATGCTAACTAATGCTCCTTATTTGGAATTATTCCTAATAGATTAACAGCAAATAAACACTGAATAAATAGTCCTACTGTGGATATATACTATCAATTTATTGATTTATAGTGAATTTGACATCATCCCTCTCCAACCCTCTAAATTACTGCAGCTGAGGTGACACAGGTATAGCACACAGTAAAACGTGGCCAGAGCTACAATAGTGCTGACTGTGGACACAAGCTCAATGAGGAAGATTTTTATGTGATTCCAAAATGGTGAAGAAAATGACTTTGGGAAGAACAAAGCAAGAGGCACTGTTGAAACAAGTCCTGGGTCCAAAGGCAGTGGGTGATGTGCTGAAGATCTTAACGTCACCCATCCCATTCTCCATACAGACCGATGCCTCGAATAAATTGAGCAGGGAGATGTTTCCCCTTGCTGTCCAGTACTTCAGTCCAGAGTCTGGGCTCACCAACAAAATGCTGGACTTCATAGAAAATGCAGACGAGTCAGCTGCTGGAATTGTAGCTCTCCTGGAACATTCCCTTAAGAAATTTGGCTTGTCCATGGATCACGTGACCGGATTCAGTGCCGACAACACAAATGTTAATTACGATATTCACAACTTCGTTTTCACTGACCTGCTGAAAAAAAAAAAAACAACCAATCTGCTGCAAGGAAACTGCCATGCCCACATAGTGCACAATACAGTTTTCTCATCTAAAATAGATACATTTCTATGCGTTTTAGGAGTTTTGGGATGCCCCTTTTTTTCACCCGTAAGGCTTTGGGCATGAGGGGGGCGTCCCTTATTTCTATTTCTGAAAGGTGGCAACCCTAGTGACTATAGATAATGCTGCAAATATTGTTAATTCAGTACGTGACACTGATGGATTCGTAGCACAAATAGGAAGTCTTGCTCATGTAGTAAATCTAGCTGCTAAGAGAGCTGGAGCAATCAATAGTGTGCCCCGCCTCACTTTACAAACAGTAAAGATTGTTCTCAGCGCTTTTATACAAAATTTCTTCAGATCAGTAAGAAGTAAGCACATCAATATTATACACTAAATGCATGTTTAAATGATGGCAATTTAATTTTTGCTCGTTAGCCCCCCCCCCAAAAAAAACCCGAAACAAAAAATACACTTGTTATTTTTTTCCAGAGCATTAATTGTATTGAATCGGATCGAAAATCGTGTCCCCCTTATCGAAAATCGTACCGAACCGTGACTTAACTATATCGTTGCATCCCAATGGAACACCATTGCAGAAGCTATGAGGGGAAAAGTTTTCATTTGCCTAAATGCTTAAGTTATGAAGTGCATTTTTTTTTTCTTGAAAAACACATTTTATTTATTCTGTGTTTCTGTGCGGTATTAATATTGTTGTCTTTTACTTAAGAGGCATGGTCTATTGTTATTAGTTGTGATTTCTTAAGTATTTTTGGATTTAAGAGTACATATTCATCGTGTTTAAATGGGTGTACTTGATCTATTAATATATACTGTATATTAATATATATACTATATACTGAATATACTGTATTATCAATGTGTTATTGTGAATTGGTTTAAAAAAAAATGGGGGGGGCAATAATATCGCATATCGCAATAATTTATGAGATAAATTATCACATACTAAAATTTGTTATCGCGACAGGCCTAGGTATGTGTGTACACAACTTAAGTTGCAATCATTGCGTGAGATGTCTTGAGTGTGCCAATGACATTCCGACGTTTTAGCACAGGATTGTTCTTCTACCCTGATTTCGTTTCCATTGATCGACACAGAGACGTGAGTGAGCAAGTCTCGTCTGGCCGCCGATAGCATTCCCTCCATCTGCCACCCTGACAACCTTCCTCTCTCTCTCCCTCCCTAATGCTTTTGACCTTGAAGTAGTGTCAAATATATCTATACGGACGGCGCCACTGACACATCCAAAATGGGACGAGTGCCCTGCACTTGATAGAATTAGGGGCACTCTGTGTTATATCTGGCACCTGAAAAGTTTCAAACTATCGGTGTGTAAGTGTTTAATGGTGTTTATTTTGGGAAGGGCAACAGATTTTATTTTTTTAAATCTTGAACTCATTGGCTGCCAATGAGGGGCAGCCAATTTCCTAATTCTAATTATCCACATTACCTAAACATTAAAACTGATGCAAACACACAAAATAACAATATTCCAAGCTATACATTCTTCATCCTCTGCCAAAAAAAAATGACTATCAATACTATTTTTTAACCTCAGATTCAAGTTTCCTTTTTGTCTCTTTGTGTATTATGCTATTGCATGCCAGCAGAATGGCTAGAAAGGATTAATTGTGATTTTATATATTTTAATGGAGACAGATAATTCGAGTCACGAGCGTGGTGAGGGACCTTTGTAATATTGCTTACATTAAAATTTTAAAATCCCTGAAAACATTTTATTATATAATTTCAAACGAATCCTAGCACATTATACTTATTTTTTTTTTTTTTATATCTGGAAAAAAACATACTCATATGATTATGAAACTTGGCTCCTCCCTGATGATTAAAGGGTTTTGAACAGTCAAGATTTGTCTCTCTCATAATTTCTTGACACCAATAAGTATTTTCAAGGGACGGGCAACGAGTTAAAAAATGTAATCGTGAATAATAGCATGAAATCACATTGTCAGACACACAGACCAACAATACATTGAACAAGTAGTAAAAATAGTATTAACCATACCCAAATCTTTCCTGACTTCCCTCCTTCTCCTGTTCTAGCACTTATTAGGTAGATCCCCTCCCTGCATAGTGTCCCCTCAGTAAATGAAATCATCATGATCTTATAACACTACTCATAGCTAGAAAGCATATATTGTAACAGTAATACATATTAAAGCTAGGCCTGTCGCGATAACAAATTTTAGTGTGCGATAATTATTCTCATAAATTATTGCGATATGCGATATTATTGCGCCCCCCCCAATTTTTTAAACCAATTTACAATAACACAGTGCGAATACAGTATATATTAATAGATGAAGTACACCCATTTAAACGCGATATTTACTCTTAAATTCAAATCTACTTTTTAAGAAATCACAACTAAAAACAATAGACCGTACCTCTTAAGTAAAAAACAACAATATTTATACCGCACAGAAACACAGAATAAATAAAATGTGTTTAAAAAAAAAAAAAATGCACTTAACAACTTCAGCATTTAGAAAAATTTTTCCCGTCATAGCTTCTGCAATGGTGTTCCATAGGGATGCAATGATACAGTTAAGTCATGGTTCGGTACGAATTTTGATACGAGCGACATGATTTTCGATCCGATTCAATACATTTAATGCTCTGTAAAAAAACAAAAAACAATTGTATTTTTTGTTTTTTTTTTGCTAACGAGCAAAAATTAAATTGCCATCATATAAACATGCATTTTAGTGCATAATATTTATGTGCTTACTTCTTACTGATATGAAAAAAAATTGCATAAAAGTGCTGAGAACAATCTTTACTGTTTGTAAAGTGAGGCAGGGCACACCGTTGATTGGTACAGCTCTCTTAGTAGCTAGGTTTACTACATGAGCAAGACATCCTATTTATGGTCCGAATCCATTTGTGTCACGTACTGAATTAACAATACTTGCAACATTATCTATAGGCACTGGTATGGATTGATTTGGCCTTCTTAATCTCATGTGACAAATGACAGTTTAGAATTCATCGATGTAGTATATGGACTACATGTCCCATAATCACTCTGGGCTCACGTAGCCAATGGCATGGGAAGTAGCACATCTAGTTTGCCATTTCATGATATCTAGTGTGTGCGCGCATTAAAAAAGTTAGCAAGCGCCGCTGAAGTCACGTCTGCTCATTACTACACAACACCAGCATATGAGGGCTTTCATATACAGGACGAGTTTGAAGCACAGCGCTCTTACCGGTAATTTCATTCAGCTGTTCTTTGTCAAAGTGAGGTTATTCGTAGCAGCCAAGTCGGTAACAATGTTTTGGCGGACTTAATTGTAAATATCCAGCGTTGTGCCGAAAAATAGCCGCCCCGCGTGAAATGTCACTCCTGACGGGAGCGCCCGCACGTCAACAACACCGGTGTTCTGCCAAAATATCCTACATCGGCGAAACGTCCTAAAGTACTACCGTGCGCTCTAAACTTGTTTTGTTTAGATGCATACAGGAATAAGGTACTAAAAAAATGCCTGCAGAAAATACTTAAATGTAGTTATATCAAATAAGGACGGTTTAAACACGCTACTGTGACTAATGTGGTCAACTGCTTCAAAGCTAACACAAAAAAACACAATGGTTAAAAGTATGAGAGGGTAATACATGCAAAAAGTATCTTTGAGGCTGTGAAAAGGTTCTAAATAACTAAATAAAAACAAAAATAGTGAGTAATCGCCGCCTCTAACAGATGTGCGCATGCGTGTGAATGCATGCGCAAGCGCCCTGAGCATTGTACGTTTCGCCGCGTAGTAAGGAATGGCCGAACACCGGCGCGCCATAGATGGTCCACAGTCACTCCGGAGCACTGACGCGGCCGGTATACGTTGAACAATAGGATATAATGGGAACAATTGGCTCTGGCGCTAGTTTTTGGCGGACCTGGAACGAAGATGCATTTTGCGCAGTTGGTAACGAACTTTTAACAGCACGTCTGCCGCACGCGCACACACACGTGCACGCGAGGCGATAAATCGCAGCGGAAAAGTTATCGCCTTCATTTTTATATATCGCGCGATAAATGGAATTATTGCATATTGCGACAGGCTTAATTAAAGCCTACAAGTTTGGTCAACCAACCTATAACTTTTTCTTTGGTGGCTCTCGTGTCAATGTGTGATCAGATTTATCAACCGCATTAATTAATTTGTAAGTTATCTTAGAGTTAACTTGTTAACTTGCCCAGCCTTACTATTTTACTATTTGCTGCTGGTCTGCAGCAAATTATAAACCTATAATTGAATATGGCCTGCACAAGAATCTCAAACTCTGCCTACATTTTGTTGTTCAGTGCAGTTTGTCAGTTATTTGTCAGTTTCAGGACTCCGGAGTGGCTAAGCTAGCACGACTCAATGGAGGCTGCATAGCATGCCAATAAAAAACACGATATTAACAGATGCAAAATGCATATCATTGTTCAAAATACCCAAAACAATGTCACACCAAACTGCTGAAACCATAATTCATTTCATTCTGTGCCGCTATTTGTTTTAGATGTGTAATGCAACCACAATAGAGAGGAATACTTTGGCCACTCGTGTTCAGACTGCTGAGGAGTCTGTTTCGTTCCCACCCCCCCCAAAAAATCAGTGGTGAAAAAAAACGATGTGATATCACTCCGCCCTGCTTGCCTAGACAGCCATTACAAATGTTCGTACTGCAAATGCTAACATGCAATGGTAAGTTTTAATAACTTTATCTTGAAAACATAGTCAAAACTATTGATTGCATGCGTGCATATGTTGTTTTTTTATTGCTATGCCAAGCAGGCACCACTGACTCGCACTAGCTTAGCCACTGCAGAGTCCTGAAACTGACAAATAACTAACATACTGCACGTAGTTTGTTGAAATCAACTCCACCGACTAATTAAACCCCAGCTAACTCAAAGATTAACCCTTGTGTCAAAAGTTCTGAACTTCCCCTTAAACTCATTCACTGCCATTGACAGTTGTGCATGCAATCTATTTTAACTGAGGAGGCTGGCATTGAGTGATCATGTATCACTGTAGTTGACAGCATTAGACTTCCAATCCAATCTGACTGGGGGGCTGGAAGTGATCAAACGATCGGTGCCAGTCCTCTCAGTCAAAATGGATTGGACGTCTATGCGCTGTCAGTGGCAGCCAATGCATTAATACCTTAAACCTTTTTTATTTTTTAAACCAGATCTGTTGTACCCCAATCTTGATCCTCTGTTTAACAAATTAAAGTGTGAGTATTCCTGATTGGCCATTGCATCCTTTGATTTTTCTGAAAGCAGCCCTTGGAGAAAAAAGGTTGGACACCCCTGGCCCTGGTATAGGCCTACAAAAGATAATGAACACAAACGTGTCTGAGAAACAAGTGCAGTTTTGAAAAGTAACGACAGGTGGCACCGATGTTCCTCACTTGAATTCAATGCTGCTGCAGGGAACTGCTGTCAGAATCATGGAGTGAAAAAACCTCGTGTGAGAGAAAGAGAGATCAGAAGACCAGTAAATTACACAACCGTCTGCATTGTGTGTGTATGATGGAAGGTGCGTGCTAAGCATATGGCTGAGCGAACAGAGCGTGTGTGTGTGTGTGTGTGTAAAAGAGACAACGAGAGGAATAATGGGAAAGGGTAGCAGCAGAAGAGGGGGAGTAAATCCAGAAATCCTCGCGTGTGTTATGTAACAGTGCATGCTGGGGGTTTATGGGGGAGGTGTGCTGTACGCATGTTGCATGTAGTTCACGCGTGTTTGTGCTTCATGGAGAGAATGGACGGATAAGGACGATATCCCATTCTTGCGGAGGTGGGCCACAGTGTGTGACCTCCGAGATGCAAACATGGGAGGAAGGAAGACGTCCTCCATCTTGTGTGCCCCTGACCATTCTTCATGGGTCAGTGCCTCCACTTACTCGGGGACACCCAGGCTTGTCTTGAAGCTCCAAGCATCAAAGGCAAGCTCTAGATGGACAGATTAACAGTGTCAGTATTAGAAGTACTGACCCACTTTTACAACCTAATTCTAGTGTTTATTTCATAAAATTATATTCATATTCATTTCTCCCCGTATTGTCTTTATGTACAGATTTTCTTGGTTTTACTGCTTGCAGTTATTATTTTTTTTCTGTCCAGATTCCAGTGTCCACGTGTTTCCATGGGATTCTAATCTTCCCGTGTCCCTCATAATCAGTATTAGTTTAACGCATTGACTTGCCACTGTCTGTGATAGGTGTCCAATCCATTTTAACGGGGAGGTTCATAATGCAAATCATCTTTCACATCGAAATAATTAGAAAGTCCATGAATCTTTTCCAGCCTTCCATAAAATACAAACATTTTTGTAGAGATAGCAATCAATCATATGAATTTACTTTAGTTAAACCTCGATTTAGCAGAATTATAGTGGAAGGAGCTGTCCGTTATTGCTGAATGCCCATTATTTATAAGCACTTTTTTTAAACCACCTCCCAAAAAATGTTGTTGCCAAAAACACCAAATACAGTAGCAATTATTGGAAACAAATACAGTATTAAATAGTAGGGTTGGGACGATCCGCTTTTGTCACGATCCGATCCGTATCCCAATACCTGTGTGGCGATCTGATATGTATTGCAATACTTCAACTATGGCAACATATTAAATTTTAAAATTTATAAAAACACAGAGGCATGTATCTCTGTTTAAACTAGATGCCATTTGACATTTATTCTTTTTTTTATATAGAAAACTGCATTAATTGTTGCAGCAACTGTTCCTGTGCAAAATAGATACAAAACTGTTTAAAGCACTCGCATTTTTTACCGAGTCCCAATCCGAAACCGAAATAAAATTCTTCTTCTTCTTAAAAAAGTTTTCAACATGTTACTGTCCGACTGAATTATTTTTAATCAAGAATAGCATAGAAAAATACTTGTCTTTATTAAATGCTTCATTGTGTCAGTCCACTCAAATCTGCTCACGCTGCTCACTTACAAACACACAGACACACACACACACACACACACAATGAATTGCCATTCACACTACCGCTAATGTTTAAGCAAGCTCAGCGATACAGCATTTTTCAGGTATAGTGCGCCCAGGCTTCTCTGGCAACATCAAAGCCCCAACAGTTGTCACTCACTGTTAACTTTAACCAGCAATCTCAAGTGCAGGGACAAAGAGAAGCAGCAAGACGGAGAGTAATGGGATCTGGACATCCCTCGTTTGTTCATAAAAATATATCCATACTCGGATCGTGACATAAAGGATCGCGATATATCGCCAGATTATATTTTTTCCCCAGCTCTATTAATAGTGATTTTTCTTTTTGCCTGAACTTCAGTTATTGCTATAATTAGAACTGTCTTGTTGCAGCCCTTTTGACCTTGAATCCAATTTTTTTCAAGATGAGTTTTGCCAGTACTGACCTGTCACTGATCCGATGATGTTCTGATACGTATATAAAAAAAAAATAAAAAAAAAACAATGCAAAAATAATGCATTCACTTTATGACAGATCCTATTTTTGGTACGTCCTTGAGAAATGGTCTGTTTACGAATATTACATAATGCTCTTTCACTATCTTTGGTTTCTAAAGAGAAGTAGTTGCACACAGCAGACATGTTTGCTAAGTGGTTTGATTAACAGCAGCCAAAAAGTGCGACCATGCTGAAAACATACATGTATTCTGGATCGGCTCCGATCTTGTGACCAAATGTGTTACTGTCCGATGCTCAAAAAATAGCCATATTGGATGTATATGATTGAGAAATTATTGTGACTTGTTATGCAACACAGAAATCCTCTGAAACAGAGATACGTAACAACTTGCTATAGTGTGAGAAAGTTTAGAAATTTAGTCTTAGTCGTTTGGACGAAAATACTTATTAGTCTTATTCATATTTTAGTCATTTCAAAATGTGTTCATCTTCGCCTAGTTAAGGTGAAACAACAAAATTTTGTGTAGTTTTAGTTCACAATTCTCAAAATGTTTAGTCTACAAACTTTACTCCATGAATAAATAAAAGATTTCCAACAATTTCGAATGAACATGACAGACGAGCACATAACTGTAGTCTACCAGGACATCACCATTTACATGATAATACACACTCAGCAGGAAAACAGCACATTATATGCAATTAATTAAACTCCCCTGGACGCCACAAACTGTATGTAAAATGTTTCCCAAGAATTTAAGAACACAAATAGTCACCACCTTAAATGCTAACGCTAACGCAAACGCTATGCTAACGCTACGAGTTGGTTTAGTGTGTGATGATCACTTTAAAGGCTAAAGCAACATGCATATCTATCCAAGATAAGAAAGCAAATCGTCATCATCGTGGCGTGATCGGAATGAAAAAATTGTTCGTTGACGAAATATTTTTGTTATTGTTATCGTTGACAAAAACAACACTGCTTTTCAGACACAAACATGTATATAGATGCTGTCTGTTAATTTGCAAGACTGCTCCGTGTCTGTTAAATAAAAAATATGGTATACTGTATCCATTAAATTAAATTACCTATCTCTGTGTCCGCTAAATAAAATTTTGTCTAAAATTGTAAAATGGAAGTTTGTTCATCAAACACAAAGTTTTTCTGTTACTAATGGCAACAGGTTGACCCACATGTTTATTATGCTTTCACTCATTGAATACAAGAGCACTAATTCACTGTTTACATCGCTGAAATGAATAAATGAACATGGAGCAATTATTCAGTGAAGTTGGATAATTTGTGGCAGCACACCTGATGATCTCTGCATTAAAGTCATTCTGATGTCTAGTACGAGTTCATTACTTTGGCCTTTTGACCAGCGGCCGTTTAGGGAGCCTCTCGACAGATGTTCTGAGCCTCTATTGAGCCATGACAGGCTATTTATCTCCCCCTTTTGTGTGCTGCTCAGCTGTCTCCCCTTTCCCTCTCAGGTCCGCGTGACCTTTCGCTTTATCTCTCACCGACCAAAAGTGGAGGCGCCGCAGTTGACAATGAGAGCTAGAAGGAGGCCCTCCAAACAGCCTCTTTTCTGTCCCGCAGTCATTTATTCGTCGGAGGGGTAAACTGCCGATGTGACAGCTCTGGCTGGCGGCGCTCGCCATTGATTTTCGTCATTCCTGAAGTAGGAGCTTGTTTGAATCGTGTTCCTTCTGGATAGACGGTGCGAATCCAGTTAGTCTGGTTTTGTTAACGAATTGGATGCCTCTGACGGCGATGGACGTTCAATTCAATTTTGACTGGGTGTCAATTATATATTTGAAGACAAATGTTGGTGCAACTCATGTAGACAGATACATATGCCCATACTAATTCTTATTTTCATGTTGTGTTTTAGCTGATAGCTCTGAGAATCGGTACTGCAAATAAGAATTAAAGTGTAGTTCAACTTTTTATTACAATATGAAATACAGTGGTACCTCTACATACGAATTTAATTCGTTCCAGGACCTTGTTTGTAAGTCGAAATGGTCGTATGTCGAGCAGGATTTTCCCATAGGAATACATTATAATTCCATTAATTCGTTCCAAAGCCTAAAAACATACACTAAATTCTTAATAAATACTGCTGGCACTGTTACAAATGGCAATTAAACATAGAAAAACAAATAAGTTATAAATAAATAATTCAGAATAATATAAGAAGAAGAAGAAGAATTAATAATTATTCCTGAAAATAATGTAACGAATCGGATTCTAATATGGCGGACACTTTTTACTGTCCCTGAACGCACCGCGAAGGTGACGTCTCCAGTGAGATAGGTCGGTGCGGTAGAGATAATACTTTCGTTTTCCTGAAAGCAGTCAACTGCTTAAGACAATGAGCGTTTTGTGTTGGATAAGTTCTTAAATAAATGATAAAAACGTGACAAAGCTGGCGATTTCCTTGGCAATGTTACCACAATAATAATTGTCACCTTAACTTATAAATAGTGGCGAACGGTGGTCATAAGAGGATCATGGAGCTGTATTGTTGAGCCAGTTCAGGGACGCGCACCCCAAGCTCATATTTTTCTATAACTTGCATCTTCATTTCAAAGGTAAGCATCACTTTTTTCCTTGTTTCTCCAACTGTATCAACTTTTTTTGAAAACTGTGTTGATTTCTCACATAAGAAAATCCACCGTGGGTTCGTTTGCAGTGCTGTCATGTCGTCGTATTTCGAGCAACTCGTCGGATGTAGAAACAAATGGCGGCTCAAATTTTACGTCGGATGTCGAAAAGATCGTGTGTCGAAGTGATCGTATGTAGAGGTACCACTGTAAATGATAACGAAGTAAGCAAAATGTTGACTGGTGCGCGACACTGCATATTTTGGCATTTATTTGGTCCGAGTCACTTTTGGCTCAGTATTGCAGATTCAGATGCCGTGTAATATTTAAGGTATATCTATGTACTGTATATACAGATGGTTCATCGAATCCCTAAATTTCATTTTTCATGACCTTCAAGTGTTTTTGTGATGATTAATTGATATATTGCAATATTAAATCAGCAGGAAAATATAAATATGAATGCAAATCAATTGTACATTTGTTTATTGCGATAGGTTTTCTGGGAGAATATATTGTCCTTAAAAAACTTATGGCGGCAGGCCTATTTACAGCTATTTTCCGATGTCTTCTGAAATTTCTCGCAACCGTGCTCACGTAATTGCCCGTCCATAACTGTCTATCTACATGGTACTTACTGACTTCCAAGTGAGATACCGACATGTTGATTTGGAGCTGCCTTTTCCTTCCCTTCTACTAGCCCAATTGTCAGTATGTGGATTGATGACAAGCACACACGCCTTCCGACGCACCCTATGTTTCCCTCCCCTGCATGAACCCTTTCTTTCCCCTGATTCAAATCTACGTTTCCCACCCGTCTTTTCCCCGGTCTTTCGTCTCTAGCGTTCCTTCTCGTCTTGCTTACCCACCCCCTCACTCCTTTCAACCTCGCTCCCCTTGGTTTTGGTGCATTGCAGTGGCTCCATCGCCACGTCGGAAGACACAACAGCCTCGCCGAACAAGGTCTCTCCTTCTCCCTTGGTATAACTTTCTCACTCTCTCACAAGCTCACGGGCAAAGGCGCCGTCCGACGCTTATTTTAGACCCCAATTTATCCCGGCTCACTCTGCCTCTCGCTCTCTCCTCCTCTCTCGAGGCTTATCGGGAGCCGGAGACAAAGCCGTGAGAATGAGCCCAACTGTCACCGCGACCATTTTTCCATTTCAAATAAAGCTGCGCCAGATTCAGAAAGGGAAATAAAAGATGCAGGGATGCTATCCCCTGCCCCTTGCTCTGTGCCGCCACCTTCATCTTCTTATATTTTTTTAATCATCAAGTAAAGCAATCGTCCTAGATCTCTTCATCGACTCCATCGATTCCGCATGTCGGCATTGATTAAACCGATTTGATCAAGGGGTTCTGTATTCTCAGCTGGACTGCACGTGGCTTTCAGCATCACACAATGTTCCTTTTGGGCCTCTTGTCCTAATTTGCTTTAGATCAAAAAGCGGCATGGTGTAATAAGACAAAGGAGGTCACAAACACCTACTGATGCTGCAGCATGGTGCTACACTTCTTCGCATAGAGCATGACTCCTCAATTAAAAAGGTCGGGTTCACATATATTACCAGGACTGGGGTCTAAGCGTTTCTACAAATAGCTAAAATTATACCAGCTAAAAATGTTGCCGATATGAACTATGAACTTAAAAATATTAGAGAGGCCTGTAATTGTCAACATGGGTAAACCTCAACCATGAGAGACTGTGAATGTGGAAAAAAACTCCGCAGAAAATCATATTGTATAATTTTTAAAGAATTCATTTGCAAATTGCGGCACGGTGGCTGAGTGGTTAGCATGTCTGCCTCGCAGTTCTGAGATCAAGGGTTCAATCCTGGCCTTTGGCCTTCCTGTGTGGAGTTTGCATGTTCTCCCCGTGCCTGCGTGGGTTTCCTCTGGGAACTCCGGTCTCCTCCCACATCCCAAAAACATGCATGGTAGGTTGATTGAACACTTTAAATTTTCCGTAGGTATGAGTGTGTGCGTGAATGGTTGTATGTCTCCTTGTGCCCTGCGATTGGCTGGCAACCAGTTAAGGGTTTCCCCTCCCTACTGCCCATAGTTAGCTGGGATAGGCTCCAGCACCTCCACGACCCTTGTGAGGAAAAGCGCATGGAAAATGAATGAGTGAATGAATGAATTATTTGCAAATCACGGTGGAAAATAAGTATTTGGTCAATACCAAAAGTTCATCTCAATACTTTGGTTTGTACCCTTTGTTGGCAATAATGGAGGCCAAATGCTTTCTGTAACTCTTCACATGCTTTTTACACACTGTTGCTGGTATTTTG
Organism: Corythoichthys intestinalis; assembly: GCF_030265065.1. Taxonomy (NCBI): domain Eukaryota; kingdom Metazoa; phylum Chordata; class Actinopteri; order Syngnathiformes; family Syngnathidae; genus Corythoichthys; species Corythoichthys intestinalis. The sequence continues at coordinate 18,174,823 of NC_080403.1, read as the reverse complement.
GCCCATTCCTCCATGCAGATCTCCTCTAGAGCAGTGATGTTTTGGGGCTGTCGTTGGGCAACACGGACTTTCAACTCCCTCCACAGATTTTCTATGGGGTTGAGATCTGGAGACTGGCTAGGCCACTCCAGGACCTTGAAATGTTTCTTACGAAGCCACTCCTTTGTTGCCCTGGCTGTGTTTGGGGTCATTGTCATGCTGAAAGACCCAGCCACGTCTCATCTTCAATGCCCTTGCTGATGATTTTCACTCAAAATCTCTTGATACATGGCCCCATTCAGTCATTCCTTTACACTGATCAGTCGTCCTGGTCCCTTTGCAGAAAAACAGCCCCAAAGCATGATGTTTCCACCCCCATGCTTCACAGTGGGTATGGTGTTCTTTGGATGCAATTCAGTATTCTTTCTCCTCCAAACACGAGAACCTGTGTTATCCCAAAAAGTTCTATTTTGGTTTCATCTGACCATAACACATTCTCCCAGTCCTCTTCTGGATCTTCCAAATGCTCTCTAGCGAACCACAGACGGGCCTGGACGTGTCCTGGCTTCAGCAGGGGGACACGTCAGGCAGTGCAGGATTTGAGTCCCTGGCGGGGCATTGTGTTACGTTACTGTGGACCCAGTTCTCTGTAGGTCATTCACTCGGTCCCCCCGTGTGGTTCTGGGATTTTTGCTCACCGTTCTTGTTATCATTTTGACGCCACTGGGTGATATCTTGCATGGAGCCCCAGATCGAGGAAGACTATCAGTGGTCTTGTATGTCTTCCATTTTCTAATAATTGCTCCTACAGTTGATTTCTTTACACCAAGCATTTTACCTATTGCAGATTCTGTCTTCCCAGCCTGATGCAGGTCTACAGTTTTGTCTCTGGTGTCCTTCGACAGCTCTTTGGTCTTGGCCATAGTGGAGTTTGGAGTGTGACTGACTGAAGTTGTGGACCGATGTCTTTTATACCGATAATGAGTTAAAACAGGTGCCATTAATACAGGTAACGAGTGGAGCTTCGTTAGACCTCATTAGAAGAAGTTAGACCTCCTTGACAGCCAGAAATTTTGCTTGTTTGTAGGTGACCAAATACTTATTTTCCACTCTAATTTGGAAATAAATTCTTTAAAAATCAAACAATGTGATTTTTAGGTTTTTTTTCCACATTCTTTCTCTCATGGTTGAGTTTTACCCATGTTGACAATTACAGGCCTCTCTAATCTTTACAAGTAGGAGAACTTGCACAAATGGTGGTTGACTAAATATTTATTTGCCCCACTGTATATTTTATATTAAAAAACTTTTGATTTTTTTTCACCTGATTCTGATCCTCTAAAAGGTAATCATCCGCAGTTCCTAGAACCTTTTGGCGGACAGTGACGTTATTTGGCTTGTTCGCACATGTAAGAACTAGGGACCACTAACTCAAGTTCCGAGAACCCTTTTAGTTTCTACTCTGCATTAGGGATTTTCAGTGGGGCCATCGAAACTCGATTATAGAGGTGTTAGTTGATTCGCTGAAATCAGCAGCTACGCCCCTTTCCAAAACCCTGTATTGAATATTATGTGTGCTCTTTCAGTCTCTATTCCCTTCAAAGGTGCAAGAATTGCTGCTGTATCTTCAATGGTCTCCATTTTGTTGTTTCCGTTCACCTTAGTTTTTGTGATTTTGTTTTGCTAGTGCTGGGTGTGGCGAGTAAGTATTGTGTCACTGTCGCAAACTACAATGTCACAGCCAGTGTTGTTAATCTTACTTCAAAAAAGTAATTAATTACAGTTACAAATTACTTCTCCCAAAAAATAATTGCGTTAGTCACTCAGTTACCTGAATGTAAGAGTAATTAGTTACTTGGCAAAGTATTTGGTAATAATTTTCATGTTTTTTCTCAAAAAACAAAACAAAAAAACAGGTCACACAATGTGAAGTTTGAAGGGTTTTTGGGACAATTGGCTCTATCCCAATTCTTTACCCTAAACCTAATCAGACACAGGGTATTGTGGATATTGCGATAACTAGATAGTAACCTTTGCTATGTGTGAAAGTCATTTAATGTTGTGAATCAACCGTTAAAGATGTTAAAATTGCTCCCGTTATTGCATTAGTTCCCTTCTGTCTGTTTTCAACATGTGTAACTTTTAAAACTGTTTCATCATTTCAAGATAGATTTAAGTTAAGTTTTGCCGATTTAGGAGCATTTTAGATAAAAAGTTATTTAGGTTCACTAGGAAGGTTTTCTACAACAGAGCCTTCTTGAGAAGTCTACTGCTTTAAGATGGCGGCTGTTTACTAACGCATGTAATTATTTATTATACTTGTTGCTAATGCCACCGTGTCTGTCATTTGCATCCAGTTCTGTATGTATGTGTTATCTACTGAAGCATCAAGTGGGCGTAGTTTGTAGGCTATCGGCTACAGTCAGGTAATATTGGAGCCACCTAGCATAGTAGCATCGCGTTTGCAACGGCGTCACACTCCCTTGCCTCCTCCCCACTCCTGCTCTTCTCTCTCGTCTTTAGAATCCATCTTTTTCAGACTTTTTTCGCTGTCGTCAACCAACATCGCAACGCATAGTAACACACGCCTTTCTCGCCTCCGTAACGGTAACGGCGTTGCCAAGATGAGAAAAGTAATTAATTAAATTACTCATTACTGAAGAAAATAACGCCGTTAGTAACGCCGTTATATTCTAACGCCGTTATTAACAACACTGGTCACAGCAGTTCCTATCAGGTGCAGTACCCATGTGTAAACACGACTGCCTAGCGAAGGATAGTTCCTATAACTTTTCGAGAGGCCCATAGTTATAGGAACTAAGTACTGAGGTTCCTACAGTCCGAAAGAAGCTATCGTTTTCCTTCTACTTTGGTGATTAATTACGCAGCCCCAGACATGACATGAAGAGACAAAATTTAGCTCGTGTGCTCGCTTAAATAATTAGTGCACACGAGCTACTACAATGTGCGCACAATTTTATAGTTTGTGTGAATGAGTTTATACACTGCTCGCCAAAAGTATTGGCACCCCTGCAATTCTGTCAGATAATGCTCAATTTCTCCCAGAAAATGATTGTAATTACAAATGGTTTGGTAGTAATATCTTCATTTATTTTGCTTGCAATGGAAAAACAGAAAAGAGAATGAAAAAAGAATTAAATCATTATCATTTTAGACAAAACTTCAAAAATGGGCCGGACAAAAAGTATTGGCACCCTCAGCCCAATATTTGGTAGCACAACCTTTAGACAAAATAACTGCGAACAACCGCTTCCGGTATCCATTGATGAGTTTCTTACAATGCACTGCTGGAATTTTAGACCATTCTTCTTTGGCCAACTGCTCCAGGTCTCTGAGATTTGAAGGGTACCTTCACCAAACTTTTTGTTTTCACATCTCGCCACAGGTGTTCTGTGGGATTCAGGTCTGGACTCATTGCTGGCCACTTTAGAAGTCTCCAGTGCTTTCTCTCAAACCATTTTCTAGTGCTTTTTGAAGTGTGTTTTGGATCATTGTCCTGCTGGATGACCCATGACCTCTGACAGAGACCGAGCTTTCTCACACTGGGCCCTGCATTATGCTGCAAAATTTGTTGGTAGTCTTCAGACTTCATAATGCCATGCACACAATCAAGCAGTCCAGTGCCAGAGGTAGCACAGCAACCCCAATCTGGGAACCTCCGCCATGTTTGTATATGGGGACCGTGTTCTTTTTTTTGAAGGCCTCGTTTTTTTCCCCTGTAAACTCTATGTTGATGCCGTTTCTCAAAAGCTCTACTTTTGTCACATCTGACCAGAGAACATTCTTCCAAAACGTTTTTGCTTTCTCAGGTAAGTTTTGGCAAACTCCAGCCTGGACTTTTTATGTCTCTGGGTCAAAAGTGGGGTCATCCTGGGTCTTCTACCATGAGCCTCTTTTCATTCAGACACCGATGGATAGTACGGGCTGACACTGTTGTACTCCCAGACTGCAGGACGGCTTGAACTTAGTTGGATGTTAGTCAAAGTTTTTTTTCCACCATCTGCACAATGTTTCGTTGAAATCTCTCATCAAGTTTTCTTTTCCGTCCACATCTAGGGAGGTTAGCCACAGTGCCATGGGCTTTACACTTATTGATGACATTGCGCAGGTTAGACACAGGAACATTCAGGTCTTCGGAGATGGACTTGTAGCCTTGAGATGGCCCATGCATCCTCACAATTTTGCTTCTCAAGTCCTCCATGCTCAATGTGGTACACACAACAACATAGAACAGAGGTTGAGTCAACTTTAATCCATTTTAACTGGCTGCAAGTGTGAATTAGGTATTGCAACCACCTGTTATGTGCCACAGGTTCGGGACACGAGGGTGAACACATCGAGTGCTCTTTCCGGCGAACTTGGGAACCGATTGGATCCAGAAGAGAGAGACGGATTCTGACTTTTTCTTTTCTGATAGAAATATTGCGCCGCTTACATTTGGTGTACATCCACCGTTAACCGTGATCCCTTCCACAGCTGTTGAGTTGATAAACAATGAAATCTATGCCGGCGTCCAAGTCGTACTTCCGCCAATAAAGTAACCTGGCTCTCAGATTTCTGTTCAAATGTCTCTCACTAATAATTAATCCTTGCAATGCCAGGCTTTTCAATATGTCTTTATAGCTCATCTCCAGCATAAAATAAAATTCAATCATGTCTTCCCTACCCATCTTGTGGCCTTAAGAACAAAGAAAGTGCACTGGATGTGTGTACCCTTGTGTTCCGTATGGCGTCAGATCTATTTTGTGAGCTTGCCGATTTTGAGCATATGTAGTAAAGAGTTTGTGCACACGGGCAAATAGTTCGTGCGAACAAAGTATAAACTCGTTCACACGAAGTACTAGTTCGTTCACACAAAGTAGTAGCTCATGCGCACTAACTTTTTAACGTTTTCCATTCATACCATGTCGGGCTTCGTAATTAATAAATAAAAAAAGGGAAAATAAAATATTTTCCATTAAGATAATGTTGAATAAATATGTGTAGATATAAGTAAAAATCTTTCCCCCCATTTTGTTCATTAAAATTTTCTTCTCCTTAAAAAGAAAAATAAATATTTAAAAATAAATAAATAAAACAAGGTTTGGGCTGGCAATCAATCAATCAATGGCAGCCAATGATTTTTTTCTTGAAAATTGTTCAAGCCATTGGCACAGTTGGAATTGATTTTTGCCCTTAGGTTCAGTGTTGAATTTGGTAAATTGAGAACGTTACTAAAATACAACTCTGGTTTGCCGATCACCGTCAATGGCAGCCGATGGGTTAGGAGACTAAAAAGATGACTTGGAACCTATTTTTACAGTTGAACTGTTTCTCTAAGTAGTTGTCAATTAATATAATAATTAATTAGTTGTTGATTAGTAGATAAATCAAGGCAGCCCTAATTGACGGCAACAGATGTCTAGTCCATGTAAAAGTAAAGGGTTGGCAGTGATCATTCACACTGTTCATTCACTACCATCACTTTCAGTCAAAATGGATTTGAACGTCTATCAGTGTCAATGGCAGTGAAACTTAAAAGCACCTAAATTCCATAATAGTCCACTTTCCATCTCTTATGCAATTAAATCTGTCAGATATTAGCCATTCCGTCCCGTAATGAGCCAAGTGTCGCCGCCGAGTTGTCGTTTAAGTCGCCTCAGTCCCGTCTGCCCTTTTAATCTTTACATTCGCGACTTTGTCAGGGATGATGAAGTCGCGGATTTATCGCCGTCGCTCTCTAAGTGCCTTTTGTGTTTGAGCCAAAGTTTAATACCTACAGCAGAAGTCGCCAGAAGTACAGTGCATCAAATACGCACTAATAGCACGTCTGCAGCGAAGTCAGGCTTAACACATTCGTTGCCAGTGACGGTGATAGATTTTATCCATTTAACAAGGAGGGTTGGCAGTAGGCAGATTATGATAGTCGATTGATCATTGATCATTTTTGCAATTGGGTCACTAATGGGCTCGTATTTATCATATTATCTACTGTTATATTACCCTGGGCTTTACATTTGCTGTAAAAAGCATTGGAACCAAACATTACTACAGAGAAAAATTGGACTATGAATACAATGCAACCATGCAACTTTATCATTGTTTTCCAAAGCAATACGAATATATCTCATTATGATGAATTGCAAACGTAATCATTTGGTCCATCAAAGACTACAGAAAACTGGTGAATTACTATTACCTGTTACTTTAATAATTTTTTTCCTGATTTTTTTTTTTGTATTTATCAAAAATATACATGAAGATTTTCGCAAATGAATAAAAAGAGAATATTACATTTTGTTTAATTAAATATCTATCTATCTATCTATCTATCTATCTATCTATCTATCTATCTATCTATCTATCTATCTATCTATCTATCTATCTATCTATCTATCTATCTATCTATCTATCTATCTATCTATCTATCTATCTATCTATCTATCTATCTATCTATCTATCTATCTATCTATCTATCTATTCGAATAAAATAATGATAATAACAAAATAGTTTTAGAAAAAGAGACTTCCCTATTTAAACAAAGAAAAGACTAGAATCGAATATATAGCATACTACAATAGAGTAGAAGAGAATATTTACTATCGAGAAGCACATGATTTTTGCCCTTTTTTATTTAGAAATTAATTAATAAACAATTACATTTACAATGACAAAAAAAAGATGATTTTCCATCTTTAATAAAATAAATAAAAATAATCTAAATTGTTTTTTTAAGTAGTATTTTTGACAGTTTTTAAAAAAAATTAAAAACACTAAATGGATAAATAAAAGAATATTTTCTCTTAAAAGGCTCAAAAACGAGAATGTGGATGTTTAATAATTGGCTAACTGGCTCACAAAACAATTATAAGTTACTTTGTTAATTGCTTAGATGTCGATTAGTCAATTTATCGAGGCAGCCCTAGTTTGTAGTGAATTAGGCTAGGTTCATACTGCAGGTCTTAATGCACAATTCCGATTTTTTTTCATATCTATTTTTTTGGGATGCCCGTTCAGCCTCTGCCCATTGAGCACTTTCAAGTATTATGCATATGCACTAACTCGCAGTGCGATACGTGCTGAGCAAACTGACCCGCATGCGCAGAAGAATGAAAACAAATGACTACACATGCTGGCTCAATGTCATTCAAGGGTGATCACGTTTCAAAGTCTATTCTCGGCTTTCGAAGCGAAAAATCACTTAAATCTACTCGGGATCATGTTACACAGCGGCGGGGTTGTTGATTGTCGTCGCCGATCGGCAACCTGCCCGGCAGCGAATAAGTTACAACTCGTCCGCTGCTGCAGGGGAAGCAGCTGGAGAATTACCCCCGGACAAACAGGCCGATGTTGGAGGAGCGCGTAGCTGCCACTTGGTCAACACGAATATGGTGTAAATTAATGCTTAACTACAAGGCGAAGACAAACAGTAAGAGAGCGGCGTGAAGTTGTTCTACAACTAACATGGCAGGATGTGTCTGAGGGGATCTATTCTACATGTCCGTCCTTGTTCAAACGTAAGTAAATAGTCCTTATAGAAAGTTTGTAGTGTTAACTTTGCAATCGCTTTTTTCGCAGCCTTTTTTAACACAAAGTTTCTGATTTCTGATCGGGTGGAATATTTGACAGAAGACCGGGCACACAAAGAGGGCAATAAGCAGAATATAGCACAAGTCGCCGGTCGTTGGCCGAGTGGCATTTTCGGTGGACAATCAGTCACAAAATGCAAGCCACCTCCGTATTAAAACGTGTGTCATGATCTCAGTATTTGACATAATACAAAATACGATGTTTACTCACTTCCTCATAAAACCTGAGTTATACTCCTGTGTTGTGGTGACGGCGAAGTGATTATGGCGTCAATGAGCATTCGATAGTTCTGTGGTGAGGGAAAGCGTTGCTCAGTAATTCGCCGCCAAGCCACTAGAGGGGTGTGGCGTTATGTTTGTACGGCTTTGGGGCATGCTTGTTGACTTCCGCTAGTCTAGTTTAACGGAGAAAAAATAACCAATGCAAGAACGCTAGAATGTAAACATTCTGCTCATCAACATTGAATAAATGTTGATAATACAAACGTTGAGGGCCAGGCGACGCAGAAGACTGTTTTGAGGCGGTCTGGCCGACTTATGATGCTTCACGCTGAACCGGAAACAACAGTCTAAGCGAACCAATCACAGTCCATTTCCGCCACGTCATATGCGTTGACGTGACGCTAGGCTGACGCTAGGGTTTGAAAAATCAATAGGAGCGCGTCAGGCTATGGCGCAGGGTCGTAAATCGAGTCTTCCTTGACGCCGCAGGTCTGACGCGGAAGTATAACTCAGCCTTAACTCGGCCTTAAGTCCAATGGTCCCACAGTTGTCGCACACTTGTTTTGGCCGATCTTGGGGTGAAATGGAATTTTCTGAAACTCAGAAAGGCTCACACACCTCTCCTTTTGGCTAGCCGTTTGGCTGGCTTGGTGCGAAAAATAAACGAATTAATCCGCAAAATCAGCTGAATCCGCAGTCCCTCTGCATTCTATAAAGAAATGCTATATTGTGAAATGCTGACCCGGGTGACGTCACATTCGCATTCGTCCTAAACCCGAGACTGGAGTTGGAAGTAACTCATATTCCTGGGGCGGGATTCAAAAATTCAATATATAACACGATTGCTTCCACACACATCCAAGCGGTCCATTTCATTCATGAGCATAAAACACTGCGCGAAATATAAAAAAAAAACATGATTTTTGGTGTCATATGCAGTTTTAAAAAAAACTTTAACTTAAAAAAAAAACTGGTTTATGCATTAAGACCTGCGGTATGAACCGAGCCTTATTTATCTCATTCACCGTAAATGACTCAATTTTTTTACTGCCATTGACAGTATAAGACATCCCCTCCATTGGACTTGAAAGTTGAGAGCAATCATTCTCACAGTCAGTGGCGGACTTGGCAATTTTGGGGCCTAAGGCGAACATAACCAGGGGCCCTCTTTATATGTTCCTTTAACACAAAAGAAGCAGGAAAGGCAGCCTCAAAGGCCCCTATCTACATACAACGTTTCAATAGATTGATACTAAATGAACAAGTGAGGAAATATAGCTTCATATAGATTGTATATCAGAGAGAAAGAGACTGTGTGTATATATCGAGGCAGAAGATGAACAACTACAATCAGGCATGAAAATGGATCAGGGGTTAAAAAGGTGAGAAGGGTGTGGAGGAAATATGTTCCAGTACACTGTACAACTAGGGCTGTCACAAACTACTAATTTTCTCCCAATTAGTCAGCGGACTATTTTTACGATTAGTCGACTAATATTTATTTATTTTACTTTTTTTTTACTAATTTAGCAATTAAATTCTTGTTGATGCTTATAAATTCACAAAAAAGTTTTGGAACACGTAAATTCTTTATTAAAGTACAAATAATCATGTAAATAACAATAATTAATCGCAAATAAACAATGAGGTTAAATACTGATAGCATTTACTAGTGCAAAAGAATGGAACGTAAACAGATTCAGAACACTGACTTCGCCTTTCCAACATTGTTCAAAACAATTCTTTAAAAAATTTAGTAAAATAATATTATAATAATTATTATATAAAAAAAATATCTATAATAATTATTCATAGCCAATCATGTTTTTCATAAAGGGTGTCATTTTAAAGCTATTCTTAGTGTAGAATCTGTATTCTGTAGAATCTGTATTATTGTATTTACCATATTATATTTCTGAAGCATGTGGGATTAACTCCAGAAATCTTTATTTATATGACGAACATGGCGTGCTTCATTTTGAAATGTTTACCGGAAGTACGTTCGCTAAAGCACTGTCCTAAAGCTTGTCGCTCTGTAAAAAGAACTCTTCGTCATTGCTTGTGGTGTCACTAATTGATTTTTTTTTTCTTTCATAATTTTCGTTAGCAAATGCTGTTTGTAGTATATGGACTACGTTTCCCATGATCACCAGGGCTCACACAGCATATGGCATGGGACTTGGAGTGATCTAACGGAGCGCATCTAGGTTGCTTGTTCATGATATCTAGTGTGGCGCGCGCAAGTGTTGTTGAGCATTAAAAAGTTATTATATGCCGCAGAAGTCATGTCTGCTCTTTACATCACATCACCAGCGTATGACACTGTTAACCAGCGATTTTTCATCTTTGAAGTGTCACCTTTTAACTGTAAGTTTGCATTTCGGAAAAGATTGCCAATGTTTTATAGCAGGCTAAAGTAGGTGGTCTTTTTCCCCATTAGCCTCAATGTAGCAATGCTAACGTTTACAGTGTTTAATAGAGCTGGGAATCTTTGGGCACCTAACGATTCGATTACGATTACGATTCAGATGGTCCGATTCGATTCTAAAACGATTATTGATGCACCCCCCCCCCCCTTTTTTTTTTTTTTTTTTTTTTAAATATTTTGTACATTTGTTCCAAAATTGTTCAAAAATACTCTCAGGCTAAACCAAACTACTATTTCAGTATCAAGTTAACATATAGCAGTAAACAAATATACAAAAATAACAGTAAATAAAAAAACTCCAGTCCCCATTCTGTATCAGCAGCTTTAAACTACATTCAATTAATTTAATGTTGTGAATCAACCGTTAAAGTTGTTAAAATTGCTCCCGTTAATCCATAATTTCCCTTTTGTCAACTTTCAACATGTGAAAGTTTTAAAACTATTTTAAAGATAGATTCAAGTCAATATTTTATCGATTTAGGAGTATTTTAGATAAAAAGTTAATTAGGTTTGCTTGGAAGGTTCGCTACAACAGCCTTGCAGAGAAGTGTACTGCTTTAAGATGGCGGCCGTTTACTACGTCTGCATCTAGCTTTTTGTAGATGTGCTGCAAACGCTACCGTAGTGCATCTAGTCTTATATAAATGATATCTACCGTAACATTATGTGGATGACGTACTTTTGTAGCAGCTTCAGGTATGTTGTTGTGTTTTTTTATCTCGTGGCATGAGTTGAGCTAAAGCCGTGAGTTGAGCATTGGCATTACCCGAGGGGCCGGGTAATGAGAAGCATGATGTTTAGCTACTCTCGCTCCGTTGCTCATTGACCGCGCGGCGCGCTGAGTGTGTTGTACTTCCGCTTTACTTGGCATATTTCAATAATCGGAATTTGGATGTTTGTGAATCGTTCTCGAATCTTCCACGGCCGAATCGCGAATAATCTAAGAATCGGAAATTTTGCACACCTCTAGTGTTTAATATAGATGTGTTTCCTAATTTTTTATGTCAGAACTGTAATTCTACGGCGTGTTGATTAATCAATAAACATCTGTGAAAGGAACTGGAGTCTCATGTCATCTACACGCACGCACAAATGTATGCAGCACATTACCGCCCTCATTTTTATTTACCTTGCGATAAATGGACTCTATTGCATATCGCGACAGGCTTAGCAACTTCAATAAAACATGTCGTTAGTTAGACTTACGACCCCCCCCTAAAATGTTTTAATGTTACTGTATATTTATGCTCAGTCCGTAGTCATGGAACAGTCTATTGTAGTACGTGGGGGGGTTATATTATGCATAATATAAATGCAGCATTCAAATGACTTTCATTTTTTTGTTTTGTTATTTATTTGTTTGGTATGCTGACATAAATGGTAAATGGTGTTATACTTGTATAGTGCTTTTCCACCTTAAGGCGCTCAAAATTATGCATGACAAATAGTTGGGGGTACTGCTGGCTCCGGTGTCCCAGGCCCTTTCTCGTTGGGGCAGGGGTAGCTGGTTGGGAGCCCCCGACTTGTTGGGGGTCTGGGACGATCGCTTACTTCGCCTTAATAGTAGATCCGCCTATGCTCACACAGTATAAATGAATTGGACAGCTCTCACCGTCAATGGCAGCCAATGTATGGCTAAATGAATGGTTAAATGTAATGATGGCAAAATGTCTACAAAATTGAATCTGTCAAACACATCATTACGGAGATATTTATCTGCACCCTAACCCCTGCATTTTTCAATCCCCCAGAACGGGACAAACCCAGTGTGAAGTGGTGCTCATTATAATTGCAGCTATTTAAAGCCAACACTCCCACTTGTGAAAAGCCAAAGCCGAGTCTACCGATTTAGAATTCCATGCATGCGTTACGTAACTCTTTGTCTTTCATGCTTCAACTCCTCTCCAGGCACGGGCTTACTTTATTAATGACGGGGATTGCATGATTGGGCGGTGCTTGACGTGTGTTCGCGTGTGCGTCAGCCTACGCAATTTACCATATCTGTTTGTCATTTCGTGCCTACAGTTAGTTGTGCGTTGAGATTTGCATGGGTTGGACCAGGAAAGGTCAGTGTTGGTCTTCCCCTGTGATTTTGAAAGGGCCTGTCGAGAGTTTACACGGATTAGCCGCATTGGCACGACGGCATATGACACGTTATGTTCACGGACTGAACTTCTCTCACAAAAGCGACTTGTTTTGCACTCGGCTGGGTGACAAAGTAGAGTTGTTGGCGCTCTTCTGCACTGTTATCCCTTTTCTGTCTGAGATGATTAAGGCTGAAATAAACTTCCTAATCCGTCTATTTAATTGATTGTGTTGTTCATGTGCAAGAAATAGATGTCAAATGATGTTTTTTTTTTTTTTTTTTTTTTTTCAAAATTTAGCTCACTAAACTGAAGTATTAGCAGCACGGAAGTAGGTGGGAATGTCTATCTTGAGTAGATCTGCACTAAACTCATGCCTGAAAATTTCACTTTAAGTCATTAATTTGTATTTAGAAGTGTGGCTGTCATAATTAATTGACTAATTGACAACAAATCAATTATGAAACTAATCAGCAACTTTTCTGAAAACTGACAAAGTATCTAAAAATGATTCAAATCCAAATCCCGTAAATATTCTCTGATTTCTCTAGTCTTTGATGGATATAGAGTGATTTCCTTGATCGAAATGAGATATTTCAAATGTCTGCTTTTGCTTTAGAAAACAGTGTTATAGTAAAACAACGGTAATAGTAAGTATTCTCTATTTTATTTACATATTTAGAGACCAATTAAATTTTAAGTAAAATACTGACAGCTGTGGTTGCAAGAAATTCTACTGGTAAAAAAAAACAAAAAAAAAAACGGGAAAACCATAGAATAAGTGTTTTCGTGGTATATTTTTGTACTTAAAAAAAAAAAAAAAACTACCACTGAAAATCGCAACAGTAAAAATATATTGTTAAACTGTGAATTATATGTAACCAGTCTTGATGATAGTGGTAACATCACATAGCACCTTTTCTAGTTCTCCCCCCTCTCCAACCCGCATTAAAAGCAACACCGTTATCTTGGCAGTGAAACGTGCTAACTACTGAGGCACTGCAGACTGTCTGGAGGATGTGCTGTGTATGTAGAACATTAGGAAAACCTTACTCCCTGAAAACTTAAAAGAGCATACTACTAATGACCAAAATTTAAGTGAGTACTGGTCAGTAGTCAGTACACTTGATGGCCACATGGACACAGTTTGGACCACATAAAGGGAGCACAGTGATGTCACCATTAACTTGATGCAAGACAAGAATTAAAATGTAGTTCTTTTTGCAGTAGTTTGTGTCTAACGCATTGGCTGCCATTCACAGCGCCAGGTTGCCAGTATTGCACTGTAAATTTAGCATTTCCCACCCCCTCTTTTTAAGTGTAGGCTTACCAAAAAGTCTGATGAAGCCACACTAGCACCCTCAAAAGTAATCTTCCATTTTGATTGAAACTACATAATGAGAAACATTTTTACCATTTCCAGAAATGGGAAGCACACATTATTTGTACCTTCTTCCATCTTGTTGAGGAATATGAAATAGCTCTGCATGCCACAATGTGTCACCATCAGTAATGTTTTTTGGCTCCCGATACCGATACCTGGCTGTGTTGTATGGGCCGAGGCCGATACTGTACCGATACCACGGTTTTTGAAAAAATACTCACTTGAATATAAAGGAATTCTATCATGGCCACGCTCTTGCTTCAAATGGATTGGACCTCTACTAGTGATAAAGTAATTGGTGGGAGGGTGCATCTTGGCCACAGGAAGAATACATTTTTTACCTCAACGGCTGCCATTGACAGCACTTGATGTCCAATGTACAGTGGGGCTAATAATTATTTAATCAACCACCAATTGTGCAAGTTCTCCTTCTTGAAAAGATTAGAGAGGCCTGTAATTGTCAACATGGGTAAACCTCAACCATGAGAGACAGAATGTGGGGGGTAAAAAAGAAAATGACATTGTTTGAGTTTTAAAGAATTTATTTCCAAATTAGAGTGGAAAATAAGTATTTGGTCACCTACAAACAAGCAAGATTTCTGGCTGTCAAAGAGGTCTAACTTCTTCTAACGAGGCTCCACTCGTTACCTGTATTAATGGCACCTGTTTTAACTTTAACATTATCGATATAGAAGACACCTGCCCTCAACCTCAGTCAGTCACACGCCAAACTCTATGGCCAAGACCTAAGAGCTGTCGAAGGACACCAGAGACAAAATTGTAGACCTGCACCAGACTGGGAAGACTGAATCTGCAATACGTAAAACGCTTGGTGTAAAGAAATCAACTGTGGGAGCAATTATTAGAAAATGGAAGACATACAGGATTAGGGCTGCCACTATCGAATATTTTAGTAATCGAGTAATCTAATCGATTAATCGAGTAATCGGATAAAATAAATATATTTTTAGGTGAAGAGCAATTATAAATATACATGAGAAAACAAGACATTTCATCCAATCTTCAACCATTTTCAGTCAATCAATGTCTTTATTTTTGATGTATATTGTTGAAAACAGCCCACAATTGCATCTCGGATGTAACTAGAATAAAAAAAGACAAATTCACTGCTTTCACTCAAAAAAGCTTTGGATCTTATAAAAAAAAAAAAAAAAAAAAATAAATAAATGTATATATATATATATATATATATATATAAAACCTAAAAATGCAGTTACGCTTGATAACACACATCACTTAAAAGTTAGGATTTTTTCCCGCGTGTTTCAATTGAATTTCTATTTGTGTCAAGCCATTTTTAAGTTCTAGTTAAGTTTTAAGTTAGTCTAAACTGTAAGTCCCGATAGGATTTTGAGTTTTTGCAGCGTTCAAAATAGGGATGGGAATCGAAATCCGATTCCAATTCTGAACCGGTTCCGAGTGTTTCGACGCCTCGACATCACAATGAAAAAGCCTTAACGATCACTTTAACGATCCCTAAAGACGCATATTGCATCGTGACGTGTCTTGTTGTCCAGACGCATCAAACTAGCATGGCGCCAAGAACCACTCGCTCTAAAGTTTGGCTACACTTCACCAGGAAAAAGGGTGAAAATGAACGGTTACGAGCATTGCCGCAGTAAACATAACAATGACAGCATGTAGGTTCGAACGAAGTGTGTCTACACTTCACGAGGAAAAATTACAACAAAGCGACTTGCAGTCATTGCAAGGTGGAGATAACTGCATCGGGAAGGAATAGACTGCACTGTCCACTCCTCACCAAGACGCTAAGGCTTAGTCCTGGCTATACAGCTAGCTAAACTCCCAAATGATGATGCAGAAGACGTTGGTATAATTTGCTGACTTTATTCAACCATCACTTGAAACTAAAAATAGAAATGAAACAAATCAATTTCGTCCCCAATAACCAACAGGTTTGCATCAACGTAAATCAGCGATGATTAGCTGCTAACACAGTAATAACAAACAGTTAGCATGCGTTCGCTAGCATTAGCACATCGTTTAAACAACTACACAACTGGATTTAAGTGAGTGGAAACACACAACAACAACACAGAAGATGATACACACAGGCGTTGCCTCTGTAGATATTTTACAAACATTAAAAAAGAACGTAGGCTCGTGGCAGTGTTTCCCTTTCTCACTAAATCGCTCACTCGCTTGGATGCGGCATTTCTTCTTCTTCGCGTGTAAGCGCGCTCTTCTTCACGTGAGCGCGTTCTTCTTCGCGTGAGGAAGCGCAAGGGCGCCACCACTTGAGCGTGAAAGCACCATAAAAACTAAAAGGCATGCATTTCAATATACTGGTAAATAAAAACAGGGGTGCCCAAACTACAGCCGATGGCTCCATATTTGGTCCGGCTCCCTGAACAATTCCAGAGAGCATTTTGAATTTTTTTTGTTTTTTGCTCCCTCAGTAGTGTTATTTATTTCCTGGCCTTTTTCAGTGAATAACTCGGAGAGGTTTTTTTTTTTTGGTTATTATCTATTTAATTAATAGTGCTATTCTTATTTATTATTATCATATTATATTATTATTTTTGATTTATTTACTTTTTTTCCGTGAAAGAATCCACAGAGGGTTATTTGAATGTGGCTTTCTGAAAAACAATAATTTTTTTACGCACTCCTGCAATCGTCACACTTTTTGTGTTACAAACTGACCCCGGCCTCTCATCAAAGAAGGGAAAAGTTATGTGGCCCTCACAGGAAAAAGTTTGGGGACCCCTGCTTTAACACATATTGCCAAAGGCAGAACAACGACCTACATGCCAATATAGACCAATATTTTTTATATTTCTATTAGAAAAATGTTTCAGTAAAATGTTACACATTCTTGTGCATTTGCCACTTATTGCCACAGTTAACATTGAGGCTTTGGGCCTCTTTTGACCTCGTTGTGAGTTTGTAAGGTTGTGACTTCTGATTAAACAAACTCGATGCCAGTCCAAATGTTTGTTCTTCTTTTTCCCAAAATTAAAATCGATAAGAGAATCGAAAAAGAATCGAATCGTTAAGCAATATCGATAATGGAATTGGAATCGTAAAAATCGTATCAATTCCCATCCCTAGTTCAAAATAAATGTATGATATAGGCTGTATTGGAGCACATTAGGAACCAGTGCTACTTGGTGTTTTATCCAGCAATGACTACTGAGCTAAAATTGATAGTTAGCATTATTGCGTTTTTATTTTACACCGTCATCACTCCACAACGCTATGTTATGTTAAAGCCTGTATGTAAGACACGTTAGCCACGCATCGAAAGTGGTCATCATTAATAGAAACCTAGCCCTCCGCAGGGCTAACGTTACTTGAGCTAGTGAAAGTAACGTTAATCTTATTTATTAGCGCTTAGCCCTCTTTATTAGCGCTTAGCGCTTTACTGCTTTAAGATGGCGGCTGTTTACTAACGCTGCCCAGACGCGGCCGAGTCAGTCATTTCGCATCTATTTCAACATACATGTGATCTCTATGAGGCTCATCAGACGCTACCTGCTTCCAATGTAGCATCGTGCGGGCTAGTATTTAGCAACGTCGGCGTCATTTGTAGCGGCTGTCGGCTGCAGTAATTTTTTTTTTTTTTTGCTTCTTCCTCTACGCACGTGACATCAGCGCGTTGTCCCGCGCGTTGCATTAAAAGTAGTCCGAGCAAAACGTGATGCTTAGAGCAGTCAAAATAAATGAATACTCGAGGTGAATAAAATTACTCGGATCAGTTTTTAAACTCGAGTTACTCGAGTTGCTCGAGTATTCGTTTCAGCTCTATACAGGATCACTGATAATCTCCCTCGATCTGGGGCTCCATGCAAAATATCAGCCCGTGGCATCAAAATGATTACAAGAACTGTGAGCAAAAATCCCAGAACCACACGGTGTACCTAGTGAATGACCTACAGAGAGTTGGGACCACAGTAACAAAGGCTACTATCAGTAACACAATGCGCCGCCAGGGACTCAAGTCCTGCACAGCCAGATGTGTCCTCCTGCTGAAGCCAGTACACGTCGAGGCCCATCTGCGGTTCACTAGAGAGCATTTGGATGATCCAGAAGAGGACTGGGAGAATGTGTCATGGTCAGATGAAACCAAAATAAAACTTTTTGCTAGAAACACAGGTTCTCGTGTTTGGAGGAGAAAATATATACTGAATTGCATCCGGAGAACACCATACCCACTGTGAAGCATGGGGGTGAAAACATCATGCTTTGGGGCTGTTTTTCTGCAAAGGGACCAGGGCGACTGATCTGTGGAAAGGAAAGAATGAATGGGGCCATGTATCGAGAGATTTTGAGTGAAAATCTCCTTCCATCAAGAAGGGCATTGAAGATGAGACGTGGCTGGGTCTTTCAGCATGACAATGATCCCAAACACACAGCTAGGGCAACAAAGGAGTGGCTTTGTAAGAAGCATTTCAAGGTCCTGGAGTGGCCTAGCCAGTCTCCAGATCTCAACCCCATAGAAAATCTGTGGAGGGAGTTGAAAATCCGTGTTGCCCAACGACAGCCCCCCAAAAAAATCACTGCTCTAGAGGAGATCTGCATGGAGGAATGGGCCAAAATACAAGCAACAGTGTGTGAAAATCTTCTGAAAGGTTACAGAAAACATTTGGCCTCTGTTATTGCCAACAAAGGGTATATAACAAAGTATTGAGATGAACTTTTGGTGTTTACCAAATACTTATTTTCCACCATGATTTGCAAATAAATTCTTTAAAAATCAAACAATGTGATTTTCTGTTTTTTTTTTTCCACATTCCGTCTCTCATGGTTGAGGTTTGCCCATGTTGACAATTACAGGCTTCTCTAATATTTCCAAGTGGGAGAACTTGCACAATTAGTGGTTGACTAAATACATATTTGCCCCACTGTATTTGAAGTGGG
This sequence comes from Corythoichthys intestinalis, assembly GCF_030265065.1. Lineage (NCBI taxonomy): Eukaryota > Metazoa > Chordata > Actinopteri > Syngnathiformes > Syngnathidae > Corythoichthys > Corythoichthys intestinalis. Next base: position 18,156,231 of record NC_080403.1, on the reverse strand, counting down.
AGGGTTGACAGCAAATGAAGGAAGATTCATTGCTGCCACCTTCTGGCTTTAAATGGATTAGATGTCGGCTAGCGATAAACTCATTTAAATTCATTGACGAAGGATGATTGGACGTCACACAATTGGACGTCTATCATCATCTTGGGAGCTGGTGGCCATTTTGAGTGGGGAGACCGGTGCTTGGAAACTAGATCATTCTACGCAGAATCGGCAAGTTATTTCTTTCCCCGATACTGATGACGTCATTTTAGTACCATATCGGTAACGATACTAGTATCAATATTGGTGCAAGACTAAGGGATATATGACCCGGATAGATGAATGCACACAATTCTCTCAGTAAATGAATAACAAATCACCATTTCAGGTGAGGAGAGGGTCGAAGATGCGTATCCTTCAGCTTTAATCTCACAGTGAGCAAGTGAAATCTGTCCCAGCGGTTTGTGTGCACCTCTAATTGAATCATACCCGACCAATTACGTCCCCTGCGCCGTTTTCCACACAAGCAGATGTGGGCGGCAAGTATTTATCGCCGTTCCCATTGCCGCATCAATACTGCGGCTTCTGCTCCAGGGGTGTGTGAGAGTGTGTGTTTCGCGTTCACATCCAACAGGGTCTTCCCTAAACCCTCGGGGGCTGACGGGACAAGAGCTGTAATGGACTCCATCCAGATAGTTGTCGTGTTAAAAGTGGATCACATTTCTTCCCTTCTCGCTTTGTTTCCTCTGGTAAAAGAAAGCCAGAGCATACAACGTCACACTGTTCTATTATTGGACGTGCCAGGATGCCGTGTTGTCAAGGAAACCATCTAATATGGATGCTGTTTTGTTGATTTCACAGAGGGGGATTTCAGCAAGCGGTAAACAAAACTCCAGTTTTTTTTCGTTGGTTTTTAATAATGAACGCAAATACTCCTCCCGCGGATGTAATTAGCTCAGCGAGGTCCGGCGGAGTTCCTTCGCTTCTGACTTCTCTGGGCACTCTGATTCGGTTTTTCCTTGGCAAGCGAGGGCAACGTGGGAGATTGATGGAGTGATTCATCTCACTACTGTGCTGCTCCCTACCTCTGTGGTAGAACTGCAACAAGAGCGGCAACAAAAGAAGCAGCAGCTCGCCTACTCTCACCTTGCGTGTAGGATTCCTGCTACGACGTCACGCTAGGACAGGGGTGTTGAAGTTATCTTTGTAGTGGGCCACATTGTAGTTATGGTATCTTTTGGAGGGACATCTACTGTTTGTCTGCCAATTAGGGCTGCAATTATGAATCTACTAATCAACAACTACCCGATTATTGGGAAACTTCATTTTCTACAGGAAGTAGTTCAAATTGCAGTTTACACATTTTAAAATGAACTGTTCAGTTAATAATTCACATTTGTGAACTTCATGGTTCAAAAAATGAGCTTTTGTAATTTTGTTCTTTCTTCTCAAGCTATTATTAACAGAGTCGATACTGAACCACAGACAACAATTATTTTATCCACTTTAACACTGAAACTCTGTTGGATTCATCTTCATGTTCAATTTCAAATCAGTTCTGATCTGTCCGTAAAACTCTCTTAAATGTTGGCCGTGAGCCAGTGTTCTGTCAGATCTTGCACCTCATCATAAGTTGCGACTTTGCGGTTCTGCGCATGCGCATAATGCGAATGCAGCGATTCCAAAGTAAACACCCAAAAATTTCTATAAAGAACCATGTACTTACGTTTGGTCATGGACGCACATAAAGGAAAGTTCTTCTCAGACACATCCGACCATGTGACTGTGCTCAACTCGACTGCACACCGCTCTCTCACCGTTAACGTCTCCCTCGTGCCGTTAAGCATTTATTTACGCAGTATTCATGTTTCACATGTATTTTTATGAAGTAACTTTTTTATTTAGTAATTTGGGATAATATTGAGAGTCCAACTGAATGAATAAGAGTGCTTATTCACCACTGTAAAAGTGTAAGCATGACTTGTGTATTATTTCTATTATTCAATTAAGGGTGTTTTGGCTCATTTCAATTTGTTTTAATTATATGGGATATTGTTTATTTTATAATGCATTTATGCATAATACATTTATGTTTTTGCAAATGTGATGCAGTATTGATCTATATTCAATATTTTATGTTGTACTTATAGTTTAACTCTCTTTGTGAACATTAGTTCTGACGTGTATTGTCGTGGTAGGACTGTTTTGAATTGAACACATTCAAACTACTGTGGGGGCAGTGTGGCCAACTTGGCGACTTTCTCGCTAAATCTGGTGACTTTCCAAAGCCTCATGGTGACCTTTTTTGTCAAAAGCGAATAACGACAAATTTAGTGACTTATTCTGGTGTTTTTAAAGTTTTTGCTTTGCTTTTTGCTCCTCCCACAACATTATTCCTCTTTCCTACAGAGTCCATTACAATTACATGCAAATTTCCAATATGCGAATTAGGTAATGACATCGTCAAGCATCTTCTACTGACTTTTAGGGCAGCCAATAGCTGCTTTGCTTGCTTGGGAGTTGGCAACATTGTGTGCGGGAATAAATCCGAATAGATACTGGTCTACCATGTTGGTCATTTCTATAGCAGAGAAGACAGCAGTGAATTCTCAAAACAAGTTGCCCCTGACCCAATCAACCTACAGCCTCAAGAGATCTGGTGAGACTCAAGAAGTAAGGGTTACAAAAGCTTCGGGAGCAAAATCTGACAGAACCCCTGGGTTCGAGAGCTGTCATCTCCTGTGTCCATGTTGCCGTGCTTGCTAAAATAACTCAGCCATGACAGTGAAAGGCAGCTTGCTTTGCCAGGTTGGATAGTTTTCCGCTATTAATGTTGGGGTTTTTTTCGGGTGTTTTTAGCCTATGGCTTTATCTGCAAACAGGATATACCATATTGGCCCGAATATAAGACGTTTTTTTTTTTACATTGAAATAAAAAGACTGGAAAAGTGGGGGTCGTCTTATATTCGGGGTCTAGACAGTATACCCATTCACGACGCTAGATGGCGCCAGATACTGTATCATTGAAGCGAATGCTTAACTTGACTCCCCAGGCCAAAGCGACCCCTTATGGTTAATGCAGTTATTGCAGTTTTGTTGTTTTATCACAATAGATTAGTTTATTTACATTTCAAAAACCAGAAGCCATTCATTTACGAATGTGATTGCGCTTTAGTTTCCATATTTAAATGTTCAGATATTAAGATTTGAATGAGTCAAAATAACATGCTTTTCTCTCAAATATATCATTATAATCATTTGTTTCAGAAGTACTGTAATTATTTTCTGTATAAAAAATAATTTGGTGTTCAAAAAGTCTTTTTTCAAACTTGAGTCTTGAAAAAGAGGGGGTCGTCTTATAATCAGGGCTGTCTTATATCCGGGCCAATACGGTAATTCTAAACTCATAAACGAGGTTAAGAACGCCGCTCACAACTGCTAGAATGAGCGTGTTTACAATAACTTTCATGAGAAAGAAATATGATGCGTTCAATTCACGTTCGCACAAAATATAAACGTGTTCATGAACGATCGTTCATTGAACAGGTTCTGCACAACACTGTCGACAAGTATTTTGACATTCAATTGATCGTTTAGAAAAATCTTGACCTAAAATTGTCCAAACTTTCTTGAGCCTTTCAGTCTTAAAATATTCTCTTAACAAAAAAAAACACTTAATAGTTTTTTTCCGTTTACTTATTAATTATTTTATATATTGTATATGTGCTGCATATATATATTTTAAATTATAAATGAAAAATTCATTTTTTATTTTCTCAATTAAAAAAATTCTTTAAAAAAATTCTGAATCCTGTTGTTCTTTTTCTAATGAATCAAATTGAGACATTTTGCTTTTACTTTGGAAAACAATATTGTATTATTTTTCCTTTTTTATTCTTTATTTACACTTTAAATAAATAAAAAAAGTCAGAAAAACAGGACATACACTCATTTTTAAATGTTTTTTCATTTTAAAAGGAAGAAGCGGTAAAAATCTTTTAGTTTTTTCTGCATTTATTTATTCTACATTTTAATTATTCTTTTTTTTTTTTTTTTTTTAATAAATGGGAAAAATAGTAAAAATTCTTTTAATCTTGTAGTCCTCAATCTTTCATTGAGGACTACAGTCATTTTAATTTACATTTTACTTTTGTTGCACAAGATTTACTTTTGCTGACCAAACAATTTTCGGACTGTAAGCCGCTACTTTTTTCCTTCATTTTGAATCCTGTGGCTTATAGTCCAGGTCGGCTTATTTGTTGATTTTTTTGGGGTAATAGGTAATAACTTTATTTGACGGCGGCGTCATAAAACCGTCACGTTTGTGACATGACACTCTCATGGGCATTACTGAATACTTATGACAGATGTCAATAAGTGACGTCTGGCAAATTAAGTCACCAACTCCATTTATGTCCAGCTTGGATATTTTACATCCATTCAAAAGTGAGATAATTTGCCGGATGACACAAAATGACTTCTGTCGTAAGCATTCATTAATGATCGTGGCAGCGTCATGCCATAAGTATGATAGTCCTATTGTGCCACTGTCAAATAAAGTGTTACCAAATACCTTAGGATCCATACCAATTAATGAAACAACTAGAACACTAATTGAAGAAATAACTGGCACAGAACATGAATTTTTTTTTTTTTTTTTACATGTGTAGTGCTGCAATGCATGCTAGGACGCATGTTGGACAACAACAGTGTTGACAGCAGGTGGCAGCAGAGGTTTACTGTCTCCCCCAAGGGAGCAGTGATGGCCAAATGAAGCTTCTCGAAGCAATGATGCTTTGCAGCTAATTGATTCGAAGCTTCATGGTGGTTCATTTGGTCTTCTGACAGTCGTACGATGCCTCTGTCAAGAAAAGTGTTACCGGTTAATATTTTTTTATGTAAATATCCCATAATACAGTGAGGACAGCTACGGTTTATAGTCCAGTGTGGTTTATCTATGAACAAATCTGGTTTCCGTGTCAAATTTGGTGGGTAGCGGCTTATAGTCAGGTGCGCCTTATAGTGCAAAAATTACGGTAGATGTAGAGGGCCAGATCTGGTACTGTGCCTTGAGGTTGACACCTGTGCACTAAGAGTTACCGAACCATGTCAAATAAGGTTGGCAACTGTCCTTTGAAAAAAAAACAAACAAAAAAAAAATCGGAAACATCCGGTATTCAGAAACAAAAATACGCGCCCCAAATTAAGCTTACCAGTACCTAAGCTTGTCTCGATATGCAATAAGTCAATTAATCGCACGGTAAATTAAAATGAGAGCGGTAATTTTCCCGCCGCAATTTATCGCCACGTGTGTATGTGCATACATTTGTGCATGGGTGTTGCCTGGCACCGCCAGACTATTCTCCCTGTATTTTTCAAACACTGTGAGAAATAGTCTGGGACCCAGCCCATTAACGGCCGCTCTAACAAGTACAAAATCAACCGTCCAATCAGATTCGTTTATATGCGTGATGTGGTCTTAACAAGTAACGTCACTCTTGCGTGCCAAAAGTCGTCTCTACAACAATACAGATGGCGAACGGGAGAGCCAAGAATATGTTCCAATCTGCGGTAAAACCAGTTTTAAATGACCAAAAACACATCGACACAAGTCATTGACAACAGTCAACATGGCTCGCGCTAGCCATGTTGAAAAAACGTCTCCATTCTCCGCTCACGCTAATTACTTGTCGCTTTAACAACGTCACGTCTGCCCGTCGCTAATTGGTCCACTCCGCTGTCTGTTTGCTGTGGCTTGCTCCGCCCTCGGAGTTTGATCCGCCGGACGGTCGCCAGACTCAATCACTGGAACAGCGGTGAGTCTGGTATAGCAGGCAAGCATGGGTGTGTTTCCGTGTGCTTTTTGCACTCGGCACACGTGCATGTTGATTGCATATGAGACTCCAGTTCCTTTCACAGATGTTTATTGGTCATCAACACATTAAAGTTCAGACATACAAAATAAGCAAAATAAACTACAAAGTAAACATTGTAAGATGTTAGCATTGCTACATTGAGGCTAACGGAAAAAAGACATTGTATTAACCAGATGTATTGAGTTCATTTTGTCTACACTTATAGATTAGTTGAACTTTTCTTTTTTTCCCAGACAATAGTTATAGGTGGTTTAAATACTTGTTAGCTGACATGTTTCGGCGAACACCTCCGCCTTCATCAGAGAGCCGAAACATGTAAGCTAACAGGTATTTAAACCACCTATAACTATTGTCTGGGATAAAAGAAAATTCAACTAATGTATTAACCACCTCAGCCTGCTATAAAACATCCAAAACACAAACTTGTGGTTAAAAGGTGACACTTCAAACATGAAAACTGGTTGGTTTACAGCATTTGCAAACAATGCGAAAAAAAAAATGTTTGTTTTCTTGTTCTCTCTCTGTACTTTTATTTTCACTATTTGTATCATATTTTTGTGTTCTGTCAATTTCGTTTGCATTTCAACATTATATTTGGAGTGATCATATGCAAAACTAAATTGTTAAAAAAAACAAACAAACAAACAAGCAAACAAAAACCAACGTCTAAAAACACAAACACACACACGTATAAGAAACACATAAAAAGGCTCAGGACCTCAAGGGTTATATTACAGTTTTAAATTTAGCATGAGATTTGGCCGTCCGGCTCTACCAATCAGGAGTCACTTCTTAATTTTTTTCAGGGAGTTGGCAAGCCCAATGTCAAAGCAACTATTTATGGTAATTGTACTTTTAACTCCTTCGCTGTCATTGATGATAACAAAAGTCCAATCCATTTTAACTAATTGGCTGACATTGACACGGGGACAGACATCCAATCGATTTTCCATACCGATCGTTCGATCGATGACGTGAATGTGTTGAATAGTTTAATTTCCTAGTAATAGGCTGTGCCACCACCGCTATCATGTTGCAAGACCGACATGACAATGAAGCCTCACAATCCCCCCATAGCATGAACCGATCTTGCCTAATGCAACATTTTGACAAGCAGGCATAACTGATTAAAATGACTGAGTGTAGTTTTTCCCTTGAATTAGTGGGAGCAGTGTTCCATCCTGAAGTAATGGGATCAAAGACAGCCACTACAACCTTCTTGCATATTTCAAGTGTACGCCATAATTTTTTTCTGCCCCCCCCCCCCCCCCCACACACACACACCTTTATTTTTTAAAAACCTCACTTCTCAAAGATAAGATGTAGAAAATGAAGGCAAGTTATTCAAGGCTTTTTTGGGGCATTTCTTTTTTCAGGCTTCATTGCCTAATTTGTGAGTCTGTCGCCGCATATTATGCAGAGTTGGCTTGGTGCATGAGAATCACCCCTAGCGTTAAACCGGTATTTTTAAGTAAGCCTGCTGATTTTGTCACTTAAATGCAACTTTCTATTTCTTGAAAGTGCAAGTTTTTTTCTGTCGCATGATTTGGCATTTTCCTTTTACAAAAAAAGCTCTCTGTGGATTCTTGTCTTTTTAGGTATTTTTCTTAGCTTAGCTTAGCTTTCGCAAGGCTGCGAGGAGCGGTGTTCACAGGCACAGGCATCTTATTTTCCTCATCATTATAACATTTTTTAAGAGTTTCTGATTTTTCCCAAAGGACTTCATCAATGTAGAAATCCTGAAATTCCAAAATGGCGACTTTAACCAAAATGGCTGACTTCCTCTTCTATGATTATTGTGTCTTCTACTAATTAGCACAGTAGCACCATTAAGATTTGTTTTGACAACTTGCATATTTCAAGACAAGTGTACAGCACATATACACGTCATGCCTCACTCCCCACCTCTGTTTATCACCCTCGAGCAAACACGTCGGACCATTGATTGAGAGAATAATTAACTGTGGTAATTAGCGCACTGCTAAATACTCTGTGGAGGTGCGCCGCCTCCTGACTCCGGTTGTAGCCCTCTCACCTCCCAATAATTTGGTATATGCTTTTCCCATGTGGCGCATGGGTAAGAGGCTTAGGCGTTGGGCAAACAACGGTTTGATATTCTCTGCTGACGTGTGTGCGCCGTGATAGTCATGCTTGTAATCCTGTTGGCTAAATATGCTGAGCTGTGAAAACAGATTAAGACGTGGCTGTGTTTTTCTTGGCCACAATTTCCCAGTGGTGAGCTAAGCGGGTTCAGCAGCTGTCCAGCGGTGGCTTTTTTAAATGTGACCCACACTGTATTAAATAAATAAATGTAAATTTACGATAAAATACTAGCAGCTATGGTTACCGGAATTCTATCGTTAAAATAATCAGGAACAAGAAATTACACATGTAAATTTCATGGTAGATTTTTGTGGATTTTTTTTTTTTTTTATGATAAACATGGTTTAAAATATGATTGCAGTTTTTTCTTTTATCGGTCTTCTTGTGATGGTGACATCAGCCACACTGGACTGCCATTTGGCAGTTATGCTGACTAATGAGCTACTGAAGATCATCTAAAACCATTGGTGTGTGTGTATAAGGTGAGGGAAACTTTACTCCTTGATAACTGAAAGGAGCATGATGGCAGGTGAAGCTAGACTATCTTAGACTAGCTAGCTCGGGCTATTGGTAGTCAGCATGCTCAACTGCCTCTTTGGTACGTCATCACCACAATAAGACCAGCTACACATCCACTGATTAAAGGATTGGGGGTTCGAATCCAGCTTCCACTTGCGCCCATTGTTGTTGTAAAGTACTTCACCTGACTTGCCTGTGTGAAAGTAATGTGACAATGAGTGGTTGATTGTGGTCAGAAGCACCGATGGCACAAATTTGCTGCCTCACTTCTGTCGGACTGCCCCAGGGCAGCTGTGGCTACAATAGTAGCTTAACAGTCCATTGAGTGTGGAGTAAAACAATAATGCAAACCAATGTAAAGCGTCTTCGAGTGGTCTGAAAAGCATTATATAAATCCAATGCATTATTGTTTTTATTACTACTTACCATTTTCAGTCGTCTGTTATAAAACAAAATAAATATGGCAGAAAACACAGACAAGGCTGAAAAAGCAGCTTCTGCTCTTGCACCCCTCTTTAAAATAAATTGCTGTATTTTAAGCCAAAAGAACTGTTGCGTGTTGATAGAACAATATGTCTATATGCTGCCATAGCAGTTTCATGGCACATTAAACCCCCAAACTATTTTTCATTTGTCCATTTTACCCTGGTGACCCCCGTTTACAGACACCGTGCAACCGCTTTTGTTTCAGCCCAGCCATAAAAAGAAGCAAAGTAACTATATTTATTATTTGAAATGTCTATCATTTTTAGCTTCGAATCATTAATTAATGTCTTATATTTAGTAAAAAATAAAAAATAAATAAAAGCAAAGAAATTATTCACTCGCATATTTTAAACTTTTAAACAAATTACGTCACAATGAAAAAAACTGTGTCTGTAAATAGGTCATGGATATCTACCTCTTAACTATTGCTTAATTGTATTTTTTTGTTACTGTCGCATTTTCCCCGATATTTTAGATGATAAATAATCGATCAGAACAATGAAAAACTGAAACAAGAACAAAACAAAAAAACGTTTAAAAGGGTAAATATTTGAAAAAGAAAATCTCAACCACTCCTTGATGTCTGCGATTTCTGTTATATTACCGGATTTCACCCATAAAATCCCGATAAAGTCCTGCTGTGGCCATTCACAGCTGTGTCTTGACACTTGGTGAGATAGACTACATGGAGTTTTTGGATTGAAACAAGATAAGTACGGGATAATATCTCATTAAAATCATGGTGTCTTTAATTATGCCCTCTCATGCTCTCACCTCGAGTTTGGGTTTAGGGGTTAAAACTTTTTTTTTCCTTTTTTTTTTTTTTTTTAAATGCCCTCTTGTTCAAAATTTTTCTTCTCCCAGAAAATTTAAAGATTTTAAGCTTTACAATGATATATCACACATGCATATAGGACAATTTTGAAATTTGGCCAAATTGGGGGTCTCAGAGCGGAACTTCTAGTGACTTGAGTGTTGTTTGCCATGTACAAAATGATGGTCTTTTCACAGTTGGTTGTTAATTTGACAGTTTAATTTTTCCTTTTTTTTTTTTTTTGACAACATAAGTCTGGCAACCACTGAGTAAGCAGTGCTTAGTCAGTTGGTCAACTCTATGTACAGGTTACTTTGACGCCAGAGGTTGCGCTAGACTTTTTCGTTGTCCGTCATTTTGACTGACAGGGTCATAAAAATCCGGTCATAATCTATTTTTACCCGTCACCTAAATTTTTAAAATGATGATAATGACATTGTGGTGACCCTTTCTTTGGCATAATTCACCTTCCGTACTTGTGTGTCCATTTGGCCGAGCGCGTTAGCGGCTACGACACAGTCACGTGACAGACACTTAAGAGCCGCGCGCATTCCGGCTTGAATAGAGAGTTCACAGAGAGCAGCAGAGCAACAGCGGCTGGACACAGCAATTCGAGCTAACAAGACTCTTAACATTGCATACCGCTTCAACATATTCAATAGTATTTTGTTTTCATTCATTTTAAAGTAATATTCTGTCCGAACAAGCTTAACAGAGAATCCACACCGTGCCATCACACATCAAGCAGATGAATATGTAACTTTTTCTCCGCAGTGACAAAAACAGCTGACTGTGGCCCCAGTAGGTTGGTAGCCTACCATATGTAGCATATGTAATAATGAAATTAACAGTTCACCTGCTGTGGCCTGAACGTAGTTTCACACCTTCCTCCTGGTGCGCATGGACTTGAATTGCGTGCCCGCTTGTGCAGTCCCTGTTTTTTCACCGCTTTTATCAACACCATCGTCGTTTTGGGGCTTTTTGAAGAAACTTCGGACACTCAGTTGCCTTGACATTTTTCAGAGTAAGGCCAACGACGTCATGCATCAAGAGAGACAATAGCTAATTAATATGCTCACTCGCCACCCTGTGGTCTGGGGTGTGAATTGCAACCTGTCAAAATGACGGATGGACTTCAGTTTTTTCCGTCACCGTTTTAAAAAATCGGTCAATGACGGAAAATATTCGGTTAACGCGACCCCTGTTTGACGCACACTGTTTTTTTGACAAGTTGTTGACTGCCATTGAAAACAATAGACGCCCAATCCATTGCAACTGGGAAGGACTCAGCAGCGATTTGCTCAGTTGAGATAGACTGGACGTCTATCGCCGTCATTGGCAGTTTAAGATCCCTAAGGGGTAAGTGTCTGTCATATTTTCTAATGGTTTGCCATGACATTCCCCAGACCGTTCCCTATTCAGATGTCTTCAGCCGCCTAAGAATCCAATACATGTTTATAATTCTCCTCTAACTACAAAACTGCATAGCAATCAATAGCTGTCCACAGTGCAAAAAGCGCACAAGCGAAAGCGTCACATCTGCTGACAGATTTGAGAGTTGGATGACAGACCAGACACTCGCTATCAAACTCCACTTTTATTGGAATCTGAGAGAAGCCTGTTGAGGGGCAGCAAGGTGTAGCAGAGGAGCAGGAATGTGCTCGCCCGTGGGTAGCGCAAGGCGGAGGAGGGGCCGCGGAGAGGGCAGAGCTGCAGTGGTGGGCATCGCGGCCGAGCAGCCAAGTGGAAAAAGGCCAGTCTGGTGTAAGTAAGTAGGGGGGCAGGCTAGGCAAAGTATAGTGGAGGCATCCATGTTATTTGTTAAATTACACAATAGAAAGAATTGGAAGATTTTATATAAAAGAAGCGGGATCTGTTTCCGGATAGAATGTAATTTTTTCATGACGACCTCATATCTATTCTTTGACTGATGATATACTTCATGGTGTTACAAAGTTTGACATGATTTCATTCAAGGGCCTTCGATCAATTAAATACGTCATTTAACAAACTGACTTATTTTTCACCTAAAGCAATAACATTTTTAAATGGCGACAGTTTTGTTGCTGAAACATTTCAGGCATTTAAATGGAAGTCATTCTTTATAACAAAACGACATATCTTAAAGACTATAATCATGTTGATCAACGTTTTGTGTTTCGATCAATTTGATTTGCTCATTTCTGTAAATGACATTGATCCATATTAATGAATAGTTACACACCTAGTTCCCAGCTTTTCTGGACAGTCTTGCCTTTTAAAGCCATCTCAGAATTTTCAGGTGTCTCAACTTCCTTTTCACCTGATAGGTGGCACTACAATTAGTTGACAAATCAACAACTAAAAGATGATCAGATAAATCAACTATTTTGATAATGTATTAATTTTTTAGAGACAAGGTTTACCCAATTTTCCAAATAGTGTGCTTAACAGCCTTGATAATATTTACAAATTGTTATAGGTCGAGGGATATATTTACCAGCCGATATATCAGGCGTGTATGTTTTTTCCTCAAGATCAGCCATCAGCCGATACAATAAGATAATTGTTATGTTCACTGTTGGGTGATGATCTTTCTTATAAAGGTCGACTGTTATATTGGCCAATATAACAGGCCAATTTATGGACTTTTTTTTTTTTTTTCAAGATCGACCAATATTAGCCAATAAAAGAGGATAACTGTTCTGTCCACTGTTTGGAGGATTATCTTTGTTAATGTTACATTTGTATAATGAGTGTTTACGTTGCATTTTTTAATCAAGACCGAGTATATCGACCTCAAATACTGGCTTACAAAATCCTCTTCAGACATGATCAATCAGCTATTTTTTTTAAGTTGGTATCAACATCAGCTGTTGAACGTCCCATATCGGTCAACCTCTACAAAATATTTACCAAATCTTCTTTTCTTGCTTTAGAAAAAAATGGGTATAGTCACGTAGTAATATTGAATTCATTGACCAACCTTTCTCAGCGCAGTTTTTGGTTCCAATGCACATTTACAGCGTAACGTAAAATAATGTTATCTAAATATGAGTCGATGAGTCAAATATTCGCAAAAATAATCGGAGATTAGTCCACCATGTTGTTGAGCGCAGATATTTCTTTTAAAAATGTAGGTCAACGTGACTGGCCACTGATCAATCCTGAAGCAAGAGGGGCAGGATAACGAATTACATGCGTTTAAACCATCACACATAGCAAATGCACTCGAAGGTTATTTCCGCTTCGGCGAGGGAAGGAACGAGCTAGAGGGACAGAAGTGAGAACAAGCGAGATCCACAGTGCGCTGGATCAGGCAGGAGTGCCGTTGCCATGGCGACCGGCAGCCCTCTATTGGTATTTGGAGCAGCGGGATGGAATTACTGCGGAGGATTTTGAGTTTGCCGCACATCTGGGGTCAGCTAATGTGGAAGCAGTCTCGGACAAATGTTTACAAGCGTCCCCAAATGTTGACTTAGAATTACCTGGTACCCTTCCCAAAAACTGACAAAAATGATAAATGGATGGATGTTTTCTTTTTAAAACATGTACTTTATACCTACTATTTACAACGTACCCCATCTTTAAACTTTAATGGCAAGTCAATGTTTCTAAAATAAAACTAAGGGAATAAGACTGACATGCAGAGAATAGTAAGGTTTTGTGGAGTTTCTATTGATCAATCAGATTTATTGATGAAGCACTTCAAACAACAGCTGTTGACTCAAACAGTGGCGATACATAATTTATAAATAACAGATTAATTGAACAAATGAAAAACAGTCAAAGATATATATTTTTAAAGCTTTTGAAAATAAAGCAATTATTTGAACATTATTGTATGCGATTTTTGACTCGAAAAATATTAGGGAATGTTTACTGTTAAGAGGCTCAAAGCAGAGGAATTTTGACATTTTTTAGGCCAAAAATGTCTCCAAGCGATTAGTAAACTAATTTAATTTATTGATAATGAATTAGTTGTTGGTAATTTTGTTGTGTTGTTGTTTGTCTAAATGTTCCTTGCCCATCTTACTCAAGCACTACATCATTCGCCTGGAAGGATTTTGATTTTCATACTTTGAAGATGCCATAATATTTTCAAGTTAATCAGACAGAAAGCTAATATCGTGTTTGTATCTGTATTTCTACATTACCAGAAGAGAACTATAGTAGCTTCTAACGCATTAAAAGTGATCACCAGTCTACTTTTCATCCTGTCCAGAGCTCCCTTCCCTTCTTCCACTTGGCTTGATAAATCTGCTAAAAGGGTTCAGTGTCACACCAGCATTGTCATTTAAATATTTGAATGCCAGTTTCACTTCCTGACAAAGGCGAACACTTGGATTCCATTTTTAGCTTTCGCTTGTAGATCCTACCCTGAGTACTGTTTGTACCCTTCCCCCATTCGTGAGACTGTTTATGTGTAAACAAACGCACAAGAGCTAGCGCACACAAACACACGCATAGCCATTTGTGTCAGGATGCTGCATTTAATGACCATAAAGGAACCATCACGCACCCTGCTTGCAGTAAGTGGACTTTAGTATGATATAATATGGAGTACACGCGACCAATTTTTACATTTTAACTCATGAGCTGCTATTGACAGTAGACGTTCAAATCTTTTTGAACTCTAAGAACTGGCATCTCGGTCTAGACTCCAAGACAGAATTACTTGGTCTTGTATTAGTCATAGTGATTTCTGGTCTTAAGCAAGTCTTGGTCACAGATCTTGAGTTCAAGACGTCTCATAACTTTAGTTTGAACCTCGAAAGACTTCATAAAAACTGAAATGGCCACTGAAAAGGAAAAAATAAAAGCCCACCCATGGCATAGACAAATCCATGGGGGAATCCATGCTGCGCAATGCTTTTTATCCCCTGTGTGAATATTTGATGTAAAGAGTGTACCATATAGGCCCATGTCTCTGTGGGTATTGTGGGGATAAAAGCCCATCATATGCTGGCACTTATCTTGGACCCAGATGGTTTTGAACATGTTCTTTTCTCTGGTCTCACATGGCTTCATCTGGAACCTTCAAATATTTACATTTCTTTATTCTAAATACAGAGGAAACGCAACAAGACATGCTATTTTTCACTAGCTCATTCTATATGGGTCCTGAGACAGTAGAGTTCTGGTAATTAATTTGAGTTTTACCTAAGAAGACCAGCCTCAGCATCCCCGCTCCCTGCTTCCTTTGTGTATTATTTATCATTGAGGACTCCTGCTCCGCTTCCCTGGGCTATTTTTACCCAACATCTCCGTCACATTGACTCCAGAGCCCCAATCCCCTGCCTCTTCTAACAGCAAGCCTCTCTTCATCTGGATCGTGGATTACATTCTCTCTACCTCAAACCCCTTCTCCCACTCTTGCTCCTGTCCCCCTCCCCGCACCACCCCACCCCTCTCATCATTACATCCCTCCATCTTGCCTTTTATCCCCACTCTTGTTCCTCACAAAGCAGCTAAACCTCTGGCTCTTTACCCCTTGTCCACCGCTGTTCTCCTTTCAATCTTTCATATTAGTGTTACCAGTCCCTTTGGGAGAGTTCGCATACATAAATAAATGCGTCCCCAAGTCCAGTCGTAGCCCACTGCATTTGTGTAACGGTCACTCACCTCGCTGCTCATATATATCCAGCCACATTGATTGGAGATTGGATACCAAATGAGCTCCACGTCTATACCTGACAGACATCCCGGAAAATGCAGAAACAAATCTCCTTTGTAGCGTGTGATCACTGCTTGGTTGGGTTCAAAACACAATGAATCCGATGCCTGCTCATTGATGCATAACCCATTTGTCATTTTTATTGATCCTGCGTTCCAGCGCTTACTCTTACAAACCTCCATGAGGATAGATAGACACGACTGCTGATCATTCGTGCATAGAATCAAATCATACTGATTGACGATGTGGATTCGACCTACCACTGCCTACACCTACTATCTACCACCTAGTTTTTATTTGACACCCCCCCCCCTGATATCGAACATAACCAACCAGTAGGATTCTTAATCTAATAATTGTTCTGGAAACGATTGTTATGTTAGCAAATTTGACTATTAAGGCAACAGTTGGTCTGTATTTCAATGTGGGAAACCAGAACAAACCCATAATAAATTGTTTTTATATGTTCCATTTCGTCATTTGTTTGCATTTCTACACAAATAACTTATCTGTACTATCCCTTGTTTTGGTACATTATTATTTTAACAACTTCTTAAACCGTCACTCGACTTTCCAATTCATTTGAATGAAGTAAATGATCGACCAGAAGATTGGTGTAGTATCTGCAGTAATGTAGACTCTGACGTTCAATCATGGTGAAGAAGGACTGAACCAAAAGCTAAAGCTCTAATTTACTTGTTGATCAACCTTTCTACACCAACCTTTGGTTACAGATTGTCATAATGGGACTAACCATATTCTGAATATCCTGTACCTCTCTGGGGTGATCAAATTTTCTTGACTGGGTGTTTGGGCAAAGAATGACATTTTTTGTTTTTTGACCAAATCAAGGTCTAATGTTGGTTCAGTTTTCCCCAGAACCAAAAACAAGTACGGTTAACAAGTAAGCTAGTGTGTTTGACCTTGGTCAAGGTGTTTACACTTGGTGGGTAACAGTGAAACATTAAGAATTAGAAGTGTTAAGAGTGGTCCAAGCTCCAGTCAAACCTTGGTCTTTCACATCATACAAAACAGTCTTTGTATGTCTAAGTTATGTTCCTGTATAAAACCTTTTTAACACAGACACAGGTTGCGTAATGGTTCGCCAGTGGGACTGTCACCTGCGGGTCATCGTGTCAGGATGTCTTGTCTGGTGTGTACACCCTGAGGGAGGTTTCCCAAGAGGCGGTGTACACATCTCAGCCTTGCTCGGGTTCTTTGTGCAAGACCACCCCCGCATATGACAGAAAGGTCTCATCGGGACAATGTGTGTTTCTTCTTAGCATATTCTATGTTGCATCATCATGTTTTCTGTCAGTTTTGTCTTCGTCCGTTTCTCGCAGTCTCTTGTCACCCTCGCCTGTCCGATTTAGTCCTTGTCAAAATCTCGTTTGTGTCCACTCCTACCTTCACCTCACATTTCCTGACAGCCAGGCGTTTCAGCGCTTCTAATGCTAGCATACCTTTGCTTTTTGTCTGTGCTGCTGTTCGGAAACAGGTGATGCTGTAGGGTGATACCTGACCCCACTATGTCACATCAAGTGTTTTTAAAGGGACAGGTGGCTGCATAGCTAGCTTTTTCTGGCTGTTAATGCTTTGGCCGCATTCAGAAGACATGCTATTGCAAACGTCTGTCAATTGCCACAAATTTGTTTTTTATAAAGAAGCCAACAATATGTCATGAATTTTGATGAAGTAGATTACATAATCTATTCCAGTTTATACTGTAGTACTAGGAATGCGGCGGTTTTCAAATCTGCATCCAGTGGGATGTGTTTTCCCCTCTCGCCGACACTGTTATCAAAAACATCTGCAGAGTCGCTCTAAACATAAACAGCCTGTCTTCACTTAGCACTTGTCCAATAGGATGGCTTTTCAGTTGATCGGAAGCAGAAGAAATGACTTTGCTGTACAAAATACAGACACCGATTAGAACTACTATCGCAAACAAAACACAATGATGCATGCTGGCAAGCACACAGAAAGAGACTGTTCAATTGTTTTTTGCGTCCTGCTGACAAGTGTGAGTGCGATAGCGTTAACATTTGAGCTATATTATAGCCACCTACTATAAAATATTCATCCTAAGTGAATATTGTATATGTTGTGGATTTTTGTGTTGTTACATCAACTGCCCATGAATGTTTGATTTACTACATCCGGTGCGTGTGCGAATGTTAGTTAGGCCTATGTTCACAAGAATGCACAGGACAAGGATATGTGGGATGTTTAATAAGGAAACACTGTACAGAAAACATCACCAACAGAAGCACGTCTAAATCCATTGAGTGACTCAAGAGAAAAAACAATGTTGCTCCATGATAAAGTGGTAATTGCATCAGTGAGGTGTAATCGTGTTATCTATTAAGAGAGTTGAAGGCCGGGCGGAGGCGCACCGGTGATGGAGATTTGGGGCCCAGATTACTTTAGCATTATCCACTCACAATAGCACATTATCACCTATCATAAGCCAGAGGTGTCCATTGATCCAATCAGCAGTGTCTTGGCTGTAGGAGAGAGTGGGGCCTCTGCCATGGTGGGCGGATTTGTGGGTTTTGATTTGAGGCTGATGTCATGGAAAAGAAACCAATTAACTTCGTTCCTCATTTCAATACTCTGTAATAGGCCTGTACAATACATCGTTTGAACATCGCCATCGCAATGTGTGCATTCGCAATAGTCCCATCGCAGGATATGTGATTATTATTATTTTTTTTTTGGAAAGTTTTTTGAAGTAAACTTTTGTTTTTCTTCATGAAAGCAACGATTGTGCAGAGACAAGGCTTCTTGGATCCCTTTTATATACACCAATCTTCATCATTCACAGATAACCCCTTAGCCTGGATTAATCGGTATTATATGATTACTAGGAATATCCCGATCGCATATTTTTGCACAAGAGTCCGAGTCGCCTGATTGTGAGAGTCTGCCAATACTGAGTCCTGATTCAATACCAAAAAAAGAAAGTGTTTTTTTTTTTTTTTGCGTTGATGCTCACGCTGCTGAGAACAGCCTCTCACATATACAATGAGTTGGCACAGCACACTTCAGACTGTGTACCAAGCTTAACAATGATTAACAAATCAGTGCCTTTGATCTTAGATCTACCGAGGTGTCTCTGGCCAGATCAAAGCTACAAACCTGTCAATCATCGTTAACTTTAAGTACCAAACGCCAGCTGTACTGGTGACCAAGAAAAAAAATAGTTCGGTTGCACTGCATAGCAGTAGGAAAGGTGAGAGGCTGTATGAGCATGAAGCAGAAAAACATAAAACCTGATCCTTTTCACCCAATTCCGATCCTGAGAAATGGTGTGATCAGCCTGATTTCTGATCATGTGATCAGATCAGGACAATGTGGTTGTAGTTAGTCAACCAAGTTTTCCTCAACAGAGCTATTCACATCTTCTAGTGAAAATATTTCTAGTTTTAATATTGCTATATATAAATTGGAATCATATCGCAAACCCCCAAAAAGTCGCAAGGTCAGTTTTTTCCAATGTCGCTCAGCCCTACTCTGTAATCGTTAGCACTCATTCTTTGTCTAACAGTTTCTTTACTTTTCACGTCATGACACTGAAAGAGCAATGTCATTCTGTCATATTAAAATAAGTCCCTTTAGAAATTCAATTTTTACTGTAAAACAATAATAACAATAATAATAATTAGAGGTGTGCGAAATTTCCGATTCTTAGATTATTCGCGATTCGGCCGTGGAAGTTTCGATAACAATTCACAAACAACCAAATTCCGATTATTGAAATATGTCAAGTAAAGCGGAACTAAAACACAGTCAGCGCGGTCTTCGGGACGCAATGAGGAACGGACCGCATTGTGTCCCGAGAGTAACTATCATGCTTGTCATTACCTGGGTTATGACAATGCTCCACTGGCTCTGGCTCAACTCATGCCACCAGATAAAAAAAACAAAAAAAAAACAATATTACCTGACTGCTGCTGACAGCCGCTACAAACTACATCCACATAATGCTTCGGTAGATAAAAGATATAGTATGTATATAAAACAAGGTGCAAAATCACAGACTCCACGGCGTTAGCAGCACATGTATAGAAAACTAGATGCGAAATGACAGACTTTCCGGCTTTAGTAAACAGCCACTATCTTAAAGCAGGAGACTTCCCTAGAAGGTTGTTGTAGTGAACCTTCCAAGCGAACCTAATTAACTTTTTATCTAAAATACTCCTAAATTGGCAAAATCTTGACTTGAATCTATCTTTAAAACAGTTTTAAAACTTTCCCATGTTGAAAGTAGACAGAAGGGAAATTATGGAATAACGGGAGCAATTTTAACAACTGTAACGATTGATTCACCACATGAAATTAATTGAATGTAGTTTAAAGCTGCTGATACAGAATGTGGACTTGAGTATTTTATTTACTGTTTTTAACTGTTAACTTGTTACTGAAATAGTCATTCATTTAAACCTGAGAGGCTTTTTGTAAAATTTTTGTAACTAATGTACAAAACATTAAAAGCAGCTAATAGCCTGGCGGGTTGGTGGGTGTCATCAATAATCGACTCATAATCGAATCTTAGCCCTTGAATCGTAATAGAATCGTTAGGTGCCCAAAGATTCGCACCTCTATTAATAATATTACAAATGTAAAATAAATTCCCCACCCTAAAAAACACATCTAAAGATATCGACATTTGGTTTTGCCATTTTTGTTTTTAATAATAGAACATTCTTTTCAACATAACAACGTGAGCTTCAAATAGTCGGCTCTTTTCAGGCTCAATTTCTACTCAGTAAAATGCATGACTAAATTCCATTTGTGAGAAGGCCTTGTTTTGGACGGCGAATGTTTGATCATCACACTGAAGCGTCATCCAAGTAGGACACCAAAGCGACATGTGGATATTCTCTTTGTCGCTACGGCTTTGTGGGTTTCATTCGCCACCGCTGCCTCTGCCAAAGCCAAGACTTAAATGTCCAGAAATAGGAGAGCAGAGCCACAAAAAACAAGAGCGCGCCACTTTATTCTCTCCGGGTCTCAATACCACTCATTCCGCTGTGGAAATAGAACAAGCAACGCCGATGAAAGTAGTGGCAAATTGGACTGTGTGCGGCGTAAACGGCACCTGCTCCCAAGTTGCTCCCGCTCGCCACTGTAATGGATTCCATATTGAGCAGGATGTGG
The DNA here is from genome assembly GCF_030265065.1 of Corythoichthys intestinalis. Lineage (NCBI taxonomy): Eukaryota > Metazoa > Chordata > Actinopteri > Syngnathiformes > Syngnathidae > Corythoichthys > Corythoichthys intestinalis. The sequence continues at coordinate 18,135,635 of NC_080403.1, read as the reverse complement.
AAATCAAATGACAAATGATGTTTTCTGTTTCAGTGCAGTGGGCAGTTGATTGTTCACTTTAAAGGTGGCATATTATTGAAAATGGACTTTTGAATTGCCTGTATACGGGATTGATATAATTTTATAAGGACACAGGATTTTCTTTTATGGTTGCATGGTGGTACCTCGACATACGAATGCATGGACAAACGTTTTTTTTCGACATATGACGTAAAATTTGACTCGTCATCTGTCATTTGACGAAATGCTCGAGATATGACGATTCTCGACAGCGTCGCAATTTCATTGTTTCCCCGCAAGATGGCAGCACATCGGATTTTCTTGTGAGAGAAATCATCACAGGGCCCAGAAGGTTAGTGCAGGTAGTAGAGGTGAAAAAAGGTAGAAGGTGACGTTTACCATTGAAATGAAGAAAGAAATCATAGAAAATATGAGCGTAGTGTGCGTGTGAGTGAACTGGAACTGGAATTAGACGGCTCACTGTATCCTCCTTTACCTCCACACCTGCTGTCTCTACCTCTGTTCGCCAGTAAGTTAAGGTGACAGTAAAAACGCTTTTTTATTTATTCATAATTTACTTGTTTTACATGTGGCTAATTTAATGCATTTGTTAAATTAGGCAGAATATAGCTCACCGTATCCTCCTCTACCTCCACACCCACCAACTCCTCCGACCTCTGTTCGCCAGTCTCGATAAGTCAAGGTGACAATAAAAACGCTTTTTTATTTCCTATTTAGTCATAATTTACCGTAATTTTCAAACTATGAGCCGCTTTTTTTCCCTTCATTTTGAATCCTGTGGATTATAGTCCAGTGCGGCATATTTGTTGATTTATTGGGTTAGTAAGTAACAAATTATTTGACAGCGGCGTCATAAGACTGCCGTAAGACCATCAGAATTATGACATGACAATATCATGGACATTAAAGAATGCATAAGATAGATGTCATTAGGTGTCATCCGGAAAATTATGTCACTTACTGCATTTACCGTATTGGCCCGAATGTAAGACGGCCCTGATTATAAGATGACCCCCTCTTTTTCAAGACTCAAGTTTGAAAAAAGACTTTTTGAACACCAAATTAATTTTTATACTGAAAATAATTACAGTACATCTGAAACAAATGACTATAACAATATATTTGAGAGAAAAAGTATGTTATTTTTGCCTCATTCAAATTTTAATATCTGAACATTTAAATGTGTAAACTAAAGTGCAATCACATTCGTAAATAAATGGCTTTTGGTTTTTGAAATGTAAATAAACCAATCTATTGTGATAAAACAACAAAATTGCAATAACTGCATTAACCATCAAAGTGAGGTCTAACTGTAACTGTAATCTTCAGACAAATCTGAATAAGGAAAAACATTGCAATAAAATAATGCAAACTGGTTAAACTTGAGAGTAGCTGAGATCTGTCATGACAGAACATCGCTTCAATGATATCTGGTGCCATCTAGCGTTGTGAATGGGTATAACGTCTAGACCGCGAATATAAGACGACCCCCACTTTTTCAGTCTTATTTCAATGCAAAAAATACCGTCTTATATTCGACCCAATACGGTATGTCTACCTCAGTTCTTTTACATTCATTCAAAAGTGAGATAATTTACTGGATGACACAAAATGATATCTGTCATAAGCATTTATTAATACTCATGGCATTGTCATGTCATAATTATTATGGTGTTATGACAGTCTTGCCACTGTCAAATAAAGTGTTACCAAATACTGGAACAGTAATTGAAGAAATAATTAGCACAGAACATGAATTTTGATTGTTATTTCCAGCTGTAGCACTGCAATGCATGCTAGGACGCATGTTAGAGGACAACAGTGTCGACAGCAGGTGGCAGGTCTCTCTCAACTGTGAAGTGATGGCCAAATTAAGCTTCTTGAAGCAATGAATGGGGTTCATTATGTCTTATGATGCTGTTGTCAAATAAAGTATTACCAGTCAATATATTTTGGTGTAAATATCCCATAACACAGTGAGGACAGCTGCGGCTTATTGTCCAGTGCGGCATACTGTATCAATGAAACAATGCCGTTTTTGTGTCAAATTTGGCGGGTGGCAGCTAATAGTCAGGTGCGCCTTATAGTCTGATAATTACGGTATTTGTTTTGCTATGTGTAATTATACCTGCAGTTTTTATTAAGGATTTAGCATTGGTTTTTGGGCCGTGGAACGAATTAATTGAGTTAAAATGTATTCTTATGGGGAAATCTGTATTGACATACGACCATTTTGACATAAAAACCATGTCCTGGAAGAAATTATTTGTTGAAATTGAGAGTTGTATCTTATATGAAGAAATTCCTATTTTTAGTTGCTGCTAGCTTTTACTGTCAGCATCCAGTTACTTTCGATGGAAAATGAAGTGTAAATGGGTGGATATGGGGAAAAAAGAACCCTACGCTACGATCCTATGGGTCGACAGTGTGGAATTAGGGGAAAAACACCTCAGCACAGACGATTGGCTGTGGCCAACGGTCATAATTCTATTAAGGAAAAAAAAAATCAATACTAATGCTTTTACAAACTTCCAACGTCACAATGGTTTTGTTAACATTGTGTGTTTATGTTATCATTTGAAGAGACTAATTACAATTTTGGACATGGATTTTTCTCCTCTTGCTTTGAATGTCTTTTTCATGGACACTAACACAAATGCATTTCAGTCTCTAGAGCACAGGTGTCAAACTCAAGGCCAGGGGCCCAAACCTGGCCTGCCACATCAGTTTGTGTGGCCTGCGAAAGTAAATTATGTTCATCAACTTAATGTTTCCCGTTAAAATAAAATTTCTGAAGTCCTCAACAAAAGATCGATGACTCTAAATTGTGTTCATTAACTTAATGTTTCCCGTTGAAATAACATTTCTGAAGTCCTCAATGAAAGATTGGCGACTCTGAAACCAGATATGCCTTTTCCAAATATAAAATACACATTTTATAACAGGTTTAAAAAATAGAAACAGATTTGCTGATTTTCCCCCCTTAATAATAACAATAATGCCGAAATAAATTTAAAAAAAGAAGAGGTTAATTGTTTTTCCCCTTTTTGTTTTTTTTGGGGGGGGGAAATGTAAATTAATCAGAAAGAAAATAGACATATTGTTTTGACACCCCTCAGTCTTATTTGGGTCTGACATAAATCTTATCATGTAGTCCCAATACGCCAAAGGGATTTGTGGGCTAATTGGAGACAGCAAAATAAATGGTCAGTTTTCTGAGATACAGTGGGGCAAATAAGTATTTAGTCAACCACTAGTTGTGTAAGTTCTCCCACTTGAAAATATTAGATAGGCCTGTAATTGTCAACATAGGTCAACTCAACCATGAGAAACAATGTGAAAAAAAAACCTAGAAAATCACATTGTTTGATTTTTAAAGAATTTATTTGCAAATCATGGTGGAAAATAAGTATTTGGTCAATACCAAAAGTTCATCTCAATACTTTGTTGTGTACCTTTTGTTGGCAATAACGGAGGCCAAACGTTTTCTGTAACTCCTCACAAGCTTTTCACACACTGTTGCTGATATTTTGGCCCATTCCTCCATGCAGATCTCCTCTAGAGAAGTGATGTTTTGGGTCTGTCGTTGGGCAACACGGACTTTCAACTCCCTCCACAGATTTTCTATGGGGTTGAGATTTGGAGACTGGCTAGGCCACTCCAGGATTTTGAAATGCTTCTTACGAAGCCACTCCTTTGTTGCCCTGGCTGTGTGTTTGGGATCATTGTCATGCTGAAAGACCCAGCCACGTCTCATCTTCAATGCCCTTGCTGATGGAAGGAGATTTTCACTTAAAATCTCTCAATACATGGCCCGATTCATTCTTTCCTTTACACAGATCAGTCGTCCTGGTCCCTTTGCAGAAAAAACAGCCCCAAAGCATGATGTTTCCACCCCCATGCTTCACAGTGGGTATGGTGCAATTCAGTATTCTTTTTCCTCCAAACACGAGAACCTGTGTTTCTATGTATTATTATTATTATTACCAAAAACTTCTATTTTGGTTTCATCTGACCATAACACATTCTCCCACTCCTCCTCTGGATCATCCAAACTCTCTCTAGTGAACCGCAGACGGGCCTGGACGTGTACTGGCTTCAGCAGGGGGACACGTCTGGCAGTGCAGGATTTGAGTCCTTGGCGGCGCATTGTGTTACTGATAGTAGCCTTTGTTACTGTGGTCCCAGCTTTCTGTAGGTCATTAGCTAGGTCCCCCCGTGTGGTTCTGGGATTTTTGCTCACCGTTCTTGTTATCATTTTGACGCCACGGGGTGAGGAAGGACTTGAAAGTCCGTGTTGCCCAACGACACCCCCAAAACATCACTGCTCTAGAGGAGATCTGCATGGAGTAATGGGCCAAAATACCAGCAATCGTGTGTGAAAAGCTTGTGAAGAGTTACAGAAAACGTTTGGCCTCCGTTGTTGCCAACAAAAGGTACATCACAAAGTATTGAAATGAACTTTTGGTATTGACCAAATACTTATTTTCCACCGTGATTTGCAAATAAATTCTTTAAAAATCAAACAGTATGATTTTCTGTGGGTTTTTTTTCCACATTCACAGTCTCTCATGGTTGAGGTTTACCCATGTTGACAATTACAGGCCTCTCTAATATTTTCAAGTGGGAGAACTTGCACAGTTAGTTGTTGACTAAATACTTTATTTGCCCCACTGTAACATGAATTTGGCATGTTTACCATTATTATTTTTTAAGACAAGTGTCATCCATGCTAACTTAAATGTGTTGGATGTCTGTTAATATCAATTGCAATCAAATATAAATTGTGCAAAATAAAATGTAAAAAACTAATCCAAAATATCTGTTGATACCAGGAAAGGTGTACAAACCAGCGATCCGTCCTTTTTTGGGGTGTTCTTCAGTGGAAATGCCACCGTGGTGTCGCTTGGCCTACAGGTGCACCATAGCGCGTCGGAAAAAGCGAGAGGAGTCAGCTGTGCGTAAAGTGGACTCAGGATTAGTTCATGCAGCACGAGTGACGAGGTGACCTTTCACGTGGCTCCCGAGCTCAAAAGCACAGTTCGGAAACACGTCTGAAACCGGCGAAGAGTGTGATTTGAATGCATGCCTCGTCATGATTGTCATAATTGAAAACTGTGTTATATATCATTTGCAATGCCTTGGTTTATGTGGCATTACAATTGTTGGAACCCATTTTATTTCATGTAGGAATGATATTTCTGGAAATTATAGCGTTTCAAATGTTGCACCTGACTCCCCTACACTAAGCGTCTGTGGCGTTTAGGTTGTGATGATGCGAATCTCCAAACACTGACAGTGCACACCCTCTAGTGTAAGCTCTTCTTTTCATTTTCTACTCCCTAAAGGCAATTTACAGCCCCAATTTCCTTTTACGGCCCCCCAAACTACAGTGCTGTGCGTTAGACGCTTTTTGTTTTTATGCCACATATTAATGGAAGAAGAGAGGATTTTATATTTTTAGCTATGAATCGTAAAGCTAAATTATTTTTGGCCGAATTTAACAAGAAAGCACAACCGCAAATCAATTCCTTTCCAGGTGACCATTGCCTTTTTTAGGGTATCTATGAGCCAAATTTTGTAAATGTGTATAAGCTTTTGAAAATAATTATTTTGGAAGTCTGAGGTATCGTTAAGATTGATTTATCCTTTGTGTTGTAATTGAAAAGTGGTTCGAGCTCGGAATTGTAAATGTTATGCTTGTTCAAGATCGATTATAAAAAAATCACATCTGGGGTCTTAAAAAAATGACTGCTACAAACAATTACCGTATTTTATTTGTGAGCCAATCATCAATTATTTTTTTCTCTCAGTCAAGTAATCGCTTCATATATAAATCAATCATTGACGATGCTAGGTGTCCAGTCATGTGGAATCCAATCATCCTCCCCCTGTGAATTGAAATGTGTTTGTCACTGGTAGACGTCCTATCCATTTAAAGTGGGAGAGCATTTGCAGTTGGAGAACATTGTGCTCATTTGCCGCCAACCCTCCCACTTAAAATGAATTGGATGGATATACATAAAGCGTTGCAGGAATGCATTAGTACATAAAAATAACAATGATAAAAAATGATAAATATAGCAAATTCAATTTAAATGAATTCCAATATAAAAAAAGATAATAAGAAATAAAAGTATAGAAAATAAATTATATACTATAAATTCTATATAATTTTATTGTATAAAATTATATACAGTATATAATATATATATATATATATATATATATATATATGTTAGGGCTGTCAAAATTATCGCGTTAACGCGCGGTAATTAATTTTTTAAATTAATCACGTTAAAATATTTGACGCAATTAACGCACATGTCCCGCTCAGACAGTATTCTGCCTTTTGGTAAGTTTTACAGCAAGGTTTTTGTGCTGTTTAACAGCGAACTCTTGTGGTCGCTTTGCGACATGGTTTATTGCTTTCTTGCCAGTTCAATATGGCTGCACGACGTCTTGGGCTGACGCCTACGTTGTAATGTTGTGCTTATATGATCCTTGGACAAGATTTGTCCATAAGTATGGTTGTTGTAAAGAATGTACATATTATGTTAGTAAGTGAAATGTTATATTTTTTGTATGAGACGCTTTTTGTTTATGTTTAGTGAACCTGTATAGCGTGCTAAGCTAACGTTGTTGCTAATGCAATGCTTCTATACTTTTTTTTTCTAAAGAGGACAATGGTTTGAGGCCATTTTATTAATAAATCAGATGAAAAAAGAAGAAGTCTGATTATTAAGGCGTCGTTCACTAGCTGTCTAGCTTTGGAAAAAGTAGACGCTTCGGAGTGAGGACAGCATAGACAGATTTAAATGACAGTAGAGTGAAATGCCCACTACAGTCCTTATGGACTGTATGTTAAATGTATATATCCATCTTGTGTCTTATCTTTCCATTCCAACAAATTATTTTACAGAATATATATATAATTTACAGAAAAATATGGCATATTTTATAGATGGTTTGAATTGCGATTAATTGTGATTAATTACGATTAATTAATTTTTAAGCTGTAATTAACTCGATTAAAAATTTTAATCGTTTGACAGCCCTAATATATATATGTATATTATATATATATATATGTTATATATAAATTAATGCGTTAACGGGCGGTAATTAATTTTTAAAATTCATCACGTTAAAATATTTAACGCAATTAACGCATGCGCGGAACAAACCACTCAAGCATTGCCGCGAACAGACTACAATGGCGCCGTTTGAAGCATGTGCAAGTGTTATTTTCAATGTGACTGACATTGTCTGATTGAGCAGTGAGGAAGAAAGTGGTCGAGCGAGTCAGAGAGAGGGAGCGAGAGAATAGACAGTAGAGATGCTGCGTCCCTCACATGCTTTTGTTTTGTTAATAAAAGTACCCATATAAATCCATCCAACGCCTTTCGGTACTTATATGCAAGCCGCCGCCTTCCTAAGGAGGAAGTCGGACGAACCGAGCCAACTGACGACAAAGAGCCAACCTGGATCACCGGTCCACTCCTCACTATGGCGAGGAGTTGAAAGCACCACCATTTACCAAATAGGGCGAATAGGTAATACAGACATTCATTGGAGCTGAGCTATTTATTGGTATAAGCTGTAGCATTTCAAACACAACAATTATAATTATTATGGTGCGTGAAATGGGGAAGGATGACTGGAGATGATCTTTATCTTAACACCATGTGTTGAACGCAACGCAGAGAAGATATACCATTTGTAGCCACCATTGTGACTCATGGTTGCACAAATTCCCATCATGCATTTGGGCAGTTAAGAACATTTAGGTCGCTACGGTATCATTTAGTGAAAGCACAACAAAAATATTATTCCTATCTCTCAAAAAAAAATAATGTTCACAAAAAGAAAAGCGCTCAATGCAAAGAGAACTGGCATTGTACTCACATTTATCTTTTGATTACTATAAATTGTACTCATATTTATCTTTTGAGAAGTCTTTCTATCCGTGGATCCCTTTCACAGAAAGAATGTTAATGTTAATGCCGTCTTGTGGATTTATTGTTATAATAAACAAATACAGTACCTATGTAAAGTATGTTGAATATATATATCCATCTTGTTTTATCTTTCCATTCCAAAATTAATTTACAGAAAAATATGGCATATTTTAGAGATGGTTTGAATTGCGATTGATTGCGATTAATTACGATTAATTACTTTTTAAGCTGTAATTAACTCGATTAAAAATTTTAATCGTCTGACAGCCCTAATATATATATGTATATATATATATGTGTATATATATATATATATATATATATATGTATATATATATATGTATATATATATATATATATGTGTGTATATATATATATATATAAACAAATATAATTTATTTATATACAAAATAAATTATATAATATAAATTTTATTATAAATAATAACAAAAGGTGGAATGCAATAGTAGTCCTCCTTGTAACTGTACTATGTTTGGAAAAAATGTATTAAATCCTTTTAATGTTTTATTATACATTTTTTATACATTTATTAATTATAAAATTTATTATTATTTAATTATTTATTAAAATATTCTCTTCTCTTTCTAGTTGTTTTAAAATTTATTTCAATTTTGATTTACTGTCCATTTACCATATTTTAAAATGTGTTTACAATAATTACTATTTTATATTTAATATATTTTTAAAAATATTTTCTTGTCATCTTGTTTTGGGTATTTCTTAGAAATACATTTACATACATACATATATATATATATATATATATATATATATATATATATATATATATATATATATATATATATTTTTTTTTAAATCATTGTTCAAACCCTTTAACACCTGAGCCTATATGATCCGAATTTGCATGCCTTTGATGTTGTTTTTATATTTCTAAGGAAAAAAGTGTTCACAATGACCTGGTTGGATCCCTTTTTTCAGGACACAATTACCATCATGTGCAAACTGTTTGCTTTCTGTGCTTTCTTCACTGACCAATTATAATCAACATTTTGGACCCAAAAAGACAAAAAAAAAAAAAAAAAAAAATCCCAAATTTTTGGGTGAAAATTAGTAATATTGATGTCCCATTGACAACCAAATATGCTCGACGAACCGTTTTGAAGCTTGATAATATTTTTTCAACTTGTTAGGATGTACATTCAACTGAAAAAAATGAGACTGAATAGTTTTATACTTGATAATTCAACAGAAACAGCAGGTTTGGTCTTAGGGGTTTTTGTCCTTTCTACATACTATGGTCATAACAGGTTATATGCAGTAGATATATGCAGATAAATGCAGTATATAATATATACATATTAATATACACACACACCATCTAACACAAAAAGGGTTTTGAGGATATCTCTTTATGTGGTTAGGTATAGCACCCATCACCTTATCAAAAGCATATACTGTACAAAAAAATTAAGCTTCTCAAACACACACATCTATATACAAATTGTAAAGATTGATAGTGAAAAATCAAATATAACTTTAAAAAAAGTATTTTAAAAAATACTGACAAAAAAACAGTTCAATTTTTTTAGGTATGACACTCAGTTTCCCTTTGAACAGGACATAGTTTACGTCACACACTAGTCACACAACCTACTCTTCTGCCGTTTGCACGCTACTCTCACTTCTCTCGCCGACTCATCCGAAGAAAACAACGTCGAATCTGGTTCATCCTCTTCCTCGAGTTGATGAAATAATGCATTAGCTTGCGCTAAATTCATTCTTTCATAGATTCATTCTGCATGTTTCAAAGTCGCTCGCTCAATCCAGCCGGCCGTCGCTCGGTACCTTGTCTCCCTCTCCTTATATGGCGCCTCGCTCGGCAATTTATTAAAAATGTTCACATTATGCCTGTCCTTCGTAACCTCACAATGGCTCCTGGGATATGTAGTTTTTTGTGGTGCTTTCGGTTTTCAAAAAGGACAAGAAATGATAGAAATATGGACATAAACACATAGTCCATGCAGCGTTTTAATGTTTATTTATGAGGGCAATAAAACTATAAAACTCAAATGACATTATCTCGCGTTTTACTTGGTCAATTGACTTCAAGTAAAAACGGGCGTGGACCTCAACTTCAAATGAGACCAACCAGCGGCACGTGGGTGACGTAATTACAGTGTGACGGGGCTTCAAAGATGATATGCGTAAACGTGTCGCCACTGACACGTTCGGTGTTAAAGGGTTAGTATAGGATTTCCCCTTTTTTGTTGTATTTTTCAATTGTTGAATTTTTAAAAATCTTTTAAAAATTATTATTATTATTGTTTTCATGTACCACACCATTTTTATGTATATATTTTAACTGTTAATTCAGACATCAGGGGGGTTAATTGTGGCATCCCTAGTGTGTACTGTAACTAGCTTGAGTAAATATAATATCTGGGCTAAAAGATGTGCATCTTTTTCCAAGCAGTTTCTGCTCAGCTCACTTCATCATGCCTTTGCGACAGCAAATCAACTCCATAACTTTTACAGCAGAAATGTACAAAACATGGGTATCAGAGGACACAGTGGCCACGGGGCCCAAAAAAGCTTTTTGATCAAAGAGGTCTACACATTATTGTTTGTAGGTGTGTGTGTGTGCGCGTATGTGTGTGTGTGTGTGTAAATAAAACTGGCAGCAGCCACGAGAAAAGTCTAAATAAATCTGAAAGCCCACACACCTTAAAAGCTTCTCCAGTGATTTTGCACTGCAGGCATGCAGAGCATTATTACACAACATGACAATCATTGTGTTACACTCTTGTGTTCGTTGGCACTGATAACGGTCACGCTTCGCAAGTTATTACCCACTCGGCTGACAGCTCACAGTAAATAGAGTCTGTGAGACGTTTGTGATTTCATCTGTTTGGGGCAAGGGAAGCAGCGACCCACTAGATCCAGAAGATGGCGTTGCGTTGTGAAATACAGTGGTACCTCTACATACGATCACTTCGACACACGATCTTTTCGACATCCGACGTAAAATTTGAGCCGCCATTTGTTTCTACATCCGACGAGTTGCTCGAAATACGACGACATGACAGCACTGCAAACGAACGCACGGTGGATTTTCTTGTGTGAGAAATCAACACAGTTTTCAAAAAAGGTTGATACAGTTGGAGAAACAAGGAAAAAAGTAATGCTTACCTTTGAAATGAAGATGCAAGTTATAGAAAAATATGAGCTTGGGGTGCGCGTCCCTGAACTGGCTCAACAATACAGCTCCATGGTCCTCTTCCGACCACCGTTCGCCACTATTTATAAGTTAAGGTGACAATTATTATTGTGGTAACATTGCCAAGGAAATCGCCAGCTTCGTCACGTTTTTATCATTTATTTAAGAACTTATCCAACACAAAACGCCCATTGTCTTAAGCAGTTGACTGCTCTCAAGAAAACGAAAGTATTATCTCTACCGCACCGACCTATCTCACTATGACGTCAGCTTCGCGGTGCGTTCAGGGACAGTAAAAAGTGTCCGCCATATTAGAATCCAATTCGTTACATTATTTACAGGAATAATTATTAATTATTCTTCTTATTATTATATTATTCTGACTTATTTATTTATAACTTATTTGTTTTTCTATGTTTAATTGCCATTTGTAACAGTGCCAGCAGTATTTATTAAGAATTTAGTGTATGTTTTTAGGCTTTGGAACGAATTAATGGAATTATAATGTATTCCTATGGGAAAATCCTGCTCGACATACGACCATTTCGACTTACAAACAAGGTCCTGGAACGAATTAAATTCGTATGTAGAGGTACCACTGTAATTGCAGTGAACCTCCGCACCAATATACTGTAATTCGCTTCTTAAAATTCAGGAAGCGTGGCTGTGGTATAGGGCTGCCGCGATTAATCGAACGATCATCTGCACTGTAAAAAAAATGGAGATAAAAAATTTTAAGTCGACCAATTTCACTGCCGTTTTCAAGTTTTGATGAAAAACTCAATAAAACGTTAACATTGAACTCAACATTCTAAGTAGTGTTGCACTAATACCATTTGTTGGGATCTTGATACAGATTCCAGGGTTTCCCCTATGATTTTTTGAAGCTGCGGTGGTGGCCTGCATCGGAGTCGGACCGCCACACAATGTCGTGCCACGGCAAAATTGCGTCATATCATGAAAAAAAAATTTTTTTTCACATTTTGTTTCCCAAGAAAAACCATAACAAAGCTCTATTTGAAATATTTCATTAGCCAGGCTTATGTCGTAGCTCTCAGCTACTGTACATGTACGTAAAATGAGTAGCTGATTACAGCTACATTACCCTACGTAATAATACGACTTTTTTTTCCTCCTAGCAATAGTACGACTTACATCTCGTAGTCCTTCTTTTTCCTTTTACTTGGCCCTAATATGTACTACATTAACACAACAATGCTAGTCCTTCTGTTAATGGACCATTGGTGTAGATTTGCAAAGGGACGTTAGGGCCATAACACTAGGAACTGTTCAGGATGCTCAAATTGTCCCCACCAACTTTTAGGCAACCTTATTTTAATTATATGATAAGTTCAGTTATAGAGGTCATTTAGATTGTCTTCACATATTTTGTAAGGATAGAATTGACCCTACCATTATTAAGTGAATTACTTTCATTATGTTCGGACTTACAAAGACACCATTTTTCTCCCCTCAAACGCACGTTTGATTGGCTGATGACTAGTTAAATTCCCTTGTTTTCAGTGTAAATGTAATAGAAATAAGTGAAATTATCTGCCAGCGCTTCAAGTAAATTTTACTCAGATTTCTTGAAATAAGAAAAATAGCTATCTGAAAATAACCTTAACACTCTTATTTTAAGCAAAAAGTGAGTACATTTAATCTTAAAAAAAAAAGGGAAAAAAAAGCTTTTTTTCGTCAGAAATGTTCTTAATTCAAGAAGTGATATTGTTCAAAACATTATTTGAAATCATTATCCCCCTTGATTTTGGTGAAAAATGACCAACTTTTGATGTATGGGCTTAATAAGAACAATTGATAATATTTACCTAAAGTAAATTGAATAATCTGACCGAATAATCTGTTAGTCTTTAACACTCAAAACAAGATGGAGAAAATTATTCAAATATATTTAAGAAAAATCATCAGATTTAAAATTTGCAGTGTGAAAGTTGGTACATGTACATACAGATTTATTTTTGCATTGATCATTAACCTATCAGTTAATTAGGTTCATATTGGTGAGAAATGTAGTCCTCCCCCGTTCACCTAATCTGTTTGGTTATAACAATGTCCCGTCTCCAGCAAAAAGCGTACATGCAGGTTATGCTGTTATATCGTCCTTACCAATATTGAGACCAAACCTACGCCCTTGTAATGGACCCATTTCAAGGAGTAAGGGGAAATTCTAATTGTTGTGTAAAGAGTTTTACTAGTTTCGGTGAGAAGGTGAATAGTTTTGTTGTTGTTGTTCGTAAACTACATTTATACACAAACGCACATCGATGTACCATTTAGCTTAGCAAGGAGAGGTATGGGAGACATTTTTCGAGTGTCCCAGAGCTCGCGAAACTTGGGGAAAAAAAGCGCATCTATCAAGGTTTCGTCAGCCGTGATCGCGTATATCCGTCCGCTGTAACAGCCCTGCCCCTCTGCTATTGAATGCGTTGTTGACACATTAGCGCGGCGGCGCTCTGACCCAGCGCTCGGCGCAAATTCATTCAAACTTATCTTTCTGTCCGAGACGGCCGTCCACCGCTCACTTTCGATGAAAAGTCCGATCCAAAATACAGTAATGCCCCGGATGGGGGGAAGAAGGAGAGGAGTCTGTATTGCCTTAGCCACTTTATTGTGGCAACTATAATAAAGAAAAAGAATAACAAAACAACAGCGGACTTCCGCGACATGCAGCCGCAATCGCCCTCTCGCTTCCCTCTGCGGCACAGCTCCCCGTCAAATAGTCTCTTAAGGGGGCCTCGTGTAGTTACGGACATTACAATACACAATGAATAGGTTGCCGCTGAATCCTTCACACTAGGCTGCCGCTAGTTTGAAACGGCCTTAAAAAAAAAAAAAAAAAATCAAACATCTCTTTTGCACGGCGTGGCGGCTTTTATTTTGGTGTGGCGGTGCGCCACAATATTTAATATATAGGGGAAACCCTGGATTCCGATATCCAGCTGTGTGGCATTGGTCAATATTATACTGATACCTCATTTAAAAAAACAAAAACAAAAAACGTACAGTGGGGAGAACAAGTATTTGATACAATGCCAATGGATTTTCCCATTGACTGTGTATCAAATACTGTATATACATTATTTTTCATTTTATACTAAATTTCTACCTTCTCCCTTAAAAACGTATTTCTATCATGCCTTGGTCAGAATTGGCTGCCATTGACAGCAATAGACGTCCAATTCATTTGAAGTGGGAGGGTGGCAGTTAATGAATGAAAGAACAATCATTACATGCCACACTCCCCCAGTTTAAATGGATTGGACGTCTACTAGTGATAAAGTCATTGGTGGGAGGGGCCATTTTGGCCAGAGAAGAACAAATTTTATTTTTGAACACATTTGCTGCAGTTGGTGGTGCTAAACATACAATCCATTTCAAGTGGGAGGGTTGGCTTCGCTGCCACCATCCCACTTCAAATGGACTGGATGTCTACCAGTGATAAACCAATTAGGGTGTATCTGTTCTAGATAAATTAGCTCTGCGTGACAGAAATAAAGCTTCTCAAAGAGAAACTACACTGTGTTTTTGCTGGTATGCTGCTTTCTCTTCTTCATGTTTCTGTGAGGCCTCCAGCAAAAACATTGACTTGCTCTGGACGTTCCCTCTCACTCAAGTGTCTCCTCTGTGACGTCGGGAAAAAAAATCTGCTCTGTTGCAGATTACATGAGCAGCCCCACAGGCCAGGAAGGAGCTGCCGGCAGCACCTTGATGCTCCCGACAACATCTCCGACCCATCTTTGGTGCCTTTCGATTTTTATTTTCTCTTCCCTTTCGGGCCAATGTGCTTTTTCTCTCCGTGTCTCTTCTCTTTGGAGGACATAAAAGTAGGTCACATCTTCCCTCCCGCAGCTTTTTTCTCCCACTTGTCCTTAAATGGAATTATTAAAAAAACAAAAAACGAGGGACTTAATTCAGTGATCCAGGGACGGATCGATGGCAAACGCAGACACCTTCTGTATAGGAAAAACTGGTCCCCCCCCCACCCTTGAGTGCATTTTCAGCCCCTTTTGTAATGCCTGTTTTTTTCTGCTTCTCCTGAACAAGATGTATCGGGATGCACTTTTTCCTCCTGCTATGTCTTTATCTCGCATCTGAGTGCCGACTGCCTGCCGCCACAGCTCAATACTTCTGTCGGCTTCACCTTTTTAATGCGGTTACATGTCAGTCTACGCTCACACACGGACACACAAAAAACGCAACGCCGGTAGAATGCGCTGGAATCATAAAATACCAAAGGATGACTAATGATTTTGCAGTTAATGTTCTGTAATTTTACTGTAAATTCACACATTCGACATCGTTATGGTAGGGTGATTGATTTTGGCACGGCTGCGGCATAGTTTTGAAATCGCAGATGATTTTAGGATAATTGAATCGTTCTATTTTAATAGTTTGACACAACTGACTTTTGTTGTTTGTAATATTTATGTTTGCGCAAATGAACAAAAGGCTGAAGCGAATGGTCTTTCCTTAAAGCACACATAATTTCCATTTTTATAGTGGTGTACTTGTCATTGAGGGGGTCAGATCAGGGGATCTTATCATAAATTTGTCTTTTTAATATCTATTTATTATTGCTAGTACAGTGGTACCTCGACATACGAATGCACTGACATACGATCCTTTTGACATCTGATGTAAAATTTGACTCGTCATGTCTCGACATATGACGACATACAGTAAATACGAAATACGACGATTTACGACAGCGTCGCAATTTCATTGTTTTCCCACAAGTCAGCAGCGCCTCGAATTTTCTTGTGAGACAAATTATCTTGTGCCCCAAGAAGGTTAGTGCAGGTGGTAGTTGTGGTGAAAAAAGGAAGGTGATGCTTACCATTGAAATGAAAAAAAGAAATCATAGGAATATGTGAGAGTGGTGTGTGTGTGAGTCAACTGGCTACACGATACGGCCGGAAAATGTTTCCTCCACACCCACTGTGTCCTCCAACCCCCGTGACAATAAAAATGTTTTTTTTCTTATCTATTCAAAATTTATTTGTTTTAAATGTGTCTAATTTAATGCATTTGTTAAATTAGACCGAACACGGCTCACCGTATCCGTAGGGTGGGCAAACTACTCCACAAAGGGCCGCAGTGGATGCGGGTTTTTGTTCAAACCTATGAAGGAGACACCTTTTTACTAATCTGGTGTGCAAACAGGTGCAAACAGTTGATTGTAGTCAGGTACTTCTTGTGTCTGATGACCCCTCATTTGTTAAACTGTCTGTGCTGGATCGGTTGGAACAAAGATGAGGATCCAGTGCGGCCCTTGAGGACCGGTTTGCCCACCCCTGCCGTATCTTCTACCCCCACACCCACCGTCTCCTCCGACCTCCGTTCACCACTCTCCATAAGTTAAGGTGACAATAAAAACGCTTCTTTATTTCCGATTTATTTATAATTTCTTTGTTTTGCTTTGTGTAATTGCTATTTGTAAATGTACCAGATGGATTTACTGTATTAAGGATTTAGCATAGGATTTTGGGCTGTGGAACAAATTATTTGAATTATAATGTATTGTTATGGGGAAATCCCTCTCGACAAATGGCCATTTCGACAAACAAACCATTAAATTTGAATTAAATTTGTATGTCGAGGTACCACTTTATCAACTAACATTGACAACTACCAATGACAATGATAGATGTCCAATTCATTTAAACTGGACGGACTGGTTGTGAATTATCATGTTTCAGTGCCATTGACGGCCCTAGACGTCCAAATCATTTTGACTGGAAGGGGGGAATGACAAGTGTTCATTCGCCCCTCCCAATCAAAATGGATTGGACACTTAGTGTCGTGAATGGCAGCCATTGAGTTAATATTACCCATTCACTGGAATGTTTTTATTTATTAATTTGTCTCTGTAACGCCAAAATTTAGAATAATCAACTCATTACCTGCATTGGCGACTCCAGAAATTTTCCATAGGGGTGGCAAGATGGGGCCACTTAAAATCTTGGGGTGGCACACCAAAACTAAAAGCCAAATTTCAGGTTTTCATTATATTATTGCAGTAAAAAGGTCAGGGGAAAACTTTCAGAAAGACTTAAGGACACGGCTACTGATATACTTAGGTGTATTGTGTAATATTTGATGTTACTAATGATTTAATCTGCATAGTCCATAACTGTCCAGTCAACATTTTGAGTTCCACAGCAATTCTGTTTTATTGTGTTATGTAAACATTAGGCATAAGGTGTACATTTAACAAAACAAAATAATTACTGGGGAAAAGCAGGTGCTGGCAGATACAAATAAAAGCAAGTACAGAGGCTATCATATCTTAGCTGGATATTTCCCAACACAATGTTAATGTGACACAAAAATATTTATTACTGAACGAACAAAACATTAAAAGTACTTCCCAACAGGGATCAACAGATTACCAGGCTATAACATATATGAAATGCATAACTGATGCTACAACTATCTAACGATATACTGGCAAGCGGGGTGGCCAGTGGGGTGGCCAACAAATTCATGGGGGGGGGGGGGGGGGGCGTGGCCACCCCCTGGTGGCGCCACTTATTACCTGCCATTGATGGCGTTAAATGTCCAATCCATTTTGACCGGGAGGACTGACGGTGAGTGTTCGACTGCTGTCAAAGTGGGTTGGACACCTATTGAGGTCAATAGCAGTGAAACATTATCACTCAATGAATGAGTTAATATTTTAAAAATCTTGTTTTTTTGTTTTCAAGTAGATGCTAACTCAAGTTGAGAAAGTGAACTAAAACACAAAATCAAATAATCAATAAAACCTAAAAATAGTCAATGGAAAAATTAATACTGTAATTAAAAAAAATATATGCATGGTACAAATTAGCAACAACAGGTAAAAAATGAAAAAGAAAAAACTGCTTGCATCTGAAATTTCACTAATTCACGACAGTAGGCATCAAGGGGTTAATAATGTTGATAATTCCAACTGTTACATTTTATGCCTAGGGGTGGGGGCTAGTTCAGGGGATGTCATCATCAAATTTTATTTATTTTATTCACCTTCAATGCATCTTCTCCTCATGAGGGCCAAGTGGGTACTGGAGCCTGTCCCAGCTATAGACCCTACTCACGTGACGTCACAGCCACGCCCCCGCGCCATGATGTCCGCATACTCGCCATAGAAATGCATTAGCGCTTCGTAAATTCTTCCTATTATTGCACGTTTTACTGCTCGTCAACATTAATACTCAAAATGGTGAAGTCGTGTGTGGCGGTCGGTTGCAAAAACAGAGAAGATAGACGGAGAGACTTGAATTTTTACCGTATTCCGAGAGACACGAAGAGGAGGCCGCGATTGACTGCTGCAATTCGACGAGACAACTGGGCTCCAAACGACTACCACAGATTATGTAGTAGTCATTTTATATCTGGTAAGATGCATTTAATATATATTTAGAGGGTTTCGGGCTGACAACCACAATTAAGATCATTGCTAGGCTAATCGCCGACAACATACACGTATGTATGTAGTTAGTGCTATCGCTAAACCATATAAACATTAAAAGCCCTAGCTCCATTGACAAATGACATGAAATACATTAGACTTGACAGTGGATGTTAGCAAGAACAAAAGATTTTCAATTGAAAATTTCGTAACTCACCTTCCGAGCACAAGATTCCTGCCGAATTTTCGTGTACGAGGACGTGTTTCACCTAACCAGCAACGTAGCATTTATAAGCCTCCAAGCTCTTAAAGTTTTTCAAACTTTCGTGAGAATAGGCTGATTTTGTGTGGGTATCAGATGTCAGGCGAAGCCAGCGGGTCGAAAAACATCGATTTAGGCATCAAATACGGATCTGGCGAATGGATAAACTGAAGCTTTTCCACGTAACGCCTTTTATGCAACGGATCCAATGAGTTTACAGCGTCAGATAACACCGGGGCTTCCATGAATTGCTCTATAACTTGCTCGACTAATAGAAAACAATGAGAATAGGTCTGAAAAAGAGGTACAATATGGCGGCCGGAAACAGCGACACGCCCATTTTGTGACGTAGGTGAGTAGGGTCTATAGGTAGTAGGCAGGGTATATTCTGAATTGCTTAGCTACCAATCGCAATCATTGCATTTTATTTATGTATTCATTTATTGACTTGACTTAATCCAGCAGCCAACCAGTTTGCTGTTTAACTTAATAAAAGTCAGTCAAAAGCAACATAGCGAGCAGAAGACATCACAAAAAATTGGGTTAAAAACCACTTTCAAATGAGAGTAAAAAAATATAATTTATTGTAACTTACCTTTTTGTTTAGTCTTCAACTGCTCTAAATACCCAACCTTAATAGCGCATGTATTTATTACATTACATTAGGTTACGCGACATTATACCAGTGATCCCCAACCACCAGGACATGGACCGGTACTGGTCCATGTTGCATTTGCTACTGGGCCGATGAGAAATAATAAATAATTTGTTGATGACCGCAATCTGGCCTGGTCCTGTTGACACATCAATATGCCTGTCTACTCTATTAATTAATCCAAGTACAGATTTGTGTGTGTCGCCCTCTAGTGGTTGGCGACTATGAATGGAGTGTTTGCACACCTGTAGCAGCCCAGTGTCAGTCAATGTAAACAGTAACGTTAGCTGCTGTTGTTTGTGTGCTGTGGCCGGCGATGTCTTCGGACAGTTTTTTTACTGGGAAAAGGCGACCTGCTAAACCAGAAGAGGAGCCTAAATACCACTCAGTCCATTCTGCATAATATGTGGCTAGAACAGGGTTTCCCCTAGGATTTTTTGAAGCTGCGGTGGTGGGCTGCATCGTAGTCGGACCGCCTCACCATGTCGTGCCACGGCAAAATTGCGTCATATCATGACAAATTAATTTTTTTTCACATTTTGTTTCCCAAGAAGAACCATAACAAAGTTGTATTTGAAATATTTCATTAGCCAGGCTAATGTCGTAGCTTTTGAGCTACAGTACATGTACGTAAAATGCATAGCTGATTACAGCTACATTATCCTACGTAATAATATGACTTTTTTTTCCTCCTAGCAATAGTACGACTTACATCTCGTAGTCCTTCTTTTTCCTTTTACTTGGCCCTAATATGTACTACATTAACACAACAATAATAGTCCTTCTGTTCAGTGACGTGCGGTAAGGTTCATGGTTGGTGAGGCACTGACTCCTTTAGTGTCAGATTTCCAAATATATAAACCAAAAAGGGTAGCTTATTCAATTGGCTACTGGTTATTTCATATCTCATCAGCATTCTTCACAAAACACACACACACACGGTACATATTATCGATACGTAAAAGTAAGAAAATAACATGCATTTGCCCCACACTCTCAATGTGTTGGTCGTCGCAATTCTATATTTCATGCAACATAAATGAGAGTAAAGAGTGGTGTACAAAGCCACAGAATTCAATTCTGACCTTTAGTGAAATATTCAGTTGTTTTTAAAACTTTTAATTCTGATACTTTAATCAATTTATTACAGATTTCTAAACAAAAAGTGTGAAAAGAAAAACAAAGGATATTTTATTTAAGTCCAAAATTTAGTTTTTAAATATTCTATTGTATTTTTCTTAGTCTAAGGTCTTTTTTTTTTTTTTTTTTTTTTTTTTAAATAAGATTGAAATGAAAACTGTTTGTGGTCTTGCACCTGTCCTTCACCACAAAAACCGCCGTTACTTTGGAAGGGCATAGGTTTGGTCTCAACATTCGTAGGGACGATATAACAGCATAACCTGCATGTAGGTACACTTTTTGCAGGGGACGGGACATTAATAAGACCAAACAGATTGGACGAAGGGGGCAAAGGGCCACATTTCTCATGTATATGAACCTAATTAATTAATAGGCAAAAATGATCAATGCAAAATAAATCCTTGTGTACTGATAATAACTTCTACGTGCATTGGTTCAGATGATACACTGTTCGATTCAAACCTTTGTTTTCAAAAAATACTAAAGAAACATTTTGAAAACTTCCTGAATAAATGTCTGGTTTTTATTAGCAAACATAAACATAATGAAAATAATTCACTTAATAATGGTAGGGTCAATTCTATCCTTACAACATATGGGACTATTGAAAGATCTAAATTCTCTATATAACTGAACATTATATCAAGCAAAAAAGGTAAGGTTGCTTAAAAGTTGGTGGGGACAATTTTAGCATCCTGAAAAGTTGGTAGTGTTATGTCCATACCGTCCCTATGCAAACCTACGCCCCTTTTTGTAAAAGTCCTCCTTATTTTCCTTTACTTTAAAAAATCTCTCCGCCTCAATGGAGAGGATTGCTTCAATTAGATCGTTCTGTGTTCTATTTGACAAGCCAGAAAACACAGTGGGGTGTCCAAATGATTAGCTAACCTTTCATCTTTCTCAGCAAAACCATGTAATCGTTCTACATATATGCCACGTTTAGAAGAGCTTACACGCTCATCGTTGCCACGAAATGTTAACTCCTGTTTAGCTAGGATGCAGGTTACATTAATGAGGTCTTTCAAACTCTTTCGGTTTTCCTTTACCTTGGCATTGTGGGTGCTACCGTTGAGCTTCCGCTGTTCGTCAAAGCCAAAACGATCCTTGAGCTTCCAAAAGTTTTTAAAGCAATCAGGCTTTAAATGTGAGTTGTTGAGCTCTCATGTTTGCTAAGGCTTCGTGGTAATTTTTTAATGTCACAATATCTCGTGTTTGTCCAGACATTGGCACAAGTTGAGAAGAAAAGGCAGGGAAAGCAGCAAAGGCGATTTTTCGAAGGACAGCCACATAGCCAGTCTTTTCGGGTGTACCAGTCCGTTTGAAAAGCGCGAGTTATCTTCTGTCCTGTAGTTTGAAGCAAACCTTTTAGCTCCGGTGTTGTTAATCGCGTCCACTTTTGACGGAAAGTCCAGTTTCACGTACGCCCCCTTTCAGTGCGGCAGAGTACTATCTGCCGCAACCTGTGCCTTTTCACTGCGGTTTTATTTCCCATCAGCAAAACTAAATATGTCGCTAACAAAAATTAAACTTTAAGGGTTAAAGACATTAGCCAGACTGTGGCAAATCAGGTCAAATAAACGTATCTGAAAACATTATAATGGGCGACATGCAAATGTACGGCAACCAGCATGCTCCAATTCCATGTATCAACCCACTTTGTTATGGATTGAGCAATCAGAGGTGAGGCTTTACTCGTTGCTGCTGCACCTCTCGTTTCATTTCGTTATTTGAACAGTAAATGGGCAAATTCAGCGATTTTGACTATAAAAAATGTTTGAAATGAGTCATACATTAAGAGCAATGGACAAATATTAATATAAAATGGATGCTATAATTATTTTTTTGTCATGATGACAGGTGAGGCTCTGCCTCACCTGCCTCCCCTGACCGCACGTCACTGCTTCTGTTAATGGACCAATGGCGTAGGTTTGCATAGGGACGTTAGAGACATAGGAACTTTTCAGGATGCTCAAATTGTCCCCACCAACTTTTAAGCAACCTTATTTGCATTATATAATGATTTCACGTATAGAGGTCATTTAGATTGTCTTCACATATTTTGTAAGAATAGAATTAACCCTACCTTTATTATGTGAATTACTTTCATTATGTTCAGACTTACACTGACACCATTTTTGTCCCTCAAACGCACGTTAAATTCCCTTGTTTTCAGTGTAAATCTACTAGAAATAAGTGAAATTATCTGCCAGTGCTTCAAATAAATTTTACTCAGATTTCTTGAAATAAGAAAAATAGCTATCTGAAAATAATCTTAACACTCTTATTTTAGGGGAAAAGTGAGCATATTTAATCTAGAAAAAAAACGAGCTTTTTTTTTCATCAGAAATGTTCTTAATTCAAGAAGTGATATTGTTCAAAACATTATTTGAAAGCATTTTTCCACTTGATTTTGGTGAAAAATGACCAACCTTTAGATGTATGGGTTTAATTGTAGGTGCATTTGCTGTCTAACCGCTCGAAGTGTACAGACGTACATTCTGAGCTCCTGAAAGCACGCTCCTATCTTAACTGATAAGCGCTCAGGGCCGGGACCAGCCTGAAAAATACGACTCCAGTATGACTCGGAAAACTCTGAAACCTGAGGATCTGGATGAAGTCAAATCCTCCATCCAGAAAATAGTGGCCTCTCTGCCTCTCTGACCAACCTGGAGGCTTCTCTGACTAACCTGATTCAAAGCCAGAATCGGGAAGTCATGAAAGAATTACAGCTGATGCACGCTGAAAACGAGAAGCTCAAGCAAGTGGTTGAGGAGAAGGAGACTCGCATCAAAAGGCTGAAAATTCTGGCTGATGATCTCGACCAAGGAAGACACGCAAATGATCTCATCATCTCTGGATTACAACTGACGCCCAGATCATATGCCGAGGCCGCTAGCCCACCTGTGGCTCAACAGGCAATTGCCAAGCTGCAAGAATTTGGTATTTGAATAAAGGTGGACCCGCAGGACATCCGTCATTGCTTTCTGCTCCCAACTGGGGGGAGAGGACCGGCGACGGTGGTCGTGAAGTTGGCAGACCACAAGAGCAAGGTTGCCCTGCTTGACCAGCGCCACCGCCTGAAAGGAACGAAGATTTTTCTGAATGACAACTTGACTCTGACCCCCGTTCACCTAATCTGTTTAGCTATATTAATGTCCCGTCTCCAGCAAAAAGCGTACATGCAGGTTATGCTGTCATATCATCCCTACCAATATTGAAACCAAACCTACGCCCTTGTAATGGACCCATTTCAAGGAGTAGGGGGAAATTGTAATTGCCGTGTTAAGAGTTTTATTTGTTTCGGTGAGAAGGTGAATAGTTTTTTGTTGTTGTTGTTGTTTGTGAACTACATTTCCACACAAACGCACATCGAGGTACCAATTAGCTCAGCAAGGAGAAGTATGAGAGTTATTTTTCGAGTGTCCCAGAGCTCGCGACACTTGGATAAAAAAGCACATTTATCAAGATTTCGTCAGCCGTGATTGCGTATATCTGTCTGCCAAAAAGCCTGATAGCACAGATATTAAGTACGCCTGCCCCTCTGCTATTGAATGCGTTGTTGATATTAGCGCGACGGCGCTTTGCCCGCCTCTCGGCGCAATTTTATTCAAACTTGCTGTTCCGTCCAAGACGGCCGTCCACCGCTTACTTTTGCCGAAAAGTCCGATCCAAAACACTGTAATCCCACGGATGGGGGGAAGAAGAAGAGGAGTCTGTATTGGCTTAGCCACTTTATTGTGGCAACAATAATAAATAAAAACAATAACAAAATAACAGCGGGCCTCCGCAACATGCGACCGTTATCTTGCCCATTCTCCTTCTCGCTTCCCCGTCACGTCACAGCTCCCCGTCCGGTTGTCTCATAAGGGGGCCTTGCATAGTTACGGACATTACAATACACAATGAATAGATTTCCGCTGAACCCTTCACACTAGGCTGCCGCTAGTTTGAAACGGCCTTGAAAAAAAAATCTTTTTCACGGTGTGGTGGCCTTTATTTTGGTGTGGCAGTGCGCCACAATACTTAATGTTGAAGGGAAACCCTGTAGAAGCTAGCAAACGAGGCAACATCATCAGGAATATCATACCTCCTGGTGAACCGCCTTGCTAAAAACCTAGAAACCTTTCACAATTGAATTATTATGCCTGCGATCAAGGATATTTGCCGTTAGTTTTAGGAGAGGCCGCTGTTAAATAAGGTTGATTCAGTGTATGGTGAGTTACATTTTCCCTGCACTTAATGTTCATTTCTAACCCCGTTATGTTATTTCATATTTACTGTAATTTTCTGCCACACATTACCGGTCCATGGTGCAAAAAAGGTTAGGGACTAGGGTTGTTCCGATCATGTTTTTTTGCTCCCGATCCGATCCCGATCGTTTTAGTTTGAGTATCTGCCGATCCCGATATTTCCCGATCTGATTGCTTTTTTTTGCTCCCGATTCAATTCCAATCATTCCCGATAATTTTTCCCGATCATATACATTTTAGCAATGCATTAAGAAAAAAAAATGAATAAAACTCGGATGAATATATACATTCAACATACAGTACATATGTACTGTATTTGTTTATTATGACAATAAATCCTCAAGATGGCATTTACATTATTAACATTCTTTCTGTGAGAGGGATCCACGGATAGAAAGACTTGTGACTTTGTATATTGTGGCTAAATATTACCATCTAGTGTATTTGTTGAGCTTTCAGTAAATGATAGCCATGTAGCCATGCCCAACTGCATGATGGGAAGTGGAACCATGACTGTGCGTAGTGCTACCATTTGATATATCTTCTCTGCGTTGGGAAATAACATAAGGTGTTAAGAAAAAGATCAATTGCTACCCTGCTTCCCCACATTGCTTCCCATGATATTTCTAATCGTAGGGAGAGGGATTGTAAGGCTTTAGCCAATTAAAAAAAGGCTCCAAAGGCTGCCAAAATTCACTCTACATATTTTACGCTGCCTTTTATCTCTCTATATAGGTAAAACGGCGCCATTACAGATTGAGCGCGACAATGCGTGGGTGGGTCATGCAGCGCATGCATGAATTGCGATAAATATTTTACTGTGATACATTTTTAAAAAAAATTAATTACCGCTGTTATTGGGATAGATTTAATAACCCTACCTTAAGCCTAAACTAAAGACTCTGGATGAGTGTAACATATTATGTCTGTAACGTTAAATACAATTAGAAAATGATTTAATTAAAATACATATATATATTAAAAAAAGGCATTGTCGATATTTTTTTGCCGATTCCGATACTTTGAAAATGACGTGATCGAACCCGATCGATTGGCATCCCGATCGATCGGGACATCTCTATTAGGGACCATCGCATTATACTATCCTATGTTACGCTATTTGATGTTACATTACGTTATGTCCAAGGTGGATATCAACATTCTGAGTCACATTATTGATTTCAGAGATGATCTACTTTAAATTCTGGGAAGCCTGATGCTTGACCTTTTGTTAAATGTTAACTTTCTTAATCTTCATCTTATTTTTGACATTGCCTCCAAGCTTGAATGCAGCCTTTCAAGCCCAGAACAAGTGTTCTTTAGCATTGCATGTTACGGTATTTGATGGAATAACAGTCACTGGACTGTGCATACAGTATTTGACTTGAACTCATTCACTTGGTTCCTTAATGACCAAACGTCAGTCGACTACGTGTCCGACACGAGGGACCAAAGTGCGATTGGATTAATTTTATGAAGGACACAACAACAGCTGGTTGATTCGATGAGGCCAATTAATGCCAACGCTGTAAAGTTATTTGTCATTTTGGCAGTAGCGGGCTCACTAGTGGATGAATCGGCCACCAACTGTCATAAAACACACACTGAATGAACAGTTAGAGTCCAATAACTCGCCCGATGTGGTACATTAGTGTGGATTGTACCTTGTGGGGTATAAAGTGACTCGTACTCGGCGGAGTAATGTGCCAAAATGCTTCAAATACTTCACTTCACTTCAAATTAATCATTTGGAAACGCATTTTATGCGCCTACACCAATAAAAAAGTAGCATTGACAACGATAGGAGTTCAATTCCAATTCATTTGCGCTGGCATAATTAATCAACGGCTAATCAAATACGAAATAGTAATTAATTGTTGATACATTGGTGACCTAAAATTGTCCAAATCTTTTTTTTTTTTTTTTAGCCTCTTAAATGTAAATGCTCTTTTGTAGTTACATTTTTTAAAATGCTTTTTATTTTTATCTTTTTTTAAAAAAAAAGAGTAAACAAAAATGTAAATATTCTCTTTTTTATTTGTTTGATATTGATATATTAAAAATATAAAAAAAAAACAAGAACGTGATATCAAATCTAGTAAACAGTGATCCCTCGCGATTTTCCAATTAAAAATAAATAAATACAGTATTTTATTTAAAAATGTTAAGATGTAGGTGTGTATACATGTACATATAATTGTTTTGTTTTATCTATATTTCATTTACATTATAATGATCACATTTGCAGCTCTTAAAAAACACTTATTAAAAGATACTAGGGCTGTCAAACGATTAAATTTTTAATCGAGTTAATCGCAGTTTAAAAATTAATTAATCGTGATTAATCGCAATTCAAACCATCTATAAAACATGCCAGATTTTTCTGTAAATTATGGTTGGAATGGAAAGATGAGACACAAGATGGATATATACATTCAACATACTTTACATAAGTTCTGTATTTGTTTATTATAACAATAAATCAACAAGATGGCATTAACATTATTAACATTCTGTTAAAGCGATCCATGGATAGAAAGACTTGTAGTTTTTAAAAGATAAATGTTAGTACAAGTTATATAAATTTTATATTAAAACCCCTCTTAATGTTTTCGTTTTAATAAAATTTGTAAAATTTTCAATCAAAAAAGAAACTAGTAGCTCGCCATTGTTTAAGTCAGTATTTACACAATGCTCATGGTGCTGAAACCCATAAAATTAGTCGCACAGAAGCGCCAGCAGAGGGTGACAAAACACCAAAAAAAACACAAGTAACAAGTGGACATGCCACTGCTGTCGTTTTAATCTGTTTTAGCGGGGCATGTGCGTTAAATGCGTCAAATATTTTAACGTGATTAATTTAAAAAATTAGTTACCGCCCGTTAACACGATAATTTTGACAGCCCTAAAAGATACATACGCATACAGTGGCACCTTTACATACAAAGTTAATTCATTCCAGGACCTTGTTTGTAAGTCGAAATGGTCGTATGTTGAGCAGGATTTTCCCATAAGAATACATTATAATTCCATTAATTCATTCCACAGCCCAAAAAGCCTACGCTAAATCCTTAATAAATACTGATGGTACTATTGCAAATAGCAATTACACAGAGCAAAACAATAAATAATGAATACAATTCATAATAATAATAATGTAATGATGTAATAAATTGTGTTGTAATGTGGTGGATGTGTTTTGCGTGCTGTACCTAAACGCACCGCGTGGCTGACGTGCCAGAGTGAGAGAGGATTTTTTTACTTTCATAAAGTATAAAAAATTTTGTTTGTTTGCTTTTTTTTTTTATTTTTTTATTAGGGTTGGGGAAAGAAAGGAAAAACATTCTTATATGTATCTTAAAAAAAAAAAAAGTTAATATTTTCTTTCATTATATAAGAACATAATGTTTAAAAACATTTTAATTTGAATATAATAATATTTAAAAACATATTAATTTGAATAAAACTTCAGTATTGTCCTTTTATTTACTTTAAAAAATGTTTTCTATTCTATTATTTGAATTAATAAACAAAAAAGAAAAACTTAATATCTATATTTGATTAAAAACAAACTTTTTTTTTAAGGGGCGATGGAGGGATATTAAATCTAAATCAACCTAGTAATAAAGAAATCAAAATCGTTCGTGGCAGCCGTGACTAGGAGGAGCAGCAGCTCTTTATCTTCTCCCTTTTCCATTTTATTTCTTCACCTTCCATTTGAAGACAAAGGTCGGTGTAGCTCAGGAAGCAAAGCGAGGAAGTCGTTGCATAGAAAGATGGAGTGTTTCAGTCTCCCAGGGGAACGGGTCGATATAAACAACGGTGCCCAATAATGGTGGTCCCCACAGAGGGTCGGAGCCTTTCTCTCAAAGTCCAGGGAGTTTGAAAAGCACTCCGGTAGTTGTGATGTTAAAAATAGGCGAATGCGTGAATTGCGCACGATTGAGCGCACGAAACAACTTTGGGGAAAAAAATAACCGATAGTCGATAACCCCTTTTTGTGTTCTCGCTTCTGTCGTTTTTCACGCTCCAAACTAACCCAACAACCTTGAAGCTGAGCTTTCTCTCACCTACAGCACGTGGCTCCGCAGGAGACAGTTTGCTGCATTTTTCGCTATAGTTCAAGGGTTTTTTTTGAGACCAGAGTGTCGTTTGAACCGAAAATGTCGATCGATCACGAAATGATAGTCAATGGCAGTTGACATACCAATTATAATTATTCTTAAGATATTCTTGCATAAATTACCAGTACTTGATACATGTTTTAAACATTCATTTTCGAAAAGGGGGCAAGCTTAACACCAGACAGATAAAAAAAAAAAAAGTAATCTTATTACTGATTAAATAACAGAAAATAGAGATGAGAATAAGAATATAAATCTTTTTTTTATTTTATTTTTTACAGATAAACTAGTTATAATTAAAGAGTTGTATGAAAAACAAATCAATATCTATTTTTTAGACTCTGAGCAATATTAGTATTGTTAATACATGTAGTCCCTGGGTTGCGAACGAGTTCCGTTTTAGGTACACATTCCACTGAGCTACACAATCTGCTCCGGTCACAACAACGCTCGTGTAGCATACGGGGGAAGGTGGGAAGCAGGACTTTTCCAACCTCCAACAAGGAAAAATATAATTGGAACGTCACTCGAACTCGGAGATCCTAGTTGCGATGTCGTGGAAAACAAGTACCACTTCACAAGTTGCTATTATCCGACGTCACTGGACAAAATGGCACTCAAAACAACGTATTGATGACACAAAGATGAATTTAGATTAAGTTCGATTGAGGGGCCATGTATTTTTTCTCATACACTGAAATAGCTTAATAAATTGATTTGACTTTTGTCCCAGCTCTCCCCAGGTCATTCACGAGCTCATTGTTTTTGGGATCATTTTGACCCCACAGTGTGACATCTTGCGGGAAACCCCAGGTCAAGGCATATGATCAGTGGTCTTGCATGTTTTCCATTATCTAATAATTGCTCCCACAATTGATTTCTTCACACCAAACTGCTTACCTATTGCAGATTAAGTCTTACCAGCAAGATCCATGTCTAGAATTTTGTTTCTGGTCTGTCCTTTGACAGCTCTTTGTTCCATGGTGGAGTTTGGAGTGTGACTGTTTGAGGTCAGGACAGGTGTCTTTTGTACTGAAAATGAGTTCAAACACGTGCCATTAATAGAGGTAACTAGTGAAGGACAGAGGAGCCTCTTAAAGAAGGTATAGCTCTGTGAGAGCCAGAAATCTTGATTGTTTGTTAGTGACCAAACACTTCTTTTCCACCATAATTTGCAAATAAATTCTTTAAAAATCAGACAAAGTGATTTTCTGGATTTTTTTTCTCTCATAGTTGAGGTATATCTATGATGGTAATTCCAGGCCTCTCTCATCTTTTTAAGTGGGAGAACTGACACAATTGGTGGCTGACTAAATACTTTTTTGCCCCACTGTATGTGTGAAATTATTAACACATTATTATATCATTTCACATGTTATTTTGGTGTTTTGGAGTGACACTGATGGTTTGGTAAACTTGTTACCATGTTCTTTATGATATCGTTATCCGAATAACACTTAATAGCTATGTTACGTTAACATAACGACCACGTTCGCATTTTGTTGTTCATGCATCATGTAACATTATCATACAGTACACTTAATTCAGCATGTTGTTCTGTATTGTATTTTTATTTTAAATTGCCTTTCAAGATGATATACCTGTTCTATGTGTGTTATTTTATCAAGTAAATTTCCTCCAAAATGCGACTTATACTCCGGTGCGACTTATATATGTTTTTTTCCTCTTCATTGGGCATTTTATGGCTGGTGCGACTTATACTGAGGTGCGGTTTATAGTCCGAAAAATACGTTAAGCCTGAGAGGATTTTGGTATAATTTTATTATTTTATATTTAATATATATTTAATGTTAAAAGCAGCTAATAGCTGGGGGGGGTGCATCAATAATCGATTTATAATCAAATCGTAGCCTCTGAATCATAATCAAATCGTCAAGTGCCCCAAGAATCCCACCTCTAATTGTTAATACTCATCTCTGCGAGTGATATAATCAATCGCTTTAAATACGCATCTTTAAACTGGCACTTTTAAGTGAACGCAGTACTACAACTCTCAAGAACAATTGTCACTCTTTTAAACAGGCAATTTACAGGAGAGCATGGCTCTTGGCGTGCATTTCAACTCTTCGACCAATCATATCGTGAGAATAACCGAACGTCACTATCACGTGTAGAACCCTGAGCAGATTGTGCAGCCCGAGCGGATGGTGTACCTACAAAAATGAACGAAAACGAACGAGACATTGTTACTCGACTTTAAAAAAAAAAAAAAAAAAAAATGACTGGAGACAAATGGCAGATGAGAGCCGGCATCGTGAAGTCGATATCACGTAAATCGGGTACGTTGTAACCTGGGGGCTACCTGTACTTTGTACGAAAAATTAGAATAATATTAACAACAGCAATGATAAAAATTTAACATGGAAAACCTTTTAAAAATTATTTTGAGTAAGAATATTACTCATTCTAAAACCTGTAATAATATTAAAAACAACAGTGATAATAATAACACAACCTAAGTACCAAAAAATTAATCTAAATATATTAAGCTTATTCTGCGATGGTGAAAAAACGTTACTATAATCATCTGAAAATTAAAATATATTCAACATATATTTATATGATATTCGAAATATATTTCAAGTATTTATAATATAAATTAAAAATCCAACAATAACACACAATATAAAAAATGTTTTATCCAAAAATATTTAACTTATAATACAAATATACTAGATATGCAAAATACAACAAGAAATTACAGCAAATATGTATATACAGTGTATTTAAAGCCAACCTAAAAATATATATTTAAAAAAAACATGGAAAAATTGTAAAAATAAATAAATAAATAATTTTTTTAAAAAAACGATGTTTTTTTTTTTCTTCTTCTAAAAGGCTGAAGTTGTTCTTCTTATTGGTACTCTTGTGGAATCTAATTTTGAAGTCCTACTCCTCCGTCATTTGTGAACCGATCAATCTATCATATCTATCTATCTGTCTGTCTGTCTGTCTGTCTGTCTGTCTATCTATCTTTAGAGCTGGATTTTTTTGTTTGTTTGTTTGTTATAGGGCTGATCACTTTATTGCGAATTTATAGTTAGGGGTTAGCCATTAGATGGCAGCCTTCTGCCTGAATAGCACAGTAGTGCTCGCTTTATCAATACATGTATAGCGAGATTCAAACTAACAGTGATTTAAACTTTTCCGAAGTTTTTTCAAACTGACTCATCACAACATCGTGGTTGTGAGCGTTTTGCGGTTAGCATTTTGCGTCTACTGCTAACCCTCCCACAGTCCAAAAACATTAACATTAATGTCGTTGGAGACCATAAGTCAGGGGTGGGCAACCTATTCCACAAAGGACCGCAGCGGGTGTGGGATTTTTTTCCAACCCATCATGAAGACAGCCGTTTACCAGTCTGGTGTCTTAGTGCAAGTCCAATTGTTGATTGCAGTCAGGGGCTCCTTGTTTCCGCTGAAACCTCATTGGTTTCTGACTGTGCTGAATCAGTTTGAACAACGACCACTACCCACTGCGTCCCTCGAGGACCTGTTTGCCCTTCCATGATCTTTCATAATAGTTATAATATGCTGACCTTGGAGATCCCACCCCTTGCCTTCACCAATGTTGGACAAAATCTATTCACAGTTTCTTGTTTGGTGGATGTACTGTTACTACTGTACCTCCCAAACTGTAACCAAACACTTGTTGGTTTTTGGGTGGTATGTAAGGGAGGAGCTGCTTTATTTTTACGCTTTAATGACAAATCCAATAACAGGCCTCTTGTTAGGAGACAAGACAGCGTTAAGTTGCTTATTAAGAAAATAAGCAAGCTTTCCGACGCCCCAGTGAGTCAGCAGTATGTGCACGGAATGGCGCCGGCACAAAATCAAACGAGGGTGCATTCATTAAAAGTTAACAGCCGCGAGAGAATGCCAGAAAAGGCAGACGCCGAATGTGAAATGATCTCCGGAAACGTTCCGTGCCATTAACGGGCCTACAGAATTCATTTTGTTATTTTGCCGCAGTGGTAAATCGGGCCTCACGCTTGTACATGAAATTCTGTACAAACACACCAGCGCTGAGTAGATCTACAAGGATGGAAATGAGATGTTGTAATTGAGGGACTCTGTGTTGTTCAACGTGGCATGTTCCTCTCAAACAAGTTGGCTGGGTGGGGCCAGTTATCACTTTTTGAAAAGGTGCTCATTTCAGTGACTCCTATGAGGTTGATATTAAATTTGATAGGTTAATTTAAAGGCGTTTATCACTAGTAGGCATGTGCCGGTTACCGGTTTCAAGGATTACAGTGGTATGAAAACGTCACGGTGTCAAAACCACAAAAATTTTCCGTCATACCATAGTACGGTATTCGCTATTATACATTTCCCTAAAACGCAGTCTGAAGTGTCTTGGAGCAGCAGCGCTCACCCCTCCCTCTCCGGTTGTTGCTGTGAGTGTCAGTGATGCTATTCTGCTATACAGCCAGCGAACCAAAAAAGAAACACTCCAAACACAAGGCATACTTTTCTTGAATTTATGGACGTCTCAAATCATTGTAACTGAAATAAACAAAACGAATACATTTAAAACGGTGTACACTAGTATTTTTACACGTGAGTAGCTTCATGAGCACAAACACAGCAGAATATGAGGAAGTCATATCCATGAACAACATGAAAAAGTTCGCCAAAAACAAAACACACATTTTCCTTTCAAATTCAAAATACAAACTAACTAAAAACTTACAAAGACGAATGTTAGCCTAATCTTAGCTGCGAGAGCAACTTTGTCGAGGTTATAAATCTCACGGCCACTGAGAAACGAGCTTGAATGAAGGAAAAGGGATAACATCAAAGATCGCTGATTGCGACAGAGGATCTTGCTCTAAGCACAAATGCACGTTCGCTGGACAAGGAGAGGTCTCAATGTCTTTTAGATGAAACCTTTACACAACAATATTTACATTTTAACTAACCTGTACATTTTAACTTAACTTATCAATTCTTTGTCTTTTTAACACAAAAGCATGACACGTAGACTAGAGTTGACACAGCGGCTTCCCTTGAGCTTTTTGCCCCCTCCAAAAAAAAAAATTTAAAAAAAGTCGTACAGTAGATATATTTTAATTTTATTTAGAAGTGTTTTATTAAGTGTTTTTTATTGCTATTATTTTTGTTCTTGCTCTAATCTTGAGCAACCTGAGCTGTGGTTGTGGGTAGACAATATGTTCTATTGATTTTAATTTTATTTAAAATATTAGCTATTTTTTGTTTATTTATTTTAACATTATATTCATGTTACAATTTGCAAAAATGTTCTGAAAAATAAAAATAAAAAAAATCCTGGAAAAAAGTTTTATTTTTTTATACATACATCTCAAAATAACACATTTTGGAGCTATAATTGCAATACCGTGATACAGTGAAACCGCAATATTTTTCCTCAAGGTTATCGTACCGTTAAAATCTCATACCGGCACATGCCTAATCACTACTAGACGTCCAATTCATTTGAAAAGTGTGTGTGTGTGTGTGTGTGGGGGGGGGGGGGGGGGGTAGTGGCAGTGAATAAATGAATGTCTGTTCGCAGCCCTCCCTGTTTAAATGGATTGGACGTCCAGTGCTGTAAATGGCAGACAATATTGCGATTAATATTTAATTTACAGTAGACTATTTAAAAATGTATATTTAGCAATTTTAATCAGGTTTGTGTAAAAAAATCATGTTCTTCCATTTGAAGGTGCTATATAGGGTTTGTCACTTTTTTACTTGCGACTGCCACCTCCGGCCTAAAGTGTAACCTCAGCCTATGTTAAGCTCATGCATAGTGCGTATGCTTGTACGATCATGAACATAAAGCAATGAGCGTTTGGCTAGTCAAATCAGCACCAGAAACGTAAAAACAGCAAATGTGATTGTTTACTGTTAGTAGAAAGCCTTAAGTGGGTTAGGAAAGTGTTTTTGCCAAGCGGGGACGAAGCAGACGCTTGGTGAAACAGCGCTGCAGCCGCGGGGATGTGCGTGAACTTGTACAGGCGCGTGTTCCACCGGAACACACACTATTGAAGGGAGAAAAAGTCGTTTTTTTGGACAGTCTCAGTTAAATTGTCAGGGCATCGGTGGATCATGCATGGAGTAGAAGCAATAGTTTTTGCCATAGTTGAATGTTTATTTTTACATATTAAAATTTTGAGTATGTCATGTTTACAATTTAATATTGAATTAAAACTTTTAAATACATGATTTTTATCTCCATACATAGCTTTTAATATTTCATACATTAGTATAATACATTATCTTGTTTTAGTGTCGTAGTCTAAAAAGTGTCTTATACAATATTCATTTACTTAAATTATGATTTAATATATATTTTATAATTAATGTGAAATAAGAAATATGTGATTCAATATATATATATTTAATTAATAACAATTAATAATAATGAACAAATAAATTATTAAAACATATTTTAAATGTTCTGCTATTATTAATATGATGTATTATTTTTTTATTTTCAATGAATTCAAAAAATAACAAAATTATGTTTGCTATGTAAATTAAATTGTTTATTCTATCTTTGTAGTTATTCGTTTATTTCCCTTTTTTCTAATCTCTGTTTTTAGGTATGAAGAAATAATTTATTTAGAATATAATTTATTCTCATTTTATTAGACATTTAAATAATGTGTTACTGCCAATGATATAATTAATTTTAAATATTTTGGTATTTCATTTGAAAATTAAAAAAAAAAAAAAAAAAAAAAAAGCCAAAAATATACTGAAATTAATTTACTGATGTTAACTAACTCTCATTACAATACAATAAATGACTGGAGTATAGTCATAGTGATTTTCTGCATTTTTTTGGGAGGAGGGGTGCAGACTATGGGGCACTTCCACTCCAGCCCCACGAAATCTGCCTAGCAACAAGTGTCAAGTATCCCGAAGAACAAAACGCCCGCATCGTTTTTGTCTGTTCACAAATTCCTTCTTGCTTCGATTGGCCAAATTGAGCCTTGGTGCTCCCTAGTGCACCTTTTCGTCCAACTCCCGCAAATTCCTCCTCCTCATCTTTGCTCTCTCGCCGGCGTGTCGCGAGAGAGCGAGCAACAGCGCAACAGAGTGAGGGAGCGAGAGAGTCACGCTTTACAAGGCATCCACAGAAGAGCTGTCGAGAGGAGGACCTAAAGAGAGAGAGGGGAGGAAAAAAATCCTTCTCTCCGTACTGCCGCCTCTCTTGGAGCATCAGGCGAAGAGGAGTGCGGCCTGGCACGTTTCCACGCCGCCTTGCCTGGCCATTCCTGCGGCGGGAGAGCTGCCCGACGGACGGCCCCTCCATCGCTGACCACTACTACCACAAGAAGAGCAACAGAAGAAGACCAGCAGAAGCGCAGTCGGGATGCTTAACAACCTGACTGACACTGAGGAGGGGGACGGGGGAGCGCAAAACCAGGGTGAGTGATGGGATGTCACACATGCACGCGCACGCCGTACAATCTGCCCGTGCCAGCGGGATTATATTCCCACATGACAAGTTGAGGAGGATGTGATGCGCAAATTGATGCGTGTGTGCGGGCTTCCTTCCTCTTACTGCAAGGATGCTGTGACAGGAATAGTAATGTGCTCACTCGTATATGCGAGTAGAGGCGCCCGACTGAGGGCATCACACTGGACGCACACACACATACATTCACAGCGAGAATCAGTTGCCGTCATGCAGTGGTTTAGGTTGGCTCAGGTGGCGAAGCTACAGCGCGTGGGCTGTTTGTGGACCCTGAAGGAGATTTCGCGAGGTCCGTCAAACAAATAACCAACAAATGAGCTCAACTCACCTTACACCAAATAGTTTGGTAAAAAGTGAAAGTATTCTAACCCTTTAACTCGTTCACTGATGCTTTGAATATTGTAATATTTAAAGGTTGACCAATGCGGCGACTCGGTGGTGCAAAATCACCATTAACAAAGATCATCACCCAAACAGTGAACACAACGGTTATCCTTTTATATTGCCAATATATAGGCTGATATCGACCGATATTGAAAAAAGTCCATGTAATGGCTGTCCAGTATATTGGTTAACCTTCATGACAAAGGTCATCATCTAAACAGTGAACAAAAGAGTTATTCTATTATAAAGGCTGATTTCAGCCGGTCCTGATAAAAGACCTTATATCAGTCTGATATATTGGCCGGCCGATATATCGGTTAACCTTCATAAGAAAGATCATCACCTAAACAGTGAACGTAACAGTTATCCAATTGTATGTTATTTACTGTTATATTAATCTGACATTAGCATTTTAGCGGAAATGTGCATTGAAACCAAAAATTGCTCTGAGAAAAGTTAGATTAAGAATTTTATGTCACTGTAATTTTTCCAAAGCAAAAACTGATGTTTATATATACTGTATATCCCATTCTGAATATTTACAAAGATAATCTATCTGCTCTTATTGAGGACTAAAAAAAATAGAAGATTATGCACTGTTAAGATAGATTTTGAAAGTTAAACAGGTTTTCAATCCAACGAAAATGGCCCTAATAGGAAATAGGTTGCTAGTGTAAATAGTCCCACAGCATATGGCGCTAGTGTGGACAAGCCACACACATACTCACATGCATGCGCACGCATGCACACTCCCAAGCCCACCGTCTCTACTAATCCCCTTGCCCCCAGCTGTCAAAAATAAGCCCCCTGCTCCATCCAATCCATTCCAGGCGTGTCTCTGGAGGCTAACCTGTGGTGTCACCATGCACTGTATGCACACACACATACTGTATTATTTGTCGAAAATGGACAAATGGCAAAGATCCATTTTCTCCTGGTGTCGGCGTTAGACCATTTTGAGGACAAGAACACCGTCCGTTGCTTGCTTCTACCTGTGAGGGCTTAATGATAAAAATAGACCAGCAGTAGCAGCATGAATATTTAACTTCATGCGGGCATCCGTTTTTTGGGGGGGGGGCGGAGGGGATCTTGGGCTTCTTTTAACTGCCATTGACGGTGATAGACGTGAAATACATTTTGAATGAGCTCGCTAGCTGCAATTGTTCGATCGCTGAAACCACCTCCCCCTAGTCAAAATGGATTGGACGTCTATCACACTCAATGGCACTGAAATGGGTTATGTAGCTTTTGGTATTTATTACTTTTATGAAGGAGGTAACAATGGGGTGGTTTCACTCCAGCTCTACAAAATCTGCCTAGCAACAAGTAATGTCACTCCAAAAAAAAACTGTATCTCCATTTTTCCATAAATTCAATCTGTTTGATACTTTTTGGCCATTTGTTGGTTGCCATTAACACTAATAGATGTCCAATCTACTTGATGTAGGAGGTTGGCAGTTAATGAACACTGATCAATAATTGCAGTTCAAATGGGATGGAGTAGAGTACAGTATAGTACAGTACAGTAAAGTACACACAATACAGTACAATAGAGAGCACAGCTATTGTAGGCATGGGCTATGCATTAATTTTGATTGAATTTTTTTGAGTTTTTTGTTGTTGTTGTGGATTATCAAAAAAAAAAAAAAAAAAAAATATTTCTTTGGGTGCTTAAAAAGAAATCTAGCAAAGTTATTCAATATATCACTCCTTGAGAATGTTTTTATTTTAACTTGTTCTAAGCGTTTGCTGTCTTTTGTTCTGATTGTCGCCTTAAAAAGGTACTGTAGGTGGTGGAAAAACATAAGAAGAAAAATTCAAAAATCTAATTATGGGTGAAAAATTGGGGATTTTATTTTGAAGCCATATCACCCAGCCCCTGAGTAGAGTAGAGTAGAGTAGAGTAGAGTAGAGTAGAGTAGAGTAGAGTAGAGTAGAGTAGAGTAGAGTAGAGCTTTATTGTCGTTGTGGGTACAATGAAATATCATAATAGCAACAATATTATGATATAGTGACGGATTAAGTGAAATTGTATAATTTGTAAACTGTAATTTATACACACCAGTGTTGTTTTTGGCAGCCCTTTTAATGTTCGTCTTAGTCTTTTGGACAAATATACTTATTAGTCTTAGTCATATTTTAGTCATCTCAGAATGTTCTGTCTTCGTCTAGTTTTTGTTGATGAAAACTCAACACTAATTTCATCTAGTTTGGGTCGACGTTTTCTAAAAACGTTTTTCTCTGTAAAATTTAGAAAAATTACTCCAAAAATAAAGTTTTCCAACTAGTTCAAATTAACATAGACAGACGAGCACATATTGTAGCATCTACAAGGACAACGCCAACTTGGTCATAATACAAATTCAGCAGGAAAACAGTACATTATTTTCAATTAATTATAGCCACCTGGATGCTACAAATTGTAAGTAAAAAAAAAAAAGGAGGACGCTTGGCGTTAGCATTAGCCTAATGCTAACAGGAAAGCAAATTCTATGCTAACGCTACGAGTTACATGCAGTGTGTGATAATCACTCGGCACAGAACTTTAAAGGCTAAAGCAACATTGCATATTCTCTCTGGCCAAGATAAGAAAACAAATCTTACCGTGTGTACTGGCGAATATAGAGTACAATAGTGGGTGAGTTGGGGGAGAGCAGCACGCCACATGAGTGACACAACCAGACACTGCCACGATGCAGGCTAACTACACATAAAATGTCACTCATTGTGAACATGTGACGGAAACCATTGCGCATTTTTGCCTCGTTCTCGCCTCGTCAAATGAAAATTGGCATTGGTCTCATTATGTTTTAGTCTCCCCAAAAACGTTTTTAGCTTGTTATTGTCTCATCATCGTCATGAAAAAAATTGTTCGTAGATAAAACATTTTTGTTATAGTCATTGTTGACAAAAACAACACTGATACACACTTATTCTAAGCACTATTGTACCTCAGCACAGTCAACACTATGCGCTATTGTGTTACCCCCCCCCCCCCCCCCATCAAGACAGTCTAAAATTCTAGCATGAATCCTTCTAAATTTGCAATATTTTCCTATCAAGATGATTATGGTTGCCTCGATTAATTGACAAATTTTTGTAAACATTTGCTTTTGCTTGGAAAACAACACAGTTAAATAGTTTCAACAGTATTCATGGTCCTACTTTTTTCAGTGCGTATTTTTTGGTTCCAATGCACATTTACAGTTAAAATTTAAAGCCCAGAATAATAGAACAGTAAATATTGTGGTAAATTTATGAGCCAATGTTGATGAATTGCAAAAATAATCAGTGATTAGTTGACTTTTTAGATAATGATCAGTGTCAGCCCCAATAATGATAAATCTCCCATTTTGAAATGAACTTTGATCTCATTCAAACTCAACAGAAAGTCTCCATCTGTCCCAATTACAGCATCTTACTGGAAACTGCTTCGCACTAATATTTTGGCAGAGTGACGGTGGTGTTGGTGGGGGGAGAGTAAGGGTCTCTTAACCTCTGTTGAACAAGCGCAGCTGTAGTTTGTGTCGCTGTTCACGGTGCTGAATGTTCTTCACTTTGCGCATATGCACACGTGTCGCTGTCCGTGGTGCTGATTTATGGCATTCATTACACGGCTGTACGCAACAGCCTGAGGGGAGCCGTCAAAGGGCGGGGGGAGCATGAAAATGAACATTTCGAAATGTGATTATATTGATCACGGTTATCATATTTCCTCAAGAAAATACGTAAATATGACAGACAAGGTGTAACTGCGGCTATTCTGGGATTCACTGGTTTCAGATTTTTCACCGGGAAAAACATCTAAATGATTATTTTTATAGTCATTGATCAACGATTATTTTGTCAGCAATTATTTGTCGAATCGGCTCATATGTAAAATCAAGTTATTTACTTTTATACTACTTTGGGCTTTAGATTTTCATGCAGAAAAACTCAAAAACTGTGGAACAGTATCATAAATGTATCTGTAAATGTTTAATCGATTATCATAACAGTTGTTGATTAATTTGGTCAATTAATTTAATCAATCGATTAGTTTAATTGAATTAATTAATTAAAAAGCATATTTTCTCTTTTTAAATAGATGATGACACACAATTCAGGGGGCAAAAAAAAGCGATAATCGCCTAAGCTAAATACGTTTAGTCATGAATGAACAATGAAAACCAAGCCCCCTCTTTTCTTGATTGTGCTATGATGCCCTCCAGAAAATTCGGTCCCGACCTTCCAAATCATACACTTTTTATTATTCCATATGCAAATAAACAGGCTGATGCCAGCCCACAAGATAACCATTTAAGGACATCCATGGTGCTCACATCAAAATGGAATTCCCCATGCAGCTGCACAAGGGCCCCAACTTTTTCTGCCAACGATGGCCTGGATACAGGAAAGAAGCGGAGAGCTTATCCAAATAGAGTCACAGGTTACTGACGCTTACTGAATAAGACAAACAATATGGAAATAAATATACCAAGTAAAATGAAAAAAATTGTGGGAATGAATTATATCTACATTACCCACATATATCTTGGAGAAATGCTTAAATATGATCAGTAGCGTGAACCTGCAGCTATTACTGAATTACACAATTTAGGTTTTTGATCGGAAAAATGTTGCATGTTGGTTGACAGCTTTTGAGCTGGCAAAGATGAAATAAGGGTTGTTTTCCACCAGCTGAATCCAAAATTGGGTCATAAGGCAGCTCGAGAGTCGCACGTTGTTGCACGGCAGCCAAAATGACACATGAGTGGTCACGTTGCTCTCCCATCATACTGTTAAATGTCTCTTGAAGAAAGTGACATTTTCATACACTTGCATTTCTAATTGCTCACATTTCAATTGGGAATGCTTTTAGGCTAATATTTGTGCTGTGTTGTTGGCCAAATTTGGCTAATTCCTTAGCTCATTTGGTCATGTGAGACGTGGATCACACAGCGCTGACCGTAGGCTGACAAGTCAACTTTGTCCAATTGATCGTCATGTGGAGTCCAAAATGAGTTTGTAGTCTTTTGTATGTGGATTTGTGAAGAATCACCTATAATTGCCATGGACTTTATTTGAGCAGATTGTAACTATGGTTTTCCTTTGGATGGCCAATATGTTTGCCAACTAAAATAAAATATTTACAGTCACTCATTTGGCTGCCATTGACAGTGTGAGACGTCCAATGTATTTTACTTGGAGGGACTGGCAGTAATTGAGGGAATGATTGCATACAGCCCCTCCCAGTTGAATTGGATTGGACGTCTTTTGTTTTTAATGGGGCTTTTCAATATAAATTTCCATAACGCATACTCTGTGACATGGGCTGGCAATCAACAAGTTAATCTGTTGTGGAAAATATGGAGTAAAATAAAGCAAAAAAAAGTAATGAAAAAATTTGTTTGACAAATAAAATCCCACATTTTACACAGATTTTTTTCCATTAATAATTTATATAAATATATTTATTTGCAAAGAAAACGTTCTATAAAACGGAAAATTTAACATGAATGTTTGTAGAATGAAAGAACTATTATTTAAAAAAAAAAAAAAAAAAACATTTTACAAAGAAAAACTGCATTTCACAAAGAACACTTTTAAATGACAGTTACAACATTTTAGTGTAAACTTTTTCTGCAGGAAAAATAAAGAAACTAAAAAAGAAAAAAAAAGTAGAAATGTGTGTAGAAAATAAAAAAATCACTGTAGAACAAAAGAAAAACTATTTTAAAATAACTTCAAAAAGAAAAACTGCATTTCACAAAGAACTACTTTTAAAGACAATCACAAAACATTGTTTTTTTTTTTTTTTTTTGGTGGGGGTTACTAAAAACAAAGAAACAAAAAAAAAATAAAACAGGAGACTTGCATGTTTGTAGAATAAAGTATTTAAAAAATCCTCATACCTCAAATGTGCTTGTAATTTTATGAAAATGAAGCCACTGGATATTTTTTCTCAACATACAGTGCCCCTGCACTAACAATCAAAATATGAACATGATGTACTACGGCTAGTTTAAAAAATGGCAAATCAACAATATTCTGCCCAAATACATCTAAATAAAACCACACTCTTGACTACCTAAGCGTGATAATCTTCACAGTTCAGCATTTGGTATCCCTAATGCGGTGCCCTATCTTCTGCAGTCTAACACTGCATCCGTACTTGCCCGGTCGTTCTCCCTGCATCCAGTCTGCACTCCTTTCATGCCCGTGAATAGGGTTGTAATCATGTTTTAGTCATAGCTGACTGCATAATACTGCAAAATGCTCCCCAGGCGCACCCCCCCATCGCCCCTTCTGACCCCCCCCCCCCCCCCCCCCCCCCCGCTCTTCAGGAGGCGCTTGTTGTGCACGCCGGCCGTCATTACTCTCTGGCTTTCCGCCCTGCGACTTATCTGCTGTGAATAGCGAGCGAGCAGGCGAGCACAAATGCGCTGCAAGTGAGAGAGATGGGGGCACTTGTTACTTAGAAAGGTACAGACACACAAAAACGGGCATTCTCGCTAAGTGCATTACATCCAAGAGAGTGAACACGCATAGGCTAGTAATATAGGCCAGTATAGGCCCAGTTCAATACTTAATTGCCACGTCTGGCATGCTAATAGTGGCAGGGTACACATTTTCCTTAAAGGAGGCTATATGTATTTTAATTTTACCGTATTTTTCGGACTATAAGTCGCACCTGAGTATAAGTCGCACCTGCCATAAAATGCCCAACGAAGAGGAAAAAAACATATTTAAGTCGCACTGGAGTATAAGTCGCCTTTTGGGGGGAAATTTAATTGATAAAATCCAACACATAGAACAGATATGTCATCTTGAAAGGCAATTTAAAATAAAAAATACAATACAGAACAACATGCTGAATAAGTGTACAGTATGATAATGTCACATGCTGCATGAACAACGAAATGCGAACGTGGCCGGTATGTTAACGTAATATAGCTATTAGGAGTTA
This sequence comes from Corythoichthys intestinalis, assembly GCF_030265065.1. Lineage (NCBI taxonomy): Eukaryota > Metazoa > Chordata > Actinopteri > Syngnathiformes > Syngnathidae > Corythoichthys > Corythoichthys intestinalis. Next base: position 18,091,805 of record NC_080403.1, on the reverse strand, counting down.
TTCCGTTAAGGCGGAAAACACAGACAAGACTGAAAAAGCAGTTTCTGCTCTTGTACTCCTCTTGAAAAGAAACTGCTGTATTTGAAGCCAAAACAACTGTTGTGTTTGACAGAAAAACTTGTCTATATGCTGCCATAGCAGATTAATGACCCATTAAGCCCCTAAACTATTTTTAATTTGTCCGTTTTACCCTGAAAACCCCCATTTACAGACGTCGCGCAACCGCTTTTGTTTCAATACAGCCATAAAACGAAGGTAATTAAATATATTTATTATTCAAAATGTCTGTCGTTTTTAGATTAGAATCATTAATTGATGTCTCATATTTCGTTTAGAAAAAAAAAAGACTTTAAAAAATTATTCACTCACATATTTTAAACTTTTGAACAAATTATCTCACAATGAAAAAAATGGCGTCTGTAAAAAAGTCACGGATATCTACCTCATAACTATCGCTTAATTGTATTTTTTTGTTACTGTCGCATTTTCGCCAATATGTTAGATGATAAAGAATCTACCCAAATAAAATAAATTTGAAAAAAAAAAAAAAAAAAAAAAAACGCTTAAAAGGGTAAATATATGAAAAAGAAACTCTCGACCACTCCTTGATGTCTGCGATTTCTGCATCGCGACCCTTGTTAAATTACCATGTTTCACCCATAAAATCCCCCAAAAATCCAGCTGTGGCCATTCACAGCTGTGTCTTGACACTCAGTGATACATGCTACATGGAGTTTTCGGATTGAAACAAGGTAAGCACTCGATAACATCTCGTTAAAGTCATGGCGTCTGTAATTCTGCTCTCGCCTACAGATGGGGTTTTGCTGTTTAAAAAACTTTTTTTTTTCTAAAATGCCCTCCTGTTCAAAATGTTTCTTCCCCCAGAAAATTGAGATTTTAAGCTTTCCAATGATGTATCACACATGCATATCAGACCATTTTGAAAGTTGGCTAAATTGGGGGTCTCAGAGCGGGATTTCAAGTCACCTGAGTGTTTTCCGCCATAAGTATAGCGCAAAGAACATGCTAACAAGTTTACCAACCCATCAGCGTCACTCTAAAACACCAAAATAACATGTGAAATGATATAATAATGTGTTAATAATTTCACACATCAATTGCTCCAGAGTATAAGTTACACCCCCAGCCACACACAAGTTGCTCCAGAGTATAAGTCGCACCCCCAGCCAAACTTTGAAAAAAACTGTGACTTATTGTCTGAAAAATACGGTACTCACTGGCTGCCATTGACAGCGATAGACATTTACTCATTATGACATCCAATCAAAATGGATTTAGACGTCTATCAGCGTAAATGGTACGATATCATGATCATTCACGGCCAACTGACAGTGAATTGTCATGAGTTTTTTTTTTTTTAATGTGGTTATTTCTCGTATATTCAACGGGTGGATGGGTGGATGAATTGATAACAAATGATCCAATTTGTCTGGGTAGGATATAGGCAATCTATTCATCATTCATGGGCGATTTTAAGATCAAGGATTGAAAAAAGGTATACCGGTAGATCTGGTCTTGGTGATCAGACATATTTTATCAGCATACTTTGAACAGTTCTTCAAAAAGAAGATTGTTTTCAAGCAGTTTTATAAAACTCAAGGCAAGGTCAACTGTAAAGCTAAACGCACATGAAGAAAATTACTCAATTGAGAACTAAAATACTGTACAATTGAATTTTTTGAACACCCGCTAGCTTAATGCTAATATACAATGATAGACGCCAATAGATAAAAACAACCAGTTTAACAATAACAAGAAGACCATAAAAAACAAGGTTTAAAAAATTGTGAAAAGAATCTAAATCTTACTATTTATATTTTATATTTATTTATTTATTTATTTGACCATACCATTTTATTGCTCCTGATATCGATACCTGAATGTGCGGTATCAGCCGATGCCGATCTATTTTACGTTTCTTGGAGAAAAAAAAAACACAAACTTTTATTACTCTAATACTAAATTACTGCATAATCACTTGAATGTAGGGTAATTAACATCATTGGCATAATGGTTGCCATTGACAGCACTATACGTCGAGTCCATGTGAAGTAGGAGGGCTGGCAGCGAATGAACGAATTCTCATTTGCTATCATCTTCTCAATTCGAATGAATTGGACGTCTACTAGTGATAAAAAACATCTAAATTCACAGCAGAAAGATGACTGGACGCCACACATTTTTTTAGGACGGCGTATGCAGTTAGAAGCCATCTTGTGTAGGGCGTCCGATACTTTATAACGTCATTTTAGTGCTGTATCGGTGCAAAACAACTTCCAAAGCATATTTTCAGCTAAAATGTTCTCCACAGTAGGCAAATTTCAACTACGAGTGGTCAAGAGCTTACAACAAATTTACTATTATTTGTCATCTTTACTTCGCAACAGACATTGTTACGTTATATTCTTTTCCTTCATTTACTTCCCTGCTAATGAGTCAGAATGGCCTTGGCCACAATCGGCCTTAATGACTTCATAGTAAAAAAAGAAGGGGGTCGTAATTACACATGGCTTCATTGAGTTTATTCAAGGTAAGTATTAATGGAAAGCTGAGACGACAGCTGACGCAATGTTGGGTGTTGGGTTGGGTTGGTGCAGATGAATAGATTTGGCTGGCTAATTAAGAGCGTGGGTAATGTCAGTGGTGGATGACCACATATAATGGCTGCCTACTGGTTTTCCAATTAAACCCAAAGGCAGGGAGGGTTAATCAGTGCCGATTTAATGAAATTCCTACTAAATCCACCGTGACTTTCTGGTTGTGTTTATTTTCAAAAAAATTTAAGCATGCGAAATATTCATTGATCATTTAATAATCTGAGGACTAGCTTTGAATGCTCACGTTTCAGTGCCACTCACAGTGCTAGACGTCCAACTCATTTTAACTACGAGGGGTGAAATACTGTAACGATCGTTCAATCGCTTTCAGCATCTCCCAGTTAAAATGGGACTGGGCGTCTACTGCTGTCAATGGCAGCCAAAGGGTTAATCTGTATGTGGTCACAATAGATTTATGAAACAAAATAAATATGTTCTATATGAATGTAAAAAAAAAACATGTACCCCCCCCAAAAAAAAATCTTAATTTGTACATGAAAGGTTTGATTTGAGTAAGAAACTCATACAACAAAAACAAACAAAGCTCAAAGCATTTCACAAATAAAAACCTTTGAACCAGTGTTGTTTTTGGCAGCCCTTTTAGTTTTCGTCTTAGTTTTTGTGGACCATAATACTTATTAGTCTTAGTCATATTTTAGTCAATTCAAACTGTTTCTCTTCGTCTAGTTTTTGTTGACGATCATCTCGTTTTAGTTGACGTTTACTCAATATTTTCTGTCTGTAAACGTACTCCAAAAATAAATAAATAATAAACAAAAAGGTTTCCAACTATTTCGAATGAACATAAGACAGACGTGCATCTACAAGCATCTACAAATCTATCAGGTGATAATACACATTCAACAGGAAAACAGTTAATCATTTTCAATTATTTATACACACCTGGACGCCACAAACCGCATGTTTGTCCGCAAATGTTGTCTGACAGTTTAAGTAGACGCTCACCATTAGCAATAGCCTAATTCTAATGTTATGCTAACGCTACGAGTTACATTTAGTGTCTGCTGATCACTCAGCACAGACCTTTAAAGGCTAAAGCAACATTGCATATTCTCTCTTGCCAAGATAAGAAGACAAATCTTACCGTGTCTGTCTCAATAAGAAGCGATGGGGAGACTGGAGAAGACACTTGCAGGTGAGTTGGGAGGAGGGCGCAGCACATCACATGAGGGACACAACCCGACACTGCTACATGCAGGCTAACTACACATGAAATGAAACATTGTCGACATGTGACGAAAACCATGCCGTATTTTCGTCTCATCAGACGAAAACCGGCATTCGTGTCGTGTTTTAGTCTTCCAAGTTTTTAGCTCGTTATCGTCTCGTAATCGTCATTAACAAGTTGTTCGTCGGCGAAATATTTTCGTTATAGTCATCTTAGACAAAAACAACACTGTTTTGAACTAGGACTGTCAAACAGTTAAATTTTTTAATTGAGTTAATCACAGCTTAAAAAATAATCGTAATTAATCACAATTCAAACCATCTCTAAAATATGCCATACTTTTCTGTAAATTATAGTTGGAATGGAAAGATAAGACACAAGACGGACATAAACATTCAACATACTGTACATAAGTTCTGTATTTGTTTATTACAACAATAAATCCACAAGATGGCATTAACATTATTAACATTTTATGTGTATTTTGCATAGCTTTTTGATTGGGAATGCCAGTTCTCTTTGCATTTTTTTTTTTTTTTTTTTGTGAACATTTTTTTTTTTTGAGGGATAGGAATATTATTTTTGTTGTGCTTTCACTAAATGATACTGTAGCGATTTAACTGTTCGGCCCAAATGCATGATGGGAAGTTGGGCAACCATGACTGTCAGTGGTGGCTGCAAATGCTATACAGTATGTTCTGCATTGTGTTCAATTAGGCGTGTCATGAAAAAGAACGTCTCATGCTCCGCCCAAATGCATGATAGGAAGTTGGGCAACCATGACTGTCAGTTGTGGCTGCAAATGGTATAGAGTATGTTCTGTGTTGTGTTCAGTTAAGCATGTTAAAAAAAAGATCATCTCTTGCTCCGCCCAAATGCATGATGGAAAGTTGGGCAACCATGACTGTTAGTAGTGGCTGCCAAAGCTAAAGCCAATAAAAGGCGCGGTCCAATGAATGCCTGTGTCCACTCGCATTTCTCTGCCTTTTCGCTATCAATGTGCTAAAACGGCGTCATTGTAAACTGTTTGTGGCAACGCATGAACGGGTCATTCCGTCCACGCGTTAAATATTATCGTCAAATATTTTAACGTGATTAATTTTAAAAATTATTTACTGCCCGTTAACTCGATAAATTTGACAGCCCTACTTTGAACATATGGTCTTCTTCCTCTAGAAAATAATGTTTGACATCTTATTTGTACCCCTTCTGTGCTTTTTTTCCCCTACATTTCTGGTGCATTGATGCTACATTCCCCCCACAAAAAATCCACTGCATCCTGCCCCTCAGAAAGCATAAGGTTTTTTCAGGTAACAAATTTCCACCGGAAAGAAGGATGGATGAGTGCTTTATATGAGAAGAGGAGGTCGCTGGAAATGAGGCAAAGAGATGAATCATCCCCAAACAAGGCCTACACAGGGACCTTCATCTTCTCATTTATTTCATCATCAAGCGAGAGCGGCGGGGTGAGCGGGTACTCGCATAGAAAGAATCAAAATGTTCTTTAAAGGTTGTCTCTGAATAAGGAGAGTTTCATAAAATGATTATATATTAACTGTAACACAGTCAAACACAATCAAAATATCATGTTTTTATATTTTGAGTCCTGTTGTTGCCAAAGAGACGAACTCAGAGTCCTTGACGGGTCTCTCAATTTCCGCCACGTTTGGCGTCAGCGAGTGAGAAGATGGACATGTAATGAAAAGGCCCGCATTGATTTGCTCACACTCAGGCCGGCCGATGTTTGCCGAGCGCGTCGTGGTTTCTCTCCGCGTTTCTTTTCATCAAGCCTGAAGAGAGAGAAAAAAAAAACACTACAGTACGTCACCATGGTTACAACCGCTGCTTTTAAACATGGTTGACGAACCACTCGTACTGCATTCGTTCAATTTCTAATTGTCATAAATGCTTATTACCTTATTGGCTGCCACTGATGATAGTAGACATCCAGTTCATTTTGACTGGGAGGCCTGGAAGCCAAATTGGATTGGATGCCTATCGGCATAAACGTCAGTGAAACATGATCGTGCAATGCTAGCCATCCCAGTTTAATGGATTTGAAGATGAGTTAATAGATATTGTAAAAAATAACTATGATTAAAATATAATGAACTCCAGCTTCCTGCCACATCCCGAAACCATGCATGGGAGGTTGATTGTACACTCCAAATTGTCCGTTAATGTGTACATGGCTGGTTGTCGGTCTCTATATGCCCTTCGACTGTGTGGTAACTGTCAGGGAATGCGCGGGCAGGCAGGTTGTGTGGACCCAAATGCAGTGAAACAATAATGCAAGGCAGGTGGCAGAGAACTCAAAAAATGGTTTTAATTATAACTAACAAAAGCACAAAGTACAAACAAAAGGACTAGGGATCAAAAGGCAAGGTTCAAACAAAACTTACTTTCAAAGCAGGGCGAGTAACACGAGGAACTGGGGGGGAACGCAGGCATGAACGTGGACCAGTACATTGACAATGACGCAACAAGGAGTGACAAGAAACTGGGTCTTTATATACACACACGCAGACAAGGGGTAACGAGACGAGGAACAGCTGGGTAACACAGGTGGATGCAGATTGCAGGATACACTGGGAGAACACACACAGCTGAAAGGAATGGGCAATCACAGGGACAAGTCACACTAGAAGAAAACAAACACAAAACCTGACAGTAACAAGTTCAGGGTGTACCCTGCCTCCTGCCCGTTGTTAACTGGGATAGGCTCCAGCACCCCCGCGACCCTTGTAAGGATAGGCAGTTCAGAAGATGAATAAATGAGTAAAATATAATGATATGTATGACTTGATAAACGTGTGAAATATTTATATTTGATTTTAATTTTATCATACATTTTATACAAATAGAATATTTTAAACAACATTTAGTATTTTTTTATTGATTTCATCTTGTGTACCATCGCAGTAAAATGTTCGTTTTTGCTCAAAATGTGTTATGTATATTGTAAATGTAATAAACAATATGCAAAACATGAATTCATTAGAGAACCACTCACGTCATATTGTAGTTACGTTTTCTTTCCAGCTGACTGGACAACTAATCGAATATCAAATTAATTGGCTATCTTGATTCATTCATCATTGAGAGGCATTGTTATCCTAAAATGATTTTAGATCTTTTTTTTTTTTTTTTTTTAAACCCCGTCCTGTTCAGCTCTTGAGACATGGAATCAGAGTGTCTTTACTGGCTGAACAGTTTTAGTGTGCCACAAAGGAGTTGGGTCACTTGGGTGTACTGATATATGTTACCTAATTCAAGTAGCATTGCTGTCTATGCTAACCTATGTGGGGAGGTGATACCTCGTAACTGAAAGAGCAGAAGAGAGAAGGTAGGACAGACAAAAGTATCACTTTATTTTTTTAGCTTTTTAAAAGTATTCTTTATTTTTAAAATAGTTTTTACATTTACCTTTTATACATTAAAAATGATTTTCTTTTATTTTTTTCCTAACATTTTCTCAGTGGCAAATATGTTAAAATTTTATTTAGTGTTTATTAACATTTCTTAATTAAACAAAAATCGATAAAAACGGGAAATATTCTGTTTTTGTATATATTTTAACTGCTTTTTATTTAAAAAAGAAAAAACTAATTTAAAAATGTAAAATTGATTTACTTATATTAATTATAACAAAATATATATATTCCCTTTTTATTTATTTACTTTTTTTGTTTTGTTTTGTTAACTCATTGGCGCCACCGGCGTCCAATCCATTTGAACTATTCGCTGCCAGCCACCCAGGTCAAATGGATTAGACGTCTACAATTGGCAAACGGATTTAAATGCACAGCAGAAGGATAAAAACAGCCACATAATTGGGTGTCTATAATTGTCTTTTTTTTTAAATTCCATTTAGTAATTACTCACTATTACTTACACTACAATATAGTGCACATCTGCTTAAAAATTCTTCCACATTCCAGTTTTCTTCTGACTTGAAGTGAAAGATAAACGCAGAGACACATTACTGGATTAGGGGGCCATCATTACGAAAGGGGCACACAAAGCGCCACACTGTAATTTGTCCGTTTACAATGACAGGTCTATGAACGGCCTCGTTTGGGTAAATAGTCATTCATTTTATAGAGTGGACAGTTTTCTGCCTATGCCCCTACTCCCTTGTGGCGCCAGATAATTCAATAATGCGTTTACACTTGGAGGTGTTATTAGATAAATGCTATGATCTATGCCGCATTTTGAAGTCAGTGCGGAAATGTGCAAGCTCAATCTTGTAATATAACGAATATTTTGTTTTGTGCTCACTAATACTGTTTTAAAACAACTGTGTTTTTGTAGACGGTTTTTGTAGGGTGTGAATACTGGTGCATCATGATTTTCATGTGTGTGAAATTTTTTCCTTTCAGCACTAAAATATGTTATTTATTTATTTTTAATTCTGTCTAGGGTGTATTATAGTGTTAACAGTGTATTTTTTTAGATATTGAGGAAGAAAGTTTATTTTCTCTTTTTACAGATAATTTTATCCTCTTAATGAATAGGAGATGACGACACACATTCCAGGAGTAAAATGAATGCAATAATCGCCTATGATAAATACATTTGTTAAGGAAAGAATTAAAATCTGTCCGCCCAGAACAAAGGTCCCTGTGAGCCCAACGCAGGTGTCCCGACCCTTTCGAGATCGAGACAGCATATACACTGCTGGCCATAAGTATTGGCAATTCTGTCAGATAATGCACAATTTCTCCCCAAAAAATGATTGCAATTACAAATGCTTTGGTAGTAATATCGTCATTTATTTTGTTTGCAATGAAAAAACACAAGAGAGAATGAAAAAATATTAAATCATAATCATTTTACACAAAAATTCAAAAATGGGATGGACAAAAGTATTGGCACCCTCAGCCTAATACTTGTGAGCACAACCTTTTAAAATAACTGCGAACAACCGCTTCTGGTATCCATCAATGAGTTTCTTACAATGCTCTGCTGGAATTTTAGACCATTCTTCTTTGGCAAACTGCTCCAGGTCTCAGATATTTGAAGGGTGCCTTCTCCAAAGTGCCATTTTCAGATCTCTCCACAGGTGTTCTGTGGGATTCAGGTCTGGACTCATCGCTGGGCACTATAGAAGTCTCCAGTGCTTTTTCTCAAACCGTTTTCTAGTGCTTTTTGAAGTGTATTTTGGGTCATTGTCCTGCTGTAAAACCCATGACCTCTGAGGGAGACCCAGCTTTCTCACACTGGGTCCTACATTATGCTGCAAAAATTGTTGGTAATCTTCAGACTTCATAATGCCATGCACAAGGTCAAGCAGTCCAATGCCAGAGGTAGCAAAGCAACCCCAAAACATCAGGGAACCTCTGCCATGTTTGACTGTGGGAACCGTGTTAGTTTCTTTGAAGGCCTCGTTTTTTCCCCCTGTAAACTCTATGTTGATGTCTTTTCCCAAAAAGCTCGACTTTTGTCTTATCTGACCAAAAACCATTATTCAAAAAACAAAAACTCTAGCCTGGCTTTTTTTATGTCTCTGGGTCAGAAGTGGGGTCTTCCTGGGTATCCTACCATAGAGTCCCTTTTCATTCAGACGTCGACGGATAGTACGGGTTGACACTGTTGTACCCTCGGACTGCGGGACAGCTTGAACTTGTTTGGATGTTAGTTGAGGTTCTTTATCGACCATCCGCACAAACTTTCATTGAAATCTCTCATCAATTTTTCTTTTCTGTCCACATCTAGGGAGGCTTTACACTTATTGATGACAATGCGCACGGTAGACACAGGAACATTCAGGTCTTGGGAGATGGACAAGGCCTTGAGATTGCACATGCTTCCTTACAATTTTCTTACAATTTTGCTTCTCAAGTCCTCAGACAGTTCTTTGGTCTTCTTTATTTTCTGCATGCTCAGTGTGGTACGTACAAGGACACAGGACTGAGGTTGAGTCAACTGTAATCCATTTTAACTGGATGCAAGTGTGATTTAGTTATTGCCACCACCTGTTATGTGCCACAGGTAGGAAACAGGTGCTGTTAATTACACAAATTAGAGAAGCATCACATGATTTTTCAAGGGGTGCCAATACTTTTGTCCGTCCCTTTTTTGGAGTTTTGTGGAAAATGATAATGATTTTTTTTTTTCATTCTCTTTTGTATTTTTTCATTGCAAGCAAAATCAATGAAGATATTACGACCAAAGCATTTGTAATTGCAATCATTTTCTGGGAGAAATCGAGCATTATCTGACAGAATTGCAGGGGTGCCAATACTTTTGGCCAGCAGTTTATTTGTCGTTATACCAGCCTCTTCATGGTAAAACCCATCTATTCATGGCCTTGCCTAAGAGAAGATGCTGAGAACTGTGAAACAAATGTACAATAAACAAACATACATGAACAAATATCTCATATATACATATTTAGTGCTGTCAGTTAACGGGTTAATAACGGAGTTAAAGCAAATCCCCTTTGACGCCATCAATCTTTTTAACGCGTGATCGATTATGGCCGTGCCCACATCCCGGTCGTTCGGTTTTCAAGACAATGCGTGTAACTTTTAACCCAAAATGTGACACTCTGAGGGTTTTGGTGAGTTCAATCATTTTATCTCATTTTAAAGTAATCTAATCCTAGTTTTAAATCATCTCACTGGCTGGTAGGTCACAGATTTTTCTCTGCACCAACGAGTGCGCCACATTTTAAGGGAATGAGAGGAGCCGCTTTTATTGGTGGTGAAGTAAAGGTTAGAGACGGAAAAGCTTTTTTTACTGATGCTATTACTGAGAATAAATAGAACACAAATATATTTGGGAGGAAAGCAGTAAACCCTATCTTTAACTCCTAACTTTAATCCATTTCGACGGGGTGAAGCCTTTCCCAGTGTAAATGGATTGGAAGTCTATAGCTGTCAATTGCACTGTAAAACAATTTTATAAAATAATGAATTCCGAGAGTTAGCTTTTCCATGGTACATAACCTAACCGACTACTTCTCAGCACATAAATTCATAATATAAATGCATGTCAGAAAACGTGACATATTTTCCTAGCTCTCGACGACAGCGCAATCAAACGCCACTTAAGACGCGCCGGCGGTGGGCCACGATCGGTCGCCATAATTCACTTAAACAGGAGCGAGCTAAGTGGACGTATAGATGTAATGTGTAATCTCTCCATCAAATATTTATGCCACTCGGTTTGAATTTCACGTGCCGTTCTCTCCAGTGGAGTGTCGCCTTTGGCAATGCTGACCGCTTAGACACCTTGCTCGCTCATGCTACCTCGCTTCCCCCTCTACCTCCCTCTCTCTCATGTCAGCTTAAGTCTCCGCCGAGCCGGTGTCTGGACCCGATATGCCGGCATGAATAGTATTTCTTGGCCTGCTCTCGGTAATTGGAAATGAAATGTTTGTTGGAACGATGTCTCTGCTGAGTTCGGAGACGACGTTAACCCACCTACAACCTTTTTAGCTTTTTTCGGTACAATAGTGTAAAAAAAGGTTTAGTATTTCACCTGCAGACAGCTCTAGGGTTTTAAAATTGGTTGCTACACAAATTTATGCAATAGGGTTTGGCAACGATTAAAACCTTTCTTCGCAATTAATCGCATGAGAGCTTTGCAATTGATTGTATTGTTAATGTAGAATACACTGTTTAAAAAATAAAATACCGATGTTGCACGGATACGAGTAATGGTACCAATACGGCACTAAAATGGCGACATCGGAGAAAACTTAGAAATAATGTGCTGATGCCGCACAATTTTTACTCTTCAAGACCTAGTTTCCCACTGCTGATCGCCCTACCTAAATTGGCCACACTACCAAAGATGACTGCCAGCTACGCACGTTAAAAAAAAAAAAAAAACAGTGCTTGTCCAGTCAATGAGGGTTAGGGTTAGGTGTGGCATTCAGTCATCCTTCTGCTGTAAATTCAAACGACTTCATCACTAGTAGACGTCCTCCTATCCTTTAGAAGTGGTGGAGTAGTGGTGGAGTGGCAACGAATGAATGTTTGTTTATTCGCTGCCAGCCCTCAAATAGATTGGACGTCTAGTGTTGTTGATGGCACTGAAAGAGTTAAGCAATGTCTGACCAAGCAATGATAACAATTACTTTACATTCAAGTGAATATGCAGCCACTTAGTATTAACAGATAAAAATAAGTTGTTGTTTTTTTTTCTTCTCAAAAACCGTGGTAATGGGGCAGTATAGCAATTGGGCGATACTACACAGTATTGGAATCGGTACCGGAAGCCAAAAATTGGTATTGGTGCAGCACTATACTGTATAATACTGGAAAGGGTTGTAGTCAAGATTTTACTGAAAAAAAAAATCTGCAGAATTTTCAGTAGATTTTGTAGATTTTTTAAGAAAATGGTTAAAAAAAAATTTGATTATTTTTACTGTGCGCCATTTGTAAGCAGTCTTTAGAGCAGGGGTGGGCAAACCGGTCCTCGAGGGCCGCAGTGGGTCCTGGTCTTTGTTCCAACTGATCCAGCACAGAGCTTTTAACCAATGAGGTTTCGTTGGAAACAAGAAGCACCTGACTGCAATCAACTGATTGCACTGATAACACACCAGATTGGTGAAAAGGTGTCCTCTTGATAGGTTGCAGCAAAAACCCGCACCCACAGCGGCCCTTTGTGGAATAGTTTGCCCACCCCTGCTTTAGAGTGACACCACTGCACTCCAACCAGGATTCAAACCCACAACCGTCATTATGGCAGTGGAGTGTGCACTGTAAAAGAAACAAAAATAAAATGACGTTACATTTGTGGTAAACTCCTGGTAACTGTGCTTTCCAGAATGTTACTGTAAAAAAATATAGAAATAAAATACATGACACGATCAAAAGACAAATAACAACAAATCTATGTATACATAATTATATATATATGGCTGAAAACACTCAGGTGACTTAAAGTTCCGCTCTGAGACCCCCAATTTGGTCAAATTTCAAAATTGTCCTGTATGCACGTGAGATATATCATTGGAAAGCTTAAAATCTCAATTTTCTGGGGGAAGAAAAATTTTTAACGAAAGGGCATTTAAAAAAAAAAAAAAATTAACCCCTAAACCCGAACTCGAGGGAAGAGCATTAAAGAGTATAATTAGAGACACCATGATTTTAATGAGATATTATCCATTATCCTCACCTTATTTCATTCCAAAAACTCATGTGTAACATGTGTCACCGAGTGTCAAGTCACAGCTGTGAATGGCCACAGCCGAACTTTTTTGGGATTTTATGGGTGAAACACGGTAATATAACAAAGTCGCAATGCAGAAATCGCAGACATCGAGGAGTGGTCGAGATTTTCTTTTTTAAATATTCATCCTTTTAAGGGTTTTTTCTATTTTTCTTTGTTTGGATCGATTAATTATCATCTAGAATATCGGGGAAAATGTGACAGTAACAAAAAAACTTAAGCGATAGTTATGAGGTAGATATCTGTGACCTATTTACAGACACAATTTTTTTTATTGTGACGTGATTTGTTTAAAATTTTAAAATATGCGAGTGAATGATTTTATAAGTTCTTTTTTTTTTAATTAAATATATACAGTGGGGCAAATAAGTATTTAGTCAACCACCAATTGTGCAAGTTCTCCTACTTGAAAAGATTAGAGAGGCCTGTAATTGTCAACATGGGTAAACCTCAACCATGAGAGACAGAATGTAAAAAACAAAAACAGAAAATCACATTGTTTGATTTTTAAAGAATTTATTTCCAAATTAGAGTGGAAAATAACTATTTGGTCACCTACAAACAAGTTAGATTTCTGGCTGTCAAAGAGGTCTAACTTCTTCTAATGAGGTCTAACGAGGCTCCACTCGTTACCTGCATTAATGGATTCTACTTTAACTCATTATCGGTTTAAAAGACACCTGTCCACACTCTCAGTCAGTCACACTTCAAACCCCACTATGGCCAAGACCAAAGAGCTGTCGAAGGACACCAGAGACAAAATTGTAGACCTGCACCAGGCTGGGAAGACTGAATCTGCAATTGGTAAAACGCTTGGTGTAAAGAAATCAACTGTGGGAGCAATTATTAGAAAATGGAAGACATACAAGACCACTGATAATCTCCCTCGATCTGGGGCTTCACTCAAGATCTCACCCCGTGGCGTCAAAATGATAACAAGAACGACGGTGAGCAAAAATCCCAGAACCACACGGGTGGACCCAGTGAATTACCTACAGAGAGCTGGGACCACAGTAACAAAGGCTACTATCAGTAACACAATGCGCCACAAGGGACTCAAATCCTGCACTGCCAGATGTGTCCCCCTACTGAAGCCAGTACACGTCCAGGCCCGCCTGCGGTTCGCTAGAAAGCATTTGGATGATCCAGAAGATGACTGGGAGAATGTGTTATGGTCAGATGAAACCAAAATAGAACCTTTTGGTAGAAACACAGGTTCTCGTGTTTGGAGGAGAAAGAATACTGAATTGCATCCGAAAAACACCATACACACTGTGAAGCATGGGGTTGGAAACCTCATGCTTTGGGGATGTTTTTTTTTTTGCAAAGGGACCAGGACGACTGATCTGTGTAAAGGAAAGAATGAATGGGGCCATGTATCGAGATATTTTGAGTGAAAATCTCCTTCCATCAGCAAGGGCATTGAAGTGGCTGGGTCTTTCAGCATGACAATGATCCCAAACACACTGCCAGGGCAACAAAGGACTGGCTTCGTAAGAAGGTCCTGGAGTGGCCTAGCCAGTCTCCAGATCTCAACCCTGTAGAAAATCTGTGGAGGGAGTTGAAAGTCCGTGTTGCCCAACAACAGCCCCAAAACATCACTGCTCTAGAGGAGATCTGCGTGGAGGAATGGGAAAAAATACCAGCAACAGTGTGTGAAAAGCTTGTGAAGAGTTACAGAAAACGTTTGGTCTCCGTTATTGCCAACAAAGGGTACATAACAAAGTATTGAGATGAACTTTTGGTATTGATCAAATACTTATTTTCCACCATGATTTGCAAATAAATTCTTTAAAATCAAACAATGTGATTTTCTGTTTTTTTTTCCACATTCTGTCTCTCATAGTTTACCATGTTGACAATTACAGACCTCTCTAATATTTTCAAGTGGGAGAACTTGCGCAATTAGTGGGAGAACTTGCGCAATTAGTGGTTGACTAAATACTTATTTTGCCCCACTGTTATATATATATATATACAGTATATACATATATATATATATATATATATATACAGTATATATATGTAACTACAGTGTATAGTACATGTATATTTTAAATCTAGAGCAATATACAGTAAATAAAAATGTGTTTTCTGACAAAAATACCAACAAAATCACAACATTCAGTTTCTGAAATAACAGAAGATTTTTTCTTTCATCACAATGCAACATGACCAGTTAGTCTACTAAAAAAAATGAGTTTTTACACCCTTACACTAAGACAATTAGTAAAACATACGTTATTAAATTACAATTTTTAAAAAAGCGCAGTTTTTTACAATATGACAAGCAAAGACAAAAAAAATGTACAGGCAACTTATGTTGCAGGTGTGGCTAAGTACGTGTGTGTATTGGAGGCAAGCCTGCTTTTTGGATCACCACTCTATTGAACAGAACTTTGAATGTATGTGAAAGGCAAAACTCATTCTTTGTTGGCTCCAATATCACTGCTTATTTAAAAGACTGAACTGCGTTATTTTCTGAGTTAATTCTGTGTTAACTTGGTGACATATATCAACACAGAAGCTGTGCCGACTTCTTGTGTCAGGTAATGTTTAGCCTCATGGCCCATTTGGCAGCTCAAGAGTCAAATATTTGCTTTTGAGGGGGGTCCGGCGATGGCCTCAAGAGACCTTTGCCGTGAACGCGCCAGACAAACAAAGCGGATCTGATCAGACACCTGTTGTTGTGTTGGATGGACTGTGCTGCTGTGCGTTAAATCCAACCGGTTCCCTCCAGCTTGACGAGGAGCACTTTCCCTTCTTCAAAGCCTTCTTTTACACTTCACAAAAACGACATCCTTCTCACCATTTCAATCCCCGCTAATGCATGTATTATTCGGGCCTTTACCATTCAATAATGCATCTTTAGAAGACTGCAAAAGGGATTTAAAAGCTTCCAGAAATAGAAGCTCATCACATAATTCATGATTTAGCAAATCACGCCTTTTTATCATCTTAGATTTTAAAGATATAAAGAATATATAATATAACGTTAAATATTTACATACACCATATATAGTCCAGGTTCAACGAACCATAGCGTGAGAATTGGCATTACAATTCTAAATAAATTCTATCAGATCATTTTAGTTAGAGATGTCCCCAAGCCGATCACATGATTGGAAATTGAGCCCGATCATTTAATTTCTGTGGATCGGAATAAGGTGAAAAAGATCGGGTTTTCAAGATGTTTTCTTTCTTTTTTTATTTTAAAGGGCTACAAAGCAACAAAAAAATCAAGTTGTAAAAGGATATTGTCAATAATGCGTCATGCTCGCTAGCTGTCTCGGGAAGCTAATGGTAAGAAATCATGTGAGAGTGATCATGTCTAAAATTTGGATGTGCTTTTTTTCCTCATAAATACATTGCTCTGGTATCGGATCGGTACTCGGTCTCGGCATGTTTTCAATCAGGTGGCTCGGACTCGAACATGCATGCAAAAATATGTGATCAGGACAACTGTAATGTAAGTCATTTGCTGCCATTTATGGTGAAAAACATCCAATCCATTTGGACTATTTCTGCCAATAGCAGTGAGATTAACCCCCCAAAAAAGTAAGTAGCTACAGTAGACAGGGGCACTGGCTGTCACATTTGGGCAAAATTGTCACGTATTATCACATTAACACATTGGCTGCCATTAACACGTTAGACGTTCAATCCATTTTGACTGGGAGGGGCGTATGAACATTAGACTAAGTGGAATAAAGAGGGTGGGGGTTTTGCTGTGTGTGCTCAGTTATTAATTTTTTTATTTTTTTATTTTTACAAGTGTTTGTCATGAGAAGGGGGTATGGGAGGAGCGCAGTGAATTAGCCAGCGCTTCCAGCTTCCCACTCCGACCAACAGAGAAAGAAAAAGTGAGTTAAAACGCTAAAGCCTAGAGGGTTAGTTGTTTTTCCTCTATGGCAGCTGTCACGCCGACTTCCAAAGCAAGGAAACAACGGGGAATAATAATCATCTGTGTTCAGAATGTTACGAGCCGGAAGGCCTGACAGGCTTAATGGGTCTTTGGTGGCCAAACCGTCTCTGACTGAATGAGGCCATCGGATTCATATTTAGGCTTTTAAGGCAGCGGGCTATACGTTAGCATTAGCGCCCCAATACTCAGGCGGCATACATAACCGAGGCGTCTGTTCGTACTGCTGCTAAGTAGCTGCTGCTCTCTTCTAACCTACAAACATGGGCACAGATGGCAACCGGGCAAATGTTATACAAACATCTCTGTAGCCTCTGGGTTTGCTAATTTTAAAGCAAAGGGATGGATTGTATGCTTCAGGGAACTTTCGACTATCAGTGTGGGTTTTTAAAGCATCAAATCGGAAATTGATAATTTTACGTTTGCGGTATACATCTTCATGTACTGGCACTAGCGTAACTCACTCGCGAAATCGGAAATGATTCACACAACCATGTCGGCCTAAAGTAGGGGGCAGTTTGATGGAAGTTTTATATAATATTTTTTTATAATATTTTCACCATGTCAATAGACACAAAAAAGTGATTATTCTGTGAGATTTATTCGTAATTTGCTAAGCTTGATTAGAATCCAAGTTTTGACTCCCTGTGATGGGTCTGTGTATGATGATGAAATGGTGTAGGCACCATTATAATGGCAAAATGGGTCACAGAGTCAGATCTTGGAATCTCTAGAATTTCTAATACACTCATTGACCAAAAAAACCTTACTTTCCCGACATTTAAACGACCACATTGTTGTTCTTACTTGTCATAGTATAATTGATCTTGGTATCAATGTAATCATGCTTTCACGTAGGTTATCATTATTAGTGATGTACCGATACTAGTATCGGAAAGTGCCACGATATTGCACTAAATTGCTGACATTGGTATGATATGGGCGAGTAAGAACAAATAAAGCGCTGATGCCACATGTACTTTAAGAGATTTGTTTTCCAACTCTGATAAAACCACAGAAGAAGAGGAAGAAGAAGACTTGTGTTAGCATGTAAGGTTTGGGTACCAAAATGCAGTGCGAATTGTGTACTTACTTTAACTGAATAAATACAAATATGTGAGTACCTGATTTTGACGCCTTTTCACTACCTGCTTGTTTCGTTGTAAATGTGTGCGAGTCCTAGTCTTGGTTCATCTGATTGTAGAGGTGAGATGATTAGTGAGGCAAAGCAATAGAACGTATCGGTATGGTATTAGTGCAGTATCAGCAAGGGCTGATACCTCACAGCTGTGTATTGGAATCGGTGCGAATTTACTATACTCGTATTTTCTGCATTCGTCATTTTTTTTAATTACATACCTAATATTCGAAGGACATATCATCAAAGCAAAACAAATCATTATTCTAAAACTTATTACCGTATTGGCCTGAATATAAGACGGCTCTGATTATAAGACGACCCCCTCTTTTTCAAGACTCAAGTTTGGGAAAAGACTTTTTGAACACCAAATTTTTATACAGAAAATAATTACAGTACATCTGAAACAAATGATTATAACAATATATTTGAGAGAAAAGGCATGTTATTTTGCCTCATTCTGAAAATTTAAATATGTAAACTAAAGTGCAATCCCATTCGTAAATGAATGGCTTCTGGTTTTTGAAATGTAAATAAACCAATCTATTGTGATAAAACAACAAAATTGCAATAACTGCATTAACCATCAAAGTGAAGTCTAACTGTAACTGTAGTCTTGAAACAAATCTGAATAAGGAAAAACATTGCAATAAAATAATGCAAACTGGTAAACTTGAGAGTAGCTTAGAATAATAGGGTTGGGAATCTCTGGCATGAAGCCGATTCAATATTTATCTAGATACATAGGTTACGATTCGATTAAAAAAACGATACATTTTTAAGGCCGAGCGATTCGATACGATTCGATACAGGTTAAGAACGATACGGTTCGATAAAGAGTGAAAACAATATGATAGTAAACATTTGTTGTGTGTGTTCGTACAGTATTTTAAACATATAAAAAAAACGATTAAATTAAACAACAAAATTTCATACCAATGTTATCTTTTATTTTTTTTCTGAAAAAAAATAAAATCAAGCTTACTATATGACCGTCCTTTTGTTGGATGGGATTGATAATAAAATATAACTCCAGTGACAGACAACAATAAAGTGCAGTAATTTAATTACTGTATTTCCTGGTGTTTTGAACACAATAGGTAAGTAATTTAAGTGCAAACTTTCAACATAAACATCTTACAAGCAAAAAATATCAATTATTTGCAGCAGCTCTAGAAAAAAGAATTAAACCTGCTAGTGTTATCACAAATAAAAGATAAACTCCTTATACACAGCAAAGTCATTCACTTATGCCTGTGCTTCCACATTTTTTTTATTCCTCATCACTGTCTATATCGTTTTTGAAGGGCAGATTTTTCTTGAGGAAGATCAACTTATCCACATGTTCATGTTTAAGTAGACTGTGTTTCGCGGAAACAATATGCCGCCCTTTCCACCATTGTAGTGGGTTATTTTTCAGGGTTAAAAACTCACGATCTCTGTACCACTTCACACTAGCTCTGTCCCATGCGAACAGATCTGGCTGCCTTCATCACTTCAAAGTTCGACTTTTGTTTTCCTGGGTGCGTTGAAAATCAATCGCTGCACGTCGCTGGCGTGGTGCGCAAACTGTCCATTGTTTTAGCATGTTGCTTCGTTGCCACTACTAGTTTCGTTTTGGGCTGTGAAGAAAATGCTACGGAGCGTGCGTTACAGTGGTTTTGTTAGCTCTCGCATTGTTATGACACGCCCGTGACGATCGGGTAATGACGGCGACTACTAGCCGTTCTGCCGAAATGACTGGGAAGTTGAGGCAACCACGACAGCGGTCACAATCTATGTGCGCTGTGTGGTAAATGACACAAGGGCAGAATGTTGGGTAAAAGCTAAATTATCATATTAAGCAATGCATTGAACTAAGCATTAGAAGCCGATTCTTGTGCTCGTTATAGCCGAATTCTATCTCTACTATCGGTTCATTGACTATTTAATGGCTAATTACTGTCAAATGGTAACTTTACTATCGATACAGCTGTATCTCTCACCTGTAAAACTGGATATCCGGTCGTATCGGTGTATCGTTCTCAAGCTTAGCTGAGATCTATCATGACAGAACATCGCTTCAATGATATCTGGCGCCATGTAGCGTCGTGAATGGGTATAACGTCTAGACCGCGAATATAAGACAATCCCCACATTTTTCAGTCTTATTTCAATGCAAAAAACACTGTGTTATATTCGGGCCAATACGGTATTTCATTTTACTCGTAGCGCCATTGACAGTGGTAGACGTCGAATCCATTTGAACTGATTGGCTGTCAGCGATTATTCGCTGGAAGCCTCTCCCAGTCTATCGCCTTAAATGTGACTTGTGACATGAATGCGCCTTTTACCAAAACAATCATCAAGTTCTTTTCATGTCTGAAATATGCTGAGGATTCTAATTTGTTGCCACAAAACCTCACTTTAATCCGTAACCGAGCGACCTCGACACCCCTCTGCTTCTCCCGTACTTAAGGTGAACCTACTGTAATACATTTTAATGCCACTTCCCGGCTGCCATTATTCACCACGACAGCCTCTCCAAATGACAACGGCGGTGGCTCCTCCTCAAGCATACAAATGACACGCGGCGCTAGCATCCATCTGACTCCACACTTATACGCTCCGCCAGCTTTCGGCATGGCGAACTACGCAATTGCCATCTTAAACGTGCTCTTGCTGCTAATCGCCACAATTGAATTGTAAAACAAACCCAAAAAAGAAAAGAGACTCAGCTGTGAAAATGCAAATGAGAAAAAAGTGTTTGCGCTCAGCGTGAGTGAATCTGAAAAGCCCAAAGCGGGAAACGGCTTCGTTATTCTGGTGACAAGCGCGCAAAAATCACGCAATCAAATATAAACACATCAATTATTCATCATTTGTTGAATTTAGATGCTCACACTTGCACAGATGGGATTTTAAATGAGGTGGATTGCTGTACAAAATCCATTGCAGGTATTGTCATCTGCATGCCAACGCCCCTTTTCTTGTTTTCTATCTTTTGTGTTCATGTGGATGATATTTAAAGCTACATTCTAATATTTTCATGTCAATTTGTTATCGATAGATACATAGATATCTGCTGGCTGGATGTTGCGAGGAGGCTGGGTGAACCTCTCTCTCTTTCTCATCTCCAGCCTCCATCCTCGGCTAGTTGCCATAGCAACATGACTTTACATTCCTTTTCACCTGCTTGCCATCTCTTTTCCACTCCCGACCCTCCTTCCCTATCGTGGCGCCAAAACCCGACGGGCTGACCCAGCTCATCTCCCTTTACTCTGGACGTCGTCAATACTGCGGATATTAGCTCCAATAAGTGCGCTTGATCTATTCTCATCGGCCTTAACGCAGGCTCACCGCTCTCCAGCCACCCATGCGCAGCCCTGCCTGTAAATACTAAACGCTGCAATGTGCTACGCTGTCATTATCACTCCACTAGTGCTGACTACCAAAAGACTCCTAGCGGGGGGGTCGTGATTCACAGGCAGCCTCGATGTGGTTGCTTCTCGGTCAGCCTCGAAACGAATTTGCATTCAGGTCAAGTCTCTGTGGGCTAACAATTGCCGCTCACATGTTTGGAAAGTTGTTTGAGTATTTGATCGATATGATATGATTATATATTTAGCTTTATATAGCTTATTTAACTCGTTGTTTGCCATGGATGGCGCTCAACTGGCGAAATTGCCCCTCCCAGTCAAAATGGATTGGACGTCTCGCATCATCAATGGCACAGAAAGATAAGCATCCTTTTAGTTTTAACAAATTTGATGTTTATTGTTGTCAAAGGCATGCAATACAGTTAAATACTATGAAAAAAAACAGAAAACGTTACATTGGTACGTGGGGTTGAAATTGGTGTATTTCTGTTTTGTTTAATTTCATTAAATTGTTTTTATTAACTTTGTATTAATTCATAAATTTATTCAGTATAATCTAAAATATATATAAAAATTACAATTATGAATAATACTTTTTAAATGTAATTACTAGGGCTGTCAAACGATTAAAATTTTTAATCGAGTTAATTACAGCTTAAAAATTGATTAATCGTAATTAATCGCAATTAATTCCAATTCAAACCATCTATAAAATATGCCATATTTTTCTGTAAATTGTTGGAATGGAAAGATAAGACAAGATGGATATATACATTCAACATACGGTACATAAGGACTGTATTTGTTTATTATAACAATAAATCAACAAGATGGCATTAACATTATTAACATTCTGTTAAAGTGATCCATGGATAGAAAGACTTGTAGTTCTTAAAAGATGAATATTAGTACAGTTTATAGAATTGTTATATTAAAACGCCTCTTAATGTTTTCGTTTTAATAAAATTTGTAAAATGTTCAATCAAAAAATAAACTAGTAGCCCTATTCTGTCCTCAATGTGTGTGAGTACACAAAGTGACAGATAGCAAACATAAGTTCCAAAAAGAAATCAGACGGTGTGGCAAAGTTGCATGGGCTTTACTGAAGTCATCTCTTTTTGACAGGAGCACGTTTCTTGTATTTTTGTAAAACTGAAAATAACAAGGCAATGTGTCAATAACTTGCATAAATCACAAAATAACATAAAATGTACACACACGTGTCCCATTTGAGCAGTAGCACTAGCCAATTAGCTCACAAGCATCTAACAATGTAGCTGCATTTCACCATATATGTGAACAAATTCAAATACACATCATCAATAACTATCTAATGCTCATGAATATAAACAAAGGAGGAATACAACTCACAAGCGATGCATGTATTAGACACAAACAGTGTGATGGGGCTATGAGAACTGCCACTGAATACTGGATGCGGACGTTAGCTGGTCTGAATAGCACTGTCTATTAGTGTGAGTTCGCGTCGACATATAATCACGTCAGAAAAGCGCGCCGAAACCCAAATAATCAGCTGCACTGAATCGCCAGCAGAGGACGACATTACGCCAGATAACATATGCAAGTCACACCCAAGCGCCAGCAGAGGGCGGAAAAACTCCATAAAACACAATTAACAAGTTGGCCTTTCACTGTACTGACGTTTAAATCTGTCTGAGCGGGCCTAGTGCGTTAATTGCGTCAAATATTTTAACGTGATTAATTTAAAAAATTAACGCGCATTAACGCGATAATTTTGACAGCCCTAGTAATTACTAATATTTAATTTTTTAATCACCAATGATAGTCACTTGCCCGAAGTGTTAAAGGTCTTATGTGTCAAATAAATAAATAACCAAAAATTGTCACTTGCTTGATAAAGGTTTAAAAGTCTTATAGTATATGTCAACTTTTGAATTGCTGTCCACTGTACTAAGCACTGTCCCTGAAAGGGTTAAGAACAAACCACCATAAAAAGAACAAAATTTTACAGTTGTTTAGCAGCAAATGACTTTAAAAAGTATGTATGTGTAACACGTTCGTGTATTTGCTACCATTTCTCCCACTTCAAATTGATTGGACATCTAGCACCGTCAATGACAGAAAATGAGTCTGACCAAGCCATGACAGCAATTACTTTACATTGAAGTGGGTATTCAGTTACTAAGTATTCTAAAAAAAGAGAATATATTTTTTCCAAAAACGGTACGGTTTCTGCATTGGCCAATACCACACAGTGTCTGAATCGTCATCCAAAAATGGTATCAGTACTTTAAGAATTGTGACTTTGGAACCCTGACTATCAGGGGATCCAAGGTTGAGCTCTGTGGAACACCTTTGACATGATGAACTCCTTGATGGCGCAAATGAATTGGATGTCTATCGCTTTAGAAGCAAATTAATTAAACGGCATAGTACAGTCCTAACAGGCCAATAGGCTCTGTAAGGAAAAAATCATCAGTACGAAGACAGTAATGCTACTACGACCTGAATTTAGATACGAAAGCTATAAATGATCAAACGTCGTTTTTCCTGGAACAGTGGAGTGCTAATTGGGCTGTTTAAATCAAGCGCGTAGAGGAGAGCAATGATGTGCTGTGCAGCCTCCTGCGTGTAATGGCAACGTAGATGCAAAGTGACAGCCGCTTCTCCGTCAGGAAGACTGCGTAGCCATGCGGAGAGCCACCCAGGCGAGAGGACTCGCATACAGTAGAAGCCCAGTCAGATGTCCTTGGAAAGATGGTTGGACACACAATATATTGAATAGTGAACAGGCCAGAAAAGCCAAGAATAATATACTGTATATCAGAGCTGTTAAAAGTAAAGTGTTTGTCACAAAAAATGGACACATTAAACATTTAATTAATACAGATTAATTACACAATCTATTTAGACAACATATGCGGGTTTGCATTAAATTCACTATTAGAATTTGTAATTAATCGAGATAATGAATGAATGATAAAATTTGAAAGATGTAATTAGAATTTAACGGACTTCCCCAATTTATTGTATACATATGTCTTTTAACCCTTGAAGTTGTGTTCATAACTACCAGTCTATTTACTTACCTACCAATCGACCATCAATTGTCTGAAATGAGATACACCCAATTCCATCTTTCGCCTCACAATCATCACGCTAGTGCCTTGGCCAATTATCTTTTTTTTCCTCTTCTCTGAGAGCCGCTCATCATTAGAATGGTGCCTTCCAGAGAAACAATCTTCTGGGAAAATGTCTAGAGATAATGTGGCAATGTAAAGTCGTCTTACAGATTGTACTCTTCCTGTAAATTGTTGAGGCTCTTTCATTGAAATTCAAAGAATAGGTTTTTTTCTAATTCAGAGGCTATGAAAGCCATTGGCAAACGCTTTTGTACTGCGCTAGTGTAATACTCTAACATTTTGTGGACATTAAAGCAAAAAGCTACCTCTTCGTGGTAATTGAATGTGCACGGTGGCGTGTACGACAGGGTGGTACCACCCAGCGTCCTGGATTGTTAGCGCGACATCTGCAGAAGGTCACACAATCGACGTGCACAAAACCAGCAAAATAATCCACTGCAAGAAGTAAAGAAAAAGCAACCCCTGCCTGTCACATCTTTGGAACATGCACAGTGATGCAAGACCATGCTTAAATGTTTGCACCAGTGCACGGCTAATTGTACCTGCTTTGTGTAAACATATGGAATAATTTAACATAAAGGACTAAATGAAATGATTCGCAAAGGTAAAATAACATTCTTTTTGTTTATTTCCCCTTAGTTTGACAAAAGTGCATTGAATGAGGCAGTTATTAAAATTAGCATGGAGTAATGAAAATGCTAAGGTTAGTGACATGTTCTGTTTGCATCTATCCACAGAACGGCTGACCAAGCAACCAATCTATCCAGCTATTCATCTACTGTATCTATTCATCCCTCGAGCTATTCAGTCTATGTATCTACCATGCCTCTGAGTTCCCATTTGAATGCCTGCCTTTAGGGCTAGTGCCATGCAAATTGATCCCCATTAAAGTAAATAACAAATGCAATCTAAATGCAAACCTCTTGTCAGAAACTGCGTTACTTGACATTCAGACATAATATGTTTTCAGAGTATGGATCTGTGCTTCTCAGTGCTTTCTTTTTTGCTAAATTGTCATGCTAATGACAGAATTGCAAGGCATGAATTCATCACAGCGTAACGGATGAAGGAGGCAGGTTGCCACATGTCGGCTGGAATAATAAAGTACTCTCCATTACCACAGTACTGTGGATGACTGAAGGCTTGTCAATGGCTTTAAGGAAGGAAGGCAGTTGTACACTTAAATTAATAACTAAGATAGGAATAAAACAAATTCATTCTTACAGCGGTGTCATTGTCAAAAACTTCTGCTAAGATAAGGAAAAAACACATTAATAGCCACATGGTCTTTTTAACATTTGTGGCGCTGTGTCAATAGCTTCTACACGCTAGTGTTAACGCCCTCTCAAGGAATCACTTATCTAGAATGTCACCTCTCCTTCACCTTGAACTGTTTGCTATACGGAGAACATAAGGTCCTTCAACCCCCCCACTGTCCAGCAGACATCGGAGGAAGCATTTGGACAGATTGATGACAATCGAGAATAACTGATAAGGATCTCAAAGGAGAACTGATAATAAGGAATGAGTCATTAAGATCAAGATATCGTTTTGAGGATCAGAAAAGATCTATAAGGATTTTAAAATACTAATTGGAATCAAAACAAGTCATAAGTCTTGAAAGATTGGTGATAAAAAAAAACAACAACTGGTGTAAAACTGTTGAAGATTGGCAGATTCAAAATAGGTGAATATGAATGGAAGAGCTTCATTTGGACTACAAATGAGCGTTTACAGTGGGGCACGACCCGTGAGAACCTAAACAGAGTAATAAGAATCAGAGCTTTATTGAGATTTTAACAGATTTTATGAGGATCAGGTATAAACTGATAAGAATTACCAACTAATGTTGAGGACTGTGTAAAGCTGGTCACAGTCCGGAAGGAGAAAAAAAAGAATGTGTCATTAGGTCAGGATAGGGCACTTTATGTTTGGAATGAACCACAAGTATCTAAAAAAACAATTATGAAATTTGTGAAGATTTAAGATCAGGGAAAACGGGTGAGGTTTAAAGTTTTTGTGGATCATGATAGACAAATGAGTGTTGATATTCTTATAGGATTTAAGGGCATCTTAAATTAAACTTGGTTAGAAAGGGCTAATAGGGATCTGGAAAGAGAAGAAGAAACACAAATATCTGGAAAGTATTTAGATAGTTAGCAAGTGGTTACTGGTTAACACATCTACCAAACACGCAGGAGGTTCTGGTTTTGATTCGCAGCCAAGGACTGCCTATCTGTATAGCTCACCCATGACCCATATAAGGAAGGATCAGGGTGACTTGATGAGGATCAGGAAAAAGCGTAGGGATCACTTGTACTTGTACTTGGGTTTTATGTGTAAAGAGGTGTGCCAGAGCCACAAGATTTTACCCAAAGTGCCGTAGGACTGAGAGATTACAAGGTCAGTGTTTAAGGTCTTTGGAGCTCACGTGTCAAGAAACGCTGCGCTGAGACTTCCTTAACATTTTAAGGCCCCCCTGCTGTCACTGAAAACCTTACGTAACCCGGAACTTTCAGAATCACAAAGTAGTTCTCTGCTCGGCAACCGTAAGCCGAGGTGACATGTAAGCGCGTTTCTTGTTTTAATCAGGGTAGGCTTGTTGACATAGGTATCTGAAAGATTAATTTGGACCTCTACTGAGGACGAGGCCTGGATGCCGGTGAGCGCTGGGAGACGCGACTCGAAATGAAGTCTCGTCATCTGCGGCATCGCTTATTGCTT
Source organism: Corythoichthys intestinalis (assembly GCF_030265065.1). Classification (NCBI taxonomy): domain Eukaryota; kingdom Metazoa; phylum Chordata; class Actinopteri; order Syngnathiformes; family Syngnathidae; genus Corythoichthys; species Corythoichthys intestinalis. Next base: position 18,064,544 of record NC_080403.1, on the reverse strand, counting down.
CAGTCAAAGGCGCAAAACTAGGACAAGACTCCAGAGCCAAAAATAGAACAGTCGAGTCTTTTCAGCGCATTTAGAAGTTTTCAGCTTTGGTCATTGATCTGTCAGCACTGCTTACAATTGGAACTAGTGATCAAATTTGCATGTGTTGATTTGTTTTTTATTCCTGGCTCCTATTGAGATTGTCCTGTTGTTGTAAAGGATACTCACTTCTCGAGACAATCGTGCCTTTATTTACTTTGATCAGTTTTGCTCAAAAGCCCTCAGGTTTCCTAAATAGAAAACCAACTGTCACCGTCAGGCACTGAATGATAATATTAAAAAGTCCAACTAGTCTTGCTGTAGAGTTATATGCTCTGCAGTCAACACACATTGGTTTGTTAAGTGCAAAAGAAATAGCTGGGCATTCTCGAGGGATACATCGAAATCTTCCCTCGCTGGCAAAGTGGACACATTTTGTAAATCACCTCAGAGTGTTGCAGGGTTTATCTGTTTCTCCTAAATCTCTCTTTCAACCTTCTCCAGAAAGTGACCTCTATTTACCTGTCATATGCAGTCGATCACTCAGTAATAAATGCTGATAGCAAGATATGTCAGTAAGATACAGGTTTTATTTGCTGAGAAAATAAAGATAATGCTACAATTTTAGGATCGAAATCAAAGATCTATAAAATACAACTTTGAGGTAGAGTTCAGTAATCAGCTATGACATTTAATTTAGCATATTTTTGTGCAGATGCAAACTGTCTAGCTTGACTAATTTGCGCAATTTGCATGATCCCTCAAGAAGAGTACAATGTTGATGATTTTCAAGCAGATTATTGCACTCCAGGTGAGGTAAACTGCGAAGCTGAACACCCAAGAAAATGACACATACTGTACACTAAAATCCAGAAATTTACATCACTTTGCAATCGATAGTCATGATCAAACGGCTCAGAAAGTATAACACAGCCATATGCTCTTTGTACGCTGCCAAAAACACCAATTTACAGGTAAGCCTTGGGTAACGAACGGGTTTCGTTCCTAAACCGGCGACGTAACCAAAATTTGGAATTAATCCTTAAACCTTTACTGTATGTGTCCCTGAATACACCCTAAATCTCAAAATAACCATCCCAAAACATGTATTGACGTCATATTAATAAAATACAGTAAAAAAATAAGATCGGGACTGCGACAAAATGGTGAACAGGACACTGTTATGCAACTTGGTTGGAAACAAAAATAAATAAATAAATAACGACTGGAGATAAAATGGCAGACGAGACTCCAGCGTCAAAATCAAAAGTTGGGTACGTCGTAATCCCGGGGCTACCTGTATATCAACATACGCTGCCAAAAACAAGTTAGCAACACAATATTTTTTGCAAGAAGCAGAGAATCCCATTATTCAGTTCTGCTTCTGATGTACCGTAATTTTCGGACTATAAGGTGCACCTTACTATAAGACGCCACCCACCAAATTTGACACGAAAATGACATTTGTTCACAGCAAAGCCGCACCGGACTATAAGCCGCAGCTGTCCTCACTGTGTTATGGGATATTTACATCAAAAGATTAACCCGTAACTAAGCCTGTCGCAATATGCATCAATTCCATTTCTCTCACGATAAATAAAAATGAAGGCGGTAATTTTTCCACTGCGATTTATCGCCTTGCGTGCTAGTGCGTGCGCACGTGCGGCTAAAAGTTCGGATTCCTTGTTACCAACTGCGCAAAATGCATCTTCGTTCCAGGTCCGGCAAACAATAGCGCCGGAGCTAACCGTTCCCATTATATCCTATTGTTCAAGGTATACCGGCCGCGTCAGTGCTCCGGATTGACTGTGGACCATCTCCGGCGCGCCAGTGTTGTTGACGTGTGGGCGCTCCCGTCAGGGGTAACGTTTCACGCGGGGTGGCTATTTTTCGGCACAACGCCGGATATTTACAATATCCGCCAACGAAGTCTGCTACGAACAACCTCACTTTGACAACGGACAGCTGAACGGAAATGATGAACATTGAGTGGCAAATTAGGAGCGCTGTGCTTCAAACTCGTCCTGTTTATGAAAGTCAATTGTCATATGCTGGTGCTGGTGGTGCAGTAATGAGCAGACGTGACTACAGCGGTGTTTGCTAAATTTTTTAATGCGCGCACACACTAGATATCATGAAATGGCAAACTAGATGTGCTGTCTCCCATGCCATTGGCTACGTGAGCCCAGAGTGATTATGGGACACGTAGTCCATATACTACATCGAATTCTAAACTGTCATGACTGAATGGAAGTTAAGAAGGCCAAATCAATCCGTTCCAGTGACTATAGATAATGTTGCAAATATTGTTAGTTCAGTACGTGACACAGATGGATTCGGACCACAAATAGGATGTCTTGCTCATGTAGTAAACCTAGCTGCTAAGAGAGCAGTAGCAATCAACAGTGTGCCCCGCCTCACTTTACAAACAGTAAAGATTGTTCTCAGCACTTTTATACAAATTTTTTTCAGATCATTCAGAAGTAAGCATATAAATATCATGCACTAAAATGCATGTTTATATGATAGCAATTTAGTTTTTGCTTGTTAGCAAAAAAAAAGAAAAAAAAAAAAAAACTAAACAAAAATTAAATGTATTGAATTGGATCGAAAATCGTGTCCCCCGTATCGAAGATCATACCGATTCGTTGCATCCCTGTGGAACACCATTGCAGAAGCAATGAGGGGAAAGGTTTTCATTTGCCTAAATGCTTAAGTTATTAAGTGATTTTTTTTTTTTTTTCTTGAAAAACACATTTTATTTATTCTGTGTTTCTGTGCGGTATTAATATTGTTGTCTTTTACTTAAGAGGCATGGTCTATTGTTTTTAGTTGTGATTTCTTAAAAAGTATTTTTGAATTTAAGAGTAAATATTTATCCCGTTTAAATGGGTGTACTTGATCTATTAATATATACTGTATTCTCACTGTGTTATTGTAAATTGGTTTTTAAAAATTGGGGTGGCGCAATAATATCGCATATCGCAATAATTTATGAGATAAATTATCGCACACTAAAATTTGTTATCACGACAGGCCTACCCGTAACACTTAATTTGAAAGCGGCATCATAAGACTATCATAAGACCATCATAATTATGACATGACACTTTCATGAGATGAGAATACTGCAGATTCTTTAAAATTACCAGTTTTAAACATAATAATATTGAAGAAGAAAAAAAAACAAGTACATTTGGCAGAGATCAAGAAATAAAATGGTGCTCCTTTTTCTTGCCCAGATTGCCCAGCCCTTGATCATGATAAAAAATGGTGAGAAAAATCACCGCATGTGCACTGATACACTTCGGCAGAAATACCTTCAAGGTTCTGCAAAAAAGCAAAAAAATGTCCAAAAACAACCCTTCCAGTTTAATCAGAACCACTTTTAAGGCTAAATTGGTTCTCATTCTATGCTGCAGGTGCCTAATGTTGCACTGGATAAAATTCATGCAGCATCTTGTAATATCGTTTACTATGGTTACACAAGAAGAAGAACCCACACACATACACAATTGCATGTGCACGCACACACACACACCGGAGGGAGGTTACGTAACATACTGAGTCCAAAAAACGGGGGGTAGAGTGAGAGAGGGAGGTATCGGTGCCGTGGCGTCGGGCCCGCGGTCGTGGAAGCGCCTCGGAGCAGAACAGATTCAGCGCGACGCTTTGAGCTTCAGCTGCGCCTTTAAACTGTGCGCGTGCGGCCTCGTGGCCTGCGGTAATTAGCTTTCTTTATTTATTTTGCCCTTCTTCTTCCCGGCATTCCGTCTTCAAAGGCGGGAGGGATGGTGAGGAGCATCGAGCATTCACATCCATATCAAAGGGGCCCTGTCCTTTGCATCCACATTTCGAAATATTCTACCATAAAAATTACTGGGGCTGGACCGATGCAGTTTTTTTTTTTTTAGCTGACACCAATTCTGATATTTGGTTGAAAACAATTGCGATAACTGATTAATCATTTGAAAAAATTGGACAATATATATATCAAATACATTCGTTGGTAACTCAATGCCCATGACAACAACCATATCAATGTCAGGCAGTAACTTTGATATTTGTTTCATGTATGCAGTACACATGCAACACAATGAGCAAAGTTACTGAAAAAAAAATTCATATATCTTTTTTCGTCATGTTTGGTACTTTAAAAAAATATAAAAGCTAGGAATAGCTTAGGCATTATAAGCAATGAAACTTATTGTATTTGAGGCCAAAGATCGGCACAGTATATGGCCAAAGCAAACCACAAAATATAATAAGATGAAAGAATGGCTGCATCTGGCGGTGATAGCTGTCAAATTCAGGAAGACCATATTATTGAAAAAATATATTTTGTTGCAGCCAGTGCTTAATTTGTAAATCATAAGGTGCCGGAATGCAAAGTACATATGACAGCGCAGGGATGATGACACGGGCACAGGTCCCGGAACATAGCAGAAAATGTTGCTGAAAACAACACGCAAATGCCCACTTGCCTGGCTGTGGGACTTACAGGCCTCAATTTTTTAAAATATCCATGGTGTAAATGTTATGACAACAATTTACAATTATTTAGGCTATACTCTGCACAGCACGGGCAATTGCCAACATAACTACAGTTGGGACTTACGGTAACGTACAGTCTAACTTGTAAACATAAAAAAAAAAAAAAAAAATCAGAGATTACACAAAATAATAGAAACCCATTCTTTTCAACCATACCCCCCCCCCCCCACCACGTCTTCTCTGGCCCCAAAATTCCCACTGCCTTACAAATTGTGCAACCTAAACTGAATTTCCCATAAGGGTACTGGCCTGTTGTTCCGGCTGTTGGTGGTCCACCTGTCTGACTACTGGCGCTGTAGCTTGCCCCCACTCCGGGTAGCGCTGAATCTGACCAGCTGCTGCCACGGTAGCAGCCTCCTGCCCCGGCTAGGCTGGTTACTGCGGCGCTAGCCTCCAGCTGCACCCTGTCCTTCCCGTTAGCATGATCGATGCAGCTGCCCTCATCACCGGTTGTTGCTTTTCTGAATTGTTTTTAACCATTTTTCTTCTTTTTGAAAAAACACAGTCAATGTAACTGTCTTTTTGGCATGTTGAAATACCGATTGATCCTGGCTGCTTGCTCCCCATATGCCGTAAATTTCAATTTATTTATTTTTTTATGTCGGGGCATGATTTGTTGGTCCAGTTTTTCAGTGCATCAAAAAATCTCCGACTCGTTCAAATGACGTTAAATTCTTATAAACATTCAATTCTTGGGATTTGTTCTATAAATGAATTTATGCATATTATTCTATTATATACTGTAATGGCCATAACTACGCACAGTCCCTTTAAGAGACGCTGGGACTGGAGAGCGTTGAGGTAGTAGGAAGCAAGTGGGAGACAGGTGAGAAGCAAAAGTTAGCGATCGAATGTGGTGGCAGTCCGCTGTTATTTTGTTTGTTGTTTTTTTTTTTTTTTTTTATTGTTGCCACAATAAAATGGCGAAAGCCATCAACGACTCCTTTCCTTCTGTCCCCCCGTTTGGGGCTATTACAATACATTTTATTATTATTTTATATACACGAAAGGTGCCGGATCTGCCCAAATAATTCCTGGAACACAGGGAGGCCAAAATCAAGAGGTGCCTGATCTTGTTCCAGCAGGATCCGGCACAAATTAACCCCTGGTTGCAGCCCTAGAGTAAACTAAGCTGGTTTAGGTCCTTAATAATTAACTGGTTGCTATGGACTGCATAGACATCCAAAAAGAAGGACTGAAAAGACTTTTGTATGACAGGGCAGGTCAAAGAGATAAGAATAATATGGACATACTGCCAGCATTAGTATGTGTCTGTGCACGATTTGAAAAGAGCTAATAATAAAATTGTTCGGCCGCCAATCCTGACTAAAAATGGATGGGTTGCGTCAGGACGGCCAACCAGCGTAACAACTGTGTACCAAAAATTATGCGTGTGATTCACTCTGGCCGTAACAACTTGTCAAGTAGTGATTGTCAATGGCTGAATTCATGAATAGATATTACTGTGCATTTAAAGTAGATGGACAGCATGGCAGTTGCTAAACCCTGAATTCCAATAATTCCCTTTCATAGTATTGGCGTCATGAGTCAGTAACATATACAGTTCATCCCTCCTGCTTCAGGATTATATCGTGTTTTTGTACCTTTGTAGTGCATAATGCTTATTCATTCTTGCCTCTGGCTGATTTGGTTGTCAGTCGACACATTCATTACTGTGCTTTACATTCCATTGATCGCACTGAAGTATTTAACATCCCCGACAAATGGGATGCGTACCCGATGCCCTTGAACTAAAACCCTTCGCTCCAGTCAAGCCGCACAGTGGAGAGCCCCTGACAGATGTGCGCTCAAGACGAGCTCAAGTGTGCTCGGCTGGAGTGCGACACCCGCACCGCATCTGGTTTGGCCTGCCGTCTCAGCAACTGCTTATGAAACATACAGGAGCGGGGGTAGGACGGTGGGTTGACATGACAGTAGCGAAGATAGAAGGAATTATGGGGTTAGGACATGAGAGATTTGTTTTTTTCTTCCGCAGGACGGGGAGGGGATTAGACGCTGAAAACATATTGGCGAGTTGATGCTGCCTTGTGGATGAGGAGAGGTTAAGCCTAGGGGCAGAACAGCGCGTACCATACATCAGTCACGGGTGACTCAGCTGTGAGGGATGTTCACCTCCACGGCACATGGACAGTGTTGACTCAAAAAGGACTTGGTTATTATTTGTTTCATTTGCCTTCCTGTTATGTTAACTCTGATTTGAGTGTTTTAAAATGAAAATGTATAATTTAGTCCAGGGAATAGCCTCTTGGTATAAGTGAAGTTTGTATAGTCTTCCTGTGCTACTGACTAGCAACCAGTCAAGGGTTTACCCTGCTTCAGCTCACTCACAACCCTAAAAAAATGGAATTTAGTACCTGTTTTCGAGGTATAATCCCAAAGGACTTTATTGTCTCACAATTGCATACGGCACGTACACATCGGTCTCCCCCACCCCCATGTTGACTCACATGTGACAGTGCATCATGTTTTATTCAGCTCTGTTTGCCTCTCGTCACTTGGACAGGTTGTGAAGTTGTGCCAAGCTTGGGTCAACGCCTACCTTTTAAATCCACATGCGTGCTCACTCAAAGACACACACTTACACTGCTACCGATGCAGTCAGTAGGGCTGTCGTTAAACTCTCATTATTCAAAATGGTTTGACGCTCGGTATTCATGAGGCACGGGCGGAGGAACATGGAGGAACACCACGGTTAAGGCAGATCAGTGACAAGCAGGAGTTATCACGGGGTCTTGCCTCATTATAGATGAGAAAGAGTGTAGGAAAGTGCAGCGGTGACTGGCATCCAAAATAAGACTAGCCTCGTAAAGGTTATCTCAGTAAACATGACATCAGAATTGAGTCATTCCAAGTTCTCGACTGTTTTAAAGCAGCTACTACTGCTAGCAAACCTGACATTTAGGACGGGCATTAAGAATTTCTTAGTTCCGACATGCCTCTTTCATTAATTGAACTTCCCCCAGAGGAGCTCAAAGCTTCATAAATCTTAATGGCATCTACCCGCTGCCTAGTATGCACTATTGTCAAGCATCATTATCCTTAAAAACTCCTATTGATTGCTGGTTGTGACTTAGCTTTAAGCGTTCCCCAGGGAAAGAGGACATAGTTAGCTCTGTTTTGTTGGAAGGCTGTGAGCAACGATAGGAGCCAAAGCGTACTAAAAACTGAAAATTTGAGGTTAATGGCTGAAGTCTTGCAGGTTGAGGTGGAGATGCAAGGGTAAATGGTGTTACACTTGTATAGCACCTTTCCACCTTTAAGGCCCTCAAAGCACTTTACACTGTATCCTCACCTACCTACTGGTGACACAGCACCAGGAGCAACGTGGGGTTCCGTATCTTGCTCAGGGATACTTAGATGAGTTCATTAGGGGTGAGAATTGAACTGACAACCTCTGGGTTGAGGAATGATTACACTGACCACTGAGCCACGCCATCCCACGGGGAAGAAATGCAACTGGAAAACAAATGTTTTCAGACTGAAGGCTTCAATCCACATATTTGTTGTTGGAGAATTGAAATGCTGGCCTTAAGACAACAAGATTAATGGCTAGGAGCTATTGCTTGAGGTTTGAATGTTAATGCTATTGGCTTCAGGATGAAGATTAGGGACTGAAGACCGCTAAGATAAATGCTAGAACCTGGAGACTGGTTATTGAAAGATTTAAGATGAGAGGTTAGATACTTCAGGCTAATATTTGAAGACCATGTTCTTGGCCATTCAGAGGTTCAAGGCTGCTGATTCAAATTTGGATCTTATAGTTTAAGACTTCAAACTATAAGATCAGAGGCCGAAAACAAGCGTTTGTAGAATAGAAACTACAATTTTGGGAGAGGAACTCCTGAGACCAATGGTTGGATTAAGATTAGAGATTGGATTTCAAAACACAAGGCCTTGGTCTAGTCTCAGACTCGACTTGCAATAGTGTCGGTCCTGGTGTCACTCTTGGACTTAGTTCCTCAAAGTCTTAATATTGACGTGTTCTCATTGATTTCTAGTTTTCGTTTACAGTAGGTCCTCAAGGCTTGAAAAAAAGTGGTCATTAGGGTTACAGACTCAAAGCCAGTCCTAAAGCTCAAAACACATTTTGAAGGTCTTAGTCTGGTCTCAGACTCCATTCCCAATAGTCTTAGTCAATAGTCTTGTTCTCAATCTTAGACTTGGTCTTGGTTTCTAAAAGTCTTGATCTTGACTTGTTCTCAATGATTCCTTGTTTTAGGCAAATATTGGTCTCGTCTTAGTCAGGGTCTTTAGTACAACACCACGGGCTACTACTACCTACCTCATTATATCTTGTTTTACTTTTCTTCAAAAAGCTATTTAGTTATTTATACATTTTTTCCGGTGGAGTCACATAGGTATTTCTCTTTCAAAATCTCTGGATCACTTCTGCCTCACCGCTAATGACAACCGTATTTGTGTCCCTGCTTTATGCTTCATTTAGTTTAGTCCGTGTGTTTGTAAATACTCACTGTTTCAACCTCCATGCTCCATTTGTTACGCCTGCCATCTGTTTGTAAAAAATGTTGACGAGACACTATTAATTTAGTTAGAGAGACAGCAACTGCTAAATAGCGCAGCCTGTCATAGCCTGCTCTGTCCTATTGAGATGTGACAATTGATGGATAGGCAGGGATAAGACGGGTGTACAGATGATGTTCAAGACACATTATCTTAAGATTCCACATTTTGAGGAATTGTGTTTTTGGGTCTTTGTGTCTGAGATAGATGTCTAGCAGCATGCTGCCACGGTGAAAAGTGTGTTTAGAATAAATAGATCCCGTCTGTTGATCTCTTTCTCAATTCTTGTTCGGCCGTCGGCCCAGAACTGATATCTGTCGCGGCATCTCTGCACCATTTTTCATACCGCAGTCACACTTCCATAACCTTTCTCTTATCATTACTTTACATCCGCTGGGGAGTAATGTACGCTGGCCGAGAGGTGTCAGGTGAAATGCAAAGTCCAAACACTTTGCAAATCGAAAAAAGCCCGAAACCCAATCGCAAACGCTTTGCAAAAGAAAAAAAGTGCATTTGGCAAAGCAAGACTGCAAGTTGGCAAAAGCGCGAACCCCAATAGCGTACCGCACGAATGCTATTTTTAGACCGTGACGTCACATCATAAAGCGGAAGTGGGACATTATAGACGCGCCCTCGCATACAAACCATTATATTTCTGGTAGTTTTCTCTGGTAATCTTTCAAGAACTAACATGCCGGTCAAAACGTGCTAGTATGGAACTTGTAGAAATGACTCTAGACATAACGACATATGAAGCATGTTTTCTTCATACGTTTCCCGAAACCAAAAACTCGGGAGGAAAAAAATTTGAAGAATGGATCAACTTGCGTGGACATTTAACGCCAGCAAGGTGAAGCCATTCACATTTCATTTGCAGTAAACATTTTGTTGGGGGGCATGGTCCTTCAGAGGATGAGGAGGTAAGCCATTTTGATGTTTTTTACATAGCATGGCATTTTGTTGTGCTGCCTCTGTCCGACAAGGAATGACCTGAAAAAAATATTAAAATGGTATCTGACTGCCACTGTTACCTTTACTTTTGTTAAATAAAAAATTTAAAAAAAAACATTAGCAAGGGGGGAGTGTAAATAAATTATAGAATTAAGATTTGTTATTAACGAAAAAATTAAAAGTATTCGTTGGCTGTCAATGAGTAGCATATCCGATTGTTACACAAATATAGCAATGTAAATTGCCCCCAAGAACGGTCAGAGACGTAAGACAACCAGAGGATATAATATATAAGAAAGGCAGGGCATATGGTGGTCAAGGATAGATTGTTGAAACAGGAGAATGTCATTGTCAGTGGCCTAAGAAAAAGGCTAAGGCTAAGCTTAAGTCGGCTCGTTTCATTTTTCCGTCTTTTTCAGCCCTCGACACTCAAGCCATCTCTTTAATTGAACATTTGTATGTTCTTCCAAACCTTTACCGGTGAAATTGGCACGAAGGACATCATTTTCGGACAGAATTGGTAGGTTTATCTCTGTAGACATCTCCTTCGTACACTATTTCCATTCATTTCTTATTGGGGACAAACGGGACAATGTCCGCTCTTAGTAACAGTAGCTAACGTCATGAATATTAATGAGCGGAAGTGAAGTGTTGCCTGTGGTACGCCATTGCCACAACACATATGCAAATGGCTTGCAACACGAATGCGAAAAAAAAAACAAAAAAAAAACGCACGAATGCAAACTGCGACAACACGATACCCAATTCCTAAAGCACAATGGCAAAGTGGCAACAGAATGCAAAAGCTCATGAGAGGCTGACCAGCTATGGTTAACAAATGCGACTGTGCAGCCTTCTAGCACCCGCAATGTAAATTGCTGCATATGTCAACCCTCGGCTGTCCAATTTGTTTGCATGCAGAGCAGCGACCTGTCCCGTGGGGGTTTCCTCATGGCGTAATGATGTCGCTCCCTGCTCCTGTGTGAGCTATGCAACCCGAAGGTCACTTCATGAAAACTCGTGACCTTAAAAGAATGCATCTGTAAGACTCTGCCCAAAAAGTGTAAAATAATACAAAGTCATTAAGAATAACAATCTCAAATTTTAAACAAAACAACAAAGTTTTCTGTGGATTCAGCCCCCTCAGTATGTACCATTTCCGTTTGACAAAATGGCGTCTCACTGGGATTATAACATGTTCATGCAAAGATGGAGTGCCTGCGTGTCCCCTCTGGACTCCTAACATGTCTGAACCAGTAACTTGAAAGAAGAAGTGTAATCAATTAGTCGCTTGAATTTAAAAAAAAAAAAAAAAAATGCTATTTATATCCCCGTCTTCATTTTATGGGGCAATCTGAAATATTCATTTGGTGTTTTGGCCCAGAAAGATACATTGTGTGTGGGCAATGTGATTTGAATTTTGTAGGAACAATTGCATGGTGTTGCTTTTGAAGTTGATTCTTTTCAAATGACATGAGAACCCTGCAGTGACGTGCTCAGAGGAAGACAAAAAAAAGTTACCCTGATGCAACACAGACACCAATTTTGCTCCAAAAATCACCTTTTGGTAGCAATGACATCCACACAGTCAAATTTTGATGGTATTAAGCAGTTTGTTACAATCCATTTGGGGTTAACAGTAATATCAAACACACATCATAAAAAAAATATACAAATTGTGCATAATAGATTTCATTTTTTTAACACCCTCTTGCTTAATGCTAACATACACTGGAAGACACCTTTCACACGTAAATGAAAATTTGCTTGATTTGTGTTATTTAACTCAAAATATGAATATAATAAAAGGTGACAACAATTTGTATGGCCCACGAAAGTAAATTAGATGCATCAACTTTATGTTTCTAGCTAAAATTGAATTTCAATGGCACATATTTTCTGCGTTTTTCCCTGTTTCACCCTTTTTTAGTGTATAATAAAAAATAGAAATACAAATACATCCATAAGAATTATGAATAAAGAGAATCGTTACTTTACCCCTTTTTTCATTGAAAATTGCAAATAAATTAAATTTATTAAAACAAAAACAAAACAAAAAAAAAAAGCGGAAAATATTTGCTAGAGGATCCAAAAAGAGGATTTGAACAATTTAGACAGGAAAAAAAAAAGTTTTAAAGAACAATATGCTGGAAATAATTGTGCTCATACATATGAAAAATAAAATATTGACTGATTTTTTTTTTTTTTTTTTTTTTTTTGACCAGATAGCTTAGCCCTACAGCCAATCCATTTTGACTGGGAGGATTTGACGTCATTGTTGTCAATGGCAGCTAGTTTGACTATTTAACTACTGTTGCCCACATTTTCAGATACAGTGGCACCTCAAGATACGATCAATTCGACACACAATTTTTTCGACATCCGACGTAAAATTTGACACTCCATTTGTTTCTACATCTGACAACATGCTCGAAATACGACAATTTATGATAATGCCGCAGTTTCTTTTTTTCCCGCAAGACGGATGCACGGCAAATTTTCTTGTGAGAGAAATCAACATTGGTTCAAAAATGTTAATGCAGGTAGTGAAAAAAGGAAAAAGGTGAGGATTACCATTGAAATGAAGATGGAAAATATAGAAAAATATTAGCATGGTGTGCGCGTCTGTGAACTGGCTCGACAATATGGCCTTAGAATGTCTTTGATCTAGACCAGGGGTAGCCAATTCCGGTCCTCGAGGGCTGCTATCCAGCTTGTTTTCCATGTCTCCCTCCTCCAACATACCTGACTCAAATAATCAGGATCATTATCAGGCTCCTGCAGAGCTTAATGATGACCTGATCATTTGATTCAGGTGTTGGATTAAAGGAGGGAGACATGGAAGACAAGCTGGATAGGGGCCCTCGAGGACCGGAGTTGGCTAACCCTGATCTAGACGGTTCTCCTTCAACCTTCGTTTGCCATTTATAAGTTAAGGTGACAATTGTTATTACTGTAACATCGCCCAAAAAATCGCCAGCTTCGTCAGGTTTTGAAACACTTATTTCAGAACTTGTGCAACACAACATGCCTACTGTCTGCCGCAGCTGGATTGAAAAGTGAAAGTAAAAAGTCCTCTCTCAATCAGCCAAGCAGTGCGTTCTGGTACACCACGCAAAACAGATTATCCACATTAGAACCTGATTCGTTACATTATTCCAGGTATTTTTATTTTTTATTTAGAATACATTGGTTTTCCTCTGTGTACAGTGCTGGCCAAAAGTATTGGCACCCCTGCAATTCTGTCAGATAATGCTCATTTTCTCCCAGAAAATGATTGCAATTACAAATGCTTTGGTAGTAATATCTTCATTTACTTTGCTTTCAATGAAAAAACACAAAAGAGAATGGGGAAAAAATTTGAATTATCATTTTACACAAAATGCCAAAAATGGGCCAGACAGAAGTATTGGCACCCTTTGAAAAATCATGTGATGCTTCTCTAATTTGTGTAATTAAAAGCACCTGATACTCACCTGTGGCACATAACAGGTGATGGCAATAACTAAATCACAATTTCAGCCAGTTAAAATGGATTAAAGTTGACACAACATCTGCCTTGTGTCATTGTGTGTACCAAATTGAGCATGGAGAAAAGAAAGAAGACCAAAGAACTGTCTGAGGACTTAAGAAGCAAAATTGTGAGGAAGCATGGGCAATCTCAAGACTACAAGTCCATCTCCAAAGACTTGAATGTCCCTGTGTTTGCCATGCGCAGTGTCATCAATAAGTGTTGAGCCCATGGCACTGTGGCTAACCTCCCTAGATGTGGACGGAAAAGAAAAATTGACAAGAGATTTCAACGAAAGATTGTGCGGAAGGTGGATAAAGAACCTCGACTAACATCCAAACAAGTTCAAGCTGTCCTGCAGTCCGTGGGTACAACAGTGTCAACACGTACTATCTGTCGGCATCTGAATGAAAAGGGACTCCATGGTAGGATACCCAGAAAGACCCAACTTCTGACCCAGAGCCATAAAATAGCCAGGCTGGAGTTTGCCAAAACTTACCTGAGAAAGCCAAAAACATGTTCTCTGGTCAGATAAGACAAAAGTAGAGCTTTTTGAGAAAAGACATCAACATAGAGTTTACAGGGAAAAAAACGAGGCCTTCAAAGAAAATAATACAGTCCCCACAGTCAAACATGGCGCAGGTTCCCTGATGTTTTGGGGTTGCTTTGCTTCCTCTGGCACTGGACCGCTTGACCATGTGCATGGCATTATGAAGTCTGAAGACTACCAACTAACTCGATCGGGTCCGATCACGTCATTTTCAAAGTATTGGAATCAGCAAAAAAATATCGGACATGCCTTTTTTTAATATATATATATATATATATATATATATATATTTTTTTTTTATTAAATTGTTTTCTAATTGTATTTAACGTTACAGACAAAATGTCTTACACTCATCCAGAGTCTTTAGTTTTGGCTTAAAGTAGGGCTATCAAATTTATCGCGTTAAAGGCGGTAATTAATTTTTAAAAAATTAATCACGTTGAAATATTACACGCAATTAACGCATGCGCTGCACGACCCACTCACGCATTGTCGTGTTCAGTCTATAATGGCGCCGATTTACTTATTTATAGAGCTATAAGACAGCGTAAAATGAGTAGAGTGAATTTTGGCAGTCTTTGGAGCCATTTTTTAATTGGCTAAAGCCTTAAAATCCCTCTCTCATCAATTAAAAATATCGTGGAAAAACAATGTGGGGAACGCAGAGAAGATATATCAAATGGTGCCAATACGCACAGTCATGGTTGCACTTCCCATCATGCATTTGGGCAGAATAGTTAAAGAGCATACGACAGGAGAAAAAAAGTCTTAAATGGCATTATTGTTTGAATTACAATCATATTTTGACACGATTCAACTATATACAACAATTTAGCAAAGCGCAGATGACGATTATACCATATAACTACCATTATAGGGCTTTAGCATCCGCAACAGGTGGATGACGTCAGCGGTAGACTGGGCTCATCGGTTTTACTATTCAGCCCACTGAGGGGGAATTATTCAGAATGAGGAAAACGCGACGAAGAGAGCCGCAAAATGTCATTGTTTCAGTCTTTCTACTCCAATATTTTTACAGGATATTCTTTTTATCCAAGTATTTTTCCCCAATAGCTATATAAATGGCTTGAGAAGGACCAGTCAGCCCGTTGAGGGGGAACTATTCACAACGAGGAAAACGCGACGAAGAGAGCTGCAAAATGTCATTGTTTCTGTCTCTTTACGTCAATATTTTTACAGGATATTCTTTTTATCCAAGTATTCTCCCCAATTGCTAAATAAATGGCATGGTCATGACAAATAACAGTCTTGTGCTAAATGGAATATGAAATAATAAAAATGCATTTTTTTCAGAACGACATGGCAAAATTACTCCATAACGGTCAAAACTGTCGACTTCACCTTTACTATCGCACCCCCCGAACGATATTTTATGACACCTAAATCGGACATACTGTATGTCATTTCCCTTCCCCGGCTTCGGAGAATGTAAACAAACCAAAAGGCGTGACAGCTAGCCGACATGCTAACCCGAACCGAGTGATGTTTCAAAGTCTTCGAAGCGGAAAATCACACATAACTATCCTGGATTATTTGACATGACGACTGGGTTGTCGATTGTCTTCGCGGATCGGCAAACCGCCCGGCGGAGAGGAGGGCGGCTGCAGTTGTTGTGCAGCTAACGTGCTGTTAACACTAGAATGCCCAGCAGAGGCCGATTTGGCCTTTCCCATGGCAAATCCTCATTAACCAGAATTTGCTAGGACTTCTAGTGCTAATGTGCATGAGGAGAGCGTTTTACATGTCTATCAATGATCAAACGTAAGTAGTCCTTTATTTAAAGAAAGTTTGTAGTGTTTACTTTGTAATTGCTGTATTCGTATTTGACATAATACAAAACAAGATGTTTACTCACTTCCTCGTAAGTTCAATGGTCCCACAGTAAATATCCACGGTGAATGGGAACCTTTTGTAACTCCAAAAAGGCGCATACGCCTCTCCCTCATACAGAATGATTTTTCTGCAGCCGTTTGGCAGGCGTGATGCGAAAAATAAACGTATTAATCCGCAAAATCAGCTGAATCCTTCGTCCTCATACACAACAGTATGCTGTATAGTGAAGAGGACGTCTTCTACAGTACACGTCACAGCGCCCTCCTCCTCAATGCAAGACCGAAGCCGGAAGTCACTCATTTTCATGGCGTGGGATTCAAAAAACTAAATAAATGTAGCAATCACTTCCACACACATCCAAGCGGTCCATATCATTCAGGAGCATAAAATACCGTGTGTATTATGAAATAAACATGCTTTTTCGTGTCACATGCACTTTAAATGGCTGGAGTATCATTTACTGAAAGCTCAACAAATACACTAGATGTCAATATTTAGTCACAATATACAAAGTCACATTTATCCTTTAAGAATTACAAGTCTTTCTATCCGTGGATCCCTCTCACAGAAAGAATGTTAATAATGTAAACGCCATCTTGAGGATTTATTGTTATAATAAACAAATACAGTACTTATGTACTGTATGTTGAATGTATATATTCGTCCAAGTTTTATTAATTTTTTTCTTAATGCATTGCCAAAATGTATATGATCGGGAAAAATTATCGGGAATGATTGGATTTGAATCGGGAGAAAAAAAAAAAGCAATCGGATCGGAAAATATCGGGATCGGCAGATACTCAAACTAAAACGATCGGGATCGGATCGGGAGCAAAAAAACATGATCGGAACAACCCTGCTACCAACACATTTTGCAGCATAATGTAGGGCCCAGTGTAAGGTCCAGTGTGAGAAAGCTGGGTCTCCTTCAGAGGTCATGGGTCTTCTTGCAGGACAATGATCCAAAAACATACTTTAAAAAGCACTAGAAAATGGTTTGGGAGAAAGCGCTGGAGACTTCTAAAGTGGCCAGCAATGAGTCCATACCTGAATCCCATAGAACACCCGTGGAGCGATCTAGAAATGGTTGTTTGGATAAGGCACCCTTGAAATCTCAGCGACCTGGAGCAGTTGGCCAAAGAAGAATGGTCTGAAATTCCAGGAGAGCATTGTAAGAAATTCATTGATGGATACCGGAAGCGGTTCTTCACAGTTATTTTGTCTAAACGTTGTGCTACCAAGTATTAGGCTGAAGGTGCCAATACTTTTGTCCAGGTCATTTTTGGAGTTTTGCATAAAATGATAATGATTTAATTTTTTTTTTTTCATTCTCTTTTGTGTTTTTTCATTGCAGGCAAAATAAATGAAGAAATTACTACCAAAGCTTTTGTAATTGCAATCATTTCCTGGGAGAAAGTGAGCATTATCTGACAGAATTGCAGGAGAGCCAATACTTTTGGCTACCACTGTAGTTGCTATTTGCAATAGTACCAGCATTATTTATTAAAGATTTAGTGTAGGTATTCAATCTGTGGAAAGAGTTAATAGAGTTATAATGAATTCTGCTGGGAAAATCCTGCTCGACATACACTATTTCGACTTACAAAGTCCTGGAACGAATTAACTTCATATGTAGAGGTAACACTGTATATAATATAAATTGATCAGTCATCGGAAGTCAGGCTGACCTTTGCCGGCATGGGTGGGTTCCGATTGTGATGACTGACGGACAACTAAAGAGCCACCAAGGACAACTATCAGTCAATGTAACCAATTTACTGTATATATGCGCATTCGTGTACGCATATGTGTAAAGGAGACTGTGAGAAGGGCAAAATATCATCAGTCATCATTGTCACTAAACACCGCAGTCTTTGGCTTGGGTCCACACGCACACTCGCTTACACACATACTGTATATCCGAACACCCTGGCCACCACACAAACAGGATAAGCAGATGCATAATTCATAAGTGTGATCAAAGGCAGACAAATGCTGCTGTTTGGGAGCGCGCGAGTCCATCAGGACACCTTCCGACACATCACACCGAGGTAAAAATGGAGGGATGACCTCTTTACATTCTTCCTTTGCCTCCAGCCGCCCTCATCCTGCTTTTATTCAAAGAGCACTTTTGTCTAGACCGAGCCAAAGTGGAGATAAACTCCCTGAGCTGGCTCTGTCATGTGATTTGAGAGTGCTTTGTGGGAGCTGCTGCAGAGTATCCGACGAGGACGCAGTATGCTTTGGCTTCATTGCCAAATTAATATTTCAGTAATGCAGATAACTATGGACATACAAGCTATGTTGAACAGAAAGAGAAGATCTACACTAGGTTGACCGATATATGAACTTTTTCAAGATTGGGGGATATCAGCCAATATAATAGGATAACTGTTAAGTTCACTGTTTGATTGATCTTTGTTAATTGGGATTTTACGCCACCTAAAGGCTAGTGTTGCAATAGTAAATAGCAGAAGGAAAAATAACAATACACACATTTGTATAATGAGTGTTTTAAATAGCTTTTTATTATCAGCGGGTCTTTTTTTTAAAAAGTACCCTAATTTTTGGACTATAAGCAGCTACTTTTTTCCCTCATTTTGAATCCTGCGGCTTGTAGTCCAGCGTGGCTTATTTGTTGATTTATTTGGGTTAATAGGTAACACTTTATTTGACAGCGGCATCATAAGACTGTCATAAGAACATCATAATTATGACATGACACTATCATGGGCATTACTGAATGCTTATGACAGATGTCAATATGTGTCATGTGGCATATTATGTCACTAAATCCATTTATGTCCAGCTCAGATCTTTTACTTCCATTCAAAAGTGAGATAATTTGCTGGATGACACTAACTGACATCTATCATAAGCATTTGTTAATGCTTATGACAGTGTCACGTAATAATTATGACTGTCTTATGACAGTATTATGGCACCACTATCCAAGAAAATGTTACCAAATACCATAACTAGCAATTAATGAAACAACTGGAACAGTAACTGAAGAAATAATTAGCACAGAACATGACTGTTATTTACATCTGTAGCGCCGCCATGCATGCTAGGAGGAATGTTGGATGACAACAGTGTTGAGAGCAGGTGGCAGCAGAGGTTGACTGTCTACCCTAAGGAAGCAGTGATGGCCAAATGAAGCTTTTAGTGACAATAAGGCTTTGCAGCCAATTGGTTCAAAGCTTAATGGTGGGTTATTTGGTCTCATGACAGTCTTACGGTGCCATTGTCAAATGAAGTGTTACCAGTTAATATTTTTTGGTGTAAATATCCCATAATACAATGAGGACAATTGCGGCTTATAGTCCAGTGCGGCTTGTCTATGAACAAATGCCGTTTTCATGTCAAGTTTGGTGGCTGACGGCTTATAGTCAGGTGCGCCTTATAGTTCAGAAATTACAGTATATCAGCTTCAAATGTCGCCTTACAATTTTTTTTTTTAAATAACAGCAACCAATTGTGTGGGCCTGTAACTGAGCCTATAATTAGACTCAATTGTTTAATTGAGTCCGACAATTAATCGATGATCAAATGGATCAACAACTATTTTGATACTCGAATCATTTCGAGACATTATTGAGCTAAAAATTGCCCGAATCGTTTATATTTTTGGTTTTTTTTTACCTTATTAAATCCTCAGCTGCCATTGACGTGGAGTTCAAATGGATCGGACTAATTGTGTTAATCTCATTTCAATTGACAGCAAAATGATGAAACATGCCACATGATTGGACGGTTATCACCGTATATGGCACTGAAAGTGTTAAAGATTATGTTAATTTTGATATCAGGAGATTTTTAAAAGTGACGACAATCTGAATTTTTGGTATTACAGCATGAAGTCGATACGCGATTGTCTATTTGTTTGTTTGTTTGTTTGTTTGTTTTTTGCCACACAAAATCTGGCCATATCTGGCACCCAGGCCACGAGTATGACACCTGTGTTCTTGACATGAAGATAATTGATAAGTTGTGGTACACCGGCACTCATTATTTTGTCAAGTGTCGAAACAGTGGGACATTCCACGTCACTGTAGACGCTCAAAGCAAAGGCGAGCCTTTAAAGCTTTCAACTCGAAACTCCTAACCAGTTGTTCCATTATTTATTTAGTCGTCTGCCTGAGGCTGGAAATATCTGCAAAGATCTGCCCGTCTTCCACAGGATGATTCCCACCATCTAAACCTTGCGGTGTGTGTCTCTTACACACAGACACTAGAGTAAGAAGCTGAGATTTGCACTCACACACAAACATTACTTTATGCACGTTATCAGTAAATGAATGGGACTTTGGTGGGTCGTCCAGGTAATGCACCTGTACCGAGGCGCCTGATAAATCCCAGAATGCTGCAGTCTTATCTGTCGGAGCCAGACAGAAGAAGATGGTTCTTCTGTGTGTGTGTGTGTGTGTGTTTGTGACCGTGTATGAGCCTTTTCTCACAAGATTATTGTTGACTATTGTCAGAAACAGAGCCATATTAACTCATTCTCTGCCATTGACGACAATCGACATCCAATCTATTTATAGTAGTAGCCTCTCCCAGATTAGACATATATTAACGTCAATGGCAACCAATGAGTTAAAAAAAAAAAAAAAAAAAAAAAAAAAAAAAAGCATTTTCCCTCCTCTGGCCAAGATAAGCCCTCCCACCAATTAGTTTCTCACTAGTAGGCGTCCAAGCCATCTGAATTGGGAGGGTGGAGCCATCCTACTTCAAAAGGACTAGATGTCGAGCGCCATCAACGGCAGCCAACATTAATTTACAGTGGAGTATGCAGTACATCAGTATTAAAAGTAGTAAAAAATGTGCTATCTGAATGGTATCAGCATCGACCGATACTACAGAAGTTTGAATCAGGAGCCAAAAAATGGTATCGGTGCAACACGAATGATAATATTAAAATAAAAAGATTGTCAAGATGACCTTAAGGCATCATGTCAGTGGTGCAGCAGCATCTTGCCTTGCTGAGGATGTGCTGTGCTAAACAGCTTAGGAGCTTTTTGGGGTCTAAATAATGCAAAGGTAAGCTTGGCTGTGTCTTTTTAACTGCTCACTTTGTGCATTCAATTTTAAACTTCTTTATGTGACCTCATGTGGTCTAATTGATGGTGTAGTGCAGGGGTGTCCAAACCGGCCCTGAAAGGCCACTGTGGGTCCCTGTTCTTGTTCCTACCGATCAAGCAAAGACCGTTTAGCCAATGAGGTTGCTGCTAAAACAAGCATCATATGACTACAATCAAGTGATTCCGCTTGTAAGACACCAGATTGGTGCAAAGTTGTCTTCCTGTTTTGTTGGAAAGAAATTTCAGTCATGAAAATCTCAAACCTTTCGGCGGAATTCGCCGTTTTGAAGTCAAAAAGGGTGACCGATGTGAATTGTGTAGGTCCAAGGAGATTTTTTTTTTTTTTTTTTTTGGGGGGGGGGGGGGGGGGTAATGAGATTTTTTAATGTCGTACGCTTGGTATGCAAGTGGGGAAAGCAGCACAAAGCCAAAAAAGCGCACCGGAGTGGCCAAAACACTGACTTATTTCAACAAAACAAAGGAGGGCACGCTGTTGTGTCCTGTCTCTTCAATGCTAAACTTGGCTGCACATCGGCCATGAAGGAACACCTAAAGCGCCGCCACCCAGTTATAATTTTGGAAGATTACAGGACAAGCTGGCAGATTGTAAATCCATCTAACTAACATGTTATATTGAAGTTGCTAAGTCTGTCGCGATATGCAATGAGTCCATTTATCGCACGGTAAATAAAAATGAGGGTGGTAATTTTCACGGCTGTGTTTTATCATCACGCGCGTGTACACGTGCGAGTTGGTGGCGTATAATGAGACTCCAATTCCGTCCCACAGATGTTTATTGGTCATCAACACGCCGGAGAATTGAAGTTCAGACATACAAAATAAGGAAGCACATGACAAGAGGTTTTTTTTCTTGCGGAGTGTAAAGCTTACCGTTAGCGGTTTAGCGAACGTACTTCCTGTGAACATTTCAAAATAAAAGCACATCATGTTCGTCATATAAATAAAAATTTTTGGAGTTAATCCCACATCATTCAGAATTCAGGTTCTACACAAAGAATAGCTTTAAAATGACACCCTTTATGAAAAATCTGATTGGCAATGATTATAGTGCTATTATATATAGTAGTATACTATAATATTAATGCTAGATACATTTTTTAAGAATTGTTTTGAATCATGTTGGAAAGGCGAAGTCAGTGTTCTGAATCTGTTTACATTCCATTCTTTTGTACTAGTTAATGCTATCAGCATTTGACCTCATTGTTCATTTGTGATTTATTTTATTTGTTTAATATTGTTTTATTATTGTTATTGTTTATTATTTATTTATATTATTTGTACTTATTTGTACTTTGATAAAGAAATTAAGTGTTCCAAAATGTTTTTGTGAATTAATAAGCATCATCAAAAATGTCATTGATAAATTAGTTTAAAAAAAAAAAAGGGGGGGGGGGGGGATTATTTGATTAGTAAACTAATCGTAAAAATAGTCGGCTGACTAATCGGGAGAAAATTTGTCGTTTGGGACAGCCCTAGTTGTACAGTGTACCGGAACATATTTCCTCCACACCCTTCTCACCTTTTTAACCCCTGACCCATTTTCATGGCTGAGAAATACAGCACCCACTGAGGCTCGATGTGGAATACTTTGGGGACCCTTGGTGCGCCGAGAAGACGATCAAACTTGACTATCTAGAGGAAGTAAAAACCGTAACAAGGTTTCCGTAGGTAAACCTGCGGAAGGATCATTACCGAAGCTAATCAGGTTGCTGTTGTTTTGCACTTAACCACTGAACACTAATGTTAAATTAGTAACACTATTACAGTATCAAATGTAAAGTAAAATGTATTTAATTTTGTATGGAAGTAAAAATTATTCCATTGGCAGTGTATCAAATACTTGTTCTCCCCACTGTATAGGGTGTGATGAACCGGAATGCATGTGATTGGTGAAAATTACCCAATGCTTGTGTTCTTGGGTTATTTAGCTAAAATGAAGGAAAACAAACCAAAAAAGTATTTTTGTGATAATGTAGTGGGTTGTATAACCATTGTTATGCTATTTGGCAGTCTTTCGTTTTTGCTTAAAGATCTTTATAATCTTTGGTAGTTTGCATGCACAACATGTGTAATTTAATATCTAGTAGAAGTAGAAGCAAATACACATTTGTAATAAGTAGGGCTGTCAAAATTATCGCCGTAACGCGCGGTAATTAATTTTTTAAATTAATCACGTTAAATATTTGTCCCACATGTCCCGCTCAGAAAGTATTCTGCCTTTTGGTAAGTTTTACAGCAAGGGTTTTTGTGCTGTCCAACAGCGAACTCCTGTGGTCGCTTTGCGACATGGTTTATTGTTTTCCTGCCAGTTCATTATGGCTGCACGACGTCTCGGGCTGATAATGTTGTGCTTATATGATCCTTGGACAAGATTTGTCCGTAAGTATGGTTGTTGTAAAGAATGTACATATTATGTTAGTAAGCGAAATGTTATATTTTTTGTATGAGACGCTTTTTGTTTATGTTTAGTGAACCTGTATAGCGTGCTAAGCTAACGTTGTTGCTAATGCAATGCTTGTGTACTTTTTGTAGTTTTACGACGGTCTAAAGAGGACAATGGTTTGAGGCCATTTTATTAATAAATCAGATGAAAAAGGAAGAAGTCTAATTATTAAGGCGTCGTTCACTAGCTGTCTAGCTTTGGAAAAAGTAGACGCTTCGGAGTGAGGACAGCATAGACAGATTTAAATGACAATAGAGTGAAATGCCCACTACAGTCTTTATGTACTGTATGTTGAATGTATATATCCATCTTGTGTCTTATCTTTCCATTCCAACAATTTATTTTACAGAATATATATATAATTTACAGAAAAATATGGCATATTTTATAGTTGGTTTGAATTGCGATTAATTGCGGTTAATTACGATTAATTAATTTTTAAGCTGTAATTAACTCGATTAAAAATTTTAATCGTTTGACAGCCCTAGTAATAAGTAGAGATGTAATGATACATCCATCTGGATCGATTCATTGATTGGTCAAGCAACCAATCCAATCAAGACACCCAAAATCAATCATCGTCATCTTTTAGAAAAGCCGTGTTTTTTTCCGAATGTTTTTTTTTTTCAAATGTTTGAACTGTTTCAGCAACAAAATTGTCAAAAACGATCAAAATCGCTTGTATTTTGTATTGCTTTAGGATAAATTTAACTGTTTAATCTGCACATTATGTTGTATTAAATCCATTGAAAGCCTTTGAATCAAATCGAAAAATGGCAGACTGTCTTTGTTATCCAAAGAAGCAATAATTTACGGTATCGTCATGAAATTTGTGATTCACACTCATACTTGGGGGACCAATGGTTTAAAAAGTAGACTATGATACAGCACTAAAATTCTGAAAAATGGATAGATATTTTTGGCCTTTATATGACTCACTAACTCATACATTTCCACGAATTACACTGGCACTATGTAATCCTACCTCGCCCCTTCTCTACTCACTCAATCCCTTCCCGCTTTTCATTGCACCATCGCTACCTTCACTTTTTTCATCACCCTCGGCTCTGACGGCTCTTACCAATTACAGCACCGGCGAGGAACAAGCCCGATTTACTCCCACTAGGCTGTCGTATCCTTCAGATCGAGAGCCGTGCAGCCGACGGATGTTCCGAAGACCACCTGAAGGAATTCGATAGCCGAGCTCCGTTGGGGTTTGGCGCCTGCCGCGGCCACGCTTCAGCGTTTACGTGTCATGTTCGCAAACATGCCAAGAAATGACAATGGAGGGATGTTTGGTTCTGCTTGGAAAATTGAAATGCTAATACAGGGTTCACGAAATCCGGACCTTTGGGCCACCTATCCTGTCATGTTTTCCATGTCTCCTCCAACACACCTGAATCAAATGATCAGGATCATCCTCAGGCTTTTGGAGAGCTTGCTGATGACATAATCCTTTGATTTAGGTGTGTCAGGAGAGAAGGCATGAAAAACACAACAGGATAGGTGGCTTCAAGGTCTGAAGAGTTAATTCCGATTTATGCGGAAATTCGGGTTATGTCGCCACCGGAGGAGTGTAACTCGTTCATAACCCAGAGACTACCTGCATATGGTCATGTCGTACAGCTCTTCTTTCAGGTTCAATGTTTTGACTGGACAATCCTTTGTCAACGTAAAGTATTGCCAAAACAGTTACAGTCTACTGAAATAAGGCCTCCTATGTTTTTATGTTCTGGTCACTTAATCTTTCCACTTTTAGTCCACAGTTCATTAAATCATTTATCCCATTTACAGAGAAATATGGCTTTCTGCTTTGTGTTGGTTATTCCCATTAGGGTAAACTTTATCTGAGCAAACATACGCTCTGAAATGACTTCGCTGAGACTGCTTGAGTGGCTGCCAGCCTTTCTCTAGCATTTGCCGCTATCAGATGCGCCGCAAAAATTCAACACGCTCTGCCCGCCGTGGCGCTAATCTTTGCTAATCTGCGACTTTATCGCACGAGAAGTAAAAGCACCCGAGATTATTAAGCGGTTTGATCTCAGGACATGCAAAGCTTATCGTATAAATTGAATTCCGTCACAGAATGATGAGGTTTAACGGGGAAACAAATCAACTCTTCGCAGTGTGTCATTATAGCGTGGCTCTTACATTTATCCCTTTATTGGAGTCCTTGTGTCCAACGGTAACGGATTATGACCAAGAAAGGGGAAATACGCTTGAAAATTACAACAAAGTTGCGAGACATCCAAACACTCAATATAGTTGAACAGCAATTAGTTGAAAAAAATAGTTTTGGTCTTGATTTGACCCTGTCATAGTTAATTTTGGCTTTAAGCAATCGGGATTGTGATTGTCTTGGTCTTGAATCCCAAAAATCCAGAGCTTGGCTTGTTCCAGTAATTTCTGGTTTCGGACAAGTCTTGGTCTTGACTCCCCAAAGTCTTGATAGTGACATTGACTGAGGGATTTCTGGTTTTAAAAAAGTACTGGTCTTCGTCTTGATTTCCAAAATCCTTGATCATGACTTAGTTTTGTCTTGGTCTTGAGACCCAAAAGTCTTGCTATTAACACTGTCTCAGAGATTTCCGGTTGGAGGCAAGTCTTGGGCTCAAGCTTGGTCTTGACTCCCAATAGTCTTGATCATGTTTTGGTTTCAGTGATTTTTGGTTTTAAAAAAGTCTTGGTCTTGATTCCCACAACCCCTTTAACTTGGCTTGGTCTCAGAGATCTTTGGTCCAGGGAACATTTTTGTCTTTGTCTTGACTCCAAACAGTGTTGCTCTCGATTGTCTCTTTGAGATTTCTAGTTGCAGGAAAGTCTCGGTCTTGACTCTCAAAAGGCTTAATCTTGACTTCCTCATGGATTTCTGGTTTTGGGCAAGTCATTATCTGGTTTTGAGAATGACACTCAATGACACGACATCTCCAAATTTGACTAAATGTATATATGACTCTTTCGTGTATCCACACACAGTATTTTGTTGCATAGATTAAATCAATAAGGCTCTTATTTGCCTTTGTCATTCTTAGTGCCAGATTAGTAAAAGATCTGCAAGGAAAGCGTTGTTCAAGTGCGAATCTTCCATTAAATCCGAGTTAATCCCGACACGCGCGGACGACACCCACCCATTCATCATCATGACACATGAGTGAAAGGCCCGGACAACATGCTAAAAGCCTCGGTGCGCACCCTCTTGTTTTCATGTCTCTGTCGTGGGCCAACAAACCAATCAGGAAGCAGCATATCGAAGCCGAGAAGTTAAAGCGAAAGCGGAGGGACCTGTGTCAAAATGGAAGGCGGCGAGGCATTAAAATTCATACTGAGGCGAAGCGGCGGTCTGAATACTGAGAAGGCCAGCAGGTCCGCTCTCGCAGTCACATACAGTACAGTAACCGTGACATAAATGTTCCTTTTGAAAAATGCACCCCGGCCGGGAATAATAAAGAAATGGGGCGAGTGGGAGAGAGAGAAACACAAAGATTCTCTTATACTAGGATGCTGTGTCTCTGATGTGCTTCTTCCATCGCCGCCATAGCAGCTGGGAAGCAGCGAGGAAATGAGAAAATTTCTATTTATGACTGCCAGTGTGTGTGCGTGTGTGGGCAGATGTGGGCATGTAACCATATGCTGTTGCTATTTTATTCCTCCGCACGTTACGCCGTTTGTGCCTGTCAAAGTGTGGAATTCACTTGTGCAGGATTTCTACAAGCGAAACCCCTTCCTGACATCTTTTTTCTGTCACATCGTATTAGAAATAAATTTTGGGGCACATAGGGTATGCTACAACATCGCCAACATGCAATCTGCAAATAACTATATACTGTCATTTTCGGACTATAAGGCGCCACCCACCAAATTTGACATACGACATTTGTTCATAGATAAACCGCACTAGACTATAAACCGCAGCTGTCCTTACTGTATTATGGGATATTTACACCAAAAGATATTAGCTGGTAGCACTTTATTTGACAGCAGCATCATAAGATTGTCATAAGACCAAAAGAACCACCATGAAGCTTTGAACCCATTGGCTGCAAAGCTTCGTTGCTTTAAGAAGCTTCATTTGGCCATCAATGCTCCCTTGAGGGAGACAGTCAACCTCTGCTGCCACCTGCTGTCAAACCCGTTGTTGTCCAACATGCCTCCTAGCATGCATTGCAGCGCTACAGATGTAAATAACAATCAAATTTTATTTTCTGTGGCAATTATTTCTTCGGTTTCTGTTCCAGTTGTTTCATTAATTGCTAGTTATGGTATTTGGTAACACTAGCCACGTTTACATGGAGCCAAATATTCCAATTGCAATCGGTTTAGATGTTCAAACCGAATAAATGTGTTCCATACAAACACCTCATTCGGAATGAACAGGCCCAAACCGAATGGAATTTCATTCCGTTTCACAGGGGTAGAATATTTCTTTTCCCAAACCGATTAGAAGTAAAATTATATCATGTAAACAGGGAAGCGGAACGGTGTCTGGTTGCGTTCTTTCTGCACATGCTCCGTACTGACGTGGTGACGTCACTTGGTGACGTAAGTAACGTCACTTGCAACATGGCTTCCAAGCACACGCACAGCGCACCTAATTGGAGTCCGGCGGAAAGTTTATATCCATGAATCCCTCCACCAGCCCACACAACTTTTTAATTTAACGGCGTGTCATTCTGAAGTTTTGTTTCCACTCGAAAAGTTAAAACAGCAGCTGATCTGACGATCGATCTCCATGTTTTGTAACGTGACGCTTTGTTTTGATTAATCTGCGCATGTCAGATGGCAGTTGTCCAACGTCCTTTCGGAATAAAGGCAGACACATGCAAATGCTGGATCGGAATAGATGAAGTGACATGTAAACAGCTGATCGGAAATTTCCATTCGGAATTATTTGAATCGGTATGAATAAAAGTCAGCATGTAAATGTGGCTACTGTATTGGACAGCGGTGCTATAAGACTGTCATTAGACAATCATAATTATGATATGCAGCTGTCATGAGCATTAATTAATGCTCATAACAGATGTCATTTAGTGTTATCCTTCAAATGATCTCACTTTTGAATGGGTGTAAAAGATACGAGCTGGACATAAATCAGTACTTCTCAAATAGTGGGGCGCGCCCCCCTGGGGGGGCGCAGAGCGATGCCAGGGGGGGCGCGTGTGACCTCGGGGAACATGCTTTTTTTTTTTTTTTTTCTGCCATACTGGAATAAAGTGTACTTGCGCATCCACTCAGTGGGTGGCAGTGGCGCTCTCATTTTCAGAGTGCGTGCAGTATTTTTGAACTAAGGAAGAGCACTCATCACACAGAAAACAAATATGAAGAGCAGTGCGCCGCCGCCGTTTTCCGACCGGACTCACTCACGCAGCGACCCACTGTCTTGTCCGGTTCTCACGCCGCCGCCCGATAAGTGCCATTTTCGGCTTGGGATCGTAACGACGACCGCCCTCACCTACGGTTCTACCTCGGCCGCCGAGAATGCGCTTTGTTCGTGCCGTTTGCCTTTTAGTTTTGACTTTTAATACTGTGGGTGATGAGGAAAGACTGTTGACTGTGTCTAAAAATAATTATAGCGGACCGCCAGAAGCCAAATCAATTAAGACGCCACTTCAAGACATTCGACCCCAATCTCATTGATAAGCCGCTTGATTGTTTTTCAGCGAAAACGTGCCGAATATTGCCAACAATCGTCCTGCTTTGTCAGCGTTATATCAGTAAACCAGTGAGAATTGTTAGCATGCTCATTGCAATATGACTCCACACCATTGCAAAGGAGGTAATACTGAGTGTGAGCAGCAAAAATAAAAACTGTCCTTCTGTCCAAGGACACTTTTTTTCCTTTATTCATTTCTGTTTTTTCGGTCAAATTTTTTGGCATATTGTCCTCATGAGTGAATGTTTCTAATCATTTTGAATTTGTTATTATTTACTGATTTTATTACATTTTATTTTTCTGTATCAAATGGTCAAAAATGTACCTTGAGTGTATTTTTACAGTTTGAATGTGACTTTTTTTTTTTTTTAAATTCAGGCAAATTGATGCACGTCAAGTCTTCTCTGTTACAAACAAAACAATGTTAATAAAGTTATACTTTATTATAAGTTGATCTATGTTACTTTTTTTCTTTATTAGAAAAAAAGGACACAATATTAGGCAGATGCGTATTTATAATAGTAATTTTATAGACAAATAATACTATTTACAGTGGCGGCAGAGAGTTTGGCTGGGCGCGAAACATTTACGTCTTGCTTGGGGGGGCGTAGCAGAAAATAATTGAGAAGCACTGACATAAATGAAGCTAGTTTGCTGGATGACACTTGATGACATCTCTCATAAGAATCCGGTAATCCCGATGATAGTGTCATGTCATTATTATGACGGTCTTATGACAGTTTTATGACGCTGCTGTCAAATAAAGTGTTACCCATTAACCCAAATAAATTGACAAATAAGCCGCAGGAATCAAAATCAAGGAAAAAAGTAGTGGCTTATTGTCCGAAAATTATGGTAGTACTTTTGAAGACATTGCCGATTTCAAACTAGGGTTTTGGGTTTAAAACAAGTGATTGGGTTCCAGATTAGGGTTTCAAAGTAGGGGTAGGGTTTTAAACTAAAGGGGTTAAACTAGGGGGAGGGTTTCAAAGTCGATTTTAAAACTAAGACTGGGGTTTCAAACTAGGGTTGGGGTTTTAAACTAGGGTTAGAGTTTCAAAGTAGGCTTTCAAACTAGGCTTAAGGTTTTGAGCTAGGGCTTCTAACTATGGTTAGAATTTTCATCAATCATCAAAAGATGGTCAGAATTCAGTAAATTTGAATAATGTTTATTGAATTTTCACCGAAATTTCCTCAAATTTGATTACTTCCCCAAATTTATTCCAGTTTCAAATATCATTCTCATTTTTCAATTTTTGTCTCAATGAATCTATTATGCATGTATTGGGATGAAATTCAAACCAAAATGTCACATTATGGTGCGCATCTGCTCAACACTGTACTACCATTTTGTCTCTTTCCAAAACATCTTCCCTCAAAACATCCTCATGATCCGCCGCCACGATTAGCGTCCCAAAAAAGCTCTTTGCCATGTCGTCAGAGCGTCCCGTGGTTCAGTCTGGGTACATGTTAATATATTTTCAATCCTGATTTGACTGGAATTTAGATTAAAGTGACCTTAATCCTTCACCTCGCTCCACTGACAACGGGCGTGGGGAACTAGCTAGGGGAGACCGATTGCCTCTCCACTGGCAGACTGGATCGTTAGAAGAAATCCTGTCAACAGAGCAGGTGGCTGAACTTGTAAACTCGCAACTCACTCTCTATTAAACATAGTTGAGTTTACTCAATTTATCTGCTGCTAATGACGGGGATAGGGTTAGGTTATCGCTTCCAACCCTCGCAGTCCAAGTGGATTGGACGTCTCTCACCGTCACTGGCACATAAACGTGATTATTCAATGCCATTCCCCCTTGAAAATATTGATATTTATCACTGTCAATGGCAGCGCTTTTATTTTTTTCACATGGTACTTAAAGAACGTCTACTCTACTACTGAGCCACAATGCCTCACCAATAATACCAACGTTTAAATTGTTAAATCTGGAGTCTCTTCATGAGTGCAGCGCGCCAGTCGATAGCACAAATTCAAATACTTCTGGATGAGTGCTCCCTTATGGCTCTGTCCAAAGAACAGGAGAACTGTAAACTGGGCTTGTGAACTGCAAAATGTGCAAACATGGTGCTTGTGAGAGAAGCGTTTGTAGGCCAACACTCGTTCTATTCACTCCACTGCTTTATTTACGATATGTGATATTTGAACTCTAGTCATCCTACCTTAACCCTCCAATGCACTCCAAAAATGTGCTCTGTCACATGTACATAGTGACAAATGGAGTCATGGACAAGTTGTGGGAGTCAGCATGTTTGTGAGGTGAACCCTAAATTGAGTAAATGGTGCGTCTGGGACACTGTGATCTACTTTGGCTGGTTGCCCGGGAGATCGTAAACACACTTGCATCAACAATGACAATCAACAAAGGCACCTTCGCACAAGAATGACCTCTGTTTTCAACACAGAAAATGACTGCTGTTCTTTTAAACTCACTGTAATGGTATGTGTTAGTTACTTAAACGGGGTATACACGCAGTTACTTTTCAAAATTAATTCATTTTCATTCAACTTAGCCTCATAAAAATGTGTTGTCCGAAACACGTTGACATCACATTTTGGATCATGTAGGCTAGGTCTAGGTCTAGATTAAAATGCCATTTTTAAAAATTAATATTAATTATTAAAATATATAATTGTGTTTTTTACAGTAATAAAGTATACATTTTTTTATTACTAATCATTATTGTAAATATGTATATAAATCTGCTATTTTTAACTAATTTAATATTATTTAACTCATTGCCTGTTATTGACTAAGACAGACATTTAATTTAGTCAAACTGGGAGTCTGCGAAGTCTTATATTTCAATGCCATTGACTTCGATTTGTATGGATGTCTAGCGCCGTCAATGGCAGCCAATGAATGAATTGATTGCCCTATGAAAGGTGTGCTATTATGAGAACAAGCATTACCGAAAATGCAATGGAATGTGTTTTGAGAAACCTTTGAATTAAGGTTTCTGCAATTTTGGAGAGGGGTTAGAGTTTGGTTTTCGTAATAGGATCCAAAGCTTTGGATTTGGACCATCGATAGCAAGAGGCTTTGACAGGGTGAGCTGCTGTTGGAAGCCTCCCATCAGATCACTGCACTATAAGCCGCTCGGGGGAGTTCTTCTTGAGCCGTGTCATGTTTCCTGAAACGGAACGTCCATCAATTGTGCAATGATGGCGTTTAATTGTCAAGAAGCAAGAAGAAATGAACTGTGAAGAAATACATTTCTCGAGGGCATTCGACCTTCACGTGTACTCAGTGTTGCGAGTATCACATGGTTTGTTTGTCGCTTTCATTAGTTTGCAAGAGTAGTTGTTTGTGTCTTCTTTGATCTTTAGAGAAACACTAATTGCAAAGAACAACAAAGCAAAGGTTGCTTATAATGGCACATTTTGATGAATTATTTGCATAAAAACATGCGAGTTGTCTTTTATCTCTCATTAACGACTGCAGCCAACAGCGAGGGCTTCCTTTACCAATTGCCTGGTTCCTACCTCAATTCAGAAATGTCAGTCAACTGTTTAGAGGATTTTTTTTTTTACACGTTACTGCTGTAAAATTGTCTCTCTGTGAGATCTATTCATCGGTCCATGTCTAGTCGTGGCCGCCGTTACGCCACATGGCAGCCGTGTCGCCACTATAAATAACCCGGTCTCGCAGCGCCAAGGGCCGAGAGCCAGAGGGAGAGCAATCTGCCGTCTCCCCGAGGTGACGTGAACAGAAGCGCTCTTCGTGTGGCTCGTGAGTCATTTTCAGTGTTGGTTGCTACTTGTTTGGAGCAAATATTGCAGTTTGTGTTTTATTAACTCATTTTCTGTACTTCCTCTTTTGTAGTTCCTGTTGATTTCTGATGATAACTAAATGTGTCTACTAGTGTTTTGAAAAAAATGATCAAGAGGTAAAGATGATTAGTAGAGGCCCTAAGATTGCGCCCTGTGGAACACCTTTGGTCTGGCAGAAATCAGAGCTTTTATTTTAAAAATGGCTCACAAATCAGGGTCTTTTTTGGTAATATGAAGTAATATAGACTAGGGCTGTCAAAATTATCGCGTTAACGGGCGGTAACTAATTTTTTAAATTAATCACGTTAAAATATTTGACGCAATTAATGCACATGCCCCGCTCAAACTATTAAAATGACAGCACAGTGCAATGTCCACTTGTTACTTGTGTTTTTTGGAATTTTGTTGCGGCTGATTTTATAGGCTTCAGCACCCATGAGAATTGTGTAATTATTGACATCAACAATGGTGGGCTACTAGTTTATTTTTTGACTGAAAATTTTACAAATTTTATTAAAACGAAAACATTAAGAGGGGTTTTAATATAAAATTTCTATAACTTATGCTAACATTTATCTTTTAAGAACTTCAAGTCTTTCTGTCCATGGATCGCTTTAACAGAACATTAATAATGTAAATGCCATCTTGTTGATTTATTGTTATAATAAACAAATACAGTACTTATGTACCGTATGTTGAATGTATATATCCATCTTGTGTCTTATCTTTCCATTCCAACAATAATTTACAGAAAAATATGGCATATTTTAGAGATGGTTTGAATTGCGATTAATTATGATTAATTAATTTTTAAGCTGTAGTTAACTCGATTAAAAATTTTATTCGTTTGACAGCCCTAATATAGACACATACACACACATAATAAAGACACTTTGGATTGTAGAAATTTATTATTTTACCGTACCCTGCCTGTGTACAGAGAATCACCGATAATAACACTAAGTAGAAGAAGAATAAACCTTTGTTGCGAAAACTTTGTTTTGAGATTGCACAGTGTCTGCAAGTGTTGTTATATTTCTTGTCCATGAATGTTCCTGAGGTTTTTATGTGTGAATATTAATTTTGATTAAACAGCTACATATCAATCTTTGTACGCTACTTTAATCACACTGCATTAGCATTAAGCTATCAAGTTTTCCAGAAAAAGGAATCCCATTGCATTTTAATACGCCAGCTGTATATATAAGTATTTTTTAAGTGTGTTTATTTTTACAGATTACCTCAACTGGAGTGTACATTTGACTCTTTTAGAGGCACTGCTTAAGTGTTAAACTATATTCAAGTTGCATTTCCACTATGTTTGATTGAACACATATGTCACAGTTGACATTTGTTTACCAAAATCGTGCTTAAATTTTTCTCAAGCTACGATCTCAATCATAAAATCACCCAGGCCTAATTCGGCATCGATCACCATCAATGGCAGCCAATGTGTTAAACGCAATGTATAACCGTGAGTATAGTGCAAATTGACTCCCTGTTGTCTTCTGTCTTGACAGGCGACAGTAACCCCAAGGAGAGCAGCCCCTTCATCAACAGCAGCGATGCGGCAGCAGAGAAGAGCCAGCAGTACGACGGCAAGAACATGGCCCTGTTTGAGGTAACCGCACAAAGCCCTCTTGTTATATGAAAAGGATCCTTCTCACATTCTGAACGGCAGCCCCGGCTGACCGTCGATCGATGTCGGTAACAACAGCACCAAGGCCGCGCGGGAGCCTCGGGTTAATGCCAGCTAATCTCACATGGGTGCGGGGATCAACGTGAAAAAGGAGGCAATTTGTTTCAAACCTCGCCTCAAATATACTCAAACGGTCTCAGACACGAGACATTTGAGATGAGAGGGGTAGAAAAGACAACCCCTACAGTGCCAGCTTTTTTATTGATTGGTTTCCGTATAGGTGCACTGAATCTACCAAATGAAAAAAATAGACTCTCATTTCACAAAAAAAGTTTAATTCTACCTTTTAGTGTTGCTCAGTAATAGGCAAGTTTTACAAGTTTAATTCTACCTTTTAGTGTTGCTCAGTAATAGGCGAGTTTTACCAAATCCAAGCTCTTCTCCCCAAAACTGATAAACTCCATATCAAGCAGAATAGTGATTTTGATGGAATTATTTTTTGCTGGATAAGCGGCATGGGAAATGATTGGATGATTTTTTTTTTTTTTTTTTGCCTTCATGACAACACTAAGATCTATCTCTATTATAGTAGCTGTCAACCGAGCTAATGTATGCATCAGTTTAATTGGTGCATCCAAAATTCCTGCAGTGACAAAAGTTCTGCATTGTTCAAAGGTTGATTTGAACGAAACCGGCGATTGAAACCTTTTTATTTTAGCTCGTTAACTCTTGTAATTAGTTATTCATCATAGCACATTCAAGTCCCACACCTAGTGAACACACATCTTGAATTCAAGCGTATTCCAAAAGACAAAATTAACATACTTTGGCACTGACAGCTTGGATTTGAATAAACAGACAAATAAACACATCTTTGGCACTGAATGTTTTGGTGTTGTTTTGAACACATACAGGAGGAGATGGACACCAGCCCCATGGTGTCGTCTCTGCTCAGCAGCTTGGCCAACTATTCCAACCTGCCGCAAGGGAGCAAAGAGCACGAGGAGGCCGAGAACAATGAGGCCGAGTCATCCCGCAAGAAGCCAGTCAAGGTATCTTCAAAATTAAGTCCAACCCTTTACCCCCTTGTTTGTGCCACAGAAATGAATGTACAATCAGCAGTCTGTGTCCAATGTCAAAACAAGTGACGATTTAAAGATGCTGCTCGCTCTTATGCTCATAACCTCCATTTGGTTCATCATCTAATTGTGTTTACACTTGATTATAATTGTTATGGAAAGATGTCAAAGCCTCTCGGAAATGAAGAGCTTCCGTGTCGTGCCTACGTACTTCAGTAGAAAACAAATCTTGGCTTCCATCACAAAAAATAATAGAGTTACAATACCTGATCAGAATTAAACACAAATCTAAGACAAAGATTTGATTTGAGATATTTACAGCAATCTTGGTGAATTTTAGTCTTTTAAAAGTCTTCAACAATCTCTGGAGTGACTAGGGATTCCAGAATCTACTTTCGAAGCAGTCAATCAATTTCAGTTGACATTCCAAATCCCCGCTTTGTGTTATCATCTCAAATGTCACTCACTAATGATTCGCACTTTTGCAGTTACATTATCCACTCAGGAAAGAGTTTGCTTCTTGAGGACATTGTTTGCCAGATACTTTTTTAGTCACCATGGCAAAATGAGATAACAAGGCGCGTAAACCGAGGGCTCGGTTCATTGGAGGTGGAATCGGGTTTGGCTGTGCTGCCAAGGTGACAGCTTGACAGTTTTCTCACCATCTATGACCCCGTATGTCTTGTCCAGGTGCTTCATCAGCGCCTCAGTGTCACCTCTCAAGAAGCATGACACTTTTCAATTAAGGGCCTAAGGCATCTTTGTTCTCAACATTTTGACTTCATATTTTCATGTCAGGTATATTAACTATTTCTTTCAATATAAATCCTTACAATACATATTGTTAAATACGCATGTTTGCAGTTGTTTTGAGAAAATTAGTCATAAAGCAAACATTTTATGAGCAGCAATGGCTTTAAGATTGAACCCTGTGGAACACCCTTTGACTTTCTTTAGTGAAAGAAACGGGTTGCCATACTTTTAGTTCTCAATGTAAGGTGTGGTTTAAAACATAAATGGCCATGTAAAATGTTAATTGTTGATAAATTATAATTATTTTCTGGAATTGTGGTGTTTATATTTGAATTTTATTTATTCACCAGTTGAATCAGTTAACAAAATTGACTTCTTCTTTGTTCCCTTTGTTTCATCTTTTTATCAATATTTGTTGGTGTATTACGACAACTGCTTTGCTCAAACCTGAGCTGCTTGTGATTTTTGCTATGTATGGCGCGAGACCATTATCTTCTCGCCCACTAACCTAAACATCATTACATTCCTATCTGCAATTGCTACCATGAAGTAGCCACAGTTAACAATTTAAGTGCGACCAAGGCTTAAAGTTAACAACGGAACTGGCCAAGGTCTAGTTCACCCATTCATTTAATGGGATCCACGTATAGAAAGACTTGTAGTTCTTAAAAGATAAACGTTATTAAGAGTTAAAATAATTTGATATTGAAACCCCTCTTGATTTTTCGTTTTTATACAATTTGTAAAATTAGTTTAACTAGTAGGTCACCATAGTTGTTGACGTCGAAGGGCGGTGACGTCACATTGTTACGTTGCCGGGCTTCCAGAGTATGAATCTAGCGACATAAACCTGTTATCTGTTCAACCCTTTCAATTTGAACCTGAGAGGAACATTAATGAACATGACAGCACTGTCGATAGTTCACAAAACGAGCAGCAAAAACAAAATGAACAGGA
Source organism: Corythoichthys intestinalis (assembly GCF_030265065.1). Classification (NCBI taxonomy): domain Eukaryota; kingdom Metazoa; phylum Chordata; class Actinopteri; order Syngnathiformes; family Syngnathidae; genus Corythoichthys; species Corythoichthys intestinalis. Next base: position 18,027,145 of record NC_080403.1, on the reverse strand, counting down.
GAGACAGGATGAGACCAGGAGAAACAAGATGAGACAAGACGAGAGTAGGGAGAAAAAAAATGGTGTTCTGCCAATTTGTGCTACACCGGCAAAACGTCTGACAAGAGGCGAATTTGACACCCAAAGTACTACCATGCACTTTCAGGTTTGTTTTTGTTTAGATTAATACATACTAAAGATGCCTTAAGAAAATATTTAAATGTATTAATATCAAATAAGTGTGGTTTAAATATGCTACGTGACTAATGTGGTCAACAGATCAACAATCCGCTTTAAAGCTACCACAAGAAAATACAATGCTTTAAAGCAGACATGTCCAAAGTCCGGCCCGGGGGCCAAATGCGACCCGTGGTCAAATTTTATCTGGCCCCCAGCCTCTGTCATAAGGTCAATAATGTCTGACCCGCACACAGACTTAATAAATTGGGAGTAGAAATGAAGTAAAATATGTAAAAAAGTAAAATATGAAATAGCTTACACACTAAATGCTGCTCCTCATTTACCCACTAAAAGGCAGGAGCACTCCAAGCTACATTACCCCATGTGACCCTTCCAATTTTCTAAAATGGCGAACATCAACAAAAAAAAAAAAAAAAGAAAGTTGACTGCGACGGCCGACGCTTCGACGATAGGTGGAAATTGGACTATTTCTTCACTAAAATACGCAACAACTGCGTCTGCCTCATCTGCAAAGAGGCAGTCGCTGTTTTTAAAGAGTTCAATATGAGGCGATATTACTAAACAAGACATGTTGACATGTACGGAAAGATTACAGGGAAGATACGCAGTGAGAAATTGAAGCAACTTGAAGCTAGCTGAATTTCACAGCAGCAGTATTTCGCAAGAGCCTGAGAGTCGAAAGAGAATGCCACAAAGGCTAGTTGCGAGATTGTTGAAATTATTAATTAAAAAAAATAATAATAAAGCAAATGTGACACACAACATGGCTTGCTAAAATTTGCTTAAATATATTGTTCTATGTAAATTACATCAGCCAAGTTTGGCCCCCCACATTTTTACCACACCAAATATTGCCCCCTTTTGCAAAAAGTTTGGACACCCCAGGTATAACAAGGAAACACATGCAAAAAGTATTTTGAGGCAATGATTAGGTAATAATTGACTCAATAAAAACACAAATAGGAAGTACTCATGGCTTTTAACCGATGAGCGCATGTGTTGGACGTCTCGCCGCGAAGAAGGAATTGCAGTAACCCGGTAGTATTAGTCAAGTGACAGTGACAATCTACATCAATGTTTTTCAACCTTTTCTGAGTCACGGCACGTTTTTACATCGGAAAAAATTTTGCGGCACACCAGAAGCCAAAAATGTTCCAAAATTACTTTCTGTACAGTATATTTATTTATAAAGTAGTTTCTCAATATTTTACTTACTCAGTGTAAAACTTGAGCTTGTTTAGATTAACCCAAAGCTGATATCCTCGCAGGAATCTTCATCAACAGCTCTCAGTCTCTGTTTAAATTTTTTTTTATTTTTTTTTTTTATAGCAGTTAGGCTTCAAAAGCTCAGAATTATCAGACAGACAGACTTCAGCAATGTCTTTAACCACATCAGGGCCAAGCAGCTCGCTGACAATAGCTTTGCAGGCAGATAGTAGTAAGGTCTCTGCCACAGTGTGGGACTTTGGATTTAGCAACAAGTTCAGCAACAAGGTAAGTGGCTTTGGGGGCTTTCTCATTTACCTTTGTAGCTTTTCTCAAAAAAGTTGCCTTTTTCTCTGTGTTTTAACAAAGGCGAACAAAATAGTCCATTGACTTGTTTTGAAGCGGTGGGTGTTTCGTTTGGGGATGACGTTTAGGATAGCTACTCGTGTCGCGGTCAAGAACTGCTCAGATTTCTAGCCGTCAGCCACCTTGCTGCCCTTGACAATGTGTTGGAATGAAACACAGGGAGGGGATTGACTGTCGTCACATATGGATAAAATGGAAAGGACACTTTCGTGAATATTGACTCTTGACGAGTCTAATCAAATGACGTACAGTAGACGCGCAAGGGTCCACATTGTCGCGGACAGCAAGCTCATAGGCGGAGTTTGACTTTTGGAGCAGGGGGGCACAACACGTTGATGACCCCGAAACGTAGTGTCAGCAATAACATTAACTTACAAGAATATTTATAATCATAAGTTGACAATGAGTGTTTTTCCCCATCATTCTTGAGGGGAATTCTAAATCAGGCTGCTTAGGCAATACTTTTCGCCTAGATTGTCATCCATTGAATATGGTATGCCGCCGGTGTCGTGACAATGTAGTTACCCTAGTCAAAAATTGTATCCCCTGGGCGGAGCCATATGGGAGTATATTTGTGTCTTTATTATTCAACCCCAAAAAATGTTGCTTCAATTAAAAAAAAACGTGTTTGAATGCAAAAATAAATTTGAAACTCAATGTTTTTGAATGCAAAAATAAATTTGAAACTCAACCCCCCCCCCCCAAAAAAAAATGCATGTGAAAGCTTTTTTTTTTTTTTTTTTTTTTTTTTTTTTTTTTTTTTTTTTTTAATAAATATTTGGAGTCAAGTTTTTTTTTTTGATTGAAAGCAACTTTTTTGATCAAACTAATGTTGATGTGTTTTTGGGCCATATTTTGGCTAGGACATTTGTGTCTATATAATTCAATGAAAAAATAAGTTGCTTAAAAAAAATATAGATTTTAAAAAAGAAAATCACTTCAATCAAAAAAAGAAAAATTTCAGTCATAGAAAAAGTTTTTGAATGGGAAAAAATATTTGAGATTGAAAAATTTGCATTAGAACACTTAATTTTTCATTGAAAAAGTTTTCTTTGATTGAAGCAATCCTTATTGTGTTTGGGCCATATTATGATTAGGACATTTGTGTCTAAATCATTCAGTCCCCCCAAAAAGTTGCTTCAATCAAAAAAAAAATATTTTCGGTCAAAGAAAAATATCTTTTTTCAAAATGTTTTTGTTTTACAAAAAAGTCTTTTTTTTTAAATTATATGCAGTTTTATTGCTTTTCAACTTTTATGTATATAGGAAAGTCAATTACATGCAATGACACTTTTCGGACACCGGGGGGGGGCAGCTAGCTGATGGCTAGAAGTGCGAGCAGTTATTGAACGCGACAAGAGCAATACCTCGCTCATCTGCGCACGACCGCAACTTTCTACCTTCTCCTTCCTTCCCACTGCAACTCCAACCGACGACATAAAAAAATAAAAAATAAAATAAAAATGTGATATTGGATAATTTCTCGCGGCACACCTAACGATCTCTCAGAGCTCAGTAGGGTGCAAGCACACCGGTTGAAAAACACTGATCTACATCATCAGCCCAAGCGTCCATTGCGCGCTTAAAACATGGTACCCTCCGTAGGTCAAAACATGTACTAAATATTGTAGCTTTTTTAAACAGTGGCAATATTTTATATGTTTTTCTGATAACTTATTATAATAAAAGAGAACAATTATGGCTTATTAGAGCCTACTAGTCTTTAAGTCCGAGAACCTCCTCCTCCAAAAAAAGATCTGATTGGTTGTTGAAAGCAGGGGGCGCTGTTGGCAGGTGATGAAAGCCTGATATGATGGGTCGTTGAAAGCAGGGGCACGGTTGGTGGATGACGATGCTTGATCTGATTAGTCGTTGAAAGCTGTGGTATGGGGTGCAGTTGGCGAGTACTGCGAGCTGCAGCTGGACTTCTCGAAAATGAAGCCTTGTCCGAAGCCTTGCTGCCCCGCTGTACCATGTCTTTGCGTCAGGAAGTTGTTCAGATTTTGGCGCGCGGGTTGACAGCTAGCTACAGTATTGACTAATTCGAGTAGAGCGTAGTGTGCATCACCCTTTAGTAGATGGCCGCCATTACGTGGGTGTTTACACACCTATACAGTAGACCCCAATCACCGCCCCCCTGACTGGTGCCGCCATATTGTCCATCAGCTCATCGTGTTTACATATTACCGCTACGTACATTCCTGCTATTACTGCGTGTTTTTGTGCTTGTCTAAGGAATCACCGCCTAGTAAACAAACCCAAAAACCTTCCTGACAATCTTTAACATTGATTAATCAAAATGGTGAAGGCATGTGTGGCGGTTGGTTGCAGTAACAGAGACGATAAACGGCCATTTTAGTAGTTGCTGTGCGCCCATTGTTAAAAGGGCAAATCTCGAAAGCAGCACTGTTTGTTTATCTCGGTCCATGATGCGTTTGTGTCAACATCCGTTAGACAGCGGCGAAAACATCAATATGATGCCAACACGATTGCAGACATCATCAGACGGAGACTACGAAGCTCGTCGCCACGGTCGCGCAGCAAGAAGGTGAGCGCAACAACAGGTGTTGTGCCGAAAAATAGCCGCCCTGCGTGACATGTCCCCCCTGACGGGAGCGCCCACACGGCAACGACTTTCCTGTACCGTGAATATGTATTATTTTGCTCTGCTTGAACTAATAAATGTCATACCTGTGTGATTGTCATTGGGATATGGTCGTGAAAGCCTGTAGACTAATACATTTCTGTTGAAAGATGGTTATGTGGCCCAGTCCACTATTTGTTACTAAAATACAGTACTAATATCTTGTGTAACTTAAATATTTCAAACTGATCTTACAGTCGTAAATCCATTACTGTAATGCGTCCATGAAAACATTTGATATTTTCACGTCAATAAAGCGCTCCCGTCAGGGGGGACATTTCACGCAGGGCAGCTATTTTTCGCAAGTTTCATTTTACAATCGTGACAACTGTGACGCTCAGCTGACCAAATGTCGGTTTATATTCGTGCCGGTGCCAATTTTGGGTACCCGACTCCTCATCGTGACATAAACTGGAGTATAATTGGAAATTTTGTGGTCTCAGGACGAGTTCTGACGCACGGGACGGGACTGGACGGGAGGAAACAGTTTGGGCATCAAATATGGATCTGGCGACTGGATCAACCGAAGCTTTTCCAAATAATGGCTTTTATGCAACTCATCCAATGAGTTTACAGTGTCTGAAAGCACCAGGGCTTCTATAATTTACAAGTGAATCCACCTTTAGAAACTACGATCAATGACAATACGGACAATATGGCGGCACAATACAGCGATCACGTGATTGTGTGACGTTGGTGATTGGGGTCTATAGCAGGCCATCGTCAATCAATGTAAACCGTAATGTTCGCTGCTGTTGGCTGTGTGCTGTGGGTGCACACCTCAGGAATGGCGGCCGGGGTACTTCCGGTAGTTTTGCTCAGACTAGTCAATATAACACTTCAAGCTACATTCAAAATGTGGGTGTTTGAAGGAGAGTTGCGATCAGGTGAGAGTTTAGATGGTTCGGTAGTAGTTTGGAGAGGTAGGAGAGTAGGAGTAGGACAGTAATTCATTGGATGGTGCCAGCATGAAAGAGGCCCTAACAATTGGCACTCTACGTTTGAATCGTAGTTGATGAGTTTTCTCGCCATTGGCACAGTGTGTCAAGTCTGTGGTTGCCACTGACGGCAATCCATTTTGACTGGGAGGGCTGGAAGCTATCATTCACTGCCAACCTTCCCAGTCAAAATGGATTCGAGGTCTAGGGCTTTGAATGGCAGTCAGTTGCATGAATATTGTTCACCAAAGGTCAGCATTTCCCACACAACTCTGAACAGGTTAAGCACTGTCGAATATAAATGGATGGACTTTGCCTGATTCAATCTAAAACAATGGAATTCAGTTTAGTAAAAGGCAACATGTAGACGCCGTCGGACAAATTGAATTGCTGCTTTCAATTCCGCAGTCAGCCAGACGCAAAGCCCTAGATAGTAATAAAAGTATTCAATCAAGCGAGGCCATGTTCAGGGAATACTGCAGGGAGCTCACCTGCAAAATGAATTCTTTAGGCTAGAATTGTATACAATATAGGGTATAGTAGCCTATATGGAGCGATTCAGACATTTGAATGGTCGATTGTTCAGAGTATTTACAAAATAAAGAATCCTGAAATATATGTTGTGTTAATTTAGCTGTTTTTACCCCCCCCCCCCCCCCCAAAAAAATCATCATTATCAATGATATTGTATTTATTCATTGATTAGTCTATTAATTCATTTATTTTACATAGGACAGATATCATTGTTCTGATATGTAATAATTAATAAATAAAAATAAATGAAAATTTATTTGATGATTGTCTAATCAACTCTAATTCAATAAATAATATTAGTGAGGTGTGAAGAGTGCGGAAGAGTACGGAAATTTCCAATGAATGAATTAATGATGTGTCAAATGTTTTATGTCAGGGGGAAAATATTTACTAAAATATTAAAACAAAAGAATAAAATAAACATTCAGAAAAAAATATCCTAAAACAGGAAGAAAATAACTCAGAAGAGTGGAAAACTATTCAGTATGAAAAAAAAAAAAAAAAAAGCAACCTCCAAAATAAATAACTAAAAAAGAAGATGTTTTATTTTTTATTTTTTATATACTTCTGTAGAAGTGGGATTATTTTTACAGGTCGTCCCCAGGTTACGAACGAGTTCTGTTCCTATGCGAATTTCTACGTGAATCGGAATTAACCCTTTAAGTACCCCTAAATACCCCCTAAATATCAAAATAACAACCAAAACCATGTATTCAACGCCATATTAATAAAATAAAGTAAAAAAAGAAGGTTACGACTGGTGACAATATACTGATGCGCAAAAAAAAAAAAAAATGACTGGAGACAAAATGTCGGACAAGACCCCAGCTCGTCGTAAAGGCGAAATCACGTAAATTGGGTACGTCGTAACCCGAGGACTACTTTTCTTTAAATTTTTTTTTTTTTTTTTAATACACATTCTACTTACAGTATCTTAATTGTATTCTCAATTAATAATGAAATTAAAAAACATGAGTGACTCATTTATTCAGAAAAAGCAAATAAATGAAAGAATAAATGAAATTTTGCAGCCTAAATGACAGATTATCGCCTTAATTTAGTTTCGTTAGTTGGGTCTACAGTATATGCAATGGCAGCCAATGACTTTTAAAAAAGGCTTGGTGCAGGTCTAATTCCTGCTCGGTCACCCTGTAAACTGCCGATACTTTAATTAGTATGCATATTAGGCTTTTGTGGCACTGCCAATCGGCAGCCAATTCCAGCGCCAATCTCGCCATCACTGGGAGAGGCTTTCATTAAAGAGGCCTGTTACAATTTATCGCTCTCTTTCTTTTCGTCCGATCACCTTCCCTCTCCATTTCCCGCTCGACTCTCCATCTCGCTCATCATCGACCCCCGCCACAAGGGAGGAGGTTGAGCAAGGAGATGGCTTTTCTTTGTGCGGCAGTGTGAAAGGCGAGATTGGCAGATTGCTCGTTGTGTGACATGAGGGAAGCATCTGGAGGTCGAGCAAGTTCATGTGCAAAGTAGCCTGTGATTGAAGCTCATTTGGAGCAGACGTTTCGAACTTGAAATGCCATAAAACAACCGTGTGGCAGACTCCAAATCAAAAATGAGTTCCAATTTGGGATAGCATCTGTCAACTAATGAATTTTAGCTACCACTTTTTTTTTTTTTACATTTATATTATAGTACAATATAATACTAGAGCTGGATCAATGGTTGCAAATTTAAATCAGGAATAATCGTGTGAGATAATCACATACTTAAAAAAATAATTCAAAAGTAGTCATTATTACACTTTTATTTTAAATGTACTGCTATAATAAAGAAAGTATGCATATTAACTAATTGTCTGCCATTGACAACGACACAGTCTATCAATTGGAAGTGTGAGGGTTTGGCAGGGAATGAACCTTGCTTTCAATTGAATGCTGTCAGCCCCCCCAGTGAAATTGAATTGGAAGTCTATGGCTGTCTATTCCAGCCAATGAATTAACAAAATAGTTCACACATTAAATAAATGCAATATGGAACTGTTTTTGAATTTACACATTTGTATCTAATATTTTATCTAAACTTATATATACAGTGGTATGAAAAAGTATCTGAACCTTTGGAATTTCTCACATTTCTGCATAAAATCACCATCAAATGTGATCTGATCTTTGTCAAAATGACACAGATGAAAAAACAGTGTCTGCTTTAACTAAAACCACCCAAACATTTATAGGTTTTCAAAGTTTAATGAGGATAGCATGCAAACAATGACGCAAGGGGGAAAATAAGTAAGTGAACCATCACGATCAGGACTAATCTTGGTCCATCCTTCTCTACAAAACTGCTGTAGTTCAGTCAGATTCCTGGGATGTTTGGCATGAATCGTTGTCTTTAGGTCATGCCACAGAATCTCAATGGGATTCAAATCTGGACTTTGACTTGGCCACTCCAGAACGTGTATTTTGCTCTTCTGAAACCATTCTGAAGTTGATTTACTTCTGTGTTTTGGATCATTATCTTGTTGCAGCATCCATCCTCTTTTTAGCTTCAACTGTCTGACAGACGACCTCAGGTTTTCCTGCAAAAGACCCTGATAAACTTTTGAATTCATTCTTCCATCAATGATTGCAAGTTGTCCAGGCCCTGAGGAGCAAAACAGCCCCAAATCATGATGCTCCTTCCACCATGCTTCACGGTGGGGATTACGTGTTGATGTTGGTGAGCTGTTCTATTTTTCTTCCACACATGATGTTGTGTGTTACTCCCAAACAATTCAACTTTGGTTTCATCAGTCCACAAAATATTTTGCCAAAACTTCTGTGGAGTGTCCAAGTGCCTTTTTGCGAACAGTAAACAAGCAACAATATTTTCTTTAGACAGCAGTGGCTTCCTCTGTGGAGTCCTCCAATGAACACCATTCTTGGCCATAGTTTTACATGTAGTGATGTTTGCACAGAGATATTGGACTGTGCCAGTGATTTCTGTAAGTCTTTAGAAGACACTCTAGGGTTCTTTTTTACCTCTACGAGTATTCTACGCTGAAATCTTGGCGTTATCTTTGGTGGACGGCCACTCCTTGGGAGAGAAGCAACGGTGCCAAACTCTCTCCATTTGTAGACAACTTCTCTGACTTTCGATTGATGAACATCCAGACTTTTAGAGATGGTTTTGTGTCCTTTCCCAGTTTTGGCCATGATACACATCAGACAATGCTTTTCATCAAGACAATTCTTACCCGGTGTGTGTTTTATAGTGGGCAGGGCAGCTTTAAACCGCTCATCAGCGATTGGGCACACACCTGACTTTTTGTTTGGTAAAAATTGGTTTCAATTGCTTTTTAAGTCTCCTTAGGCAGTGGGTTCACTTACTTATGTTCCCCCTTCTGTTATTGTTTGCATGCTATCCTCATTAAAATAAAAAAAACCTATAAATGTTTGGGTGGTTTTAGTTAAAGAAGACACTGTATTTTCAGCTCTGTGATTTTTACAAAGGTCAGATCACATTTGATGGTGATTTTATGCAGAAATGTGAGAAATTCCAAAAGGTTCAGATACGTTCTCATACCACTGTAATTAGAACTTTGTGTGTGTGTGTGTGTGTGTGTGGGGGGGGGGGGGTTGTTTCCTATGAACTCCGAAACGGCTCAACCGATTTTCTTGAACATTTAAACATTTTTACCCTATGCATCTTCAAGTGTTCCTGGGTAGTTTTTTTTTTTTTTTTTGGTAATCAAAAATCCATAATCGAAAAAAACACGTTGCAGAAAAAAATGGCCCGATTTTAACCAAATTTAACACACTCATAGAGAGTGACATCAATTGTGTGTCTCATAAGTTCCAAGATTGCAGCGCTTTTAATAGTGCAGAAAATTGACAAACTCCCAAAACCAATATATTCCGATTGCTCCAAAACCATCTGTCAGATTTTAACGAAAATTGTCAAATTCCTTGTTGGTGTTATCGACAGTCGCCATGGAAATTTTCACACCGTACTCCCCCCAAATAGAGTGACAAACTGAAAATCCGTGAACTGTTAATAAGACTACTTTCAGAAGTGGTGTTTTTGGAATGTAGATCACGGTAAGGTCATGTTACGCGCGAGGAAAAGTAGGTCACAGTGGAGTGGAAGTCAGATGCTGCTGAGTTAAATTGGCGCCTTTAAAACGTGCTTCTCTTAATGGGTTCAAGCCTTATATGCCCAGGTAACAACGGTTCAATGCCCCCAGAAGTGTACCCATGCAGGCCGGTTATTTGGAACAAAGCAAAATTGACATGCTTGGGTGTCAAACGTTGCAGTCTTCCTTTTTCCGACAAAACTACAAGTTTCATATGCTTAGGTAACACAGAAATTCATTTACCGGAATTCACCTTTACCAAGTGCCCAGCATTGTGGAACTCCATTAGATTGCAAACATTGAGACTCATTTTAAAAAAAACTTCAACCATTTTTCAGGGGAGCAAATTTAAACAAATTGTGGCCCAATGCGGTAAGTGTTGAAACAAAAATCATGAAGGCCTGATTTCAAGGTTTTTTTATGTGTCGATTTAAGAAACTTTGGCCCCAACAACCCAGGACAATTAGTGTGCCTGGCAAAGCCAAGCTATACTGTTTGTTTAGAATAAGTATATCATTCATAAAATTTTGTTTAAATCTTTTTGACGAAATTTAAGTGTTTAGTGTTAAGACTCGATAAGACTCGACTTGGATTACTTTTTTTTTAATGTTACAAATTCAATGCACAGTGTAGTATTCATTCATTCATCTTTTGTATCGGTATTCTTACAAGGGTCACGGGGGTGCTGGAGCCTATCCCAGCTAACTATATGGGCAGGATGTGGAGTACACCCTGAACTGGTTGCCAGCCAATCACTGGGGATATTTGGCCAAACAACCATTCACACTCACAATCACACCTATGGGGCAATTAAAGTGTTCAGCCAGCTTACCATGCATGTTTTTGGACTGTTGGAGGAAGCTGGAGTACAAGGAGAAAATGCACGATGTTCCATTTGAACAATGTCGCAATTCCGCATGAAAACGATGTAGTATTTATGCCAGGCCCTAGGGGGCAGTGCAGATTTACAGGGCGACAGAGAATGATGCACTTTGACCCCACCAAGCTCCCTCAGCCCGGAAAAAAATATGCCCGCCCACTCGAAGCAATGGCATTTTTCGTTTGTTCAAAAAGGCACAAAAACTGAAACATTCAACATATTTTATTTAAAAATATTATTAAAACAGTAAATTAAAGCCGACATTCCGCTGTTTTTAATGTTTAGTGGCACCGCTGCGCACGCCCAATGTGACGTGTACGAGTGCTGATGACAGGAGCCTTTAATAGACCCCACTCACCAACGTCACACAATGACGTATCGCTGTATCCGGCCACCATATTGTCCGTCATTGTTTATCCGTATTCTCAATGGTTTCAATTTGTCGAGCAATTTATAGTGCAATTCATGGAAGCCCCGGTGCTTTCAGATGCTGTAAACTCATTGGATGCGTTGCATAAAAGGGATTATGTGGAAAAGCTTCAGTCTATCCATTCGCCAGATCCATATTTGATGCCTAAATCGATATTTTTCGACCCGCTATCTTCGCCGTCTCTGCCTGACATCCGCTACCCTGATATCTACAACTATCTTGTCCGCAGAAACTCAGCCTATTCTCACGAAACTTTGAAAAACATTAAGAGTAGCACTTGAAGCAACATAACCCCGTGTGACCATTTACTTCCAATTTTCTAAAAAGGCGACAATCAATTAAAAAAAAAAGTTGACTGTGATGGCCGAGGCTTCAAGGATAGGTGGATATTGGACTATTTCTTCAATAAAATACGCAACAACTGTGTCTGCCTCATTTGCAAAGAGACAGTCGCTGTTTTCAAAGAGTTTGATGTGACGCGATATTACCAAACAAGACACGCTAACCTGTACAATAACATTACAGGGAAGATACGCAGCGAGAAATTAAAGCAACTTGAAGCTAGTTTAATTTCATAGCAGCAGTATTTCGCAAGAGACCGAGCGTCGAAAGAGAACGCCGCAAAGGCGAGATTGTTGAAATTATGAATTAAAAAAAAATAATGATAAAGCAAATGTGACACACAGAAGGGCTTGCTAAAATTTGTTTAAATATATTGTTCTACGTAAATCAGCCAAGGTAGCCCCCCCACATTTTTACCACACCAAATCTGGCCCCCTTTGCAAAAAGTTTGGACACCCCTGTTTAACTGATGATCCGTAGATGAGGCCAGCTTCTTTCACTTGTTACCAGCTAAATATTATTCAAAAAAATAATGATAACGGAAGAAATAAACATCTTGAATTTGAACCTGTATGTTGTCGGCGATTAGCCTCGCAATGATCTTAATTGTGGTTGTCAGCCCAAAACCCTCTAAATATATATTAAATGCATCTTACCAGATATAAAATGACTACTACATAATCTGTGGTGATCATTTGGTGCCCAGTTTTCTCGTAGAATTGCAGCAGACCATCTCGCTCTTCTCTCCGGGTCTCTCGGAATACGGTAGAACTCCAAGTCTCTCCGTCTATCTTCTCTGTTACTGCAACCAACCGCGACACACGCCTTCACCATTTTGATTATGAATGTTAACGAGCAGAAAAACACGCCATAATAGGATGAATTTACGTAGCGGTTATGCGTAAACACGACGAGCTGACGGACAATATGGCGCGGAGGCGTGGTTGTGACGTCATGTGAGTGGGGTCTGTATGCATGCCGAGGAAGCCCTCCTCAATTCCCGGCAATCGGATTCTTCCACTTTGGAGGCAGGATTCAGAATTTTTCGTTTTCGCCTTCCGTCTTCGCCGACACCATATGCACGCGAGGCAAGTCCGCTACTCAGTCATTGCGTCTCAGAGTTGCCATGTAAACTGCCCCTGAGACATGCTGTTCTAAAAATAACTTTCAAATGCTTCACTCCCATTGGCTGGCTCACGCGCGTCACCGCTAAGGTTTTTGTTTGTTGCCCACCTCCAGCTCTGCAAACCCGCAGACAAAAGTGATTTTTGTTATTGCAACGTGTATTAATCACGACCGCTTGAGATCCGGTCGAGACGGCTTGGGGGTCCGGAACCGTACCGAGGTCCGCGGTTCCTTGACCTCTGCCCTAGCATATTTATATTTTTTTGTAATTTTCCGATAAAAAGCTATTCACATTATACATTTACATTTCTTTTGATTCTCTAAATAGTTTGATATCACTAATATTTCAACCATCTTTTCACATACATATCTTTTTTTATTTTAATGCCCCTTTTATACATCAACATGTTGCAAAATTTTAATATCTGAGCATTGTGTTTTACATCCTGACTGCCCATATTTATGACAGTCTTAAACATATTTGCTCATAATGTCCAATTGTATAAATAATCTTCCAGTCCAGCGCTCCGACGTCACTCCGTAAGCTCTCCACCTTGTCTTTTTACAACCTCCACTTTCTCCCCCATTAACGCCGTTTCCCTCCGCTACCTTTTATTGTCGCACTCTAATCACCCTCCCAACCCTTCATACGACACACACACACTCCAACACACGTGTGCACACACCACACTACCCCTCCTGGTCATTAGTCCGCAGCATCGGATCCGTTATCTCATCAGCAGCCTTTCACCTGCGTCTATCTTGATGAATGTCACTTCCTTTTAAGGGTCCGAATTGACATTTGCATATGTGAACCTGCACAACAAAATTAATCACAGTGACCCGTCTTTTCAAACTTTATATAATCAAAAAGACATATGAACTATTTTTGCAATTATGTTTAATCTCCCAGACATTAAATCTTGAATTTTGGTCCTTTCACTTGTCCGTAGCAGCATGTTAAAGGAAATGGATTGGACATTTATCGCCATTAATGGCAGCCGATGAGTTAATGTGTTGATTTCTTACTGTTACCAACGTAAGAATGGAACTCCATCCTAAACCAAGTATCCCACACAGGCGGTCCCCATTCATCATTTAGTCTAGCATGTGACAAACCTCGTTCCTAGGCAGAAAGTAGTTCCCTCTTTAACAACCGCAACATTTACTCTGCACTTTACTGAGCTCTTATGTCACCAAAACTACCCCCCCCAAAAAAATTTTTGAGAGTGTTTCATTCGTCATGAAACATTCATAGAGCTGAGCCCTTTAACACGGATTTTAAATCTTTTAAATCATAAATGGTTTATATGCCCCGCTCACCATTTTGCAAGTCTTTTTCTTTGGCCTACATCTTCACCTCTCTCATCGGAGAAATTATACATAACTCTCAACTCGCCAGAATTTACAGCAGTTAAACACACTTGTACATGAGTTTTAAACTGCAGTGTTTAATCAGATATTGGCAATTATATACAGTATATACTAGTAGTACGGCCCAGCGTTGCTTGGGTTTGTGTAAATTGAACGCAATACAACCGAATTACAGATCTAACTGATTTTCCTTAAAGATGCAGCTCTAATGTAATAATAGTGAAAGTACATCATAAAGGGGTTAATGTGCAGTCACTTTGCCATCACTGTGTACAGTATGAATATCCAGCCGAAAAGAATCCCTTAGTAATTTTGCGGAAAATGTTACGTATTTTTTTTAAATTCAGTGTCTTGTTGTGGAGTACTCAAAGCCACAACTTATCACCGCAGCACATTTAGATTTGAACATGAAACCGTAAGGTTTGAAAGTGAACTGCGACATTGTAATCGGAAGAGACGTATCTTTTGCCCAAAAGATGGCGTTGTCGCCTCTATGATCAGGGATTTTCCATTCTAATTTTTCAAGTTTCGAATTAATTTTCCGCATTAAATGGAGGGCTTCGGAAATCGAACCCATATAAGAACACTCCCAGACATATATAGTTAAACTTTGTAAAATGTTGTCAAAATCCGCCAGCCGTTTCGGCGTCCATAAAACACAAACACACAGACAGCCACACAGACAAACTCTCCTTTATAAGAAAATAAGATATATATACAGTAAATATATATGGCGGAAAGCACAGATGAGACTGAAAAAGCAGTTTCTGCTCTTGCACTCCTCTTTAAAAGAAACTGCTGTATTTTAAGACAAAACAACTGTTGTGTTTGATAGAACAATAAGTTTGTATGCTGCCATAGCAGATTCATGGCGCATTAAGCCCCCGGACCGTTTTACCCTCGAAACCCCAGTTTACAGACGTGGCGCAACCGCTTTTGTTTTAACCCAGCCATAAAACGAAGGTAATTAAGTATATGTATTATTCAAAATGTCTGTCGTTTTTAGCTTAGAATCATCAACTGATGTCACATATTTCATTAAAAAAAAAACACCTTAAAAAATTATTCACTTGCATATTTTAAACTTTGAAACAAATTATGTCACAATTAAAAAAATGGCGTCTGTAAAAAAGTCACAGATATCTACCTCATAACTTTCACTTAATTGTATTTTTTTTTTTTTTGTTACTGTCGCATTTTCTCTGATATGTTAGATGATAAATAATCGATCCAAACAAAGAAAAATTTGAAAAACAAAATGTTTAAAAGGGTAAATAATAGGGCTGTCAAATTGATTGTGTTAACGGGCGGTAATTAATTTTTTAAATTAATACGTTAAAATATTTAACATTTAACGCATGCGCGGAACGACACACTCACGCATTGCCGCAGTCAATCAATCAATCAATCAATCAATTAATCAAATAAGCCGGCTCATTCTCAGGCTCCTTCAGCGCTTGCTGATGAGCTGATCATTTGATTCAAGCTAGATAGGGGCTCTCGAGGACCGGACTTGGGCACCCCTGGTCTACATCAACAGTTGCAGCAATTGTTAGAAAATGGAAAAGGCGATGGTTTGAAATCATTTATGCTCAGAAGGTTCCCCTGTCTAAGTTTGCCAGGGACCATCTGAATGATGCAGAAAGGTCATAGGAGAAAGTCATGGGATCAGATGAGACCAAAGTAGAACTTTTTGGTACAAACTTTACTCATCGTGTGTGGAGGAAAATGAAGAATGAGTACAATCCCAAGAACACCATCCCCACTGTGAAGTATGGGGGTGGAAACCTCATGCTTTGGGGCTGCTTTTCGGCAAAGGGGACAGGACGACTGTACTGGATAAAGCAGACGATAAATGGTGAAATGTATCGTCAGATTTTGAGCCTCGACCTCCTTTCCTCAGTCAGAGACTTGAAGATGAGTCGTGGCTGGATCTTCCAACATGACAATGATCCGAGGCACACAGCCAAGCTGATCAAGGTGGGGCTGCGTAAAAAGCATATCAAGGTTCTGGAGTGGCCTAGTCAGTCTCCAGACCTCAATCCAATACAAAGTCTTTGGATGGAGCTGAATCTTGTTTCTCAACGACAGCCCCAAAACCTGACAAATCTGGAGAAGATTTGTGTGGAGAAATGGGCCAAAATCCCTGTTTCCATATTTGAAAACCTGGTGAAAAACTACAGAAAGTGTCTGGCTTAGGTACATTGTCCGCAACCTCAGTGTACGTTAGCGACTGGTTGCCATGACGCTATTTCCTGGTTATTCATGGTTGTAAAGGTGAGCGGGAATATGCAGAGATGGCGAAGTATACATTTAATCGAAAATGAATGGAAGATTGGATGAAAGTTGGCTCCTGACGAAAATAACAACAGTACCCGGTGCAAAGTGTTGCAAAAAGATTTTTTCGTTAGGGACAAAGGGGTTCAAAGCCATGGAGCCGCATATGAGAGGAGAAAAGCACCAGCGGTCTGTGGCAGGAGCTCTGTGTTTCTGGTGAAATAAAATTTGTTTTTATCTTTGTATTTATTCATTTTTTTATCAGAAATTGTTGAGACAAATTTTGGTCTTAAACTATATTTTTAAGGTCTTAAAAAGCATTCAATTTGACTTTTAAAATAGTGCAAGGGCTCTGCCTATTGTATCTCCTGCCTGCCTGCCACCCTCTGTATCGTTGTATTTTTAATGTTCCTAAGGCAGTTTGAAACTTGAAAAAAAGATTTTTTGTGAGTTTCCAACATAGTTGGCCAAAAAAGATTCGCATTCTCATTGCACCCAAGTGGTGAGCCGCAAGCATGGCGGAGGACGTTGATCTTAGAATTACAACGGAGTTGTGTTGCAGTGGTGTTCCAGATGATAAGTTTGGGCGGGTTCTGAGGTTAGCTAGTCTCTTTAATAATTCAGCACACCTGAGTAGCGACGCGTTTTCTCTATCGACTCCTGTTCGTCCAGCCAAGCGTGGTAGCGTTGGCGGCGTTACAAGCATGCCCTTCTCGCCTCCCCTTTAATTCCTTCGTCATTTAGCCGCATCCTCCTCCCTCGCTGAAACATGAATGTGGCACTTAGGTGTTACTCCCCTACACCCACGAGATGCAAGCGATGACCTGAGGTAAAATCCGGGCAGGAAAAATCCCGTAAGAAGTCATTAAGGTGATGGCAGTCGTTCCATCAGCCTCCAGCTGGTTTCTCCGGATCATGACCTTCTAGAACGTCTCCTTATCCATTGCCCGTAGACGTAAATAGTCGCCCCATTTTCACTCTCTATTTCCTTTTACCCCAAAGGCACACTAAGGATATGGAGTTCACTGCAATCCCAGTTTATTGGAGCAAGTTTGTCAACAGTTGGGTAGATGTCCACGGGCAAAGAGGAAACAAGACTGTGGGCCTGCAAAGTGTGACAAATAAAACTGTTATGAGAAGTTTTTGTTTAGCTGAGATGATAAACCAGATGGGAATTGCATTTTTCAGTGCATTTTCCAAATACTGATGATCAAATTGAGCAGTTCTTGTGATATTAGGTAGGGGAGCTAAATCACCTCTTTCATGACAATACGATACAATATCGATACTTTGTACAACGATACAACATTTGCCGATATTTCAAAGTCTGCCGCGATTCATTCAAAAGGCATTTGATCGATATAACACAATATATGTTCTTTTTTTTTTTTTTTTTTTTTAAACTTTGTTTTTGCGTTTTTGTTTGCAGCAGTACCAGTGTAGAGCATCAAACATAACAAAATGACCGACACAAATATAATAAAAAAATTTAAAAAAAGAAAAAGAGCGAGCCATCCAGGGTTTGTCTGTAAGGGTATACGAACAGAGGAATTCCATCCTTAAGTTTGAAAAAGTTTCCACTCCTCCCAGTACCTTTCACATTTTTCGGCTGAGTTTCTTAAGGAAAAAGTCATTCGCTCCATAATGTAAATCTCGTGTATTATGTCCATCCATTCCGTGACAGTAGGTGGTGTTTCTTTTAACCACTTTCGAGTTATCGTTTTCTTGCTTGCAGCTTGCAATATCTGTAGGAGGTACCTGTCTCGTTTTGTAAAACCATTTGAGATATTACCCAAATAAAACATATTAAAACTTGCTTCTAATTTCAAACACAAAATCTTCTCAGAAACCATCGCTACATGTCTCCAAAAAGAGGAGATCTTGGGACACTCCAAGAAGATATGGAAGTGGCCCACAGATGAAATTCCACATTTCAGCCAGCATTTACCATATTCAGAGTTTTTGCTTTGGAGTTCCTTTATTCTTGGTATAATGAAAAAACGCATAGTATTCTTCCATGTGAATTCACGCCATAAATCAAAGCTAGATGTAGTAGCCGCTGTTTTACATATATTCAACCAGTCCTCATTGGAAAGTTCTATTCCCGCCTCCCTCTCCCATCTGAGCATGATGTATGTAGTGGTGAGGTTTTTCATCCTGTGTAATGCTAAGTATGTTTTAGAGATCATTTTTTTCTGAGTGTGCCTCTTGAAGCATCCACAAAGATAGTAGTTATTGGATGTCTGTCACGTTCATTTAAAATGCTTGTGTTAAGATAGTGGCGTAGTTGAAGATATCGAAAAAAGTCGGTCTTCCCAAGACCATATTTGTTTACAAGTTGTTGGAAAGAGTAAAGGTTACCTCCTGATGTTAATGACCAATATGCGGTGATGCCTATGCTACACCAGTGTTTAAAACCACCGTCAGTTTTTGCGGGAGTAAAATCAGTGTCATACGCCGGCCACCGTAAAACCTTTGCATCCTTCTCAATAGTTTTATTTTTAAGTATACCAAGCCATACTTTTAGTGGCACTCTAGTCCAAGTAGAAACTTTATCCAAATAAAAAGCCAGTAATACCTTATTCCCCAGTATAGATGAGATAGGAATGTAAATCTGTGCTTTGTCCACTTCTTTCCACCAGTGTTGTCACAGATTACTTGAAAAAGTAATTTAATTACTGATTACTGATTACGCCTCAAAAAACTCATCTAGTTACTTTACTGATTACGTCATTATCAAAGTAACTAAGTTACTTTAAAAGTAATCTATCAGTTACTTTTTACCCATTTTTCTCCCTTTGCCACCTCAACATAAGAATGACAACAGAAAAATGTCATCACATGTAATTGACTTTCCGATGATTGGATTTAAAGGGGAATATCAGAATTTCGCACTAGCTTAGCCACTCCGGAGCCCTGAAACTAACAAATATCTGACAAACTGCTTGGGATTTGTTGAAATCAACTCCACCGACCAATTAAACCCCGCTAACTCTTAAGATTAAGCCTAATGTCAAAACTTCTGAATTTCGGGTTATGGTTAACAGCATATCAGTGCCAAAGTAAAACAATGCAAACTGACGGCACAATAATCAACAACACACAAGTGGATTGTACAGTGCAAAAAACACAAAAAGGGTGGCGGGCGCGGATGCGCGTGCAGCCGTGCACATTAACAACCCGGAAGTACTCCTCTCAACACACACGCGGTCAATTTGGCCACAAAATGTGGCAACAACTAAGCACTTTACACTCAGTCGGACTTACAACACATCCCACAGATGCTAAACGAACACATCACCTCACGGCATGAATGTGCAACACGCATATGATATAAACAAAGATTGCCAACTTGGAGCAATGACTGCCCGTCGTTGCTACGGCAAAGCTACGAAACGGCCCGGCATGTAGGGGGTCCAAGCTTTTGCTGATACCCTCCAGAATGAAGGAAAAATACTCACCTTCATTCATGGATATCCACAGATTAACATTCCCTGGCAACGTCTCAATACTCGGCGCGAATGTCCACCCGCCTCAGTCCCACAACATGTGACCTGAGACCAAAACAGGAAATAGCTAAGAGGTTGTCATGGAAACACGTACCAGGAACCTTTTATTTTAGCATTTTCTATTCAAAATGCTCTTCGTACATGACTACAATATTCTTCATTCTACATACGCTATGAGGCAATGAAAAAATAGTAACGCAGAGACACTAAGGAAACTAACTTTAATCAGATTACTGGTGTAGAAAAATGAATGCGTTAGATTACTCGTTACTGAAAAAAGTAATCAGGTTACAGTAACGTGTTACTAACTAACGCATTACTGACAACACTGTTTTCCACCTAGCATCGTACGCGGGGTCACACCATGAAATCAACGTTCTAAGTTGTGCAGCTTTATAATAATTTTCCAAGCATGGTAAAGATATGCCTCCGTCCCCCTTTAGTCAACTGAAGTGTAGCATACTTTATTGGTGTAGGTCTTCGATGGTTCCAAATAAAATTAGAGATTAATCTATTCCATTCGTTAAATTGTTTAGTGTTCACCTCGACTGGGAGAGCCAGGAAGAGGTATAGAAACCTGGGGAGTATTATCATTTTTATTACGGTAAATCAATTCTTTTATATAGATTCATTGGCATGATGGACCATCGGTCCAAGTCAGCTTTAATATCACCTGTAAGGGGAACAAAATTTTGCTCATAAATATTATCAAGGTTTTTAGGTATACAGACTCCCAGGTATTTAATCTTGTCATTCCTCCAATTACCTTTTAGTAGTGCTTTAACTTGTTTACTAGGGTTATACTGAAATGAAAGAATTTGCGTTTTGTGGTAATTGAGTCTATAACCGGAGAGAGAGCCAAACATGTTTAAATGGATATTAATACTGGTATGCTTTTTTCCGGTCTGGTGATGGTCACCAACACATCGTCTGCATATAGGGAAATTTTATAATCAAAGTTATATATGGAAACTCCTGTAATATCCTCACGTCCTCTAATAGCTTGGGCCAATGGTTCGATGAAGAGCGCAAAGATAAATGTTCACATTTAACAAAATTAGTACAATTTCACCACAAGCAATTAAAATACAAAGCAGTTTTGTTTCTTACAATTCTTTTGCTGAAGAACTTTAGATATTTTAAAGAATACTATTCTTCTGTTCTATTAGATGACGACATTAATCGATATTTTGTATTTTGATCGATTTCCATTAGGCTGTAACTAAACATGTACCGATAACCGGTTTCAAGGTATACCATGGTATGAAAATGTCACGGTTTCGAAACGGCCAAAATTTTCCATCCCTAAGGTATTTGCTATTTTTTATGTACCATAAATGCAGGGAGAAATCCCTTGCTTGCAGCTACAAGGCTCAACCCTCCCCCACTGGGTGTTGCTCAGTGTCAGTGAGTCAGAGGTGCTACACGATACCGGGACATAAACACGATATCGGGAGGGGGTGAAACTCCTGAACATTTTTCCCCCATCGAAGAAAAAAAAAATCGTTGGTATGGGAATACTTCGGCAACAGAAAAGTTACAGACCACCGTGGCTTAGAGGAGGAGGGCCAACCGACATGTAAAACATGTTTGCAGAGGGTGGCTACTGAGGAGGCAATACCTCCATTATGATATCGCATTTATACATATTAAAGGTTAGTAAACACTTACATGAACGTTTCCCACCAGCTACGAGAGTTAACTCCAATGTGTTTAGTGTGTCTAGCGGTGGTAAAATGTGTTTTTTTATTCTCTGGCAACTACCTGTGTTGAGAAAGAGAGTATGTGTATAATGTACAGTGGGGCAAATAAGTATTTAGTCAACCACTAATTGTGCAAGTTCTCCCAATTGAAAATATTAGAGGCCTGTAATTGTCAACATGGGTAAACCTCAACCATGAGAGACAGAATGTGGATATAAAAAAAACAGAAAATCACATTGTTTGATTTTTAAAGAATTTATTTTTCCATGGTGGAAAATAAGTATTTGGTCTATACCAAAAGTTCATCTCAATACTTTATTATGTACCCTTTGTTGGCAATAACGGAGGCCAAACGTTTTCTGTAACTCTTCACAAGCTTTTCACACACTGTTGCTGGTATTTTGGCCCATTCCTCCATGCAGATCTCCTCTAGAGCAGTAATGTTTTGGGGCTGCCGTTGGGCAACACGGACGTTCAACTCCCTCCTCACCCCGTGGCGTCAAAATGATAGCAAGAACGAGGAGCAAAAATCCCAGAACCACATGGGGAGACCTAGTGAATGAGCTGGGACCACAGTAACTAAGGCTTCTATCAGTAACACAATGCGCCGTCAGGGACTCAAATCCTGCACTGCCAGAGGTGTCCCCCTGCTGAAGAAAGTACATGTCCAGGCCCGTCTGTGGTTCGCTAGAGAGCATTTGGATGATCCAGAAGAGGACTGGGAGAATGTGTGATGGTCAGATGAAACCAAATTAGAACTTTTTGGTAGATAACAGGTTCTCTTGTTTGGAGGAAAAAGAATACTGAATTGCACCATACCCACTGTGAAGCATGGGGGTGGAAATATCCTGCTTTGGGGGTGTTTTTCTGCAAAGGGACCATAACGACTGATCTGTGTAAAGGAAAGAATGAATGGTGCCATGTATCGAGAAATTTTGAGAGAAAATCTCCTTCTCTCAGCAAGGGCATTGAACATGAGACATGGCTGGGTCTTTCAGCATGACAATGATCCCAAACTCACAGCCAGGGCAACAAAGGTGTGGCTTCGTAAGAAGCATTTCAAGGTCCTGGAGTGGCCCAGCCAATCACCAGATCTCAACCCAATAGAAAATCTGTGGAGGGAGTTGAAAGTCCGTGTTGCCCAAACACAGCCTCAAAACATCACTGCTCTAGAGGAGGTCTGCATGGAGGAATGGGCCATAATACTAGGAACAGTGTGTGAAAAGCTTGTGAAGAGTTACAGAAAAATGTTTGGCCTCCGTTATTGCCAACAAAGGGTACATAACAAAGAATTGAGATGAACTTTTGGTTATGACCAAATACCTATTTTCCACCATGATTTGCAAATAAATTATTTAAAAATCAAACAATGTGATTTTCTGTTTTTTTTTTCCACATCCTGTCTCTCATGGTTGAGGTCTAACCATGTTGACAATTACAGGCCTCTCTAATATTTTCGAGTGGGAGAACTTGCACAATTAGTGGTTGACTAAATACTTAATTGCCCCACTGTAAACATGATACGAGTCACGCACAAGTGCTTTTTACAGAAAATAATTCAATTATTTTCTTTCATTCATTCATTCATTTTCCATGTAGCTTTTCCTCACGAGGGTTGCGGAGGTGCTGGAGCCTATCCCAGCTAATTGGTTCCCAGCCAATCTGATGATAATAAAATGTGGCTGTGGGTTTACGCTCACCTGAAGGACTGCATTAATTTTTAATTTTATTTAGAATATTTGTTATTTTCTTATTTATCTTAACTAAACATTATACTTTTTCCAATTAGCTAATATGTTTTCAAAAATAAAAATCCTGTTCAATTGAAAAAAAACGTTTTTTACCCAAATATCTCAAAGTAACATATTTTAGAGCTGTAATTGCAATACCGTGAAACCGTGGTATTTTAAGTTTAAGGTTATCATACAGTCAGAATCTCATACCGGCACATGCCTAGGTGTAACAATGAAGCGATCCAGATCGATTCATTGTTACATCCTCAATTTCCACCCTGATCTGCTCCCAATACGGTCAGCCTGGTAAGTGTTAAATCATTACCACCATAAATCTGTGTGGACACCTACACTTGCAACAATAATAAAAAAAATTGGCTAAGATGCCAATAGATGTCCAATCCATTCTGACTGGACATAACGGTACAGGAAACTCAGTTATGGTCAGCTAGAACATTTTTCCGCAACTCTGGTCTTCAAATACATTGCTTGAATGGGTTTGATAAGAAACAAGTCAAAAGCCTCCCCCTCAAACCTGTCGGACACCTTTGGGATGACAAAGAATGAATGTTCTTGTGGATGAACGGGCAAAAAGTCCAAAAATCTAATGCTTCCCGCAGAAGAGGAATATGTCGCACAAAGGGAAAGAACTCCAATGTTTGACCTTTTTCAGGTCACAAACATGATTCGGTTCAGGTTAGATCAAGCTTGATCAAGCTTGCAGACTGGATATCTGCTGATAGATGGTTGAACCTGAAAATAGTCCCACGTTGGCAGCCATGTTGTCCAGAAAATGACTCCTCCACTTGCTCAGATTTTGATTTAAATCTCCTTGATTTTGTAAGTATCAGAAAATAAAACTATAGTGGTTCGTAATTAGGTTTTGACTGTTACTTTACTTCAAAGTTCTGCTTGGTGAGCGGCCAGTGGCGAGAGTTAGAGCGTAAGGAAGCCGAATTTAGCGCCATGGCAAATTTATCAAAGGCTCCGCATCCAGCCCACCTGAGCCATCTATTCTGGGGCCTGACTACGTGCACCCCTCCTGCTCCCACCCCAGCCCCCTCGGTGGGCAGCTGTTGCCTCGCAGCTTGCTCAGCGGTGCCCTGCTGGCCTACCTGTGGCTGTGCAGCAGCCTGCCCTCCCTACGCTCACGGTGGCCAGCTCCCGAGGGAAATCAGGGCTGCTGCTGGCTCCCGGTCCGCTTACCAAATCCATTTTGTGTGTGCATGTGTGTGAAATGAAAACACCTATTGAGGGAAAATAGAAGCAGCACTTTTGTTAACTCATTCAATGCCATTGACGACAATAGACACCTAGTCCATTTGAACTGGGAGGGGCTGGCAGCGGACGTCTATCACCCACAATGGCACCAAAATATGATCATTCTCTTCCAGCCAGTCGTCATAAAGACTATGTTTGTGATGCTGTTCATTTTATTTTTTCCTCCTCCCAGTTCAAATAAATTGGATGTATATCACCATCAATGGTAGCCAATAAGATAACTGATTTATTTATACACCATACATTTGTGTTTTGTGGTGATTTATCACACCCCTGGTTTTCTGGTGAAGGGACATTCAGTGGCCATTCTGCATCATTGATTTGAGAAATAGCAGTATTATCGAGTTGAGTTCTGTGTTTTTTTTGTTTTGTTTTTGTTTTAATATATTATTCAAATTGACAGCAGTGACAATAGAATAAATATATGACAATATGTTATCATGTTTTGCTGATATATATTGGCATATCTCCAAGCACTGCATGAATCTAGTAATATACAGTAAATATTAGGGCTGTCAAACGATTAATTTTTTTAATCGAGTTAATTACAACTTAAAAATTAATTCACCGTAATTAATTGCAATTCAAACCATCTATAAAATATGCCATATTTTTCTGTAAATTATTTGTTGGAATGGAAAGATAAGACACAAGATGGATATATACATTCAACCTACGGTACATAAGTACTGTATTTGTTTATTATAACAAAACATCAACAAGATGGCATTAACATTATTAACATTCTGTTAAAGCGATCCATGGATAGAAAGATTTGAAGTTCTTAAAAGATAAATGTTAGTACAAGTTATAGAAATTTTATATGAAAACCCCTCTTAATGTTACGTTTTAATAAAATTTGTAAAATTTTCAATCAAAAAATAAACTAGTAGCCCGCCTTTGTTGATGTCAATAATTGCACAATGCTCTTGGGTTCTGAAGCCCATAAAATCAGTCGCACCCAAGCGCCAGCAGAGGGCAACAAACCTCCAAAAAAACACAAGTAACAAGTGGACATTGCACTGTGCTGTCATTTTAATCTGTTTGAGCGGGGCATGTGCGTTAATTGCATCAAATATTTGAACATGATTAATTTAAAAAATTAATTACCGCCTGTTAACACGATAATTTTGACAGCCCTAGTAAATATACTGTACAAATATTTTACACCATCCTGTCTTGAAGGTACTGTTAACTTCAGTTGCTGCCAGCCCCTCCCGAGTTCAAATGGACTGGACACCTATCTCCAACAATGGCACTAATGCACGATCATTCACAGCCCTGCAACACTACAAACGTCAGGCCAAGTCCTGATTGGCCATTGATCTCATTCACAAAACAATACATGGCAATCCATGGAAATATTTCCATCATTTCCAAAATGCTAATCAACATTTTAAGCAAACTGGACTTAGTATGAACTCAACACTTTAAGTGAAGTAGACTTCAATTTAAATAAATAAATTAATGAAATTGCTCAAAGTGGGAAGCGAACTCAAGCCACCACGACTCAGCGGACTGAGCTAAAAACCCTGGCTGAGTACTCAGTTGTTATACAGTGGTATGAAAATGTATCTGAACCTTTTGGAATTTCCCACATTTCTGCATTAAATTACCATCAAATGTGATATGATCTTTGTCAATATCACACATATGTAAAAACAATGTCTGCTTTAACTAAAGCCACCCAAGCATTTATAGGTTTTCACATTTTAAGGAGGATAGCATACAAATAATGACGGGGGGGTAATTGAACCCTCTGCCTAAGGACACTTAAAGAGAAATTGAAACTCATTTTTACCAAACAATTTAAGTCAGTTGTGTGCCCAATGACTGATGAGTGGTTTAAAGCTGCCCTGCACATTATAAAACACTCACCTGGTAAGAACTGTCTTGATGAGACGCATTGCCTGATGTGCATCATGGTTTGGTCAGAAGAGCTGTCTGAAGACCTGCGATCAAGGATTGTTGATTTGTATAAAGCTGGGAAAGGATACAAAACCATCTCTAAAAGTCTGGATGTTGATCAATCGACAGTCAGAGGAGTTGTCTACAAATGGAGAGAGTTTGGCACTGTTGCTTCTCTCCCAAGGAGTGGCCGTCCTCCAAAGATGACGCCAAGAGTTCCGCGCAGAATACTCAGAGAGGTAAAAAAGAACCCTAGAGTGTCTGCTAAAGACTTACAGAAATCACTGGCACAGTCCAATATCTCTGTGCACACATCAACTATATGTAAAACTATGGCCAAAAATGGTGTTCATGGGAGGACTCCACAGAAGAAGCCACTGCTGTCGAAAGAAAACAATGTTGCTTGTTTAATGTTCGCAAAAAGGCACTTGGACACTCCACAGAAGTTTTGGCAAAATATTTTGTGGACTGATGAAACCAAACCAACATCAACACCTCATCCCCACCGTGAAGCATGGTGGCAGGAGCATCATGATTCGGGGCTGTTTTGCCAAACTATTACATGTATGTCTGACATTGTTTGCATACTGTCCTCATTAAAATATGAAAACCTATAAATGTTTGGGTGTTTTTAGTTAAAACGGACACTACTTTTTACATCTGTGTGATTTTGACAAAGATCTAATCACATTTGATGGTGATTTTATGCAGATTTTATGTGAGAAATTCCAAAACGTTCAGATATTTTTTTCATACCACTGTATTTCATTGTGGTAACTCAACTCACTTAATCAAGTTCACAATATTAACTTGATAAAATGAGTTAAGAGAATAATTTGTGTTATGCCTACTCAAAATCTTACTTAGTATGACCAAAACGAAGTTTCTTTTTTACGAGTCTAAATGGATTTCATCACTGGTACGTAAACATGATCACTACTGCCCAGCAACAGCACAAATTTCGGATTGCATCCCTGATTGGCTGTCGTTGATATCACATTACAATCACAGGTTAAAATTCGACATAGGAAATACTGAACAATTTTCAGTCAATCAGTGTGGTAAAACATGATTGTTGTTGCCTTAAGTCTAACAATAGCTTCACCTTCTCACTTGGCAGTGTCATAGCATTTTTAAAGAAACCTGCTTTAAAAGAGTCTAAAAATACAGTCTTCAGCCTCTTTGATATTTCAGTAAAAGCTCACATTTGGCTTGGAACAAAAGTCCATCTCGACCGACCTCGTCATGAGTGTTATTGTGCAGCTGTGGCACGTTTTTCATGTTGAGCGATATAGGCCAACACCTGACTGCTGATGTGTGTTAAGAGCTCATATAATAACCCTCCACAAGGACCCGTCAACGGAAAATTGCAAGTGCTTAATTACAGCCTTGCAGTGAGTGTGAGCAGCTTGGAATAAAATGAAAATGGAGGACGGAGAATATTGATTTGGTGCCAGAAGATTCAAAAATGTTTTCCTTCGAAGGCAGGGTAAACATCTATACATATTACAATAAAAATGGTTTGGTACACATGTCTGGAGGTTACAGCAGAATAAATAAGGAACCTAATGGAGATTTAATGTAACAAAATTAGTGCCAAAAAACCTGTATTCAATAGACAAATGTGAACTACCTTTGATGGCAGTGTCCAATCCATCTGTGTCAATAGCAGTCAATGATCCAATTATGGTGATGACAAAATGTCATCATAAAATTAATAAAAAAAAATCTTCACCATCTTTTCACTACAATGAAGTTGGGATGTTGTGAAACAAATCAATCTGTTGTGTGAAAAGGTTGTGATTTCAGGATGATAAAATTGTGAGAAAAATATTGTGAGCTTAAAAATAGTCATAATTTTAGGACCATAAACTACTGAACATTTGAAACATTTTTTTTTATTGTAAATACAAATTTAGTCACCATATGACTAGATAAATTTAATTTTTACAAGAAAAAAAGTTTTTTTTTTTTAATATTCTATTTTTTTGTTGTTGTTATCATTTTGCATTGATGATGACACAATCTTGCAGGAATAAAGTGTCATCTTTCATTAAAAAGTGCAGTATTACAAAATTCATGCTTTGAGTAATAAATCATGTCATGAAAATAAAGCCTTACATTTCAAATCAATATTTTATGAAATTACGTTATTTTTGCAAAGATATAAAATAGCATTTTAAGTTTTAAATTGAGAACTTCAATACTACAAAACCTGTAAGAGCACTAAAGTGTGTAGTAGAAAAAAACAGTCTTTCCAATTAGGAAAATCAAGTCTAAATTTTCTTGGTAAAATATCAGGCATAAAATTATGTTACAAGAATTAAGTTATCATTTTTAAAAGTTACATTAAACAAGAAAAAGTGTTGTTCAAGTAAAAAGTGGAGATAAAAGTTTTAACTAGTGAATAGAGTGAATAGAATAGTTTTAATCGCAAAAATTATAGATTTGGGATGAGAAATTAATTTGCATTTTACAATGGTAAATCGTAATATTCCAACGATCATGTCAAAATATTGAAAGAGAAAAGTTGTAAGTTTGACTTCTGTGAAAATAAAATTGTGAAATTATGACAACATCATATCCGTGCAATATATTTTGTCTAACATTATATTCTTTCACATTCACTTCTCACATTCTACCAAACTTCCCCCCTTTCTCCTCTCGGCAGGCCCCCCAACTTGGTACCCTGATGGGCGTGTACCTGCCGTGCATCCAGAACATCTTTGGCGTCATCCTCTTCCTCAGGATGACCTGGTTGGTCGGCATTGGCGGTATCATTGGAACCTTTGTCATCGTCTTCATGTGCTGCACCACCGTGAGTAGGAGCACACTGTAAAAAAAAAAAAAAAGTTGGCGAACTTGTAATTTCAAGTCCATCAATTTCAGTTGAATTTTCACATTTTGATGTAAAGGACAAAAAAAATGCTGTAAACGCAACATTTTAAGTAAACTACTTCAGTTAAGTATTTTTATTTTTTTTTCAAGTTGCGTAACAGTAACTCCTCTGAACACGGATGGTAAGTACAGTATGTTATTTTTTACTTTATTTAAATTTGGGTTATGTCGCCAGCGTCGGAACGGAACTCGTTCGGAACATAGGGACTAACTATAATCATTTGCTGCGAACGGGGATTGAACCCAAGGTGCCAATTTAAGTATATCCCACAATCTTGGAAATGCAAGTTAATCCAACTCATTTAATGAAGCTCACAATGTTAACCAGTTATAATGAGTCAGGAATACTCATAAATAGTTACTTAACCCTTTATCGGCAACCTTTTATGGGCAAAGTGTGTTAGGGTCCGCAAACGTGGAAACAAGGTTGAAACTCAAAGCAGACAACTGAGGGATACGTTCAAGGCTTTACTAATTATAACCAAAAATACATGTAATCGCGAAGAAGGGGGAAATAACAAAAAAGGTCAATGACAGTAGGTTGACGGGGATCAATAAAACTAACTAAACGGTGTGGAGAGAGCCAATAAGACAAAAAAAAAAATTAACACTGAAATACCTGCACAAGGTTGAGGATATCAAAAACAGGCGGCAGACGAACAAGCCAGCAGACGAAAGAGGCTTGAGAGTAACAGGTGTCAAATGGTGACCAGCAAGTCAATATCTCGGCACCCTTCTCTTTGATGGCCTGCATTTACATGCTCCAGTGATCCCTCGTTTTTCGCAGTTAATGGGGACCACAACCCGCCACAAATAGTGAAAAACCGCAGAGTACCCCACCCCCAATTTTTTGTTGTTGTTGTTGTTGTTGTTCCATTTATTCAGATTTTCAGCATTGGAAAGATATACTATAACACATTTTTACACTTTTTTTCCCAAAGTATAATTTAAAAATAAATTATGTGTATATATATATATATGGGAGAGCTGAGAATATGTTCCAGTCCGTGGTAAATTCAGTTTTAAATGAACAAAAACACATTGAGTTGCTAAAACCAGCTGTCTGTCTCGCGCTAGCCATGTTGAATAAACTTCTCCGTTCTCCGCTCTTCTCGTATGTTGACGTCCTTGCGCTAGAGTTTCTTGTCACTTTACCAACGTCACGTCTGCCCGTAGCTGATTGGTCTACTCCCCTGTCTGTTTGCTGTGGCTTGCTCCGCCCTGGGAATTTGATCCACGGAACAGTCGCCAGACTCTATAACTCTATAACAGATTCTGGAGTTCCAGGCTAAGAATAAAGTACTGCAGAAGAAAAATGATTGGCTTTATTAAATACTTCATTGAGTGAGTCCACTCAAACTGCTCCCTTACACACAGTATGTTGCCACAGCAACTGTTTAACAAGATTTGTCAACATCTTTGACTTTAATAATTAACTCCAGTGCACGGGCTGACGAACAAAGAGCAGGTAGAGAGAGGGAGGGAGCGAGACTACGTGATCGGCTTGGGATGGCTATTTTTTTTTTTTTTTTAAGTGCGTACGACAGGATAAATAAATCTTAAATAGCATTATTATGTGAATTAGAATCACATTTTGAGACGACTTGACTGTATACAACAATTTGGCAAAGCGCAGATGATGAGAAATTAGTCTTTTAATCTGCCGTTTAGCCACGCCTACCATTATAGGGCTCTAGCATTCCCAACCGGAAGATGGCGTCGCCAGGATCATGGTTTCATCTAATTTAGAATTCAACCCATTGAGGGGGAATTATTCAGAACGAGGAAAATGAGACGAAGAGAGCCGCAAAATCTCATTGTTTTCATCTCTCTAGTCCATATTTTTACAGGATATTCTTTTTATCGTAGTATTTTTCCCCAATTGCTAAATAAATGGTATGGTCATGACAGATAACAGTCTTGTGCTAAATGGAATATGAAATAAGAAAAATGCATTTATTCAGTACGACATGGCAAAATTACTCCATAATGGACAAAACTGTCGACTTCAGCTTTACTGTCGCACTCCCAAATGATACTTTATGCCACCGTAGTTAGTCAGGCTTTTGTCATTTCCCTGCCCCGGTTTCAGAGAATGTAAACAAACCAAGAGGCGTGACAGCTAGCCGACATGCTAACCCAAACAGAGTGACGTCTCAAAGTCTTATTTTCGCTTTTCGAAGCGAAAAATCACTCAAAACTAGCCCGGATCAATTCACACGGAGGCGGGGTTGTCGAAAGTCTTCACCGATCGACAACCTGCCCGGTGGCGAGCAAGTTACAGCTCGTTCCCGTGCTACGGACAGGAGAGCTCGCCAGGGAAGCAGCTGGAGAGTACTGCTGGACAAACCGGCCGATGTTGGAGGAGCGCGCAGCTGCCACATGTTCAACGCGAATATGGTGTAAAATAATGCTTTACTACACAGCGAAGACATAAACAGACGGCGCCGTGCAAAGCTAACATGGCAGGATATGTCTGAGGAGAACTTTTCTACATTTCCGTCCATGATCAAACGTAAGTAATTAGTCCTTTATTTAAACAAAGTTTTTACTGTTTACTTTGTAATCGCTGTATTCGCGGCCATTTTTAACTCAAAGTAGAAATTTCTGATAGGGTTGAAAATTTGGCAGAACACTGGGCACACAAAGAGGGCAATAAGCCGAGTATAGCGCTTTCCCGGCGGGGGGTTCTGCAACAAGCCGTCAGTCGTCGTCCGAGTGGCATTTTCCGTGGACAATCAGCCACAAAATGCAAGCCACCGTATTAAAAAGTGTGCCATGATCCCAGTATTTGAGATAATACAAAATACGATATTTATTCACTTCCTCGTAATTCCAATAGTTCCACAGTAGTAGGGCTTGTTTTGACCAATATCCGCGGTGAACGGGAACCTTTTGAAACCCAAAAAGGCTCACACGCCTCTCCCTGGTGCAGCAACAACTTTCTGCAGCGTTTGGCTGGCGTGATGTGAAAAATAAACGAATTCATCCGCAAAAACAGCTGAATCCGCAGTTCATCTGCACGCTTTAAAGAAATGCTGTATTGTGAGATGCTGATCCGGCTGACGTCACATTTGCATTCGTCCTAAACCCAAGACTGAAGCCGGAAGTCACTCATTTTCATGGTGCGGGATTCAAAAATTGAATATATAGAACAGGGGTGGGCAAACCGGTCCTTGAGGGCCGCAGTGGGTCCTGGTCTTTGTTCCAACTGATTCAGCACAGACAGTTTAACCAATGAGGTTTCAGTAGAAACAAGAAGCACCTGACTATAATCAACTGATTGCACTTGTAAGAAACCAGATTGGTGAAAGGTTGTCCTCATGATGAGTATGAACAAAAACCCGCACCCACTTTGCCCCCCCTTTGTGGAATAGTTTGCCCACTGCTGAT
Source organism: Corythoichthys intestinalis (assembly GCF_030265065.1). NCBI lineage: Eukaryota > Metazoa > Chordata > Actinopteri > Syngnathiformes > Syngnathidae > Corythoichthys > Corythoichthys intestinalis. The sequence continues at coordinate 17,994,349 of NC_080403.1, read as the reverse complement.
ATAGACCCTACTCACCTACGTCACAAAATGGGCGTGTCGCTGTTTCCGGCCGCCATATTGTACCTCTTTTTCAGACCTATTCTCATTGTTTTCAATTAGTCGAGTAAGTTATAGAGCAATTCATGGAAGCCCCGGTGTTATCTGACGCTGTAAACTCATTGGATCCGTTGCATAAAAGGCGTTACGTGGAAAAGCTTCAGTTTATCCATTCGCCAGATCCGTATTTGATGCCTAAATCGATGTTTTTCGACCCGCTGGCTTCGCCTGACATCTGATATCCTGATATTTACAACTATCTTGTCCACACAAAATCAGCCTATTCTCACGAAAGTTTGAAAAACTTTAAGAGCTTGGAGGCTTATAAATGCTACGTTGCTGGTTGGGTGAAACAGGTCCTCGTACACGAAAATTCGGCAGGAATCTTGTGCTCGGAAGGTGAGTTACGAAATTTTCAATTCAAAATCTTTTGTTCTTGCTAACATCCACTGTCAAGTCTAATGTATTTCATGTCATTTGTCAATGGAGCTAGGGCTTTTAATGTTTATATGGTTTAGCGATAGCACTCTGACTACATACATACGTGTATGTTGTCGGCGATTAGCCTAGCAATGATCTTAATTGTGGTTGTCAGCCCAAAACCCTCTAAATATATATTAAATGCATCTTACCAGATATAAAATGACTACTACATAATCTGCGGTAGTCGTTTGGAGCCCAGTTTTCTCGTCGAATTGCAGCAGTCAATCTCGGTCTCCTCCTCGGGTCTCTCGGAATACGGTAAAAATTCAAGTCTCTCCGTCTATCTTCTCTGTTTTTGCAACTGACCGCCACACACGACTTCACCGTTTTGATTATTAATGTTAACGAGCAGAAAAACACGCCATAATAGGAGGAATTTACGAAGCGCTAATGCATTAACATGACTAGTATCCGGACATCATGGCGCGGGGGCGTGGCTGTGACGTCACGTGAGTAGGGTCTATAGAACGATCGCTTCCACACACATCCAACCAGTCCATTTCATTCAGGAGCTTAAAACACCGCGTGAAATATGAAATAAACATGCATGTTGGTGTCATACACACTTCAATTGAACATTTTTTAATTGAAAAAAAATCTGCAATGGACTGAGGGTAAGAAGTTTGAAGCACGAAGTAGCGAGGGAAAAATGTAATGTTGATGAGCTGAAAGTGGCTGCAGGTGCGACGTCAGGAACGCTCCTACACCCGGGTCTGTAACAAAACAAAATCTGACCAGAAGCATAATGTGACAAAGTGACTATTTCTGATAATTTAATACATTTAACTCCAGTACCACTAATCATTAAAGAGCAATGTTATTTTCATTATTATTGTATTTTGTGTATTTTTACTAATGAATATATTTGTAAATTACCGTATTGGCCCGAATATAAGACGCACCCGGTTTTTAAGACGACCCCCTTTTTCAAGACTCAAGTTTGAAAAAAGACTTTTTGAACACCCAATTAATTTTTATACAGAGAATAATTACAGTACATCTGAAACAAACGATTATAACAATATATTTGAGAGAGAGAAAGCATGTTATTTTGTGTCTTCAAATCTTAATATCTGAACATTTCAATATCTAAAGTGCAATCACATTCGTAAATGAATGGCTTCTGGTTTTTGAAACCTAAATAAACCAATATGTTGTCATAAAACAACAAAATTGCAATAACTGCATTAACCATCAAAGTGAAGTCTAACTGTAACTGTAGTCTTGAAACAAATCTGAATAAGGAAAGCATTGCAATAAAATATTGCAAACTGGTTAAACTTGAGAGTAGCTGAGATCTCTCATGACAGAACATCGCTTCAATGATATCTGGCGCCATCTAGCGTCGTGAATGGGTATAATGTCTAGACCGCGAATATAAGATGACATCCACTTTTTCAGTCCTATTTCAATGCAAAAAACACAGTCTTATATTCAGGCCAATACGGTAATATAATATTGATAAAGAATTTTTTAAAAGTGCCATTTCTGGAGAGTTTGCATAGGGATGCTTTGCTATGCAGGTCGGTGATTTTGCATCACTTCTTTTTAATCTTGAGTAATTTACGGGTCACTTCCTGTTGATTTGGGGACATTAATGGAGTTATTACCGTTGATTGTAGGTCACATCCTGTTAATTTTGGAGCATTGATGGGTCACTTCCTGTTAATTTTATACATTTACACGTCACATCCTGTTAATTTGGGGGTATTCCTGGGTCACTTCCTGTTCATCTTTGATTATTTCCAGGTAGCTTCCATTTGATTTTGGGTCATTTCCGGGTGATTTGCTGTTGACTCTGGGGCATTTTCAGGTCACTGCCTGGTGATTTTTGAGTAATAAATAATAAACTGTGGTTATGGCTAATTAAAAAATTAATTCATAGTATTTAAATGGGTGCTCTATAAAGGGTTTTACAGTGTACTTCTCCACTACTATTAACAGCAATCGAGTGGCTTGCATGATCTTATCTTTGTGATTGGTGCTATGTTTACTTGCCCAGCCTAGATTCTCCTGCAGCGCTGCGTATATTTATAGAACAAGCCCTCAAATACCGGACACGGTCGTATCTTTTCTACATTTTTTCCCCTGCTCGCATTATGCGTGACGCCTGTAGTTGCTCGCCATCCATCCCAGTTTCTATTGATCTTGTAAGTCTGATGAAAACAGTGTGTGCACACAGGAAAAACAAGCTCCGAGCTGGCTCGCACTGACAGCAACACAAACACACTCTAATGTCCTTGTTTTTTTCTCTCTCTTCCACACACACGACGAGGAGGAGTGTTCCTTATCAGTCCCGAAATCTTCGCGAGCCCAGCCCCACCGTGATAAACGGTGTGCGAGGACCCCCGCCCGCAACCTTTCTGTCCTCCTGCGCTGTTCTTATGTAACTCATCACCACCCAACCCTCAGGGATGGATGTAGTTTGCGTGCATGCTCTGATGCGTGCGACCCCCACTCTATAGTGAAATCCACTTGACATGAAGTGCAAAAGCGGGCAATCAAGTAGCAGAATTGAATTTACAGTGGCAAGAAAATCAAGAAAAATTGCTTCAAAAATGCACGTTGAAAGAACATGTTACTGTAGGACTGTAAAATGATGATTCTGAATTTTTTAAAAATTCCGCATTATATAGTAATATTCATAGATTTTTGGATTAAGTCCATTGGCAGTGATTGAGGGGGAGGGATGGCTGAAAAATCTCATTGCATGTAATTGACTTTCCTAAAAAAATTTTAAAGGAGAAATTCAATTTTTTTTTTTTACATAAGGCTTAATCTTCGAGTAAGTGGGTTTTTAATTAGTCAGGGGAGTTGTTTTCAACAAATTCCATGCAGTTTGTTAAGTTATTTGCAGTGTTGTCAAAGATTACTTAAAAAAGTAATTTAATTACTGATTACTGATTACACCTAAAAAAAGTAATCTAGTTACTTTACCGATTACTTTATTATCAAACTTTTTACCCATTTTTCTCCTTTTGCTGCCTCAACATAAAAATGACAACAAAAAATGTCATTGCATGTAATTGAATTTTTCAACATAAGACTTCATCTTTGAGTTAGCGGGGGTTTAATTAGTCGATGGAGTTGATTTCAACCACCATTGACTTGCACTAGCTTAGCCACCCCGGAACCCTGAAACTAACAAATAACTGACAAAATGCACGGAATTTGTCCAAATCAACTCCAACGACTAAATAAACCCCCGCTAACTCCAAGATAAAGCCTAATGTCAAAAATTCTGAACTTCCCCTTTAAAATAAAGATCTAGCTGTTAAATAAAAGCTGTAAAGCAATAAAACAAACAACAAAAATTATTGAAATGAACAAGAATCCTACAACGTATTTCATAATGGGTCAAAATATTTTTTCGAGCAGATCATGTGACTAGCACCTAAGACACTAGCTTTTGCTTTGCTAAGCCAAAACTACACCTGTGGAGGCAAGATGGGCATTTAGAATTTCTGTAAACCTAAGCTTTCAAACGCAATCAACAACATCTGAGCTTGAACAGTTTTATATATATGTACTGTATATATACAGTATTTGCCAAAAGTTTGGCGACACCTCAAAGGTGGACACTTTGAAGAATGTAGAATATAAAACCTGTTTTCAGTTATTTCACTTTTTTTTGCCATTCCACATGTTCGTTCATAGTTTTGATGTATTCAGAGAGGATTTACAATGGTAGGGAAAATATATAAAACGTAAAAATGTTAAGGTGTGTCCAAACTTTTGACTTTTGTTTCAGTCATCTACATGCTTTGCCCCCATCCCCACAAAAGTAAAACTCCACCAATGGTTACAAACACTGACAATAAAATGTGCATAAAGGCTGGTTACAAACTGTAGAAGTGCTGGCTGTCTTGTTACCTGTAGGCTTTTTCAAATTTTGTCGCGTTGTCCTGTAATTCCAAGTGCTTCCTTGTTGAATTGGATGTAGAGTTTTTAGCGGCTGACAGTCTTTCAGCCAGTGTAAAGTTTGCAACGCACGGAGATATTTTTGTCATCTTTACTGGACAGAAATGTGAAGTAATGGCTGTATTTCCAGTGAGTAAAGGCATCCATTTGCGGGATATATCCTGCCTTTCACTGTTAGCCTCGCTGCCTCGTCAGAATGCTATGTTGTTGACCGCCGTGGCAGTCAGCCTCAAACAGCATCGTAATACACGTGACCCGTTTTTTTTTTCCCCGATGAGAAATGCTCTTCGTCCATGACTACAGTATTCTTCATTCTACATACATTATGAGAATGTAATGTAATGTAGAATGCAAAAACAAAATAGTAACGCACAGGCACTAGGGAAACTAACTTTAATCGGATTACTGGCTTGGAAAAATGAACGTGTTAGATTACTCGTTACTGAAGAAAGTAATCAGATTACAGTCACACGTTACTTAGTACTTACTTACGCGTTACTGACAACACTGGTTATTTGTTAGTTTTAGTGCTTCGGAGTGCCTCGTGCCTGCTTAGCATACCAATAACAAACAACATATGCACGCATGAGAATCATCGATGACCCATGCAATCAATAGTGTTGGCTATGTTTTCAGGATAAAGTTATTGAAACTTACCATTGCATGTCAATAATTGTAGTATGAAAAGCAACATTTGTTATCCAGCAGCTCTGCAGAGAACAGGCTGTCTAGGCAAGCATGGCAGGGTGATATCACGTTTTTTTTTCACCGCTGACTTTTTTTTTTGTTTTTTTGTGGGAACTAAAGGGATTACGCAGCAGAGTGAGCACGAGTGGCCGAAGCACTCCTCTGTATTGTGGTCGTAGTGCGCGTCTTTAAAAAATACTCATGCAGAATGTGATGAATTTCGGCAGTTTGATGTGACATTTTTTTGCCGTATGGGTTTTTCAAACAGTAATCTGCATTTTGAATTTATTTGACTATGTTAGATCTGTTAATATTGGTTTTTATTGGTATCAAAAGGCACTCGTGCTATCTTAGCCACTCCGGAGCCCTGAAACTAACAAATAACTGACAAACTGCACTGAATTTTTTTAAATCAACTCCATCGCCTAATTAAGCCTAAAGTCAAAATTCTGAACTTCCCCTTTAAAATAGAGATTTAGCCATTAAAATATTGTCTATAAAATTTGTGAAGCAATATTTTTTTTTTTTTAATGGATGAAATGAAGAAGAATCTTACATAGTATTTCATAATGGGTCACAATTATGTTTCGAACAGATAATGTGACTAGCACCTCAGAAACGGTCCTGTGCTTTGCTTAGCTGAAATAACACCTGAGGAGGCAAGATGGATATTTAGATTTCTATTAATCTAAGCTTTCAAAAGCTTCAGCAACAATTGAGCTTGAATAGAGGTTTGAACATGAACAGTGTCAAGATATATACAGTATAAATATATATAATAAGTTAATATTATTGCTGATACTGCGTTTCGGGGTCATCAACATGTTTTGTCACCACGCCCACAAATGTCAAACTTCGCCTATAATTAATTCTTCTAAATTCCAATATTATACTAATTCATCCATAATTTTTAAATTAAACTCTTTTTTAAAAATATATACAGTATATACAGTGCTGGCCAATAGTATTGGCACCCCTGCAATTCTGTGAGATAATGCTCAGTTTCTCCCAGAAAATGAAATTACAAATGCTTTGGTAGTAATATCTTCATTTATTTTGCTTGCAATGAAAAAACACAAAAGAGAATTGAAAAAAAAAATCATTGTCAAATTACACAAAACTCCAAAAATGGGCCAGACAAAAGTATTGGCACCCTCAACCTAATACTTGGTAGCACAACCTTTAGACAAAATATCTGCGAACAACCGCTTCCGGGATCCATCAATGAGTTTCTTACAATACTCTGCTGCAATTTTAGAACATTCTTCTTTGGCCAATTGCTCCAGGTCTCTGAGACTTGAAGGGTGCCTTCTCCAAACTGCCATTTTCAGATCTCTCCACAGGTGTTCTATGGGATTCAGGTCTGGACTCATTGCTGGCCAATTTAGAAGTCTCCAGTGCTTTCTCTCAAACCATTTTCTAGTGCTTTTTGAAGTGTGTTTTGGGTCATTGTTCTGCTGGGAGACCCATGACCTAGGCCCTACGTTATGCTTCAAAATTTGTTGGTAGTCTTCAGACTTCATAATGCCATTCACATGGTCAAGCAGTCCAGTGCCAGAGGTAGTGAAGCAACCCCAAAACATCAGGGAACCTCCGCCATGTTTGACTATGGTGAGCGTGTTCTTTTCTTTGAAGGCCTCGTTTTTCTTCCTGTAAACTCTACGTTGATGCCTTTTGCCAAAAAGCTCTACTTTTGTGTCATCTGACCAGAGAACATTCTTCCAAAACGTTTTTGGCTTTCTCGGGTAAGTTTTGGCAAACTCCAGCCTGTTTTTTTTTTTTTTTTATATATCTCTGGGTCAGAAGTGGGGTCTTCCGGGGTATCCTACCATAGAGTCCCTTTTCATTCAAAAGCCGACGGATAGTACGGGTTGACACTGTTGTACCCTCGGACTGCAGGACAGCTTGAAGTCATTTGGATGTTAGTCGAGGTTCTTTACCCACCTTTCACACGTTTCCCTGAAATCCCTCGTCAATTTTTCTTTTCCGTCCACATCTAGGGAGGTTAACCACAGTGCCATGGGCTTTACACTTATTGATGACACTGCACACGGTAGATCTTTGGAGATGGACTTGTAGCCTTGAGATTGTACCCTAGTACACCAGACTCACCGCTGTTCCAGCTATTGAGTCTGACGACCAATGAGCTGTTCAAATTTCCAAGGCGGAGCAAGCCACAGCAAACAGACAGCGGAGTGGACCAATCAGCGATGGGCAGACGTGACGTTGGTAAAGCGACAACTCACGCGGCACGAGCGAAGAACGGAGAAGTTTATTTAAGATGGCTAGCACGAGACAGCCTGTTGTCAATGACTTTTGTTTTTGTGTTTCTGTTAATTTATAACTGATTTTACCGTGGATTGGAACATATTTTCGGCTCTCCTGTTCGCCATCTGTGTTGTTGTGGAGATGACTTCTGATGCGGAAGAGTGACGTGCTCACAAATCTGATTGGATGGATGATTTCGTACTGGCTGGAGAGGCAGTTAAGGAGGTGGGTCCATGACTATTCTCACAGTGTTTGAAAAATACAGGGAGAACAGTCTGCCCATGCCAGGCAATTGAGCTTGCCCATGCTTCCTCACAATTTTGCTACTCAAGTCCTCAGACAGTTCTTTGGTCTTCTTTCTTTTCACTGTGGTCAATGTGGTCCACATAAGGACACAGGACAGAGGTTGAGTCAACTTTAATCTATTTTAACTGGCTGCAAGTGTGATTTAGTTATTGCCACCACGTGTTATGTGCCACAGGTAAGTAACAGGTATTGTTAATTACACAAATTAGAAAAGCATCGTATGATTTTGTAAAGGGTGCCAATACTTTTGTCCGTCCCATTTTTGGAGTTTATGATGTTTTTTTTTTGTTTTGTTTTGTTTTGTTTTTTAAATTCTCTTTTTTGTTTTTTCATTGCAAGCAAAGAAAAAAGAAGATATGACTACTAAGGCATTTGTAATTTTCTGGGAGTAATTGAGCATTATCTGACAGAACTGCAGGGGTGCCAATACTCTTGGCCAGCACTGTATATTTACCATGAAGTTCTTGCTATATTGCATCCATACCAGTAGCTTCCCAATTTCTTCCCTCTTATTTACAATTTTTAGGTTGGACACCATTATTGAAAAATTATTAATGTACTTCAGTTATTTGTTTTTTCAAATTAGTGTATAACAATTTAGCCAAGAAATATTTGAATTTTAGAAAAAAAAATCCAATAAAAAATGCCATAGAAAAATGACAACATCCAATGTGTTTTCCTCATAGCTAACAACCAACGGCTTCCCAATTTTCCATCCTAATGTACTTTTACGGCAGGAGGTCCTTCCTCAGGTCAAATCGGTCCATGACCCGACTGGTCGTAGCGCTCCGCCGAGTCTGAGATGGCCTTTGATTGATGACGTCTAATAACATCTCTGACAGCCAGAGGACGGCTCGGAGAAAATGTAGGACACCGCAAAAAGTCAATGTATCGTAGCCAAATGGGATTTGAGTGAATGTCACAATAAAATGACAGAAGCGAAAATGAGACGAAGGAGCGCCATGATGTCACCTTGTCTGAATGCCACGACACAATTTTCTTGATGGAAGTCACCACGGAGGGAATGTTCAAATTTTAGGCGCCACCTTCGACATTCAGACAGCTCTGGCGCAAACCCAAACAAAATGTGTGAAACAGTCACGTTGCGATTGGGCGGTTGCGTAGCCTATGAGACGGGGCTACCTCTGCGCGCCATCAAGATAAAATACTTAAACAATTAGGGCCTTATCTGTCGTGGTGGGAGAAGAGCTCGCAGCCTCATTAGGAGCAGATAAGAGCCGACCAGCGGAGCAAGGATAGCATCATAACTTTCACACGGACAAATCATATTTATAGCTGCCGTTGACAGCAATGGACGTCCAATCCATTAGAACTGGGAGAGGCTAGCAGCGATTCGCTGCCAGTCTCTCCCAGTTCATATGGATTGGATGTCCATCACTGTCAATTGAAGTAAATGCGTTATATCTTCAGTTTTTTCCGGTCACAACTTGTTGTTAATAATTTTTAGTTTCAAAAATTGAGTTTGATGGCAACGTTTTTAGGTAATTGTGTCTTTTTTTAAGCATGAAGTTGATCATTTCAATATGAAAAAAATAATTGTACATGTATTTATATATTTCTACACCACATGCATAATAACCTGTGGTGGTTAGAGTAGCCAAAAATGTTACTAAAGTTAGAGTAGCATTACTTCGAAATAATATTACTCAAGTAAAAGTAGTCACCCAAAGAAAAGAATACTCACGTAATGAGTAACAATGTGAGTTACTACCTACAATGTCTGATTTAAAAACAAACCAAAAAAAAACAAAACAATTTTTATAAAGACATTTATATGAACTGTTATCATTATACTGTACTATAAGTACGTAAGTATTACAATAATGCATTTTGTCCAATTCCAAAATACCAGGATTCATGCAATATACTGACAATAGCGTTTTATGTCAAAGCTCTTTCCTACACGATTATATTCTGAAATGGTCGACATTCTTTTTTGGTAGATATGTTTACCCAGAACTAACGATTTCCATTTAAATTACTACCCATTTTCGCCTAAATTGCTTGGATTTTACCATTTCGGCAAAATACTGTATCTCAAAATCTATAGTCTGTTGCCACTTTTGACCTAATTTTCTTTCAGTGACCCAAATTTAGTAAAGTCTCACTACATTTATCCAGAAAGCATTTTATTTGTAGACCAGTGTAATAGCACAACTAAAGACATAATTGACATCTATAGAGTAGGGAATGATACAACATGGAAAAGATTTGGAAAACCTAGCAGTGAAAGTTGTCCTACAGCAACCTTGTCCTTTCACAAGGAGACCACATGAAGCGTCACTTTTGTCTCAAGAGTTGAACAACGGCGTTTGAACATCGCTATGAAATGTTAATGACATACCGCATAACTTCTCCTTCTCTACCATTTGTCATTAGTTCGCATCGTTTCATTTATTTAAAAAGCTATGTAGACCTTTTTAATTATGATTTTCATTGGTCGCCATTTACCATTTACAGTGAAAGGCATTTTAACTGGGAGAGCCTGGCAGCATACAGTGAGGAGCAGAAGTATTTGCACCCCTTCTGATATTGCAATCACCCACTTGGAAAATAGGTAGAGGTCTGAAATTCTAAACATAGATGCCTTTCCACTCACAGAGAGATCATCTTTAAAAAAATCCAGAAATAACATTGCATGATTTTTAAAACAATTTTAAAAATCAAAATTTATACATTTGTAATTTACTGGTGTTCATATGTATTTGTAACCCACTGAAAATCAGCAATAATTATGACACTCAAAGAGTTGTCAGTCTACCTTAAAAAAAGTCCACCTTTACCCCATGAGTAACCACCCACCCACCACCTGTTTGAGCTCAATATTGTCACCTGTGCACCCCAAAGTCAGTCATAATCCAACAGCTAGACCAAGACCAGAGTCCTTGTCAAGTCTTACCTCGTGGGGCATCGCTCATGACGAGAAAAGTGAGGGCTCAGCCTAGAACTACACAGCAGGAGCTGGTCAATGACCTGAAGAGAACTGGGTGCACTGTTTCAAAGGCCACTGTCAGTAAAACACTACGGTGCAAGGGTTTAAAATCATACATTGCTCAGAAGGTTCCCCTGTTGAACCCAGTACATGGCGAAGGCCCGTCTAAGTTTGCCAGGGACCATCTGAATGATGCAGAGGGGTCATAGGAGAAAGTCATGGGGTCAGATGAGACCAAAGTAGAACTTTTTGGTGCAAACTTTACTCATCATGTGTGGAGGAAAAAGAAGGATGAGTACAATCCCAATAACACGATCCCCTCTGTGACGTATGGGGGTGGAAACCTCATGCTTTGGGGCAGTTTTTCGGCAAAGGGGAAAGGACAACTGTACTGTATAAAGCAGAGGATGAATGACGAAATGTATCGTCAGATTTTGAGCCACAACCTCCTTCCCTCAGTCAGAGACTTGAAGATGATTCATGGCTGGATCTCCCAACATGACAATGATCCGAGGCACACAGTCAAGATGATCAAGGAGTGGCTGCGTAAAAAACATATCATGGTTCTGGAGTGGCCTAGCCAGGCTCCAGACATTTGGCTGGAGCTGAAACTTTGTTTTTCTCAACGACAGCCTGACACAGCTCGAGAAGATTTGTGTGGAGGAATGGGCCAAATGGCCAATGGTCCTGTTTCCAAATGTAAAAACCTGGTGAAGAACTACAGAAAGCATCTGACCTTGGTACATTGTCCGCAACCTCAGTGTCTGTTAGACTGCTTGCCATGATGCCATTTCTTGATTATTCGCGGTTATAAAGGTTAGCGGGAATATGCAGAGATGGAGAAGTGTGAATTAAATCGAAAATGAATGGGAGATTGGATGAAGGTTGACTCCTTATGAAAACCTAGTGAAGAAGTACCGAAAGCATCTGATCTATGTAATTGCAAACAAAGGCTTCTGCACTAAATATTAGCACTGATTTTCTTAGGGGTACAAATACTTATGAACCCCATTAAATTACAAATAAATTATTGAAAAATCAAACAATGTGAGTCGGGATTTTTTTTTTTTTTTTTTTTTGTATATTATGAGTGGAAATGCATCTATGATTAAAATTTCAGACCTCTACCTATTTTCTAAGTGGGTGAACTTGCAAAATTAAAAGGGGTGCAAATATTTCTGCTCCTCACTGTATAATGGCTGCCACCCTCCTAGTTCAAATGGATTGGACGTCTATGACCGTCGATGGCAAAGAACGAGTGAAATTAATATTTTTTCTCTTTCCCATACACAGACCATGCTGACTGCCATCTCCATGAGTGCCATCGCTACCAATGGAGTGGTGCCAGGTGGGTGAGCAGACGCTATTTATACCAAATAAAAATAACGGAAACGTGACTTAACTGGCATGCGGTGGGGTTGGCCAATTATGACGACTCTAGCTGCGGCGTGCTGATTAAGCTTGTTGTTTATTTATATTCTCTTCATTTGCACGGAATTAGAAAATGCAAGCGCTGTGGTAAAACACAATAAGGAGCGATAAGCAACGAGGCATAAGTAAAAGAACAACTACGGGAGAGACGCCGCGTGACACCAGCAAATTGCTACGCAAATGTTTTACCCCGGGGGAGAAAGAATTATTCAATTATCAACGCTAGCACTTGCATGCATAAAAGTCAACACGTTTTTGTATAGTTTTATATTTCAAACATAGAAGCATTTAGAAGCCTTTCCATCAAAATCAGGTTCTTGGTTCAAAAATTAAAAAATGAGATTTTCGACTGTCTTGATTGAAATCCAATGAGAATATTGACAATGCAATTGTGTTTTCTCCTCAAAATTTAAGGCAATTCAAGATTATAAAATATTAGACGAGGGCTAAAGAAGCCATTGATTGGTCTTGTTTCAAAAGCTCACTGAAACTTCAAACCATGAAGTGAACGTTTCTGAGGTGTATGTTTATTCATGGGTCACTTCAAATACATAACTTTTAAATAAAATATATGCATTGCCTGCAGAGGGTGCCATATCTTATTTTGACATTGTGGTTGCTTTCAGTGAAATTGCAAACATACTACTATAGCGCGTCTACGTACATATGCAATTATGCAGAAATGAACAGAAAGACATTTTTCTTTAAAAAAATAAACTTCATGAAAATCAGTTAAGAAATAAGCATTTTACAACTTCATTTCAATCATCAAACTTTGCCTTTAAATTGAATAATGCCCCATAAACTATGGCCACCGCTTCAATTATGGTACCATATCTTCTGTCCGTATCTAGGCCTTAAAATGCTCCAAAATGCTTTTATACTTAGACAACTGAGTTTGTAAAAAAATAATAAGACATTTTAATTCGGTTCATCTTCTTAAATGTGATTATAAGTTACGTGAACGTATTACATTTTATTATGATGTACAATTTGACAGCATAGCAAGAAATGAAGTTGGTGGCCGATTGGCTGACATTTCTAATGAGAGACCACTGCATTTTCTATGTTAATGTGTGTTAAAAGGCAGGATTTATGGTGAATCTTGATCCTGCAAGTTTACATTAAAGCGTGGCTGGCAGCCAAGGCTCTCTGTTGGGCCTCCTCATTACAAATTGATGACTTTTTTTTGGCTACTAGGATGGGTAAATTAGATCGTAGGAGTGAAATAAATGAAGCGAAATATATTTTTTTGAACAATTATCTGATTGTATGTTGACGTTCTGTTATGTTTCTGTAGCTGGAGGTTCATACTACATGATCTCCCGTTCGCTGGGGCCTGAATTCGGGGGTGCGGTGGGGATCTGCTTCTACCTGGGGACCACCTATGCGGGCGCCATGTACATCCTGGGGGCCATCGAGCTGCTCCTGGTGAGTGGCGTCATCATGTTTTAATGTTTTAATTTTGATTTAAATCTAGAAATTCCACTTAGCAAAAATATTTTGTAACCTAAAACACAGTGTTATTAAATGAAAGAATAAAAATATATTTTACTGTTCATTAGATGTAGATTTACATAAAAAACGGAAAATATAAAAAAGCAAAACTACATATCCATATACTACAAGCTGATTTTAGACTGCTCTCCATCCTCATCCTCCTGGACCTATCAGCAGCCTTTGATACCATTAGTCACACCACACTACATCACCGGCTTTCCACTAATGGCACACCCGCATCCCGTTGCACTGGTTCTCATCCCACCTTTCTGAGCGCACCCAACATATCCAACTCAAGTCTTTTAAATCTACGGTCTCCCCAGTTACCTCTGGTGTCCCTCAGGGCTCTGTCCTCAGGCCCCTACTCTTCGTCATATATCTACTTCTCCTTGGCAATATTTTTCGGAAATTCAACATCCACTTTCATTGCTATGCCGACAACACCAAACTCTACCTCACTTCCGAACCCTCCTCCTCTCTCCCACCCTCATCCCTGATTGACTTTATTACAGAAATAAAAATCTGGTTTACCCACAATTTCTTCAAACTCAACAGGAATAAAACCGAGGTGCTCCTCGTTGGCTTCAAATCCACCATCTCAAAAAACCATTGCCTATTCCTTACCATTGACAACTCCACTGTTTCACCCTCCCCCCCAAGTCAAGAGCCTAGGAGTAATCCTGGGCAACACACTTTCGTTTCAATTGCACATCAATAACATTACCCGGATTGCGCACTTTGACCTACACACCATTAATCGCCTCTGCCCTTCCCTCACCCCACATTCTGCTGCAATTCTGGTTCCCAGCCTTGTCAGTTCCCACCTGGACTACTGTAACTTTCTCCTCTGGGGCCTCCCTCAAAACTCTCCATAAACTCCAATTGGTCCAGAATTCAGAATTCCTGCATCATAACACGTACCCCCTCCTTCCACCACATTACTCCAGTCCTCCAACAGCTTCATTGGCTCCCGGTCCACTTTCGAATTCAGTTCAAAGTCCTCCTCCTCACATTCAAGGCCATCCATAACCTCGCCCCTCCATACCTGTCCGACCTCATTCATGTTACAACTCCCTCCTGTGCCCTTCGATCCTCCTCCTCCATACAACTGTCTGTCCCCCCCGCTCGCCTCAGCACCATGGGGAGCCAAGCGTTCAGCCGCTCGGCTCCTCGGCTTTGGAATTCACTCCCACCCAACCTCAGGAACAGATTCCCTCACCCTTTTTCAATTCAAACTCAAAACTCACCTGTAATCACTAAATTCTGGTGTTTCTTTTTTTTTTTTTTTACCTATTACTGCCCTTATATCTCTTTTAGTATCTTAAAATGGCCTTAAACATTCCATACTTTAATTTTCTCACTTTTAATATGTTTAAATGTTTTAAATGATCGGGCGGCGACCTTGAGTGCCAGAAAGGCACCTTCAAATAAAATGTATTGTTATTATTAGGGTTGTTCCGATCATGTTTTTTTGCTCCCGATCCGATCCCGATCGTTTTAGTTTGAGTATCTGCCGATCCAGATATTTCCCGATCCGATTGCTTTTTTTTGCTCCCGATTCAATTCCAAACATTCCTGATAATTTTTCCCGATCATATACATTTTGGCAATGCATTAAGAAAAAAATGAATAAAACTCGGACGAATATATACATTCAACATACAGTACATAAGTACTGTATTTGTTTATTATGACAATAAATCCTCAAGATGGCATTTACATTATTAACATTCTTTCTGTGAGAGGGATCCACAGATAGAAAGACTTGTGACTTTGTATATTGTGACTAAATATTGCCATCTAGTGTATTTGTTGAGCTTTCAGTAAATGATACTGTGGCCATCCCAAATGCATGATGGGAAGTGGAACCATGACTGTGCGTCGTGCTACCAATAGATGTATCTTCTCTGCGTTGGGAAATAACTTAGGGTGTTAAGACAAAGATCAATTGCCACCTTGCTTCCCCACATTGCTTCCCATGAAATTTCTATTCATAGGGAGAGGGATTGCAAGGCGTAAGCCAATTAAAAAAAGGCCCCAAAGAGTGTCAAAATTCACTTTACTCATTTTGCGCTGCCTATTATCTCTCTATATAGGTAAAACGGCGTCATTATAGATTGAGCGCGACAATGAGTGAGAGGGTCGTTCAACGCATACATTAATTACATTAAATATTTTAATGTGACACATTTTTTAATAAATTAATTGCCGCCTTTATCGGGATATTTCTGATAACCCTACCTTAAGCCTAAACTAAAGACTCTGGATGAGTGTAACATATTATGTCTGTAACGTTAAATACAATTAGAAAACGATTAAATTAAAAAAAAAAAAAATATATATATATATATATATATATATATATATATATATATTAAAAAAAGGCATGGCTGATATTTTTTTGCCGATTCCGATACTTTGAAAATGACGTGACCGGACCGGATCGATCGGGACATCTCTAGTTATCATAATTATTATTATTACAATTTATATATACAAATACATGTATTTTAAAGTATAAAGGAAATAGTGTGAAAAATCCTTATATTTTATCTTCATTTTTAAAATGAAAATAATTTCATTGTGTGATCAAATTTCTAAAAAAAAAAAAAAATAATAATAATAATTCTGTTTTTCAAACATTATCTCCCTAAAACAAACTAAAAAGAACAACTGCATACACTATCTTAAAGCTATTCCAAATGAAAGAGTGCCAGTGATAAATTGAAAATATTAGGTGCGTATATTGGTCCTCATTCCGAAGCATTTGATTAGCTGACACGAGCTCCATCGAGCCGCACCTCCAAATCTAAACCACTGACTTTTCCTGTCGGAGTCACGTGACCACAATGTCTCCGCGTTGAATGTTGATCAGCTGATGAAACGTGACGGCAAAATCTTTCATCTCCGTCTTCATGCAGCTAATTATGCAGATACAGCGCGAGGAGGCGGAGGAAGGGGACATCAAGATATTTCCAGTGCACTTTCAAACATCTCTTATTGCTTCGGTCCCCCACTAAGAACATACCACACTATGTGTGTGTGTTTACTTATGTGTGTTCTTGGTTTTTAATGCAGAGTTTGATCACGCCTGTAGGTTAATTCTGTCTTCTGGGTCAATGCTGGCTTATAGTTTTCATTGTGGAATAACAATCCCGAGGAGCACATCTCACAGAAGAAGTAAAAAAAAAAAAAAAAAAGCCTCATTTGAATACGTTTGATCCTTGTGCAAAGCTGATGCGGCTATTTTGGGAAACGGCTGCGTTGATGCAGGAGATGTGTTTGCCTGGCGTTAGGCATGGAAAATGTAGGATACCACACGTGGATATAGAAAATGACAGTACATTTAGAAAGCCTACTAGAACAGCTGAAATTGATTTGATGTAGTTTAACCCTTGACAGGGCACTCATTTAGCTGAATGGCTGCCACTGACAAAGCTAGTCGTCTAATCTATTTTGACAGGGAGGGCTGACAGCGAATGATCGCTGCCAGCCCTCCCTGTCACAATGGATTGGACGTCTAGTGCCATCAATGGCACTGAAACATGGGTATTCACAGCTGGTGAAATATATATTATGTATATTATATATATTAGGGCTGTCAAAATTATCGCGTTAACGGGCGTTAGTTAATTTTTAAAATTAATCACGTTAAAATATTTGACGCAATTAACGCAGATGCCCCGCTCAGACAGATTTAAATGACAGTACAGTGAAACGCTCACTTGTTGTGTTTTATGGAGTTTTGCCGCCCTCTGCTGGCGCTTGGGTGCGACTGATTTTATAGGCTTCAGCACCCATGAGCATTGTGTAAGTAATTATTGACATCAACAATGGCGGGCTACTAGTTTATTTTTTGATTGAAAATTTTACAAATTTTATTAAAACGAAAAACTTAAGAGGGGTTTTAATATAAAATTTCTATTACTTGTACTAACATTTTTCTTTTAAGAACTACAAGTCTTTCTATCCATGGATTGCTTTAACAGAATGTTAATAATGGTAATGCCATCTTGTTGATTTATTGTTATAAGAAACAAATACAGTCCTTCTGTACCGTATGTTGAATGTATATATCCATCTTGTGTCTTATCTTTCCATTCCAACAATATTTTCCAGAAAAAATATGGCATATTTTATAGATGGTTTGAATTGCGATTAATTGCGATTAATTACGATTAATTTTAAAGCTATAATTAACTCGATTAAAATTTTTAAACGTTTGACAGCCCTAATATATATATATATATATATATATATATATATATATATATATATATATATATATATATATATATATATATATATATATATTTTTTTTTTTTTTATGTTAACTTATTTGTTTTGAGAAGGAGTATACGAGGTGCACTCTTGAGAGAGCAGTTAAATTCAATGCATTGCCACATTTGTGACCCCTGTGTTTGGTTATCGCAAAACTGCTTTTCTGACCTCTGTGTATATTTGCATCTCAGTTGAGGATACCGAGTACCGATCCGATATGTTGGCAATTGATTAATTTATTTATCAATTTATGACAAAACTTTTTTTTCCGTTTGGAAATATTTGGAAATATCCTTGTTCATCTTGATCATTTTGTTGCTTTGTAGCCATTAAAATAAATCTTAAAGCAGAAATGTGAAGTAATTTCATAACATGCCAAATAGGGTCACAATTAAAGTAATTAAACATTGTACAACAAATACAGCATGAAAAAATGATTTATATGTTGTATATTTGACAAAATAATCGCGTTTCCGAAGTTCGAGCCTGAAAGCGGACGAACCCGGAAGTGATACGTCACACCGCGAACAGCGATGGGAGCTCCATACATACGGCCGCCATACAAAGCCCTTCAAACAATGATTCAAACAGCGATATAAGCAATAGATCGAGCGCAAGGGAGGAGATCCAAGTTTTTGAAGAGTTGGAGGAAGAAGAGGAGCTTGGAATCGGCAGGAAGTGGTGTCTAATGGGTGAGGAAATGTAGTTTTTTCACACAAGCGAACAGATTACAAAGCACCACTTCAGTGTTGTCCCGAGACTACATTTCCCATTATTCACTGTGTGACCTGCGCGCTCGCTGATTCGCTGCCAGACATTAAAACCAACATGCTTGTTGTTGTCACCTGTCAGCGGCTCGTACGTAAAACACAAACTAGAAGGCTATCAAGCGATCACCGTGAAAGAAACGCCGAACCGTACAAATGCAATGCAATGCTTGAAGCATGAAGGTGGAAATACATAATACAAATACAAATAAATGTGCACAAACTCACCGGCGGTGTGTGTCTCTTACGGCAACGTGACCGTGAATTACCGCGACGCCGACCCGCTTACATGCACATCCATACCCCTTTCCCGATTGACAGTGGATTAACCCTTTCGGACAAGATCGTAGATGACGCACAATTTAAACACGCTTAACCTAGCGAACACAACAACAATTATGCCACGACTATTGCCACGAGTTGGCTTTCAGCTAACGTCGCTAGCTTCTACCGTACATTCCACAACAGTTGGCAGCTCTGCTTTGACAAAGTCATCAGTCATCTATCCAAAAATCGCACTTACTTTTTGGCAAATCCTTGATCATAAGCAGACCGGTTAAGGAAGCAGGCATCTTCAAAGTGTTTGTAGCAGAGAACACTACTCGATGATGGTGTGAAATTCATTCGCTTCGTAAGAACAAAAGATGTCCATTTACGTGCCCTGCTATCCTTTGGCCACTCAAACAACTTGTCGTTAGAGTGAGAACAAAACATCACCACACACCGCCGTGGCATCTTACCGAGAAACAATGCAACAAACAATACTGTCCTATGGCGGACTTCCCTCGAACTTCTAGGTGTGACGTCATTTCCGAAGATTTCCGAAGATTGCCGAAGAAAAGCATTTTCGTTGTCAAGGGCGTTGCTATGGGTTAAACAAAGAATCTGGAAGGGTTGCGTTAAAAAAAATAATGAAAATATGCTTATAATTGTTTAGCCATTGATATTATTCAAAAGCATGGTTGGCCAACCTTACTTCACATTTCCGCTTTAAAACCCGATCTTTTTTACTCAATTCCGATATTCTAAAAATGACATGATCGGGCCTGATTTCCGATCCATAAAACATGCCGTTTAAGGAACAATTATTGAATTTTTTCCCCCTTTTTTTTCTAAAATAATTACGTCCTTTAAAATGTGTCTTCCTGTAGGAATGCATTCTTGCAATCTACTGGACCACTGTTGTAACAAACAGGTATATTTGAAGTGCGGGTATGAGCAAGTGCAGCACTGCAAGATAGTGACTTTGAGCAAGGATACACTCTGCAATTTTATAACCATTGTAATTTCAGGATGAAATTCACATTAGCCCAGCTAAGATATTTCGGTGGTCAATGAGGAATCTTACACGTAGATTTGAAGAATGCCTTCGTATAGGATGTGATTTAAAACCATTCAAACCCGCATTTTTCATGCTGGGCAAAAAAAAAAAAAAAAAAATCTGCACTGATTTTTACTCTACTCAAACACCAGAACAAAGTACAATTTTTTTGTTCGGGGATATTTCATGCTTTTATTGGTTGTTTGTTATTGTGTTTTTAATGAGAAAAGAACACTTTGTGTTATCCTTTTTGAAGTTGCATTTTGTCAGACATTTTCAAAGAGCCAAAAATAGCAAAGACAGCGTGCCAAACCTCATGATTTGATTTCGATGGGTAAAGTTTCATCCAATCATCTCCCAGAAGTGGCAATAGCAACCAAATTCAGTGTATTTATTGGTTTAGAGACGCGAACGCGTCATGTCCTTCAGCAGCATGCTTAGGTCTTATGGGGTTAAATAATGAATATTCAATATTTATTTCTTAAATGGCATGTTTTAAGGTTAAAATTACTGTGAATAAAATATTTTTCTTCCATCCATCTTGGTTTTATTGGATTGTTTAAATGTTACCACTTTTTTGGCTCACCCTGTATATACACGTTGAATAATAACAAAAAAATAACAATTAGAATTGAGACCTGGCATCCACACTTGATTTACTTTGGATACAAAATGCTAAAATTTGAAAAATGAATTTGTACAGGAGAACGATAATTAAAGGACGTAATTTTTTTCTTAAATAATGAGAATTTCATTATTATTCTTTGAAAGGAATGTTTTAAGGTTTAAATGACCTTCGAATAAAATATTTTTCTTCGCTTGGTTTTATTGGATTGTTGAAAAGTTTTTTTGGTCACCCTGTACATACACATTGATTAATAACAAAAAGTAACAATTATATTTGAGACTTCCCCATCCACACTTGATTTACTACATATAAAAATGCTTATTGTGGCCTACGTGATCCAAAATATAATGTCCATGTTTTTTCTCCAAAAATAGTTACTTGCCCTATAAATGGTAAGCAGGTTTTGTGCTATATTTAATGTGCAAAAACGCAAAGAAGGCTGTGTAGACTTTTCATATTTACTGAGTTATGCGAAACAATGATAATTGTTTTCTTTTGACAAGTTGAAGCAAGGTAATAAAATGATGAGAATGGGAATGCTGTTTTTTCACACCTCGAGCAGCTCTCTTCATGCCTTTTTTCCCCCTCTTCGCATTTATTCCAAAGCAGAAATTAGCCCCGTGGGTGAAAAGATTGAATTGAGCAATAAACAAGGAGGCAGCAGGAGCACGCTTCTGACCTTCAAGTGTAAATCCGTGCACACGAGAGGGATTGGATGTGTGGCTTTCAAGCTTTTAAAATCCTCTTGTCCGCTTTACATAATGGGTCTGATTTAGATCATATTAACAACTGTAACTGTTATTCGAAACTCAATACCATCCTATTTTTGTTTGAAATATTTTGTTTCAATTCTTTTTTCTTATATTTTATATATTTCTCAATTAAAAAAAATATATATATATTTATATACTTAATACATAATAACGTGCTAGCCTCCTTACCTAAACCACACATACTTCATTAAATAAAATTCAAAAGTATAAAATGTATTTAAAGAAATAAATAATACATAAAAAACAAATGTATTTTACATTTTAAAAATGAAATAAAACATAAAAATACAAAAGTGAGGAATTTCAATTTAAAAATAAAAAAATATTTAAAGAATAAATGAATAAGTACCACGGCCTTCACAATTTTAAAATATTTCACATCATAATCATCATAAAAATATAAGATGAATACCTTAGTGTATTTTATTTTTTTGCACTTTATTCAACAATATATTTAACTTTATATTTGTTTTATTTTATATATTCCTACTCTCAGTTAACATTCAAACATTTTATTTTTACATATTTTCTGTTTATGATTTACAAAAGCACCTTGTATTTTATCTCTTTTTGAAATGTTTATCTTCCTTTTTTCTAAATTACCCTTTACCATAGTGTAGTGCTTTGTTTTCATGCAGTTGATGTGAAATTACTGTAATATAAATGAAATTCAGTTAACTTAACGTATATATTTATATTTAATTGTTTTAATTTCATAATTATTTACCTCACTGTATACTTTACGGTACTTTTGTATTAGACGTCTTCTATACTATTTTTCGAAATGACTTAAAATTTGAGTTGTCTGATAATGATTTTTTTTACCTATGCCCGATGTTGTCCAACTCAAAAATGCGATACCGATATCAAACTGATATCCATATATACGGCCGTGGACTTCACATATTAATGATAATTGTAATGTGATGCCCCAGTGGATGCTTCAAATGTGATGAATATAACAACTTCAAATGAAATAAAGTATCTGTGAAAAATAAGAGAACAACTTCAACTGAAGTTATAGAAGTTCCAAAATAATGTCCCATACAAATAAAATACATTGAAATGAGCTAAAACGTCTGTGATTATATACAGTGGGGAGAACACGTATTTGATACACTGCCGATTTTGCTGGTTTTCCCACTTGCAAGCCATGTAGAGGTCTGTAATTTGTATCATAAGTTCTCTTCAACTGTGAGGGACGGAATCTAATACAAAAATCCAGAAAATCACATTGTATAATTTTTAAATAATAAATTTGTATTTAACTACATGAAATATTTGATACATTACCAACTAGTAAATATTTTGGCTCTTAGTTCTTTTTTAAGAACCCCTCCTGTTCTCCACTCATTACCGGAAGTAACTGCACCTGTTTGAACTTGTTACATGTATAAAAGACACCTGTTCACATGCTCAAACAAACAAACTCCAACCTCTCCACAATGGCCAAGACCAAAGAGCTGTGTAAGGACATCAGGGATAAAATAATAGACCTGCACAAGGCTGGGATGGGCTACAGGAAAATAAGCAAGCAGCTTGGTGAGAAGGTAACAACTGTTGGAGCGATTATTAGAAAATGGAAGAAGTTCAAGTTGACGGTCAGTCTGCCTCGCTCTGGGGCTCCATGCAAAATCTCACCTTGTGGGGCATCACTGATCATGAGGAAGGTGAGGGATCAGCCCAGAACTACGCGGCAGGACCTGGTCAATGACCTGAAGAGAGCTGGAACCACAGTCTCGAAGAAAACCATCAGAAACACATTACGCCGTCATGGATTAAAATCCTACAGCACACGCAAGGTCCCGCTGCTGAAGCCAGTGCATGTCCAGACACGTCTGAAGTTTGCCACTGACCATCTGGATGTTCCAGAGGAGCAATGGGAGAAGGTCATGTGGTCGGATGAGACCAAAATTGAACTTTTTGGTCTAAACTCGGCTCGTCATGTTTGAAGGAAAAAGAAGGATGAGTACAACCCCAAGAACACCATCCCAACCGTGAAACATGGAGGAGGAAACATCATTTTTTGGGGCTGCTTCTCTGCCAAGGGTACAGGACGACTGCACCGTATTGAGGGGAGGATGGATGGGGCTATGTATCGCCAGATCTTGGCTGACAACCCCCTTCCTTCAGTGAGAGCCCTGAAGATGGGTCGTGGTTGGGTCTTCCAGCATGACAACGACCCAAAGCACACAGCCAAGGCAACTAAAGAGTGGCTCCGTAAGAAGCATCTTAAGGTCCTGGAGTGGCCTAGCCAGTCACCAGATCTGAACCCGATAGAAAATCTATGGAGGGAGCTGAAAGTCTGTGTTGCCCGGCAGCAGCCCCGAAACCTGAAGGCTCTGGAGAAGATCTGCATGGAGGAGTGGGCCAAAATCCCTGCTGCAGTGTGTGCAAACCTTGTCAAGGACTACAGGAAACGTTTGGTATCTGTAATAGCAAACAAAGGTTTCTGTACCAAATATTAAGTTCAATTTTTGTGATGTATCAAATACTTATTTCATGCAATTAAATGCAAATTTATTATTTAAAAATCATACAACGTGATTTTCTGTTTGTTTTTGGTTTTTTTGTATTAGATTCCGTCCCTCACAGTTGAAGAGAAGTTATGAAACAAATTACAGACATCTACATGCTTTGCAAGTGGGAAAACCAGTAAAATCCGCAGTGTATCAAATACTTGTTCTCCCCACTGTAAAAGGCAAAACACAAAGAAATCACATTTCCATTAGTTACCCCAAAGAGCCACTAGGGGGAGACCAAAGCATTACAAATACAGGCAGGCAATAATAGGGCATGCCAATGCAATGACAATTCTCAAGATGCATTTTGCTGGGTTTATGCACTGATTTTTTATTATAATAATGGGTATAATTACTTTTCTTAGTGACTATTTCTTTCTGGTGACATGCATGGTATTTTGGAGACATCTAGAGGTCACTATAAGCACAGCTGCTGAGCTGTGACCAGCCCATGCACACAGGTTCCAGGGAATGTACATTAATTGATGACCCAGCATACCTACTGGCGCAAAACCGATACCGATATTTTTCCGATATTAGTATAAATACTTATATCGGCTGATATTATTGGGTGGCCGTTACTATTGAACAACTGTACTAAAAATAATAATAATGTGACATCTCTACTGGTTCTGCCAGATCTACATCGTGCCCAAAGCGGCCATCTTCCCACTGGAGGGCTTAGAGGGTGCCGAGGCGGAAGCGGCTCTACTCAATAACATGCGTGTGTATGGCACCATTCTGCTCACATCCATGGCCACCGTGGTGTTCGTCGGCGTCAAGTACGTTAACAAGCTAGCCTTGGTCTTCCTCGCCTGCGTCATTCTCTCCATCTTGGCCGTCTATGCTGGCGTCATCAAGACTGGCGTGGAACCGCCCGACTTTCCGTGAGTCCTGGAATGTAGTGGTGAAAATAGAGAGAATACATGGTTCAAAATCAATTGTAACATTTTCCGTGTGTGTTTTTTTAATTAGTGTTTGTCTGTTGGGCAACCGCACGTTGGTGTGGAAAACGTTCGATGTTTGCGCCAAGACGGTGGAGACGGCCAACGGAACGATAACCACCCAGCTGTGGCGCATGTTCTGCGACTCGTCCCTGCTCAACGCCACCTGCGACAAATTCTTTGAGGCCAATAATGTGACACAGATCCAGGGAATCCCTGGAGTCACCAGCGGAATCTGGACAGGTTGGTTCGACAAAGTAACCTTCTTGTTTAGTCACTAGGAAAGTAATAACTTCCGGCCCTGTGCAGAAAACGTGTTCGGAACTTACTACGAGAAGGGCGACTTGATCGCCCGCCTCAACATGGAGTCCGTGGAGGAGCCGGACGAGCCACTGACCAACGCCAACCGCTACGTGCTAGCCGACATCACCAGCTTCTTCACACTGCTGGTTGGCATTTACTTCCCTTCGGTGACAGGTGAAGCACGCTTTCTGGGTGGACAGCATAAATTCATTGGTGCTAAAATCGGGCGTTTGTGTGGTTATGTGCAGGAATCATGGCTGGGTCTAACCGTTCCGGTGACCTGCGCGACGCCCAGAAGTCCATCCCCATAGGAACCATTGCTGCTATCACCACCACCTCCTTCGTTTGTATCCTTTATTCACCACTTTCCTCTGTAGAACAGCGTCCAATGTTTAAGTCATTTATGTCAACAGTGTTCCACAGGGCTTAATCTTAAAAGTCCCTGTTGGTCTTATCGATCTATCTATGACATCAGAGAGTACATTACTGAATTTGATAGATTGGATGTCACTGAGCAATAACCTATAGTCCTTTTGTTTGTAAAATGAACCAAAAATTTGCAAAACCGCTTTAATCTTAGTTCACTGTTGGCCAGGAAGCCGGTGTCAATAACTGGAAGAGATGTAATCAAAAGCAGACTTTTTCGCGTGCACCGCTCCCATTCGTTAGGTTTAATTTTTGTGGCGGACAGCATTTTTATTGGGGGGGGGTATGTGTTGTGTATGGTACATTGGTTAATACATGTTGCTTAGGAAATTTCTCCACTACGAACACTGCTGTATAGCCTCTTTTTTCCCTCCGACCAAGCGGTGAGCTCAGTGGATTGAGCACAAGAGTGCGCAAGCCAGTAAATATTCAGTTGTTTTGATTTAATCATACTGAAGACTGCTTTGACCAAATGACAAATGACGTGTTATACCAATGAAGAGTTCACGATGACACTGGAACGAAACAACAAGGCTTTAGCCAGTGTTGTTGGCCCCGGCATCGTCAAAAGTACACCAGTAAAAAATCCCCGTTTCAATATTTTCATATGATAAATTATTACCGTAGTTTTTCATTCGCTATCCCTTCTGTTGTGTCAAGTCGAGGCTCCCGAGATCTGATGATAATGGGAGTCCAGTTGCTTCCGTGACTAGCACTCTCTCTTTCCTTCGCATTTGCGCTGTGTTGTGGTGAATTTGAACTTATATGGTAAAATCTCATATATTTTATCATATTCTGACCAGTCGCACAATAAAGTCAACGAGTCTCGACTGCTGTTTTCCATTGAGTCATATGTCTTCTGTTGGAATCCTTGCCTTTGACTACATCATCTTTCAGCGAAGCAGAGGCAAACCGTTACAAAACTTATTTTTACTGCACAATTTCAATTGTTATGGATCTCTGAATTGCCTTTGTGTTGAATTGTGCTATATAAATAAATTTGCCTCTGCGAGTTGATTTTTGAATAGACTTTGACAAAATTCAATCTTTTAATTAAATGAGGGGGATTTTAGACCTGGTGTTTCAAACTCACCTTTGTTGCGGCCCACGTTGTATGCCTGCCATCTTGGGCTGCCATGATGAACCCACTATAGTCGATATAATGACATTGTTGACCTAAAAATTGTCCAAATCCGCTTAGGTGGAATGTCCGAATTGCAATTTTTCTCTTTTTCCTTTTTATATATTTACATTTTAATTGACAAAGGGAATTAATATTCTCTTTTTAATTCAAATAAAACTAATTTCTTTTTATTTGTTTTTTTAGATCATTTTTAGGTTTGTCTGGCATTTTTTGGTTTTCATGTACAAATACGGGGAAACCAGTCGATTTTTGTTTTTATTTATTTATTTCTTATTTTGGCAGAAGCAGTAAATATTTTCTTATTATTTTATAAATCTATATAAAAATTATTTTATTATAATTTTTTTAATGACAGAAAATGTCCAGTTTTTGGAGTACACCGTTCTCTGTTTTTATTGAAGACTATAGAAATTTTACTTCAATTTTTGTATAGTTATACGGTGGGGCCTCCAGACCTTGAGTTTGACATCTGTGTTAAACAATCACATTTGTTCCTTATTAAAACCTGCTCAGACATGTCCAGCGTTATTCTCTTTGGCGCTTGCATCGACGGCGTGGTCCTCCGAGACAAGTAAGTGTTCCCCAGACCCACAATTTTTGACTCCATAACCTGATGCAATCTGTCCCGCTTTAGGTTTGGGGAAGGGGTGCACGGAAACCTGGTTATCGGCACGTTGGCGTGGCCATCGCCATGGGTCATCGTAATTGGCTCCTTTTTCTCCACTTGTGGGGCTGGTCTGCAGAGCCTAACGGGGGCACCGCGTCTCCTACAGGCTATAGCCAAGGATGGAATCGTACCTGCGTTGCGGGTCAGTACAGTACAGATTTGCGATTAAACTCATTTTGAAAATTGGAAAATTTAGTGTTATTGTGGGGGTGGGGTTTGCAGATTTTTGGCCACGGGAAGGCAAATGGGGAGCCCACGTGGTCCTTGCTGCTGACAGCATTTATCTGCGAAAGCGGAATCCTCATCGCATCTTTGGACTCAGTAGCTCCCATCTTGTCCATGTGAATTCTTCAAACTTTTCAAGGGAAATTCAAGGTGTCATTTTTATAGAAGATCTCATCCCGTGTCACCCCACAGGTTTTTCCTCATGTGCTACATGTTCGTGAACCTGGCATGCGCTTTACAAACTCTGTTGCGGACCCCCAACTGGAGACCCCGCTTTAAGTTCTACCACTGGTGCGAATACAAAACACTCACAGTGCAATTTTAATGAGGGATGTACGTCCTCTCAGTTCTTTGGTCTTTTTTCCCCGACAGGACTCTGTCCTTCTTGGGTATGAGCTTGTGTCTCACTCTCATGTTCCTGTGCTCTTGGTACTACGCCATTGTCGCCATGGTGATTGCCGGCTCCATTTACAAGTATATTGAGTTTGCGGGGTGAGTGGAAAGCAAAAGTGGTGATAATCAATTACATTACATATAGAGTAAGTATATGATAGGATTAAGGGCAATTGATTTAAATAGCGAGCCAGTCAAATCGATCGACATCGATCAACGATCATTGCCATCTTTTAAGTATGTCTCGTTAGTAAAAAGAATGATTTCCAAATGTCTGATGTTTCATTACATGAAAAATGTCAACTGAAGTTTAGAAAACACTTCCGTTCAGGTTCCGTTCTGAGACCCTCAATTTGGCCAAATTCCAAAATTATCCTATATGCATGTGTAATACATCATTGGAAAGCTTAAAATCTTTATTTTCTGGGGGAAGAAACCCTAACTCATTTTGAACAGGAGAGCATTTTTGACACCTTAAAATTAGGTCCAATCAGGTGAGTGAAAAATTTTGAAGACTTTTAATTTTCTTCAGGTTTCTCACCTAAAAAACGGTTTTCTACACCCTAAACGGCTAAACGGGGAGTTAGCTGTATAGTTAATGATAACTTTACTGCATAAAGTTTTTGATTTGGCTTGATTTTAATCTGTGCAAACCAAAAACATTTCCAGGGGAATTTTAGTGGCTCAATTCCAATACCATAATATTTTAATATTTGCAGTGGGCTTTTAAAATATTTTTTTAATTACCATTAAAGAATGTGAATGTGAGATACTGAGAAAAAAGGCTCCATATGCATAAAGGCAACATATAATTGTGAGTACATAACACTATCTGTTTATTGTATATTGATTATGTATTGTATATTGGCTTGATGATTTAAGCATCTAAAGTATCTAATACATCGATATCATTCATAATCAGCAATCCAAACGGCAACAAGGGTCAGAGATAATGTCCATAATTCTCGCGCCAGCGTTCGACTGCATTGTCTTTTTATGGCTTCCTGGTAACTCGAGGTGAGAGTATGAGAGAGCATAATTAAAGACACCATGATTTCAACGCGATATTATCGCGTACTTACCTTGTTTCCATTCAATAACTCCATGTAGCATGTATCACCGAGTGTAAAGACACAGCTGTGAATGGCCACAGCCGGACTTTGTGGGGATTTTATGGGTGAAACACGGTAATTTAACAAGGGACGTGATGCAGAAGTCACAGACAAAAAGGAGTGGTCGAGATTTTCTTTTTTAAAAAATATTTCCCCTTTTAAACGTTTTGTTTTTCTTTTTCAATTTTTCTTTATTTGGATCGATTATTTATCATCTAAAATATTGGGGAAAATGCAACAGTAACAAAAAAAAAAATACAATTGAGTGATAGTTATGAGGTAAATATCCTTGACCTATTTACAGACACTATTTTTTCATTGTGACATAATTTGTTTAAAAGTTTAAAATATGCGAGTGAATAATTTTTTAAAGTCTTTTTTTTTAATCTAAATATTAGACATCAATTAATGACAATGTCAAACCCTAAACTAAAAACATAAAATGATGAATATGAATAAATTGAATAAACTGAAATAATTCATAAAATACTGTGCTCACCAATTCCATTAAGACATAATTGAATTAAAAGGTAGAGATTTTACATGGTAAAAAAATACATTGCTAAATTACAAATCATATATACAGTAATTTGTTGTACTTTGAGACTTGCAGCTAACCCTTAAACTGTTATTACATATCAAGGTATAGAAGAATCACGTTTGAAAAAATGACCAACTTGAAAATCCATTTGTACTTAAATCTTTCCGCTCTTGCAGCCTGTGCACAAGTAACTCATGTTGCAGCCAGCACTCTGCTGTGTCGCATTGCATTTAAATTGAGCCCGTGATAAATGACAACTTGATTGATGAGTGGCCGTGTTTGGTTTGTATGCATTTCGCAGTGCGGAGAAGGAGTGGGGCGACGGAATTCGAGGTCTGTCCCTGAGCGCCGCACGTTACGCACTCATGCGTCTGGAGGAAGGACCCCCCCACACGAAGAACTGGAGGTAAACACACAAAAACGCATGTATAGTTGTGTGTGGTTTGTTGCTCATTAACAGAGAAACACGTGTGTCAATCTCACAGCTAATAAGGTTTTCCACATCAGACGCGTTGCAAAGCAACAAGAGTTAACACATCGTACTTTCTCCACTTGTACTTTTTGACTTGCTCCCCTTCAGCTGCTTCCCCTTTCGTGCCTTGGTTCTGTTTAGTTTCCCCCCACTCTGGACTTCTTTCGCCGCCCCCTTGTACTGTGGCTTTGTCCCCCCCAGGCCCCAGTTGCTGGTGCTTGTGAGCACGGATGCCGAGCAGAATGTGGAGCAGCCCAGGCTGCTCTCGCTCACCAACCAGCTGAAAGCGGGCAAAGGATTGACCATTGTTGGCACGGCGCTGGTGGGCACTTACCTGGACAACTATGAACACACCCAACGGGCAGAACAGGTAGGATAGACTGCTGGGTCACCATCTGCTATCACACACAGTGGCCCAATTTCTTCGATGGGGAAAAGAAAACAAGGGGGTGGATAAGGGAAAGCTTTTTTGGAGAACATAAGCTGAAATGGCGACTGCCTGTGTCTTTTTGAGAATTGTTTAATTACATTCAGGCGCATTGAATTTCCAAACCTGCGTGTTTGTAGTCACTGCGTAAACTGATGGAGACGGAGAAGGTAAAGGGCTTCTGCGTAGTGACGGTGTCATCCAATCTGCGAGACGCCACCTCCCACCTGCTCCAGGCCAGCGGGCTGGGTGGCCTGAAGCACAATGCCATGCTGGTGTCATGGCCACGCAACTGGAAGCAGGGTGACGAGCATCAGACCTGGAGGAATTTTGTCGGTACGTTGAATATCACCTAAGCACGACCCCATGTGCCTAACTCTGTTAGGTTCTTTGCGCAGCTGCATGGTCACATTAGTCTATGATTGCCCTGAATTAATTAAGTAAAACTTGATTCGTCAATTTGTCTGACCTGTCCTCCTTGCAGAGCTAGTGAGAGAAACTACTGCCGCTCATTTGGCTTTGCTGGTGCCCAAAAACATTGCGGCCTTCCCGTCAAATGGCGAGCGTTTTACTGAGGGTCACATCGACGTGTGGTGGATTGTCCATGACGGAGGCATGCTGATGCTGCTCCCCTTCCTCCTGCGCCAGCATAAGGTACCACCCAGATACTTTTCACCTCACCCGCAAGTAGAAGCGTATAGGTGTGAAAATGTTTGTCCTTTTTTCGTGACTGCCTCAGGTTTGGAGAAAGTGCAAGATGCGCATCTTTACTGTGGCTCAGATGGACGACAACAGCATTCAAATGAAGAAAGACTTGACCACCTTCCTCTATCATCTCCGTATTGATGCTATGGTGGAAGTGGTAGAAATGGTGAGTTAACATGTTAATAAAGAAAAAAAATGTTCTCAATTTGTCTTGCCTTTCTCCAGCACGACAGCGACATCTCGGCGTACACCTACGAAAAGACCCTGGTAATGGAACAACGCTCACAGATGCTAAAGCAGATCAACCTGACTAAGAATGAGCGTGAGAGGGAGGTAAGAAAGTCCTCCTCACTCTTTGAGAATGGCACACTCAAAAACATGTTCACAAATGCGACTTGACAGGTTCAGCTCGGCGTGGCTCGCATTGATTTGACTCGACATGTCACATAAAGCGCTGCTGGACCGAAGTGGATTTTGGGTTAAATCAGCGGGGTGGGACGTCGTATTCCCCTTCTGTTTCTTTGCTGTGGTGCGTGACAGCACCATGTCTTGGAAGAAGGACAGAATAAAAAGATATTGATTGGAGCTGTGCTATTATTACCTTCTTCAGGTCGCTTTTATTCATTGCGTGCCATGCTTCATAAACAACCCTGCTTTTAAAAACAAAGAAAAATCATTAATGTTCTTACTTTTTTCAATAATCCCCCTCAGATCCAGAGTATTACCGACTCGTCCCGTGGCTCCATTCGGCGCAAGAACCCGGGGTCTGTGACCACCCAGCTAAGTGTGGGTGAAGAACCACCAGCTGCTGGCAAGGAGGAGAAACCAGAAGAGGAGGTAAAGAACCAGTTAAATGAGTGGGCACATTTCACTTTAAAACACCTAGGAAAGGCATGCGTGGAAAGAGTATACACAAGCAAGCACACACACACAAACAGTGGTACCTCAACACACGATCTTTTCAACATCCGACGTAAAATTTGACTCGCTATTTGTTTCTACATCCGACGACATGCTCGAAATACGACAATTAATGGCAGCGCCGCAGTTTGTTTTCCCGCAAGACGGACGCACGGCAGATTTTCTTGTGAGAGAAATCAACACGGGTTCAGAGAATGTTAATGCAGCAGGTGAAAAAAGGAAAAAGATGAGGGTTACCATTGAAATGAAGATGGAAATGATAGAAAAATATGAGCGTGTTGTGCGCGTCTGTGAACTGCCTCGACAAGACGGCCGTGGAATGTCTACAATCTTGATGGGCCTCCTCCGACCTCCATTTGCCAGTCTTTATAAGTTAGGGTGACAATTATTATTATTGTAACATTGCCAAAAAAAAATCGCCAGTTTTGACAGGTTTTTAATCATTTACAGTGCCTTGCAAAAGTATTCGGCCCCCTTGAACCTTGCAACCTTTCGCCACATTTCAGGCTTCAAACATAAAGATATAAAATTTTAATTTTTTGTCAAGAATCAACAACAAGTGGGACACAATCGTGAAGTGGAACAAAATTTATTGGATAATTTAAACTTTTTTAACAAATAAAAAACTGAAAAGTGGGGCGTGCAATATTATTCGGCCCCCTTGCGTTAATACTTTGTAGCGCCACCTTTTGCTCCAATTACAGCTGCAAGTCGCTTGGGGTATGTTTCTATCAGTTTTGCACATCGAGAGACTGACATTCTTGCCCATTCTTCCTTGCAAAACAGCTCGAGCTCAGTGAGGTTGGATGGAGAGTGTTTGTGAACAGCAGTCTTCAGCTCTTTCCACAGATTCTCGATTGGATTCAGGTCTGGACTTTGACTTGGCCATTCTAACACCTGGATACGTTTATTTTTGAACCATTCCATTGTAGATTTGGCTTTATGTTTTGGATCATTGTCCTGATGGAAGATAAATCTCCGTCCCAGTCTCAGGTCTTGTGCAGATACCAACAGTTTTTCTTCCAGAATGTTCCTGTATTTGGCTGCATCCATCTTCCCGTCAATTTTAACCATCTTCCCTGTCCCTGCTGAAGAAAAGCAGGCCCAAACCATGATGCTGCCACCACCATGTTTGACAGTGGGGACGGTGTGTTCAGGGTGATGAGCTGTGTTGCTTTTACGCCAAACATATCGTTTTGCATTGTGGCCCAAAAGCTCAATTTTGGTTTTATCTGACCAGAGCACCTTCTTCCACATGTTTGATGTGTCTCCCAGGTGGCTTGTGGCAAACTTTAAACGAGACTTTTTATGGATATCTTTGAGAAATGGCTTTCTTCATGCCACTCTTCCATAAAGGCCAGATTTGTGCAGTGTACGACTGATTGTTGTCCTATGGACAGACGCTCCCACCTCAGTTGTAGATCTCTGCAGTTCATCCAGAGTGATCATGGGCCTCTTGGCTGCATCTCTGATCAGTTTTCTCCTTGTTTGAGAAGAAAGTTTGGAAGGACGGCCGGGTCTTGGTAGATTTGCAGTGGTCTGATGCTCCTTCCATTTCAATATGATGGCTTGCACAGTGCTCCTTGAGATGTTTAAAGCTTGGGAAATCTTTTTGTATCCAAATCCGGCTTTAAACTTCTCCACAACAGTATCTCGGACCTGCCTGGTGTGTTCCTTGGTTTTCATAATGCTCTCTGCACTTTAAACAGAACCCTGAGACTATCACAGAGCAGGTGCATTTATACGGAGACTTGATTACACACAGGTGGATTCTATTTATCATCATCGGTCATTTAGGACAACATTAGATCATTCAGAGATCCTCACTGAACTTCTGGAGTGAGTTTGCTGCACTGAAAGTAAAGGGGCCGAATAATATTGCACGCCCCACTTTTCAGTTTTTTATTTGTTATAAAAGTTTAAATTATCCAATAAATGTTGTTCCACTTCACGATTGTGTCCCACTTGTTGTTGATTCTTGACAAAAAAATTAAATTTCATATCTTTATGTTTGAAGCCTGAAATGTGGCGAAAGGTTGCAAGATTCAAGGGGGCCAAATACTTTTGCAAGGCACTGTATTTCAGAACTTGTGAAACACAACATGCCTACTGTCTGCCGCAGCTGAACATGAAAAATGAATGTAAAAAGTCCTCTCTCACTCTGTCACGTCAGCCACGCACCTCGTTCAGGTACAGCACGTGAAACACATCCGCCACATTAGAACCTAATTTGTTACATGAATTATGGGTATTACTATTATTATATTATTATTCATAATATATTTGTTTTGCTCTGCGTAATTGCTATTTGCAATAGTACCAGCAGTATTTTTAAGGGTTTAGTGTAGGTTTTCGGGCTCTAGAACGAATGGGATTATAATGTATTCTGATGGGAAAATGCTGCTCGACATGCGACCATTACGACTAACAAACAAGGTCCTGGAACGAATTAACTTCGTATGTAGAGGTACCACTGTATATATAATATATATTTTAGTCTGCGCTTAACCACGTGGTCGTCATTAGCAAACAGTGTGCTATTACTTTGAGGACTTATCCTGTATGTAATACAGCGGTGCCTTGAAATATCAACAGACTTAATTAGTTTTTTTGGATTTCCATACCTCTCATATTCATTTTTGCATTAAGATAAAAAAAAATGACTGACTCATTTGGGACTAGCATGATTTTACTTCGAACTCCTTCACTGCCATTGACGGAGATACTGTATTTTTCAGACTATAAGTCGCACTTTCTTTCATAGTTTGGCTGGGCCTATGACTCATACTCTGGTGCAATTTGTGCTGTATGTTTTTTCCCCCATACTGACAGTTGTGAGAAGGGTGCTCAAGGGGTGCCCTCTACTTTCAGAGTTGTGGTGTTGTTCAGAAGTGATACTAAAGACCCTAAAGTTGATAGTGATTTGGAGTAAGATCGAGAGTTTGGGAAACAAGATACATTATGTTGTGCTTTTTATTAATTACAAGACTCTTTAGCCTGCTGTTCACTTTTTTACCGTTTTTACCATATTGTGTAATCTTTTTTCTTTGTCTCTGATGAATAAAAATACCCCCCAAAATGCGACTTATACTTAAATGTTTTTTTTTCCCTCTTTGTGCATTTTATTTGCCAGTGCGACTAATAGTCCGAACAAATATAGTAGCTATATTACATTTTGACTGAGGTCTGACACCATCTACAGTGGGGCAAATAAGTATTTAGTCAACCACTAATTGTGCAAGTTCTCCTACTTGAAAAGATTAGAGAGGCCTGTAATTGTCAACATGGGTAAACCTCAACCATGAGAGACAGAATGTGGGAAAAAAAATAGAAAATCACATTGTTTGATTTTTAAAGAATTTATTTACAAATCAGAGTGGAAAATAAGTATTCACTCACCTACAAACAAGCAAGATTTCTGACTGTCAAAGAGTTCTAACTTCGTCTAACGAGGTCTAACGAGGCTCCACTCGTTACCTGTATTAATGGCACGTGTTTTAACTCATTATCGATATAAAAGACACCTGTCCACAGTCTCAGCCAGTCACACTCCATACTCCACTATGGCCAAGACCAAAGAGCTGTTGAAGGACACCAGAGACAAAATTGTAGACCTGCACCAGGCTGGGAAGACTGAATCTGCAATAGGTAAAACGCTTGGTGTAAAGAAATCAACTGTGGAAGCAATTATTAGAAAATGGAAGACATACAAGACCACTGATAATCTCCCTCGATCTGGGGCTCCATGCAAGATCTCACCCTGTGGCGTCAAAATGATAACAGGAACGGTGAGCAAAAATCCCAGAGCCACACGGGTGGACCTAGTGAATTACCTACAGAGAGCTGGGACCACAGTAACAAAGGCTACTATCAGTAACACAATGCGCCACCAGGGACTCAAATCCTGCACTGCCAGACGTGTCCCCCTGCTGAAGCCAGTACTTATCCAGGCCCGTCTGCGGTTCGCTAGAGAGCATTTGGATGATCCAGAAAAGGACTGGGAGAATGTGCTATGGTCAGATGAAACCAAAATACAACTTTTTGGTAGAAACACAGGTTTTCGTGTTTGGAGGAGAAAGAATACTGAATTGCATCCGAAGAACACCATACCCACTTTGAAGCGAGGGGGTGGAAACATCATGCTTTGGGGCTGTTTTTTCTGCAAAGGGACCAGGACGACTGATCTGTGTAAAGGAAAGAATGAATGGGGCCATGTATCGAGAGATTTTGAGTGAAAATCTCTTTCCATCAGCAAGGGCATTGGAGATGAGACGTGGCTGGGTCTTTCACCATGACAATGATCACAAACACACAGCCAGGGCAACAAAGGAGTGGCTTCGTAAGAAGCATTTCAAGGTCCTGGAGTGGCCTAGCCAGTCTCTAGATCTCAACCCCATAGAAAATCTGTGGAGGGAGTTGAGAGCCCGTGTTGCCCAACGACAGCCCCAAAACATCACTGCTCTAGAGGAGATCTGCATGGAGGAATGGGCCAAAATATCAGCAACAGTGTGTGAAAAGCTTGTGAAGAGTTACAGAAAATGTTTGGCCTCCGTTATTGCCAACAAAGGGTACATAACAAAGTATTGAGATGAACTTTTGGTATAGACCAAATACTTATTTTCCACCATGATTTGCAAATAAATTCTTTAAAAATCAAATAATGTGATTTCCTGCTTTTTTTCCACATTCTGTTTCTCATGGTAGAGGTTTACCCATGTTGACAATTACAGGCCTCTGTAATATTTTCAAGTGGGAGAACTTGCACAATTAGTGGTTGACTAAATACTTATTTGCCCCACTGTATAATGAATAGACGTCCAGGTTTGTTTTGCTCATGATGACATCATGGCACCTCTCTGCAAATGCAGCCCTTGGCTGCCCATTTTTACTTTATTGAAAAAACTACTTTCGTGTCTCTTCTGTTTGACGAAAATGTTTTACTTTTACAAGCTGGTGTTCTTGATTCAACCAGTCTTCCTCTCTCTTGTCCCTCTCAAACATTCTGTGACTTTGACCCGCATTCCAACACTCGTGGATTTACCTGTATCTCCACCTCCGGCTTCGCTCCCATCCGTCCTTCTCCTCTTCCTCCTCCTCATAGTCAAAGTCGACCTCTCCCCCTGTGCCCACCCCCGCGCAGGTGCAGCTCATCCACGACAACACCACCCCGACCAGCCCTGCCGCCCCGGCCGCGACACCGGCCCCGGCCGAAGCGGCCCAAAGCCCTGGGGAGCAGGTACAGATGACCTGGACGGAGAAGTGTGATGGGGAAGCTAGCAAGCCGGCAGGTGCAGCCACACCGTGTGGCATCAAGGACATCTTCAACATGAAGCCGTGAGTGCACATATGGAATCGTTAGCCTCCAACAGAGGTGAAAGTCATTTATAAAAAAAAAAAAGAGATTCAAATTCATTATGTTTTTCTTAAGACTTTTCACTTCCTATATTATATCCACTGCTATTTACAGCAATAGCTACCAAATATCCATATTAAGTGTTTAAGATGCCATTAGATGATTTAAAAAAAAAATTTTAAAACAGCATATTTTCAAGATAGCATGTGACTGACAGTAAAATTTCACATTTCATTTCATAGGGAAGCGCGTTTTATTTAGGGCTGGGGAACAATTGCAATTTTTTCATCTTAAATAATGTGTATATCAATTGCGGTATACAAAGTACAATAACAAAACAGGAAGTTGTATATTGCAGACATTGAAGAATAAAAATACCACTTCAATTGTTGGCCTAACACTTTTAACATCACTTTTATATACATTAGAAGATGGGTAGATTAAATTTTTTGATTAAGAAGCATTCTTTTCTTTATGGTGTATGTAGGTGGCTAGCCTGCAATATTAGCCTGAATGTTTGGACCACTGTTAAAGCATTGCATGTAGAATGTTAATAGACAGGACTCTGAAAAACAAAGGTAGATTCTTGTCTTTTTTCTAAATTGAATCTGTTCAGAATTGGGCTCGGACAAATCAGACGAAAGGCTTAAAACT
Source organism: Corythoichthys intestinalis (assembly GCF_030265065.1). NCBI lineage: Eukaryota > Metazoa > Chordata > Actinopteri > Syngnathiformes > Syngnathidae > Corythoichthys > Corythoichthys intestinalis. The sequence goes on along the minus strand of NC_080403.1, from coordinate 17,956,185 downwards.
TTTTGTTGGCTGTGATTAAAATGCACATTTATAATGAAAATACATTTCAATTTATTTAGTGTGTTGTCAATTTGCCCAGCCTTGATTTTAATATGTACTTTTTTTTTTTTTTTTTTTTTTAACTAAGCGTGTTGGAATCAGTACTTCTATGTTTACCGTTTTTACACAAGTATCTGTACTTGTGCTTCAGTACAGTGTGAGTACTTTTACCACCTGTGGGTTCTGATATGTACCTTTCCCTTCTTGCTCCCGCTGTGCAGTGAATGGGAGAATCTGTAAGTACCCCAGATCCTCTAAAACTCATCCCGACAATTTTTGACATGACATGAGCGGTTGAGGCCAATGAAAACGTGTGCGAGTGAGCATCTGTCAACCACCAACACCACCACAGCAGCAGATTTGTCTTGCTTATAGGTATCAACAACTTTTGTCTTTTATGTGCACCTGCTCAGGAACCAGTCAAACGTGCGACGCATGCACACGGCACTGCGACTCAACGAGGCCATCACCAAGAAGTCCTCAGAGGCCAAGCTGGTCCTGCTCAACATGCCAGGCCCGCCCAAGAACCGGACGGGCGACGAAAATTGTATCCTTTCCATTGGAATTTGGAGGACTGGCAGTAAATAATTATCTTTCAATGCCAGCGGCAGCCACAGCAAAGATTGGTTTTAGAATGGATGACGCTCTCTGCAGGTTGCTTCTAGGCAGGGAAATTTCTTTTTTCGTAATGTTCTTAACTCGTTTACTTCCAGCCATTTGCGATACTTTTGACTGATTTTTCAAGTGCCAAAGAATATGAACACAAAACTTACAAAATGGAAGATTCACATCTTTCAGTATATAAATGTTCGTTTTAGTTATGAGCAGTTGGACATCATAAGGAACATTTTTTATACGTCTTTGACCGTGAATGCAGTGGTTCTTAATGTTGCTTAAGATACCAAACCCCACGAGTTTCCCATATGCATTCACGGAACCCTTGGAAATTAAATAATAATAGTAATAATAAAAAAAATACTATTAAAAAAATCAAAACCAATACCTCTTATTTAATATCTAAGTGGATTCCCGTTCAACTTTCTTCTCATTTTGACAGCATGTTTTTAAACAGGTCAAAATTTGAATCCACGCTGCCCATCAGTCTGTTATACTTCTTCATACCAAGTGTGAGTCAACCTTCCACTGAGCAAAACAGTTTCTCCTCCGATCAGATAGAGGACAAGCAGTTGAAAAAAAATGGAATAAAGCATGTAAATTGGAGGCAAGTCAGTGAAAAACCGAATCTAACACACCACTTTGCTTAGATTTAGTCATCGTGCGACAATAGGCCCCTGCGGAATCTATGCCGAACCCCTTAGACTTACTTATCGAACCCCCGTGGCTAGATCAAACCCAGGTTAAGAACCACTGACTTAATGTCAGATTGATACAGCATTAATGGTACTACTTCAAACGTTAAGGACGATATTGGTTCTTTTCGAACGATACATCCAAAATAATTTAGTGGCTTGAAATCAGTAACTTTTTAGCCCAAAATTTATCTAGTCTATCAACAAAATGCTTGAGTAGGGAACATGCGGGTGCAATTGCCTTATTGACCCATTTAAGGGAATCGAAACAATGAATTTTAGTCATTTCGAGGTGTGCTAAAACGATGGTTAAAAGTTATTTTTTAAATCTACAATTTCAGAAGCAGGCATACTGCTCGGAAAACATATCATCGATGTAAGGTGTCTTAGCGTGTAACCCACCCTCCTCTTTCATTGACATACACGACAGCAAGTCAGATTTTGTTTTTGCAAAACTCACAACATATTAAAACTAACTTGCAAGGCAATAAAGTGTGGGTGACAAGTTCCTTAGTCTTTCTCTACCAGATATGGAGTTTCTGGAGGTCCTCACTGAAGGTCTCAACCGCGTCCTCCTGGTGCGTGGAGGCGGACGCGAGGTCATCACCATCTACTCCTGAAAAAGCAGACCCCCTGGCCCCCCTCTTCCCTCCAACCTGATCATTGCCAACCCCTCCATAAGCTTCCTTGTTATGTCTCACCCAATAACTCCTCACTCAATGCTGCTTCATCTTCACGTCGCCCTCACTGTTTATTGGCGTACCATGCCCGACTCCGCTTCAGCGCCCCGACGAGCAGAATTGCGACGGGTTGAGTCGTAGATTGACACTCGATCGGCGTTGGCCGTCGGGCGCGTTAAATGAGTTGCGAGTGCATGTGAACTTGTCTTTTCCGTTTGAATCGGTTGTTGTTTGTACAACCAAAACGTGGGGGGGGGCAAAGATGTTTAAAAACAAGTCCCTGCTTTAGGATTTTAGACCGCCACTAAGACCACCACCAGCCAGGAAAGAGGTCCTCACGTACGAACTGTGAAAGCCACGTGGGCCGTGTTAGCATATGGCGGTTCGCGCCCAACGAATGTGCCAAAAAAGAGGGGGACAAATGCGGAAGTTGTTAATTTCCAAAAAATTACTCAAACTCTTTTGAGATTTAAAAAAAAAAAATGGTGAAAGCAAACAATTTTTTTGTTTAGATTAATGAACGAGTGAAAAAACAAATTGCCAAATGGGACATGGATCAAAACTAGACAAACTGTGAATAGCGCGTCAAGATAAGTAAATCATGTCGCAGGGGGATGACCATCATGACCAGCAGCCCTTTGTGTGGATCCCTGTAAATAATGTACAAGCTCTGAAGCCTCGTTGGGTATGAGTGTAGTATTTTTTTTTGACATACTCCAAGAAAACAAGAGAACTAGTCCTTTGCTATGAGTGAGACTCAAAAATGTTGGTTTTAAATTTCTATTTATTAATGGGACGGCATCCGCGCGTACTGCACCTGCACTGTTCATGCTAAAGTAGTATTTTTTTCATCTAGAGAACAGAAAATATTTATGTTTATATTTATAATTATCGAGGTCGTATGTCATCACTCGACATATCGGTGTCGTTTTCTTTTGCCAAATTTCTATATATTAAATGTGCCATATGATTTTACAGAGTCAAATTCTGCACAACCAGAGAACAAAGTGTGCTAACTTTAAAAAGAAATATGTAAAAGAGATCTAAGTGAATTTAAAAGCATGGGATTGAGAAGTAGATGACGTAAGAGAGGACAGCGGCTTCTTGTAGCAAGGAAACCCACTTTTGTCCACCAGACAGACTTCTATGCAGTAGATTCACCAGTGACATTTTATAAACTTAGGAATATACATATTTAATATTCACATATACAGGACTTGGCGCAAGTCTCAAAGCCACCAGTAGCTTTGTTGTTTTAACCAGAAGCCTCAAATATTTATCAACAAGGCAAAGTCTTTATTCCTTTTAGTTAACTTATTTGCTATCCATTACCACCGATGGCAGCCAATGAGTTAGCTTTGTCTACAAACTTCTCTACTCACCCCTACCTGTGTAAATAATTAGAAGACGTAAATGCACGTCTTTGGTAGTGAATGAACATTTCGGACAGTTCAAATGTAGGATTTTTTTTTTTAATGATGATTCAGTTCAATGTATCGCACTAAAGTTGTTTGAAAACAAACAGCTCTTAACTCATTAATGGTGATAGTCAATGGCAGTGAATGAATTCATCAAAGTTTATGATTTGAGAAAACTAATAGTTTAAGACCAACAGGGGCACTTAAGATTCAGCCCTGTGGAATGCATTTGTTGTGCTGAAGTCATTGGCAGCCATTGATAACGCTAGATGATTACCAGTGAATGAGTGCAAGATTGAAGAACTGTAACTATATTGTGCCTGGGTTAAATACAGGTGAACTCTACTTTTGCCCCAAATACAAAACGACTTCAATTTTTTTTTTTTGATCAAAGTTTGACTAAAACAATCAATCTAATGGTGGCACAAGACTTCCCTACTGTATGTACACTGGATTGTGGTATGAAGTTATAAAACGTATTTGGTATAGAACGTGCAATAGCTCAAACAGGGACTCGTGTCGTTTATTTTATTCCTCTATTTTGTATAACGTGTTCTGTAGAGTCATTGAGTCACTTTATTCATTTTGAAGGGGGTCACTTGCACTTGTAGTAGAACTATAAATAGATACTATACATATTTATACATATATCTATACAGTATATGAGAATTTAAAAGGAAATTAGTTTCTAGACCTGTATTTAAAACAACATAAAAAAAAAAAGCTTTCTTTTTGGTGTTGCTCGAATGTCCACGACCATTTGTGATGAATGCTGCTAGTATCGGTAGATGTCTTTGTACTGTACATATAGACCACCAAAACCACATCAACACGAGATGGTCGTTTCAAAAAGGAATAACGCAAAAAGGGTAGAGACAATACATATCAGTGGTGGCGGTTGACGAAGCATTAGAACAACTCTACTGATGCAATTGAACAAGCTTTGACACTCCTTAAGTTATCAATAAAAATATCCGTTAATGGTCAAAATGTGACTAATGAGTAATCTTGGCAAACAAAAACAACTATTGTTTTTGGATGGTTTGAGATTTGCCTGCATCAACTGAGCCTTCAAAGAAGTCCCAAGAGGAGAAATACGTGGGGTTTTATCATAATCTATTTCCGTAAAAAAAAAAAAATCTCAATGTTTTATAATCGCTGTTTGCATGGTATCCTGTGGCGAGATTTGTTTTTGTGGTTTTTATAGTGACGATACGCGCTGATACGACTAAAAGGGAAAAAGGCTGTCAAATGTTGGAGAAAGGTTTTTCGCAAAAATAAAAATTGAAAAGAAAAAGTTCACTTTATCGTTACTTGTTCTATTATTGCTTGAAGTAGTCTTGTGAAAGATTTTATTTTTAGTTGCAAGGCCTTGGGGTGGTCATTTGTACATAATGAATGAATCACTGCAGACACTGTAACTTAATAGTGTTGTATTTTCTTGTACACTGTTTGAATCACTGTGGACTCAAGTCTTAGAGTTTTGTAAAATGATGTGCAATATTATTCTTTTTTTTTGTTTTTGTTTCGTTTTGAATATCCAATCTTTGAAGAGGTGTCAGCGGTCGCTTTATTTTTGTCTGAATTGTAAGTCAGCCGTCCCAAAAACATAGCGCAATGCCGCAGTGACCTCTGGTGGCTCCAGAGTGCAGTGCAGATCTAAACCCCACCGTCCAGCGAAAGGCATGCTGTCTTTTTTATCCGAAATGCAAAGAATATCTTTTAGTTAGGTATGAAAATAAAATTCCATCTGCCAGACCTTATTTTATATCTTCAAATAATGAATATCTTCCCCCTTTCAAACAGAACATGTCTTGGTTGCGTAGTGGATAAATTCTACTATAAGCTTCGATGAGACATGCCTTTATAAAATCATCTTCGTGTTTCGGGGTTTTAAACATTTGAACGACAGCATTGGCTTTTATTTTGAAAAATTGACAGTTTTTAATTTGAAATTTTCAGTTGTTCTGGCTGAATGACAAGCATGGTTTTCCAAAGTTGTCTTTTAAGGTATTTGGAACAACTTTCCCCCCTCACATTTAGATGCAAATAATCAAATAGCTGCTGCTGCATTTTGGATCAAAAGCATACATTATGAACATTTGGTGATGTATACCCCTTTTTATTCGAGAATACACATAATTGCCTTTGCTGTTGTCCAATGAAAATGCAAGCATCCCAAATTATGTGTTTTACATCAGAAATATGTTGTGTTCTGGATAAAACCAAAATATTAAGCTTTTTTTTATTGGACAACCACACCATTGACCTCCCATTCATTCCACAAAACTGCTTGGTTCCAGGCTGTAAGTACTACCTGTTCATCTCCCCCACTCCCAACCCCCCCCCCACCACCACCACCACCACCACCACCACCACATTCTCGCATGCTCTGGCCAATTTCCTCGCTCTCTTGCCAAAATAAAATAATATTCTGTAACCTGCTGAGTTTGTTCATCCATTATCTCACGAAGCCCTCCATTCTACGACCTATGCCCCCGACCCCTCCTCTCAAGCTGTGTAATATAAATGTGACTGCAGTATCATTCTCGAAATTTGATCAAAGAAAACAAAACTTGCGCTTCCAATGCTGGGAGTGGCTCTGCTTAGACAGCGCTTGAACGACAGTCCGTTTCAGAACTAGCACACACATCGACCCCAACATGTCCCCAATTTCACCCAAAGCAACAAACTGTAGCATGAGACACAATAAACTGCCGGTCATTCCTCAAGTTTCCATCCTTAATAAATGGATGTCAAGGGCTCTGACTAAAAACACGAGTGAGCGGGTAGAGGAGCAAAACTACACAAATAATACGATTGCACCCCAAATTGTGGCGGGGAAGTCAATTGAGTGCATTAATTAACCCCCCCCCCCCCCCCCCAAATAATAGCGGCTGTCTAAGTGCTATGAGCAGAGCCGCTCTTCAGTCAGTGTAAACGTGTGCATGCACGTATGAACATAATATATTTGCGTGTTTGTGCTATAAAGTTTTTTTTTTTTTTTTTTTACCTCTTAGCGTCGCACGACTCTATTTCCCAGCTCCCCTCGCTATCTTTTAGCACTGGAAGTGTTTCCAAATGATGATTACCATAGTAAAAGATTCTATTTTCATGTATCTGGAGAAAATGACAACCAAAGTATATTTATGTTAACTATATAAACATATACATATATACATGGACATATTGTGCAGATATGTGCTCCAGTGAATTAGATGCAAAAAGGAATCTCACAAGGTTCAATTGTAGAGCCATTGCTGGTTTTAAACTATCATATTTGCCTTATCAATTTTCTTAAAACAACAATTTCCTGTCATTTACAAAAATGGCAGCCAATGAGTTAAGCGTATCAAAGGTGTTCCAAAGACCTGAATCTTAGACCACATGCTGATTTGATACAAAGTTGTCTTCTTTCAATATTTGAAATCTCTCTTGGCCACCCATAATGTACACTTCAATATTCCTGACCTTGTTTTTAATTCACTGGAATTGAGGGAACATTTTTTATGGATGCTTGAAAACAGTGTAGATTATATACTCTACTGAAAACACACATCGCAACTACAAGAGATTTTACAATTAAGAATTGGTCATTGTGCAGTAAAGCTGTATTGTTCCTTTAGGTTCTGTGGGGTGGAATGTGTTTTGCACATGTGCTGGGGTGGGGTGGGGTGGCAAGAGTGTGGGCTACCTGTAAATAAATTAAATACAGTTAGTGTGCAAGTGTTTATTTTATGTGTCAGTGTCAGTTAAATATTCTATGGTTTGAAGATGAAAAAAAAAGAAGAAAACAAGTCAACATGTATTCCCGCTATTGTGTTTCATGGTACATTAAAAAAAAAAAAAAAAAAAGTAGTTTTATCTTGCATTTCAAATGCTTCTATCTCTATGGCTTCTGGCTATGATACCCGTTCTATTTTATAGATTTGTCAGCACAAAATGCAATAAACCAATACCATTTTATTACAGCAGTTGTGTGGCGACTTTTTTAATAAACATAAAAGGAGTCTATTAACTGAAACACATGCTGAGTGAAAACTGCACAAATGTCTTAATAGCAACAGATGGGATGCAAATATTCACAGCCATGATTAAAAAAAAAAAAAAAAAAAAAAACTAACAACAACCACAAAAAATGAACATAAGGGTTAAAATTGCTTACAAAACACATCTATTATATCTCCGGATACTGTACTTAGTAATGTCGAGGGTACATTTGTGGCATTTGGCCCAAATTGGCAGCTGCCCGACCTGCTTGAAGAGATTGTTGTTGGTGTATTTGGGATTGGTGGTGCAGTTGTTGTTGCTGCTGCTGCGGCTGCTGTTGTTGTGGTGCCAGGCCGCCAGTGTTCACCAGGTGGTTGAGAGCCGGTCCGCTCTGGATCAAAGTGTCCAGAGCTTTCTGAACACTCGGGTTATCAAAATTGATACCGCCAGAAGAGTTACCGGCTCTCGGACCACCCGGGGAGGCGGCGGCGGCGCGGCCCATGGGAGCAGCGTAGCCCTGAGCTGCCGTCCCACTGGCCCGCACTGAGCCGTAGTCTTGAGACTGTGCAGTGGTCGAGGAGGCGCTTGAAGTTGCGGTGCTCTTAAACAGGCTGAGAATTTTGGCCTGGAGCTCCTGGTTGGAGTTGGTCTGGGCGCTCAGTGGTGTCGACTGTGGCGCCATAGATTGGGGCGCCATGTGGCCGGACTGGGGAGCCATTTGGCCGGACTGGGGAGCCATTTGGCCGGACTGGGGAGCCATGTGGCCGGACTGGGGAGCCATGTGGCTGGACTGGGGAGCCATGATGCCAGTCTGCTGCGGTGCCATTAGACTGGCTTGGGGCGCCATTAGACTGGCTTGGGGCGCCATGTGGCCCGACTGCTGTGGCGCCAAGTGGCCCGACTGCTGTGGCGCCAAGTGGCCCGACTGCTGCGGTGCCACACGGGCAGTAAGGGGAGGAGCCAGTCCTGGTGTCCCCATTCCCAATGCAGGCGGCACATCAGCGGCTGGGGGAAGGACGGTGGCTGTCCAGAGATACAGGTTAGTATGTTAGAATGATGTGACCACATTGCAACAACAACCATGAATGATGATGAGGTATACCTGCAAGCGGGTCCACAGGATTTCGGACGAGTCGAGCACGTTTGTCAGTGAGATACGCGATCATACCTTCCAGTTCTTCGGGCGTTAAAAACCTACCCGGTGACAGGAAACCCAACCATTATTGAGCGATAGAGCAGGTTCGCGGTTTTCACTTATTGCGGCGGGTTCTGGTCCCCATTAACCGCGAAAAACGAGGGATCCCTGTATTTCTGAAAAGCTTTAAGAAGCAGGACTCATTCCCACCACTCGTCGGGCCGCTGTTGTGCCAACACCGGCCGTCAGCTCAAATCCAAGCCGAAAATAACGCATCTCCGGCGGACGACGGGAACAATGTGAGGAGCCCCCTCCATCCGAGAGAATGCCGCTTAATTTGACTCAACAGTGTGTTTCTTCGTTTATATTACCGCTAAATACACAAGCTTGACGTCAATTTAACGGGAGCTATTTTTTTTCATGGGAGATTTGGCTAGCTCTGGCAGTGTTCAACGCAAGCTGCAACGAATGGCAGTAACTTTTTTATATCGCAAAACGTGAAAACGATTGAAACCATTACTCACCAAATTCAATCTGCTGGCAAATACAGGCAAATGTGTATGCTGCGCTCTGGTCTGCCCCGATGTGGATAAGGCCTGCTTTTTGTTTTCGCAGCTTTGCAATGCAACCGAAGGCTCTCCGAGCACTCCATGTACACGCGTAAGGAGTGCGCGCATTTGGAATAATGGAACGCAGCTTGGGCCGATGATTGGTTCTCGTCAGCGAAGCATCTAGAAGGATTTGCTGACTGTGTTCTTAAGTGCTCAGTTTACGTACTATGTTAATCACATGATGATAATAATAATAATTAAATAAAACCTCCCGACCCCCCCCCCCCCCCCCATCCTCCCAAAAAGAATTTCTCCTCGGATCTACGCAATTCACGTAGGTCGCCCTTTTTGACTTCAAAACGGCGAATTTCGCCGAAAGGTGAGATTTTCATGCCTGGAAACTAAATGAGTTCACAGTGAGTACATGCTAGCATAGCGTGGGCTCCTGCACCACACCTATTCTCTCAGGTCACAATGTTGTTTCACTGAATGAGAAAACTCACCAGAGCTTTGAGTTCAATTTTCATACCTGTTCTCTGCCAGTAGCGTGATGGACGTTAGTACGGTGACCGGGTGGGTCTCGCGGTCGGGGTCACGAAAAAGCACGTCGTCAGCCATTTTAGCGGCTTTGCGCGCTATCTCCTCACGCTCCTTCTCACGGTTCTCCATCTTATAAGTGTCGTAATTGTGGCCAATCAGCATCATGGCATCCTGCATCGGCATGTTGCGGTGCTCTGTGGATGATTGTGCCACAATTCATGACTAAATTACGCTAACCCAGTTGGGAAGTCAAAATTACAGTAAATATTTAATATCAATACCAATATAGAACAAGTACAGTGGTAACTGAGCAGCCTGCTTTGAAATAGGTACAGTACTATATACTGTACAGGGTGAAGTTTACCTTGAGGGGTGCCGAACAGGATGTTGACTGTGCAGGATCGGTGCAGCTGGTGCTGCTGGGTAATGATGATTGCAAAGGGTGTGCGAGCGCGGCCCACGTCCTCCAGCGCCTGTGTCAGTGACACTTCTGTGTTCAGGAAGATCAGGTCCACGACCATGCCCAAGTCGTGCACTTTGCGCCCAACAGTCTCTGCATACTCCCGGCTATTGGTTGTGAAGCCATAAGAAATGAAACCTTCTCACTTGCCGTGACATTTTTCAGAAAGAGAACCAAGCCTTACTTTTGGGCCTTGTTGACAACAATCACGGAGCAGTCGACTGGGCGATCAGTTTCCTGGCGCCGCTGCAGTTCTTCGTAGTACTGTCGATACAACTCGTTACGCCTTCGCTCCTCCGGGCGAACACGATCATCTATTGGGCATGACGCGAGCTTTATCTTATCGTCTGCCTTTGATGGCATTAGACATCTAACAGAAATCTCAATAGATGACTCACCTTCAACCTCCCGACGTCCATTCCAAGGGTTCCTGTACTGGTCCCTAAATGGTTCATCCTTCCTTCTGTAGTAGTCATCACCAGGGTTTCCACCACGGTAGTGACGGTCATAATCCACTCTACTGTATTAAAAGATTAAGGATAAACTGAAAAGGTCTTAAAGGTTTTGCTTGCAATGCGGAGACTTTACTTATAGGCAGGATCTCGTGGTCCTCTCAGGTCCTTGTCTCTGCCATCGGAACCGCGAAAACGGTACTCATGGTCACGAGGGTGGCTTCCTGGTCTGGGTTCCCTACCTGGAGAGCCCCTCCCATCACGTCCTTCGCGGTTGTCGCGATCTCGGGGGTCGCGTGAGTCACGGTCGCGGGACTCGCGAGGGTTAACTGGTGAGCGGGACCTGGGCCGTGGCTCTTTGCCGTCCCCGTAACCGCCAAATGCCCTGAGTAAGAAGTTCATAGGAATGAGAGGAGAATGGATGCATACATACACAAAATCTAATGTGAACTTAAAATATTACATGACACCAAAGAATAGCTGCATCAAATAAAAGCAATCCAGGTGACGCCGGTGTTCTTCCCTTGTGAACAAGCAAATGTCCCTTGTTGTAAATGATCAAAAATCCACCGCGAAAATTAGGTCACGGTTTTATACTACCGATTCCGAAAGAAATCTTCCATTCGTGAGATCTGAAAGTGGTTGCTGATACCGATCACATGGTTTACGAGTAAATTTCTTCCATTTATGTGAACTGTTGGCTGAATGATGCAGGGGAAGAAATGAATTCAAAAATAGTAAATAAAAGTAATTTTATTTTTCTAAGAATCTACCAGCTTTCAGTCAGTTTTAAAACAGTTCAAAAATAATCAGGACTCAAAATACTAAATAGAGCAACAAGTCAAATAAATGCCAAATAAATCCACTGGATCATTTGAAGTGTGTTAATACAGGTGTCAATCAAATAAAGAGCTATTTAATGAATGAATTCCTTATTGAAAATACACATCATTGCAGGATGCAAACCTATCACTCAAAAAACACACAGTCCAACACACGGCAGAATATGCTTGGAAGATGGGTCCTAAAACGAGCCGCGGGAGTTCAGTGTGATCGGCACGAAACACTTTGATCAGTACAGTATATATCGATCGCATACTTCTACACGGAAATCAGCTGATCGATCAGAAAGTCACTACAAAATGAATGAAAGCAAACTTTTGATCGTTTTTCACCAGGGCGTTTAGTTGAGTGTCCTTTTCCTAAAAGTGGTACAATGTTGTAAGTTGGCATTCACACATTTAAAGGACTCAAAAAATGTCAGTATATACGAGAATAAACGCATACAGTGTCCCAATGTTTGAAAACAGTCACCGAAGTTGATTTTGGCGCAAAATGTGCAAAAGCCGCAAGTGTGAGAAAATGACCAACAACCAACCAAGTGGAGGTTTGTCACTGATGTTTCAGAAATGATGTGACAGAAATCTTTACATTTCAAAGTGTAACTGCAAACCAGGAATTTCAATTTGTGCCAGATAATGAAGCAAGTTACCTACAACAATAACCTGTGCTTTATTCCTTGGGCGAGACATAAGGTAAATGAACGACCTGAATGTAGGTACATCCCCAAGACAATGCATCTGTTCACAATAGCCCAAGCATTGACTTCCTAAGCAAAAGGAAAGTCCTGGTGTTTATAAAGTAACTGTTTTCACCCAACCCAGCTGTTTTTATCTTTTCCAAACTCATGAAGACTGAAGGGGGACTTACTTTAAATGAGAACACTTGTAGTTTTGATATTAAATGTATCTTTTGCCACACTAGTCCTGAAAATTGTACTTGTCTGTTGGAAGTCCTCAGTTGTTTCGGTAAAAATACGTCCATTATCAAAATCCCTTGCCATTGCACAGCTTCACTTGTCCTAAGATCTTGTAAGTGTAGTTTACTTAAAATTTTGTACTTTTATTTAAAATTGAAAGTCAACTTAAAAAAGGAAGATTTTTATTCAAGAGTTAATTGTAAGTCAGCAGCCTCAGAGACATCTGCTAGTAAGGCAGATTTCAAACAACTTACTGGAGAAAACCAACGAAACGTTTGAAACTGTTTTTGCACATACAAGAGATTCTTGGTTTACAGCAGTCCTTTGACATTTATGTAACATGAATGCTAGCAAGAGGCTGTTGAAATCTTTAGAAAAGTGAAGATTCCAGTAAAACAATTAAATGACGGAGAAAGTTCCAGATATCAGTGGTTAGTCGTTGAAAGTGCTATGATCGACGAACGTAGAAAATTGCAGTCATGATTAAGGAGTCAGACTCAGTCAACTGACAGGTCACTAATGTGAAGTTTCAAGGATGAACCACTCATGACTGTCGTCCACTTCATTCTGGAAATCAAACTTCCAACTTTATCCCTAGATTCTCAAATGCTTTGAAAGGGGGGGGCATTTCTTACACTAGGCCCACCTTTACAAAAAAACAATCTGTGACCCTTAATTTCAGCTATATAATGCCTGAGGTAACCACCAGCCAACGTAACTAGACTTCATAATCTTTGTACTTGGTGGAAGGTCCACCTCCACAACTGGCATCTGTCATAAATTTTAGAGGATGAACTGAAGGGCTAAAGTATTACCAAAGAGAATCATACTGGGGATGAGGAACAAGTGCAGCTGCGAGGCATCGAGCTCCAACTCATCATCAAAATAAGTCCAATACCGGGCGAATAACGAGAATCCCTAAAGTCCTGGGTCTTGGAGGGTTCCGTTCTCAGTCAGGAAATAGTCTTTTTTTTTTTCTTGTGTCCAACACTAATATTTGGAACACAAGATTAGAATGCTCAACAGGAGGGAAACCAGCACTGGGCTCTAAATAATTACAAAAAAACAAGTCTTCGATTTCAGTCCGTGATGAAGGTTGAGAACCACTACTCAGGTTATTGAAATCAATCACAACTGGACTTTTTTGGTTGCCGGAAGATGCTTCGACTCTTGAAGGTCGAGACACTTTTGCTCGAGACGTTCTTCACTCTCAACCGAGCAGGCTTTATCAGTTCATGCAATAAAGCATGGTTATGACATCATTAGCCTGACATTGGTGTTGCACAGGCATTACCAGGCTAATGTTGTCCTAACTTCACACTAATCCTGCCTATTGCACATTACAACCAAAGCATAAGAACAGATGTGTGGCAAAAACATTTAAATATAAGAACATTTCGTGAAGATGTTTTTTCCCATCAGGTTTATTTTTACTTTTTAAACTCCTGTCAGTAAAATAATAGAAGCAACCTCCATAATGCTGGCTTGCATAGTTCCATAAGTTTTCATACGGCCATCAACCATGACCGTTTACGGTTTAAAATCTTGTTTTAGTTGTTTGTTTTTGGCGGGCTGCTCAAGAGACGATGGTAGATCTTCCCACCGAATTCGTGTTACTTTACCTGCGTGGAGGGCTCTGCTGGGAATGAGGTTTAGCTGACCGTCGCTCCACTGCCATATTTACATCTGAAAATAAATCAATCCAAACGTTGAACAAAAAACAATGGCATGTCAATCAGACTTCGCGCAGAATGAACCGAAGACCTCGATGCCAAAGAAATTCCAACGGTCCAAAATGCAAATGAGCCGTTACTCCAAACTTGGGCTTCTTTTTTGGACGAGAAGTCAAAATGCAGCGGGTGGAGTTGCCGTCTGTCAAATTGGGTTCAAGATGACGAGGAGCAAATTCTTTTCCGTCGACAAACTGGAAGGCGGTGCATTTCAGGCTCACCCAATGAAGCCATTGCGAAGGAAATGCAGACAATTGGGTGAAATTAAACTAATGGTACAACTGTTTTTATTTGTTGTGTCCGCCAATCATTCCAAACGTCTCAAACAACATACTTTCCATTCAGAAAAGGCAAAAACAAAAAAGATTTCGAATGATGTCATTAACAATTTAACATTGGTTTTTGAATTCAACGTTCATAATCACGAACACTGCGATCTACCATTTGTAGCCTACCAAGTGATTTCCTTTATAGTTCTAACCAAATGTTTACATACATTTATTTCCACAATCCGACATGAAATTACTTAACTTTTCTTGTTTTAAGCCATTTAGGATTGCACAATTCCCTTCCTGAGATCTTGCCTTATTGTTTCTTTCCCATTAAGTTACAAAGAGATGCAGTGTTTTCAAAACACTTAAATCCACAAGAGTACATTACTGTTCAGTTGTATTTAACTTTAAAAGTATACAGCTAGTCCCCGGGTTACGACGGACCCAACTTACGTGATTTCGACTTTACGACACCTGTGTGTCGTTTTTTTTTTTTTTTTTTTTATGTTGACTTTTGTAGTGTAATGCATGCTTTTATTTTGGCACGGGAAGCATAGAACAGGAAGCTAGCACAAGTACAGACGTGCAGCCCACTCTACACACGCACAGAACAGCTGAGTAACAGATGCGACAGCCTGCGTGCACATTTGTTGCTTGTGAAGCATCCAAAAGCGACAGCTGTATATAACCCCTTTTGTATTGTTTATTTTGCGTTTTCAATTGTTGTCAAATACTTGGGGCGAGATTATGTGATTGTTTTTGATAATGTGCGGACGCTAACCGATACATGATAATCGTTTGTTATTGCTTTATCAGCAGGTACTTGTAAACACAAGTTTGAATTGCTGTTATTGAAGATGAGACCGATTTAATTTCATTTTATTTTTAGTTTCACTCTGCAAGTTTTGATGTCATCAGCTGCCGGGTAAAGTCGGCAAACCACGCGGACGTCTGACTAAGAGTGTGACAATATCTCGATACGGCGATATATGGCGATATTATGCTCCCAAGTATCGATACGTTTATTGACATATGACATATTGGCCATACGTTGGAGTATGGATGTTGTAAACTGCTCATTCAATGTTTGTTGAGCAATTCTTTGGCGGTCCATTAGGCGCGCTCAAGAGTTGCGGTGAAGGCAAAGTACGCGCAAGTCACCTAGAGAAGAGAGGAAGCTACAACTGGGATGGAAAAAAAAAAAAAAAAAAGTTGAGTGAAAATGGTGGAGGAAAAAAAGAGAAAAATATTCTTACAAATCACAGGTGTGGACACACTTTAGATTTTACACCAATAAAGAAGTAGGTAAGGTGAACAAGGACTTTGTTGTATGCAAGAACTAACAAAAATAAGGTTCACTTGAAAAATTGAATATGCACAGCCACTTGCAGCTGGTGACGAAGTGGTCACCGGATTTCTTTAGCAACAACCTGCCATCACTGCTTCGCTTTTATCACCTGAGGTAAGAAGGTTTTGCAATGTAAACGATTATTTAATTTAGATGTATCATTTTGATGACATTTGGTGTGGAATAATATCAAATAGACCAGGGCCATAAACTGTATGAAAATGAATATCAAACAAGCCTACATTAATTTACTGATTTATTAATACTATTTGAGAACCACTTTCCATATAATTTACCACACAAACTACTATTACTGCCATTTTGATACAATAAGCTATAAAAATCGTTTGAATAGCGTCCAAGATAATTAGGGTGATGTGCATGTTAATCGATTTAGCCTACATATCAAAATTTAGTAATTATCGCATTTTTAAATTATATGGTATGAAATTCTGGTATGAAGATGGCGGATGGGACAGCAGCAGCTAGCTCTGGAGCTCTGGCTTTCTCAAGAGTTCGTCTAAAACCTGAGGTTTTCCAGACGATTGGCCGGAAAATCATAGTTGAGGATTAACTTTTACACATTCTGGCAATGAAAACACGAACTTTAAGTCAAGATGAAATAGTCATTTTGGCTACCAACTGTTTCGATTCCGACTGGTTCAAAGCCTTAAAGACGACGCTGTTTGAGCTTTGTCCAATTAAGCAGCAGAATATCACGCACAAAGCTGCGCAAAAAGATGTGAATAACATTAAAAGCTGCCTCAAAGTCCCAAATGAGTGTGGTGACAATGTCCCACGGTTTGTCTCACACATCTCGATGAGCTGCCACCAGTGATTTTTTCGAACTTTGACGTTTGTAGCATTCTCCGAAAAGTGGAGCAGCTACACACAGAGGTTTCTGCATTGAAGAGAGCGCTACATCTGCAGGCTGAAGCCAGTGATAATCTGCACTCTGTCACAGTGGACATAAACCACCAGGTCACTGAGCTGGAAAAAATCTCTGATCACGGCTGCACTGGGCAGATCGCATCGAAGAGGCGTCCGGTTGCGGTGAATGCTAGTCCTAGCGCTGAGAAGGCTAATGACAGCTCTGCGGCGGGGCCCGGAAGCACTGCGCCAGGAGAACAGCTAAACGCGTTGTCGCCGGTAACTGTGGAGACAGCTACCTCAGAAGTTACATTGGGGTGAATGAAATCTTATCCTGAATCCCCAAAGTGGACCCACGTTGTGAGGAGGAGTCAGCAGAAGCCTAACACGACCGGTGCCACACGGGGTTCAAGCACCACTAATTTGTCAATGGTGTCAAGGCAATCTGGTAAAGCCATTGTCGGTACTGGATCCTCTGGGAATATCAAAGTGGTCAAAATGAAACTGGTGTCTTTGCCACCAAGTTCTCTACCGAATTAGACACTGAAACTCGCGCTCACCTGGAGATGAAGCTTTGTCAAGAGGTGTCATGTCATAAGATCGCAACGGTGAATGGAAGATATGCATCATTTATCATTTCTGCTGAATTCCAGGATGTTGATGACTTGTATAACACGAAACTTAGGCCGGAGGGAGCGTTCGTTCGGCGCTTCTATGAACCACGTAAACATGCTAATTAGAGCTGGGAATCTTTGGGCACCTAACGATTCGATTACGATTCAGAGGCTCCGATTCCATTATAAAACGATTATTGATGCACCCCCCTCCTTTTTTTTTTTTTTTTTTTTAAATGTTTTGTACATTAGTTCCAAAATTTTTCAAAAATACTCTCAGGCTAAACCAAACTACTATTTCAGTATCAAGTTAACATATAACAGTAAACAAATATACAAAAATAACAGTAAATAAAAAACCCCAGTCCCCATTCTGTATCAGCAGCTTTAAACTACATTCAATTAATTTAATGTTGTGAATCAACCGTTAAAGTTGTTAAAATTGCTCCCGTTATTCCATAATTTCCCTTTTGTCTACTTTCGACATGTGAAAGTTTTAAAACTATTTTAAAGATAGATTCAAGTCAATATTTTACCGATTTAGGAGTATTTTAGATAAAAAGTTAATTAGGTTCGCTTGGAAGGTTCGCTACGACAGCCTTGCAGGGAAGTGTACTGCTTTAAGATGGCGGCCTTTTACTAACGGCCGCATCTAGCTTTCTGTAGATGTGCTGCTAACGCTACCGAATCTATATTGCATCTAGTCCTATATAAATGATTATTTACCAAAACATTATGTGGATGTACTTTGTAGCAGCTGTCGGCAGCAGTCAGGTATGTTGTTGTGTTTTTTTTTAATCTCGTGGCATGAGTTGAGCTTGAGCCGTCAGTTGAGCATTGGCATTACCCGAGGGGCCGGGTAATGAGAAGCATGATGTTTAGCTACTCTCGCTCCGTTCCTCATTGCGTCCCGAAGACCGCGCGGCGCGCTGAGTGTTTTACTTCCGCTTTACTTGGCATATTTCAATAATCGGAATTTGGATGTTCGTGAATCATTCTCGAAGCTTCCACGGCCGAATCGCGAATAATCTAAGAATCGGAAATTTTGCACACCTCTAATGCTAATGTTACTGGTCCATCAGCTGGAGCTGTAAATGCGCAGGTGTCTGGCCTCAAGAGTCTAACTAACAGTGCTATGGATCTAAACGTCCTGTTTTAAAACTGCCGTGGCCTACGCCTGGGTCAAAACGTGGAGGATAAAGCTCGCTGCATTGTTGTGGATCAGTTGTTGAAATGTGCTGTGACATTTTGTGCCTACAGGAAATTTTTCTGGCTAAGCAGGACTTAGAATGGCTAAATACGCTCACTTTCATGGCGCCGGTGAGTCTTCTACTGAACTCAGTCTGGGTATAAGGTGCAGGATACCTGGAGGTGTGGTGGTTTTATGGAACAAAAGACTGAACTCTAGGGTCAATGTCCTTTGACTACGTGTAGATTGGTGCATTGCTTTACACTTAGCCCAGTCTGACAAAGAATTCCTAATTCTGAATGTATATACCCCATATGGATGTCGGGATAAGTTAAGATTTAAATAAAGATTTTATGGATAAGATGGCATTTATTAGTTTCTTTTTAATGATTGTGCTATAAACTAATGTTTTTATAGTTGGGGATTTTAATGTTGACCTTTCAGATAGCGGCTCCTTGTTTGCTAACCACCTGAATCATCTCTGTAGGAACAATGGGTTGGGTAGCTACCACCATATAAGTGAGGCATGGCACACCAAATATTGGTTGGATCATTGTATCGCAACAGCGGATGCTCACACTTCCCCTGGAACAGATGGAAATTTTATATAATGTGTCTACCTCAGATCACATCCCGGTAAAGATGGTTATTTGTTTTGCTAATGTCCCCAATACCGTTAAAGCCGAGAAGAGTGTTAACCTAGATCTTGTAGCCTGGTCCTCTCTTTCTGACGATAGCATTTCTTTCCATTTCGCTGACACTGGTGTATTGTTGAGCAACTTGTATCTGCCCAATGAAGTAGTCAGGTGTAGAGATCATAACTGTAGTAACCTTAGATATAAAACAGGTGTTATGGAAATGTACGATCACATCGTGTCAGCTCTTCCTGCTGCAGTAAACCCCTTGGTAAACATAAAAGGAGGAGTAACATTAGGCCTCGTTGGAACGATTTTGTAGCCGAATTTTATGCAGAAGCCTGTGAAGCTACCAAGTCTTGGGCTTTTGCTGTTAGACCTAGACAGGGCCTTATATTTGAATACAAGAAGCTCACAAATGCAAAATATAAGTATGCAATTGGGTACATTAAAAAGAATGACCCAACTTTGAGGGCTGACTGCATGGCCAAGAATTTTTTCCGTAAAAATTCTAAAGACTTTTGGAAGGCGAAGTTTGCTAATAATTGCAGGCCCTCCTTACCCTGTACGAGTGATGGCTTCTCTGGCGCAAATGAAGGTGTGTGCACATTTCAGACCCATGAGGTGTATCAGGTTATAAAGAACTTATCAGTTAATAAATCAACAGGCATGGACTCTATATCTGCCGAACATCTAAGGCATGCTAGTCCAAGGCTTGCTCCATTTCTCGCACTCTGCTTTACATCCTTTATGGTCCATGGCTATCTTCCTGACTCTATGAAGTGTTGATGATCCCCGTCATCAAGGACAAAGCAGGGAAAGCGTGCAGCTCTGACAATTATAGACCCATCGTCCTCGCTAGTGTTCTCTCTAAGGTCTTTGAACTCATCCTACTAGAGACAGTTAACACATTAATGAGCTCAACGGGTAATCAGTTTGGTTTTAAACATAAGCATGGCACGGATATGTGCATTTACGTTCCAAAAAATTGGTAAATACATATATAAGTAAAAATTCTTCTGTGCTTATGTGGTTTTTGGACGCTTCCAAGGCTTTTGACCGTGTGGACCATGGGAAGTTGTTCAACAACTTAAGCTAAGCAGGTGTTTCCAATGCAGGTGAAGTGGGATGACGGGGTATCTGCCCCCTTCCAAGTCACCAATGGGGTTAGACAGGGGAGCATCCCATTTCCAATGTTACATTTTTATATGAATGATTTGTCAAAGCAGTTAAGCAGGTGTAAAACTGGTTGCATGGCTGTTGGTAAACCGTCTTATGTATGCAGACGACGGTGTGCTTACCAGTCCGAATTCAGCTCGTCAAAGCTGCTCACTGTAGGTGCCGGGTACAGGGAGTTACACGATATAAAATTCAATGATGCTAAGAGTGTCGTTGTGATCGTGAGGACAAATGAGGACAAACGGTTGGTCTTCCTTGACTTTTGGGTTGTCAGGTCAGGTGTTAAAGTCCTGCAGTCAGTTGAAATATCTCTGTCATATGATCACAGACACGCTCACAATGAGTACATACTTCGTCAGTGTCGTTCTATATGTCCAAGCTAACATCCCTTCCCGTAAATTTGGTCAGTGCTCTGATGAGGTCAAGGTGGCCCTGTTAAAGGCCTATTGTACACCCCTCTACACTGTGCATCTGTGGTCTAATTATAACAAAGCCAAGTTAACAGAGACTTCAGGAAGTTCAGGTGGCATTTAATGACTATGAGAAACTTGTTGAAAAGGGCCAGATGGAATAATGCCTCAGATATGTTTGTAGCAGCTTGGGTGAATACCCTTCAGTCTGTTTTAAGGATTCTCATGTTTAATTTTACTGGTCATCTGAATGGTTCTAAAAATGTGATTGTGTTGGGCCCGACTAATATTTTGCAGTTTTACACGCTACTTGTCACGAATTTGGAAGCACTGGTAAATGTGCCTTTTAAAAGTGAGTCGCTAGAAGACCCAGTGTCGTTTATTGTAGTCCACTTGTTATTGTTTTTTATTATTATGTGTTTGGTCTCTTGTGTTGTGTTGTTGTGAATTGGACATTGCGTCTGTTAAATAAACATCTATCTATCTATCTATCTATCTATCTATCCATTCAATTCATATTTTTTAATTCACTCAATACTCCCAACACTAAAAAAACAGGATTTCAACTCAAAAGCTAATATTTTTTGTTTTATTTTGTTGTTAAGGTGAGGAAGAATGTGACTGACCGAGTCCGACAAGTCGGATGCTGAAGCAGATGGTGGAAGTGCTCAAACCAATTTTTGTGGCAACAACGGTCATGTATGAAGAAAAGAGAAGCAACAATTCTATCATTGCCACACTACAAGCACAACTGCTAACCGACACCTACAGCAGTGTTAAAGATTTTAAAAGTAGGGCTGTCAAACGATTAAAAATTTTAATCGAGTTAATTACAGCTTAAAAATTAATTAATCGTAATTAATCGCAATTAATCGCAATTCAAACGCTATAAAATATGCCATATTTTTCTGTAAATTATTGTTGGAATGGAAAGATAAGACAAGATGGATATATACATTCAACATACGGTACATAAGGACTGTATTTGTTTAATATAACAATAAATCAACAAGATGGCACTAACATTATTAACATTCTGTTAAAGTGATCCATGGATAGAAAGACTTGTAGTTCTTAAAAGATGAATATTAGTACAAGTTGTAGAAATGTTATATTAAAACGCCTCTTAATGTTTTCGTTTTAATAAAATTTGTAAAATTTTCAATCAAAAAATAAACTAGTAGCCCTATTCTGTCCTCAATGTGTGTGAGTACACAAACTGACAGATAGCGAACATAAGTTCCAAAAAGAAATCAGACGGTGTGGCAAAGTTGCATGGGCTTTACTGAAGTCATCTCTTTTTGACAGGCGCACGTTTCTTGTATTTTTGTAAAACTGAAAATAACAAGGCAATGTGTCAATAACTTGCATGAATCACAAAATAACATAAAATGTACACACACGTGTCCATTTGAGCAGTAGCACTAGCCAATTAGCTCACAAGCATCTAACAATGTAACTGCATTTCACCATATATGTGAACAAATTCAAATACACATCATCAATAACTATCTAATGCTCATGAATATAAACAAAGGAGGAATATAACTCACAAGCGATGCATGTATTAGACACAAACAGTGTGATGGGGCTATGAGAACTGCCACTGAATACTGGATGCGGACGTTAGCTGCTCTGAATAGCACTGTCTATTAGTGTGAGTTCGCGTCGACATATAATCACGTCAGAAAAGCGCGCCGAAACCCAAATAATCAGCTGCACTGAATCGCCAGCAGAGGGCGACATTACGCCACATAATATATGCAAGTCACACCCAAGTGCCAGCAGAGGGCGGAAAAACTCCATAAAACACAATTAACAAGTTGGCCTTTCACTGTACTGACATTTAAATCTGTCTGAGCGGGGCCAGTGCGTTAATTGCGTCAAATATTTTAACGTGATTAATTTTAAAAAATAATTAATGCCCGTTAACGCGATAATTTTGACAGCCCTATTTAAAAGATTTAAAATTTTAAAGAAATAAGGGTGCCATTCATCATCTCGCCAAGAGATATCAGTGGCTGTGGTTCCTCTATATGTGCAGGTAAAAAAAATTGTAGTAGATTAATATTTTACTACAATGTTGCACAGAAAATGTGTCACTAATAAATGACTCAACAGTAATTTTTTTTCTATTTCAAAATATCTTGTTTTTCGTTTTAACAGTTGAATTGTAGAATATCATGTATCAATTTTCTGACCAATATATCGGTAATCGCTGTATCGCGATGTTGTGAGATAATCGTTATAATGAGCCTTGTATCGCGAATCGTATCGTATCGAGAGGTGCCCTGAGATTCCCACTCCTACGTCTGACATCGTCATTTCAGAGCTAAGCTCACTGTATAGCTTGGACTTAGCTCCAACGTCTTGACGAGGGTAGTACAATGACGTACAGTTTAATACATATTTATGGATAGTCTTTTTTTTTTTTTTTAATTAGATTGTGTTTTGAGGTATTTAAAGGGGTAATTCAGACATGTGCGGAAATCCGGGTTAGATTGCCAGCCTAGGAACAGAACTCATTCGTAAACCGGGGACTAACAGACTTAAGACAAAACAAGTACATAGTATGTCCTCTCATGGTGTATGTAAACTTGTGTATCAGCATTTATTCTCTGCATGTATTGTACAGAAAGTATAGTCAGACTGGGTGCAGTCAAGGCTTACCTATTTTATACCCTTTATAAATTCGACCCTTTTGGGCCAGCTTTGCAGATTCCGCTTCCTCTACACGTTCAAATTGTACAAATCCATATCCACGCAACAGGGAAACGCCTGAAAAAAGGACATTTTAAGTTCTACAAGAAAAATACTGGAGTAGATACCTACCCATTTAGCCAAGCATGGTGGGAATTAAGTTACAGTGTTACAAGCTTCAAGAGTCAAGTTAAAAAAGTTGCTAATTTGACAATTGTCTTTAAATTACAGTTATTAACTTTGTTGCACATGATTAAGTGTTTACTGACCACATATCTTTCCGTATGGGCTGAAAAGATTAATCAAATCCTTCTTATCCATGTCAGACGTCGGCAAATTTCCAACAAAAATCCTTCGTTCCATCTCCCGGGGATTGGTACTGCTACAGGAACTAGCGAAGTGCGCCGGCGATGGACTCCGGCTTGTTCGGCGAGACATGACTTGATCCCAAGATTTTGCGGATTCGTTCTTCGTACGTTCGGAAATGCCCGCAAATGTTTTGTTTTGAGTGGATACAAGTGTCCACAATCCTGAAAAATGTCAATGGGGTGACAGAAGAGATTAAAATTTCTCTGTAGGGTGCAAAATTGTAAATGAAGCATTGTGCATTGGAAATGAGGAAATTAAAATCACGAAGGAAATGCAAGCGCGATTCGTAAATTCTTCAAGGTTTAGAAACCAGTGGCATTCGGTTCATCAAATCACCAATTCCAGATGTGCACGAGCGGTACAAATGAATCTCCAACACGCAATGGCAAGGATCCCACTGTAATTTGTACATAGGCCATTTTGATTCCAATCCAGGTCATTCAGATTCACCGCTGCTATGTCAGTTGAGCATTATGCAGGAGAGTACACGGGGTCCTCGGTTTACACTTCAGTTCGTTCCTATGGTAGCTACAGAATCCTATTTGGTACGCAGGTCAAACTAAACTCATGTCTATCACTAAAACACACCAAGTCAAAGTAAAATTCTATAGAAACCTTTTCCCGAGAGACACTTGAAAGGCATTTGAAAAACACAAAGTACAGACTAAAGGCTGAGTTATGCTTCTGCGGCAGACCTGTGCCGTCAAGGCAGACCCGATTTACGACCCTATGCCGTAGCCCAATTTTCTGACTTCGCGTCGCGTCAACGCGTGTGGCGTGGTGGAAATGAATTGTGATTGGTCCGCTCAGACTGTTGTTTCCGGTTCAGCGCGAAATTACCGGTTGTGTCAAACATCTTGCTACACGCAAAGATGGACCACTCCAACTAAGAGCAAGTACGACAACTTCTACAATGTCTTGTCAAGACATTAGAAGGATTGCCAAATGCAAGCAAATCGTGGGAGCAGATTACTGAAAATACGGGGCTAAAGGTCAGCCAGCGATTGAATAAAAAAATGGAAGAACCACCGAGACAAGGATGTACCCAGTCTGCCAAAAATTGCCAGCTTTTTATCACTTTGTGTCGTATTTTTGGTTGGTGAACTTCATATTTATTGTGTACACATGTTTGCTGTGAGTCTGACTTATTTACGTGTCAGACTTCAAGTGTATGAAGAATAAAGCACAGGTTTGGTGTCAAAAGAGTTGTTTTGATGATTAATTTTCTACTAGACAGTTCACACACTTAATACATCATCAGTGATTGAAAGTTCCTCGATGCTTTTATGATAACGTGCTTACCATCAAGGCTTCCAACGCAGTTTGGGAACTTCCATAGCCACCAGAAAACTACTATGGCTTCCCACTGGCTGGTTGTAGGACACGGCAAAAAAAAAATCGGGCTGGAGGGCTGTCCACAAGTTTTTGTATACCGCGTACAACACGCTGGACACAGTGCTGGATGCCGTTTTGAAGCTACCCGTCACAGCTTGCTGGCTTCCACCCGAGGCTAGATTCGTAATGTGACGGCATCAACAGACCGCCTCCGAAACAGTCTTCTGCATCACTTGCACCTCAACATTTGTATGATCAACATTTGTTGTTCAATGTTGATGATCTGAAGGTCCACATTCAAGCGTTTTATCTCCGTTAGCATTTTAGCATAACGGTGTAACCAGAAGAAAAAACAAAAAGTCGTCAAGAGTCCACCAAAACCCTACAAACAAAACGTCACACCCCTCAAGTGGCTTGGCGGTGAATTACAGAGCAACGCCACAGAACTATCAAATGCTCATTGACGCCGTAGTCGCTTCGCCGTCACTGCAACGCTGAAGCATAACTCAGGCTTAACTGAGAGTACCTTACTACTCTCATACCACAACGGACACTAGCTAATTGTGTGATGTTCAATCCTGGACCCCCTGTACAATGAGGAAATGTGGGTATTGGCAATGTACAACGAGGCAACGTTGGTATTGGCAAAAAAAAACCCTTTTCTAATATGGAAAAAAAATGAAATGTCACGCCGCTCAACGCCTGTTCAGTGTGATGACTGTGGAGCCGGGAAATTTTTCGTCTTAAATGACTCAAGATATTTGAATGCGGAAAATAAAAGATCCATTACGGCCAATTCCGAATGTGCGGAAAAATTTCTTCTCGTCTTCCTTGATAACTTGTCCTCACAAATGGTAATTCAAATGCAAATCTCTTGACTAATATTTACTTTTAGAAAAATGAAATGATCTTGGCAAATGCAGAAACCAAAAGCCTCCTTAACACATCTTGCCATCGGGCAAACATCTTTTGGTAGGATTGGATGGCACAGCCCAAAATTGTTTCATTCATAGAAAAATATAGTTTTCACAAGAAATGACAAGACAACATTTAGAGTAGGAGTTAATGCTGCTCACCAAACAGTTCACAATTACCTTAACAGGAATCTGGAAGTTGAAGATGGCTCCAATTAAATTGGTGAACGTCTGAAAGAGATTTACAAAGAAAAGTACTAAGAGTTATAAAAGTTTTTTTTTTTACCAATTGACTAAGATTCATTGTAAATAGAGCATGCACAAAAGTGTCCTAATAGCACATTTAAATCACCAGATGTTTCCTTCTTCTTTCTTTAAAACCGATGCATCATTAATATTTTGAATTACTAAATATAAAAAGTATTTTAAGTGGTTTTGTCAGATTTAAAAAAAAAAAAGGATTTTAGCCATGGTACTGCTTCAGTACCAGTATCGAGGTACTGTACCCCTGAATACAAAATGAATGTATTATACATCATATTAATAACAAAGTAAAAAAAAAAAGCTATTGTGAGGTACGTTGTGTTGAATGCTGTGATACTGAAAGAATATTCGAGTTTAGAAAAAAGAAAACAAAACAAAACAAAAAAAAAACAATATTCGGGCTTTACTCGCAATTGAGTCGCCTTGCTGAGCGAAAAGGGCACTGTGGAAAGAGTAGGGAGGCACGAGAGGGGTGATATCATGGCCTCTCAGGTCGCCGGCATCGCCACCCTCATACCAGCCCGTCCGAACCCAAAAAACTGGATCGGGACTCGCAAGAGGAGTCGGCATCGAGAGAGAAGCAGCAGCAGCAGCATGAGAACAAGGAAGTGTGACCTGACGCCGTCAGGAACTACAGCGATGCTGTAGCGATGTTTCCGCGATTTAAAAAAAGAAGAAAAAAAAGCACCACAGGAGACAGAATGGCTGACAAGACCCTGGCATCATAAAGTCAAAATCACATTAGATGGATGTGTCGTAACCCGGGGACTACTTGTATACTGACAGTTGAAGGTGCACAATTTTGGATTGATGGCCAAAAATTGTACTGCAACTAGATCAAAATATTGGCAAGCACAAAATGCTGTCCCCCTTTGGGTTGCCAGAATACCACTTCACATTGGAGAACCAGCAGGAAAACTTTTAAGTGGCAAGCAACAGGTCCTCTGCAGAAAGTATATATTTTTAATTTTCATGCAAGATGTTTTCAATGTAATAATGCGAACATTAAGGAATGACGATTAAAAGAACCGTCGAGGTCCAAATTAGTTTATGTCACCATGACCGAATGTATTAGCACACCGGCAAAAAACTATATCATTTGGTAATGCATTGACTGGATCCAAAGACGATTTAATTGTTCCCTCCATTTTAATTTCCATTACCCCCTAAATATATACACGCGTAAAGACATTATCTTCGCCCCGATCAATGGATCCACATGCTAAATAACGTAGCACAGGCAGAACACCGGTCAAAGGATCCACATGCTAAGTAACATACCACACCCACGTTAAATGATTGAATATCCTTGTTTTACTTCTCTTGTTGTCAAGAATCCTTTCAGATTTGTAACAATGTTTTTTTGCTTGAGGAGGTAGACATAATTCAGACCGCTTGTCAAAGTTGGAGCAGCCTAAGGGGCCGTTTGCAAGATGATGCTGCGAAACCAAGATGCAACGATTGTGTTACAAAATGGCCTCGCCTTTACGTGGTGACGGCGAAAAACGACGGCGAAGACACAAACTTTTGATTCCGGCCTCCAAAGCGAATCGAATCGTTCGATTCGATTTCGGGGATTGCTCCGCAACCATATGAATGGAATGCTCTTGCTCTGATGACATCAGCACTCGCACACATCATTTTGGGCATGCGCAGTCACTGCTACAAAACACTCAAAACAGCAAACATTTTACTAAATATATTTTATGTTCGCGTTTTGTGCCTTTTGAAGCATGACTGGCTGATGTTTAACACAACGCAAAACAGGAACAAATTTGCGACGTGTAAATCATCTTTTAAAATGGGGAGATCTGTTATAGTATTTCCGCAAAATATATTTATTTACCATCTATTGAAATATTGTGGCCATTTTATGAATGATTGAAGTTCAAATATTACATCGTGCACCTTTAACGGCAACTTTCCTGTTATATACCGTACGTCATACTGCCGAGATCCGCTAAGTGGCGTTATAATAATGGCTAGTATTCGAGATTGGTATGATGCTCGATGCTATGGTGTATCACCAACTTTCAAGTCCTGTATTTCATTATAAATTTATCCAGTTACATAACTTGATACTCATTAATTTATATGCATATAGCGGTCTACAGTCATCAATTAGGGTTAAAATCAAACGGAAATCTTATTTTGCGTCGTAGCTTGTGAACATTCAACATGGAGTCTGCCGCCAAAGAACGCGCGAGGCTCGGAAAACGGCATGGAAAAAAACATCTACAACCTCCAAAAAAGAAAACAAAATTGCTTCCCCTATACTTTATGGAACAGTTTGTCATCTATTTCATAGTTCACGTCGGCTTTGACGCGTCAGACACGTTATTACCTACGTCTCCGTATTAGCCATTAGCTGTTAGCTTAGCTCACAATTCAAAGAACGAAAAGGAACAAAGCAATCGCACGGGCGTTTGCTTCAAAATACAGAGGGCTTGCTTTTCTCCTATGGTATTAAGAACGTCGGGTAATTACCTTCAGAAAGGTTTATAGCTGTTTGTATCCTGAAAAGTCTGCAGACGTCACCTCAGTCTTCATACAATACACCGACCCCCACTTTGTCTGCTGCCCTTTCTTCTTCGTTCTCTTAATAACGCTAAACCATATTGAGCTGAATTTCCACCATCCTCCGCTGCTCACTACCGCCAGCCGCAGGTTGGAGGCATGTAATACAGCCACCTACCATCTTTTTTTGATTGGAAAAACAAGATTACATTTTATAATCGTCCAACTGTGCTGCAGTACTAAAATGGTAAATGATGAAAAATGGTTAATGCAATATTGAAAGAGGCTTGGCTTAAGAAAAAAATGACTTTTTTTTTTTTCTTTTTAATCAAATTAAAGCGCCCCCCCCCCCCATTAAAAAATGCCCACAGAATCCATTTGGTCGCAAAAATAGTTTATTAATGTTCACTTGGGATGAAACATTCGCTGTTAACAAAGCTGTGTCTGCCAGAGCGCTTGTGTTCAAATCTGCATTCCATCATTTGAAATGCTCTCAGTGAAGAGTGACGTGACACTGAGCGGCAGCAAGCATACGCACAAAACACTCTGGGAATGCCGCTCTTTAGACAGCATGACCGCCTTAATACAATAAACACAATTTAACAGCGGCAAGATTTATATGCACTGATAAGAACTGGCTCTGAAGTTGTCTATTTCTTGTCACGACAGTGTGCTTGTTGTGTATTATTGCACAGTGGCTGGAGCAAATAATACATCTTTGTTATACATTCATTAGCCTATCCTGCAACAGAAACATGAATGGAACAAGGGGCTTCCATGCAAACACATGTTAAATTATACCAATGAGTGACATAGGTCTGGGATGCGGTCTGCCTGAGGAAGGTTGGCCGGGCCTCGAAAGCATCAATGAAGATGCTTTCAGGGGAACCTTTGGACGGTTGGATCTGTTTCTTGATTTACGGAGAGATTTAAGGTTTCCATCGTATTAATAGTACAGTGTTGAAACATGACATAAATGGCAGTACAGTTAAGGAAGCGTTTTATGACTTTTTGTATGTTCTGCTGAGCGAGGTTGAGGTTAAGCACAATCTGACAACAATAGAACAGTATTCAGGACATAAAAAAAGTAATATTCATCTTTAGGGTTAAATGTCAGGTTTCAATTTCCTCTTGAAATTACACCTTGAAGCAGAATATACCTAAATTTTTCTACGCTGTGAGAACGGAAACTCGAGCTCGTCTGGTCGATCAGGTCTGGTACAGAATTCTGATGGCACATCAGAAATGACAAGGCACCAGGAGGGGGAAAAACAAATTCCTTGCTGTCGCTCACTCAACTCCCGTCAAATACGCAAAGAATGACAACCTGCTTAAAACCCAAGTGAGCAAATGATGCTACCAAGACTCAAGTTCCAGGCTAACCAGTCGAACGCGGATTCCAGTGGCGGGTGGGTACGCCCGTAAGCCCAATTTAAATATTGTGTGATTTTTTTTTCATTGCAGTTTTTGTACTGTGATAATGTTTGCACAAAGCTAATCGCATCTGGAGTAACTTGGCGAGCGTTCCTGTGTTGTGCGTTTGTCGCATTAAAGGAAAAGGCAATTTACCCTTGACGCGTGCAAGGCAAGAAGAGCATGAACAGCAGCCAACACCTCAATGTATTTCGCAATGACAACAAAGAGAAGTAACGGGATGTAGAAAATGTACAACAAGGCACTAGCTTTTAACGCGTGCGTCGATTTAGCGGGAGTAAACGCCTTGGACGGGACCTTCCTCAGAGAGACGGAATATTAGCGAGGAAGGATGCTGCCCGCCCTTGCTCCACAATGTGGTGTTCTAGCGTGCGTGTTTTATCGCTGCCGGGTTACAAAATCAAAAACATGCTTTTTGTTTTGAAGACCAAAAAAACAAATCAACAGGGTTTTTTTTCCCAAACATCAATTTCCAATATAAACAAAAGTTCATTTCCTGTATGTGTATAATGCCTGACTCCTACTATGAAATGCAGGATACAGTACAAAGATGCCATTGGGAGGGGAAAAAGGTCAGTTTGTTTTGTGTTTTTTTTTTCCTCTTTCTCCTGTTTCTTGATTTTTTTCACAACTGCGTCTGGATTG
The DNA here is from genome assembly GCF_030265065.1 of Corythoichthys intestinalis. Classification (NCBI taxonomy): domain Eukaryota; kingdom Metazoa; phylum Chordata; class Actinopteri; order Syngnathiformes; family Syngnathidae; genus Corythoichthys; species Corythoichthys intestinalis. The sequence continues at coordinate 17,925,426 of NC_080403.1, read as the reverse complement.
ACGGCTCACAACAATGTGCAGGCACTTCTCTTCTTGCGCTTGCGGACCTGCAGTGCCGCCCTGGTGGCCATCTCAAACACATCCCGAACACCGTCCTTGGTCTTGGCAGAGCACTCCAGGTAGCCAAAGGCGTTGATCCTGTTGGCCATCTCACGGCCTTCCTCGACCTTGACCGGCTCCTGAATCAGAGAAAAGGAGTAGTTACTCGTGAGAGCAAAATTTGTAGGTTTTAATGAACAGCATTCAACCTTAGTTTTTCCACACATCTATGGCAATCTTACAGAATATTTTCATCACCAGTCTACCACCAATGGCCGAGAGGTGTCAGGCGAAATGCAAAGTCCAAACACTTTGCAAATAGAAAAAAGCATGAACGCTAATTGCAAGCACTTTGCAAAAGAAAAAAAAGCACAAATGCAAGCATGGTAGGGAGCTTGTTCCTAATACAGGGTCCCCCCAGGATTGATAAATCTAAATTCAAGACTTTTAAATCCTTTTATAATGCCATTTCAACTGAAAATTAATACTTTTCTTGCACCCATTATTTAGATAATATTGAATCATATTAAAAAAATAAAGCACTGAACATCAAATTAGAGCAGGGCGGTAAACAGAAAATTTACCGGTACCGAAATTCTTTACGATGACCGACGTCATTTTGACCATGACGGTAAATTCGGTAATTTAATAAAACAAGAAAATATAGTCTTTTCATCCCGCTTTGACTATGTTGTTCGGCTATGTTCATTCCCCTTTAAGAAAGCAGACAGTGTGCTTACGTATGGAGTCACGTGGTTATCAGGAAGCCAAACAAACGAGCCCGCTAGGCTAACGCTAGCGGCTAACGCTACAAGCAAACGTGATGGAGTGTTGCTTAAGGGAGCTTCGCCAAACTTTGACCCGACATTAAATAGACTCTTGGCGGCACCCAGACGGGCTTTCACCCGCTTTCCTCCCTTGTTCTCACGATTTCCAAAGAGGATGCTTTCAATGCTTTCTACTAGTAGCCAAGCCACAGGCTAACGCTAGTGGCTAACGCTAGCGGTTAACGCTACAAATGAACATGATGGAGTTGGATAGCTGCTCTAAACTTGTCGAAACAGCTGAATTTAATGAGTGGATTGGTCTTTGACTGGATCTAGCAATTATGCTGCGTTCCAGAAAAGTGGTATTTCTGACTTTTCCGACCTCCGAGTAGGAAAATATCATTGGAACGCCACTCGAACTGAGAGGTCCAAGTCGCGAAGTCGGAGAAAAAATAACTACCCCGACTTCCAAGTTGTTTCAATCTGACGTCACTGGACAAAATGGCGCTCATGAAAACGTATTGAATGATAACACAATAATGAAGTAAATCAAATTTATTTGAGACGCCATGTATTTTTTTCCTCATAGAGTGAATTATCTTTGTTGTGCTATGTTTTTATATTGACGATCAGCAAAGGATGTAACTAGAAAAAAGGCAGTTTACAGTGTGGGCTATAACGCAGCCGTCGTTTTTCCTCTACTATTTGATCGCTTATAGGAAGGCATGTTCGCTGGAGGTCAAAATGTCTTGGATGGCCAAAATAAAAAACACCTCGTCGCGATCAGCCATCTTTGTTGTTTACATTTGCTTGGAACGCTTTGAGGTCGGAACTGGTACCATCCGAGTGGGATAAATCCGACTTCCCACTTCTCTGGAATGCAGCATTAGTTTATCACGTTATTGTGTATCTCTTGTCTGTGTGTGATTTCTCTGATAGCTTTTGTGATGGTAAAGCATTCAGCATAAAGTACAATCTAACAGTGAAAATTATAATATAACCGTTTAATGGCCCCAGCAATTTTTCTGTATGTGCTTAATTCTGTGTCATTAGATCAATGCAGCTTTAATGTGTGTGTGTATGTATTAAAAAATGCACTGGGAAAAAAACCCCGAAACCTTGCAGTAAACACTTGTGTTGAGCAATTATGTCACAGCAGCCATTAACAATATGCTGTCTTTTTTTAAGTGTACTGTTCAAGCTGTAAGTAATTTATGTTACAATGACATGTTTGCACAGGCATATTGATTTTGACAATGTACATTGTTCAAGCCATACAAGCTGTTTTAAATGTTCATACTTGAATTCTTATTGTTTACAATAAATTTTTGTATACTTAATGTTTAGACTGCATGTACAATTGTTAAATCAATTAAATTAAAAGCTGGTAAATAAATCAACAAGAAACGGTTAATCTGTATTTCATGCATTGATTCAGATTTTCAAATTATATAACAGTCTGCTTGGGTGAATTTATCGTCATTTATCGTTATCGAGGTAAATCTGCTCAATTTATCGTGATACGTGCTTAAGGCCATATCGCCCAGCCCTACATCAAATTTAACCTCAATTACTAAGTGCGTTTGACAAAAGAATGCACATTTATTGAAGATACACATTTAAATATAAGGGCTTTCAGAATTTCTTTTCCCAGGATAAAATGGATTTTACACTATTATTGTAAAGCAACTTCAGAAATTACATTCGCAATACAACAGGTTTCCCTTTTAAGAAGACCTAGTCAAGGTGGTAGCTACAGTGGGGAGAACAAGTATTTGATACACTGCCAATGAGTTTTCCCATTGGCAGTGTATCAAATACTTGTTCTCCCCACTGTAGGTGACTGTCAAGTTGGCCACCTTAACTGTAAAGTGCTTGCAATTTGCAGTGAAAGTTGAAAAAACAGCCACTAAATGCAGGCATGAAAATGGGTCAGGGGTTAAAAAGGTGAGAAGGGTGTGGAGGAAATATGTTCCAGTACACTGTACACCCCAACAAAATATTGAGCTCTGTCGACCCACACTGTGTTTCAGCAGGGCCATGCAGAGACCGGTGGAGGGGCGGGTGCTCGTAGATCAAAAGGGGCACATGAACAAGTATTTAATACACCTTAAAACAACATAACTTCAATTTTAACCAGCTTTAGATAATAATTGGCTGCGACTGTGACATACTTTAATTGGGAGGGGGCAACAGTGAATAGAAATCAAAACTGTCATCAACACTTTCTGGCTGTGACTAAGTCAGTCTGCCTCTTTTCTTCCTTCAACCTCTGCATCAAAACTTCCTTCCCCAACTTGTTCATCTGAGAACAAACCACATCAGATGGTCACTGAGCCACCAACAGCACAGTTTTCTTAACACTATTATTTCATTATTATCCATACTTAACAACTCTAGCACCTAATGATTAATAAAGCAATGACATAAAAATCTTATAGAAAAATAACATTGTAATTGTGTTTATAATTGGATTTAATACCCGACTATCCTTGCAAACTTGTTCTTACCAGGTCTGCTATTCACCCAGCTGATGAGGTATCCACTGCCTTTAGCAGCCTCATCTAACTCCTTTTTTATCCCTCAATCTCCCTTCCCTACGACGCATGTCTATGTAATGAAATATAAATATTTCAAAAAACAAAAAAACAGACTCGCCGGTGGCTTTTAGTTTGAAAGCTTTCTTAATTTCTTTCTCTCTCAATAACGATGGAGGTAGATTTGTGTTTTTATTATTCAATCAAAAACAAAGTTACTTCTATCAAGAACAAAGTTGCTTCAATCAAAATACAGTACATACTTTTAATCCCCAGAAAGTCACTTCAATAAAAAAAATTGTTTTTGATTGCAAAAATAAATTTGAGACAAAAAAAGCATTTGAAAACTATTTTTCTTGATTGAAACAAATTTTTCCATTGAAGTAATGTTGTTTTGCGTTTGGGCCACATTTTGGCTAGGACATTTGTGTCTTTATTATTCAATCAAATAAGTTGCTTCAAACAAAAAAATATATATAAAAAGAAAAACTTTGCACATGTGTCAATCACCGTTTACCAAAGCCTGAGAGGGTTTGAGTAGACTCACTACGAAGCATTTAATAAAGCCAAGCATTTTCTTACTACTTTATTCTTGTTTAAAAATAATTCAGTGGGGCAGTAACATGTTTAAAACTTATCATAATTCTTACATTTTGAAGTGCTTGAAAACCATTTATAAATGATACTTTGGTGAAAAAAGTGAAAAAAAACATGTCTTATATATATATCTTTTCTCCAATGTAAAATCTGAATAAATGCAATGAACACGCACAAAAAAATGGGGGGGGCGGCGCTACTTCGCGGTTTTCACTTATTGCGGCGGGTTCCGGTCCCCATTAACCGCAAAAAACGAGGGATCCCTGTATTTCTGAAAAGCTTTAAGAAGCAGGACTCATTCCCACCACTCGTCGGGCCGGTGTTGTGCCGACACCGGCCGTCAGCTCAAATCCAAGCCGAAAATAACGCGTCTCCGGCGAACGACGGGAGCGATGTGAGGCGCCCCCTCCATCCGAGAGCATGCCGCTTAATTTGACTCAACAGTGTGTTTCTTCGTTTATATTACCGCTAAATACACAAGCTTGACGCCAATTTAACGGGAGCTATTTTTTTTTCATGGGAGATTTGGCTAGCTCTGGCAGTGTTCAACGCAAGCTGCAACGAATGGCAGTAACTTTTTTATATCGCAAAACGTGAAAACGATTGAAACCATTACTCACCAAATTCAATCTGCTGGCAAATTCAGGCAAGTGTGTATGCTGCGCTCTGGTCTGCCCCGGTGTGGATAAGGCCTGCTTTTTGTTTTCGCAGCTTTGCAATGCAAACAAAGGCTCTCCGAGCACTCCATTTACAGTAAGGAGTGCGCGCGTTTGGAATAATGGAACGTAGCTTGGGCCGATGATTGGTTCTCGTCAGCGAAGCATCTAGAAGGATTTGCTGACTGTGTTCTTAAGTGCTCAGTTTACGTACTAAGTTAATCACATGATGATAATAATAATAATAATTAAATAAAACCTCCCGACCCCCCCCCCCAAAAAGAATTTCTCCTCGGATCTACGCAATTCACGTAGGTCGCCCTTTTTGACTTCAAAACAGCGAATTTCGCCGAAAGGTAAGAGATTTTCCTGCCTGTAAATGGCAGTAGTGTACCATTAATTACCACAACCATTTCCCTTGGTAATCGTTTTTTTCTAATCACATTACAAAGTATACAAAACACATGTTAATCCTTTGTTAGCTATTGAAGACATTTCTTTAAATCAGAGAAAATCCATACTCTTATTTAATCAAGAAAAACATTTAAATATACCAGGAGGTGTTTTACTATCACCTACATTATAATTTGCCTATCCCCATGCCATGTTATTCAGATCAGCGTTACCCCGCACTCGTTCCAATAATAGACAGTGTCAACCGTGTTGTGTATCTGAGAGTGATGGTGAATCTACGACTCCAGTTTATCCATGCTAAGGCTAGTGCACCTGCCAATACCCCATTGAACATGGCTAACTCTTGAGTTAAAACAGCGAATTTCAGATTCATTCGAAAGGCAAACCGTGCAGAAATACATTATTGCATCTAACACATTTTAATTGGAGAAATTGGCAACTTACTTTGAAATGTTAAGCAGGTCCACTGCCTTCGCATGACCCATAAACTGCGACCCTAAGTATCTGGATGCGACTCGGTCGCCGATCCAATACCTCACATGCTGCTCTAACTGTTTGGACTTGGTTCTCTTGTTGAGGCTTTCGTCGAACCTAACAACTAAGGCATCTGAGCAGTTCCTTGCGTTAGCACACAGTTCTGTGTGATTGCCTGCTGTTGTGATGTTGATGCTAACGACGCGCACGCACGAGGTGCAGTGCATCGTAAAAATTCTACGCGTCATCTTCGTTATGGATTAAAAAAAAAAAAAAAAACTTCATCACGGATATAATTTAGGTTGCACTGAGATGTTCTTGAAAATTAAAACCACTGAAAAAATTCCAGACTTACGACAGCTAATTTAATACTTTTAATACCTTTAATAATGGAAAACTAAATTCAATGCTTTTTTAATACTTTTAATAACCCGCGGGTACCCTGCAATAGTAAATGAATGGAAATAGTGTACGAACGACATGTTTACTGAGCTAAACCTACCAATTCTGTCCGAAAATGATGTCCCTGGTGACAAATTCACTGGTAAAGATGTGGAAGAACATTCAGATGTTCAGTTAAAGAGAGGGCTTGAGTGTCGAGGGCTGAAAAAGAGCTGATCTGACTTAGCCTAGCCTTAGCTTTTTTATCGACACCTTTTTCTTACGCCACTGACAATCACATTCTCCTGTTTCAACAATCCACCCTTATATTATATCCTCTGATTGTCTTACAAGTCTGACCGTTCTTTTGGACAATTTACATTGCTATTTTTGTGTAGCGATCGCAAATGCTTCTCGTTGACAGCCATCGAACACTTAATTTTTTCATTAATAACAAATCCTAATTTAATAATTCATTTAGACTACCCCCCTTACTAAAGTTGTTTTTTTTACAACAGAAAAGTTATCAATAGCAGTCAGAAACCATTTAAATTCTTTTCAGGTGATTTATTGTCAGAGAGAAGCAGCACGGCAAAATGCCCCGCTAAAAAGTAAGTAAAATATCAAAATGGCTTCCCTCTTTGTCCTCTGAAGGACCATGCCAACCCAACAAAATATTTACTGCATATGAAATGTGAATAGCTTCAACTTGCTGGCGTTAAACGTCCGCGTAAGTTGATCTTTTCTTCACATTTTTCCTCCCGAGTTTTTGGATTCGGGAAATGAATGAAGAAAACATCCTTCATATGTCGTAATGTCTCAAGTTGTTTCTAAAAGTTCCATATAAGCAGTGCTTGATAGGCATGTTCGTTTTTGAAAGATTACCAGAGAAAAGTAGCAGAAATATAATTTTTAATATAAGAAATAAAATATAATAAAATAAGAAATATGATTAGTTTCTATGCGAGGGCGGGTCTATAATGCTCCACTTCCGCTTTACAATGCGACGTCACGGTCTAAAATTAGCAGTCGTGCGGTACACTATTCCTAAAGCGCGATTGCAAATAGCGTACCAAACGAACACTATTTTTAGACCGCAAGGCTGCGTGACGTCACCATCGTAAACCGGAAGGGGGGTCAACATAGAAGCGCGCTTGCATACAATCCATGCTAGTAATGCTTGTTTTCTGCCAATAATCTTTCAAAAAAAAATAAAAAAATAAAAAAATAAAAGAACATGCTGAGTAAACACTGCTGCTATGGAACCTGTAGAAACAACTCTAGACATTACGACATATGAAGGATGTTTTCTTCATATGTTTCCCGACACCAAAAACTCAGTGGAAAAAATGTAAACAATGGATCAACTTGTGCGGACGTTTAAAAGACCAGTTTAATGCAAGCAAGGTGAATCCATTTACCTTTATATGGAGCAAACATTTTGTTGGGGGCCATGGTCCTACAGATGACAATGCTGATCATTACCACAGCCTGCCCCGAAGAGGTAAGCCATTTTGATATTCTTACTTATTATTTTGCCGTGCTGCTTCTGCCTTACAATGAATGACCGGGAAAAAAATAAAATGGTATCTGACTGCCACTGATGTTACCTTTTCTGTTGTAAAGAAACATGTTTAGTAAGGGGGAAGTGTAAATAAATTAATAGAATTAAGATTTGTTATTAATGAAAAAATTAAAGTGTTCATTGGCAGTCACTGAGTAGCATTTGCGATTGCTACACGAAAATAGCGATATAAATTACCCCCAAGAACGGTCAGAGACGTAAGACAACCAGAGGATATAATATATATAAGAAAGACAGTGCATACAGTGGTAAAGGATAGCTTGTTGAAACAGGAGAATGTCATTGTCAGTGGCATAAGGCCATGCACACATGAAAAAGTTGTCGATGAAAAAGCTACCTCTGGATCAGGTCGGCTCTTTTCCTGTCTTTTTCAGCCCTCCAAACTCAAGCCATCTCTTCAACTGAACATTTGTTTGTTCTTCCACATCTTTAAAAGTGCATTTGGCACCCGGGGCATCATTTTCGGACAGAATTGTTTGGTTTAGCTCTGTAAACATCTTGTTCGTACACTATTCACATGCATCTACCAAGTTTGACCCCCCTAGCAAGAGTTGCTAATGTCTTAATGAGGAAAGGTTTCGTGTTATGTGCGGTACGCTATTGGCAAAAGCACGAACCCCAATTGCAACAACACAAATGCAAAATGGTTCGCAATAATATGCAAGAAGTCACAGTCCGGCTGCAAGAAAACGACCCGGAAGTGAAAAAAAAAAAAAAAGAGTTGCGCCGCCCCCCCCCCCCCCCCCCCCCCAATCAGCAAATTTAAACGAGGTCGTCATAACTCCTGTGGCTGAAGCTGATTGACCTCAGATTAACCAATGAGAGTTATACTGTAAAAGTGTAAATATCTCAAAGGATACAGTACAAAAATACTTTTTATAGCACAAACGATTGACATCATTTTTATATACAGTAAATTTGCTTCTGATGGGGGGGGGCAACTTCACGGATGTCTGTAGAGATGGTCACAAAGCACACATGGCAATATACAGTGTCGTCTTTTTTGTTTTTTTTAACTTCGGTGTCATCCTCTTGCAGTCGTGCTGTGGCTTCTTGCATTCGTGTTGTGAGACATTTGCATCTGTGTTGTGGCAATTGGGGTTCGTGCTTTTGCCAATTTGTAATCGCGCTTTAGGAATTGGGGATCATGTTGTGGCAGTTTGCATTTGTGTGTTTTTCTTTTGCATTCGTACTGTGGCAATTGGGGTTCGTGCTTTTGCAAAATTGCAGTCAAATATTTATTCAAATACAATTATATTCATTAATTAATTAATATTATTATATATATTAAATACATTCAATGTATAAAACACCAAATAGGTGTAATATCTAACCATATAAATTATTTTCCTTTTCCACCCTCGTTTTACATTTTCTTATCTAACCATAAGCGCCATTCGCTAGACTGTTGATCGTGTACCTGCTTCATCTTGGCCAGCTCTCTCCGTGTGTGCTCATCATTTCTCAGGTCCTTCTTGTTCCCCACCAGGATGATGGGAACATTGGGACAGAAGTGCTTCACCTCCGGCGTCCACTTTTCAGGAATGTTTTCTGTCCCCAGCGAGAGAGTTAAAAAAAATTGAGGATATGAGATGAAATCCTCAAGGGGGTTGACTATAAAAAGGAGGACTGGCAGTGTAGAGTCACTTCGAATGATGGATTGCTCTGCAGGCTGCTCAAGGCAAGGGTGTTTTTAGCTGCATTAATCCCACTTGCCATCAGGCTGATTATGTAGTGATATAATCACAAGTAGTCCAACATTTTTTGTGACTCATGGGGGAACTACCAGTGAAACCAAACATACCTAAACTGTCCGGGCTGTCGATGGAAAAACACATGAGGATGACGTCGGTGTCCGGGTAGGAGAGTGGCCTCAATCTGTCGTAGTCTTCTTGGCCCGCAGTATCCCATAATGCCAACTCCACCTGCATAAACATAGGACAGGGCGAATATATAAAATATTTTAAGTTGATTTCTGTGGTCGGGCGTGAGAATACATTCTTGATTAAATGTAGGGGAAATCTGTGTGACAGCAGTCAATCAAAGTCAACCTTTTCCAGCTCCACTCCACTCCAATAAATTAAACATCCAGTCTGAATCATACCCACTTCAATGTTTGGTATAAACTAAAGCAAAATGATATTTATGATTTTCACACTTGCAGGGTGGGCAGACAATCCCGAGCATCAACTGTTTTGGTGGCATGAAATTTGAATGACATCACTTCCCCCATTCTCCGATTTAATCATCATCTTATACAGTGGGGAGAACAAGTATTTGATACACTGCCAATGGGTTTTCCCATTGGCAGTGTATCAAATACTTGTTCTCCCCACTATACGTGTTGTCACGGCTGTAGAAATGTACACAGGGATTGGCCTCATCCCTGCAAGCTGTTAATTAATTCAATTAGGGAAAGTGGGAGATTAGCAAGCATCAAAACCAAATACCTTCTGTGCTTGCTGCTGCAGCAATCTTTTGGTAATCTTTCAGCCGACTGTGGATTCAAGTGAAAGAGTACAACAAACCAAAGGAGCCGTCTGTTAAAACTGATAGAGAGCGCGGGCCCAAAATAGAGGTCTGCAGAGGCAGAGGGTGGGAGGTGGCAGCACAACGCATGAGCGATCGAAGCGACCGCGCTCCCACGAGCTTTCAGCTTTTGGGAGTAAAAAACAGCGAGAAGCAGAAAACTGCTAATTTTAGAGAAAACCCAATCCGCTTGAAGGTGAGCAATTTCAGTCAACGCGCAAATTCCATTTGATCTGGTTGTATAACAGTCTAATTCTAAAGTGGAGGGGTGGGGTGTAAATCCTCTAAAAGTCACAGTGATCCCTCCCTACTGGAACAAAGTCCACTGTGGATCCTTAAGTTGGAGTTTCCTTTCATCCAAGTGCCAAAATGACAGGAAATGAGAGACTTTTATCGCGCGGGAGGAGGAAAGTCTTGAGGGATGCAGCGGGGATTTGCGTGGACGACGTGGTCCTTCCTCGTCTGAAAGGGAAGCCGTGAGGTAGAGTCATTTCCTGTTTTGCTGATAAGCGCTGATCCTGTGTTGCGGGAACAAATCCCATGGACAAAACAAGACATCTGAAGCTCACAATCGAGATGGCACTGGTGAATTCAGTACTTTTAGTATTCATAATACCACATTCACTACCACTGACAGCAACTAAGGTTTTTTTTTTTAATGCAATTCAAGCATGGTACAAACCTGTTTACAATCCACTTCAATATCAGCGATGTAGTTTTCAAACACTGTGGGAACGTAGACTTCGGGAAACTGGTCTTTGCTGAAAACAATAAGGAGGCACGTTTTCCCACAAGCGCCATCACCTACTATCACCAGCTTCTTCCGGATGGCCGCCATATCTGCTGAACAAGAGTGGGCAGATTTAAATATCTCATTATTGATTTAATGATTATTTCAATGTAGTGATGTCCGATATGACTATATACAGTAGATCATCAAAACAATATAAAATGACATATCATCATGGGGATCTAATATCACCAATATATGTTGGGCAGAACATAAACGTACAAGCTTGCAGTCCTTATAACCCTAGTGGTCACAGATTAGCACATCAGATATGCTTACTAGGGGTGTGTATTGCCTCATATCTGGCGATAAGATTCGTATCACGATTCACTGGTCATGGTTCGATCCCGATTAATCCCGATACTTCACTTGAAGACGATTATTGCAATATTTGAATATCACTTTAGAAAAAAATCAAATCAAAATGTACATAAGTAGATTTATATCAATTTATTCCTGAAACCTCATCCGAAACTCAAGTAAAAATGGTTTTGTTTTGGTTGAACAATATAAGGCTTTCATTATATCATTCTCTTTTTTAGTTTAAACGTGTTTTAGTCCAAACTTGACTAAATGCAGGATTCTAGATACTCCATGCCTCCGTTTTTACAGTGGAAGCCAAACTGAACCCAAACTTCATACTTATAAAAGGACTAATCTGAGCATTCACTAGAGCAGACATGTCCAAAGTCCGGCCCGGGGGCCAAATGCGGCCCGTGGTCAAATTTCATCCGGCCCCCAGCCTCTGTCATAAAATCAATCACATCTGGCCCACACACAGACTTAATATATTGGTCAGCAGTACTGCTACCAGCATATGAAGTAGCTTACACGCTAAATGCTGCTCCTCTTTTACCCACTAAAAGGCAGTGGCACTTTAAGCAACATTACTCCGTGTGACCCTTTACTTCCAATTTTCTAAAATGGTAACAATCAACAAAAAAAGAAAGTTGACTGCGACAGCCGATGCTTCAAGGATAGGTGGAAATTGGACTATTTCTTCACTAAACACACACAACTGTGTCTGCCTCATTTGCAGAGACAGTCACTGTTTTTAAAGAGTTCAATGTGAGGCGATATTACCGAACAAGACACGCTGACATGTACGACAAGATTACAGGGAAGATATGCAGCGAGAAATTCCAGCAACTTGAAGCTAGTTTAATTTCACAGCTGCAGTATTTCGCAAGAGCCCGATAGTCGAAAGAGATCGCCACAAAGGCTAGTTGCGAGATTGTTGAAATTATTAAAAAAAAAAAACAAAAGCAAATATGAAACAGAGAATGGCTTGCTAAAATTTGCTTAAATATATTGTTCTACGTAAAGGATGTCAGGCAAGGTTGGCCCCCCACATTTTTAACACACCAAATCTGGCCCCCTTTGCAAAAAGTTTGGACACCCGTGCACTAGAGCATGGGTGTCAAACCTATTCCACAAAGGGCCACAGTGGGTCCTGGTCTTTGTTCCAACAGATCCAGCACAGACAGTTCAACCAATGAGGTTTCCGCTAGAATAAGCACCACCTGACTGCAATCAACTGATTACACTTGTAAGACACCAGATTGGTGAAAACGTATTCATCTTGAATGGTTGGAATGAAATCCAGTACCCACTGTAGCCCTTCGCGGAGCGGTTTGACACCCGTGCACGTACACAAACCTCTACTCAGATTAGTCAAATGTTATTGTTACTTCAGCAGACTGTAAGGCAGGGGTGTCCAAACGTTTTGCAAAGGGGGCCAGATTTGGTGTGGTAAAAATGTGGGGGGCCAACCTTGCCTGACATCCTTTAAGTAGAACAATATATTTAAGCAAATTTTAGCAAACCATTCAGTGTGTGCCATTTGCTTTATTATTATTTTTAATTAATATCTTCAACAATCTCACAACTAGCCTTCGTGGCGTTCTTTTTCAACTCTCAGGCTCTTGTGAAATGCTGCTGCTGTAAAATTAAACTAGCTTCAAGTTGCTTCAATTTCTCGCTACGTATCTTGGCATGTCTTGTTTGGTAATATTGCTTCACATTGAACTCTTTAAAAACAGCGACTGTCTCTTTGCAAATGAGGCAGAAACAAATGTTGCGTATTTTAGTGAAGAAATAGTCCAATTTCCACCTATCCTTGAAGCGTCAGCCGTCACAGTCCACTTTCTTTTTTTGTTGATTGTCGTCATTTTAGAAAATTGGGAGTAATGGGTCACACAGGGTAATGTTAGAGTGCTGCTGCCTTTTACTGGGTAAATGAGGAGCAGCATTTAGTGTGTAAGTTACTCCATATGCTCGTAGCAGTACTGCTGACCAATTTATTAAGTCTGTGTGCGGGCCAGGCGTTATTGATTTTATGACAGTGGCTGGGGGCCGGATGAAATTTGTCCACGGGCCGCATTTGGCCCCCGGGCCGGACTTTGGACATGTCTGCTGTAAGGCAATGCTGCTGCGTGCTGCCAACTACTGGACGAGAGTGAAAGTGCAGGTGCAGCCACTCAATTGTTTATGCCATCAAAAACACACGTGTCAGGATCGATACAGATTTTGAATTGATACGAGAATTGTGTGACGTAGTATCACAATATATCTCAGAATCAAAATTTTTTTAATACCCCTAATCCTTACAGTAACCTCTACATCTCTCCAAACAAGGTAGTTGCTTGGTAGAGATGTAAGTACTAATGATTAATCTATTTGAATCAGTTTTCAGTCTGAGCTGTAAATGATCCATGTATATTAGTCTGTAATGACTTGGACTATTTAGAAACCGCCACTGAACAAATTGCACTTGAATCGTCTATGCAAATGTATAAGCTTACATTCACCGACAGACAAGGAGAGATAATACGCCATCAAATCACATTTCATGGCTTTAGAGAGGAAACATAACTAGCAAGTAATACAACAACTGGAAGTCAGGAACAGTCACTTAAAAAGTAATTATCACAGAACATAAACTTTGAACGTTACATTTTGCATTTGCAGTGCCACAATGCATGCAGGGAGGCATGAGATAATACTATTGGACTACAGTGCAAACAGACTAGACAAAACCAAAAATAAATGAAAAGTAATGACCTATAAACTCATCACATTGAACTTCTACTACTATTAACCACTGCCTCGCCAGAAAAAAATTAAGTACCTTATAAAAGCAATGAAGCACACAATCATCATTCATAAATCTGTACAAAAGCCCAGCACAGTGCATTTTGGGAACTATAGCATCCCCTTCATCTGACACAAGTGTCGCCCTATGGTAGCATTTTTGTCTAAATGCATGCACTCGTTTTATCTATGTGGCAAACAGGAGTGATAAAATTGAGGGGGGTAAAGCGGTTATAGTATTGTGTTGTTTTCCATCAAATAATTTTAAAAAATTGATTATATCGTGGCATATCACTATCGTATCTTGATAAGAGAATTTTTCCCATTTCGCACACCACTACTTTCCATGTTAAGGTTGCCACAAACGATTATTTTGATAGTCTACTAATCAGCGACCATTGTATTCAATTGCTTAGTTGACCAACTAGCTGATAAATAAATCACAAGTTATTTTAGTGAGGCTTTCACATTTTAACCCTTTATTAGCAAAGGGACTAGTTTTGGTAATTAAAAAAATGTTTTATTAGTTTTAGTTTTTATAACTTAACACTATGACTATGAGTCATGCTCAGGATCCCAAAAGAATAAAATACAAGATATCTAAGTCATTACGAAACTTGTTATTTTAATACTAAGAGTTTCAATACAGTTAACAATACCATGTCAGTTAAACGTTTTTTCTTTATATTTCACCTAACGAAAATGGCTTTTTCAATTCTAGTTTATCATTTCGTTTGTTGTCATTACCGATAATTACCTTATTACGCAACAGTATAATTGTCTTCCAAAGCAAAAGCAGATGTATGCAACTATCTTATTTAACTTTTTTTTTAACCGATTATCAGTCTACTTTTTTTGAGAACCATACAGATATATGTAAACACTAAACTGTTTCAAAATGATAAAGTGATGGTCATAATAGTTGTGAATTAATGAGTAATCGTCAAAAGTTTAGTTCTGGGGCTATATCTGATCTTTGGGTTTATAATATACATTTGCATTGGCAGATATCCTATCTGCATCTAATTTTCATTTCTGGTCCTCAATCCATTCTGACAATATCCAATTCCTCGTTTCCTCCACCAGAAATGTTTTCATATCGGTGTTTTTTTTTTTTTTTTTTTTTTTTTTTCACAAGCAGTCCATCATTGAGCGCCATGAGAAACCCCTTTCTCACACACAGGCAAAAAGAAAAACAATCCACTTCCTGTTCTGTGAAACCAGAGGGGCACAGTTTTGTGGAAACCATTCCACTTGGCCTGCACATGCGAGTATACACGCACCATCAATAACAGACGTAGGTACAGTGTGTTTTGTGTTCAAAAAAAAATGTTTTTTTTTTTGTTTTTTTTTTCCAAAAAAACAAGCTGTCAAAGCCCAAAAAAAAAATACATGACAGGAAGTTAACTAGAGCTGAAACGAATACTCGAGCAACTCGAGTAACTCGAGTTTAAAAACTGATCCGAGTAATTTTATTCACCTCGAGTATAGGGAATGGGACGTACTACGTCATTGTTTGGACCCGCCTCCATGCTGGCAATATAATTCACTTCCGGGCCGGCAGAGTCAATGCGGATTGTAACGTGTGGTAGTGCTAAGCTAACTCTTTCGGTGTTTTAGAAAGAAAATATGGGTGCTTATTGTTGCGTTACCGGGTGCAACAGCGTCTCCTACGACAAAAAAAAGGGGTTAGGAAAAATGGACTCACTTTTCACCGTTTTCCTGCATGGAGGACCAAATATCAGATCACGAAGGTACGACGGATGGCTGGATTGCAGCGGTTCGTCGGAAAAGCATTTCTTATGATCATATTTCTGCTGGAATGAGAGTGTATTCCCCTCATCTCTACTCTTGTAAGTTGAACGATTTATCCGTTTTGGTTTCAATACGTTTTTTGTTTTTGTTTTTTTCTTTACTGTTGTGTAAATCTGCCTCGGTAGCAATGCTAACCTACTCCTCCTCATCACCTACCTGTTGTGTTACTAGGAAAACCTGCATATGAAATGCTGACAACACATCCCGATTGGTCACCATATCTCTTCTTGGGTTATTCTGAGGTCAAGCGCACCACATCGGAGCGTTGAGAGGTTGGAAAGGCGAAGAGTGCACGCTGAAACTTCAGTTTGCTCTGCTCTTACAAACACGATCCCAAGTGTTATGAAAAGTCAATAAAATATGAATACCAAAACATGACTTGAACAACTTCTTGACAAACTGTAACTGCTTGTTGTTTACTTCAGGTCTTCATAATAAACAGGTGTAATAATTACAAAGTCAGGTGACTTAATTTTGTTATTCTATTTGGAATATGCATTGACAATTTTTGGACAGTGTTGTAGACAAGAACTGGGACTGATAAGTTGCAATAGATTTATTTCAAGTAATGCAATTTCTCCAATACGATATTTGAATTGACAGTTTAAAATCTTTAAATTAGTGCAAACAAGGCCCACCCTCTGACGGTGGCAGCAAATATTATGTAAGTAATACACAAATACAAGATCACAATAAACGTGTCTTTGTCAAAGCAGTTTAAAACACTATTTACTGGCCTTGGGTAAATTGCCAGACAGGATAAATATGTGCTTTAAAGTTCTTGCATTTCCATTTTAAGTATTGCAAGTACTAGTCTCCAACACAGTATTTGAACTGACAGTTTAAAATCATTTTAGTACAAAATGGCCCACACTCTGGCAGGGGGCAGCAAATATTATAATACATAATACATTATAAAAAGCTATATACTATATAAATACAAGATCACAACAAAACCTGTATTTTTCAAAGCAGTTAAAAAACATCCAGTGGCCTTAGGTAAATAAAGGTGTATAAATATGTACTTTACAGTTCTTGCATTTCTATTTTAGGTATTGCAACTTTTCCAACACTATTTGAATTGACAGTCTGAAGTCTACATAAGTGCAAATAAGAATATTATAATTTAAAAATAATAATAGAATATATAAATTCAACATTACAATGAAAGGTGTCTTTGTCAAAGTGGTTAAAAAAAAAAAAAAAAACGTCACTGGCCATAGTTAAATAGCCAGGCAGAATAAATATGTGCATTAAAGTTCTTGCATTTTCACAAGTTAAAAGCCCGCAGTTCATCGACGAGAAAGGCAGACCCAGATGGCGTCTGCTGCAGGGGCTTGTTTGAGTCCGACACAGGACAAATGGAACCACTCCATTGAACAAATTTTCTTTGTCAAATGATCCAAGAAGAGAGATGGTGACCAATCGGGATGTGTTGTCAGCAGGTTTACCTAGGAACACAACAGGTAGGGGAGTCGTAGTAGGCGAGCATTGCTACCGAGGCAGATTTACACAACGGTGTAAAAAAACAAAAACGTATTGAAACCAAAAGTGGATAAATCGTTCAACTTACAAGAGTAGAGATGACAGGAACACACTCTCATTCCAGCAGAAATATGATCATAAGAAATGCTTTTCCGACGAACCGCTGCAATCCAGCCATCCGTCGTACCTTCGTGATCTGATATTTGGTCCTCCATGCAGGAAAACGGTGAAAAGTGAGTCCATTTTTCCTCACCCCTTTTTTTGTCGTAGGAGACGCTGTTGCACCCGGTAACGCAACAATAAAGCACCCATATTTTCTTTCTAAAACACCGAAAGAGTTAGCTTAGCACTATCACACGTTACAATCCGCATTGACTCTGCCGGCCCGGAAGTGAATTATATTGCCAGCATGGAGGCGGGTCCAAACAATGACGTAGTACGTCCCATTCCCTATTCGTTTATTTTGACAGCTCTAAGCATCACGTTTTGCTCGGACTACTTTTAATGCGGGACAACGCGCTGATGTCACGTGCGTAGAGGAAGAAGCAAAAAAAAAAAAACTTACTGCAGCAGACAGCCGCTACAAACGACTCCGACGTTGCAAAATACTAGCCTGCACATGCTACGTTAGTTGCAGTTAGCTCTGGTGAGTCTCATAGAGATCACATGTATGTTGAACTAGATGCACAATGACAGACTAGGCCGCGTCTGGGCAGCGTTAGCAAACAGCCGCCATCTTAAAGCAGTAGAGCGCTAAGCGCTAATATATAAGATTAACGTTACTGTCACTACTAGCTCACGTAACGTTAGCCCTGCGGAGGGCTAGGTTTCTATTCATTAAGACCACTTTCGATGCGTGGCTAACGTGTCTTACATACAGGCT
This sequence comes from Corythoichthys intestinalis, assembly GCF_030265065.1. Taxonomy (NCBI): domain Eukaryota; kingdom Metazoa; phylum Chordata; class Actinopteri; order Syngnathiformes; family Syngnathidae; genus Corythoichthys; species Corythoichthys intestinalis. The sequence goes on along the minus strand of NC_080403.1, from coordinate 17,907,381 downwards.
TTAACATAACATAGCGTTGTGGAGTGATGAGGGTGTCAAATAAAAACTCAATAATGCTAACTATCAATTTTAGCTCAGTAGTCATTGCTGGATAAAACACCAAGTAGCACTAGTCCCTAATGTGCTCCAATACAGCCTGTATCATACATTTATTTTGAACACTGCAAAAATTCAAAATCCTATCAGGACTTACAGTTTAGACTAACTTAAAACTTTACTAGAACTTAAAAATGGCCTGACACAAATAAAAATTCAATTAAAAAACGTGGGAAAAAATCGTAACTTTTAAGCGATGTGTGTTATCAAGCGTAAAGGCATTTTTAGGTGTGTGTGTATATATATATATATACATATATATATATACATATATATATATATATATATATATATATATACACATATATATATAGTGAATTAGTCTTTTTTTTTTTTTATTCTAGTTACATCTGAGATGCAATTGTTGGCTGTTTTCAACAATACACATCAAAAATAAAGACATTGATTGACTGAAAATGATAAAATGTCTTGTTTTCTCATGTATATCTATAATTGCTCTTCACCTAAAAATATATTTGTTTTATCCGATTACTCGATTAATCGATAGAATTTTCAGTCGATTACTCGATTACAAAAATATTCGATAGCTGCAGCCCTAAAGTTAACCAAATGTTTGAAACAACAAAGTTGTTTTTTTTTTTTTTTTTTTTTGTGGTTTCTTCCAGCTTTGTCTTTATTACAAATGAACATTTTATAATTGGCACGCTGGTTTTACATCAGTTTGCTGAATAGGAGTCAGTAATGTTGGTTCGACCGGTTTGTATATTATCAACTCAGTTGAAAGTTGGACACACGAAGATGAATTGTGTCAGAGACTGCCAATTACTTCCAATTACTGTGGACGATGTACCAATACCTAAAAAGGACAAGTGAATAAAGTGCCTGTTACACTTCTTATGGGCCAATTTATCAGGAATTTCGTGTGAGATGTTGATCATGTGCGACTATGCAAAGTCTCCGGTGAGCGAATTTCTTAATTGACAACAGCAGACTGCAAATACCCTAACAAAACTAACATTTCCGGTCCGACAGCCTAGGAGAGATAGTAAACAATATACTGGTTGACGGCCTCTATCACACATGAATTGGCAATGGAGACAATCACAAAGCAGGTGTTGTGAAAGGCACGGAAAGAATGGCAGCGTTTAGCACAGATACAGCGAGATTCACCGAGGCTGCAGCACAAATATTCCAGCAATGTGACGGGTTAATGAACACACTACGTCGTTCTCTCCCTAAGGAGGCTTCATGAGGCTTAGGGGCCTACAACTGTTATGCAATGAGCTAAGTGTGACTTTGACCTGTGAGGTAGGGCCGTCGATAGTGGGGATTGTCAAAGTTTACCTACCAAGAAGACACATAAAGAAACACCGACCTGTCCTCATTTTTATGAAAAATAGCGAAACCTGTGGAAAATTCATAGTGGTTTAGTTTTTAAACTAGTCAGATCAGATATTATCAATCCACGTTTATAATGGCATATTCACACAAGGAAATGCCATAGATTGCCTTCTTTGGTCTGCACAAAAATACATTTATTCCGGACATTTTTGATGCGGTTCTTTTTTTTTTTACATTGCAATTTGAGCTAGCGACCCAGGATTTGACAAAAAACCTACGCATGTGCAAAATTCATTCAATCATTGGACAAAAAGGTCTGGGTGGGGTAACACAGTAAAATGAGGAAGTAAACAATCACAGAGCTCCAGAGTGCCGCAAACATGCTCATTATAAATTTGTTTTTTTCAATTACAAGCATTTGCGGCAAATTCTGAGCATCAGAAGCTTTTGATGCCAGGTTCATTTTACAAGGACAGTCGACATTCAGCTCCTCATTGCTCCATGTTGAACCCAGACACATATTGGCAGATGTACTGCTTACCACAGACTGTGATGCTAACCAAACAACATTTCCTGGCAAAAAGGTATGTGATTTCAGCTATGGCCCTGACCAGGGTGTGGTCGCTTTTACCCCTAAAACGAACCGCATCACAGTTTGCTTGGAAGTGAACTGAGACCACCTCTCCGGCAAGGTCTCGGACCCAACCCAAAAGGTGCGCACTACAAACTTTTTTGGTTTGGTCCGGACCAAACAGGGCAGGTGTTAACACGCCCTAAGTCTCAGATGTGTGACATCATTTAAACTTCTTCTTAAATCTTAAAAATGTTACATTTTTAGATAATGAAAGTTTTCAGACAGTTAGTGTGGTATCACAGCAAGAGGATATTTTTTAAATGTAAGAATAATGTGATATCATTCATTATTACATTTGTCAGCATATTTTTAAAATAAAAAGTAGTATTGTACCAGTACAGTCACTCATATCGGAAGGGGCCCCAAAATGCCACTAAAATGGTGACATCAGTATCAACAAGTACTAACAAATAAAGCACCTATGCATTATGTATTCTTTGGGATTTCCTTTTCAACCTCCATAGAATAACAGAGGACAACGACTTATGTTGGCATGTAGAGTTAGGTGTCAAAACTTGGTCCAATTTTACGTACCAATTACAAAGTAACTTGATTTTCAAACGCCGTGGTATTGATACAGTATCGGCCGATATCCCACTCGTCTATCGGAATCGGTATCGCCAACATTGATTAAAAAAATATTTTGTACCATTTTGTATTTTTTTTTAATAGTTTTGTGTTATTTTTCAAACATTTGAACTTCTGTGATTCGAATAAGGCATTCAAGTCCATAGAAAATGAAAGAACCCCTTTCTAGTATAATTGATAGCAATTTAAATTTGTGTTGTAACTAAGGCAGGTAAATAAACACCTAGTTAAAACACTGATTATTCATTCACACATTAGATGAGAGTAACTGCTTCAATCAAGTAAACTGAGACAAGTGTGACTTAATACGGAGTAAAACCCAGGATCAGTTTGGAGTCCAGTAAGTTAGGCTAGGTTTATACTGCAGGTCTTAAACCAAGAAACCGATTTTTTCGTGTTTTCCGACTTGAGTGAGGTATTAACTTGATGGTCTGAACAGGACTAGTTGCATATAGGAGTGGACCATTTCAAATCAGATCAGGAGCACTTTTATATGTGGTTTAAATCCGATCTGGGCCACATTTTTCCAGAACGTCTCGACGGTTTGAACTGTCAAATCTCCGAAATCTGAATTCATGCAGCAATTACGTCAAATAAGAGCGAGAGCGACGGCGCGCTACGGCAGCGGTGCAGCTGTACGTTAGCGCCTAGCTTGCCTTGAACACGACTTTTGTGGAAGGATCGGGCTTGACAACAGCCATAAAAAAATAAAAATGGGTTGAGGATAAGCCTGAGAATGATCGGTTTTCTCTCTGCTCTATATGAGCAATATTTCAAGATAGCGTACACGGCCGATAGTTGGGGCAAACTGCCCATATGTGTGTGTGACATGCACGGACAGTGCGTACATGCTATTGATCCAGATAAACTTTGAATACAAACCTAAACGGGAATTATTTATGTCTGTTATTTGTGTCCTCTTTTTGGAAATCCCCTGGAATGACAGATGACAGCCAGCATGTGTAGTCATTTGTTTTGATGCTTCTGCGCACGCGGGTTCTTTTTGCTCAGCGCATGTCAGACTGCGAATTAGTGCGCATGCGTAATACTTGCATGGTCTCAATGGACAAAGGTAGTCTGAACGGGCATGCCAAAAAAACAGATATGACAAAAAATCGGATTTGTGCATTAAGACCTGCGGTATGAACCTAGCCTTAGAGGAGTGGACCAAACATGAGGGCTCACCTAGCAAGCTTGAGTCCTCTGCGGACAAGTACTTAGCCACACCTCCAACATAATTTACCAGTAACATGTCCTTTTGTCTTGCTGGTTAGATTAGTATTAAGCCTGAACAATATATCGTTTAAACATCGCCATCAAGGACGTGCGATAGTTTTGTTTTTGTTTTTTTAATTCACATACGCCCTGCTTTCTGCTCTGCGCAGAGCCTCACACGCTCTTTGAACCTCACAGTCACTGCAGCACTTGCTTATTAAAGTTAACGATGCTGGTATCTTTGATCTTGCCACAGAAGCGGACATCACAGCGCAGCAGCTGTCAATCATCGTTTAACTTGTAAAACAGTTTCTGCAAGGAAGCCGCTTTGGAATGAATGTGTGTGGGTGTGGAGACGTTTGAGACATATAAATTAAATGCCAGAAGTGATCATGAGGAGTTTGTAATTTCTACATGACCAACAAGAGTCACAGCTTAGGTAGATAAACAGAAATATTTAATAAAGCCAAGCATTTTTCGACTATAGTACTTTATTCTTGTTCAAAAATGATTTGGTTGGACAGTTATGTTTAAAACTGATCATAATATAACATAACATTTGAAGTGCTTAAAACCATTTATTAATATATATATATATATATATATATATATACATACACACACACAAAAAAAAAACAAGGGATCACTAGGTCATTGAGAGTCATCCAAAGTCTTTCCAAACAGCTATTCAAGTCATCTAGTGAAAATGTCTTTAAAAAAAAAAAAAAAAAAAAAAAAAAAAAAAATATATATATATATATATATATATATATATATATATATATTTTTTTTTTTTTTTTTTTTTTTAAATATTGCAATATAATATCGCAAACCCCCAAAAAATCGCAGCAATAGTTTTTTCCAATATCATTCAGGCCTCATTAGTATACAGCGGAACAGGGCTTTGTCATTTGAAAATGTTAATAAATCTTACAAGTCTTAGTAAATGCCTTAGTGCTGAGGAGTTAAACATAGTTTATTAAGTCTACGCTAGGAATAGACCAACTGGTTATATTGTGCGTGGATGAAACTGCTGTTACCTCAGAAACTGCCTTTTTTTAATGCTGTAAATGTGTATGTTTTTCACCCTTCAAAAAACACACATTTTCATTCAAAAGAAGTACATTGAAAATGTAAATGGATTGGATTGTGTGCCTAACTACATGATAAATCCCAATTAATGGAGGTAGGGCCACATGTGATTAATCGCTAATAAAACAAATGTATACATTACCCAACCCTAGTCTTAGCATAAAATAGTAAATTAAAAAAAAAACATTTCGTCGATTTCATGTACCGATATTCGATTCAAAATAAACCTAATCAAAAAGATAGCATGCCAACAATGTCTGCCTGATAAATTAGCCAAACTTGTTACAAAAAGGGAGAGGCAGAGTCAGTCAGGGACACAAGCTGTCCCCACCACCTTGCGGAGGCGGCATATGAAAATGTCTTATCGCTCGAAATCTGAGGAGAAGCGTAGATCACAAGAAGGATCAGACATGCGCTCAACGCAATCGCGTAACAGTGTGGGAAATAAAATGACATGAACATACAGAACTGAGGTCATACTTCTAATTTTTCCAAGCAGAAAAAAATTAAGTTTCTGTTCAAGCGTTAAACCGATGCCAGTATTGAACTTAATGACACAAGAAGTGCTAGCATGGAACTTAGGTGTTTTAGATGCGTAGGAGTTCACTCTGGACTAGGGCAGGGCGGTAAACCGAAAATTTACCGTCACCGAAATTCTTAACGATGACCGACGTAATTTTGACCATGTCGGTAAATTCGGTAAATTAATAAAACAAGAAAATATAGTCTTTTCATCCCGCTTTGATTCTGTGTTGTTCGTCTATGTTCATTCCCCTTTAAGAAAGCAGTCAATGGGCTTACGTAGGGAGTCACGTGATCATCAAGAAGCCAATCAAACAAAAGCCCGGTAAGCTAACGCTAGCAGCTAACGCTACAAGCAAAACGTGATGGAGTGTGGATTAAGGGAGGTTCACCAAACTTTCAACCGACATTTAGTAGACTCTTTGTGGCATCCAGACGGGCTTTCACCCGCTGTCCTCCCTTGTTCTCACGATTTCCGGAGATGGTGCTTTCAGTGCTTTCTACTGGTAGCCAGGCTAACGCTAGCTAGCGGCTAACGCTACAAATGAACGTGATGGAGTCGGATAGCAGCTCTAACTTTGTCGAAACGGCTGAACTTAATGAGTGGATTGGGCACGGACTGCATCTAGCAATTACTATGTGGCGTTATTTTGTATCTGTCTGTGTGTGATTCCTCTGATAGCTTACAATCCAATAGTACAATCCAACGGCGAAACTTATAATGACCGAGAAATGGCCCCAGCTATTTTTCTGTATGTGCTTATTTCTGTGTCATTATTGCTATCATAAAATCTTAAGCGTTTCATTTGAAGAAGATCAATATAGCTTTAATGTGTGTGTCTCTCTCTGTTTGTTTGGGGGTTCATTTGTGCGTGCATTTATTAAAAAATGCACTGGGGGGGACCCTGAAACCATAATGTAAACACTTGTATTTAATAATTATGTCACAGCAGCCATTAACAATAAGTTGTCTTTTTGAAGTGTACTGTTCAAGCTGCAAGTCATTTGTGTTACAATGACATGTTTGCACAGGCATATTGATTTTGATAGTGTACATACTTGAATTCTTATTGCTTACAATACATTTTTATAAACTTAATGTTTAGACTGCATGTACAATTGTTAAATACAGTATATGAAATTGAATGCTGGTAAATAAATCAACAAGAAACAGTTAATCTGTATTTCATGCATTGATTCAGATTTTCAAATTATATAACAGTACGCTTGGGCGAATTTATCGTCCTTTATCGTTATCGAGATAAATCTGCTCAATTTATCGTGATACATGTTTAAGGCCATATCGCCCAGCCCTACTCTGGACTGATAATGTAGTTTTCACACAATTTTGTGACGATAACTTGGCGCCGATTATTCATTATTTCAGCTGAAATGTTACAAAATATTAGCTCAGACATTTTTGCTTGCCATTTCCTGGAGTCCTACCTGAACAACCTCCTCCTCAGGATGTTCCCTAAACACCCCCATCATCAAAGCCCTTCAATTTGATTGAATGCATGTTTGTGAACGTTGCGAAACTTGGTGGGAACCACTGGGTAGCTCATGATACGATAACATTAGCTCACAATAAACTGATACAGCAATTATCGAGACGGTTCAGGAAATCAATATACGATTCAACTAATCAACAGAAACAAAAACTATTTTCATCCTTCTGCTGTGGACTTAGATGAGATAATCATTAGCTTAGTACTCATAGAACTATAATCCATCTGAACTGGGAGGGTGGCAGCAAATGAACATGAACATTGTTTTATTCAATGCCATCCGTTTCAATTCATATGGATTGGACGTCTATCACCATCTGTGGTAGCCAAGGAGTCAAGAACCTACACAGCATTAAAAATATATATATTGTAGAAAAGCTTACAATATGTTTTTGCACAAATACGGTCTAGCCAAGTCAATGGCAGCCAATGAGTTGACCTGGTCACTTGTCGAAAACTTTCTAGCAACCAGATGGTTAATTATTTGTTAACAGTGAAACACTTTAAAACGATATATTGATTCTCAGCAGGAGCATCTTGATAACCTATTGAGGTACAAAGTATTGGAATATATCACCATATGGATATAGTCAAACTCCTAGTTGGAACATATTACTGCAGCTTATAGTAGCAGTGCATAAAGTTTATACGAAATCTGTCACACGTGTCCATGTAACAGTACAAAACGGATCTATGGAGTCCCTGGTATATCAAATTTCAATCAAACATTTTTGTTTAAAATGGCATTTTCCCGAATTTTGAGCCAATTCCACAGATCATACTTAAATAAACCTGCTGATTGTCTTGATTTTGCTACACGGGTGTGCTTTTCTGAAGCTTTTAATCTACAAAAATAACTCATTCAGTTTTAGCAAAGACTAATTTAAATGGGAAGCCTTATGGGATGTATGACATAATCCTGTGATCCCCTTCATTCCCATAGGAATGCGGAAGATACCACCATGGGGACATTTCAGGGGGTAAACGTTTCCTTCTGGGAGAAAATAACATTATCTAGCACCTTTAAAGTTGTAGCGTGTAGTTAATTTTCCCCAAACATTTTACAGTTAAAACATAATGGGAAAATTAAAGTTTTGTTGCGTTTAGAGATAATATATAGCTTAATGACAAAAAAATTAAAGGCTTAATTAATGAACCTTTCCAGGAATAGACGCGGCGGCTCATTAGATTTACCTTATACAGGTCGCTGCGGTGAACAAAGTGTTCAAAGCGACGCGTAATGTATAATTTATCAGATTGCCATACGTAGAACTATCAACTTAAATAAAGAAATAATCGTCAACAACTAGTTGGGAGTACAGTCGGAGGTTAGTTTATCCAAGAGGGGAACAGGGCGAATGTTAGGAGCGGGAGCCACCACCCTAAATGAGTCACAACTACTGTGTCACGCGAAAGCATATTTGAATAAAAGTAAAGCGTTTTTTAAAAAACAACAATAATAATAGTTACCTTCTGCGCAGCGACTTAGGCTCTCTTTCTAGATAACAAGCCCCTGTTTGTGCTTCCTTTCAAGTGAGTTGTCTTTGCCTTCTTCACTGCAGCAGTCGCCGAATGCTAGACAACGAGGCAAGCAAGCCCTGCCCACCGAGCTGCTTCTGTTAGCCAACTGGTTCCGCTTTGATTTTAAAAATAACAAATATGGAGACATAAAATTGTGGTGTGTTTAATTTCACAGCAAACAATGTTTATCCCACAATATTTTAAGTATATATTTTCATTTCATTTCAAATACGGTGACCTAATTATTACAACTGCATTGATATTATTACAAAAAATGCATTTGTTTTGAAACCAAACTATTTTAGTTTCCGGTAAATAATGGTTCTTGGTGCTGGGTTGGTTGCTGCAAGGCAGCAGGAGTCATTCGCGTGCCTCCACTCACTGGTCGAGGATGACATCATCTGTAAAGTGGAAAAGGGTTACGAGTGCAACAGGAGGTGCTGCTTTTTCTTTTTTATACTAGGCGTGGAACACTGAAATTGAAACCATCGTATCCACCGTGGACCGGGTATTACGATAACGGCTTCTTATTATGATATAACATAACAATATGAATTGGACATACGAATACAAAATGTAAGTAACATAGCAGTAATTCCCAATTCAAGTTCTTTAGTTTTCAGAAATGAACCAATGATGCATTTATTTCCAACTTAGTTACATTTATTTTTAAACACAGTATAATGTTTGGGGAAAAAATATTAACTAGGCCAGTGTTTCCCAATCTTATTCGGCCAATTACAAACCGCAAGCCATAAAAACATAAATGCCGCAAAAAGATATGTTCATGATTTAATAACTTTAAAACCATAAATGTCGCTAAAAGATAACGTCCATCCCTCAGTTTACTCCCAAATTCACTTATTGTGAAATCCGGATTCTGTTGTTATGTACGGCAACAAGTGGATGTACAGGTTAATTGTACTTTCTGCCATCTAGTGGAAGAGTATTAAATTGTGTAGTTGTTTTTCTCTCCCAGTAGGCCCAGCAGCGGCCTTTTTTATTTTTTTGGTCTGATATGGCTCTTTTAACATTTTGGGTTGCTGACCCTTGACATAGGTGAATGTCACTTTTGGGTCATGAAGGCCATAATATAAACATTTGGTATTAACTTAAGCTCACATGACCCCAAATTTAATGTCAACATATGTGAAAGCCAGGTGTCAATTATAATGCCTTTTTTTTTTTCAAAATTATTTGATAAAAATTCTTCGATGATTGATTAAAGTTACACATTAATAAGTTGTTAATTAAAAATCAAATAATTAATACACTGAAAATACACTCTGGTTATCGCCCCCTATAGACCCCACTCACATGACGTCACAACCACGCCTCCACGCCATATTGTCCGTCAGCTTGTCGTGTTTACGCATTACCGCTAGAGGTGTGCAAAATTTCCGATTCTTAGATTAGTCGCGATTCCGCCGTGGAAGATTCGAGAACGATTCACAAACATCCAAATTCCGATTATTGAAATATGCCAAGTAAAGCGGAAGTACAACACACTCAGCGCACCGCGCGGTCTTCGGGACGGAAAGAGCGAGAGTAGCTAAACATCATGCTTCTCATTACCCAGCCCCTCAGGTAATGCCAATGCTCAACTCACGGCTCTAGCTCAACTCATGCCACGAGATAAAAAAACACAACAACATACGTGACTGCTGCCGACAGCTGCTACAAAGTACATCCACATAATGTTACGGTAAATATCATTTATATAGGACTAGATGCAATATAGATTCGGTAGCGTTAGCAGCACATCTACAGAAAGCTAGATGCGGCCGTTAGTAAAAGGCCGCCATCTTAAAGCAGTACACTTCCCTGCAAGGCTGTTGTAGCGAACCTTCCAAGCGAACCTAATTAACTTTTTATCTAAAATACTCCTAAATCGGTAAAATATTGACTTGAATCTATCTTTAAAATAGTTTTAAAACTTTCACATGTCGAAAGTAGACAAAAGGGAAATTATGGAATAACGGGAGCAATTTTAACAACTTTAACGGTTGATTCACAACATTAAATTAATTGAATGTAGTTTAAAACTGCTGATACAGAATGGGGACTGGAGTTTTTTAATTTACTGTTATTTTTGTATATTTGTTTACTGCTATATGCGAACTTGATACTGAAATAGTAGTTTGGTTTAGCCTGAGAGTATTTTTGAACAATTTTGGAACTAATGTACAAAACTTTAAAAAAAAAAAAAAAAAAAAAAAAAAGGAGGGGGGTGCATCAATAATCGTTTTATAATCGAATCGGAGCCTCTGAATCGTAATCGTAATCGAATCGTTAGGTACCCAAAGATTCCCAGCTCTAATTACCGCTACGTAAATTCCTCCTATTATGGCGTGTTTTTCTGCTCGTTAACATTAATAATCAAAATGGTGAAGGCGTGTGGTGGTTGGTTGCAGTAACAGAGAAGATAGACGGAGAGACTTGAAGTTCTACCTTATTCCGACAGACCTGGAGAGGAGAGCGAGATGGAATGCTGCAATTCGACGAGAAAACTTGGCACCAAACGATCACCATAGATTATGTAGTAGTCATTTTATATCTGATAAGATGCATTTAATATATATTTAGAGGGTTTTGGGCTGATAACCACAATTAAGATCATTGTGAGGCTTATCGCCGACAACATACAGTTTCAAATTCAAGATGTTTATTTCTTCCGCCATCATTATTTTTTGAATAATATTTAGCTGGTACCAAGTGAAAGAAGCTGGCCTCGTCTACGGATCATCTGTTAAACAGGGGTGTTCAAACTTTTTGCAAAGGGGGCCCGATTTGGTGTGGTAAAAATGTGTGGGGCTACCTTGGCTGATTTACGTAGAACAATATATTTAAACAAATTTTAGCAAGCCCTTCTGTGTGTCACATTTGCTTTCTTATTATTTTTTTAAATTCATAATTTCAACAATCTCGCCTTTGTGGCGTTCTCTTTCAACACCCGGGCTCTTGTGAAATACTGCTGCTGTGAAATTAAACTTGCTTCAAGTTGTTTTAATTTCTCGCTGCGTAACTTCCCTGTAATGTTGTCGTACATGTCAGCGTGTCTTATTTGGTAATATCGCGTCACATCGATCTCTTTGAAAACAGCGACTGTCTCTTTGCAAATGAGGCAGACACAGTTGTTGCGTATTTTATTGAAGAAATAGTCCAATATCCACCTATCCTTGAAGCGTCGGCCATCGCAGTCAACTTTTTTTTTTATTGATTGTCGCCATTTTAGAAAATTGGAAGTATAGGGTCACACGGGGTAATGTTGCTTAGAGTGCTGCTCTTAAAGTTTTTCAAAGTTTCGTGAGAATAGGCTGAGTTTCTGTGGACAAGATAGTTGTAGATATCAGGGTAGCAGATGTCAGGCAGAGACGGCGAAGACAGCGGGTCGAAAAATATCGATTTAGGCATCAAATATGGATTTGGCGAATGGATAGACTGAAGCTTTTCCACATAACGCCTTTTATGCAACGCATCCAATGAGTTTACAGCGTCTGAAAGCACCGGGGCTTCCATGAATTGCACTATAAATTGCACGACAAATTGAAACCATTGAGAATACGGATAAACAATGACGGACAATATGGTGGCCGGATACAGCGACACATCATTGTGTGACGTTGGTGAGTGGGGTCTATAACGATCAGGTTGTTTTTTGCTTGTTTTTTTTTTTTTGTTTTTTTTTTGGGGGGGGGGGGGGGGGGGGGTCATTTCTTATTTAACCAGTAGGGCTGGGTGCAAATGCTCATCTTTCAATGCTATTGACGATGCTAGACGTCCAATCCACTTGACTGGGAGGGTTGGCACCGATCATTTGAGTTAAATGAATATTCCCGACAGACAAATGCTAACATTGTGATTTATTTTTAAAGAGGAACATGACATCGTTCACATTTCTGTCGGTCTACAACCTTCCTAAACAAGCACTTATGGATAAGAAAGATAGAAATAAAACGGTATTGTACTCTTTAAAAATATATGGAGGATCTAAACAATGATGACAAAAAAGAGAGGTATACAGTAAGTCATATCCTCGCATGGTGTAATAATACAAACACTATCGGCATATTTTCATAAGGCATATGTGTGACTGTTATCACAGCTTACAATACCTAGACCTCAATACTCTCCGAAAACAAAGATTGCGATCCTTCATGCTTAACATTAGTACATTATTTGCTCTTTTTGACAAAAAAAAAGACATCATATGTGCAAACATTCTTCAAGTGCTGTTTTACCTCCATAACCAAAAAAGGAGAGTACAGACTGATGATTATGTGGAGCAGAAAAAAGTCTTGCTTCTATTTTTTCATAATATTTTCCTTCTATCCTGGTGCCACGAAGGCATCTCTTTGGTTTCCTCACATTCTTTACGCTACAGACAGGCTGTTTTTCACAAAAAGGAATCGCATTTGGGAGAGGTGTGAAGATGTATAGTCTATACTGAGTTTTTCAACTAGCTGCCCAGCCTTGAATGTAAACTGGAAGAACTACGAGCAACTGAGGAGGAGGACACCGCTGGACAATCTCCTGTTAGGAATCGGGAGGTGAAAATCTAGAGGTGGATGAAGATGATGCTCCAACCCGAGTCTTCTTGCGAGGGAGGGCCAGCTGGCCGGTCGGTCTGCTTTGTTTCTTAAGCCAGGAGATTTCTCATCTCATGTCTCTGCCTCATGTCCTGCCAGTGGGACGACGAACACAGTGATGTCGTCGCCCGAGCCCAGCCTTTCGTTGGGGAGCCGCCAGCCGCGCTCTTTCAGAACTCCTCGGGAGCGCATCAGTAGGTCTTGTGCAGCTAAAGTGTACCTGGAGAAAACAACAATTTGAGACTCTTTGAAAACACATAGATGCAACAACTTATGGTGATTACCTCATGGGGTCCGAGGGGTCGCAACATTCCAGATAGGAAGTGACAGCGTCCGCCACATCCTTGTCTGTAGTTACATCCCACAGCCCGTCTGAGCCCATGATGAGGACGTCGTCTGGACCGTGTTTGTGGTCGTCAAAGTCATAGACCTGCACCTGTCAAAATAAGATATTCATTCATTCATCTTCTGAACTGCTTATCTTCACGAGGGTCGGGGCGGTGCTGAAGCCTTTCCCAGCTAACAACGGGCAGGAGGCAGGGTACACCCTAAACTGGTTTCCAGCCTCAAAATAAGACACAGGTAGTCCCCGGGTTACGAACGAGTTCCTTTCCTATGCTGGCGACGTAACCTGAATTTCCGTGTAAATTGGAAGTAACCCTTTAAGTACCCCTAAATTCCTCCTAAATCTCAAAATAATCCAAAAACATGTATTATACATTATATTAACAAAATAAAGTAAAAAATAAGATTCTGTGATGTACGTTGTGATAAGTATCGTTATATTCAATGACTACGGCCTTTACTCACAAGTGAGTCGCCTTGCTGAGAGAAAAGGGCGCTGTAGAAAGAGTAGGGAGGAGCGAGACAGGGGAATATCATGCCCGCTCAAGTCGACAGCGTCGGCTCTCTCAACGTGAGCCCGCCGTCCTAACTCAAAAAACCGGATCGGGACTCGCAAGAGGAGTTGGCGCCAGAGGAGAAGCAGCAGAAAAGAGGCTGAAAAGAAATGCAGGGGATCCTGTCATGAAGAACGGCAACAGGAACTTAGTACTGCTTACGAAACTAAAAAAAAAAAAAAACAAACCAAACGACTGGAGACTAAACAACGGACGAGACTCCGGCGTCGTAAAGTCGAAATCACGTCGTAACCCGGGGACTACCTGTGTATATATACAGAACTTGAAATTTCAAGTCATTGGATTTCACTTGAATTTCCAAGTTGTGATGGAAAATTCCCAAAACCAATTTGATGGTTAAAACTTAAAATTTTAGGCAAACTGGATTCCAGTTTAAGTAAATATATAACAAATTGCTCCAAATGGGGGTCAAACCCAGGCCGCCACAGTGGCAGCAAAGTGCGCAGACAACTGAGCTAAACATCCTGGCTGACTGGCCAGTTGCCAGCGATCTCTTTTGAAGACATAAGGAAGGAGTCTAAGACTACAGTAAGTCCACACAATTCATAATTTCAAATTCAATTTACCCAGAAAGTTAAAGGGAACCTCGGACTTAAAGACTTGTAGGCTCCAATAAGCTATAATTGTTCTATTTTACTAAAATATGTTATTAGAAACACATAGAATAATGCCATTGATTTAAAAATCTATAATATTTAGTGCGTGTTTTGACCTCAAAGGGGGCCATGTTTTATGCGCGCAATGGATGCTCGGGGTGATGACGTAGTTTGTCACTGTAACTAGACGAATACTACCGGTGTTCTGAAATTCCTTTCTACGGGGCGATACGTCCAACACATGTGCACATCGGTTAAAAGCAGCGAGTACTTACTATTTGTGTTTTTATTGAGTCTTTTATTACCTTTTCATTGCCTCAAAATACCTTTTGCATGTGTTTCCCTCTCATACCTTTAAGCAATGTGTTTTCTTGTAGTAGCTTCAAAGCAGATTGTTGATCTGTTGGCCACATTAGTCACAGAGCGAAATTAAACCACGCTTACATTTAAGTATTTTCTTAAGGCATCTTTAGTATGTTCTGTCTGTATGCATCTACACAAAACAAGCTGAAAGCGCGCGGTAGTACTTAGGGTGTCAAATTTGCCTCTTGTAGAACGTTTCGCCGGTGTAGCACATTTTGGTAGAACACCGGTTTTGTCCTACTCTCGTCTCGTCTCATCCCATCTTTCCTTTTCATTTTGCTTTTGCTGCTCATTTTGTGAAATATCGACAGTGCTGTCATACTCATTATTGTTCTTCTTGGGTTTGAATTGAAAGGGCTTAACAGATGACATGTTTATGTCGCTAGAGTCATAGTCTGGAAGCCCGGCTGTGTAACCCAGTGACGTCACCGCCCTGCAACGTCAACAACAATGGCGACCTACTAGTTAAACTAATTTTCCAAATTGTATAAAAACAAAAACATCAAGAGGGGTTTTAATATCAAATTATTATAACTCATAATTATGTTTATCTTTTAAGAACTACAACTACTATTTCTATCGGTGGTTCCCTTTAACAATAGTCCACCAATTTTATAATCTAAATTACTTCGACTCATTTAATAAAGTTCACAATATTAACTCATTGGCTGCCATTGACGGCGCTGCCTGCCTCTCCCAGTCAAAACAGACTGGACATCTAGCACTGTCAATTGAACTGAAACATGAGCATTCACTGCCACTCTTCCAAATTCAAATTAATTAGACTTCTATTGCCATCAATGGTAGGCAATGGGTACTTGATACAATGAGTTAGGAGTAAAATAGAAGAACGGAGAAAATAATTAGTTACCTATGAGAAATTATTGCCTACTTAAAATCTTTGGTTAGCTTACCTAATGCTAAGTTTGATTTTATTTATTTTTTTACATTGCACCATCCTTTTTCCAATGACCAATACCAAAATTCACCAAAAAGTCACCAAAATGTATGTTTATTTTATAATCATGCTTACTTCACCTTAGAAAATATCACAACGATTGCCCCATTATTTATCATTGTACAGAGGTTTACAATGTCCAGCTTTATGTGCTAACATGCATGTGAACAGAGTGGGTACAGAAATGTTTGTATCTGGATAAAATGATGATAACAGTGTTTGTACAGGTTTCCTCAAGTTAAATTGAAGACTTTTTAAGACCCAAATAAGACCATTTTTAAAAAACATTATACCTATTTCAGAGCCATATTGACAAGAATTACCGTAAAACAAATTCACTGATTTTGTTTCTCTATTTCTCGAATGTGGAATGTGTCCAGGATGTAAGAATCCAGCATACTGAATAGACTGCAGCACTAGCAGCTAGCTGGCTAGTGTTAGCTGCTGTCGCTTAGCTTACATTAGCAGTTTGCGTGCTGGCTTTAGCTTCTGTCTCTTCAGGTTCGTGAGCAGCTAGCCGTGGCGCAGTTGGTAGCTGAGTTGTCCTTGGACTGAAAGGTCAGTGGTTTGATTCCCAGCTATGACTGCCCACTGTCGAAGTGCCCTTGGGCAAGGCACTGAACCCTAACTTGCCCCCAATGGGTCGGCATGGCATGCATGTGAATGTGTGTGTGAAAGAGTAAACGTGTGCTAATGTAAAGCGCTTCGGGCATTGTAACAATGTAGATAAAGCGCGATATACGTACTCTCCATTTACTCCATATAAAACAGTAGATTGAGAAACGCCTGCAATGGAGGGAGTTTGTTCCTTTCCTGTTGTGGAGGTTATGTGCTTGGATGATTTAGCATCCAAGCACATAAGCCCTTCGTACCTAGCTGATTCTTTTTGTTTTTTTGCATACGATGCAAAAAGTCTCGAACACACTGCTAGCCACTGGTTTGAGCCAAAGGCGAATGGATTGTTTACTCAACCACGCTTCGTTGAATTTCATTTCCCCATCACTCTAATATGAAATGTACAGTATTGCCAGGTGTAAAAAAGAACTGCATCTGTGGTGTGTAGAGCATGACATTTTGTCGTGACACGGGACGAGACGTAAATGAAAGTCAACGCGTGACCAGGAGTGACAACGATCTGTATAATAATAGTGATCTTTTTCAGCTGGTCGCACAGCACACCAAATTGAAGAAGCAGCCATATTTGTAGTCATCTTTCAGTGAGCCAACGCTTTTTTGACTTGGGTTAGCAAATCAAAAGAACTACACAATATCCCATAATCCGTCAGTGCTTGCAATTGACGATTTTGACCCGTGGCTGCGTTGCCTTCTCAATGATTGGCTCCTCTGCCCCGTTTATTTATTTAGGCTATGTATTTATTGATACTGACACTTTTGAGGAGAAATGACACACAGATAAGTTATATTTTTTTACATACATCATGAATTTTAAGACCCAGATATGAAAATTCAATACTTTTTTCAAGACTTTTTAAGGTGTTTTTTCAAAATTCATTAATTCAATGCTTTTAAAACTTTTTAAGACCCCACGGGAACCCTATAATAAAAAAAGATAAAAGTTTTCCAATTTTAAGAAAATTAACCTTTCCTTGGAAAAACTTCATAAAATTAAATTTGTTGGTTGTTGACAGTTTTGTCAAAAATATACACCTTCAAACATTTGTTACATAATCAGTCTGAAAACACTCATTTCTCCAGCAACTGCCACTGAAATGTTTGTATAATTAATAATCATGTTCACTCGAACATCAGAAAATGTCAAAACGATTGCCCCAATATTTATATTTTATGAATGGTTTAAAGCGTGAGTAATGAGTTAATGGGATTTCAGCATCTGGATAAAATGCAAATTTTCCAATTAAAAGAATGTATTTCTTTGAAAACCTAAAAAATACAAAAGTAAAGCAAAACATATTCTATATTCATATTTTTGACAGTGTTCTGACCTCGGGGACGCACGAGAGGAATGGTTTGATGTAAATGTTGGAGCTGTACACCTTCAGATCATGATCCCCCAAACCGCGGGTCACTCCAATAGTCGCCATGACTCTTGCCTGTATGAAGCACATAAACAATTGAAATGTTACTTACCTAATTGGCTGAAATTGACAGAAACAAACGTCCAATCCATTTGGTCAGGGACATACTGTGTGTCGCAGATCCATCTTACCTTTTTACCTTCTCCATATATGAGCGGAAATTTTAGATCGTCTTCAACGATTGTCTTGTAAGCCCTGCAAGAAAATCCGAATTCCACATTTCCCACACAAAAATGATCACGATAAAGAATAAGGAATTGAACTAAACCATTTCTGTGGTTCTAATTGCAAATTCAAACACTTCAGTGCTTTCAGGAAATCTTGGGATTTTCTTCATTGCAATAATGCTTACATTGGTAAAATGTCATAGTTTTCATCTTCACATTCAATGTTTTAGAATTAATGAATCTGCATTCATAAGTGATGGAAGGAAGTTGTCAATTAGTGTACCACTCGGAAATGGTGTCAGGGGTTTACCAGCCACTCATGGTGTGGTCTCTGTATAGCATCTTCTTGCCCAGCTCGCTGTGCTGAATCCTGCGCGGGAACTCAATGTGAGTGAACTCATTTCCGAGGAGCTCTGGCCTCAGGTAGCCCTGACAACACAATAACGGGCATAGTGAACAACAACTTTTAAAAATTGATCAAATTGAACAGCAACATACATTGCTAAAACCTGAAGTGGTGTCAATAGTGCATCATGACAAGACAAAGAGTACCAGATATTGTAGTCGTTGTCTCTCTGACTCTGGTGTAAACTCGTTGGTCATGGGAACAATTTCCTTATTCCGGATTATTATAGCTCTGTGTTGACAGAAAGTACAAGCATGATTAATAAATGATTTATTGTTTTTCTTCAACAACACATATACAGTATAGTCCACAGCAGGGCAAGTAGAGTTATTAGATGAAGTTGCAGTGAGCAAAAATTACACCAGGGGGAACATGACGCAAAGATAAGAAAGGTCAAACACATACCATAATTTTCGGACTATAAGCCGCAAGCTTTTTTTCCTCATTTCGAATTCTGCGGTTTATTGTCCTGTGTAGCTTATTTGTTGATTTATTTGGGTTGATAGGTACTACTGTATTTGACAGAGGCGTCAAAAGACTGTCATAGGACCGTCATAATTATAACATGATACTGTCATGGGCATTAATGAATGCTTATGACAGATGTCATTAAGTGTCATCTGGCAAATTTTGTCACAAACTCCATTTATGTCCAGCTCGGATATTTTACATCCATTCAAAAGTGAGATCATTTGCAGGATGACACGAAATGACATCTGTCATAAGCATTCTTTAATGACAGTGTCATGCCATAATTATGACGGTCTTATGACAGTCTTTTGACACCTCTGTCAAATAAAGTGTTACCAGTTAATATCTTTTGGTGTAAATATCCAATAATACAGTGAGGACAGCTGCGGTTTTTAGTCTAGTGGGGCTTATCTATGAATAAACGCCGTTTTTGTGTCAAATTCAGTGGGTGGCGGCTTATAGTCAGGTGCGCCTTATAGTCAGAAAATTACGGTATTACATTTTATCAGAAGGTCATACATTAAAAAATATATATAAATAAACTTATTGTGATACACTGGACCTCAAACATGCAAAGCATGCACTTTCCCATTGAGCTACGTCTCCTGTTATGGAAGGAATTTCCGAAATGGCAGTCTAGAAGATTTCACATACAGTGTATCACAAAAGTGAGTACACCCCTCGCATTTCTGCAGATATATAAGTATATCTTTTCATGGGACAATACTCACAAAATGACACTGACACAATGAAAAGTAGTCTGTGTGCAGCATAGAGTTAATTTATTTTCCCCTCAAAATAACTCAAAATATAGCCATTAATATCTAAACCCCTGGCAACAAAAGTGAGTACACCCCTAAGAAACTACATACATCCCTAAATGTCCAAATTGAGTACTGCTTATCATTTTCCCTCCAAAATGTCATGTGACTCGTTACAGGAGTGCTGTCAGCATTGCTGCAGAGATTGAAGAGGTGGGGGGTCAGCCTGTTAGTGCTCAGACCATACGCCGCACTCTACATCAAATTGGTGTGCATGGCTTTCACCCCAGGAGGAAGCCTCTTCTGAAAACGGTAAACAAGAAAGCCCACCCGTCTCATCAGACCATAGGACATGGTTTCAATAATCCATGTGCTTTGTTGACATGTCTTCAGCAAACTGTTTGCGGGCTTTCTAGTTTATAAGAATGTAAAATTAAGACATTAAGACACCAGCTCCGTTCCGCCCCCATTTCCTCACTCTCCTTTTTCTGCCACAAATTTTCCCTCTCCCCTTCTGTGACTAATTTGGGAGTCAGGTTTGACTCCCATCTTAGCTTTAAGAATCACATCAATTATATTTGCAAAACCTCCTTCTTTCACCTCCGCAATATTGCCAAACTCCGGCCATCTCTCTCCCGTTCTGCTGCAGAGAGACTCGTCCATGCCTTTATCTCCTCCAGGTTGGACTATTGTAATGCACTCCTCATCGGGATCCCTGGCAAGAGCCTACACAGGTTTCAGTATGTCCAAATCAGCGCTGCCAGGGTCCTGATGAGGGTGCGTAAACACGAGCACATCACCCCCATCCTTCACACCCTACACTGGCTCCCTGTTCACCTCCGCATTGAATTCAAAATCCTCCTTCACACCTATCACTGTCTACACGGTGTAGCCCCCACCTACCTCACCGAACTCCTCATATCACATACTTCAGCCAGAACCCGGTCAGGCCAACAGCACCGTCTACTCCCGCCCAGGACTCGGCTCAAGACTATGGGCGACAGGGCCTTTGCAGCTGCTGCTCCCCATCTGTGGAACGCCCTCCCAGACCACCTCAGAGCCCCGCAGACGGTGGATGCATTTAAAAAAGGACTAAAAACTCACCTTTTTAAAAAAGCTTATTCTAGCTAATTTTATTTGACTGTCTTATTTTTATCTGATTGGTATCTGATTTTATCTGTGCTTCTGTCTGTTTTGCTTTTACTCTTTTATTCTTAGTCTTTTTATTTATTTATTTATTTTTTGCAATGTGCACTTTGAGATTTGTTTTTCAAATGTAAAGTGCGTTATAAATAAAATTTATTATTATTATTACTATTACTTTGCCGGTAAACTGTTGTCCATAAATGTTGTAAGCAATAAAACAAACAACAATGAATGAAATGAACAAAAAATATATTTTCATAGTGGGTCAAAATAATTTTTCGAACAGATCATGTGACTAGCACCTTAGGGATGGTCATTTGTTTTACTTGACCAAATCTACCTGAGGCCAGAAGAGGCAAGATGGATAATGGAGTCATTTTTTCAAACCTAAGCTTTCAAAAGCGACAACAACTACTGAGTGAGAACCAAGGATTGAAGATGTGGACCATGAAACGCCAGAGGGCACCGCCAAAATGGTGAGCGGACTTTCAGTTTACACCACTAAAGACGCTAATTGTACAACAGAACCACCACTGGGTGTACCATATTCAATGGACAACGATCTTGGCCAAAAGCATAGCTGTCTTAAGCAGCCTGATTAAGAATTCCCCTAAAAATGATGGGAAACAAAAAAGCGTTCATTTTCAACGTATAGAAACATTCCTGCCTGGAATATTCAGTCAAAAAGGATGCTGTCTCCTGTTTTGCTTGCTGCCATTTTCAAACTGACCACAGTGAGAATTTGTTTCGCAAAGGTGTTAGTGACTGGAAAAAACTGGACATATACGCGGAACGCAAAAATCGGCGTCTAATTCTTCACTAGATAAGACAGAAAAGCTCCCGTGTTCACACACTCACGACCCCCGCCCCATGTACACACAGCTGCGATGCCTGTATTTACGAGCATGGGCTAAGCTACTAACCGAGCATATATCTTGTAAATAAAATTTATTGCTGACACTGCGTTTTGGAGTCAACAACATGCCCCCCACCACCACCACCACAAAAGTCAAACTCCGCCTATGCTTGGAACGAATTAGGGCATTTACATGGAAAACACGTCTCTACTTATAGAATTTTCGGGTTACGAAACTACTTCCAGAACTAATTTCGTCAGTAGAGGTACCATTGTATACATATTTTTATTCCAGAATTTTATACACCAATCAATCAATGATCATGGCCAGTGATCCCAGTTCCATCTATCACCCATTTCATTCATTTTCTGAACCGCTTATCTTCACAAGGGTCGCAGGGGTGCTGGAGCCTATCCCAGCTAACAACGGGCAGGAGGCAGGGTACATCCTAAATTCGTTGCCAGCCAGTCGCAGCTATCACCGTCAATGGCAGCAAATGACTTAAGAATGTGCACCCAAGATGCGGTGAACACACTGAACCTCACCTGCTATCTCCAGCATTTGCCACATAGATTTTCCCCATTAGATGGATGGCAGCTAAGGCACAACAGCCACCAGAGATGGCGTACGACGCTTTCTCCTTTTCGATCAGGTCATCCTGAAATTAAGTCGCATCCAATTGTTGAACAAAAGTCAGAAACTAACTATATTTCCAATTTGGGTTTCTCACCATCTGCTTGAATGCTGTCTCAATGACACCCATCACAAGACTCTCCAGACTGACCACCTTCTCCATGTGATAGCGCACGGCCGAATCGCTGACCGCATCAGGTTCCTCAGTTTCCTGCGCCGAGCCTTTCTTGACCTCGGGCTGGTACGGGCTGCCATTCTTCGCCAAGCAAATTGGCAATGGCGCCCCGCTGTTGTTGGTCAGCAAGTGGAAGATCTCACCCAGTCGGTCCCGGATGAGGCGATGGAGCAGCTTGGAGGCCACGATGGCTGCGCCTGAACCAGCATGGCCATCAAAGATGCCCCAGAAATAAAGGGGGATACCCGTGCTGTCCTGAAAAAAAACAACAAAAAAAAACATTAATTTTGAAAGATTACCAACAAAGCTGCTTGAGATACATAGATTTTCTTTAATTTTTTTAATGCCAGCCATTTTCAAAAAAGTTATCCTCTACATTGCCAGCTGATTTAGTACATTTTGAATGATATTTGAAGTCTGCAAATTGTTATTTTTTTATGACTTTATTGACACACAGACTACCAAATGACAGATTTCACTCTTCCATAAATAAGAAAAAAAAATCTTCCTAGCATATTCCTATATTCTATATACCATATTTTTCGGACTCTAAGTCGCACCTGAGTATAAGTCGCACCAGCCATAAAATGCCCAACGAAGAGGAAAAAAACATATATAAGTTGCACTGGAGTATAAGTCGCATTTTTGGGGGAAATTTACTTGATAAAATCCAACACATAGAGCAGATATGTCATCTTGAAAGGCAATTTAAAATAAAAATACAATCGAGAACAACATGCTGAATAAATGAACAGTATGATAATGTTACATGATGCATGAACAACAAAATGCGAACGTGGCCGGTATGTTAATGTAACATAGCTATTAAGAGTTATAGCATAAAGAAGATGCCAACAAGTTTACCAAACCATCAGGTTCACTCCAAAACACCAAAATAACATGTGAAATGATATAATGTGTTAATAATTTCACACTTAAGTCGCTCCTGAGCAGAGGTTGCGCTAGACTTTTTCGTTGTCTGTCATTTTGACTGACAGGGTCTAATCTATTAATCTAATAATCTATTTTTACCCGTCACTTAAATTTTTTAAATGATGATAATGACATTGTGGTGACCCTTCGTTTGGCATAATTCACCTTCCGTACTTGTGTGTCCATTTGGCCGAGCGCGTAAGCGGCTACGACACAATCATGTGACAGAGACACTTAAGAGCAGCGCGCGTTCTGGCTTGAATAGAGAGTTCACAGAGAGCAGCAGAGCTACAGCGGCTGGACACAGCAATTCGAGCTAACAAGACTCTTAGCATTGCATACCGCGTCAACATATTCAATAGTATTTAGTTTTCATTCATTTTAAATAATATTCTGTCCGAACAAGCTTGACAGAGAATCCACACCGTGCCATCACACATCAAGCAGATGAATATGTAACTTTTTTCTCCGCAGTGACAAAAACAGCTGACTGTGGCCCCAGTAGCTAGGCTACGTATGGAACAATTAAATTAACAGTTCACCTGCTGTGGCCTGAACGGAGTATTACACCTTCCTCCTGGTGCGCATGGACTTGAATTGCGTGCCCGCTTGAGCAGTCCCTGTTTTTTCACCTCTTTTATCAACACCATCGTCGTTTTGGGGCTTTTTGAAGAAACTTCGGACACTCAGTTGCCTTGACATTTTTCAGAGTAAGGCCAACGACGTCATGCATCAAGAGAGACAATAGCTAATTAATATGCTCACTCGCCACCCTGTGGTCTGGGGTGTGAATTGCAACCTGTCAAAATGACAGGTGGACTTCAGTTTTTACCGTCACCGTTTTAAAAAATCGGTCAACGACGGAAAATATTCGGTTAACGCAACCCCTGCTCCTGATTATAAGTCGCACCCCCGGTCAAATTATGAAAAAAACTGCGACTTATAGTCCGAAAAATACGGTATTACTATTCTATATATTACTATATTCTTGGGTAATAGGCAGTAGAACATATTCTGCTTTCAACTAGATCACGTTTTCAAAAGCAAAACAGAAAAATATATTTTTTTTTGTGAGAAGGTATGTTATTTTTGCTCAACAGTGACTTTGACACAACTATATTTTGCTTCAGCGAGACATCAAATATCTTAACAGTGCATTTATCATTGCATCCTCTAAAGTAGCAGCTGATTTTGTGCATTTTGACTGATATTCAAAAGACCACAGAATTTTGTGTTGTATGTAGGGGATGTCCTGATCACATATTGTTGCACCAGAGTCCGAGTCACCTGATTTTGAGGATCTGCCGAATACTGAGTCTTGATCCTATACCAGTGCTTCTCAATTACTTTCTGTTACGCCCCTACCTAGAAGACGTAAACATTCCACGCCCCCCCAACTCTCTGCCACCACTGTAAATATACTGTAGTATCATTTGTCTATAAGATTCTTATTATTATAAGTACACCTCTGCATAACATTGTGTCCTTTTTAATATTAAAGAAGAAATAAAGTGTAAAAAGAACACATTCATACTGTAAAAATAGACTCAAGATACATTTTTTGACCGTTTGACACTGAAAAAAAAAAAAAAATCAATAAATAATCATAAATTCAAATTGTTTAGCAACATTAACTTGAGAGGACAATATGCCAAACTATTAGACTGAAAAAACAAAAATTAATAGAGCAAAAACGACAGTGTCAATGGACAGAGAGACAGTTTTTATTTTTGCTGCAGGCAGAATCAGCTCATTTGCTGTGGTGTTGAGTTATTTTGCACTGAGCAATTTGGTATGCCACGTTATGTGATGCTGACAGTGCTCGCTGGTTTACTGATGTAAAACTGACAAAGCGGGACAATTTTTGGCAGTATTCGGCACATTTTCGCTGAAAAAAAAAAAGAATTCCTGCTGTCCGCTGCGAACATTTTTGAACAAAGTAAAGAGAATGGTCTTTCCTTGTCTGCCACTGTACTAAAAGTCAAAGCCAAATGCTACATACAGTACACTTCGTCATATTTCTTCGTCTTAGCTTTTCATATCTCCAGTGCTCTTTGCTGTGTGCTCTTGTTTGGTTAAAAAATGTTGAAAATAAGAGCGCCACTGCCACCCACTCAGTGGATGTGCAATGACACTTTATTCTAGTAAGACAAAAAAGTATGTTCCCCAAGGTCACATGCGTCACCCCCAGCATCGCTCACGTTTTAAGTACTGTCCTATACCGAAAAAACAAGTCTTCTTTAGCCCTATTGCCCTATATACTCCATATATAGTACATAAAGCATATATACACATTGCCCTAAACAAATTTCTATCCTTTCCAACATGGAAAATGCCCACTTTGCACACACTTTGCAAGTCTCCCTGTCCGATGGTAAAATATTTCCACACAGACATTACCACTCGAGCAGCTACCCATTAAGTTCCCGCGTTAGCTTCCAGAACGTTCCCATATTGGGGCTGTTTACAGTACTCTTTCGCTTTTTCCGGCAATGTTGCGGAGTACAAAAGGTAAACATTTTTGTTTCTCTTGGCAATGTCATTGTATTTCTGGATTATTGTATTACTTTTGAGCCCTTAAAAAATCTATAAAAAAATAATTTTAAAAAATTAGATACTGGATCGTTTTCACCCAATTCCGATCATCTGAAAAATGGCCCTATCGGCCCGATTTCCAATCACAAAACACACACTAAACACTAGAGATGTCCCGATCCGATATTTGGATCGGATCGAACGCCGATATGGGCAAAAAAATGCGCATCGGTATCGGATCGGCCGATACGGAAAATTTCCGATCCAGTTTTTTAAAAGTCCGGTCCGGGTTTTCCAGCGACCAGATTTACATAATCCATTCCAGTTTTTGCTTCGGTTTCCCTAAAATCCGGTCCGCACTTTACGGCACACCTTCAACAAACTACATTATCGTCTCCCAATTTACCGAGAGACTTTATCGGTAAAAATGTCAGCTGTGTGGGATCATTTCACCTTAAAGGACGACAAAGACGAAGAGGCAGAGTGCAACATATGCCACAATAAAGTCAAGCGTGGTGGTAAAGCTGTAAGAAGTTTTAATACAACCAACCTAATCAAGCATTTAGCGAAATACCACCACGAACAGTATAAGGAGTATGTTAAGAAAACCGAAGACAAAAAGAAAGGTCCTACGCTACTAACACTGGCAGAAAGTTTTGCTATGCGTGACAAACTGGCACTCGACAGTCCCAAAGCCCAGGGAATAACAAGAGTCATTGCCGAAGAATTCATTCTGGATGACGAGGCATTATCTCACGTGAGTAAAGATGCACCATTCAACACTTAGAACATGCCCAGCCGTCATTACATCCTTGAGCGATTCGGCCGTGGAAGATTCGAGAACGATTCACAAACATCCAAATTCCGATTATTGAAATATGTCAAGTAAAGCGGAACTAATACACAGCGCAGTCTTCGGGCAATGAGAAACAGACCGCATTGCGTCCCCAGAGTAAACATCATGCTTGTCATAGACCCGGGTAATGCCAATGCTCAACTCACGGCTTTAGCTCAACCCATGTCGCTGGATAAAAAACAAGAATACCTGAATGCTGCTGACAGCCGCTACAAACTACGTTAACGTCGTTTTACAGGAGATAATAGATATCATATGTATATAGAACTAGATGCAAAACGACAGGCTCGACTGCGTTAGCAACATTGAAGTATTGAAATCTAGATGCGTTAGTAAACAGCCGCCATCTTAAAGCAGAAGACTTCCCTAGTAGGCTGTTGTGAACCTTCCAAGCGAACCTAATTAACTTTTTATCTAAAATACTCCTAAATCGGCAAAATCTTGACTTGAATCTATCTTCAAAACAGTTTTAAAACTTTCACATGTCGAAAGTAGACAGAAGGGAAATTATGGAATAACGGGAGCAATTTTAATAACTTTAACAGTTGATTCGCAAAATTAAATGAATTGAATGTAGTTTAAAGCTGCTGATACAGAATGGGGACTTGAGTATTCTATTTACTGTTTTAAAATGTTAACTTGATACTGAAATAGTCGTTCATTTAAACCTGAGAGGCTTTTTATACATTATTGTAACTAATGCACGAAACATTAAAAGCATCTAATAGCTTGGGGGGGTTGTGGGATTTTCCACTGAGGTTGTTTGTGTGTTTTGCTTTTTTTAAGACAGTTTACAATATTATTTGCACGTTTTACTGACTGACTGTGCCATTTCTGTTTGTTATTTATAATGTTTTGTGTTTGTCACTGAATAAACAGGTCAGTTTCTTGTTACCAACTGTTGTGTGTTATTCAAACTCACCTAATTCAGCTGGCTAGTTGTTATCAAGAGTACTAAAACCCTTTTCAAAATGAGTCTGACAACTAAGTAAGGGGGCTAAATAACTTTAAACTTTAATACATGCTCAGATAGGCCGGTATCGGCCAGTATCGGTATCGGATCGGAAGTGCAAAAGAATATCGGTATCGAATCGGAAGTGCAAAAACCTGGATCGGTACATCCCTACTACACACAAATGATAGGTTAGACCAGGGGTGTACAAACTATTCTACATCGGGCCGCAGTGGGTGCTGGATTTCATTCCATCAAAACAAGACGACATCTTTTACCAATCTGGTGTCTTACAAGTGTAATCAGTTGATTGCTATCAGGTGCTACTTGTTTTAGAAGAAATTCGATTGGTTAAACTGTCTGTGCTCGATTTGTAGGAACAAAAACCAGAGCAGCTCTTGAGGACCAGTTTGGACAACTCTGCATTAGACCCTCTTCTTCCTTAAAGAAAAACAAAGTTTGTTTCTCCCTTATTCTATTCTTAGGTAAATGGGAGTAGAACATATATTACTTTGAACAAAATCACTTTCTTTAGCTTAAAAAAAAAAAAAAGAACATTAGCTTGTTGAAAAAGGTATACCTTTTACACAACAGGCACTTTGACGACATTATATTTTGCTTTAGTGACACTCAAAATATCTAAACAGTGCTTTCTCGTCGCAAATCTACTAAAGAATCTCACATACCCATTCCCAATTATATTACAATTGACACCCAAAGTGGTCAATGACACTCAACATTTTGAGTTTTTTTTTTTTTTAAATGACTTTACACATCATCGGTACCCCAAAAAAATATGGTGCCATTTTTTTCAAAATTAACAATAGGGGATCTTTGGCAAAGTGACACAAAACATGGCAGAGAATGAACCATGGCCAAACTGTATTACTTGCCGAAATTGTGCAAAATGTCTCCTATTTTTGTTATCACACTTTTCTGGCAATTGGAGTACGCACACCAGGCACTTACTTAACAGACATATCAAGAGACAAGATAACTGGATTTTTGGCTACACTATCCCTCAGTGACTTTGCCATCAGGACAACAGCGTACACTATAAATGATGAGTGAGCGTCCCTTGCAAGCCAATGTCCCCCTCTCTCTGGCTCCCGACTAGATGCCGTGACTGCAGTTTTGGCTGAGGCTCACCCCGTTGTCCTCCTGCAGAGTTGAGTTGCGCTGTTTCCCGCTGGGCTTCCTCACAAACAGCTTCTCGCAGGAGGCCTGGTCCTCGTTCAGCATGCTCTTGCCGGCGTTAATCACCCTGGTGCATAAGAGCCACAAGTTAGCAACAGAAACTGATTAACCAAAATGTTTGTTATTTTACCCAGCAAAGGGGAAAAAGTGGGACAGGATGTTGATACGTCCCGCAGGGAACTTGCGAAAGGGATTAATTACGAGCTTGTGCTTTTGGAGGATAATGGAGTCGAAGTGGAGCGTTGCTTGCTACTCTTGCAGTATCATTTGTACCCAGTGTGTGTTCGTCCAACAATGCAGAACGTGATTGCTGTAAAGAGCGATTTCAGTTCAAGATAGAGCAGATAAATGTCCTCTCATTCAATCAGGGCATTTGTCCATTCAGCGTTTTATTTAGTTGAATATAAATAGCACTAATGAGAATGAAAATCATCTTTATTTAGCAGTTATATTATATTACTATATATCATATTATACTGGAAACATGAGAAATTCATTTATCAGTTTCAACCTGATCAAGGAATATAGACATACAGGGGCAGTTAACATGAAGCAGTCCGATTCTTTTGACGAGAAAAGGGAAAACAAAAGGATGGAAAAGGGAAAGAATTAACAACTCCTGACTATGCTCCCCAAGTTGGGAGGGGGGAGGGATGCACAGTGTAGAATTAGGGATTGGACTCCTGAGTCACATACTGTAGATTCCTAAGATGAGAAAAGGCTGTAAAAGGGAAAAAAACTACTGTATGTTCCTATAGTTTGGGTCAAAGTGTGAAATTGGTAAAAAATAAGTCTTTTCTAATGCCATCAAGTTTATAAGCATTTACTGTAGGTGTGGAAATGCCAATTGGACTCATGAGATGCACTGATTCCTTAGATAAGAAAAGGGACAACAAATGAGAGAAAAAGGAAAAAAAACACCCAACTATTCTGCTATAGTTAGGGGTGCACACTGTGGAATAAGGAAAAATAGTCTTTTCTAATGCCGTCATGTTTGCTGTCTGTATTTGCTAATATCTCAAAACGCCACTGTGTGACAAAATTTAAATTCTCTTTGATAAATTCCAATGTGTAGACAGTAAAAGATTACAGATTAAACAAAAAGTAATAGAGTGATGAATGAGTCGGAGCACCTAGTAGATGATATGTTATAGTTATGGTATTACTTTAGTGATCCCAGAATGGGTAAATTCATTTTTCTGTACCAACCTATCCAACATGACCATTAAAAACAGTGACAGGGGGAGAACCCACTGTCCCAATTCCTTGGGTGGAAAAGGGAAAACAAGGTGGCAGATGAGGAGAAAAACAACTCCCACATTATGCTCCTAACCCTAAGTGTGGGGTACACAGTGTAGAGGAAAGGGAAGTGAAAAAGAACACCTCAGCACATAAGAAAAATGGCATTGGCAATGGTGTTTTCTTTGAAAATTGACATTTTAATGCAGTTCTCGCATTAGATCTTATTCATTAGCTTGCATCCAATTTTTACTTCAAAACATTTGCCCACTTCTGTTAATTTATGTATTGGTTTCACAGAGAGAGAGAGCGGATTAGAAATATTCGCTCATGTGAGTCAAACACATTGCGACAAGCAGGAGAGGAGACCTCTAAAAGACCCCCTAAAACGGGAAAACAAAAAGAAACTCAAACACAATCTCTGACCGCTAGCTTCTAAACTATTTTAGCTGATTACGATAATCAAAAAAGGCCTGATATGGGAGAGGCCCAAAAGGACAAATCCACCAAATCTGGATTATATATTTTCCCATTTAAAAAGGAAGAAAAAAAGCTTTTTTCCCCCCTTTTTTTTAATCAGTTGAAAGCAGAGGACTGGCACTGTGAGGATGGTGCACATTAGGACTAATGGTTAGGGAGACTTAAAGTCTCATGACAGTCATTTAAACTTTGCTGTCAAGGCCAAAGCTGGCTATGCTCTTTGGCACAAAACCAGCACTGACACACTCTTTTATATTACAACGTGCAATTCCATATATTTGCTTCTGACCTGGACAACAATTTTTGAGTTGAGTAAATTTACTCAAGCCTCCTATCGTTAACAGTCATACAGCGAAAGTGGAGGCTGTCGAAACATAATCACGTGTGAGTCATTCTTGTCACAAGAACCAGGTGTGCTTTTAATTCAACCCTTTTGTCAGTGGTGTAGGAAGATGAGTTTGAACAAAACATTGACTTCGACTACTGACCAAAGGTTCCGCCTGTGTGACGTTTTAAGTCAAACTGGAGAAAGTTGAGGTGTTCAGTGAAAATAAACATGCTTGTCTGAGATCGAACTTCCAATTTGTAGATGTTGCTATTTGCATTGTGCGTCAATTTCCTGCCTTTTCCCATCCAGTGTAAACACTTTCAATGCCAGAGCAGAATAAAAGTTGCAATGCAATTCCCTACAGCTATTGTCATGTGATCCTGTAAAACGATCACCTATTTAGTTCGCAAAGGTGGATATTTACAAACCTTTCATTTTTTGCCAATAACACCCCTTACATTTTTGTTTTTTGTGCTCTTTTTGTAACATTTTAAATCCCATAATATAGTAACCAAACACCTAGCTAGGAAAGCTAGGATAGTAATATTTGTTAGGAATCAAAATGAACAATTTTTTGACAATTTGATGTCATATTAATTATTTGGACAACAATCGGATACAGTATTTGACGATACTATAAAGTAATGCTGGAAGATATGGAAAAAAAACATTCTATCACTATATGGGAGATTTTATATCATAACAACAATAAACTATATCGTATATTGATGCTGGAATTCTCAGCATACCTGTAGTGGCCTTTAGTCCCAGATCCGATCACGTGACTGGAAATCAGGCTGATCAGGCCATTTTTCAGAGTATCGGAATCACGTGAAAGGGTTTTTAATTTAAAAAAATAAATTAAAAAAATAAAAACTTTTAAGGGCTAAAAAGTAACAAAATAATCCAGAAATACAATGGCATTGCCAAAACAAACAGAAATCGGTAGAGGAAGTATTTTGAAATTGGACTTTGTTCTGGAAAAAAATAATCTCAAAATCGGGTGATTCGGACTCAGGTGAAAAAATAGGAAATTGGAACATTTAATTAATTATTATTAATTAAAATAAAAACCTATTTGTTGCATTGTTTGGAACTTAGCGATGCTGAGTGGATGCCTACTATAAGTAATTTGGGGGTAACACAATTACTGACATTTCACAGATAGGCAATATTGACATTGTTGGTAATTTTGTTTCTTAAGTATTTCAGACATTTAAATCAAAGCTAGAGGTGCACCGATAATTATCGGGCCGATAATAGGAATTATGACGTTATCCCAATAACATTACATATTATCGGGCCTATTAATATTTTTGGCACGGTGTCGGATTGGGATGTGAGTGTTTGTTTCCACTCCTGTTTTGTCAGTACGCTAAGTTTTGTTACTGTTCTACAGGCCGTATTTTTCCTTCACTGAGTTATATCCCTCACTATGGCAATTAGCAAATGTTTGCATGTTACAGTGTAATGTTTACAAGTTCTTGAGAGGCCTTTTGGTTATTAATAAGCTTGCTGTTCTACAGTATAATTGCCAGGTTAAGAAAGTTGTTTCATGGACCAATACGACAAAGGTTTCCTCTGCTGTTGCACCAAATGTTTTATCTGCTGATAAAGCACAATACATGTTGGGTTTATGTTTGTTTTAGATCCGTGCTCATTGTTCAGGGGAACACATAGTCAATGATATTGACCGATTGTGATTGACTCAAATTATATTTATTTGAAAAAATTAATATGGGCACTTTTTTGAAGTCAAAACTGTTCTTGCCTTTGTTTCGTTCATTATAATAATGTTTATGTCATCATGAAAATTCTGGTTTGGTCAAAGGCAAATCTATGCTGAATCAAACACAAGTATTTTTGACCTACAGGTGTTCAAAAACTCAGGTGAATATACACTGAAAAATTATCGGTCATCATATCGGTATCGGCCCTGAGGAGCAGGAAGTTATCGATATCGGTTTCAAAAAATGGATATCGTGCACCCCTATTCAAAGCCATTCTAATGAAAAAAATGTCGTATACAAAAGGTGAGTTCAAAACATGAACATATCCCAGGATATACGTGCCGAACAAAACTGCTGAGATTTTGAGCATGTTGAGATCTACTATGCAAGGGAACATGGTCACACTTTTTGCCTGGGGTGTAATTAGTTTTGGTACCTGTAATAATTACATCTAAATTAATTAAAAATGATTAAAAGAAAGGTAGACTTTAGTCTATATTTTTTAGTCTTATGCGCATGCATAATGCCAAAAAGAAAAACTGTAAAACTGCCTCTCATTTATGACCACAAAAGCATCTTAATCTAAGTGCACTCACATGAGTGTATTGATGTCGACAGTGTCGGTGAATCAGTTAACATCGATTAAATCAGCTCGATGCCAAAACTCGCTACGGAAACACGAGGAGCAGCTGAACCATCTCGGTAATTAACCCATTCTCTACCATTGACGGAGGTACATATACGATCCCTTTTAACTAGGAGTGAATGACCAGTTTAAAAAAAAAAAAAAAGGTACACAGAGGGATGGAATGCTTGTAAATGTTATTGCACAGCAGGGAATGTTTTCAACAGCACATTCTGGACTAAACTGAAGACTGGATTACTGTAAGTGGAGTGCAGGTGTGGCAAACACATGCTGTTACAATTTAAAATGAAAATTAAACAAAATGATTAGAGCTCAGCAGATGCTGAGGATGGAAGATATGCAGTAGTGGCACTTGTGAAGATTTAAAAACGGTCAAATTACAAATGCATATAAATTAGTGTTGTCCTGATGGCATATTTTTGCACCGATTCGATCCGAGTCACCTCATTTTGAGAATCTGCTGATAGCACATCCGTATCCCATACTGGGGAAAAAAGTTTTTTTTTTTTTTTTTTTTTTTTGTTCAACAAAAGTTCCAAACATGCCACAGTACTGTACGGTTTACACCTTACAGTACTTCTGCTTCCGCATTTTCCAGGAGTGTTGGAGAGGATAAAACGTATATATTGTTGTTTCTTTTGGCAAAGACATTGTATTTCTGGATTATTTTGTTATTTTTTTAGCCCTTAAAATATATATACACTGCTGGCTAAAAGTATTGGCACCCCTGCAATTCTGTCAGCTAATGCTCAATATCTCCCAGAAATTGATTGCAATTACAAATGCTTTGGTAGTAATATCTTCATTTATTTTGCTGGGAATGAAAAAAACACAAAAGAGAGTTAAAAAAAAATTAAATCAGTATCATTTTACACAAAACTCCCAAAACGGGCCAGACAAAAGTATTGGCACCCTCATCCTAATACTTGGTAGCACAACCTTGAGACAAAATAACCGTAAACAACCACTTCTGGTAACCATCAATGAGTTTCTTACAATGCTCTGCTGGAATTTTAGACCATTCTTCTTTGGCCAACTGCTCCAGGTCTCTGAGATTTGAAGGGTGCCTTCTCCAAACTGCCACTCTCCACAAGTGTTCTATGGGATTCAGGTCTGGACTCATTGCTGGCCACTTTAGAAGTCTCCAGTGCTTTCTATCAAACCATTTTCTAGTGCATTTGAAGTGTGTTTTGGGTCACTGTCCTGCTGGAAGACGCATGACCTCTGAGGGAGACCCAGCTTTCTCACACTGGGCCCTACATTATGCTGTAAAATTTGTTGGTAGTTTTCAGACTCCATAATGCTATGCACACAGTCAAGCAGTCCAGTGCCAGAGGTAGCAAAGCAACCCCAAAACATCAGGGAACCTCCGCCATGTTTGACTGTGGGGACCGTGTTCTTGCTTGTGAAAGCCTCGTTTTTTTCCCTCTAAACCCTATGTTGATGCCTTTTCCCAAAAAGCTCTATTTTTGTCTCATCTGACCAGAGAACATTCTTTCAAAACGTTTTTGGTTTTCCCAGGTAAGTTTTGGCAAACTTCAACCTGGATTTTCGTATGTGTCTGGGCCAGAACTGGGGTCTTCCTCCGACGGATAGTACAGGTTGACACTGTTGTACCCTCGGACTACGGGACAGCCTGAACTTGTTTGGATGTTAGTCGAAGTTCTTTATCCACCACCCGCTCGAGCTTTCGTTGAAATTTCTTGTCAATTTTTCCTTTCTGTCCACATCTAAGAAGGTTAGCCACAGTGCCATGGCTTTACACTCATTGATGACACTGCACACTGTAGACACAGGAATATTCAGTTCTTTGGAGATGGACTTTTAGCCTTCATATTGTCCATGTTTCCTAACAATTTTGCTTCTCAAGTCCTCAGACAGTTCTTTGGTCTTCTGTCTTTTCTCCATGCTCAATGTGGTACACACAAGGACACAGGACAGAGGTTGAGTCAACTTTAATCCATTTTAACTGGCTGCAAGTGTGATTTAATTATTGCCACCACCTGTTATGTGCCACAGGTAAGTAACGGGTGCTGTTAATTACACAAATTAGAGAAGCATCACATGATTCATGATTTTTCAAAGGGTGCTAATACTTTTGTCAGCCTATTTTTGAGTTTTGTGTAAAATGATAATGATTTAATTTTTTTCCCCATTCCCTTTGTGGTTTTTTTCACTGCAAACAAAATAATGAAGATATTACTACCAAAGCATTTATTATTGCAATCATTTTCTGGGAGAATTTGAGCATTAGCTGACAGAATTGCAGGGGTACCAATACTTTTGGCCAGCAATGTATATAAATATATACAGTGCCTTGCAAAAGTATTCGGCCCCCTTGAATCTTGCAACCTTTCGCCACATTTCAGGCTTCAAACATAAAGATATGACATTTAATTTTTTTGTCAAGAATCAACAACAAGTGGGACACAATCGTGAAGTGGAACAACATTTATTGGATAATTTAAACTTTTTTAACAAATAAAAAACTGAAAAGTGGGGCGTGCAATATTATTCGGCCCCTTTACTTTCAGTGCAGCAAGCTCACTCCAGAAGTTCAGTGAGGATCTCTGAATGATCCAATGTTGTCCTAAATGACCGATGATGATAAATAGAATCCACCTGTGTGTAATCAAGTCTCCGTATAAATGCACCTGCTCTGTGATAGTCTCAGGGTTCTGTTTAAAGTGCAGAGAGCATTATGAAAACCAAGGAACACACCAGGCAGGTCCGAGATACTGTTGTGGAGAAGTTTAAAGCCGGATTTGGATACGAAAAGATTTCCCAAGCTTTAAACATCTCAAGGAGCACTGTGCAAGCCATCATATTGAAATGGAAGGAGCATCAGACCCATGCAAATCTACCACGACCCGGCCGTCCTTCCAAACTTTCTTCTCAAACGAGGAGAAAACTGATCAGAGATGCAGCCAAGAGGCCCATGATCACTCTGGATGAACTGCAGAGATCTACAGCTGAGGTGGGAGAGTCTGTCCATAGGATAACAATCAGTCATACACTGCACAAATCTGGCCTTTATGGAAGAGTGGCAAGAAGAAAGCCATTTCTCAAAGATATCCATAAAAAGTCTCGTTTAAAGTTTGCCACAAGCCACCTGGGAGACACACCAAACATGTGGAAGAAGGTGCTCTGGTCAGATGAAACCAAAATTGAACTTTCTGGCCACAATGCAAAACGATATGTTTGGCGTAAAAGCAACACAGCTCATCACCACCACACCATCCCCACTGTCAAATGTGGTGGTGGCAGCATCATGGTTTGGGTCTGCTTTTCTTCAGCAGGGACAGGGAAGATGGTTAAAATTGACGGGAAGATGGATGCAGCCAAATACAGGAACATTCTGGAAGAAAACCTGTTGGTATCTGCACAAGACCTGAGACTGGGACGGAGATTTATCTTCCAACAGGACAATGATCCAAAACATAAAGCCAAATCTACAACGGAATGGTTCAAAAATAAAGTCAAAGTCCAGACCTGAATCCAATCGAGAATCTGTGGAAAGAGCTGAAGACTGCTGTTCGCAAACACTCTCCATCCAACCTCACTGAGCTCGAGCTGTTTTGCAAGGAAGAATGGGCAAGAATGTCAGTCTCTCAATGTGCAAAACTGATAGAAACATACCCCAAGCGACTTGCAGCTGTAATTGGAGCAAAAGGTGGCGCTACAAAGTATTAACGCAAGGGGGCCGAATAATATTGCACGCCACACTTTTCAGTTTTTTATTTGTTAAAAAAGTTTAAATTATCCAATAAATTTTGTTCCACGTCACGATTGTGTCCAACTTGTTGTTGATTCTTGACAAAAAATTAAAATTTTATATCTTTATGTTTGAAGCCTGAAATGTGGCGAAAGGTTGCAAGGTTCAAGGGGGCCGAATACTTTTGCAAGGCACTGTATGTGTGTATATATATTAGAGCTGAAACGAATACTCGAGCAACTCGAGTAACTCGAGTTTAAAAACTGATCCGAGTAATTTTATTCACCTCGAGTAATCGTTTATTTTGACAGCTCTAAGCATCACGTTTTGCTAGGACTACTTTTAATGCGGGACAACGCGCTGTCACGTGCGGAGAGGAAGAAGGGGGGGGGGAAAAAAAAACTTACCGCAGCCGACAGCCGCCACAAACGACGCCGACGTTGCTAAATACTAGCCCGCACAATGCTACATTGGTAACAGATAGCATCTGGTGCGTCTCATAGAGATCACATGTATGTTGAACTAGATGCACAGTGAAAGACTAGGCCGCGTCTGGGCAGCGTTAGCAAACAGCCGCCATCTTAAAGCAGTAGAGCGCTAAGCGCTAATAAAGAGCGTTAAGCGCTAATATATAAGATTAACGTTACTGTCACTACTAGCTCACCTTACGTTAGCATTGCGGAGGGCTAGGTTTCAATTAATTAAGACCGCTTTCGATGCGTGGCTAACGTGTCTTTCATACAGGCTTTACACAACATAGCGTTGTGGAGTGATGAGGGTGTCAAATAAAAACTCAATAATGCTAACTATCAATTTTAGCTCAGTAGTCATTGCTGGATAAAACACCAAGTAGCACTAGTCCCTAATGTGCTCCAATACAGCCTGTATCATACATTTATTTTGAACAGTGCAAAAACTCAAAATCCTATCAGGACTTACAGTTTAGACTAACTTAAAACTTAACTAGAACTTAAAAATGACTTGACACAAATAGATATTTAATTGAAAAACGTGGGAAAAAATCCTAACTTTTAAGTGATGTGTGTTATCAAGCGTAAAGGCATTTTTAGGTGTGTTTATATATATATATTATATAATATATATATACTTTTAAAAAATAAGATTAAAGGTTTTTTGAGTGAAAGCAGTGAATTAGTCATTTTTTAAAATTCTAGTTACATCTGAGATACAATTGTTGGCTGTTTTTAACAATATACATCAAAAATAAAGACATTGATTGACTGAAAATGATAAAATGTCTTGTTTTCTCATGTATATTTATAATTGCTCTTCACCTAAAAATATATTTGTTTTATCCGATTACTCGATTAATCGATAGAATTTTCAGTCGATTACTCGATTACTAAAATATTCGATAGCTGCAGCCCTAATATATGTTTTTTTTTTAATTAAAAACTCGATCCTTTTCAACTGATTCCGATTCTCTGAAAGATGGTGTGATCGGCTCGTGATCGCATCAGGGGCATCCCTAAAATACATTCAATTTCTGTGTTAGTGGTACAAACATTTACTCACCCCTTTATTTCATTAGCTGCCATTAACAGCACTACAAGTTCAATCCGTTCTGACTGGGAAGGCCCACGAGTCGAAATGGATTGGACATCTCCTGCCGTCAATGGCAGTGAAATATGAGAATTCACAGCCAGTCTTCCCGGTTTAAATGAATTTGACTTTGAATTTGTCTATCGCCATGAATGGCAGGCATTTAGTTAAATACTGTACGATGGAAAAAATCTTTAGATTGTTATTATGAAATGATAAATTTGTTTTTATTCATTTAAATTTAGTTTTTATTAACATTTTATTCATCCACAAATGTACCAATAAATATAACAAAAACAATAATCATGAATAGTTTTAAAACATTAAAAATAATTGCTAATATTATAAATAATATATACTAATATTTTTTAAACTACATTAATATTTTTTTCACTAAAAAGTCATTTGCCGTCTAATGTTTTAAAAGGTCATAAGTGTCAACTTTTGAATAGCTGGCCACTATAGTGACCACTGTTAGCCTGGTACACCAGACTCAACGCAGTTCCAGCTATTGAGTCTGGCCACCATTCCCACGGAAACAATTTCCAGGGCGGAGCAAGCCACAGCAAACAGACAGCGGAGTGGACCAATCAGCGACGGGCAGACGTGACGTTAGTAAAATGGCGACCGCAGGACGATGGACTTGCGCGCGGAAGTAAACATACGAAGAGAGCGGAGTTTATTCGACATGGCTAGCGCGAGACAGACTGTTGTCAATGACTCGTGTCGATGTGTTTTTGGTCATTTAAAACTGATTTTACCGTGGATTGGAACATATTCTCGGCTCTGCCGTTCACCATCTGCGCTGCTGAAGAGACGACTTTCGACGCGCAAGAGTGACGTTGCTCGTGAAGAACACGTCACGCAAATAAACGAATCTGATTTGTCGATTGATTTTGTACCTGCTCGAAAAGGCCGTTAATGGGATGGTTTCCAGACTATACTATCAGTGTTTGAAAAATACAGGGAGAATAGTCTGGCAGAGCCAGGCTAGACCACTGTACCTGAAAGGGTTAATAGTAATGAGCTACCCCCAACTGTCTGGAATTACAGTGTCTGCAGTGTGTCAGCGACATTGAAGGAGTTAAATGACTTGAAACTTAACCATTTAAAAAATGATACAGATTTTTTGTTTGTTTTGTTTTGTTTTTACAATTGATATGTAAGGTCTTGGTCTCTTCCCGGATTGTCTTGGCCTTGCTCTTGTTGAGTTTTGGCCTTTAGCAAATCTTTGGCAAGGGCTCGGATTCGGTTTTTACCACAACACTACTCATCAACTGTAAAGTATTGTATTGAACAGGCCTTCACAACAGAACCTGGGATGAAAACCATGTCTTTAAGGTGGAAACTACACAGCATAACCTGATAGTAGAACTACATATCATCACAACTAAAGGGCATAGCTAAAGGAACCAAAGGATGAAACATACACAACAACCTGCCTAGTAGAATTTGACGGATAGAAACAACGCAACTGTAGATTTATACCCTACACAGAGAGTAGAGCCCCTGCAGCAGAACTGAAGACAGCAGCGCCTGCCATTTATGCGACACCGCTCTAACGCACGCAACCCCTTCGTTAAGCAATAAGCACGCATACGTGTGATTAAAAAGCGCCAGCCCGAATATGACATCAAGAACCCACAAATGAACGACACTCACTCGGCATATCCAGTGTGCCAGGGGAGTCTGCTTCCCCGTTTGAGCGTGAGCACCGGCCGCGAGGCGTGCTCGGTGGAGTACTGCAGAAGCTCCGGGGTGAGCTCCAGGAAGTCCGGGCGGCCGTAGGGGAAGCGCGGCGGCAGGCCGTCGGCTCCTCCCGGCTGCGAGCCGCCGCCGCCTCCGCCGTGATGATTGGGATGGTGGTGGTGGTGATGGTGGCCGTGGGGCATCATCCCTCCCACCAGCGAGGACATGGCGCTTTTCACTTTGCTGATCATCGTCGGCATCGACTCGCGCTGCGCAAAAACAATTAAAAATGTAAAATAAAATTGACAAAGACAGATATTTCAAAACATTGACGCAGAAGTGGCCAACGGAAGACGCGATCGGTGACGAGGAGCATTTCAGGAAGCGATCTTGCGCTTTTTTTTTTTTTTTTTTTTTTTTGTGGCTTCCTCCGAGAGTCGGAGCACCCATGTGACGACCAGGCGGTGTTTGTCTCATTCGAAGCCAATAAAAATGCACTTGCTGACGATAATCCTGCAGCAGCTTGCACAAGGCTGACACTATGAAGGAATAAAAACAAAAAGAAACTAATGTCAAATTGTATACAGAATATTGTTATTTTTGTATGTTTACTACTAAAATTTTGCTCCAGTCATTGCTGCTTTTACCATTTGTTGCCATTGACGGCCATAGACGTCCAATTCTTTTGAACTGGGAAAGGCTGAAAGTGAATGATGGCTGGCAACCTGTCCCAGTCCAAAAATATTAGACGTCTATCGCCGTCATTGCATATCAAACATGGGCATTCCCATCCAGCCTTTCCTATTAAAATGGATTGGACGACTGTTATCATCTATGGCTGCTAAATTACGCAACATTGATCATGCTGTGAAAGTAAGAGTGTAGTTATTTTGAAGCAATGTGTCAGCAGTCACAAGACAATAAAAAAAATCGTCATAATATTGTGAAATTTTTTAACACAAGAATAAACTTGCGCTTTCATAAGGTGCCCACTAGATGGTGGCCTAGAACTACAAAGTAGAATTTGTAGCATGTGTTGCATTGGCGTAGCAGTATACTGTTACTTACAAATTATATTGTATACTTGAATTGTATTTTTTCCCTCATGCACCCATTGTTTTACCTTTTCCATCTAAGCAATCAGGGCGCTAAAGCGAAAGATGGTTTACCCCTCATCCAACTCTTATTTTCCCTTTACCAGCAAAGACAGATGTCAAACTGGTGGGTTGTAGGCTAAAACTACCCTGAAAGAGTCGAATCGGGGCTGCGGAGGTTGTTCTGCCGACCAGTCATGCAGGTTGATTGAAAATTAACTCTCAATTCTTAAGTACTTGTAATTTATTTCTGAACTATAATTCTTACAAGAATGGACATGAAAAGAAAGTGTATTGCATTGAGTTTAATTTAGGGCTGCAGCTATTGAATGTTTTAGAAATCGAGTATTGTACTAAAAATTCCATCGATTAATCGGATAAAACTTTTTTTTAAAGACAAGGGTTTTTTTTTGTCTTTTTTAGGTAAATAGCAATTATACATGAGAAAACAAGATACTCCTATTTTAGACAACAGCCAACAATAGCGTACCGCACGGTTAAACTCGTGTTTGTCCCTCACGCTAGATGCACGTAAATGGTTTACGAACGAGATGTTTACTGAGCTAAACTTACCAATTCTGTCCGAAAATGATGTCGCCGGTGCCAAAATCACTGGTAAGGATGAAAAAATGGGAAAAAGTGCCGACCTGATCAAGAGGTAGCTTTTTAATCGATACCTTTTTTCTTGTGTTCATTGCCTTACACCACTGACAATGACATTCTCCTGTTTCAACAAGCTATCCTTTACCACCATATGCCCTGTCTTTCTTATATTTTATATCCTCTGGTTGTCTTACGTCTCTCTATGACCATTCTTGGGGGTAATTTGTATTGCTATTTTTGTGTGGCGATCACAAATGCTACTCGGTGACAGCCAACGAACACTTTTAATGTTTTCATTAATAACAAATCTTATTTCTATTAATTTACTTACACTTCCCCCTTACTGAGGTTGTTTCTTTACAACAGAAAAGGTAACGTTGTTAAATCTAGAGCCTACCTGTAGGCATGAACAGGCTTACTACAAAAAGACCAAGGCCAAATAAGGCTAAATTATTTAAATATCCATTTATATGTAATATATATTTTTAATGGCCTATATGACTGTTGTGATCCACAAATTTTTTTTTTTTTTTCAGGTCATTCATTGTCAGACAGAAGCAGCACGGCAAAATGCCACGCTAAAAAAATAAGTGAAATATCAAAATGGGTTGCCTCTTCGTGGCATGCATTGGATCAGGATTGTCATCTGTCGGACCATGGCACCTAGCAAAATGTTTACTGGATATGAAGGTATATGGCTTCACCTAGCTGGCGCTAAACTGGTCTTTTGGAAGTCAGCATAAGTTAATCCATTCTTCAAAATTTTTCCCTCTGAGTTTTTGGCCTCGGGAAACGTATGAAGAAAACATCCTTCATATGTGGACGGTCGTAATGTCTAGAATCGTTTCTACAAGTTCCATAGCGGCAGTGTTTACTCGGCATGTTCTTTTTCGAAAGATTACCAGCAGAAAACAAGCAGCATTTGCATGGGTTGTATGCGAGCGCGCTTCTTTGTTGACCCCCTTCCGGTTTACGATGGTGATGTCACGCAGCATAGTGGTCTAAAAATAGCATTCGTGCGATACGCTATTGCATCTCAGATGTGACTAGAAAAAACCCCCCAACAAATTCACTGCTTTCATACCAAAAACTTAAGATCTTATTTTAAAAAACCTTATTTCTTACCTAAAAATTTGGGGGGTTTGCAGTGTTCCAAATAAATGTATGGTACCTGTTGTATTGGAGCACATTAGGCACCAGTGCTACTTGGTGTTTATTTCCATCAATGAATACTGAGCTAAAATTGACAGTTAGCTTTAGTATGTTTTTGTTTAACACCTTCATCGCCCTACAGCACTGTGTTTTTACAGATTAAATAAAGCCTGTATGTATGAAAGACACGTTAGCCACGCATCGACAGTAGTCATAATTAATAAAAACTTAGCCCTCTGCACGGTTAATGTTATGTTAGCAAGGTACAGTAACGTTAATCTTATTTATTAGCACTACGTTAACTTAATTTTACCTTGTCCCGAGTATCGCTCGTCCGCTCTCGGAGTAAACGGGGTGCCTTCGGTGGAGCTACAACGTTATGCAAGCACTGTCTTACAGTAAATACATGAAACAGTGTTCGCATTGGTCTCCAGCTCAAAATACTTCCACACTTTTGACATTTCCTGCTTTTTCTTGGTGCCTTTCTCATCACTTTCGTCGGCTTCTTTGTCGTCACCGCTATATTCATGCATAGTTGAAATCAAATACTGTATATCCGCCAGCTCTGTCTTCTTCCAGTACCCACGTGATGTCAGCGCGTTGTGCCCCATTAAAAGTAGTCTGGGCAAAACGTCATGCTTAGAGCTGGCAAAATTAAACGATTCCTCGAGGCAGAGAAAATTCCTCGATCAATTTTTAAAATCGAGTTATTCGAATTGTTCGAGTAATTGTTTCAGTTTTAGTCTAATTTAAAATTTTATATGAGCGCCAGCATTGCCCACCGGTTTCTCAAGTTGCCTGTGAACCACACTGTATAAAACTACTGATAGGCTA
Organism: Corythoichthys intestinalis; assembly: GCF_030265065.1. NCBI lineage: Eukaryota > Metazoa > Chordata > Actinopteri > Syngnathiformes > Syngnathidae > Corythoichthys > Corythoichthys intestinalis. The sequence continues at coordinate 17,863,258 of NC_080403.1, read as the reverse complement.
TCTTTATATTGAAAGTGTAAATGAAAACGCTTATTATATTCTGTGTCAATGTCACAGTTGCCATTTTCAACATAGTTGAGATTGTCATCCATCGCCGTCAATAGTACTGAAACGCAATCACTCACTGCCATCCCTTCCATTTTAACACCCGTCCACTTGTTTTCTGCGTCATATTCTTGAGCTTTTCTTTTGTCAGTCTCCAGGCTTGACCTCAACCTGAAACGACACGGCTGCCTTTGTTTGAACTTGCCTTTGATTACAGCTCTCAGCCAAAATGGCCGCTCCTTGATGAAAACCCATTAACGACTCTTGCGGGACGGAGGTCGGCAAAAGATATAAAGCCTTGATGTAGCGGCCTCTAGCCGAGCGTCTGCGGCGGAGGAAGAATAACTGTCCCGGTGGCTGCCGACCTGTTGGACTAACGGGGGGCATTAAGCGCCGCTTCCTCTGCATTATTGATGGCTCGCTCCATTCCTGAGGCCATTATGCTTCCTATTTTCCCTCTCACTGTTGCCCGCCTGCCGTCCCGCGTGTCTTCAGACACACTTTGGCAACAATGAAAGGCAAGCAGGGGTTCAGGGAAAGTGTTTGAACAGTTCCCTGCGGCGTGCTGTTGCTTTAAGCGGAATAGTCGTAGTCGATGTTCAGACACATTGTAGTCCAACAAAAAAATGAATGAAAACTGTCACTGATTAGAAATTTATTTATTCTTCTACTTTTATTCTTCATTAAACTCAGTCATCCAAGAATTTCTTTCTTGTTGTGGAGGGGGGGCTGGGTAGTCCTGCCCTTGTTGCTGGCATCAACTGCTCAAATGTCTTAGAGCCGTGTATATTGCCGTCAATATCAGCCAATATGTTAAGAGTCATTGTTGGTCTGTTGTGGGTGTGAACACAGAAAAACACCATTAGTCGCCAATCAATTGGGCTCCTCTCGTTCCTTTTGAATACAGCACACTCACATCTCACATGGAGACATTTAAAAATAATCACTTTAATGTCTTTTCTTTGCACCAAAATGCCACAAGACTGCAACAAAGCATTTACAGTTAAACATGTTAATACTCCACCAATTAACTGGGTTCCTCTCATTCCCTTTTAAAAGTGACCTCACTCACGTCACCTAGAGACAGAAATGCTCACTTTAATATAGTTTCTTGGAACCAACATACCACAACGTGGCGACAAAGCAGTTACGCAACGAGGGTTATGCTTCCAATCAACGGGGCTTCTCTCATTCCCTTTAAATAGAGCATGCTCACATCTCACATGGACCATTAATAAAAAAAATTTTTGCACCAATATGCTGCAAGATGGCAACAAAGTATTTATAAGTGACTAAGAAAGCCCTGAACTTTCAAATAAAAGGGGTTGTCTGACCAAAACGTCTTTTTTCCATTCCGACACCAAAGTGACTGCAGCTACCTCATGACTCACCTTGGCTGCCACATCCAACGTTGGAGCTCTCAAAACAGAAAAGCCAGCGCCGGCGGGTTCTGCTATCTGCGCCCGCGCAGCTTGAGACTCCTCACCTCAAGGCCGACCTCATCCTGTCACATGATTTAATGAGCGGCGCCCGTGTCACAAACTAGGGTGTCAGGCGGATGACGAGGCGGGTCGGCACAATGCGCCAAAGATTAATGAGGTCATCTCTTCGCTCTGTGGGCGAGTGACAGAGAGGAAGGAGGGAAATATGATGTCTTTGCCGGTCATATAATGACAGACATAAATAGAATTAAAAGAGCAGCTTCCCTATTCACAGGCAGTTATTGAGGTGTGGAGATTTAGAACAGCGGACTGGCCTTGTACGTGTATATCAGCTGAGAGAATCACAGATCAACTGGGCAGTGCTAATGGCCTGACATTCTTTGGTGTTCACTTTTACAGGATTTGTGTATTTGTCCCCGTGTGTTTCCATTTAGGATGATTACCTTCTCATAGGGTGTTTGCAAAAGCAAATCCATACTTCAAAGTATGGTATTGAATAATAATCTACCGGTATATTTATACCCAGTAGAGTGCGGCCTTATCATGCGGTCTGTCGGCGGCAATGTCTCCCGTCCACCTGCATAGACACTTTAAAGGTTGAATCAAAAGTAAAATATTCTGTGCAGATCTGTGATAAAATCAGCTGTGACTTCTTTGATCAATGTCACATTACAACTAATTGTAAACGAGAAGTTTATATATAGAAATACACTCATAATCAAAGTGTAATCATATCATTTTTTGGTTGCTTGGTTGCAATGAAAAACTGACAAACCCGGATATTCGGTTAGGATCTGAGCCAAAGTACATGAATGCAAAATACACATGATGTTACACTACAATAAAATACGCTCCAATTCTTATGAGAATTTGAGAACAATAATGCAATACAATAAGTTACATTGTGATATGTTACCATGTGTTACGTGAAACGACGATACGACTAATTCCAATCGAACATCACTGACAACATACATGGATTTAAAGGGCATATGACACGAAAAAGTGTGTTTATTTTATATTACATGCAGTATTTTATGCTTCTGAATGTAATAGAAATAGACCGCTTGGCTGTGTGTAGACGCGATCAATATATTTATGTTACTTTTTAATTTCCGCGCCATGAAAAGGAGTGTCTTCCTTTGAGAGTCTCAAACTGAGGAAGAAGGTGGATGTGGCGTTGCTGCATGAAGACAACTTCACTATGTATACAGCCGTACTGTTGTATGTAGAAGGATTGCAGATTCAGTTGATTTTGCGTATTAATTTGTCTATTTTTCGCGTCACGCCAGCCTGATGAGCTTTGGACTTTTGTTGTTTAAGGTGTGAGCCTTTTTGTGTTTCCAAAGATCCCGTTCACTATGATGAATGGGCAAAACAAGTCCGACAATCGAGAGACCTTTCGACAGAAGGGCAGGCAGTGGAACTGAGTAAGCTAAGTGTTTCATATTGTGACAAATACTGGGATCATGACACACGTTTTAATAAGAAGGTGGCTTGCATTTTGTGGGTGAACATGCTCGGCTCGGCAAGAACTTCTGCTGGACGCTCCCGACACTGGCCTGGGTCCAGCGGGACTGCTTGCTGAGGCTGCAGAAGGGGAATGACAAGAGTCGTAGTCCGCTGAAACTTGCTCGCCGTTGGAGGCTGGCCAACCGGTGAGGGCAAGCTCTCCCGCCGTATGACAACTGAGTTGGGGCAGTATACAGTTTTGTGTCATTTTCGAAAGCTTTTAGTTTCGTATATCTTTGTCTTCATGAGCTTTTACTTACTGGGTATGTTCCACATATACAGTGGGGCAAATAAGTGTTTAGTCAACCACTAATTGTGCAAGTTCTCCCACTTGAAAATATTAGGCCTGTAATTGTCAACATGTGTAAACCTCAACCATGAGAGACAGAATGTGGAAAAAAAACAGAAAATCACATTGTTTGATTTTTAAAGAATTTATTTGCAAATCATGGTGGAAAATAAGTATTTGGCCTATACCAAAAGTTCATCTCATTACTTTGTTATGTACCCTTTGTTGGCAATAACGGAGGCCAAACGTTTTCTGTAACTCTTCACAAGCTTGGGGCTGTCGTTGGGCAACACGGACTTTCAACTCCCGCCGCAGATTTTCAATGGGGTTGAGACCTGGAGACTGGCTAGGCCACTCCAGGACCTTGAAATGCTTCTTACGAAGCCACTCCTTTGTTGCCCTGGCTTTGTGTTTGGGATCATTGTCAAGCTGAAAGACCCAGCCACGTCTCATCTTCAATGCCCTTGCTGATGGAAGGAGATTTCCACTCAAAATTAGTGTCACACTTGAGTTCCTGGGTGTGATGTCGATTGTTGTCAGCTATTTCATCATAGTCAAATTTGTCTGTGTTGACAAAACTGTGTATCAAAATGTATTTTTTCTGTGATAATGGCCAAATCTCATTCATTTTGTTGGCTGGTGATCTCACATTGGCAAGGAAGTAATTTACAAGAGCCGGTCGGTTCAGGTTAGCATGTAGGCAAGCTATCACTCCTCGTCTTTTGTTTACGTTGTCTCCTGTCTTTGAGGCTGTAGCAGGGAAACGACAAGCCGTGGTAGTCCGCTGAAACTCCAGTGGCATAAAAAACGGTTCTTGAGGTACAATAAGTTGGCAGTTTTGACCAATCTGCAGTAATATAGCCCTGTCATACTGAATACTGTAAATACATTTGAAATATTTCATATACCATTTAGCACAACACTCTTTTTTTTCTTGAAAATACAATTTATATTGCAGTCATGGAATCAATACTTAAACAAAGAATACACTGTAATTGTATTTGAGTAGAGGGATAAAAACACGTGCAGTCTGGTGTAGTCGTCAGCTTCCTGCTTGTTGTCTCTGTCACATTTTTCTTGTTCTGAATCTTCCTACACCTCCAAATATGACTCAAACATATATGGCTGTATGTCACAGACTTCCTCTGGATTGACAATATTGTTTGAAAAATCCACACTTGAACCAGAATCGCTTTAAAAGGCTTCCTCCTCAATTGTGCTCAATGCTAAATACTTCACCTATGGTGGAGGCGCCGAACCGCTATGATGACAGGAGGAGCTAAACTGCAGCTTTAAAGTTGCATTTCTCGTCATCCACGCTATGACCAGATGTTATGTATAATTGAATCGTTTCAACATATGATTCTAATTCCCTTAATGATGCTATTTAAAAATCTATTTCCGGTGTCATCGTCGTTTCCTACTTATCCAAATCCGGATCGGGGGGGAAGCAGCCTCAGCAAAGAGGCCCAGACAGTCCTCTCCCCAGCCACTTCCACCAGCTCGTGTGGGAGAATCCCAAGGTGCTCCCAGGCCAGCTGAGAGATATAATCTCTCAAGCGTGTCCTGGGTCAGCCCCGGGGTCTCCTCCCAGTTGAACATGCCTGAAACACCTCCCGAGGGAGGTGTCCAGGGGCCATCCTAACCTCCTCCTCTTGACATGGAGGAGCAGCGGCTCTTCTCCAAGTCCCTCCCGGATGACTGAGCTCCTCACCCAATCTCTAAGGCTGAGCCCAGCCACTCTGCGAAGGAAACTCATTTCTTTTTCTTATGCTCATTAACCAAAGTTCATGGCCATAGGTGATGGTAGGAATGTAGATTGACCAGTAAATCGAGAGCTTCGCCTTCTGGCTCGGCGCCCTCTTCTCTTCCGGTATCGTATGAACTTTAAATTGCAAAAAATATTACAATGTTAAGTGCATCGCGACATGTTACCATATATTACGAAATGTTACACTACATTATATTACCAAATGCTCCTTAACGATATGGTACACTATGTTACAATATGCTAGTGGAACCTGACTGAAAAGATATATAGCTTCAAATAGAATATCAAATTACAATATGTTTACGTAAATTAGCTGGGATATGCTTCAGCAACCCTGCAACCCGAGTGAGGATAAGTGACCTGGAAGATGAATGCATCAACAATATGTTATGATACATTAAAAAAACGTTACATTATGAAATGTTATGTTACAATACGATATAAAGTATTACAAAACACTACTACATGACCTGCTACAAAAAGCAACTGAACCTCATTGAAAAGATAGATTGATTCAATCGTGTATCATATATATTACAATATATTAACACACTTTACAACATGTTACAATACATACAGAAATGTTATGCTATGACATACAGTGGTATGAAAAAGTATCTGAATCTTTTGGATTTTTTCACATTTCTGCATAAAATAACCATCAAATGTGATCTGATCTTTGTCAAAATCACATTGATGAAAATAAAGTGTCTGCTTTAACTAAAACCACCCAAACATTTATAGGTTTTCATATTTTAATGAGGATAGCATGCAAACAATGACAGAGGGGCTAAAAATAAGTAAGTGAACCCTATGCTAAAGGAGACTTAAAGAGCAATTGAAACCCATTTTTACCATACATTTTAAGTCAGGTTTGTGCCCAATGAATGATGAGTGGTTTAAAGCTGCCCTGCCCACTATAAAACACACACCTGGTGAGGAATGTCTTGATAAGAAGTATTGTCTGATGTGCGTCATGGCTCAGTCAAAAGAGCTGTCTGAAGACCTGTGATCAAGGATTGTTGATTTTTATAAAGCTGGGAAAGGATACAAAACCATCTCTAAAAGTCTGGATGTTCATCAGTCGACAGTCAGAGAACTTGTCTACAAATAGAGAGAGTTTGGCACTGTTGCTTCTCTCCCAAGGAGTGGCCGTCCACCAAAGATGACGCCAAGAGTTCTGCGCAGAATACTCAGAGAGGTAAAAAAGAACCCTAGAGTGTCAGCTAAAGACTTACAGAAATCACTGCCACAGTCAAATATCTCTGTGCATTCATCAACTATATGTAAAACTATGGCCAAGAATGGTGTTCATGGGAGGACTCCACGGAGTAAGTCATTGTTGTCTAATAAAAAAACAACAATGTTGTTGCTCGTTTAATGGTCACAAAAAGGCACTTGGACACTCCACAGAAGTTTTGGCAAAATGTTTTGTGGACTGATGAAACCAAAGTTGAATTGTTTGGGAGTAACACACAACATCATGTGTGGAGGAAAAATGGAACAGCTCACCAACATCAACACCTCATCCCCACCGTGAAGCATGGTGGAGAGAGCATCATGATTTGGGGCTGTTTTGCTATCTCAGGGACTGGACAACTTGCAATCATTGATGGAAGAATGAATTCAAAAGTTTATCAGGATGTTTTGCAGGAAAACCTGTCTGTCAGACAGTTAAAGCTAAAAAAAAAAAAAAAAAGGTGGCTGCTGCAACAAGACAATGATCCAAAACACAGAAGTAAATCAACTTCAGAATGGTTTCAGAAGAGCAAAATACACGTTCTGGAGTGGACAAGTCAAAGTCCAGACTTGAACCCCATTGAGATTCTGTGGCATGACCTGAAGACATTGATTAATGCCAGATATCCCAGGAATCTGACTAAACTACAGCAGTTCCGTAGTGAAGAATGGGCCAAGATTAGTCTTGATCAATGCGCCTGACCGATCTGCAGCCACAGGAAGCATCTGGTTGAAGTTATTGCTGCCAAAGGGAGGGGGGGCACAATATATAAAAGGTGATGGTTCACTTACTTATTTTCCCCCTTCTGTCATTGTTTACATGCTATCCTCATTAAAATATGGAAACCTATAATTTTTGGGTGGTTTTAGTTATAGACACTGTTTTTTTCATCTGTGGGATTTTGACAAAGATCAGATCACATTTGATGGTGATTTTATGCAGAAATGTGGGCAATTCCATAAGGTTCAGATACTTTTTCATACCACTGTATCATGTTACAATATGATAGATAATCAAACGAAGCAATATTATATGATAGGCCCTATCCGACTTTACAATACGTTACAATTGTTATGTTGAAGTATGGCAAAATCTGTGATTGTGTTTGTCATGTTGTACAAATTATTCAAGAATCATGGATCAATCAAACTTGTTTCACAAAACATTATGCATTAAATTAATCTCAAAGTAATTTACATGGATGGAAATTAACCTTTCTTGCCACTCGTAATGTTCAAGGGGGAAAAAAATTAATGATTTAAGGAGGGGTTACAGTAACAGGTATGGTAAAGTCGCTGCCATTGACGGCAATACCAGTCAAACATCCATGTTAGCTAGCAGTGAATTAGTCGTTAAAGGAGTCTAAAATACAATCAGATTAATTGATCCTTAAGAGGTTGCCGCACTGAGCACGTAGAGCGAAGCGACTGCTTGAGAAATGGAACAGAAAATTGCCATGATAACAAAATTAGTGAAGGGAAGAGTTCCTGGCACTAATGCTGGACGAGAGCGATGACCACAAAGCTTCCGCTGAGAAGGCAGTCAATGCATGAAACAACATTGAAAATGCTCCACTCCATATAATTTTCAATTATAAAAATGATAAGCACATCAATGCTAACCCGAAAGCGGGGGTGACAATTTTTACATTTTCTTTCCCTTGCAATCAAAGTCAGCGAAGATTAGGGGCCTATCGGATAGAAAATGATTCTGAGTGATTATCTTCTATTATGAGGTGTTCTGAATTATTTAATGCCATTGACAGCGATAGATGTCCGTAAAAAGGATTGGACGTCTATCACCGTCAATGACAGCCATTTCGGTAATATGATGTATTTGAATATTGTTTTCATCATGCGTATGCTGATGTGTTAGTTTTCAGGGTCAAACGTGACAATATGTTAAAAAAAAATCGAGTGAGGTCATGAAACCTCCCAAACTGCAGTACCGCAAAATTTCCGCTAAGAGTCGCTAAAATACTGGCGCAGACGCTCCATGCGTCTCCACGGCACAGAGCGACGACTCCGGCGTCTCTCACCAAATCCTCGGACTCCTCCAATCCAAATAATCCTTGCGAGCGGAGGAAGACGCAGCTCTAGAGAAAATACAACCGCAATTTGAGAGCAAGATGGAGGATTTTTCCTGTATCGTTTCGAAAAATTACTAATGGTAGGAAGCATGCGTGACTGCTCGACGGGTGCGCAAAATGCTCGGGAGCAGCAGAAGATGAGAACTTGAGGAGCTGCAACTTTTATCGACTTTTGAGTCCTCCATCATTCTCGCGCCGACCGGTGGATTGCTTGAAATCATACAAAACAGCACAAACTGTGGGTGTCTTTTACATGTAGGTAATGTTTTGTGGAGCAGACGGGAAACTGCTTTTGCTAGAACAAGGACGAGAAGAAGATGTCTGGCTGGGCTTGGTGGTTGAAAATGGAGAATAAATGAAATCTCGGGATTAATTGACATCACGACGACAGGTAGGATGCGTTTTATTCTTTTATTGTGAAATATAAAGTTCCTGCAATGTGGTATTTTGGGAGGAATTTGTCATAAAAATGAAAATGTACAACATGAACTCCTAATAATGAATCCAATAATAAGGATACACTGCTAGTTTTAAAATAGGCATCATTTTGGCACCTTGGAAGCAGGAAAAGCCTCGTCTGTCTTGCCTGCACTACATCAATGTTGAGTAGATTCAAAGCAGAAGTTGCTACGTGCTCTTCAGATCAAAAGGCTGGAGTGTCAAAGACCCCCACCCCCTCCAATTTACAGCAACGTCTCTCGTCGTTTCTATAGCAAAGGCTGCAGATGCTTTGGTCAACCATGAGAAGATGCACAAGATGGCATTCATTTAGACATCTTTCATCACAAGACCATGCAGAGGCGTAGTTGGTTCCTCATGGGCTCTCTTCTCCTTCTGTAGATGTAAGGGGGGACTTGAGCTCCTTATTGGTGAAAAGTGCCTTATAAAGAGGCCTCACATCAGCAGCAGCAACAAAAAAATCTTCCCGCTCAATCTAATTTCATTAACCCTTTCATGAACGAATTATGATGTATGAATGTTTTTTTTTAACTCTTACAGAGCACTCATTTAACTCAATGGCTGCCACTGATGGTGCATTCGCTCCTCCCAGTCATAATGGATTGGACGTCTAGGAATACGATGGGAAAATAAAATCAACTTTAGACTGTCACTTGGGTCCGCAACCAGTGCCCTTAAAGGCCTGCAACATGAAGCAATTGTCAGAGAATCCAAGAATGTAAAAAATAAGGTCTTAATGGAACCTTTTTTTCAAATTTGTAAAAAAAAAAAATAAAAAAAAGATCTAAATGAATATGTGTAATAAGCGCTCTAATATCTAAAACCCTTGCTAAATTCGGATTTTTTTTTTCTCATGGAACTTGCAGATGCATGTGTTGACTTGCATCCATCATTTTTTTGAGAAAAAAAAAAAATCAAAATTTTGAATTAAAGTCAGAAATCATGAAATTCTAAGTGTATCAATTGAGATACATATAGCTATAAATGGTCAATTTATTTTATTTTTCACGGCTCAACTTTCGCGCCGTCAGTGCAACATGTACTTTTAAAATCTAATCTTGTTATAGGAATAAAAAAGTTCTAAAAACATATTTATGTACACTTTAGTTACATCTCTGTTTTACACCCCCCCAGACATACGCAAATCATGAGAGAGTGAGAATGAGTGTGCAGTATGTATTATTAATATTATCCACTGTATATACATTATTTTATGTGAGTTATTTTAATTGTTATTAGTTTACATGTTTGTACTGTAAATGATTCTTTAATGGCCGAATGATAACATGCATTTATAGGGTTTTACAGTATATACACTTATTGATTTTATGACGAAAGATATTATGATGTATGTTAAAAATTGGGGGAGGGGTGCACTACTCTGCGGTTTTCGCTGTACGCTGTAGGTTTTGGTCCCTATTAACAGCGATAAGTGAGAGATTACAGATCTCAAGCTTGGGTCGTCTACCAGAGGCCTGGGAGTTTGAGGCTCCAGTGCGGTATTTTTGCTGTTCCTAGGACTGCGCTCTTCTGGACGGAGATGCCTGATGTTTCTCCAGGTATCTGCAGGGGCCACTTCTCCAGTATAGGGGACACGGCCCCTAGTGCTCCTATGACCATGGGCACTACTGTTGCTTTCACCTTCCAGGCTCTCTACAGCTCTTCCCACAGGATCTTAGCCCTCTCATTTTCCACCACCTTGGGAGGTGTTTCCCATTGTGATCTAGGGAGGTATATATACATATATATATATAGTATGTCACCTTAACTTATAGAGACTGGCGAACGGAGGTCGGAGGAGTTCACATTCATGGATATGCGCGCCACACTCAGATTTTTCTATCATTTCTATCATCATTTCAATGGTAAGTTTCAACTTTTTCCTTTTTTTCACCATCTGCACTAACCTTTTTGGAACCCATGTTGATTTCTCTCACTAGAAAATCCGCCGTGCGTCCGTCTTGTGTCAAGACAAAGAAACTGCGGCGCTGTGATAAATCGCCGTGTTTCGAGCATGTCGTCGGATGTGGAAACAAATGATCAGCAGTCAAATTTTACGTGGGATGTCGAAAAGATCGTGTGTCGAAGCGATCGTATGTCGGAGTACCACTGTACAACCACATTACATTCCGATGATGTTAAATTACGATACATTATCACAATTTTTTATGAAAATGCTTTAAATGCATTTTAATTTGTTAAAACATACATTTTATATTCTATCATGGACATTGTCAGTAGATTTAAACACAAGAAAAAAATATTGTATGTTTTGTCGTTTCTCTGCCTTTAAGAGACGGGTCCTTTTGAGGTCGGGTCTGATGTTGGTGTGTATGTATGTGTGAGTGTCTGGAAATTGTAACATAGCCATTATGGATATTTGTCTCTTGAAATATGCACTATAGATTAAACGGGATCTGGGTGCCTTAGTTCACTGATTGTAAGGTGGATTATCATTAGGTGTGCATTCTTCACTCGATTTCACTACAAATTCAAGGGATGACCACCACACACATGAGTGTGTGATCGTGAATGTTTAAAAAGTTTTTGATTATTGGCACCGACTGGTTTCGAAGCAGATCTCAGGAAATAAGTCAAAATAATCATTCATACACATCTTGCCAGGCCTTTGCTGACTGTGACAGGGAACCGGTATTGCATTTGCAAGCTTAAGTGACCAAAATATGTGAGGAGTGTTGAAACAACCACACCACACGATAATCGGTTAGCATTATGTGTTTACTGTTGCTCACTAACATAAGAATACATGATTGTCATGGTTGATCATAGTTGATCGATGATAGTCAGCACTCACCTTTTTTCGAACAGATCTTATGGGGAAAAAAACAATCGTAACACTTTCCCAGTGCACCGCACACATGATAACTGATCAGGATAATCAGTCAAACACATCTAATGATTGTCCCTTTGCTGACTTTGACCAGTAACCTGTAATCAGTGTCCAATTGGTTCTCACAATCATTACACACTTAATACCCGGGGACCACTTGTCTCTAGCCAGGTGAACGACTCACACCATCCATCCAATCGCTAGACACATTTCGGAACACAATACACCAGTTTAGACATACATTTTGGGGGTCTCGGCCAGATGATTACAAGGCTTGTCAACGACAGTATTTTACTGTTTTCTTGAGACACACATGTGATTTTCATGATCCGGTCTCGCATGTACTTGATCGCCTTGTTCCTGTAACTGCCCTTTATCCATTATGACAACTGTTGTGCGGTCAGCTGTTTTTCCCCCTTCCCCCTCTCTTCCTCTCGCCTCAATTAGCGCTATCATCGCATTTCATCCTGCGTAGAGCGCATGGTAATAACCTTACACGCCTATTGCGGGCTGATGCAATTCAGCGGTGATTAATTGAAGTCTCCTCAGAGAGTCCGAGGAGGCGTAGATCTTCCCTTTTCTCCCCCCGCCCCACCCTTTGGCTGACAGGAGAGCCATTATATTGTTTTATAGATCACCATCAGTAGCCCTTGAAGCTGCCTGCGGACCGCTGTTGTCCTGGAGGCTTTTATTGTGCTGCGTTATTGGCCGCCGATGCTGACAGGCGGCGCAAAGGCCACCCAGGGATTAGTGGAGATGGAAGATGAGTGACAGATTGCGAGTGACATCAAAAGTCCAGTTCGGTGGGCGTGTCAGGGCGTGGGTTGTGGCCTAAAGCAGGTTGGACTCACATGTATTCAGATCATTGCTGTCTAGCAACATATAATCAGTCAGTGGTGTTACCAGGATGCCAGGTGTGGGTGGGCATTAGTCTTACTGGGGCGGGGGGCTATAATGCTCAAGTAGGTCGAAATCCAGCGTAGAGCTACTGCACCTTAAAACATGTTTTGTTTTCTCCTTAAGATAACTGTTGTTGTGATTTTGTCCAAACAAATAAAAGTTGATTTGATTTTATTTGACTTAGAACACATCCATAACTGAACAGTATAGACATGCAGGTGACAATGTTTTTTTTTTTAGGTAATCTATTGTGGTTCCTCGGTTTTATTATTATTCTTTGTTCCGCAGCCCCTTTGAGCTCAATTTGACCCCCTTAGAATGCTTCAAAATGCACCAAAATCGGCAGGCAGGTCAAGACAGGTGCAATCTTTGATACCATGTAAAGACAAATTCCAAATACACTATGTAGCGCCCCCTAGCAGTCATTCTTTGTCCCGCCGACGCTTTGAGCTGTACTTTGACCCCCTTAGAATGCTTCAAAACTCACCTAACTCAACAGCCAGGTGAACACAGGTGAAAACTTTGATAAAATGTAAAAAAAAAAAAAAAAAAAAAGAAATGTGCGTAAATTTGCGTCGCGCCCCCTAGGAACAAAACCAGCATTTATTTATTTATTTATTTATTGATTGATTGATTGATTGATTGATTGATTTTTAAGGTGAAAGATTAGGTAACAAAGCAAAGGTTAAAAGTTAGAACACATCAGTACTATATGAATGGGATACCATACGCGGTACCCAGACTGCCGTTAGTACTACGTCCAGTTTTCTTTAGGTGGGCAGAGCGTGTCCGTGGGTGGGCCCTGCCCACTCCTCCCCCTCCCGGTAACGCCCCTGTAATCAGTTATTGTAAACATCTAATAAAAAGGAAATAAATAAAACAATCAGTATTTCGAGAGAAAAGACTGCTAGCTAGGGTGTTTCATTTTTCACTTTTTTAAAAAGCAACCTTGGTGCTACAAACGGGCGCTGTTGGCAGGCAGGCTGCTTGAAATGCATGAGCCACCAGGTGATTTCCAGAAGGGGAGAAGGAGGTGAACGGTGAGGATAAAGAGGCTCGTCTGGAGTTTTTAAGAAGCCACCGCGGGCTGTATTGTGTTCTTCGTCGGCTTGCAGCTTGCGCTGTCAGATCAATAGTGCGTCACATAAGTGTGTGTGCGTGTGTATGTAATGTATGTGTGCTAGCGGGCGTGTCTAAAACATCGGGTGCATGAACTCCATAACCTAAACTGATGAGTCTCAATACTGAATTAATTAGTTCATCAATTTCAACACAATCTTCCTTATTGGAGTAAATTTGGTGCAACAGTTTTAGTTATATAAATAAATAAATAAATAAATAAATAAATACAATTGTAGCAAGGGCAACTTGTAGTTGTACCAAAGAGAACTTGTAGTTGGTACAACTACAATATTTTTTGCTACAACTATGTCCCTTTTGCATTACATTAACCACAACAGTTTAGTTACTTTTGCTAGTGTTAGCACATTTCCACTATAAATACAAGTTACTTTTGCACTAAACTGAGTCTATTTGTATTACTCATCATAAGGGGTCTTTGAACCAGAATTTGTCTGGTCCCTCCTCCGCACTGAGAGGAGCCAGCTGGGGTGGCTTGGGCATCTGTTTCGGATGCCTCCTGGACGCCTCCTTGGAGAAGTGTTCCGGGCATGTCTCACCCTAGGGGACGACCCAGGACACACTAGACATACTATGTCTCTCAGCTGGCCTGGGAATGCCTTGGGATCTCGCCGGAGGAGTTGGTTGAAGTGACTGGGGAGAGGGAAAGTCTGGGCGTCCCTGCTAAAGCTGCTGCCCCCTCGACCCAACCCCGGATTAAGCGTTATATAAAGGATGGATGGATGGAAGTTGTTCTAGCTAAAATGCTTTTTTTTCATATTGCAATTTACTTTTGAATCAAATTTCCCCTAATAATTACAGAATATTTTTGTTACCACTACAACATATCTTCTTTGACAACTGGATTTAATTAACCACATGGATGGATGGATTATGAGTGAAGGGGATAGTTACCTTTCTCGCAGACACTGTATAACTGTTTGCATTAGTCTAACACATTCAATATAGTATAGCATTTAACCATAGTTTAAGGTGACATACTCCATGCCCTTTGACACAGTAAAGTGGACCAACTTATCAGCCCTTGCCTGATAAGGTAAGGAGAAGACGTCAGCGACTCTTCGGTGGGGTCAGAATACCCTCGTCTTACCAAGATAGCAAGTTGATAGCTCGGCGCCTGAGACGTCAAGATATGCGTCAGTTGCCATGGCAACCACGACCCAGCCACGAAAGATGACACGAACTTGACCGCCCAAACCTGCCACAAAAGGATTATCCCAAGACAACACCCAGGTGCGCCTTCCACCCGGCCCACTCCACTGCAGCTTTTAAAAGACTGAACATTTAGCGAACAACTGTCGCATTTTCGATGTATCCGTTGTTTGGCTTATCCTGGACCCAGTATTGCCTCTCCGTCGTGTGTTTTTGCCTTGCTTTTTGATCACTGTCGACAAATAAATTGTCAACTTGTTCCCTGTGAGCTTTCTTTAAACCATTCAAAATGGAGTCAGTACAATGGGTTAATGCAAGAGTTAACGCACTGAGTTTGGCCTCCCAGCCGACTTGCTGGAGCTCCGCCAGCGGGACGCATTCTGGTTCGGCTGTCGCGGTTCCGGCGGCTTGGCTGGGAGTCCGAATTCCTTCATGAGTTATTTTTCCTCAAAGATATATTTTATTGCAAGCAACTTTTTTTTTCTTATACAATTACAAGTTGTGTTTGTTAACAACTACTAAATTATTTTGTACAAATCATCCTTTGTTGCAAGAATGTTTTTTTTTCCAACAAATACAAGTTGCTTTGACACCAAGTTTACCTCCCTATTCATTTTACCATTTGTTGAACCGAGCACAGCAGCAGCACTGGGATATGAAATGAATATCATCATCCTTCCTAAGACTGTATTCGTCACTCACACAGCGGTTGTGAGCAATAAAAAGTGGACCTATCTATCTACATGATTAGGCTCGATTTTGAAGCACACTGAAACTGCGTGGAAGTGGGCGGCTAGTCTAATGTGTTTAGAAAGCACTTTGTTCCACCTCTCGGCACGCCATCTCCAACCGCCAGGGTGAATCCAGCGGTCGTTTTAAGGGGAAATTGGAAGGCCCACCGTAGCGAACAAAAGCAGCACTGTGGCACTTTCTCTCCACGAGGAAGAGGAGGGGGTAGAGGAAGTGCGCACGGCGTGTTTTATAGATGCCATTTAAGGCGAGCATGTCCACGATGGGCCCGGCTGCGCTGAAGTGTAACCGCTGACAAAAAACATGAAGACAATAAACAAACAAATTGGTTTCCTGAAAGCCAGCAGTGTCCCACTCGCTCACTCATGCGGCCTGATGTGGCAAGCTGTTTCTACCCCCTACCTCTGAGATTAGACTCGGAGAGGAAGGCACAACTCCATCTCTTATTTATTCATCCTAATTTGCCCTGTGCATGTCAGCTGGTGAGGGTGGGGAAGTAACTGCATGAGCGTGTGTTAGAGATAGAGCTGAACTGCAGCACGGTCTCTAAAAGGCTAACTGTCTCAGGCAGCAGTGTCAAACTCATTTTTTTCGCAGGCCGCATTGTAGTTTGGAGGGATATTACTATATGTTTTAATTTATTTTTATGTTTTTGCTTTTGTAAATAATAAATAATAATAATAATAATATATAATAGACACTGCTGGCCAAAAGTATTGGCACCCCTGCAATTCTGTCAGATCATGCTCAATTTCTCTCAGAAAATGCTTGCAATTACAAATGCTTTGGTAGTAATATCTTCATTTATTTTGATTGCAATGAAAAAACACAAAAGATAATGAAAAATTTTTAAATCATTATCATTTTACACAAAACTCCAAAAATGGGACAGAGGTATTGACACCCTCAGCCTAATACTACAACCTTTAGACAAAATAACTGCGAACAACCGCTTCCGGTATCCATCCATGAGATTCTTACAATGCTCTGCTGGAATTTTAGACCATTCTTCTTTGGCCAACTGCTCCAGGTCTCTGAGATTTAAAGGGTTCCTTCTCCAAACTGCCATTTTCAGATCTCTCCACAGGTGTTTTATGGGATTCAGGTCTGGACTTATTGATGGCCACTTGAGAAGTCTCCAGTGCTTTCTCTCAAACCATTTTGTAGTGCTTTTTTAAGTGTGTTTTGGGTCATTGTCCTGCTGGGAGACTCATGACCTCAGAGGGAGACCCAGATTTCTTACACTGGGCCCTACATTATGCTGCAAAATTTGTTTGTAGTCTTTAGACCTCATAATGCCATGCACACGGTCAAGCAGTCCAGTTCCAGAGAGAGCAAAGCAAGCCCAAAACATCAGGGAGCCTCCGCGAAGTTTTACTGTGAGGACCGTGCTCTTTTCTTAGAAGGCCTCATTTTTTCCCCTGTAAACTCTGTGTTGATGCCTTTTCCCAACAAGCTCTACTTTTGTCTCATGTGACCAGAGAACATTCATCCAAAATATTTTGGCTTTCTCAGGTAAGTTTTGGCTTTTTTTTATGTCTCTGGGTCAAAAGTGGGGTCTTCCTGGGTATCCTCCCATAGAGTTCCTTATCTTTCAGACTGCGAAGGATAGTACGGGTTGACACCGTTGTACCTTTGGACTGCAGGATAGCTTGAACTTGTTTGGATGAGGTTCTTTATCTACCATTGACACAATCTTTCTCGTCAATTTTCCTTTTCCGTCCACATCTAGGGAAGTTGGCCACAGTGCGATGACCTTTACACTTATTGATGACACTGCTCACGGTAGGCACAGGAACATTCAGGTCTTTGGAGATGGACTCGTAGCCCTGAGATTGCCCATGCTTCCTCACAATTTTGCGTCTCAAGTCCTCAGACAGTTATTTGGTCTTCTTACTTTTCTCCATGCTCAATGTGGTACACACAAGGACACAGGACAGAGGTTTAGTCAACTTTAATAATTTTTAACTGGCTGCAAGTATGATTTAGTTATTGCCACCACCTGTTATGTGCCACAGGTAAGTAACAGGTGCTGTTAATTACGCACATTAGAGAAGCATCACATTTTTTCACAGGGTGTTTAACCCATTTTTGGAGTTTTGTGTAAAATGATAATGATTTAATTTTTTCCCCATTCTCTTTTGTGTTTTTTTTTAATTGCAAGCAAAATAAATGAAGATATTAGTACCAAAGCATTTGTAACTGCAATCATTTTCTGGAAGAAATTGAGCATTATCTGACAGAATTGCAGGGGTGCCAATACTTTTGGCCAGCAGTGTATGTGTGCCAGGCACGGTGAGTGGTTAGCACGTCCAACTCACAGTTCTGAGATCAAGGCTTCAATCCCGGCTCCGGCCTTCCAGTGTGAAGTTCTCCGCGTGCTTGCGTGGGTTTTCTCCGGGGACTCCGGTTTCCTCCCACATCCCAAAAATACACGTGGTAGGCTGATTGAGCACTCTAAATTGTTCGTAAGAATGAGTGTGTGCATGAATGGTTGTAAGTCTCATTGTGCCCTGCGATTGGCTGGTGAGCAATTCAGGGTGTACCCCACCTACAGCCTGTAGTTAGCTGGGATAGGCTCCAGCACCTCCTCGACCCTCGTGAGGAAAAGCGGCATGGAAAATCAATGAATTATATATATTTTTATGTTTTAATTTTATTTTTTTTAAAGGGGGTGAAATAGGTAAGAATGTTTTTTTTTTTTTTTAATTTTTGGATTGCATCAAAAAAATAAACTAAATATTTTATTTATTTTTAATTTCTTAATTTCTTCTTTCTTTCTTTCTTTCTTTCTTTCTTTCTTTCTTTCTTTCTTTCTTTCTTTCTCTCTTTCTTTCTTTCTTTCTTTCTTTCTTTCTTTCTTTCTTTCTTTCTTTCTTTCTTTCTTTCTTTCTTTCTTTCTTTCTTTCTTTCTTTCTTTCTTTCTTTCTTTCTTTCTTTCTTTCTTTCTTTTTTAAATTTATTTTTACCTGCCCTGTTCAGCTGCTTAGATGCGGAGAATGGGATCTGAGTGTACTAATGGTCTGAACTGTTTTAATGTTTCACATGGGAGTTTGATATACAGTGGTACCTTGACATACGATTGCTTGACACACGATCTTAATGACGTCCGATTTTGATGAAAATTTGACTGGCCATTTGTTTCTAATTCCGACGACATGCTCGAAATATGATGATTTGTGACAGCGCCACAGTTTTTTTCCCCCACAAGACAGACGCACGGAAGACTTTCTTGTGAGAGAAATCAACATGGGTTCCGAGAATGTTAGTGCAGGTTGTGAAAAAAGGAAACAGTTGAGGCTTACCATTGAAATGAAGATGGAAATAGTAGAAAAATATGAGTGTGGTGTGTGCAGTCAATGCAGCCGTACCATGTATACAATCCCGACGGTCTTCCTCCGACCTCCGTTCGCCAGTCTTTATAAGTTAAGGTGACAATTATTATTATTGTAACATCGCCAACAAATCGCCAGCTTCGTCACGCTTTCAATAATTTATTTCAGAACTTGTGCAACACAACATGCCTACTTTCTGCCGCAGCTGAACATGAAAAGTGAAAGTACAAAGTCCTCTCTCACTCTGTCACGCTAGCCACTCGGTGCGTTCAGATACAGCACGCAAAACACATCCGCCACATTAGAACCCGATTCATTACATTATTATTGGTATTATTAATATTGTTACTACTATTATATTAATATTCCAATTTTATTCATAATTTATTCGATTTGCTCTTTGCAATAGTACCAGCAGTATTAAGGACTTAGTGTAGGTTTTCGGACCGTGGAATGAATGAATGGAATCATAATGTATTCTTATGGGAAAATCCTGCTCGACATACGACCATTTCGACTTACCAACAGGGTCCTGGAAAAAAATTAACTTCGTATGTAGAGGTACCATCCATAAGCGGATTTTAAGGGGGGCCACTAGGCCCCCCCGGTGGCCGAAAGGTGTTATTGAATGAAATTGACTTTCCTACATATATATAAAATTTGTAAAGCAATAAAACTGGGCGGCACGGTGGCTGAGTGGTTAGCACGTCTGCCTCACAGTTCTGAGATCAAGGGTTCAATCCCGGGCTTCGGCCTTCCTGTGTGGAGTTTGCATGTTCTCCCCGTGCCTGCGTGGGTTTCCTCCGGGGACTCCGGTTTCCTCCCACATCCCAAAAACATGCATGGTAGGCTGATTGAACACTCTAAATTGTCCGTAGGTATGAGTGTGTGCGTGAATGGTTGTATGTCTCCTTGTGCCCTGTGATTGGCTGGCAACCAGTTCTGGGTGTCCCCTGCCTACTGCCCATACTTCGCTGGGATAGGCTCCAGCACCTCCGCGACCCTCGTGAGGAAGAAGCGGCATGGAAAATGAATGAATGAATAAAACTGCAACAAACATGAATGAAATTAACAAAAAAATATTTATAATGGGTCAAAATTATTTCTCGAACAGATCATGTGACTAGCCCCTTTGACGGTCATTTGCAAAAAAAAAAAAAAAAAAATAGGGGAGGGCAATTCTATTTTTCAAATTCTTTTTGCTTTGATTGAAAATATTTTTTTTTTGATTGAAGCAACTTTTTGGGATTGAATGATTTAGACACAAATGTCCTACCCATAATATGGCCCAAACACAAAAGGGATTGCTTCAATCAAAGAAAAAAGAATAACTTTAAATAAAATTAAGTGTTCAAATGCAGATTTTTCAATCTCAAATATTTTTTGCATTCAAAAAGTTTTTTATAGATTGAATTTTTTCTTTTTTTGATTGAAGTGATTTTTCTTTTGGATTTTTAAAATTTTTTTATTAATGAATAAAGACAAAAACGTCCTAGCCAAAAAGTGGCCGAAACACAAATCAACATTACTTCAATCAAAAAAGTTGCTTCAATCAATAAAAAAAAAAAAAAATGACTCCAATAAAAAAAAAAAAAGAAGAAAAAAAAAAAAAGAAAAACAGCTTTCACATGCAATTTATTTGTGCCTTTTTTTTTTTCCATTGAAGTGACTTTTTTTATGGATTGAAAATATATATTTTGATTGAAGCAACTTTTTTTTTTTTTTTAATTGAAGCAACACTTTTTTTGACTGAATAATAAAGACACACATCTACCTCCTAATGGCTCCGAGCAGGGGATACAATTTTTGACTGGGGTAACTACATTGGCACGACACAGGCGGGCGTACTATATTCAATGGATGACGAAATGTATAGCTGTCCTAAGCAGCCTGATATAGAATTCCCCTCAAGAATGATGGGAAACAAAAAAAACGCTCATTGTAAACTTATTATTATAAATATTCTTGTAAGTTAATTTTATTGCTGACACTGCGTTTTGGGGTCATCAACATGTTGTGACCCCCCTGCCTCAAAAGTCAAACTCCGCCTATGGTACCCCCGTACTCCCGCTGTGGTTATTCATTTCTTTAGAAATAGGGGAAAAACAGTTAAATATTCACTGATTTCTTGACTAAGGAATTCTAAGTTGTGTGAAAAACATGAATATGATTTACTTTTGCAAGCCACACAAAATGATGCAGTGAGCCTGATCTAGCGTCCGGTCTGCCAGTTTGACACTCCTTTGCTAGCTTATCAACAGTCTTACAGATGTTGGTAAATGCAATACTCTTGGCAGTCAGGTGGTGGCAGAAAGGCTCAGATTTCAGTTTATTTGAATAAAGTACAGTTCTTAAGGACTTTTCAAAGGCAAAATTATGATAGCTCTAATCATTTATCAAATTTTATACTGTTGAATTGTCTCCAATGACAGGAGGGGGAAAAAATAAATTTGCCTGTGTCACCTTTGGTTTAATTCCCGGATGTAAGTATGAAACAAAATGGTTGCCTGAAAGGCTGTCGTATTACCCGGAGCTAGCATTGGGAGAACGTGCAAATACAGAAAGGCCTGAGCTGAGATTATCTAGAACCTTCAAACTGTGAAGCAAAAGAGCTCACCGCTATTCAACTGTGGTGCATCTTAATGAATCCTCTCTTCAAGAGAAAAAGACATGCATGGCGATGCAGCCAGCATTTGAGTCTTGATGTCTCGTATCATGTCGAAGCTGTGAACCACCACTGCTCTAGGGCGGCGGTGGTTCACGCTTCACTTTCATCTTTTAGAACCAACCTCCTCCTCCTCTTCTTCCTCCTCGTTTCAAGCTGCTACCCAGCGGACATGATCTTTTAGTGCAAACGCAACATTTCAATCTTTGGTGTTGTTTTTCCAGTCCCGCCTGATGAATCGTGTTAATAGTGTAAACCGCAAGACAAGATCAGTACTTTTATAAAAGAATCAATAACGGCAGGAAATGTAGAAACATTGTACTATTTAGCTTTTGGCCCATTAGAAGTAATGGAAAAAGGATTGATCAGGCCTAGCCGTTGACTTCTTCTGCTTCGTCTTCATTGTCTCAAAGTTGTAGGTCATCTAACTTGTCAACATCTTTGTCTTCATTAGGGTTAGTCATTTTCCTAGTGATTTTTTTTTGAAGTTTTTCTCTCCCGTTTTTAGTGTGGAGCTCAATCCCAAGACTGGACCAAGACTTACCCAAAACCACATATAACTGAGATTGGATAAAGCCCAAGACAGAGACACTGATGAAATGGATGCAATGGAAAAACTGCGACTCCGTGTCGGGTTTTTAATTTTTCCAATACAATTGGACGGTACTTTCTTGAACCACAAAAACATAGTGCTATTGCCATTTAAGACTTCTTGAATGAACTCACAACACTGTAGCCATGGTTATCCTAAAATAGTCTGTCTTAAAATATTTTTTACCAAAAATCCACTTCACAGATTTTGCTATGTACGGCAACCTCAGAGTGACAAATGTCATTTAATTTATGCAATCACGTTACATATATATTAAGCAATGCTTCTTCATTAGTGGCTTAATTGACACTCTTACATGATAAATACAACAATGGGTTCAGTAATTGGTAAAAACACAAAGCTGATGTGTGTATACAATGAAAAACACCTATTTTAATGTTAAAATCACGTTACGTATATATTAAGCAATGCTTATTCATAAGTGTTTTAATTGACACTCTTACATGATAAATACAACAATGGATTCAGTAATGTGTAAAACACAAAACTAATGTGTATAAAAACAATGAAAAACACCTATTTAAAAGTTAAAAAAGTGCATGTGCATGTTTTGAGTGTATATGTGTTAGCCTATGCAGTTTCCCCTTTAATTTTAAATAATTTTTAAGAACATTTCATATTAAAAGGCTCAAAATATTTTTTTCCAAAGCTTTGAACAATTTTGAGGTCAACAATGTCTCTAAACAATTCAGCAACAATCAAAATATTCATTAGTTAATCCATTTGATGTCGATGAATATTGGCAGCCGTAGTTGACAGACATGACGACCCCATTTTCCTGCCGTTGTCTTTTTTAGATTCAACTTCTTTTGTCATGCATGTCATCTTCTCCATCTTTATCATAGTAAGACTATGCTGCACCTTTGTCTTCTGCTTCCTCATCTTCTGCCTTATTGTTTTCTTTTTTATTTCCTCATCAATGCCGTCTACTTTGTACTCATCCTCTCCTGCTATTTCTTCTTGTCAATGGTCTTCCACATCTACCTTATCATTGTCATCTTGACTGTCCTGTTACGGTTGACCATTTTCTTCTTTGTTGCTAGTTCTAGTTCAACGATTTTTTTTCTGCCTTCCCTTCCATAATGTATATTTTTTTCAATCTTACCCTGATCTCAAGCATTCTTAGCATTCCAATTTTGATTCTACAAATCTACACAAACAGAAGCAACTCCCATTGGCGCAATTTAGTAAAGAAATGTGCAGATATTTATCATATTTTTAAGAGTATTGAAGCAATTTGTGAGTACTGTACTTTATTAAGTTTACACACTGTGCTTCTTTTTCTGTGCAGCATGCCAGTCTCCCACTTTTCACATATAAAGCGGAATTAAACACCTCGCCTCGGAAAAACAATTTACTTCTCCTGACCTTGCTGTTCTCTCGAGCTGTCTTCACACTCCGTCTTGCCCCCGTACACACACACGCTCGCAAACTCACAAGGTCCCTCACCGACAATTTCACCAGCAGCAGTAGGAGAAGCGTGCGGCGGGATTAATTTCTCCTGGGCTTTGGATGCGGGTGCAAGAAAATAAAAGGGAAGGCAACCTGTGGGGAAGCGGGCCATGTGTCACCTCGCCTGATTTCCGCTTTTCTCTCCTCTTTGCATCCTCCTTTCATAAAAAGTTTGAGGTCGCCATACTTATTTGCTCAGTTGTGTACTTCCTAGGTAATTATGTGTCGAAGTTTTTGTTCCAATGGGCTCTGAGGACCTGATTGTCATTTTGGATTAATAGCTTGACTGTAATATTTTTTTATTAAAACCTTATAACCTTTATAACTAATCTGTTTACCAGGGAGGCAACAGTTATTGCAACCTGATGCGCTTCACTTTGCTGGTTTTCGGAAGATTTTCAATCAGATTTTGGATCTTGTATATTAGGCTTGTGAATATTTGTCATGAAGTCGATTCGATATTGACTCTTTCACGCACGAATTCTGAATGATTTTGGAGGTATTTTTATTTCTGTATAGTCATGTTTGATGATGATTAAGAGGAGATGATGGGAATTTATGATTTTATATGCTGACAAGTGACAAGTGTAAACAAAAATAATTATGATTCACTGCTATATGGATTGAACATCAAGTAAAGTCGCAAAATAGAGAACTAGTCAAATAGATAATAGTAAAACGAGGAACTGATGGGTGCGTTTTGGATGAAATGAGCATAAATCAAAAAAAAAAAAGAAATGAGCATAAATCAAAAAAAGAAAAAAACAGAAAATGGCGGTGTTATATATATCTGAAGGTTACAAGCATTTCACCCTTGAACAAAATATTTGTTGCGTTATGTCTGACTGTATGACTGAGATTTTTTTTAGATAAATCAACAAAGAAATGCCACTAAAGGTGACTTTTGGGAGCTTGTGTAACATTTTGTCACAGCCCAACTCTGACAGTGAGGTAATCAGGGATTAACTCAGATTCCTCTTAATGTTTGCATTTCATAGTTATTCTACATTAAAATCACTTTGTCATTGAGTTTTTGTATTTTTTTCACAAAAGAAACTAACTGTTCCACTTACCGCTGTGCGATATGGGTAAAAATCTTTCACAATATGGGTCATTGTATTTTTATTTATCTAGTGAAAAATTGTACAACAATTAAGACAGATTTTCCACCACTCAGTTTATTTTTGAATGGACATTAAACTGACTAGCCACAAATGTTAAAAGTATCAAGTCGTGCTGCAATCTAAAAATATCCAGTATAAACAGAAGCAGCACAGTAGAATGCATATTTGTAGTTGTATACTAATACCGTATTGGCCCGAATATAAGACGGCTCTGATTATAAGACGACTCCCTCTTTTTCAAGACTTAAGTTTGAAAAAAGACTTTTTGAACACCAAGTTAATTTTTATACAGAAAATAATTACAGTACATCTGAAACAAATGATTATAACAGTATATTTGAGAGAAAAAGCATGTTATTTTGCCTCATTCACATCTTAATATCTGAACATTTAAATATGTAAACTAAAGTGCAATCACATTCGTAAATGAATGGCTTCTGGTTTTTGAAATGTAAATAAACCAATCTATTGGCGCCCCTGTGTTTGGCTGGCCGTCTCACTCTGCTCGATTTATTGTTATTTACCCTGTATTTGCTATTTGTCATACGGACAGTGTCACCGCTTCATGTGTACGATCGCCTGACGCTTTTTAATATCCGTGACACGTTGGAAAAGTTGCCGTTCAATGGCTATAATCACTCAAAGTCACCGCCGCCTTTTCTGGCGTTTTTACCACCACATTTACGGCGCCTTCCTTGTTGGTTGCCACGTACCTACCGCCGCCGGAGGCGTGGAAAGCGTGGAGGAATTGCTGTCAAATTGAAAGCCTACCTGGCGTCCTATCGCTGCGATCGCCATCATCTACCGGCTAGACCCCCGACTGTCTTCAAGGGATATGATCTACGGAATTCCTTGGAGTTCCGTTATCGGTGGCTTCAACCGACTCAACGGGACTTCGGGACGCTACTTCCGCGTTGTCGGCCGGTGAGGCTCTCTCTGCGGGGCTCTGTGCCGGGGAACCTTCGCCCGCTCCGCGGCCCCACCCCCCCGGCTGAGCGATCCCTGGTTCACTCAGCGCTGATTAACACAAGGTCCCTTACGAATAAGACGTTTATCTTGAATGACTTTTTTTCGGAACATCATTTGGATTTCCTTTTTCTAACGGAGACCTGGTTGAAACCAGGTGAATACAGCGCCTTTTCGGAGCTCCTCCCATCCGGCTGCTGTTTTTTCAACACCCCGCGAGCGACTGGCCGTGGTGGCGGCCTGGCTGTTGTATTCAAGGACAATTTTAGATGCAGGCCAATAACTGCTCATAATTATTCAAGTTTTGAACTGCAGTTATTCTCTATCGGGCTTTCTCCCCCATTGCTTTGTGCCACAATATATCGCCCCCCTGGTTCTAACAAGGATTTTATCCCGGAGTTTTCTGAGTTTTTATCAGATTTTATTCCAAATTTTGGCAGGGTTTTAATTTGCGGGGATTTTAATATCCATGTCTGCTGCTCTGCTAATCAGCTGGCAAATGAGTTTAAAGGACTTCTGGACTCATTTGGCCTCACCCAGTCTGTGAGTGCCCCAACTCATGAGCAAGGTCACACCCTGGATTTGGTGATTTCACTTGGGCTTTCAGTCTCCATCACAGAAATTGTGGATACTGCTATCTCGGACCACCTTCCCATCATTTTCGACTTTTCTGCCCTTTTTTCTGCCGGAAAGCCAATATCTCCAGCCTGCTACCGACGACGCATTACTCCATCCACATCAGGAGAGTTTGTGGCTGCTTTTGGAGACTTACAGCAGCATCCTGGCGCCGCGCTGCCTTCTCCTCTTTGCTCCGACAGTCTTCTCTCCATTTTCCATTCCACTTGCACTGCTGTCTTAGACTCCATTGCCCCTCTACGGCAAAAAAGCTCCAAACCCAAAGCCGCTCCATGGTTTAACGACAATACCCGCCTGCTCAGGCAAAAATGCAGGCGTGCTGAACGCCAGTGGAAAAAGGACAAACTCCATGTTTCTCTGGGATTGCTGAGGGACACCTTAGCTGCCTACCAGGAGGCCATAAAACAGGCCAAGTCTAGTTATTTATCTACCATTATAAATAACAGCTCCAGTCATCCAAGACTCCTTTTTAACACTATTGATTCTGTTTTGAACCCACAACCCACTGTTTTAACTGATGTGTCAGTTGCCAAATGTGAAGAGTTTCTCAACTTCTTTCAAAACAAGGTCTCTTCAGTTAGGCAAAATGTCTGCAACTCTGGTTTCTCATCCGATAACGTACGTCCTTCAGAACTGCTCAATGCCTTTGAGGAATTTGAGCATATTTCATTGTCAACTCTCGCCGAAATAGTTAGTGGCATGAAACCCACTAACTGTCCATTAGACGTAATACCAGCTAGCCTTCTAAAGGAAGTCTTTAGTTGCCTTGGATCAAGTCTGCTGTCCCTCATAAACACCTCTCTCAGTTCCGGTTCTGTCCCAGCTGCCTTCAAACAGGCTGTAGTCAGACCCCTTCTTAAAAAACCCCATCTCGACTCCTCTGTGCTGTCCAATTTTAGACCTGTCTCCCACTTGTCTTTCCTTTCCAAAGTTTTAGAAAAAGTTGTTTTTATTCAATTGCAAACCTTCTTAGAGACGAATTCCACCCTTGACAAGTTCCAATCAGGTTTTAGGTCCAGACACAGCACTGAGTCAGCATTGTTAAAAGTTCATAACGACATTGCTCTTTCTGTGGATAATGGAAACCCGGCTATCCTTGTTTTACTGGACCTCACAGCAGCATTCGATACAGTTGACCATTCAGTCCTTGTATCTCGTTTAGAACATTTCGTAGGTATCCGTGGTAACGCTTTAAAATGGTTTAAATCGTATTTACAACATAGAACATTCTCGGTAATGATTGGGGAATTTTCCTCCTCACAATCTTCTCTGTCTTGCGGGGTACCGCAAGGCTCTATTTTAGGGCCTGTTCTTTTTGCGCTTTATCTCCTACCTTTAGGATCAATTATAAAAAAACATAATATCACTTTTCATTTTTATGCTGATGACCTGCAGCTTTATCTGCCCCTGAGACCTAATCAAAAAAACTGCTCTTGCTAAATTGATGGAGTGCATATCTGATGTGAAGCAGTGGCTTGCACAAAACTTTTTACACCTTAACGAGAGCAAAACTGAATTTATTACTTTTGGCACACCTTCCATGATGAAAGCCCTTGAGCCCAACTCTGGTGCTCCGGCTGACATTTTTAAGACGCACGTTAAAAATCTCGGAGTGATATTCGATAGCAGGCTTAACTTTGAAAAGCAGATTAGTTCTGTTGTAAGAGCAAGTTTTTTCCAGCTCCGTCTCTTAGCCAAAGTGAAGCCTTTTCTTAGTCGCCACGACCTTGAAAAAGCAATTCACGCTTTTATAAGTTCAAGGCTGGACTACTGCAATGCACTTTATGTTGGCCTACCCAAGTCCTCGATTTCTCGGCTGCAACTTGTTCAAAATGCTGCTGCTCGATTTTTAACAGGTACACCTAGACGTGAGCATATTACCCCCGTGCTATCATCACTCCACTGGCTTCCAGTCCATTTTAGAATTGATTTCAAACTTTTACTGTTTGTTTTTAATTCTATTTATGGCCAGGCTCCATCATATCTATCGGAAATTTTAACTTTTCGTAACTCTGGCAGAACTCTTCGCTCGACCGGCCAGCTTGTTTTAGATGTTCCGAGGTCAAAACTTAAACAGTGGGGAGACCGATCCTTTGCGGTTGCTGCCCCCAGGCTGTGGAACAGCCTTCCCTCCGAAATCCGCACCACCACGGATGTAGGTCTTTTTAAGTCTCGGCTAAAAACGCACCTTTTTAGACTCGCCTTTTACAAAGATTAGGATAGCCTGGTTTTATTAGCTTAAGGACTTTTTTTTATGTTTTTCGATTTTATCGGTTTTATTGTTTTACTTGCTGGACTTTTATTGTGATGCGCTCTTTGTTTTACTTTATTTTTTAAATGTCATTGTATAATATTTTCCTGCCTTTTATTTATCTTGAGCCATGTTTTGTTGTAAAGCACTTTGAGGGCCTTTCGGGTTTTTGTAAAGGGCTATATAAATAAATTTGATTTGATTTGATTTGATTTATTGTGATAAAACAACAAAATTGCAATAACTACCTTAACCATCAAAGTGAAGTCTAACTGTAACTGTAGTCTTGAAACAAATCTGAATAAGGAAAAACATTGCAATGAAATAATGTGAACTAGTTAAACTTGAGAGTAGCTGAGCTCGGTCATGACAGAACATCGCTTCAATGATATCTGGCGCCATCTAGCGTTGTGAATGGGTATAACATCTAGACCGCGAATATAAGATGACCCACACTGTTTCAGTCTTATTTCAATGCAAAAAACACTCTCTTATATTCGGGCCAATACGGTAATTGTGACTCGTGAGCAGTGTTGTTAATAACGGTGTTAGAGTATAACGGCTGCCACTGACGGCACTAGATCTCGAATCCATTTGGACTGGGAGGGGCGAACGATAGCTTCCCAGTCCATATGGATTGACTGTCTAGAACCATCAATGGTACTAAAAGAAGAGCATTCACAGCCACTCCTTTCAGTTTAAATGAATTGCATGTCCATCATTATCAGTGGCAGCCAGTGAGTTATATATGAGTCAATAATAAATGAATGTTTCTATTTTCAATTGTTTACTCACGTGAGGTTGTCAGGGGGAGCAAATGGACCTATCGCTAAGCCTCTTGGAAAACTCGGAAAACCTAAGGCTCTGTCAGATTCTCTCAGAGACAGTGACTGAGTGAATGAACGATTCATGGATGATGGCAGGATTTCAAATTTCAAAATTGCCCTACCACAGCTGGCTCTAGACCTGTTTTTCTTTTAATGAAATGTTTTTGTTTGTTTTTTTTTCTTTAAAAATGGGTTTCATCTAGAAGCAGAGAGGGTTGCAGAATCCAGTGGAGCGGTATGTCTATGGTATTAAACTTTACAGAGAAGAGACCATTATTATAATCGAGGCGAAATGCTACCACTAGCAAATTGAAAACAAGAAGCCCCACAGGCCGAAAATCTTGCTAGCTATAACGTTAGCTTCTTAGGCTCGGTTCATACTGCAGTGGCCTGTACTACGAAGCCGATTTTTTGGCTTATCAGGGTAACATTAAGAATAACTTCATCATGTGCATCCTAACTTCCCGGCCAACCGGGACTACGAAAGGTGGATATGTTGAAACCGGGGAATGTTGCCATGGCAACACACGCCACACCTCAAACCTGGTCATCTCAGTATTTAATCTTGCTTAACCCCAGGTTTCTGATTAACCACACTCTATTTAAACAGCACTCCTCCGCAGACGTGTCCTCTTGTCAATGACAGCGTACCTGGATGACCTGTACGACATTGGCGCGCGGCTTGTGACGAGCTCTCTTCGGAGGGCATGAGTATTTAGAGACCGCCAGAATCCGCTGGCATACCCGGATGATGTGCTCAATGAAAGATATAGATTTTCAGCTGAGGGAATTCTTACCTGTGCCAGCTGATAGAGGCAGACGTCGCTAATGTAACCCGCCGAAGTCAGGCCCTCACAATCAAGCAGAATGTGTGCCTGTCCTTGCGCTATATCTGAGTAAGAACACTGTATGCCATGTGATTCAGAAAGTGGTAGGAGTGGGGTATGGAAAGGCTTCAAATTGATTGTTGAAGATGCTATACAGAAACCTGTGTCGGCTTCGCTGAATGTACAGCAAACGAATGAGCTGCTTTGCTCCCATCCGAGAAATATATTCAACGGACTTTTCCAGTGTTATTTTGTTGTGTAAATGCATTTATAATGATCATGAAAATATGTAGGCAATTTAAACATTGAGAAAACTTATGTTTTTTTCTGCCAACTCGAAGAGATTAAAATAAATGTCAAATCCACTGATAGAACAGACACACAAATATAAAAGATATACATGTTTATTGAATATGCATCTTACATTCTTGTTTAACTGTGAGAATTCGTTACAAAAGACAGGCTTTAATTTGGTATCATTATGCACAGGCATCGTCAAAAATGTAATCACACAAAACACAACCATGCATTGTGCCCCCGCATTTCCTTCTTCTCCTGAGTCCTCACAAAGATAACATAAAATTTCGGGGGGTTTTCGGGTTCAGGCCTGCATATCAAGTTAATTGATTGGGCTTGGGCTGGATTTTTTAGGCCTAATTTAACCTCTACTCTAATGATGCTCAAAGGACATACATACTCATACAGTCAGGAGTACTAAACATATACTCATCCTGCTTCATGTGGTGATGCACATACAATAAATTATTTCTTACAGTAACATACCAAATCTTATTTTATTATCCTGACAGCAGGCTTTATTTCTTTTCACGATCTGTTATTCGCTGCCAACAAACCAGTCGCGCTCTAATCGCTAAAGCGGTGTTGGATTTCCCAGTGAGGGTGGATTTAAATTTTTCATAACTCTGCATAATTATCGTGCATTCATCGTCTGTGAAATAAGGTGCCTGTGCCTTCGTCAAAAGTTGTGTTTGACTCTGGTATCCGCCCTCTTTTACGTGAACGCGCAGTAACGCCGATTGGGTTAACACAGGTTCAACAAATCAACCTTATAATCAGTGTCGTTGCACTGATTGACCCCAAACTAGGTAACCAGGTTTTGTCAACCTCGGTTTTCCGTTGGTACCCTGGGTTACTTCTGGGGAGGTTGAACTCCGTTTGTAGTACAGGCCACAGTTCTTAATGCATAATTCTGATTTTTTGTCACATCTGTTTTTTTTTTTTTTTTTTTTTGCGTGTCCGTTCAGACTGCCTTTGTCCATTGAGCCCGTTCAAGTATCACGCATGTGCACTAATTCGCAGTCCAAGACGCGCTGAGAAACTCACCCGCATGCGCGGGAGCATCAAAACAAATGACTACACATGACGCACACACACACACATACAGACAGTTTGCCCCAACTCCTGGCCGTGTATACAATCTTGAAATTAGGGCTGCAGCTATCGATTTTTTTAGTAGTCAATTAATCGATGAACTAGTTAGTTCGAATAATCGAGTAATCGGATAAGAAACATGAAAAATCAAAATACCTGAGCTGAGCCACAAACAGTATAAAAAAATAAAATAAATAAGGATCTATGTACAACAAAAGAAAAATTGGCTAACTTTCATAGCAAAATTCCGCTAGCTTAAATGCTATAAAATGCTGACTTTTTTTTACAATGCTCCTAACAAATGGTTCAGACACATATTCCCACAAAAAAAAAACGACTAAATATAACTATAAACTAAATTAAGAATTAAAAACATTAAAAACAAGAGCTCAAACAAAAATTTACCTTACGTTGGTCTGAACAGGGAGCAGTTGGATTAAACCATGTGAAATGAGGCAGACCAGAGTGTAAGTGTATCCACCCTAATTAATAAAACGAAATGCAAACACTTTCAAAATAAACCATTACAACGCCACTTCAATTAAACTAATGCTCGAAGCAACAAAATTTAATTAGAATTTTTTTTTTCTAATCGATTAATCGTTGCAGCACTACTTGAAATATTGCTCATTTGGGGCAGAGAGAAAACTGAACAGTCTCATGCTTATCCTCAACCCATATTATTTTTTTATGACTGTTGTCAAGCCAGCTCCTTCCTCAAAAGCCGCGTTCAAGCAAGGAGCTAACGTTATTGCACAGCTGCACCGCTACCCTAGCGCCCTGTCTCTCTCGCTCTTTTCTGACATAATTGCTGCATGAATTCTGATTTGGGAGACTTGACAGTTCAGACACCACATTCTGGAAAAATGTTGGCCAGATCGGATTTAAACCCCATACAGTGGAGCAAATACTGTAACTATTTAGTCAACCACTAAATGTGCAAGTTCTCCCACTTGAAAATATTGGAGAGGCCTGTAATTTAGGGTGACCGAACGTCCTCTTTTGCCCGGACAAGTCCTACTTTTACGTAGTATCCTCGTCGTCCGGGCGGGTTTTATGAATTCATAAAAATGTGCGGTTTTTATGATTTTTCACGGGACCAATTTGAAGAGAATCCCTCCGGCCGCTGAGTGGCAGCAGTTGACATGGCTCTTACTAGAAGGGAGCGAAGGAGTAGTTCTTCTTGTTTTTGTTGGCAGTTTACCCCTATCATGAGGCATTACTGCCATCTACTGGGTTGACAATTTGGCCACAATGCCTGCCCAGTTGTTAAGTTTTTAATGATAAATACGTAAATAATGGCAGGGTTAGGGTTTACCTCTATCGGAGCTTTGACTGTAAAATCCCATTTGGTGTCGCATTGTTGCGCTGCTGATGATTGTAAACTTTTCCGGCAAAGTTTGATTTTTGCCTCAGCTAGCTATTATGCCTAGCTAAACCATGCTAGGCATAATGGGAAACGTAGTTTTGAACTGCTACGTTTGGAAACATGCTGGTTGAATAGTTTGTCAGTTTACCTCGGTTATTGTTTGTGTGCAATCTAAAACATTGAAAGAGAATATCAATTGAATGGGAATAACAATTTGTCAAGGACAATTGCCGTGATAGTAATTTATAAAAATGTTTAGTTGGCACATAGCCTACTGTGTGTATGTGTATTGACTGGACTACATTTCCATGGGTCTGCATTATATACTGTATAAATATTATATTTTAGTCATTATTATTTATTTTTTTATTTTCAAACTGCATTTTCCCTTCCAGAGTGAGGGGGCAAACTTTAAATATATTAAAGTGATGTAGACATCTTTGAGTGAACTTCGAGTAAAATTCAAGTATCTTGAGGCCGGGCTGAGTGTCCTCTTTTTTGGAAATCAAAATATGGTCACCAAACTGTAATTGTCAGCATGGGTAAACCTCAACCATGAGAGACAAAATGTGAAAAAACCCCCAGAAAATTACATTATTTGATTTTAAAGAATTTATTTGCAAATCATGGTGGAAAATAAGTATTTGGTCAATACCAAAAGTTCATCTCAATACTTGGTGATGTACTCTTTGTTGGCAATAACGGAGGCCAAACATTTTCTGTAACTCTTCACAAGCTTTTCACACACTGTTGCTGGTATTTTGGCCCATTCCTCCATGCAGATCTCCTCGAGAGTCGTGATGTTTTGGGGCTGTCGTTGGGCAACACGGACTTTCAACTCCCTCCACAGATTTTCTATGGAATTGAGATCTGGAGACTGGCTAGGCCACTCCAGGACCTTGAAATGCTTCTTACAAAGCCACTCCTTTGTTGCCCTGGCTGTGTGTTTGGGATCATTGTCATGCTGAAAGACCGAGTTACGTCTCATCTTCAATGCCCTTGCTGATGGAAGGAGATTTTCACTCAAAATCTCTCGATACATGCCCCATTCATTCTTTCCTTTACACAGATCAGTCGTCCTGGTCCTGTTGCAGAAAAAACAGCCCCACAGCATGATGTTTCCATCCCCATGCTTCACAGTGGGTATGGTGTTCTTCGGATGCAATTCAGTATTCTTTCTCCTCCGAACACGAGAACCTGTGTTTCTACCAAAAAGTTCTATTTTGGTTTCATCTGACCATAACACATTCTCCCGGTCCTCTTCTGGATCATCCAAATGCTCTCTAGCGAACCGCATACGGGCCTGGACGTGCACTGGCTTCAGCATGGGGACACGTCTGGCAGTGCATGATTTTAGTCCCTGGCTGCGCATTGTGTTAGTGATAGTAGCCGTTGTTACTGTGGTCCCAGCTCTCTGTAGGTCATTCACTAGGTCCCCCCGTGTGGTTCTGGGATTTTTGCTCACTGTTCTTGGTATCATTTTGACGCCACGGGGTGAGATCTTGCATGGAGCCCCAGATCGAGGGAGATTATCACTGGTCTTGTATGTCTTCCATTTTCCAATAATTGCTCCCACAGTTGATATCTTTACACCAAGCGTTTTACCTATTGCAGATTCAGTCTTCCCAGCCTGGTGCAGGTCTACAATTTTGTCTCTTACCAAACACAGACACTCGAAGACGAAGGACGCATTTGTGCGTCCTATATGGTATACTGGGGCGGGTTTCAATAAGCTTCGGCTTCTCCCGTCTGCCCTTTTCTTTTCGGGTTGAATTTATTGTAAACACATATAAATGCTGTATGTTTGTTCGGATTTGTCATGCCTGAAGGGAAAATAAATGAAAATAAATAAAATAAATAAATAAATAAATAGACCTGTTCCTAAAGTGAATATTTTGGCAAGCAGATGGCACCCAATTATCGCACGATGATGGGATTCCATATCCCATTGCAGTGTCAATCGGCCTCAAGCTATCCCTAGCTCTACTCAGTATTTAACTCATGGATCTATTTATTTCTATCTATTTCTTTATCGTGTTTTATATCATTTTCGCAAAACATATTATCATATTGTAAAGCCGCTTTAGGTACTTGAGGTGACACAAAAGTGAAAAACATAAAATGATTATGAGTTTTACAACATAACTTGTTTTCTTCAATTGCTGGTCCAAAATATGTTTATTGGCTGAAGTCAACCTATAGTTGACATGGAATAAGGCAGAAACAAACTTTTTTTTTTTCTCCGATGAAAGAGTAACACTTTGTTTAGCATTCTTCGTGTTTACGCAGTCATAAAACATAATACATGGTGAGCCTTGAAATCAGTCCAAATACTCAGAATAGGTTGGTTGTCTTCTTAGAATGGCTGACAATGAAAGAGTTAAAACCCATTTCATGATGCTATAAGGGTGTCGCTGTTTGAGAATGTGATTTAAATGTGGCCTTACATCTCAATCCCGAAATGCCTCATTCCTGTTTTGGTCATCTGATTAGCGTTTGGATGCAGGTGGACTTCTTTACTTTCTCCAAGCCTTCCTGCACTGTGCACATATAATCCTCCTTCTGTTCACAGGTGAAACCTCCTCCCCTAGGCGTTAATTCATTTACAAATATTCAATAATTCATGTCAGCGGCCCTGCCCCGGGCATCCTGCCGCTGGCGGGTGTGCCTGCACGGACGTCTTTTGCACTCACTAATTGCATACTCTCTCACACTGAGGAGATGGTGTACTTTTGAAGCAGATTTAGGGGAACAAAAGTTGGATACTTCCCATTTTACTTAATTGGAATTCACATGTATTAACTAAGAATTTGTAAAATGGCAAATAAGTCTCTGACACAGGGGAAATTTTAAGGAAATCTGAATTGGCCTTTTTACGGTGTTGCAGATTGAGTCAAGCTGCCTTGGTTTAATGACCACATATTGAAGATCTTGGTCATGTGTTGGACTGGACTTTTAAAAGACTCACTTCTCTGTCAGTCTTGGTCCGGTCTCGTTCTTGATTCAATTTTGGTCCCTGTCTTGATTCCAAAATTTATTCAGTGTTGTCTCAGTTTTGGTCCTGTTTCGTACTAGGTATTTTGTTGGTCTTGTCTTGTTCCGGTCTTGGGTTTTGTCAGGTCAGGTCTCAGTCATGATACTGTTTAATTTGTTGTGGTATTGTAGTCTTTCTCTAAACTCCCAAAAAAACTCAGTTTGTCTTTCGCAATAGTCAGTCTTTGTGTTTTACCAATAATGGTTTTCAGCCTTGGTCTTGACCCTTAAAAGACTGAGTCTTTTGTTGATCTTGGTCTTTTTTTAGGTCTAGGTCTTTTGCAAGTTTTGGTCTTAGTCTTTGCTCCAAATCACTCTAGATCAATGTTCCCTCTAATTTTTCATGTGTCTGAGCAGCAGGGGTGAAAGTGGTTAGAATTTCTTGCCGGAACTCCCCGACGTGAAGGTCACCACGGAGCCAGAAATTGTATTTATTTATTTATTTTGGGGTAAAACTACTGAAATGCAAAGAAAACTCTTTTTGGTCAGTTATTTCTCTAACACATACAAAAACTGATTTTCATTCAAAATTGTATTTTTTTCAATGATTTGCAAAATAAAAAAAATAGCTATAACCCCAGCCTCCATCTCCTAATTTTTATTTTCCCTCATTTCCTCACCTACTAAATGCCAAATCTCAATTTTAACTACTTAAGAACATAAGATGTATATTAAAATTGAAGATAATGTAAACATTTACTTTTTGTTGTTTTTTTAATAATAAAGGTATAAGTAACATACATTCAGAAAAACAAGTACAAATGACTTGTATTATGCAGGATGAAATGGAATATATTTTGAGAGATCTCGCAAAAATTGACTTTTTTAAATCAAAAGGAAATGAATAAGTAGCTGAACATAAATGAACAAATATACTGGTAAGTCCAAAGTGCACATTGACAGCTAAGATGTTCTGAAGCTCCCCATCAGAGCAAATAAAACTAAATATGATGAATAAGCCACCTTAACTCTTTCCTTGCTCTTGAAGATTTGATCCATTTTCTGTAGCATTGCCCTTTTTTTTTTTTTTTTTTTTTTTTCCTGTTTCAGAAAACATGCACATTTGAACCAATCAGAGCTAACTATCTCTGGTGATCACATTTCATTATGTCAGCCAATTGAATGGATAAATGAGTGCAGGCGTTTTGCTTTGCTGCGTGCATTTGCACATTAACGTGACTCGTCATGGTCAAACTCAGATAACTGCAGTAGCTGGGGAAACATCCATGCTGTCCATGGAATAGAATAAATAATAAATATCGGTGGAAACGGATTACTCTACACAAGCACTTTATTATGCTTGCTGTCAACACTTGTGTATGTAAATCTTATTGCTGTAGACAGTTGCCGTCATATTTTTGGAGTCAAAGCACCGTATACCGGAACAACGTTCCGGCCCTGAATCTTATACCAGAACTGCGTTCCAGCCCTGAATCTTATACTGGAACTGCGTTCCTGACCGTTCCCGCCCACTTTCACCCCTGCTGAGCAGACACACAAGCTCCCTGAGCACGCTTAGTATGTGCAAGCGGTGGGTGATTGTGAATGCGCGCAGTTTAGAGGGAGCATTGTTCTAGATTCGGTCTCTGTTCGGTTTTATTCTTGTTTAAGTTTTGTTTCCAGAAGACTCTGTTGGCTACCACTACCACCACAATTTAGTGTTTCAAGATTTAGTTAATTATTTATGTGATATTTTTTTGAACATGTATTTTCTAATGGGTGCACACTTTAGTTAATACGTATTTGTCTGAATGCTTCCTGAATTTTATTTGCTAATTTGAGGTAACGACCACTGCTGTGTAAGATCTGGCACCTACCATTCTGGAGGGGGGATATTTAGGTTGATTTAATTATGACTGTTTGGAGTAAAATTTTGCCTGTTCGTTTAAATGCACATTAGTTAATTATTGTTTGAATATATGCATATTTTCCATCTGTTGTCGTTTTATTAAGTTGACAATGTTCGGTTAATTTGTCATACCTCCTTCAGGTGGGCGTTAGTCGAGTCTGCCCTGATTTAAACGGCCACAGAGATGTGTCTGGAGGTCAGTTTAGTTGAAGCCTTTTGTTATGTTGGCCTCTTTTATGTTGGGCCCAAGATATTTTGTTAAACTGTTTCTTTTGTGACTTATATTAAATTAGATTTTCACCTAAGTTGAAGCACCAGTGTCCATGTGTATGTTGGTCCATTACACTCAGTTTTGCTTTGATCTATGTTTTATCTTGGTATTTAGTTTGTCTTGGACTGGATTCCCAAAAGACTCTAGGGCTGCAGCTATCGAATATCTTAGTAGTCGATTAATCGATGGACTAATTAGTTCAAATAATCGAGTAATCGGATAAGAAACATAAGCTACCTCAGGGGTTTTCAACCCAGTCCTCAAGGCACACTGTGGGTCCTGGTTTTTGTTCCAGCCGATCCAGCAGAGACAGTTGAACCAATGAGGCTTCTGCTAAAACAAGCCACACCTGACTGCAATCAACTGATTGCACTTGTAAAACACCAGATTGGGGAAAA
The DNA here is from genome assembly GCF_030265065.1 of Corythoichthys intestinalis. Lineage (NCBI taxonomy): Eukaryota > Metazoa > Chordata > Actinopteri > Syngnathiformes > Syngnathidae > Corythoichthys > Corythoichthys intestinalis. Next base: position 17,824,610 of record NC_080403.1, on the reverse strand, counting down.
AGTGTTGTCATCTTGTTTGGTAAGAATGAAATCCTGCACCCACAGTGTGCCTTAGTGGAATAGGTTGGGGACCCCTGAGCTACCTGATCTTAGCCTCGAGCGGTATAAATTTTTTTTTTTGTGGCTTTTGGCTTTTCTTTGGCTTCTTTGGGTAACTTACGTAGAAAACGTCCGCTAGCTTGAATGCTATAAAATGCTAATTTTTTTTTTTTTTTTAACAATGCTCTTAACAAATGGTTCAGACACATATTGCCCCCAAAAATGGCTAAATATACCTATAAACTAAATTGTGAATGCATTGAAAAACATTAGCTCAAACAAAAACTTAGCTTACGTTGGTCTTAATGGGGAGCAGTTGGATTCAGCCATGTGAAAAGAGGCAGACCAGAGGGCAGTGTATCCACCCTAATCAATAAAACTAAATGCAAACACTTTCAAAATAAACCAGAACAACGCCACTTTAATTAAACGAATACTCGAAGCGACAGAATTTAATTTATTTCCTGATCGAATACTCGAGTTAATGGAATAATTGTTGCAGCACTAAAAGACTCCAGTCTTTTTTTTGTAGTTTTTAAATTTTGGCTTCAGGTTTTGTTTTGAATCCCAAAAGACGTGTCATTTTCTTGGTCTTTATTCCAATATTGTTCTTTTTCTTTTGTTGGTCCTTGCATTGTTTCAGTCTGGGTTTTTGTCAGGTTTGGGCTTGGTCTATAGTTCCAAAAGACTCACTCTAACCTTGGCCTCAATTTCAGTTCTGGTCTCATTATCGGTCTCCGATAAGACTCAGTCTTGATCAAAGTTGATCTTGTTTTAGTCTTAGTACTTTGTTGGTCTTGGTCTGTTTTTTTTTTTTTTTTTTGTTAGCTTTGGTTTCTCTCTTAGTATTGGTCTCGACTCCCAAAAAACTCGATCATGTCTCGGTCTTGTGGTCTTCAACTCTCTTGCCAGGCAACATTGTTCACCACTCAGAAATGCCATCATCCTCCACAGGTGCACTCCTATTACTTCAAAAGCCATGAGATAAGCTCCCCATTGGCCTACAGGTGACTCAATATTGAATTCGGGACGGGAATATTATGACGCGTCAGGTAATCGATATTTTTGCCCACTCGTTGTTATCTTTCTGCTGTGTTGGTCATCTCAGGAACACCAGACTATAAAAGCAGCAAGCAAAAATGATAAGCAGTGTTTTGCAGGAGAGCTGGGGGTGCTTCATTAAAGCGACGACACACCAAGGGGAGAGGGTAAAGTCAGATGGAGAGTGAAGTAATTAAGAGCTGAAAATCACACCAAGGGAGTTTCATTACGGAGAAAAGAAGACGCAGGGCCAGTGTGTAATTTTCTACATCAAAATGGACCTGCGGGAAAATCTCATTGGCAGTCTCTGAATAATTTTGACTCACGGCCCTTATGAAAACAATGAAAGTGATAGGGAATTCGAACGAGCTTCATTCGCATACCGACAGCCACTATCTCACAACACGAGAAAGCGAAATTTATTTCGTCTTTTAATCACTTGGCACTCGTATTCGAGGGCATTCGTGGCTTGAACTTTGCAACACGACGCTTAATTTAAGAGCTGCGATGACATTATCTTAATAACGAGCTGTGGTATAAACAAAAACCCAAGTTGTAAATGTGTTAACTGCGGCTCTAGCGGCAGAGCGGGAATGTTGTGTGCGAGTTGGGTGGAGTAGAGGGGAGGGGGGGTTAGAACAGCCTGCCTTGTGCCAGAAATCAATGGAGGAAATATAGAAGCAATTATTTTGTGTCCAACACTCGCTGACAAAGTGGCAGCAAAGTGAGCCAAGGCGAAAACGAAGAATCAAGCCAGCCAAAAGCGCTGGGTATGGATCTGGTAGGTCATACGAGATCCTGTGAGAAAGCTTAGATCAATCACAACTCCCCCACCCCCCCAACCCCCCGCTTTATCATCACGCGACTTAAGCTGATGAATTTCGTGCAGTTTGTGAGCGATAATGTAACAAGAAAGGTCATGTAATAGAGTCCAACATGTCCAATGCATTTGAACTGAGAGGGTTCACAGCGATTATTCGCTGCCAGCCTTGTGTTGTAATTTTTCCAAGTGTTAAGTCTTTTATTCCCTAATGTTGTATTTAAGAAAATTTTATGGGTCATTCTAGAATCGTGGGGCGTATTTGACATGATATCTAATATTTACAATATTTGGCATAATCAGAGTAACGGGGCTGCAAATCTGTACTAATGTTAACTTTTTCTCAGAAGTAGAGGCTAGCTATTTTGCTAGCCGTTATTGCTGATCAAAAGGACAAACTTGCTTATCTAAATAAGTGAAGAAAAAATAAGAATAATAATTATCTTATCCTGATCATATGCAAAATCATAGTACCAGGGTTGAAAATCTGCACTAATGTTATTTTCTGAGGAGTAGAACCTAGCTGCTTAGTTAGCTGTTACTGCTAATGAAGTGGATTAACCTTCTTATGTAAATAAGTCAAGATAAAAAGCTCTTATTTTGATTTTGTGCATAAGAGGATACATGAAGTAGAGTGAGATATACTTTCAAGCATTCTTTTTTCTCAGGACAGGTAAACTTAGAAACTGCATGTCTTGTATTTGGATTGTGTATCATTTAAAATTTGTTTAAAAAATGTCTTTCAATAGTATAATTTAAGATAAGAGGACTGCCATTGACGGCGCTAGACGTCCAATTCATTTTGACTAGAAGGCGGCGAATGAACGAATGTTCCAGGCATAAGTTAAATATTTGACCTCTCTTGATTGGAATTTTCTCATTGATCCCTCATCTTCACCATAACTGAGTCCCAGAACTCTATTAGTCTCACTCCCCGTTACTGTCGGCAATCTGTCGATAAATGCCTCGCGGCTGCTTGATGTTGACGAAAACGTGGGAAAAAGACTGTAGCGGCACATAAAGTCTGCATTCAGTGAAGGAGTGATGGGAACAGGAAAGAACTTGACAGAAGTGGCTCCTTTCCCGCTTTAATGATTTGACAGAGGGCACTACTGGATTATAATGTGGCATATGTTGCCAAACCCAGAGGGCCTCTGGGCAGTAGTAGGAGTGAAGGGTCGGTTACGTGAAGCGGCACATTTTGCGGAGGCCGTCCTCCCCCCTGAAGACCGTGTTCTGCAATTGTGACAGGACGTCAGTGGTCATGTTTGAGGCAAGTGGGAGGAGTAGAACACGTCGGGCTGAAATGAAAGGGTTCTGGCTCACTGCTAATGAACTGTGATAGGTGATGGGAGCTGTCAACTCGAAGAGAACAGGCGGTATTCATCATTCAAAGAAGAAAGAATCAGGTTGTGGGTAGAGGTTGGATATGCGATTCACTATTGACCAATTAAATCACCAAAAGATTATCTTTAGATATTATTCTGTGGTGTGTGATTAGTGATGCACGATAATACATTTTCCAACCAATACTGAGAATTTCCTCTCCCTTCCAGCTGATAACCAATAATGTAAAGCCGATAATTCTATTAAAAGACGTATGTAAAATTCTAAAGTATACACAACACCAAATGTTACTGTGCAAAAATATAATTTAGTAGTATTTTTTTTCCATATCAAATGCGAACAAGTAGTGAATTCCCACATCTAAACAATGACAGATTGTCTGACATTGTGCAATGGTAAGCTTTTGGTATAAATTAGAGAGTAAATACCTAAATTGCACAAAAAATGCCTTTAAAAGTAAGACATTCCTAACATTTATAAAATTACTACTCTGCAAAAAACACCTCCTTAAAACTAGTTAAATTCTCTTGTTTTCAGTGTAACTCTATTGAAAATCTGCCAGATTTCTTGAACTAAGAAAAATAGCTAGCTGAAAACAAGCTTAACAGCCTTATTTCAAACTATAAATGATTATATTTAATCTAAAAAAACTTTTTTGTTCAGAAATGTTCTTTAATCAAGAATAAATGTGGTTCAAAACATTATTTGACAGCATTTTTTTTTCTTGATTTAGGTGAAAAACTACCAATTTTTAGATGTATGAACAAATAGTAATATTTCCTTCAGGTAAGTGGATTAATCTGAATCATTCATCTGTTAACTAGTCTTCAACACTCAAAACAAGATGGGGAATATCATTTGACTGGATTTAAGAAAAATAATCTGATTAAGACATCTTAAATTTGTAATGTACTAAATGCATTAATTGCCTCTGCTGTGTGTGACCTAGGCAGTTCTTGTGAGTGGAGTGGGGTTTGGTGCATGTTGAAATGATCGTCTAACTGTGCCGTCATGCAAAGCATGCTAACTTGACTGACATCACTTGTCCAAATGTCTGCGGTGAAACCGATGTGATCAGCATGTTTTTCACAAAGAATGGTGGTCGTAAAAGGCAGGTAAGCATGCATCCGAAAAGTAGTGTGGCTCGGTATCTGGTAGCGAGGCTCCAGATGCTGTAAAAGCATGTCCTCCACGATGGTAAACGGCTGGTCACCGAAGGCTATACATTAGAGATGTCCGATCACGTCATTTTCAAAGTATTGGGATCGGCAAAAAATATCGGCCATGCCTTTTTTTTTTTTTTTAATTAAATCATTTTCAAATTGTATTTAACATTACAGACATAATATGTTACACTCATCCAGAGTGTTTAGTTTAGGCTTAAGGTAGGGTTATCAAATTTATCCCACTAACATCGGTAATTAATTTTAAAAAAAATGTATCACATTAAAATATTTAACGCAATTAATGCATGCGTAGCACAAGCCACTCACGCATTCTCAAGCTCAATCTGTGATGGCGCCGTTTCACCTATATAGAGAGATAAAAGGCAGCGTAAAATGAGTAGAGTGAATTTTGGCAGCCTTTGGAGCCTTTTTTTAATTTACCTAAAGCCTTACTATCCCTCTCCCTATGAATAGAAGTATCATGGGAAGCATTGTGGGGAAGGAAGGTAGCAATTGATCTTTTTCTTAACACCATATGTTATTTCCCAACGCAGAGAAGATATATCAATTGGTAGCACTACGCACAGTCATGGTTCCACTTCCCATCATGCATTGCTACAGTATCATTTACTGAAAGCTCAACAAATACACTAGATGGCAATATTTAGTTACAATATACAAAGTCACAAGTCTTTCTATCCGTGGATCCCTCTCACAGAAAGAATGTTAATAATGTAAATGCCATCTTGAGGATTTATTGTCATAATAAACAAATACAGTACTTATGTACTGTATGTTGAATGTATATATTCGTCCGAGTTATATTCATTTTTTTCTTAATGCATTGCCAAAATGTACAGTATATGATCGGGAAAAATTATCGGGCATGATTGGAATTGAATCGGGAGCAAAAAAAAGCAATCGGATCGGGAAATATCGGGATCGGCAGATACTCAAACTAAAACGATCGGGATCGGATCGGGAGCAAAAAAACATGATCGGAACAACCCTACTATACATTGCATTATTTTTTCATCCATGGCTTTGGCTCTCTGGGAACTTTGGTCAAAACATCTCTGCTTGTGAAAATTATCTCCAATCGTCACAGCGTAGCTTCCCATTTGTTTAAGGCACCACTATTAGCTTTAGCTCTCGCGCTAGTGGTAGTCTCGTATGCGTTTCACAATTCTTTGTGGTGCAGCTTCAAATGGGTCATCAGGTTATTGGTGTTGAATGAGGACGCTTTCTTTCCGGCTTGTGGAACTTCTTTACTGCATGTTTTGCAGATGGCAAGAGCATTATTGGTTTCACAGATGCAAAGGTAAACCCACACTGGTGACGGGCCCGCCATGATATCTACTGCTTCAAGCATGTCGTGTGACGCATCACTCATGTGACAGGGGCTTCAGAGGGAGGAGGGGTTGAGGTGGTGGTGCAGAATTGGAGAAAACCACGTCGATTGCAAACATTTGGAGGCTAAATCAAGCATATAATTATCGAATTGAATTCTCTTTTGAATTTTTTTCCATCTGAATTATCTGTGTGACGTCATAATTGCCATTATTGGCCGATAATCATCAGTAACCGATATAATTGTGCATCTTTATGTGTGATGTAGCAGGGGTGATTATTCCTCCCTGATCTATTAAAAATAAAATTGATGATGCAAAATGTTAACGGTGCTGTGAAATACTACAGCAAGTGTCTTTAAAATTATAGCAGACCATATTATTGTGTTAGAAAGGGCTTAATAATGAAGTGGCAGCCTTTCTCCCAACCAAGGGCTTTGAAATGATAAAGTTGTTTTTCAGTCATTCCCCACAGATATCCAGGAAATTTCCACTCTAGGGATTTTCCACTGTTGTTCATGCCATGCCTAACATACAGTATGGGCTGGAATCAACCTGCCGTTTGACATGACCATAATATAAAACGTAAAATTTTCTAAGGTTGAGACCGAATCTTCTCGAAGACACCTTAGGCCAGTCAAGAACCGAGGTCCTGGCCGGCCTGACATTTTAATTGTTCTTTTCTTAATTAAAAATCATAAGCTTGGTTGTTTATTTCTTTATTAATCCGGAGTTGTTGTCTTGTCATCTTTTGTCCGTTGAAGAGAATAAAAGAAGTCCTTGCCACGACTTTTTCTCTTCAGTACCCTTTGAGATTTCGTTTCCCACCACCAAGAAGATTTGTCCTTGTATGTAGGGTTGAGAACCGAAACCGTGCCAATAACATAGTGTTTCTGATATAACCGGTAGTAACCAGACTGAAAAACAAACACCTTTTTATCACCCGCTTGTTTAGTTTTGAAGGTACTACTAGCTGATGATGACCCAATGACCAATTGAAGCAAAGCGATCAAGAGTTAAATTTACAGATGAGGACGTTGACAGCAGCCTTTCCTCTTCAGGTGACCAATTTATGTCAAATGAAAAAAATGTACATAATTTCAAACAGCATTGTACTAGTAAAGTATCGGTGGCCCATTCCACACAGCTCTGAATCGCAACAAAAGTAGTAAATGTTAAATGTTTTAAGTTTGCCACGATAATGTAGCATCAGAAAATCTAAAATTTGCCTAAAATTGTACCTATTATGTCCAATATTTGAACGGCTGCATAACATTGTTATAAATTAAGCAGTCCACACACATACTGAAAAACGGGCCAGATTTTAACCTTTTTTGTTTCGCTCACTCAGGGGTGTCACTAGACCTAATACAACACTGGGGCACTGGCGAGCGATCAAAAAAAAATTTTTTTAATCACTTATCTATCATACAGACTCATAAATAGTTCTTTAAACAATATATAATCAAACCAAAATACAGGTTTCTGTTAAAAAGTGATTTTTTAAATTTTTTTATTCCAGCAGTCAGTATTCAAAATCAAATTTGGGACATCCCTTGTTGATTGTCAATTATCTCATGCTAATCAACTTCCTCTCTCTTTCATCTCGTCCTGCACTCTGCTGCTCAACTTGGTCTGGAAAGAAATGGGGATATATCACTGTAACCGTTATGTAATTAGATAATCAGGGCTTCTCAACTGGTAGGTGTGACCTAAAAGTGGTTTACAGTATGTTGCATAGTTGCTGGTGTATGTGTATGGTTAAACTTGCAGGTACTAACTTGTATTACTCAAACAAACAAACAAAAAAATCACAAAAGTATCATTGTACTATTATTTTTAGCATTGTTTAATTTTTCCGATATTCTGATCTAAATTTTTTCTCCATCATGTAGCAGCCTTTTTGTCAACACCATTTGTGTATTATTAAATATTTTTCTTGAAACATTAAGTTATTTGTTTGTTTGCATTTTGATTCATTTTTTCTAATACATCGTTAATTCTTATCATATTTTCTTCACTAATAGTCTGGGAGCATATGAATGTTTTAACCCTTTAACGGCGGATGTGTCGGCGGCGACACATTTACACATATCATCTTTAAAGCCTCATCACGCTGTAATTACGTCACCCACGTGCCACTGGTCGGTCTCATTTGAAAGTGCGGAAGTTGATGTCCACGCCCGTTTTTACCTGAAGTCAATCGACCAGGTAAAACGGGAGTTTTATAGTTTTATTGCCCTCATAAATAAACATTAAAACGCTGCATAGAACCATGAACCATGTCCATATTTCCATCATTTCTTGTCCTTTTTCAAAGACGAAAGCGCCATGACAAACTACATATCCCAGGAGCCACTGTGAGGTCACGAAGGATGGACATAATGTGAACATTTTCAATAAATTACCGAGCGAGGCGCCACCTAAGGAAAGGGAGGCAAGGTAGCGACTGTGAAACGTGCTGAATGAAAGGAAAACTAAATTTAGTGCATTATTACATTATTTTATCAACTCGAGGAAGAGGATGGGCCAGATTTGTCGTTGTTTTGTTTGGATGAGTCGGCGATTGTGAAGTGACAGCAGTGTGCAACTGGCAGAAGAGTGGGCTCTGTGACTTAATGTGTGACGTAGTCCTGTGTCCTGTTCAAAGGGAAACTGAGTGGCATGCCTGAAAATATGTAACTGAACTAGTTTATTGCCAATATTTTTGAAAATACTTTTTTAAATGTTATGTTTGTTTTTTTTTAACTATCTTTTCAATTTGTATATGACGAAAAACACTGACAAGACTGAAAAAGCAGTTTCTGTTCTTACACTCCTCTTTAAGAGAAACTGCTTTTTAAGCCAAAACAACTGTTGTGTTTGATAGAACAATATATCTCTATGCTGCCATAGCAGATTCATGGCACATGAAGCCCCCAAACTATTTTTGATTTGACCGTTTTACCCTGGAAATCCCCATTTACAGATTTGGCGCAACCGTTTTTGTTTCAACCCAGCCATGAAAACAAGGTAAGTAATTATACTTATTATTCAAAATGTCTGTCATTTTTAGCTTAGAATCATTAATTGATGTCTAATATTTTGTTTAAAAAAAAAAAAAAAAAAAAAAAAAAGACTTTAAAAATTATTCACTCGCATATTTTAAACTTTTAAACAAATTACGTCACAAAAAAATGGCGTCTGTAAAAAAGTCACAGATATCAACCTCATAACTATCGCTGAATTGTATTTTTTTGGTACTGTCGCATTTGCCCCGTTATGTTAGATGATGATAAAGCGATCCAAACAAAGAAAAATAGCAAAAAAAAAGGGTAAATATATGAACAAGAAAATCTCGACCACCCCTTGATTTCTGCATCGCTGCCTTTGTTAAATTACCATGTTTCACCCATAAAATCCCCAAAAAATCCAGCTGTGGCCATTCACAGCTGTGTCTTGACACTCAGCGATACATGTGACCATGAGTTTTTGAATCGAAACAAGGTAAGTACGCGATAATATCTCGTTAAAGTCATCGCGTCTGTAATTCTGCTCTCGCGCGCTCTCACCTCCATATAAGGTTTTGCTGTTTAAAAAACATAAAAAAAAAAAAATAAAAAATCCTCCTGTCCAAAATTATTCTTCCCACAGAAAATTGAGATTTTAAGCTTTCCAATGATGTATCACACATGCATATCTGACAATTTTGAAATTTGGCCAAATTGGGGGTCTCAGAGCGGAACTTCAAGTCATCTGAGAGTTTTCCGCCATATAGATGTGTGAGTTCGAAACTCTTAATTGGATGTACAATGGTACCTCTACATACGATCTTTTGAAAAAATTTGACCTGCCATTTGTTTCTACATCTGACTACATGTTCGAAATACGACGATTTATGACAACGCCGCAGTTTGTTTTTCCGCAAGACAGATGAACGGCAGATTTCCTGTGAGAGAAATCAACATGGTTCCAAGAATGTTAACGCGGTTCCAAGAATGTTAACGCAGGTGGTGAAAAAAGGTGACGCTTACCATTGAAATGAAGATGGAAAAGATATAAATATAAAAAATATAAGCTTAGTGTGCGCGTCCGTGAACTGGGTCAACAATACGGCCATAAAATGTCTACGATCTCGAAAGTCCTCCTTCAACCTCTGTTCGCCAGTCTTTATAAGTTAAGGTGACAATTATTATGATTGTAACATCGCCAAAGAAATAGCCAGTTTCGTCAGGTTTTTAATCATTTATTTCAGAACTTGTGCAACACAATACGCCTACCGTCCGCCGCAGTTGACGCCAACAACAAAACATTAAAAGAGAAAGTAAAATCTCTACCGCACCTTGCTTACTCTGTCACGTCAACCACGCGTTGCATTCAGGTACAGCACGCAAAACACATCCTCCACATTAGAACTTGATTCGTTACATTATTACAGGAATTATTATTATTATTATATCACAATTCCGACTTTTATTTATAATTTATTTGTTTTACTACATGGAATTGCCATTTGTAATAGTACCAGCAGTATTCATTCAGGATTTAGTGTAGTTTTTTGGGTTGTGGAACGAATTCATGGAAATATAATATATTCTTATGGGAAAATCCTGCTCGACATACAACCATTTCGACTGACAAACAAGGTCCTGGAACAAATTAGCTTCGTATGTAGAGGTACCACTGTATATACAGTGTATCACAAAAGTGAGTACACCCTTCGAATTTCTGCAGACATTTAGGTATATCTTTTCATGATACAACACTGACAAAATAACACTTTGACACAATGAAAAGTAGTCTGTGTGCAGCTTATATTACATTACTATGTCAACAAAGCACATGGATTACTGGAATCATGTCCTATGGTACAGGTGTCAAACCGATTCCAGAAAGGGCCAAGTGGGTGCAGGTTTGCTTTCCAACCATTGAAGAGGACACCTTTTCACCAATTAGATCTTTTACATGTGTAATCAGTTAAACTTTGTCAGGTTCTGCTTGTTTCAGCAGGAAGTTCATTGGTTAAACTCTCTGCGCGTTATCGGTTGGAACAAAATCCAGCACCCACTTGGCCCTTTCTGGAATCGGTTTGACACCTGTGTTCTAATGAGACAGGCTGGCTTTCTTGTGTACCGTCATCAGAAAAGGTTTCCTCCTGGGGTGACAGCCATGCACACCAATTTGATGTAGAGTGCGGCGTATAGTCTGAGCACTAACAGGCTGACCCTCCACCTCTTTAATCTCTGCAGCAATGCTGACAGCACTCCTGTAACGGGTCACATGACATTTTGGAGGGAAAATGACAAGCAGTACTTAATTTGGACATTTAGGGATGTACGTTTTTTCATAGGGGTGTACTCACTTTTGTTGCCAGGGGTTTAAATATTATTGGCTATTTTTTATTTATTTAGAGTTATTTTGAGGGGAAAATAAATTAACTCTATTATATAAGCTGCACACAGATGCAGATGCGCACTACTTTTCATTGTGTCAAAGTGTCATTTTGTCAGTGTTGCCCCATGAAAAGATATACAGTACTTAAATATGTGCAGAAATGCCAGAGGTGTACTCACTTTTGTGATACACTGTACCTTTGATTAGGTGATGGGTGCAATACGTAACCTCACAGAGATATCCTATTTTACATTGTTGGTCTAGTGTATAAAACCTTTTTTTTTTTTTTTTTTTGCCATATTACGTAGAAAGAAAAAAAATGCAGATGACCATACCTGCTGTTTAAGTCATTTTTTTTTTCTGCTAAATGATTATCCTAACAAGTTGAATAAATATTATCAAGCTTCAAAACGTTTCGTTAAGCATGTTTGTTTGTCAATGAGACATCATTATTACAAATTTTGATAAAAATTCTGTGATTTTTTGTGTGTGTCTTTTTGGGTCCAAAATGCTGATTATTATTGGTCAGTGAAGAAAACAAAAGTTTGGTCATGAAGGTTATGGTGTCCTAAAAAAGGGACCCGACCAGCCCATTGTGAACAATTTTTTCTTTGAAATATAACGGCAACATCAAAGGCATGCAAATTCGGACAAAATAGGCCCAGGTATTAAAGGGTTCACTGTTGCTGTCTTTTAGACCCACATTATTTCGCATCATCCCATATACTGTATATTTATTTAAAAAAAAAAAAGATATATATACAATATGAATCAGCATCGTATCACTTTGTGTTTCAATTGATTGATTTAAGCATACATTTGTAATCATTCCAATTGTTTTTATTTCCTATAAAAGCATTGCCACAACAACACATCTAATGGATGCCTCAGACTTGAACGCAGTTCAATGTGGAAAGTCTTTTAACGCAAGTGCCCCATTTCCTTCACCAAGTGAGCATTTAGACTCACTCAAACCGTCTGATTGTTGATTGCATTTAAAAAAAAAAAATTTTTAATGTCTACGTTGTCTCTTCGGGCTTCGTTCCATTTCTTTCTCTGCCACTGAGAGAAGAAGAAGAAGATGAGGAGGAAGCAGAGGGCATTTTGGTGCTGAGCTCAGAGCAAACAGGACTAAAAATAATGAGTGTGTGGCTGTGTTTGCTCCTGCCTGCCTCTTGCACCCCCCAGGAATAACTCTCTCAGCGTGCACATGCGCTCTGGGCATGCAGCCTCCTGTCTCATTTTCTTAAAAATAAATAAATGAATAAAAAATATATATACATATACTAGAATATATAAAAGCTTTTTATCGATCACAACATTGAATACGGAACAGTCTCTACTTGCATGCCTAGAGAAAGCGTGTACAAATTTTATTATTAGCAGTGTAACGACATCATCTCTCTGAGGGGAAAGTGTAGAGTTTGCCGACAATACTTCCAAAAATACTTGCATTTCCTCCTTGTTTGTGTGCTTACCAATTGCTCGGGATATTGTAATCAAACGTTTACAGCGCAAGCAGCGCTTGGCGTCCATAAACGTGGTAATGATGGCAAATATTTTGGGAAAAAAACCTGTTTGGAATGAGAGAAAGGAGCAGTTGTAACAAATGCTCGTTAGTCTGCAGGTGTTACACTTGCCAAATAACAGGTAGAGACGGGAATGAGAAACGTGGGTAGCTGAGCTCCTGCCGTTCTTTCTTGTCGGTAGGAATCTGGATGCAGTATTTTTCACAGTTGTGTATTTTCTCACTTCTATCTTTGATTCGATGTGACCATTTCTGTGCAAAGTGGACAACTTCCTGTTCACTTTCAGGTGTGTCCTTGAGTTTTTTGTTTTATGTGTCTTGTTATGAAGAACTCATTTCCTTGTTTGTTGTCTATGTCAGCTAATGAGTTAATCCTTAAGGTCCTTTTTAAATACTTTTTATTGTGTGGCTATATATCAGGGGTATCCAAACTTTTCTTCTTCAAGGGCCCCATATAGAGAAATCAAAGGATGTATAAGGATATTGCAATATATATGTATGCTTACAATACTGAAACTAACTTTGCAAAATGAAGAAAAACCATATGTTGACAAAAATAAAGACAAGACCAAGAAATCTCATTTTTTCTTATTGGATTATTATTTATATGTACAGTATATAATTTACTAGCAGATGCTGCTCAAACTGCGTCCGCCTGCGAGTGCTTTGTGACGGTGGAGGGGCTCTGTGGCACCCGCTGCCCGGGAGGGAAAGAAACTAGAGTGCCAAAAGTCAAGTTTCAAAAATGGCATGATCAGCCCAATTTCCGATCACGTGATCGGAAATTGGGCTGATCATGCCATTTTTCATTGGATCGGAATCTGGTGAAAAGGATCAGGTGTTATATAAAAAAAAAGTTTTTCTGCGTCATGCTCCTACAGCCTCTCACTCTCCCTCCCGCTGTTTTTCTTGCTCACCAATGCAGCTGGTGTTTTGTAATCAAAGTTAATGATGATTGACAGGTTTGTAGCTTTGATCTGGCGAGAGAAAGGCTTGGTAGCTCTACATTCAAAGGCACAAATGTCTTAATCCTCATTTAGTCAATCTTCGTTGTTGAGAGACTGTTCTCGGCATCGTGAGCGACCAAGCGTGAGTGAATTTGTTCTGGGTGAACCCTGCCTTCTGCCTGGAGTTAGCTGTGATAGGGTCCAGCACCAGAGGTGGGTAGTAACACACTACATGTATTCCGTTACATTTACTTGAGTAACTTTTTGAGAAAAATGTACTTCTAAGAGTAGTTTACTAAGCTATACTTTTTATTTTAGTTGAGTAGATTTGTGAAGAAAAAAAAAAAACACTACTCTTATTCCGCTACTTTGGGCTACATAAGAGTCATTACTTTTTTTCTCTTTATTCTACATATTAGATTTATTTATTTTTTGCCAGCAATGCCAAGAGTAGAGACGTGCTTGGTGTATAGCCGGGGTAGCCCTACTGACTTCACCAATGCAACAATAATCACGACTCCATTATACCAATCAAACGCGAGCTTGCCGTTCTATCTTCACGCCAGCCTGTTCAATCATGTGGTGTCTTTAAAGCACCGTAAAAATGAAGTATTTGTTATAGAGGGCTGTCCTCAACATGACTCGAAAGCGTGGATTTTAACCTCTCTCCCAGTTTTTATTTGGCACCGATTGACCACGGAAAACCTGAGATATGATCCTTTTAATTTCAAAATAATAATCATGAAGGAACTCTTCAGTCTTCACTATTCAAATTATGAACTATTTTCTCCACCAGAGGGCACTCATGCTCTTTGGACGAATAATGCTTCATTTATGGTTTTTTTTTTCTTTCTCTCGTCGGAATTCAGTGATTTATTTATTTATTGTTTTTCTTTGGCTTAATGTGGTTATGTAATGGTTTATTGTCTAGTATCATTATAACAACAGTCCATACAGATAGATAGATACATAGATCGATATTTAGATTGTTAAAAAAACAAAAAATCCAACAAAAATATAAGCAGTAACTCACGATGTTACTCATTACTTGAGTATTCTTTTCACCAAGTACTTTTTAACCCATACTTTAGTACATTTTTTGGATGAATACTTTTACTTTTACTTGAGTAATATTATTTTGAAGTAACGCTAATCTTATTTGAGTAAAAGTTTTGGCTACTCTACCCACCTTTGTCCAGCATCCCCGCAAACTTCGTGACGATAACTAGTTAAGAAGCTGAATGAATAAATAAATTATATGAATGTTATGGAGAGTGATTAAAAGTATGGCATTAAACATGATGCAATGAAAAATGTGTGTGCGCCTACATTTTGTGCTGTTGCACCTTGTGAAAAAAGTTAGGCGCACCAGTGCAACCAATGCAAAAAGTGAGTGCGGAGCATAGGCAATACAGTATATATCGCTATGTTAATTTTTTCCAATATCGTTTAGGCCTAATTTATATACATATACATATATATATATATACTGTATATTTTCTTTTTAAGGGCTAAAAAGTAATAAAATAGTTCAGAAATACAATGGCATTCCCAAAAATATATACGTTTTATATATACAAAATACTGCAAAAAGTACAGTACTGTAACATGTTTGAAGCTTTTGTTCAAACTAAAATAAAACAAAAAAAAAAATGGTATTAGATCAGGACTCAGGTGACTCGGACTCGAACTCAGGTGCAAAAAAAATGCCATCTTCCCAGCCCTACTCCAAACACATACAGCTATAATAAAAACACCAGAAATACAAACTCAATTCATGACTAGTCATTTTTAACAAAGCAAGGGTCGATTATGAAAGTCTCCGGTTCAACTCAGAACAACGGAATGAAAATTGAAAAATGCCTCCTGTGGATGTTAAGACGACAAAATCACTGATTCGCTCATTTCGCTGTCAATCAAAAAGGGATTCAGCCTCAGACAGATGATCATGCAGAGAAGCAGCGCGTCTGGGCCAGCCGAGCCCCGCCAACTGCCTATAGACTCCCAGAGACACACATCGTCCAATTGCCGGGATAAACCCAGCCTTTAGCCAATGCTGTAGTGGAACACTGCACTGTCAACTGTGGAGACGCACATTGTCCACACTGTTTAAAGGACTGTGAAGCTGCGTGAATTAATGAAAAGCAAGTTGCATCGTAATCAGTGATTAGAAGCTAATTCTGAACAAAAGTTGAGCACGTTGTTGCACATATTTAGTCAATGACGTATACACACAACAGTGTACATTTGATCACTTAGTTATGGGGGGGAAGCTGAGTTTCCCAAGCAGTACTAGATCAATCGCCATTGATAATAAAACAACAAAATACTGTACAATTTAGCTACTGGTCAGAGTACCATTATTGGCCACCAATCTTACATATTGTATGGCTTCTTTAAAATGAAACTTTGCCATTTGTTAGGAATCTGTTGGTTGTTTTTTCCGTTTAGAAAATTTCTTTCAGACATACTGTAAATACAGTACCGTATTTTTCGGACTATAAGTCGCAGTTTTTTTCATAGTTTGGCTGGGGGTGCGACTATACTCAGGTGCAACTTATGTGTGAAATTATTGACACATTATGATATAATTTCACGTGTTATTTTGGTGTTTTGGAGAGACACTGATGGTACGGTAAACTTGTTAGCATGTTCTTTATGCTATAGCTATCTGAATAACGTTCGCATTTCGTTGTTCATTCATCATGTAACATTATCATACTGTACACTCTTTCAGCATGTTGTTCTCTATTGTATTTCTATATTAAATTGCCTTTCAAGATGACATATCTGTTCTATGTGTTGGATTTTATCAAGTAAATTTCTCATCAAAATGTGACCTATACTCCGGTGCGACTTATATATGTTGTTTTCCTCTTCGTTGGGCATTTTATGGCTGGTGCGACTTATCCTCAGGTGCGACTTATAGTCCGAAAAATACAGTAATTGCTCTGTTAAAATGAAATTTTCAGGCTGGTTTTACGCTAGCTCCAGCCAGAGTCAGTGGAAGCTCCCCAAAGGCACACCCGAGGTTGGTTAGCTTCAGAGCGGCCTTGCCTGAGGCGAGCCTGCCCGTCACGACCGCTTCTCAATACATCGAATATTTTTCTCCATCTCATTCTTGCGTTATTTTTGTTGTGACAAGAACCACCCGTGGGCGAGAATGAGGCGTCCGTTTTTTATTAGTAGTATGGGAATCATCAAACTGTGGTGATTATTTAGACTTCTGCAGTCCCTTTCTTCCGGGATTTGTTCCGCCAAATGCCAAGCTGGTAAAAGTGACACATTTTTAACAAAAGAACAACTTTTTTTGTTTGGGTGCATTTACTTCACTTGTAATTTTGAATGACAAAATGTTCTTTACTGCAGCTCAGCCTCGGGCCTGCAGTCTGCTTTGATTATATGAAATTCAATTAGCATACTATTTAATTGTGTTCTATTTGCATCACAGACTGGAGTGGTAATGTAGTTATGCAATTATAATTTGTGCCTTTTGTGCTATTGTCATCAACAAAAAGATTTATTGTAGTCTGTGTAGGAGGGTTTTACACAATAGCAGAGGAAAAATTAAAATAAAATACAATGAATTTCAATGCCATTGACAATGAGAGAGTGGGTATTTTCATCTCCCCGCTGTGAATTAAAATGAGTTTATCAGTCATAGATGTTCAATCCATTTGAAGTGGGAAGGTTGGTAGCGATTTAGCGAATGAATAAACGTTACCAACCCTTCCACTTCAAATGGATTGAATGTCTATCCCTGTCAGTGGCAGTCAATGAGTTATTACACGGACCTTTGAATTGTCGAAAAAAGTCATTGTACACTTGAATTTGAGTAGTCCTGGCCTGCTACCTCATTGTCAATCATTTATATTCACATTCAGATTATACACTTCATCCAGAGTAATGCTTCTGCATAGTGAAGAGAGGAGCCCTGTCTTTCTTATCAGCATTCAAAAGTGCGAAAAGAGGCTTATTTTGCTGAGCTGCATTCACACCTGCATGCGAGTTGAACAGAGAGGACGCAACAGTAGACCTGGAGACAACATGGCAAACTGATAAAGTAACACAATGAGGGAGTAGTGTCAAGATGTGGTCATGTAAACCATGGGCAACTAATCTAATTGAGGAGTAAGCTCAAGGATGTGAACTGTATGAGCCATTGTGTCTGTTTCAATTCACCTTTTCCCTCTCTCTTCTCATTTAACT
The DNA here is from genome assembly GCF_030265065.1 of Corythoichthys intestinalis. Classification (NCBI taxonomy): domain Eukaryota; kingdom Metazoa; phylum Chordata; class Actinopteri; order Syngnathiformes; family Syngnathidae; genus Corythoichthys; species Corythoichthys intestinalis. The sequence continues at coordinate 17,806,791 of NC_080403.1, read as the reverse complement.
CACTTTGTGCTGCCATCCCAGAATACAGCGTAACATACAGAGTAACCATACAAGGAAACAAAGGAAAAATCACTATCTACTGAATGTTTCGACATCTAATTTGGATGTTTTTTCTTTGACACACTCTGTCTTTCTGGTTTCGAGCCATCACACAATTTATTTACTAATTTGAGTCCTTAGTAACATCAATCTTTGTGCAAAAAAGAAAATCAATCATTTTAAACCCATGGTGCACTCCAACATGTGCAAGTCACTGAGCTATGTAACTTAGGTGCAGAGTTTTTTTCTTTTTCTTTAATGAAATCCACTAAAAACTAATTGCAGAAGCATAATTTGGGAGTTGTTTTGTTCACATTCACCTGCCCTTATATTTTTCCATCATCTTTTCTCCTTTACAATCTAAGGACTTGAGGCACTGATAGCAAAAGTTGAGCACCATTCTTCCCATAATACCTTTTGTTTGACCTTCCTTTTTCATCCAAGAATCGGGAGGCTGATAGCATTCAACCCCCCCATTCACCCTCGTTTTCCCTTTTCCATCAAACGAATCAAGGCACTGATCGCGAAAGCTGACGCCCTACCATCCTTCCTCTTGTTTTACTGATGGTGAAAGTTGTTTTTTCCCCTTTATACACGTTTTTTCTTCCTTTTTACATCCATGGGATCGAGGCATTGTTTGTTCCCCTCATCCGCCCTCCCAATTTCCCTTTTCCATCTATGAAACCAATGCGCTGATATGGAAAATACTTTTATTTTCCTTTCATCCACCCTCTTGTTTTCCCATTTTCATTAAAGGAATTGGGACAGTGATAGGAAAAATGTCTTTTCCTCCCCTTATTGCCTCGCTTGTTTTCCCTTTTCCATCCATGGAAGTGCTGATACCTAAAATATGACTATCTATCTAATGGTGACTCAAAATAAGGTATGTCTAGGAGGACACGATGGCAAAGCAAACCTTGTGGACTGAAATGCTTTTTTTTTACCATGTGTCTTTTGAGATATAAATAGATTCTATTTTTATCCATCAAAAGGAGCAATAGAAAGTGAGGCTGGTACGGCTTTATCTTGGAGTATGGAATTGAGTTCTCAGAAAAATAATAATCAGGAATACAAATTGAAGTACAGTGTGATACATTTTTGTAGATGCGCATGACGTTGCTTCTCCTTTTCTGTTAACTCATTGGCTGCCAATGACGGCAATAGACGTCCAATCCATTTAAACTGTAAAACATCCCTAATTCTCATGTTTTGGCATGAACACGCACATTTGTATGTCCTGGTGGCGTGTTTAGTCTAACGGCTTACATTAAAAATAACGCGTAAAGTGGTGGCTGGATGACACTTTGAGCTAAAGCCTTTGCAGATTGGAGGTTAGAGGAATTAGTGCGCAGCTCTGAGGCAGAGTGGACTCCTGATTTTGTGTTTAATAGCCCGCATACTCTTCCGTCCACTCACGCTCAACTCCCCCCCGAACATATGTGCACGACCGGCTCTCACGGGGCTGCCCAATGCTAAGTGGAAAAGAGTGTTAAGTGTGGTTAAAAGGGATAGAAGAGGGGATCGGGGAATAAGTGGAATTCGGCCGTGGTGTGATGCAGGGTCAAATTTAATGAGCGCAACACAGCATCACTCCGCCTCCTCTCGGCCATTTCGTGGCTTGGGTCAAGAGAAGGCCATCACAGGCCAAACGTTGTCACATGAGCTTACAGAATCTTTTTTTGACACGAGCCCTTCTCGCTCTCTTCTGTAAATGTTGATCCATTTGCCGTGATGACAGCATCTTGGCACTAAAAGGGACATATCCCTTGAGGGTCTGGAAAAAGCTTGTGGACTAACATACATAAAACCAAGATTTATTTACATGAGAGATTACATGTGTTTTTATTTTTATTAGATTTTGTGCTTGCAAAGAATGCTATATAAAAGGCATTTATAACAGATGGTAAGTAACATACTTTTGGACCTAATTGTAAATGCAACAACTAATTGATTATGACACAAATCTACAACAAATCGGTGGTCTCATAAATCTACAACTTTTTTGTGATTTTCATAGTAAACTATCAACGTAATCATTAGAGGCTGCCCCAATATAGGCCTACTCATATACAGTGCTGCTCGAAAGTTTGTGAACCCCACAGCGATGGTCAGATTTTTTGTAAAAAAAACTAAAATAACCTTATTAAATGTTAAGTTATACCCAAATCCACAATACTGACATTCCAAATAATGGACTGAAACAAAAGAAATAGTTATATTGTCATTCTTTATTTAACAAAAGTGGTTGATTTAAGAAAAACTCAGATATCATGTGTGCAAAAGTATGTGAACCCCTTCAGTTAATAGGATATTGCGCCTCCTTTTGCAGAGATTACCTCAACCAAACGGTTTCTGTAGTGACTAATCAGCCTCTCACATCTACTTTGGGGGATTTTTGCCCATTCTTCCTTGCAGAACGCAGTCAGTTGAGAGAGGTTTGATGGGCGTCTGGCATGAACTGCTCGCTTCAGGTCCCGCCACAGCATTTCAATGGGATTTAGGTCAGGACTTTGACTGGGCCAGTCCAGAACACGAATCTTCTTCTTTTTCAGCCATTCCTTGGTTGTATTGCTGGAATGCTTTGGATCATTATCATGTTGCATGATCCACCTTCTGCCAAGCTTTAACTTCAAAACAGATGGCGTCAGGTTATGTTCTAGGATTTGACAATATTCCTCAGAATTCATGATTCCCTGGACTATGTGGAGTTGTCCAGGTCCTGAGGATGAAAAGCAAGCCCAGATCTTGACATTCCCACCTCCATGCTTCACTGTTGGGAGAAGGTTCTTTTGGTGGTATGCAGTGTTGACTTTTCGCCAGACATGGCGGTTTTGGTTGTGACCAAACAGTTCAATTTTGCACCTACATCAGTTGATGAAAACTCTTTTTAATTTAGTCTCGACAACACAACTGTTAAAAAAACAAACAAAAAAAAACTACTGAATTGATTGATTAGGAAATCAGGTTGAAATAATAGAAAATTCCAAAATGTTGAGGGGGTTCACAAACTTTTGAGCAGCACTGTATGTGTATACACTCAAAGCCACATAATGACATATACTGTATGCATAAATAATATAAATATATGATGTACTATAATTTTTATTATCATTGATATGTTCTTATTAAAATTCTGCATAACATATTACAGAAGCAAAAACTATTTATTCATTTATAATAGACGGTATTTATGATACATAATTTTAAATGACCAAAGAAAAACCTAATCAAATGAATCATGAATTTGGGGACACAGGTGTGTCATCTGCATAGGTGTAATAGATGTCATACTGTTCCATAAACTGAGCTAGGGGAAGCATATACTGTAGATGTTGAATAAAAGTGGTCCAAGAATGAACCCTTGAGGGACCTCACATGTGAATTTGGTTCGTTCTGACTGATGGTTTCCGATTGACACAAAAAAATCCCTATCATGTAAATAAGAACCACTGAAGAACAGTTTCAGTGAGCCCTACCAACCGTTCCAATCTGCTGAGTAGTATGTTCTGATCAACCATGTCGAATACGGCACTGAGATCCAATAGTAGCAGAACAGTATTCCGATAAATCTCATTTAGGACTTTGACAAGCACGATCTCAGTGCTGTGTTGTGGCCGAAATCCAGAATGAAATGAGTTAAAAAGATTGTTTTGCATCATAGAAACCTGGATCTGTTCAAACACAAGCCTCTCGATAATTTTCCCCAGGAATGTCAGACTTCATATTGGCCTATAATTACGAATGTTTGAGGCATCCAGATTAGGTTTTTTTAGAAGAGGTTTTATTACTGCAGTTTTAAAGTCTGTGGGAGCTCCTCTTTGGAGAGAAATATTTATAATCTGAAGTATGTTTGGGGCTCAGATTAGGTTATTTTTAGAAGAGGTTTTATTACTGCAGTTTTTAAAGTCTGTGGGAACTCCTCTTTGGAGAGAAATATTTATAATCTGAAGTATGTTTGGGGCTATGCAATGAAAAACAAGTTTTGAAAATGTTCGAAGGAAGGATGTCAAGGCAGCATTATGTGGGCTTTAATTTTGACACAATGTTTGTTAAAGTGGTATGTATAGTCCAAGAGGCTAGGGATTCATTTTTGGTTCCAATGCATGTTTCCAGCTAAAATGTTATTAATGTGTAGATGAAATGATTTGCCAACTAAATAATCGGTGATTACCCAAATACAGTGTTACCTCTACAAACGAAGTTAATTCGTTCCAGGACCTTGTTTGTAAGTCGAAATTTTCGTGTATGGAGCAGGATTTTTCCATAAGAATACATTATGATTCCATTAATTCGTTCCACAGCCTGAAAACCTACACTAAATTTGCGATAAATACTGTTGTTACTATTGCAAATATCAATTACAAAAAGCAAAAAAAAAAAAATTATGAATAATAATATAATAATAGTAATAATAATAATAATACCTGTAATAATGTAACAAACCAGGTTCTAATGTGACGATTGTGTTTGCGTCGTGTGCCTGAACGCATCGCGTGGCTGACTTGATAGAGAGCCTTTTTTAGTTTCACTTGGTTGTTGCGGGGGACACTAGGCGTGTTGTGTTTCACAAATTGATAGAATAAATGATTAGACACCTGACGAAACTGGCGATTCTTTGAAGACGTTGCCTCAATAATAATTGCCACCTTAACTTATAAAGACTAGCGAACGAAGGAGGACCGTCATAGACCGTCTACAGCTGTATTGTTGAACGAGCCATACCATGGATGTGCACCCCACGCTCATATTTTTCTATCATATCTATCTTCATGTAAATGGCAACCGTAAGCATCACCGTTTTTCCTTTTGTCACCACCTGCACTTGTTGGAATCCATGTTAATTTCTCTCACAAGATAATCTGCCATGAGTCCGTCCGTCTTGCAGGAAAACAAAGAAACTGCGGAGCTGTCATAGATCGTCATATTTAGAGCATGTCGTCAGATGTAGAAACAAACGTCGAGTCAAATTTTACTTCGAATGTCTAAAAGATTGTGTGTCGAATCAAATCGCGGTACCACTGTATTAAAATAGCTGATTTGGAAGCCCTCATATATATTTACACGCAATTCAGCGTACCGTATTTTCCGGACTATAAGTCGCACCTGAGTATAAGTCGCACCAGCCATAAAATGCCCAACGAAGAGGAAAAAAAAACATATATAAGTCGCACCGGAGTATAAGTTGCATTTTTGGGGAAATTTACTTGATAAAATCCAACACAGAGAACAGATATGTCATCTTGAAAAGCAATTTAATATAAAAATACAATTGAGAACAACATGCTGAATAAAGGTACAGTATGATGTTACATGATGCATGAACAACGAAATGCGAATATACTGTCCTCACCAGGACGCTACGGCTCAGTCCTGGCTATACAGCAAGCTAAACTCCCAAATGACGATGCTGGACATCTGTATAATTTGCTGAATCAATTTCTTCTTTGATACCAAACAGGTTCGCATCAACGTAAATAAATGATCATTCGGTGCTATTACAGCAATGACACAAACGGTAAGCATGCGTTCGCTAGCATTAGCTCATCGTTCAAACAACCACACAACTGGCTTGAAGTGTCCGATCGCAGGTGGAAAACACACAACAACAACAGAAAATATGATACACACAGCAGTTGCCTCCGTAGAGATATTTTACAAGAATAAACAATAAACGTAGGTTCGCAGCTGTGTCTCTCTCGCTCTCTCTCTCTCTCTCTCTCTCTTTCTCTCTCTCTCTCTCTCTCTCTCGCTCTCTCTCTCCTCTCTCTCTCTCTCAGAGACGCTGCGTAGCTGTCCGTCTTCTTCTGGCGTGTGAGCACTCTTCTTCGCGTAAACAAGTGCGAGTACGCCCCCACTTGGACGTGAAAGTGCCACAAACTAAAAGCATGCATTTCAATATAAAAAAGTCAATAATACAATTGAACACACATTGCCAAAAGCAGAACGCGAATGTGGCCATAGCTATTAATAGTTATTCAGATAACTATAGCATAAAGAACATGCTAACAAGTTTACCAAACCATCAGTGTCACTCCAAAACACCAAAATAACACGTGAAATGATATCATAATGTGTTAATAATTTCACACATAAGTCGCTCCTGAGTATAAGTCACACCCCCAGCCAAACTATGAAAAAAAACTGCGACTTATAGTCTGAAAAATACGGTAAATGTGTACTGTACGTATTCAAAGGTAATATACTAGTAAATATGCGATGTACAGTATTACACTTTGTTATTGTTGTTACTGATAATTTTTAATAGTACAATGATGTATGAAAATCATAAGATGTTTTAATTATTGAGAATTTCTGACTCATTAGCTGCCATTGACTGTGATAGACTCCCAATCCATTTATTGAAATGGAATGGACGTCAATCGCCGTTCCCTGCTAGGCGTCCCAGTTTAAATAGATTTTTTATCCAAATACAGACAGGAAGAGCTTGTCAGAGTGTTGGAGTCTTCAATTCATCACTATGAGTTGTTTTTAATTACACTGTCAGACGATCTGTAAATGTACAGTGAAATCCATGACATCATTCTATATATAAGTGAGCCTTCCTGTTTGGAAGCTAATGATTCCACGTCTCTGGTGGCGAAGGTGAGACAGAATTACGGACACATGAAACTTACCAGAGTGTGGGGGGGGTGCTTAATTAATCAGCCAACGATGCTTCCAATTGGACGTCACTCGACACCGCTTTACAAACGGACTTGTGTGGGAGGGGTGTGCAAGTGGGGGGCAACCTTGTCAGCTTGGTGCAATAATTGGTGGCGAGGTAAAGCCTCAAAGGGAAAAAAGTGCTTTCATCGCGTTCAGTCCGAAGCGAAAGCGCAGCAAAATATTCTAACGACGTTCTACCGGACATCAGGTGAACGTGGATATGTGCTGCGCTGTCATTTTAACCGAATCGCCCCCATCCCCCCTAGCCTACCTCATAGTACCTCATAGCTTTACCTCATAGCATCATAGAATAAAATTCTGGACCTCATTTTCTTCCCAATGTCATTCTGCAACATTCATCATTGTTTGGGGGAGGAACAATATCTATCTTTTGTTTTTGTTTGTTTGGTAGATGTTCATTGCCGGGGCCAGGGGGGCCGCGGTGACATTTTCAATAAGGAAGATTTATGGGTGCCATCTGACGCGGAAAAGTGAGGAAGCCGTGCTTGGGGTTGGATAGGACGACCAAGTTCTGCTTTCATTTTGAAGAACAGCACTGTGGATAGAAACCATACATAGTCAGTTTGAAATCATTGGCTGATAACCCTTCAAACTGGGAGATTTGCAGTGCAGTGCATGCTTCAATGCGAATGACGGCGATAGACGTCGATTCCATTCTAGCTGGGAATGATTGCTGAAATTTGAAATGGATTGGACATCTGTCAACATATCTACCAATATGGTAAAAATGTGTGACGAAAAAAAATTAAATTCTCAATAATACTCAGAAATGCCCCACGATAAACAGGGAGTGACCTGGACAAAAACAACAACAACAAAAACAAACTTAAAAATCAACTAGAAGTAACACAAAAATGCGCAGAAATCAAGAGAAAGTGACCGAATAAATAGGAAGTGACTTATAAATGCCCCAGAGTGAACAGGAAGTAACCCAAACTAACAGGAAGTAACCAGAAATTCCCCAAAACTAACATCAAGTCACCCGGAATTTCTTCAAAATCCACAGAAAATCAAAATAAATAGCAAGTGACAAGTGTTTTTAATTTGACTTTAAAAAGTAATTAATTACAGTTACAAATTACATCTCCCAGAAAGTAATTGAGTTAGTAACTCAATTAACTGTTACCTCAACGTAAGAGTAATCAGTTACTCGGCAAAGTAACTGACGTTACTTTTCATGTTCTACTATTATTATTATTACATGATCCATTCTATGACGTCTTTCACATCAAATGTGTTTATTGAAATTGATTGAATTGAACTGTCTTTTTTCATTCCAATTAAAACATAAGTCACCCTTTTTACAACTTTAAATATTTCACCTATGTTATAGTGTAATGGGATAAAAACTTTAACTTTCAAATGCTGTGGGAAAAAAGCCTTTTTACTGTTGTACTGAAGCGTGACTTGTCTGTACCTTCACACCTCTAATACAGAGTGTTCCAAAATGGTTGACCCCTTTCTAAATGCCCATATGCCAGAAACTACTTGATGGATCTTAATGAAACTAAATACACTTTATGTTGAAGGTTATAAGTTTTATTGGCTAAATTTACAAAGAAAAGTACAAATATTTGTTGGTTCTATGACAGATTTTCATAAATGTTCATTATGAGCACCGCCTCTGACTCTGCACACGTCGAGTCGGTATTCGAGCTTGTGCCAAACCCGTTGAAATTTCTTGAAATTTTTGGTGCCAATTCCTAATTTGTTTTGTAGTTGGTGCCTTCTTTGCATTATTTGTGAAGAAGGCACGCTGCAATTCGTTGACTGAGTCCAAGCATACGCTAACACGCAAAATGCCTTTTCTTTTGAAGTGAACGACATTTCTTAACCTGAAGAGATAGGAATGCCAAACATTACACACAAAAACTTGAAATGTTTCTACCCAAGCTGTGAAAATTTGAGGTCATTCTAACAAAAATGATCAAAATTATTGGCCTACGAAATGGGGTCAAACATTTTAACACCCTGTATATATAGAAATATTTTTCAATATCCAGGTGAGGCTTGAATCTCTTCTCTCTTCTGTCTTTGCTCTAGTTGTTTTGACAAAAAAACACACAAAAAAACACACACATGGTTTATGGATATGTCGTTCAAGAAAAGCTCAGGGCAATGGACTTTTCTTGTAATAAAAAAAAAAAAAAAAAAAAAATTATTAATATATTGACGCGTCTAAAGGGAAAACACAAACTTGGTTGTGATAAAGCGAACTCGGCAGGAAAAGAGTACATTTTTTTCAATTAATTGTACTCAACTGAACGCCACGAACTGCATGTAAAAAGTTTCCTGATCGTTTAACATGACGCTCGCCACTCTAAATGCTAATGCTAGCGAGAACGCTAATGCTACGCTACGCTCCAAGCAACCTAGCATTGCGTTTGTAACAGCGTCGCAACCCCATTTCCCTCCTCCCCTCTCCCGCTTTGCTCTCTCCTTTTCTCTTAGATATTTCTCTTGTCACTCATCTTACGAAGTAATGCATAGTAATGCACGCTTCAACATCCTCAGTTACCGTAACGGCGTTGCAAAGGTGGGAAAAATAATTAATTAATTACTCACTACTGAGAAAAATAACTCCTTTAGTAACGCCGTTATACTCTAACACCGTTATTAAGAACACTGGATTTGACTCAGAAATGCCCCATAAATCACAAGAAGTGAATTGCAGGAATTTACTAATCAGAGCGAGGCATCCTCACATAATTTCTCCAGATATTGCATTTTCCAGTTTATCATGCTTTTAAAATGTGATTGTAATGATGAAATATTATAACATTACGTCACATTTTTATATTGTCTGTAAAAACGTATGGTACACAAATGGAGGATTGAGTCTGTGAATATACCCTACATTAGGGTTGACGAAAACTATTGTTTTTATACTTTTAAAGAATTTTTTTCCCACCCAGTTATGATAGACATCCACCAATTTTTTTGCCTGGCACAGCCAGACTAATCTCCCTGTATTTTTCAAACACTGTGAGAAATAGTCTGGGACCCAGCCCATTAACAGCCTCTCGAGCAACGTACAAAATCAACCGTCCAATCAGATTTGTTTATTTGCGTGACGTATTCTTAGCAAGTAACGTCACTCTTGCGCGCCGAAAGTCGTCTCTACAACAACACAGATGGTGAATGGGAGAGCCGAGAATATGTTCCAATCCGCGGTAAAATCAGTTTTAAATTACCAAAAACTAGGGTTGTTCCGATCATGTTTTTTTGCTCCCGATCCGAATCCCGATCGTTTTAGTTTGAGTATCTGCCGATCCCGATATTTCCCGATCCGATTGCTTTTTTTTGCTCCCGCTTCAATTCCACTCATTCCCGATAATTTTTCCCGATCATATAAATTTTGGCAATGCATTAAGAAAAAAATGAATAAAACTCGGACGAATATATACACTCAACATACAGTACATAAGTACAGTATTTGTTTATTATGACAATAAATCCTCAAGATGGCATTTACATTATTACCTTCTTTCTGTGAGAGGGATCCCAAGTAGAAAGACTTGTGACTTTGTATATTGTGACTCAATATTGCCATCTAGTGTATTTGTTGAGCTTTCAGTAAATGATACTGCAGCCATGCCCCAATGCATGATGGGAAGTGGAACCATGATGCGAAGTAAAACCATGACTGTGCGTCGTGCTACCAATGGATATACCTTCTCTGCTTTGGGGAATAACTGAAGGTGTTAAGACGAAGATCAATTGCCACTTTGCTTCCCCACATTGCTTTCCATGATATTACTAATCTTAGGGAGAGGAAGAAAGGCTGCAAAGGCTGCCAAAATTCACTCTACTCATTTTGGGCTGCCTATTATCTCTCTATATAGGTGTAACGGCATCATTACAGATTGAGCACAGCAATGAGTGAGAGGGTCGTGCAGCGCATATATTAATTGCGTTAAATATTTTAACGTGACACATTTTTAATAAATTAATTGCCGCCGTTATCGGGAAGTGTTGATAACCCTACTTTAAGCCTAAACTAAAGACTCTGGATGAGTGTAACATATTATGTCTGTAACATTAAATACAATTAGAAAATGATTTAATTAAAATATATATATATTAAATAAAGGCATGGCCGATATTTTTTTGACGATTCCGATACTTTGAAAATGACGTGATCGGACCCGATCGGGACATCTCTACCAAAAACACATCGAAGCAAGCCATTGACAACAGTCAACATGGCTCGCGCTAGCCATGTTGAATAAACTTCTCCATTCTCCGCTCATGCTAATTACTTGTCGCTTTAACAACGTCACGTCTGCCCGTCGCTGATTGATCCACTCCGATGTCTGTTTGCTGTGGCTTGCTCCGCCCTCGGAATTTGATCCGCTGGACGGTCGCCTGACTCAATTGCTGGAACAGCGGTGAGTCTGGTATACCAGGCAACCAAATGTTATGATGATTGGTAAAACTAGCCAAACATTTTCTAACTTTCACGGTCATTTTGAAGAAATTCATTTTGACCAGAAGACATTCATTTTGACCAGAACATGTTTTCAGAATCAGTGAGCTTCAAAAGTACATTACACTTCATAATACTACAATTTAGAGCAAGTGAAGCAAATAAACAGCGGAATTTACAACTCTTCAATCTCGCCTCTCGTCTTGCTGCTAAACGACTTCACATAAACAGGCAGAAGCCAGCCAAGTAAAAAAAACAAAACAAAAAAACAACAACAAACACTAGACTCCCTGCTGAAAATACACCGATGAGCGACGCATAACAAAATCTTTTGACGGCGCTCTCTGAAAAGGAAATTAAGCTGTGCTGTCAAAAAATTAAACCGGCTTCTGTATGAGAAGAAATGGACTCTTTTTTGGCTCCCACAATGCATTCGGGCCTGCCAAGATGCTGCAGTCCAGATTGCAGAGGCTTCTGGCAAAGAGAGAGGAAAACCTCACGCGGCGTAGTAATAACACTTGCTTACTGACTGTCAATGCATGTCCGCATAAATGTCATTTTAGCCTCCATTTAACCCTCGTTATGTTTGTTTCTTTGGATTTAGCTCCATCTCTTCTCTAGGGCTAATCACTATCCTTTCAAGCCTTGGCACATGGGTTTATCGCGACGAGGTCACAAAACTCAACTTTGAAGTCAGTTGTGCAATTAGCTCGTCCAAATACTCAACTCGCTTGGACGTCCAATTACGAGTTACGAGTGCGCTGCTTCCTGGGGCCTTCATTAACTTCTCTCTTTGCAGCAATGAAGGCAAAGCGTTTGAAAATTCCGGCTTGATTGGACTAGAGGTCAGCGGGTTGACGTCAAATCCCAGTCTAGAGGTTCTTCGATGTTTCTAACCCTGGGAGGGCTGTATGGAATTGCTGCAGCCATTTTAAAAGGGTGCAGTGTCACCAATTGAGTGGAATTTGAGCAATGTATTTAAAATGTACACTTTGAATCAGTCAAATAAAATCAACCATGGGTGTCCAAAACTTTTTCTCCGAGGTAATCTCACAGAAAAATCAAAGTATAAAAAGGCAAAATTGAAATCTTTCCACTTTCATTTGTTAAACACGATGATATATACAGTATTTTAGGGATGTCTCCTATCCGATTACATGAGTGGACATCAGGCTTGATCACATAATTTTCAGAAGCTCGGAGTCTGGTAAAAAAGATCAGGTATTTAACATATATTTGCTTATTTTTATTTTTAAATATTAACTCAATGGCTGCCGTTGACAGCGATAGACGTCCAGTCCTATTTGCAATCGAACTTATTTTGTGTGTTGACATTCCTTAAATCATTCACTGCCAGTAACCATTTTAGACATCAAATCCATTTCAACTGGGAAGGCTAGCATAAGTGATCATGTTTCATTGCCGTTGATGTTGATAGACGTCCAACCCAATTTGACTTGGGTTCTACCACCTCTGCTAGTCAAAATGGATTGGAGGTCTATCACCGTCATTGGCAGCCAATGAGTTAAGACTTACAAATAAAAATTAATAAATACAATTTAAAAACCCTATTCCGACTCACAGAAAATGACGTGATCTGGCCTGATCCGTTGTATTTTATATTGCTTTAGGTGAAATGTAAATGTTCAATGTGCACATAATATCATATTAATAATCAAAGGCTTTGAATCAAATCAAATCAAATTGATTAAGGGAGATTAATATTGGAAAATATTTTCACCTTGTCCAAAGAATTGATAGTGTCTAATGATGAAATTGTTTGATTAAACGCATAATCAGTAAGAGTGCAACACTATTAATAGTCATAAGTGAAGCATAGGTTGATTTCATTAAAAACTTTTAAAAATTACCAACAAACTGTGCTAATTTAATATCTAAAATACTTCTTTGCTGCCATCTGCTGGCAGTTATATGGTACCAGTGTTTTTTTTCGTCAACGATGACGATAAGGAAAATATTTCTTCAACGAACAATTTTTGCATGACGATTACGTCACGGTGGCTTGCTGAAAACGTGTCCTGGGAGACAAAACATAACGAGATGGATGCCAGTTGCAATCTGACGACACGAGGACGAGATAAGAATTCGCCACAGTTTCCTTCATAAATTCACAATGTGTGATATTTTCTTATTGTAGCCCAATGTGTAGTTAGCATGCATTTAGCATGTTTGATCGTGTCACTTATGTGACGTGCTGCCCCCGCCCCACACACACGCTCAGGTGAGTACACCTGTGCCCATTCCAGGATTATTTTGTGAAACATGTCAGGTGCTGCTGACTAAATTTTGCTTTCTTATCTTGGCTAGATATCCCATGTTGCTTAAGCCTTTAAAGGTCTGTGCTGAGTGATCATCACACACTAAACTAACTTGTAGTGTTAGCATAGTGTTTGTGTTAGCATTAGCATTTAGCGTGGTGACTCGGTGTCTTGAACTCTTGGAAAACATTTTTATATACAGTACGTGCCGTCCAGGTGACTTTAATTAATTGCAAATAATGTGCTGTTTTCCTGCTGAGTGTGTGTTATCATCATGAAAATGGTGATGTCCTTGTAGAGTGGACTCTACAGTTATGTACTCGTCTGTCATGTTCATTTGAAATTGTTGGAAACCTTTTATTTATTTGCTTAATTAATCAATTAATGTATGTATTTATTCATGGACTAAAACTTTGAAGTTTATAGATGAAAACATTTTGAGAATTGTTGACTAAAACTAGAAGGAATGTCTGAGTTTTCGTTGACTAAAACTAGACGAAGACGAACACAGTTTGAAATGGCAAAAATATGACTTGGACTAATAAGTCTTTTCGTCCAAAGACTAAGACGAAAATTAAAATGGCTGCCAAAAACAACACTGTATGGTCCTAATCTTCGGACAAAAACTACACTGTATTGTACTAATCAGCGTGTTATTTGGTAGTACTCGCCAGTGCATTTTAGTGCTTTATCGTGGCCTTCTCCTATAATAGTATCAGGATCGGTTTAACATTGTTAGTAATCCCCAGAAAAACGGTGATTTCATGAAAATGCCCCCATTGTACTCACATCCTAAGCAAATCTCATATCCAAAGCAGTGCTTTGCTGCCATTTGCTGGTTGTTGTTTGGTAATAAAATGGTTTTTAAACTTGAAATTCACAGTGAGGATGCATAGGCCCCTCCCCTACCATTAATAGCCATCGATGTCAGTCAACCATCACATGTTGCACCTGTTATCGTACGTCAGGCTGCATGAAAAAAAGTCTCCTGCTTTTTAAATATGCAAATGATGCATTTATTTGCTATTTTATATGCACGTTTTATTTCATTCTTCCTGTATGGCACACATGCACGGACAGTGTGTTTTTACCCTCTCTCTCCTTCCTGATTCTCTCTCATGCTGAGCATCTTTATGTACGCTCCTCACACTTTTATTATTTATGAATGCATGCAAAGCCGCTTCTGCCGAACGTGGGAACCCTACCTTGCTTTGCTGTAAATAATGCAAAGGCTAAAAACTTGCGCATTTTCCAGAGGTATGGGGCTGTATGCAAAAAGCGTCTCCGTCTGGGTTCAACACATTTGCTGCCACGTACGGGGAGAGACGTCGAATGTACTTGAAGTGTGAGGGTGGCAGTGAATAGCGAAGTAAATCATACGCATACAAAATAACTTGTTTTCCATCTTCAACTTTATTCCCAATCTTATTTTGACTGGCGCTCACAAGTTTAAATCTGACCTATTTAATACTTGAGACGATAACTGAGTCGCACGCTTTATGCAAATGCTGTTATTATTGCATTTGTCTGCACCGGATTTGGGTCGGGCAAAGACTTTGTTCCACCACTTCTGAAGCAAACTGAGTGTTTGTGTGTGTGTGTGGTGTTGCTGAGTAGACGGAGCCATGGTTGTGTGTGTTTTTAACACCTGCGTGCCGTAAACTGTCATCAGAGCTGCTAAAAATGGCAGCGGGAGAGACTGCAATGAATGAGCGCTGCAGGAGATTTATAAAAAGAAAAGGAAAAACATTAAATTAGATGATTGAAGGAAGCTTGTACCAAAATAATGAAAGAAAGCGTTGTGGAGCTATAACATTCTTCTATATGCTGAATGAAACATACTTTAGGACAGTGCTTCTCAATTATTTTCTGTCACGCCCCCCCAAGGAAGACGTAAATGTTTCGCGCCCCCCCCCAAACTCTCTGCCGCCACTGTAAATAGTATCATTTGTCTATAAAATTACTATTATAAATACGCATCTGCCTAACATTGTGTCCTTTTTTTCTAATAAAGAAAAAAAGTAACAGTTCAACTTATAATAAAGTATAACTTTATTAACATTGTTTTGTTTGTAACAGAGAAGACTTGACGTGCATCAATTTGCCTGAATTAAAAAAAAAAAAATCACATCCAAACTAAAAAATACACTCAAGGTACATTTTTGGCCATTTGATACAGAAAAATAAAATGTAATAAAATCAGTAAATAATAATAAATTAAAATTGATTAGAAACATTCACTCATGAGGACAATGTGCCAAAAAATTTGACCGAAAAAACAAATCTGAATTAAAGAAAAAAAAAAGTGTCCTTGGACAGTTTTTATTTTTGCTGCTCAAAGTATTTACCTCCTTTGCAATGGTGTGGAGTTATTTTGCAATGAGCATGCTAACAATGCTCACTGGCTTACTGATATAACACTGACAAAGCAGGACGATTGTTGGCAATATTCGGCACGTTTTCACTGAAAAAAATCAAGCGGCTTAACAATGAGATTGGGGTCTAATGTCTTTAAGTGACGTCTTAATTGATTTGGCTTCTGGCTGTCTACTATAATTATTTTTAGACACAGTAAACAGTGGTCTTTCATCATCACCCACTGTATTAAAAGTCAAAGCTAAAAGGCAAACGGCACGAAAAAAGCGCATTCACGGCGGCCGAGGTAGAACCGTAGGTGAGGGCGGTCGTCGTGACGATCCCAAGCCGAAAATGGCACTTCTCGGGCGGCGACGTGAGAACCAGACAAGACAGTGGGTCGCTGCGTGAGTGAGTCCGGTCGGAAAACGGCTTTCGAAAACGGCGGTGGCACACTGCTCTTCATATCTGTTGTCTGTGTGTGCTGAGTGCTCTTCCTTAGTTCAAAAATACTGCGCGCACTCTGAAAATGAGAGCGCCACTTCCACCTACTGAGTAGATGTGCAAGTACACTTTATTCCAGTACGGCAAAAAAAATACAAAAAAAAAACGTTCCCCGTGGTCTGGCATCGCTCTGCGCCCCCCCAGGACGGCGCGCCCCACTATTTGAGAAATACTGCTTTAGGAGAAGGTAGTGTAACACATTGTCTCACTGCTGTGCCATAGTTGTGCGCTTCCTGTGGGTGTGGCATTACGGTATAAAGGAACCTCTGTGATGAGTCGTGTGCACATGTGATGAGAAGTACACTGAATAAAGAAGAGTTGTTCCACTCAAGTCTCGGCCTTAAATGTACTTAGTTTGAGGAAGTACATAATAGGTAGGCCCTGAAAATAAGTATTTGGCTATCATACTTTATGCCAATTTTATTTTTTTTTTCTTCTTGTATTTACAGTGGGTACAGAAAGTATTCAGACCCCTTGAAATTTTCCACTGTCTGTGTCGCTACAGCCATTTGCCAAAATCAAAAAAGTTATTTAATTTTTCATGAACGCACACTCAGCATCCCAGCACACCATCTTGACAGAAAAAAACTGAAACGTTAACATTTTTACAACATATTAAAAAAGAAAACGTGAAATATATTGTTATAAGTATTCAGACTATGTGCTCAATATTGCGTAGAATCACCCTTTTGAACTAGTACAGCCATGAGTTTTCTTGGAAATTAATTCTTAGTGGACCGCCATTGTCAGGTCTCTCCAGAGATGCTACATCGAGTTTAGGGTCTATGTCAAACCAGCGGTGAATGCTTGACTTTCAATGAGGGGAAGCTCAAAGTGTGTCTGCCTTTGAGTGCTTTGCGATGGTGGATAGGCACAGCGGCACCCGCTGCACGGTAGGGACAGAAAGTGCCGAGCGATAGAAGTCAGTCTCCAAATACAAGCAGCTACAAAAAAAAAGAAGAAAAAGAAATAGAAGCGTGATTTTTCACTCGTCGTTTTTAACAAAGAAAGCGTCGCTAGGATAATTAGGGAAGTCTCCAGTTGAACTGAGATTCACTCATTTCATTGTCAATCAAAAAGGGATTCAACCTCAGACAGATCATCCGTCCAGGCCGGCCGAGCCCCTCCCACTGCTCATAGACCCTCAGAGACGCTTAGTGTCCGATGGGCGGTATAAACGCAGGTTTTAGCCAGTGACTCGTCTCCTTTCGCTGTAGTGAAACAATGTACTCTCAACTCTGGAGATTCACCACAGTCCGTACTGTCTAAAAGCACTGTGAAGCTGCGGCAATGATTGAAAAGCAAGCCGCGTCGTAACCTGAGGAAGAAGCTGATTCTGAACAAAAATTGAGGGCGTTGTAGCGCGTACAGGTAGTCCCCGGGTTACGGTGTACCTGACTTAAGTGATTTCGACATATGACGCCTGAGTCTTGTCCGCCATTTTAGCCTGGGTCGACTGACACAGAGATGACACGGACATTACCCGGGTCGCGTCCTAGTAAAATGTCCGAGACTTAACTGTGACACGGCATGCATGAAAGCAGCCGGTTAATTCCTGGGTCACAACACGAGGGCTGATGACATAAATATCATGGCGGGCCAATCGTCATGTCCTCTTTCTCCGCAGTAACACGTAAGGCGGTAAACAAACATAGCAATTATCAACATAGCAAACAGGAAAGATAATGAAATTACATTGCTACTGGATCTTAGAGCGGCGGAAGAGACAGTCCATCCTCCATCTTTGGCAATGTGTGGTTTATTTTGTTGCCGTTGCGGGTTATAAAATCCAGTCCTCCGCACAGAGAGCGCCAATTTGCCAACACGGGACAAGTCTGAAAGTGTCCAGCCCGGGTAATTCCCGATTCATCTCCCCACGTCTGAAAGCCATGACATGGTTAAATCCTGCGTCACATTACATGGGAATTTTGCGTAATATAAGACTGAAAGGGGCTTTTTTTAGTCACATAAAAGTAACACCTCTAAGCATTGATGGTAAGTACAGTATTTTTGGATAGTTATTTTGACATTTAGGGGTAGTTAGAGCAGGGGTCCCCAACCGTTTTTTGCACCACGGATCGCTGTGATTTGGGTCTTTTTTTCACGGACCGTGTTCTGTCAAATTTTGCACCCTTATAAAATTTTGCTCCCAAAGCTTTTGTGGCAGTGAAAAAATCCCTCTTTTATATTCAGTTGGACTCTCAATGTTATCCAACGGTGCTAAAAAACTATTTACATCATAAACATACACGTGCAACACGAAAATTACGTAAATTAATGCTTAACGACACGGCGAAGTCGTTAAGTGAGAGAACTGCGTGCAGTTGTTGTGTGCAGCTATCATGGCAAACGTAAGTTAATATTCCTTTCTTTAAAGAAAGTTTGTAGTATGTACTTTGGAATTGCTGCATTCCTGGTCATTTTTAACGTTACGCGCATGCCAAATTTGTCAGAACACCAGAAATGTGTGGCAGAAAAATACAGCAAATATAAAATAACATTTGTTTTTAGCCCCGTCGTGATAAGTGCAGGGAAAATACAACTCAACAGCTGAATCAGTGGGAGGCCTGAGCTTGTTTCGTTGCGACAAGATTGTCCCGAGATGGGAGGGTGAAAGAAGCCCGCTTCACAAAGATACGATGTTGGAAATTGTAGCACAGTTTGCAGTGCTCTCCTAGCGATTTCAGGATATTCCGAAATGACTTTAATCCAGAACCTCGGTAGAGTTGTTGTCTCAAATGTACGTTTAAGGTCGCCGTGATTTGCGATCTCTACAAGCTGATATTCCTGTTGCACAGACATGCTCGAATCACTCTGTTTATTCACATTAGGGTCACGAATCCACTCCTTCGCAGTTCGTGGGTCTTTAGTGATTGGGAAGTAGCGTAGATTTTGTTATCTTCGAGGTTGTATGCTCATCTCCTGGTCGTTAGGTTCCCTTTTCCCCGTAAAAACATCTGTCCAAAGATGTCTGTTTTTTAGTCATTCTAGTGTGGGGGCTAATTATTTCCGGGAACAAATGTGATGGGCGACGACCTACATCATACGTTACTATCGAGGCCAAGCGCACATAGATATACAAAACAAGATGTACTGCTAACAGTCCAATCAATGCATTTCTATGACGACCTCATATCCTGTAGTTGTATATCTAGAGTAGACAGGGATATTGGTGTGTTAAGCGGCACAGGCCAAAGTCAGTCGGCCAGAATGCGGTCGTTAATAAATTATTTATTATTTCTGCGCGGCCCTGTACCAAATGCACCGAGGACCGGTACCGGTCCGCGGCCCGGTCGTTGGGGATCCCTGACTTAGAGGGTTAATTCCGATTTACGCGGATATTCGGGTTATGTCACCAGCGTAGCAACGAAACTCGTTCGTGGCCCGGGGACTACCAGTATTTAGTCAATGACAACTACACACAACAATATACATTTGAGCACTTATTTTTTGACATTTTAGGTGAAACTGAGTTTACTTTGCAGTCTTAGAGCAATCGCCACTGTGTCAAACTCCATGTGGGATTTCATGTGTCTTGGACTGAGGAAAGACTTCCGTCAGGCCACATTGCCATAAAGCCCCGACTGGTAGGGGGGCTGCGGTAATAGTTGACTTTGTTGAGCTCTCTCCCATCTCCCTACTGCATCTCTGGAGCGCAGTCATCGTGATCTTTGGGTTCTTTACCTCTCTCACCAATGCTCTTCTCCCACGATTGCTCAGTTTGGCTGGATGGCCAAGTCTAGGAAGAGTTATGGTCGTCCCAAATTTCTTTCAATTGAGGATTATGTAGGCCACTGTGCTCTAAAGAACCTTGAGTGCTGCAGAAATTCTTTTGTAACCTTGGCCAGATCTGTGCCTTTCCAAAATTCTGTCTCTGAGCTCCTTGGGCAGTTCCTTCAACCTCATGATTCTTATTTGCTGTGACATGCACTGTGAGCTGTAAGGTCTTACATAGACAGGTGTGTGCATTTCCTAATCAAGTCCAATCAGTTTATTTAAACACAGATGGACTCCAATGAAAGAGCATCACTATCTCAAGGAGGAGCAGAAAAAATGGACAGCATGTGAGTTAAATATGAATATCGCTGCAAAGGGTCTGAAAACTTATGACCATGTGATATTTCAGTTTTTCTTAAATTTGCAAAAATGTCCACATTTCTGTTTTTATTCTATTGAGTTGGGGTGCTGAGTGTACACAACTGACAAATAAAATGATTAACTTTTTTTTTTTTTTTTTTTTGCCAATGGCTGCAATGACACGGAGAGTGAAAATTTAAGGGGTCTAAATACTTTCCATTCCCACTGCTGCTTTGTCTTTGTCTTTTTTTTTTGGTTACTTCCATATTACGTGATATGAGTGGGCCCACGTGACATCTTTTTTTTCCTCAATTCATCGTAAACTATTCAGGATCTTTAACCTGCGATTGACAACGATAGACGTCCAGTTCTTTACACTTGGAGGATTGGCTTTAAATGTAAACCTTTCAATGCCATTGATGACGTGAGACCTCCAATTCATTTTTACTGGGAGGAATGAATGAACCAATGAGCAGCCAGTGACTTATGATAGTGTATACATTTTCTCCATTACCTATTCAGACATATTTTAAAATGCTTTTTCAATGTTTTTAATTCGTGTAAATTCAAGCATCAAGGGGCTAAAGGTGCCTCTGCCGGCTATCTCCTATAGCAGGGATGGTCAAACCGGTATTCAAGGGCCACAGTGGGTTGTGTTTTATTTTATAACTGATCCAACACAGGTAGTTTAACCAATGAGGGATCAGGGGAAACAAGAAGCACCTGACAGCAATCAACTGATTGTACTTGTAAGACGCCAAAATGAAAACAGTCTGACTGCAGCCCAGAACCAAGCGACAGCTGCTACAAACCCCGCCCCCTACAAACCACGCCTGCTGTTAGTACGGTGGCGTGAAAAATGTGTTTACTATGTGAAGTTCAAAGGGTTTTTGGGACCCTAGGCCCTAGCCCAATTCCTTACTCTAGATTTAACTAGAAACAGGGGTATTGCAGAGACGGGCGTGCGTAAACATAACTAGATTGTAACCTTTTCTCTGTTTGGAAATCATTTAATGTTGTGAATCAACCGTTAAAGTTGTTGAAATTGCTCCCATTATTGCATTATTGCTTTATTTCCCTTCTGTCTACTTTCGACGTGTGAAGGTGTTAATACAGTTTCAGCATTTGAAGAAAGATTCAAGTCAAGATTTTGCTGATTTAGGAATATTTTAGATAAAAAGTAACCTTAGGTTTGCTACAACAGAGCTGCTTGAGAAGTCTACTGCTTTAAGATGGAGGCTGTTTACGAACGCCGCCGAGTCTGTCATTTCACACCTAGTTCTATATAGAGTTGGGCAAATAAGTATTTAGTCAACCACCAATTGTGCAAGTTCTCCTACTTGAAAAGATTAGAGAGACCTGTAATTGTCAACATGGGTAAACCTCAACCATGAGAGACAGAATGTGGGAAAAAAAAACAGAAAATCACATTGTTTGATTTTTAAACAATTTATTTCCAAATTAGAGTGGAAAATAAGTATTTCGTCTCCTACAAACAGCAACATTTCTGTCTGTCAAAGAGGTCTAACTTCTTCTAACGAGGCTACACTCGTTACCTGTATTAATGGCACCTGTTTTAACTCATTATCGGTATAAAAGACACCTGTCCACAACCTCAGTCAGTCACACTCCAAACTCCACTATGGCCAAGACCAAAGACCTGTCAAAAGACACCAGAGACAAAATTGTAGACCTGCACCAGGCTGGGAAGACAGAATCTGCAATAGGTAAAACGCTTGGTGTAAAAAAATGAACTGTGGGAGCAATTATTAGAAAATGGAAGACTTACAAGACCACTGATAATGTCCCTCAATCTGGGGCTCCATGCAAGATCTCACTCCGTGGCATCAAAATGATAACAAGAACGGTGAGCAAAAATCCCAGAACCACACGGGGGGACCTAGTGAATGACCTACAGAGAGGTGGGACCACAGTAACAAAGGCTACTATCAGTAACACAATGCGCCGCCAGGGACTCAAATCCTGCACTGCCATACGTGTCCCCCTGCTGAAGAAAGTACACGTCCAGGCCTGTCTGCGGTTCGCTAGAGAGCATTTGGATGATCCAGAAGAGGACTGAGAAAATGTGTTATGGTCAGATGAAACCAAAATAGAACTTTTTGGTAGAAACACAGGTTCTCGTGTTTGGAGGAGAAAGAATACTGAATTGCATGTGAAGAACACCATACCCACTGTGAAGCATGGGGGTGGAAACATCATGCTTTGGGGCTGTTTTTCTGCAAAGGGACCAGGACGACTGATCTGTGTAAAGGAAAGAATGAATGGGGCCATGTATCGAGAGATTTTGAGTGAAAATCTCCTTCCATCAGCAACGGCATTGAAGATGAGACGTGGCTGGGTCTTTCAGCATGACAGTGATTCCAAACACACAGCCAGGGCAACAAAGGAGTGGCTTCGTAAGAAGCATTTCGAGGTCCTGGAGTGGCCTAGCCAATCTCCAGATCTCAACCCAATAGAAAATCTGTGAAGGGAGTTGAAAGTCCGTGTTGCCCAACGACAGCCCCAAAACATCACAGCTCTAGATGAGGTCTGCATGGAGGAATGGGCCAAAATACCAGCAACAGTGTGTGAAAAGCTTGTGAAGAGTTACAGAAAACGTTTGGCCTCCGTTATTGCCAACAAAGGGAACATAACAAAGAATTGAGATGAACTTTTGGTATTGACCAAATACTTATTTTTCACCATGATTTGCAAATAAATTCTTTAAAAATCTAACAATGTGATTTTCTGTTTTTTTTTCACATTCTGTCTCTCATGGTTGAGGTTTACCCATGTTAACAATTACAGGCCTCTCTAATATTTTCAAGTGGGAGAACTTGCACAATTAGTGGTTGACTAAATACTTATTTGCCCCACTGTACATGCGATATTTATGAGACGCATCAGACGCTACCACTGTAGCATCATGTGGGTGTAGTTTGCAGGGACGTGGTTTGTACAAGGCGTGGTTTATAGCGGCTGTCAATTGGTTCTGGGCTACTGTTGGGAATTATTGACCAGATTGGTAAAAAGGTGTCCTCTTGATGGTTTGCAACAGAAACCCGCACCCACTGTGGCCCTTTCGTGGTATAGTTTTCCCCAGCCCTACCCTATTGCTAGCCCAAACTCAACCGTGATGAGCGTAAATCAGCAAATGGTTAACAGCCTTTGTAAGTGAATTACACAATATTACATTACAATGACATGGCTACATATGCAGCACATGCTGCAATGTGATTGGACAATACAACTCTACACAAATTCATGTCAACCACCATTATGCACAATAGAAAAGACCACAACAATTAGAAACAATCCACAAAACTCCACTGTATTTTGACAAGCTACATTCTAATTAAAATGCTGCCTCTTGTTTTCACACGTGGTCAGTGACGTTTACAATTATATTTGCCACCACCGAGCAGAAGAAAACCAGCCAGAGATGTCGGGCCAACTCATGTCACAGTTGCGACATGCAAACAGAAGCTGGCTTTATATTGGTGTCAGGTTGAAGGTGCGCAGGTGACACCGTCATTAATCAAGTCTGCCGCGCGCCGAATCCGCCGCACGTGCTTCGTCTGTGCATATTTCAGCGCCTCCGACCGAGTTGTTAGCTGTAATTATTTGCTGGCACACACACATACACACACACACCATCAGTCATTATGTGGCCCTGTAATTAGTAACACTTGAATTATTCACTCGGCAGTATTGAACTCTTTTAGCTGATTCGTTAGCCCACGCTGTTGATTATTGAATCATAAAAAGGCGATAATTGATAACTCTGTGATAAAATTAGATTTAATGGGCTGCATAGACTATTAGAAGTTGAATGTAGTGGTGACGCATGCATTTAAGTACCTTATTATAGCAATATCTCAATCCAAAAAGATATTTGACTTACAAGTTCCATGACGATACTCATAAATCACATCAATCTAAAGGAAATGAAATAAAAAATGCCACTATTCCATTACAGACCATTAAAACATTTTTTGTGAACAAAAGTAGCAGTATATTGCCTAAAAGCCTGATTAAAAACATCATAAAACTAGATCGTATAATGTATATATCAACATTGTAATGATTAATTATGGTTTGTTTGTAATTTACTTTGTAGTATTTGTCTGATGAATGTGTTGCTCTAGAGGATCAGGCGCTGCAGTTTTTTTCCCCACATTTAGTTGTTGATCTAATTTGTTAACTGCTTACACTGATTGAAAAAAGTGTAAACGGCTACGTTTACATGGAGTAAAAAGTGTTTTTTTATTTTTAAAGGGGGTGTTTTTTTGTGTGTTTTTTTTTAAACAATAAATTACATTACATTACATCTTCAAGTTAGTGGGGGTTTAATACGTTGGTGGAGTTGATTTCAACATATTCAGTGCAGTTTGTTAGTTGTTAGTTTCAGGGCTCCGGAGTGGCTAAGCTAGCGCGGGTGAATGGTCCCGTCTTAGCATGCCAATAAAAAACAACATGCACGCATGAAAATCACCGATGACCCATGTAATCAATAGTGTTGGCTATGTTTACAAGATAAAGGTATTAAAACTTACCATTTCATGTCAATAACTGTAATATGGACAGCAACGTTTGTAAACCAGAAGCGCTGCAGGGAACAGGCTGCAGAGCGAAGTGATATTTTTTTTCGTGTTTATGTCGTAGGTAGCAGCAAACTTTCATTTGCCCATTTCTTCTGTCTGTTTCCATGGCCTCTATGCACATTTCACCACGTTACCGTTCTTCTGTCAAGACTCGGTAGATTGTTGCTGCACTCGAGGAAGGTCGGGAGTTTTTCAATCTCCGACGAGGAAAAATATCATTGGAGCGCCACTCGCACTGGGAGGCCCTAGTCTCGAAGTCAGAAAAAAAAGTACCCCGATTTCACGAGTTACTTCAATCTGACGTCACTCGACAAAATGGCGTTGCCCGTCGATAAGCAGACCGTCATTAGTAAAAGGCAGTTTAGAGTGTGTGCTATTTACCTTAGCAACCGTTTGTCCTCCATTATTTGATCGCTTGCGAGAAGGCAGGTATGCTGGAGGTCAAAATGTATTTAGATGGCCAAAATAAAAAACGGCTTGTTGCAATCAGCCGTCTTGCTGTTTACATTCACTTGGAATGCTTTAAGGTCGCAACTGGTACCATCCGAGTGAGATAAGTCCAACTTCCCACCTTCCTCTAACGCAGCATGAGCACGAGTGGCCGAAGCACTCCTCTCCATTGTGATCGTATTACGCAACTAAAAAAATAGTCCCGCAGAATTAAAGGAATTACGGCAGTTTGGTGTGATATTTTTTTGGCCGCATGGGTATTTTGAACAATGATCTGCATTTTGAATTTATTTGACTATGTTAGATCTGTTAATATGTTTTTTTTTTTTTTTTTTTGGCATGCTATGACAGGACAATTGACTTGTGCTAGCTTAGCCACTCCGGAGCCCAGAAACGAATAAATAGCTAACAAACTACACGGAATTTGTTGAAATTAACTCCACTGGCTAATTAAACCCCCGCTAACTTGAAGATTAAGCCTAATGTCCAAAATTTTGAACTTCCGCTTTAATATACACTCGACTCTAATTCTGATACGATACTTGGACTTAGTCTTTATTATGTACGTAGATTTTTTAAATGGTAGAAAAAAATGAAAATTATTCAAAATAACGCTACCGTTTAAAGTAGAAATGGATGGAGCAATGTCTTGATCACACGGAAATCGTTATGACTTCTTCTTGCACTACTAATTTTTCCAGTATATTTGGTCAATCCGCGCATGTCTAAATAATTTGTTCCTGCCTGATTGTCCATGAAAACAGTGCATCAGAATTTTAATTCGAACGCTGATTGGATTAATGAAATGTTGTCCATTTAAACGTGGCCAGTGTTAATGTGCGTGGATATAACTGTCGTTATAAAATGGCTGCACTCATAAGCTTTGTCATTTTTTCTGTTTAAAATGGATTTTCTCCATTATTAGAGTTCTAAGAAATTCTGCATTTGCAGTGACAGCACTTATGTAATTTTCCATATAGAAAACGAATTTGGCACTTGAAAGTGACCGTCTTTTACCATTTCAAAGTTTTTCCATCCTAATGAGGATATACTTTCATTATCAAGCCTTTTCTGTCACTTTTTTTGATGGATTTGTGTAAAAAAATATGGTCTTCTAACATTTTAAAGTCCCTTTTTGTAGCATTTCACAGCACATATAATTTGAACAACTTTCTTTCACATGAAGGTCATTTATACTAGGCGTTACAATTGAATTGTACATGAATGCACAGAACTGGATTTAAAAAAAAAAATATGTATACAATATTATAATTTAGTTATTCTTTCTTGAGCCCACTTAGCACTAGCAGTGCGTGCACCACACTTTTTAAAATGTTGCTTTAGTCACATGAATACAAACATTTTTATCAGAACCATTCATGTTAATGCAGTGTTGGTAATCTCCTCAGCAAGCCAGGAGCGACTGTGTCGGTAAAGCTGGGTTTTAATTAAAGTCTTAAAACGGACAGAGGGCCGACGTTATGTGGAGTGGTGTTGCCGGTGTTAGCGCCGCCATCAGTCAGCTCAGATGAGCTTGGCGCGTCTTATCTGTGCCGTCAGTCAACGGCAGCTTAATTGCACGAGCGTGAGGACCCCGAGTGAAACACTGTTTATTCTCTGGTGACTTCCATAGCTTTAAAGCGGCCCAATAATTTTCTGCTCCGGCAGACACATTGTCGGATGAAAACACGGTAATAAAGCTTGAAGATCCACTTAGCATTACTTTGATCTTATTACGGCTTATGGCTGGCTCGGCCTCCGGTTGATGTCGGATGCTTTTCACGCCTCTGAATATTGCGCTGAAGCAACACGTATGGGCCAAAAGACTTTCCGCTGCGGGGACAAAGAGTGACGCCAAAATAAATGAATCTGATTTATATTTAACATGTACCGGTAAATGAATCAAAAGCAAGCGAATCATCATATGTGACAAGTGAAAAAATTAATAAAAAGCTTCAGTGACGATGAAAGCTTGCTTAAAGCTCCTTTTGTGTTTGTCAAAATTACTCATAGGTCAATATAACACGTTTTTTTTGTAATTATAAGGGCTGGTAGTGATTATGTTTCATTGCCATTGATGGTAATAGACGTCCATCCATTTTGACTAGAAGGGGCAAATGAATGTTCGTTTCAATTCTGGGTCAGTACTTTTGATTTCAAGCCACTTCCTGTTTTATATCAAGTTACTTCCTGCTGATTTAGGGGCATATCTCATTACCTGTTGATATTGAGTTACTTTCTGTTGACAAGTCTGGAAAAAAATACTGTGGTGCAAATAAAAAAGTCAAAACGTTTCAAACACAGCATGCCACTGACATTTTTTTTTTTAATATATTGTGCAGAAAAATATTTTATGTATTCGCAATATTTACAAACGACAAAAACGTCCAGCGTGGATGACTACTTCAGAATCTAACATAGCAAGCGGCTAAGTGCTAGCAAGCTAACACAAACAGCTGTAGCACCAACAAATTGACAGCATATCAGATATTGAGGTAAAATAGCATTTTCCCAAGTGTTTAATACCGGTTGCTGCTTTTAATGCAGCGAGCACTCTTGAACACAGTGGAGTGTCTTGCTCTCAGGTGCTACTAAAATAAGTGTCTTGCTCAAGGCCGCAGCACCGGATGAGGCACTTTAAAACTGGTAACAATAGCTTTGAAGCAAATCAAAATGTCTAAAGTGTTCCTGGAAGCCACCTGTTTTCTCATTCTGTGAAAGCGAGCGTGAACATTTGAATGATTATTTTTAGACGATAGTGAGCAACTAATGAGTTGACCCTACCTACAAGCTTTGAATTCACAGTAGATAACCCAATGCCATAAATGTGTTAAATAAATGCAGTTTTCCAACAAGATGTTTGAATATGTTTGGATTATTATGAGTCCACCTTTGTTTTCCAATTCTTCATTTTCCCTGCATGTACGACAGCTTTGTAATTGCGTACAAACCCACTGCCAAGCGAGCCATATGCCACCCTGTTAATTAGGCGGCAAATTACACACGCTATTCCCTCCCAAGTTGTGATTTTTTTACGAAATCCGCACGTCGCTCATCTGCTCCTTGCCGCGCTCGATTTTCCCACGACGGGCCGTCGCATGAAACAGAATTTTTTCCCTCCACCCCCTCTCTGTTCTCTTGTCTGCAGCTGTCTTGCAGGATTGCACAGGATTTGGAGGTACAAAAACATGCTCGGGGGGGAAATTCCATCACTTTATGGAAATGGTCGCTCCCTTGAAGCATTCATCCGGGGATTTAGTCGACACGCTTTGCTGATCACGCTGTCATTCCAATCCGGCTGGAAATCATTCGTCCACGGAGCGCATGTGTGTGTTTTGCGCTCGTTATTGTTGAAATTGCCAAATATCACAGATATTGTCCCTACTGAAGGGAGACCACACAGCAGAGGCACCTGAGCTACATGATATGGACAAGAGGATTAGGAAAGCAAAGCATTGCATAATAGGGAGAGTGCTTTACCGATCCTTTCACAATTTTGAAAAATGTAGCAGACAAAAAATCTGCAAGAATCTGTTGTATATGACGCAACAGATCAAAACTTAGCATTTTGATTGATAGGGTGTTCTAGAAGGGTGGCGGAATGTCCAGATTTATGCAGGACAGTCCTTCATTTAACCCTCTCATTGGGCAGTGATCATTAAAATTGACATCTGTTCAAATGCTCTCAGTATCTTAACTCATTCACTGCCAGTCCAGCTTACCGAGTATGTTGTGGTAGTTAGTGAAAGAGGGAAAGAATTTATACAGTGATCCCTCAATTTTCAAGATTAATGGGGACTGGAAGGGGGATTATTCGATCGCTTCCAGCCCCTCCAAATTAAAATGGATTGGACGTCTATTGCCATCAATGGCAGCTAGTGTTAAGATATGTGAGGTCACAAGAGATTTATAAAACAAAAATAAATAAATAAATGAATAAATAAATAAATACAATTCCCTGAGCAAAACTGCTCACGAGCCACAGTTATTTGAATTCTTCTTTTGTTATATTACAATTTGTCTGATTTTTAAAATGTATTTATTTTTATTTTTGAACCCTTTTAGGGACAGTGGTCACTATAGTGGTCATCTATTCCGAAGTTTTATTTTTCTGTTTTATTTTATCTTTAATAATTAATCATTATTACATTTTTATTTTTATGTTTTATAGTTATAAACATGATTATAAATGTTTACAACGTTATTAAAAAGTAAATAAAAACTGAAATATACACTGGTTAGGGCCCCAAGTAAAAACAGAAATTAAAAGTTGATTGTTAACGCATTCCATGCCACTGATGGCAATAGACCAAGGGCGTAGGTTTGCATAGGGACGGTAGGGACATAAAACTACCAACTTTTCAGGGTGCTCAAATTGTCCCCACCAACTTTTAAGCAACCTTATTTCCATAATATAATGACTTCAGTTATATAGGCAATTTAGATTCTCTTGACAAAGGCTGGTTTGATTGGCTGATGACTTGACTCCCACAAAAATACACATTCACACCTTCGACAGAAATACTACATGCCGCCTCCTCCACCCCCTTCGAAGACAAAAGATATTTTAAAAAGAATTCCGTCAGCAGCAACCACTGTAAGTATTGAAAAAGACATTAATGTTCCGGAGGTGGGGAACACACCACTAGTTTTGCTACTGAAAGTCCGGCCTGCATCAGAGTTAGCATAACATTAATCTGTGCGAATATCTCAAACTAGAGGAGGAAGCTGGTTTGAGAGAAATATCCTCCTGGATGTTTTCTACTGTTAACGTTAATTAAACTGCAAGAAATGTAGTGAACCAAGGTTTACCCCCTTCTCCCCAGTTTTCATTTTTATTTTATTTATGTGGTCTTAAAGCAGCCCAAAGGAGGTTTCACTTTTTTGTTGAGTTTGGCTGTGATATGGACAAAAACAGTAGTGTTTTACCTGAAGGAAGGATCCATTTTTAATTTATATTTGTTATCCCCTGACTGAGAAGTTTTTTGTAATATTTAATTTATTTAGACAGACAATTTTGAGTGGTATTAAGACAAATACTGAAGAGATGATGAACACGTTTGTATTTCTCGTGTATGTTAATTTCTGTTCAAATAATGCAATTTAAATTTGGTAATAGAATCCAGACATTTATTCTGGAAGTTTTCAAAATGCTTCTTTAGTAGTTTTTGAGAACTAAGGTTTGAATCGAACAGTGTATCACCTGAGCCAATACATATGCACTGCAAAAACCCACCTCCTAAAAAGTGAAAAAAAACAAAAACAAATTAACAACTTTAATTCCCTCGTTTCCAGTATAAATCTACTAGAAATAAGTGAAATTATCTGCCAAAGCTTCAAATAAATTTTACTCAGTTAGAATTCTTGAAATAAGAAAAATAGCGAGCTAAAAATAAGCTTTACAGACTTATTTTAAGCAAAAAGTTTGTATATTTAATAAGGGTGTAACCGTACATGTATTTGTATTGAACCGTTTCGGTAAGTGGTGCTCAGTTCAGAACGGATGCGTACCGAACGAGTTTCTGACGTAATGTAACCCATACTTTTCAAGGCTGTGAGTCGATCGGGTTACAGTTTCTTTGTGTAGATTATATTTACTCCGTCTTCTCTACTATAATGAGGACCAACACGGTAGGACAGTATAACCCAGAAACGTCAACGGCGCGACAACGTGGCACCGCGAAAAGGCAGTGAAACGCGGGCGTTAAAGTCAATTAGCCAACGCACACCAGTCACAGTGCGGCCGCGTGTTACGCGTCCCAGAAGCGGCTCAACACGACGCACGCGAAAAGAACGGCAGAGTTTATTATTTGACGCGAGACGCTAATAGACGCGAAGTCAATACTACTACCGGTAGCTAGGATCGGGCAGACCGGAAGTGACTCGTGTAAAAATACGGTGGATCCGGTCGATTTTCAAACTAATATGCAATCGTAACCCACTTTTTGAGTCCATCAGATCTTTTGAGTGGTAGATCGGGGCACAGTTGACTTGTCTTTGTTGATTTACTGCTGTTTTCTCTGCTATAATAATAACCAACACGGCCCCGTGTTCAATACAAAACCCTCCTACCACAACAAAACAAGTAGGAACAAATATTCACATAGGAACTAAAGTTATACAACATAAAATATACAATAGAAATGAATACCACATCACATTTGTAAAATATAAACACATAATGAAATAAATAATAGCCCATTTAAATAAAATAAATTGAAATGAGCTATAACACCTGTAATTAAATATAGGAATAATACACAGATCCTGCTTACACAATTAAATGTATTAATTTCTGTGTGGCGCTTTAACTTGAGAAAATCCACCAATAAAGCTTTTGAAAACCGTTCATAAGAAAAAAAAAAAAAAGATTCATTGAGGCATTTCATTTTTAAAATACATGTTAAAATCTTTGTCATTGGGATTGCTTTTCTCTTCAGCACAGGACTTCTTTTTTCTTCTTTCTTTCAGAAAGAAAACTGACCAATATGCTAGGTCTGAAAGGCAAATTGTTGTTGGATTATCTTTAAATACCCGCTACTTTTTGAGCAGAATTCTAGCTTTGTATAGGCTAATGTTCCTATTGTCGAAAGCACAAAGGTGTGTAATAAACAACTAGCACATTTATCTTTTGCATTTTGTTTTCTTATTGTACCGAAAATGAACCGAACGGTGACCTTAAAACCGAGGTACGTACCGAACCGAGATTTTTGTGTACTGTTACACCCATAATATTTAATCTTAAAAAAACTTGTCAGAAATTCAAGAATAGATATT
The DNA here is from genome assembly GCF_030265065.1 of Corythoichthys intestinalis. Lineage (NCBI taxonomy): Eukaryota > Metazoa > Chordata > Actinopteri > Syngnathiformes > Syngnathidae > Corythoichthys > Corythoichthys intestinalis. The sequence goes on along the minus strand of NC_080403.1, from coordinate 17,774,590 downwards.
GTTGATAACATTATTTGAAAGCATTTTTTTCATGATTTAGGTGACAAATGACCAACTTTTAGATGTATGGGCTTAATAAGAACAAATAGTAATATTTACTTAAAGTAAGTGGAAGAATCTTACGCAGTAATCGGTTAACTAGCCTTTAACACTCAAAACAAGATGGAGAAAATTATTCAACTGGATTTAAGAAAAATTATCAGATTAAGATGTTATAAATTTGCAGTGTGAAAGTAAGTATAAGTAAATACAGATTTATTTTGCATTAATCATTTAGCAAATCAATGAATGAGGTTCATATGGGTGACCCCCGTTCACCGAATCTGTTTGGTCTTATTAATGTCCCGTCCACAACAAAAAGTGTACATGCAGGTTATGCTGTTATATCGTCCCTACCAATATTGAGACAAAACCTGTGCCTATGTCCAATTCTTTCAAACCGGAAAGACTGAATGCTCATGCTTCAGTGTCACTGAATGCTAGAACTCCAATCCATTCTGCCAGCCCTTCCACTTCAGATGGATTGGACATCTATTAACATTAATGGCAGCCAATGAGTTAATCAGTGTCTGACCAAGCCATGGTAGTAATAACTTTACTAGGCAGTAATAATAGTATTATAATAAAACAATATACAGTCTACATATTTATATCTTATTTATTCCAAAACATGAAATCGGTGCAATATCAACACTGGCCGATACCAAACAGCCGGGTATTAGAATTTGTATCGGGCGCCAAAAAAATTGTATCCGTGCAACACTAATGTATACATGTGGAAAAAACATTGGATTTTAGAACATTTATTGCATGAATGCGTCTCTAAACATTAGACATAAATGAAGTAGCAATATTTCTTGTTCCAACAATGGCCCAAATGCAAAAGCATGTGACTTGCCGCCTCCCATTGCGTTTTTGGTCGCTCTAAATGGAAGCGGGCAGGAGCACAGAACTCTAGAGGAGGTGTTAGGGTCTCGGCTCTTGTACTCCCCTGGTGCAGTAGCTTGATGCGCTGCTACTTTGGAGGTGGTTGAGCAGAAAAGCCCTAGAATTTAGCTCCACAAGCCAATATTAGGCTCAGACCTGTTGGAAGGACAACCCCTGGGGGAGCGTAGAGGCAGAGGTCATTTTTTTTGGATGTCGCTGGAGTGCTCTGACACACTTGGCTCGCTCCTCTGTCTGATTTTGCCCCTTTCGTCTCTTTTTTTTAATCTGCCCTCCTCCATGGCGGTGCAGTCAGGTCTGCTTGAGTCATGCGCTGACCTCTCAGCATGGTCCACGCCACCGGACACGCGCTACAACACAGCATGGATCAGAAAGCTGTCCCGATGCATCATTGCAAGAGGGGCAAAAGGAAACTGGGGAGGAGGGCAGTGTGTGCAGGCAGCAAGGCGGTATTCTCCCGCTAGAACATGAGCATCCTCCATATTGTTTGCTTTTTCTAGACAAAAACTCAAAACGTGACTCATTTGTGAGACTTTGTCTCGCAAGGTTAAAAAGGAGATATGGCAGCTTCTGGTGGAAATACTGAATGTGAATTTTCTGAAAATGTTATAGATTGAGTTTTGAATAGACTATAACCTCAGAAAAATTTCATGTCAAGGTTTGCATACTTAACCTGTGTGGTTTGCTCACCGTTCTTGTTTTCATTTCGATGCCACGGGGTGAGATCTTGCATGGAGCCCCAGATCAAGGGAGATTATCAGTGGTCTTGTATGTCTTCCATTTTCTAATAATTGCTCCCACAGTTGATTTCCTTACACCAAGCGTTTTACCTATTGCAGATTCGGTCTTCCCAGCCTGGTGCAAGTCTACAATTTTGTCTCTGGTGTCCTTCGACAGCTCTTTGGTCTTGGCCATGGTGGAGTTTGGAGTGTGACTGACTGAGATTGTGGACAAGTGTCTTTTATACCGATAATGAGTTAAAACAGGTGCCTTAATACAGGTAACGAGTGGAGCCTCGTTACACCTCGTTAGAAGAAGTTAGCCAGAAAGACAACCAGAAATCTTGCTTGTTTGTAGGTGACCAAATACCGTGATTTCCCGAATATCAGGCGCACCCATGTATAACGCGCACCCTAAATTTACTTGTAAAATCTAGGGAAAATTATTGTACCCGTTTATAAAGCACACCCTAATTTTACCACCAATGAATAGAAGAATACAAGAAAACAGAGCTTGTGTACAGATACACAAATGTCATTTTACTGACTGGTGAAACACAGCACAAGCATAGCACATTGGTAGTTCAAAACATTACCGTAAACTGACCATATGTACGTAATAATATGATTTGACAACTTCTCCAACTTACCAGAATCCAGGAGAAAACAAAACAGATGTGGTTTTTCTTTTAAAGCCTGCTATATAACTTGCTCTTTTCATCATGATGAATAAATGTTTCTTCCATGGATAGATACGGTAAAATAAGAGGCTACAAGTTGGAAAACCGAAAGCGCGCATCGCTGTAGACTAACAAGAGGAACTATTGTTATTTGGGTTTGAGTTTCCCGAGGGACAGATATAGTTGACGGACACAGAAAGTCTGTCTGTGTTGTGTTACATTGTTACAGTCCGAGTTGCGGAGCCGCAATAAACGTTGACTCAAATGAGTTCAAGAAACTAAATTACATGCTTTATGAAGAGTGAAAAAAACTGAATTTAACACAGACGAAATCATTCACCCAATCAGAGTGAAGTATTACCGTGTAACGAGTTATAACAGAGTTCACCGGCGGAACTTATGTTGGCACGTTTTATAGTTCCCGGGGGGAGGTATTTTGTTGAGGGAACAGCCGGAAAGATAGTTATATTCCGCGGGTTGCATGTGAGACAGACATTGCTACCATATTTTGTTGCAGCCTAAATGTCAATAAAGTAACGCGGATTAGCTCCGTTGTTTTATACTTCGCCTCCGAATCCTTCCCTAGCTCGCTACGACCGAAACAAAATGGTGATGTCACGTACCGTAATGGTCGGCAACGGATCGCTGCATACGTTTCTTCAACACAACATGGCCATGTCAATAAAAAAAAAAAAAGTCGGTCTATATGTAATATATTTATATTTTTGTCTCGATCCCTGTACCCGTTTATAAAGCGCACCATGATTTTACAAATTGATTTTGGGGAAAAAAGTGCGCGTTATATACGGGAAATTACGGTACTTATTTTCCACTCTAATTTGGAAATAAATTCTTTAAAAATCAAACAATGTGATTTTCTGTTTTTTTTTCTCCACTTCTGTCTCTCATGGTTGAGGTTTACCCATGTTAACAATTACAGGCCTCTCTAATCTTTTCAAGTAGGAGAACTTGCACAATTGGTGGTTGACTAAATACTTATGTGCCCCACTCTGTATATATATATATATATATATATTTATACACACAGTATATAAATGAATAATAAATAACTTTTTTTTTTTTTTTTTACAATCAAAATCTCTATTTATTTTTCGCAATAATAGTGCATGGATTTCCAGTTAAAAAAAAAAGACAACATGAAATGAAAAATGGGACTGACATCCAGCACACACTTAAATAAATGAAAATAATAATAATAATAATAATTAAAAAAAACAACAACAACAACAACAAAAATAAAACCATTAAATTTTATAACTTTTTAAATAGGTGTGGTCCACGTGTATTTTGCTGTGGGTTTTTTTTTTTTAATTAAAAAAAAAATTTTTTTTATGTCCTAACATTAAATGAAGCTCAATCTACAGTAATGATAACTTTTGCTGGTGTTTTTACCAACGAGTGAGCCAAAGTGAATTAGCGATATTGGTCCGTTTTTGGGGGGATCCTGAATGCAACTCATAGTCTATTTCCAGCAGCCCCTCAATAAATCGAGACCACTTGTTTACAACATTGGATGATTCTAAGTTTCAATATTCGCTCTACCATTGACGGTGATAGACGTCGAATCCATTCGAATTGGGAGGGGGTGAATGAACCAATTTGTCTATCGCTGTCAATAACAGCCGTTGAATTAAAAATAATAATCAAACATTGACACCATGCGCAAAGCAATGAAAATGTTAACACAGAGCCCCCATGACAGATATGTATTAGTCATAAATCTACCGTGCAGTTTTGTTTATTTTATTTATATGGATCTTGTACAGCTGCGGAAGAATTCAATGTGCTGAATGCAGCGATTGAAAGACTGCCTAGTGTTTGTTTTTTACACTGCTGTGTATCGAGACGTTCAATATTAAATGAATTGCTGGTTTTTAAGCTCTACACACACATGCACGACTGCAGTCAATCCCTCGGGCAAGGCGATCTCATTGCAAACACTCCTTATAATGTTAAAAAGGCTTTCAACGCAGACGGCAAATTGATTTTAGAAGCCGTCACGAGTTAACCTCAAGGTCAATGAAGCGAATTGAATACCTGAGTGTCGCATGGAAACGCACAAAATAAAAATATGCTTTCCGGCTAATGTTAACTCGACTCAACTTTGGACTTATTGACATGTGAGTGTGGGAGGTGGCATCTATTCAGCTTTATTGACTAGTTTCCTCAGCACAGTACCGTCATACAGTACTTTCTATTCATGTTTCTCAAAGTCAACAAGGTACTACTGTATGTCGATATGGGTGATTCAGATACAAAGTAAACACACAAAGTTAGAGGCGACCATATCAGCAGATGTGTGTTTGCTTCGTATCTGATTCAGACCATATTTTGCATTTTCAAAGAAGACATAATACAGGTATCAGCGCTAACGGCCTCGAGGTCTTTTCATATTTACCGTCTATTTGCTTAGTATTTAAAAAAAAAAAAAAAAAACTTCAGAAAGAATAATAAAGTCTAGAACCAGCCGCAGGGCCGAAACTTCAATTAGTGTTCATTTTTTTTAAGTGTAAAAAAATTTCTAAATTTTTTTTGTAATCATATTAAAAGCTAGACTTCCCTGCACAGTGTTACACAGTGACAACATTTCTTTAATTCGATCAGAGTTCACTCTTTTCCGAATGTACCGGCAAGAGTTTCCAATTCTACTGTAAACGTTAGCGTTATTTCACATATTTTTCCTGTTTTTCTACAGTCGGGACTTACAACAATTTTAAGGTCTTTTAATATCCTTGACTCAGATACAGACCAGTTCAGTCTTGCACCCGCCATGTCTTTTGCTCGCTCTGCTTCTGCTAGCTTCTGGGAATAACAGAAACATAGACATGCGCGGTAAAGACGGTTTGTTTAGAAATTTCTAATAAATGTTTTCATATGCGTTGATGGGATTATACAGTAAATCGACAAAGCACAGCTCCCATTTGGGATAAAATCTTGATCGGACTGGACTTGGTTGGGGCATAAATGTGTCCATGTAAATGTAGACACTGTCATTATTAATATTATTGGGATGCTTTGCAAAGCACAGCTCCCTACATAGAAAATTCACCCCCAAAAACTTTAGGCACACCGCACACCGTTCCAACTACTAAATGGTCCAAAAATAGACGTGACGCATGCTCTCTTTTGACTTCGCACCTCTCATTCACTGTTGCGCCAAAAACATGTTTTTTTTGTACTGTGCAACAAAAATTTGAGAACCACTACCTTAAAGACCACCAGTAAACACTAATTCTAATACTAAATCTACCTAGATTAATACCAATGTTTTCACAGATTACTTGAAAAAGTAATTAAAAAAAAAAAAATTTAAATGAAAAAAAAGTAATCGTTACTTTACTCATGACTTTATTATCAAAGTAATTAAGTTACTTTAAAAGTAATTTATCAGTTAGTTTTTACCGTTTTTTTTTCTCCCTTTGCTGCCGCAACATAAGTATGACAACAGAAACATTTCATTGAATTTAATTGACTTTCTGATAACTGAATTTAAGGGGGAAGATCAGAATTATTCACATTCGCTTAATCTTCGAGTTAACGGGGGTTTAATTAGCTCATGGAGTTGATTTTAACCACCATTGACTCGCGCTAGCTTAGCCACTCTAGAGCCCTGAAACTAACAAATAACTGATAAACTGCATGGAATTTGTTAAAATCAACCCCACCGACTAATTAAAACCCAGGTGACTTGAAGATTAAGCCTAATGTAAAAAAATCTGAACTTCGGGTTAGGGTTTAGGGGTGAGGGTTAACAGCATATCAGTGCCAATGTAAAATAATGCAAATTGACTGCAGAATAATCAGCAACACACAAATGAATTGCACAGTGCAATAAACACAAAGGTGGGGGTGGGCGCAAATGTGCGCGCACAAGACGGAAGTACGCCGAACAAACACGCAGTCAATTTGGCCACAAAACGTGGCAGCAGCTAAACACTTTACACTCAATTGGACTGACAACACATCCCAAAGATGCTAAACAAACACGTCACCTCACGGCATAAATGTGCAACACGAATATGTTGGTGAGAAGCGATGACTACCCGCCGTTGCAATGGCAAAGCTACGAACAGCGACTCCAACCTATCGCTGGAACCCTCTATAATGAAGGAAAAATACTCACGTACATTCATGGACGCACACATCTCAACAGGTGGCTGCACTACGCTCGAATGTGCATCCGCGATCGTCACACCTTTCTCAGTCCCAAAACACTTAGCACTTGTGACTCGAGACCAAAACAGGAAGTAACTATGTGCAGTTACAATGGAAACAAGCGCATAGTGGGAACCTTTGATTACAATAATCAATTAATTGCAATTAGTTAATTTGTGACAATACAAATTGATACCAAATGTTGCGATATTTGACTGCGCTAGACATTCCTCCCTTTGTCCCTTTCCAGTCAAAATGGATTGGACGTTTACAACTTTCAATAGCATTTAAAGAAGAGCATTCAGCCAAACGGTCAGTTCTCCCAGTTTAATTGAAATGTTGTCTTCAAAAGTCTGCCCCTACATCTACTTTGTATCAGATTGATATCGTCTGTAAGTATCGCACACCACTAATTTGCCCCACAGTCTTAAGAATACTCAGCTCGCTATCCCCTCCTCCGCTCCCCCAACTGTGATGTCACACATTGTGCGTGCTGCCGTTACGGGCTGCCAGCGCCAAGGAGAAACGGCTCGGCCCGAGGCGTCGCCGCGTGTCAACTTCACGTCGTCTCCGCGGCAAAGTCGTGCGATGGCGTTTAGATGAGACGTAAACAAAAGCATTATTGTTTTGCCCCGCAGCTGCAGCCGGCCTCAAATTCCATATCAGCTGGAAATGCTTTGGCTGACACGCGCCCACGAGTGCGCACCTAAATTTGATGTGTAGGTGTGCCGCTGCATGTGCGCGTCGCTGCTATTTTAGTATTATTTATTCATGACATTTAATCATATATTTTAAAAATGTATTCTAAACAGTTTTGAAATTGCTTATAGAAAATATACGCTTTTTTAAAAACATTTTTCTACTGAAGTAAAAGAGTTGAATCATTACTCATATAATGTATTTTCTAAGTTCTTCTTTTTTGTTTTACACAAGTAGCTGAACTTACTACATACCTGTACTGTAAGAACTGAATTTGAAGACATAGGACGTAAATTTTATGCTCAAGTAACCTTGTAGTTGTTAAAAATAAATTTTGTAGTTGCAACAAGTGCACTTTGCAGTTTTATGAAACACATTTTGTAGTTGTAGGAGAAATTACCTGCATCTGTAGAAAATGTAGGGTAACTTGAATAACAAAATTATAACTTATTTGCAAAATTTTCAAGGATTAGTTAAAAAGTAATTTAATTATTGATTTCTGATTACACCTCAAAAATGTAATCCAGTAACTTTACTTATTACTTTATCATCAAAGTAACTAAGTTACTTTAAGAGTAACTTATTAGTTAATTTGTACCAATTTTTCTCCTTCTGCTGCCTCAACAAAAACAACAACAGAGTCCTTGCATCGCATGTAAGTGAATTTTTCACATAAGGCTTAATCTTTGAGTTTGCGGGGGTTTAATTACTCAATGGAGTTGATTTCAACCACCATTGACTCGCGCTAGCTTAGCCACTCCGGAGCCCTGAAACTAACAAATAACTCACAAACTGCACGGAATTTGTTCAAATCAACACCAACTACTAATTAAACCCCCGCTAACTCCAGGTTTAAGCCTAATGTCAAACTTTCTGAGCTTCCCCTTTAAAATAAAGACCTAGCCGTTAAAATGTTGTCTATAAAAGTTTTAAAGCAATAAAACAAACAACAAAAATTAATGAAATGAACAAGAATCCTTCAACATATTTCGTAACGGGTCAAAATCATTTTTCGAACAGATCGCGTGACTAACACCTTAGAGACTATCCTCTGCTTTGCTTACCCCAAACTACACCTGAGGAGGCAAGATGGACATTAGGAATTTCTTTAAACCTAAGGTTTTAAACGCTATCAACAACAACTGAGCTTAAACAGTTTATTAAGCACGAAGAGTGTCAAGATGTGTATATATACAGTATAGGCCAAAAGTTTGGAGACACCTCAAAGGTGGATACTTTGAAGAATGTACAGTCGAATATAAAACCTGTTTTCAGTTATTTCACTTTTTTTTGCCATTCCACATGTTCGCTCATAGTTTTGATGTCTTCAGTAAGAATTTACAATAGTAGTGAAAATATATAAAATGCAAGAATGATGAGGTGTGTCCAAACTCTTGACTTTTGTGTCGGCGTCATCAACATGTTTTGCCCCCAGTCCCACTAAAGTAAAACTACACCTATGGTTGCAAACTCTAACTTTAAACTGTACATAAAGGGTGGTTACAAACTGTAGAAGTGCTGGCTGTCTCGTCACCTGTAGGCTTTGTTTCGACTTTTGTCGTGAGGTGTTGTAATTCCAACGGTTCTTTGAATTGGATGTCAAGTTTTTAGCGGGCGACAGTCTTTTTGAGCCAGCGCAAAGTTTGCAACGCACAGAGATATTTTTGTCATCTTTACTGGACAGAAATGTGAAGTAATGGCTGTATGTCTAGTGAGCAAATGCAGCCGTTTGTGGTATATCTCCTGCCTTTCACTGTTAGCATTCTGACGAGGCAGCGAGGCTATGTTGTTGACCGCCATGGCAGAGAGGGCTCACATGGTAATACACGTGACCCGTTTTTGTTTTTTTGTTTTTCACAATGAGAAAACGTGACATGTGATGTCACTCCCAAACTCAAGAGCAATATTTTCTTTTCAAATGTTCTTCGTACATGACTACAATGATTCAAATGCTCTTCGTACATAACAACAGTATACTTCATTCTACAAACAATATGAGGCAACAACAAAATAGTAACGCACAGGCATTAACGAAACTAACTTTAAACAGATTACTGGCTTGGAAAAATGAACGCGTTATATTGCTCGTTTCTGAAAGAAAGTAATCCGTTTACAGTAACGCGTTACTAAGTGATTACATACTGACAGCATTGCTTATCCGTTGATAAATGACTTGTAATTGTAACAAAAATACCTCTGATTTGTTGAAAACGTAACATAACTTATTCCTGCAGCAAAAATACCTTCAATTTGTCGAAAATGCAATGTGTGTGTAGAGAAAATAGAACTTGTAGTTGTAGCAGGAATGCATTTGAATGGTAGACAATGTAACTAGTAGCTTTAGCAAAACATTTTTAGCTGTAGCAGAAATATCTTTGTAGAAAATGTCTTGTAATTGCCACAGAAATACCTTTTTATTTGTAAAAAATATTAGTCGTAGCTTTAGCTATATACCCTCGATTTGTAGAAAATATAAACTTTTTTATATAAAACATATACAATATACAGTACATTATATAACTAACTAATCTGTAGCTTGGAGTTGTAGAAAAGAACATGCATATGAAATGAGACTCCATTTAGTTTCAACACCACTTCTTCTGTTAAGGGACATTTTTGGGTGCTGTAGGTGTCTCAGCTTGACAACTTGTATTTTTTAGAATGCATAACTTTTCGATTTAAAACTAAGTAGCTATAATTTCTCTCTCGTACAACAGTTGCTCTTTTAACAAGTCCAACAATTTTTTTTTTTTTTTTTAATATTACAAGTTACTTTTACACGAAGTTTACTCAGCTACAAATTAGTTTTGTTACAAAATACAATATATTCTCTTACGAGTTATCCATAATGAGTACCGTTGAGAATTCTCTTAACAAAAACAGGTCGCGATCAAAGCATGGCTTTTTTCCGCCCTGACGTTCAACGTTCCAGCAAGCAGTCCTGTGCCTGCTTGTTATCCCAAAATAACAAAGTGGATTAAGTAAAAAATAAAAATTGAGCCCTTGCGCATAACAAAGCAGGCAAATGCTTCTTTACTAGACATTGAATGCATTAGAACGCACAACAGGCGACATAAAGCACACATTTACAAAGCATAAATTGAAAATAAAACGAGATCGTGAAATGGAAGCACAATTACAGAGCAGCTACAATAAAGCCTCGGCACGGGTCGTCAACCCGGAGCTAATTGTGCTTTTTTTATTATTCATATCACATCAGCTTCACATCATTGACCTAAAGCTTGTAAATGTAATGGTATTTATAGCGGGTGGTTGGTAGCTGCCATTCGCGCTTCCTGCTTTGGCCCACTTGGAATAGTTTCTGTCAGTATGTGGAAAAGTTAGGGGTTTTTTGTGCATATTGGAGGGTTCTGACTGTGTGGGAACTGTAAAATTTTACATACAGTCAGGCAAATAAGTATTTAGTCAACTACTAATTGTGCAAGTTCTCCCACTTGAAAATATTAGAGAGGCCTGTAATTGTCAACATGGGTAAACCTCAACCATGAGAGACAAAATGGAGCTGTGATGTTTTGGGGCTGTCGTTGGGCAACACAGACTTTCAAGTCCCTCCACAGATTTTCTATGGGGTTGAGATCTGGAGACTGGCTAGGCCACTCCAGGACCTTAAAATGCTTATTACGAAGCCACTCCTTTGTTGCCCTGGCTGTGTGTTTGGGATCATTGTCATGCTGAAAGACCCAGCCATGTGTCATCTTCAATGCCCTTGCTGATGGAAGGAGATTTTCACTCAAAATCTCTCAATACATGGCCCCATTCATTCTTTCCTTTACACAGATCAGTCGTCCTGGTCCCTTTGCAGAAAAACAGTCCCAAAGCATGATGTTTCCACCCCCATGCTTCACAGTGGGTATGGTGTTCTTCGGGTACAATTCAGTATTCTTTCTCCTCCGAACACGAGAACCTGTGTTTCTACCAAAAAGTTCTATTTTGGTTTCATCTGACCATAACACATTCCCCCAGTCCTCTTCTGGATCATCCAAATACTCTCTAGCAAACCGCAGACGGGCCTGGACGTGTACTTTCTTCAGCAGGGGGACACGTCTGGCAGTGCAGGATTTGAGTCCCTGGCGGCGCATTGTGTTACTGATAGTAGCCTTTGTTATTCTGGTCCCAGCTCTCTGTAGGTCATTCACTTGGTCCCCCCGTGTGGTTCTGGGATTTTTGCTCACCGTTCTTGTTATCATTTTGACGCCATGGGGTGAGATCTTGCACGGAGCCCCAGATCGAGGGAGATTATCAGTGGTCTTGTATGTCTTCCATTTTCTAATAATTGTTCCCACAGTTGATTTCTTTACAACAAGCGTTTTACCTTTTGCAGATTCAGTCTTCGCAGCCTGGTGCAGGTCTACAAATTTGTCTCTGGTGTCCTTCGACAGCTATTTAGTCTTGGCCATAGTGGAGTTTGGAGTGTGACTGACTGAGTTGTGGACAGGTGTCTTTTATACCGATAATGAGTTAAAACAGGTGCCATTAATACAGGTAACAAGTGGAGCCTCGTTAGACCTCGTTAGAAGAAGTTAGTCCTCTTTGACAGCCAGAAATCTTGCTTGTTTGTACGTGACCAAATACTTATTTTCCACTCAAATTTGGAAATAAATTATTTAAAATCAAACAATGTGATTTTCTGTTTTTTTCCACATTGTGTCTCTCATAGTTGAGGTTTACCCATGTTGACAATTACAGGCCTTTCTAATCTTTTCAAGTAAGAGAACTTGCACAATTGGTGGTTGACTAAATATTTATTTGCCCCACTGTATCTGTGACGATTAAGGCCTAGCCTTTGTTTTCGATGAAATGCCACAAAGACAGCAACATACTACTCCAAGTCTGATTATGAATAAAATCCTCTTTTGTTGCACATTGAACACATACGTCATTGAGTTTTCATAAAGGCTCTGACATTGTGACTTTTATATAGACTGTGTGCAGAAGCGTAATTTGATCAACCGGGGGCTTGATTAATTGTGGAGATGACAAAGTGTTCACAAGCTGGAGAAGAAGTATCAGTAAATGAGTTTAGGTTTTTCTCGATGAGCCACCTGGTCTCCGCGCCTCGTGTGTCTGCCTGAATCATTTCTCTAATAAGCGTCGTCCGTCGGGCCACCTGAACACGACCATGTTCAGATGGACTGAAATTTTGTTTGGGCTCAAACTGAAAATATGCGTGGCAGTTTTAATTTCCTAATTTTGGGTGGTGTCAAGCTGTAATAAATTGACGGAAAGTTGAACACTTGGTGTACAGTGTTAAACAATCTGCCAACGTAAAGGGTTTTTCAGGAGCTGGACAGTGCTCATCTTTCTCTGTCTACAGGCAAATTGTCTTAACGTCAACTTTTGCAATGCTTTCCATCTTTAAAAAGTGAAAAGTATTTAATTGCAGGTCTCCTGAGAGCCCTTTTGTGCGATATTTGGTAAACCCCGGCAACACTTCTTGACAAGAGACAATTTAAGAATTGGTGTGTGTTTTTGAGCTACCAAAACATTTGCACTTGTGTACCACTTTTGACTGGGAGGAGCAAATGAACGCCCCTACCAGTCTAGTGCTGTCAATGGCAAGCGGTAAGTTAAATGAGTACCCTGAAAGGTCAAAAAATAAATAAATAAAAAGCATAATTCGTGCATAAAAGGATTAAGTAATACTTTCTATCTTGTCTAATTAGGAGCGTTTTCGTTACGGGAGCAATATTTGAAAAATTTCGGCATAGTATAGTTGTGACGTAGGCGCGTTTCCATTGAGAACTGTTTTCTGAAAAAGTTCGATCTCTTTGCCATACTGTACAGCACCATGTTTAGTCCAAGATAATTAAGAAGATGTGATCATGTGACCAGGTAGGTCGAATCCTGTTACATATAAATTTGAAAAAACGTGTTTCCATTGTGGTCCTGGAATATAATTTTGAAACCCCTGAAAAAAATGCCGCAAGAAAAAGTGTAAAAACCTTTGCGATATATGAGTGCTTTTTCAAAATTCAGGCATTTCCATTGGCAGTTTTATCATTGTGAAATTTCGTTTTGTCGAATTTCTTGGAGTAATGGAAACGCAGCTATTGATGTGACACTGATTAGCTCTTCTAAAACCTGTAGGCTTGAAGTTCACTGACTTTTTGAAGTAAGGATAGGTGTGTTGACTTTAAAAATTACCACCAAAATGACCCTAACCCTGCAACTCTGTCCTCCCAGTAACGCACGGTGATATTTCCAAAATCTGTGATCAAGAATCTCTCTATAAAATTTACCATTTCTCTTATCTTACTCCAAATGAACTCTCTGGCACTCAATACAAAGACAGTCATGGCAAAAAATTACAAAATGAAAAAAAAATACCATCATTTGCTCATGCTTGCAAGGGAAAAACATTGACTAATTTGAATTGCAGCACTGGAATGCAGTTCAAAGTCAGAGCTGTGATTTGATTCTCACACGAGAGAGGGAGTCCAGTAGGGCCACGGTGTTGGCAGCCAGATAAGCTACTGATTGGACCGCTTGTATTGTGCTCTCCACGGGCCTCTCGCGCGGGGGTGGAGTGCACTACCGACCAAAGACAAACTAGACTGAGAATACTTGAAGAACTCCCGGGTAGCTCTGGTATCACAGGGCAACTATGAAGTTGTGTTTTAACATTTGAGCCTGCCATTAACACATTTTCAAGGTCTTAGTCTCGGGTTAGTCTTGGTTTGTCTTAAGTACAGTACAACAGGGGCTGCGTTGTTTAACACTAAGGCCTCTATTACCATCCCTCGCGGCAGTCCTGTTCTGTGCGGGAGGGCTAGCAACAGTGCTTAATTTGTAAATCATAAGGTGCCGGAACACAAAGTACATATGACAGAGCAGTGATGATGAGACGGGCACAGGTCCCGGAACACACGCAGAAAATGGGACTGAAAACAACACGCAAATAGCCACTCGCCATATTGTGGGACTTACAAGCTTCAATTTCAGATAATATCCCTGGTATAAATATTATGACAACAATTTACAACTATTTAGGCTATACACTGCACAGCACGGGCAATTGCCCACATAACCACAGGTGGGACTTACAGTAACGTACAGTCTAACTTGTAAAACATAAATAAAACAATATTTACAAGAGTTTACAATACATAACACAAACCCATTCTTTTGTGAGTAAGTATGCACGGTCCGTCTAAGACATGCTGGGACTGGAAAGCTGTGAGGTAGTAGGAAGCAAGGGGGAGACAAGCGAGAAGCAAAAGTTAGCGGTCGAATGTGGCGGCAGTCCGCTGTTATTTTGTTTATTGCTTTTTTTTTTTTTTCTTGCCACAATAAAGTGGAGAAAGCCATCAACTACTCCTTTCCATCTTTCCCCCCATTTTGGGCTGTTACAATACATTTTTTAAAAATGTTTTTATAGTTTTATTATTTTCTATAGATGAGAGGTGCCGGATCTGCTCAAATAAGTCCCGGAACCCAGGAAGGCCAAAATCAAGAGGTGCCCTGGCTAGCAGTAAATGAGTTAAATGTGTCACGCAAATGGCGCATCTTAGTATGAAAGATGAAGAAAATGATACTGTACATGATCGTGATTATTAATGGTGAAAATTCCTATATTGATTTCGGTGATCAGCTCAACTCAAACGTGGCGGAAATGAGAGCAACCAATCAGGGTCTACCTTGCCCTGCGCCAATTCAATTTGAGGAGCAAAGCGGACATAAAGTAAATGGCTAAGTGCTCATCTGAAGACAGCCTTGACCTGGAATTTCCTTTCAAAAATGACCATAAAAATGAGGCTAACAACTACAATATTGAAAATTTAGGTTCTAAAAAATTGTGATATTAGACGACATCCCAATTTTTTTTTTTTTTTTTTTTTTTTTGCCATAACACCCAGCCCTACCTACACTATGAAAATAGTCAGCTGAACATGAAATTTAAAGTAAAGTTATTTCACTTTTTTTCATTCATTCATTTTCCATGCCACTTTTTCCCACGAGGGATGTGAGATGTGCTGCAGCCTATCCCAGCTAACTACGGGCAGTAGGCAGGGTACACCCTAAACCGGTTGCCAGCCAATCGCAGGGTATAAGGATACACACAACCATTCACGCACACACTCATACTTACGTACAATTTAGATTAGAGAGTTCAATCAGCCTACCATGGATGTCTTTGGTATGTGGGAGGAAACCGGAGTTCCACGCAGGTACATGCAAACTCCACAGGAAGGCCGAAGCCTGGGATTGAACCCTTGATCTCAGAACTGTGAGGCGGACGTGCTAAGCACTCAGCCACCGTGCCGCCTGTAATTTCACTTGAATTTTCAAATTGGAAAACTCAAAATAATCAAGTTAATGCTGTATGTTAATCTGGACTTGAGTTAAAAAGTATGAACTAAGCATTTTAAGTAAACTGGACTGTAGTTTAAGTAAATGTATAACAATGCTCCGAACAAGTTAATTGCCACTGCGGCAGTGAAGCTTGCAGACAGCTTGAGTGAGACACCGTAGCTAATTTCACAAAACGTATCATTTCCATTTCAGTTTACTCAGAAATTTAAGCAATAACTCATTTTAATTCAACTCACACGTCCACAATATTAACTTTATACAATGACTTAGGGATAAAACTAACTAACTAACTAACTAACTATATTAGGAGAACTTAAAAAGTTGAATTATGTCTACTTTAAACGAAAGTTACGATGTAAATGTGTGAATCCTGTATGAACGCCAGGGGTGCTGCTGAAAGCGCCGCTCTCTGGCAGTCAGCAGGGATGAAATAGAATCTTTAGTTAGCATGACTTACAGGAAGTTTTATTTTATTTGATTTTTTTACAGTGCACATCGTTTCAAAAGATAGACACCTACAATTTGAGAGTGTCTGTGTATGTGTTTACAATACATCAAAACATTGCAATTTTTTTCTTTGAACTGTTGACACAGGAAGTCTCCAACTGATGCTGCCTGTAGATGGAAGAATGTTCAGTTTGTGGCAGAATAGCTGACCGTGAGTGACCTCTCTGTCTTTTTTGGTAGCAGAATGAAGGAACGGGACCTGCGGGGAATGTGCAGAAAGGCGCTGCTGCTGACTGTCTGCATGGTGTCTCTTTGGGGACAACTGAGCAGCGCATCGTCACACAGGAGCCACATTGGTATGTCCCTGCATGCCTCAACTTCTTGTAATAGTCACTTTTTACCTCTCTAAAACGGGCAATTTTTGAGAATATCAACCTAACACTTGCAGTGTGTTGTAATGTTGCACCGATGCCATTTTCTGGCTCCTAATACAGATTCTGACACCCAGTTTTGTGGTATCAGCTAATGCCGATACTGCAGCAAGACCGCATTTTTATAAGAAATATAGAAATGTTTACTTCTTTTAATACTAAATTACTGCATAATCACTTGACTGTCAAGTAATTGCTATCATGGCTTAGGCTACGTTTAGACTAGGACAGATCATTTTCTCCAGGGTATTCTGCTATTTTTTATACCTGTCCGCACTTCATTTAAGTTGCGTTTAAGCCCCCCCCCCCCCCCCCCCCCCCATCCCACTTCTGCAAGGGATGCCTGCATTTGCGCGAACTACGCATGCATAGAAAAGAGAAACCTCATGTGTTACGTCATCGTGACATTTTTTCGTGATCGAAATTCAACGCATCACGCAAGAGTGAAGGGACTGAGGGCACACTCGGCTTTTACAAGTAGTCGCCGAGTTGTGATTAAAATGAATCTTTATTAAAGAACAAAAACGAAAGCCTGACATTTTTACTTCGGATGTTTCAGTTGCGCATTCACCACTTGGAAATTAGCAAATCTAAACTTTTGGTGTGGCTCTGCGTATATTTCCTGGAAGTAGAAACCGCAGTCAGGAGGGCTTGTGCATAACAGTGGCGCTCCTGGATGTGGCGATAGTTTTGAGAGGCGGAAATGTCATCAAAATGAAACTGATCTAGCGCCTCTGTGACTTGGGTACCACACAGTTCACTTTTCGGGGTTTGATTTTCTTCTACGCATTTTTATATACTCCAGTTCGGCCGGCATTTTGTCCGGAGGGGCCAGCCCCACTGCTGGCTGATCGGAGACTTAACGATGAACTAATCCGTGATGGGAGGACCACAAATGGGCACTGAATTAAAACATATTATAGCGACGTACATTTGAAGGTTCTAGAAAAATGTGTGAATGCATGATCAGCTCATCACAGCTGGTTCAAGTTGAGCGAGCCCGCCTGTGGAAATGAAAAGAGGAGCAGGAATGTAGGGCTGGGCATCGTTTGAAATTGAACGATTCCGGTTCTGATTCCAATTCCACGTTCAATTGCAGTTCCGAACGATTCTCGATTCTGATTCCTTAAAGAGGTAAGTTAAAAAAAAAAATGCAGGGTCAAAAAAATTGCAGTTTATATTAAATTCTTAACTTCTCGATGATTTTTTATTTTTTTTTAAATAAAATGAACTTCTCACGAAGCTAATTTTAACTTTTATATAAATATCAGTCTTTGAACTCGAGCAATTTTTTTTCTGCTTGGCACTCAAGGCATCGAAACAAGGAACAGAATTTTAAAAGTTCGAACGATTCCGGGAGCATCGGTGTGTTAGAACCGATTCCCATCGAGGCTTGATGCTCGATGCCCAACCCTAAGATCCTCCTCCTCCATTGTTTACAACGCCATCATGCAGCACTAAAAATGGCGATGGCATGGTCCATGATATCACTTCCTTAATATCCGATAGTTGTACAGAGACTGCAGTCCACTCTAAGCGATGGGTAATATTACCCGCCTTCGTTATCTGTGTAACAACCAATCCGGATAAGTTGCATACATGCCGTACAGTCTAACTAATAACACATTTAAGGCCATTATCCGTCCTAGTGTAGACGTAACGTAGCCTCAGTCAGATACTGCTTCAATTCGTTGGCTTCCACTGACGTAAACAGGCGTCCAAGCCATTTGAAGTGGAAGTCAAGTGAAGTCGTTCATTCGCTGCTATCACTCCAAATTCAAATAGATTGAACATCTGCTGGAGATATACTAATTGGTGGGAGGGTGCATCTTGGCCATTTTTTACCTCACACGCTGCCATTGACAGTGCTAGATGTCCAATCCACTTGAAATGGGAGAATTAGCAGTGAATGAATGAACGTTCACCACGTTATCTCTCAATATGCCCCAATACCGATGGCATCATTTTAGTGCCGTATCAGTACCAATACTATCGGTGCAGCACTAGTTTGCTGTATTCCATTTACATTCAGTGAGCCCTTTTTCAGCTTTGTTTGCTCTCCCCAAAGTTGTGTTAGTGCACATTAAACAGTTCAGCAGTCAAAAAGTTTTAGTCCATCAGTACAGTAATGGAGACCATGCATCATTGTGTGTGACTGTTGTGTGTGTTTGGCCAAGGAAGGACAAGCCCTTTGAAAGTGATTTCCTTTAATGGATAGATGGCCTGGTCCTGGGGCGGATGGGCAGAAAGTGTGACTACACATTGAAATAATGAGCCTCATTTCCGTCGCACGACGGTCGCTGAAACCCAAAGCCCCACCAGCTGAACACTTTGATCGGAGGGGCGATCAAAAAGCCTGCATCCATGACCGGAGAGGCTGTACCTGGAGGAAAATCGTGTGTGTGCGTGTGTATCAGATGAAGTAAACAATAAAAATAGTAGAAGCAGAATGAACAAATATTACTCTTGTTCCATCGGGATAATGAGATTGCAGAGGGTTTGGTTTTGATATCATGTCTATACTCTAAAACAGAGGTGCTTGTTACGTTGATCGCGATATACCAGTTGATCGCAACGCTTGTGTGGGTAGATCGTGGCATCAAAAAAATAAAAATAAAAAAACAAAATAAATAAAGAAATAAATTAGGGCTGTCAAACGATTAAAATTTTTAATCGAGTTAATTACAGCTTAAAAATTAATTAATCGTAATTAATCACAATTCAAACCATCTATAAAATATGCCATATTTTTCTGTAAATTATTTTTGGAATGGAAAGAAAAGACAAGATGGATATATACATTCAACATACGGTACATAAGGACTGTATTTGTTTATTATAACAATAAATCAACAAGATGGCATTAACATTATTAACATTCTGTTAAAGCGATCCATGGATAGAAAGACTTGTAGTTCTTAAAAGAAAAATTTTAGTACAATTTATATAAATTTTATATCAAAACACCTCTTAATGTTTTCGTTTTATTGAAATTTGTAAAATTTTCAATCAAAAAATAAACTAGTAGCCCGCCATTGTTGATGTCAATAATTACTTACACAATGCTGATGGGTGGCTGAAGCCTATAAAATCAGTCGCACCCAAGCGCCAGCAGAGGGCGGCAAAATTCCATAAAACACAATTAACAAGTGGCGTTTCACTGTACCGTCATTTAAATCTGTCTGAGCGGGTAATCTGCGTTAATTGCGTCAAACATTTTAACGTGATTAATTTAAAAAATTAATTAACGCCCGTTAACGCGATAATTTTGACAGCCCTAAAATAAATACATTAAAAAAAATGTACATAATTAATTATGTTGTGTGAGCAACATGCTATCATATGTGGTATCATAGCAATATGCTGTTAAATTTGGGGTTTGGAATGAAGGCTATGGCCTTTTTTGGTATAATTTAATGAAAATGGGGTGGGGGGGACTAGGTTACAAATATTTGCACCCTGGAACCATGTTATTTTTACATGTATAGTAAAAAAAAAAAAAAATCATCTTTCCAAGTACGCAGTGTTGCCAACTTGGTGCACTTTCTTGCTAAATCTGACGACTTTCGCGAGCCTCTTGGCTACTTTTTTTTTGTTTTTGTTTTTTTTTTGGGTCAAAAGTGACTAACGACAGATCTATTGACTTTTTCTGGTGTTTTTTTAACTCACTTTTTGCTTCTCCTAGGACATTATTCCTCTCTCTTACAGCATCCATTAAAATTACATGCAAATGGAAATTATGCAAATTGTATGATGACGCTATCTAACGACGTCTAGGACAGCCAATAGCTACTTTTCTTAATGAAGAGTTGGCAGCAATGAAAGTCCCACCATAATGACGAATATACAGTTGCGTAGCATGCCTAAGCGTCAATATACAGGTTACATCTGAGAGTGTTTAACACCAATGAGTTAAAAAACTTTTAAGCTACCGCTACTAAAATACTAGTTTTGTACTGATAAGATTCTGTTACCTGGCTATGTGGTATCAGCCGATACATACAGACCACCTTTAAAAAAAAAAAAAAAAAAAAAAGTTTTTCTTTTAATGTGATTTCCTTAATTTGCTTCTTTGTTTCTTCTACTTTGACGAGTTTGTAATTGGTAGCCATCTTCAGCAGGACAACCCTTGCACATCTCTAAGAATAGGTTCATACTTGAGGTCTTAATGCACAATTCTGATTTTTTTGTCCTTCAGACTGCCTTTGTCCGTTGAGCCCGTTCAAGTATTACGCATGCACACTACAGGTTATCCTTCTGCGTTGCGGCGATGGCGTAGCGACTACAGTGTCAAAGAGCATTTGATATGTTGTCCTTCAAAATGATATTCTGCAGCAAGGGAACGTGTTGCTCTGTAATTCACTGCCAAGCCACTAGAGAAGTGTGGCGTTCTGTTCGTACAGTTTGGGGGTTCTTGTCGACTTCCTCTAGTTTTTTTCCGTTTACACAACAATGCCAACAGAGATGGAACGCTTGAATGTGGATCTCCAGCTCATCAACATTGAACAACAAATGTTGATCCTACTGTAATGTCTGTAACTAAGCGCAGGTCCTTTTGTCCGATTTCTTTGCCGTGTCCAACAACTTGCCAGTGGGAAGCCATAGCAGATTTCTGGCAGCTATGGAACTTCCCAAACTGCATTGGAAGCCTTGATGGTAAACACGTTATCATAAAAGAACCGAGGCACTCTCAATCAGTGATGATGTATCAAGTGTGTGAACTGTCTGTAGTCGAAAATTAAACATCAAAACAACTCTTTTGACAACAAACCTGTTCTTCATTCTTCATATACTTGAACTGTAAAATGTAAATGAGTCACACTCACAGCAAACATATTTACATGATAAATGATAAAACGCACTAACCAAAAATACGACAAAGTGATAAAAAGCTGATAGTTTTTGGCCGACTTGCTCACTGCTTCGTGTGGCCATTCGCTTCGAAACACATACATACTTCTCTCGGAGGTTCTTCCATTTTTTTATGCAATCGCTGACCTACAGCCCCGTAATTTCAGCAATCTCTTACCACGAATTGTTTGCCATTTTGCAATCTTTATAATGTCTTGACGAGACATTGTAGAGGTTGTCATACTTGGGGACCTCTTCGATGATACTCTCGTCGGCTTGGTCCATTTTTGCGTGTAGCACAACAATGTTTGAAAATGGCGGTGATTTTGTGGTGAACAGGAAACAACAGTCTGAGTGGACCAATCACAGTCCATTTGTGTCATGTCTCCACACGTTGACGTGATGCGAAGTCAGAAAATTGTGGAGATACACGTCAGGCTACAGCGAAGGGTCGGAAATCGGGTCTCCCTTTGATGCGTAGGTCTGCCACAGAAGCATAACTCAGCCTAAATTCACAGTCCGACATGCGCATCAAAACAAATAACTACACATGCTGGCTATATGTCATTCTGGGGTGATCATATTTTGATTTTCAAAAGAGCACACAAATAACAGACATTAATAATCCCTATTTAATCTTATATTCAAAGTTTATATGGATTGATTGAATCCATACATGCACTGTGCGTGCATGACGCACTTACGTGTGTGCATCAGTTTGCCCTGACTCGGCCATGTAAGCAATCCTGAAATATTGCTCATATTTATTTAATATTGCACACAGAAAGAAAACAGAGCATTATCAGGCTTATCCTTTTCGTTCGTTCGTTCGTTCGTTCGTTCGTCGTCTCCCGCTTATCCGAATCCGGGTCGCGGGGGCAGCAGCCTCAGCAAAGAGGCCCAGACAGCCCTCTCCCCAGCCACTTCCACCAGCTCATCTGGGAGAATCCCAAGGCGTTCCCAGGCAAGCCGAGAGATATAATCCTTCCAGCGTGTCCTGGGTCGGCCCCGGGGTCTCCTCCCAGTTGGACATGCCTGAAACACCTCCCGAGGGAGGCGTCCAGGGGGCATCCTAACCAGATGTCCAAACCACCTCAACTGGCTCCTCTCGACATGAAGGAGCAGCGGCTCTACTCCGAGTCCCTCCCGGATGACCGAGCTCCTAACCCTATCTCGAAGGCTGAGCCCGGCCACTCTCCGAAGGAAACTCATTTCAGCCGCTTGTATCCGCAATCTTGTTCTTTCGGTCATTACCCAAATTTCATGGCCATAGGTGAGGGTAGGAATGTAGATTGACCGGTAAATCGAGAGCTTCGCCTTCCGGCTCAGCTCCTTCTTCACCACAAGAGACTGGTTAAGCCCCCGCAACACTGCTGATGCTGCCCCAATTCGCCTGTCAATCTCACGTTCCGACCTACCCTCACTCGTGAACAAGATCCCGAGATACTTAAACTCCTCCACCTGGGGCAGGAACTCACCCCCGACCTGGAGCGAGCAATCCACCCTTTTCCGGCTGAGAACCATGGCCTCAGACTTGGAGGTGCTGATTCTCATCCCAGCCGCTTCACACTCGGCTTCGAACTGTTCCAGCGAGAGCTGGAGGTCGCTGTTTGATGGAGCCAGAAGGACCACATCATCCGCAAAAAGCAGAGATGAGATCCTCCCACCACCGAACTCGACCCCCTCCACCACCCGGCTGCGCCTAGAAATTCTGTCCATGAAAGTCACGAACAGAACCGGTGACAAAGGGCAGCCCTGGCGGAGTCCAACTCTCACCGGGAACTGGTCCGATTTATTGCCGGCCACACGGACCAGACTCATACTCCTGTGGTAGAGGGACTGGATGGCCCCTAGCAGAGGGCCATCCACCCCATACTCCCGGAGTACCCCCCACAGGGTGCCCCTGGGGACACGGTCATAAGCCTTCTCCAAATCCACAAAACACATGTGGACTGAATTGGCGAACTCCCATGCCCCCTCAAGCACCCTCGCGAGGGTAAAGAGCTGGTCCGTGGTTCCACGGCCAGGACGAAAACCACATTGTTCCTCCTCGATCTGAGGTTCAACTATCGACCGGACCCTCCTTTCCAGTACCCTGGCGTAGACTTTCCCTGGGAGGCTGAGGAGTGTGATCCCCCGATAGTTGGAACACACCCTCTGGTCGCCTTTCTTAAAGATAGGGACCACCACCCCGGTTTGCCATTCCAAAGGCACTGCCCCCGATGACCACGCAATGTTGCACAGGCGCGTCAACCAAGACAGCCCTGCAACATCCAAAGCCTTGAGATACCCAGGGCAGACTTCATCAATCCCTGGAGCTCCGCCGCCGTGTAGTAATTGCACTACCTTGGCAACTTCTGCCCCAGTGATTGACCCGACCAACCCTAGGTCCCTCGGCTCCGTTTCCTCCATGGAATGCGTGTTAGTGGGATTAAGGAGGTCTTCAAAGTATTCCTTCCACCGCCCGACTATGTCCTCAGTTGAAGTTAGTAACTCCCCGCCCCCACTGTAAACAGTGTGGGCAAGATGCCGCCTTCCCCCCCTGAGGCGTCGGACGGTTTGCCAGAACCTTTTTGGAGCCGATCGATAGTCTTCCTCCATAGCCTCACCGAACTCCTCCCACGTCCGAGTTTTTGCCTCGGCGACTGCCAAAGCTGCACTCCGCTTGGCCCGCCGGTACCAGTCAGCTGTCTCAGGAGACCCACAGGCCAACCATGCCCTGTATGCCTCCTTCTTCAGCTTAATGGCCCCCCTCACCTCCGGTGTCCACCATCTGGTTCGAGGGTTACCACCACGACTGGTCCCAGCTACCTTGCGGCCACAGCTCTCAGCAGCCGCCTTGACAATGGCAGAGCGAAACAAAGCCCATTCAGACTCAATGTCCCCCACTGCCCCCAAAACGTGGTCAAAGCTCTGCCGGAGGTGCGAGTTGAAAATCAGTCTGACAGGTTCCTCCGCCAAGCGTTCCCAGCAGACCCTCACTATTCGTTTAGGCCTACCAGGTCTGCGTGGCTTCTTCCCCTGCCATCTGATCCAACTCACCACCAGGTGGTGGTCAGTTGACAGCTCTGCTCCTCTCTTCACCCGAGTGTCCAGAACATAAGGCCGCAGGTCTGATGATACGACAACAAAATCGATCATCGACCGGCGGCCTAAGGTGTCCTGGTGCCATGTGCACCGATGAACATCCTTATGTTCGAACATGGTGTTCGTTATGGCCAAACTGTAGGTAGCACAGAAGTCCAACAACTGAACACCACTCGGGTTCAGATCAGGCAGGCCGTTCCTCCCAACCACTCCTCTCCAGGTCACACTGTCATTGCCCACGTGGGCGTTGAAGTCCCCCAGTAGGACAATGGAGTCCCCTCTCGAGGCACTTTCCAGTACCCTTCCAAGAGACTCCAAAAAGGGCGGGTAATCTGCACTACCATTCGGTGCATATGCACTGATAATAGTGAGAACCCGTTCCCCAACCCTAAGGCGCAGGGAAGCGACCCTTTCGTCCACTGGGGTAAACTCCAATACAGAGGCAGAGAGCCATGGGGCTATCAAAAGACCCACCCCAGCCTTCCGCCTCCCCCCCGGAGCAACTCCAGAAAAGGAGAGTGTCCAACCCCTCTCAAGGACCTGGGTTCCAGAGCCAGAGCTATGTGTTGAGGTGAGGCCGACTATATCTAGCCGGAATCGCTCAACCTCTTCAATAAGCTCCCGCTCCTTCCCCGCCAGAGAGGTGACTGTTCCAAATGCCAGTTTCCACAACCGGGGATCAGACCGCCAAGGTCCCTGCCTTGGTCTGCTACCCGATCCACATAGCACCGGACCCTGTGGATTCAACCTGTGGGTGGTGGGTCCACGGGACGACGAGCCCATGTATCCGGTTCGGGCTGTGCCCGGCCGGGCCCCATGGGCGAAGGCCCGACCACCAGGCGCTCGCACACGGGCCCCAACCCCAGGCCTGGCTCCAGGGCGGAGCCCCGGTACTCCTCCGTGCCGGGTACACGTACTCCTGTTTTTACCGTCCATCAGGGTCTTTTGAACCGTTCTTTGTCTGACCCTTCGCCTAGGACCAATCTGTCATGTGAAACACTAGCGGGGGCAAAAGCCCCTGACAGCATAGCTCCTAGGGTCATTAGGGCACTCAAACTTCCCCACCACGATAAGGTGACGGCTCACGGAGAAGGCTTATCCTTTTCTTCATTTTATCTTTTTAAGACTGTGGTCAAGCCCTGCTTTTCCCTAAAAGCCGTGTTCAAACTAGGCACTAATGCACAGGTACATCGATGCCGTCCTGCCTGCCGCTCTCGCTCTTTGCTGACGTAATTGCTACGTGAATTCCTATTTCTGAGACTTGACAGTTCAGACCGCTGCCACATTCTGGAAAAAATGTGTCCCATATCGTATTTAAACCATATACGAAAGTGACCTAGATCGGATTTTAAATGGTCCACTTCTGTACGACTTATCACGTTCAGACATTCAAGTTAATGCCTCACTCGAGTCGGAAAAACACAAAAAAAATCGGATTCGTGCGGTCTGAACTTAGCCTAAGTGTACATATTGCGCATTAACGATGCATTATTTCTTAGTACACACAAATACAGATACTTGCAATTTACCTGCCAATTGGGCTCCTTCTGATACCAGTAATGGTATCGGTGCAACACTACGAAATACTTAAGGTAAATACGGCTGAAACACACAGTAAAAGCCATTCAAACAAGATGGATGCAGTAAGTCTCTAGACTCTAGAACACTTATGCCAGGTGAATTTCACCCACATAATTCTTGTCATGTGAGTTTTTTTTTTTTTATCATGTTGCTGCTTCCTGTGAAAGATGACCAAAATTGTGAAGAATTTTAATGCAATTCTAAAATGTCCCCAATGGTACTTTTTAAAAATGTATGTACTTGTTATTATTATTAATTGTATTCGATATTGTATATTGTTAGGTTAGAAGAGAGTGCTTCAATTTAGTATACAGTAGTGTACTTTTAAGGAAATTGAAGAAAATTTATGTATTTCATCCGAGATATAGCAGGTAAAATTTACTCAACGTTAGTGATGCTGTTACTAATTCAATGTTGGCGTTTTCGTGTTAAAAGTTCTCTAAATAAGTTTTAATAAGAGCATGGGAA
The DNA here is from genome assembly GCF_030265065.1 of Corythoichthys intestinalis. Taxonomy (NCBI): domain Eukaryota; kingdom Metazoa; phylum Chordata; class Actinopteri; order Syngnathiformes; family Syngnathidae; genus Corythoichthys; species Corythoichthys intestinalis. The sequence continues at coordinate 17,748,172 of NC_080403.1, read as the reverse complement.
AATGTATTTAAATGGTGATAAATAATCTATGTGTTCATCTGATGCACACACATGTAAGAAAAGTCAATTGTCAATAGGAAGAGCTTAACTGTGGATAGCTAAAAACATCTCCATTTTGACTTGTCAAAACTGAATACCTAAACTGATATCTCCCATACTGCTCTGGTATTGGCAGATTCCGATTTTAATATATTTATGTTTATTCGATTCACGCTTCCATGATGCACATCAGACTTGTCCCACCAGAGAGCCAAAATTCGGAATTGTGTTGCTTGAACAATGCAGTATAAATCCAGCCTTAAAAAGACCATTGAGGCATGCTTTTGCCAGGGACAGCGTTCCTGTAAATCCCATTTGTATGACTGCATACATATTTGCTAAATCAGTTAATCCGCCTGGCTTATGTCGCCGCCCGTTCGCCCGTCCATTCATACTGCCGCTCAGGTTATTAGCAGCGAGCGCACCCCCGCACCTCACATGGCACAGCGTCACATTTCACTAATCGCGCCCGCCTCTAGCGAGGTCAAATCAAGGTAGGCCCGACAAACAAACCTCTTTAGCCCCCTCTCTCTTAACCCAAGCGGTGTCTTTGCCAAAGCTGTTGAACTTTTCACCGGGACCACGACCGGAGCTCAGCGCGCTCTCACATCGCTGCCTTAATAAAAACCGTTACACCCCCCCCCCCCACACCCCCACCTCCAGAGCGCCATCTACATTCATTAGCTAGTCATTAAAAAGTGGCGAGGGAAGAAAGGGCTGAAGGTTAAAGTGGTCTAGGGAGGAAGCGAGCATGCTAACAAGTAGCTTTTGGCTGTACAGTCTGCTTTGCTCGTGATTTGGGCTGACGAACAGGGTCAAACTGAAGTCTAAGCTATTTATATGTGAGCCAGTGTCAGAATGAAATTTGACACCCTCTGGAAGCAATGTGTGAATTCTATCTGAAATATTGATGGATGTTTTCCAAGGCCATGTCTACACTTAGCAGGGTTTTTTTTTAAACCGAAGATCCTGCCCTAACGCGTCCGGAAGAAATAATTATGTCTACACCAACACATTTGTAGAAAAAAAAAAAAAAAAAAAAAACTTCCACAGCCAATCACATTTATCCTTTTTTAAGTGCATTCATAACAATGCGCAAAAAATAATTGTCCATAATACCCACCTACTTCACATGTGTTCTTCAATATGAAGCACTGCAAGGGTTTGAAAATAAATGAAAGCAAAAAAACACCTAATTTACTCCAAATGTAAACATTATTCTCATATGTGACGTAGAGACAAGTTTGTCGCAGTCAATGATGTTTCTACAGTTAAATCTTCGGTTATCAGTGTCCACATGTGGCGCTACAAATGCAGAATTCGCACATCTTCAATTTGGACGGAGTTTTTAAAAAACCCTCGTATTCAATGCCTAAAATGTGCTTGTGCGTGTGGATAATGGGATAAAAAAGTAAAAGAGGGAAATTGGTATTGAAAATACCGATTAACAGCAATAGACAGCCAATCCATTTCAACTGCGAGGGGGTTGAAGCGATCATTCCAGGCCACAAAGAGATTTAAAAGAAAGAGAAACAAAACAAATGTATTTATTTATTGATTGATTGATTGATTTATTTTATTTATTTAAAAAAAAAATTTTTTTTAACCTGTCCTGTTCAGCTGTTTGACACAGTGAATGGAAGTCTGGGTGCCCGGTTGGTCTGAACAGTTTTAATGTTTCACATTGAGAGTATGACATACTCCCATTGTGATCATTCACATACCTCGTTTATTATGACAAAACATTGAACAGGAAGGGGTTATGGGGGAACAGAAGAAAAGAAACACAAGAGAAGAAAGAAAAGAAACACAAACAACAACAAGAAATACATTGAACGTCTACACTAACTACTAACATGTTGGTGCTATCGTCAGCTAGATGTATTTCCGGTTGACACTATGTGGGGGGCCTGTTGACCAGGGCAAGAAGGGGACGGGGGTGGGGGAGTCTATAAGCTAAGTGATTGAGAGGGGAAGAGTGTACACAAATCAGCTCTTTTCTCTAGAACCCAGTAATTGTGTGAATCCCTCGTGAGTGCAAGCCCGTTGGGGACCGACCCTACGCCGCCCCACCGCTAATACCGGCACCGGGACCCCCCACCCAAGCGCACCCCATCACATCCAGCTGCACGCGAGCCCCACCAAGCACACGACAGCCACGCAGACGAGTGGAGACACCACACGGGCACCAACCCAGGGCCACGGCCCCCACCCAGCCAGCCCGGGGAGGGAGGGCGGTTGGGGGTGGTAATTCAGCGCAGCCCATCCCTCCTCCCGCAGCCCAGCAAAGGACCCATCGTCCCCCCTGGGATCCAGGGTGGTCCCCCGGGCCACCCGCTCACCCATCAACCGGCCTTCAGGGATGGCAAGAAGGGATGCACCACCAACCCCATGACCAGCCCCAGCCCAACCCGCCTGCCCGGCCCACGAGCCACAGCTGCAGCCTCCGAACCGGCACGGCACGCCACGGGACCCACAGCGGCCCACCAAGCCCAGGGCAGGGCAAGGTCCCTCGCCGGAGCAGGCAACACCGGCGCCCAGACAGCAACCCGCGACGGAGCACAGGGCGGACATCCAGTCGAAGAAGAGAGGTGAAGGTGGAGGCAGAAGGACACTGAGGAGCCGCCGCGTGGCGATGCGAGATTGGAGCCCTGACCTCCCCCCACTCCCGCGGCCTGCAGCCCAGGCAGAGGGGAGGCCACGCCCCGTGAGCCACGCCATAGAGAAAAAAAGTGGGACCCACCTACCACCCTATTACTGTGGCTGCCAGGTTCCCGGCTGGCAGCCATTACCCAGCACCGTGATGGGATTGTGAGGGGTGGGAAGTGCAGTGTATGCATTAAAATAGGAGAGCTTGGCTTGGGGCAGTGGGACCGCAGCATGGAATTTCTACCCAGCCGCCCGCCCCACCACCCTTTGCCGCAGCTCTCTTGTGGAGTATAATGTGTGTGGAGCGTTAAAAAAGGTGTGGGGATGGCAGGGCCTGTCGTGAGGAGGTAACCGTGAGGCACCCCCCCAACAGGTCCCAACCATCCCACAACCTTGGTGTGTGAGGCATTAAAAACAGGAGGGAGCCGAACTGTATGGCCCCGTCCCAACTCTCCCTTGGAGAAATGAATGAGTATGTAAGTGCCAGGGTGAAAGATATTTACAGTGCCGAAGTGAGAAGTGCGTGAGTTATGAGGCAGGCTCCCGTGGGCGTGGCCCCGTCCACCAGAACCACCGGCCGCAAGGCGAGCGAAGCGCCGGGGCCCCGATCAACCCCCAGACCACTCACGGCGCACCCGCAACCGCCCACCCCTCCCCCCGCTGCCCGAGCACCCACCCCGCACCCAGAGCAGGCACTACGCCAAGCGCCGGAGACCAGGGGACGTCCACTTCACTGGCATGGGACAGCACACACCACCCAAGGCCCTGCGGGCCCCATGAGGCCCCGCCAGCAGGAGGGCAGCGTCAGCCACCACGGTCCAGAGAGGCGGACAGGGCCGGAGACAGACCGAGGGGATGGAGACTCATCCCCGCCCCAACCCACCCTTGGGCCAGGAGGGGTGCGCGGTATGACACCAGGGGGCACCTCCCCGGCACCCGGTACAAGGAGACGCGGATCTGGCCGGGCCGACCTGGGAGGTTATTATGGCCGCCGCATACACCACCCAGCCCCCACCCCACTCCACCCCACAGCCGGCCGGGGAAGGACCACGGCCCAGCACCCGTGCACTACCCCACCCGCCCGTGAGACCGGCACGCGCACGACGGGATCCACGCACGACCCGACACAACCAGACAAGCCCCAGCCGAAAATCCCGGGGCTAGGACCGGCGACGGGACGGCACAAGGAAGCACGCCAACAAACTCCATCTGTGAAGCTGACAGAAGAAGAGGTTTATCAAACACCCTTAGATGTATGCCAAGGACCAGTGAAGTGTATTATTTAAGCATAGTTCCTTAATTGTTCTGAGTCTGGTAATTAATATATAGGGTGTCCCAGAGAAATTGCGTACGTTCCCCAGCAGCTGGCAACCAAATTGTGTATGGCTTTCTTTGTATATTAAACCCATTGACCGACTAAACTTTGAAGGAAGAAATATTATTTATTACATGCTGTTGGGAGTGTATAAAGCAGTTCAAACAAAACAAATTTAAAATAAATAAATAAAATGGGCCACAGTTAATTAAATTCCTGTCTTTTTCTTCCTTTTTTCAATTTATTGCAATTTGTTTTAATTCATTTTTTAAAAAAAAGTTTGATTGTTTTTTTAGTTTTATTTCATTTTGAATTATCATTATTTTATTTCATTAGTCATGCTTGATTTACTTATTTTTATTTATTATTATTAAAAAAAAAGTTTTTTCCTCAAAATGTATCCTTCAATTAATTTATTCATTTTAATGCAAATGATAGTGGGATACAAACATACATATAAAGTAGAGGTCCCTCTTAGCCAATTGGATGCCAGGAAGATGCTAGACAATAGCCAATGGAAGAACAGTTATAAGTATGTTATGTTCAGTAAAGCCCGTACTGTATTTTTGCCTTTCGTCCCCTGAAATTTCGTCTGCAACAAGAGGCAATATTTTCCAGTTGAGGTGTGTCTTAACTAGTGTTGCACCAATACCATTTTTTTGGGCCCGATACCGATACAGATACCTGGCTGTGCAGTATCGGCCGATACCGATACCATTCCGATACCACTCTGTTTGCAAAAAAAAAAAAAAAAAAAAAAAAAAAAAAACATATATGTATGTACATATAAGGGATGCAACGATACAGTTAAGTCACGGTTCGGTACGATTTTCGATACAATTCAATACATTTAATGCTCTGAAACAGAAAATACAACTGTTATTATTATAATTATATATATATATATTTTTTTTTACTTATTTGCTAACAAGCAAAAATAACAGTGCCATCATATAAACAAGCATTTTAGTGCATAATATTTATGTGCTTACTTCTTACTGATCTGAAGAAATTTTGTATATAAGTGCTAAGAACAATCTTTTCGTATTTGTGGTCCGAGTCCATCAGTAACATGTACTGAATTAACAGTATTTGCAGCATTATCTATAGTCACTGGTAAGGATTGATTTGGCCTGCTTAACTTCCATTCAGTCATGGCGGTTTCTAATTCATCAGTGTAGTATATGGACTAAGCATCTCTCTGGGCTCACGCAGCTAATGGCATGGGATCTAATGTAGCACATCTAGGTTGCTATTTGATTATATCTAGTGTGTGCGCGAGAGAGTTGGCATGGGATCTAACATAGGACATCTAGGTTCCTATTTGATGATATCTAGTGTGCGCGCTGCGCCGCTTGAGTGTTTTCTGGCCACAGAAGTCACTTCTGCTCATTAATGCACAACACCAGCATATGACAATCGACTTTCAGAAATAGGACGAGTTTGAAGCACGGCGCTCTTAATTTGCCACTCATTGTTCATCATGAAACCATGAGTTTGCTTAGTCTCCTACAGTCTTAAGCTTTCTGATCCCAACTGAGCTACAACAGCAGGCGCTAGCTTACGCATTTTAATCGCATGTGAGATGAGCAGCGTAACATTGCAAATATGCGTTGTAGTGTTCATCCTTAATATTGAAGGTGAAGGTATTAATTTCGTTTGGTAATATCGAGACAAAGACATGCAGATGTCATGCATCGGGATTTGAGACATTAGCTCACGTGGGGAGGACAGAACATTTGTGTTCAAGTGATGCCAGTAGATGGTATCGCCGCCCTAAATGTTGGTACTCGTCGATACCGATACCACCAATTTGGCCCGGATCGGAGCCCCCTGCCGATACTGGTATCGGTATCGGTGCAACTTTAGTCTTAACCTAAGGATTCCTCATGTAGAGACGTTCGTAAGTAGAGGTACCACTGTACTACAATTGGATGGCAATTGGGGGCCGCAAAATATTGTCCCGCAGGCCGTAAGTTTCAGACCCTTGAAAAAAAAAAGTTAGGACAAATTTCTTTTTTTTTTAATCATAATTTGTGAATAAAAGGGTTAAATATATAATTTCTCAATTTTCGGCCCACATGTCTGCTTTTAGTGAAATAGCTTACATAAACAATAATGTCAAACAGTACATGTTCATAAAAAGAAGTGAATGTACATCTGTGAAACCATGAATCACTCATTAGCCAAAATTTCCCCAATAAGCCTGCCTCTTAAAGACATATTTAACACACAGATATTACTTACTGAAATGGATGTGGACCTACTAAATGTAGAATACAGTAGCTTATACAGTACCTAAAAAGCCACCTTGTGATTATTTGGTTATGTTAGACTGGTTATGTACAGTATATTTTCATAAGATTGCAGTCGTAATTTTGAGCCATATTTTTACAAAATAACAAAGTGCAATTTTGGGTATTTCACTCTGGCCAACTGTACTTGGATGTTGTTCTTTTCCTGAACAGCGAGAATGTACTGTATGTGTGTATTTAGAAAGAAAAAAAAAAAATACAGCGTTCAAGCTTGTTTTGACTGAGAGGGCAAACGTTGAAATGTTGACAGGAGAAAAACATTTTCCCGGCGAGGTTGTGTGATGCATCGAGAGGCGTCTGGGGTAGGAAAAAAAGAGGAATACATGTGCGGCAGAGCCGTTTGCAGGTCGTGAACCGCGTTACAGTTTTAAATACAAGTCATTAGGCAGCGCAGCTCTTGGTTGCTCCTGCAAATTGTGATCAAAATGACTTGTCAGGTTGATATTGAGGTACACACACATGCACATAGACGCGCACACCCTCAGACATGCGAGGGCCAAGCGGCCTTATTAATAGCACGCAACTGTGCACAAGCTCTCATTTGAAATTCAGTGCAATATTTCCATATTTGCTTATGGTGTAAGCTTTGTGAAAGTGTGTGATGCACCCTAATGGCTTTCGCTCCTGCTAGATTTTTTGCTTCATGGAGCTTTTGTCTCCTTTTTTCAGCTTTCATATGCAAATGTCATTGGACTGCTTTGCCCTCTTATTCATTTTAAAGTGTTAACGCATGAAAAGAGAGATCCTCCAGAGCCCAAATTAATGGCGGGATCCAACATTATATGCTTGATCTTGTTTAAAAGCAAGCACCAGTGGACGTGTCGTTGGCTTCTTAACCCTTTCATGCACAGAATATGATTTAGTTTTCTTTTTTTCTTAAATGTTTTATTACATTCATATTAAACAGCTGTCTCAAACTCACGGCCCAGGGGTCAAATGCTGCCCACGGGACAATTTTTTTCGAGCCCCATTTGACATCAAATTGTAGTATTATTGTTGCCCATTTTACGATGGGCAATAAAAAAGTATATAAAAACTTTTAAATAAAATGAATGAATTAACTGAAGGATCCATTTTGGGGGAAGAAATCAATTACTTGAGCCCTTCAAACACAAATCATGTTATTTTAACCTTTACAGGGCATTCATTCATTGACTGCTATTGTCGGCACGAGACTTCACCTCGATGAATCCCCCCAATCAAACGCAAATTTATATATTTCAATGATGTTATCTTTTGTGCTAAGTTTGTGCTATAAAAAGTTTCGTGTGTGCTGCTATCGTTTTTTGAGATATTTACATTACTTTTGTAGGTCAGTCTGAGCTCAACCAGTCTCCAATTTTTATTAAAAATTGTGAAAAATGGTGTCAATAATTTATGTTTGGTTCGTGCTGGTTTGCGCTGTAAAATTTTTTGTTTGTGCTGCTATCGTTTTTGAGATATTAATTTCGAGTAATGACGTCACGCACCCTCCAACAACTGAATAAGCGTTCATTCGCACCCTCCCAGTTTTGGATTGGGCGCCTACTAGTGATAAACCAGGGATAAACTCAATTAAATTCATAGCAGAAGGATGGACAGAGCCACACGATTCAACGTGCATCACCGTCAATGGTGGCGAATGTTTAAGAAGCCTCATTCAGCTTCAGCCTGACATTTTATACTGAGTGAGTCGGCTGTTTGCCGAGTGTCGGCGCGACGACGAGCGGCCGGAGATTGAGATGCGGATGCTGCTTGAGATGCACCGTGGAGGGTTGACAGAGGTGAGGCAGGCCCCCGTCTCGCCGTGGCAGCTCCCTAGATTAGAAAACCGTCAAACGTCCGGGGCGAGCAGCGTGTGAATGGCAGCTGTATAGATGAGTGCAGAGTGGCCGTGTGTGGCCTTGGATGCTTTTTGTGTGCGCTTGTGAAACGGAGCGAGAAGGGACGGTGTAGATGTGGATGGAATCCTAATGCTTCTCTCCATTTGGGTGAATGAGTTTATCAGAGTTTAAGTTTGGAGAAAATTTCTGAATGATTAGACAACGTGATCATTTTTAACCAACAGGGGCTCTAAGATTGAGCCCAGTGGAATGCCTTTAACATGATTAACTCACTTGTCAATGGTAAGGAATTACTTAAATTATTTTCAACCCAATCATGCCTGAAATGAAGTATGTTTACTCTGCAAGCCTTTATTGTGTTTTCAGGTGAGTGCTGCCGTACTTATTATTCTTTCACGTTTTATTGTGTCTGGTTAGACGTGAACTGTGTTACTGAGAAAATCCGCTGTTAGCCGTAATCCCAGCGCTGAGTCTCTAATCGCAATTCAAATGCAGACCCATTAGCCCTCGACACTTTATGAGTTACTTGCAGCTATTCTGGAACGTAAGGTGTTTTTTTAGGGGGGAGAGGAGGATTTTGATAGAAACCAAAGGAGAGGAGGATGATAGCGATTCGGGCAAATGAATGCAATCAGCGGAGAAGTGCTAACAGCGTGGCAGTAATTGGGTCTTACACACTAAAAGCCTTCCTTTATCTTCCAATTAGAGAAGCCTCCTTTAAAGTTAGTCAATTGTAGTGCTGTTAATGGGCCATGCTTGGTTGGAAGCGAGCACTAGGAGGAGATTCAAGGCTGCCCCCTTTTCAAAATGACCATAATAGCTTAATTCCTCCGCAGTGCTCAAGACTTGTTAATTTTCGGGTGTTAGTTATCTGGAAGAAGGGCCGCTACCAACACACGTCATCGATATTTCCTAATATTTTTGTTTGCTGTTACGATCAGCCAAGATTAAATAAATCAAGTCCATTATCACAAGTGTCAAATCCGTGGACTTGGGGCTGAATCCGGCTCGGTATGTTGATTTTGAGTAGCCCACGAAAGTAAATTATATGCATCGACTTCATGTTTCATGCTAAAATAAAATTTTGATAAAATTATTTGAAAACATGTCAAGTCTGATTTATTTATAAGCCTTCAATCAAAAAACAAACAAAAAAATCCAAAGAGCTTCACATACAAATACCTATTAGCAAACATTAAAACACTGAGGAAATAATGAATTGTATAGATCACTAAAGACAAGAAAATAATAAAGAGAAATCTCTCATGAAACTGAAAAAATTTAATTTTAAAATGAATAAAACATTTAAAAAATATATAAAAAAGCGAATGTGTCCCTCCTCTTTTTGTTTAACTATTCAACAAATAAAAAACAAGAAAATGTTTTTTTTTTTTTCGTTTTTGATTTGTATTAAAATATGTAAACACATTAAAACAATAAATGAATAGGAAAATAGTTTCTATTAATTTTGAGGTCAACAATATGTCTAAATCAAAATAGTAGACGAATTATTTGATAATTGATTGCTCGATCACTCGTGGCAGCCTTGGAACTCAAGAATGAATGTTCATTCACCTACTCCCAGTCAAAAAGGATTGGACGTCTAGCACCGTCAATGGCAGCCAGCGAGTTAAATATTTATTCTAATTACACTCTGAATGCATTTGCTAGCCACCTCAGGCCACCATCAAAAGTCAATGCGACTGGTCCCCGCCCCTCGTTTTAACAGGCTATCTAAGAAAAAAAGTACATCGACAAACCTTGGATTTAAAAAAAAAAAAAAAAAAAGGTCATTCCAAGAGAACTCTGGCAGTTCAACCTATTACATTTTCTCCGGCACTCCATTCTCATAAAGTCGATGCTCCGCCTTGGTCGTTGACTTTATGGTCCGAGTGTGGACAAGTTGCCACTGCGCTCCGTTCTCAAGGAAGTCATGGAGCGCAGCGTGAAAAAGATGGAGGCTAGCGTTTCACAGGCTGTGCTTTTATTTCACTTATTTCGCTCAACAGCTTACCTCCGGTGAGGAATTATCAGCCCGTAGATAGAGCGCGATTAGTTAGGAAACTACCTGATGCAGAGTTGCTGACAAACGTACGCTGAATACAAATGAGCGATCGTAAATGTCTGTTAGGATTTACGTGATAGAAGTAGAAGACAAACGCAGGCTTTTAAAAGAAAGGCACTGACATGATTGTGATAAACCCTTTTTTCTTAACAGTGAAACAGTAAGTATGAAGAGGAAAATGTTACCAAATTGCTCCCAGATTTAATACACCGTTAAAAATTTTAAACATTTGCTCAGGTTAGATGTTATTAATGAGAATTAATTGTACTCATCACTTTAAAATGCCGATGCCATTTGCTACAAAGTAACATATTATACGGACAATACTACCTGAGAATAGTTCGCACTAAGAGTCCCTTGTCCACCATTTAGTCCTCAGCACATGTTTCTGCTTTGCTAGTGCATAGGCTTGTCTGTGTTTGTGGCCTGCCAGGAGGATCATTACCTTTATTTCGCCTTCCTTTTTTCACATGATGGACCCAAAGAAGAAAGCTGGGTTTTCTAGCTTTTACAAGTAATTACCATGGAAACAAAGCTTAACATCATTAAATTATTGGAGAAAGGGAAGACTGACGAACATTGGTAAAGATATGCTGCTTTCGGCCGTGGTAAAGTTGGTAGCTGGAGTTGTTCTTGGACTGAAGGGTCACTGGTTCGATTCCCGGTTACGACTACCCACTGTCGAAGTGCCCTTGGGCAAGTCACTGAACCCTGATTTGCCTCCAATGGGTTGACAGCTCCTTGCAGCAGCCCCATTGGTGTGTAAATGTTTGCGTGAACGGGTAAATGTGTGCTAATGTAAAGCGCTTTGGGCATGGTAACCATGCAGATAAATGCTCTATATAAGTATTGTCCATTTACCATTCTTTAAAACCATCGCGTGGAAATGCCTTGCTTGTCGCTAAAAGTGGTTTTGTGTTCACAGTTGAAGTCCACAAAACCAAACAACTTCTGGTTCATGTAATGTAAAAATTAGCACAGTAATGTAACGAATTGGCATTTAGACTGCCAAGCAGGTAAAGATGGTGAGACAATGGAATCATGCAATTCAAGAGGGACGAGAGTTTCTTCGTTCCCTGCAGCCAGAACTGTTGTACACTGTTGATGCTAATATACAATGGTAGACTATTGTATAAGAGCTAGTTTAAAGTTTTAAAAAATTGTGGAAAAAAAACAATTTGGACTATAAGAAAAACAAAATGTGTCATTTGTTTCTAAATTCAGATACAGTAACTATAGCCTAACCTACATAACGTAACTTCAAAAAAATACATTTCGCCGTTGACTATAAGTCGTAGGGTCAGCCAAACTTATAGCTCGTCAAATATGCTGAAAACATCTTGGATATAAGGCACTATAGTCACACTACTGTAAATGCAATGAATGTAGGCTATAGTTAATTAATACCCAAGTTGCAGAAAAATTAAGGTACATTCCTGCTTCTCAACTACAATAACTAACATCCTCAGAGTCTTTGCGTTCTGCCCACGCTGTCTTTCTGTCAGTCACTCAGTCAAACCAGCAGGAGTTGAAAGATGAAGAACTCGGCCATGGAGTTGGCGTGCGGCGACGGCAGCCGTTACGGACCAGACATGACAGATAAGCGCTATACGCAATCGTGTCAAGATCAAAAGAGCGGCGGACTGAGGCATCCCGCTCTGCGGTTTGAGGCCGGCACGCGTGTGGCTAGGCCCTGCGTGGTGGCCTATCGATCGTGCCTTGAACAGCCTTTCAAGAACACACTCGTTAGCGGTGTTCTACTGGCTGGGAGCCACAACTCAGCTGCGCTCACCAAGCATGCATAAATCACTCAAATGTACTGTACAAACATTTAGGTACTACACATAAAAATGGAAAATGCAATTTCTGGAGAAGTTGCAAACCCTTGGGTTACTTCCTGTTGATTTTCGGTGACTTCCTATTAAATTTGGGACATTTTTAGGTCATCTTTTTGTAGGAATTGGACATCTTTTGCCATCAATGGCACTTAAAGATGAACATTAACAGTCATTCCTCTAATTTTAAATGAATTTCGATGTCTGGGGTCACTTCTGGTACATTTTGGATCATTTCGTATAGATTTTAGGGCATTTCTAGGTCTATTCCTGTCAATTCTAGGGGATTTCCGCATCATTTCCTGTTGATTTCAGGTCACATTCACATGTTTTGCGGGAGTTAAATGTGCCATTTGAAATGAATGGGGCCATTGAAAATGTATGGGGAAGTTTTTGTCAAATTTTGGCAGAATTGCAGGTTTTTTTTCCCAAAAACTTGGCTGATAACTTAAGCCCCTTTCACACATGTAGAAACACCGGGAAAATCCCGGGATTTAAACGGGCAGGCCTTGTATGTGAACACAATTTCCCGGGTCGACTGACACGGAGATTAAGCGGAAATTTCACGGGTCGCGTCTTAGTGTAATTCCCGGGAAAGTCCCGCGATGAGGCTTTATGTGAAAGCAAGTGTTAAGTTTCCGGGTCACAGCACGATGGCTGATGATGTAAATATCATGGCAGGCCGATTCAACTTCATTTTTCTATACAGTGACACGAAAAGCGGCAAACAAACATCGTAATTATCAACATAGCAAGCTGGAAATAGCTAAATTAAACTGAAAACAATGAAATTAAATTGCTACTGGATCGTAGAGCCGAGAAAGAGAGTCCATCGTCCATTTTTGCAAATGTGTGGTTTATTTTGTTGCCGACATTAGGGTCTGCAATTGCGGAAACAAGGTCATACCTCAAAGCAGAAAACAACGGAGTGATGCGTTCAAAAGTTTATTAAATACAAAAAAAATACACGCGATCGCGGAAAAGGAGGAATAACACACTGGGTCCATGACAATAGGTCGATGAGGATCGATAATACTAAACTAAGCAGTAGGCAGAGAGCCGATAAGACAACAAAACTAATACACTCAAATACCAGCACAATGTAGGGGATTTCAAAATAAGGGTGGCAGAGGTGTCGAATTGAGTCCAGCAAGTTAATATCTCGACACCCTTCTCTTGGATCGTCTGGGCTTGAATGCAGCCTTGATTAGATTAAATTGGTTGCAGTTATGACGTCGGGAACGCTCCCACAAACGCCTCTGTCGAAAAAAAAAAAAAAAAAACACGATTTGACCAACATTGTGACAGCCGATGCCGACCAAAAATGACGTAATGTCCGGGTTATAAAATCGCTCCAGCAGCCCTCCCTGCACAGAGAGCGCCAGAGGGCAACATGGAACAAGCCTGTGAAAGTGTCCCACCTGCGTCATTGCTCTGCAAGCATGAAAAGCAATGACGCGAGTAAATCCCACGTCACCTTACTCGGGAATTTAACGGGATTTGTGAAAGGGGCTTTTTATGTGCCTTTCTGATGTATAAATTATATGAATGGGACAAAAAATATATAGGATTAGTTGTATTTTTAAAATGTGAAATTTTATATATTTTTGCCATTGAAAATGAATGGGACTTTCTTTTTGTTAAAAAAAACAAAAAAAAAAACTCGATATTTTGCTGAAAAACAAAGCTTCCCACATATAACGTATTTTCCGGACTATAAATCGCTTTTTTTTTTCATAGTCTGACTGGGGGTGCGATTTATACTCTGGAGCGACTTATGTGTGAAATTATTAACACATTACCACTGAGCCACGCCATCCCCTGTTTGGTAAACTTGTTAGCATGTTCTTTATGCTATAGTTATCTGAATAACTCTTAATAGCTATGTTACGTTAACATACCGGCCAAGTTCGCATTTCGTTGTTCATGTATCATGTAACATTATCATATTGTACACTTATTAAGCATGTTGTTGTCTATTGTATTTTTATTTTAAATTGCCTTTCAAGATGACATATCTGTTCTATGTGTTGGATTTTATCAAGTAAATTTCCCCCAAAAATGCGACTTATACTCCCGTGCAACTTATATGTTTCTTTTCCTCTTCGTTGCGCACACGTTGGGCTGGTGCGACTTATACTCAGATGCGACTTACAGTCCGAAAAATACGGTAACATATTTCTGTTCTCTCCACTTTTTGACTTACGACAAGCCTGCATGCCTGGACCTATGATTTTACCCGTAACATTCACGGTTTTGACCAAAACACTTGTGACCAGGAATCATCCTCAAATGAACAGAAGTGACCAAAAATCAACTGGAGCTGACACTGGAATGCCCTAAAATCATCGTTCGATCGCTGCCACTCCAGCAGTCAAATTGCCTCTTCAGTAGCGTTCCTAGAAAAGCTGGATAAAGAAAAGGTTTCACGTAGAAATAACTCTAATGTTTAGTTTCCCCAAGTCTAGCGAGTGTATTCTGGTAAAGTATAATTTATGAAAGTTTTTAGATAATTCTACAGTTAGAAGAAAAAAATGAAACTAGATACCAGTTTTAATGATCAACAGCATTTGGTAGATTTATCTAAGACAACATTTTTGTCAGAAGCAGCGATTTTGGGTGAATTTCAGGGTTCGTACTTTGGCAATCATCTTCTTAACTGACAGATGTGGTTTCAAAGTTTGATGAATATTTCCGAGATTTGGAATATACAGTAAAACAGGATGTGAAGGCTTGAATTATTTTCTTTTTTGTTGTTGTTTTTTTTTTTTTCTCTCTCTCCCTTGACACCATTGCTGAACGACAACTAAATGGCTTACAACCAATTTTCATCAGAATTGGACTTGTTAGACTATGGCAAGTATGAAACAGTCAAGAGTAGTCATTCAAGTACCTTCAGTAAATCAGCAGCAAAACGACTAACATGCCTGCAAGTGCGCTCAGTAGAAAATGAGATGGTGACAAACGCCGCCGGTGTCTCACACTGTTAAGAGGGGGAAATTGCATGTGAACAAAAGGAAAAACACACAGGGGTGCTTTTGTGAACACAAGTACTACGTTTAAAGAGCCTGGACAGCGCACTCGTCCTTGTATTGGATCGCTGAATGGCTAGATGACCAGTTTGTCAAGAGTGCGAATGCATGGCAGGATGGGAGAGCATACTTATCTGTTTTTATACGCTGCCTCTCTAAAGATCATCTTAAGCGGGCGAAACAAGAAAACTAATTTCAGCTCTGTCAACCAGCAATCTGACCTGGGAGGATAAGCAGCCTGATGAGCCAGCAGTACTCGCAAACTATTATTTGTCTCCCTCAAAGGGAAAATAAGACTCACGTCGAGTGGTTTCAGTAACTCATTGGCTACCATTGATGGAGATAGAGGTAGCCAATGAGTTAATAGTTCTTAACATTATTGCGTGTAAAACTCGTTTTTGTCGGGGGGCACAACTGCCAATTGCAGCTGCCAAGATTTATTGACAAACCTAATCGATAATCAAATGTATCAACAACTATTTTGAGAATCGATTATGATTGTTTTCGGACAGAAGGGCCAACATGACTATAAAAAGTGGCACCCACAAAATTTCACACAGAAAACTGAAAAATTTGGCCCACTGGATTATAAACCGCAGCTGTCCACATTGTATCATGTGATACTCAAACCAAAAAATATTAGCCGGTATAAATCCAGGAATAGATGCAGTACATAAACCGCAGGATTTAAAACAAGGGGAAAAGGTAGCAGCTTAAAGTCAGGAAATAACAGAAGTTTTTGATAAACATTATTATTCCAAAAATCATCCGAATCCTCTTTTTTGAGCCTTGTAATATTAAATATTTTCCTATTCACTTTTCATTTGTCTTATTTTCTTTCTTTTTTTATAATACAGGCAGTCCCCAGGTTACGACGTACCTGACTTACGTGATTTCGACTTTACAATGCCAGAGTCTCTCTCTCTCTCTTTTTTTGACCTCTGTGATGCATGCTTTCATCTTGTCACAGGAAGTGTTGAGCAAGCCATACTAGTGGCACATGAAAAAGTTGCGCAGCGGAGTAAGAGAGAGAGGGGAAAGCCTGCAAGCATGTGCTCACATTTGTTGCTTGTGAAGCATCCATAGAGACAACATCTGTGTATAACACATTTTGTACTGTTTATTCTTGGGGCAAGTTTATGTGATTGTTGATGTGATTATTTTTGTTGATGTGCAGACGCTAACTGATACATGCTTATCATTTGTGTGAATTGTTATTGCTGTATCAGCAGCTAGTTATAAACAGTGTTGTTCATCTTACTTTTAAAAAAGTAATTAATTACAGTTACAAATTAAATCTTCCAAAAAGTAATTGCGTTAGTAATTCAGTTACCTGAATGTAAGAGTAATTAGTTACTTGGCAAAGTAACAGGTGATAATTTTCATGTTTTGTTTTGTTTTTTTCCTCAAAAAAAAAAAAAAAAAAAAAAAAAAAAAAAAGAAAGAAAGAAAGAAAAAACATAGGTCACACAATGTGAAGTTTAAAAGGTTTTTGGGACAATTGGCCCTAGCCCAATTCTTTACCCTAATTTACCCTTTACCCTGAATCAACCGTTATAAGTTGTTAAAACTGCTCCCATTTTTGCATTAGTTCCGATAGTGTAAAGCGCTTTGAGCGCCTTGAAAAGGTGGAAAAGCGCTACATAAGTATAACACCACCACCACCACCACCACCTTCTGTCTACTTTTGACATGTGTAAGTTTTAAAACTGTTTCAAAATTTAAAGATAGATTCAAGTCAAGATTTTGCCGATTTAGGAGTATTTTAGATAAGAAGTTACTTAGGTTCGCTTGGAAGGTTCTCTACAACAAAGACTTCCTAAGAAATCTACTGCTTTAAAATGGCGGCTGTTTACTAATGCATCTAGTTAGTATACTGTACATGTTGCTAACGCCGCCGTGTATGTAATTTCGCATGTAGTTCTATATATATGTGAGATCTACCATGTCTACCATATGTACCATATCATGTGGGCGTAGTTTGTAGAGTATCGGCTACAGTCAGGTATTATTGGAGCCACCTAGCATCGCGTTTGCTCGGCGTCACAACTCCTTTGTCTCCTCCCCACTCGTGTTCTGCTCTGTCGTCTCGGTAAGTCCGTCTCCCTCAGAGTTTTCTCGCGTCATTCAACCAACATAGTAACGCATAGTAACGCATGCCTTTCCCTCCTCAGTAATGGTAACAGTGTTGCCAAGATTAGAAAAGTGATTAATTAGATTACTCACTACTGAAAAAAATAACGCCGTTATTAACAACACTGGTTATAAATGCAAATTTGAATAGTTGTTATTGAAGCTTAAACTGATTTAATTTCATGTTTATTCATTCTGTATGTGTCTATGTCATGAGCAGCTGAATAAAGTCAGCAAACCACACGGATGTCTGACATTGTCATTTATGAGCTTAGCTCGCAGTCTAGGTAGGACTTGGCTCCAACATCTTGGCAAGTACAGTACAATGACGTATAGTACATGGTTTTGGATAGTTATTTTGAAATTTAGGTGGTAATTAAGGGTACTTAAAGGTTTTATTCCAATTTACGCGGAAATTTGGGTTAAGTCGCCAGCATAGCAACGGAACTTGTCTGTAACCCGGGGACTACCTGTATGTATATACTGTATATATCTCGGCCGATGCTGATACTGTTCCGGTACCACATTTATTTAAAAAAAATATTTTAATACTAAATTTCTGCATACTCACTTGTGCAGTGGTATGAAAAAGTATCTGAACCTTTTGGAATTTCTCACATTTGTGCAAAAAAATCACCATCAAATGTGATCTGATCTTTGTCAAAATCACACAGATGAAGATACAGTGTTTGCTTTAACTAAAACCACCCAAACATTTATAGGTTTTCATATTTTAATGAGGATAGCATGCAAACAATGACAGAAGGAGGACTAATAAGTGAGGGAGCTTCATGATTTGGGGCTGTTTTGTTGTCTTAGGGCCTGGACAACTTGCAATCATTAATGGAAGAATAAATTCAAAAGTTAATCAGGATGTTTTGCAGGAAAACCTGAGGCCGTCTGTCCGACAGTTGAAGCTAAAAAGAGGATGGATGCTGCAGAGACAATGATCCAAAACACAAAATTAAATCAACTTCAGAATGGTTTCAGAAGAACAAAATACACGTTCTGGAGTGGCCAAGTCAAAGTCCAAACTTGAACCCCATTGAGATGCTGTGGCATGACCTGAAGACAGCGATTCATCCCAGGATTCTCACTGAACTACAGCAATTTTGTAGAGATGGGCCAATATTAATCCTGATCAATGTGCCAGACTGAGCTGCAGTTACAGGAAGCGTCTGGTTGAAGTTATTGCTGCCAAATGTGGGGCCCACAAAATATTAAATGTGTTGGTTCACTGACTTATTTTTCCTGCTTCTGTCATTGTTTGCATACTATCCTCATGAAAATATGAAAACCTATAAATATTTGGGTGGTCTTAGTTAAGGCAGACACAGTTTTTTTTTTCATCTGTGTGATTTTAACAGAGCTCAGATAACATTTAATTGTGATTTTATGCAGAAATGTGAGAAATTCCAAAAGGTTCAGATACTTTTTCATACCACTGTGTGTAACGTAAATTGCTATCATGGCTTGGTCCAACACTGCTTAACTCATTGTCTGCTATTGATGGCGCTAGAGGAATACTCGTTTATTCCTGTCATCCCTCCCACAGAGCCAGGACCATCTTCAGTAAGACACCTGAACTCTGTTTATACTGGAACATTCCCCCCTAACTTGTCCTCTCTTGGTCTCCTGAATGCAATTTTTAAGATGCAGCTGCAAAGCATTTTTGGAGAAGTGTGCATCGCTTTACGAATATTTTGCACACTCCCCGTAACGGTTGCAGGCGGCGAGAGAGCTTTTAGTAAGCTAAAACTCATAAAAAATTATATGAGGTCCACTATGTGTCAGGACAGGCTTTCTAGTCTTGCCATGTTGTCCATTGAAAGTCAGTTGGCTAGGAAGCTAGACTTTAATGATTTGATCACTGACTTTGCTATCAAGAAGGCTGGGCGCTGGGCTCTTGGTGACTATACTTCCGTGTCAGACCTACGCCGTCAAGGAAGAATCGAGTTACGACCCTACGCCGTAGCCTGACGCGCGCCTCTCGATTTTTCTAACCTTCGCGTCGCGTAGACGCGTATGACGTAGCGAAAACGGACTGTGATTGGTCCGCTCAGACTGTTGTTTCCGGTTTACCGCGAAAACACCGCCATTGTAGAATAGAATCACACATTATTTTCTACACGCAAAAATGCACCAAGCCGACGGGAGTATCATCGAAGAGCAAGTCTCGTCAAGACATTATTATTGTGATTGCCAAATGGCAAGGTCGGCGATCGGAAAAAAAAATGGAAGAACCACTGAGACGTGGGTGTTCGGAATCGAGTGGCCACACGAAGCGGTGACCCAGTCGGCCAAAAACTGCCAACTTTTTATCACTTTATGTCGTATTTTTGGTTGGTGCACTTCATCATTTACTGTGTACATATGTTTCAAGTATATGAAGAATAAAGCACAGATTTGGTGTCAAAAGAGTTGTTTTGATCTTTAATTTTCAATAACAGACAGTTCACACACACAATACATCATCACTGATTGAGAGTGCCTCGGTGCTTTTTATGAGCAAGCCTCCCAACACAGTTTGGGAAGTTCCCTAGACGCCAGAAATCTGCTATGGCTTCCCAGTGGCTGGTTGTAGGACACGGCAAACAAATCAGGCTGGAGGGCTTTGCAGACCTTGAACGCAGTGCTCGACGCCAGTTTGAATCTAGCCGCCACAGCTAGCTCTCTCCACCCGAGTCTTTAAAACTCTCTGTGCGGCATCAAAAGTCGGCCAGACCACTTCGAAACCGTCTTCTGCGTCGCCTGCCCGTCAACATTTGTATGTTCAATATTTATTCAGTGTTGATGAGCAGAATATTTACTTTCAAGAGTTCCATCTTGCATTGTTTATTTTTTCTCCGACTAGCGGAAGTAACCAAGCATGCCCCAAAACCGTACAAACATAACGCCACATCCCTCTAGTGGCTTGGCGGTGAATTACAGAACAACGCGTTCCCTCACCGCAGAACTATCGAATGTCGAATGACGCCGTAGTCGCTACGCCGTCACCGCAACGCGGGAGTATAACTCAGGCTTAAGGCTGAGCAACCTGCAATCTGCTCGCTTTGTTTGTAATTGTGAGTGTGATTGCTTGTGTGTGTGTGTGTGTGTGTGTGTGTGTGTGTGTGTGCGTGTGTGTGTATATGTGGTGTTCGCTTTGTTTGTTATATCATTCTAAAGATTGTTTTTTTGATTGGCGTTAATGTATGCTGTAGTATTGTTAGAATAAAAGTTTTGTTTTCACTTAAGTCATTCATTGTGGTATTTGAGAATATTTCTAATAAAAATATATTTAGATTGTAAAAGATGGGCTTCAGTACATTTCTTAAAGATGCTATCAGTCTATTCATTATTGCTCTATATGCTGTATGTTTACGTAAATATATTTTCATCTTAAATGAATGCAGAAAATGCACAAATTAGTGTGTAAAGATTCACCAGAATGCAGGAAATTACGTAGTTGATACTCTAAATGTGTGTGTGTGTCCCGGCACTGGTGGTGGGGCCCAAAGTGATATCTTTTCATGGGGCCCAAAATCCCTGGCAGCGCCCCTGCTCCCACTTCAAATGGATTGGACGTCTCCTACTGATAAACTACCTAGTTTCTACTCCAAATTTGCACACTAATAAAGAAAAGCTTATCAAGTTGAATGCAAAGGAGTCCGAGACTTTTTTTTCACCCTGCGCCAATATTCATGAAGCCTCTTTTTTATATTTCACACCTGATTGTCGGCTCAGCAGGTTTACAGCCTCCAAAATTAGTCTTTTCTGAAAACTTTAATTCAATTAAAAGCTGATTTGTCTGCCTGGATTCTCAGCAGTCGACAACGGCGAGCGCCTTTGTTCCATCTTTCTTTTGAATGTTTCGCGAATTGTTTTACCTGTCTGTTTTATTTAATACCACCTGACATGCACCCCCGCGTTTTTAACTCCCGCAGTTACGCTTCTTTTAGTATCACTGGGAGGCTTTTAACTGAGGAATATACTTTTTTATGAGCTGCGATCAGCATAGCGCCTTTGAACCTAAGTGGATTACCCAAATGTGGAGCAAACTGTATGAATCATTGGAATTTCATAGGGGCCTGGACCTCCTGGATTTATGTCTGCCACACTCAGTATTTCACGTTTTGATGTAGTTCTCCATGTGCCGCCTGGAAAAAGGACGATTTTTGGTGCGCCGCGTCTAACTGAATTGAGGATTCGCGCTATATCGGGCTGTTGGAGTGCCAAAGCAATTACTTCATGCCTCAGAGGATGAACAAGTTTGCTGCCTGTGCCTGTTCTTGTTCAGACAGAAGCTTTTATAGTCAGTTTGCGAAGTCTTTGGCCAGTCTCTTCTATATGCTGGTTGTTAAGTGATAAAGAATAATAATAAAGACAAGAAAAGCTCATTTACTGTATACTGTATATACGTGTTGTAGAATTACCTTTCCTTTGTTGGATGGAAAATTCCCTGATTAGGTGTGATGTCTCACCAATACATAAATATCTCAGATATAACAACTTTTTTTCCCCTCTCCGCTACAGTGTGAATGAAAAAGAGATGCTTCTTCTGGCCTTACACCTCAGAGATCCTTCTGGTGTATTGCAACAATGATAAAGATAAGATAAAAAAAAAAAAAAAAAGTAGAATTTACGGTAAAATATTGGCAGCTGTGGTTGCGCTAAAAAACTGAAAATCATAAAATACACAAGTAACTGCAAATTTTACGGTAGAATTTTCTGAGCAGAAAAACATAGTAGAAAGAAATTATCATATTGTAATTCTTTTATACCCTGCTCCTTAAGTAACTGGTCTTGATTGTGGTGGTGACATGAATTTGCTACTTTTCTTGTTGTCCCTCCTTTACAACCGGGATTTAACCCACTCACATATCTTGGCAGTCAAGCATCCTGACTAGCAAGCAAATGAACATTGTCTGGACGGAGTGCTTTGATTATAAAAGGTTAGCAAAAACTTGCTCAATAAGAACTTCAAAGCTGAAACTTAACTGGACTGTTGGCTCACTACTCGGCACGCTCAACTGCCACGGTGACGATGCAGATTCGAACCATAGTTGGAGAGTTGAGATGGTCTACTGAATTGGAGTAAAAACTTACATACATTCTATTTAATTACTGTATATTCATAAATCTTTAAAATTTGTCTGCACTAATATTTAACTTGACAACACTGATATATATTAGTGTTGCACCGATAACATTTTTTTGGCTCCCAACACCAATTCCAATTCTGTGTGGTATCAGCCAATGCCGATACTGTACTGATCAATATGTTTTGTTGATTCTTTTGTTTCTTTCAATACTAAATTACTGGATACTCACTTGACTGTAAAGCAGTGGTTCTTAACCTTGCTAAAGGTACAGAACCCCACGAGTTTCACGCTTGCATTCACCGAACCCTTCGGAATTTCATAATAAAGCCATTTTTTTTTTTTTTTTACGAATTCAAAACCGAGCGCGCTAACATCTAAGTGAAATCCTGTTGAAATTTCTTCCCGACTTCGAATTTACTAAAATTCATTTCGCCTTCTGATGTTGATTTTCACATTGGAAAATGAAACTCATTTCATTTTACACTGTTCCTTTTTGTGTTTTCATGTCTACGTTCTCATTTTATTGTCGCATCCTTGCATCACATACGATTTTCATGGCGTAAAATAAAGCAAATGTTGTTTTTTAATTACGCAGTTTATATTGTCTGTAGGTCTGTTATACTTCTTCATACCAACTGCCAGTCAACCTTCCACTGAGCAAACCGATTTCTCCTCCCATTAGATCAGTGCTTCTCAATTATATTCTGTTACGCCCCCCCAAGAAAGACGTAAATGTTTTGCGCCCCTCCAAACTCTGCCGCCACTGTAAATAGTATCATTTGTCTATAATATTACTATTACAAGTACGCCGCTGCCTCACATTGTGTCCTTTTTTTCTTTTAGAGAAAATAACAGAGATCAACTTATAAAGTATCACTTCATTAACATTGTTTTGTTTGTAACAGAAAAGACTTAACGTGCATCAATTTACCTGAATTAAAAAAAAAAAAAGTCACATCCAAACTGTAAAAATACACTCAAGGTACATTTTTGACCATTTGATAATGAAAAATAAAATCAGTAAATAATAACAAATTCAAATTGATTAGAAACATTAACTCATGAGGACAATATGCCAAAAAATTTGACCGAAAAACCAAAACTGAAGAAAAAAAAAAAAAAAAAAAGTCTCTTTGGACAGCACAGTTTTTGTTTTCGCTGCTCGCTGCTCACAGTATCACCTCCAGTTTGTGATGGTGTGGGGTTATTTTGCACTGAGCATGCTAACAGTGCTCACTGGTTTACTGATATAACACTGACAAAGCGGGACGATTGTTGGCAATATTCGGCACGTTTTCGCTGAAAAACAACCAAGCGGCTTATCAATGAGATTGGGGTCTAATGTCCTTAAGTGGCGTCTTAATTGATTTGGCTTCCGGCTGTCCGCTGTGGTCATTTTTAGACACAGTAAACAGTGGTCTTTCTTCATCTACCACTGTATTAAATGTCAAAGCCAAAAGGCAAACGGCCCAAAAAATAAAAGCGCGTTCACGGCGGCCGAGGGAGAACCGTAGGTGAGGGCAGTCGTCGTGACGATCCCAAGCCGAAAATGGCACTTCTCGGGCGGACACGAGAGAAACGGAGAAGACAGTGGGTCGCTGCGTGAGTCCGGCCGGAAAACGGCTTTCGAAAACGGCGCACAGCTCTTCATATCTCTCTTCTGTTTGCTCTTGCTTACTTCAAAAATACTGCGCGCACTTTGAAAATGAGAGCGCCACTGCCACCCACTGAGAGGATGTGCAAGTACACTTTCTAGTACGGCAAAAAAAAAAAAAAGAATGTTCCCCAAGGTCACATGCGCCACCCCTGGCATCGCTCTATTTGAGAAGTACTGCATTAGATAGAGGGCTAGCAGTTGAAAGAAATGGAATATAGCCTGTAAATTGAGGGCAAACCTGTCCAAAACCTGGTTTAAAACTCCACTTTGCCTAGATTTAGTCAGCGTACAAAATAGGACTTCGCATTTCTTAAGCTTCACAGAACCCCTGAGAATTACTCACCGAACCCCTGGGGTTCTGTCAAACCCCAGTTGAGAACCACTGCTATAAAGTAATTGTTGTCATGGTGTGGTAAGACACTATTTAACTATTTTAAGGCCATTGACGGCACTAGATGTCCAATCCATTTGAAGGGGGAGGGAATGAACGTTTGTTCGCTGTCATCATCTCACTTCAAATGGATTAAATGATAAAGTCATTGAAATTCACAGCTTGGACACACTGTGCTCCTTTTTTTGCGCCGGTATATGTAACTGGCGGCCGCCTTGGATAGAACAGCCACATTTGGAAAATAGATCGCAAAAAGTACATGTTGCGCAACATCATTCTTAGTACTTCTTGATACCGATGACATCATCTTAGTGCCGCATCGGTACTGACACTAGTATCGATATATACATTACTAATTTACAGTATTTGCATAAAAAATAATAGCATTTCCAGTCACATCAATGAGAAAAGATGGGAAAAAAAAACTTAGATTACAGTTGTTTTGAGTTATGAATGTGATTATGGGATGACATGAATGGAACCTGTAGCTCAAGGCAAATTATGAATGAATTATTTTTTTTGTCTGAAATAAACAAAACAAGAATGCTGTTGCAACTTTGTATTTGTACCCAATCTGTATTATTACAGCAGTTCTTTTGATAATTCTGCAGATTATTGTAGGTTCAAATCAGTATTTGTAAATAAAGATTCATAAAATAGTCGTTTTCTTCTTTTTACAAGGAGTCCTTAGATGATGAGTTCATCTGAGTGTGTATGCGTCTAAATTCGCTCCTTTCATTATAAGACGAGAAAAAGGAGAGAGCCTTTTTTGGCCTTTTGTTGCTTGGATGTGCATGACTCAGCATCCCAGTAGTGTCGTTATGTAGCCATAAAACAGACTAATGCGAGCGCGATCTTCCCGTGTCATGTTATATAACTGGTCTATTGATATTCAGGCCTGACTTTCACGACGTCTTCAGTTTCTAATTTTATGCCGTAGATTTGAATGCAGTCTCATCCAAAGAATACCAATTACTGTGACTTAACATGAGAGATCGCCGTTTCGTCGCTCCTTCATCTTTTCGTCATCTTTCGTTTCCTTAATAAGGACTCGCCTGGCGTATTGATGTTATCTGATTTCCCTTGTGGTCATATTTGTCACGCTGACTTGGTTGTCGTCTGTCACTTGAACGTCATTACGGGTGGTTTCACCACTGTCTTTGATGTGACTCTTGTCTCTAAGCTCGTTTTTTGGGGGGGGATATCTACATTTCAAACGTCATGATACTGTTTCTTCATTTCTCTTGTATCATGTATAACCATCAAGAATTTCATAAAGTGCAATATTTTTAGAATGGAAGCATAATCATACGCCATTGCACATACTAAAGAGAAATTTGCTATTCCTAAATGTCATAATTTTCACATGCAAAAAAAAAATTTAACCATTCACTGTAACACTAGTTCAAATGGACATCTACTGTTATCAGTGGTAGCCGATTATGTACTGCCAGTTTTTGAAACTTTACTTAAAAATATCCCAGTATTTCTGGTTAAATACATAGTCAAGTGTCTTTTTTTTCCATTATCCACCCTCTTGTTTTCCCTTTTCCACCTAAGTAACTGGGACACTGTTAGTGAAAGGCTGTCTCCACCATATGTGTCACTCTTTTTATGTTTTGTTGGGTAGGTTGGTGTCAGGTAGTGCGGTGCAGGCAGGTGGTGTGTGGACCCAAATGCAGGGAAAGTGAGAGGAGGCAGGTAGACGATGCAAAAACGATTTAATTAAGGCTAGCAAAAACAAAGTATCGACAAATAATGTGGAGATCCCAAAAAATGCAGCAAACGAAACTCAGGTCACTAACAAAGGCTGGATATCAAAAACTTACGGAGACGAACACGAGGGCTTGGACAGGACTTGAAAGTGGCGTTGACATAGACATTGACGGAGACTGACATTGACAAGCACATGGGCATTGACATTGACAATGACGCAACAAGGACTGAAAAGAAACTGGGAGATTATATACACACGCAGACAAAGGGTAACGAGACAATGAGGAACAGATGGGTGACACAGGTGGACGCAGATTGGAGGATACACAATAAGCGGTACACCAGGTGAAATCAATGGCAATTACAAGGACACACTAGGAGGGAACCAACACAAAACCTAACAGTTGGAGCTGAAAAGTGTCATGAAGTACTGTAGTGCTGTTTTTTCCCTCTCATCCACCGACTTGTTTTCCCTTTTTCACTTAAAGTGCCTGTGACACAAAAAAGCATGTGTATTTAATATTACACGCCTTATTTTATGCTCCTGAATGAAATGGACCACTTGGATGTGTGCAGGAGTGATCGATATATTTATTCAATCTTTTGAATCCCGAACTATGAAAATGAGAGACTTCCGGCCACGGTCTCTGATTGAGGAAGAAGGCGGATGTGACGTTAACGGGAGACATCATATTCACCTTACAGCCATACTACTGCATAAACATGGACTGCGGATTCATCTGATTTTGCAGATTAATTAATTTATTTTACACGTCACGCCAGCCCAAATGTGCTGCAGGCTTTTGTTGCTACACCAGGAAGAGTGGTGTGAGCCTTTTTGGGTTTCCTTTTTGGATTTCCAAAAGATCCTGTTCACCGTAAAGAATGGACAAAACAAGTCCGACAACCGAGGGACCACTGGACGGACGAGGAAGTGAGTAAGCTTCGTGTTTTATATTATGTCAAATACTGGGATCATGGCACACGTTTTCATAAGAAGGTAGCTTGCATTTTGTGGGTGACAATGGTCCTTGTCCACCTAGAAGGCGGGAGTGGCCGCCTCACTCGGCCGACGACCGCTGGCTTGCCGCACACCATGGTCACTGGCAGATGTAGGCGGGAGCGTCCATGCTCGGGCAGCCACGCGCTGTCGTCTCCAATTCTTGATTGTGTCGAGACTTCCACCTCCCTCGGCCCTCTTCTCGTGCCTGTGTATAGAACGCTATTCTCGGCTTGGGCCCGGGGAGCACCCACTCTCGTCTCCGGTTCTGAATTGTGTTGAGACTTCCACCCCCCTCGGCCCTCTTTGCTACCTGCATATAGAGCGCTATCCTCAGGTTGGGCCTGGGGAGCCCCCCGCTCTCGTCTCCGGTTCTCGATTGTATCGAAACTTCCACCCTCCTCGGCCCTCCTCACGTGCCCGCCTAGAGAGCACTATACTCAGCTTGGGCTCGGGCAGCCACACGCTCCGCAATGCGCCATTTTAGGCGTTCATTCCCCTGCTGCTTCCCCGGCGACGAGCACTGCCTGCCTGCCGGGGCCACAGCAGAGGAACAACGAGCCGAAACTTGCTCGCCAGCGGGGGCTGGCCGATCGTTGAAGACAGTCACACCCGCTGCCTTGTGTGACATGAGTCGGGGTAGTTTTGTGTGAGTTTTCGTGTTCGAAAGAAAAGTAAGAGACTTGGAAGAGCCACTCAGTTCGGGTTAGCATGTGGCCTAGCTCCAAGTCTCCGAGTCCCCGCAGGGAAATGAGAAGAGCCGGACTAACTCCGGAGGCACAAAATACTATTCCGGAGGTTTACAAAGTCAGCAGTTTTGACCATTTTGCAGTAATTTAGCCCTGTCGTACTGAATAAATGCATTTTTAATATTTCACATTCCATTTAGCACAAGACTGTTATTTCTCATGATGACCATCCAATTTATTTAGCAATTGGGGAAAAAATACTTAGAT
Source organism: Corythoichthys intestinalis (assembly GCF_030265065.1). Taxonomy (NCBI): domain Eukaryota; kingdom Metazoa; phylum Chordata; class Actinopteri; order Syngnathiformes; family Syngnathidae; genus Corythoichthys; species Corythoichthys intestinalis. The sequence continues at coordinate 17,720,162 of NC_080403.1, read as the reverse complement.
ACGAAGAATATCTTGTAAAATATTGGAGTAGAGAGATATAAACAAAGATGACGTTTCAAAATCAAAAATAGGGAAAACACAATAAAAGTACAGATAACTAAAAAAAAAATAGCATCGAATGAAATATTTTTACTTAAACTGCTGCATTCCACTAGAAGTCTTTTAAACTGAAGCATACAAGTGAAGAAATGTATTACTTTCATTTTACCCACTTATTCGTACTGTAGCTGTCATACTTTCTTTGATTGTGCTCACTTTTCACAGAACCAATATGATACAAGACAAGGGGAAAAACATAAGTTGTTAATATAGTCTAGTGGGTGAATAATGCTTTTGATAGGGAATTTATTTCTATGATATGCCTTATATTTCCTTTTTTCTGTCATGAAGTAAGACAAGGCACATCTTTGAATTCAATGGAGAGTTCACTGAACAACAAAGAAGTTTGATGCAATTGCGGAATTCATCCCAACTTGGTTGTCGCACACCCCCGCGCTTAACGTTTGTCAGCGTCTTTCTCAGACTACACATGCATTCTAATTAGGATGCAAATCATCCTGACCCACAATAAATCCAAGTCCAGCTCTCCTGGGGCTCAGTATTGAGGGGGCAGTATATCCTTGATTATATCATTATATTCTTCCTACTCGCCCAGCTCCTATTGTCTGCGCTAATCGCAAGGGTTACAATCAAACAATTGATTGAACATGCAGGTGGGGAGGTATCGCTAACAAGCGTGTCCCAGCTGTCAGTCGCACAACTGAATCTGTCAGCCTCACCTGGCCACTACGGGAAAAAGATACAGCCGTGGAATGGCAATCAAAACAACAGTGCCCGTCGCCAGTGCCATCTGAGACCTCATTTAGTAGAGGACGACGCACAGGGGAGTTGATCCAGTAAAGCTTTCCAACACCAGAACCCTATTAAAACCCTTCTGTTATGTTGCAGGTCAAATTGACCCTTGTTAGTTTAACAGTGACACAGAAGGCTGACACATTTGTCTAATTTGAAATCTGCTTTTTAAACCCAAATGCAGCTTTATTTGCTGTGTAACACACTATCAGCTTTCATGATTTCTCAGGTGGAAAGGGCAGACAGAAAGGTAGATGGCGGGGGGAACTATAACAATTTACCTTACCGAAAATACTAAAATAATTTTACTTTCCTAAGAGACAGGCCCGACATCAACTTTCACCGTCGTCACCGATATTCATAAGGTAGAAAAATGAAAACAAGATGGTGTATCAAGGAAGTAAACAAACAGAACAAATAGAAAACACCTGCATAATTTCTATAAAACTTCAAGTATCTCATTGGCTTCTATCAAGATTCACAATCTGCAATCCGACTTAAAGTGGAAGTTCAGGATTTTTGACATTAGGTTTAATATTCGAGTTAGCAGGGGTTTAGTTAGTTGGTGGAGTTGATTTCAACAAATTCTGTTTCGTTTGCAAGTTATTTGTTAGTTTCAGGGCTCCGGAGTGGCTGAGCTAGCGCGAGTCAAAGGCATGCCAATAAAAAAAAAAAAAAAAAAAAAAAAGAAGAAATAAGATACAGATCTACTAACAGATCCAACATAGTCAAATAAATTCAAAACACAGATTATTGTTTCAAAACACCCATGCGGCCAAAACAATGTCACACCAAACTGCCGAAATACATTTCATACTGCAGGACTATTTTTTTAGATGCGTAATACGACCCCAATAAAGAGGATTGCTTCGGTCACTCGTTCTCACGCTGCTTTTGAGGAAGGTGGGAAGTCGGACTTATCCTGCTTGGAGGGTACCAATTGCGACCTTAAAGGATTCCAAGTCAATGTAAACAGCAAAGATGGCTGATCGCCACAAGTTGTTTTTTATTTTGGCCTTTAAAAGACTTTTTGACCTCCAGCAAACCTGACTTCTCATAAGCGATCAAATAGTGGAGGATGATGTTTTCCCAGATCAGAGGTTGGAAACTCTGTCGTCCCACCTTCCTCGAATGCAGCATCAGTCTGCTGGGTTAACTGACGGCCGGCAAAACATGGGGAAATGTACATTTAGAGGCTGTGGAAATATACAGAAGAAACGGGCAAAGGAAAGTTTCCACAAATTCACTATGAAGAAATAAAAACATATAAACTGGTCACTTGCTGCTGGCTACAACATAACAATTCAGCGGTGAAAAAAAAAAAAAAAAGATATCTCTCCGCCCCGCTCCTCTGCAATGCTTCTGGATTACAAATGTTGCTGTTCATACTGCAATTATTGACATGCAACAGTAAGTTTCAATAACTTTATCCTGAAAACATAGCCAACACTATTGGGTCATCAATGATTTTCATGTTTGCATATAGTGGGGCAAATAAGTATTTAGTCAACCACTAATTGTGCAAGTTCTCCCACTTGAAAATATTAGAGAGGCCTGTAATTCTCAACATGGGTAAGCCTCAACCATGAGAGACAGAATGTGAAAAAAAAAAACAGAAAATCACATTGTTGATTTTTAAAGAATTTATTTGCAAATCATGGTGGAAAATAAGTATTTGGTCAATACCAAAAGTTCATCTCAGTACTTTGTTATGTACCCTTTGTTGGCAATAACGGAGGCCAAACAATTTCTGTAACTCTTCACAAGCTTTTCACACACTGTTGCTGGTATTTTGGCCCATTCCTCCATGCAGATCTCCTCTAGAGCAGTGATGTTTTGGGGCTGTCATTGGGCAACACAAAGAATGTGATTTTCTGGGGGGGTTTCCACATTCTGTCTCTCATGGTTGAGGTTTACCCACTCCGGAGCCCTGAAACTAACAAATAACTTGCAAATGGAACGGAATTTGTTGAAATCAACTCCACCAACCAACTAAACCCCTGCTAACTCGAAGATTAAGCCTAATGTCAAAAATCCTGAACTTCTGCTTTAGGTTGAAAAGGGAAAACAAGATGGTGGATGAAGTTTAAAAATAGAAAAAAAAGAAGAAAATAAAAGATGACTATGTATGGAGCAATATTTTTGCTCTTGTATTATTACAGAAAATACTGCCATTCACATTTGCTTTCAGTGGGGCCCCGATTCTTTAGGTGGAAAAGGGAAAACATGTGTAGTTAAAGGAAAATAGTCACACGACTATGTATGGAGAAGGATTTTGCTGTTGTACTATTAAAAAAAAAGAAAAAAAAAACTGGCATAATTTCCATAAAACTTTAATAGCTGGTAGTGAATGAATAACACATTGTTTGCCATTGGCAGTGATGGACGTCCAATCCATTTTGACTGGGAAGTTTGGCAACGATTATTCCCTCAAAATGGATTGAACTTACATTGCCTTTAATGGCACCATACAAATTAAATTAATTACTCGGTATTATTATTGTCCAGTTGTACCAGTTTCGTTAAAGTTTATAATGAGGTTCGAAATGAACGAGGCCCAGTCGCACGCAGCTCGTTGCGTTCATTAATCAGCGTTTCCAAACACGCACTTTGCAGCAGTGAGTGCTATCGATCGTCTGAAGGGGGCGCTGGGCGTCACGCCAGTCCTCGTTAGTGGTCTCTGTCCTTTCGCCTTACGTGGTGTCCCATCTCCTTCCTGCTGATGTGATTCTAACTCACGGCAGGCCTAAGTGCTTTAATAGAAATGTATTGATCACGCACACTCGCACACACACCAGACCTTTCACCCATCTACACTCCTGGTGCTATACGTTCACACTTGATAGCGAATGAAGGCACTTTGTTCTTTATCAGTTTGACAGGGTCACCGTGGCGCTTTGAGGCACACACACCTTTCTTCCATGCTTTGTCAAAGTGTCCTTGAAGAATACATTGACCTATCAGTTTCCTTATGGAGCTTAGCGATGAGCGTATGTTGTCTTGCATGCATGTTTCACGGAAGGTCATGTGAAAAAGGAACAAAAGATGTGTATGTGAAACAAGGGAGACGTGTCAATAATTGATGCCTCTTGTAGTCGAACATTGTCGCAAGGGCCTTGTGACAGTAAATATTGACAAGGATGCAAAATGCTGTTGCATGTGATGCTCTCATTTTGTTAGATTGTGTTGGCTACAAATTCATTCTGCCAAAAAAACACTATTTTCTGACAATAACTCGCACCTGAGTATAGGTCATGCCGGCTAAAAAATGCACAATGAAGAAAAAAACGGATGCGTGGAAAATTTTCTTTCAAAACGGTACTAAAAATGTGAAAGGTGAGAGCATGTGTGTTGGGAATTAGCACTTACAGTGGAACAGCGCCCATAGCATTCACATCCCACTTTTAGATCATCTCTTTTTTTCCCCCTTTTGAGCAGCTAAAATGGGGATACCATGTTGTCTTTCCAGCTTTGGAAACTTGTTTTGCTCTTATTCCCGTGTGCAGGCAAGCTTTCTTTTATCACAGTGATTTGATTGCATTACAGGGTGCCATCAAAGAGCAACTCAGAGGAACCTGTTTCAAAATGATGCCTTAAATTACCATCAAGAAGTAAATGAAAGGGACTGAACACCAGGATATAATACAAATAGTGGGAAAAAAAAATACAAAGTGGAGGTCTTTGACTCAAAAACAAGATTATTATCAACATTTTGAACTTGATATTTACTCTACAGTAGATCAAGTTTAAAAATTGTGCCATTGACGATTCCAGACGCTCAATCATTTTTTTTCATCCTTATGCTGTGAATACCAATCCATTTGAACTGGAAAGGTTGGCAGCAAATGAACATTTATTCATTCGCTGTCAGCCCTCCAAGTTCAAATAGATTGGATGACTAGCGCTGTCTATCGCAGCTAATGACTTAATAATGTGTTTATTCTTAGTTTATGTTGTGTAATGTTGCGCTATAATTAACATTTAAATATAATTTATATATTATATGTAAAATTTGAAGTGTGTTTTGGGTCATTGTCCTGCTGGAAGACCCATGACCTCTGAGGGAGAGCCAGGTTTCTCACACTGGGCACTACATTATGCTGCAAAATTTGTTGGTAGTCTTTAGACTTCATAATGTAATGCACACGGTCAAGCAGTCCAGTGCCAGAGGCAGTAAAGCAACCCCAAAACATCAGGGAACCACTGCCATGTTTGATTGTGGGGACCATGCTCTTTTCTTTGAAAGCCTCTTTTTCCCTGTAAACTGTATGTTGATGCCTTTTCCCAAAAAGCTCTACTTTTGTCTCATCTGACCAGAGAACATTGTTCCAAAACGTTTTTGGCTTTCTCAGGTAAGCCTGGCTTTTTATGTCTCTCAGTCAGAAGTGGGGTCTTCCTGGGTATCCTACCGTAGAGTCCCTTTTCATTCAGACGCCAACGGATAGTACGGGTTGACACTGTTGTACCCTCGGACTACGGGATAGCTTGAACTTGTTTGGAGGTTAGTCAAGGTTCTTTAATCACCGTCCGCACAATCTTTCGTTGAAATCTCTTGTCAATTTTTCTTTTCCGTCCACATCTAGGGAGGTTAGCCACAGTGCCATGGGCTTTACACTTATTGATGACACTGAGCACGGTAAACACAGGAACATTCAGGTCTTTGGAGATGGACTTGTAGCCTTACGATTGCCCATGCTTCCTCACAATGTTGCATCGCAAGTCCTCAGACAGGTCTTTTGTCTTCTTTCTTTACTACATGCTCAATGTGGTACACACAAGGATACAGGACAGAGGTTGTGTCAACTTGAATCCGTTTTAACTGGCTGCAAGTGTGATTAAGTTATTGCCACCACCTGTTATGTGCCACAGGTAAGTAACAGGTACTGTTAATTACACAAATTAGAGAAGCATCACTTGATTTTTTTAAAGGGTGCCAATACTTTGTTCGGCCCATTTGTGGAGTTTTGTGTAAAATGATCATGTGTTTTTTCATTGCAAGCAAAATAAATGAAGATATTACTACCAAAGCATTTGTAATTGCAATCATTTTTTGGGAGAAATTGAGCATTATCTGACAGAATTGCAGGGGTGCCATTACTTTTGGCCGGCAGTGTATACAGTACAATTATACAGTACATTCATTCATTCATTCATTCATTCATTCATTCATTCATTCATTCGTTCATTCATTCATTTTCCATGCCGCTTATCCTCACAAGGGTCGCAAGAGTGCTGGAGCCTATCCCAGCTAACTACGGGCACCTTGAATTGGTTTTATACAGTATAATAATTTAAAAGTATAATAATAACATAGAGACAGAAAAATCTGCGGCAGAGTGGCAGAGCAGTTGGCCTGACTGTTCTGTGATTGCTGGTTCATTCGCGGCTCTGGTCACCCTTTGTGGAGTTTGCATGTTATACCCGTGCCTGTGTTGGTTTTCTCCCGTACTGTGGTTTCCTCCCACATCCCAAAAAATATGCATGGGGTGGGCTGATTGAACACGCCAAATTGTCCGTAAGTGTGAGTGTGTGCGTAAAAGGTCTTAGGCTACGTTCATACTACAGGTCTTAATGCACAAATCCGATTTTTTCGTGTTTTTCCGACTCAAGTGAGGCTTTAACTTGACGGTCTGAATGGGACCAGCCGCATTGAAGTGAACCATTTCAAATACGATCTGTGTGGTTAAAATCCGATCTGGGCCACATTTTTTCAGAACGTCGCAGCGGTCTGAACTGGCAAGTCTCCTGAATCGGAATTCATGGAGCAATTACGTCATCAGAGAGCGAGAGAGACGGCGCGCTACAGTCCGTTAGCGCCTAGCTTGCCTTGGACAGGCTTTTGGGGAAGGGTCGGGCTTGGCAACAGTCATATAAAAAACAAAAATGGGTTGAGGACAAGCCTGAGAATGATTGGTTTTCTCCCATCTCTATGTGAGCAATATTTCAAGATTGCTTACACGGCCGAGAGTCAGGGCAAACTGCCCATATGTGTGTGTGAAATGCACGGACAGTGCGTGCATGCTATCGATCCACGGAAACTTTATATGTAAGCCTAAACGGGGATTATTTATGTCTGTTATGTCTTTTTGGAAATCAAAATATGAGCGCCCTGGAATGACAGATGACAGCCAGCATGTGTAGTCATTTGTTTTGATGCTTCTGCGCATGCGGGTCTTCTTGCTCAGTGTGTGTCGGACTACGAATTAGTGTGCATGCGTAATACTTGAACGGTCTCAATGGACAAAGGCCCTGAACGGGCACACCAAAAAAATCCGATATGACAAACAATCGGATTTGTGCATTAAGACCTGCAGTATGAACGTAGTCTTAGTGCTCTGCGACTGGCTGGCAACCGGTTCAGGATGCTCCGCAACCCTCGTGAGGATAAGCAGTTCAGGAGATGAATGAAGGATTGGATAAAAATCTGAACAATAACTGTTGCAATTGTGTTTTTTTTATATCAATATAAAAAATTAGGGCTGTCAAATGATTAAAATTATTGATCGAGTTAATCGAAGCTTAAAAATTAATAAATCGTAATTAATTGCAATTCAAACCATCTCTAAAATATGCCATATTTTTCTGTAAATTATTGTTGGAATGGAAACATAAGACACAAGACTGATATATACATTCAACATACTATACATAAGTATTGTATTTTTTATTATAACAATAAATCCACAAAATGGCATTAACATTATTACATTCTTTCTGTTAAAGGGATCCACGGATAGAAAGACTTGTAGTTCTGAAAAGATAAATGTTAGTACAAGTTATAGTAATTTTATATTAAAACCCCTCTTACTGTTTTCGTTTCAATAAAATTTGTCAAATTTTCAATAAAAAAAATAATCTAGTAGCTCGCCATTGTTGTCACATGGACTCCCTGCCGTTCTTCCACAGTGTCTATAATAGGGATGTCCCGATCCAGGTTTTTGCACTTCCGATCCGATACCGATATTGTTTTGCACTTCCGATCCGATACCGATACTGGCCGATACCGATACCGACCTATCTGAGCATGTGTTAAAGTTTAAAGTTATTTAGCCTCCTTACTTAGTTGTCAGACTCATGTTGAAAAAGGTTTTAATACTCTTGAGAACAACTAGCCAGCTGAATTAGGCGAGTTTGAATAACACACAACAGTTGGTAACAAGAAACTGACCTGTTTATTCAGTGACAAACACAAAACATTATAAATAACAAACAGAAATGGCATAGTCAGTCAGTAAAACGTGCAAATAATATTGTAAACTGTCTTAAAAAAGCAAAACACACCAACAACCTCAATGGAAAATCCCACAAATCCCCCAAGCTATTAGATGCTTTTAATGTTTCATGCATTAGTTACAAAAATTGTATAAAAAGCCTCTCAGGTTTAAATAAACGACTATTTCAGGATCAAGTTAACGTTTTTAAAACAGTAAATAAAATACTCAAGTCCCCATTCTGTATCAGCAGCTTTAAACTGCATTCAATTCATTTAATTTTGCAAATCAAGTGTTAAAAGTTGTTAAAATTGCTCCCGTTATTCCATAATTTCCCTTCTGTCTACTTTCGACATGTGAAAGTTTTAAAACTGTTTTGCAGATAGATTCAAGTCAAGATTTTGCCGATTTAGGGGTATTTTAGATAAAAAGTTAATTAGGTTCGCTTGGAAGGTTCACAACAGCCTACAAGGGAAGCCTTCTGCTTTAAGATGGCGGCTGTTTACTAACGCATCTTGTTTTAAATACTTCAATGTTGCTAACGCAGTCGAGTCTGTCGTTTTGCATCTAGTTCTATATACATATGATATCTATTATCTCCAGTAAAACGACGTTGACGTAGTTTGTAGTGGCTGTCAGCAGCAGTCAGGTATTCTTGTGTTTTTTATCCAGCGGCATGAGTTGAGCTAAAGTCGTGAGTTGAGCATTGGCATTACCCGGGTCTATTGCTGCGTTCCAGAAAAGTCGGACTTTTCCGACCTCCGACTAGGCAAATATCATTGGAACGCCACTCGAACTGGGAGGTCCAAGTCGCGAAGTAGGAGAATAAATAACTACCCCGACTTCCATGTTGTTTCAATCTGACGTCACTGGACAAAATGGCGCTCATGAAAACGTATTAAATGATACACACTAATGAAGTAAATCAAGTTTATTTGAGACGCCATGTATTTTTTTCTCATACAGCGAATTATCTTTGTTGTGCTATGTTTTTATATTGACTATCAGCAAAGGATGTAACTAAAAAAGGCAGTTTACAGTGTGTGCTATAACGCAGCCGTCGTTTTTCCTCTACCATTTGATCGCTTATAGGAAGGCAGGTTCGCTGGAGGTCAAAATGTCTTTGGATGGCCAAAATAAAAAACACCTTGTCGCGATCAGCCATCTTTGTTGTTTACATTTGCTTGGAACGCTTTGAGGTCGGAACTGGTACCATCCGAGTGGGATAAATCCGACTTCCCACTTCTCTGGAATGCAGCATAAGTGTTGGATGGTGCGTCTTTACTCACGAGAGATAATGGCTCTTCATCCAGAAAGAATTCTTCGGCAATAACTCTTGTTATTCCCTGGGCTTTGGGACTGTCGAGTGCCAGTTTGTCACGCATAGCAAAAGTTTCTGCCAGTGTTAGTTGCGTAGGCTGGTTGTACTAAAACTGCTTACAGCTTTACCACTACGCTGGACTTTATTGTGGCATATGTTGCACTCTGCCTCTTCGTCTTTGTCGTCCTTTAAGGTGAAATGATCCCACACAACTGACATTTTTACCGATAAAGTCTCTCGGTAAATTGGGAGACGGTAATGTAAATGTAGTGTGTTGAAGGTGTGCCATAAAATGCGGACCAGATTTTAGGGAAACCTTAGCAAAAACTGGAATGGATTAGGTAAATCGATGCGCTGGAAAACCCGGACAGGATTTTGAAAAAAAACTGGATCAGAAGTCTGGATCGGAATTTTTCCGTGTTCCGATCCGATACCGATGCGCATTTTTTTTGCCCATATCGGCGTCTGATCCGATCCAAATATCGGATCGGGACATCTCTACTCTATAACTATGTAAGGTAGTGATTGAAATACACAACAAGGTACTTAGAAATCAAGCCAATGAGTGTGATTTGTCCCTCGACTGACGCCGTAGTTCCCTGTTTCCATTGTACTTCATGGTCATTTGAGTGCTGGCTTCACAACGTACGAGACCGCTGATAGTTTGTATATTGTGACTAAATATTGACATCCAGTGTATTTGTTAAGCTAAACGTTTGAAGTGCTTTTCTTTTTGTGAACATTATTTATTTGAGAGATAGGAACATTATTTTTGTTGTGCTTTCACTAAATGATACTTATGTTTGTTGTGAAGGCTTTGCCGAAGCTTATGCCAACAAACGGCGCGGTCCAATGAACGCCTGTGTCCACTCGCCTTTCTCTGCCTCTTAGCTCTCAATATGCAATAAAAGGCATCATTGTAATCTGTTTGAGGCAATGCATGAGAGGGTCATTCCGCGCATATGTTAAATGCATCAAATATTTTAACGTGATTAATTAAAAAATTTAATTACCGCCCTTTAACGCGATAAATTTGACAGCAATATAAAAAATACATGATAATATTTTGAATTAGAATTAGCTTCAGTTTCCCGCTCCTTTTTTTTACTTTTATTTGGTTTTTGGTTTCGATTAAAAAAAAAAAAAAAAGTCACATTTTGAGGGAGGATATTGTTTTATCAGAGACCAAGAATTTAAGGTAACAACAATGAAATGGAAAACAACAGGCTAAATCTGTCCGCTTAAAGGGTATGTCAACCCCTGGGGAAATGTTAACATTCCATCATTTATCCATAAACGCATGCCTTTTCTATTCATATATTACCACTTCGTGTAATTACACACAAGAAAATGAGAGAAATTTGGATCGATTGTCACGCTAAAACGACTGGCGCCCGAGATCTGGCAGATTGTGTGCGTGACGTCATTACAAGTGAAGAGAGTGCCACCGGCCACTAGGGGGGCAGCGCCTGTCTGCATCAATATAATTCCTTCTAGTGATGGGAGAATTAGGGGTGTTTTGAGCTGTTTATGCTGTTGCATTGTGTTCGTCCTGCTCTGCACATATTCCAGGTTCCCTCATGAAGAAAGACCCCTCGTTGTCAATTAAAGAGAATTCAGAATTGACAGTGAGGGGTGTTTCTTCAACAAGAAAAAGGCTCAGTGCTTTAATACTGAATGGCGGCGATGATGGCAGACAATTTCGTTTCTAGTTCCAGTGACGAATCCGACGTGGAAGGACGTAACGAATGTTCATCTAATGGTGATGAGGAGAGTTACGAAGCTTTAATTGGTGTTTTAGGTTACCAATTTCAGCCCAAACAAACGCAAATGCAGCGTAATGCAACGGTCAATTAGTGGAGCAATGACACTGAAGAAACATCGGATATGATATGTTTTTTATTATGGAAGAGTACTCACTCTGGCCATTTCCAGCTTAGCAACTACCCTCCTTTGCTTTGCCTGGGATGGTGAGGTGGTCTCATCAGTGGCAGCCTTCGTCCTCTTCCTTCGTGTCTTGGGACATTTAGGTGGCTGTGCGTGTATGGTGGGCACCCCATCTGCTTTGAGCAGCAATCTTTTAGCAAAACCCGATTTCACTTGTCCATAGTTCGAGAAGCTTTCAGGTGGAAAATGCGCACCACACAAAACCGTGCCGGAGGCCGGGTCTGGAAAATTAGCTCTCTTTGCACGGACGAACTTTACCCATTGTCTGCGTAGTCCAGCTCTTTTTTTCGCGTTCGGGAACTCATGGATACTGTATTCCGATAAATAGCTATTTGTACACCACATAGCACAGCAGTTGTGAACCATTTTAGTTATGTTTTGGTCAAACAAACCCGAACGCTACTCTCTCATCGATAAAAACAATGGCACCTGGCTCCGCCTCGACTTTCATTCACTTGTCGTGACGTCGCCGCCCCATTTGGCTGTTTCCGGAACACTTTCGGAAATGTTCGTCATTTTCGATCTATTTTCGATAATTTCTCATTAATTTGATTGATTTTTTTGTTAACTTTATCAATATTTGTTATCTTGGCACATAACGGTTCTATTGATATCTCACACCCCCTTTGCGTTTTCATACCCTTTAACATATTAACAGTTACTCAGATAACCATAGCTGTGAGAGAATTTTATTCATGCTTAAAACACAACCAACATACATTATATTTTGTATGCTTTTGTTATGCTTGCATGAGAACGTTGCAGCATAGAGCGTCATTGTTAATCTGTTTGAGTGTGCCTTCCCATGGCCTTGACGATAGTAGACTGTATCACAATATGCCCAAATATGGACTGTTATGTTCCTATGTTTTTCAATATGCCCTGAATGAATACAAGGGAGGACTGGTTTCTTATCATCGTTCATGCCGGGACCAGTGTTCAAGGTCTCAGCCCAAAGATGTTTTTGTATGGAAAAATACCCAGGTTTGTGAGATGATGAGTTTCGTTTCCTAGTAAGTTTCGTTTCACGGTGGGCTTCAGCACTGCCCTTTCAACAGTATAAATATCCAGCCTCTACCGTACTTCGTTGTGCTTTCTTGGTGATCACAGCTCCTGGCTGGGTCACATCGGTTTGTACCCGAGAGCTTTTGTTCATAAAGCCTTCGAAGAAAAGCAATCCATGGTTGGGGTCGTATTCATTTCTCTAATCGAGCTATCGAGTTAACACGTCTTTGAGTTCAAAGTTGAATTTCCCTGACAATAGCCTAAACAACACAATATAAAACTGACGATCTCACATTAAATATATCCAATAATTAATTGTTTTCACCATGATTTAGTAGGAAAGACGATCAAATTCTTTGACTTTTCAACGTTATACGAATTGCATTTATGCGGTCTTGGTCTTGTCTCAGTCTTGACTTCACAAAGTCATGGTCTCTGCAAGTTATGGTCCTGGGCAATTCCTGGTCTCGTATAGTCTGTTCTTGCCACGCTCAAACTTTACCCTTATTCATTCCAGCCAAAAGAAGTTTACTATCATAAAACTCAAAGCAAATGCAAATAGCTTTCATTTTAGAACATAACATTAATCTTATTTCGCTTTCTCTCAGCCTTTTCTTCCTCCAAAATTGCCTTCAGTGATTTGAATTTTATGTGTGAATATTTAAATAAATGGCACTTCCCACTAGCTATTTGACTCCACAAAACGATACGGCACAGCATTCTACACTATCACAGATTTGTCTTCATGCTTTTTAATGAATCTCTTATCTTTTACAAGTTTTTTTTTTAATCCTCTGCTGTGCTTTACTCAGTGTGTCTTCACAACTCCCTTCTCTTTTTTTCAGTACATATCTAGATCTATTATTCTACTGCAGTGGGCTCTTTTGTCTATGTCAAGAATTCATTATGACAGCATTTGTTTTCTTTCCCCAGCGAGTGATTTACAACGCCGATCTCTGCTCCCTGCACCTGTCGTCCGTTTGCCTCGGTCCCCTGAATCACATTTGAATATTCCCTCCATGGCGTCGCGACTTTTGGCAAATTAACTTTGACCAGAGGGTGTGCCAGTGGCTGAAAGATAATCACAGCAAGGGCAAACAGTCTGACCTGGTGTTTATTTATTTATTTACAGACTTATTTTCGCATCAGCAACTTGGCCGACGAGGTGGAAAGGCGCCCGCCTTTTGCGTGAATGTGAACGGCGGCGTATCGATCGGAGGCGAAATGTTTTTAATGTTGCAAATGAGATCTTGCGATTGGCGGCTAATGGGAAGACGGGAGACGCGCCGCAATCTTGCTTTCAAATCAGGATCCCGATTGAAAATCTTTACAAGTGTAATTAAGTTTCCTCTGAAAAAGAACCTCTAAACTGTTTGAATAACGTCTCAAAGATACATTTTTTAGACTTGCTTTACCCTTTTGTGCCAACGTATGGAAACAAACTTGGGTTGCAATGAATATAAAACAGCTGTATTGATATTTGATTTCACACACAGCATTGAGTAGGTTTGTCTTACTGACACCGTAATGCTATTTCACCTACAGCAGTTAGTCCACTGGAAGAGATGTGGTTATAAATTTGAACTTAATGTATAAATTCTGGACAGGTCGGCCTTAAGTTTGCCAGTGAACATCTAAATTACTCCGAGAGAAAGTGCTGTGGTCAGATGAAAGCAAAGTTCACTTATTTGGCATCAACTCAACCTACTGTGAAAAAAAAAACAAAAAACAAAAAAACAGTACGATCTAGAGAACACTATTCATAATGATTTATCAGTTTATTCCCATTCATTTCCAATGACACGTTTAGCACAATTTTTTTTTTTCTTTTTTTGCTATTCATTCTTATTGATTTTGAACATGGACCCAGTAAAATCAGAATTTGGGGTTTTCCAATTGACTGATATGTCCGTCAAACCAGAAATACACCAAAATAAATAGAAAGTGGGCCAAAGTCAACAGAAAGTGACTCAAATTCAATGGCACGTGACCCATAAAGGCCCCAAAATCAACAGGGAGTTAAACCAATATCAAAAGGAAGTGAGCTGGTAATGCCTCAAAATCAACAGCAAGTGACTTGGACAATTCAAATGCTCTGAAAAATACAGGAAGTAACCAAATATCATTTAGGAAGTGAGCCCTGTCAGTACTGACAAGAACGAAATGCTCCAAATAAAAAATACAAACAGAAAAATGACATGGACATGCCTCAAAATAGACAGTTGCTTAGAAATGCTTTAAAAAATAATCAGGATGTAAACAGGAAATGACATCAAAAGCATCCCATGAAATATTTCCAGATATCTAGTTTTTGCTGTTGTTTTCAGTGATGTAAAACTACACTTCATCACAAATATAATCATACAAAACATCTGGAATAGTTTTCAGTATGATGGAGTGAAGTTGTGCATAGCTGCAAACTTTAGAGGGAACATATCATGGAAAATTGACTTTTTAATTGCTTGTATATAAATAGTTGTGTCTCTGGAGTGCATGACCACCCTTGAAGTGTGAAATTAAACAAGGAAGTAAATCTTTTGTGAGCTGCCTGTGCCTAAAAATGTGTCTGTGAGCCAGCTGTTCAGACTTTTGATGGACTGTCACGAAACAGGTTGGCTCATTTACACCCTGTTTTCCCACCCATGACAAGGCTTGGTGAGGATCTGCTATTCTCAAGCAAGACACATTTATGACTCGTATCTCATGGCAACTCATTTGCTGTCATTGACGGCGACAGAGATCCAATCCATTTTGACTAGGATGGATGACAGCAATCGATCGACCGCTGCCAACCCCCCAGTCAAATTGGATTGGACGTCTATTGACGTCAAAGACAGTGAAACATGATCACTCAATGCTAGCTTTCCCGGTTGAAATGGATTTTATGTCTATAACTGTCAGCAGCAATGAATGAGTTAAGGTGTACAAGCAACAAAATAATCTAGAGGTATTGGAGTATTGCAAACTGAAACAAACTTTGCAGAACAAAGAGAAAATGTCCAGCAACATCAAGAGTTAAGTAAAATACAACAAGATAACTCAAATTATGACATTTATTTATGTAAAACAAATACTGAAATTCTACAGTTTCCTCTATTGATTGGAAATAATGGAGAGACACTGTTTGACTAGCTCCATCTAGTGTTAAAGCTGGGAAGTGCAACAGATTGTTGGCTGAATTTAAGCTTCTTGTGCGGATCACTTTCAATGATATTTTCGTAATTTGCTGCGGGCCAATAAAAGACAGACAGTGGCTGAAGAGCCGTAGTTTGGACACCACCGCTCTAGAGGAAATGTATAACATTTTGTTAAGACTTTGGGGGATATTTTCAAATGAATTTTGAATCGACACTCACCTGATAAACCTTCAAATAAATGTTTTATCCTAATGTTGTGGCTGAGCGTCCTCGGGTAAGCAGATTCAATATAAACATTGAGAAATCAGCTGAGAAAAAAAAAAAAAACAACACAAAGTTGCCATTTTTTTAGAGGCTTTCACGACAACAGCTACTAAATGCAATAACCAGGTGGCAAAGTTCGTTTTTAAAACTGAAGATTGTCGCTAAGTACTTTCAATAGCTTCCTTGTACATTTTCTCAAAATTCATCCTGTTGAATTTCATGTTTGAAAGAGAAAAAATATGATTGCATCACCAGTTCCAAGTCGTTTTCAAATCTTTTTGCAGTTCTGTAAAGCTCTACAAACGCACAAGACAAGTACAGATCTAGTCTTTCAATTTTTGACCCAAGTGTCTAATTTCAGTCAAATGTCTCAAATATAAAGTGGAGTACTGTGCAGTCCAGTCCTGGATAACCCAGTTGGTGAAGGTCATGCCTTCCTGGTGAATACAGCTCTTGTAATGGATCTAATTAGACCATGCAGGTGCATCTAACGTCTTGGTGTGTTCCCTCAAAGGGGAGAGTGTACATCTCGTCCGCTGGAAGGGTTGCAGGGTCAGTCGAGTAGCCGGCATCAAGGATACCGTGCCAAGCGGGACCGGACCGGGTTCTCCCGCCCGGGGGATGACCTGGATTCCAACCAGTTGTGATGTTCGGATGTTTGAGGCGAAACTGTACTGAGAAATTACTTGGAGGCCCTCAATGGAGTGTCTCTATACCAAAAGGGGTCGGAGTTCGACCTTCCTTCACTTCACAAGACCGGATTAAAGTAGTGCCAGCTGCTCGTCGACAGACAAATCGGTCCTCAATGGTGCAATTGTATTGAACATTTCCTCGACGTGTGTTTGCGGTGCACCGTGTGAACTCCTCAGGTGCGCATGCATAATACATGAGGCCTTGCTGAGCAAGGTTCTGTGTATTCAACAATGAAAGCATTGCACAGTCATGTGGGAGATGAGCACTACAGTCAGTTCTTTTTATTCTTGATCCAAATGCTGCTGCTTGGTCAGCATCTCAGTGTGATTTGATAGCAGAGGTGCTCTGGCAGGATAATACGTACAGTATATGACGACAAAGCCAACACTAATCTCCAATTCTGGGCGGGGGCAAGATAACACCTTTCATACTAAAACTGCCGTGTTCAAGAAATGATACATACAAAAGATACTTTTGATAATGTAGAAAGAGGAGTTGTTTCAATTTACTATTGCATTGCAAAATTATTGTTGACCTCAGAACCTGCACCAATCCTATTCTTACCATGCACTATTTTTGCCATTACTATTACCCTTGCTAGTATAATCTCTAGTACAATTATAAATACAATTATACTACCACTACTAATGCAGTACTACAATTGGTACGATTATCAATGTTACTATTACTTCTATAAGTATTATTACAACTAATGCATTTTTTTTTTTTTTTTTTTTTTTAATACCATGACTGTCATTACAAATACTGCTGCTATGATTACTATTGCTAATAATTCTGCAAGTAATATAACTACTCCTAATGTTATTTTTATTGCCACCAGTTCCCTATACCAATACCACTACAACTGTTGATATTGCCATTGCTACTAGTGCTTTTGTATTTTTTTCAAGGCACCAATACTACTGCTAATACAACATTTATTTAAATTATTACAACTTCTTCTATAACCACAACTTTTATACTATTGCTGTAATTATTAAGACTATTACAACAAGAACTGCTAGTTTGATGTGACTGATAATTTTGTATTTGTTTGCTTAATGAAAATGTCAAATATTTTATTTTTCCTATCATACTTATGCAATTCCCTTCGTTAACTCTTTCATGCACAAATCATGTTTTTTTTTCTTTTTTCTTTTTTTAACCCTGACGGGGCATTCAGGACAGCGCTAGATATCCTATCCGTTTATACTGTGAGAGGCGAATAAACGTTTGTTCATTATCCTCGCCCAGTTCAAATGGACTGGACGTCTAACACCGTCAACGGCACTGGAAAATGAGAATCAACGGCCAGTTCAAGCATCCTCCCAGTTTAAATGAATTGGATGTGTATAGCCGTCAATGGCATGAAATAAGTTGGGGAAAAAAACACAAAACGCATTTGTGGCCGTAACCAGTGCATATTTATGTTTTTATTCATATTAATTCATTTAAAAAAAATACTAGATCAATTTGTAAATGTACAGTGCCTTGCAAAAGTATTCGGCCCCCTTGAATCTTGCAACCTTTCGCCACATTTCAGGCTTCAAACATAAAGATATGAAATTTAATTTTTTTGTCAAGAATCAACAACAAGTGGGACACAATCGTGAAGTGGAACAATATTTATTGGATAATTTAAACTTTTTTAACAAATAAAAAACTGAAAAGTGGGGCGTGCAATATTATTCGGCCCCTTTACTTTCAGTGCAGCAAACTCACTCCAGAAGTTCAGTGAGGATCTCTGAATGATCCAATGTTGTCCTAAATGACCGATGATGATAAATAGAATCCACCTGTGTGTAATCAAGTCTCCGTATAAATGCACCCGCTCTGTGATAGTCTCAGGGTTCTGTTTAAAGTGCAGAGAGCATTATGAAAACCAAGGAACACACCAGGCAGGTCCGAGATACTGTTGTGGAGAAGTTTAAAGCCGGATTTGGATACAAAAAGATTTCCCAAGCTTTAAACATCTCAAGGAGCACTGTGCAAGCCATCATATTGAAATGGAAGGAGCATCAGACCACTGCAAATCTACCAAGACCCAGCCGTCCTTCCAAACTTTCTTCTCAAACAAGGAGAAAACTGATCAGAGATGCAGCCAAGAGGCCCATGATCACTCTGGATGAACTGCAGAGATCTACAGCTGAGGTGGGAGAGTCTGTCCATAGGACAACAATCAGTCGTACACTGCACAAATCTGGCCTTTATGGAAGAGTGGCAAGAAGAAAGCCATTTCTCAAAGATATCCATAAAAAGTCTCGTTTAAAGTTTGCCACAAGCCACCTGGGAGACACACCAAACATGTGGAAGAAGGTGCTCTGGTCAGATGAAACCAAAATTGAACTTTTTGGCCACAATGCAAAACGATATGTTTGGCGTAAAAGCAACACAGCTCATCACCCTGAACACACCATCCCCACTGTCAAACATGGTGGTGGCGGCATCATGGTTTGGGCCTGCTTTTCTTCAGCAGGGACAGGGAAGATGGTTAAAATTGACGGGAAGATGGATGCAGCCAAATACAGGAACATTCTGGAAGAAAACCTGTTGGTATCTGCACAAGACCTGAGACTGGGACGGAGATTTATCTTCCAACAGGACAATGATGCAAAACATAAAGCCAAATCTACAATGGAATGGTTAAAAAATAAACGTATCCAGGTGTTAGAATGGCCAAGTCAAAGTCCAGACCTGAATCCAATCGAGAATCTGTGGAAAGAGCTGAAGACTGCTGTTCACAAACACTCTCCATCCAACCTCACTGAGCTCGAGCTGTTTTGCAAGGAAGAATGGGCAAGAATGTCAGTCTCTCGATGTGCAAAACTGATAGAAACATAGCCCAAGCGACTTGCAGCTGTAATTGGAGCAAAAGGTGGCGCTACAAAGTATTAACGCAAGGGGGCCGAATAATATTGCACGCCCCACTTTTCAGTTTTTTATTTGTTAAAAAAGTTTAAATTATCCAATAAATTTTGTTCCACTTCACGATTGTGTCCCACTTGTTGTTGATTCTTGACAAAAAATTAAAATTTTATATCTTTATGTTTGAAGCCTGAAATGTGGCGAAAGGTTGCAAGGTTCAAGGGGGCCGAATACTTTTGCAAGGCACTGTATGCGTATTATATGAAAATACTGTAATGTAAAAAATACAATATTGACTAATGATATGATTATAAATAATGATTAAAAAATATGTAAATTTCGAAATTTAAAATTTTTTATGACCAAAAATAGTCACTCGCTCTGTAAAAGATTAATTATCTCAACCGTCAACTTTTGAATAGCTATTCACTTTAGTGACCACTGTTTCCTAAAGGGTTGACTACAAATGAATGTCCAAATACTGTAAATTGCATTGAAATGTTTTTATTTCTGTCAGTAGACTACCATGAACTTCGGGTGATTTACTGTTGATTTTGGGGCAATTCCAGGTCACTTCCTGTTATTTCGGGGCATTTTCTAGGTTGCTCTCTATTAATTTTAGGGCATTTCTAGGTCTATTCATGTTGATTTTGGGTCATTTCTGGGTCATTTCCTGTTGATTTTTTGGGTAAAAAAAAAAAAAAATGACAACTACCAGATTTTTGTGGGTCCACCAATGGAGATTTTTTTTTGGGTGGTCCCGAGTAGTAAGTCAGTCAGAGTGAATGTAAAAATTCTTAATAATGTGTGACAATGAGAACTAAATAAGCATTGTCAATATGCCAGGTTGAATGTGCATGTGAATGTATGCCAGGTTGAATGTGCATGTGAATGTATGTGTGAAATTGTATACTTTCTTTGATTAAAAAAAAAAACAAAAAAAACATGGGTTTGCAAGAGATTTTTTTTACATTAAAAAATGACCTCTGACTGCTGACATGCTCCCTATTTTTTGGCTTTGTAACATGAATCCTAACATACGTGACGTGTTTTTGTCATACTTCTAGTTCACGTGAAGGCAGGAACCTGTGAGGTGATCGCGGCACACCGATGCTGCAACAAGAACAAGATTGAGGAGCGGTCGCAGACCGTCAAATGCTCCTGTTTCCCGGGACAAGTGGCTGGAACCACGAGGGCGGCTCCGTCTTGTGTGGATGGTAAGAGCCAGACTATTTTCTAGCTCTTGCTGAAAAATAAGGTTTGGAATGGGGAAAAAAACTCTGTGCAGTGATGCAGTTTGATTTGATTATTTGGGCCTTGGGCCATAAATAGAGATCAAATCAGTTGATTCACTCAGCACTGGCTCGTTGAAACTCAAGCGGTCCACCGGAGGAGACAGCACCCAGACTGGGTCATTTAATATCACGTCAATTGTGGCCTCTGTTGCAACTGAATCAATCTATAACTCAACTTGCCTATGACAGCAGCTTCCTCCGTGTTGACACTTGTCTAGTCGCTCTGGGAAGCACTTTGACAGGCTTGGAGGCTTGCAGCCAACATGGCTTGCTTTCCTTTACGACCCTTGCTGCACATTTAAATAAATTTGACCCAAAAAAATTATGTGCCTGACAATGTGTTGGCCAAGAAAGCTATTGAAAAAAGCTTTACATCTGACGTTTTTCGGTCCAGCGTCCATTGTTGCACAGAAGTGGTGGTGCCAGATGCATCCCTGCATGGATGGTGAAGAGTGCAAAGTGCTGCCAGACTTTAAAGGATGGAGCTGCAGTACGGGCAACAAAGTGAAGACCACCAAGGTGAGCTTTTTGTGTGGACTGTATATAAGCATTAAAGAATTTTCTGCAAACATTAACTTATTCACTGCTATTGAAGTTTGCCACAATTTGATTACTTCAGTCAGTTTAATGAGATATTAAGTACACAACATAAAGCACTCAAACATACAACACAATTATTATGTTTTTTGACAATTTTGTTGCTGAATTGCTATTGTATTGTACTGTATTGTATTGTGTTGTATTGCTATTGAGAGGCAATACAATACATTAGCATTGTATTGCTATTGTATTGTATGTTATAAAATCTGCAATTTCATAACATACGATACGATATTGAATGATCGAAGTTTGTCACAATTTGATTACCGTATTTCAGTCGATTTAATAAGATATTAAGTACACAACATAAAGCATTTAAGCATACAACCCAATGTTTATGTTTTTGACAATTTTGTTGCTCAATTGCTATTGTATTGTATTGCTTATTGTATTGTATTGCTATTGAAAGGCATTACAATACAATAGTATTGTATTTCTATTGTATTGTATATTATGAAATCATCAATTTCATAACATACAAAACAATACGATGTTCAATGATCGAAGTTTGCCACAACTTGATTACTTCAGTCAATTTAATAAGATATTAAGTACACAACATAGAGCATTTAAACATACAATGCAATTGTTATGTTTTTGACAATTTTGTTGCTGAATCATTTCAAACATTTGAATCAGAAACATTATTTTAAACAAAACTGTATAATAAATTTACATTCACATCACAGGGAGTGATGCCCAATTCATTTTTTTTTTTTTTTTTCGTATTTCAGATTTTTTTGTGTGTGTAGCCGCTCATATAGCAAACACAAATGTGACTTCTAGGGGAACAGAATGCATCCATGACCTGATACGCATATTATAACATCTCAGAGTTTACAGAAACAGATATGGTCCCATCACCATCACATTTTTGTTGCAAATTTAAGGATCTTAAGCTAACAAAACTAATGTTTTCTTAACCTAATAGTTGATAGCATGTGATATAAAGAAAAGGTATTTTCTATGCCTTCGGCCACTTTTGCGCAATCACATCTGTTTATTTTTTAATGACGCAACAACCCATGCTGTCACGGAAAACACGGGCAGGCAGGTGGTGTGGACCCAAAGGTAGGTAAACAAAAACGCAGCAAGGCAGGTGGCGGTGAACTCAAAAAATGTTTTAATAATAACTAACAAAAACACAAAGTACGACCAATAGGACTGTGGATCAAAAAGGCAATGTTAAAGCAAAACTTACTTAATCAGAGGGACTGGTACACGAGGGCTTGGACAGGACATCAACACTGACAATGACTCAACAAGTAGTGAACAGAAATTTGGATTTTATATACACACAGAGACAAGGGGTAATGAGGCAACGAGGAACAGATGGATGACACAGGATGGTGCAGTTTGGAGGATACACAAGGAGCAGGCAGAACAGGTGAAATCAATGGGCAATCACGGGGACACTCTAGCAGTGTCAACAGTTTTGTTGAACAATGGTGACATATTTTACTAGTTGATGACGTATAGATTGGATGGCTATGGATAGTGTTACCATATTGTATGTCATATTGCAGAGGCATCAGATAGCTATAGACATGATTGATGTTTTGTATTTCGATTGAGCGGATTTGATCGTTGTCCAGATTGATGCATCATTAAACGCCTAACATTGATAGTTTCTCACTGAAGGCACCAAGGCACACCTCGCCTCACCCATCAAAAATAGCATAACCTTTGCAATGGAGGAGTGCAGTGTATAATTTTACAAAATCGAAAAGAAGAGTGGAAATTGAGTTGTTTCCGACCCCATCACAACTTTTACAAGGTGTTTTGAGTGTTAAATGAGATGTGGAAGCACGCGACACTCGAGAAGTTCCTAAACGGAAAGGCAATTATCACGTATCAGGAAGCACTCGAGGGTGCGACTGAGACTTGGAGTGGAATTAGGACGGAGATTGAGGGCCAGGCTGGTGTTAGCAATTCGTCACCCCTCCCACACTGCTCCGCTCCGTGTTTGACTCGCCAAACGCTGTGTCACCAAGCCGCCTCGTCCATTATTCATGTCTACAGGAGACCCGGACGAAGCCGAGTCTTTTATTTTAGCCGGGTTAATAATTCAGGCTCGCCCACACCGCCACGGGGGGAAAGCAGAAACACAGGTGGAGACAAGCAAGGTGGCCCGAGAAGAACTCATCACAAGTACAATGACTTAGTGAGCGTGCTGGACATTTTTCAAAAATGGCAGACAGAAATGCCGTTGATTTGACATTTTCAGGACCGCCTCATAATTCTGAGATTGTTCGTTCAAATCCCAGCTCCAGCTTCCCTGTGTGGAGTTTGCATGTTCTCCCTGTGCCTGCATGGGTTTTGCAGTTTCCTCGACATTCCAAGAAACATGAATGGTAGGCTGACTGAGTGTGAATGTGAATGGTTGGTTGTCTCTATGTGCCATGTGAGTGGCTGGCAACCAGTTCAGGGTGTTCCCTGCCTCCTGCCCATTGTTACCTACATGGGATAGATTCCAGCAGATGAACGAATGACTGAATTATTACTTAGGATTTTCAAGGACTGATCAAGAGACGAGAACTTTACAATGGTCCAAATCAAGGCTTTTTTTTATGTTTATTGGCCAAATCCAACTTTGATCAACAGTACAGTATGTAAACTATTGATGCCTGTTTTATGTGGCTGATACATTCCAGACCCACGTGCAGACAGACCTCAATTTATCGGCCTACTAAAGGGAGTGGTTGTTCGTTAAAGCCTATCTGAAATTGAAGAACCATTTTCATTGTTTAAAAAAAAAAAAAAAAAATACAGTACGAAATCGTTACAGTACTTTTCAAAAGGTTTTCAAAACAATACTAAGGTGGTCTAATACTGACGAGAAAAAATGTGAAATGAAGGCAACACCTGACTACAACTTCTTTTAATTCTTTCCGTGACAGTAGCTTTTAGAGAACCACGGACTTAAAGACTTGTAAGCTCTAATAAGACACCATTGTCCTTTTTTACTAAAATATGTTATTAGAAACACATAAAATATTGCTATTGATTTAAAAATCTATCATATTTAGTACATGTTTTGACCTACGGAGGGCGCCATGTTTTACGCACGCAATGTACGCTTGGGGTAATGACGCGGTTGGGCGGTGCTGGGAGAATAGCTGTGCATTATACTAGCGAAGCTAGAATGACGACTTGCATGATTTTGTCACATTCTGCTACTGGTCAGATTTTTTTGTCACAAAGCTGTGGGATGAGTTCCCTACATCGTGCCTGCATCCAATTTCAGCTCATCAGCAGTGTCTTTAAACTGATCATAGGCGGGCTGCCGAGATATTGACGTGCTGCTATTTGACAGTTTGTATTCTCGATCCCTTCGTTGCTCGTGGCATCCTTGCCTTGGTTTTTTCGTTCATCTGCTGCCCTCATTTTTGGAATCCTCTACCTTGTGCAGATATTTAAATGCATTATTTGTTTTCACCCTGCTTTTGCGGCGTTTTTTTTGTTTGTTTTGTTCCTGACCTGTTGTCACAAACCCTTTTTTTGTCTCCATTTTTCACGATCGCGTGTTTTTTGTGTGTTTTCAATAAACCCTTGTATGCAATCCCGTGTTATTGTTGTCTGTTTTGAGGGTTCAATCTTGCTTCAGCATTCGCGGACAGTAACATATTTGTTGATTTTCATCTGAGGACTTCAGTTTCTGATTGCAGCTAATAGATCGATAAACAATACAAATACTATCGATGTAGAAAAAAAAATAATAACATGGTCCTTGTTAGGGATATGACAAAATATCGAAATAGTGATATATCGTGATACTTTGTATCCATAAAAGATTATCGATATGCTCCTGCAAGAATCGAGATCTCATTTTAACAAGGTGTCAGTTTCTTAAAAAGAAAAAGGAACCAACAAATTGCTACCAAAATCTTCCACCATAATAGTGTCACAGTTAACTCTAAGGCTGCTTTGACGGTGCTCGACACCCAACCAATCCATTTAGACTGGGAACGTTCGTTCATTCGAAACCAAAGCATTCACATTCATTCCGTCAGATTTTCGGGGCATTTATATATCACTTGATGTTCATTTTAGGCCATTTCCAGGTTATTTCCTGTTGAGTTTGAGTCACTGCCAATTGATATGGGTGATTGCCAGGTCACTTCCTGTTTTGTAGCACAAAATGAACAGGATGTGACCCATAAAATACCCCCAAATCATCAGGAAGTAACTGAAAATCAACAGGTAAATGACCTTAAATGGCCCAAAATTACCACATTGCCTGGCATTGGCTGCTACTGACGGCCATAGACGTTCAATCCATTTTAAGTGGGAGAGATGGCAGCTGCCACCCTCCTAGTTCAAATGGATTGGACGTCTACTAGTGATAAACTCATTCCAATTCACAGCAGAAGCTTGTTTTTCTGTTTATTAGTTGTTTGTAGAATATCGTAGAATGATTTCCTGAACAATGTATCGATAATCGCTGTATCGTCGTATCGTCAGATCATCGTTATCGTGAGCTTTGTATCGCAAACCATATTGTATCGTGAGGTACCAAGAGTATTCCCACTCCTAGTACTTGTGATGTTCGTTAATGTTACTAAACAGTGTGGTCTTAAACGCTCTCTGCATGCAGCAAACATGCTTTAAGTACAAATAAAGTACACAACAGTCCTCTTATATCTCAATGTGCAAAATAAGGCATCATTATAATATGTTGGGCAGAAAATTATACAAATAGCCAGCAATCAAACGAAGTTTAATAGATTTATTCATTCGATTTCCTGTGTCGCTAATCAGTCTTCAGCATTTATTTACGCCGTAGTCATGTTGCATAGCTATGTTTATGATGCAACTTGTTTATTTATCACCTTTTGGGTGAGAGTCCAACTGAATGTAAAAAGGGCTTATTCACCGTCATGAAAGCTTCGAGAGAAACATCGGATTAGGGTGCAAAATCTGAACACCGGCAGGACGTTCATCAATCTGGACTGCGTTTTTACGTGTCAAAAATACGATGGTTGGTGACCCGTAGGAAGGAATTGCTGAACACTGTTTCCGATCGGGTAGCGTAGCATTCTCTTTGTCATGGAGGCGGAGCCCATTAGATGTCTCAGTAGAGGCAAACTGCTTGCCTGGCAACGTCACTCTTGCGCGTCGAAAGTCGTCTCCACAACAAAACAGATGGTGAACGGAAGAGCCGAGAATATGTTCCAATCCACGGTAAAATCAGTTTTAAATTACCAAAAACACATCGACACGAGTCATTGACAACAGTCTGTCTCGCGCTAGCCATGTTGAATAAACTCCGCTCTCTTCGTATGTTTACTTGCCTGGTACACCAGACTCACCGCTGTTCCAGCTATTGCGTCTGGCCACCATTCAGCGGATAAAATTTCCAGGGCGGAGCAAGCCACAGCAAACAGACAGCGGAGTGAACCAATCAGCAACGGGCAGACGTGATGTTAGTAAAACGACGAGGGCAGGATGAGGGACTTGCACGCGGAAGTAAACATACGAGGAGAGCGGAGTTTATTCAACATGGCTAGCGCGAGACAGACTGTTGTCAATGAATCGTGTCGATGTGTTTTTGGTAATTTAAAACTGATTTTACCGTGGATTGGAACATATTCTCGGCTCTCCTGTTCACCATCTGTGTTGTTGTGGAGACGACTTCCGACGCGCAAGAGTGACATTGCTCGTTAAGAACACGTCACGTAAATTAACGAATCTGATTTGTCGATTCATTTTGTATCTGCTCGAGAGGCCGTCAATGGGCTGGTTCCCAGACTTTTCTCTCAGTGTTTGAAAAATACAGGGAGAACAGTCTGGCCGTGCTAGGCAAATGTTTACTTCCGCGCGCAAGTCCCTCGTCCTGCCCTCGTCATTTTACTAACGTCACGTCTGCCTGTCGCTGATTGGTCCACTCCGCTCTCTGTTTGCTGTGGCTTGCTCCGCCCTGGAAATTGTATCCGCTGAATGGTGGCCAGACTCAATAGCTGGAACAGCGGTGAGTCTGGTATACCAGGCAAGCAAACTGCATCAAAGTTTTCGTGTGCTGTGTTGCACAGGATATCTGCAAAAATAATAAAACTGCTGCTTTTCACTGTATATCCTACTCATACAGTACGTACAGTATGTAAAGCACACAACAGCTCTAGATACTAACAATCTCCATAACTATATTGGAATAAGTTTAATTACACAAAAGCTTAACGTAAAGATCTGCCAATAAAAACCGGAGTTCTCGACACCACACTCTTGCTTGTTGTCATTGAGACGCACTTGCCGCAAGTACTACACCAGTTTTGCCCAACTCTTGTCTCATCCTGTCTTTCCTGCTCTGCATTTTGCCTTTGCTGCTCGTCTTGTGAATGACCGATAGTGCTTTCCTGCTCATCACTTTTCCGCTAGGGTTCAAATTGGAAGGGCAGGACCGACGACATGTTTATGTAGCTAAAGAGTGACATTGTGGAAGCCCAGTGACTTCATCGCCCGGAGTGCATTGCATTAAAAAGAAAACATTAAGAGGGGTTTTAATATCAAATTATTATAACTCATACTAACATTTAACCAATGCAAAAAGCAAGTGCGGAGCCTTGGCAATATACGTACATATATCGCAATGTTAAATTTTTACAATATCGTTCAGGCTTATCCCTAAGAGAGCTATTCAGGTTATCTGGTGAAAATTATTCTAATTTAATATCGCAATATACCGTATTGGCCCGAATATAAGACAGTGTTTTTTGCATTGAAATAAGCCTGAATAAGCGTCTTATATTCGCGGTCTAGACAGTATACCCATTCACGACGCTGGATGGCGCCAGGTATCATTGAAGCGATGTTCTGTCATGACAGATCTCAGCTACTCTCCCCACTCACGACGCTAGATGGCATCAGATATCATTGAAGCAATGTTCTGTCATGATAGATCTCAGTTACTCTCATTATTTTATTGCAATGTTTTTCCTTATTCAGATTTGTTTCAAGACTACAGTTACAGGTAGACTTCACTTTGATGGTTAATGCAGTTATTGCAAATTTGTTGTTCTATCACAATAGATTGGTTTATTTACATTTCAAAAACCAGAAGCTATTCATTTACGAATGTGCATTGCACTTTAGTTTACATATTTGAATGTTCAGATATTAAGATTTGAATGAGGCAAAATAACACGGTTTTTCTCTCAAATATGTTGTTATAAACATTTGTTTCTGATGTACTGTAATTATTTTGTGTATAAAAAATAATTTGGTGTTCAAAAATTCTTTTTTCAAACTTCTTTTCTTGAAAAGTCTTGAAAAAGAAGGGGTCATCTTATAATCAGGGCCATCTTATATTCGGGGCAATACGGTAATATTGCAATAAAACCCCCGAAAAACCGCAACAATAGTTTTTTTCCCTATGTGTTTCAGGCCTAGGTACAAGTGAATAAATTTTCTGTCAACAAGACTAGGAAGGTTTTGAAATGATACACAACTACCACTAGCATTGGTTCTGTTTTGGATATTTTCAGAAAAAGAGGAATAGAAAATGGTGTGGCGTCATAAATTTGATGATTAAAACACTGTTGCTGCTTGACTGAAAGCTGACGCTGTAGTCCTCTGATTAGTGTTTGTTGCATCCAGTGTGAAAATGTGACACACCATTGATTAATTACTTTATCATTTTTTTTTTTAAGAAATGCGGTGATAAGATGTTTTAGGTATCACTTTCTGTAAATATAAAATATTTTTGTCAAAGTCACCATTGTGCATAAAATATATATGTCCTGCCATTCCCTCTATTTTTGTCTGTGAAACAAACCTACGTTTTTCCACCAATTAGTAAAAAACTAAATAAGGTTTAAAAAAAAAATCTCCTTGTAAATGTAGTCTCTGTTAGGCTCGGATGTTAGAGTGAAGGGCTCGCCCAAAATTAACCGTTTACCTAATGTAAAAGAATCACTATGGAATGTTCTCAAAGCAACATTTTCCTTCTTCCCGCCTGCTTTGTGCATCATTCTCAGTCCCGCCGGCAATGATGTCATGTCCTACTGCTCGCTCCCTATCAATCAGAGCACAGAAGGCCAAAGACGTTTCAAGTTCTTCCCACTTGACAACTGCAATGATGACGCTCACCGAGTGTGGATGCTCCCAAATGATTGCTTTTCGCTATTAAGTGATGAAAAAAAAAAATAGTGCCCCCAACACTCTCACACCTGCCTTGGGTTCGGAAGGAATATTAACAAGAAGTGAAGGCAACTAGGGGCCTTTTTGGTGCACGCGCTCACACCTTGGAAGCAAGATCATCCTGAGCTTAGGTGACTTTTCATGTTGAAACTTTCTGGTTTTATTTCATAAACAAATGTGCTTGCACGTGATGAACTGGGAGGGATGGCAGTGAATGGATTGGATGTGTGCTGCAGTCAATGGATGCTAATGAGTTCCAGTTGAAGAAACCCACATTTTAGGTTTACTCTGTAAGAAGAAATAAAATAAAATGGCAGAACTTGATATTTCAAGTCAACCAATTACACATGAATTTACAAGTTTTGATCAAAAGCTAAAACTAAAAAAATAATAATTAAAGAACATAAGTTATCGGTTAACCCTTTGATGCCTGAATTTAAATTTAATTCACTGGCTGCCATTGACAGCAATAGACATCAAATCCATTTTGACTTCTGTTGTCATTAGTGTTAGTGAATGAAAAATATTCATCAAAATGCATTGGGGGAAACACATAATCACATAAAAATAATTATAATTAATGGAAAATTCAAACTCAAACTGAAAAATTACAACTCGAAATGGAAAAATCCTAATTTGAAAAAACATAAAAATACACCAAATGAAATGAAAAGGAATAGAGGAAAACTGGGGGTTGGGGGGATAAGAATAAAAAAAAAGGACATTATTAATAAATTCCTCTTTTATTTTTTAAATGTATTTATTTAATTATATATAGTGGTACCTCTTCAAACGAAGTTAATTCTTTCCAGGATCTTGTTTATAAGTCAAAATGGTCTTATGTCGAGCAGGATTTTGCCATAAGAAACCTACTGCCCGTAGTTAGCTGGGATAGGCTCCAGCACCTCCGCGACCCTCGTGAGGAAAAGCGGCATGGAAGATGAATGAATGAATGAATGAATACATTATAATTCCATTAATTCATTCCACAGCCAGAAAACCTACCCTAAATCCTTAATAAATACTGCTGGTACTATTGCAAATAGCAATGACACATAGTAATAATAATAATACCTATAATAATGTAACGAATCGGGTTCTAATGTGGCGGATGTGTTTTGCGTGGTGTACCTGAACACACAGCGTGGCTGACGTACCAGTGAGTGAGGGAGGACTTTTTACCTTCACTTTGTTGAGCTGCGGCGGACAGTAGGCGTATTGTGTTGCACAAGTTCTAAAATAAATTATTAAAAACCTGACAAAGCTGGTGATTTTTATTTTGTTACAATAATAATAATTGTCACCCGAATCCGGAGTAGCCGGTAGATGATGGATGGATCGATGGATGGACCTTAATTTTTAAAGACTGCCGAACATAGGTCAGAGGAGGACCATTGAAATTTTAGACATTCTACGACCGTATTGTCAAACCTGTTCACGGATGCACACACCATGCTCATATATTTCAATGGTAAGCCTCACCTTTTCCTTTTTTCACCACCTGCACTAACATTCTTGGAACCCATGTTGATTTCTTTCACAAGAAAATCTGCCGTGAGACCGTCTTGCGGGAAAACAAAGAAACTGCTGCTGTCATAAATCGTCGTATTTCGAGCATGTCGTCGGATGTAGACACAAATGGTGATTTAAATTATACGTCAGATGTCGAAAAGCTAATGTGTCGAAGTATGTCGAGGTATCACTGTATAAAATATAATTAGTAAAAAATTACATTAAAAATTTATTACTAAGAAATGTTATTCTTTTATATATATATATACAGTATAATACTGTATAAGTTACTCCAACCAGGAATTGAATGCAGGTCACCACTATAGCAGCGGAGTGCACAGATAACTGAGCTAAACAACCTCACTGATTGCTCTTTTGAAGGCATCAGGAGGGAGTCTAAGGTGAAGTTCATGTAGCTTATCGTTTCAATTTCAGTTTACTTACTTTACTTATATTCTTGATCATGCAAATTAATTCATCTAATCAACTTCACAATATTAACTTGATAACACGAGCTAGGAATACTACAAAATAACAAGTTACTCAATAGAACGTAAGAATTCCACTTAAGTCTACTTAAAACCTTTAGTTAACATGATTATTTTTTTCCAAGTGTAGTTTAGTTAATGACTAAAGAATATCAAATGTGTTCCACAGGGTTCAATCTTAGATCCTCTGCTTGTTTAACACAAATGTGTTTGTCTTATCTTCACTCAATTTTCTGAAAACAAACTCTGATTAACTAATTCACTGTCAATGGCGACATTAATCATCCTAATCCATTTGGAATGTTACGCTGGTATTGAATGATCTCACCAGGTAAAGACTGTGACCATCCCACAATGTGCAATTGTTTTTCTTCTATCTGTCTCGCTTTAAAATAAAATAAATAAATGGATCTCATGTGTGCATGTTTGGAGGTGACATTCATATGATGAATTGCTAGTGAAAATACTTGTTTTCACCATTGATTCTTTTTATAGCCTATTAAGTCTTAGCTGGAGGCTTATATTGGCGATATAAATTGAGACGTTCAGACAATATTTAACAGTATTAAAAGACAGTGTCACTGCTGGTGAGTTGGGTGTTTGTCAACAAGACTTGGAACCCGCATATTTTAGATTCTGATTTTCTTACACAGTTATCTGTACTTCAGTAGAAGTGTCAGTACTTTTGTCACCTATGCTGAGTTGGACGTTTGTCAAGACTTTGAATCTCCACTGGTCCAAAGTGTTTTGTGTGCTCCCAAAGCAGCTTAGACGCGTCAAACCCTGAAGAGCTTTTTCGTCTTCTCAGCCCTTCCCCTTTGTGTGATTACTCACCGATAACCCTCACAGCGACACCCACGACACCCCCATCGCGCCGGGTCTCGCCTCTGCTGCGTCTCCCGCCTTCTGTCGCAAGTGTAGCTGGAGGAGAAAAAAAAAAATCATCTCTTTTTTTTTTCGCACCGTTCCCAAAGTGAAAATGAGATGGCGCCTCCCAACACAGCAATCTCTGTCTTGTGCTTTGGATGATCACACTACGGCAGAAACATGCATTGCCTTCAGAAGGGCAGCATCTGTTACTGTAACAACAATAAATATTTACACAGCCGGAACTGCAGAGCTAATTTCATGCATTGCCTTCAACAAGTAAGGCTTTGATTATATTTAGAGCGGAAAACACTCAGGTGACTTGAAGTTCCGCTCTAAGACCCCCACTTTGGCCAAATTTCAAAATTGTCCTATATATACTAGTATATATTAGGGCTGTCAAAATTATCGCGTTAACGAGCGGTAATTAATTTTTTAAATTAATCCCGTTAAAATATTTGACGCAATTAACGCACAAATGCCCCGCTCAAACAGATTAAAATGAGAGCACAGTGAAAGGTGTACTTGTTGTGTTTTTCGGAGTTTTGCCGCCCTCTGCTGGCACTTGGGTGCGACTGATTTTATAGGCTTCAGCACCCATGAACATTGTGTAAGTAATTATTGACATCAACAATGGCGGGCTACTAGTTTATTTTTTGATTGAAAAGTTTACAAATTTTATTAAAACGAAAACATGAAGAAGTGTTTTGATATAAAATTTCTATAACTTGTCTTTTAAGAACTACAAGTCTTTCTATCCATGGATCACTTTAACAGAATGTTAATAATGGTAATGCCATCTTGTTGATTTATTGTTTTAATAAAGAAATACAATACTTATGTACCGTATGTTGAATGTATATATCCATCTTGTGTCTTATCTTTCCATTCCAACAATAATTTACAGAAAAATATGGCATATTTTATAGATGGTTTGAATTGTGATTAATTGCGATTAATTACGATTAATTAATTTTTAAGCTGTAATTAACTCGATTAAAAATTTTAATCGTTTGACACCACTAGTATATATATATATATATATATATATATATATATATATATATATATATATATATATATATATATATATATATATATATATATATATATATATATATATATATATATATAATTGGTAAGCTTAAAATCTCTATTTTCTGGGGGAAGAAATTTTTTTCTAACAGGGCATTTTTTTACACCTTAAAAGTAGGTCAAATCAGGTGAGTAAAAAAAGGTTTTGGACACCCATCCTGGTACATAATAAATAACCAACACTTCAAGATGACACCCATCCCGGTACATAATAAATAACCAACACTTCAAGATGATACCCCTTTGTCAACTCAAGTCTTTGATAATCAATATGCACGCACTCAGACATGTGGTCTGATGTACAACTATAAAGGAAATTGGTGTGGGAGTAAATGAAGATTTAATTTAGCCCTGAGTTTTATTTTGTAAATAAACATGGCTAAATGGGGAGTTAGCTGTATAGTTAATGATAACTTTACTACAGTTTTTTTTAATTTGGCTTGATTTTAATCAGTGCAAAGAAAAAAAAAAATCCATGGGAATTTTAGGGGTTAAATTCCAATCCCATAATATTTTCATTTTTGAAGTGGGCTTTTAAAATACTTTATCAATTATGATTAAAGAATGTGAATGAGAGATACTGAGAATAAAAGGCTCCATATGCATAAGGGGGACATATAAATGTGAGTACATAACACTATCTATTTATTGTATTTAGCCTCTAAGCCTAGGCTTTATGATTTAAGCATCTAATGTATCTAATACATCAATATCATCCCATAATAAGCAATCCAAACAGCAACAACGGTCGAAAAGATAATGGATCACACGCTAGTCAGTTAGTATGCTATGTCCATAATTCTTGCGCTAGCGTTGGACTGCAATGTACGTCTTTTTGTGGCTTTCGGGTAACTCGAGGTGCGAGCATGAGCCAGCATCATTAAAGACACGCTGATTTTAATGAGATATTATCGCGTACCTACTTCGTTTCGATCCAAAAACCCCATCTAGCATGTATCACCGAGTGTCAAGACATAGCTTTGAATGGCCGCAGAGAGACTTTGTGGGGATTTTATGGGTAATATGACAAGGGTCGCAGACAAACAGGAGTAGTCGAGATTTTCTTTTTCAAATATTGACCCTTTTATACATTTTTATTTCTTTGTTTGGATCGGTTATACAGTCTATCCTACAAAATATCGGGGAAAATGCGACAGTAACAAAAAACATACAGTTAAGCGATAGTTATGAGGTAGATATCCGTGACCTATTTACAGACACTATTGTTTTTTATTGTGACGTAATTTGTTTAAAAGTTTAAAATATACGAGTGAATTTTTTTTTTAACTAAATATTAGACACAAATTAATGATTTTAAGCTAAAAATGATAGATATTTCGAACAATAAATTTAATTATTTACCTTTTTAAGGCTGGGTTGAAATAAAAGTGGTTGCACAGTGTCTGCAAAAGCGGATCTCCAGGATAAAGACAAATTAAAAATAGTCCGGGGGCATAATGAGCCATGAAACTGCTATGGCAGCATATAGGCATATTGTTCTATCAAACACAACAGTTATTTTGGCCAAGTAAAGTACACCAGTATATTTTAAAGAGGGGTGCAAGAGCAGAAACTGCTTTTTCAGCCATGTGTGTGTTTTTCGCCATAGGTTGATGTGATAGAAATATGTTTCAGTTGACACAAATAAAATTTGATCTTAAACAGCCTCAGTGTACACAAACATAAATTTACTTTAATTATATATTAATTTTTAAAAAATGTTTTTTTAGTGTATGTGTCACATTTTAGTGTGTTTGAAATGTATATCAAAACAGGTTGAATTTTAATATTTATGTAAGGTTTAAGAGCAGTACAAACAGCAGCCTCGTAAAAACCTTCATGAATCCCGATAATCCCCCTTGCTTATGTATGGAAGGTATAAACTGTGGTATTATGTCTGCTTTCTCTGGCTGCCAAATGAATCCTTATACAGCAAAAGACATCCGGAGGTGCCAGATGGCGGAGAATGCACCTTGGAAAGGGCCCACGTTTGGCAGGTGTTTCTTGTGTGCACTGTGAATGCAGCAAAAGGATCAAATCTGTGGAATGAAGCAGAGGTTCGCCTATCATGGTCATGCTACAATGTGCCCCCCGCCCTCCCCCGTAATTGTGGATTTTCTTCGCAGATGGGTCTGGAATGTCAGTCCTGCGTGAAACGGGTTTGCTGTATTGAAGGATTGGTTATCAAAAATTTTGAACATCATGACATGGAAGTAACCTTGGGTCCCTTAACCCTTATACATTTAACTCTAGGCTGTCATTTACGGCATGTTCCAATCTATTTTGACTGGGAGGGTTGGCAGCGAATCAGATAAATGCATTGGATGTCTATTCTTGTTAATGGTAGGCAATGAGTTAATTACTATGACATAAAACTCACTAGTGTTTGAGGCCTTTATTTAGTAACATTTCATTAATTCATAAATGTATTTATTCAAAAAAATATACACATAAATAATAAAAAAAAATACACAATACAGATTCATAATAAATATAATTAATTATAATTGATCATATTTAAGTTCTTTTTATTTACCAAAAATATTAACTTGCCCTATAAATGGTTGCAGGGTTTCAATTAGTACTTTATAAGCCTAGTGGGTCGCCGGCTTTTCTTGCCCCCACCAGGCTAAATCAGTGCTACAAAAGGAAGTATAGAAAATTGAGATATTTTAATGAAAGTATTAACCAGGTTCAGTTGAAAACACAGTGTCGACATCTTATGGTCAATATGTGAACAAAGCTGTCCAAACTCGCTACCATTGCACTAATCGCATTGTATTTTTGTTTTTTTATTTAGTTTTTTTGTTGTTGTTGTTTTTTTTTTTTTTGCTGTTAAAACTATATTCCAAAACTGTGCCTTTTTGTATTTAAGTATTGTTAATAAAAGCCTTACAGTCATAATTATCACATTTCTGCCAACTTAACTCATTGGCTGCCATTGCTGGCGCTAGGCGTCCAATCCATTTTGACTGGGAGGAAGACGGCAGTGAATAATCACCCAGGGGACAGTTGGCTGAAGGGAGTTTGAGTGGCTGACACAGAGCAGGTGGAGATGTTAACGAGTTGACAAGACAGGAACAGGAGCCATTGGGAAACCAGACATAACATAAAACAAAAGTACAGTGGGGCAAATAAGTATTTAGTCAACCACTAATTGTGCAAGTTCTCCCACTTGAAAATATTAGAGAGGCCTGTAATTGTCAACATGGGTAAACCTCAACTATGAGAGACAGAATGTGGAAGAAAAAAAACAGAAAATCACATTGTTTAATTTTTAAAGAATTTATTCACAAATCATGGTGGAAAATAAGTATTTCGTCTATACCAAAAGTTTATCTCAATACATTGTTGTGTACCCTTTGTTGGCAATAACGGCGGCCAAACGTTTTATGTACCTCTTCACAAGCTTTTCACACACTGTTGTTGGTATTTTGGCCCATTCCTCCATGCAGATCTCCTCTAGAGCAGTGATAATTTGGGGCTGTCGTTGGGCAACACAGACTTTCAACTCCCTCCTCACCCCGTGGCGTCAAAATGATAACAAGAACGGGGAGCAAAAATCTCAGAACCATACGCGGGGACCTAGTGAATGACCTACAGAGAGCTGGGACCACAGTTACACAGGCTACTATCAGTAACACAATGCGCCGCCAGGGACTCAAATCCTGCACTGCCGGACATGTTCCCCTGCTGAAGAAAGTACACGTCCAGGCCCGTCTGCGGTTCACTAGAGAGCATTTGGATGATCCAGAAGAGGACTAGTAGAATGTGTTATGGTCAGACGAAACCAAAATAGAACTTTTTTGTAGAAACACAGGTTCTCTTGTTTGGACGAAAATAATACTGAATTGCACCACACCCACTGTGAAGCGTGGGGGTGGAAGCATCATGATTTGGGGCTGTTTTCTGCAAAGGGACCAGGACAACTGATCTGTGTAAAGGAAAGAATGAATGGGACCATGTATCGAGAGATTTTGAATGAAAATCTCCTTCCATCAGCAAGGTCATTGAAGATGAGACGTGGCTGGATCTTTCAGCATGACAATGATCCCAAACACACAGCCAGGGCAACAAAGGAGTGGCTTCGTAACAAGCATTTCAAGGTCCTGGAGTGGCCTAGCCAGTCTCCAGATCTCAACCCCATAGAAAATCTGTGGAGGGAGTTGAAAGTCCGTGTTGGCCAACGACAGCCCCAAAACATCAATGCTCTGGAGGAGATCTGCATGGAGGAATGGGCCAAAATACCAGCAACAGTATGTGAAAAGCTTGTGAAGAGTTACAGAAAACGTTTGGCCTCCGTTATTGCCAACAAAGGGTACATAACAAAGTATTGAGATTAACTTTTGGTATTGACCAAATACTTATTTTCCACCACAATTTGCAAATAAATTATTTAAAAACCAAACAATGTGATTTTCTGTTTTTTTTTCCACATTCTGTCTGTCATGGTTGAGGTTTAACCATGTTGACAATTACAGGCCTGTCTTAATATTTTCAAGTGGGAGAACTTGCACAATTAGTGGTTGACTAAATACTTATTTGCCCCACTGTAAATTCAAAGCAATGCAAAAGTCTACAAACGCAGATCATGACACGTTACACCATACCCTTCCATGAAAGGTTTCTGTTCATCAAAGATAACAACTTCTTTTAATTAATAAAATTAGTTGATGGCAGTTTTAGGATAATGATATTGAACTGATCATAAACTCACTAGTCAACGCAATTTGTTGCATAAATCACAAATTCCTCCTCCGCCAAACATCATGATATCAAATGTTCCGGAGTATCTCTCCATTCCAGTCTAGTCAAATGTCAAGTGGATTTTTTTTCTTCTCCCTTACGATGATTGCAAACTGATTGCCTTTGGGCCTTTGGGTTATTTTAGGGCTGCTAGGTCATATTATTTTCATGAGGAAAAAAAATGAATAAAACATGGAAGCTTTTTCAAAAGCCCTTAAAAATGTTTGTTAGCGGTTTCGCAATGTTGAACTAA
Source organism: Corythoichthys intestinalis (assembly GCF_030265065.1). Classification (NCBI taxonomy): domain Eukaryota; kingdom Metazoa; phylum Chordata; class Actinopteri; order Syngnathiformes; family Syngnathidae; genus Corythoichthys; species Corythoichthys intestinalis. The sequence continues at coordinate 17,681,875 of NC_080403.1, read as the reverse complement.
ATTCACAGTGAAAACAGGTGATTAGATCATGTTCAGAAAATGAAGGATACAGGCTAAAACATTTTATGAACCAAGCAATTTATCAGGTATTTAACCGCCCTTTTCTCAGTTTCCTGTCAAAACTATAAACTAGTATTGAACAGTATTGGCCATTATAAATATTGCACGTTTAATAGTTTTTCCGATTTTCCGACCAGAATGCTGTGGAAAAATCATTTGAAACAAACCTCACAACAGAAGGTAATTGCTAAGCATAACCGTTTAGAGATCTGATAATGAGTCTTTAGCTGACTTTGACCGTAAGTGGGGAACCATTGCTCAAATTTCATGATTAGCTTGAGCATAACTTGCTTCAAGCAGTGTTATTCTGGAGTAGAAAACTGCCTATCCCAAACTGAGTCAGCAATGTTCAATGGAAAATTAGCTAAACATTTCTCCTGTGGGCAACATGGCTGGAGGGAATCTATCCAAAAGCAGCACTAGTAAATTACGTGAAGCTAGGCTACATTCTGAATCAATTAAAAAACAGACATGTAACAACTGTATATTTATTTGTGTGATTTTAAAACGATTGCCTCAGGGTTAAATATTGGTGTTAGAGCAAAACGAAACAAACAAACAAACAAAGCCGAACACAATCGATACAAGCAGCTTCCATTTGAAGAAGGCAGTGTTCACTTTCACATATGATTGATGGTGCAGAGACACACTTTATTATACATTTTATGGACTGTTGTTTATGAGCAATCCCTTCTAACTCTTCTCTCCTTTCACTCTCTTTCTAGGTCACACGATAGTCGTCTGTTTGGGGCCAGACGTCGTTAATTTCACAGTAGGACACTCGGATATAACTTTCTTTTTTCTTAGCATTGTCAGAGACGAGAGACCAATAAGAACTTTGGTCACGGCCAGTCCCTGAAAAAAGGACAGTGAAATGGGGCTTCAAATAAGGCAGTGTTTCCCAATTTTAGCGTCATCAGTAACTTGACTCTCCACCAAATGTCTCTTTGTAATATAGTTTGACGCCTGTGGACCAGAGGACTCCAACATGAAGATATTTATTAGCTGAAAAGACTGTGGATTATAATGACGCAGACAAAAAAAAAAAGGAAAGAAAAAAAACGTCAGAAGAAAAATGTGATGTGATTACCTTTGTGTTTCTTCTCACCGCGTAGAGATCCCAAGACTCTCAATGCATATTTGTGTTGAAGATCAAGTGAGATAAGCATTTTCATTCCTTTTAGCCTTATGAAGACGCTACATTATGTTTCATCCAGTTGTTAGGAGATCAAGTCGTCTTTGCAAAGACTTGTAGAAATGGTGGCAGCGCTACGATAAAAACATTGTTTTTGTTTTTTTGCCAAAACGTAAACGAAATGTACCTGTTGTTTTGAAAGCCTGACAACCACCATCGATTACAAATGTCAGTATTATATCAATAAATAAAAACTTAATGGATGATGTTTGGATTTGGTCGCCACATTTCAAGCACTTTTTGAAGGTTATGTTTTTCTCTACTGAAAAGTAAATAGGGAGAAATCCATCCCAAATCCGGCCCAGAGAGAGAGTGATAATTATTTCTCACCCTGAAACACCTCGATTCCTATTTGATTAGCTTCCAACCAGTAGTCTTCATCTCATAAGCCTTGTGTTTGTTTTGAGCTGTAGTTGAAATAATTCATCCGGATGTCTACAAAGAGGTTTTTCGTCTTTGTTGTTTTGGATCCAAATGATTTCCCAACGGGCGCTGCGTCTCACCATCGCCAAAAGTTGTCGGTCCAAAGACAATAAAAGTGTCAGCTTGGAGGTGTAGGACAAGTGAGTTGAATGATGGATGAACGACCAGATCGATCGATGGGAGCGACTGGTGGGCAAGAACGATACAGTGGTATGAAAAAGTATCTGAACCTTTTGGAATTTCTCACATTTCTGCATAAAATCTCCATCAAATGTGATCTGATCTTTGTCAAAATCACACAGATGAAAAAACTGTGTCTGCTTTAACTACCACCCAAATATTTATAGGTTTTCATATTTTCATGAGGACAGCATGCAAACAATGACACAAGGGGGGGGGGGGGGGGATGAGTAAGTGAACTCTTTGCCTAAGGAGACTTAAAGAGCAATGTAAAACAATTTTTACCTAACAATTTAAGTCAGGTGTGTGCCCAGTCACTGATGGGTGGTTTAAAGCTGCCCTGCTCACTATAAAACACACACATGGTAAGAATTGGCTTGATGAAAAGCATTGTCTGACATGCATCATGGCTCAGTCAAAAGAGCTGTCTGAAAACCTGCGGTCAAGGATTGTTGATTTGTATAAAGCTGGGAAAGGATACAAAACCATCTCTAAAAGTCTGGATGTTCATCAATCGGCAGTCGGAGAAGTTGTCTACAAATGGAGAGAGTTTGGCACTGTTGCTTCTCTCTCAAGGAGTGTCTCATCTACCAAGGATGACGCCAAGAGTTCAGCGCAGAATACTCAGAGAGGTAAAAAAGGACCCTAGAGTGACTTTTAAAGACTTGAAGAAATCACTGGCAAGGTCCAATATCTATGTGCACACATTAACTACATGTAAAACTATGGCCAAGAATGGTGTTCATGGGAGGACTCCACGGAGGAAACCACTGATGTCTAAAAAAGCATTGTTGCTCATTAAATGTCTGCAAAAAGGCACTAGGACACTCCACACAGAGATTTTGGCAAAATATTTCGTAAACTGATGAAACAAAGTTCGAATTGTTTGGGAGTAACACAAAACGTTATGTGTGGAGTAAAAATGGAACAGCTCACCAGCATCAACACCTCATCCCCACCGTGAAGCACGGTGGAGCGAGGATCATGATTTGGGGCTGTTTTGCTGCCTTAGGGCCTGGACAACTTGCAATCATTAATGGAAGAATGAATTCAAAAGTTTATCAGGATGTTTTGCAGGAAAACCTGAGGCCGTCTGTCAGACAGTTGAAGCTAAAAAGAGGATGGATGCTGAAACAAGACAATGATCCAAAACACAGAAGTAAATCAGTTTCAGAATGGTATCAGAGGAACAAAATACACGTTCTGGAGTGGCCAAGTCAAAGTCCATACTAGAACCCCATCGAGATGCTGTGGCATGACCTTAAAACAGGAACTCATGTCACACACCCCTGGAATCTGACTGGATTACAGCAGTTTTGAAGAGAAGAATAGGCCAAGATTAGTCCTGGTCGATGTGCGACTGATCTGCAGCTATAGGAAGCGTCTGGTTGAAGTTATTGCTGCCAAAGGGGGGGCCACAAAATATTAACTGTGATGGTTCACTTACTTATTTTTCCTCCATCTGTCATTGTTTGCATACTATTCTCATTCAAATATGAAAACCTATAAATGTTTGGGCGGACACTGTTTTTTCATCTGTATGATTTTGACAAAGATCAGATCACATTTGATGGTGATTTTATGAAGAAATGTGAGAAATTCCATAAGGTTCAGATACTTTTTCATACCACCATGATAGGAAGAAAATGGTTGGATGGGATGCGAACATTGGGAAGATGTTTGGCTATAATGAGCAAACAGATAAATGTACTGTATGAAGAAAGAATAGTTATAAAACGGATGGATAGTTTTTCTGATTATGAAAATGTGATGAATGGCTAGCCGGATTACTAAACTAACATATGAAGAGATTATGATGAATGGTTGCATGGTGATTTAAATATAGGGATGAATGGACTGATGTAGTGGTAGAGTAGATTTAAAAAATGGACTGGAGGAAAAGAAGGAATTTGTGGGACAGATGTGTGGATGTATGATGATGGACTGAAGGAAAAGTATGTTGATGAGTTGGTGGATGGATGAATGGATTTGCTGAGGAAAAACTGGACTGGTAAGTGGGTAGGAGTGTGACAATATACATATCGATGTAGTGATTTATCACGATACTTTGGGTGCCAGGTTATCGATATGCTCCCACCAAGAATCAAGATATTGTTTGAAATATTTGTCGCTGTTTTATAATGGAACCAACAGGTTCCAACCACAATTTTTGCTAGACTACAATTTTACAATAGAATAGTGTCTATGTTAACTCATTGGCTGCCACTGACGGCGCGAGACGATCAATTCATTCTGACTGGTCAAAACGAAATGGATTTCTAACCACCCATATCAATGGGTGGATAATAAAGTAGACTGGATGGAAAATGTACTCATGGAAGGATGGATTTTCAAAGAACTGGAGGAAAGCAACAAACAGAAATTATTGATTAGTGATCAACTGGATGAATGGATAGATGGAAGAGTTAGTGGAAAAATTGCCAAGTGTAAGTGATTTATAAGTGGATGGTTGGATTTTGGATGGACTGGAGGGAAAATATGAATAGATTCTATTGATTAGATGTCTAGATGAAATATGGATGTTTGGGTGGGTAGACGGATGGATGGATAGATCATCTAACAGACCGGTGGATGGATGAACAGAGAAAATGGTGGACGGATTAATTGACAGACAAAATGTAGGGCAATAGATCTATAAGCACATGAGTGGTTGGATGGACAGATGGATGGATGAATGGGGAAGGGGAGAAACATATAATTGAGTAAATAATTGTTTTAAACTAAGACTGACAAATGAGCTGAAACAACAGAATGCTCTGATGGTTGGAGATCAATAGAAAAATAATCAATGGAAAATAAGCATGGATGGATTGTCAGGGGTCCCCAACCTATTCCACTAAGGCACACTGTGGGTGCAGGATTTCATTCTTACCAAACAAGATGACAACACTTTTTCCCCAATCTGGTGTTTTACAAGTGCAATCAGTTGATTGCAGTCAGGTGTGGCTTGTTTTAGCAGAAGCCTCATTGGTTCAACTGTCTCTGCTGGATCGGCTGGAACAAAAACCAGGACCCACAGTGTGCCTTGAGGACTGGGTTGAAAACCCCTGGATTAGTTAATGTTAGTGCTTGATCTAATGAAAGAACATACAGTATCTGGATGAATGGTTGGAGTGACAATGGATTAAGAGTAGTCGTGGGTGACTTAATAAGTTCTATTGTTATGTGAACAACTAACTAACATGAAAATCAGACCAAGAATTCCTCCTAATCTCATTTCCAGATAGCAAAAGAATCTAATGAAAACCTGATGTCACTCTTTTGACTCATTGCTGAGGACTGCGTTTCCACACCATCGCAAGTCAAGTTGCCATGGTAACTGCCTCATCCATTCATCCATCCATCCACCCATCCAGCGTATATCTTTCAAGACAAGCATACTGTATCCGAATCCCCCAAATGTGCAACACATCTTGCCAAAATATCAAATTTGGACCCCCAACTCATGCTTAGGTAAGCTTCATTAAGTCTCAACTCTCGAAGAACCGCTTTAACTTTCTATCTGTAATTGAAACATGAACATTCACTGCAGAAAGATCCTGATTTCAAACATAATTAATTAGGTAAAAAAAATGTATGAACGCTCACTCCCAAAAATCCAACCCACTGGACTGCGCTGAAGAGGAGGAGTGAGGGTGGGAGCGAGGGAGCACGGGATGGTGTTTAGCGATCCAGCTTGTTTGGTTAGAAATCATTAAATTACAGTAATGACTAATTTCTCATTCCTGCATGCGAGCCACCCGAGACCGCTACGGATTTAATAAAGAGCCGGCGATGAATTACAAACAGGCGGCGGGAAAGGCTTGATGATTATACAGAGTAATTCAAAAGTGCATTAATAAAACAATACAGAAACATCGCTAAATCATTTGAGATAAAGGTTATTTGCATAATTCATTAAGATTAATCAGAGCGGGGGAAACAGTAAGAAGATAGTGATCCATCCCCTGGAAAGAAACCTTTTCTCTTGGCAAATACTGATGCAAATCTACCCTTGGATCTGACAATTAACCTCTGTGCACTTTACAGGCCCTATGGCGGGGAAAACACAATCCTTCCTTCATTTACCTTTATGTGGGCTAATATTCTATTAATGATGAAAGACCTCTTCATAGCAAAGCTCCTCTGGGTTGTGTTTCTTTGTCATAAAAGACCTTGAATGGAAACGTATCCGCTGCGTTTGGAGAATTGGCTGATTGTAATGCCGCGCCATGCTGTTGACTCCAGTAATTTGCTCCTCTATAGTCAAATGAGTACTTGAGTTTGGAGATTGTGCAGTCCGGGTAAGTCTGAAATTGCCTTGCTTTCACTTTGACTGATGAGCCAACGGTCCTAAAAATATTGACTCAATTTTTATTGGTTTCCGAGACAACATAACGAGGCAAAACTCAAATCAGGACATAGTTTGTAACATGGATTGTCTGTTAGCCAATAACAGTGCTAGTGCGAGTAAGACTCTGATGGATAATAAACATATATTATTGAATGGTTGCTTCTGTGGCGTATCTGCTGAATATGTATCAGAATAATAATAACAATATTAATTAGGGATGTCCCGATCCAGGTTTTTGCACTTCCGATCCGATACCGATATTGTTTTGCACTTCCGATCCGATACTGGCCGATACAGATACCGGCCTATCTTAGCATGTGTTAAAGTTTAAAGTTATTTAGCCTCCTTACTTAGTTGTCAGACTCATATTGAAAAAGGTTTTAGTACTCTAGATAACAACTAGCCAGGTGAATTAGGTGAGTTTGAATAACACACAACGGTTGGTAACAAGAAACTGACCTGTTTATTCAGTGACAAACACAAAACATTATAAATAACAAACAGAAATGGCATAGTCAGTCAGTAAAACGTGCAAATAATATTGTAAACTGTCTTAAAAAAGCAAAACACACAAACAACGTCAGTGGAAAATCCCACAAACCCCCCAAGCTATTAGATGCTTTTAATGTTTCATGCATGAGTTACAAAAATTGTATAAATAGCCTCTCAGGTTTAAATAAACGACTATTTCAATATCAAGTTAACATTTTAAAACAGTAAATAAAATACTCAAGTCCCCATTCTGTATCAGCAGCTTTAAACTACATTCAATTCATTTAATTTTGCGAATCAACTGTTAAAGTTGTTAAAATTGCTCCCGTTATTCCATAATTTCCTGTGTTGGATGGTGCGTCTTTACTCACGAGAGATAATGGCTCGTCATCCAGAATGAATTCTTCGGCAATGACTCATGTTATTCCCTGGGCTTTGGGACTGTCGAGTGCCAGTTTGTCACGCATAGCAAAAGTTTCTGCCAGTGTTAGTTGCGTAGGACCTTTTCTTTTTGTCTTCGGTTTTCTTAACATACTTTTCGCTAAATGCTTGATTAGGTTGGTTGTATTAAAACTTCTTACAGCTTTACCACGACACTTGACTTTATTGTGGCATATGTTGCACTCTGCCTCTTCGTCTTTGTTGTCCTTTAAGGTGAAATGATCCCACACAGCTGACATTTTTACCGATAAAGTCTCTCGGTAAATTGGGAGACGGTGTTGTAAATGTAGTGTGTTGAAGGTGTGCCGTAAAATGCGGACCGGATTTTAGGGAAACCAAAGCAAAAACTGGAATGGATAATGTAAATCGGTGCACTGGAAAACCCGGACCGGCCTTTAGAAAAAACTGGATCGGAAGTCTGGATCGGGATTTTTCTGTGTTGGCCAATCCAATACCGATGCGTTTTTTGCCCATATTGGCGTCCGATCCGATCCAAATATCGGCTTGGGACATCTCTAATGTTAATACATTTATAACCAGGGGTGCACATAAGTGGTCCGCATGCGCGCATGCGTACTGGACATAAACAAACGCGCTGGCCCTCAACGGTTTCCATACGCTTTTGCGTACCGATGGCTGACCACTGTATTTGCGGCGGACACGAGAAAATCACTTCTCAAAATGTCAAAGAGGCAGGCCCCACTGAGTAATTATTTCCGTGTTCCCCCACCCCTGTCAAAAGACAGACAGACGACAGAGACATCCCCGGAGCTACCGAAAAAAGGACTTTTGCTGAAAAGTGGCTTCAGGAGGTACCATGGCTAGAAGCAAATGATGCTCGCACGGAAATGTGGTACAAAATTTGCCGTGACAATCCCAATGTTGCTGATAAGAGCAGCGCATTTTTTGTAGGGTCAAAGAATTCCAGCCATCCAAACTTTGAAAAGCATGAAAAAAAACAGCGTGTGGCAATTTAGCAAACTATCAGGACCCCACTCGCCCTATGGACAAGTGGCGGAATAAAGTTAATGAAGAACAGCGCCATGCACTGAAAAACATGTTTTTGCTCGCATTTCACAAAGTTAACATGCACGTTCAATGAGCTCTTATGAGGAGGACATCCCACTTTTACAAAGGCTTGGAGTTAATGTGGGAGCTGCATAATGCCCTTTACTTTGAATTAGTGCTTTTATGTTTATTTCTTTACATTTCACTTCAGAGTAATGGCAATTTTGTTGTGCCATTTGATAATCAAGCATTAATTGTTAATATAATTAATGAAAGGTAATTGGCTCTAAGTAAAGCTTGTCATAATTTTATCGCATCAGGCGGGTCGGCCCTCAAGCTCAATGAGGACCAAGTCACGTCTCCAGGTCCTCCTCTGAGAACCTGGGCAAAAAAATAAGTGCACCCCTGTTTATAACGCACATTACATTTGAAAAACAAATCTGAAAGTGCACATTACCATGTAAAAAAAATAAAAGACTAAGAAAAAATAAGTAAAAGCACAAATAGACAGAAACAAAAGTTTGCTTCTACTTTTTCCCCCATTCTTTAACTCATTCACTGCCATTGACAGCAATAGACATCAAATTTAATGGGAGGACTGGCTTTGATTGCTCATCTTTTAGTTCCACTAGCGGCGCTAGATGGAGGGCTGGCAGCAATGTTTTTAATAACGACGTTAGAGTATAACCGCATTACTAACGGCGTTATTTTTCTCAGGAGTGAGTAATCTAATTAATTACTTTTCTCAACTTTGCAAAGCCCTTACCTTTACTGAGAATGTATAGGCGTGCGTTACAATGCGTTACTACGTTGGTTGAATGACGCGAGAAAAGTCTGAGAGACACAGACTCATGGAGAGAGTAGAGCGTGAGTGGGGAGGAGGGAAGAGAGTCGTCACGCCGTTGCAAACGCGATGCTAGGTGGCTCTAATAATACCTGACTGTAGCCGATAGCCTAGAAACTACGCCCACATGATGCTAAGGTACATATCACATGTATATAGAACTAGATGCGAAATGACAGACTCCACGGCGTTAGCACATGTATAGAGAACGAGATGTGAAATGATAGACTCGTCGGCATTAATAAACAGCCACCATCTTAAAGCAGTAGACTTCTCAAGAAGGCTCTGTTGTAGAGAACTTTCCTAGCGAACCTAAGTAACTTTTTATCTAAAAATAATGCTAAATTGGTAAAATCTTGACTTGAATCTATTTTTAAAGGATGAAACCGTTTTAAAACTTTTACATGTCGAAAGTAGACAGAAGGGAACTAATGCAATAGCGGGAGCAATTTTAACAACTTTAATGGTTGATTCACACTATTAAATGACTTCCAAACATAGCAAAGTTTACTATCAAGTTATCGCAAGATCCGCAATACCCCTGTGTCTGGTTAAGTTTAGGGTAAAGAATTGGCCTAGAGCCAATTGTCCTAAAAACCTTTTGAACTTTACATAGTGTGACCTATGTTTTTTTTGTTTGTTTTGTTTTTGGGAATGAAAAAACAACAACAACAACAACAAAAGAAAAGTAACACCAGTTACTTTGCCAGGTAACTAATTACTCTTACATTCAGGTGACTGAGTCACTAAATTACTTTTTGGGAGAAGTAATTTGTAACTGTAATTAATTACTTTTTTAAAGTAAGATCAGTAAAATGACACAGGTAGTTTTAACAGAAAACCGCAATTTCTCCCAGAACCTCATGTGCGGACCAGAGGTTAGCATTGACTGCATGTCATAGTCCATTTTGACGGACGTCTTGATGGCCAGTCACAGACTCTTACTTAATGCTTTGTCTTAAATAAATGAAAATTAACCCCCTTATCGTTTTTCAAAGTCAAATTTCATAGTAAAGCTGTGTAAGTCCCTCCCCCTAAAAAACAACCTATTGCCAAATGTATCACATTTGATACACCTAAAATTTCATGATTTTGAGAGTAATTCAGAATTTTGATATTTCTCTTTGGAAAAAAAAAAAATATGAATGCAAGTCAACACATGCATCTGCAGGTTCCATGAGGAAAAAAAAAACAGGATTAAGCTAGGGTTATAGATATTAGAGCGCTTATTACACATATTCATTTTGACATTTCTTTTTATTCATTATTTCATTAAGACCTTATTTTTCAAGTTTTGGGATTCTCTGATGATTGCTTCATGTTGCAGGTCTTTAGGGGTTTATTATCAAATAATCTATTAAATGGCTTTGTTTGGGTTAATATTGAAGTATGACATCACAATTCAGGCGCGGGATAATCATCCAACACTAACTACACAAATCATATCAGGCACAAGATGGACTAGGACTCAAGTTTTTGTGTTCAATCTGTTTGTATTATTTTACAATAAAACACTCCAGATTGGATGCAGTGTTGTCACTATTCAGCCACTTCTGTCAAATGTTGTGCCCAAAACTCATTCAGTGACTGGATTTCAATCACCAGCACTCAGTCAACTAGTGTTGTATTGCTCCAGATAATGAAAGTCTTTGCCATGCTTTCTGATACTGTGTGTAGGTCATTAGTTTATGGCTGGTGTCACTGCAGCTTTTATACACGGACGCCTCTCAAGCTGTTGATTAAAATCCTCCCACTCCTCCTGCCCCAAAATGAATTCCATGGCAGACTAAATAGAGTGGATTGGGAAATAAAATGATGAAAATTCTTCTTGTAGTTTTTATTGTATGTGGGTGACTTTTTTGACTTTGTGTAAGATGTGAAGTTTATCTTTTTAAATCCAATGATTTTCAGTCACATTTTATTGATCTTGGGGCATTTTCAGGTCACGTCCTTTTAACCCATTGGGTTCCATTGACACCATTAGACGGGGCGTTATAGGTACGAATAAGAATGTGTTAATTTGCCCCTCACGGTCAAACTGAATTGGACGTCTAGCGCGGTCAATGTCATTAAAAGATGAGCATTCATAGCCATTCCTCCCACTTTAAACGAAATGAATATCTTTCTTCAATGACAGGCAATGCTTTAATTTTGGATCACTTCCTTGTTAATTTTAGAGTACTTATGTGTCACATCATATTGACTTTGGGTCACTTCCTGATGATTTTGGGGCATTTCTCAGTCACTTCTTGTTGATTTTGGGTCACTTCTGTTCATTTCAGGGCATTTCTTAACCACTTCCTCTTCGTTTCTGGTCAGTTCCTGTTGATTTTGGGGCAATTCCGTTTTTTTTTTTTTTTTTTTTTTTTTTTTTTTACAAAAACACTTTTTGCTGATATTTTATGTGACACTGGACACCGTTTTTGATAAGATCATAAGGGGCGGAATCCAAAGAGAGCACACATCACGTGATTTTTTTTATTGTTTAAAAGTTGGAAAATTGTGAATCGGTCAAAGCGTGTGGGCTGTGCTGTGTGGATGAAAAAAATCCATTGCGATGAATCCCCACAATTCATTCATTTTTCGGGCATTTTTCTTGAACAGTGGAGTCCCACAAGGTAGTGGTTTCTGACTTCCAAACATTTTAGGAAAAATTAAAGACAAAAAAAAAAATCAGTTTACCGTAATTCCCCAACTATAACGCGCACTTTTCCTCCCAAAATGCATTTGTAAAATCATGGGGTGCGTGTAATACACAGGTACGGGGATGGAAACAGAAAGATTCATCATGATTCATGTTCCAATGTCAGCATGGAGCAGCACAATATTACCTGATCTGAAGGACAGTGATATAATAATCAACTTTAATGTTGTAAACAATTGTTTTCATGATATTTTTCACATCTAATAAAATTAAAATGCTTTTGTTGTACTATTTGTCTATTATTTACATTTTTCTTACCTTGTTATCGCAACATGCCGGCTTAGTGACACGGCCATGTTGTCTCGAAGAGAACTTATACGGCGATCTGTTTCGTATAAATTGTTACCATTCTGCAGTTTTGGTAAGTTACGGTGCTTTCAACTCCGGACCGTAGTTGGGAGTGGACCGGTGATTTATGTGGCTCGTTCGTCGTCGTTTCGTCCAGTGCAGGTGCAGGCGAGTTGTATAAAAACACTTAAGACGTGTTGGATGGCTTTGCCGGATACTTTATTGACAACAAAATGAAACCAGTGGGGGACACAGCCGATTAACACCATGCTCTCCGCGCAACTCTCTGCAACACCTGCTCTGTCTCTCTGCCCCTTTGCTCGCCCGCTTCTTCCACGCTAAATTGGCAATGCCGGTCATATTCAAACGGGACGGCGGCCCCTTGGGGATGCCGGTAACAAAACGTTGACTGCTTACTTTGTGGAAATTATTATACTATGAGCAATTTTACCACAGAAAATGGTGGTAAAATTAGGGTGCGCATTATACACGAGTACAAGAATTTTCCCTAGATTTTACAGGTAAATTTTGGGTGCGCGTTATACAAGGGTGTGCGTTGTATTCGGGGAATTACGGTAATAACCTTTTAAAACAAGACAGTAAAAATCAACAATGAGCATTTTAATCCAAAACATGAAGGATCTCGACTTTACCTAAGTACTCAGATGGAAGAGCAAGCTCTCCCACAAACACCATCTGCTGCATTTATCTTGACAGAATAAATTAGTTTGGAAAAACTGTCAGATACACCAAACTAATTTGATTTTCTCATGTCATAATGAAAGCTGACAGACTAATGAAAAACAGCATAATCTCCAAAACACCCGAGATGAGCTGCAAGAGCCCGGCAAGAAAATTATTGGACGTAACGTGCAATATTCTATGTGTTGTGTGGCCCGAAAAATGTTCTAATTCATTTGGTGTTAGAGTCGGGATGTTATGTCTTGCAGCTTGAAATGTTACGCCTCACCAAACAGTTTATTTTCAAGTGAGTTGTGCCGCTCTCCCAGTATCCTAAGGCATAATGGGATTATCCCGCTCACGGCTAAAGCACGGATGCTCGGAAATTCTCCTATCAAAGTTTTCCTAGTGTACCTGACGCCTTCAATTCGCCGTGTTTTTCCACGCTAGGCTCGGCCCGAGGGGCAATTAGCCCGTGAATGATGACGTGGGTACGCCAGCTGCTTCGGCCAAGTCACTCACATATCCACAGTTACATTTCTGACGACAACAGCGACGGGACATAGTGTACTTTCGCCAGCATTTGCAACGCGTCCTCTGCAAAGTGGGCGGCTGATAGTCATACTAAAATGGTTAAAAATAAAAAATAAAAAGTGTGGACTTCTGATTGGCTAGTATGCAGGTGAGAGCTGACAAATGTGTTTTTCTGTGGGCAAAGAGAGTGTATATTCAAATTGAATGTGATTATTAATTTATGACCCACTATAAAACCAAGTGTAAATTGTCCTGTATATCTGGATTTGATGACCCTGATGTCAAAAGATAAAATGGGAGAAGGATTAATAACTCACAATGGTAAAATTATTGCAAATTTCCAAAGTAAATGTCATGGTTGCTTTATGACCCACGATGCAACAGTATGAACAAAAAAAAAGAATATGCAGCTGATGGTAATGACCCCTCTTGTAAAAAAAAAAGAAAAAAATCAAATGGCGGAATGGTTACTGAATGATTAATGAATAATAAAGTGATTTATTCATGACCCATGATGCACCAGTATGACTGCCAAACAATAGTGGAAGAAACAGTTTGAGTTTATGACCCGTGTTTTCATTAGCATGTATTCTACCATTTTTTTTTCTAACTTCTCAAAACAACAAACAAAATCAATGAACAGGCAAAAATCAAAGGACGGAGACGGCATATGACCCCACTTAAAACCACCATGCATATATTTAACCCTTTTATTGCCAAATGTATCAAATGATCGGGGTTCCCCCTAGGATTTTTTTAAGCTGTGGTGCTGTTGGGCTGCATCTGAGTTTGACAGCCCCACCATGCCGTGCCGCAGCAAAATTGCTTCATTTCATTACAAATGAGAATTCTTTTTAACAACATCTGTTTTTTCCAGGAAGAATCATAACAAAGATCTATTTGAAATATTTAATTAACGAGGCTAATGGAATATTTCGGGACGTACGGTCTACATTTATGATGGGGTATAAGGGCCGAATAAAAAATAAAATAAAATAAAAGGACTACGAGATTAAAGTCGTACTATTGCTACGAGAAAGAAGTCGTTATATAACGTAGGGGTAATGAAGCTGTAAACCGCTACTCACTTTACTTTACGAATCATTAGTATAAATAATTCTATGGATAATAATTTGATGCAGATGAGGCAAAATATTAAGGATTTCCTTATTTGTAAAACCGATTTTAATTCACAAGATGCCTTCATTATTGTTGATTTTAACAGAGGTGGCAACGCTCTTACGTAAAGTACGTAGCTGCTTATTCATCTATATTAGCCCAACGGAGGCGGCAACGCTCTTAGATAAAGTACGTAGATGCTTCTTCAGCTAAATTAGCCCTACGTAATAATGCAACTTTTATGCAACATTTAGCAAGGGTTATAGATATTAGAGCGCTTATTACACATATTCATTTTGATTTTTCATTTTTACACAAAAAAAAAAAAAAAAAGGTTCCATTGAGACCTTATTTTTCAAATTTTGGGATTCTCTGACAATTGCTTCATGTTGCAGGGCTATATATGTATACATATATATATATATATATATATATATACACACTGTGGTACACAGTTCTCCCACTTAAAAATGATGGGTGGGTTTTAAATTTTCATGATAGGTGCTTGTCAAATGTGAGGGACACTCTAAAATAAAAAATCCCAAAATCACAGTGTATGAGTTTTTCACAATGTATTTGTATTATACTTAGGGTTGGGCATCGAGCATTGAGCACCGATGGGACCCGGTTCCAAGACTCCGGTTCTCCTGGAACCGTTTGAATTTTAAAATTTCGATTCCATGTTTCGATGCCCTGACCGCCGAGCGGAAAACAAATGCTGCCGAAAACCACGAAGAAAAAGCCACAAGAAGCGCATGTTTGTGCACTGCAACTTGATTACAACCACGGACACGGTGCTGGGGCGCTCGAAAGTTTGGCTTAACTTTCCAAAAAAAAAAAGACCAGTCAGCTCAGTGCAGCATTTGAAACAACTATATCATGCAAAGATGGCTGCACGACCAATTATGCACGACCGGCTTCATGCAATAAAGCCTAAGTGCCAAGTGCAAAGCTAGCTGAGTGCTACGTAGTTGACACGCTGCACCGTCAGAACCAGGTAAGTAAAACAATACATTAGGTCTGTCTTCTGCTGTTCCCGTGAACCGACCTCGGATTAAGCAGTAGATGTTGGATAGATGGATAGAAAATAGAACGAGAATAAGTCGTATTATTACGTCGGGCTATAGTCGATATCAGGTATATAGAACTAGATGCTAAATGACAGACTCGCTGTGTTTAGTAAACAACTGCCATCTTAAAGCAGTAGACGCCACCGTTAAAATCAACAGTATTAAAAGGATTTTTGTTTTTGAATCTGTTGTGTTGTTTATTTAGAAAGAGGCAACCATATAAAGCATTCGATTACTTTTTTAATGAACTCGTAGCAGTGAAATCACATCACAAAGCATCCTACCCAGATGCTCTGATCTTGTTATGAACGGCAAGCCGTTAATGTGGATCCAAAACACAGACCAGGAGATCAGTAGAGTAAATGTTTGTATTTAAAAAGTACAACAAAGGGAGCACGCTAACAAACGCAAGTTTAACAAGTACAACAAAGGGAGCACGCTAACAAACGCGAGTTTAACAAGTACAACTAAGAGAGCACGCTAACAAACGCGAGTTTAACAAGTACAACTAAGAGAGCACGCTAACAAACGCGAGTTTAACAAGTACAACTAAGAGAGCACGCTAAAAAAACGCGAGTTTAACAAGTACAACTAAGAGAGCACGCTAACAAACGCGAGTTTAACAAGTACAACTAAGAGAGCACGCTAGAATGCATGAATATAACAGAGTACAAGAATCTAACTACAAAGCCCAAAAGAGCACTAACGTAAAGATGACCAAACCAAAATACGACCGTAGAACGTCGGGAAACTCGAAGGCTGACGAGGCGGTAAGCAAGGCAAGTAGCAAGCAATAGTCCGACACCTGCATATGGTGACAGGCTTCCTTAAATACTGAGCTTTCCTAATCAAGCACAGGTGTGTCGCATTACCCCGCCAATCTGGCTCAATCAGGTGCTGCATAAAGAAAAAAGAACTGAGAACACACACAAATATGACAGATCTCTTCTTCTCCGCATTATACGTACACACTCCTACAGCGCCACTCACTGGCCTAACTGGTATTGTCACAACATAAACATTGCATGTGTCTGTAAACACAACAGAATCAGTTTTACAAATAAGGAAAACTTATTATTTTGCCTCATCTACATCAAATTATAATAAATAGAGGAATTTATACTAATGCTTCGTTGTAGCTCCCAGCTGAGGTACATGTATGACAAAAGAATATAAGTACCATATTTTTCGGACTATAAATCGCAGTTTTTTTCATAGTTTGGCTGGGGGTGCGACTTATACTCAGGAGCGACTTATGTGTGAAATTATTAACACATTATGATATCATTTCACATGTTATTTTGGTGTTTTGGAGTGACACAGATGGTTTGGTAAACTTGTTAGCATGTTCTTTATGCTATAGTTATCTGAATAACTCTCAATAGCTATGGCCACGTTCGCGTTCTGCCTTTGGCAATGTGTGTTCAATTGTATTATTGACTTTTTTTAAATTGAAATGCATGCTTTTAGTTTGTGGCGCTTTCACTCCCACATGGGGGCGCACTTGCACTTATTTACGCGAAGAAGAGCGCTCAAACGGCAGAAGAAGATGGACAGCTACTCATTGTCTCTGAGTGAGTGGGTGAGAGAGAGAGAGAGAGAGAGAGAGACACGGCTGTGAACGTACGTTCATTGTTTATGCTTGTAAAATAACTCTACAGAGGGAACGCCTGTGTGTATCATCTTTTCTGTTGTTGTTGTGTGTTTTCCACCCGTGATCGGACACTTAGAGCCAGTTGTGTGGTTGTTTGAACGATGTGCTAATCCATGCTAACCGTTTTTGTCATGGCTGTAATAGCACCTAATTATGATTTATTTACATTGATGCGAACCGGTTTGGTATCGTGGGTGAAATTGATTCAGCAAATTATACGGACGTCAAGCATCGTGATTTGGGAGTTTAGCTCGCTGTATAGCCAGGACCGAACCGTAGCATCCTGGTGAGGACAGTATATTCGGATTTCATTGTTCACGCACTGTACACTGTACACTTATTCATCATGTTGTTCTCCATTGTATTTTTATATTAAATTGCCTTTCAAGATGACATCTTCTATGTGTTGGATTTTATCAAGTAAATTTTCCCTAAAATGCGACTTATACTCCGGTGCGACTTATGCATGTTTTTTTTCTCTTCGTTGGGCATTTTATGGCTGGTAGGACTTATATTCAGGTCCGACTTGTAGTCCGAAAAATACGGTAAATACGGTGTTTTCTACGTGACCTTTTGAAAAACAAACATCTTTATGAAAGTGCACTGCTGTGGAAAGAAACGTCATTCAAGTTTAAAGACTGATATTTATATACAATTTAAAAATAACCCTGAGAGAAGTTCATATAATTCATAAATTTCATATTAATTGTATTAATAATAAATAATAATAATACATTTTAAATCCATATAATATTTTAAAAATCAAGAAGTTAAGACATTAATATGAACTAATAAATGTTTAAACTATAGATTTTTTGACCCTGCCTTTTTTTTTTTTTTTTGACCCTGCCTCTTAAAAGAATCGTAATCGAGAATTATTCCGAACCGGAATTGAAACATGAAACCGGAATCGTTCAATTTCAAATGAGCCCAATCCTAATTGTACTGCTGTAAATAAGTATTTGAACAAATGTCTATTAGCTAGAATTGTGAGCTTCAAAGACCTGTTAGTTGCCTTTAAAAAGTCCACCTCCACTCCACTTATTCTCCTAAATAGGTGTGACTTTTTAACCTGTTTGAGCCGGTTAGCTGCATATAAACACCTGTCCACCCCACACACCCTGAAAGAGCTCTCCAAAGACATCAAAGACAGAATTGTAGACCTCTACAAAGTTGGAAAGATTTACAGGGCAATTGCCAAGCAGCTTGGTGATATAAGATCCACTGTTGGAGCAATTATTAGAAAATGAACGAGAGCTAAACATGACTGTCAATCTCTCTCGAACTGGGGCTCCATGCAAGATTTACTTCGTAGGGTCTCAATGATCCTAAGAATGGTGAGGAATTAGCCAAGAACTACACAGGAGGAAGCTGGTCAATAAGCTGAAAAGAGCTGAGACCACCATTTACAAGGTAACTGTTGGTAATAGACTAAGACATCATTGTTTAAAAACATGCATGGCACGGAAGGTTCCCTTGCTTAAACCAGCACATGTCCAGGCCTGCTTTAAGTTAGCCAACGACCATTTGGATCATCCAAAGGATTCATGGGAGAAAGTAATGTGGTCACGTGAGATCAAAATGGAACTTTTTGGTCTTGATTCCACTCATAGTGTTTGAAGGAAGAAGAATGATGAGTACCATCCCAAGAACACCATCCCTATTGTCAAGCAGTAGCATCATGCTTTGGGGATGTTTTTCTGCACATGGGACTGGACGACTGAACTGTATTAAGGAGACGAAGACCAGGGCTATTGTGTGTATTGTGAGATTTTGGAGAATAACCTCTTCCCTCAGTTAGAGCATGGAAATGGGATCGTGACTGGGTCTTCCAGCATGACAATGGCCCGAAGCAGACAGCCAGAATAACCAAGGAGTTGCTTTGTAAAAAGCCTATCAAGGTTTTGGAGGGCCTAGCCAGTCTCCAGAACCTAAACCCAATAGAAAATCTTTAGAAGAAGCTCAAACTCAGATGTTCTCAGCGACAGTCCAGAAACCTGATTGATCTAGAGAAAATCTGTGTGGAGCAGTGGTGCAAAAAATCCCTGCTGCTGTCTGCACAAATCTGGTGAAATGTTACAGGAAATGTTTGACCTCTGATTGCAAACAAAGGCTACTGTACCAAATATTGACATTAACAAATATTGACATTTATTTTTCTCAGGTGTTAAAATAATTATTTTCAGCAGCTTAATACATACAAATTGTTTTAAAAAATCATATGCTGTGATTTCTGGATTGTTTTTTTTAGATTGCCTCACCTACCATGAACATTTTAGTTGAAAGTTTAATAACTTTAAGGTAATAGAAATGCTCTTTTCTAAAAGATAATGTTGATTTATTTCAACTGATGTCAAAACACCGAAGGGCAGAAAGTTTTTGATCCCTAATAAGTTTAACCTTACCCATATTGGTTCATATATTTTACTTAAATTGTGCCATATACCACTCGATGTTAAGATGTTTTTTTTTTTTTTTTTTTTTTTTTTTTTTTACTGAAACATTGAACATGTTAAACATTTAAGATCGTTGACGGTTTTAGGATGAAAAATCATCCATAAATACGCCATTGTTGTAAGCATGAAACAATGTTAGCCTGGTTAGAACTACAAACCAGTTTTATAAAAAACAATTTTGTTTGCTAAGAAAGATAAATCAGGAAGTATGATGAATTTACATATGATGCCATAAGGTCAGAGAAATGTTGTTATACAGATTTATGACCCGTAATGTCATGATGAACATTCAACTAACCGAACATTTTGTGAGCAAATCTGAGAGAGGGGGAAAAAAATCAATAACACGCTGCAGCATCATCACTCAGGACAATCTTTCTGGACAGTGAATAAATGAGCTTTTAGTGACTTTCATCTGGGGCTGGTTTTCGATATGCATACACCTGGTTTTAGACTTCAGGCTCTGACATTAAACAGGACCAACACCAGAGAAAATGGTAAATACCTGAAGGGTTTAGATGCAAGAAGTGAACAGTGTTTTATTGAGCACATCGAAGTTCGTCAGCGTTGTGGGACTATCGTCAAGTGGGCCGCTGTGATTAAAAATAATGACTTATCAAAGTGGATCACTTCCTATCACGAGCCAACAAGTGATTAAAGATGTGTAGGACCAACAAGTTACAAGACAACCTCCTCCAGCAGATGTTCTCTACTAATGATCCGTTGTAGTATGCACTGAGTTCTTCGGGCGTCTTCCGTAGAGATGCCGGTCATTTCTTTTTTACATCCTTGTCCCGGGCTTCACTTGGGGGCACACCTTGCCATATGCGAAGGGAGGGAGAAATGTAAGAAGCAATCACCAGGTGCGCTGTCAGTATACAGCTGCTGTGCTGTCTTAGCCCAACAGGAAGGTTGAGGTCATGTGGAGCGAGTCAAAATGAAATGAAGTGATGGATTTATGAGCCCCTGGAACCACAGAGACATAATTAGAATTGAAAAAAGGAAAACATCTTCAATAAATTTGAACAGTCTGGTCATCTTTATTTAACCTTTGTGAATGACCATGACCTGCAGGAATGCCAATCAAAAGACAAATCTTGTGAATATCAAATATTGAAGCTGACAATAAGACAAATCTGTGTGCATGTTTATGGTCTTAAAGAAAGCCCATTAAGATTGGGCCAGTATTTTCTTTTAACATTGTGTTCATATTGATGAGTTGAAGTTAAAAAAAGTCGGTAGTTCGGAATTCAGAAATTGACAAACCTACAATTGAAAATAAAGATCAAAGGTAGACCAAGAAAATTCCACAAAATTTTAACCACCAAGTTACCTGCATGATATTTCCTCAATTTCTTGATTGCTGATTTTGATTCTTTTGATATTTTGATAACATAATTGATAACACATTTTTCCGGGGATGTCAATACTTAGATTTTCACCTGCATGCTTCAATATCTGAGCATCATTTATCCAAAAGATGTTTGATGGGTTAGAGATCAGGGTTATTGATAAAGATCTTCCACAACACTCTCATCCATGCACACATTGATTGTCTGTTTAAAAAGTCTTCTTGGATAAAGATTTATGATTCCAAATGATTCGTAGTTAAAGGAGCATTATATAAGAGGGGTGGCCTAGAACGGTACTGCAACCAGATCAAAATATTGAGCGCTCACCACTCTCTCATCTTTCGGTTTGACAGAAATGCGCGTTGCTATAGACATTCATGCTGCATTATCCTATCAATTTTGCACTTTTATAAGACACATTAACGTTTGCAATGATCATTTGAAAATACACCATGTTTAGTCTATAACCTATGTACTGTATGTTACATACCAAACAATAAATGAGTACATGACGCTGTGGTTTTCAGACATAAGGGTTTCAAATTGCACTGAGGTGAAATTTGTGAACACACACGCAAAAAAAAAAAACTTTTTTGAGGTTGGTTAAAACAAAAGAGAAGTAGCCCCCCCCCCCAAAAAAAGTGCGAGTTACAATCTCCACGTAACCTGTTTCTTTCCTCACGACGAGAAAACTACTGTGCGTTTCTCAAAAGCATATCAGACACTGACAAATAATATTTCATTTAGTAATGCATTGATAGCATCCACAAAGACCATTATATTCCTCTATCCACTTAAATTACAAAAAAACATGTGCATGCGTAACGACGATACGTTTAAGGGCTGTACAGTGCAAGCGTTTTCAAAAAATAATTTGTCGCGAGTAGAGGGAAAACAATGGAAGCCAGAGTGAGAGCACAAATTTTACCCCATTAATTCGCATTTTGCTCCTGGAAAATAAAAGAGATCTGTTTCGACCCCCCCCCCCCTTTTTTTTTTTTAAGCTTACAACAAATCATTAGTTATTTTAGAGCTGACAATTTCTTCAGATGCTGCAAACTTCCGATGGGGCTGATGATTGGCGGCTTGGCCAATAAAACGTGGCCTAAAACATAAACAACGATACACGAAGTATTCACGGAGGCAAATTCAACTGTGCCTGGTCACTTGTAGCATATAAAACAGCGGGCTTTCAATCGCAGCACAGTGGCAATAAAGAAAATTGAGTGCTATTTTCAAATGATTTTAACCAAGAAGGGACAGGAAATTAGCGAGAGAAATGCAAAAATATCGAGTTCAGGGCGACCACCTGTCCGGTTTTAGGACGAACACCCAGCCTTTTCAGTGCACAACCTATTAGCCATTGTCTATTGTCTGGCTTTTAAAGAAAATTGGCCGCTGTTCAGTTTATCCGACGCAACTCAGCCACGCGGTTGTCACAACTGGTCTGTGATTAGCCAAAAGTGGCTTCAGTTACAAACCTCCTTTATCATTGGTTCAATAAAGTTTAAGCAAAGCTTCACGTGTGGCTGTCTGAGGAAATTATTTCCTTGCGGAGATTTTACAACAGTGCTAACAAACATGCCAAAATGGCAGACGTCTCTTAACATTGAATGGACAAAAGAGCACAATTTCCTCGCCAAAAGTAGTCGAGACTCGTTCCAGGGTTTCTGCAAGCTTTGCCGGTATGGATGTGTGCAGCAGGGGCAAAACAGCTGTAGAACCTCACGTGGACAGCGCAAAACAAAAGAATTAGGCGAGCAAGGAGCGTCGACGAAAACCCTCATTGCCTTTGGATGTTTTTTTTTTTTTTTTTTTTTAAACCTGTCCTGTTCAGCTGCTTGACACAGAGAAAGAATGGAAGTCTAAGTGTCCGGTTGGTCTGAACAGTTTTAATGTTTCACATTGGAGTATGACATACTCACATTGTGATCATTCAACATACCTCGTTTATTAAGACAAAGCACCGAACAGGAAGGGGTAATGGGGGAACACAAGAAAAGAAAAACAGAAGAAAAGAAAGAAAAACACAAACAACAACAAGAAATACATTGAACGCCTACACTAACTATGAAAATGTTGGTGCTATTGTCAGCTAGATGTATTTCCGGTTGACACCATGTGGGAGGTCTGTTGGCCAGGGTAGGGGGAGGGGTCTATAAGACAACTGATTGGGAGGGGTGGAGTGTACACAAATCAGCTATCTAGAAACCAGCAATCATGTGAATCCCTTGTGAGTGTAAGCTCATTGGCAACCGACCCTACGCTGCCCCATCGCCAATCCCGGCACCGAGACCCCCCACCCGAGCGCTCCCAATCACATCCAGCCATAAGCGAGCCCCATCAAACATGCGACAGCCCTGCAGACGAGCGGAGACGGCCGTGAGGAAGCACCCGCCCCCCACCCCGAACAGGCGCTACGCCAAGCAGCGGAGACCAGGGGATATCCACCCCACTGGCAGGGGACAACAAGCCCCACCAAAGGCCCCAAGAGGCTCCGCCGCCGACCCCGCCGACAGGAGGGCAGCGGCAGCCGCTGCCATCTGGACACTCGTCTCTGCCCCTGCAGACAGGGGCGGAGACAGACCAAGGGGATGGAGCTGAGACCCCCCAATCCACCCCCGGGCCAGTAGGGTTGCGCGGTATGACACCAGGGAGCACCTCCGGGTACCCGGTGCGAGGAGACGCGGATCATGCCGAGCCGGGAGGGAACTGTGGCCGACGCAGCCCCGGGTCACCACCCGCGCGGCACCGCAACCCGCCCGCGGGACCACCACATGCCCGAAGGGACCCATGCACCACCAGATGCAACTAGACAAGCCCAAGCAGAAAACCTAGGCACCAGGACCAGCGATGGGACAGCACAGGGCAGGACGCCAACAAACTCCACCCAGCACCTGTGAAGCTGACAGAAGAAGAGATTTATCAAACACCCTTAGATGTGTGCCAATGACCAGTGAATTATTAGTGTAGTGTATTATTTAAACATAGTTCCTTAATTGCTCTGAATCTGGAAATTTATATACCAGTATAGGGTGTCACAGATAAATGCATACATTTCCCAGCAGCTGGCAACTAGATTGTCTATGGGTTTCTTTGTAGATTAAACCCATTGAATCAATGATAGCAACCTGACTAAACTTAGAAGGAAGAAAATTATTACTATATCAAAGACTACATGGAGTGTGAAAATGCGGTTCAGGTGTGAACATGTCTAGTTCTTAGCTGTAGGATGTATACAACTTCCTGGGACACCCCACATATATCAATTCATGTATACATTTTTATTATTGTTGTGGCATTCCTTCGCAGGTTTGAGAGAATCCTTATTGTATGTTCATCATTCTAGCAACTGTTTCCCACTGTTGTTCGTAGTTGTCCATTTTATTTGTCTGTTTTGCAGATATTTTCTCTACTGTTATCTATTCAATGATTAGATTTAGCCATTGGTTCACGTTAATATTTTGTTTGTTTTTCCAATTCAGCAATATTGTTTTTTGGCTACTGTTAAACTTGCCAGTAGAAGACGGGCTTTACAATTTGAGATATTTACTGTATTCAGATCGCCTAGCAGATTTGGAGACAATGGAATCCTGCAGTTCTAAAAAGATAATTGCAGCTGAAATTTGAAAAGTTCTTCGAATAAAGGGTTCACTCAAATTGACAATATGTGAAATTCCATGGCAATCAATGACTTTTGAATCATATGTGAGTAAAAAAAAAACACAAAAAAAAAACTGATAATAATTGGACTGTAACACAAACATGCTTGACTGTGCGTCCCGGGCTGTTGGGGGACAGGTATCGATAAGCATTTGCTTTTTCCCGTCTTTCCTTTGTCTGTCATCGTCTTTCTTTCGGGCAAATTCCACACTCTGAAACTGTCAATGATTATGATGATGATGACAATGAAAATAAATTCATTCATTCATTCATTCATTCATTCATTCATTCATTCATTCACTTCTTTTGAGCAGTTCAATGCTCCCATTGTTTTTGCACAAAATACATCTTGTTGTTAAGAATTCTCTTTGCTATAAATGTTCCTTGTTAATACCGTAGTTCTGCCAAAATTTCCTAGACCTACCAAACGTCTACCAATGGCGAATTTGACACCCTAAATACTACAGTGCTCTTTCAGCTTGTTTTGTTTGGATGCATACAGGAAGAACGTACTAAAAAATGCCTTAAGAAAATATTTAAACGCATGAATATTAAATAAGGGTGATTTAAACACACAACATGACAAATGTGGTCAATAGATAAACACTCTGCTTTAAAGCTACTACATGAAAATACAATGCTTGAGAGCTATCAGAGGAAAAAACACGCCAAAAGGATTTTGAGGCAATGGAAAGTTAAGAAAACACTCAATAAAAACAAAAATAATAAGTACTCGCTGCTTTTGACTGATGTGCGCTTGTGTGCGCAAGCGGTGTAGTGCAAGGGCGTAGGTTTGGTCTCAATATTGGTAGGGACGATATAACGGCATAACCTGCATGTACACTTTTTACTGAGGACAGGACATTAATAAGACCCAACAGATTGGGTAACGTGGGTCAAGAGCAGAGCTACATTTCTCACAAATATGAACCTAATTAATTTACAGTGCCTTGCAAAAGTATTCGGCCCCCTTGAACCTTGCAACCTTTCGCCACATTTCAGGCTTCAAACATAAAGATATAAAATTTTAATTTTTTGTCAAGAATCAACAACAAGTGGGACACAATCATGAAGTGGAACAAAATTTATTGGATAATTTAAACTTTTTTTAACAATTAAAAAACTGAAAAGTGGGGCGTGCAATATGATTCGGCCCCCTTGCGTTAATACTTTGTAGCGCCACCTTTTGCTCCAATTACAGCTGCAAGTCGCTTGGGGTATGTTTCTATCAGTTTCGCACATCGAGAGACTGACATTCTTGCCCATTCTTCCTTGCAAAACAGCTCGAGTTCAGTGAGGTTGGATGGAGAGTGTTAGTGAACAGCAGTCTTCAGCTCTTTCCACAGATTCTCGATTGGATTCAGGTCTGGACTTTGACTTGGCCATTCTAACACCTGGATACCAGTGTTGTTAATAACGGTGTTACAATATAACGGCGTTACTAACGGCGTTATTTTTTTCAGTAGTGGGTAATCTAATTAATTACTTTTCTCATCTTGGCAACGCCGTTACCGTTACTGAGGACGGAAAGGCATGTGTTACTATGCGTTACTATATTGGTCGAAAAGTCAGAGGGAGACGGACTCACCGAGACGACAGAGCAGAGCAGGAGCGGGGAGGAAGCAAGAAAGTTGTGACGCCAAGCAAACGCGATGCTAGGTAGCTCCAATAATACATGTTGTAGCCGATAGCCGACAAACTACGCCCGCTTGTTATGGTAGATATGGTAGACATGGTAGATATCACATGTACTGTATATAGATATAACTAGATGCAAAATGACAGACATGGCACTAAATGCGTTAGTAGACAGCCGCCATCTTAAAGCAGTAGGCTTTTTAGGACGGCTCTGTTGTAGAAAACCTTCCTAGCGAACCTAAGTAACTTTTTATCTAAAATACTTCTAAATCGGCAAAATCTTGACTTGAATCTATCTTTAAATGATGAAACAGTTTTAAAACTTTCATATGTCGAAAGTAGAGAGAAGGGAACTAATGCAATAATGGGAGCAATTTTAACAACTTTTAACAGTTGATTCAGGGTAAAGGGTAAATTAGGGTAAAGAATTGGGCTCGGGCCAATTGTACCAAAAACCTCCACAAAAAACTTGTGTGGTCAATGTTTTTTTTTTTTTTTTCTTTTTGAGGAAAAAAAAAAAAAAGTAATTATCAACAATTACTTTGCCAAGTAACTAATTACTCTTACATTCAGGTAATTGAGTTACTAATGCAATTACTTTTTGGGAGAAGTAATTTGTAACTATAATTAATTACTTTTTTTCAGTAAGATTAACAACACTGCTGAATACGTTTATTTTTGAACCATTTCATTGTAGATTTGGCTTTATGTTTTGGATCATTGTCCTGTTGGAAGATAAATCTCCGTCCCAGTCTCAGGTCTTGTGCAGATATCAACAGGTTTTCTTCCAGAATGTTCCTGTATTTGGCTGCATCCATCTTCCCGTCAATTTTAACCATCTTCCCTGTCCCTGCTGAAGAAAAGCAGGCCCAAACCATGATGCTGCCACCACCATGTTTGACAGTGGGGATGGTGTGTTCAGGGTGATGAGCTGTGTTGCTTTTACGCCAAACATATCGTTTTGCATTGTGGCCAAAAAGTTCCAATTTTGGTTTCATCTGACCAGAGCACCTTCTTCCACATGTTTGGTGTGTGTCCCAGGTGGCTTGTGGCAAACTTTAAACGAGACTTTTTATGGATCTCTTTGAGAAATGGCTTCCTTCTTGCCACTCTTCCATAAAGGCCAAATTTGTGCAGTGTACGACTGATTGTTGTCCTATGGACAGACTCTCCCACCTCAGCTGTAGATCTCTGCAGTTTATCCAGAGTGATCATGGGCCTCTTGGCTGCATCTCTGATCAGTTTTCTCCTTGTTTGAGAAGAAAGTTTGGAAGGACGGCCGGGTCTTGGTAGATTTGCAGTGGTCTGATGCTCCTTCCATTTCAATATGATGGCTTGCACAGTGCTCCTTGAGATGTTTAAAGCTTGGGAAATCTTTTGGTATCCAAATCCGGCTTTAAACTTCTCCACAACAGTATCTCGGACCTACCTAGTGTGTTCCTTGATTTTCATAATGCTCTCTGCACTTTAAACAGAACCCTGAGACTATCACAGAGCAGGTGCATTTATACGGAGACTTGATTACACACAGGTGGATTCTATTTATCATCATCGGTCATTTAGGACAACATTGGATCATTCAGAGATCCTTGCTGAACTTCTGGAGTGAGTTTGCTGCACTGAAAGTAAAGGGGCCGAATAATATTGCACGCCCCACTTTTCAGTTTTTATTTGTTAAAAAAGTTTAAATTATCCAATAAATGTTGTTCCACTTCACGATTGTGTCCCACTTGTTGTTGATTCTTGAAAAAAAAAATTAAATTTCATATCTTTATGTTTGAAGCCTGAAATGTGGCGAAAGGTTGCAAGATTCAAGGGGGCCGAATACTTTTGCAAGGCACTGTATAAGCTAAATGATCAATGCAAAATAAATCTGTATTGATTTATACTAACGTTCACACTGTTTATAAACCCTTAATCTCATCATTTTTCTCAAATCTGGGCAAATAATTTTCTCCATCTTCTTTTGAGTGTTAAAGACTAGTTAACAATAGTTAATGGGTCAGATTATTCCACAGGTAAATATTACCATTTGTTCTTATCAAGCCCATAAATCTAAAAGTTGGTTATTTTTCGCCTAAATAAAGAAAAAATTGCTTTCAAATAATGTTTTGAACAATATCTATTCTTGAATTAAGAGCATTAATGACGAAAAAAGTGTTTTTTTTTGTTTTTGTTTTTTTTTAAATATACTTTTTCCTAAAAATAAGTGTTAAGATTATTTTCAGATAGCAATTTTGTTAATTCAAGAAAACTGAGTAAAATTTACTTGAAGCACTGACAGATATTTTCACTTATTAAACCTCGGTTCACAACATTTCTCACAGTTTAATTATTGTTAACAATGGAAAACATACAAGAGGATAATTCTGTCCAAGCAGCTTCCTACTCAAGTTAGAGAAATTCACACAGATTATTGTTATAGTAAATTCATTTTGTCTACATTTATAGATTCATTTTTTCTTTATCACAGACAATGTTTTGGTTTGTTCTATTGACCTGACATGTTTCGGCTTGTGCTTCCACCTTCATCAGACCAAGACATTTGTCTGTGATAAAAGAAAATTGAACTACGATTAATGTTATGCTAACTCTGATGCAGGTCGGACTTTCAGTAGCAAAATTAGTGATGTGTTCCTCGCCTCCACAACATTGTCTTTTTACATTACTTACAGTGGCTGCAGCTGGAAAAAAAACCTTCTATTATCCCTTGTCTTTAAAGGGGGCGGAGGAGGCGGCATGTTGTACAGTATTTCTGTTTGGACTGTGAATGCGTGTGTGCTTGTGTGTCTGTGCGGTATGTTTGGGTATGTGTGTGTGTGTGTGTGTGTGGGGGGGGGGGGGGGGGGGTACCAAGTCATTAGCCAGTCAAATGTCCGATGTAGGAAAAAAATGGACCAGTACATTCAGCAAGTGAACGAGGGTGAAAGTCTGAACATAATGAAAATAATTCACTTAATAATGGTAGGGTCAATTCTATCCTTGCAGCATATAGGAAGACAATATAAATTAACTATATAACTGAACTCATTATATAATGCAAATAAGGTTGCTTAAAAGTTGGTGCATTCTGAAATGTTGGTAGTGTTATTGTAAGGAACGCGGAAATTCGTTCCACCCCTGAGACAGCGGCAAGGAGGACGCTCGACGAGGCTTTTCGGTTCACACCAGAGTTTATTTAAAACACAATAAAACAAGCTAAACACAGGTTAAAAGAGGGTTGCCTCGGTCCCAGCTAGGGCAGGGTGGTGTGGCGTTCATCTCACCCCTGGACGGAGGACACTGCTCCATGGTTCGGCATGCACAGCAACGGAACAAACAAAACGAGGAAAAGTCACTGCAAACCACCAAAACAAAATCGATACCCCTGAGCAGGCCTCCAAGGGATTGAACCTCCCAAGGCCCTGCTGGGCCACCCCTCAAAGTGTCTCTAAAAAGTTAAAAACAGTGATAAAACTGGATTAAAAGAAGAATAAAAATGCATCCACCCCTCCTCTAGTACTCTTCCCTTGGTGCGGCGTCCGTCCGCAAAACGAGTCCTCCCCGTGTGCGCTCCCAAGGCCGTATTTATAGCGGCCAAGTGTTCATCAAGATGATTGGGAGCACCTGGGGGGAAAAGTTCAGACACTTGTCCGCAACGCCCCCTCCAGTACGCTACATTATGTCGCTACCATCCCTATGCAAACCTACGCCCTTGGTGTAGTGTAGTGGTAGCACATTTCGACATGTAGAATATTTTGGCAAAACACCATTTCAAAATAAGATTTGTTTGTGGACACGTTGCAATTTGAAAACACGATACTGTAAACTCAATAAATTGTCAACAAAAGTTTGACCTTTATATGGTATTTTTTTACTATTTAGTTAGACAAATATGATCTATAAACCATGCAAATCTTTATTGTTGATAAAAAATACACCGCAATGCTGATGTATTATTAGTTTTTTTTAAAAATATGTCCTCCATTTTGAACTTATGGAAGTGGTCACCCTAATCGAGTCCGAAGATTTGCCGACAGCCAATGTTTGCAGCGACACTACTGGCAAGATATACAAATTCCGATCAGATTGGCTCAAACTCTTCCCTTGGCTAACGCTACAAGACAATCTTACGTTCTATAAATATTGCAAAGGGCAGAAGAAACCTGTGGTCAAGGCAGCAGAGGTTCGTGTTCCCATGGTCAAATGAGCGAACCCTAAAATTGGCACACCCGCGTAATCCCATCATTACATACTGGTGAAAAAGCTTAGTGTACAGGCCTGCCTTTGCCCTGGTCAATGGACCCAGACGCTACACAACGTTTATTAATATTTCAAATGTAAGTTTACCATATTAACACAAAGATACAGTTAGAGAGCCAAGGTACGAGCTCCACACAACTTGTTTCTTACGCCACACGACAGAAGGACAAATTACAGGACAAGATTTACAGTGCTTACCTCAACAACATATCAGAGACAGAGGCAAATTTATTTATATAGCAAAATTCAACACAAGGCAATTCAAATTGCTTTATATCACATGAAGATCATAAAGAAATCACATTAAATCAATAGAACGTAAAAACAAATACAATCGAAACAGGAAATAAAGTTATACATAAAAATCACATTTAATCACGAATACAAAAAAAAAAAATAATAATAATAATGATAATTAAAAAAAAGAATAATAATAATAATTTTAAAAAAAGAAATACTACTACATACTTCGACTACTGATAATAATTGATATCAGCAATGGAGATAAAGCACAAGAGGAATCGAACGCAAATAGATTGAAATATATAGACAGTTATGGATATGCAGTGCTAAAAAAAAAAAGCGTTTTTAGCCCTGATTTCAAGGAGCTAACAGTTTGAATACTTCAGACCTTCAGGTAACTTGTTCCAGAGGTGAGGAGCATGATAACTAAATGCTGCCTCATTGTACTTGGTTCTTGTTCTTGGAAACATACAGGAGACCGGTTCCAGATGATCTTAGGGGTGTAGATGTTTTATAGGAATCTAACAAATCAAGCATGTATTTTGGTCCAAGGCCATTACGTGTTTTGTAGACAAGCATTGTATTTTATAGTCTATCCTTTGACTCACTGGAAGCCAGTGTAATGATTTTCAAAACCGGTGTAATGTGGTCCAGTTTCCTTGTATTTGTGAGGAGTCTGGCTGCAGCATTCTGTACTAGCTGGAGCTTCCTGACTGATTTTTTATCAAGACCTGTAAATGTACCGTTGCAATAGACCAATCTGCTGAAAATGAATGCATGCATAAGTTTTTCCATGTCTTGTTGAGTCAGAAGCCCCTTAATTCTGGCTATATTTGTTTAGGTGGTAATAAGCAGATTTAGTGATGAACTTTAGATGGCTATCAAATTTTAGGTCTGACTCAATAATTATGCCAAGGTTTCTGACTTGATTTGTAGCTGTAAGTGACATTGTGCTAAGGTGCCTGCTTATCTTTGACCTTTCCTTTTTTGGCCCAAAAATGATCACTTCTGTCTTCTTCACATTTAACTTAACTTTTAAGGCTCTTTTGCATCATAAAAACCTGGATCTGTTCGAACACAACACTCTTGATCATTTTCGCCAGGAATGTCAGATTTGATATTGGCCTATAATTACTAATAGTTGAGGCATCCAGATTAGTGTTTTTTTTAGAAGAGGTTTTATTACTGCAGTTTTTAAAGTCTGTGGAAACTCTCCTGTTTGGAGAGAAGTATTTATAATCTGAAGTATGTCTGGGGCTATGCAATTAAAAACAGTTTTGAAAAAGTTTGAAGGAAGGGTGTCAAGGCAGCATGTTTGGGCTTTAATTTTGATACAATTTCTGTTAAAGTGGCATAGTCCAAGAGGCTAAACTGTCTAAAATTGACGTGTGGGACATTTTGGGAGGCATTTAGTGTAAGAATTGTTCATCTGGAGTCTAGATATCAGCACAATGCCAATTAATATTTCATTTTATTAATGTATTGATAGCATCCACAAAAATGATTTTGTTCCGTGCATGCGTAAACATGCTATCTTTGCCATGGTCAATGGACCTAGATGCTATGCAATTTGTACTGATGCCAACTCTTCTCATAATACTATTGCCAGTTTGCCATACAGGAGAGTAATACAGGAAAACTCAAAAGTACATCATTTTTCGAGGAGAAGTCGGGCAACATTGGCGTCCGTTGTCAATTTTTCCCTCATCATCTGTCTCTAGTGTTCGAAGGCATCTACAATGCATATCCTTGCTTTGTTTCTGAATTTGTCATTAGACTGATTTGACATTCGAAACTAGATGTTTATGCTCTATGTGGACATGAGATTGTTAATTCTGACTGAGAACATGGTAGCAATTTACATAGCCTACAGAGCGGTGGCAACCTACGTAGATGAAGACAAAGATCTCGTAATTGAAAAAACATAATTTAAAAAAAAAAAAAAAAAAAAAAAAAAAAAAAAACTGCATTTTGGGTCGCAAATTGTCTTTTAGAATGGGAAAATCTCAGCGTAACCATTGAGATCCGTTTTAGTAGAATTTCCCCCAAAAATTTTTTCTTTAATGTCTATTGAAATATTAAGGCCATTTAATGAATGTCCAAATCTTACATGTTTTTTTTTAATTTAAAAAATGTGTCCAGGTACTAGTCTGTAAATTATGTTGCATTTAGAAGTTTATAACAAGCATCCATGTAGAACCGAATGAAAAAGATTTTTTAAAAAAATAAAAAAAAATGACAAAGAACGACATTAAAAAATAATCTTGCTTATGTCTAGACTGTCCTACATATGTCACTCGCACCTCCCTTCCGGACCATAATGCACTTGATCTCAAAAAGAACTTCAGGCGGCACCTTGGAATGGAAACTGGAGTGGATTACAACCCAGTGATCGGGGCCATGCGGGACGGGAAGGTCACGGCCGCAGTCAAAACTGTTGTCCTGATGTAATGCGCACTGACTTTTACAACCCGAGGCCGTGTTTCTGATTAAAACATGTTGGCTGATAGAAAAGATGGAAGAAGGTGTAAAGGGGAAACTACGAGAGAGAAGAAATGTTCCTTAATAGGAGAACCTACTGAATAGCATTAGTCACATTTGAATTATTTTGTGGTTTTAAAACATGTCTTCGTTCTTTCTTGATTTTAAACTTTCATAAGTCCTAGTTAAAATGTATGTATTTTATCATTCTGATCCCCTTGAAAGTAAGAAATGGAAAGATTTATGTTTTTTTACTTTGTTTCAATTAGATTTAGTTTGGTTTCATGTCATATGTTTGCAATGCATTTTTTCATGTCACGTCTACTTGATAGGTTTTTGTTTCCACTTGCTTTCTATCAGTCAACAAAAAAGAAAGGTCCAGCTACTCAACAAAAAAAAGCCCCATTCATTTCCAATGGCAAAAATATTTAAAAATTTAAAATTTCCAAATTGTATCTCGTCCTACAATTCCTATGCCTTTTAAATAATTCACACATTGAAAAATTAATAAAAATCAAGAAACACTAAAGCTGTATTGTCTTCAGTTTCACCAAAATTTGACAAACACATCCCAATTTATATACAATGGCCCAAATCATTCCAATTCGATATCAACAGGAAGTGACATGAAAAAAGCCCCAAAATTTATAGGAAGTGACCCGGAAATTCTATACAATAAAAAGGATATGATCCAAAATGTCAAGAAGTGACTCAGGAATGCTCCAAAATTGTCCCACATTTTTGTGTCCGATTCACATAATTCATTAAAAAAATTGCAAAAATTAAGTCACCCAAACGTTATCAACCGGTTTTTGGAAAAACTCTGCAGTTCCTCCCAAATTTGACAGAAACATTCCAGGGCATTTTCAACTGTCCATTCATTTCCAAAGGCACATAACAACATCCACAAAAAAAAATGCATTTTTGATGAAAATCGTCTCCAAAATCAACAGAAAGTTACCAAAAATGAACAGAAAGTGACAAAGAAAAGTTGCAAAATGAACAGAAGTAAGCCAAAATCAACAGGAAATGACCCATAAGTACCCTAAAATTAACAAAGAAGTGACCAAAAACTAACTCATTCCCTACCATTAGTGATTGACATCCAATTTATTTAATCTGGGAGGACTGGCCAAAAATAATCATCCTTCAGTACCATCTTTTGTTTTTTTTCCCTGCCTTACTACACATTACGAACTTGAATTCCAAGCAATAAGGCCATACTTGCATTCATTTCGCACGGGGCCGCCCCACCGTCATTCCGCAAAAGGTCTCTGCTGCACTCCCTATTAGTTTGGCTGATTCAGGGTAGTTAGCCATTTTAATTTCCCATTAGACCCACAAAAGCTGTCCGCGCTCAGGTAACTCATTAATCTGCGCTGATGTACGTACGGTGGCGAGAAGCAAGGTTCCCCTTGCCAAGGTTTGCTTGGGCATTTAATGCATTCGAGAAATAACACAGTGAAGAGAAGAACAGATGGTTACATTAGGGAGCGATGATTCTGACACATACTGCGGCATGTTTGCATGCAAATACATTAGATCCATGCATTTGTGTGTGCGTTGTTGCCTTTCTGCGGTTTGATTAGATGCTTAGATCTCTTGCTGGCGCGTGCTTGGTGTGTCAGTCTCAACTTGACAACCATAATTGTACCGTAGAAGTACCTATACTCTTCTATTGGTTAACTGTGACAAGCTTTGCGAATTGAAAATACAGTCACAGCTCAAATGGATTGGAAATCTACTCGTAACACTCATTTTAATTCACAGCATAAGGATTGTACGCTACATGATTGGACATATAGTATCAAGAATGGTACTGAAAGATTTAAATGTAAATTCAGGCATCAATGAGGTTAAAGACCACCTATTGAAGCTAATATTAAAGTATCCCAATATTACATCAACTTAACGTTTGGCAGAGACAGGCCAACCACTGGCCTTTGTCTTGGCAAATATTTATGAAGCTTACGGACCTTCTTTTTCCAGATGAATTTCAAAATGAAGCCCTCCAGTTTGTGGAAGGAAGGGAAGGAAGAGTGGAACAAAATTGAAAATTGCACAGCCGTAATACCATATTAGGAGTACATTGGTATCTTTTGACAAACAGATGACATATTTCCCTTGGATTTCAGAGTGTGTGGCATTGACACGTTTTAGTGTGAATGGTAGATATACAAGCTATAGGAATGTTGAAATTGCGCATCAAATTACCGCCCTAGCTTCTGATTGAAGTCATTTCCCAAGCAGCGCAATTCAGCTGTCAAGTGTCAAAAGCACATTTGTGAACTGATTCATTGAATCGCAAATGAAAGGCTGTTAAGAGTAAATACAGCGCTCCATTATGCGACCATAACGCCTCAACCTTTGGGTGACAGCCCATGAGTCAATTGTATGAGTGACACACGGGCTCTCGTTGGGCGGATTTACACTACACGGCTCAAGTGACACAGTTTCACTCCCAAGTGGCACAATCCAAGCTCTCAGAAGCAATGTGGTATGCACTCCCAAGGGTAAATGCTATTATTATTGGTAAGGGTGCACAGTCTTCGTTTGAAGCTCAATACCAGCTTATCAAAGTGACACAAGGAAACTAAGCAAAACAAAAGAGATGCACTGCGACATTTACAGATGGCAGAGCAATAGTGTTGCTAGGAAATGTTTTATCTAATTAGTATTATTGATTAGCTTATCATTTCAACCTGTTCTAGTCGGCCCTGTTCATGTTGTTCAGGTGTGTCTCATCCAATGATTTTGTTTATATTTACACAGCAAAATCATGAATGTTAATTTACTCAGAGTTAAAATCAACACTTTTCTGCGTTTATATAATTCTCACGGATTCGGAGTTACACTTTGGAGAGCGCTAATATTTTAACTCATTAATAGTGTTAAATATCTGACACTGTCAGTGTTGTTTAATTACACTTTAAAGTGTACTTTTAACACTAAATTGTGATACTCCTTTTCACTCTCTTGTTTTATGACACATGAAAGTGCATTTTTAATACTAAATTGTTGTTTTCTTACAATAGGAGTATTAATTTTGAATATTCGTTGTGATGTCATCAAGGCAGGGGACCAGAGCGTACAAAGGGGGGCAAATTAGCAGTTGTACCTAGCTGTGGAACTCGTGAGAGGTAACAATTCGCATCCCTTAAATAAGCACAGTAATAAGGCTCACTTTTTACTCACCTTTTATTCAACCAAACACACTCTACCTATTTATATGCAAAACTATTTACAGTCGAATTGTAAGTTGACCCATACGTCTTTAGGCCCGCGAACACACTAATAGGAGCGTCAAGTTGCTATGGAGAACACACCAACAGCAGTTTAAATATGCTGTGGCTGATGATTGTCTGCACTTCGTTCCAGGTTCCCTTGTCTGTCCAATCCTGCAATCAAAATATTACACACACACACACGAGCAGCGGGAGGAGCGGAGACTGAAACTGGGTGTGGCTTATTAAATCTGCTAGGATTACATTTATCTCAGCACCATGGAAATAGGGTTACGACACTCTTTGTTCTCGCTGCGGGTGGTCACGTGGTTCATGTAGCGCGTGAGTAGTTCCAAGCACAAGTAGCGGTGTAGTAGCTTGCAGTTGAACTGACAGCGGTAATTGCGACATTTATGGAATAATTGATTAAATCACGTATCGAAGTACTTCTTTGATTATGTCATTGCATTATGACATATATGTAAGTGCTAGTTTTACATTTGGAGTGGTCAGGCGACAACTGAAAACTATATAAACTGTAAGGCAAAAGGGAACTTTCCCATATGTTTGTCCTGTATGTTTCTGTTAGCATGAGCACGGGAAATCGACTTTTACATTGAAATGCAAGATGATTTAGGTTTTTCTTTTTGCACAACTACAATATTGTTTTTCCAGAGAATGTCTAGATTTCCTTGACTTACCTACCTGTGGTAATATATTAAAGCTAACGCTATGTAGCCTATAACATATTTTGTTCCCAAGTTCTAAGTGGTAGTTCCTAGTTTGTTTTGTTGCATTGACATATAAAAACACTTCTGTTTCCCAAAAAGTTTGGGTTTGTGGTCACGACTTTTAAATTCTTATTTTCCACTTTTCTTTACTGTTGCACTTTTTAATGCTTATATACAGTGGGGGAAATAAGTATTTAGTCAACCAGCAATTGTGCAAGTTCTCCTTCTTGAAAAGATTAGAAAGGACTGTAATTGTCAACATGGGTAAACCGTGAGACCATGAGGGACAGAATGTGAAAGGAAAAAAAAAAAAAAAAAAAAAAAAAAAAAAAAAGAAAATCACATTGTTTGATTTTTAAAGAATTTATTCCCAAATTAGTGGAAAATAAGTATTTGGTCACCTACAAAAAAAAACAAGATTTCTGGCTGTCAAATAGGTTTAACTTCTTCTAACGAGGTCTAACGAAGCTCCACTCATTACCTGTATTAATGGCACCTGTTTTAACTTATTATCGGTATTAAAGACCACTGTCCACAACCTCAGTCAGTCACACTCCAAACTCCACTATGGCCAAGACCAAAGAGCTGTCGAAGGACACCAGAGACAAAATTGTAGAACTGCACCAGGCTGGGAAGACTGAATCTGCAATAGGTAAAACGCTTGGTGTAAAGAAATCAACTGTGGGAGCAATTATTAGAAAATGAAAGACATACAAGACCACTGATAATCTCCCTCGATCTGGGGCTCTATGCAAGATCTCACCCCGTGGCGTCAAAATGATAACAAGAATCAGCAACACAATGCGCCGCCAGAGACTCAAATCCTGCACTGCCAGACGTGTCCCCGTGCTGAAGAAAGTACACGTCCAGGCCCGTCTGCGGTTTGCTAGAGAGCATTTGGATGATCCAGAAGAGGACCGGGAGAATGTGTTATGGTCAGATGAAACCAAAATAGAACTATTTGGTAGAAACACAGGTTCTCGTGTTTGGAGGACAAAGAATACTGAATTGCATCCGAAGAACACCATACCCACTGTTAAGCATGGGGGTGGAAACATCATGCTTTGGGGCTTTTTTTCTGCAAAGGGACCAGGACGACTGATCTGTGTTAAGGAAAGAATGAATGGGGCCATGTATCGAGAGATTTTGAGTGAAAATCTCCTTCCATCAGCAAGGGCATTGAAGATGAGATGTGGCTAGGTCTTTCAGCATGACAATGATCCCACACAGCCAGGGCAACAAAGGAGTGGCTTTGCAAGAAGCATTCCAAGGTCCTGGAGTGGCCTAGCCAGTCTTCAGATCTCAACCCTATAGAAAATCTGCGGAAGGAGTTGAAAGTCCGTGTTGCCCAACGACAGCCCCAAAACATCACTGCTCTAGAGGAGATCTCATGGAGGAATGGGCCAAAATACCAGCAACAGTGTGTGAGAAGCTTGTGAAGAGTTACAGAAAATGTTTGGCCTCTGTTATTGCCAACAAAGGGTACATAACAAAGTATTGAGATGAACTTTTGGTATTGACCAAATACTTATTTTCCACCATGAATTGCAAATAAATTCTTTAAAAATCAAACAATGTGATTTTCTTTTTCTTTTTTTTCCACATTCTGTCTCTCATGGTTGAGGTTTACCCATGTTGAAGATTACAGGCCTCTCTAATATTTTCAAGTGGGAGAACTTGCACAATTAGTGGTTGACTAAATACTTATTTACCCCACTGTATTTACTGGCATTGACAGCGAAAGACGTCCAAGATAGATGTTCAAAGATCCTCCTATATGTTCTCTCACATGGCTGGCGACCATTCCAGGATATACTCCACTTGGCTTTTTCTAAAAGTCTGCCGGGATTAACCTCTACTTAGAACACGGATAGATGGACTTGCAGTGCAACTCCGGCCTTGAGAAACACACTACAGGGAATTTATTTAGAGTCTTTAATAAACCTTCAATAGACTGTGGAAGAAAACGCCCACACAGAAAAGCCCAAACTTCAAACCTTGGTGTTATAATATACCAGTGATTGTTCCACTACGGATTGTCTTCTAATCAAACAAAAGAACTTTCCTCTGGTGAAGCCGGCAATGAACTTGGAATTGAAGCAGCAGATCGAAGCACTCATTTCGGGGCGGTGCCTCCAACCAGTGCTCCTCACAAAATGAACTGCTGTCTTACAGTCGCGCACATCTGTATTTGGCTGAGACACTGACAAATGGGACAATCTGGGATGGCAGAAAAAGTACTCCTCGTCCTCTCGCCAGTTCGGATAAGGCGATCCATCAGGCGCGCCCATTGACCCCGCCGCCTCCGCCTTGTGTTCAAGTGCTCAAATGCCAGTTCCGCCCACGCGTCTCTCCTGACTTTATTCCTGCCTCTTCCCTGCTCACGGCGGCACTCCACGTCCAAGTCTGGACGCATCCTAAATCACTAAATTGGCAAAACCTCTGTCTGTCACTTTAAAATAGAGTTCAAGCAGTTTACATTACGTCCAGCAGGCAGCTGGTCCTTCTTTAGCACTGCAAATTGATCTCGCATTACTTTGCATGCTAATGATCAATATTCATAACTCCTGTCGCATCCCAGCTGGCCACTTTCAGGCTGTGACTAACAGAAGGTGTAGCCGGCATATGTTCCATTTAAAGACTCAGCTTTTTTCTACACGCAAGACTTTTAATAGGTTTGATTTCATAACAACATTCAAAGTGTATTTCCTGTGTCTTTTTCTGCCTGATCCACATCGACTGTGATGCCGTAAATAATGAAACTGATGATAACCGCAGCAGGGATTGAAGCATTGTTCATCATTTATTCATTTATTGGCCACAACAATAGAGTGGTAAGCACCTAAACAATGCTTTTATTGCTGTTTTTTTTTTTTCATGTAGCGTATCTACATAATGCTAATGCATTTTTCACATTTATTATTTGACTATATACTGGTAATGTTAACAACAGTCACCATCTAGATCTCGGTAGGCCTACTCTAAAGCTGCTTTCAGATACACCGCAACATACCATGTGATATGAGCCACAGTCAGGGGCGGACTGGGACTAAAAAGCAGCCCTGGACTTTGACTCAGCCCAGCCCACAAGAATCGCTTTACGAAGGGAAACAGACCCCCTAGGGGTGTCCGGGGGCATACCGCCCAACCCCCCAACCCCGGGGAGAATTTTTATTTATTTATTTTTTTACATTTTATTGTAAAATGCATCAATTTCTTGCACTTTAAGAGAAAATGAAGAAAATATGTCTAGACTGTCACTGTCTGGGTGGCTTAGTGGTTAGCACATCTGCCTCACAGTTCTGAGATCAAGGGTTCAATCCCGGGCTTCGGCCTTCCTGTGTGGAGTTTGCATGTTCTCCCCGTGCCTGCGTGGGTTTCCTCCGGGAACTCCGGTTTCCTCCCACATCCCAAAAACATGCA
Source organism: Corythoichthys intestinalis (assembly GCF_030265065.1). Taxonomy (NCBI): domain Eukaryota; kingdom Metazoa; phylum Chordata; class Actinopteri; order Syngnathiformes; family Syngnathidae; genus Corythoichthys; species Corythoichthys intestinalis. The sequence goes on along the minus strand of NC_080403.1, from coordinate 17,641,375 downwards.
TGGTAGGCTGATTGAACACTCTAAATTGTCCGTAGGTATGAGTGTGTGCGTGAATGGTTGTATGTCTCCTTGTGCCCTGTGATTGGCTGGCAACCAGTTCAGGGTGTCCCCTGCCTACTGCCCGTAGTTGGCTGGGATAGGCTCCAGCACCTCCGTGACCCTCGTGAGGAAAAGCGGCATGGAAAATGAATGAATGAATGTCACTGTCTGACTTGGGGCGCTCAAAGTACTGCAAGGCTGAACTGGAGTTGGGTTCATTTTCTGTACTAGCTCTATGATAGACCTAAATAAACAAATGAAAGAATGTATTTTTCAAAGCAAGTTTTAAGTATTCGGGCAAATTCCACATTCTGAAACTGTCAATGATTATGATGATGATGACAATGACAATAAATTCATTCATTCATGTATCCGATTGATTATAATATATCTCTATATATCTCTGTCTATAAAACAATTTCATTGTTTATGCCATAATTCAGTGGTCTCCAAACTATTCCACATAGGGCCGCAGCGGGCACAGGATTTCATTCCAACAAAACAAGACAACACCTATGCACCAATCTGGTGTCTTACAAGTGTAATCAGTTGATTGCAGTCAGGTGCTGCTTGTTTTAGCAGAAACTTCATTGGTTAAACTGTCGGTACTCGATCGGTTGAAAGAAAAACCAGCCCCCACAGTGGCCCTTGAGGACCGGTTTGGAGACCCCTGCCATAATTAATCTTGCCATACAAATAATAAATTTCAATGAAAATACAATAAACATTTCAAGACAAATCCTGTATACATAACCTTCATTGGAAAGTATTAACCAGAAAACAAAACGATATATAAATGATTAAAAATATATATCAATTTAACTACCTAAACTGTAAAGTAAAACCATTCATTTTATTAATATTTTGTTATATTTCTTCTGAATTAATATTGCTACTGCGTGTGCATACGTTGTTTTACAGCTAAAATATTTTTTCTTAGGAGAGTGATAGTAGGACTAGCATATTGTAACTTGACACGATTGCCAACGGGTACATCGACTAGCTGGCACTAACCCTTTAATTGTCATTTATTTCATTTAAAATGTACCTACCTGGTGGATAACAATTGCCAGTATACCGAACAAGTGACCCTCTTCATCCATTTTTACTTGCTCTGCGCTTGTCTGGGGAACTTCCCTCTCGAACTTCCACCAGCTTATCATTACCCCCTCCCTCTTTTTTTCTCTCTCCCTGAACCGGCTGCGCGTCAGAGCGGCTGCCGCTCCCCCTCTCACGCCGGGAGTGGGCTGTTGTTACCCGACGTGGCCGTTGCAGCCAGACTGCTGCTTGCGAAAATATTTGTCAACTTATGACATTTTGATGCTTCGCTCTCCAGTTTCTTTAATTTTTTTCTTCCTAACCTTCTTCGCGCCACCCTTCTCTTTTCTTTTTTTGCCACCACCATCCATATTGTGCATTAACGCTCGTCGCCATTTTGCTTCCACAAGGAACCAATGAAGGCAACTTTGTGCTTCTTTCGTTCTTCTATTAGACTGGCGATGAACAGCCAGGCGCATTGCTGCCACCTGTTGGATTGGATGCGAACTGTAGATAATCAGAGGCAAGGGGGGACAAAAACAGTGATGTATAATGAATGGCGGCCGCCGGCCGTCCAGGGCACCGGCCGTTCTGTGATCCTCCAGAACCCACAGATTACCAGTCCGCCCCTGGCCACAGTCCACCCGCATTGTGGCTTTCAGACATAAAGCTATGAAGTGGAAATTACTCAGCCGCTTTTAAACATTCAGCGTATTGACTGACACCACCAGCACATGACATCACACCTATTTACTTTTTTAATTACAGATTCCACAGAAAATATAGGTTAATTTGCTGTACTAATCTGACCCATTCATTTGTAAGAGACCAGACTGAACAACGACACATTCTCAATCACAAGTTTTATTACAAAATAAAACCAACATCCTTTTCAAAAGTTAACAGTCTCTCCTTAGCCCTAAGATCGATAAACAGTTGTCCAACCTATTTTTGCCATCAAAATAGCTTTAAAGTTCTTTGTTTACTGCTTGTCATATGTTTTTATTTCATCTTACTGTAAAGAAGAATGAGGAACTGTAATGTAGTCACGTGATAGCTAGGTCATCAACATCTGCGCTCTGAAGCGGAACATTACGCCCTACATTCAGACATACTGTGACCAGTGTTGTCACAGATTACTTGAAAAACTAATTTAATTACTGATTACTAATTAGGCCTCAATAAAATGATCTAGTTACTTTACTGATTACTTTATTATAAAAGTGACTAAATGACTTTAAAATTAATTTATCGTTAATTTTTTTAACCATTTTTTTCTCCCTTTGCGGCCTCAACATAAGAATGACAACAGAAAAATTTCATCCCATATAACTGAATATTTCCTTGGGGTAGCAGGCCGCTTGGACACAAGCGGGGGGCTGATCACCCCCGACTGGGTTGCCGGAGTGATGGTGTCTGATGATCAAACACACGAAAGACCCTAGGACCTCCGATTCGTTACTGATTATGTGTCCAAGTAGCACCTAGAGGTGTACTAAAGAACAAACACCATTGACTCGCAATAGGCTAGCTACTCCGGAGCCCTGAAACTAACAAATAACTGACAAACTGCACAGAATTTGTTCAAATCAACTCAAACGACTAATTGAACCCCCACTAATTCGAAGATTAAGACTAATTTTAAATATTCTGAATTTTCCCTTTAAAATTAAGACCATTAAATACTGCCATTAATATAGCCATTAAAATGCTGTCTATAAAAGTTGTACAGTAATTAAATGAACAACAAAAATTAACAAAATGAACAAGAATAATGTAAATAGTAGTGCAAATATAGAAAAAGCACAAATGATGAAGTGTGTCCAAACTTTTGACTTTGTTTTAGGGTCATCAACATGTTTTTCACCCCCTCCCACAAAAGTCAAACTCCGCCTATGGTTACAAACTGTAACTATAAAATGTACGCAAAGGCTGGTTACAAACTGTAGAAGTAGAAGAGCTGGCTGTCTCATTACCTGTAGGCTTTATTTCGGGTTTTGTCACGTTGTGCTGTAATTCCAAGTGGTTTCTTGAATTGGATGTGGAGTTTTTAGCGGTCGACAGTCTTCTTGAGCCAGCGCAAGGTTTGTAACGCGCGGAGATATTTTTTTTATCTTTACTGGACAAATATGTGAAGTAATGGTTGTATTATCAGTGAGCAAATGCAGCCGTTTGTGTTATCTTTCCTGACTCTTTCATTGTTTGCGTCCTGACAAGGTAGCTAGGCTATATTGTGTTGGCCAGAGACTCTCAGCGGCATGGCTCACACAGAATGGTAATACACGTGACCCATCCCCCCCCCCGATCAGAAAACGTGACATGTGATGTCACTCCCAAACTCAAGAGCAACGTTTCTATTCGAAATGCTCTTCGTACATGACTACAGTATTCTTTATTCCAGTGTTTTTCAATCTTTTCTGTGTCACGGCACGTTTTTACATTGGAAAAACTCTCACGGCACACCACAAACCAAAAATGTTCCAAAATTACTTTCTGTACAGCATATTTAATTATGAAATAATTTCTAAATATTTATACTCACTCAGTGTATAACTTGTGCCTGTATGGATGAAGCCGATATCCTTGCAGGAATCTTCATCAACAGCCCTTAATTTCTCTCTGTTTTTATTTTTATAGCAGTTAGGCTTGAAAAGCTCAGAATTGTCGGACAGGGACTTTAGAAATGTCTTTAATCGCAAGCATCTCACTGACAATGGCTTTGCAGGCAGGTAGTCTTGCCTCTTTTTGGATTCAGCAACAAGTTCAGCAACAAGGTAACTGGCTTTGAGGGCTTTCTCATTTACCTTTGTAGTGTTTCAAAAAAAAAAAAAAGTTGCCTTTTTCACTCTGTGTTTTCATGGAGGTGAACAAAATAGTCAATCGACTTGGTTTGAAAAGAGAGCAAATGCAACTGCTCGCGTTACATTCAAAAACTGCTCTGATTTTTAGCCATCAGCTACTTTGCTGTCCTCAAAAATGTGCTGGAATAAAACACAGGGGGAGGATTGACGGTCTCAAATATGAATGAAATGGAAAGGACACTTCCGTGTATATTGACATTTGACGACTGATTAAATGATGTACAGTAGACGTGCTGGGGTCCACATTTTTGCGGACAGCAAGGTCGCTGATGGCTAAAAATCTGAGCAGTTCTTGAACGCGACACGAGCAATATATTGCTCATTTGCACACGACCGCAAGATTCTACCTCCTCCTCCTTTCCTATTGCAACTTGTAACGAGTGGTAAGTAGGATGTATGCATAAAAGTAACAAAAAGGGGAGAAGCTTCCACTTCTGCACATTTATTCACAAAAAAAATAACAAATCCACCTTGACCACTCGTCACTCGGGAGCTCAGCGATTCGCACACACGCGTTCGCAGAACTCAAACATAAAAGTAAGCAGCAACAGAAGAAGAACATATTCAAAATAAATAACGCAGCACCACTGCGTGGTGGATGTCGGGAGGAACACCATTTAAGGAGGTGACTGTTACAAACTCCGCTCAACGACGTAAAAAAAAAAAATGCGTTATTGGATAACATCTCGCGGCACACCTGACGATCTCTCACGACACACTAGTGTGCCGCAGCACACCGGTTGAAAAACACTGCTTTATTTTACATACATAATGAGGCAATAACAAAACAGTAACGCACAGTTACTAAGAAAACTACCTTTAATCAGATTAATGGTTAAGAAAAATGAACGCGTTAGTTTGCTTGTTACTGAAAGAAAGTAGTCAGGTTACAGTAAAAGTAACGCATTACTGACAACACTGAATGTGACCTGGGAATGTTCCGGACTTGTGGCTAGATCACAAGCTGGTAAGGTTTTGGCTAACATCCGAGCCAATTGAGCTACATTCAGACATAACGCAACCTGGGAATGTTCAGGACTCGTGACTAGGTAGAGAGCCGGTAAAGTTTCGGCTAATGTCTGATTCAACTAAGCCTGCACATTACATTTACACATGAGAGTGTACCAGTTAATACCGGAACATAAATGAAAGTGTCTTCAGGCAGGATGCTGGTTAACCTGCTACTGAATTCAAAGTGTTTGATCAAGTGGGAAACCAGATAATTATTAAACGGTTCCAGAGGTCGGAACCAAGTCTGTCTGAAAGTATTTCGTATTTGTCCCATGAGTTCTTCTAACTGTGTATGCTAATGTTCGCGCTTCTACCACCATTGGCTTAAAATCTCGGAGGTAAAGTATCCTCTGTATCTGGATTGTAAACCACATATGCATAGAATAAAAACACTATTAATTACTTCGCTTGATAATCAGACTTCATATAGACAATAGCTCTTGTAAACACCAGCAAGACTGTTTTGTAAGGTGTGTTTAATTGCCACTACTTAGCAGACACAAAGGCACATATTTTTGTAATTGTTTTCTTTAACGAGTTATCAGTCTTCAGAGAACAAAAAAGCAACTTTGTTAATTCCACCGCTGCCTGTTTACATCTGCCTGCTCATTAATCTGAGGTGTCTTGTTGAGCATCTTTTGTGAAACACACAAAACGAAACAAGGAGGGGGTCGGGCGGTGGGGAATCAGCACTTTTTACCGTCCTGAGAAATGATCAGCGATGTTTCACAGGAGGAAAGTGCCCCAAAGCCAGAGATGGAAGGATGGACGTCTTCAGCATACTGAGCTGCTCTCAAGCCTGCGGGCCTCCTCCTCACCTCCACCCAGTGAATTCAGAAGAGTTGCTAGCTGTGCACGAGCCACAAGCTGCTACCAGACCTGTGACCTTCAAAGTTTATCTTGAATACCAATTGTGTGTGAGCGCTTCAACGTTGAATGTCAGTTTATTATGTCTAATTGAAATATACTGTGGTGCCAAGAGTAGTGAGTAAACTGCATGTGTTTGAGTGTTTTCTACTACAATTATGTCTTTGTTAACTCATTGGTTGCACATTCGCCCTTCCCAGTCAAAATGAATTGGATATCAATCGTTGTCAATGACAGACACTGAGTTAAAAAAGACAATTGTAGAAAAAAATATTAAATGTCATTATGTTGCTGTGATTATTTACAGAAATGCTGCACTGAAATATTCTTCTAGTCTGTGAGGAAGACCAAATTTTTGACAGATTGTCCATGACAGGTGCAAGAAATAAACATTGTGGTAGCTGTGTGGTTAGCTGTGTGGTATTGGCCGATACCGGAACTGTACCGATACGTTTTTTGGAAAACTTTTTTTTTCATCATTTTAGTTTATTTTTCAATTTGGGACTTAAAGGATGGTGCCCTCAAATGCCCAAATGTTGTTTTATTTCATGTTTTTACAATTTTGTATCAATTTGGTAAATTAGCTTAGCTCGTGTGCTAATCACTTATGCTAGCAGAGGACACATGATCACTAGCCTACTGCTTCCTGTTTCCCCCTCCTTCTAACAAAGCTAATATCTTTCTAGATGTTCAATGTCAGTGTTCATAAAACCTCAACTCCTAGCTGGTATTCCCATTTGACATGTACTAGTACATTTATCCACTATTTAAAGTAAAGGAACATAAGTTGAAAATATGACTGCTAAATGACCACAATCAACTACACTTACTAGAATAAAAACTCCTAGCTCTTCTTCTTCTCTCTTAAGGCGGCGTTTGTAATTGGCGGCCATCCTGGGAAAGGTGACCGGTGGTTGGAAACTAAATCTCCAAGAGTACATATTGTGCACAGCATCGTTGCGTTACTTTAAGTACTCGCTAATACCGATGCCTACATTTTAGTGAAGATTCGGGGCCCCTTCTAGTACCAGTACAAGTACCAGTAAAAGTATCAGTGCAACAATAGTTCTTCTTATGAGTCAAGTTACATCTCTATTTGTACATTCTGCTTAGAACACTCCATTACAGATTACAAGATAAAACATAAATAGAAACAAGTGTACTCAACCGTGGTTAAGATCTTGATTGACTTACACTTACGCGTTTTCTGTCTCTGACTTGTGGCTAATTGAGCTGATGTGGGAAGAAAATAAAGCAAGTATGCTGCACTCGCTCAAACATCACACAATCAGCAATCATCTGGACACATTTTCCCATCGCTCAATTAGAGTAATGCAAAATGTATTTCGAGAAAACATCTTCGTACGGCAATGATGTCCGCTCTAATCTGCCGGTTCACGATTAATTCTTGCGCGTAAAGTCGACGGGAATTAAACAACAGGGTTGTGTTGGTGTCATTAACTCCGCGCAAATTGGCAATTTACATGCCCGGTGTCGAGCTTTTGTGAACATCATCAGAAATTCATGCATATTCATGAGTGAGGAGGCTCAATTCACAGAACGGCAAGTGCCAACAAAGGTGAACGGGAGGCTGAGCCCTCCAACCATCCATCATTGTGCCTGTGAGAGATGCTCGGGGAGTGCGGTCGCAGTTATCAATTACACAGAGCTGGCAAAGGTAATTCAAAAGTAGTACAGATACTTGGGTAAAAAATAGACTAGTGGTAATTCATTCCATTGTGAGTTACCGAGCCAATTTTCAACTAGGTTTAGGGTATAGTTTTATTACGTTGTTTAACTGTTGAGGTGTTTTTTCCTCCCAATTCTACAGTCTGCCACCCCTACCCATAGTTGGGAGTTGTTGTTTTCTTCATCAACCCTTTTGTTTTCCAGGGCCAGGGCTCCTATAGTGAAATGTTCTTTTGTTTCTGAGTGTGTTCGAACTGAAAAGATGACTTTTCTCACTGTGAGCTAAATAAAGTATGACCATTCATACATTCAGTATGATTTTGAAACCTCATTTTTTATATTCGTTTCTCTTTTTTTAAATTATTTAAATTTGACTGGTTCTTCTAAAAACTTCTGTGGCATGTCAAAGTTAGACAATGTTGTATCTCACTCTCAAGTTTGATAAATTGGTGTGGTGGAAAAAGAAACGGCTATTTAAAATCAATTTAATTATTTTTATTTTTAAGTTTTACTCACTGGCTGCTACTGATGGCGATATACATCAAATCCATTTCAACTAGGACTGCTGTCAGGGATAGTTCAATCAATCCAATCCTTTTTTTTAAATGTAAAATTGCCAAAAGAACTACTGATATACAATCCACTTCAATCTTTTACTCCACTGCTTGCTATAATACAGTCTTGTACACTGGATGTGCACATGTTCTGGCATGCGACCACACGAGCTCCAGTAAGCGTTTCTCCCCAGTTCCTCCCATCTCCTCCCCTTTCAGAGTCTTGTCAATAATACCTCTGACACCCCTGCCGAGTGCCCCTCCACTGCATCCAGACTCCCCTTCGACACCATTAATCCACTCCACCGGCAGACCAAATCTGTCTCCCCTCGGCACCTGTTTGACAGAGGCTAAAAACGGGGCTGAGATAGCGAGGCGCGGATCGATCTCTTCGATCCTTTTCTCCGTCCCTGCAGTCATTCATTCATTAGTCGTTGTTGATGACGGTCATGTTGTTTTGGGACTGATGCATGTCCGGATGCTGATGGAAGTTACTTGATGGCTTGTAGGCAGGAAGACACAGCTAGGACTAAGGTTACGATTTGGCCACAGGTCTTAATGGAAAAAAATCCATCACTATAATTTTTTGTCATATCCAATCTTTTTGTGTGACTAGTTTTCTATAGTGGCCCGAAAAGTGTCACGCACACATAGAACAGTGCTAATTGTAGTAGTGTAGTAGAGTAGTAGTTGTAGTGCTTTGCTTTCCCTCTGTGTTCATTACGTCCTCCATGTTTCTTGTGATTTCCCACTACTTCACCCAGCACCCGCTATTTCGGTGTTGCTAAGCAATGCAAATTGACATAATCAACAATCACATATACAGTAAATACAGTTGGCTAAAATATAAAATTGCGTCAAATCAGCTGCCACTACAGCGTGAATATACCGTAGCCTAAATTGTATTCAGCTGTACGTTTCGCTTTAATGACACACACATTCTTCTTGCTAACTACCACAATCAATATTGTTGCTAAATCTATACATATGCTGTAAATTTTGGAGTGTAAAATGCCTTCCTTGCCTATTTGTTCATGTACTGTCAGTGTTGTTAATTTTACTTTAAGAAAGTAATTAATTACAATTACAAATTATTTCTCCCAAAAAGTAATTGAGTTTGTAACTCAGTTACCTGAATGTAAGAGTAATTAGTTACTTGGCCAAGTAACTGGTGTTACCTTTCATGTTTTTTATTTCCAATGAAAAAAAAAAAACAGTAACCTTTGTTATGCTTGGAAGTCATTTAATGTTGTGAATCAACCATTAAAGTTGTTAAAATTGCTCCCGTTATTCCATAAGTTTCCTTCTGTTTACTTTCGACAAGTGAAAGTTTTAAAACTGTTTCACTATTTAAAGATAGTTTGACGTCAAGATGTTGCTGATTTAGGATTATTTTAGATAAAAAGTCACTTAGGTTTGGTAGGAAGGTTCTCTACAACAGAGCCTTCCTGAGAAGTCTTCTGCTTTAAGAGGGCGGCTGTTTACTAACGCTGACGAGTCTGTCATTTCGCATCTAGTTCTCTATACATGTGCTTATGCCGTCGTGTCTGTCATTTTGTATCTAGTTCTATATACATTGGATATCTACCGTAGCATCATGTGGGCATAGTTTCTAGGCTATCGGCTACAGTCAGGTATCATTGGAGCCACCCAGCATCGCGTTTGCAACGGCGTCACAACTCCCTTCCCTTCTCCCCATTCCCACTCTGCTCTCGTCTTTGTGAGTCTGTGTCTCTCAGACTTTTCTCGCATCATTCAACCAACGTAGTAACACATAGTAACGCACACCTTTACATCCTCAGTAACAGTAACGGCGTTGCCAAGATGAGAAAATTAATTAGATTACTCACTAATTTAAAAAAATAACGGCGTTAGTGACGCTGTTATACTCTAACGCCATTAACCTCAACAACACTGTGTACTATAATATGTAGGAAAGCAGGAGGTGACGTCACACACAGTCCACTAAAATTAAGCCGATTCGCCCTATCTTTGGGTCAATAGTACAATTGGTCTGAACACTTCTGAACCACTTCCTCGAAGAAATGAAAAATACTTAAAATCATCAGGAAAACTGAAACATTGAAAAACAAATTAAGTCAATGCCTGTTATTCACTGCCATATATGCTCAATCCAAACCCTAAACTCTTGAGTAGCAGCAACAATTTAGTCCTACATAGGTCGACCTTTGCATGTGTTTTCAGTAGTTTTGCATTGATACGGCACTAAATGACGTTGTATCTATTGGGGAGATCTAAGAAATAACATGCTAATGTTGCGCATTTTGTACACTCAAGATCTAGTTTCCAGTCCCTGGTTACCATACCCAAGATGGCCGCCAGCTACGCACTCCGATGTAAAGAAAAGGAGTGCTTCCTAAGAACACATGTCCAATCATGAGATATCCAATCATCCTTCTAGTGTGAATTTAAATGTGTTCATCACTAGTAGACTTCCAATCCACTTGAAGTGGGAGGTTGGCAGTGAATGAACTTTCATTCACTGCCAACTCTCCCACTTCAAATGGATTGGACTACTAGCACTGTCAATGGCAGCAAATGACAGAAAAATTTTTTTTAAAATGTTCGCATGCTGGACAAGACTCACCTTCTCACTAATTAGTTTATCACTAATAGACGTTCAAGAAAAAATGTTCGCCACCCTCCTCCTTCAAATAGATTGGCAGGCAATGAGGTAAGCATTGTCTGACCAAGCCATGACAGCAATAAGCAATAACTTTTTAAGTTGTATATTCAAAACAAAACAAAACAAAAAAACAACAAAAAAACCCTGGTATCAGCCGATAGCACACAGCTGGGTTTGGTATCAGGAGCCAAAAAATGGTATCGGTGCAACATATGCATTCAGCAATCATTTTCAAACATGTACAATTTTATTTCAAACCAAATCTCTGAATTCATTTTAGAGGGTTTTAAACACTGTACATTTCAATGAAAATGTTTTGTCGCATGCGGCCTTGCCTTTTCAGTGACAGTCGCTTGGCTGCATGTGCGATGTCACCACGCGTCGGCTTCATTTGCATGACATTTTGCTGGCTTCGTTTGCTCGGAGGCAGCGCTCGGTCTGTGGAAGAAGCTCTTATTTGTTTAAGGTGACACGACTCACTCTATCGAACTCGATCTTGGTAGGCCTTTATGGGTGCGGAGCTCTGCATAGTGTCAGCAAATGTCTGAACGCTTACGGAGAACCCATTGCCTCAAGGGTCAAGTTTTAGAGCACATGTGTTTTCGGTAACCTGGAAGTCTTATCAATTTGCCCTTTGGTGTCATATGGTGATGCAGTACCTGCATTTTGTGCAGTCGTTGATGCTAACTTTTTGATGTGTTGTTTGTGTTTCGTCCTTGGTGCGTCCTCAAAGACACACTGCAGCTTTAAAGTGAAGCTCTCCTCCAGAGTGACATCAAGGTGGACGGTTCGTAAAATAAATAAATATAAAAGCTATAACATAATATTAAAAAAGATCCTTCAGTAAATGTAATAAATTGTGTGTGGTTTTGAAAGGGTGAACAAGAAAAGCAGAAAGAAATCAGTAAAGGTTGGTCTGATGGTGAAGTTAGAGGAAACCTTCAGCAATTTGTTGCAAAATGCTCCGATCGTAACTATGGGAATGATTCACATATCAAGTCAGGTAAAAATTTAATAATTAAGACTCGATTGTGGCATTACAGAGGTGGGTAGAGTAGCCAAAAAATTTACTCGAGTAGCGTTACTTAAAAATAATATTACTCAAGTAAAATAAAAGTAGGCATCCAAAAATGTACTCAAGTATAATTAAAAAAATACTTGGTAAAAAGAATACACGAGTAATGAGTAATATTGTGAGTAACTGCTTATGGAGTTTGATTTTTTTTTTTTAATGTATAATGCACATTTCGCACATGCACATAATTGGTGCGTTCGATGCGGCAACACGACGGACACAGGTGGGTAGAGTAGCAAAAAAAATTTCTCAAGTAAGAGTAGTGTTACTTTAAAATAATATTACTCAAGTAAAGTAAAAGTAGTTATCCAAAAATGTATTCAAGTACAGGTAAAAAGTAGTTGTTGAAAAGAATACACAAGTAATGTTTAACATTGTGAGTACACTGCTTATGATATTAGATTTTTTTAATATACAGTAGGGGCAAATAAGTATTCAGTCAACCACTAATTGTGCAAGTTCTCCCGCTTGAAAATATTAGAGAGGCCTGTAATTGTCAACATGGGTAAACCTCAACCATGAGAGACAGAATGTGGGGGAAAAAAAACAGAAAATCACATTGTTTGATTTTTGGAAAATAAGTATCTGGTCAATACCAAAAGTTCATCTCAATACTTTGTTATGTACCCTTTTTTGGCAAAAACAGAGGCCAAACGTTTTCTGTAACTCTTCACAAGCTTTTCACACACTGTTTCTGGTATTTTGGCCCATTCCTCCATGCAGCTCTCCTGGGCTGTTGTTGGGCAACACGGACTTTCAACTCCCTCCACAGATTTTCTATGGGGTTGAGATCTGGAGACCACTCCAGAGCCTTGAAATGCTTCTTACGAAGCCACTACTTTGTTGCCCTGGCTGTGTGTTTGGGATCATTGTCATGCTGGAAGACCCAGCCACGTCTCATCTTCAATGCCCTTGCTGATGGAAGGAGAATTTCACTCAAAATCTCTCGATACATGGCTCCATTCATTCTTTCCTTTACACAGATCAGTCGTCCTGGTCCCTTTGCAGAAAAACATCCCCAAAGCATGATGTTTCCACCCCCATGCTTCACAGTGGGTATGGTGTTCTTTGGATGCAATTCAGTATTCTTTCTCCTCCAAACACGAGAACCTGCGTTTCTACCAAAAAGTTCTATTTTGGTTGCCTCTGACCATAGCACATTCTCCCAGTCCTCTTCTGGATCATCCAAATGCTCTCTAGCGAACCGCAGACGGGCCTGGGCGTGTACTTTCCTCAGCAGAGGGACACGTCTGGCAGTGCAAGATTTGAGTCCCTGGCGGCGCATTGTGTTACTGATAGTAGCCTTTGTTACTGTGGTACCAGCTCTCTGTAGGTCATTCACTAGGTCCCCCCGTGCCGTTCTTGGATTTTTGCTCACCGTTCTTGTTATCATTTTGACGCCACGGGGGGAGATCTTGCATGGAGCCCCAGATCGAGGGAGATTATCAGTGATCTTGTATGTCTTCCATTTTCTAATAATTGCTCCCACAGTTGATTTCTTTACACCAAGAGTTTTACCTTTTGCAGATTCAATCTTCCCAGCCTGGTGCAGGTCTACAATTTTGTCTCTGGTGTCCTTCGACAGGTCTTTGGTCTTGGCCATAGTGGAGTTTGGAGTGTGACTGACGGAGATTGTGGACAGGTGTCTTTTATACCGATAATGAGTTGTAACAGGTGCCATTAATACAGGTAACGAGTGGAGCCTCGTTAGACCTCATTAGAAGAAGTTAGACCTCTCTAACAGCCAGAAATCGTGCTTGTTTGTAGGTGGCCAAATACTTATTTTCCACTCTAATTTGGAAATAAATTCTTTAAAAATCAAACAATGTGATTTTCTGTTGTTTTTTTTCCCACGTCTCTCATGGTTGAGGTTTACCCATGTTGACAATTACAGGCCTCTCTAATCTTTTCAAGTAGGAGAACTTGCACAATTGGTGGTTGACTAAATGCTTATTTGCCCCACTGTATATCATTATTCCAATTTTTATTCATAATGTATTTGTTTTGCTCTGTGTAATTGCTATTTGCAATAGTACAAGAAGTATTTATTAAGAATTTAGTGTAGGTTTTCGGGCTGTGGAATGAATTCATGGAATGATAATGTATTCATATGGGAAAATTGTGCTCGACATTCGACTATTTTGACTTACAAACAAGGTCCTGGAACAAATGAACTTCATATGTAGAGGTACCACTGTATATTGTAGCTGTTGGTGCATTGTGATCCACCAGCTCATCACTTTGCAGTTTTAATTTCAGGCAACAAGGCGATGTGGAAGAGCATCTCGTGATTTTGAGATAAGTCAGATAAACTCGGTGCTTGATTGTTTGTTTGGCCTTGGTGGAGATTTTTGCACTCCAATGAATTTCTGAAGCTCAACATCAACTTTGAAAGCAAAAACGTTGTGTACTGCTGATGTTGTGTTGGCGGTGAGGAGGTTAGACGAGGGGGGAACACCATCACGGCACCCCAATGTAGTACGCGGGCTTGGGTAGAGGTGAGAAAAACAAGGCGGTGCTATGAAGCATTATATCAAGCAAGCTGCTTTGAGAGAGAGGCGACGCGGGCAGAGATGTCAAGATGAAAGCGTTTCGCTGCTATTAAAATAGCAGGGGGTAAAAAATCCCAGAATAAAACAGAGCTGGCTTGAAATTTACATCAGCAACTCTCATCTATTTATCTTGAGGACCAGCGTGGACAAGAAAGCAGCAGAGATGAAGGCGGCGTGAGTTCTGTGGTACATCCGACACCGGAGGCTAAATCATGCTTAACATAAGTTGTCAGTGGACCTTTAAAAGTGTCATGGTGGCCAATATGTGCTGTGGGGATGCAGACATGGGAAGGAAGCAGCGTTATTTCTTGCGTGCGTGTTTTGGATTTTGGATTCCTTTGACACACTAAAGACTAAAGCACTTGAATCCTTTGAACTTAGGTCACATGTTTTTCTGGAACTGGATATTCCATCACAGTTCTAACAAAGATCCGTAAGGACAAGAAAGCCTAATGTAAATGTCCAATCCATTTGAGTCAGGAGGGTTGGCAGTCGAAGCTTAGAATAGTCCTGTTTTGGTCCCCGATCGGATCGCGTGATCGGAAATTGGGCCTGCTCATTTACAGTATTGGCCCGAATATAAGACAGTGTTTTTTGCATTGAAATAACACTGAAAAAGAGGGGGTTGTCTTATATTCGCGGTCTAGACATTATACCCATTCACAACGCTAGATGGCGCCAGATATCATTGAAGCGATGTTCTGTCATGACAGATCTCAGCTACTCTTTATAGTTTAACCAGTTTGCATTATTTTATTGCAATGCTTCTCCTTATTCAGATTTGTTTCAAGACTACAGTTACAGTTAGACTTCACTTTGATGGTTAATGCAGTTATTGCAATTTTGTTGTTTTATCACGATAGAGTGGTTTATTTACATTTCAAAAACCAGAAGCCATTCATTTACGAATGTGATTGCACTTTAGTTTACATATTTAAATGTTCAGATATTAAGATTTGAACGAGGCAAAATAACATGCTTTTTCTCTCAAATATATTGTTATAATCATTTGTTTCGGATGTACTGTAATTATTTTCTGTCTAAAAATTAATTTGGTGTTCAAAAAGTCTTTTTTCACACTTGAGTCTTGAAAAAGAAGGGGTCGTCTTATAATCAGGGCCGTCTTATATTCAGGCCAATACGGTAAATTCAGAGGATCAGAATCGGGTTTAAAAGATCATTTTAAAAAATATATATCTATTTTTAAATATTAACTCATTGACTGCCATTGAAGGCTAAATACGTCCAATCCATTTCGGCAGAGAGATATTGATTTTGAGGAATTTCTGGGTCACCTCCCATCGATTTTGAGTCACTTTCTGGTGATTTGGGGGCATTACCGGGAGACTTCCTGTACTTTTTAGGTCACTTCCGGTTAATTTTGGGGCTGATTGAGGACGTTTTTTTTTTTGTGTGTGTTGAAAGACTGAATGTTCATTTGCCCCCTCCAGGTCAAAATGAATTGGACATCTAGTGCCGGCAATGAGAGCCAATGAGTTAACATAGACACTACTCTAATGGAAAATGTTCATCTAGTACAGGGGTCAGCAACCCATGTTTTAAGATCCCCATGCGGCTCTTTAGCGCTGCCCTCGTAGCTCCCTGGAGCATTTTCAAAAATGTTTGAAAATTGAAAAAGAAAGGGAAGGATTTTTTTTTAATATGGTTTCTGTAGGACAAAAATGACACAAACATTATTATCATTTTCCAATTCTGTAAAAATGTGTAGAATAAATATTATCATTTCAACATTTCTGGCAACAAAGAGTTGCGTCATAGCCTGCGACACACATTTCTATCAGCAGGGCGGGTAGATGGCCAGGCAGGTGGCTATTGCAAACAAACCGGCGGATGTGTGATGAGCCATGGATCTGAAAGTGAAAAAGAGAACAATTTCTGAGGATTCAAATTTCTGATGATTCAACGTTTCTTGGACCGAATCATTTGCATTCATTGCCAATGCAGAAGGATTGCCTGAATGTTTACTCTGTGGTGAGAAGTTGTCAAATAACAAAAAGAGTAATGTGGAAAGACATTTCCAGGGAAGGCATGCTACATTTTCAGCCAAATACCCAGTTGTGAGTGAGAGAAAAAGTGTGATTGCATTACTTCTCAAGAACTTAGAGGAGCGCCAAAATAGATTTAAGAAGTGGATCGCTTCGCCAAACTCTGCAACCGCTGCAAGTTTTGTTGCAACCCGGGAGACAATAAAGCATGGAAAACCTTTCACAGATAGGGAGTACATGAAGGAGACATTCATCAACATATCAGAACACCTATTTGCAGACTTCAAATACAAAACCGAGATAGTACAGAAAATCAAAGACATGCCCAGATAAGGGGCATGTTATGCACGTTCCATTTTGTTGTTTTTCGAAAACTGTTAGGGCTTCTGCCCCTCCATGCTGAGACTTGGCCCACCTAGGGCAGATGTGCGTGATTTTTCTGATTGCAGGTTGAATGCCAGATGAGTGGAGTGGCCACAGGTGCAGGCTATCTCCATGAGCAGCCTTAAAAAGCCTGTAGACGCCTCACCTCGTCGCCAGATCAACTCGTCTAGTTCTGCTGTCAGTTGTATCCTGCCTTACTTACATTTTGTCTACAATTCTCGGCTCTCGTTTTTGCTTTCGTCCGAGGACTTGTTTGTGCACGCCCCTTGTCGGCTCTCCATGCCTGATTCCCCCCTTGAGCATTGCCTGCCTCTCGTCAGTCTGGATTTCGCCAGCAATGCTCGAACAATAAACAAAAACATATAGTGTTCTCAGACCGTCGTCCCGTTGTCTGCTTTGGGATCCTCTCCCATCCAGGAACCCTTACAAAACCTCAAAATAAAATGACATCAAAAATCTTTCTTTATTGCATTTCTTTATTTTAATAAAAGCAATGAAACAATTCATTAATATTGTAATGAAGTTAAACTGGAGGTGGCATGATACAACAGAGTAGTCATGTGGTGCGTTGGATACACTGAAGGAAAAATAAACACTAAATCATTAAGGCTCATTATGTATTTTTAGGCAACTTAGTCATTTTGATAGTAAGCTAATATAGCTAATACAGATACATAAAGCATGTGTTGCCTTCATTATAAGGCTTATGTAAGGCTTTTAATTATTTGCGACACCAGACATATTTGTTTTTTGTTTTTGTTTTGGTCCAATAGGGCTCTTTCAACATTTTGGGTTGCCGACACCTGGTCTAGTAGAAAGTTTTGGTATCCAGACATTTATGAAACAGTGACATACTATACATTATATATTTTAAACAACAATTCTTCGCGGAACCATGTCAGTAACCTATTGGAATACAAAGTATTGCGATATCGATGTATTGTGACAACCATTGTTGAACGTCTGCTATAGGAGGGCGTGGCCTGGAATCATCATGATGGTCGAAGTGACAGATAACCAAGTTGGAGACCACAAAACCCAGAAGGGTTGAATAATTGCACCGATAACTTAAGCTCCTGTTCCTTGCTCGTTTGACTATTTATATGCTAAGCGTGCCCCTCAAAGGTCCCCCAAACCACCACCCTGCCTTTCGAAGTAATTCCAGCCATCCCTTTTTAATCAATTCTCCTTTATCTCACTGCCGTTTGAACACTGATATATTCGATTTAATTTCTTCAATCAAGGGGCACGTGCGTGTGAAGCATCAACGAAATCTGATGAAAGGGGGACCCCGAGAACACGCTGCCACGGATTTAATAGTCTACCAACTCAGTAAGATGATGTTTTCTCACCATGAGGCCAAAGTAATAAAAAGTCAACAAAGCCAGATGGGGGGGTCCGTTTGTCCATCGGTGGCAGAAAAATCCTGTGAAAAACCAAATTCCAGATTCTGTTTGTTTCGCATATCTCTAACGCACTTTACCTAGATTTAATACAATTTTGTTCTCTCATTAAATCATCTTCATGGATCATTAAAATTTGTTTGTGTCATCAAATTATGTTTTGACACTCAGCTTTATTCAGTGATGGAAGTGTACTGAAAATAAGAACATGATTTACTTTAACTAGTATGCATGACCAAAAAAAAAAAAATATATATATATATATATATATATATATATATATATATATATATATATATATATATATATATATATATAATTACATTCTTACACCTTGGCCAGTTTCCATTTCAAAGGGATTTCCTTCAAACTTTTAAGACTTGTGATACAGCATTTAGTCAGAAGCTGTATTGATTTTGGATTATTACCAACACCAAGAGGTCAAATCAGAGCAACCTTCCATCCGTTTTTGACAGCACTTCTCCTCATTATGATCATCGGTGAGGTGGAGTTTATCTTAGGTCACTTTGAAACCTGACTGATTGCCAGATAATTTTTAGTGTATCAACTTAAAAACTTTAGCACTTACATTCAGTACTGTGGATATTTAAGAGTCTTTTAATATGTTTTTATATGTCTGGAATAAGGATGCAAGAGTGCCAGATCAAATTCCACAGCAAAAATCTGAACCTTGTACCTAAGAACTAAGAAACACGCGTGCTTAACGGGGGTCCTCTGGTTAAGGTGGGTTTCTCTTCCAACAGCAGTAAAGTAGCACAGATTCATTTGGAAATCTAGTCCATAACCTATGGCAGGGGTCAGCAACCCAAATGTTGAAAGAGACATAAAAATTAGAATACACAATATTCTAATTTCCTGACTGTCTCAGGAAATTAGAATATTGTGTATTCTAATTTCCTGAGACAGTCCTGTATATATACACAGGACTGTCTCAAAAAATTAGAATATTGTGTATTCTAATTTTCTGAGACAGTCCAGTATATTTTCACTGTAGTGCATTCTATAGATAATGATGCACCACGTGACTACTCTGGTATGATGCCACCTCAAGTTTAACTTTGATTGCTTTGATGAAATTAAAGAAATGCAAAAAAGGAATCTGAATTTTGATGTCATTTTTATTTTGAAGATTTGAAAAAACAACAACAAAATAGAATGTGCAGAACAAACAGTGCAACAAAACGCAACCTTGATTTATAAAAAAATAAGTCAGCAGCCTTTTGAAAAGATAAAGTATATAATCGGAGTTCACGTACCTGCGTAAAAGCTCAGGGCGTTCGATATCCATCACGCCATACGCGCTGAATTAATGTCCTTGATTTGCTGATCGGTGATGTTGCCTGCCATTTTTATGGCCCTTTCCTTCACTGTCTTAGCGGAGAGAGGCATGTCTTTGATTTTCTGTATTATCTCAACTTTGGTTTTGAAGTCTGCAAATAAGTGTTCTGATATGTTGATGAATGACTCTTTCATTTAATAGTCACCATCCGTGAACGGTTTTCCACGCTTTATTATCTGCCAGGTTGCAACAAAACTTGCAGCAGTAGTGGAGTTTGGACATGCAGTGCACGTTCTTAAATTTATTTTTGCGCTCCTCTAATTTCTCCAGAAGTAATGCAAGCACACTTACTCGGTACTCTGCTACAAAAGTAGTATGCCTTCCTTGGAAATGTCTTTCCACATAACTCTTTTTGTGATTTGACAACTTCTCGCTACAGAGCAAACATTCAGAAAATCCTTCCCCGTTGGCAATGAATGCAATCGATTCGGCCCAAGAAACATTAAGTCCTTTGTTCTCCTCGATTATTTTTCCTTTTTCTCCTTTGGGATCCATGGCCCATCACATAGTCGCCGGTTTGTTTACAAAAGCCGCCCAGCTGATATAAACGTGTGTCGCAGGCTAGGACGCATATCTTCGTTGACAGAAATATTGAAATGTTAAAATTTATTCTGCACATTTTTACAGCATTGGAAAATGTTAATAATGTTTGTGTCATGTTTGTCCTCCTACAGAAACCATATTAAAAAAAATATAAATATCTTACCCTACCCCATCTTTTTCCATTTTCAAACATTTTTGAAAAAGCTCCAGGGACCCACTAGGGCAGCGCTAAAGAGCCACATACGGCTCTAGAGATACCTGTTGCCAACCCCCGACCTATGGTAACGTAGTACTAACGTTAGGTCAAAAATAATTGTAGGCAATAAATAAGCCTATAGGACAAAGCAGTAATTTTTGTGCGTTCATTCTCATTCCGCGTGATTAAAGAGTCCCACCTCAATGTATGAATTCATATCTAAACTAGAAAAGGGCAATTTATGGAGAAAGTGTGCAGGGATGCTTTGCTCTCCCATGATTTCCGGTCACTTCCTATTAATTTTAGGGCATTTTTGCGTCACTTCCTTGTTAACTCATTGGCTGCGATTGGCACGCCAGATAAATTACACGTTGGAAAAAAAAAAAAAAAAAAAAAAAAAGGGAAATTAAGACTCACGAAAGTTTTTTGCCAAAAATGTACAATTCCACTAAAATTCGACAAAAAACATTCCCTTTATTTTCAATGGTCCTATTCCAGGAGTGTCAAACCGATTTCACAAAGGGCTACAGTGGGTCCTGGTCTTTGTTTCAACAGATCCAGCACAGACAGTTCAACCAATTAGGTTTCTGCAAAAAGCAAGCGGCACCTGACTGCAATCAACTGATTACACTTGTAAGACACCAGATTGGTGAAAAGGTATTCATCTCGTTTGGTTGGAATGAAACCCATTACCCACTGCGGCCCTTTGAAGATCGGTTTGACAACCCTGCCCTATTCATTTCCTGTGGGGAAAAAATAAAGATCCGATATCAACAGGGAGTAACCTAAAAAAGCCCCAAATTTACAGAAATAAACAATCAAAATCAAAAGGAAACGATGCAAAATGTACAAAAGGCAACTATAATTACCTCATTGACAGCCATAGACATTCAATTCATTTAAAAAACTGTATATGAACGGTCATCTTTCAGTGTTATTGACGCCACTGGAGGTCCAAACCATTTAGACTGGGAGGGGTGAATGACCAAATTAATTTGCCCTCCCGGTTTACAAGTAAAATACCCAAAAACGCCACAAAATTAATGAGAAGTGACCGAAAATCTACTGGAAATTATACATACAACAAAGCAACCTCACGCAATTTCTCCAGAAATTGCATGTTCTAGTTTGAAAGTGTTATTTGTAATAATGTATGGGTCGTAGTCAAGTTTGTTCAGGGCACTGTGAAAGAATCTCCTTTGGATGTTGACTTGCAGGCTGCTGAGACTCCCACAGGTCACGTTAGGTAAGGTATTTAGACTTATTGTGGCTGGGAGCTGGGACACAAGCATTAGTTCGGAGGCGCAGAGCAACTACATTGATTTAGCTTCTGTCTCCTTTGCCCCATTCCCTCGAACATTATGCTTAGCCATGATTTCAGCTTCCTCGCCCATTTCCTCCCAAGCAAACCACCCCGATGAGAAATTCCGCCTGTTAATGGAGCTTTTATATAAAGCCTTCACAACATTAGTACTCTTCTACCTCGCCACTTTCCTACCTAATAGTGATGCTCCAGCCTCAGCGCGGATTGCGATCTATGTGACACCCCCCCCCCCCCCCCCCCCCCCCCCAAGAGTTAGGGGGCAAGGTGGTTGTGAGGGTCTCTGGCCTAGGCCGCCTGCAGAGAATACAGATCATCCTCCTACATGTCCTGAACCCTTAAATTGACCACTCATTACCTTTCACGTTCACTTACCGAGAGGAGGAGGTGAGTAAAAAAACTCACTTCGGACACATTTGACGATTCCTGCGGTGTGCGTGAGGATGAGGCGACACTTCAATGGCGTGTGACATTGCAGCACAGCGCAATTATTCTGCGGCACCGGAGGCTGCACGACAAGTTGCTGGACGTCTTTTAATGTAAGAGTTCATAAACAGATCGCCGAGTGTGTGTCAGCGGCTCTAATTGCCTACAGGACTAATTTCAATCAGTCAATCAAATTGATGGTTTATTTTCATGGTCGATGAGATGCGGTGCGCGGGAGGAATGTCCCCGGCAGCGGCGTACTGAATTCCAATAATGTGAGGCTTTGGTCGTGCGGCGACTGTGGAATGTTTGCAGTAAATATTACAGTTCTAGATAGTAGAAGGTACAAATACAGTTTAAAAGAGAATATTGTGCCTTTGTTTTTACTCATGTAAAACAGCTCCCACGTATAGTATTTTTGTATAGCGACTATACACCCTACCCAACTTTCCATGGTACGGCTCTTTTGCGCATGTTGGCCTTGAATAGAGCCCAGGCTAAGTATGAGGGATCATTTTATTCAAAATCAATACGTCACAGAGTAAAGTCATAATTTTGGGAGCAAAAAAAAGACTTGACCCTGTGCTGGGTATGGTGTACCGCTACTAGTATCAGAAGGGGGCCCGATACGGCTAGAAAATAAAGGCATCGGTATTGACTAGTACTAAGAAATAATGCGCCAATGCTGTACAACAGGTACTCTTCGAGATTTAGTTTCCAACCACTGGTGGCTCTTCCCAAGATGGCCACAAATTACAAACTCCGCTTGAAAAGGAGCCGGGCTTGTCACCCTTCCCAAGATGGCCACCGATTACGAATGCTACCAAAGAAGGAGATGCGAAAGAAGAAACAGCTGAGGAAAAATAAAGTGCCTATAATAAGTATTCACCTACTTGGATGTTTTCCCCTTTTATTGCATTCATAAATCAATGATGGTCAAAACAATTTGGCATTTTTAACACAAACAAATATTGGAAAAGCCTTTTTAATGTCAAAGTGAAAACAGATTTCTACAGATAATACTTCCATTCAGTTATTGTATTGGACAATGGTGTTATTTTTATGCTCATTACTATGACCAAGACCAGGATGAGACTTGCACAAAACTAGAAATTGCTGAGACCCAGTCTAGGTCAAGACTTTAGAGAGTCAAGACAGAGACAAAAGAACAAAACCAAGACTGAGTCTTAAACCAAGACCGTACTTGATTGTAGAACACTAGTGGACAGGGTGAACAGACAATGGAATGCATGCTAATCCTCCACGAGTGAGTGTGCGTGTGTGCACATGAGCCTAGGTAATTAATCTCTGCTAAGCATGACTAAAGAAACACCTTTAAGGTAGGACTGCCTCACTAAATCCAACTTATTTCTCGAAAACATCCTTTCTTGTCTTTTTTCCCCAGCTCATCGGAGATAGTGGAGTTTTTTCCATGCATAATTCATGACGCACACCTGTTTTTTTTACCATGCTTAGCCACCCGCGCACCCACCTCTTTGTTTTCTATTGTGCTGTGTGTGTCCTTTCCACAGTGTCATAATTATTCATTACAAGGGCCTTCAATCCGCGGTGATGTAGCCGTGTAACCGTGCAGTGGTGGGCATTGTTAGAGATGCAGGTGTTAATACTTAACCAGCTGTCATTTTATTCTGCGACATGTATACAATCAGGCTATCGTCTAGTGGTATATTCTTTTGTGACCAGAGCATGAGGCGAAATAAAGACGGTCCCACAAGGTTGCCTTGTTTCCCTGCAGTAATGACTGGAAATGTAGCAGTAAATGGTATCTGACGTGAATTCAAAGCGACCACAGCTGCTCTCTAAAGGTTGAACCTGGCACCTTGTAAATGTCACCATCCCAAAAGCCTGGGACGTCCTTCACGGTGCACACGATGCAAGCATTGCTTTGAATGCACCAATCATCTACCGTTATTGTTATTCTTCTTCAAGGTTCCAGAAAGGTATTGCTTTTAAATGGCAGTGGCATGTTTACATTGCCAAGGCTCTAGCAGTCAAAAATTTCTACCCTTTTATTTTACCCTTTTTCTAGAGAAAAGTTAAAAGAACCCTCGAAAGTTTCAACAACGACTGTACATCTGTACAGTCTGTACATCTCTGCTTATTCTATCTATCCCGGTACATCCCTGGGAACCCTTTACTTCCTTGTGTAGTCTGTTCATTTCTGGCTAAACCTACACAACAAGTCTGTCCCTCTGGTCCCTGTCCATTCTTGGAAACCCTTATTTTTCCATTTCTAGTCTGTAGATCAGGGGTCCCCAAACTACGGCCCGCGGGCCGAATACGGCCCGCCTCCACATTTGGTCCGGCCCCCTGAACAATACCAGAGAGCATTTTGAATTTTTTTTTTTCTCAATAGTGTGATTTATTTCCTGGCCTTTTCTGTGAAGAACTCAGAGAGGGTTATTTGGTTATTATCTAATTAATAGTGATTATATTATATTATATTATATTATATTATATTATATTATATTATATTATATTATATTATATTATATTATATTATATTTATTTAAGGCTGTGAAAATTAACGTGTTAACGAGCGGTAATTAATTTTTTAAATTAATCCTGTTAAAATATTTGACACAATTAACGCACAAATGCCCCGCTCAAACATATTAAAAGGACAGCAAAGTGAATGGTGTACTTGTTGTGTTTTTCGGAGTTTTGCCGCCCTCTGCTGGCGCTTGGGTGCAACTGATTTTATAGGCTTCAGCACCCATGATGAGCATTGTGTAAGTAATTATTGACATCAACAATGGCGGGCTACTAGTTTATTTTTTGATTGAAACTTTTACAAATTTTAATAAAACGAAAAGATGAAGAGGGGTTTTTATATAAAATTTCTATAACTTGTACTAGTTATTATATTTTATTTATTTTTTATAAATTTTTATAAATATATATTTTATTTATTATTTTTATTCATCTTTTAAGAACTACAAGTCTTTCTATCCATGGATCGCTTTAACAGAATGTTAATAATGGTAATGCCATCTTGTTGATTTACTGTTATAATAAAGAAATACAGTACTTATGTACCATATGTTGAATGTAATTATCCATCTCGGTCTTATCTTTCCATTCCAACAATAATTTACAGAAAAATATGGCATATTTTATAGATGGTTTGAATTACGATTAATTGCGATTAATTACGATTAATAAATTTTTGAGCTGTAATTAACTCGATTAAAAATTTTAATCGTTTGACACCCCTAATTATATTATTATTTTTATTTTATTTACTTTTGTTCCGTGAAGAATCCAGAAAGGGTTATTTGATTGTGGCTTTCTGAAAAACAATAATTTTTTTACATTTAGGCACTCCTGCAATCGTCACACTTTTTCTGTTACAAATTGACTCCGGCCCCTCATCAGAGAAGGGAAAAGTTATGTGGCCCTCACAGGAAAAAGTTTGGGGACCCCTGCTGTAGATCCTCGTCTATCCCAGCACAACAGATCAATCCCTGTGCACCCGGTCTAGTCCTGCATACTTTGTAAACCCATGCGTACCCTTTCAATACCTGTGGCCCTGTCCTCTCTGCAAATGTCCAGCTTTCCATCCACACCCAGTAAATTCTTGTCAGTCCCAGTGCACCCTGTAAATCCCTGTCCATCTTTGCTTTTGTGTTTTTTGATTCTGGTGTACCTGGAGCCTATCCCTGCATACCCTTCTTGTACATCATCCAATGAATACTCTGTCCTTGTTCATCTTAGTACACCTAATCAATCCATGGATACTGTTTCCATATCTGTGAAGCCTCTCCAGCTCTCTCTAACACTCCTTCTCTCACTCCTTCCTGGTACTGGTGTCTGTCAACCCTTCTCCATCCTTGCATAACCTGTCCATTCATCTATATACTACTAGACCCAATCCATTCCTAGGAATCCTTTCCATCCAGGTGCTGCACATCCATCTCAGTCTATCCTTGCATGTCCTGTTCATTCAGTTCACCTGGAGTGTGTCTCCGCCAGAATATACTGTCAATCCCTGTCCAGCACTGCACAGTGCACATGTATGCATGTGCGTATTGAGACCTTTTCCACTGTGGCCTGTCCAACCCTTACCTATCCTTGGGCACCCTGTCTATCCCTATGCAGCCTTACAATGCAGGTCGCAGAGGCTGCAGCAACAAGCCATGAATCTGGGAGTTCCAGCTCAACACTCCAACTGGCCTCTGACACTAACCCCCCCTCTGGCCCTCATAACAAAGCAGCTACTGCAGGACCAACAAGCACAAAGGCCCACCAGTAAAGAATGATGACCTGCCGCTGCTTCTCTCTTCGGCTGTCTGGCTGAAAACAAAACAAATACGGCAACAACAAAAAAAATCACTAGAAGAAATTTACTGGGAAAGAGCACTGTGTCGCTGTACCCCCTTCTAATGGGGAAGGGGAGGAAAGCACACTGTCAGGAAATTTGGCTGATGGGCGAAAGACACAAGTACACACAAAACACTAACACATCACCTCTGCACACCCAGCTCTGCTGGTCAGTGGAACAGAGACACATTTTACTTCATCACGTCTTTAGTACACACTGTAAAGTCTACACACTGTAAAGTCTACATTGTTGTAGTCTCCTTGCTATAACAACATTTCTATGTCTTCTCACTTTGATTGCACTGGAGAGAAGAAATTACTTTAAAGTGGGTTCAATGATTTGGATTTTGACTGTTGCATGGATAGCAGTTTTTTTAAGCAGTTTTAAAACTATTAATGTTTACAATCCATCTATTTACTATGGCCCAAGTCCTCATTAGGATTGTGTGAGAGCTCAAGCTTAGCCCAGCTATCTTAAAGTGCGTATGACACCAAAAAGCATGTTTATTTCATATTTCACGCAGTGTTTTATGCTCCTGAGTGAAATAGACCGCTTGGATGTGTGTAACGTTTTCTATATTCAATTTTTGAATCCCGCGGCATGAAAATGAGTTACCTTCGGCTCCAGTCTCGGTTTTAGGACAAATGCGAATGTGACGTCACCCGGGTCAGCTTCTCACAATACAGCCTTGCTTTATAGCATGCAGATGGACTGCGGATCCAGCTGATTTTGCGGATTAGTTCGTTTATTTTTCGCAGCACGCCAGCCAAATGGCTGCAGGCTTTTGTAGCTGCACCAGGGAGAGGCGTATGAGCCTTTTGGGTTTCAGAAAGTTCTCGTTCACCCCGAGATCGGCCAAAACAAGTGTGCGACAACTATGGGACCATTGGACTTACGAGGAAGTGAGTAAATATCATGTTTTGTATTATGTCAAATACTGGGATCATGGGACACGTTTTAATACGAAGGTAGCTTGCATTTTGTGGCTGACATGCTCCTTGTCCACCAAGAATGACACTCGGCCAACGACCAGTGGCTTGTCACACCCCCCCACCGCCGAGAAAGTGCTATACTCGGCTTATTGCCTCTTCGTGTGCCCGGTGTTCTGTCAATTTTTCCACCCCATCAGAAATGGCAACTTTGTGTTAAAAATGGCTGCGAGTACAGCGATTACAAAGTAAACACTACAAATTTTCTTTAAAAAAAGGAATATTTACTTACGTTTGATCATGGACAGACATGTAGAAAAGCTCTCCTCTGACACATCCTGCAATGTTAGCTGCACCACAACTGCATGCCGCTCTCACACTGTTTACGTCCTTCGCCGTGTAGTAAAGCATTATTTTACGCCATATTCGTGTTGACATTGTGACAGCTATGCGCTCCTCCGATGTCGGCCGGTTTGTCCGGCGGTCATTCTGCAGCTGCTTCCCCGGCAAACGAGCTCTCTTGCTTGCAGCAGGGGAACGAGTCCGACGAGCTGTAACTTGCCTGCCGCCGGGTGGGTTGCCAATCGGCGAAAACAATCGACAACCCCGCCGCCGTGTGACATGTCCTGGGTAGTTTTGTGTGATTTTTTTGCTTCGAAAGCCGAGAATAAGACTGAAACAGCACTTGGTTTGGGTTAGCATGTCGGTTAGCTGTCATGCCTCCTGGTTTGTTTATGCTCTCCAAGCAGGGGCATGGAAATGACAAAAAACTCCGGTGGCATAAAATATAGTTTGGGAGGTGCAAGAAGTGGACCGTTTTGACCATTATGAAGTACCGTAGTGGCCCGAATATAAGACGGCCCTGATTATAAGACGACTTCCTCTTTGAACACCAAATTAATTTTTATACAGAAAATAATTACAGTACATCTGAAACAAATGATTATAACAATATATTTGAGAGAAAAAGCATGTTATTTTGCATCATTCAAATCTTAATATCTGAACATTTAAATATGTAAACTAAAGTGCAATCACATTCGTAAATGAATGGCTTCTGGATTTTGAAATGTAAATAAACCAATTCATGATCAAATAGAATATTGTGATAAAACAACAAAATTGCAATAACTGCATTAACCATCAAGGTGTAACTGTAACTGTAGTCTTGAAACAAATCTGAATAAGGAAAAACATTGCAATAAAATAATGCAAACTGGTTAAACTTGAGAGTAGCTGAGATCTATCATGACAGAACATTACTCCTCAAGTTCAGCATTCGCTTCAATGATATCTGGCGCCATCTAGCGTCGTGAATGGGTATAATGTCTAGACCCCAAATATAAGATGACTCCCACTATTTCAGTCTTATTTCAATGCAAAAAACACAGTCTTATATTCGGTCCAATACGGTAATTGCCATGTCGTACTGAAATACACATTTTTATTATTTCATATTCTATTTAGTACAAGACTGTTATTTTTCATGACCATATCATTTTTCTAGCAATTAGGGACAAATACTTCGATAAAAAGAATATCCTGTAAAAATATTGGAGTAGTGAGACTGAAACAATGACATTTTGCGGCTCTTTTCGTCGCATTTTCCTCATTCTGAATAATTCCCCCATAGTGGGCTGAATTGTAAATCAGATGAAACCATGACCCTGCTGATGTTATCCTCCTGTTTGGAACGCTAGAGCCCTATAATGGTAGGCGTGGCCAAACTGCCAAATGGTTGTATATAGACCCTACCCACGTGACGTCACAACTCCGCCCTCCTGACTGGTGCCGCCCAATTGTCCGTCAACACATCGTGTTTACCTGTTACGGCTACGTACATTCCTCCTATTTGCGGCGTGTTTTTCCGCTCGTTAACATTAATAATCAAAATGGTGAAGGCGTGTGTGGCGGTCGGTTGCAATAACAGAGAAGATAGACGGAGAGACTTGAAGTTCTACCGGATTCCGAGAGACCCGGAGAAGAGAGAGCGAAATGGGCTGCTGCAATTCGACGAGAAAACTGGGCTCCAAACGATTACCACAGATTATGTAGTAGTCATTTTATATCTGGTAAGATGCATTTAATATATATTTAGAGGGTTTTGGGCTGACAACCACAATTAAGATCATTGCTAGGCTAATCGCCGACAACATACACGTATGTATGTAGTGCAGTACTTCTCAAATAGTGGGGCGCGCCCCCAGCGATGATCTCGGGGAAGATGCTTTTTTTTTTTTTTTTTTTTTTTTTTTTTTTTTTCGTACTGGAATAAAGTGTACTTGCACATCCACTCAGTGGGTGGCAGTGACGCTCTCATTTTCAGAGTGCGCGCAGTATTTTTGAACTCAGGAAGAGCTCTCAGCACACACAGAAAACAGATATGAAGAGCAGTGTGCCACCGCCGTTTTCGAAAGCCGTTTTCCGACCGGACTCACTCACGCAGCGACCCACTGTCTTGTCCGGTTCTCACGTCGCCGCCCAAGAAGTGCCATTTTCGGCTTGGGATCGTCACGACGACCGCCCTCACCTGCGGTTCTACCTCGGCCGCCGAGAATGCGCTTTTTTCGTGCCGTTTGCCTTTTAGCTTTGACTTTTAATACAGTGGGTGATGAGGAAAGACCACTGTTTACTGTGTCTAAAAATAATTATAACGGACAGCCAGAAGCCAAATCAATTAAGAGGCCTCTTAAAGACATTAGACCCCAATCTCATTTATAAGCCGCTTAATTGTTTTTCAGTGAAAACGTGCCCAATATTGTCAACAATCGTCCTGCTTTGTCAGTGTTATATCAGTAAACCAGTGAGCATTGTTAGCAAGCTCATTGGAAAATAACTCCACACCATTGCAAAGGAGGTAAATATTGTGAGCAGCAAAAATAAAAAATGTCCTTCTGTCCAAGGACACTCTTTTTTCTTTTATTCAGTTTTGTTTTTTCGGTCAAATTTTTGGGCATATTGTCCTCATGAGTGAATGTTTCTAATCAATTTTAATTTGTTATTATTTACTGATTTTATTACATTTTATTTTTCTGTATCAAATGGTCAAAAATGTACCTTGAGTGTATTTTTAGTTTGGATGTGACTTTTTTTGAAATTCAGGCAAATTGATGCGCGTCAAGTCTTCTCTGTTACAAACAAAACAATGTTAACAAAGTTATACTTTATAATAAGTTGATCTATGTTACTTTTTGTCTTTATTTGAAAAAAGGACACAATGTTAGGCAGATGCATATTTATAATAGTAATTTTATAGACAAATGATACTATTTACAGTGGCGGCAGAGAGTTTGGGGGGGCACGAAATATTTAGTCTTTCTTGGGGGGGGCGTAACAGAAAATAATTGAGAAGCACTGATGTAGTGAGAGTGCTATCGCTAAACCATATAAACATTAAAAGCCCTAGCTCCATTGACAAATGACATGAAATACATTAGACTTGACAGTGGATGTTAGCAAGAACAAAAGATTTTGAATTGAAAATTTCGTAACTCACCTTTCCAAGCACAAGATAGATTCCTGCCGAATTTTCGTGGACGAGGACCTGTTTCACCCAACCAGCAACGAAGTATTTATAAGCCTCCAAGCTCTTAAAGTTTTTCAAACTTTCGTGAGAATAGGCTGCTTTTGTGTGGACAAGATAGTTGTACATATCAGGGTAGCTAGCAGATGTCAGGCAAATACGGCGGAGACAGCGGGTCGAAAAACATCGATTTAGGCATCAAATATGGATCTGGCGAATGGATAAACTGAAGCTTTTCCACATAACGCCTTTCATGCAACGCATCAAGTGAGTTTACGGCATCCGAAAGCACCGGGTCTTCCATGAAATGCATTATAAATTGCTCGATCAATTGAGACCATTGATAATACAGACACAAAATGACGGACAAGGGGGCGGAACAATACAGCGATCACGTGATTTTGTGACGTCGGTGGGTAGGATCTATAGTCGAATCGTCTCAAAATATGATTCTAATTCACATAATAATGCTATTTAAGACTTTTTTTTATCCTGTCATACGCACTTTAAATGGTTGTTTGCTTTTACATGCTTTGGGATTGGCTGTTTACTAGTATAGAGTGAACCCCATCTCCCAGTTGACATTGGTAGGAGTCTCTACTTTCTTATCATTAAGAAAGCATAGATTCCAGTCATCTGGAAAATCTAAAGACAAACTCCTGTCACTATTTTCACATTTGGTGAATCTTTGATTATGCAAATCGGGAGCCTTGAAGGCTGCCGCATTAATGTCTTGTTCCACACCACGTGTAATTCAGGCTGCTGAGGGATGACAGCAACACAATGTGACAGGAGTGAAATTTCAAAAGCAGATGTGCCCTCTATGGGCCCCCCCACCAGGACACACAAGAGTCTGTGTGTAGGCGTGCAGTGACTCATTATCCTTATTCGTCCTCACAGGGAATCCTCCATACAGTATAATGCTGTGACTTGAACATGATCGTCCCCCCACGGTTCAGTGTGATCCCTCTCTTGTAAAGGAAGCCGGAAATGGCCCCCACACTGTGCATAATCATGCAAACCTAACCAACCCAGCAATGGACATCATATGCGGAAGGCCCTTTGGTTGTCCTTGAAAGACTGCTGGAATACTAGCCACCTGCTGACGACGTTTCGCCTTCAATCAAGCACAATGTGGCGCTTCTCTTTCTAGCTGAACATTCACCCATCGGGGATGCTGTATCAGTAGCCATTAATAAAGATAAATAAATAAAATAAAAAAAGCATATGAGAGTAAACGCTTACATTTCTGTAGGTGGGAAGGACACAGTGATCAACACTGTCATGAACCCCTGAAAAGGGTGATGTCATTTCCATCCAAAAGGTTACTTTTTTGCGTCTCAAGGCCCTGTTTACCAGCCATGAAGCTCAATAAAATGATAAGTATGAGTGGAAATGCTTAAATGTCTCTGAGCAACGTGGGCTGAATGTCAGTAATGACAAGTTGTTGACATTCTATCGACAAGCATTACTTCTGCTGCTGAAGATTCTTGTGATATTGATGAACAATTTGAAAGTCTCCTAATAACATGTGAGATTCTTACAACAAAATATGAAAAGAATCAAGAGTTATCAACGATTCTACAGCCTAACTGGAGTTAGGATGGCCACCTCAAAACAAGCTGTTTCATGACATTACCATGACAATCAGGGCAGAGCTAAGGAGTTGTGACACAGCAACTTAAAGTAACCTCACTACTCTCTGTTTTATTTCGAAATCACTTCCTTGCTGTCTGTCATTACCACATTGTACACGTTCTGTTTGGTCTATCTGCACCTCGAGTGATGTGTCTCTGTAGGGATCTACCCTCTTTCTTTGGGTTTCCTCGGCCAGTTGGTTTATTGGTGCTTCTCGCCACCTGTGACTCGATCTGTCATTAGTTCTGTTTGTGCCTAAATTCTGTTCTTGTCTTGGTTAATCCTTGTCAAAATGCAGTTAACCTAGTAAGAAGAGGGTTAATGCGCACAAACATATAAAAAAAAAAAAAAAGATCTATATAGACCCCAATCACCAACGTCACACAAACACGTGATCGCTGCATTGTGCCGCCATATTGTCCGTCATTGTGTGTCCGTATTGTCAATGATCGTAGTTTCTAAAGGTGGATTCACTTGCAAATAATGGAAGCCCCGGTGCTTTCAGACGCTGTAAACTCATTGCATGAGTTGCATAAAAGCCGTTATTTGGAAAAGCTTCGGTCGATCCAGTCGCCAGATCTACTGTATATTTGATGCCCAAACTGATGTTTCCTCCCGTCCGGTCCCATCCTGTGCATCAGAGCTCGTCCTGAGACCACAAAATTTCCAATCATACTCCAGTTTATGTCACGATGAGGAATCGGGTAAAATGAAAAAATGTGAAAAATGAATCAACTTGCACGGACTTTTAACACCAGCTCGGTGAATCCATTCACATTTTATACTCAGTAAACATTTTGTTGGGTTGGCATGGTCTTTCAAAATACAAAAAGGTAAGCCATTTTGATATTTTTAAGTTACTTTTTAGCGTGACGTTGTGCCGTGCTGCTTCAGTCTGACAATGAATGACCTGAAAAGAATTAAAATGGTATCTGACTGCCACTGTTACCTTTTCTTTTGTTAAAAAAAAAAAAACTTTAGTAAGGGGGAAGTGTAAATAAATTATAGAATTAAGATTTGTTATCAATGAAAAAGTTAAAAGTGTTCGTTGGCTGTCACTGAGCAGCATTTGTGATGGCTACACAAAATATAAATTACCCCCAAGAACGGTCAGAGGCGTAAGACAACCAGAGGATACAATATATAAGAAAGACAGGGCTGGTGGTAAAGGATGGCTTGTTGAAACAGGAGAATGTCATTGTCAGTCGCGTAAGAAAAGGGCGTTGATAAAAAAGCTAAGGCTATGCTTAGGTCGGCTCGTTTTTGTCGTCTTTTTCAGCCCTCGACACTCAAGCCATCTCTTTAACTGAACATTTTTATGTACTTCCAAATCTTTGCAAGTGAATTTGGCACCAGGGACATAATTTTCTGAGAGAATTGGTAGGTTTAGCTTTGTAAACATCTCCTTCGTACACGATTTCCATTGATTTCCTATTGGGGACAAACAGTGGCGCGTCCTCCCTTAGCAACAGTAGCTAACGTCACGCATATTAATGAGCTGAAGTGACGTGCTGCTTGCGGTACGCCATTTAAAAATTATTTGAAAAATATTAACAAAGGTGGAGCATAAGTCAAGCCTTCCATCATCAAAGTAGAATGCACGTAGTCTTGATATATGTCCATTGATGTACAGTTAGTGTTGTTGTGAGGCACATCAGTTTGTCTTCCCTTGCCTAACAACTTTTTCTACCTGTAAACAAACGAAACGAAAACAAAAAATTTGTAACGCATGCATTTACAGTATGCGTTTACATAATTGTGCCATCCTACACGTACTGATTAGCAACAGGCTAGCAGCAGATAGCATTTGTTGCAGCCAAAGCAGTACAGTAGTTGTAGTAACATCATTGTAATTACAATCATCGTCAAAACAATATCAAAGACAACAAGTCGTTTCATGCGCAAGATTTTATCTTTTTTTTTTTTTTGAGCACCGGACACATGAAAATGTAGGGATAGGAAGAACATACCTTCCATAACACCAGCGGCAACATGGCTACATAAACACCTGGTCTTTGTGGTGGCACGGGCTTGGTTCCACATCTGCCTTCAAAACATGTTGTACTCCCATGTCGTGATGATAGCAGATGGATGCAATATTTCCAAATTGTCTTTCTGAGGGATTTTGATGAGTAATATTACTCAAGCTCCACTGTTGTTTTGGATGTAGAAAGTGTAAAACGGAAGTCGCCATTAGAAATGCGGAAGTACCTCGGAAACTTGTCTATAGTGCAGAGGCATTGGATACATATTGGAATTCTAACCAAAAATTGAAAAAGGCCCACTTGGATTTAACCACATCAGAATTGCATTGTTCACACTGTGTGAAAATGTCAGAATATGGCAAAGAAAAATGGATATTGACCTGCTTAGTGAAGGAAGAAGATATGAGCATTTCTCCTTCAAACGACCTCACAGGTTTGGTGTATTAATTTGCTGATTAGATGGCGTGGTTATTGGACAGGTGTGCCTGAGGCTCCTTCTCGTTTAGTGTCAAATCCTGCTTTGTGTTTACAGTTGATTTGTTTTTTTTGTTTTATTTTTTTAAACGAAAAGCTTGTAATTAGGGCAGGACTAAATGAGAGGAGTGAAAGGAGAGCTGTCGACTCTTAAAATGGATTTGGGCTATAAAAGTTGAGCATGTTAAGCAGGCTAGATGCATACCGATAATCAAGCAAAATGTGAATATTTTCCTCAGGTTTTAATCTCACTCTGTTCCGGTTACTGGAAAGTCTCTAAAATATTATCCTACGCGACTATCTTAGTGTCTGGTTGCAAAGGGGTGGAACTTTAGGAAATATTCAAAATTTGAAACCTTCCATAAAGATTTACTAGCAATTGAGGGTAGTATAATAGACAGGTGGCATATTCAAGTTTAAACCAGTTCTTTCAAAATTCTGGAGATTAAAGTTAAATCTTAGGATGTACAGCACAGGCAATCTATATAGTATGAACAAAGTTAAAGCTTTAACTTACACTTTTCACAACTTTCAACTCTGACATTTTAAAATCTGGAAAGAAATTATAAATCGGTCAGTTTATGACACTTAAGTCATCTATGGAAAATATTTGACTCACAAAACTAATAAACTGCATCAGTTTCATGATTACAACTATGCCATAGATTACTCTGACACTCCCTGCGTGATCTATAGTCCGGGTAGCAAAACAATTTGTAATGGCAGCACAGGAATAATGTATATTTACAAGTCATAAAATCGCCAAAAGCAATTCATTCCAACTGTATGCGTCTTTAAGGAGCCATCCAGGCATAATGTGAATCCTACACATCCCCGTAAATCCACAAACGGCAGAAATTATGCTTCAGTGAACAATTAGGAAGAGCAAGATTATACACAAAGAGCAGTAAAAGCGAATCCTTGTCGACCCTAGTAGCCTTCCTCGTCTAATCGAGCGATGTGTCGTAAAATTCTAATGTATTCTCATCGCTATACAAACATCAATGTTGATGTGTTTATCGTTTTTTTATAGAGTGCAAATGCCATATTTGTATCTGGGATTGCCTCCTGTGATATGAATCACTGGAATCTTTATTTTAGGAAAACATGTTTATTAATCATATTACATATATTGTATAAAAATGTGATTTAATTTAATATTACACTGTTTAATGTTGTGAATTCATCAATGTTGTGTTTAGTCTGGGGCTTTTACAAGAGTTAGGAAGTGAAACTCTTCATTTCTTGGAAGAAAGACTCTCGTGATTAAATACAACCGGTATTTTCACAGATTGAGGTGTTAGTGAGCTTTCCACTAAACTGTGGCAACTTGAGCCAGGCTTGTGCTCGTCATCATTCAAAGTTAATTAAATTGAGGCCTCTCTCTGCAGTGTGGCAAAGCGTGAATGGCAGCCAAGCTAGTTCATTACACATTTTCTTTGTTTATACCGCACCAAAAAGATACATTGTTTCCTACTGGGGAAATTCAAGCATATTTGATGGGTAAAAACAGATTATGATTAAAACACAGTGAAAGCAGACAATCCTTCAACAGCGTTAATGACATATGTTGCCCCTAGCGACAATGTGTTAATATTTTCTAAATGTGTTCTGTAAATACGCACAGCTCAGAAAGTTTCACTTCAGTTTGCGACGTCCTAAAAATGAATTTGAGAGTTGTTTTGTTAGCAGAACCATCATAAGGGATGGGGAAAAGCTCAAAATTGAATGAAATTTAAAATAAGTAAATAAATAAATAAATGCAATACCCCAGGCAGTCAGTAGAAGGTGGTACCAATTTTCCTGAACTAAAGAATTTTGGAAGGTAACTACTGTATGTCTGTCTGAATGTCTGTTTCTTACATTTTGAAAGTATTTTTAAAAATGTGAATACAGAAGAGTCAGGCTGTCTGGTTTTGTTGGAATAGCTCACTTTCAGTTCAAACTTTTTCTGTGATTTTCTGTGAAGCAACCCTTCAAGCCCTGAGCCTATTTTGGCAGTACAATAACCAGGGGTCGCGTTAACCGAATATTTTCCGTCGTTGACCGGTTTTTTAAAACGGTGACGGAAAAAACTGAAGTTCGTCCGTCATTTTGACAGGTTTCAATTCACACCCCAGACCACAGGGTGGCGAGTGAGCATATTAATTAGCTATTGTCTCTCTTAATGCATGACGTCGTTGGCTATTCTGTCAGAATATTGTAGCGTCACCGGGGTCTGGCGGAGGCACCGTGATTGACACATCAACGCGAGGTTCTTATTGGTGCACCTGGTATGCCCGCGCGTCATCCAATTGGTGGATTAGAATGCCGCCTGTGTATAGACCTCAATCACATGACGTCACAACTCCGCCCCCCTGACTGGAGCCGTCATATTGTGTGTCAGCTCGTCGTGTTTACACATTACCGCTACGTACATGCCTCCTATTACGGCGTGTTTTCTGCTCGTTAACATTAATAATCAAAATGGTGAAGGCGTGTTTGGCGGTTGGTTGCAGTAACACAGAAGATAGACGGAGAGACTTGAAGTTCTACCGTATTCTGAGAGACCCGAAGAGGAGAGCGAGATGGACTGCTGTAATTCGACAAGAAATCTGGGCACCAAACGATCACCCCAGACTATGTAGTAGTCATTTTATATCTGGTAAGATGCATTTAATATATATTTAGAAGATTTTGGGCTGACAACCACAATTAAGATCATTGTGTGACGTTGGTGATTGGGGTCTATATAGTTGCCTCTTTTTCTTTGGGGGCGGAGTTGTTGTTTTGTTGGTGTTGTTGGCGGTAAGCAGAGTAAAAAGAGGAAGAAAAATACCACGACTTCCGTGTCTAATTTTTCGCTGCCAAGCAAGCGTTACAATATTAATTAAAAATGAATGAAAACTAAATACTATTGAATATGTCATCATTATCATTTTAAAAATCTAAGTGACGGGTAAAAATAGATTACGACCGGATTTTTATGACCCTGTCAGTCAAAATGATAGACAATGAAAATGTCTAGCGCAACCTCTGCAACAATTTTTTTTTTTTTTTTTGGACTATAATATATAATACTTCACGATGATATTATGCCCAAAAGGAAATAAACGTAATCAAATTTAAATTGAAAAAGTTTGCTATTTATTACAATAAAAACGGACAACAGCAACAAAACAACAAGCTCAACAAAAGGATTTTGAAGTTGAAATTTACAACATAGTGTGCAAACATTAAAAATATAAATGTAAAATTGAAATAAAGTAATACTAAATACAAATATTTACAATAAAAAACGTTCAGAAACAATTGAGATGTAAACTAAATATACAAACTATAGAATGTTTTTGCAAACTACAGTATGTGCAATTGGCCATAGTTATTTTTCCTCTTATCATTTCAGCGCTGATCTTCTGTACAACAGATATATATATTAAACATGAAGTTGTACGCATATAAAACAGTTTTATAATATTAAGGCTACGAGGAAAAAAAGCTGCAAATATTCATATTTGGTTTGATTTCCCATTCATCTATGCCGAAATCTATCTCGCTCTCTTCTTCGCCGCTTACTTCCTTTTCCTCCTCTGACAAAAATGAAATATCTCCGAGGTCTTCTTCATCATGAAAGAGTTTCGGGTCCTGATGTATCTTAGATGTTTCCTTTGTATTCTGCCGAGGTCGCGTAGTCTACCCTCGTCACAGTGTTGTCGTACTCGTAAGTTCTGCCTCTGACTTCCTCGTCTAACTAGCCAGCCATCTTAGGGAAAGTCGCGATGAAGA
Source organism: Corythoichthys intestinalis (assembly GCF_030265065.1). Lineage (NCBI taxonomy): Eukaryota > Metazoa > Chordata > Actinopteri > Syngnathiformes > Syngnathidae > Corythoichthys > Corythoichthys intestinalis. Next base: position 17,602,744 of record NC_080403.1, on the reverse strand, counting down.
GCATTACCAATTGGATTTGGCAACCTTTCCCTGCTTTTATAGAATGATTACTATACTGGACTGTCTCAGAAAATTAGAATACACAATATTCTAATTTTCTGAGACAGTCCTGTACATTAATCCACCATTTAAAGCAGGGGTGTCCAAACTTTTTGCAAAGGGGACCAGATTTGGCGTGGTAAAAATGTGGGGGGCCGACCTTGGCTGACGTCCTTTACATAGAACAATATACAGGACTGTCTCAGAAAATTAGAATATTGTGTATTCTAATTTTCTGAGACAGTCCAGTATGGTAAATGGTAAATGGAGAGTACATATATAGCGCATTTATCTACAATGTAGATAAATACAATGTAGATTCTACATTGTTACTATGACCAAAGGGCTTTACATTAGCACACATTTACCCTTTCACACACCAATATGGACAGAAATGCCACGCCCGCTGTCCCATCGCACAAGCATACCGTATTTTTCGTACTATAAGTCGCACCTGAGTATAAGTCGCACCAGCCATAAAATGCCCAACGAAGAGGAAAAAAACATATTGTATAAGTCGCACCGCAGTATAAGTCGCATTTTGGGGGGAAATTTACTTGATAAAATCCAACACATAGAACAGATGTCCTCTTGAAAGGCAATTTAAAATACAAATACAATAGAGAACAACATGCTGGATAAGTGTACAGTATGATAATGTTACATAATGCATTAACAACGAAATTCGAACGTGGCCGGTATGTTAACGTAACATAGCTATTAAGAGTTATTCAGATAACTATAGCATAAAGAACATGCTAACAAGTTTAACAAACCATCAGTGTCACTCCAAAACACAAAATAACATGTAAAATGATATAATAATGTGTTAATAATTTCACACATCAGTCGCTCCACAGTATACTGTAAGTCGCACCTCCAGCCAAACTATGAAAAAGACTGCGACTTATAGTCCTAAAAATACGTTATATATACAGTGGGACAAATAAGTATTTAGTCAACCACTAATTGTGCAAGTTCTCCCACTTGAAAATATTAGAGAGGCCTGTAATTGTCAACATGGGTTAACCTCAACCATGAGAGACAGAATGTGGAAAAAAAAACAGAAAATCACATTGTTTGATTTTTAAGGAATTTATTTGCAAATCATGGTGGAAAATAAGTATTTGGTCTAAACCAAAAGTTCGTCTCAATACTTTGTTATGTCCCCTTTTTTGCAATAACGGAGGCCAAACATTTTCTGTAACTCTTCACAAGCTTTTCACAAACTGTTGCTGGTATTTTGGCCCATTCCTCCATGCAGAGGAGAGGAGATCTGGAGCAGTGATGTTTTGGGGCTGTTGTTGGGCAAGATGGACTTTCAACTCCCTCTTCACCCCGTGGCGTCAAAATGATAACAAGAACGGGGAGCAAAAATCCCAGAACCACACGGGGGACCTAGTGAATGACCTACAGAGAGCGGTGACCACAGTAACAAAGGCTACTATCAGTAACACAATGTGCCGCCAGGGATTCAAATCCTGCACTGCCAGACGTGTCCCCCTGCTGAAGAAAGTACACGTCCAGGCCCGTCTGCGGTTCACTAGAGAGCATTTGGATGATCCAGAAGAGGACTGGGAGAATGTGTTATGGTCAGATGAAACCAAAATAGAACTTTTTGGTAGAAACACAGGTTCTCTTCTTTGGAGGAAAAAGAATACTGAATTGCACCATACCCACTGTGAAGCATGGGGTAGGAAACATCATGCTTTGGGGCTGTTTTTCTGCAAAGAGACCAGGACGACTGATCTGTGTAAAGGAAAGAATGAATGGGGCCATGTATCGAGAAATTTTGAGTGAAAATCTCCTTCCATCAGCAAGGGCATTGAAGATGAGACGTGACTGGGTCTTTCAGCATGACAATGATCCCAAACACACATCCAGGGCAACAAAGGAGTGGCTTCGTAAGAAGCATTTCAAGGTCCTGGAGTAGCCTAGCCAGTCTCCAGGTCTCAACCCCATAGAAAATCTGCGGAGGGAGTTGAAAGTCTGTGTTGCCCAACGACAGCTCCAAAACATCACTGCTCTAGAGGAGATCTGCATGGAGGAATGGGCCAAAATACCAGCAACAGTGTGTGAAAAGCTTGTGACGAGTTACAGAAAACGTTATTGCCAACAAAGGGTACATAACAAAGTATTGAGATGAACTTTTGGTACTGACCAAATACTTATTTTCCACCATGATTTGCAAATAAATTATTTAAAAATCAAACAATGTGATTTTCTGTTTTTTTTCCACATTATTGCTCTCTTGGTTGAGGTTTACCCATGTTGCCTCTCTAATATTTTCAAGTGGGAGAACTTGCACAATTAGTGGTTGACTAAATACTTATTTGCCCTACTGTATATATTTTTTCTTTTTTTTTTTTTTTTTTTTACCAACAAATTAAAGCAATCTTATCTCCGGTTTACCATGGTGAATTGACGACAAATAAAAACTGAAAGACAGTTTCAAATCCACACTTTCGACCAGAGTTCTTAAAATGTAGTCAAATTATTGATGTTGCACTTTGGTCAAAACAAAACAAGCTTTTATAAATCACAAAATGTGTACTTTCACAAACATTTTTTGATTTGAGAAACTTTCATTTTATTTCATCTTTACTGCAGGCATCTATTCCTGTTCACACAAAAGATCAGCGCACTCAGGGATTCCATATTCAACTTCAACCAAAACCCTGACCTTAAAACCAAGGTTCACATAGTGATTTTGCTGTACCGATATATTGCTTTTAACTTCAGTATGATACTAATAATGCCATCCCACTGAATGAGCGATTCACGGTTCAAAACATTTCAAAGACATCTTTTTATCACCCTCGGTGAATCTCACATCATCACATGCTTTATGGTGGTGTACCACCTATATAAAAACATTTTCTAAAACACTGCAGGCTTTTTTTTTGACACAAGGCTGGAGGCGACCAAGCAAGAGAGATGGCGCGAAATTGACGGGTACGGAGAATAAAATGTGTTTTAGGCTTCTCGCTCCATTTGCTGACAGAGAAGGAGAATAGCAGCCATTGGCAGCAATCGAATGTGTAGATTAAACATTCCTCCCTTTCCATCTCGCCTCCCCCGTCGCTCGTCTTATTTCGTCTTCCCATTGGGGGAGGAAACGGCTGTGCGCTTGCCAAAGTGCAGCTAAGGAGCCCTCATCGCAGGTAAGATTGATAGGCCGATTAAATATCTAGCGGCGAGAGTATTCGTAAGCGCTCTTGACCGTTATTGCCAGGCAGCGGGGATGCATTAAGGAATTGTCAAAGTGTCTGCTATCGTGATATCAACATCAGGATGCTTGGGACATTTAACACTGAAGGGTGAGCGACCAATTTTGAAAAATCAGTTTCAAGTAGTATTGCTCTGATACCATTTTTGGGCTCCCGATACCGATTATGTCACCAATAAGCAAGTTTCACCACTTTGTGAAGAACTGCATGAGAAAAAAGTACAATAAAAGTACAATTTTAAATCTATACTCAATTGTAATTAATATATGGATTAAAAAAAAAAAAAGAAATAATTGGAAAATCCATAAAACAGTTTGGCAGTTTTAATTCCGTTTTTAAATGGAATTGGGGTTTTTAACCTTTTATAATATGACCATTTAATTGTAACACATCTTTCACCACAAGTCAGTAAGCCTGTCACGATGTGCAATAATTCAGTCTTACGGTAAATGAAAATGGGGCCGGTAATTTTCCCAGCAGCGATTAATCGCTGTGTGCTTGCTTGTGTTTGCGCATCTGATGTGTGCGATCGGCACACGTGCATGTTGAAACTTCACTCATTGATTGCATTTAAGACTCCAGTTCCTTTCATAGATGTTTATCGGTCATCCATACACCGTAGAAATGAAGTTACGACATATGAAATAAAAAGACATACTACATATTGTATTAACATACAACATATTACACATTGTATAAAGCGAAACTGCGTTCAGACCTGACGCATTTTTTCCTCGTAGCGCTATGTGTTCCCATACAAAGTCAATGTAATCGCGCATTGAAGGGCGACAGATGGGCCTCGCGAAGGGCGACACACGTCAGGTGTGACGCGATGTCACCATTTCCACCAGATAGGCCGTGAACTGTGATGTCACACGTCCAAATTTTGCGGTGCAGAAAGGATGGCTGATTTGATCTTTCTGCAAAAGATTTCAGCAACGACGAGGAAACAGCTATTCAAATTAGGGCTGTCAAAATTATCGCGTTAACGGGCGTTAATTAATTTTTTAAAAATTAATCACGTTAAAATATTTGACGCAATTAATGCATACACAGAATGACCCGCTCGCACATTGCCTCAAACAGATTACAATGAGACCGTTTATGGACATTAAGAGTGAAGAGAATGCCACCGGCCGCTTGGGGGCAGCGCCGTTCCATACTAATGTTATTTCTTCTAAACGTGGGAGAATTAGTAGTTGTGAGATGTTTATGCTGTATGCACAATGCAATGCAAATTGCTATTGTGCTCCACACATATTTCGGTAAGTTTTCTTTCTTTTAGTGGCAATTATGTAGCCTGGTACACCAGACTCAACGCTGTTCCAGCTATTGAGTCTGGCCACCCTTCCCACGGAAACAATTTCCAGGGCGGAGCAAGCCACAGCATACAGACAGCGGAGTGGACCAATCAGCGACGGGCAGACGTGACGTTAGTAAAATGGCGACTTCAGGATGACGGACTTGCGCGCGGAAGTAAACATATAATGAGAGCGGAGTTTATTCGACATGGCTAGCGCGAGACAGATTGTTGTCAGTGACTCGTGTCGATGTGTTTTTGGTCATTTAAAACTGATTTTACCGTGGATTGGAACATATTCTCGGCTCTGCCGTTCACCGTCTGTGTTGCTGAAGGGACGACTTTCGACGCGCAAGAGTGACGTTGCTCGTGAAGAACACGTCACGCAAATAAACGAATCTGATTTGTCGATTGATTTTGTATCTGCTCGAAAAGGCCGTCAATGGGATGGGTCCCAGACTATTTCTCTCTGTTTGAAAAATACAGGGAGAATAGTCTGGCAGAGCCAGGCTAGCAATTATGTGTCTCTTGTTGTATTTTGGGTAAGATATGTACAGAGATATATATTTTATAAAGGCGAGTGGACACAGGCATTCTTTGGACCGCACCGTTTATTGGCATAAGCTTCGGCAACTCCTTCACAACAAACATAAGTATCATATAGTGAAAGCACAACAAAAATATAATATTCCTATCTCTCTCAAAAAAATAATGTTCACAAAAAGAAAAGCACTTCAGTGTATAGTAAGGAGGCCCTATTCTCACAGTTAAACAACAATTCAAAATGAACTGGCATTCCATATCAAAATAGCTATGCAAAATACACGTAAAACTTACTCAGACTTTGGTCACTCTATTCTTATTATTGTTATTTTTATTCTTATTATTATTATATTAACTCTACTTTTGATTGAAAATTTTACAAATTTTATTAAAACGAAAACATGAAGAGGGGTTTTAATATAAAATTTCTATAACTTGTAACTATAACATTCATCTTTTAAGAACTACAAGTCTTTCTATCGGTGGATCACTTTAAAAGAAAGAATGTTAATAATGCCATTTGTGGATTTATTGTTACAATAAACAAATACATTACTTATGTACAGTATGTTGTATGTATATATCCGCCTTGTGTCTTATCTTTCCATTCCAACAATAATTTACAGAAAAATATGGCATATTTTACAGATTGTTTGAATTGCAATTAATTACGATTAATTACGATTAATTAATTTTTAAGCTGTGATTAACTCGATTAAAAATTTTAATCATTTGACAGCACTAATTCAAATATGTTTTACGTGACTTCAGTTGCCGGAGCGAGCCCAGAATCTTCCTCAGCATGCAGTCAGCAACAGTCCAAAGAAAGAAAGTAAGAAAGAGAGAAAAAATAAGACTGTGAGAATATTCAAAGTATTAGACTATGAGAATAGTCAAAGTATTAGGAGATAAAAGTTGCAATACTACGAGAATGAACACATGCATAATAATATTACGAGAGAAAAGTAATAAAATTCCGAGATTAATTTTGCAACTGTACGAATTTAAAGTCGTAAAATTACGAGAAGTCATGTTTTACAAAATTAAAGGATTAAATTTAGAGTTATCAGCCACTCAATAATAACAGCCGAGTAAAGCATTTTTTAAATATTGGAAAATATCAACATCGGTTTTGTGATATTAGTATTTGCGCCAATACATACATTGCCTTAAAGGTGAATACTTGAGCTAATTTGGTGTAATCCTAGGAAGTTGAAGTAATTTTAGGAGAAAATGTGGTAAAACTGTAAAAGTTGTTATGTTACTGATATTTACGTTACGTGAACCAGAAAGTTGTCCGGGGTGCGGATTTCAAATTTTGGTAACGTAAACATTTGGGTGAAAACTCAAAACTAAATATGGAGACGGACGTAGGGCGAGCGACACAATGTTGCACTACGAAACGTGCCGGTCTGAACGCAGCTTTAGAAAATGCCGTTAGGTTTCGCACCTATTACATATTCTACATTAACCCAGATAGCAAAATATAACTGGATCGGACATGAGCCAGATGTACTGCAAATTTCAGCCCAACTTCGTAAAACGGATCCGCTCCAGTCTCTTTTTGAACAATGGCCCAAAGTCAGTAAGGAGTCACTCACCGGATCAGCAACCAGTTTTGGGCCAGAACTGGTCCAAAGCAGCAGACACGACATTAATGTATGGCCCGGATATGGCACACGTTACCCAATCTGGGCCAGATTTGTATCAAAACTCAGTTTTAAATTCGGGGTCCATTTTGTCCAGAGTATCATTCTGTAATGTGTTTATATTGCAAATTAAAATTTGTCGATTAAAGCAAAAATGACAACACTTCTTTTTCATGCCGTTTATTAATGCTAACATATTAATGCAACATACAACACCATAACCACACATTGTTTTTTTTCAGAAAATATTTGAATCGGAACAAGCAAATCCACATTAAAGATGACCCATTTTTATACTGTAAACAACATATTGTATTTGTTAAAGTTCTGGGGCAACGGGGGACCTAATCCATTGACGATGTGAGGGAGTGATAGATTGTGTCCGGTGGGCAGTTTGGTGATAGAACAGGTAAACGGGCAGGCTGGCGTTTTTCCAGGCAAGCAGTACAGTATGTAGTGGGGTAAAACACAAAAATGAGCTCAGTATCACGATTACAAGATTCTTTGTTAGCTGAAAGTCACTTGGGTGAGTTGTTAATCTGGTGATGATGTGAGGCCAAGGACTGGTTTAAGTAAACTGCTGACGATGATCAGCGTTACCTGCTTCCAGGCTCACCCATCTGTGCAATCAAGGGGACAATTAAGGCAAAGAATAATAGTATTCAAACATTGAAACATTTACAGCAACACAGAGTAAATGTTTTCTCTCTCCATACGTTGTTATGCAACAAATTTTGAATTAATTAACTTGCAGACATGGCAGATCACTTGAATGCACCGGCCATTTTATCAACACTCGATTTAATAACTTGTGACTTCAAAACGTGATTATGAGTTTGACATACCCTGATGTCACGTGAGTCCTGCGTGCTCTTCTGTTAAGTTGCCTTTCAGGTGCACGGTGACAGTGACTTCACACGTCAACCAATAAATTTCAGATTTTGAGCGCATCCGGTTTGCACGGTCCGCCCCGGAACAGTGTGTAAATATATTTGGACTGTCATAGTGCTGATTCGGGCCGCATTTGGCGTACTGACGTTAAGCGAGTGTGATTGCTATGCAGATCTGGGGAGCTGAGGTCGGATCCGGCACACAGTCGCCTGCTCTCGGGCAAGGTAGCTTTCATGTTGGTTCAATTTTTGTTTTTTTTAACAATAATATCGAAAACAGCAATAATTTATTAGACAATACATCACCCACTAAAATTTGTTTACAAGGATAAAATCTAGGAAACCCGCAGCCCTAACGAAGATACGCAGTTAAAAAGATGGGATGCATGTTGTACTAGTATATGTACAGTGGTGCAATATTAATACGTTATACGACCAAGAGACTTTACCCACAATTATAAGTAAAAGTACTGAAAAACTTAAAAAGTCAAATCACTCTGAAGATGGTTCAAACAAAAAAAGTTACCGTATACATTTAATTCGGCAAGCTTCACTAAGTTGTTTTTACAGTTTATCAGCACAACTGAGGTCGATCTTACAGGAGATGATTTGCGAAAGTCAAGCCAACCCAGGTGAAGATGCAACGTAAAACAGTCAATTCCCAAGTAGTTGGAGCCCACCAAGTGTTCGCAGACCCTAGACGCTCCTCATGTGACCTTTTACTATGAGATGGCCACGCTGACCTGGAAATTCCACACTGCTGATTGGTTTAGGGACGGGCGATGCAATCTGCTGATGCATACTGAAAAGGTCAAGGCGGTCTCTCAACAGGAAAGCCATCCTGTTGGGTTACATGCTGTCTGAAATGCATATGATAACAGCATTTTTTTTTTAAATTCATGTCTGATACCATCCCTCGCTCTCTCGCTCATTCATTTTCTGTCACTTCGGTTGAACATTGTGTACCCGCTGGGCTTGTGTATTTTGCCCTTGCGGCAAGTAATCATTATTTTGGGGAATTATAGCAGGTAACAAATTACACCGTCTGATAGCTGCAGATTAGATGGTCTGAACAAAGACTTCTTTTTTTGGCTTCCTGTTTACAGACAACTTATTCAGTGAAAAAAATCACATTTACCTCAGCAGTGTTCACTGCAAAACTCGGATTTCCAAGTACTACCATCGGGGCTAACATGAAGGCAGAGGTTTAAGTTAAAGAGCATACGACAGGAGAAAAAAAGTCTTAAATGGCATTATTATGTGAATTAGAATCATATTTTGAGACGATTCGACTATATACAACAATTTAGCAAAGCGCAGATGACGAGAAATTAGTCTTTTAATCTGCCGGTTAGCCATGCCTACCATTATAGGGCTTTAGCGTCCCCAACAGGTGGATGACGTCAGCGGTAGACTGGGCTCATCGGTTTTACTATTCAGGCCATTGAGGGGGATTTATCCAGAATGAGGAAAACGCGACGAAGAGAGCCGCAAAATGTCATTGTTTCAGTCTCTCCAATATTTTTACAGGATATTCTTTTTATCCAAGTATTTTTCCCCAATAGCTATATAAATGGCTTGAGAAGGACCAGTCAGCCCATCAAGGGGGAACTATTCACAACGAGGAAAACGCGACGAAGAGAGCTGCAAAATGTCAATGTTTCTGTCTCTTTACTTCAATATTTTTACAGGATATTCTTTTTATCCAAGTATTTTCCCCAATTGCTAATAAATGGCATGGTCATGACAAATAACAGTCTTGTGCTAAATGGAATATGAAATAATAAAAATGCATTTATTCAGGATGACATGGCAAAATTACTCCATAATGGTCAAAACTGTCGACTTCACCTTTACTGTCGCACCTCCCGAACGATATTTTATGACACCTAAATCGGACATACAGTGATACCTCAGCTCACGAACATAATTGGTTCCCAGAAAGTGTGTGTAAGGCGAAAAGTTCGTCTTCCGAACATTTATTTCCCATAAGAAACCATTAAAATGAGAATAATCCGTTCCCAGGTCCCCATAAAACATAATTTTCTACTAAATAAGCCTTAAAACTACACAAAAATATACCTTATTTTATGTATAATAAATGTGCTATTGTGTTATAATTAAAGAAATAAACTGTACTGTATATTAAAGTCGTTTTATTTACCTTTGTGATGGTAGTTGATGGCTTGATGGAATGGAGTGGGAGGAGGAGGGAGGGAGGGAGTTACTGTTTGGAAGGAGAGTGTTACCGGCAAAGTGCGCAGTTAGCGTAGACTCCACTGCTGTGCCCACCACATGCTTTTGGTTGTTAATAAAAGCCATCCGACGCCTCTGGGTGTTTGTATGCACGCCGCCACCTTTCTGGAGAGGAAAGGGCGAACCGAAGACAACCGACGACAACGAGCCAACGTGACTCGCCGGTCCACTTCTCACTACGGTGGGAAGCTGAAAGCACCGCCAATTACCAGCCGAGGGCGAATTGGTAACACGAGTCACCTTCCATAAGGACTGTAGGTAACTCTTTTTCGGTCCCATAATAGCAAAAGTACACTCAATATGGTCCAAAATCTCTATCAAACACAAACCACGTCCGCACTCAACGAAAGTGAGGGGACGAACTGGGATGCCGTGAGTGTGCGTCAGCTTCTCGTGGCGCTTTTCGACCGCGTGAATTGGTTCGTCCGCCGAAAACTAGTTCGTCAGCAGAGACTATATGCTCGCGAATTTGATGTTCTTGAGGCGAAAAGTTTGTGAGCTTAAGCGTTCGTGAGCCGAGGTATCACTGTATGTCGTTTCCCTTCCCCGGCTTCGGAGAATGTAAACAAACCAAAAGGCGTGACAGCTAGCCGACATGCTAACCCGAACCGAGTGATGTTTCAAATTCTTCGAAGTGGAAAATCACACATAACCAGCCTGGATTTATTGACATGACGACTGGGTTGTCGATTGTCTTCGCGGATCGGCAAACCGCCCGGCGGAGAGCAATTTACAGTTCGTTCCCCGGAGGAGGGCAGCTGCAGTTGTTGTGCAGCTAACGTGCTGCTAATGTGCCCGAGGAGAGCTTTTTACATGCCTAATGATCAAACGTAAGTAGTCCTTTATTTAAAGAAAGTTTGTAGTGTTTACTTTGTAATCGCTGTATTCGTATTTGATATAATACAAAACAAGATGTTTACTCACATCCTCGTAAGTCCAATGGTCCCACAGTAAATATCCACGGTGAATGGGAACCTTTTGAAACTCCAAAAAGGCGCATACGCCTCTCCCTCATACAGAATGATTTTTCTGCAGCCCTTTGGCTGGCGTGATGCGAAAAATAAACGTATTAATCCGCAAAATCAGCTGAATCCTTCGTCCTCATACACAACAGTACGCTGTATCGTGAAGAGAACGCCTTCTACCGTACACGTCACAGCGCCCTCCTCCTCAATGCAAGACCGAAGCCGGAAGTCACTCATTTTCATAGCGCGGGATTCAAAAAACTAAATAAATATAGCGATCGCTTCCACACACATCCAAGCGGTCCATATCATTCAGGAGCATACAGTACCGCGTGTATTATGAAATAAACATGCTTTTTCGTGTCATGTGCACTTTAAGTTATTCTCACAAGACCACACTTTGAGCATTCACACTGCAGTTATTAGAGTTTTAACAATTAATCGATACGCACAATCTAATCAAAGTTGATGCAAATGCATACAGTGATTAATACTTATTTTTTTAAGCGTGGCATTTTGTTAAGTTATTGACTGCCACTGACCGCGATAGACATCCCTAAACCCTAACCCAAATGAATATTAAGTTTACTAATTTATAGTGATGACAATACAGTTTAGGGATAGCGCCGATTCGATCACATGATCAGAAATTGGGCACAATCATGCCATTTTCAGAGGATTTGAAAGGGGTGAAAAAAATCGGGGTTTAAATATGTATTTATTTATTATTTATAGCTTTTAATGACTGTAATGCGAGAAAATGATCAAAATGTATAAAGAAAAAAAAATATTCGGGATGATGTAGGAAAGCATCATACATGAGTGATAATCTCTGAGTCATAATCGCTTTTTTCTCTCCTTAATACATAGGATCTGTACTCCGTATTAGCAGATCCTCAAAACGGACTCGAAACAAAAAAAAAAATTTGAAAAACATGTGATCGGGTCAACACCGCAGTAAATTTTCGTATGAAAAAAACAACTCTAGGCCATAAATCTAAAACAAATTTCAAAAATTGTTAGAATGGTAATCTTTCACCATCCTGGAACAAAACGGCGCCCTGAAAGTGTCATGCAACAACACTATCTTCCGAGACAGAACGTGACTGCATAAATGACACGCACAAGCAGCACTTTGCATTTAGCAGCACCATTCGTCCATTGTGGACAACAACGTCACAGTCAATCTCGCAAATGGGGTCACGGAAGACGGCGACCGCATTCGTCTTCATCCGTCAACCAGACGACGACGGGCGAAACACATTCCCCGCGTGCTCGATAAGGCATAGGCTGCACCAGTGACGGCGACAAGCGTAGCGAGGCAGCGTTTCTTATGAAAAGAATTTGCTCATAGGAGTAATGTAGGTGGCCGGGCAACGCTCAACGGCAACGTGCTTTTGCTGACATTTGCGAGTGGGAAATATTGCCAAAAAGGGCCTGACTTTGCGGGGGTGACATTTGAGGTGCCCTGAGTGAGATGTATTGTAATAACATGCAGCTATTCTGCCTGCATGGAAATTCTAACATTTGGCGCAAATGAAACAAACATCAGAAGAAACATCAAAGTAGTCATGATTTGTTGTATTACATCCAAAGCGATAGTTTGCTATAATAGCTAAAGGCACATACTGTACATACATCTAGTAAAATTGACTATCATGTTTAAGAGGATTACTTTTAGTATTTTAGTCTGCAAATTTGTTAGACCTCTGATAATGGAGAAAATAATGTTTAACTGCTTCATTTCTGAATTTACATATAATTAATTCACTGCAGTTGGCAGTGATCGAGACATACAGTGGGGCAAATAAGCATTTAGTCAACCACTAATTGTGCAAGTTCTCCCCCTTGAAAATATTAGAGAGGCCTGTAATTGTCAACATGGGTAAACCTCAACCATGAGAGATGTGGAGAGATGTGGAAGAAAAAAACAGAAAATCACATTGTTTGATTTTTTTTTTTTCCACTTGTTTTTTATTCCCTTTTACAAAACAATTCACACTTACACCCAGTGTATTGAAATGACAAACAACAAACCTAGGCAAGATACACCAACAAATCATAAAGAAAAACATGCATATAAAAGTTAAATAAAAAAAATAAATAAATAATAATAATAAATGTGTTAAGAAAAAGATCAACTACATTGTTTGATTTTTAAAGAATTTATTTGCAAATCATGGTTGAAAATAAGTATTTGGTCAATACCAAAAGTGCATCTCAATACTTTGTTATGTACCCTTTGTTGACAATAACGGAGGCCAAACTTTTTCTTTAACGCTTAACAAGCTTTTCACACACTGTTGCTGGTATTTTGGCCCATTCCTCCATGCAGATCTTCTCAAGATCAGTGATGTTTTGGGGCTGTCGTTGGGCAACACAGACTTTCAACTCCCTCCACAGATTTTCTATGGGGTTGAGATCTGGAGACTGGCTAGGCCACTCCAGGACCTTGAAATGCTTCTTACGAAGCCACTCCTTTCTTGACCTGGCTGTGTGTTTGGGATCATTATCATGCTGAAAGATCCAACCACGTCTCATCTTCAATGTCCTTGCTGATGGAAGGAGATTTTCACTCAAATTCTCTCAATACATGGCCCCATTCATTCTTTCCTTTACACAGATCAGTCCCTATGGGGACTGGTCTGTGTAAAGGTCCCTTTGCAGAAAAACAGCCCCAAAGCATGATATTTCCACCCCCATGCTTCACAGTTGGTATGGTGTTCTTCGGATGCAATTCAATATTCTTTCTCCTCTAAACACGAGAACCTGTGTTTCTACCAAAAAGTTTATTTTGGTTTCATTTGACCATAACACATTCTCCCAGTCGTCTTCTGGATCATCCAAATGTTCTCTAGCGAACCGCAGACGGGCCTGGACGTGTACTGGCTTCAGCGGGGGGACACGTCTGGCAGTGCAGGATTTGAGTCTCTGGCAGCGCATTGTGTTACTGATAGTAGCCTTTGTTACTGTGGTCCCAGCTCTCTGTAGGTCATTCACTAGGTCCCCCCATGTGGTTTTGGGATTTTTGCTCACCGTTCTTGTTATCCTTTTGACACCATGGGGTGAGATCTTGCATGGAGCCCCAGATCGAGGGAGATTATCAGTGGTCTTGTATGTCTTTCATTTTCTAATAATTGCTCCCATAGTTGATTTCTTCACACCAAGCGTTTTACCTATTGCAGATTCAGTCTTCCCAGCCTGGTGCAGGTCTACAATTTTGTCTCTGGTGTCCTTCGACAGCTTATTGGTCTTGGCCATAGTGGAGTTTGGAGTGTGACTGACTGAGATTGTGGACAGGTGTTTTTTATACCGATAATGAGTTAAAACAGGTGCCATAAATACAGGTAATAAGTGGAGCCTCGTTAGAAGAAGTTAGACCTCTTTGACAGTCAGAAATCTTGCTTGTTTGGAGGTGACCAAATACTTATTTTTCACTCTAATTTGGAAATAAATTATTTAAAAATCAAACAATGTGATTTTGTTTTTTTCCACATTGTGTCTCTCATGGTTGAGGTTTACCCATGTTGACAATTACAGGCCTCTCTAATCATGTCAAGTAGGAGAACTTACTCAATTGGTGGTTGACTAAATACTTATTTGCCCCACTGTAAAACAATTTGATTGGGATGACTGGCATTGACTGATCATGTTTCACTGCCATTAACGGTGATAGAAGCCCAATCCAGTTAGACTGGCTGCTAGCCCCCCAGTCCAATTGGATTGAACCTCTATTTCCGCCAATGGCTGCCAATGAGTTACATGAATTATATACATTGAAATATGTTGGGGGAAATACATAAGTACATGAAATTACAATAGAAAAAAAAATGCAGAAGTATTTGCACCCCTTGTGATTTTGCAAGTTCACTTACTTAAAAAATAGGTAGAGGAACTCACATTGTATTAGTTTTCGACAATTTATTTGTAACTTACTAGGGTTCATAAGTATTTCTACACCTGAGAAAATCAGTGGTAATATCTAATGCAGAAGCCTTTGTTTGCTATTACACAGGCTTTCTGTAGATCTTCACCAGGTTTTCACATATGGAAACAGGGATTTTGGCCCATTCTTCCACACAAATCTTCTCTTGATCCGTCAGGTTTCAGGGCGATCGTTGAGAAACATGAAGTTTCAGCTCCATCCAAAGATTTTTGATTGGATTGAGGTCTGGAGACTGGCTAGGCCACTCCAGAACCTTGACATGCTTTTTACACAGCCACTCCTTGGTCAACTGTGTGCTTCGGATCATTGTCATGTTGGAAGATCCAGCCACGACTCATCTTCAAGTCTCTGACTAAGGGAAGGAGGTTGTGGCTCAAAATCTGCCAATACATTTCAAAATTCATCCTCTGCTTTCTACTGTACAGTCGTTCTGTTCCCTTTGTCGAAAAGCATGAGGTTTTCCACCCCTGTACTTCACAGTGGAGATGGTGTTCCTGGGACTGTACTTATCCTTCCTCCATACACAAGGAGTAAAGTTTGCACTATAAAGTTCTACTTTGTTCTCATCTGACCACATGACTTTCTGCCATGACCCCTCTGCATCCTTCAGATGTTCCCTGGCAAACTTCAGACGGGCCTTCACATGTACTGGCTTCAACAGGGGAACCTTCTCAGCAATGCATGATTTTAAATCATTGCACCGTAATATTCTTCTGACGGTAGCCTTTGAAACTGTGCATCTAGCTCTCTTCAGGTCATTGACCAGCTCCTGCCGTGTAATTCTAGGCTGAGCCCTCACTTTCATGAGTGATGCCCCACGAGGAGAGATTTTACATGGAGCCCCAGTCCAATGTAGATTATCAGTCATGTTTAGCCTTTTCCATTTCCTAACAATTGCTGCAACTGTTGATTTATTCTCACCAAGCAGCTTTCCAATTGTCCCATAGCCTTTTCCATCTTTATGGAGCTCAACATTTTTTTTCTCTGGTGTCTTTCGAAAGCTCTCTAGTCTTGCTGACGGCAGCAGTTGGACTATGGCTGAATGTGGGGTGCAAAGGTGACAATAATGACCTCAAATGGGTGGTGGGTGGGTGGTTACTCATGGGGTTAAGGTGGACTTGTTTTAAGTTTGACTGACAACTCTTGGAGTGTGATTATTATTGCTGATTCTCAGGGGTACAAATACTTATGAATCCCAGTAAATTACAAATAAATTATTGAAAAACCATACAATGTGAGTTCAGGATTTTTTTTAGATTATGTCTCAAGTGGAAATGCATCTATGATTGCAAATTCAGACCTCTTACTATTTTCTGTGGTTGGACAAGGGGTGCAAATAATTCTTTTAAATTCCTCAATTAAAAAATTAAAAGATTTTTAAAGAAAATTAAAAGACAGAAATATAGATAATTTATTTATTTTTTTTAAAAAAACTTTTAAAACAAATTAAACATTCAATCAAAATTAAGATTTAAAAAAATAATTGTAATAATAAAAAGAAATACAGAATAGAAAACGTTCCAAAAATATTTTTAGGAAAATATATATTTTTTTAAAATTATGGCTAAAATAGTGCTAGCATTGACAATATTTCAAGTGTGCTGGCTTTTACCTGGAAACACTGGCTTTTATTGACATTTTTCTCTTCAATTACACAACAGAAAAATGAACTTCTGCGTTTTTTCAATTCATTAAACAAGATGCTTTCTGCTGGGATGCATTTGATATTTTTACCTCTTAATCAGCTCCTTCTTTGCTTCTCAGTGCAGCAGTAATATCATTCATAATTTGCAGAGGATTCATTTAATATTTTATGTTGGTGTGTGTTAGTAAGTTTATAAAATAATTTTTTTTTTTTTTTTTAAACTCACCAATGAGTGTTAGTAGTGTTTAAAAAAAGACACAAAAAAAAAAAAAAAAAAAAAAAAGAAAAAGAAAAACACATCAGCCTTCTTTCCAATTCCAGGTAGGTCTGGTGCAGTACAATTCAATGTTGACAACTTCTGAAAGCTTGTTATTTTCCCATGTTGCTCCCGACTAAGCCCCAGCAGCAGATAGGATGCTGTAATGCCTTAAAATCCTCCGTCATCTATTGGCGACCATTCAACACACTTCTCGGCATCTGGAAAGAAATTCCACAGGAGCCGAGATTACATCTGTGAGGAATAGATGACTTTTTTCTCTCCTCGTTCCGACTTCAGAGGGATACGCGGGATAGCCTTTGCTTTCAAGCCGCGCCCGCGGGACCATCACATCAATGCGATTAGTGGGGGCCGCGCTCGCCTGTCGGAGCGATGCATTGAGCCTCGTCTAATTAACACCAAGCACCCGTCAATGTGGAGTTCGCTGTCATGTGATGAGTCACGTGAAAAAACAAATGAGCTGTCATGGCTGGATTTCTTATATCTTAAAAACCTAGTATTTGAACAGGCATGTATGGAATATTTGCCACTCGTTGACTTCATTTCTTCGCAGTTGCAAAGGTGAATTATGTACCAGGAGTCTGAAGCTGTCAATCTGCATATTGATTCAATGACAAATCATTTAGTAACCCCAGGGCAGGCTGCAACTAACCTAACGTCTGCCAATGTATCTGCTCAAGGAAACTAATTGTGTAGTCGATGGGTACAGTTTAGGGAAAGGTTATTCTGCTAATTGAGAACAGAAAAATGCTGCTTTTAGACACATTATTTACTGTTATTGGCCTTTGAACACACTTAAAACATATTTAAACTTGGATGCAATCAATTTTTAAAGTATTCATTAGTGAGTGTTCTCACACTTGCAGAGTTAATTAAAATAAGCGGTCATGTGTGCATCCTTCAAGGTTTTTGTCACAGGAAAGCTAATGAAATAAACCTGGACAAAAATGATTGTATCGGCGCCTTTCAAAGGCACTCTATGGAATTTATAGTGTGAATATCAGGGGTGAAGGTGGCTAGAATTTCTTGCCGGAACTCCCCGATGTGAAGGTCGTCAAGGAGCCAGAAATGTATATGTTTTTCATTCAAAATTGTATTTTTTTCAATGATTTGCAAAATAAAAGTTAACAAAAATAGCAAAAACTCCAACCTCCATCTCCTAATTTTTATTTTGCTTCACATACTAAATGCCAAATCTCAATTTTAACTACTTAAGAACATAGTATATTTATTAAAATTGAAGTTAATGTAAACATTTACTTTTTTTTTTTTTTTAATAATAAAGATATAAGTAACATACGTTCAGAAAAATAAGTACAACTGACTTATATTATGCAGAGTGAAATGGAATATATTTTGAAGACCGCGCAAACATTGAATTTTTTTTAAATCATAAGGAAACGAATAAGTAGCCTAACATTAATGAACAAATATATGTCCAAAGTGCACATTGACATCTAAGGTGTTCTGAACCTCCCTATCAGAGCAAATAAAACTAAATATGATAAATAAGCCTCCTCAACTCTGTCATTGCTCTTAAAGATTTGATCCATTTTATGTTGCATTGCCCTTTTTTTGTCGCATCAATTCAACAAGCTTTTTTTTTTTTTTTTTTTTTTTGCTGTTCCAGAAAACATGCACATTTGAACCAATCAGAGCTAACCATCTCTGCTGAGCACATGTCAGTATCTCAGCCAATTGAATGGATAAATGAGTCCAGGCGTTTTGCTTTGCTGCGTGCATTTGCACATTGACGTGACTCATCATCGTCAGACTCGGATAACTGCAGCAGCTGGGGAAACCTCCATGCCGTCCGTGGAACAAAATCAATAATACATATCGGTGGAAACGGAATATGCTACACAAGCGCTTTATTATGCTTGTTGTTATCACTTTTGTATATAAATCTGATGTTGGTAGATTGTTTTCTTCTTGGAGCTGAAGTGCATGTGTCTCAGCATAGCATTTTTTTTTTTTTTTTTACATAGCATTTTGACAGTTGTCGTCATATTTTCGGAATCAAACCACCGTTTACTTGATTAGCATTCTGGCCCTGAATATTATACCGGAACTGCGTTCCGGCCCTAAATCATATACCGGAACTGCGTTCCTGACCATTCTGGCCCACTTTCACCCCTGGTGAATATACAATAATTTTCTACTCTGAATTCTCCACTAATGCCCTGGTGAGTACATGCAGAGCCCTGACATTTTAACTGTGGTTAGCAGGGGCAAATGAATGTTTTTTCATTCGCCGCCCCAAGTCTAAATGGATTGGGGGTCTAGCGCCGTCAGTAGCAGCCAAAGAGTTAATATATTGGCCTACATGACCCAAAATTTTATGTCCATGTACAGACAAGTTTCTGAGGTACTTCCGCTTTACTTCTGTCTGCAAGCAACTTCAATTTTAGAATTTCTCCATCCAAAACAAAAGTGGACCTAGAGTAACGTTACTCATCAAAATCCCTTAAAAAAGACAATATGGAAATATTGCATCCAGCTGCCATCATCACGACACGGGAGGACAACATGTTCAGGAAGGCAGATGTGGAACCATGCTCGTGCCACCACAAAGACTGTTTTTGTAGCCATGTTGACACTGTGTTATTGAAGGTATGTTCTTCCTATCCCTGTATTTTCATGTGTCCGGTGCTCAAAAAATACTAAAGCTAAAATCTTGCGCATGAAACGACTTGTTGCCTTTGCCTTTTTATTACGATGATGATTTTAATTATGATGTCGTTTAATTGTAATGTCGGGTGAAAGTTTGGCGAAGCTCCGGAGCTCTGCTGTCTGATATCACATTCTCGTATGCTAATTTTCCAATAATTTTATATTTTGTGATTTATTGACCTGTTTTGCACATGCACCCATCGTTTTAAATTCAATAGGAAATGGACTCATGTTGTCCAAATGTTTTATTGCGATCAATATCTACAATAAAAAAGAATGACATACTATTTTTGTTTATATGTACGTACCTTGTAGTATTTCCTTGTAACAACAAAATCCGTGTCAGCCATTCTGCATTCGGCAAATGTAATATAGTTAGGTAATTTCACCTCATTTTGGTCACTCAAGTGGCCAGCATATCAATCTAAGCCTCACATCAACACAGGCTGACAGGTTATTATAATTTTGTCCACGAATGATCAACAAATTGATAAGAACAATCATACAATCTCATTTACGTCTTATCTACGTCATGCTGAATCCATTTTCAGAGATTCTGAGGGTTCCTCTGGCTTGATTTTGCAGTTTTAACTTCGTCAACACACTGCTAACTTCAAATGCAATTCATGAGGTTTTTTTCTAAACCGGAAGATCGAAGCAGAAATTTTCCAAAATGGCGCCGCCCATATTTCGCTCAGAAAAGTTTTCTATAAAAAGGGTTAACAAATACGTTCATTGTAAAGGCATGTACTGTATGGTTTGCCTGATTAATGTCATTCTTCAGTTAGGCTACGATTGTAGTCTATGTTCTCTTTTAAATTATGTCATAACACGGATTAGGCGTTGCACCCAAGATGGACGTTAAGTCCTCATTGCCACACACACTCGCACAAACAGGAGAGAGAGCTCAAGGGCAGCGCTATTAACAGGTGTGTAATTAAGTGTCGGTGATGGGGCCAGTGTGACATTAATGCGCCTCGACTTGTGTGGCGGCTTCCTCTCAGCGGGACCTAAATGACGACCGCGGCCCAGACGCGTCCTTGTCGTCCTCCTGTGTGTGTTTGTGTGGCCAACTTACTTCTCAAGCGCTTGACACCTCTCCCCACTTTCTCTTTTCTGTTGCACATTCCATCTGGGATTGATTCGTCAGGGTCTCGTCTTTCAGATGGATTATTTTCAAACTCGGCTTTTACCCTACTTCTGTGCTCGATTGGTAGCTGGGAGTTTTTCTTTTGTCTTTTATCTGTGGTCGAGGTGTGCTTTTTATACTGGAGAAAGTGCGTGGTGTACTGTGCTCTGCTGATCCGTAAAATCCCATAAGTAACTATTGTTGATTTTGGGGCATTCCCAAGTCACTTCCTGTTTATTTTGGTCACGTACTGTATATTTCAGGGCATTCCCTAGGTCAATTCTTATTGATTTTAGTAAAATATGAACAGTGTTGTTAATCTTACTTTAAAACAGTGATTAATTATAGTTACAAATTACTTCTCCCAAAAAGTAATTGTGTTAGTAACTCAGTTACCTGAATGTAAGAGTAATTAGTTACTTGGCAAAGTAACTGGTGATAATTTTCATGTTTACCCTGAATCAACCGTTAAAAGTTGTTAAATTGCTCCCATAATTTCATTAGTTCCCTTCTGTCTACTTTTGACATGTGGAAGTTTTAAAACTGTTTCATCATTTAAAGACAGATTCAAGCCAAGATTGTTCCGATTTAGGAGTATTTTAGATTAAAAGTTACTTAGGTTCGCTAGGAAGGTTCTCTACCACAGAGCCTTCCTAAGAAGTGTACTGCTTTTACGATGGTGGCTGTTTACTAACACGTCTAGTTCCTATACTGTACATGTTGCTAACGACCCCGTGTCTGTCATTTCGCGTCTGGTTCTCTATATGTGTGATATCTACCATGTCTACCATGTCTACCATATCATATAGGCAGGGGTGCACATAAGTGGTCCGCATGCGCGCATGCGTACTGGACGTAGACAAACGCGCTGGCCCTCAACGGCTTCCATACACTTTTGCGTACCGATGGCTGACCGCTGTATTTGCGGCGGACACGAGAAAATAACTTCTCAAAATGTCGAAGAGGCAGGCCACACTGAGTAATTACTTCCGTGTTCCCCCACCCCCGTCAAAAGACAGACAGACGACAGAGACGTCACCGGAGCTACCGAAAAAAAGGACTTTTGCTGAAAAGTGGCTACAGGAGGTACCATGGCTAGAAACAAATGATGCTCGCACGGAAATGTGGTACAAAATGTGCCGTGAGAATCCCAATGTCGCCGATAAGAGCAGCACATTTTATGTAGGGTCAAAGAATTTCACCCATCCAAACTTTGAAAAGCACGAAAAAAACAGAGAGCATGTGGCAATTAAGCAAACTATCGATGTCAGACATGACCCCACTCACCCTATGGACAAGTCGAGGAATAAAGGTAATGAACAGCGACATGCACTGACAAACGTGTTTTTGCTCGCATTTTACGAAGCTAAACATGCACGTTCAATGAGGTCTTATGAGGAGCCTTCGCACATCTCAACAGGGGCTGTACTCGGCTCAAATGTGCTCCCGCACTGGCACACGCCTTTCTTAGTCCCAAAACACTTAGCACGCGTGACTCAAGACCAAAACGGGAAGTAACTTTTTGCTCGCATTTTATAAAACTAAACATGCACGTTCAATGAGGTCTTATGAGGAGGACATCCCACTTTTAAAAAGGCTTGGAGTTAATGTGGGAGCCGCATAATGCCCTTTATTTTGAATTGGTGCTTATATGTTTATTTCTTTACATTTCATTTCAAAGTAATGCCAATTTTGTTGTGCCAGTTGATGTTAATCAAACATTAATTGTTAATGTAATTAATTAAAGTTAATTGGCTCTAAGTAAAGCTTGTCATAAATTTATCGCATCAGGTGGGTCGGCTCTCAAGCTCAATGAGGACCAAGTCACATCTCCAGGTCCTCCTCTGAGAACCTGGGCGAAAAAATTATGTGCACCCCTGCATATAGGCGTAGTTTGTAGGCTATCGGCTACAGTCAGGTATTATTGGAGCCACCTAGCATCGTGTTTGCTCGGCGTCACAACTTTTTTGCCTCCTCCCCACTCCTGCTCTGCTCTCTCGTCTCGGTGAGTCGGTCTCCCTCAGGCTTTTATCGCGGCATTCAACCAATATAGCAACACATAGTAACGCACGCTTTTCCATCCCCAGTAACGGTCACGGTGTTGCCAAGATGAGAAAAGTAATTTATTAGATTACTCACTACTGAAAAAAATAACGCCGTTAGTAACACCGTTATATTCTAACGCCGTTATTAACAACACTGAATATGAATAATGTCACTTTAAGATCACTTCGTGTTGAATTTGGTTCACTTCCTGTTGATCTTAGGAAATTCCCAAGTCGTTTCCTGGACATTTTTTATTTTTATCCTGTTGATTTTAGGAACTCCCTAATGATTTTGGGGCATCCCCAGGTCACTTCTTATTGATTTAAAAAAAAAAATATATATATATATATATATATATATATATATATATATATATATATATATATATATATATATATATATATATATATATATATATGAATAAGGTCACTTCAAAGTAACTTCTTGTTAATTTTTAGACCCTTCCTGTTGATTTTAGGGAATTCCCTGTATGTTTTGTGTCTTTTTTTGTAGATTTTGGGCACTCTTAAATGATTTTGAAGCATTCTCGGGTCACTTCCTGCAGATTTCTGTGTTTTGAGTTATTTCTGAGCCACTCACTGTCTGTTGATTTTAGGGCATTCTTGGGTCTCTTCCAGTACGTTTTGGGTCATTTTCTGTTGATTTTGGGACACATCTGGAATATTTCCTGTTCAATTAGGGTCACTTCCTGTTGATTTTGGGTCATTTACTGTTAATATTTGGGCATTCCCAAGTCACTTTCTGTTCATTTCGGGTCACGTCCTGTTATTTTGGGGCAATTTTGTCAAAGATGCGTTTATATATTATATGTGCCGTTGGATATGAATGGAGCTATTGGAAATGAATGGGGCCATTTAAAATGTATAAGGAAGTTTTTGTCAAATTTTGGCAGAACTGTAGGTTTTTTCAAGAAAACTGGCTAGTAACTCTTATGCGCCTTGACTTTGTTATGCTTTTTATGTGTGAATTAAATGACTCGGACAAAAGCTGTACAACAAGTAACATTTTGAATAAATTTGTGAATGTAGGCTCCTTCTTTAATTAAAAACGTGTTTTTGGCGTAAACATGAATGTTACAGGCTTAATCCAAAGAGCCCCTGCAACGCGTGAGTTTTTGGACCCTTTTGAAGTGTGAATAGTGTGAATCGGTCAAAGTGTGTGGGGTATGCAACGAGCTGAAAAAGTGAATGGTGGGGAAAAAAAGGAATATTATATGTGGGGAACTTTGCTTTATAAGGATTTACCGAGACTAATACTATGGTGTCTTGATACGCAAGTTTCCACATTTTTTTCAATTAGCCCACTCGTTTCGGTCTGCATTGTGTCGAGGCCAACGTCATGTTTGACTTTGCCTCTCTTTGCATACAATAAATATTTGAATTATTCATCGGGAGAATCTGTTAATGTCCGCCATTAGCATTTCCGCATAATTGATTCCAAAGAAAAGATGGAATAATAAATCATTGGCATCTTTTTTTCCCTTACATGAGAGGTCCACCTACATTACCCGACCCGGCTCGTCATCTCCTTCCCCCCCCCGCCTCCATCTACCATTTGTATGCTTTTCATTACCTATCTGCTCCCCAGTGACACACCAGTAATAGCCTTGGTGGCGTGTTGGTAAACAGTTTTGACAAATTAAAATCATCCGGCTCAACCGTAAAATTGCGACGAAGGGAGAGGAAGTCAAGCTCGCGCCATCTTCTGAGGCGTCAGGGCTCCAGCTGAGGTGACGAACAATGAATCATTCTGCCGAAAGCTTAGCCGCACACAATCGGCCGCTTAAACGTGTCGTCGGCGAGGGCGTGGAGATAACGCTGTGGCTGGCTGAAGTAGAAAAATGTGGAAAGAAGTCGCCTGCTGAGATTCACGACATCAAAGGTGTCAAACTCTGAGCACAAGGGCCAGATACGGCCCACAGTGTTATTTTGTGAGGCCCTCGAAAGTAAATCATGTGCATCGACATCTTTTTGTTTTTTATTGTTGAAATGTAATTTAAATAATTTTTCTGTAGTTGTTAATAAAAGACACGGGACTGTAGAAATTAAAAATCTTTACTTTTAAATTTAAACATTAAGATTTTTTTTTTTAATTAAAAAACTAAATTACACAAAAAACATTTCTTTTGGACAAAAATACTTATTAGTCCTAGACTTATTTTAGTCATTTCAAAATATTTTCGTCTTTGTCTAGTTTTAGTTGACGAAATCTTCTACAAATTTTGTGTAGTTGTAGTTGACAATTACTTAAAATCAGTGTTGTAAATCTTACTTTAAAAAAAGTAATTCATTAGTTTTTGGGACAATTGGCCCTAGCCCAATTCTTTACCCGAAACTTAACTAGACACTGGGGTATTGCGGGTATTTCGATAACAGTATAATTTAGATACTGTAGTAACCAAACTGTGTTTGGAAGTCATTTAATGTTGTGAATCAACCGTTAAAGTTGTTAAAATTACTCCTATTATTGCATTAGTTCCATTCTATTTTCGACATGTGAAGGTTTTAAAAGTGTTTCATCATTTAAAGATAGATTGAAGTCAAGATTTTGCCAATGTAGGAGTATTTTAAATAAAAAGTTACTTAGGTTCGCTAGGAAGGTTCTTTACAACAAAGTCTTTCTGAGAAGTCTACTGCTTTAAGATGGCAGCTGTTTACTAATGCCGCAGAGTCCGTCATTTCGCATTTAGTTCTATATACATGTGATATCTATCGTAGCATGATGTGGGCACAGTTAGGAGGCTATCGGCTACAGTCAGGTATTAGTGGGGCCACCTAGCATCGCGTTTGCAACGGCGTCGCAACTCCCTTCCTCCTCCCCC
Organism: Corythoichthys intestinalis; assembly: GCF_030265065.1. Taxonomy (NCBI): domain Eukaryota; kingdom Metazoa; phylum Chordata; class Actinopteri; order Syngnathiformes; family Syngnathidae; genus Corythoichthys; species Corythoichthys intestinalis. Next base: position 17,577,314 of record NC_080403.1, on the reverse strand, counting down.
CACTCCCGCTCGGCTCTGTCCGTGAGTAAGTGTATCTTTTCTTTTTTCTCACGTCATTCAATCAACGTAGTAACGCACGCCTTTACATCCTCAGTAACGGTAACGGCGTTGCAAAGATGAGAAAAGGAATTAATTAGATTGCTCACTACTGAAAAAAATAACGCTGTTAGTAACGCCGTTATACTCTAACGCTGTTATTAACAACAATGCCCGTCTCGTCAGGCCATCGGACATGGTTCCAGTAATCCATGTGCTTTGTTGACATGCAAACTGTCTTCAAAAGTCTTCCTGGGGTGACAGCCATGCACACCAATTTGATGTAGAGTGCGTCGTATGGTCTGAGCACTAACAGGCCGACCCCCCACCTCTTCAATCTCTGCAGCAATGCTGACAGCACTCCTGTAATTAGTCACATGACATTTTGGAGGGAAAATGAAAAGCAGTACTCAATTTGGACATTTAGGGATGTATGTAGTTTCTAAGGCATGTACTCACTTTTGTTGCCAGGGGTTTGGATATTAATGGCTATATTTTGAGTTATTTTGAGGGGAAAATAAATCAACTCTGTTATATAAGCTGCACACTGACTACTTTTCATTGTGTCAAAGTGTCATTTTGTAAGTGTTGTCCCATGAAAAGATAAATTTCTGCAGAAATCTGAGGGGTGTACTCACTTTTGTGATACACTGTATGTTGTGGCCCATAACAAAGATAAGCTTGCCACCCCTGCCCTACGTTATGATTCCATGAATAGACGTGTGAGCGAGTGACTATTGTGACTATATCAGTGTAATTTTGTTTGAACATCTGTGTGTTACTTTCCCACTTTTGTGAGCATGTGTGTGATGGTGACAAGCGTGAAACGCAGATGAAGAAAGTAATCCATTAATGATGAAAAACATCATTAATCCTTTCAACATTGAAAAATGTGTTAGTAAGCGGCGCATCAAATCCGCAGCAGGGATAGAAAAAAATCCTCAGACCACTATCTGCTATTTAGCCTTTCATCTGACACCGCGTGTATTTTTAACAACACGCCATCCACAGAAATAAATAAAAGCCAAACATAAATATTAATCCTTTCAACTGCAACACAAATCTGTGTTTTTTTTAATAGGTAAGGAACACAAGGAAAATGCTTCTGAAAGAGATAAAAACGACAGAATGAGTGAGTGCGGTTCGCCCAGCAGCATGATGAGTTTTTGGTGAGCAGGTCTGCCTCACAGTCTTAAGGTTTAAGGTTCAAATCCTGGCCATAGATTTACTTTATTCATAGATTTGGATACGAATGGTTATCTCTAAGTGCTCTATGATTCTGACACGCTTACTTCCCAGTAGAGCTGGGAATCTTTGGGCACCTAACGATTCGATTACGATTACGATTCAGAGGCTCCGATTCGATTATAAAACGATTATTGATGCACCCCCCTCCTTTTTTTTTTTTTTTTTTTAAATAAAGTTTTGTACATTAGTTCCAAAATTGTTCAAAAATACTCTCAGGCTAAACCAAACTACTATTTCAGTATCAAGTTAACATATAGCAGTAAACAAATATACAAAAATAACATTAAATAAAAAAAACTCCAGTCCCCATTCTGTATCAGCAGCTTTAAACTACATTCAATTAATTTAATGTTGTGAATCAACCGTTAAAGTTGTTAAAATTGCTCCCGTTATTCCATAATTTCCCTTTTGTCTACTTTTGACATGTGAAAGTTTTAAAACTATTTTAAAGATAGATTCAAGTCAATATTTTACCGATTTAGGAGTATTTTAGATAAAAAGTTAATTAGGTTTGCTTGGAAGGTTCGCTACAACAGCATTGCAGGGAAGTTTACTGCTTTAAGATGGCGGCCGTTTACTAACGCCCGCATCTAGCTTTTTGCAGATGTGCTGCTACCGCTACCGAGTCTACAATCCATCTAGTCCTATATAAATGATATCTACCGTAACATTATGTAGCTTAGCTGTACTTGTAGCAGCTTTTCGGCAGCAGTCAGGTATGTTGTTGTGTTTTTTTATCTCGTGGCATGAGTTGAGCTAGAGCCGTGAGTTGAGCGTTGGCATTACCCGAGGGGCCGGTTAATGAGAAGCATAATGTTTAGCTACTCCCGCTCCGTTCCGTCCCGAAGACCGCGTGGCGCGCTGAGTGTGTTGTACTTCCGCTTTACTTGGCATATTTCAATAATCGGAATTTGGATGTTTGTGAATCGTTCTCGAATCTTCCACGGCCGAATCGCGAATAATCTAAGAATCGGAAATTTTGCACACCTCTACTTCCCAGGTAAGCTATGCTAAACTCCTGGTAATTCACATCGCTTATGAACACAGGTGTCAAACCCAGGCCCAGAGGCATGACACAGCCCGCTACATCAGTTAGTGGGGCCGGAGAAAGTAACTCATTTGTATTGACTTCATGTTTCTGGCTAAAATAAATTCAAATCCCATTTTTTAGTCCTCAGTAAAAGATCAAGTTCGACAGAAATCTGAGAATGTTTTACTGTTTTCTACCCTTTAAAAATATAATTAATTTACAGAAATCTGAGAATATTTTACTGTTTTCTACCCTTTAAAAATATTATTTTTTTAAATAAATAAATAGGATCTGGTTTTATTGAGGGTACCACGGACAGAAAGACATGCAGTTCTTAAAAGATAACGTTTAGTGCGAGTTATGATAATTTGATATTAATACCCTTCTTAATGTTTTCGTTTTAATAAAATTTGTAACATTTTAAATTTAAAAAATAAACTGGTAGCTCGCCATTGTTGTTGACGTCGCAGGGCGGTGACGTAACATGGCCACGCTGCTGTACTTCACAGTGTCACTCTTTAACTATGTAATGTAGTGATTTAAATACACCACAAGGTGTCAATGGCGAGTTTTAAATTAATAAGAGATCAAGCCAATGACTGCGTTTGTCCCTCGGCTGATGCCGTAGTTTCCTGTTTAGTGCGGGTCCATTGTGATTTACGTTCATTTGAGTGTTGTCTTCACAACAAACAAGACTCCTGATAATGGCTCCCAGCATCATAGTTTGTATGTTGTGACTAAATATTGCCATCCAGTGTATTTGTTGAGCTAAAACAGTTGCTAAAATGTTTAAATAGAGTTTGACCAAAGTCTGAGTCACTTCTATGTGTATTTTGCATTTCTATTTTGATTGTGAATTTATGAATGCCAGTTCTCTTTGCATTATTGTTTAACTGTGTGTGAATAGGGCTTCATTAATACAGATTGAAGCACTTTTCTTTTTGTGAACATTATTTTTTGATAGATATGAATATTATTTTTGTTGTATTTTCACTATATGATACATATGTTTGTTTTGAAGGAGTTGCCGAAGCTTATGCCAATAAACAGCGGGGTCCGAGCTACGAGTCTGAACGCCCGTGTCCACTCTCTTTTCTTTCTGCTTTACACCCCACTGTGGATCAAAGGAAAACTACAGCGTCAGTCAAGGGACAAAATGCACTTATTGGCTTGATCCCTAATTAATTTAAAACTCGCCATTGACACCTTGTGGGGTATTTTAATCACTACCTTACATAATTAAAGGCTGTTTTTTGTTTTTGTTTTTTTTAAGAGTGACACGTGGAATTCTGGCAGCGTGGCCATGTGACGCCACCACCCTGCTACGTCAACAACAATGGCGACCTACTAGTTAAAATAATGTTACTAATTTTATTAAAACAAAAACACTAAGAAGGGGTTTAATATCAAATTATTAAAACTCGTACTAAGATTTATCTTAAGAACTACATGTCCTTCTATCCGTTGTCCCATTTAACAACACTCTTACAAACTTTTCAACACCCGCCATCTCTCCTGGTAGGGTGGGTGGCTGTTCATCTTAAGCTCGGGTCCTCTGCCAGAGGCCTGAGAGTTTGAGGGGCCTGCGCAGTATCTTTGCTGTTCTAAGAACTGTGCTCTTCTGGACTGAGATATCTGATGTTTCTTCATGTATCTGCTGGAGTCACTTCTCCAGTGTGGGGGACACAGCCCCCAGTGCTCCAATGACCACAGCACCACTGTTGCTTTCACCTTCCAGGCTCTCTCCAGCTCTTCCTTGAGCCCTTGGTATTCTCTAGTTTTTCGTGTTCCTTTTTCCCGATATTGCCATCGTTGGGGATGTCTACATCGATCACAACGGCGGTCCCTTTCTGCTTATCTATGATCATAATGTCTGGTTGGTTGGCCACGACCATCTTATCAGTCTGTATCCGTATGTCCCATAGGATCATAGCAATCTCATTTCCCACCACCTTGGGAGGTGTTTCCCATTGCGATCTAGGGGTCTCCAGTCCAAGCTCTGCACAGATGTTTCTGTAGACTACTTGGTTATGGTGTTCCATGTATTCTTTTCCTGCCAATATCTTACACCCTGCTATTATGTGTTGGACTGTTTCAGAGCCCTCTTTGCGCAACCTGCACCTGGGATCCAGCCTGGTGTGGTATGTATATTTGGGCCTCTATTGCTCTGGTGCTCAAGGCCTGCTCCTGTGCTGCCATAATTAGCACCTCTGTACTGTCCTTCAGTCCAGCCCTCACCAACCATTGGTAGGACTTGTTCAGATGTGCTACTTCAGTTATCTGTCGGTGGTACATCCCATGCAGAGGTTTTTCCTCCCATGATGATTCCACCAACTCCTCCTTTTCAAGTTTCCAGTGCCTGAGACATCTTTGTGAAGTATCCATGGAGCTTGGATGTTTTGTCTTGGATAGTGGTCCTGATGCCCAACTAACCCTCGGCCTCCCTCCTTGCGCTCTGGATACTGGATTTTGGGTGGAACCCTCCGTGCATAGTGAGCAGTTTCTGCGTTGTCACATCTGTGGTCTGAACTACCTCCTTTCGCCAGCTTAATATCCCAGCAGGGTATCTGAGCACTGGAAGGGGCATCGTTGTTAATTGCTCGGATCTTTTTCTTGCCATTGAGCTGACTTCTCAGGACCTGCCTTACTTGTTGCAGATACTTGACCGTTGCAGCTTTCCTTTTTGCCTCTTCATGGTCACCATTTGCCTGTTGTATTCCAAGGGACTTGTAGCTCTCCTCAACATCTTCTATCCTGCCCTCTGGGAGTGCATCCCCCGCTGTCTGGATTACCTTCCCACTCTTTGTCACCATTCGGCCACATTTCTCCAGTCCGAATGACATTCCAATGTCCCCGCTGTATATAGACTCAGGTTTGCATATAGTATATGGCGGAAAACACCCAGGTGACTTGAAGTTCCGCTCTGAGACCCCAAATTTGGCCAAATTTCAAAATTGTCCGATATGCACGTGTGATACATCATTGGAAAGCTTAAAATCTCAATTTCGTGGGGGAAGAAAAATTTTGAACAGGAGGGCATTTTAAATTTTTTTTTTAAATTTAAAGAGCAAAACCCTAACTGAAGGCGAGAGCACGCGAGAGCAGAATTAAAGACACCACAATTTTAACGAGATACTGTATAATCGCGTACATACCATGTTTCGATCCATAAACTCCATGTAGCAAGTTTTTGGGGGATTTTATGGGTGAAGCAGGGTGATATAACAAGGATCGCGATGCAGAAATTGCAGACAACAAGGGGTGGTTGAGATTTTGTTTTTCGTATAGTTACCCATCTAAACGTTATTCTTCAAAATATTTTTGTTTGGATCGATTATTTGTCATCTAACATATCAGGGAAAATGCGACAGTAACAAAACAAAAAAAAAAATACAATTAAGCGTTAATTATGAGGTAGATATCTGTGACTTCTTTACAGACGCCAAATTTTTCATTGTGATGTTGTTTGTTTAAAAGTTTAAAATATGCAAGTGAATAATTTTTTAAAGTCGTGTTTTTTTATAAACTAAACATTAGACATCAATTAATGATTGCAGGCTAAAATGACAAACATTTTGAATAATAAATATAATTACTTACCTTATTTTTATGGCTAGGTTGAAACAAAAGCGGTTGCGCGACGTCTGTAAACGGGGGTTTACAGGATAAAACTAGTTCGGAGGCTTAGTGCGCCATGAATCTGCTATGGCAGCATATAGAGATATTGTTCTATCAAACTCAACAGTTGTTTTGGCTCAAAAAACAGCAGTTTCTTTTAAAAAAAGGATGCAAGAGCAGAAACTGCTTTTTCAGTCTTGTCTGTGTTTTCTGCCATATATATATATATATATATATATATATATATATATATATATATATATATATATATATATATATATATATATATATAAAATCGTTGTCTCGCCCACCCGGGCGGTATGGTCTCCCCTTTCAAGCTCAGGGCCTCTACCAGAGGCCTGGGGGTAGAGGGTTCTGCGCAGGATCTTAGCTGTCCCTAGGATTGCGCTCTTCTGAACGGAGATGTCGGACGTTGTTCCTGGTATCTGTTGGAGCCATGCAACCAGCTTGGGGGTTACTTAAGCGAAAAGCTTATGTGTCATATATGAAATATATCACAACCTACTATACAATGAAATATATAAAACAAAAAATGCACACTATGTTCATAAATGGCCGAAAATCAACCGAATTTCTACCACACCCTCCTAAATCTGAATCATGGCAAAAATGGAAGATGACAAAAAATACAGGGTGATTCAAAAAGAATCTGCTAAAATCATCGCGTGATACTTCATAAAAGAAAAACATCACAAAACATGTAATGGACACATGTATTGAAGATAACTTCAAGTTGTATTTAATGTTTTAAGCTCAAATATGAGCACCACCAGCAGCACGGACAAAATTAAGCCGAGAAGAGAATTCCTCTCAAACGTGTGCATGTCGCAGTCCATTGTCTTGATTGCAACTGTTGGTCAATATTTCACGTCATCAGTACTTGCTGGACGTGTTGGTATGTTAAAGACAAAGTTCATTATCCATCTTTATGGCACATAACGTATGTTATACACTATGTGTATGTTCCACCACTTCCAGTAAATACTGATGACATGAAAGATCGAATAACAGACGCAGTGGAACCCGACATTAGGGAGGAATTCTCATGTCAACTTTATGTTGTCCATGCTTCTGGTGACAAAACATGAAATTAAACTTAAAGTTACTTCCAACATCTGTCCAAGGTAGAGTTTTGTTCTGTTTTTCATTTTTGACATGGCATTATGATTTTGGCAGTCTTTTTGAATCACACTGTATATACACAAACGGTTGGAATCATTCACAAGTATGGTATACAAAATTTATTTAAACATGGTAGCATCTCATAATATGAAAATACACATTATTACACATACAAATATTGAAAAACGAACAAAAAAAATAGTAAAACTGTACATGACAACATTACACTTAAAATCGCTTTCATCAAAGTCATCATCCCATCCGAGTGCCTTCTGCTTCTTTGGATACATTCTCGCATTCTTGGCACCGACATAAATGAGTACAAGAAAGTTTTGCAGACATACAAGAACATCTTCCTGTGTCACATTTGATAGTTTGCTCTCCTCCAATGTTGGTACAGAGCATCAGTTGTTGAAGGAATAGAGTGTTCTGGCAAGGCTGACGAGGCCACAGAGAAAGATCTGTATCTGGCATCATTTAAATTTTTGTCAGATGACTGGCCATACAGGTGGCACACGTATTTACACAATGTGGTAAATGTTTGTAGGCCAAGTTTAAAACTGCTGCCCAGCTTTCCAAACCCAGTCAGGTATTTTTTTATGACATGCAACAGAATTTTTTTTTTTTTTTGCCTTTGCCATGAAAGGTGCTAGCAGAGTCACAACCTGTGAATGTATGGATGCCAATGAGTGCTGAACACACACTAGAGCCAAGAGCTGTGGAAACCTTAGAGATGCCAATCCTTGTTCTGTTGCCTACTCCTGTGAAAAAATACAATCTACACTGTAAATCTTTCTGCAGACTTACAGCAATCACTGCCACGTCAGTATCAGGACTTTTTATAACTACAGCTTAATGTTCTTGTGCCAAATGGTTTGTTGAACTATTGTCACCCATACCAGGTATGCAATAAAAAATTCTACTGGATTCACTTACTATACACTGTATATTAATTTTAAAACAAAATGGTATTGATATCTGGGCCCAAAAATGGTATCGGTACAACACTAGTTTAAATAAGAATTTTGTGTGAATAAGTTAATAACAATTAACCTGGTAGTATTTCCTTGTTTTTGTTTAAAAGAACCATAGAGTGACACATATTTTGGTTCCTTTATTCTGAAGCATCAAGACCCTCTTGATTCTTCACTATGTCCACGAATGTTTTTGAAGCTTGTACATTCGCAGCATTTCGTTGTCAACTATAATATTTTGACAGATGACCGCCTCACAGAAGTTGTAGCTGTCAGTAAAGGATGTTACCGTTCTGGAAAAACAAGCACACACACATAAACCATGTTTGAACTGTTTCATCCATATCACATTTACATAATTGTCCAGTCAAAATTATCTAGGCTTGTCTATTCTGCCATTTTTTTCCTGAATAAGATGATCAAATAGGTTTTTGGAACTATAGTTAAACAAACTAAATACTAGAGGTGTGCAAAATTTCCGATTCTTAGATTATTCGCGATTCGGCCGTGGAAGATTCGAGAACGATTCACAAACGTCCAAATTCCGATTATTGAAATATGCCAAGTAAAGCGGAAGTACAACACACTCAGCGCGCCGCGCGGGCTTCGGGACGGAACGGGAGTAGCTAAACATTATGCTTCTCATTAACCGGCCCCTCGGGTAATGCCAACGCTCAACTCACGGCTCTAGCTCAACTCATGCCACGAGATAAAAAAACACAACAACATACCTGACTGCTGCCGAAAAGCTGCTACAAGTACAGCTAAGCTACATAATGTTACGGTAGATATCATTTATATAGGACTAGATGGATTATAGACTCGGTAGCGGTAGCAGCACATCTGCAAAAAGCTAGATGCGGTCGTTAGTAAACGGCCGCCATCTTAAAGCAGTAAACTTCCCTGCAATGCTGTTGTAGCGAACCTTCCAAGCAAACCTAATTAACTTTTTATCTAAAATACTCCTAAATCGATAAAATATTGACTTGAATCTATCTTTAAAATAGTTTTAAAACTTTCACATGTCAAAAGTTGAAAAAGGGAAATTATGGAATAACGAGAGCAATTTTAACAACTTTAACGGTTGATTCACAACATTAAATTAATTGAATGTAGTTTAAAGCTGCTGATACAGAATGGGGACTGGAGTTTTTTTATTTAATGTTATTTTTGTATATTTGTTTACTGCTATATGTTAACTTGATACTGAAATAGTAGTTTGGTTTAGCCTGAGAGTATTTTTGAACAATTTTGGAACTAATGTACAAAACTTTATTAAAAAAAAAAAAAAAGGAGGGGGGTGCATCAATAATCGTTTTATAATCGAATCGGAGCCTCTGAATCGTAATCGTAATCGAATCGTTAGGTGCCCAAAGATTCCCAGCTCTACTAAATACTATGTTGTTTGTCAATGCCTCGTTTTTGTATATGTTGTACTAACCAGTTATTTAATGGATATGCTCGGCAAGTCTGAAACTAAACTTTTTGCTCAATGTGGAAAAAAATCTAATGTTGACTTCTTAAAATGACAATCAGTTACATAAGACCCCCTCCCAGTTACCTCCCAGTCTCAAACTTTTTTTTTTTTTGCTCAAAGAAAAACAAACATAACAATGGTGACTTCTTAAAATGACATCACACAGTTAGAGCCCAGAATGCACATTGTGAGTCCTAACTTCATATGTGATCTGATCAGAAGCCCCCCAAACCCCATTATTATTCACAACAAAAGACGTGCGCGAGGCTTACCAGTAGTCAATGTCATTAAAGATCAACAAGATCCTTCGACGGAGCCTGGAGAGGAAGCCATTGTCTGACGCAGCCACGCAGGCTCCCACCGTTTCGTCCAAATTCCTGCACTTTTTCGCCCCTTGGACGGATGAGAGATGCATACAGTGGGGCAAATAAGTATTTAGTCAACTAATTGTGCAAGTTCTCCCACTTGAAAATATTAGAGAGGCGTGTAATTGTCAACATGGGTAAACCTCAACCATGAGAGACAGAATGTGGAAAAAAAAAAACTGAAAATCACATTGTTTGATTTTTAAAGAATTTATTTGCAAATGGTGGTGGAAAGTAAGTATTTGGTCAATACCAAAAGTTCATCTCAATACTTTGTTATGTAACCTTTGTTGACAATAACGTTTTTTGTTACTCTTCACAAGCTTTTCAGACACTGTTGCTGGTATTTTGGCCCATTCCTCCATGCAGATGTCCTCTGGAGCAGTGATATTTTGGGGCTGTTGTTGGGCAACAAGGACTTTCAACTCCCTCCACAGATTTTCTATTGGGTTGAGATCTGGAGACTGGCTAGGCCACTCCAGGACCTTACAATGCTTCTTACGAAGCCACGCCTTTGTTGCCCTGGCTGTGTGTTTGGGATCATGGTCATGCTGAAAGACCCAGCCATATCTCATCTTCAATGCCCTTGCTGATGGAAGGTGATTTTCACTCAAAATCTCTCGATACATGGCCCCATTCATTCTTTCCTTTACACAGATCAGTCGTCCTGGTCCCTTTGCAGAAAAACAGCCCCAAAGCATCATGTTTCCACCCCCGTGCTTCACAGTGGGTATGGTGTTCTTCGGAAGCTATTTAGTATTCTTTCTCCTCCAAACACGAGAACCTGTTTTTCTACCAAAAACAAGAATTTTGGTTTCATCTGACCATAACACATTCTCCCAGTCCTTTTCTGATTCATCCAAATGCTCTGTAGTGAACCGCAGACGGGTCTGGACATTTACTGGCTTCAGCAGGGGAACACGTCTGGCAGTGCAGGATATGAGTCCCTTGCGGCGCATTGTGTTACGGATAGTAGCCTTTGTTACTGTGGTCCCAGCTCTCTGTAGGTCATTCACTAGGTCCCGCTGTGTGGTTCTGGGATTTTTGCTCACCGTTCTTGTTATCATTTTGACGCCACGGGGTGAGATCTTGCATGGAGCCCCAGATCGAGCGAGATTATCAGTGGTCTTGTATGTCTTCAATTTTCTAATAATTGCTCCCACAGTTGATTTCTTTACACAAGGCGTTTTACCTATTGCAGATTCAGTCTTCCCAGCCTGGTGCAGGTCTACAATTTTGTCTCTGGTGTCCTTCGACAGCTCTTTGGTCTTGGCCATAGTGGAGTTTAGAGTGTGACTGACTGAATTGTGGACAGGTGTCTTTTATACCGATAATGTGTTAAAACAGGTGCCATTAATACAGGTAACGAGTGGAGCCTCGTTAGACTTCGTTGGAAGAAGTTAGACCTCTTTGACAGCCAGAAATCTTGCTTGTTTGTAGGTGACCAAATACCTATTTTCCACATTCTGTCTCTCATGGTTGAGGTTTACCCATGTTGACAATGACAGGCCTCTCTAATATTTTCAAGTGGGAGAACTTGCACAATTAGTGGTTGACTAAATACTTATTTGCCCCACTGTATATTATGAAGCAGAGTTCATTCAGATCCATTTGAGTGGAACGAACCAACACAATTTCGCTCAGCCAATACAGCCTACAACTGGGAGGAATGGCTGTGATTGCTCATCTTTTAGTGTTATTGGTGGTGCTAAAGAATTAGTTCATTTATAGGTCAACAACGTCTCCAAACGATTCATCGACAATCAAAAATAGCTCTCCGAAAGAAACCAAAACTAAAAGTGGCCCATATGAAATTTGAATATACAGTAGAAATCTACGCATATGTTTGTTTGCCTTTGGCTGAATAAATGTGTGGTGAAGACACAGAGATAACACTTTTGTCCAATATTACGTTTCATGCGTGGAACTGATTCGGCATGGTTCTGTACTGAGTAATCTAATTGCATGTCATGTAATTGCAGTGTTACAGCCCGAATTAATACTGGATAATGATGATGAAGTTTGAGTCCTTGAGTGATGTTTCAGCATTCACATCATATCTGAGGCTTTCTACTCTAATGTCAACTCTGACATGTTGTTTTAAAGAAACAAAAGAAGAAAGCTATGTGATCTTTTTCCAAAATGCCATCCAGAATCCACGCAGGCCTGATAATGATGCCAGCGGATTATCTCCCTAAAGCGCTCGCAACTTTAGCGCCCGACAGAACTCACTTCCCATCCCAGACGCCATCCGTCTTCATTCGTGTTCATGGCTCGTTGACAGGCGTTTCCATCATGTGTCATTATTGGTGCGCGGGGCAACTCGGCGGAACACTCTGGGAAACACATCAATCACCCACTCCTTGTCCCGCCCTGACAGCGACGCTCACAGACAACAAGACGCTTCTCCCACTTACCGGGGGACACACTTGAACCCCAGTGGGATCGGGCCAGGCGGGCCGGGTGCTGCGAACAGTTGGTAATTAAGATTGGCAGAGAATACATGACAGTACTGATATAAGCCTGAGTGGATGTCAGCCTTTACTTTGCTCGACAATGCCGACGGATGAAGTTGGCTGTCTAAATTGTGCCTGAGTGGAGATGGGTATTAGGACCCAGTGACGGGATGCACATGGATTACTGATGCAACAGCCGATACTTGAAGCCTACCAGGTGCTTTAGTAAAGGACATTTAAAGATTGACTCAGGGATGTGTGATACTTTTACACAAAAGTGCTATGCATTAAGAAAGTTCCTGATCAGTTGAACAGTCCCCTTTTGGGGGCTTCATATGTGGAGTTTCTTGTTCCTAGTGTTGTGCTCAAGACCGCGACCAAGCTATCAAAAAAAAAAGGTAAAAAGTCAAAACTAAGACTTTTGAGATGCGAGACAAAGCCCAATACCAAAATTGCTTCTTTCAGGAGTTGAGCCCAAGACCAGACCAAGACAGGTCTCGAATGTATACTACTACTAGCACTACTCATCCCACTATCTGTATGGATTTCCTCAAGTATTCTCAAATAACTTAAATTATATAAGTTCCATTTCTAGGAAACTGAGATGAATACACAAATGGTGCAGATGTTAGCTGAATGAAGGCTGTTTTAAAATGTAGTATACTCATAGAATGTTAAAGACGATGAATGACTGATTAACAAATGCTGGTCCTACATTTTCTCTACAGGCTAAATAGCATACTAAAGCCTGAGTTATGCTCCCGCGTTGCAGTGACGGCGCAGCGACCATAGCGTCTTTCGACATTTGATGGTTCTCCGGCCAGGTGACGCATTGCTCTGTAATTCACCGCCAAGCCACTAGAGGGGTGTTGTGTTATGTTTGTACAGTTTTGGGGCATGCGTGTTGACTTCCTCTTGTCTAGTGTAACTGAGAAAAAATAAACAATGCAAGATGGAACGCTTGAATGTGGATCTTCAGCTCATCAACATTGAATAAATGTTGATCATACCAATGTTGAGGCGCAGGCGACGCAGAAGATGGTTTCGAGGTGGTCTGTCCAACTTTTGATGCCGCATAGAGTTCTAGCCTCGGGTGAAAACCAGCTAGCTGTGGCAGCTAGCTTCAAACTGGCGTTGAGCACTGCGTCCAGCGTTTTGTCCGAGGTCTGCAAAGCCCTCCAGCCCGATTTGTTTGCCGTGTCCTACAACCAGCCAGTGGGAAGCCATAGCAGATTTCTGGTGTCTATGGACAGGGAAGCCATAGCAGATTTCTGGCGTCTATGGAACTTCCAAAACTGCGTTGGAAGCCTTGATGTTAACGTTATCATAAAAAGCACCGAGGCACTCTCAATCAGTGATGATGTATCTTGTGTGAACTGTCCATAATTGAAAATTAAAGATCAAAACAACTCATTTGACACCAAACCTGTGCTTTATTCTTCATGTACTTGAAGTGTGACACGTAAATAAGTCAGACTCACAGCAAACATATATACACAATAAATGATGAAGTGCATAAAAAGCTGGCAGTTTTTAGCCGACTGGGTCACCGCTTGCTTCGTGTGGCCACTCGATCCCGAACACAAAGGTCTCGGTGGTTCTTCCATTTTTTTATTCATTTTTTGCCATTTGGCAAACTTTATGACGTCTTGATGAGACTTGCTCTTTGATGATACTCCCGTTGGCTTGGTCCATTTTTGCGTGTAGAAAAATGATGTTTTACAATGGCGGTGATTTCGCACTGAACCGGAAACAACAGTCTGAGTGAACCAATCACAGTCCATTTCCGCCACATCATATGCGCTGACGTGACGCTAGGGTTTGAAAAATCAATAGGAGCGCGTCAGGCTACGGCGCAGGGTCATAAATCGGGTCTTCTTTGACGGCGCAGGTCTAACGCGGAAGGATAACTCGGCCTTAAGAAGGGTATGTTTTAAAGTTGATGTCTCCCAGAAAGAAGGTCCATTAGTGAACCTTCTGGAATACTCACTTTTGGACCATTTCTACATAGGGCTAGCAGTATGACCCCTTCACTCACCTGTATAGACAAGTTTCCGAGGTACTTCCAATTTACTTCCGCATTTCTGCTCGCGACCTCCGTTTTCCACTTTCACTAACCAAAACAACAATGGAGCTGGAGTGGCATCACTCATCAAAATCCCTCAAAAAAGAAAATTTAGAAATACCGCATCCATCTGCCATCATCACGACATGTAAACCGAAACCGTAAACCGAAACCAAAGATCGCGGGAGTGTAACGGGTACACACAGGTCTGCGGGTGTGAAGCAGTGCGTGGAAGACCTTCCCTCCGATGCCTTCATGTAGGTGCGCTGGCTCAAGCTTATGGCACAGCGGTTAGTGTACCTGTCAGTCGAAGTGAGCGCGGCGTGGCTTCGCGTCCCAACCTGGTCAGAGAGGTGGGACTGGATCGCGTCGGAGCGCGGCGCATTTCACACCGGTTACATTGGTGCCGTGACCCGGATCGGCAGCGAAGGTTTTGCCTTCATGGCACAGCGGTTACTGTTCTTACCCAGTGCTTCAAAAATATTAAAGCTAAAATCTTGCGCATGAAACGACTTGTTGTCTTTAATATTGTTATTACGATGATGATTGTAATTATGATCATGTTTAATCTTATTTACTTCAACTACTGTGCTGTTGTGGCTGCAACACATGCTAACTGCTGCTAGCATGTTGCTAATCAGTACGTGTAGGATGGCACAATTATGTAAACGCATAAAAGCAAGGGTTACAAGTATTTTGTTCATTTGTTTACAGGTAGAAAACGCTGTTAGGCAAGGGAAGGCAACTTGATGTGCCCCACAACAACACTTACTGTACGTTGATAGACATACTGTATATTGAGATTACATGCATTCTACTTTGATGATAAAAGGCTCGACTTACGCTCCACCTATGTTAATATTTTACTAATAATTTTACAAACTGTGATTTATTGACCTGTTTTGCATATGCACCAGTCGTTTTAAATAAAACAACAAATGGAATACTATTGTCCAAAAGTTTTATTGCGGTCAATATCTGCAATAAAAAAGAATGACATACTAGTTGTGTTTATATGTACATGTGTGATGAGCTCATTATACGTATAATAACCATAATCTAAACAGATGAAAAATACCTTGTAGTATTTCCTTGTAACAACAAAATCAGTGTCAACTTTTTTGCATTTGGAAAGTGTATTGTTATTTGTCATTTTGAGTCATTTTGGTCACTCAAGTGGCCGGTGTATTAATCTCCACCTCATGTTAACACAGGCTGCACAGATTGTTAGAATTTTGTCCACGAACAATCAACGAAGTGATAAGAACAAATGCACAGCACAGAAAGTCCCGAAGCCTCATCTACATCGTGTTGAATCCATTGTTGGAGATTCCGTGGGTTACCTTGTGTTTGAGTTTGCAGTTTTAACTTTGTCTACTCACCACTTACTTCAACCTCACTTCATGTTGTTCCGTCTAAACTGGAAGTCCGTAGCAGAAAATGTCAAAGATGGCGCGGCCCATGTTTCGCTCAGGAAACTTGTCTATACTGTTTCACTAGGTACTTGTTTCTTCTGCTAGCTAAATCATCATCATCCACATGTCTTAATGCATCATACATTTTTAATTTAATTCATTGATGGTGATAGACATTTGATTTGCTGCCAGGCGACTCCCAGTCAAAATGAATTGGACGTCTAGTGCTGTCAATGAAAGCTAATGAGTTAACACAGTTATCAACAAGAACCAGTAATTGAGGGATCGTCAGATTTTGTTGCTGTTCTGTGTTTCACTAATACATGCAGCGGAGGTGTAATGCAGTCCAAAACAAGAGTATCTTGGGTCATCTTTTGGATCAAAGATGCATTGACTTCAATTAAATCCTTAGAAGGGTATGCCGTGGATAGGGGGGCGTCCCAGTGAGTCAATGTGTGATCTTTATCAAGGAGCTGCCTCTCAGATCACTATTTCGGCCTGCAACCCGGTGGGAAAAGCCAGCCAGATGACTTTCATGACAATAGTCCGGACTTGTGGGCCTTGCCACACACCACCGCTGCCAACACCCATGCTTCTCGAGCTGCCTAATGAAGCTGCTACTATATTGAGTAGCTCAACCTTGAATGGCAAGACGCGCATCTTGGTGGCCCCTCTTGGTTTGCACTATTTTAGGGTTTAGTTTGTTTCTTATATCTCAGTCCACCTGGGAAATAGGACCATTTTACAAAGTTTCGCAAAAATATATGGTACACTACCAGTAAAATGATTTCACAAGCATCAACATCAATATGGTTCTTCTTACTTTGATATACAGTAGAATAAAAGTAGAAGAATTTTGCCAGTTTTATAACAAGAACAGATTTACATATTTTTTTCTCAGCTTTCTTTGGAAGTATTGTATTTAAAATCGCTTAAATGTATAGGAGTTTTGTCCTACCACGCTTACAAAAACACATGTTGCATTAAAATACATTATTTGGAATTAAAGTATTATACATTTTTTCATTCTTTTACCTTTAACCTTACGATTGAGGGCGATAGACACCCAATCCAATTTGACTGGCACGGCTGACTGCAATCGTTCGATCAGCCAACCTAGCAGCCAGGGCATTGCATTTAGGAAATTGTAACTATAATGGGGTGAAAGGTTCTCGAAAACGTGCAACTTTAGGTTAATTTTTCTTAAGCTCTTTTCCCAATGCTTACTGAAACATGCACAAAAAAACTTTAGGATGCAAACCGTGAAGTGAACGTTTCTGAGGTGAGAGTTTATTAATTAAATCAATAAGCAATAGGGTTCTTGTCACCAGTGGAAATTGCCAATTGTCCTTGTTTATTTCTTGTTCCAGCATTTGTTGTATCTGGATTTGAAACAAATGTGTGTTTTTCAATGGCCTGTCAGTTATATGAGGATTTCTACTATACACAACTGGGCCAATAGCAGGGATCCACAGCAACAATTAATTATTCCTCCAGCCCTGAAATGCCAAACATGAACATAATCCCACTTCGGGGTGACGGCGGCGCCCGTGTTGCGTGGGGCATACTCCGCGTCATGGATCTGGGAGTGTTGCTCTTTCCATCTACCGGCTGATCGGATCACCCGGGGATGACGGCAACACCCCCGGCAAGCGGGCTAAGAGAGCCTTTATGCTGCTTCACATTGATCAAGATTCAACACAGCCCCCCAAATCCATCACCACCATCCCACCTTGGGCTTTTTGCAAGCTTTGGTGGTGGTTGATGATGGTGATTATGATGTAGCGGTGGTTTCATAAATGGATTCTGGCCCTTTTATTGAAGTTTGATGTATACATACTTTGAATGAATAAATGAACAGATGCGCTGATTTACAATCGTGTCAATGCTGTGGTGGGCTGAATAATACATTATACAGCAGCAATGACAAGTCCCTTTGTTTAATATACTGTACATCACTGATGGTTGAGTGGTTAGTTCCCATGTCCTTTTAGTGTGCTGTAGGGAACATGACACACTATACATTTTTCAGACCACCACCACCAAAAACAATAAACACTGCCCGCAGCTGAACAGAAACCCCTCTTTTCCTGATCAACAAACATTGCTGCAATGCTGAACTCACATTTAATGACAAAGCAAGGGCCCACCCATAATCAGGCATGAAAATCTCTCACCTTTCGGCGAAATTCGCCGTTTTGAAGTAAAAAAGGATGACCTACGTGAATCGTGTAGCTCCGAGGAGAAAAAAATTTAAGGGGGGGGGGGTCGTTTGTAGGCATGTGCCAGTTACCTTCACGGATTACCATGCTATGAAAACATCGCGGTTACAAAACCACTAAAATTTTCCGTCATACAGTAGTACGTATTAGTTATTTTTCATGTGTCGAAAATGCAGCCAGAATTAGCTTGGCGCGGCAGCGCTTACCCCTTCCCCTGTTTGATGCTGCGTGTGTCAGTGACGCTATTCCAGCAAACCCAAAAACAAGCACTCCAAACGCAAGGCGTAAATTCTTCAATTTATTGATCTCTCAAATCGTGGTAACTGAAATATACCAAATGAATACATTTAAAACGTTGTACACTCGTATTTTTCCACATGTGAGTAGCTTCAACAGTTTAGCTTCATGAAAAAGTTCGTCAAAAACAAAACACACATTTTCCTTTCAAATTCAATACACAAAGTTACTAAAAACTTACAAAGACGAATGATAGGCAAGGCTTAGGTAGGACAGCAACTTCATTGAGGTTAATCACAGCCGCTGAGAGAGAATCAAGTTTGTATGCGGGGAGGGAAAAAAAAAAAAAAAAAAAAAGAGCGTCAAAGATCGCTAATTGCGACAGATGATCTTGTACTAAGCACAAATTCACATTCGCTGGAGGAGGTAAAGTATCACTCCCAATTGTTTTTAGATGAATGCATTTGCCAGCATATTGAATTTAGTGAGTAATGGTTTTCGTTTTCATATTTTGTGGTATGACAAAGTTACTGCCATTCGTTGCAGCTTGCGTTGAACACTGCTGGAGCGTCCGGTGAAAAAATAGCTCCCGTTAAGGTAGCGTCAAGCTTGTGTATTTAACGGTAATATAAAAGCAGTGTTGTCAATAACGCGGTATCGTAATGCGTAACTAATCTGATTACTTTCTTTCAGTAAAGAACAATCTAACGCGTTCATTTTTCTAAATCAGTAATCTGAGTAAAATTACTTTCCTTGATGCCTGTGCGTTACTATTTTGTTATTGCCCCATAATGTGTGTAGAATGAAGAATACTGTAGTCATGGGAGTGACATCACATGTCACATTTTTTAATCGGGGATGGAACAAAAAGGGTCTCGTGTATTACCATGATGCGTGAGCGCTGGGAGTTTGCGGCCAAAACAACATAGCCTTGCTACCTCGCCAGGATGCAATGAAATAGGCAGGAGATATACTACAAACGGCTGCATTTGCACACTGGAAACACAGCCATTACTTCACATTTTTGTCCAGTAAAGATGACAAAAATATCCCCGTGCGCTGCAAACTTTGCGCTGGCTCAAAAAGACTGTCCACCGCTATAAGCATCCAATTCAAGCACCACTTGGAATTACAGCACAACAGGTAACACGACAGCCAGGACTTTTTGATACTGCTCGTGCTCAATATTCGGTTCAAGCTCAGTTTTTGTTGAGGGTTTTGAAAGCTTAGGTTTAAAGAAATTCTAAATATCCATCTTGCCTCCTCAGCTGTAGTTTTGGCTAAGCAATGCAAACGGCTGTCTCTAAGGTTCTATAGTCACATGATCTGTTCGAAAAATAATTTGGACCCATTATGAAATACTTTGAAGGATTCCTGTTCATTTTATTCATTTGTGTTGTTTGTTTTATTGCTCTAAAACTTTTATAGACAACATTTTAAGGGCCATATTCAATGGTCTTTATTTTAAAGGGGAAGTTCAGAATTTTTTATATTAAGCTTAATCTTTGAGTTAGCCGGGGTTTAATTAGTCGTTGGAAATGATTTGAACAAATTCTGTGCAGTTTGACAGTTATTTGTTAGTTTCAGGGCTCCGGAGTGGCTAAGCTAGCGCGAGTCAATGGTGGTTGAAATCAACTCCTTCAACTAATTAAACCCCCGTTAACTCGAATATTAAGCCTTATGTGAAAAATTAAAATGGTCTAATTCGCCACATGTAGGACGTTTTGCCGACGGTGGACATTTTGGCAGAACGCCGGAACATATTTCCTCCCCACCTTTCTCACCTTTTTAACCCCTGACCCATTTTCATGCCTGCATAATCTTAATGCTAAATACTACTACTACTACCTGCACCCTGCGAAAAGCCATATCATGAGGAATTCATTGTTGTTTTGGGGGAAATAGGTTGCCATGTTGATAAGTCATATATGTCGAAGAAAAAAAAATGTCATAAACTGCTTTCAGACATAACAGACCAGAACATTACGGAGTAATATTCACATTAAGGAATTGTTCCACTACCATCCCGGCTCGGCCACAATAACATACAGCAGCAAAACAGTGTGAAAAAAGATAGTGTTTTTGTAATGTATTTATTTTTAAATCTCTGAAAAACCTCATAAAAGGATGAAATGTTTTTCTTTGCAATATTTGAGTGATTTTTTTTTTTTTTTTTTTAAATTACCAGTTTGTTTGTTTTTTGTCGCAAATTTCAGTTTTGTGAATTATTTGGGCTAATGAAAACGCAGCTAATGTTGCAATAATCGTTTACAACCAATATACGTAGTAACACATCTGAATATTATCCAATACACACAGGCATACATTATTTATCCTTCATCACCATCAATGGCAGTGAATGAGTTGAAGAATGAGGGAAGAAATAAGAAAAAAAATCAAACTACCAATCGCAGCCTTGCAAGGCTACTGTAATTTTTGATCCCTGGAGTATACTGACAAAAGCATATGACAGGACGGAGACCCATTTAAATACCATCCAAATATGCACAATATGTCTCTTAATTAACGCTAATTCTTGCGTCAGCCATCAGATTGTCGTTAGGCGTGCCTCTCCCCTCCACAGCACTGGCCCCAATTGATCAAATAACAGGCAAATAATTCCTTATGACACACAATCATAATTAGGCGTTGCATTTGCATGATGTCGACTTTGCATTTAATTGTGTGGCTGCCTCTTTTCGCGACGTGTCACGCAATGAGCCTGACACGTCAAGCTTAATGAGGTAAAGCGTGACAGTTAATCTGCGGCAAAACATTTACACGAGATGTGCGCTGCTGTAGACGACTTGTGATTGGAATTGATAATTAACAGCTAAAACAGGCTATTGACGAAGAAGAAATATTGTGAGCCGCTTTTGAGGTCATCGCCTTTGATTTATGTCAGACTATTTAGTGGCAACTGGGATTGGATTGAGCAACTCTCTTGTTGTACTGTTTTTACACTTCCTGGTTCCCTTTCAATTACCATGTAGTATATGCCATTGTATTAATATTTAGTTACAGTGAGATGCATTAAAGAGCACTTCTTCCTTTTCTTGTCTTTTGGTTTAGTACTGAATTTCCAGGACAATACGTTGCTTCAGCAAAAAAAAAAAAAAAAAAAAACAGCAACAGCAACGAATTATAAATCACATTTTTGGGGGGAAAATGTATGTCGTTCACCAAGCAGCTATAAACGCTCACCGGTATTACTTAAAATAAATGTTGAATGAAATTGAAAGGTTGCCTTACTTAGGGTCGAAACCATCTTCAAGGCCAGCGGCATTGCACAGTCTCGCAGTGCCAATGCTCACGCAAGAGTCCTCCAGATAAGCAAAATACAACGTTATAGCAATTCAAATTAATAACGGTCATTTTGTCAAGTTTTCTTTTAAATTTTTGTAGCATATACACAGCGTTTTAGTCACTGTTTTGGATAAAAGTTTGACTGTCCTGTTAGCTTAGCTTATCTGTTGTAGTGAACACTACATTTGCTCCCGGCTTCGGTCATAATCACAAGCTAAGAGGTCCCCCTGGCGGCTGGTTGTAGGTAATATTTAACACAGGGTCAGCCAATGGCGTACCACAAGCAACACATCACTTCCGCTCATTAATATTCATGACGTTAGCTACTGTTCCTAGGGGAGGACACGCTGCCATTTTTCCACAATAGGAAAAGAATGGAAATCGTGTACGAAGGAGATGTTTACAAACCTAAACCTACCAATTCGCTCCGAAAATGATGTCCCTGGTGAAAAATTCACTTGCAAAGATGTGAAGGTACATAAAAATGTACAGTAAAAGAGATGGCTTAAGTGTGAAGGGCTGAAAAAGACGAAAAAAATGAGCCGACCTTAGCATAGCTTAGATTTTTTAGCTTTATTATCGACGCGACTGACAATGACATTCCCGTTTCAACAAGCTATCCTTTACCACCAGCCCTAGACTGTATATTATACTGTATCCTCTGGTTGTCCTACGTCTCTGACCATTCTTGGGGGTGATTTATATTTTGTGTAGCGATCGCAAATGCTACTCAGTGACAGCCAATGAACACTTTTAATTTTTTCATTGATAACAAATCCTAATTCTATAATTTATTTACACTTCCCCCTTACTAAAGTTGTTTTTTTTTTTTTTACAACAGAAAAGGTAACAGTGGCAGTTAGATACCATTTTAATTCTTTTCAGGTCATTCATTGTCAGACAGAAGCAGCACGCTAAAAAAAAAGTTAAAAATATCAAAATGGCTTACGTCTTTGTCCTCTGAAAGACCATGCTAACCCAACAAAATGTTTACTGCATAAATGTTTACTGCCGAGCTGGCGTTAAAAGTCAGCGCAAGTTGATTCATTCTTCACATTTTTTTTTTTTTCCGGGAAACGTATGAAGAAAACATCCTTCATATGTCATAACGTCTAGAGTCGTTTCTACAAATTCCAAAAAAGCAAAGTGTGATCTGCATGTTCGTCTTTTAAAGATTACCGTAGAAAAGTGGCAGAAGTAACATCGTTTCTATGCTAGGGCAGGTCTAAAATGGCCCACTTCAGCTTTACTTCTGCTTTACGATGCAACGTCACAGTCTAAAAATAGCATGCGTGCAGTACGCCATTGACTAGGTGCACGAACACGGCGCCTGCTGAAGGAAGTGGGCACTCTGACGTCTGGTGCCTTGTCAGCAGAGGGCGGAACATATTTGAGAGCAAACACAACAGAAACTAGAGAGAAAATTTGGAATGAGGAATTCTTTCTTCTTAATGTTTTAAGGACGAGTTTCTTATAACCCAGTGCCCAAATATCTTTGTGTGCCGTTATGCACTGTTTCGTCAAACTACAGTAAAAAATAAGCTTCCACGTATTCCCTGTCAATGCTGTAGCCAAGTGCCTGCAGAAAATCTGGAGGAAAAACTTTTAACCCAACTCAAAAAACCTCTCTAAGTCAACATTTTAAGAAAACTGATTTTTATGTAACAGATGGTGGGGTGAAGGAAACTAAAAAGAAAAAAAAAGGAAGCTTACCAATGGCCTGACGATCACTCTCACTTTTGGTACAAAGGAAATTCAACATCATGTTAGACAAGACATCAGACTGCATCAGACTCCTCTCAACGCGGAGGAGTAGTGGCTCGACACAGAGTCCCTCCCGGATGACCGAGCTTCTTTCTCTAGGAGAGAGCCCGGACTCCCTGCGGAGGAAACTCATTTCAGCCGCTTGTATCGGCGATCTTGTTCTTTCGGTCACTACCAAGAGTTAGCTTCTGTAGCTAGGGGGTGGACCACCAAGGCCGATATTAAAACTAACCGATCCATCCTGGATTGGTTAGTTTTAATATCTAACCGATCATTCTACAAATTTCATATATCTACAGGAAAGCTAATCTAAAGGTTCGCTGCTACTGCTTTTTTATTTTTTTCAAACACATACAAACAGTAAATACAATCACAACTTACATTATAAGTAAAGGTAGTCTCCAGGTTACGACGTACCCGAATTAGCGATCTCGACTTTATGACGCCGAAGTCTCGTCCGCCATTCTGTCTCCAGTCGTGCTTTTTTTTTTTCTGCGCGTAAACGTTACCTATTTTTGCCATGCGTCCTCCCCACAGCAGCATCGCTGCCATCCTGCAGTTCCTGACGGCGTCTCCAGTTCTTATGTGCGCCCTTTTCAGCTTGGAACCGTCATGACGCCCGCCCCAAACTCGGGATCTCCTCTGACCGCCAACAAAGCGCCGTATTTTGGACTGGGCTCAAGTAACCACCCGCTGTTATCTCCGGTTTTAATCTGTGCGCCCGAGAAGTGCCCTTTTCGTCTTGGGAAAGTCATGACACCTGCATCAACCTCTGGTTCTGCCAACAATACGCCTTTTTAGGACAAGGCTCAAACAGCCACCCGCTGTCATCTCCTGTTCTCCGGCAATTGCCAAGCAGCTTGGTGATAAAGATCCACTGTTGGAGCAATTATTAGGAAATGGGAAAAGCTAAAAAAGATTGTCAATCTCCTTAGGACTGGGGCTCCATGCAAGATCTACCTTGTAGGGTCTCTGTGATCCTAAGAATTGGAAGTAATCAACCAAGAACTGCACAGGAGGAGCTGGTCAATGACCTAAAAGGAGCTGGGACCACCATTTCCAAGGTTACTGATGGTAATACACTAAGAAATCATGGTTTAAAATCACGCGTGGCACGGAAAGTTCCCCTGCTTAAACCAGCACATGTTCAGGCCTGTTTTAGGTTTGCCAATGACCATTTGGATGATCCAGAGGAGTCATGGGAGATGGTTATGTGGTCTTATGAGTTTAAAATGGAACTCTTTGGTCTATCTATACTGTAGAACAACATCTCTACTGTGAAGCATGGGGGTGGTAGCATCATGCTTTGGGGGTTTTTTCTGGACATGGGACTGGACAATTGCACCTTATTAAGGAGAGCATGACCAGGGCCATGTATTGTGAGATTTTGGGGAATAACCATCTTTCCTCAGTTAGACCATTGAAAATGTGGCGTGACTGGGTCTTCCAACATGGTAATGGCCCGAAGCAGACAGCCAGAATAACCAAGGAGTGGCTTCGTAAAAAGCATATTAAGTTTCTTAAGGGGCCTAGCCAGTCTTGAGACCTGAACACAATAGAAAATCTTTGGAAGAAGCTCAAACTCTATGTTTCTCAGTGACAGACCAGAAACCTGATTGATCTGGAGAAGATCTGTGTAGAGCAGTGGTGCAAAAAATCCCTGGTGCAGTGTGTGCAAACCTGGTGAAAAGCTACAGGAAACGTTTGACCTCTGTAATAGTAAACAAATGCTACTGTCCCAAATATTGACATAGAATATAGAAATACTAATTTGCAGCAGTATAATGAAAATACATGCTTTTTTAAAAAATCAGACATTGTGATTTGTGATGGGAAATTTTTTTAAAGACTTTCTCTCACAGTGGACAAGCACCTACCATGACAATTTGAAACTCGCCCATCATTTCCAAGTGGGAGAATCTGCAAAATCCTAGGGTGTTCAAATACTTATTTTCCTCACTGTAAAAAAGTTTTTCATATTTGTATGAATAGTCAGTGAAACCAAACAATTCTTTTCAAGACATAGGGAAGGGTTTGGTACTAAGTGACAAAAAATGCATTTCCATAGTTGTGTTGAAAAAAAGGACAATCCCAAAACAAATGATACAATTTTCAGAAGCTCCTTTCCAAAAACAACAGATAATATCAATGTGTTTTTTGAACTTTTGAATTGACCCTATGACTAATGTTGAAAATAGCTTTATTTATTAATTTAAGCGAATTTATTTATTATTTATTTTTTAAACTAAACACTTGGCAGGTAAATTTCAAATCTTTGGAAACTGAAGATTAGCTCTTTTTTATATTGGTAAAACACCACATACTGTATACTAGTATGTGCATGACACAATAACTGTCTGATATAATTTAGGCAGCAGACGGCTGTTATTGCAGCATCTTGAAGAGAAAATAATTTTACCAATTTCGGTTTTTGTTTTGCCTAAAGGTAAAAGACTCCCGGTCAGATTCCGATTCATCAGATTTTTAAATACAAAATGTTCAGTTATAGCATTTGTTACTACTACTTCCAGTCCGCTAGCACAATGTCAATCGAATGTTGAAACTTCCTTTCATAATTATCCATAAATCTTGACAGGTACATTTTGTGCCTTTTCTCCCATTTACTCAGTGGAGCAGCGCATTCCTTTCTAATCAGTCAGTGGACGTCTGAAATGGTTGTCTTCGGGTGGTCTTGCAGGCATCTTGAGAAAAATAAAGATATTTTCGTTGAGCCGAAAGTCTGCATGCCCACATTCATTATACCGGAAGTAAAACCGAAGTAGAGTCTTTCATGTAGTAAATTGTTCTACATTTGAACATTATACAAGTTGCACTTGCCATGAGTTGCAGGCCCAGCCAAACTATGGAAAAGAAGTGTGACTTATACATCGGATAATACGATAGCTACAATGTTTGCTTTGTGTTTGAAAGTTTTATCCTAGTGTATTACATTGCTTTTTGTGAATAGAACTTCTGTGCTCAACTGTTGTATTGTGCTACCCACTGGCATATAATATTTGCCGGGCTATTTTCAACAATACAATCTGCTGGTCTTCTAGGAAACAATTGCCAGGCGTTTCCAAAAAAAAAAAAAAAATGCTTAGGTGTCGGGCATGGATATAACTGACATCACAAAAAAGCTGCGCCCATAAAGTGTGTTTTTGCGTTTGAACATTATTTTCTCTATTATCAGATATCAAAGAAGTGTGCCATTTGCATATTTAAATACTTTCACATGAAGGTAATTTATAGAGTTAGCCGAAATTATAAGTTAGCTGATATCGCCCGATAAAAGCATTTTAAAATGATAAAATCGGATAATATCGACATTGGTTTTTCATTATCGGTTTTGGGCCAATATGCATGTTGCCTTCAAAGTGAATGAAGAAGCCAGTAGAGGCAGACACTTTCTACTGGTCACAACTTAGCATGGCAGTTATGCATATTGACTACTTGGTCTCATATGCCAACTTTTGACCTCATTCACTGTACTGAAGCCGTGTGCCTTTGTTGTTATTTGAGCCAGAAGAACTGTGAGAGCCATATGTTATATGGCAGTGCCATGTTGGCACTTTGCACTTGCACTTGATCCAAAAAACTGATTTTTGCACTAGTTTGATTTCAACCATAAATATAGTGGTGCAATACATGCACTTTTTGCATAACTTCAGTTAACTTAACATATTATGGCTAATCGTATTGTGATGCCCCACTGGAAGCTTTTACAGGCTGGACAAAATAATAGAAACACCTTAAAAAAAATACACACACACAGTTTAATATGGTGTAGGGCCGCGTTTTGCTGCAATTACAGCTCAATTCTCCGAAGTATTGATGAATACAACTTGTGAATTGGTTCCAAAGAAATTTTAAGCCATTCTTCAGTTAGAATACCCTCTAACGATGGCGGTGAAAATCGACGTCTTAATCGCATCTCTAAAACTGACCATAAATGCTCAATAATGTTGAGGTCTGGGGATTTTACCGGCCATACGAGATGCTCAACTTCATTTGAATGTTACTCATGCCATTCTTTAACAATTATGTTCAATGATTGTGATGCAAAAATGTTAGGTGTTTCCATTATTTTGTCCAGCCTGTAAAAGCTTCCAGTGGGGCATCACAATACGATTAGCCATAATATGTTAAGTCCACGACCGCATATATCTGTATCAGTATGATATCGGTTATTGGTTAACTCATTTGCTCCCAAAAATACGTTCTATTTTTAACTGTTTCAGTGTTCCAAAAACGTGTTTATACGTTTTTTTTTTTTTACAAGAAGCATCTCTTGGTTCTCTTGCACCTAAACTGCAATGCACAAAGCTCAAAACTCATTTTAAAGCAATGAAACTGGTCACCGGAGGCCAGTAGCGCATTTTGTAAGAACTCATCTCGGACCAAGAAAGGAAGTGAAGAAAAATAGTCAGGAAACGGAAGTTGGAGGGATTTTGTAAAGACACGTGAGAATTTGAGAAAAATGTGGAATACTATCGGAAAAAAAGGCAAACGACACTGGAGGAGTGTTTTGAAAAGAAAACGAAACCATCGTCAAAGAAGGATTAAAAAAAAATATCTTGATGAGACAGACGGTGACGTCTCAACAGGGTCAGGTTTCATACGCGTTTTGTGGAGCTCACGTTGCGTTACTCCTGAGGCCGAGCTTGAAACCAACGATGAAGATGATGAAAAAAGTGAGACCGATCTTGATCCGGACTCATCAGATTACTGGGAGCCACCTCATTCACACGGGAGCAGCCGAGAGCCTTCCCCGTTGTTATGTGCGCAAATAGTTCAACAGTTCAACAGTTTAGTTATGTGTAAATAAATTGTTACTTTGCGATCAAAAGCTCTATTTTTCTTGTTGTTTGTTATTTTGTAAAAGGAAAACATTATTCAGATGTTTGGGATGTAACTAAAGCAAAAAAGCTGTGTTAAAGTCAAAGTTATGTTTGAAATGTATGCTTTCACAAAAAGCTCAATTTCTCTATTTTTTTATCAGAAATCGGAAAATTGCTCAAACTAAAGCTATTTTCTAATGCTGATTTCTAAAGAATGGAAAAAGATATGAACTAACTTTTTTTTCCTGCTGAAAGAAGAGAGTCTAATCTTTGTTTTGGTGGGTTCCATGTTTATATAGCAGTAGAACAGAATTTTCTGTGGGCATTGCAAAATCAGTCAAAATCCAGTAAAACGGCCGGGAGCGAAGGGCCTTGCTCCGTTGAAAATGGCTGGGAGTGAATGAGCTAAAAAGTAATTATCGGAAAACTCTAGTAATTCTTACTAGGTGGTGTCTGTCCCTTTAAAATGAATGACCACAGCCAGCCCTCCTTATTCATATGGTCATTGTTCGCCTTGAAAAATTTAATATGTTCCATGTTTCTATTATACTGCCCTCATGTGGCTAAGGCATGTACACCAGGAGGAGCAGCACTATGTCAATAGAACAGGAGCAAAAACTTGGGGAAAATGGTTTAATTACTTTACAGCAGGGGACAGCAACCTTTTTGGTGTGAAGTAGGTTTGTTCCGATCATGTTTTTTTGCTCCTGATCCGATCCTGATCGTTTTAGTTTGAGTATCTGCCGATCCCCATATTTCCTGATCCGATTGCTTTTTTTTTGTGTGCTCCCGACTCAATTCCAATCATTCCCGATACTTTTTCCCGATCATATACATTTTGGCAATGCATTAAGAAAAAAATGAATAAAACTCGGACGAATATATACATTCAACATACAGTAAATAAGTACTGTATTTGTTTATTATGACAATAAATCCTCAAGATGGCATTTACATTATTAACATTCTTTCTGAGAGGGATCCATGGATAGAAAGACTTGTAATTCTTAAAGGATAAATGTGACTTTGTATATTGTGACTAAATATTGCAATCAAGTGTATTTGTTGAGCTTTCAGTAAATGATACTGTAGCCATTTAACTGTCTGCCCAAATGCATGATGGGAAGTGCAACCATGACTGTGCGTAGTGGCACCAATTGATATATCTTCTCTGCGTTGGGAAATAACATAGGGTGTCAACCACTACCTTTCTTCCCCACATTGCTTCTCACGATATTTCTAATTGTTGAGAGGGGGATTTTAAGGCTTTAGCCAATTAAAAAAAGGCCCCAAAGACTGCCAAAATTCACTTTACTCATTTTACGCTGCCTTTTACCTTTATTTATAGATAAAACGGCGCCATTATAGATTGAACACGACAATGTGTGAGTGGGTCGTGCAGCGCATGCGGTAATTGCGTTAAATATTTTAACGTGATTAATTTTTAAAAAATTAATTACCGCCGTTAACGCGATAAATTTGCTCTATTTTAACCCAATACCAAAGACTCTGGATGAGTCTAAGAGTGTATTTTGTCCGTAACGTTAAATACAATTAGAAAACGATTCAATTAAAATATATATGTTAAAAAAAGGCATGTCCAATATTTTTTTGCCGATTCCGATACTTTGAAAATGACGTGATCGGACCCGATCGATTGCCGATCGATCGGGACATCTTTAGTGTGGAGTGCCACTTTCAAATTTTCTTGTCAAACAGTATGCCACACCAAGATTAATGACGCACATCCGAATTTTTATGTCCGACAGAGCTGTAATTTTACTGTATTTACTTTTAAATAGAAAAAACATGGACATACATACCCTAATTTTCGCACTATAAGGCGCACCTGACTATAAGCCGCAGCCCACCAAATTTGGCACGAAAACGGCATGTGTTAATAGATAAGCCGCACTGGACTATAAGCCGCAGCTGTCCTCACTGTATCATGGGATATTTACACCAAAAGATATTAACCGGTACACCCTTATTTGACAGCAGCATCATACGACAGTCATAAGACCAAATGAACCATCATTAAACTTTGAACCAATTAGTGCACAGCTTTATTGCTTCAAGAAGCTTCATTTGGCCATCACTGCTCCCTTGAGGGAGACAGTCAACCTCTGCTGCCACCTGCTGTTGACTGTTGTCATCCAACATGCCTCTTAGCATGCATTGCAGCGCTACAGATGTAAATAATCAAAAATCATGTTCTGTGCTAAATATTTCTTCAGTTACTGTTCCAATTGTTTCATCAATTGCTAGTTATGGTATTTGCTAACACTTTATTTGACAGTGGTGCCATAAGACTGTCATTACACAATCATAATTATGACATGTCTCTGTCCTGAGCATTCATGAATGCTTATACCAGATGTCACTAAGTGTTATCCGGCAAATGATCTCACTTTTGAACGGATGCAAAAGATCCAAGGTGGACAAAAATTGAGTTAGTGACATAATTTGCCATAATTTTATGACACCGCTGTCAAATAAAGTGTTACCTAAAAAAAATTAACAAATAAGCCGCACTGGACTATAAGCCACAGGTATCAAAATGAAGGAAAAAAGTAGCGGCTTATAGTCCGCAAATTATGGTACATTGAATTCGTATAACTACCATTCTTCTTTATCAATTAACTAAAAAATAAATGCATATTGTAGAAAATATCAGAACAGCAGTATCATCTTATGTAAACGTATCACATAAACACCCCAGCAGGAAAAGGGGGACAGGTGTGATTCTCAGCGCAGGTCTCTCATTGTACAGAGCGGGCTGTTTTAACCTTCAAAGTCAGAACAGCTGACTCTTACATTTTGTCTTGTTCACTAGCAACTTAAACAGTGAATTACATGCACAATTTTAGATTTTACATTACAAATATAAAAGATGCCTACCTTAATGTGATCCCTGGCCCTGTTTTCCATGAATTTTCATGTTTTGTCTCGTAGTGGCGTTTGACACTTGTTGTGCGACACACAACACACAAACAGAGCTAGCGGAAGTAACCAGCCAACCAGTTGTTACCGGCATCCCCAAGGGGCCGCTGTCCCCTACAATATGACCGGTTTACTTGTTAAGCGTAGAAGAAAAAGTGGGCGTCTCGGCGAGAAAAAGAGAGGGAGCGAAGCAAGGTGATGAGAGAAAGTTGCGCGGAGAGCGCCGTGAAAATAGGCTGTGTCTCCCGCTGGATTTTGTTTTGTTATTAAAAGTCTCCAGTAAAACGCCATCCAATGCGTCACTGCATTTTTATACACATCGCCACCTCCGAAGTAAGCACCGGACGAATCGATGACAACGAGCCACGTTAATCGCCGGTCCACTCCATACCACAGAGTTGAAAGCACCACAATTAACAAAAGTGCAGATTGGTAACACGGTGTACTTCTGCCAGCTCTCTGATTGGTTGACTTTGTGACATGTTTAGTAGCGTTCCTGAATTGAGCGCGCAGAGAAAAAAAAAAAAAACGGCGTGCGCAGGAATCGAGAAATTGAGGAAGAGCAGGAGGTGTGCTCAAAATCCATTATTGCTCGTGTATAACGCTATAGGCAGAGGGGGTAGGAGGGGCGCTCCTGTAAAGCCCCTAAATAACAGGGCGCGCAACTGAAAATGTCTTAATTTCAGGTAAAAAGCCCTTTTTTTTTTTTTTTTAATTTTGCCATGCGCTCGCGTGTCACTGGTTAACCCTTCGCGTGCCAGTGCTGACACGCGTGTCATAGGTTGCCGACACCAGCTTTACAGTCTATTTAATGCCGACATGACTAAATAGCATGTAGAATACTACTAACAAACTAACTAAAAATTTGTTGGTTTTTGGGTGTGTGGCCAGGACACTCATTTCAATTTGCAATCATGGTTTGAGATACAGGTGTATTGTGTTACGTATAGTGCTGCAACGATATTGTCGCGCACCGATATTGCACTATAATTATGTCATCGGTATCGGGGAGTACTAAGAAATAATGCGCGGATGTTGCACAATATGTACTCTTCAAGATCTAGTTTCCAAATGAAGGTCATCCGACCCAAGATAGCCGCGAACTACACTTCACTTGCCATGGTAATGACAAAGACAATTATAGACATATCGTATGGTGTCCAATAGGCCTGAACGATATTGGAAAAAAAATATTGTTGCGATTTTTTTGGGTTTGCGATGTATTGCGATATTATATTGCGATATTTAAAAAATATACATTTTTTTTAAAAAGAAATTTTCACTAGATGACTTGAATAGCTGTTTGGAAAGACTTTGGATGACTCACCATCACCACAGTGTACAGTGATCCCTCGTTTTTTGCGGTTAATGGGGACCAGAACCCGCCGCAACAAGTGAAAAACCGCAAAGTAGTGCACCCCCTCCCAATTTTTTATTTTTTTGTGTGTGTGTTTTTTGTGCTCAATGTATTTATTCAGATTTTGCTTTGGAAAGGGATACATATAAGACATGTTTTTTTCTCACTTTTTCCCCCAAAGTGATTTTAAAAATTTACATAAATAAATGTTTTTTTATGCAATTCAAATGTCATAATTATGATCAGTTTTAAACCTAACTGTCCAACCAAATCATTTTTGAACAAGAATAAAGTACTGTAGTAGAAGAATGCTTGGCTTTATTAAACGCTTCTGTTTATCTACCTTAGCTGTGACTCTTGGAGTGACATGTAGAAATTTGAAACTCCTCATGATCACCTCTGGCATTTATTTTATATGTCTCCAATGTCTCCACACACACACACATTCATTCCAGCGCTGCTTCCTTGCAGAAACTGTTTATCAAGTTAAAAGATGATTGACACATTGCTCCACTTTGAAGTCCGCTTCTTTGGCAAGATCAAAGTCAACCAGCATCGTTAACTTTAATAAGCAAGTGCTGCGGTGACTGTGAGGAACAAACGGCTGGGAGAGGGAGGGTGTGAGGCTGTGTGCAGAGCAGAAAGCAAGGCGTATGTGGATTAAAAAAAATAAAAACTATCGCACGTGCTTGCGATGGAACTATCGCGCACGCGCACATCGCAATGGCGATGTTTAAACAATATATCGTTCAGGCTTAGTGTCCATTCATAATTCCGCTGTGAATTGAAATGAGCTCATCACTGGTAGAAGTCCAATCCATTTGACTGTTCGAGCTCCCACTTCAAATCATTTGCAAATCTAGCGCCGTCAATGGCAGCCAATTGTTTAAGCAGTGTATGACCAAGCCATGATAGCAACTATTTCACAATCAAGTTGAAGTAATTCAGTATTAAAAGGAAAAAAATGTATAATATTTTTCAAAAAAACAATGTATCAGTACAGCATCGGCTTCGGTTGATACCACAATGCCAAGTATTTGAATCGGGAGCCAAAAATTTGTATTGGTGCAACACTAAAAAAAAAAAAGAGTAAAAATGGCACAACTGGAGTAGATACTATTCTGTACAAAACAAAATATAAATGTAACCAACGACAAGTTCACATCAATGTTGTCTTTCACTTTCCAACTCAGTGCCCTTCAGATTGGTCCCGAAATAGGCCAAAATGTTCCCATGTAAATCCCATCCACTTCAAAGACAAACATGCCCTCGCGTCTCCCTCGCCGCTGCTCGGCAACGTTGCTGCCGTTCCCTCCAGAAGGAAGCCTTTATTTGATATCAAACTAATGAGATTTTCCATTCTCAGCGCACCATCCACCATTGCCTTCCCCAGTCTTAGCCAGGATATATTTAAATATACCCTCAGAATGGTATTTGTTTAGCATATTTACATAAGATACACCCTCTGTATCCATATGTTCTCCAAATACTTATGTTTTATTCATATTTTTTTCTGTGCTTTTCATATCCAGCTGCCACTTAAAAAGGACTTAAGCTGCCACAGAAAGAGAGATGCGTGTGAGTGGTGCGGCAAACGTATCATTTGCTTTGCAGGTGAGAGCTTAAATGCCTCTTGGATACTTTGAGGATATGTAATTGATGAGAAAAGAGCACTTAATTTTATGAGAATTATGTCATATTTTCAGAGGGGAAAAAAAGTCAAAAGTTTTGATTTTTAGGAGAAAAAAAGTTAGGGAATAGACAGATCCAATCTATTTTGACTGGACTCAGTCAAAATGGATTTGACGTCTATGTTATGATCCTGCCTTTTGTTCAATGCTGATGCCTTTCTCCCTGTTTGCAGGCTGTATGGGTGCGAGAGGGACCGGTCTCCTCAGGGGCGAGGCTAAGTGGCAACACCTGTGGCTTATTGATTGAGCCTTTTTAAGCGCAGGCAAAACACAAACCAGTTGCCAGAAGATTCCAGCACAAACGCTAGAAGCCTCTCTCCTGAGAAGACCACGTTTCATGAATAGTCTTTTGTAGTGTCTTTTTTTCCCTTTTTGGGTGATTTTTTGTTGATAATTTGCTTTTTGAATAAACACTTAACCACCTCTGCAATTGGGTACTGGACATTTCCTGATCACCGCACAACAGAATCTTCTGGCCTCGAAATGGACCCAGCAGAGATGGAGAAGCTGAAACACACTCTGTCTCGCCAGGCTGCCAAGATGACTCAGCATGAGACCTGTCTGAACCAAGTCATGGAGCACCTTCAGCAACTCACGGCAAGTGTGACACAACTGGGAAACCAATTGTCATCAATGAATGAGCGTTTTACACCACCTGCTGCTCCCTCGCCACCTGACCCAGCAGCTCACCAGATCGCCACCCCTGCTTCACAAGCAAGGGAACCATTCATTCCCATTCCTGCCAGGTACTCAGGTGATCTCGGGACATGTTCACAATTCCTTCATCAGTGTTCCCTGGTCTTTAGTCAACAACCCGCCACATATTCTACTGCACAGTCAAAGATTGCCTTCGTCATGAGTTTGCTCACCGGGCAAGCAGCAGCCTGGTCGCTAGCTATGTCCTCACAACAAGATATTGTTAACAACTATGACCTGTTTACGGGGGAGATGAAGCGTGTATTTGATCATCCAGTGAAGGGGAGAGAAGCAGTAGGCCAATTACTCGACCTCACTCAGGGAAACCAACCTGTGTCACAGTATGCTATCAATTTCCGCATACTGGCAGCAGAAAGTGGTTGGGGGGATTCTGCCTTACAGACAATCTTTATCAGGGGGCTGGCAGGTGAAATCAAAGACTAACTTGCAGTACTAGAGGAAAGTTCCTCTCTTAATTCCCTGATTGACCTTGCTATACGTCTAGACAACAGGCTGAGAGAAAGGAGCAGAGAACGGAGGCAAGCCAGGAGATGGCGACCTACTACCGCACCCCAGCTGAGCTGCCCGGAGCCCACATCCCCAACCCTCGGTGACGCCCCTGGTGTCACAACAGCCTTTTTTGGTCGAACCCATGCAATTAGGACGAACATGCCTCACCCAGGCAGAACGACAGGGGCGGATTCGAGAGAAGCTGTGTCTTTACTGTGGCAAACAAGGACACTATATTGACGGCTGTCCAGAGAGGCCAAAAGACCAGGCTCGTCAGTAGGTGGGAGGTCTCTGATGAGCCATGTGTCCTCGTCCTCCACTTCTCGCATCCACTTGCCAGGTATGATCCACGGACACGAACGCTCTCTTTCAGTCAAAGTTCTTGTGGACTCGGGGGCAGACGACAATTTCATTGACTCAGATTACGTTAAAAAGCATCGCCTCCCAGTTCACAAAATGACCAGCTCAAAGGAGGTGCACGCCGTCGACGGCAATCTTCTGGAAGTAGTCACGCACAAAACCGGGCCTCTGAAACTGGTCCTGTCCAGCAACCACCACAAATTTGTTGAATTTTTTGGTATTGCCTCACCGCTAAGCCCTGTGATTCTGGGTATCTCCTGGCTCAAGACGCACAACCCACACGTGGACTGGTCAACGGCTACCATCCGCAGCTGGAGTCAACACTGCCATGCCCACTGCCTCCGGTCAGCTGTTCCTGTCAGGACTGGCGGCCAGTCACCCAAGGTAATAGATCTGACTAACGTTCCACCTGAGTATCATGACCTGCAGGAGGTTTTCAGTAAAACTTCGGCCGGCACTTTACCCCCCCATCGGCCATATGACTGTGCAATAAACTTGCTCCCTGGAGCGCCACTTCTCACTAAGCGACTGTATAATCTCTCGAAACCAGAACGTGAAGCCATGGAAACTTGCATAACAGAATCTCTAGCGGCCGGTCTCATCCGGCCATCCTCGTCACCAGTGGGGGCAGGGTTTTTCTTTGTGGAGAAAAAGGACAAGACACTCCGACCGTGTATAGACTACACAGGGCTAAATGACATAACTGTGAAAAATAAATATCCCCTTCCCCTACTAGATTCAGAATTCAGCCCCTTGCATGAAGCCTGTATTTTCACAAAACTTGACCTTCGGAATGCTTATCACCTCGTCCGTATTCGGGAAGGGGATGAGTGGAAAACTGCTTTTAATACCCAATTAGGGCATTTTGAGTATTTGGTAATGCCATTTGGCCTCACGAATGCACCTGCTGTATTTCAAGCCCTAGTGGACGATGTATTAAGAGATTTGTTAAACCGTGTTGTATTTGTATACCTGGATGACATCCTGATTTTCTCCCGCTCACTAGAGGAACACGTAACTCATGTTAGGGGTGTACTGTCGCGCCTCTTGCAGAATAAGCTGTATGTCAAGGCGGAGAAATGTGAATTCCATGTGCCCTCGGTTAGCTTCTTAGGCTACGTGGTGGAAAAAGGACAGCTCCGGGCTGACCCCTCTAAGGTGGAGGCAGTCAGGGGATGGCCTGTTCCCTCTACCCGCAAACAATTGCAACGCTTCCTAGGTTTTGCAAATTTTTATCGTAGATTCACTCGCAATTATAGCAGTCTGGCAGCCCCTCTCACTCAGCTCACATCCACCAAGGTCAGTTTTGCCTGGTCTTCGGTAGCACAAACCGCTTTTGATAACCTGAAAGATATGTTTGTTAACGCTCCTGTTCTCATCCACCCAGATACCGAATGGCAGTTTGTGGTCAAGGTTGATGCCTCGGACACCGGGGTCGGGGCCGTCCTCTCCCAGCGCGCCTCTGCGGACAACAAACTCCACCCCTGCGCATTCTTCTCTCGGCGCCTCTCTCCGGCGGAAAGAAACTATGATGTGGGGAACAGGGAATTGTTGGCGGTGGTTCTGGCACTTCAAGAATGGAGGCACTGGCTGGAGGGCGCATCTCATCCTTTCGTTGTATGGACAGACCACAAGAACCTCTCTTACCTCCGCTCTGCCCGTCGTTTGAACTCCCGACAGGCTCGCTGGGCGCTCTTCCTGGGCCGCTTCCAGTTCACTCTCACCTACAGGCCGGGCTCCAGGAACGTCAAACCCGACTCCCTCTCCCGGCAGTTCGCCCTTGAGGAGGGGGAGGCGCCCTGCGAGACCATACTGGCCCCTGACTGCGTGGTGGGGGCAGTGCATTGGCGGGTTGAGCAGGAAGTCCTCGAGGCCCTTCGTGACCAGCAAGTGCCAGACGGCTGCCCTCCCGGCCGCCTGTTCGTTCCCTTGGCAGCCAGGTCCACAGTGCTCACATGGGGGCACGCCTCTTGGATAGCGTGTCACCCAGGGGTCAATCGCACACTCACCCTGATTCAGCAGCGATTTTGGTGGCCCTCCATTGCAGTCGACACCCGAACATTCGTCGCTGCGTGCACGGTGTGCGCCCGCAATAAATCCTCGCACAGACCCCCGGCAGGCCTCCTTCATCCCTTGCCCATTCCTCCACGCCTTTGGTCTCATATTGCCATGGACTTTGTTACCGGACTGCCCCCCTCCGAAGGTAACGATACCATATTGACAATTGTCGACAGATTCTCCAAAGCAGTCCACTTTGTTCCACTGCCTAAACTCCCCACCGCCTGGGAGACCGCCAACTACCTGGTCAAGCACGTGACAAGACCACATGGAATCCCTCAAGACATTGTTTCTGACGGGCTCTGGGCACCACAACCAGCCTGTCGTCAGGTTACCACCCTCAATCCAACGGACAAGCAGAGCGCACCTACCAAGACCTGGAGGCCTCCCTGCGCTGCGTCGCTTCCCAGCTCCCCTCCTCCCGGGCCTCCCATTTACCATGGGTGGAGTACGCCCATAACACCCTGGTGAGCACAGCTACGGGCCTGTCACCATTCATGGTAAACCATGGCTTCCAGCCCCCTTTGT
Organism: Corythoichthys intestinalis; assembly: GCF_030265065.1. Taxonomy (NCBI): domain Eukaryota; kingdom Metazoa; phylum Chordata; class Actinopteri; order Syngnathiformes; family Syngnathidae; genus Corythoichthys; species Corythoichthys intestinalis. The sequence continues at coordinate 17,538,974 of NC_080403.1, read as the reverse complement.
TCCCCACGCAGGAGTCTGATACAGCAGTGTCCTCTGTTCAGGCCCAATTCAGGAGGGTCCGACGCGTCTGGCGGGAGACGAGAGCTGCTCTGGGCCGGACAGCAGAGCGGAACCGGCGTTGGGCGGATCGGCACCGCGTCCCAGCTCCCGATTATAAGGTTGGCCAACAGGTCTGGCTCTCCACAAAAGACCTTGCTCTACAAACAGATTCCCGAAAGTTGACCCCCAGATACATCGGTCCATATCCCATTGAGAAGATCTTGAACCCCAGTGCCATTCGCCTTACTCTCCCTGCCTCTCTCAACATCCACCCGGTCTTCCACGTTTCCCTCCTAAAGCCGGTCACTGAGAGTCCCCTTCAGCCTCCAGCGCCTCCACCGCCTCCCCCACGTCTCGTCGATGGACACCCAGCCTACACAGTCAACCGGATACTGGATGTCCGCAGGCGAGGCCGAGGTTTTCAGTACCTTGTCGACTGGGAGGGGTATGGCCCCGAGGAGCGCTCATGGATTGGGCGCGCCCTCATCCTCGATCCACAACTGCTACGCGATTTCTATGCAAGGTACCCAAACAAGACTGGTAGGTCGCCTGGTGGTGTCCTTTAAGGGGGAGGTACTGTTATGATCCTGCCTTTTGTTCAATGTTGATGCCTTTCTCCCTGTTTGCAGGCTGTATGGGTGCGAGAGGGACCGGTCTCCTCAGGGGCGAGGCTAAGTGGCAACACCTGTGGCTTATTGATTGAGCCTTTTTAAGCGCAGGCCAAACACAAACCAGTTGCCGGAAGATTCCAGCACAAACGCTAGAAGCCTCTCTCCTGAGAAGACAACGTTACATGAATAGTCTTTTGTAGTGCCTTTTTTTCCCCTTTTTGGGTGATTTTTTTTGTTGATAATTTGCTTTTTGAATAAACACTTAACCACCTCTGCAATTGGGTCCTGGACAATCCTGATCACCGCACAACAGTCTATCCCGTCAATGGCACTGAAATGTGATCACTGATGGCCTTTCTGTGGAAGTGAATAGTTCAAAAAGTCATCATTCTACAACTAGAATAAAGTCAATATATTAAGAGAGAATTTTACGAAGATGAAGGGAGACTTATTGGAATAAAATATTCATTACATTGAGAGGAAAAAAATCATGATTTTAAGAGTATAAAGTCACGATGTTAAATTTTATTATGGGAGTAAAAAGTTTTAAGAGAACAGTTTTAACAAGATTTTTTATCTAAGTTCATATTATAAAAAAATAATGAGACAAATTTAAAGAGGAACCCATGAGGAAAATTATTTATTTTTGTAAAATATTTAAACATTAATGAGCATACAGACACTGGGATTGACCATTAACTCACTGGCTGCCACTGACAAAGATAGCCGTCCCATTCTTTGGAGGGTTGGCAGTGAAAAGAGAAATGCTAATCGCTGTCAGCCTTCCCGTTCAAATGGATTGGACTACTACTAGCGATAAAACCCATTTAAATTAAGTCCAGTAACAATGTCCAGTAGATTATATACACTACAAGTTGCTTGAAACTAATCCTGCCGTCGGCATCTTTGCTCTAATTGGCGGTGGAGTACAGATGAGGGAAAACCTTCAGCATGTCAACGTAGTCAGCTCGGCCAACACTGAGGATGATTGACGCGCCGGACGAAAACATGACAGAGTACACTCAGACGAGCCTCCAACTTGGAGTAACATTGGTTTGTGATAGGCATTGCATTCAATGGACCGTAGGTACGCAATCCATATAGAAGTCGAAAAGCCACAGGTGTGAAACGTAGGGACCGGGGGTCAGATATGGGACATTTTGTGTGGCCCGCTGAACATAATCAAATAAAGTTTAAAACAAAAACAAAAAAAAATTTTTTTAAATTGAAATGTGACAATATTTAGGTGTTTTTTTTTTTCATTTTGAAAAAAAAAAAGTTTTAGATAAATATTTTTTTATATAAAAACAGAATAGTTACTGGTTTTCCCTTTTTTTAATTAAATATGTAAATAAATACATTAGACAATAAGTAAGCCTTTTGTAAATTATGATATTTACTATATATTTGTTTTCCCTTTTTGTTTTTTATTAATAATGTAAATTAATGAAACTCACCTTTTCAAATAATCACTTATTAAAAGAGATTTTTTTTCTCTTTTAAACTAAACAACAAACAAATTAAAAATAGATGAAAAAGTGAATTTTCACTGTTTCATACCTTTGTTTTTTTTTTAAATTAACTTATTGGCCACCATGGATGGCGATAGACATCCAATTTATTTGGACTGGTACTGCAAAAGGATTGGATGTCAATTAGAGCATTAATCGGGAGTGGATTTTCACTCCAGTTCTCTCCCACTCGCAGGGAAAAGTTCTCATTCCATCCCAATCCCAGGGCTGAGTCAAAAAGTAAATCCCATCCTGCCCCACACCTGTAGAATGATTCCCAATCCCTTCAAATCACAGTCAAAATTTCTCCCACTCCCATTTTTATTTATCTTTTAAACACCTTTAAGTTGGTCATTAGGAAAGTCAATGGATTGTACTTTTTAGATTACAGTTGTACCTCCACATACGATCGCTTCGACACGCGATCTTTTCGACATCCAACGTAAAATTTGACTCACCATTTGTTTCTACATCCGACAACATGCTCAAATTACGACGACATGACAGCACCGCAGACAAACGCACAGCGGATTTTCTTGTGAGAGAAATCAACACAAGTTTAAAAAAGGTTGGTAAAGGTGGTGTAACAAGTAAAAGGGTGACACCATTGAAATGATGATGCAAATTATAGAAAAATAAGAGCGTGGGGTGCGCATCCGTGAACTGGCTCAACAATACATCTCCACGGTCCTTTTTAAGTTAAAGGGACAATTATTATTGTGGTAACATCACCAAAGAAATCGGCAATTTCGTCAGGTTTCTAATCATTTATTCCATCAACTTGTGCAACGGCTACTGTCCCCCGCTGTTGATGGTGTTCTCAAGAAAACATTGAAAGTGAAAGTAAGCTTTCCCTCTCTCTGTCACGTCAGCCGCGCGGTGCATTCAGGTACAGCAAAAAACGTCCACCACATTAGAACCCAATTTGTTACATTATTACAGTAATTATTAATAATATTATATTATTATTCTGATTTTTATTTATAATTTATTTGTTAAGCTATGTGTAACTGCCATTTGTAATAGTACCAGCAGTATTTATTAAGGATTTAGTGTAGGTTTTTGGGCTGTGCGTGGAATTATAATGTATTCTTAAGGGAAAATCCTGCTTGACATACGACCATTTCGACTTACAAACAAGGTCCTGGAATGAATTAACTTCGTATGTAGAGGTGCCACTGTACTGTGTTTAATGCATTTTAGGATCAAATTGAGACCACTCATCCCCAATTCACTACAGTACTTTGCTACTGTAATTTGCGGGCTATAAGCCGCTACTTTTTATCCATATTTTGAATCCTGCAGTTTATAGTCCAGTGCAGCTTATTTGTTAATTTATTTGGGTTAAGAGGTAACACTTTATTTCACAGCAGCGTCATAAGACTGCCATAAGACAGCCATTATTATGACATGACACTAGAATGGGCATTAATGAATGTTTATGACAAATATCTGTAAGTGTTATCTGGAAAATTTTGTCTCTAACTCCAATTATGTCCAGCTCGAATCTTTTACATCTATTCAAAAGTGAGATTATTTGCCGGATTACACAAAATGACATCTGTCATATGCATTCATTAACGCTCATGGCAGTGTAATGTCATAATTATGATAGTCTTATGGCGCCACTGTCAAATAAAGTGTTACCAAATACCATAACTAGCAATTAATTTACATCTGGGACAGTAACTGAAGAAATAATTAGCACAGAACATGAATTTTGATTGTTATTTACATCTGTAGCGCTGCAATGCATGCCAGGAGGCATAATGGAGCACAGCAGGGAAAACCCATTGGCAGTGTATCAAATACTTGTTCTCCCCACTGTATTACCCTCTCATACTTTTAACCATTGGTTTTTTTGTGTTAGCTTTGAAGCAGTTGAACACATCAGTCACGTAGCGTATTTAAACCGTCCTTATTTGATATAACTACATTTCAGTATTTTTGTAAAGCATTGTTTTAGTACATTCTGCCTGTATGCATCTAAACAAAACAAGTTTACAGCGCAAGGCAGTACTTTAGGTGTCGAATTCGACTAACGTTTCGCCGATGTAGCAGATTTTGGCAGAACACCGGTTAATATCTTTTGGTGAAAATATCCCATTATACAGAAAGGACAGCTGCAGCTTATAGCCAAGTGCGGCTTATCTGTGAACAAAATGCCGTTTCCGTGTCAAATTTGGTGGGTGGCGGCTTATAGTCAGGTGCGCTTTATAGTCCGAAAACTACGGTAGACCCGCATATTTTTTACACGCCACGAATTTTGTAGTGGCACTGTCACGTTCCACTCTCAACACGTTTTATAATAAATTGGACCTTCCTCCTACAAGATCCTCCAGTTTAACCGATGGTTCATCATTTCTGAGTTTCATGTGTAGTTCTCTCTTCGGGTTTTCACCTCCACCGTTTGCCATGTTGACTCCACGCAAACATAGTAGCCGGAAGTTGAAGTGGACAGCTGGGATATTGGAATGTCAAGATAGTGTTGGTTCATGAAAATAAAACTGCAAAAATGGACGTTTCAATCATCTAGGTTTTTTTTAAAACGGATGAAAATTATCATCATGTGTTCCAGATCCCACCCAGTCCTGTTGATTATTATTCCTTTCCCAAACACGGGATTAATAAAGTGTTGACTCCCATCCCGCGGGAATCCTGTGAGCTGCAGGATTTCCTCAAATAATTCATGCTCTAAAGTCTATCACCATCAGTGGCACTCAAAGATCATTCAGTTAGCTAGCCTACCCAGTCATAATGGATTTGACGTCCATTTTGGACAATGGCAGTGAATGGAGTTAAAATATGGACATTAAGAACAAAATACAATAATGGAAAAATTAGAGAGTATCTGCTTTTACTTTGACAATCAAATGATCTGATTTACAGGGAATTTTTTTAGAAGCATCACTGGGTTGCTAGTTGTGCAGGTAGTCATAAATAAATAAATATATATATATATACAGATATATACAGTGCCTTGCAAAAGTATTCGGCCCCCTTGAATCTTGCAACCTTTCGCCACATTTCAGGCTTCAAACATAAAGACATGAAATTAAATTTTTTTGTCAAGAATCAACAACAAGTAGGACACAATCGTGAAGTGGAACAACATTTATTGGATAATTTAAACTTTTTTAACAAATAAAAAACTGAAAAGTGGGGCGTGCAATATTATTCGGCCCCTTTACTTTCAGTGCAGCAAACTCACTCCAGATGTTCAGTGAGGATCTCTGAATGATCCAATGTTGTCCTAAATGACCGATGATGATAAATAGAATCCACCTGTGTGTAATCAAGTCTCCGTATAAATGCACCTGCTCTGTGATAGTCTCAGGGTTCTGTTTAAAGTGCAGAGAGCATTATGAAAACCAAGGAACACACCAGGCAGGTCCGAGATACTGTTGTGGAGAAGTTTAAAGCCGGATTTGGATACAAAAAGATCTCCCAAGCTTTAAACATCTCAAGGAGCACTGTGGAAGCCATCATATTGAAATGGAAGGAGCATCAGACCACTGCAAATCTACCAAGACCCGGCCGTCCTTCCAAACGTTCTTCTCAAACAAGGAGAAAACTGATCAGAGATGCAGCCAAGAGGCCCATGATCACTCTGGATGAACTGCAGAGATCTACAGCTGAGGTGGGAGAGTCTGTCCATAGGACAACAATCAGTCGTACACTGCACAAATCTGGCCTTTATGGAAGAGTGGCAAGAAGAAAGCCATTTCTCAAAGATATCCATAAAAAGTCTCGTTTAAAGTTTGCCACAAGCCACCTGGGAGACACACCAAACATGTGGAAGAAGGTGCTCTGGTCAGATGAAACCAAAATTGAACTTTTTGGCCACAATGCAAAACGATATGTTTGGTGTAAAAGCAACACAGCTCATCACCCTGAACACACCATCCCCACTGTCAAACATGGTGGTGGCGGCATCATGGTTTGGGCCTGCTTTTCTTCAGCAGGGACAGGGAAGATGGTTAAAATTGACGGGAAGATGGATGCAGCCAAATACAGGAACATTCTGGAAGAAAACCTGTTGGTATCTGCACAAGACCTGAGACTGGGACGGAGAGTTATCTTCCAACAGGACAATGATCCAAAACATAAAGCCAAATCTACAATGGAATGGTTAAAAAATAAACGTATCCAGGTGTTAGAATGGCCAAGTCAAAGTCCAGACCTGAATCCAATCGAGAATCTGTGGAAAGAGCTGAAGACTGCTGTTCACAAACACTCTCCATCCAACCTCACTGAGCTCGAGCTGTTTTGCAAGGAAGAATGGGCAAGAATTTCAGTCTCTCGATGTGCAAAACTGATAGAAACATACCCCAAGCGACTTGCAGCTGTAATTGGAGCAAAAGGTGGCGCTACAAAGTATTAACGCAAGGGGGCCGAATAATATTGCACGCCCCACTTTTCAGTTTTTTATTTGTTAAAAAAGTTTAAATTATCCAATAAATTTTGTTCCACTTCACGATTGTGTCCCACTTGTTGTTGATGCTTGACAAAAAATTAAAATTTTATATCTTTATGTTTGAAGCCTGAAATGTGGCGAAAGGTTGCAAGGTTCAAAGGGGCCGAATACTTTTGCAAGGCACTGTATATATATATATATATATATATATATATACAGGGTGACACAAAAAAAAGTTTACACTGCCATAATACAACTTAAATGCCATGTTTATTCAGCTTACAATTAGAATTGAATCACAAATTATACATTATTGTAAAGAACATGTACAGTACACTCTATTTTTCAATGTGTCCTGCCTTAAGTGTCACAACAGCCTCCAGGCACCTGCGGAACACTTGACAGGTCTTCTTTATGTAGGATGCTGTCATCTTTTCCCAAGATCTAACAATGGACCTCTCCAAGGCTGCCACAGAAGTTTGTGGCTTCTTACAGGCACTGTCCTCCACAGTTGCCCATATACTATTATCCAGGGGATTGAGATCTGGACTCTGGGGTGGCCACATATCACCTTGTCAATCAGTTTTTTGGTCCGCACATATCGGCACTTCCAGACCCAGGTTTTCGTGAGGCTGTTCCAGTATCTTTCAGCTTCTTTTTAACTTTGTAGACTTCACATCTGGATATTCTCAGATTTGCTGCAATCTCAGTAGGTGTCAGACCGGCACGCAGCAATTCAGGTACAGCTAAAGTTTTCTTCATTTTCAGCAGAAGCACAGGAATTGTAGAGACGAGAGATTACCAGCTGCATTGAGTGACCTTAATGAATCACTTAAGCATGACAACCTATTTAGATATGTTTCAATGGCTTTTAAACAAGCAGTCAACTGAGTGTAAACTTTTTTTTGGGTCACCCTGTATATAGCTCAGTGGTAATAGCGCTGACTTTGGTACGGGAGGTCTTTAGGCAAGGCCCTTCATGCTATATGCCTATACCTCACAATGAGCGGAACAATCAATGATAGAGTCATACCGGCTCGAACGTCGCCCGGGTTAACAAGGTTCGCGTCAGGGTTTGGGGGACCAGGACAACCTGATGTCAAGTGGGCTACTGGAACAAGACACAGATGAAGCAGGACGGAGAATAGGGTGTTAATGGAGTGCTACTACAGCAGCAACAACTGTGCAAGGGGGTACATGCAGAGAATGTGGGAAGAATGGTTACTTCGAAATCCCACATTCACACTGACCAAGAAACAACTACTGGCTCAGTGTTCTAATATCCGCAAGAAGAATTTGCTATCACAGTTAGAGATTGATGAGGCACAATGTGTCTCATCCAAGGTACAAATATGCTAGGGCAAGGGGGAGCCAGGATGCCAGGTCAAGTGGGGGGTGATTTCATCATCACCCCCCCCAACATCCAGATTGGGTACCAAGCAAAAGCAGCGGAAGAGAATGAGAGAGCAGCAGACCTTAGAGAGAAGATCATGAAGTCCTGGGGGAACTCAACTACCTCCTACCTGCCAAGCCTAACAAACAAAGTACCATCAGAATCTCTGCTGGAGGATGTAAACACAGCACTGCTGAACATCCCCACCGTAAACATCACTGAGACCAATCAGCTGATATATGCAGCAGCATCAGTCATCCTAGAGTCACTTGGCTACAAGATAAGCAGACATCCAGACAAGACTGTCCAAGATGAAGAAATGGACACACTTCCAGGGCCCGACAAGATTCATGCCTACTGGCTTAAGAAGCTAACTGCACTCCATGAATGCCTAGCAGCACAAATGAACCAGCTGCTGAGGTCAGTGACCCACCCAGAGTGGCTAACCCAAGGTCGGACAGTCCTCATCATGAAGGACCCCCAGAAGGGGACAGTACCATCCAACTACCGGCCTATCACCTGCCTCAGCACCACATGGAAGCTCCTATCAGGCATCATAGTAGCTAAAATGAGCAGGCACATGGAGCAATACATGCACAGGGCACAGAAAGGGATTGGCAATAACACCAGGGGAGCCAAGCACCAACTACTGGTGGGCAGGGCAGTCGCCAGGGACTGCAAAGCTAGGAGCACCAACCTGTGCACTGCCTGGATTGACTACATGAAAGCCTATGACTCAATGCCACACACAGGGGCGCTGCCAGGGATTTTGGGCCCCATGAAAAGATATCACTTTGGGCCCCACCACCAGTGCCGGGACACACACACACATTTAGAGTATCAACTACGTAATTTCCTGCATTCTGGTGAATTTTTACACACTAATTTGTGCATTTTCTGCATTAATTTAAGATGAAAATATATTTATGTAAACATACAGTGTACAGAGCAATAATGAATAGACTGATATCATCTTTAAGAAATGTACTGAAGCCCATCTTTTACAATCTAAATATATTTTTATTAGAAATATTCTCAAATACCACAATGAATGACTTAAGTTAAAACAAAACTTTTATTCTAACAATACTACAGCATACATTAACGCCAATCAAAAAAACAATCTTTAGAATGATATAACAAACAAAGCGAACACCACACATACACACACAAACACACACACACACACACACACACACATACACAAGCAATCACACTCACAATTACAAACAAAGCGAGCAGATTGCAGGTTGCTCAGCCTTAGTCACCAAGAGCCCAGCGCCGAGCCTTCTTGATAGCAAAGTCAGTGATCAAATCATTAAAGTCTAGCTTCCTAGCCAACTGACATTCAATGGACAACATGGCAAGACTAGAAAGCCTGTCCTGACACATAGTGGACCTCATATACTGGACTGTCTCAGAAAATTAGAATACACAATATTCTAATTTCCTGAGACAGTCAGGAAATTAGAATATTGTGTATTCTAATTTCCTGAGACAGTCCTGTATATATACACAGGACTGTCTCAAAAAATTAGAATATTGTGTATTCTAATTTCCTGAGACAGTCCAGTAATTTTTATGAGTTTTAGCTTACTAAAAGCTCTCTCGCCGCCTGCAACCGTTACGGGGAGTGTGCAAAATATTCGTAAAGCGATGCACACTTCTCCAAAAATGCTTTGCAGCTGCATCTTAAAAATTGCATTCAGGAGACCAAGAGAGGACAAGTTAGGGGGGAATGTAGCAGTATACACAGAGTTCAGGTGTCTTACTGAAGATGGTCCTGGCTCTGTAGTGTACATAAAATGACAAATATAACAATATCTTCTATATTATTCTAGTATCTTAATTTAATTATTAATTATGTATCATTAATTAATAATAATAATAATTATTATTAATTATTATTACTTATTACTATTTGTCTCTTAGCCACTGATATTTTATGTGTGGTGTGGCAGTGTTCAAGTTGATTCCTCACCTCCTTCAGTTGGGAGTAAAGATGAGGCTGGCTCATAAAGGGTGTCAGGAGACAGGGCTGCTGAGCCAGACGCAGCAAGAGGAGTTGTGCTTGTGCCTATTACAACAGGCGAGGGCAGAGACAACTGTTTTGGTGTGGAGAGCTTGCGAAAGGGTTAACCTGCTGTACTAATTAAATGTAAGCTAAAAGTGGAGCAAACACTAGCTAGCAAACAATTACAGTATTTCATTATGGAGTAGGCTTAGCCCCATTTGAAAACTTACAATCTCCACTATAGGCTACAGCTCCGAAGCCAGGTCCCTTCCTTGTTAACTAACTAAATTTAATTGATGACAAACTAAATTCAATAAATTCTTGACAAACTGGATTTAACCAGATTAAAAAAAAAAATCCACACCAATTTTCAACATCTCTATGATACCAAAAAATGCCGTCATTATTTGGAATTCATGTTCTTGAATTGGTCAATGTCGCTCACTGAGGTCGGGAAAATCCCGTATTTCTTACGGAGTGAGCTGGGACCTGCTTCTGAGTTTTCTAATAGACGTCGCGTGAGCTAAAATAACAGGTTAATTTTCAGCACTACACTGACACAATTTACACCAACCTTCCTTTGTGAAGTACTTTTTCACATCCTGTTGGCCTTTTCTACCGCTCTCCTGCTTTGCTTTATTTTCTTTCCTCTTTTGATAGCCTGATTTCTGTTTTGAAAACATTTTTGATGTAGCCTACCGCACGCACAGTACTCAGAGTCATTGACTGGTGTAAATGTGCACCGCTGCTCAGCCTGCGCGCGGTCTGATCAAAGGAAGGGCGGACGAAACCAATTAATGAAAATACGCGGGGGGGGGGGGGTTGCTGGCAATACATATGCTCTCTGGATGTTTACTTTTTGCCAAAAACAAAACAAGAAAAAGAAACCCTTCGTTTTATACCTTTTAAAATTATAATGATTAATATTTAAATTTGCAAACGATTACCTAATGCTCTAATTTTCTTTGTGGGCCCCCTCAGGCCATGGGCCCTTAGAATCAGTACCACTTTTCCCCCCTATACGGCGCCCCTGGCCACACACATGGATACTGGAATGCTTGAAGCTGTATAACAACAATAGGACACTAAGGACCTTCCTCCAGAACTCGATGGGGCTGTGGAAGACAAGTCTAGAAGCCAACTCGAAGCCAGTTGCACATGTGAGCATCAAATGCGGTATCTACCAAGGAGATGCTCTGTCACCCCTGCTGTTCTGCATAGGCCTAAACCCCTTCAGCCAGATCATCACCAAGAGTGGTTTCGGGTACCGGTTCTGAAGTGGAACAACCATCAGTCACCTCCTCTACATGGATGACATCAAGCTGTATGCCAAGAACGAGCGTGTCATCGACTCCCTGATCCACCTCACGAGAATATACAGCAATGACATCGGGATGTCATTCGGACTAGATAAGTGTGGGCGAATGGTATCCAGGAGAGGGAAGGTGATCTAAACTGAAGGGGCTGAACTACCTGAAGGCATACATAACAGATGTGCAGGACAACTACAAGTACCGGGGGATCCCACAGGCAAATGGAAACCATGAGGAAGCAACTAGAAGGTCTGCCACAACCAAATACCTACAGAGGGTGAGGCAGGTCTTCAAGAGTCAGCTGACTGGCCAGAATAAGATCCAGGCCATTAACAGCTATGCCCTACCAGTAATCAGATACCCTGCTGGCATCGTATCCTGGCCACTGGAAGAGATGCAGGCTACCGACATCAAGACAAGGAAGCTCCTTACAATGCACGGAGGGTTTCACCCTAAGTCCAGCATCCTGAGGCTCTACACAAAGCGGAAAGAGGGAGGCCGAGGACTAGTGAGCATCAGAGCCACGATCCAGGAGGAAACTACATCCCTCCAAGAGTACATCATGAAAATGGCCCCCAGTGATGACCTGCTCGGTGAATGCCTCAGGCAACAGAAGCCCAATAAGGAGGAGGACCCTGAGGAGCTATCATGGATGGACAAGCCCTTGCATGGTGTGTACCACCGACAAATTGAGGAGGTAGCTGACATGGGAAAAACATACCAGTGGCTGGAAAAGGCCGGACTGAAAGACAACACGGAGGCACTGATCATGGCAGCACGAGAACAGGCTCTTAATACAAGAGCAATAGAGGCTGGGGTCTATCACACCAGACAGGACCGCAGGTGCAGGCTATGCAAAGAAGCCCCTGAGACAGTCCAGCACATCACAGCAGGGTGTAAGATGGTAGCAGGCAAGTCATACATGGAACGACATAATCAAGTAGCAGGCATAGTGTACAGGAACATCTGTGCCGAGTATGGACTGGAGACCCCAGAGTCAAGGTGGGCGACACCTCCGAAGGTGGTCGAGAACAACCGATCCAAGATCCTGTGGGACTTCCAGATCCAGACAGACAAACTGGTGATGGCCAACCAGCCTGACATAGTGGTGGTGAATAAACATCAGAAGACAGCAGTAGTGATAGATGTAGCAATCCCGAGCGATAGCAACATCAGGAAAAAAGAACAGGAAAAGCTGGAGAAATATCAAGGGTTGAAGGAAGAGTTGGAGAAAATGTGGGGAGTGAAGGCATGAGTGGTGCCAGTAGTGATTGGGACACTAGGTGCAGTAACCCCCAAGCTGGGTGCATGGCTCCAACAGATACCAGGAACAACGTCCGACGTCTCCATTCAGAACAGCGCAATCCTAGGGACAGCTAAGATCCTACGCAGGACCCTCAAGCTCCCAGGCCTCTGGTAGAGGACATGAGCTTGAAAGGAGAGACCATACCGCCCGGGTGGGCGAGACAACGATTTTTAAAATTTTTTTTTTTTTAAATATATATATATTTAATAAGAGATTCAGTGCATCTCTCAAATTGTATGGAAGGTGAAAGTCAGAATAGGAACATTATAGCAACAAACAGGTAATAGTAATATGATGGCTTGGTGCTGCTTCACTCCTGTGGCCTATACTACGAAGCCGGTTTTCTGGCTTAGCAGGGTAACTTCGAGAGTAACTTTATCACGTGCGACGTAAGTTCGCGGCTATGCGAGACTACGAAAGGTGGATATGTTGGAACCGAGAAGTGTTGCCATGGCAACACATGCCACACGCCAAACCTGGTCGTGTCAGAGTTAGATCTTGCTTAACATCAGGATTCCCAATTAACCACGGTCTATTTAAACAGCACTCCTCCGCGGACGTGTCTTCCTGACAATGACAGCGTACTTGGACGACCCATACGACATTGGCGCGCGGATTGTGAGGGGCTCTCTCCGGAGGGCACGGGTATTTCGGGACCTCCAGAATCCGCTGGCGTACCCGGAAGATGTTCTCTATGAAAGATATAGATTTTCAGCTGAGGGAATTCTTTACCTGTGCCAACTGATCTAGGCAGACGTCACTAATGTAACCCGCCGAGTCAGGCCCTCACAACCGCGCAGATTGTGTGTGCCTGTCCGTGCGCTCTTTCGCCAGGGACAATATATGTATTCCATCGGTGATGCTGAATATCTGCGTAAGAACACTGTATGCCGTGCGATTCGGAGTGGGGTATGGAAACGCTTCAAATTGATGCATTTATAATAATCATAGAAATATGTAGACTATTTAAACATTGAGAAAACTTATTTTTTTTCTGCCAACTCGAGGAGATTAAATTAAATGTCAAATCCACTGATAGGACAGACGCACAAATATAAAAGATATACATGTTTATTGAATATGCATCTTACAGTCTTGTTTAACTGTGAAAAATCGTTACAAAAGACGGGCTTTTATTTACGCAACAACGCATGGCATCCCCGCATTTCCTTCTTCTCCTGAGTCCTCACAAATATAACATAATTTTTTTTTGTCGGGCTCGGGCCTGCAAATCAAGTTTATTGATCGGACTCGGGTCGAGTCGGGCTGGATTTTTTAGGCCCAAACTAAAAAAAAAAAACATACGTATTCGTACAGTCAAGGGGCCTAAACATACAATCATCCTGTTTCGTGTGGTGATGCGTGACAATTATTTCTTACTGTTAATGTACCAAATCTTATTTTATTGTCCTGACAGCAGGCTTTATTTCTTTTCATGGACATAAGTAAACTGGCATATTGACGCATTCACAAATCACACGATCTGTAAATTCGCTGTCAACAGACCCGTTGCGCTCTACTCGCCGAAGCGGTGTTGGATTTCGCGGTGAGGGTGGATTTTAATTCCTCATAATTCCGCATGATCATCGCGCATTCCTCCTCCGTGAAGTAAGGTGCCCGTGCCATCGTCACAAGTAGTGTTTGACTCTGGTCCATGCCCCTTTTATGTGAACGCGCAGTAACTCTGACTGGGTTGACACAGGTTCGACTAATCAACCTCATAATCAGCGTCGTAGTACCGATTGACCACAAACTAGACAACCAGGTTTTGTCAACTCCGGTTACCCGATGGTAAACTGGATTACTTCTGGGGAGGTTGAACTCGGTTCGTAGTATAGGCCACTGCTTTGATAAAACCAAGAATTCTGTTCTCTAGCATAAAATCCTTAGAAGTTTGGGAAGCCTGGTCACTCCAGACATGAATCTGATTGAAATCTAAATAAAGTCACCTTCAAAAATGGCATTTTACGTTTGTCTGTGTTATCTTTGTTGATTTTTTTTTTTTTTTTTACTTTTATACTTGGTATCCATTCAGGGTTATTGTGCAATGCAGATTCGCCATTTAAAAGAAAAACTGACCCATTACTATATATTGAAAATGAACCACTATGGGAGTAAGCTGTATGAATGGCACAGCTGTCCCCATGACAGAGTGGCTCCATTTAAAGTCATCACATTTTCCAACATCCTTCCGCTTTAGTTTGATCCAGCATGAATTACACTGTACGTTACTGTGCAGGCTTGTCTGCCTCATAAATCTTCACAGCGCAAAACTCCTTCAATAGGAAGATTCACTCCATAAGAAAATATAGAGGGGAAGTAAAAGTTTATTTCTTCCACAGATACTGCTCCTGCAAAATAAGTGAACCAAATATAAAGTGTGAAAAATATGGAACTTTCAAATAAATGTATTCAGACATACACACTGGATGTAAAAGATGAATTTTAAAAGTGAATGCTTTTCAGCACCTTCACTTGTGTGTGAGCGCTGTACATTCAAACTTTATAAAAACTAAGCAGTGGAAACATTTTGAGTGAAATGACAATGTATAAAGAATCTGTACTCTTATTTTTTCTTAAATTTGCCAAGTATCCTTTTCTTCATTCTCCAATATGACCAGGTACTGTATGTAGATTAAAAACCTTATGCAGGAAGTTTCCAACCAACACACTGGTCCATAGACTGGCCACCATGCAATGAAAAGTACACAACACTACAGTTGAGCAAAATGGAGATGGTGCCAGGCAAATATTTACATTAAAAAATGTGCACTTTCATTTGGCCAAATGGGGCCGACGCGCACGTCTCGCGGCGCTCGCAGATGGCCGGGATGCTTCCCGATGAATTTCCATTACAGAAAAGTGGCTGACTGGAATAAATCATAATAAAAATGGAACTTGTGGCCTGTCATCTCTCAAAGATTGGCTACCTTGGGACACTGCTGGAAGCTCCCCCATCACATGCCCCAGTGAAGCAGAGACGACTGGGAAGAGCACACAAGGGGTGCGGGGGTGGGGTTGCAAATGCCGAAAAGATGAACTTAAAATACAGCTCATCCCAAAGTATAAACGCTGTTTGATGCCAGTGTTTGGCCCTAAGAGGATGGACCATTGAATGCTGGATGCTAATTATTGGGATACATACTATATGTAACCAAAGGAGGGTAGTAACGCGTTACATGTAGTCCGTTACAT
Organism: Corythoichthys intestinalis; assembly: GCF_030265065.1. Classification (NCBI taxonomy): domain Eukaryota; kingdom Metazoa; phylum Chordata; class Actinopteri; order Syngnathiformes; family Syngnathidae; genus Corythoichthys; species Corythoichthys intestinalis. The sequence continues at coordinate 17,523,175 of NC_080403.1, read as the reverse complement.
TTACTTGAGTAACTCTTTGAGAAAAATGTACTTCTAAGAGTAGTTTTACTGAGCCATACTTTATACTTTTACTTGAGTAGATTTGTGAAGAAAAAATGCAACTCTTACTCCGTTACTTTGGGGTACACAAGAGTCGTTACATTTTTTCTCTTTATTCTACATATTAGATTTATTATTGTTTTACCAGCGATGCAAAGACTAGCTTTACCAATTTCTCCAATGAGACGTCACAAAACTAATCACATAACTCCGTTAAACCAAACTGACACAAGCTTGCCGTTCTATCACGTCAGCCTGTTTAATCACGTGGCATCTTTAAAGCACTGTAAAAAATGAAGTATTTGACATAGAGCGCTGCCCTCAACATTACTCGAAAGGGCGGATTTCAACCTGTCTCCCAGTCTTTATTTGGCACCGATTGACCATGGAACTATTCACTATTTAAACTAGGAACTATTTTCTTCACTAGAGGGCACTCATGCTCTTTTGACGAATAATGCTTCTTCACTCTCTCTCTCTCTCTCTCTCTCTCTCTCTCACCGGAATACAATGTTTTATTTTTATTTCTTTGACTTATTGTGTTTATGTAATGACTCATTGACAATATCATTATAACGATAGTTTATACCGATTAGTTTGTGCTGAGAGGAAAAAAATACCAATGTTTCAATAAAAAGAATGAAACAAAAATAAGCAGTTACTCACAATGTTACTCATTATTTGAGTGTTCTTTTCACTGGATACTTTTTTACTTGTACAGAAGTACAAGTACTTTTACTTGAGTAATATTATTTTGAAGTAACGCTACTCTAACTTGAGTAAATTTTTTGGCTACTCTACCCACCTCTGTATATAACCATCTATTCCAAAAAACTTTTACGTTACCTGGGTTGATGCGTTTAATTGACATGAAGAGCTTATTAAGATATTGTATAATAGTCTAGTAATGGTGTTGATTTTGAATTATTTCCAGGTCATTTTTTTTGTTGACAAAGGCTCACTTCTTGTAGTTTTTAGGACATTTTCAAGTCAGTTCCTATTGATTTAGGGTCGATTCCTATTTATTGTGGGGCACTTCTGAATCACGTCCTGTTCATCTCAGTTTACTTTCTTAGTTTGGAGACATTTCCCGGTCAAACAATTTTTTTTTTTTTTTTTCTTCTTTTTTTAAACTATAAAGCACATCTAAAATCCTTGATTTTTTTTGCAAGTGTGCTTTGTTTAAAATTTCTGGCAGAGCTAAACTTATTGGCTGCCACTGAAGAAAATTGGGTTATGAATACTTTGTAACTATCTAATAGTATAACTTTTTATTTTTAAAGAAAATGCAGATGTTTGCAAACATCTTATTTTGACTCAGTGGCTGCCATTGATGTCGCTAGACGTCCAATTCGAACATCTACTACTGATAAACTCATTGAAATTCACAGCAGAAGGATAATTGGACGTCTATCACCAGCAATGGCAGCCAATGACTTCAAGATTTAGTGTAGGGTTTTATTAAAAGCATTTTCACATATATAAAAATGATGTCAGCTGTAAGGAAAGAAAGAGTGTCAGTCTTCTTATTCAACTTTTTATAAGTGTCACTTTTCAGACGCTAAGCATGTCAATGTGACACGCCGCACCCTCCGCTTTCCCTAAATTGGTCCTCTGGGAGCGGCTGCCTTCTAAAAATGTCAAACTAACATCAATGTGAGGTTTACCAACAATGTTTACTTGAAGGAAGAGAAATTGGGGGCATTTAATTTTAGCTTAGCATGATAAAGTTTTGTTCTGATCCTCTCATCATACATTCTTTTGGGGATTGTTCTTTTTTGAACGATACCCGTCAACATTCTTCAATATTCCCATTACTGAGTTTTCATAAATGTAGGTCACAGAGTATGTGTTGTGGTCATTTGTAAGAGGGAAATGATATTGAAACCACCTAGTGAAGGCAATAAATGTCCAATCTATTTCAACTGGGATATGTTGGAAGCGATCATTTCAGATCCTTCCAGCCCCCCTCAGTTAAAATGGATTGGATGTCTATTACTGTCAACGGCAACCAAAGTGTTAAACTATGTGAGATTATAAAAATATAAATAAATACATAAATAAATACATTAGGGCTGTCAAATGATTACAATTTTTAATCGAGTTAATTACAGCTTAAAAATTAATCGTAATTAAACGCAATTCAAACCATCTATAAAATATGCCATATTTTTCTGTAAATTATTGTTGGAATGGAAAGATAAGACACTAAATGGATATAGACATTCAACATACGGTACATAAGTACTGCATTTGTTTATTATAACAATAAATCAACAAGATGGCATTAACTTTATTAACATTCTTATAAAGCGATCCATTGATAGAAAGACTTGTAGTTCTTAAAAGATAAATGTTAGTACAAGTCATAGAAATTTTATATTAAAACCCCTCTTAATGTTTTCGTTTTAATAAAATTTGTAAAATTTTCAATCAAAAAATAAACTAGTAGCCCGCCATTGTTGATGTCAATAATTACATAATGCTCATGGGTGCTGCAGCCAATAAAATCAGTCGCACCCAAACGCCAGCAGAGGGCAATAAAACTCCCAAAAATACAAGTAACAAGTGGACTTTGCACTGGTCTGTCATTTTAATCTGTTTGAGCCGGGCATGTGCGTTAATTGCGTCAAATATATTAACGTGATTAATTTAAAAAATTAATTAATTAAATACATACAAACTTATATGTCTTAATTGTTTTTAATAGACTACAAACTGTTTTAATTTTCAGTATTATCAAATGTATTTTATCTTAAATTTCATATATTTTTTTATGGCTTACTTGGCTTACTTTTACATACCATTTTTTAAAGTTATTCTTTATTTATTACTAATTAAATAATAGATTGTTTTCTAAAATGATGTCTTCAATTACCGTAATTTGCAGATGATAAACCGCTACTTTCCCCTCTCATTTTGAGTCCTGTGGCTGATAGTCCAGTGCGGCTTATTTATGGATTTTTACAGGCTAATATCTTTTGGTGTAAATATCCCAAAATACAATGTTGACACCTGCGGCTTTTAGTCAAGTGTGGCTTATATATGAAGAAATGCTGTTTTTTGGTAGAATTTAGTGCAGCTTCTAGTCAGGTGTGCCATATAGTCCAGAAATTATGGTAATTAACTAAATTTGAAAATGTTCATGTATTTTTCTATAGCCTATCGAGAAATATGTGCGGGTAACTCTAATTCTACTATTTAATGTCAAATGGGGGATACACCATATTGTTGTGTGGGCTGCAAATGACTCCTGGGCCGCACGTTTGAGACCCGTCTTATATAAATGTAATATAAACATTTAAGGGAAAAAACAGTCAGGTGTGCCGAATAGTCCAGAAATTATGGTAATTAACCAAATTCAAAATTATTCATATATTTTTCTATAGCCCATCGTGAAATATGTGCAGGTAATACTAATTCTACAATTTGATGTCAAATGGGGGATACAAATATTGTCGTGTGGGCTGCAAGTGACCCCTGGGCCCCACGTTCGAGAACCCTGTCCAATATAAATGTAATATAAACATTTAAGGGAAAAAAAAACACAAAATTCAGACATGAAAGGGTTAAACTTAATTTTGGTCACACACCTCAAAAACAGTTCCTTTTCAGGATTAACACAATAAACAACATGACATTTTCCTGATTCGTCATTAGCCCATCTCTTGTTTGCATTTGGTCTCTGTTGTCATCTGGCTGACATTATTAGAAGCAAGCCGACAGCCACAACCTGCTGCATCGTGCATCTAAAGACCAGACTCCGTATTTCATTAAAAAGCAGCCGCCGGTGAGCCATTGGCAGTAATCACCTATTACGGCTGGGATATTTTCTGCTCATGATGCACGCCCGGTTCGTGTTTTCGTGTTATTGTCACAGAACCGTGAAGGTTAATTAATGTGCTATTTTTAATGGTTGGTTTAACATGGATTCCATGGGCAAATGGCGAGGATTTTTGTTTATCTGTTGTTGCCAGATGTTGAAAAATAAGCGCTGGGTGTTTTGCTACAAGGTAAAATACAGGGCCAAATCTCTCCGAGGTGGATGGAGACTTTCTACATCCGCTAGGAGCGGAACAGTGATGGACGACCGCGGGTACTTACAACAAGCTGGTGGCATGAACGGTCACATGAGGTGAGGAAAACAGGATGATGTTTTGCACTTCCTTACTAAGTTCTCTCTGCTTCCTTTAAAACTGAAACTGCCAGACTGGAAAGTCTTGTGACACAAACAGAATCATCTGTAAACAAGCTTAACTTGAAGGTGATGAATCGCATTTGCACCTATGTATTGAGCCAAAAGAGCCCAAACTGTAATTGTATACCTGTAACTCCATTTGAAAACAGACATTTACATCATGTTCAGAATCAAATACTTACCTGTCAACGCCTGAATAGCTATCAGCATTCGTATGATATCTGTATTCACGAAATAATTTTTCATTCATATTTGTTTTAGGTTTGAATTAGCATTGGTCCTGAGTTATGCTCCCGCGTTGCGGTGACGGCGAAGCAACTACGGCGTCATTCGACATTCGATGGTTCTCTGGCAAGGTGACGCGTTGCTCTGTAATTCACCGCCAAGCCACTAGAGGGGTGTGGCGTTATGTTTGTACGGTTTTGGGGCATGCTTGTTGACTTCCTTTTGTCTAGTTTAACGGAGAAAAAAAATAAATAAACAATGCAAGATGGAACGCTTGAATGTGGATCTTCAGCTCATCAACATTGAATAAATGTTGATCATACAAATGTTGAGGCGCAGGGGCCGCAGAAGACGGTTTTGAGGCGGTCTGTCCAACCTTTAATGCCGCATGGCGAGTTCTAGCCTTGGGTGGAAACCAGCTAGCTGTGGTGGCTAGCTTCAAACTGGCGTCGAGCATGCGTCCAGCGTTTTGTCCGAGGTCTGCAAAGCCCCCCAGCCCGATTTGTTTGCCGTGTCCTACAACCAGCCAGTGGGAAGCCAGAGCAGATTTCTGGCGTCTATGGAACTTCTCAATTTGCGTTGGAAGCCTTGATGTTAACGTTATCATAAAAGCACCGAGGCACTCTCAATTAGTGATGATGTATCGAGTGTGAACTGTCTGTCGTTGAAAATTAAACATCATGACAACTATTTTGACACCAAACCTGTGCTTTATTCTTCATATACTTGAAGTGTGACACATAAATAAGTCGCAGACTCACAGCAAACATATGTACACAATAAATGATGAAGTGCACCAACCAAAAATACGACATAAAGTGATAAAAAGCTGGCAGTTTTTGGCCGACAGGGTCACCGCTTTGTGTGGCCACTCAATTCCAAACACACACATACTTGTCTCGTGGTTCTTCCATTTATCTTTTTTATTCAATCGCTGGCTGACCTCCGGCCCCGTATTTTCAGCAATCTCCTCCCACGAATTGCTTGCCATTTGGCAATCTTCATAATGTCTTGACGAGACATTGTAGAAGTTGTCGTACTTGCTCTTTGTTGATACCCTCGTCGGCTTGGTCCATTTTTGCGTGTAGAAAAATAGTGTTTGACAATGCCGGTGATTTCACGCTGAACCGGAAACAACAGTCTAAGCGGACCAGTCCATAGTGACCATAGTCCATTTCCACCACGTCACACACGATGACGCAGCGCCAAGTCAGAAAAAAAGGAAGGAGCCAGAGAGGCTACGGAGTAGGGTCGTTAATCGGGTCTTTCTTGACGGTGCAGGTCTGACGCTGAATCATAACTCGGCCTTTAGGCATGTGCCGGTTATCGTAGTTACAGTATTAGCTATTTTTGAGGTCCTTAAAAAGTAGCGAGAAATCCATGGCTTGGAATGGCAGTGCTCACCCATCCCCTTCCAGTCGTTGCTCTGTCCTATGTCTGTCAGTGACACTACACCTGAGCTTTTTCCCTGCTTAAAAATAGACAAAGGTTCTAGTATGGGAGCACTTCGGCTACCAAAAAGAAACAGACGGCCGCGGCTTAGAGGAGGAAGGACAGCTGACGTGCAAGCAACACCTCCAACATGATTTCACATTTACGTGATCTTCATCTGTCACTTTACACCAAATTTAAGGTAAGTTAACGATGTCATGAACGTTTTCCACCAGCTACAACAGTTCACCCAAGCTGGTTTAGAGTGTCTAGCGATGGTAAAATAAATACTATAATGTAAGCTTGTTAACGAGGCTGATAACGTGGCTGGTTACCATGCCAAAATTACTAGTTTCCTCTTTACCATTAGATTACTTTTGTAAAATCTTCCGCCATTGTAAACATCTGCCAATTTGCTAGTATGTTGTAAAAAAAATGGGGGGGGATCCTTTTTTTTTTTTTCTTTAACCCATACAGATCAAAATAACACATTTTAGAGCTATAACCGCAATACCGTGATAGCGTGAAACCACAGTATTTTTGCTTAAAGTTGTCATAGCGTCAAAATCTCACACCGGCACATGCCTAATATCCATATCATCTTTCATACTTAGATTTATATTTTCACACATACTGTAATCCAGATCTGCATCCAAATCTGGATTTACATACTAAATGTATCCAAATCTGCACTGAACAACTGAATTTCCGGATTTCTTTGACAACAGTAATCATGGTTGAATTCACTTCTGAATGCATATCGTCATTTACATACAGTACAGTACGCTGTATCTGCATCAAGGTCATGAATTTTGTTTTTCAAATTCAGTTAAAGTCAGTTTTACTTAGATTTTAGAGAAACGTAAATATATAAATCCCAAATAGTTCAAAATAAAATGTCATCACAAATCAGTTTTCCAAAATACATTTTTAAAGGTCATCAATAGATTAAGGGAAAAAATGCTTCAAAAATGTATATGTCCCCCAAAAAACTATTTGTATTAAAGTGAGCCATGCTGCTCGCTCTCTATTGAAGTTGCTGACACTGCTGCGGTCCATCCACGCTAGCTAGTAGCATGCAGGCTTTCTCAGCCAATCAGCGCATCCATGCACGCTCTCTCAGCCAATCAGCACATCCACGCAGGCTCTCTCAGCCAATCAGCGCATCGTTGTCATAGAGATAACAACAGAAATGAGAACATGGAAAATATTTGACTAAAAATGAAACAGAATTTAGCGATGGAATAGCACATAGCGATAGATTGGCAATTCATACAAACTGTATGTATTTTGAAAAAAAGTTGTTTTTTTTCCTTTGTTTTTTTTTTTCGTCCGTGGGTCCGCAGAGAGGTGTGCCGTGTTCCACTAATTGAGGACCCCGGGTATACAGTTTACTGTTGCTCTGTTACACAAAGTTTTTTTTCCAGTAGTTCCGCACAACTGACGTTTACCTAATGGCTTAATATACAGCAGCCGAAAAGCGTGACAATGCTAAAAACACATGAGTACTGGATCGGCCCTGATCTCATGACCAAATCGGATACTGTCCAATAATCCAAAATTAGCCATACTGGGCACTGATGTTATAAAATGAATATCAAATTTGGATAACAATACTACATACTAGGGATGGACAGAAAACAAAATTCTTTGCCAAAACCGAAAACCAAATATTGGAAACACTTGGCCAAAAAGCCCAAAAATACACATTTATACAATTTATTTTTGCAAATTACTTCATTTCTTTCATTTACTTCATTATTTTGCAATTAATACCCTTTGCTTTGGCCTTTTTTCAATATCAGGCAGAAATAAAATATGGTCAATTCTCACAATTACGCAAACATTTTCCAAAATGTTCTACAACCCCCGAGGCTCGAGAAATTTTGTTTACAGGTGGAATTTGAAACCCCTTGGGAGGGTGCGCTCCTGGCAGCAGTGAGCATTTTGTAGCAAATTCTGAACGAATCCTGTAGCAGAGGTGCCGGTGTCGTCGCTTTGTTCTGTTCCGCGGCCGACTTTAAAAACTGCACTTTCTTGGAAGTTTGGGGCACTCGAAAAATGGGTCTCATGCCTCCAGTTGCTAAGCTAAATGAGATCTTGATGTACGTTTGTGTGGAACTATAGTTCATAACAACAAAAAACTATTTAGTTCTCGCCAAAACGAGTAAACCTCTTTACTACTCCCTAAAATAAGGTTACCTCTTTTCTTGTGCAACAAGTGGAACCATTTGAGAGCCAGGCGAGTTGGCAGAGTCCTAGCGGCGACGAAGCCGAGTGAAGTCACTCACAGCCAGATTAAACGGCGACTAGCAGAGGGGGTGTGGAAATCGTGGAAAAAATATGACAAAAAAAGGAAGTGGTCATGCCATAAAATCATTGTATTAAACCACGGCAAATGCAAATCCATATGTATGCATTAAAGTACTACTTTATTTGTATACTGCTCGCTTGATTAAACTCAAAACTACTCACACATGGGCTCAAATGCACTGTACTCAATGTGACGCGGTACGAGAGGCAACGTTTCTTCTCGCTGTGTTGTCATTGCTTCATCGCAAGAGAACTACGGGAGTTTAAAAAAAAAAATTAATACGTTTAAATTTTAGCTATTTTCGGACGAAGGTTTTCGGTTTCAGGCCACATACTGTATCTACTACATACCATCCAGATCTGCTTCCGAATCAGACTTATTCATCACTGAATCCACATTCATTGATATCTGAATCCATATTTAAATCCACGTTGACATTACCTTCTGATTACACATTTCTACTCATATGTATCCTTTGCTGCATCCAAATTTTATCCTTATATGTGTCATAAGATTCAGATTATTTCATTACTACTTTTTTTTTACTGCATGCTGAATTCTACAGTATGTAACTAGCCAACATTAGCAAAGCTTTAAAAAAATAATAATAAAAAGTTCCTCAGAGAAAACACATTCGGGGTGAAGATGGGTTGCAAGCAACGGACAACCAAATCATATTAATAGCCTTCATTGAAATAACGTGTTGCATTGCAGAGGCAATATTACGAGCATGGATCATTCCCAGGGCACAGAGAGGTGGGAGGAGGTGCAGCTCTAATTAAGTTGTTGGCTACACAGGCTGCAGGCTAGGATGCTTCACTCTGAGGCATCATAGATAATTAAACAACAAAATGGTCATTTCAGGGCCCAGTGCTCAATGGCTACCGTGTTGCTGTTCAAAAGCGAGCAACGTATTATTCACGTCCAATGTGCTTACTTGCTGTTGAGTAGAAGTGTGTTCTCAGAGGAGCACGGAGCATGAAAACAATTAAAACACTTCAACGTTAATGATGCGACTTCACTGTAAGGCCTCCTCCTACCGTCTCCCTTTTCTCCGTTCCCACTTTTTCAAACATGGACTGAAAAGACTTTGTTTTGGCACTCGCTGTCCCAACAGATCCACGCTAGGAAAAAAAACATCTATTTTATCCTCTTACTGCCTAGAAAATAAAAGTCTTTGAAATGAGGTCGTGGATTATGCAAACGCCTTATCCTGCCATCACAATATTAGACTTGGTTTGAGTGGAGTTGGTGCTCTTGTTGCATTTTGAAATGAAATTCCACGTGGAGAAGCTGTGGCCAAACCACTGTGACGACCGTAATTTCCCGAATATAACGCGTACTTTTTTTTTCCCAAAATCAACTTGTAAAATCATGGTGCGCATTATAAACGGGTACAGGGATGGAGACAAAAATATAAATATATTCTAAGTATATAAAGACCGATTTTAAAAAAAAAAAATTTATTGACACGGCCATGTTGTGTTGAAGAAACGTATGCTGCGATCCGTTGCCGACCATTACGGTACGTGACGGTCTTGGCGAGCTAGGGAAGGAGTCGGAGTATCAAACAACGGAGCTATTCCGCGTTGCTTTATTGACATTTAGGCTGTAACAAAATACGATAGCAATGTCTGTCTCACATGCAACCCGCGGAATATAACTATCTTTCCGGCTGTTCCCTCAACAAAATACCTCCCCCCGGGAACTATACAACGTGCCAACATAAGTTCCGCCGGTGAATTCTGTTATAACTCGTTACACGGTAATACTTCATTCTGATTGGTCGAATGATTTCGTCTGTGTTGAATTCTGCTTTTTTCACTCTTCATAAAGCACAGAATTTAGTTTCTTGAACTCATATCAGTCAACTTTTATTGCAGCTCCGCAACTCGGACCGTAACAAACGTAACATAACACAGACTTTCTGTGTCCGTCAACTACAGACCCTACTCACCAACGTCACAGAATGACGTGTCGCTGTATCCGGCCGCCATATTGTCCGTCTTTGTTTATCCGTATTCTCAATGGTTTCAATTTGTCGTGCAATTTATAGTGCAATTCATGGAAGCCCCGGTGCTTTCAGACGCTGTAAACTCATTGGATGCGTTGCATAAAAGGCGGTATGTGGAAAAGCTTCAGTCTATCCATTCGCCAGATCCATATTTGATGCCTAAATCGATATTTTTCGACCCGCTGTCTTCGCCCTCTCTGCCTGACATCTGCTACCCTGATATCTACAACTATCTTGTCCACGCAAAATCAGCCTATTCTCACGAAAGTTTGAAAAACTTTAAGAGCACCACTCTAAGCAACATTACCCCGTGTGACCCTTTACTTCCAATTTTCTAAAATGGCGACAATCAATAAAAAAAAAAAGTTGACTGCGATGGCCGACGCTTCAAGGATAGGTGGATATTGGACTATTTTTTCAATAAAATACACAACAACTGTGTCTGCCTCATTTGCAAAGAGACACTCACTGTTTTCAAAGAGTTTGATGTAACGTGACACTACCATAAAAGACACGCTGACATGTACAACATTACAGGGAAGATACGCAGTGAGAAATTATAGCAACTTGAAGCTTGTTTAATTTCACAGCAGCAGTATTTCGCAAGAGCCCGAGTGTCGAAAGAGAACGCCACAAAGACGAGACTGTTGAAATTATGAATTAAAAAAATAATAAAGCAAATGTGACACACAGAAGGGCTTGCTAAAATTTGTTTAAATATATTGTTCTATGTAAATCAGCCAAGGTAGCCCCCTGCATTTTTACCACACCAAATCTGGCCCCCTTTGCAAAAGGTTTGGACAAACCTGTTTAACTGATGATCCGTAGACGAGGCCAGCTTCTTTCACTTGGTACCAGCTAAATATTATTCAAAATGTAATGATGGTGGAAGAAATAAGCATCTTGAATTTGAACTGTATGTTGTCGGCGATTAGCCTCGCAATGATCTTAATTGTGGTTGTCAGCCCAAAACCCTCTAAATATATATTAAATGCATCTTACCAGATATAAAATGACTACTACATAATCCGTGGTAATCGTTTGGAGCCCAGTTTTCTCGTCGAATTGCAGCAGTCCATCTCGCTCTCCTCTCCGGGTCTCTCGAAATACGGTAGAACTTCAAGTCTCTCCGTCTGTCTTCTCTATTATTGCAACCAACCGCCACACACACCTTCACCATTTTGATTATTAATGTTAACGAGCAGAAAAACACGCCATAATAGGAGGAATTTACGTAGCGGTAATGCGTCAACACGACGAGTTGACGGACAATATGGCGCGGAGGCGTGGTTGTGACGTCATGTGAGTAGGGTCTATATCTGTCCCTCGGGAAACTCAAATCCAAACAACAATAGTTCATATTGTTACATTCTAGTCAATAGCGATGCGCTCTTCTGATTTTTGACCTAAATCACCACTTTTATTTTACCATATCAATCCATGGAAGAAACATTTATTCATCATGATGAAACGAGCAAGTTTTACAGCAGCCTTTAAAAGAAAAGTCACATCTGTTTTGTTTTATCCTGGATTCTGGTAAATTGAAGAGTTGTCAGATCGTATTATTACCGTACATATTATCAGTTTACGGTAATGTTTTAAACTACCAATGTGCTATGCTATGTGTGTTTCACCAGTCAGTAAAATGACATTTCTGTAACTGTACACGAGCTCTGTTTTCTTGTATTCTTCTATTTATTGGTGCTAAAATTAGGGTGCGTGTTATACACAGGTACAATAATTTCCCCAAGATTTTACAAGTAAATTTGGGGTGCGCGTTATACACGGGGGCGCCTTATATTCGGGAAATTACGGTAAATGAGTTACTTCAGAATTAATATGAAATCTGGAAGTAATGGAAAAAATTGTTCAATTAATACCTAATTTGTTTGATTGTACACCCAATTGGTGTATTTTAGGAAAATGAAAATATACATTGTATGCAAAACAATCAACGAATTAACACTTACTTTCACGAAAATATACACTGTATGCAAAACAATCAACAAATAAACTCTCACGTATTTATAGGGTATAAAGCTCTAGTCACTATGGGCAATGACGTCATCACTAAGCGTCTACATATAAATGACTTATTCTGCACAGGTGTGGAACGCTGGCAGATATAGTTTTCAACTGAAAACGCAGGCTCACGCAAACAACGCAAGCATGCATACGCCATGTACTTTACACATCAACGCAGAGTTGCGCGTTGTATTTTTTTGTTTTGTTTGAAAGTTCGAAGATGCGTAGTTCGCATTTTGTTTCGTTATTTGACTTCACGACATGACTTTGACTGAATGACCACGATTAGCTTGACCATACTAATTGACAATCTCGACATCATGCAATGCCACGTCGTTTTGTCTGATCCTGCTGGCTGACATCGACTCATGGTGAGTGCGCGTTGAGAAATTCCTTACTAGCGTATGATTGAAACTTGTCAGAACAAGCATATTTCACTCAAATGTGCAGGGTAGGTAGTATAACGAGAATACAAAAGGTCAAAGGTCACAGAGGTCAGAAATATGGCGAGGATTTAAATTTAGTACCATTAGCGGAGGTCTGGTTTTTCAGAAAGTACTCTAATTAATTTTAAAGTGTTTTTATCAATATATAATAATCATAATTGAGACCTATCGTCCACATATGGCCGCAAAACCCAAATTGTGCCACTTCTTTATGTGGATGAGGTTAAGTATTCTTTTTAGTACCAGAAATAGTTACTTGCCCGGCTTAAAATCGAAAAACAGAATTATACAAATATACATAAACATTGCTCCTTGAGACCAGCGGGTGAGCTGTGAGAAACACTGAGACAGGATCAAATGAGCCACTTCTATCCGGCCTCTCCCAACACAGTGCCAAAGCGAGTCAAAGGTTAATGAAAGGTCACGTGTTTGGGAGAATGAAGACGTGGCAGCAGCCAGCACCGCGGGGATTAGCCCTGTTCGCATATCAAAGGCATCCCCTGGCTGGCGAGGCTCAATCTGGATTTGGCGGGGCTATCCGCATCCATCACAGGGATATTTAGCCGGGCTCTTCATCTTCCCTCGCATCGCCAACCTCCAGTCGTACTGACATTCACCGTAGCCCGTCAGGATGAAAGGATCTAAGTTTGCCTCCAATTTGAACAGCTATAAAAGAGTTTCCAGATATGGGACGTTGAATTCACTTAGCAAGAAAACTTTAGCTTTTTTACGGCTTTTAATCAGACATTACGCTTACAGTAACTCTATGAATAATGCCTGACGTTACACTTATTTACTAAACTGTGAGTTTAATAATGAAATAAAAAGGACCATTAGCTCATTAATGAGTTAACTCTACAACGACGATCGTTTAAAGGGTACCACGGATAAAAAGACATGTAATTCTTAAAAAAAATAAATGTTAGTACAAGTTATACTAATTTGATATAAAAACCCCTCATAATGTTTTCGTTTGAATAAAATTTGTAAAATTCTAAATAAAAAAAATTAACTAGTGGCTCGCCATCGTTGTTGACGTCACAGGGAGATGACGTTACATGGGTTCCCTGCCATACTTTCCACAGTGTCACTTTTTAACTATGTAAGGTAGTGATTTAAATACACCACAAGATGCCAATGGCGACTTTTAAATTAATTAAAGATCAAGCCAATGAGTGCGTTTTGTCCCTCGACTGACGCCGTAGTTTCCTGTTTACTGTGGGTCCATTGTACCTTACGTTCATTTGAGTGTTGTCTTCACAACATACAAGACTCCTGATAATGGCTTCCAGCATCATAGTTTGTATATTGTGACTACCATCCAGTGTATTTGTTGAGCTAAACAAGTTGCTAAAATGTTTAAATCGAGTGTGACCAAAGTCTGAGTAAATTTTATGTGTATTTTGCATGTCTATTTTGATTGTGAATTTGTGAATGTCAGTTCTCTATGCATTGTTGTTTAACTGTGTGAGAATAGGGCCTCATTAATACAGATAGAAGAACTTTTCTGTTTGTGAACATTATTTTTTTTTTGAGAGATATGAATATTATTTTTGTTGTATTTTCACCATATGATACTTGTGTTTTTTGTGAAGGAGTTGCCAAAGCTTATGCCAATAAATGGCGCAGTCCGAGCTACGAATCTAAATGCCTGTGTCCACTCGCCTTTCTCTGCCTCTTAGATCTCAATGTGCAAAATAAGACGTCATTATAATCGGTTTGGGCATATATTATTTTTCCGTGTCGCTTATTTTCCGGGAAGCAACCGGCAGGATGATCAACAATCTGGAGATCTACTTTTACATGACAAAAATAAGGTAAGGCGTCATTAGACGCCATTAGAGGTCTCGGTAGAGGCAAACGTTTTACTGTGTTGTGATGCACGGCCTGAGGCTATCAGCAAAAATAGTCAAACTGCTGTGTTTCACTTTATACCCTAATCATATGTAAAGCACACGACAGCTCTGGATGCTAACTATCTCCAGATTAATATTGGAATAAGTTGGATCACACAATAGTTTACCATGAAGATCTGCAAACAGTTTTTCACATCAAACACTGTTCTGCTCTCGTCGCTAGAGCAGGTGAGTGCTGTCACTAGCGAACTTGACGGACGAACCCTACTGTCTCATCCCGTCTTTCCATTTCATTTTGCTTTTGCAGTTCGTATTGTTAATATTCCACTCGGGTTCCAATTTGGAAGGGCAGAACCGATGACATGTTAATGTAGTTAAGGAATGACACTGTGGAAATCCGGCAGCGTTCCCATGTGACGTCACTGCCCTGCGACTTCAACAACAATGGCAACTTACTAGTTAAAATAATGTTACAAATTTTATTAAAACGAAAACATTAAGAGGGGTTTTAATATCAAATTATTAACTCGTACTAACATTTATCTTTGAAGAACTACATGTCTTTCAATCCGTGATACCCTTTAAGAGCAGCAGGGGCTCTAAAATTGAGCCTTGTGGCAGATCTTTTACATGTTTAACTTCAATGGAGTGGACATCTATCACCGTCAATCCAGAATAATTTTACGGGAGTATGAAACAAAATTATCATGTATTAACTCAGTTTATCACTACTTTATCAATAGTAGAAGTCCAATCCATTTAAACTGGGAGTGTGACTGTAAATGAACATTCGTACCTTCACTGCCATCTCTCCCAGATCAAACAGATTGGATGTCTATTGCTGTCAATGGTAGCCATTACAAATTTTATTAAAACGAAAACATTAAGAGGGGTTTTAATATCAAATTATTAACTCGTACTAACATTTATCTTTGAAGAACTACATGTCTTTCAATCCGTGATACCCTTTAAGAGCAGCAGGGGCTCTAAAATTGAGCCTTGTGGCAGATCTTTTACATGTTTAACTTCAATGGAGTGGACATCTATCACCGTCAATCCAGAATAATTTTACGGGAGTATGAAACAAAATTATCATGTATTAACTCAGTTTATCACTACTTTATCAATAGTAGAAGTCCAATCCATTTAAACTGGGAGTGTGACTGTAAATGAACATTCGTACCTTCACTGCCATCTCTCCCAGATCAAACAGATTGGATGTCTATTGCTGTCAATGGTAGCCAATGTGTAAAGCAAGGCAATATCAGACAAAAAGAATTAATTGACAACTACGTTAATTAAAAAGTGCCATCTTCACTTACCATAAGATGTCGTGAAGTATATGTATTTAGCATGTACTGTATGTGTTTTGACTAAATTGGTTGTTGTCAGGGACTTGTGCAGCTATCTCTATGAATTGGACACGGCAGCATGACAGATTTTCTTCTTTGTGTACTTTAAAAGATACGCCTACGGGGTTTTCAAGCTTCAGTGTTTCGACATACTGCTGCCATGAAATAATGTGGAAATATTTTGTTTAAATCTCTGTTCAGCGACTGCAATACCAACAGTTGTCAGTGCAAATATAGTGATGAGTTCTTTCAGTTTTTTTTTTTTTAATGACATTTTAATCAAAATCACAGTTAATTAATTCATAGTAGCCTGTGTAGTGTCGTAATCCGTTGGTAATTACTGCATGTCTTAGACATTGTACAGATGAATTAAGACAGATGGTGCCGCAATATTTAGAAAATGTGTCTTAATCACTAAATTGAGTATTTGTTAGTTGGACTATTTTCAGACGGGCATTAACACAGATTTGGTGCATTTGTGGTGCATTTTATGTAAGACTGACATAATTTAAAGTACCGTTTGGGAAAGAAATGAGGCAAGCTTGACAGGTTTTTAATTATTGATGAGATGACTAAAGTTCTGTTTGTTGTGTTTTTAGACAGAATAACAACTGTGGAATGCATTATTTTATTGTAGTTTATCTGACTACACATGCACTGAATGTTACATGGACCTTTGACTGGTCATAAAAATCTTTGTCCAGACAAGCACGATAGCTGTCAAGGCCAAAATTACGGGTGGCACTGAAGAAAAATGGAAACATACATTTGGAATGAAGAAGGTGGAATAACTCTTCAGTGTTATGTTTGTTCGGTGACAGAAAAGCAAAAATGAAATTGCAAATTCTAAAAAAATAAACCTCTGGAAAGTCTTCAGTTTTCCAAAAAATCATTTTGAGCTAGTTGGGCATGTGTTCAAAAGGGCAAACACTTGACAAAATGTTAAAATAATAATCATGTGCCCATGGCTTAACACTAGGGCTGAGCCTGAAAATATAACCTATTATTTCACCAAAATTTGATTCAACATTTTTTACAATATATACTGTATATTTCTTTATCAACCTTACTGTTTAAGGCGATAATAGCAACTAAGGCCCGGGAAAGCTCAAAACAAGACAGGAAAAGAAATGTTTGACGAAAGAAATGTTAATAACGTGAAACTTCTGTCTTCAGTATCTTTTTCTCTCCCACTTGCCAGTCCCAAAATACAAAGTAATAACCACAGAAAGAAACTAACTCGTTCTACTGGAATCATCTATTGAATAACAGGTTGCTAAATTTCCGCTTTAACAAACAAAACTAAAAACTCAATTAAGGTATTTCTTGAATCATCCAAAATAAAAATAAAAAATGAAGTAACTCATAAAATCGATTTATCCCCCAAGCCTAGTTAAGTCCCAGCACTTAAAGTCATAAGTGCATTTGTGCATATCGTATTTTTGTTTTAACCCCTTGAGGCCTGAATTTACATTTAACTCATTCACTTCCATTGACGGTGATAGACGTCCAATCCAGTTTGACTCCTAGTCAAAATCGATGTTCATTGGATGTATATCGCTGTGAATGGCAGCCATTGAGTTAACAAATTTATGTACATCAAAAAGCATTGAGAGAATATATAATTACATAAAAATAAATAGTATTAATGATTTGTTGACGCACTAGAATTAAAGGTGATATCAGTAGGAGTTTTTGTTCTTTTGTTGGTAGTTCCAGATAGTTCAAATAATATTAGATAAATTCCCACTCAACTATTGGATGTCCGAAGTCACTCCTTGGTAGAGTCCACCTTCTCCCAAAGTCAGCTGGGATCGGGAAGCTCACCCGTGACCCTGAACAGGATAAGCACAATGAAAAATGGATGGATGTTTTGTTTGTCCCAACCTTGTAATCCACTTGACTCATTAGTCTGTCTTCTTTTAGAGATACTGATACATCCTTTGCTTGACCTTAGACCACAGGACTGGATAGGGACACTTTGAAGAATGTGCAGGTATTGAAACCTTTGCATCTCTGAGAGACGACCCCTCATGTTTTGGCAAGAAAGTCATTCTTGGAGGACATTTGTAATGTGGACTCCGAAACCTGCTTTCTAGGTTTTCAAGCCCAGTGCCAAAACTCATTGCAATAATTGCTTGATGGCTTGACGTACGGTCGATTTCTCGCCAAGCCCCGACAGGAGGCGCAGGCGTGGATGGAGAACAGGTATTAGCCCCATAGATCATGTAAAATTAGCAGCAGGAACTGCTGTCAGCCCAGACATTGGCACTTAATCTTGGACTTTTGGCAGACTGTTGCCTTAACAGGTCAAATGATATCTATAAATCAAGAATCCCCTAGTGGGGAACCAGAGGAAGCAAGGGGGAGCGAGGCAAACACAGAGCTGGCACTGAAACTCCCAGGGAATTAAATCTCGGTCATAAAGCCTAACCCAAGGAAATAATCCAGTCTATTTCATAAGGGATTAAATCCTTTAAAGAAGATTGATTGCCTCTTTTTGGTTTTCTACTCGATGTAATCCTAGATTATGGAGATCACATGGGGTTAGATTTTGAAGAAATCTGAACAGTATTAACGGCGTAGTGGCGACCATTTGTGAAGATCGGTACGCCGATTTGACAAGTACAGACGTTCTTCTTGGGAAGATTTGCCACAACTTTACTGTCCTCCTGCTCATCGACAGGAACAGAATGTAATCTATCTTGTTTGTGCTTTACTCACTTTGCAGTTACTGATGATAAGTTACTCTACTTTAAGAGGCTGTTAAAAGAAGGCCAACAATCACGCTGCAAAATGGAAAACATAAAAACAATAAAGGCAGTCTTGGCAATAAACTCGGAGAAATGGATGTTTGATGTGATATTCACTCGCATCATCATTCATTTTGGGAGGCCAATATTAGCCAATATTAGCTCGATTTTAAAAGTTTATGTTGACGTTTCTCAGGGCAATTTCTGGCCCTGCTAAACTCCCATATTTTTGGGGGCCGTGAAAAAGTTAGTTGGTTAACTAGTTGGCTTAAAGCACAGGTTTCAAAGTCACGGCCTGGGGGCCAGATCCGACTCACCACATCATTTTGCTCAGCCTGCAAAAGTAAATCATGTTCATCAACCTCATGTTTTGTTTAATTTTTTATTTTCATTCATTCATTCGTTTTCCATGCCGCTTTTTCCTCACGAGGGTCGCGGAGGTGCTGGAGCCTATCCCAGCTAACTACGGGCAGTAGGCAGGGTACACCCTGAACTGGGTGTTTTGTATTTATTTATTGTTTTTAATGAAATTTAATTTTTTTATTTAATGTAATTTTAATAAAATTTCTGTTGTCCCCGATGAAAAATAAGAATTAGACAATAGAATAAGAACATGAATTACTGGAACCATGTCCTATGGTCTGATGAGACGGTCGGACTTTCTTGTGTACCGTCTTCAGAAGAGGCTTCCTCCTTGGGTGACAGCCATGCACACCAGTTTGATGTAGAGTGTGGCATATGGTCTGACCACTAACAGGCTGACCCCCCACCTCTTCAATCTCTGCAGCAATGCTGACAGACTTCCTGTAACAAGTCACATGACATTTTGGAGGGAAAATGACAAGCAGTACTCAATTTGGACATTTAGGGATGTACGTAGTTTCTAAGGGGTGTACTCACTTTTGTTGCCAGGGGTTTGGATATTAATGGCAATATTCTGATTTATTTTGAGGGGAAATAAATTAACTATATTATATAAGCTGCACACAGACTACTTTTCATTGTGTCAAAGTGTCATTTTATCAGTGTTGTCCCTTGAAAAGATATACTTATTCAGTATCTGCAGAAATGCGAGGGGTGTACTCACTTTTGTGATTCACTGTAGTTCCCATTAAGAAAAAGAGGAATTTTTTTTACATTTTTTCATGTCTTAGTCTTTCATCTCTTATCATGTCTGGGACTTTCCCGGGAAGTGGTGCGCGTGAAAGCAGGCGTTGAATTCCCAGGTCACAGCACGATGGCTGATGATGTAAATATCATGGCGGGCTGATCGTCACTTCCACCACTACTCTACTTTCACTACTGCGGAAACAAGATTGTGCTTCAAAGCACAAAACAATGGAGGGAGGCGTTCAAGGGTTTATCAAATACATATTTGCTACTACCACCAAGATCTGCACCCGCGGCGGCGCCACCCAGACCTGCGCTCGCGCCTCCGTGCGCACCGCGGCCACCTTCCTACTCGACGGGGCCTGACGCAAGGGGAGAGGGCGAGCCTCTCCCAGCCGATGCGGTCAAGGGTTTATTAAATACAAACACACATACACACGATCGCTGGCTGGAAAGGGGGAATTACACAATGCATCCGTGACAGTAGAACCGAGGAAGAGAGTCAATCGTCCATCCTTGGAAATGTGTGGTTTATTTTGTTCCCAATGTTAGGGTCTGCTACTGGGGAAACAAGGTTGTACTTCAAAGCAGAAAACAACAGAGGGAAGTGTTTAATGGTTTATTAAATACAAAAATACACGCGATCACTGGCTGAAAAGGGGGAATTACACAATGCATCCGTGAAAGTAGAACCGAGGAAGACAGTCCATTGTCCATCTTTGGAAATGTACGGTTTATTTTGTTCCCGATGTTAGGATCTTCTACTGCGGAAAAAAGGTTGTACTTCAATGTAGAAAACAACGGAGGGATGCGTTCAATGGTTTATTAAATACAAAAATGCATGCGACCGTAGCTGAAAAAGGGGGAAGAACACAATTGGTGCGTGACAGTAGGTTGACGGGGATCAATAAACTACTACCTAAGCGGTAGGCAGAAAGCCGATAAGACAACAAAACAAAGCCAGCGGGATTCTTCCTTCCCAAGCTAGCCGGATTTTTCCTTCCACCCTTCTCTTGAATCGCCTGGGCTTAAATACAGTCTTGATGAGCTTGAATTGGCTGCAGTTACGACGTCCGGAAAGCTCCCTCTGGAACAAAACACAATTTGACCAACATTGTGACTACTGATGCCGACCAAAAATGACATAATGTCCGGGTTATAAAATCGCGCCAGCAGCCTTCCCCGCACAGAGTGCGCCAGTGGGCAACACGGGACAAGTGTGTGAAAGTGTCCAACCCGCGTCATTCTCGGGACATCTCTACATGCGCGAAAGCAATGACGTGAGTAAATCCCGCGTCACCTTACACAGGAATTTCCCTGGATATGTGTGTGAAAAGGCTTTTATTAGTTTGACACCCCTGGCTTTTCCCATTGAATTTGTTTCTAATTTTAACGAACGATTCCAACGATGTTATTCTTATAGCTTAAGTGCCAAAAATATGCTCGTTGTGTGACTGACATACAGTAAATGAAACCTCCTTAATCCCTATTACTGTATATTAAATAAATACAAGGAAGTGGCAGTCTCGGTTTTAGGCTTTACAGTTCTTTTAGGTAAACTCCTGTTTGGTAAAACTTGCATTCCTTCACCTGCTTTGCACCCTTTTGCTTCATTAGCTCCACCTGTGCATGTCAGTCCCGCCTTCTTCCTCTTTAGCAGCCAATCAGTTTCCTGCCAGAACTCATCTTCTTGTGTCCTCACCAGTTTGGAGACTATTTAGTTCAGTCTCAGTACCTGTCTGGTCTGGTTGCTTCACTTCTTCCTTCTTCCCGCTTTCTCATTTCCCAGTTCTGATTCGGTTAAGATCGTCTGCTTAAAATCAGTGGGGGTGGGCTGTAAACTGTAACTTTATTTAAAAATGTAATGTTCATTGCATATGATGATCTGGTTTTCAATACGTTAAAAAATAAGCACTTCAGGAATTTTACTCTCTTTAACTGGGCCACTGACAGTGATAGACATCCAAGAGGGTGGACAGGAACGAATAAGTTATGACAGGACAGGATGTGTGTGACATTATAGATCCTTTTCTGCCACTGACGACACTTCATTTTTACTGGGTGGAGCTGGCAGCGATTGTTCGATCCGCTTCTTCCTTTGAAGTTTTGTCATGTGCTTGTTCACTGACAATTTAAAAAAAAAAAAAAAAAAACGAGAACTTTCATTTATTAATTGATATTTTATTCATTTTATATTTTTATTTTTGTGTTTACTTCCAAATTTATTTTTGGAGTTATTTTTTATTTCTTTCGTCTCATTTCTTATTTTTGTATTCATAGTCGGTTTTATTCGCACTTTTATTTATTTATTTATTATTTTGGTAGCTTTAGTCCTCCATAAGTTGTGACCCAAACTGACAGTTTGAACAAAATTAGCCCGTTTTGGGTTCAAACTATTAGCTGTACAGCAGAAACCCCTACAAATTTGGGGCACAGTACATGATGGCGGTAGACAAAATGGCGATCCCGTGAGATCAATGAAAAATGAAGAGAGTAACTATATTTTTTATTCTATACATGTGGTATAAATCAGAATGTTGTGCTTTGACCAGCTATAGCTCATAATACATAGAGTGTATCACAAAAATTTCTGCAGATATTTAAGTATATCTTTTCATGGGACAAAACTGACAAAAAGACACTTTGACTCAATAAAAAGTAGTCTGTGTGCAGCTTATATAATAGAGTTAATTTATTTTCCCCTCAAAATAACTCAAAATATAGCCATTAATATCCAAACCCCTGGCAACAAAAGTGAGTGCACCGCATGGGAACTACGTACATCCCTAAATGTTCAAATTGAGTACTGCTTGTCATTTTCCCTCCAAAATGTCATGTGACTCATTACAGGAGTGCTGTCAGCATTGCTGCAGAGATTGAAGAGGTGGGGGGTTAGCCTGTTAGTGCTCAGACCATACGCCGTACTCTACATCAAATTGGTGTGCATGGCTGTCGCCCCAGGAGGAAGCCTCTTCTGAAGACGGTACACAAGAAAGCCCGCAAACAGTTTGCTGAAGACATGTCAACAAAGCACAAGGATTACTGGAACCATGTCCTATGGTCTGATGAGATGAAGATTAATTTGTTTGGTTCCAATGGTCTCAAGCATGTGTGGTGGCGACCAGGTGAGGAGTACAAAAATAAGTGTGTCATGCCTACAGTCAAGCAGGTTGGTGGGAATGACCTCCCCCCACACCTCTTCAATCTCTGCAGCAATGCTGACAGCACTCCTGTAGCGAGTCACATGACATTTTGGAGGGAAAATGACAAGCAGTACTCAATTTGGACATTTAGGGATGTATTTTTAAGGGGTGTACTCACTTTTGTTGCCAGGGGTTCAGATATTAATGGCTATATTTTGAGTTATTTTGAGGGGAAAATAAATTAACACTATTATATAGGCTGCACACAGACTACTTTTCATTGAGTCAAAGTGTCATTTTGTCAGTGTTGTCCCATGAAAAGATATACTTAAATATCTGAAGAAATGCGAGGGGTGTACTCACTTTTGTGATACACTGTATTCACCCCAAAAAATATATTATGTCTTTACTCCTCCTTTAGTCATTAAAGAGTATTACAACACCTGGGGAAATGCTAATATTCCATCATTTATCCATACACGCATGCCTTTTGGATTCATGTCATGCCACTTCGTGTAATTACACACATCGCAACACCAAGAAAATGATAGAAATTTGCATCGATTGTCAAGCGAAAACAACTGGCGTCCGAAATCCCCGAAACTTGCATATTGTGTGCGTGACGTCACAAATAGGAAGCACCCGGCTTAGTGCTTGGGTCCTGACAAAGGACTGGATGGCGGTGATGATGGCGGACAATTTTGTTTCTAGTTGCAGCAACGAATCCAACGTAACGAACGTTCTTGTAATCGTGACGAGGAGAGTAATGAACCTTTCTTTGGTGTTTTGGGTTATCAATTTGAGCCCAAACGAAAGCCAATGCAGCCTAATGAAACGATTATTGAGGGGAGCAATCACACTGATGAAACACCGGCAACAGATCGTGTGGGAAACACCGAATGGTTTGTTTTGCAATCCTTTTTGTGAAGCTGATACAACGTGACCGCAAAATAAAGTAATTCTTTAGAATAATTATCATTTATTGTGCTATCATAGGTTTTCGCTCTGCCAACAGACACAAATATGAATGGGATTACAGGATTTGTTGTATATATTTTACGAGCGATAATTTATACATGTGTCCAGTCCTATATCCAATGCATTATATGTTTTTTATTATAAAAGAGTACTCACTCTGGCAATTTCGAGCTTGGCTGCTCCCCTCCTTTGCTTAGCCTGGGGTGGTGGGGTGGTCTCATCAGTGCCAGTCATCGTCCTCTTTCTTGTTATCTCGGGATATTTAGGTGGCTGCGCGTGTATGGTGGGCACCGCATCTGCTTTCAGCAGCAATTTCTTAGCAAAGCCTGATTTAATTTGTCCATAGTTCGAATAGCTTTTAGGTGTAAAATGCGCACCACACAAAACCGTGCCGGAGGCTGGGTCTGCAAAATTAGCCCTCTTTGCACGGACGAACTTTACTCATTGTCTGCGTAGTCCAGCTCTTTTTCTCGTGTTCGGGAACTCATGCGTACTACATTGCGACAAATGGCAATTTGCACACCACATAGCATGACAGGTTTAAACCATTTTAGCGATTTTTTGATAAAACACGAACGCAACTCTCTCGTCGATAAACAATGATGGCACCTGCCTCGACCTTTTGTTTCCTGGCTGTGACGTCACAGCCCCATTCGGCTGTTTCCAGCTACATTCTGAAATGTTCGTAATTTTCGATCTATTTTCGATAATTGGTCATGAATTTGATTTATTTTTTTGTTAACTTTATCAATATTTGTTACTGTATCTTGCCATATAACGGTTCTATTGACATGTCACAGCCCCTTAGTATTATAATTCTCTTTAACATAAGCGATTTTGAGGTTACTTCTACAAAACAAAACACTTCAAGCACTTTTGTTTTTACACTCCACATAAATGTACCCAGTGTCCAATGTAGGGCAGGAGAAGTCAAAAGCAACAGACAAGCTGGACTATTGTGTGAAAAGAAGCCATTAATAGTTTTGTGATCATGGACTTGGGTAGGCGATGGGAGTGCGAGCAGGGAAATGAGAGGTGGCGATAGAAATTGAGCTTTGTGGGATGTATGTGTGTTTGTGTGGGTAGAACTCACAGGAAATGCTCCACCACCCATAGAACTAATTTAAAGTCCTCGTTTGGAGGCTGTCACATGACGGCCACTGATCTGGGTCGCGTTCAGCGGTGCCGACGGCCTGTCAGCAGTTTGATAGACAGGCCGCACCTCTGACTGATTACACACTCGGCCGGACCCAACTGCGATCGGGTGCACTTTATTCACCCTGGCAGGACCAACGTGTGCAGCATCCTCAGAGCGCCATCACCTCCTCTTCCTCCATTAACACTTTCGCGCTATGAATAATCCCCGAGAGTTCATGACTTTTTAAACGGGATGATGGGGTAATGCTACTGTAACACCTTCTGTGGGGATGAAAAAGTAAACATTTGACACATTTTGATGGCTAAAATAGAAGCCATAAAACACCTCGCTTTTAACCCCTTAATGCCTATTGTCGCGAACTAGTGACATTCCAGATCAAAGCAGCCTCAGTGCTATTTTACCAAAGACGCCTGTTGTTGCTAATTTAAAACATACAAAAATTTACTGTAATTTACGGACTATAAACCGCTACTTTTTCACTCATCTTTGAACCCCGAAGTTTATAGTCCAGTAATGTTTATATATAGATTCTTACAGGCTGTCTGTCATTATTAGGGTTGTCAAAAGTATCGAAAAATATCAACACATATTAACGATATCGCTACTGAAATGTTGTATCCGGATATGATATCGGATTGTAAAATGACAGACAATTAGTTGATTTTTAAATTTTGGCCCCATGGGTTAAGGACTCAAAGTCAGGTTTGAAGACACTTAATGTTGATATTTTCCAGATTGATTTATACTGGAAATTAAAAGTAGTATAAGTAGAGATAGACCGATGACCGGCCGGGCTTATTATCGGCATCGATATTTGGATATTTGACCCATATCAGTACCAGCCATTTTTCTAATCCGACCGGCCGATATGAAAAAATCCATTTAAAAATGGGTTATTTCAGCTCAGATGCAGCCACGCCTCTCTCTCCTGCACTAGTATTCACCCTGTCCTCTAATTGGATAAATGGTAATGGTAAATGTAGTTACACTTGTATTGCGCCTTTCCACCTTTTTAAGGCCCTCAAAGCACTTCACACTATATCCTCATCTACCTACTAGTGACGCAACACCAGGAGCAACGTGGGGTTTAGTATCTTGCTCAAGGATACTTAGACGAGGTCATCAGGGTGGAGGAACGAACCGACAACCTCTGGGTTGGGGAACGACTACTCTACCACTGAACCACGCCACCCCCTATTATTAGCTGTTATTTTCTATTTGTGTGATTCAATAAACATGCTTTAGGCATTTCAATGTAGTTCAGGATTCGCATTATTCAGTTTTTTACACCAATTTTTACATTTTTACTGCAAATGAATATCGGCACCAAAAATCGGTTATCGGCCCCTCTAACTACTAATAAGCGGTATCGGTTATGAAAAACCCATAGCGATCCATCTCTCGTATGAAGTATAAACTTGTTTAGCAAAATACACAATTTGTAATCATTCAGCCCTCCCTTTCAAGGGAGTTTATTCATCCATCACTGCGCACGTGCGAGTCGTCGACATCTCACTCTGTCTGGAAAAACAAAGTCATCAAATCAGAATTCTGGCCTGTCTACCTGCAAATCTCACTCCATCTCTGGATTACACTTAAGTCCCTCCGAAGCTGGCCTCGGCGCTACATCAGAGGATGCGGGGCGGCGGCAAAGGAAGTTGCGCAACTCATTAAGATCTCATCCTTCTTCCCTGGGGTTTGATCCCTCATCCTACTAAACTTGCAGCATTTGAGCAAATAAAGCCATGAAAGAAGGCTGAACTATACAACAACCACAAAACTCCGCAGAACTTTTGAGCTAAGTGGTTATTTAGTTGGAGGGCGGTCCAAATGAATCGTGTCAGTAGCTACGTTTACATGGACATATTTATTTGGAATAAAAGCCTGATCGGAATAAAAATGCTTCTTGTACACACGCCGTTCGGGATATTCTACCCCGATTAAATCCATTCCGATCAAGATTCTATTCCAAACGAGAGGGGTGGTTTATGTCAATTTATAATCCAAACGACGTGCATGAACACTTGTTCGAAAATTTCAAACCAAATTTTCTCTTCCAGCCATGTCTGTGACGTTAGTATACGCGTTTCTAGAAGCAGAGTGAGTGGAAGGCTAGGTGCATTGTTGGAAAAGTTCATTTTCTACACAAACTAGTTCAAATTGCAGTTTGCAAGTTGTAAAATTAACTGTTAAGTTCAAAGTCCATAATTCAGAATTTTGAACTAAAGTTCATGGTTAAACTTCTGTAGTTTTTTGTTCTCTGGCTGCAAGATATGATTGACAGAGTCAATATCGAACCACGTGGGGCAATTATTTTCTCCACTTAAACACTGAAACTAAATATTCAATTTCAAATCCGCGTCATCACTGACCTGCTTGTAAAACTCACTTTAAGCAACAATAGGTAACTTTTCAACCTTTATAAAATATTTTCATAACATTTGTAATAATATGTCGACTGACAACTAGTTGAATGACACCTCTTTTATATCTTAAGGGGTACTGTATCGCTTTCACCGGCACTAATTAACTTTGAGGAGCGTGGCAGGAACCCTGCCACACATAAAAAAAAAACTACAAATGTGCTGACTGCTTTACCGCCCCAACAGAACACTCCGCTCTCAGAATGCAGGTCTACTGGTAGTTCCCAGGGTTTCTAAAAGTACTGTCGGAGCTAGAGGCTTTGGCCACCAAGCCCGTTTTATGGAATCAGCTTCCAGCTAGTATTAAAGAAGCCGAGACAGTCTGTACATTTAAGATTAGACTAAAAATGTTTCTATTCGACAAAGCTTATGGTCAGGCTAGTTGAAGTCGGACTAGACTCACAGTTCAGTCTAAGCTGCACTACAAGCTATAATGCTAGGTGGAATACAGCCACTGAGTTCTATCTCCTTTTTTTCACTCTACCTACCACTTGTCTTACTTTATTTCTATTTTTCAATGATAATATATAGTTGACTAGTTTCTTCATCACTTGTCACCCCGTGTCCCCTTCTCCCCCCTCCCCTCTGGGGAGAAGCTATTTTTCAGCTGCAGCCTCCTGACTACCCGGACCCCTGGCTGGATGGATGTCCTCGTCGCCACCTCCGTCTGATGTGGCTAGATTGACCTCTTCTTGTTCCTTTAATCTATTGCATCTTTATAAACTGTAACTCCGTCTGCTAATTCCCATTGGCAGTCTGGGTGCATCCTGTCTATCCGTCCTGGGAGTGGATCTCTCCTGACTGTGGTACTCCCCAAGGTTTCTCATTTCTCCCAGAGAGTTTTGGAGTTTTTCCTTGCTGACATGGAGGGTCGAAGGATGGGGGATGCCCAGGACTTGACCTTTATTTATTTCATCTCTATATATTTCATCTGCTGTTTCTGACTGTGTATCATATTGCCTCTGCAAGGCCCTTTGAGACAACCTTGTTGTGATTTAGGGCTATATAAATAAAATTGAATTGAATTTAATTTACAGCATACGTCACTTCCTCCTTTCCCGTTTTATTATAAAGACGGAAGTCGATGCGAACGCTTTCGCGAAAATTCTGCAAAGATGGCAGGGCAACAAGAGAGACAAAATGTTTTGTCTGAGGAGGTGAAAAAAGTGAGGCTATTAGGATAGACAGAATAAACATTTGGCTGGCTTTCACTCGCTGGCATAATATATAATAATAATAATAATAATAGAAGTATAGCTTTAAATGTTGGTACTGGGCTAGTGTTCTGTCAGGTTTTGTATACCATTAGAAATTCCAACTTTGCAGTTCTGCACATGCGTGTAACGTTACAAACTGCCGTAAATGCCGCAATTCCAAAGTAAACACCAAAAACTTTTCTATAAAGAAAGGAATGCACTTACGTTTGGTCATGGACACACATGAACGAAAGTTATCCGCACACACATCCTACCACTTGACTGCACACTTCACTCTCACACCGCGTGTTCCCCGTGCCATTAAGCATTTATTTCAGGCGTATTCATTTTGCAGATTATGTTTATGATGTAACTTGTTTATTTGGCACCTTTGAATAATATTCAGAGTCCAACTGAATGTAAAAGAATGCTTATTCTTATAAGAGTTGACATCACATATACCTCAGTACGTAGTCGTGTCTGTTTACGCTGCACTACAACTGCACAGTACTTGAAAATGAACGAGGTTATGAACGCCACTTACAACCGCTAGAATGAGTGGATTCACAGTAACGTTCATGAGACAAATATAAGACTGTTCAGTTAAAAGCTTCGCCTAAAATATGAACGTGTGGAACGATCATTCATTGAACGCATTCATACACAACACTGGCTTGGTGGACGCAAGACTGAATCAAAACTGATCAATATTTGAGATTATCACGTTGCAAGAGATATTAAAAGATCTTACAATGGCGTACCGCACGCATGCTATTTTTAGACCGTGAGGTCGCATCGTAAAGCGGAAGTAAAGCCGAAGTGGGACATTATAGACCCGCCGCCGCATAGAAACAACGTAATTTGTGCTACTTTTTGCCGGTAAACTTTCAAAAACGAACATGCCGATCACGCATTGCTTTTTTGGAACTTGTAGAAACGACTCTAGACATTAGTTCACATGAAGGATGTTTTCTTCATACGTTTCCGGAAACCAAAAAGGGAAAAATATGAAGACCGAATCAACTTGCGCGGACTTTTTAACACCAGCTCGGTGAATCCATTCACACTTCATATGCAGTAAGCATTTTGTTGGGTTGGCATGGTCTTTCAGAGGACAAAGAGGTAAGCCATTTTTATATTTTTAACTTATTTTTTTAGCGTAACGTTGTGCCGTACTGCTTCTGTCTGACAATGAATGACCTGAAAAGAATTACAATGGTATCTGACTGCCACTGTTACCAATTAAAAAATTAAAAGTGTTCTTTGGCTGTCACTGAGTAGCATTTGCGATCGCTACTCAAAGCTAACTAAATTACCCCCAAGAACTGTCAGAGACGTAGGACAACCGGAGGATATATAAGAAAGACAGGGCTGATGGTAAAGGATAGCTTGTTGAAACAGGAGAAAGTCATTGTCAGTCGCGTCGATAAAAAAAGCTAAGGTTATGCTTAGGTCGGCTCGTTTTTTTCGTCTTTTTCAGCCTTCAACACTCAAGCCATCTCTTTAACTCAGTGCTTCTCAATTATTTTCTGTTACGCCCCCCCCAAGGAAGACGTAAATGTTTCGCGCCCCCCCAAACTCTCTGCCGCCACCGTAAATAGTATCATTTGTCTATAAAATTACTATTATAAATACGCATCTGCCTAACATTGTCCTTTTTTTTCTTCTGAAGAAAAAAAGTAACATAGATTAACTTATAATAAAGTATAACTTTATTAACATTGTTTTGTTTGTAACAGAGAAGGCTTGACGCGCATCAATTTGCCTGAATTAAAAAAAAAAAAGTCACATCCAAACTAAAAAATACACTCAAGCTACAGTACATTTTTGACCATTTGATACAGAAAAATAAAATGTAATAAAATCAGTAAATAAAAACAAATTAAAATTGATCAGAAACATTCACTCATGAGGACAATATGCCAAAAAATTTGACCGAAAAAACAAAACTGAATAAAAGAAAAAAAGAATGTCCTTGGACAGAAGGACAGTTTTTATTTTTGCTGCTCACAGTATTACCTCCTTTGCAATGGTGTGGAGTTATTTTGCAATGAGCATGCGAACAATGCTCACTAGTTTACTGATATAACACTGACAAAGCAGGACGATTGTTGGCAATATTCAGCACATTTCCGCTGAAAAACAATCAAGCGGTTTATCAATGAGATTGGGGTCTAATGTCTTTAAATGGCGTCTTAATTGATTTGGCTTCTGGTTGCCCACTATAATTTTTTTTAGACACAGTAAACAGTGGTCTTTCCCCATCACCCACTGTATTAAAAGTCAAAGCTAAAGGGCAAATGGCACGAAAAAAGCGCATTCTCGGCGTCCGAGGTAGAACCGTAGGTAAGGGCGGTCGTCGTGACGATCCCAAGCCGAAAATGGCACTTCTCGGGCGGCAACGTGAGAACCGGACAAGACAGTGGGTCGCTGCGTGAGTCCGGTCGGAAAACGGCTTGCGAAAATGGCGGCGGCACACTGCTCTTCATATCTGTTTTTTGTGTGTGCTGAGTGCTCTTCCTTAGTTCAAAAATACTGCGCGCACTCTGAAAATGAGAGCGCCACTGCCACCCACTGAGTGGATGTGCAAGTACACTTTATTCCAGTACGGAAAAAAAAAAAAAAAAAAAAAAAAGCATGTTCCCCGAGGTGACATGCGCCCCCCCTGGCATCGCTCTGCGCCCCCCCCAAGGGGGGCGCGCCCCACTATTTGAGAAGTACTGCTTTAACTGAACATTTTTATGTTCTTCCACATCTTTGCCAGTGAATTTGGCAGCAGGCACATCATTTTCGGAGAGAATTAGTAGCTTTAGCTCTGTAAACATCTCCTTCGTACACGATTTCAAGTCATTTCCTATTAGGGACGAACAGTGGCTTGTCCCTACTTAGCAACAGTAGCTAATGTCATGAATATTAATGAGCGGAAGTGACGTGTTGCTTGCGGTCATTGGTAAAAGACTTGGAGGAAGAAAACTGGAAAAATATGTGAAATAATGCTAAGGTTTAAAGTACAGATAGACAACGAAATGCTCTGTTGACATGGAAGTCGCTATATCTTCTTCCACTACTATTTCTGGTACATTCGGTCAATCTGGACATGTCAAAATAATGTGTTCCTACCGAAAGTGTGATGCCTAAGTGTCCATGAAAACAGTACATCTGATAGTTATTTTAACCCAAACACTGATCGGATTAATTAAATTCTGTCCATGTAAAAAAATGCAGCCAGTGAGGGCCATAATACTCCTTTGAGGGGAGTTCGCAGATACACTGCTGGCCAAACGTATCGGCACCCCTGCAATTCTGTCAAATAATGGTCAATTTCTCCCAGAAAATGTTTGCAATTACAAATGCTTTGGTAGTGACATCTTCATCTATTTTACTTGCAATGAAAAAACACAAAAGAGAATGAAAAAAAAATTAAATCATTATCATTTTACACAAATCTCACAAAAATGGGCCAGATAAAAGTATTGGCATCCTCAGCCTAATACTTGGTAGCACAACTTTTAGACAAAATCACTGCGAACAACCGCTTCCAGTATCCATCATTGACTTTCTTACAATGCTCTGCTGGAATTTTAGACCATTCCTCTTTGGCCAACTGCTCCAGGTCTCTGAGATTTGAAGGGTGCCTTCACCAAACTGCCATTTTCAGATCTCTCCACAGGTGTGCTATGGGATTCAGGTCTGGACTCATTGCTGGCCACTTTAGAAGTCTCCAGTGCTTTCTCTCAAAACATTTTCTCGTGCTTTTTGAAGTGTGTTTTGGGTCATTGTCCTGCTGGAAGATCCATGACCTCCGAGGGAGACCCAGCTTTCTCACCATGGGCCCTACACTATGCTGCAAAATTTGTTGGTAGTCTTCGGACTTGTGCTACTCTGCTAGGTACTGGATTGAAAGTGAAATAAAAAAAAAAGTTATACTACACACATAATTTATTTTGAATTGGAACGGCAGCATAGTTACGCAAAAATGAAAACTGGGACTGTTTTTGTTGATTTGTACTTTGTGCAAACATGATGAAATGGTATCAGTGTTATTGGCTTCTTAAAAACAAATTACAAATGTCTTATTAATGTTATCTTTCCCTCAAGGAAACCAATACACTGCGAAAAGATGGGCTGCTAATTTTGAAATGACAAGTCCAGGAAAATAATGTATTTAACTTTTGTTCAATTCATTTAAAAAAAGAAAACACAACTGCAAAAACATTTCAAATCTGATTGGAATTAGTGATTTATTTGTGTTATTTTTTTTTTTTTAAGTTGAGAAAATTCAGGATCACAAAAGAGAAGAAAACCGCCAAACTTAAAAATTGGCCTTTCAAAAGTCATTAGTAACCTGCTTTATTAAAATAGACCACGGTTCACTAAATCCGGACCACGGTGCCACTTTTCCTGTCTTGTTTTCAACGTCTCTCTCCCATAACACACCTGAATCAAATGATTATGTCATCAGCAACCTCTCCAGACATAATCAACCTCTCCAGAAGCCTGATAATGATCCTGATTATTTTGATTCAGGTGTGTTGGAGGAGGGAGACATGGAAAACACGACAGGAAACGTGGCACCGTGGTCCGGATTTAGTGAACCCTGAAATGGACTTTGGCTCCTTCATTTTTATGGCACCACCATCCTGCCATCCACAGTACTGCATTTAGCATGTGTAAGATTTGAATGCTCCTAAAAACACGAGCAACATTTCTGTAACATTTTTTGAGATGTTTTTTCAATGTTTTTGATGGACCACTTAAAAATCAGCGTTCAAACAACTTTTGAACTAAAAAAAAAAATTGGTGTGAAAGTTTCTGAGTTAAGGGGTTTATTCATCAATCACTTAACTCTTTCATTGCAATTAACGATGATAGAAGTGCAATTAGTTTCTCACTGGTAGACGTTCGTTCATTCGCTACCTTCACTCACACTTCAAATTGATTAGGCGCCTATAGACCCTACTCACATGACGTCACAACCACGCCTCCGCGCCATATTGTCCGTCAGCTCGTCTTGTTTACGCATTACCACTACGTAAATTCCTCCTATTATGGTGTGTTTTTCTGCTCGTTAACATTAATAATCAAAATGGTGAAGGCGTGTGTGGCGGTTGGTTGCAGTAACAGAGAAGATAGACGGAGAGACTTAAAGTTCTACCGTATTCTGAGAGACCCGGAGAGGAGAGCGAGATGGACTGCTGCAATTCGACGAGAAAACTGGGCATCAAACAATCGCCACAGACTATGTAGTAGTCATTTAATACCTGGTAAGATGAATTTAATATATATTTAGAGGGTTTTGGGCTGACAACCACAATTACAGTGCCTTGCAAAAGTATTCGGCCCCCTTGAATCTTGCAACCTTTCGCCACATTTCAGGCTTCAAACATAAAGATATGAAATTTAATTTTTTTGTCAAGAATCAACAACAAGTGGGACACAATCGTGAAGTGGAACAACATTTATTGGATAATTTAAACTTTTTTAACAAATAAAAAACTGAAAAGTGGGGCGTGCAATATCATTCGGCCCCTTTACTTTACTTTCAGTGCAGCAAACTCACTCCAGAAGTTCAGTGAGGATCTCTGAATGATCCAATGTTGTCCTAAATGACCCATGATGATAAAATAGAATCCACCTGTGTGTAATCAAGTCTCCGTATAAATGCACCTGCTCTGTGATAGTCTCAGGATTCTGTTTAAAGTGCAGAGAGCATTATGAAAACCAAGGAACACACCAGGCAGGTCCGAGATACTGTTGTGGAGAAGTTTAAAGCCGGATTTGGATACAAAAAGATTTCCCAAGCTTTAAACATCTCAAGGAGCACTGTGCAAGCCATCATATTGAAATGGAAGGAGCATCAGACCACTGCAAATCTACCAAGACCCGGCCGTCCTTCCATACTTTCTTCTCAAACAAGGAGAAAACTGATCAGAGATGCAGCCAAGAGGCCCATGATCACTCTGGATGAACTGCAGAGATCTACAGCTGAGGTGGGAGAGTCTGTCCATAGGACAGCAATCAGTCGTACACTGCACAAATCTGGCCTTTATGGAAGAGTGGCAAGAAGAAAGCCATTTCTCAAAGATATCCATAAAAAGTCTCGTTTAAAGTTTGCCACAAGCCACCTGGGAGACACACCAAACATGTGGAAGAAGGTTCTCTGGTCAGATGAAACCAAAATTGAACTTTTTGGCCACAATGCAAAACGATATGTTTGGCGTAAAAGCAACACAACTCATCACCCTGAACACACCATCCCCACTGTCAAACATGGTGGTGGCAGCATCATGGTTTGGGCCTGCTTTTCTTCAGCAGGGACAGGGAAGATGGTTAAAATTGACGGGAAGATGGATGCAGCCAAATACAGGAACATTCTGGAAAAACCTGTTGGTATCTGCACAAGACCTGAGACTGGGACGGAGATTTATCTTCCAACAGGACAATGATCCAAAACATAAAGCCAAATCAACAATGGAATGGTTAAAAAATAAACGTATCCAGGTGTTAGAATGGCCAAGTCAAAGTCAAGACCTGAATCCAATCGAGAATCTGTGGAAAGAGCTGAAGACTGCTGTTCACAAACATTCTCCATCCAACCTCACTGAGCTCGAGCTGTTTTGCAAGGAAGAATGGGCAAGAATGTCAGTCTCTCAATGTGCAAAACTGATAGAAACATACCCCAAGCGACTTGCAGCTGTAATTGGAGCAAAAGGTGGCGCTACAATGTATTAACGCAAAGGGGCCGAATAATATTGCACGCCCCACTTTTCAGTTTTTTATTTGTTAAAAAAGTTTAAATTATTCATTAAATTTTGTTCCACTTCACGATTGTGTCCCACTTGTTGTTGATTCTTGACAAAAATTTTAAATTTTATATCTTTATGTTTGAAGCCTGAAATGTGGCGAAAGGTTGCAACGTTCAAGGGGGCCGAATACTTTTGCAAGGCACTGTAAGATCATTGCGAGGCTAATCGCCAACAACATACAGTTTCAAATTCAAGATGTTTATTTCTTCCGCCGTCATTATTTTTTGAATAATACTTAGCTGGTACCAAGTGAAAGAAGCTGGCCACGTCTATGGATCATCAGTTAATCAGGGATGTCCAAACTTTTTGCAAAGGGGGCCAGATTTGGTGTGGTAAAAATGTGGGGGGCTACCTTGGCTGATTTACGTAGAACAATATATTTAAACAATTTTTAGCAAGCCCTTCTGTGTGTCACATTTGCTTTATTATTATTTTTTTAATTCATAATTTCAACAATCTCGCCTTTGTGGCATTCTCTTTCGACACTCGGGCTCTTGCGAAATACTGCTGCTGTGAAATTAAACTAGCTTCAAGTTGCTATAATTTCTCGCTGCGTATCTTCCTTGTAATGTTGTCGTACATGTCAGCGTGTCTTTGAAAACAGCGACTGTCTCTTTGCAAATGAGGCAGACACAGTTGTTGCGTATTGTATTGACGAGATAGTCCAAATATCCACCTATCCTTGAAGCGTCGGCCATCGCAGTCAACTTTTTTTTATTGATTGTCGCCATTTTAGAAAATTGAAAGTAAAGGGTCACACGGGGTAATGTTGCTTTGAGTGCTGCTCTTAAAGTTTTTCAAACTTTCGTGAGAATAGGCTGAGTTTCTGTGGACAAGATAGTTGTAGATATCAGGGTAGCAGATGTCAGGCAGAGACGGCGAAGACTGCGGGTCGAAAAATATCGATTTAGGCATCAAATATGGATCTGGCGAATGGATAAACTGAAGCTTTTCCACATAACGCCTTTTATGCAACGCATCCAATGAGTTTACAGCTTCTGAAAGCACCGGGGCTTCCATGAATTGCTCTATAAATTGCACGACTAATTGAAACTATTGAGAATAGGGATAAACAATGATGGACAATATGGCGGCCGGATACAGCGACACGTCATTTTGTGACGTTGGTGAGTAGGGTCTATTGCCATAAGTGGCAGCCAATAAGTTAAAACAGCACCCCTCCCCCCCAAAAAATGTAGAGATAAAATATATACAGTACATTGCCACTACAGAGTGTGATCTATTATTTGGAGACTGTGTAAAAAGTGGTTTGTCCCCCAGTCCTTGAAATTGACACCTACAGTATGCCGCCCAACAATGTAGTAGATGCTCTGCTTTCGCTTAATTGTCAACAGAACATGTTTGTCCTTCAGTTGGCTCAGTCTCTCAGAATATGTTTGTCCTTCAGTCGGATCATTCTCAAGCTTCTGTTACCTATTTTTATTACACAACACATCAAAGCAACATCGCTTTTGCAGTTTTCACAGTTCCCCCCACCTCACTCAGCCTCAGCAATTGTCATTCCATGGGAGCGCGAGCTGCCGTGTTCTCCCTCCCGCTCTCTACTGCCATGACAACGTGCTGCTTAGAGTCCGACCAAGCCCGAAGGCCTCCTCCGGTCGAGGGGGCTCCGCTTGCCTCTGCAGAAGACTGTGTCGTTTCATTTATTTTCATGATGGGAGGATAGGGGCAAAACAAAAGGCGAGATTGAAGAGGGGATAAAGCGGTCCAGCCGAAACGCGCATGCGAGACCGAACCCACACAGTGAAGCTGGCAGCACGCAATTTGCCACGGGAATCTTTGCCGTCTGCTGTCACTGAGCAGACATGAAATATTTCTCGCCGAGATTAATTACACATTCTGCTGCAGGTTCTGAAATAACGTCTGGGCTCTGTGGTATAAAAAGGAAAAAAAAAAGAAGCAGCAGATATGTGTCGTCAAGAGGATCCAAACAAAACGGTGGTATCAAATCTGTTTTACTTGGCATCAACATGCTAAGAGTCCTGCTGGCATACAGCTGTTTATTTTGGTGTTGGCATAGAAGCGTTGTACCGGGTAATCCAAAAAGTCTTAACAAACAAAAGTCAGTCTAACAAATCAACTTACTTCAAAAGCAGGATGAGGAACACGAGGAACTGGGAGGAAAATGCTGACATGAACGTGGACATGCGCGTAGACAGACATTGACAATGACGCAACGAGGAATGAAAAGAAACTGGGAGCTTATATACACACACGCAGACAAGGGGTAACGAGACAACGAGGAACAGGTGAGCACAGGAGGATGCAAGTTCAGAGATAAACTAGGAGAAGGCACAACAGGTGAAATTAATAGGTAATCACAGGGACACACAAGGAGGAAACCAACACAAAACCTAACAGGTTGAACAAAGTATTAACACCAGGGGTGCTAATAATTGTGACACAAATTATTTGATGACAAATAATTATTTCTTTATGTGGGATTTTTTTCCCCACTGAATAAATGCACTTGTATTGAAGGTTGGATTTTTATCTTTTTTTCCATTAAGGTCCCATATTATTTGAATAAAAAAATATATTGGAAGCTAAAAAACACATCTTAACCAGGGGTGACAATAATTATGGAGGGCACTGTACCTACACCAGGGGTGGCTAACCCATATAAATGTTTACCTCATTTGGCTGCCATTGAAGATTGAAGATGTCTAATCAATTGTGACTAGGATGGGCAATGGAAGAATGTCAATCCAACCTCTTTGCAATGTATTGAGTTCCTTGAGCAAAAGACAACATTGATGAAACATTTGTAATAAATAACACTCGTGAACCGGGATATTACGAACAGCTCATCGTGTTGTCAATGGATTGAGACCCATATTCTCACTTTTTTATACCAGCTCACTCCCAAGTCAACTAGAGCCCTTTTCACACACATATCCAGGCAAATTCCCGTGCAAGGTGACGCGGGACGCAGGTTACTCGAGTCATTGCTTTCACGCATGTTGAGTTGTCCCGAAAATGACGTGGGTTGGACCCTTTTACATACTTGTCCCGTGTTGCCCACTGGCGCTCTGTTCAGGGAGGGCTGCTGGCACGGTTTTATAACCCGGACATTACGTCATTTTTGGTCGGCATCAGCTGTCACAATGCTGGTCAAATCATGTTGGGAGGGAGCGGTCCCTAAGTCTTGACTGCAGCCAATTCAAGCTCATCAAGACTGTATTTAAGACCAAGCAATCCAAGAGAAGGGTGGAAGGATGAATCCCACTGGCTTGGAAAGGAAGAATCCCACTGGCTTTGCTTTGTTGTCTTATCAGCTATCTGCCTACCGCTTAGGTAAGTATTATTGATCCCTGTCGACCTACTGTCACAGACCCATTGTTTTTTTCCCCCTTTTCCACGATCGCATGTATTTTTGTTCGTATTTCATAAACCATTGAATGCTTCCCTCCGTTCCGTTTTCTGCTTTGAAATACAACCTTGTTTACGCAGTAGCAGACCCAAACATCGGCAACAAAATAAACCATATATTTCGAAAGATGGACGATGGACTCGCTTCCTCGGTTCTGTCATGGACACATTGTGTTATTCCCCCTCTTCCGCGATCACGTGTACTTTTGTTTGTACTTAATAAACCCTTGAACGCTTCCCTCCGTTGGGAAATTGATTTCACACACAACTGCTGCACGTTTAAATCCCACGATATTCCCGGTGTTTTGGAATGTGTGAAAGGTTCTTATGGCTCCCAAGATTAATTGACTAATCGATTAGCAAATGAATTGTCACCTATTTTGATGGCCAATACACTGTTTAGAGACACTTGCCTGGTACCCCAGACTCACCGCTGTTCCAGCTATTGAGTCTGGCCACCATTCAGCGGATACAATTTCCAGGGCGGAGCAAGCCACAGCAAACAGACAGCGGAGTGGACCAATCAGCGACGGACAGACGTGATGTTAGTAAAACGACGAGGGCAGGACGAGGGACTTGCGCGCGGCTGTAAACATACGAGGAGAGCGGAGTTTATTCAACATGGCTAGCGCGAGACAGACTGTTGTCAGTGACTTGTGTCGATGTGTTTTTGGTCATTTAAAACTGATTTTACCGTGGATTGGAACATATTCTCGGCTCTCTTGTTCACCATCTGTGTTGTTGTGGAGACGACTTCCGATGCGCAAGAGTGACGTTGCACGTTGAGAACACGTCACGCAAATAAACGAATCTGATTTGTCGATTGATTTTGTACCTGCTCGAGAGGCCGTTAATGGGCTGGTTCCCAGACTTTTCTCTCAGTGTTTGAAAAATACAGGGAGAACAGTCTGGCCGTGCCAGGCAATAGAGACACCTCCAAATTGTCCAATCCTCTATTTTTGAGGCTCTAAGTCACAGGTGTCAAACCGATTCCAGAAAGTGCCTAGAGGGTGCAGGTTTGCTTTCCAACCAATGAAGAGGACACCTTTTCACCAATTAGATCTTTTACATGTGTAATCAGTTAAACTTTGTCAGGTGCTGCTTGTTTCAGCAGGAAGTTCATTGGTTAAACTCTCTGCGCGTTATCGGTTGGAACAAAATCCAGCACCCACTTGGCCTTTTCTGGAATCGGTTTGACACCTGTGCTCTAAGTGTTTTATTTTATTTTATTTTTTTCAGTTTTATTTCACTTTTTTTTTCTTTTAGAAATGGGTGGGAATTGCTGAATATTTTCACTTTAAATTTATTTGTAAGGAAAAACAAATATTGTTTTTAAATAGTTATCTATTCATTTGTTTTTCATTTTAATCATTTTATTTATTTACAATTTGTACCAGGTAAAAGGTGGAACAAATCGGTAAATATTTTCTATTTTCATTTTGCATTTAATTTTTTAAAAAAAAGTAAAAGTAAATAAATATTTATTTATTTCAAAATGTCTTTTGTTAAAGGAGAAAAAAGAGTAAATATTCAACAATTTGTGGACTACAGAGTCAATGCAAATGATTTACTTTTGCGGGCTGATTGGCAAATGAACGGTCACATATTTGATAGTAAATGCACCATTTAGAGACATTCTTGACCTCAAAATGTTACAAATCCTTTTTTTGAGCCTCTAATTACATTTCTCATTTTTATTTCCTTAAAAAAAAAAAAAAACACTAAACATTGCCTTTTTTTAATATTCTCTTTTTACATATTTAACTATTAATTTGTTTTTCATTTTGTTGTTTATTCATTTACAAGTTTTAATAAACGGAAATAGGGGAAATTGGTAAACATTCTTTTTTCATTTTTATTTAAAAAAAAAAAAAAACACAAAAAAAACAGGAAAAACCCGTAAATATTGTCATTATTTTTAAAAGATTTTTACGAATGTATTTTGTTAACGGAAATTTTTTTTTTAAATATTGTCTGATTTTGGACTAAGGAAATTGTACATACTCTAAATGTTATTCTAGCAAAAACATTAAATTAATTCATGTGATATACTTTAGCAAACCACACAAAATGATGCTGGAGGCTGGATCTGGTCCCCGACTAGTTGGACACCAATGACAACACCATGGATTTCAAATGAAACAAACAAATGTTTTTCAGCTACAGTACAAATTTCAAGCAATAATTTAAGGGTTTTGAAAGCCAAACGAGTACTGCCTCAATGTCCCAATACTTATGAATCAGACGAGAGGGGTTTTACAGCACTCATTAATGACTGCTAACCACTTGGCAAAAACAATGAGAACAAGTAATATAACTCCGACTACTTCTAAGAAGAGGGAGCAAAGTGAAGGTTCATTCATCCCCACAGTTGCCGAAGTTAAAAAGACAACTTGAAAGACAGCGTGGTGTGCCTTTAATGAGGTGCAAAGCAAGATGCAGACGATTGCTCTTCTTTTTTTGGGGGAAAAAAATGCCAGTCAGCCTCGGCGTCTGCCCAATTGTTTTTTTTTTCTCGCTGCTTTGAAGGCGCCGCCTATGCCCGACTGCGATAGAGTAAAAGAAAGAAAGAACGAGAGAAAGAAAGAGGCCTCTCGCCGCTTTGATGGCTCCATAGAGCCAGGGCCAATCGGGTGCAAAGAGAGGCAGAGAGATTACTGATGCAACATAAGCGAGTGGAAGGCTGGCTGATGTGCTCCAGGGCACGGGAACAAAGTCGGACGTTCAACTTTCACGAGCAACCTTTCCTCGCTCGTGACCATTTCAAACGATCGGCCCAGAGGGAGCAAGCCTTTCAGCTCGGCGCTGACTTTTATGTCGGAATTATAAGAATTACAATTTTGGGAGGCTTTATACAGCTTTTTCGAATAAAACATGTTTCTTCCCTTAGGACATCCACTCTGTACACTATTTGCCCTTAATGACCAGAACCTAGATCTAAATCTCTTATGGGTAGTCTGACTGGCGCTTTGTATACTGTCAAAGATTTCCTTCTAATAGGACAAAAATTGATTCTTATTGACGAGCATAATCGTCCACTGTAGTAATAAAGTTAATGTCTTTTTAGATATTTCACTTTATGCCTTACTCAGACTACACAATTTAAGCCTGATTCCAGCACGACAGATTTTCTTGTGAGAGATTCTAGCCCGACAGACACGTTGAAGAGTATTGCTGATCGTCGTGGCCGACATTTTGAAGTGGGGGGGTCACAACGCTTCCTGTAGTGTGACATACCCACCGACGGTCTCCAACACATCACGACCAAGTCGCAGAAAGTTTGGCGAGTCATAGTTTCTGCTCGTTGTGCCGCATAGTGTGACACATCCTACATGTTCCTACTATTTGTTGATGAATACTGATCAATAGTCTAACTTCCTGACTGGCATGTGCTTTCTCTTGCGCTCTCTCTCACTCTCCTTTATCACCGGCACCATGGGACATGTTGCCTGCGGACCACAGAGTTGTGTTCCTCCACCCCACGTAGACAAAATAAATATTGTAGATAGCGAATGTGTTTATCCAAGAGCAGACGACAATCACTATATGATACAAAGTGCCTCTGTGGTGATTACTGACTGACAGCTGCTTGTCCAACCTCCAAACGACGTCAGATGTCGGACCGTGCTCTGCGCGTCAGGCTCTAGTCTTTTAGGGTGCTTTCACACTAGCACTGTTTGGTCCGTTTTAAACAGGCCAGAGTTCTTTTTCTCAGATAGTCTGCTAATGTGAATGCGTATCCGGACTCTAGCCCAGACCAAACAACGGAACCTTGGTTCGCCATGTCCAGCATCGCAGCTTGGAGTTATGATGCTCTCAGCTGTGACAGTACACGCAGGGCATCCTTGGAAGCGGAACAACGCGGACGCTATTCAAAATCAACAATGGCAAGATGACAAACGATTACCCATGGCCAAATGCTATTGCTGAACGTACCATGTGAGGGTGACTGGCTGAGACAGGCGGAGCCTCTCCTGGTGGCCGTTTTGTGAGTCTCGCTCTCCTGGAAGTGGTGACAATTTGACAGTCCAAAAAGTCATGAAAGTGAAGCGATCGCACCTGTGTGACTTGGGGTACCACGCGGTTCCCTTTCTTGATTTCATTTTCCCCTGTACATTTTTATAGACGCCAGTTGCCTAATGCAATCATGTCCATAGATGGAGTTGTTATTCACAGAAAACTGCTGACAGTTTTGCCTCAGATAATCATGGACTTTTAACTGCCAACCAGCAAGGCTCATGACCTCCTTATCTGTTCAGCGTATAAGCGACGCCGAGCTCTCTGTGCGGCATGCATTTCTCTACGCAGCTTTGTTCTGTCATTGAATGCACCCATAAATTTCTGAAATTAAAACTGCGCAGTATTGACCTCTTGCTTCCAGTCTTTTATTTTGCAATCCAGTCTAGCCGTCTCACCTGAATTGAAAATGAACACGCGGAGGACCTGAAAGACTGCCTCCAACAGCTACTATTTTGTTATTGCCTCATAATGTATGTAGAATGAAGAATATTGTAATCATGTACAAAGAGCATTTTAAATGAATGAATGCTTGAAAGATTCCCAGGTACGTGTTTCCATGGTAACCATTCACCGCTACATCCTGTTTTGGTCTCGAGTCACACGCGCTCAGTGTTGTGGGACTGAGAAAGGAGTGGGCAAGGCACATC
Source organism: Corythoichthys intestinalis (assembly GCF_030265065.1). Taxonomy (NCBI): domain Eukaryota; kingdom Metazoa; phylum Chordata; class Actinopteri; order Syngnathiformes; family Syngnathidae; genus Corythoichthys; species Corythoichthys intestinalis. The sequence goes on along the minus strand of NC_080403.1, from coordinate 17,479,647 downwards.
AGCCGAGTGTTGAGATGTGCGAGGGAATGTTGATCTGTGTACATCCATAAATAAAGGTGAGTATTTCTCCTTCATTCTGGAGGGTATCAGCAATAGATTGGACCCCCAACATGCACGGCCGGCCATTTCGTAGCTTTGCCATTGCAACGACGAGCAGTAATCTCTACAAGTTGGCAAGCTTTGTTTACATCATATTCTTGTTGCACATTTATGCTGTGAGGTTATGTGTTTGTTTAGTATCTTTAGGATGTGTTGTAAGTCCGATTGAGTGTAAAGTGCTTAGTTGCCGCCACGTTTTGTGGCCAAACTGACCGTGGCTGTGTATGGTGTACTTCCACTTGCGCTTATAGAACTGTGCAATTCTTTTTTGTGCTATTGATTATTGTGCAGTCAATTTACATTGTTTTACATTGGCACTGATTTGCTGTTAACCCTCTTCGAGTTGGCGGGGTTCAATTAGTCATTGGAGTTGTTTTCAACAAATTCCATGCAGTTTGTCAGTTAGCTGTTAGTTTCAGAGCTCCGGAGGGGCTAAGCTAGCGCGAGTCAATGGTGGTTAAAATAAACTCCATCGACAAATTAAACCTTGGTAACTCGAAAATTAAGCCCCATGGGAAAAATTCTGATCTTCCCCTTTAAATTCAATTTTTATCGGAAAGTCAATTACCGTATTGGCCCGAATATAAGACAGTGTTTTTTGTATTGAAATAAGACTGAAAATGTGAGGGTCGTCTTTTATTCACGGCCTAGACGTTATACCATTTCACGACGCTAGACGGTGCCAGATATCATTGAGCGATGTTCTGTCATGACAGATCTCAGCTACTCTCAAGTTTAACCAGTTTGCATTATTTTATTGCAATGTTTTTCCTTATTCAGATTTGTTTCAAGACTACAGTTACAGTTAGACTTCACTTTGATGGTTAATGCAGTTATCGCAATTTTGTTGTTTTATCACAATAGATTTAGGTTAGGTTAGGATAGGTTTATTTACATTTCAAAAACCAGAAGCCATTCATTTACGAATGTCATTGCACTTTAGTTTACATATTTAAATGTCCAGATATTAAGATTTGAATGAGGCAAAATGACATGCTTTTTCTCTCAAATATATTGTTATAATCATTTGTTTCAGATGTACTGTAATTATTTTCTGTATAAAAAATAATTTGGTGTTCAAAAAGTCAAAATTTTAGTCTTGAAAAAGAGGGGGGTCGTCTTATAATCAGGGTCGTCTTATATTCGGGCCAATACGGTACATGCAATGGCATTTTCTGTTGTCATTCTTTTGTTGAGGCGACAAAGGGAGAAAAAAATGGTAAAAAGTAACTGATAAATTACTTTTAAAGTAACTTAGTTCCTTTGATAATGAAGTAATCAGTAAAGTAACTATATGACTTTTTTGAGGCGTAATCAGTAACTGAATTACTTTTTCAAGTAATCTGTTACAACACTGGTCGGGACAAACTTATACTTCACAAAACAGTCATTTGACAAAAAATATTGAGAAATGCACGTTATATTATCATTGCAAAATAAAAGACAGTCATTATAAAAAAATGATTAAAAACAAAACAAAAAAAAAACTAGATAGGCTAGAGTTTAACATGTAAAAACGCTACACTCCATTACGTGCGGCATCACAGCACCAAGCTGTGACACGAGGGAGCGTGAAGGAAATATATTTCCTTTTCTATTCGTCCAATCAATGAGTGCGCCTTTTGTCCACGTGATGCCACTTGAAATTTCGGTTGGCGCAGTTTGAATGCTGAACTTTCTCAACAACTCATTTGCAATTGTTGCTGTGAGGTAGCTCTCCAAACAGACTCTGGTCCCCTTGGTCTAGTGTGTAAGCGCCTTAGTGTGACGTGTTCATTCCAAGACACACTGCGACATCATGCCACAATGGGCTGTAATCTGACACAACGATCGTCGAGCAAGACCAAAAACATTGTGTAGTCTGAGGAAGGCATTAATCAGAGACATTTTTTTTTTCCATTTTTTGTGAACCGAGGACCGTCGCTTTTGAAGTTAACCCACGAGTGTTCGGGATACTACTTCGATGATGCGCAGCGACCTGGCTAGCAGAAAACCACCGTAACATCTAAATCTCTGCCCAAACAAACATAAATGCACCAACTCCACCCTTCTGCTTGACAGGCTTCCCCCGCTAAAGGGACGTGTCCGCTAGCTAGAATAGAATAATGTCGTAGCCTAGAAGTTGACAGACACATTTGAGATCGTGGATCGTAGCTAACCTACTTAGCATTTGCCCTAAACAGCCTTCTAATCGCGGCAGGCCTACTCAGAAACGTGACATATTCAGCCCTTTAGTCCTGGCTTCAGTTACAACAATATCAATCTTACAAATACAGCCACATTAATGTTTATCCCGTATGCTGGAGTTCCAGACAGGTGCTAACGTTAGCGAGCTGACCCACAATACGACAAGCCATCAGTGAGAGGCTAATAACGCTAGCGATAGCGATATGTCCAATACATGTCGATTATTTTCCTAATTGATTAATCGGATGATTAATTAAACGATTAATCGGATAAATGTTACTTCTTTCATTTACCTTCACAATTTACCTTGAAGTTGTTTTTGGCATGTTGTAAGTAGGAATGAAGACAAATTGGATGACTATTTCCTTCAACTGTATCGATTATCAAATTTGTTGGCAACTAATTTATTAATTGATTTAATCGATTAGTTGTTGCAGCTTTTTTAAGAAGCTAGTTTAGACAGTAAGATGTCCAAAAATTGGCAAAAATGTGTATTGCTGTTTCCCAAAGTAAAAGCAGATTTTTCTTCATGTCCTACTGTGACTTAACAAAAATAGAATGAAGAAATCTGATATTTACAACTGAGAAATTATCTATTTGTTATAATTTCAAGTTTAAGTTTAAGGTGAAGAAGGTCATTAACGAGTAATTGGTTAGCAAAATAGTTGTTGATTAATTTGCTAATCAATTGGTTTTCGATTAATTTATTAATTGCTGCACCTCTAGATATAACCCTTAACCCTAAGGGTGCTCAAATGAACTTAATGCAAGTGACTTAGCCAATTAACTGTTGCTGACAAGGGGTCCTCTTTTTTTATATTTCATGCTTCGTAAGTGTACCCCCCCCCCCCCCAACTCTGCATGCTGTTTTATGCTAATGATATTCAGCGAGGTGTCAAACATGGCTCCAAGCGTATTCGCGTCTCCGCCCCACAATGGAGGTCTGCGATGAGGGCGGCTTCGACAGTTGCCGATGTAGCCTCATCATGTCATACATGACACCCAGGTTTGAACAGTGCGACCCCCTCGTAGACAACGCAGGACTGAAAGCTCATTTAAATTGGACACATTCCTGTGCGAGCATGGCCGCATCGCTGCCGTGTTATCCATCCATCCATTAAATCAAATCCCACCTCCGGGGCTGGCATGCATTTGGTGGAGAAACTGCGAGAGTTGGAGGAAAACAATAGCATGTATGCGAATTCAGTTTCTGAACCCAGTTATATTTTTACACCGATGAATATCAAGCAGAAGGGGGGTTGCTGTTAATGGCATTCACACGGGACACTGTCGGCAGCAGTGGACCACAGCGGAAAGCTCCGGGGAATCGTGAAAGTGATGATGAGGGAGCTCTGTAGTGCTCCAGTCATAATTTTAGGTACACCTCGAATAAAATCGAATCGAAGCAGTATGGGGCAAACTCTTGAGCTGGTTTAAAATATACATATTTCAACGGTCATACAACAACAAGGCAACGCAAGGCATAATAGTGAGCCGACGAATGCTATTTTTAGACCGTGACGTCACCATCGTAACGCGAAAGTGCCAAATTATACACACGCCCTCGCATAAAATCCAATGTATTTTGCTTGTTTTCTCCGGTAATGTTTCAAAAATAAACATGCCGATCAAACACTGCTGATATGGAACTTGTAGAAACGACTGTAGAAATTACGACATATGAAGGATGTTTTCTTCATACGTTTCCCGAAACCAAAAACTCGGAGGAAAAAATGTGAAGAATGGATCAACTTGTGCGGACCTCTAAAAGACCAGTTTATTGTTAGTTTAATGGTCCTTCAGAGGATGAAGAGGTAAGCCATTTTGATATTTTTACTTACTTTTTAGCATAGCGTTTTGCTGTGCTGCTTCTGTATGACAATGAATGACCCGAAAAATTTTTAAATGGTATCTGACGGCCACTGTTACCTTTTCTGTTGTATAAAAAAATTTTTTTTAAAACTTTAGTAAGGGGAAAGTGTAAATAAATTATAGAATTAAGATTTGTTTTTTATGAAAAAAATTTAAAGCGTTTGTTGGTTGTCACCGCGTAGCATTTGCGATTGCTACACATAAAAAGCAATGTAAATTGCCCCCAAGAATGGTCAGAGACGTAAGACAACCAGAGGATATAATATATAAGAAAGACAGGCCATATTGTGGTAAAGGATAGATTGCTGAAACAGGAGAATGTCATTGTCAGTGACGTATGAAAAAGGTGTCGATAAAAAAGCTAAGGCTAAGTTTAGGTCGGCTCGGCTATTTTTCCCATTTTATTCAGCCCTCGACACTCAAGTCATCTCTTTAACTGAACATTTGTATGTTCTTCCAAATCTTTACCAGTGAATTTGGCACCAGCATCATCATTTTCGGACAGAATCTGTAGGTTTAGCTCAGTAAACATCTCGTGCGTACAATATTTCCATTCATTTACTATTGGGGACAAAAGGGAGGGTTGACCTGCCTAGCCACAATTGCTAACGTGCTAACTATTAATGAGCAAAAGTGACATGTTGCTTGCGGTACGCCATTGATTATTCTTACGAAACCATGACCATAAACCAAAGATGTAAACCAAACCAAACAAAATTTTGAAACCTTCCCTTAACTCATTGGCTGCCATTGACAGTGAATGTTCAATCCCTGCCACCCTTCCCCTTCAAAAACATTAGACATCTACTCATGATCAGTGTTGTCACAGATTACTTAAAAAAGTGATTTAATTACTGATTACTGATTACGCCTCGAAAAAGTAATCTAGTTACTTTACTGATTACTTTGTTATTAAAGTAACTAAGTTACTTTCAAAGTAATTTATTAGTTACTTTTTTTAATTTTTTCTCCCTTTGCTGCCTCAACATAAGAATGACAACAGAAAAATGTCATCGCATGCAATTGAGTTTTTCACATAAGGTTTAATCTTTGATTTAGCGGGGGTTTAATTAATTGATGGAGTTGATTTCAACTACCATTGACTCGCGCTAGCCACTCCGGAGCCCTGAACCTAACAAATAACTTACAAACTGCACGGAATTTGTTCAAATGAACTCGAACAACTAATTCAACCCCCTGATAACTCGAAGATTAAGCCTAATGTCAAAAATTCTAAACTTTCCCTTCAAAATAAAGACCTAGCCATTAAAATGTTGTCTGTAAAAGTTGTAAAGCAATAAAACAAACAACAAAAATGAATGAAATGAACAAAAATCGAAAAAGTATTTCATGATGAGTCAAAATTATTTTTTGAACAGGTTATGTAACTAGCTCCTGAGAGACTGTCATTTGCTTTGCTTAGCCAAAACTACACCTGAGGAGGCAAAATGGATATTTAGAATTTCTTTACAACCTAAGCTTTCAAAAGCTACCAACAACAACTGAGCTTGAACTGAGGAACACTAACAGTGTTAAGATGTATCTATACAGTATAGACAGTAGAGGCCAAAAGTCTGGAAACACCTCAGGGGTGGATACTTTGAAGAATGTAGAATATAAAACCTGTTTTCAGTTATTACTTTTTTGCCAAGTACATAATTCCACATGTCCGTTCATAGTTTTGATATCTTTAGTGAGACTTTACAATAGTGAAAATATATAAAACGCACAAATGATGAGGTATGTCTATACTTTTGACTTTTGTTTCAGGGTCATCAACATGTTTTGCCCCCCTTCCCACAAAAGTCAACTCTGCCTATGGATACAAACTAACTATAAAATGGACTTAAAGGCAGGTTATAAACTGTATAAGTGCTGGCTTTCGCGTTACCTGTAGGCTGTTTCAAGTTGTGTCGCGCTGAGTTGTATAATTCGAAATGGATGTAAAGTTTTTAGCGGTCGACAGTCTTTCTGAGCCAGCACAAAATTTGCAGCGCGCGGACAAATTTTTGTCATCTTTACTGGACAGAAATGTGAAATGATGTCTGTATTTCCAGTGAGCAAATGCAGCAGTTTGTGGTATCTCTCCTGCCTCTTTCATTGCATCCTGACGAGGTAGCTAGCTGCCGCGACCCAGACAGCACTCACACAGCATGGTAATACACGTGACCCATTTTTTCCCTGATGAGAAAACGTGACGTGATGTCAGTCCCAGAATCAAGACCAACATTTTCTATTCCAGCATTTTTCAACAGGTGTGCCGCGGCACAGTCGTGTGCCGTGAGAAATCGTCAGATGTGCCGCGAAAGTTCTCGGTCGTGTGCAGATGAGCGAGGTATTGCTCGTGTCGCGTTCAAGGACTACTTGGATTTCTAGCCGTCTTGCTGTCCGTGACAATGTAGACCCCAGCACATCTACTGCACATCATTTAGTTAGACTCGACAGGTGTCAAAATACTCAAAAGTGTCCTTTCTATTTTATCCATATGTGACGACCGTCAATCCTCCCCCCTGTGCAGCTATCTAACAGCGCTATGGTGCCAAGCAAGTTTAAACGTCATCTCCAAACGAAACACCCGCCGCTTCAAAACAAGTCGATGGACTATTTTGCTCGTCTTCGTGAAAACAGAGAAACAGGCAATTTTTTTGAGAAAAACGACAAAGGTAAATGAGAAAGCCCTCAAAGCCAGTTACCTTGCTGCTGAACTTGTTGCTAAATCCAAAAAGTACCACACCGTGACGGAGACATTAGTACTATCTGCCTGAAAAGCCATTGTCTGCGAGATGCTCGGCCCTGATGCGGTTAAAGACATTGCTCAAGTCCCCGTCAGTTAATTCTGAGCTTTTTCAAGCCTAACTGCTATTAAAAAAAAATAAAAATCAGAGAAAGACTTAGAGCTGTTGAAGAATAAGGATATCGGATTTGTGTTCATCTAAACAGGCTGAAGTATCACACCGAGTAAGTATGCATACTAAGAAATTATTTTATAATTAAATATACTGTAGGCTACAGAAAATAATTTTGGAACATTTTTGGTTTGTGGTGTGCCGCGAGATTTTTTCCAATGTAAAAAAGTGCCATGACGCAAAAACGGTTGAAAAACACTGTTCTATTCGATATGCTTTCCTTACAGTATTCTTCATTCTTCAAACATTATAAGGCAATGACAAAATAGTAACGCACAGGCACTAAGGGAACTAATAAGATTACTGGTTTGGAAAAATGAACACGTTAGATTGCTCGTTACTGAAAGAAAGTAATCAGATTGCAGTAATGCATTGCTGACAACACTGCTCATGATAAAATCATTTAAATTCACAGCAGAAGAATGACAAGACCTGCATGACTGGACGTCCATCATTGTAAATGGCACATAAAGAGTTAAGATAAGGTATTCTCTGAAGTGCCATTGATAGGTTTGCAGTTACCATATTTTTCGGACTATACATGGCAGCTGAGTATAAGTCGCACCAGCCAAAAAATGCACAATGAAAAGGAAAAAAACATAAGTCGCACCGGAGTATAAGTCGCATTTTTGGGGGGAAATTTATTTGATAGGATCCAGCACCAAGAACAGACATATCATCTTGAAAGGCAGTTTAAAATACAATAGATAACAACAGGCTGAATAGATGTACCGTATGCTAACATTACATGACGCTAGAAGTGAGATCGAGCCTAAAAAATCCAGCCTGACCCGACCTGCTCGCGGGTATTAAAGCCGGGCGCAGCCCAAGCCTGACCAATTAACTTGATTTGCTTGCCCGAGCCCGAAAAAAAACAGAAATTTTATGTTTTATTTGTAGGCACAAGCCCGAAAAAAAACAACAAAATTTTATGTTTAATTTGTGAGGAATCAGGAGAAGGAGGAAATGCAGGATGCGATGCGTGGTTGCGTTTTGTGTGATCACGTTTGTAACGATGCCAGCGCATATATGCCTAATTAAAACAAATTAAAGCCTGTCTTTTGTAAAAAAAAATCTCCCAGTTAAACAAGACTGTAAGATGGATATTCAATAAACATTTATATCTTTTATATTTGCGTGTCTGTTCTGACAGGCGGGTAGTGGATTTGACATTTACTTTAATCTCCTCGAGTTGGCAGAAAAAAAAAAAAACGTTGTCTCAAAAGTTTTCTCAATGTTTAAATAGTCTACATATTTTTATAATCATTATAAATGCATTTACACAACAAAATAACGCTGGAAAAGATTGTTAAATATATTTCTCGTATGAGACCAAAGCGCCACATTCGTTTACATTCAGCGAAGCCGACACAAGTTTCCATATAGCACCTTCAACAATCAATTTGAATCCTTTCCACATCCCACTCCTACCAGAGTTGTTTGCTTTTCAATTCCCCTGTCTTTAGTTTGTTTTTCACTCCTATAGCTGTTCCATATCGAAAAGGAAAAACCAGGATGCTCGCGGAGGGCGCGGGAGGGGAAGATTGAAAAGAGAGCCACTGCATTCACGTGCGCAGGCATGCACAGCGCCTTCTCTGTTTTATCTAAATTATTTATTTTATTTAACATCCATACATCATTTTAGTACAAATATATGAATATATATTTATTTAGAAAAAAAGTTAGCGAGAGAGAAGTCGGCCCGACCCGAATGTAAATAATCACACATATGTCGCTCCAGAGTATAAGACGCACACAACACTGCGACTTATAGTCCGAAAAAGACGGTAGTTAGAAAATTAACTTTTTTTTTTTTTTTTTTTTTCAAGAATAGTAGTGTTTTTTCGATGAATAAAACACTAAATTTACCAGGAAAAACATTGAAGTGAAGTGATTAACATAAAAAACTGCCAAAAACATAAAGCCCGTGAGTGCTTCTGCAAAGTAGAACAATTAAAACCACCAAAGTACATCAACTGAACGTTTTCTATCCAAACCTTTTTTAAATTGACAAAGAAACAACATTTCGTTTGCGCACTCATGTAAATGGCCACCTATTATTGCTACAGTTCACCAATAATTACGGTGCACAGCTTCATGGCTAATTATCAGGTTTTTAATGATATTTCTCTGAATCCGACACCCAAAGGAGACTCAGAGCGTGTGGAGTGCCCCATTAGGTGTTCTCTTCACCGGCAGGTTTGCTTTCACTGCTAATGAGACAAGAGCTTTTAGTCCCTTGCCATTGCTTCTGCTTTGTAGTGGGACATATTTCAATGACAATAACATCACATGGCCATCTGAGAGCAGTTGTTGCCGCCTTGTCTCGCAAAAGAGGTTATTAGCAAATAAGAACTACCAATGTATGGCTATGGATGACGATGTGAAAATAACCACTAGGGGTACATCAGTACAGGTAGCCTATGGTACGGTCCTTACTTCAGTTTTTGGGCCACGGTTTTAATTTGGTTTCAGTAGGTTATATTTCCATAAGGAGAACATTTTTTCCCCCAAGTTCTCTTTATTGTTCTTGTCAGCAAAAATTGCATTGTACAACAACAGTTTTAACAATATACAGTAGAAAAAAGACTTATGGAAATTCATAAAATGTAAACAAAAAAACATTTGCCAATGTTAAAGTGCTTCCGAGCGTTGAGTATACACTATACAGTAGAATAAAAAGAGAGGTAAAGCGTACTTCATCTGTCAGTGTATCATTTGTTCATTCCGTATCTATTTTAGAACGCAAAATCGGAAAACCGATAACAACTTATTTCATTTCTAGTTATCAAATAAAAAAATTATCAAATCAAAAATCAGGAAACAAATGAAGGCCTATATTTCGATGTTGTGATTTTGTTTTGAAATTAAAATAGAATATGAGACAATGGAATTATCATGGTATTTTTGTTGTTTTCATTTTTTGAGTTATTTTTGATGTGTTGTGACCCAGAAACTGTTCACTATTTTTCCAGGAAGGTAAGAGGGGAAAAATTGTAAAAATCTTGTTTTTTGTTCATATTTATTCATTTATTTTTTTTGTGAGAAAACAACAAAGCAAAAACTGCAAATATTTATGTATAATAAACTGTGTTTTAATAAAAATTTAAAAAATAAAAAAATTTAAAAAACACAAAAATTACAGTAATAACACATTTTTAATGTTTATTCATTTAGTTTGGTCCTCAATCTTTTATTGGGGACAACAGAAGTTGTATTGCAATTCTAATTTTAGGAAGAAACAAAGTTGATGCACATGATGTACTTTTGTGGTTCATACACTGATGATCTGGCCCCACGGCTGGGAGTTTTGCCCCTGTGCATTCAAGTATCAAAATACAAGACAATTACAGTAAAGGACAGCAAAAACACACAAAACAAAAAAATAAAAGTCAGAAACAATTTCAAATATCAACTTAGTACAGAAGAGGACAAATATAAGGCTTAATCACTTAAGTGAAGATAGTATAGAGATTTCCATCGAAGTCAGCCCACTCCGCCACCATTAAAATAAGCAAACAAGGAGAAACGGCTTTCAGCAAAACACAGCATTTAATTCCTGTCCCTTTTGTCATTGCGCTGTCATCCCCCCCACAGTGGACAGTACCCTACAAATACACACATCCCATATGGAGCTTGCAATTGGAGAGCTCTAGTGAATAATCTTCTCATTACTTATCATGATGAACTGTGGCATGCAAATATCAATAAGGGACTGCGGTGAAGCAATCCAATTAAGGCCCAAAAGCTGAAGTCTCATTAGAGACGAGTCTCTAATAATGCAAATGACACCCCGCTGTTAATCAACCTTGAATATAAACGGTGTCCGTGAACGGACCTCCACAGGTGACGGTGTGTACCTGCGTGTGATGAAAGGGCAGAGTCAGCACTGCTTACAATGAAGGTTTTAGATGGTAGAAATTAGCTGCTACTTCCCTTCTGTGAGACAACAATTAATGGAGAAATTTGCCCAAAAAGAAAGTTTGTTTACTGCAGAGTCAGTGTAAAAAAACATTTATTACTCTCATTTCATTTTACCTTCTGGCTTCCTTAAATGACTTTGCCGAAACAGGCAGTTTATAAGACTTTGTCAGAGATATGATTGTTGGCTTCCGGAGTTTTATCAAGTATATACATTAACACCAAGAGTCTCAGATTTACACAAATTTGTGTTTTCAGGGATAGTAAAACCACATTGATTGAAAAAAAAAAAAAAAACACACACCAAAGAGCAGGAGGTATGAAGTGCATTGAACAAACCCTTCAGTGACACCATGAAAATATATTAGACAGGGATGTCTCCTAAAAGCTAAGACAAGGAAATATGGCGAAGTGTTTTAATACTGTGGGAGACGAGGAAAGTATGAGTTTACTGTGTCTAAAAATGTTGGCAGCGGACAGCATGAAGCCAAATCTATTAAGGCGTCATTTAAAGACATTAGACTAGACCTGCACAATATATCGTTTGAAGATCGCCATCGCAATGTGTGCATGCATAATAGTCCCACCACAGGATAAAAGCAGCAACTGTGCAGAGACATGGCTTCCTGGATCCCTTTTATATGCAACAATCTTCATCATTCACAGATAAAGCCTGGATTAAACGGTATTATATGAATACTAGGCATGTCCCGATTGCATACTTTTGCACCTGAGTCCAGTGGTTAGCACGTCTGCCTCACAGTTCTAAGATCAAGTCACCTGATTTTGAGAATCTGCCAATACAGAGTCCCGTTTTTTTTTTTTTTTTTTTTTTTGCTTTGACGCTCATGCTGCTGAGAACAGCCTCTCACTTACACAATGAATGAGTTGCCACAGCACACTTCAGACTCTGTAACAAGCTTAACAATGATTAACACATTTGTGCCTTTGATCGTAGAGCTACTGAGGCATCTCTGGCTGGCCAGATTTAAGCTACAAACCTGTCAATCATCGTTACCTCTAAGTACCAAACGCCAGCTAATGACCAAGAAAAAGAGTTTGGTCGCACTGCTTTTCAGGAGAGCGCGTGAGAGGCTTGACGATCATAATATATATTTTTTAATGAAAAACCCGATCCTTTTCACCCGATTCCCATCCTCTGAAAAATGGCGCGATCGGCCAGATTCCTGATCATGTGATCGGATGAGAACATTTCTAATGAATACTATGTGCTCATTGTGAGTCAACCAAAGTCTTCCCAAACAGAGCTATTCAAGTCTGGTGAATATTCTTCTTATTTTAATATCACAATATATTGCAAACCCCAGAAAAATCGCAATGTCAGTTTTTTCCAATATCGTTCAATATCGTTTTTTTTTTAGTTCAGGAAAATTGATGCACTTTAAGTCTTTTCTGTTACAAACAAAACAATGTAAATAAAGTTATACTTTATTGTAAGTTAATCTATATTACTTTTTTAATTTAATTTTAACAAGGACACACTGTTATGCAGAGGTGTACTTATAATAATTTTTTAGACAAATGATTCTTTTTACAGTGGTGGCAGAGTTGAGGGGGCGCGAAACGTTTATGTCTTCCTGGGGTGTAACAGAAAATAATTGAGAAGCACTGAGTTAAAGACAACAGACTTTTTTTCTATAAAAACCCATTTTACTGAAAAATCAGAAATTTCATGATTTACTTTCGCAGGCCACACAAAATGACATGGTGAGCTAGATCTGTTCCCCAGGACTTAAGGACACCTGAACTCCAATGCACATATTTGTCACCACCTTCAAACCGTACAACTAATACTGCAGCAAATTACTAAGTAGTAGTACTGTCGAAGACGAAGAAGCATTTTCTTCTTCGTCTGTTTTGTACACTACTGCCTCCTGGTGGCTCTTAATGTAGCATTCAATCAATGTTATTTAACTGATTTTGAATACAGGCAATATTATAGACAGATTTTTTCCTTGTTAAAAATAAAATAATTTATATTTTGATTGTTATTAGTTTCAATGAGCAGCATGGTGGAAGAGTGACTAACACGTCCGCTCCACAGTTCTCAGATCGTTGGTTCAATCAGCTCCCACCTCTCTATGGTGAGTTTGCATGCTCTCCCCATACCTGGATGGGTTCTCTCCAAACGCCATTTCCAGCTACATCCAAAAAAAAACATGCATGGTAGGCTGATTGAAGTAATTGTCCCTAAGTGTGAGTGTGTGCATGGATGGTTGTCTGCAGAGGTGGGTATAGTAGCCAAAAATGTTATTCAAGTAAGAGTAGCATTACTTCAGAATAATAAGAGGAAAAGTAGTCATCCAAAAATTATACTCAAGTACAAGTAAAAAGTATTTGATGAAAAGAATACTCAAGTCATGAGTAACATCGTGAGTAACTGCTTACGACGTTTAATTTCTTTTTGTAAAAAATTGTATTTTTTTCTCAGCACAAAGTTACATATATGAACTGTGACTATAACCTATTACATAACCTCACTAAGCCAAAGAAATGCACAAATAAATAAATAAATAAATAAATGAAATAAAGTAATTGAATTCCGGCGAGAGAAAAAAAAAATCTACAGCAAGTGAAGCATCATTTGTCCAAAGAGCATGAGTGCCCTCTAGTGGAGAAAATAGTTCCTAGTTTGAATAGTTAAATAGAAAATAGTTCCTTCATAGTTCCTATTGTGAAATTAAAAGGATCATATCTCTGGTTTTCCGTGGTCAATCGGTGCCCAATTAAAACTGGGAAAGAGGTTAAAATCCACCCTATCGAATCATGTTGGGGGCAGTGCTCTATGTCAAATACTTAATTAATTACATTGCTTTAAAGATGCCACATAATTGAACAGGCCGGCGTCATCATATAACGGCAACCTAGAGTCTGATTGTTATAATGGAGTCATGTAATTATTGTTGCAACATCTCATTGGTGAAACTGGGAGAGCTACTGTTGGCATTGCTGGAAAAAAATAAACTAATATGTTGAATAATGAGGAAAAATGTAACGACAAGGGTAGACCAAAATAGTGGAATACTAGTAGCATTTTTTCGTCACAAATCTATTTAAGTAAAAGTAAAAAGTATGGCGTGGTAAAACAACTCTTAGAAGTACTACATTTTTCTTTAAAATGTACACAAGTAAATGTAACGGAGTAAATGAAAAGCCTGAGTTATACTCCTGCGTTGCGGTGACGGCGAAGTGATTACGGCGTCAATGAGCATTCGATAGTTCTGCGGTGAGGTAACGCGTTGCTCTGTAATTCACCGCCAAGCCACTAGTGGGTTGTGGCGTTATGTTTGCACGGTTTTGGGGCATGCTTGTTGACTTCCGCTAGTCTAGTTTAACAGAGAAAAAAAACAATGCAAGATGGAACGCTTGAATGTACTGTAAATCTTCTGCTCATCAACACTGAATAAATGTTGATTTCTCAAATGTTGAGGGGCAGGCGACGCAGAAGACGGTTTTGAGGCGGTCCTGCCGACTTTTGATGCCGCACAGAGAGTTCTAGACTCGGGTGGAGACAGCTAACTGTGGTGGCTAGCTTCAAACTGGCGTCGAGCACTGCGTCCAAGGTCTGCAAAGCCCTCCTGCCCGATTTGTTTGCCATGTCCTACAACCAGCCATAGCAGATTTCTGGCGTCTATGGAACTTCCCAAACTGCGTTGGGAGCCTTGATTTTAACGTTATCATAAAAAGCACCGAGGCACTCTCAATCAGTGATGTTGTATCGTGTGCGAACTGTCTGATATTAAAAATTAAAGATCAAAACAACTCTTTTGACACCAAACCTGTGCTTTATTCCTCATATACTTGAAGTGTGACACGTAAATAAGTCACAGACTCACAGCAAACATATGTACACAATAAATGATGAAGTGCACCAACCAAAAATACGACATAAAGTGATAAAAAGATGGCAGTTTTTGGCCGACTGGGTCACCGCTTCGTGTGGCCACTCGATTCCGAACACACAAGTCTCGGTAGTTCTTCCATTTTTTTTCCCAATCGCCGACCTTGCCATTTGGCAATCATAATATATGTCTTGACGAGACTTGTTCTTCGATGAGACTCCTGTCAGCTTGGTCCATTTTTGCGTGTAGAAAAATAATGTTTTACAGTGGCGGTGATTTCACGCTGAACTGGAAACAACAGTCTGAGTGAACAAATCACAGTCGACTTCTGCCACGTCATATGCGTTGACGTGACGCTAGGCTGATGCTAGGGTTTGAAAAATCAATAGGAGTGCGTCAGGCTACGGCACAGGGTCGTGAATCGGGTCTTCCTTGACGGAGCAGATCTGACGCGGAAGTATAACTCGGCCTTTACTCGTTACTTCCCACTTCTGGTTGTCTGTCTCCGTGTGCCGTGCCAATGGCTGGCAACCAGTTCATGGTATTCCTTGCCTCCTGCCCGTTGTTAGTTGGGTTAAGCTCCAGCAACCTCATGAGGATCAGCGGTTCAGAAGATGAATAAATGAATGAATTTATTTCAATGGCAAAATTCATCTTTTTTATTGATGTTGTCGAAGCTGCTGTAGATGTTCTTCCAAAGATGCACGGGGTCAAAGTAGACGAAAATCTGCTTATTGCCCTGAATTCTTTATAGATATGAACGTTAAACAGTTTCAATTCTTTGTTAAAAGAGCAAAAAAACGGGGATTTAGCATTTATTTTACGTAAATATGTCAAAGAATGATGCTAGTCTGTTAGCCAATGTGGCGGCCCCCTGATCACCACAAAAAGCTTTTAACATTGAAAATTCTTGTGAATAAATCCCTGAATTATTTATAGATATGAACGTAAAACAGTCTTGATTTTTGGTTAAAAGCAAAAAACCGGGCAGTTAGCATTTATTTTACGTAAATATTGCGACGTATGACGCCAGTGGCGTAGCGGCTATTTTCTACCATTGATTTTTTTTCACGTTTCAAAATGCACGCATGGTACGAAAAATATAATAATTATCTCGAATCCTTGAACAAATCACTCGTGAGCCAATCCTTCCTGTTTGTATGCTGTACATCTTTCGTACTTTTTCAACCTAAATACAGCGCTGCGTTGGTTTTAAGAATTACTGCGACTGACTGCTAAGCATTACTCAGGCTTAACTTAAGCTGAGTGTGGGCACGTCCCCTACCTTAGGCGTGGCACAGGGACTGGCAGAAGTGTCATATTATGTCTATGATTGAATGTTTTATTTTAATGACCGAAAATAGGTTAAAAAGTCTTATGTGTCGACTTCAAATAGCTGTCCACTGTAGTGGCTGACCACTGTCCCTGAAAGGGTTCATGTTTGTCTTGTTCATACAGGACTAGGTATATGCTTTGGAAAACTTAGTAAAAAAAAAAAATGTCACCCTAGGAACATGAACCTAACGCTTATGTATGGACAGTACATATACCCAAAGGGTACAGCAAGTTGATAAATATGAAGGATGCATCACCTCTTTACTCTCTGGATCCCTTCCATGCACCAAAATTTAGTAAACAACTTCTCGCTGAGTAAATCAGCTTGTCAAAGCCAATTGTTCCACTCGTGACGGGGCCAATCTTCCCCTCATCTCCCCCATCCCCCTCGCTGGGAATTCTTGTCACACGGGCCGTCCCTCGCTGTCAATATCCCTTTTCATTCTTGCTTCTAAAATTACCGCTGGTGTCAAATCATTGTTGTCCCAGCCAATCACTCCTGGCTGCTCGCCTTAAAAAATATTTGCTGTTTTTCTCTGTTAGATCATCATCCAGTCTGGAGTTGGGTATGATGTGGTAAATTACCACAGATGACTCGGGTGGCCTTCACGCTTACCACCAGAAGTGATATTAGGCAACAGTGATTCAATTTCACTTCAAGAAAAGTTTGGCCACCCTTGCTCGATAGAATTTCTGATTGTGTATTATCAGGACTTTCATGATGGATGCAACCAGCGATGCTCTTCCATTCTGCTACATTTGTTCTCATTCCCGTGCAGAGGCTTACGTTTTGCACACAGCAGTAAACACATTCTTCTACATCTCCCGCCTTCCTCTGGCTCCTCCATTATGAAGTGTGTATTGAACACAGAGTGAATCCATTCAAAGTTTATCTGGTGAGACTTTTCTACACTTGCATCTAATCAGATTTATGTCGGGCGGGCACCTCCAGAGGAGGTTATTTTTCACCGAGCCCGCTCGGCTCACAATCATTAATAGCAAAGTGAGCAGAGTGTCTAAAAAGCTTGGAGTAGCCAAGAAATGAAAACTAAATGATTTTTTGGGGGAAAATCCACAACGGAAGAGAATTCGAATAATGTTTTTGTTAATGAGGGATTCTGCAATGTTTAATGCTACATCCCTGTTTTCATCGTTCAATTTAGGTAGCAAGATGTCAAACACAAGCAGCTGCTAAAATACTGTGATGCATATACGTCAACTTCATGTTTCTTTCTAAAATAACATAATAAATCATAGAATATTTAACATAATAAATCATAGAATGTTTACGGTTTTCCATTTGATTAACATTTATAATAAATACAATTTTTAAAGAATAATAATACTACTGTTTAAAATATTATTATAATATTATAATAGTATTAAGCGGCTCAAAAAAGAATTGGACAATTTTAAGGTCAACAATGTCGCCAAAAGATTTATCAAGTATCGTTTAATTTATGAATCAATTAGTTGTCAATTAGTGGCAGCCCGAGTTGGCAAACATAATGAATGACAAAGATGAGTTTGTCACCCTTGGTTTAAGTGATGAACAAAGGTTGAATTGAGGTCTTCTTGTTGAAGAAGCCATGAGCCATGGTTGCCTTTCAAAATTCTCAAGCGACCACCCTTTACTAACTCATTAACTGCCATTGCTAGCGACAGATATTCAATACAATTCAATTGGATCGATGATGAGTTAAAAAAAAAAAAAAAATCAGACTGACCCTCATCTAGATTATTCATGGAAATTGGCGCCACGACCCTGCCACCTAAGGTATTGCATGTAAAAACTAATTTCTAGGGTATTTTCTTTGAGCTCTTTTCTCAGTACTTATAATGGGTCTGCTTACAAAAGCATGCTTTTATCTTTAAGTGAAAGTTTCTGAGGTGAGAGTTTATTCAGAAATAATTTTAAATATATAAACCAGGGGTGACCAAGTCCAGTCATTGTGGTCACAAATCCAGCCTGTTTTTGATGTCTCCCTTCTTCAACACACCTGAATCAAATAATCAGGATCCTTATGAATCTCCTGCAGAGTTTGCTGATGAACTGATCATTTGATCCAGTTGTGTTAGAGGGAGACATGGAAAACAGGCTGGATAGGTGACCTCGAGGACCGGACTTGCTCACCCCTAATACAAACCAATATACACAAACATCTCTCATTTTGACTTCATGCATGGTATCTCACAAATCCATTAAATACAGTATGATGCACGCAATTGCACTGTACTGTATCTCCTGTACTCTTAATACCAAAAATGCTTCCACACCATGTACTCTTTCATCTGTTATTATTGATGGCAGTAATTGACTCAGGAACAGCAATGATTTCCTCTAAACTGATGCATTATTCATGAGCTCATAGTTTAGCAGCGTTATTATGGATTTTAAAACTCCCTAAGGCATCACGCTCATCACTTGATGCTGGAAAGGCGCCTTGGTGGCGACCGCCACTGTTTGCAAATAATCACATTTTTTCCCCAACTTAAATATATATAAGAGACACATTTCCTCTCTCCATCCCGAGGCTATACAAAGAAAGCCAGCAGATAATCACCCTGCGGGATTCTCGCAAAGTTTCCTCGCCGTATGCTGGGCTTTGGCGTCTCGTCATGTCGTTGCCAGTGGAGAAGAGCTTGTCATCCGTTATGCAGCATGTCAAATCTAACAAGAGCACCTGCCAGTGTTTCTCCTCGTGATGCCTTCTAAAGCTGTGGAAGGTTTTTTGCTTTCTTGGGTCCACTGACTTGCAAGTTGACTACTTGCTAGTAGCCATTAGCGTTTGACCCCCGAGGCTAAGCGAGCCCCCAAATAATGTGTTTTGTTTTTAACTCATTGTCTGCCTTTGATGGCAAAAGACGTCGAATCCATTTGAGCAGGGAGGGCTGACAATGATCATTTGCATTAATGATAGTGAAGGAGTTAAAGCAGGGGTGTCAGACTAAGGTTTGTCAAGAGCCACATTGTTTCCTTCGGAAGGACATGAGCCACTTTCGAACCGAAGGAACTTGAGTATTCAGTTCCTATAACTGCAGTCCTCACTAGTAGTAATAAGAACCATCCTTCACCATGCAGTCATGCTCGCACATGAGAAGGGCGCCTGATACAAACTGCTGCAACGTTGTTGTATGAGCGAAAACTGCTGAAAGGAAAAGCACGAATCGTAGAGGACAAAGCTGTATGTTGCCTGTTAGAATAGAATAGAATAGAATAGAATAGAATAGAATAGAATAGAATAGAATAGAATAGAATAGAATAGAATAGAATAGAATAGAATAGCCTTTATTGTCATCGTACAGAATACAAGATTTAAGTGTGGTAGATAGGAGGTTGGAGTGAAGCTTGAGTAAAAAGCATTTTAAAAATGATAATTTGTTTTCCTGGTTTCACATGCACCACCTCTGTGTGCTTTATTTTCACTAATTGTTTTTTGTTTTGTTGTCCCAATGACATTTGTATTTCCGCATTATGATTGGAGTGATCATTTGCAAAACTGTTATTGCAAAAGGGACTTTGAACACACCTCAGTTGTGAAGAAAAAGTGAAAGAACTTGCTAGATGTGAGAGAAAAAGCTAAATAAAATTTGGGAAGATTGAGAGACAACTTGGCAGTCCCGTGTTTAAGCTGCAAAATAGTTTCCAAAGGCGGAGACAACAAGCGTCTACGACAAGACTGGAAGAGCGCACAGGTTTAGAAGGATGACGATGGATCCAAAGCCAGGCGACATTTCTTTGTTTCATGGAGGAGGAAAGCTGAGTGGACAGTAGAAGACAAAGAAGGAAATGAGTAAGGGTAGTATATTAAACGTGTTTGTTGTAGGCAGTAGACACGGCTGATACCACATGGTAGTTTCATGGGGCTTTTCTTAGATTCCGGCTCCTCACTGTGGCAAGGCGCATACAGTAGCTTCCGATTTCAGCCAATCACCGAACTCCGGCGTAATCAAGTTTCTACGGCTCTATGGAAAGACCCTACCTCAGAGTAGGAGCTAAAATGGTTATTAGAACTCAAGGTTCTGGTCCCTAGTTCCTACATGTGCGAACACAGCAGATGATGTCATCGGCCCTCGAAAGGTTAGCAGGAACTGTAGATGGTTCTTACTGTACAGTGCGAAAGCGCCTATCAATTATTTTAATGGGATATGAATCGTGTAGAGCCCTTGTTAGCCTTAGAATTGTCTAAATCCTCTTTTTCAGAGCCTCTCAAGAGAAATTACTGTCTTAATTATTGTTTTTCTTTTTTTTTTTTTTTTTTTAAAAAGGGAAACCGGGATATTGTTTTCTTTTATTATTCTTGTTTGTTTCTCATCAAAAATGGAAAAACTAAAAATTCTTTTTAATATTTTTTTTAATTAATTATGGATTAGTATTTTTTATTGATATTTTGTTATAATTTATCATATTGTTTATTTACATTTTTATTGAAAAAGACAAAAAAGGGGAAACATAATATCCAGTGGTACCCCGACCTACAATCGCATCAACATACGATCCTTTCGACATCCGATGTAAAATTTGACTTGTCATTTGTCTCGACATATGACAACATACTCAAAAAACGACAATTTATGATAGCGTCTCAATCGTCTGCGGATTTTCGTGTGAAAGAAATCAACATGGGAATCAAGAAGGTTAGTGCAGGTGGTGAAAAAAGGTGATGCTTACTAATGAAATTAAAAAGGAAATGATAGAAAAATATGAGCGTGCTGTGCACGTCAGTGAACTGGCTTGACAATCCAGCCGGAATATGTCTACGATTTCGAGGTCGACTCTCATTATTATTATTATTATTGTAACATCGGCAAGGAATTTGCCAGCCTTGTCAGGTTTATAATCATTTATTTTAGAACTTGTGCAACACAACACAGCTACGGTTCGCCGTAGCCTACGCCAACAACAGCAGAACCTTTAAAAGAGGAAGTAAAAACTCTGCTCACCTCTCTCACACTCTCGTCAGTCAGGATCAACAGGCAAAATACATCTCAGGAGCAGCTGGCAAAATACAACTGCCACATTAGAAACCCAATTCATTACATTATCATTATTATTCCGATTTGTATTTATCATGTATTTGTTTTGCTATGTGTAATTAATCAAGTTATAATGTTTTCTTATGGGAAAATCCAGCTCGACGTACAACCATTTCGACATACAAACCAGGTGCTGCAACAAATTAAATTTGTATGTAGAGGTACCATTGTATTTCCAGATTTCTGTAGACTACTGTAGGACAAGAGAAAATGTACATTATTTATATTTTAATTTAGCAAGAAACATAGTAAAGGGCATTTTGTGGAACACACAAAATAATATGGCAGGCCGGATCTGACCCTCGGGCCTTAAATTTGATAGTTGCATAAAACAATCACTGAACTAATAACAAATAAAATTTGCAATACTTTAACCCTTTAACACCGAACGTGTCGTCAGCGACGCGTTTACGCATATCGTCTTTGAAGCTTCGTCACGCTGTAATTACGTCACCCACGTGCCGCTGGGTGGTCTCGTTTGAAAGTGTGGAAGTTGATGTCCACACCAGTTTTTATTTGAAGTCAATCGGCCAAGAAAAACGGGAGATAATGTCATTTGAGTTTTATAGTTTTATTGCACTCATAAATCTGCATTAAAACGCTACATGGACCATGTATCCATCTCCATATTTCCATCATTTCTTGTCCTTTTTCAAAACCAAAAGCAGCACAAAAGACTACATATCCCAAGAGCTGTTGTGATGTCAAGAAGGGCGAACCGAATGTGATCATTTTTAATAAATTTCCGAGCGAGGCGCCAACTATTGAAAGGGAGGCATGCAAAGCAAGCAACAGCCGGTTGGTTTGAGCGAGCCAACTTTGAAACGTGCAGAATGAATCTAAAACTAGATTTAGCTCAAGCTAATGCATTATTTCATTAACTCAAGGAAGAAGATGAGCCGTATTTGTCGTTTTTTTCTTGGGATGAGTCGGCGAGTAGAAGTGACAGCAGCGCGCAAAGCCGCAAACGGCGAAAGAGTAGGCTCTGTGACGTGTGTGACGCAGCTCCGTGACCTGTTCAAGAAGAAGCTTTATTGAGTGCGCAAAAAAAAAAAAAAAACTTTATTGTGTCGCATGCCTGAAAATTTTGAATTGAACTGAATGAACTACTTGTCAATATATCTTAAAATACTTTTTTCCAAAGTTATATTTTTTCTTCACTATAATCTTTTCAATTTTTATGAAGATGTGCGTTCGAGAAGCTTGATTGCATTTACGTATATACTTTTGATAAGGTGATGGGTACAACACCTAACTTCACAAAGAGATATCCTCCAAACCCTTTTTGTGTTAGATGATATAATTTTTTTTCCTCACTATTTTGCACAGTATATGACCTGTTTTGACCATAGTATGTGTAAAGGCCAAAAACGCCTATGACCATACCTGCTGTTTGTGTTGAATTTTCAAACATAAAACTACTCAATCTTATTTTTTTCTATTGGATGTTTATCCTAACGAGTTGAATAAATATTATCAAGCTTCAAAACGGTTGGTCAAGCATGTTTGGTTGTCAATGGCACATCAACATTACAAATTTTGAAAAAAGATTTCGGAATTTTTTTGTCTTTTTGGGTCCAAAATGTGGATTATAATTGGTCAGTGAAGAAAACAACAGTTTAGACATGAAGTTCAAGGTGTCCTGAAAAAAGGGACCCAACTTGCCCATTGTAAACAATTTTTTCTTTGAAACATAAAGGCAACATCAAATGCATGCAAATTCGGCCAAAATAGGCTTAGGTGTTAAAGGGTTAAACATGACTATAATCAAAGAGAAAGAAGTACAGTTACATACAGTACATTTTATGCACATGTCAGTTATACAAAGTTGTTGCATTTAACTTCAAACAACAAAGGTGCCAACCAATTTCCCCCTCTCCCAACCTTTTGTTTTCCCTTTTCTCATCAAATGAAACAGGGTGCCCGCGACTGTCTTCTTTATGTTACTTGAGCAGGTTAAAACTTAGAAATGAATTTCTAGTGTTTTTCCAACGTACTCGGAAAATAAAGATGATTTTTTTTCTTTAACTTTCTTGACATCCATTAACTCACACTTAAATATTTTTTCTGAAAAATCCTTGAATTTCTCTTGTAACGTCTTCACAAACGTGCAGAAAATCCTGATACAAACACTAATGTTCTACAATGATATGATGCCAATAGAAACCCATTTTATGTAGCATTTGCATTGTAAATACCAGACAGTCATTTTTTTAAGTAAAAAAAAAAAAAAAGTCACCACTTGGGGCAAATATTAACACGGACTCTCTTCTAACCTCTCAAAAATAATCAGCATCATTATCGCTGACGTTTGGCTGATTACCTTGTCCTCAAAGGTGGACGTTTTTTAAAGCGTGATTGTAGGATTCGGTTGGTTTTTGAGGTTTTCTCACCAGCGCCCCAAAGGGAAGTCAGAGTCTGCAACGTTGACATTCAAACGCAATGCATACCACAGCATCACGCCAATTGAAATTTCACAGCGCTCCCTATGGGAAGCTGGGGAGTTGCCAGCTCTGGATGAATAATGAAACTTTGCCTGCTTTGCTCATTTTTTATTTAATGTGGAACTCTCCTTTGTTGCTCCCCAAGAAGCGCCTGCAGGAGTAAAAAGAAAACAGTCACGTCGGCTTTTTGCACATGCATGAAATTGAGTGTGAAGGTTAAATGACGATGAATAGTCTTTTGTTGCGAGTTATGGATCACGGCTGGCTTTCATTCTGTTGTCTGCAAAATGTGTAAAGTAAGCGTTTCAAGATGTTCGTGATGAGACTCCATTTGGGTTCGAATTGAGGCATTCAAATGTAAATGCAATGAGTACAGTTGGTAAATTTTCACTTGAGGTTACTTCAACATACTTCAAAGTACGTAATTTACTTATATCAGCTGGAGTGAAGTTTTGTCTTTGTGCAATCAGTGATTTGTATTCATGAGAAAACTTATTAGGAGACCATAATTTTTGGACTATAAGACGATACCTTTTTCGCTCTGCTTGAACCCTGCACGCCTTTTGTAGGGTCGTAAAAGTATCGAAAAGTACCAAAATATCAATACTAAAATGTATCGATACTCAGTTACCTATTTGTTTCATCAATTTGGGGTAATGGAGGATATGTTTCCATTTTCTTTGTTAACTCATTGGCTGTCATTGACGGCGCTAGGGTTATGAACATTTGCTCATTCGCTGCCATCCCTCCCACTTCACTGGACGTCTACTAGTAAACTCATTTGTTTAGGTTTATCTTGGCCAGAGGATGAACAATTTTTTAAAACTCTTTGATTGCCATTGGACAGTGCCAATCCATTTGAAGTGGGAGGGATGGCAGTTATCATTCACTGTCAATGGCAGTAAATAAAGCATGGGTTTTAACACCGTACATTTTTTTTTTGTCTTTTAAAAGAAGTAAAATGAACACGTCATCATGCACACCCTTCAATATTAATTAGATTGTAGCTCCGTCATGTAAAAATAGCACTCATAACCCAATAGACGATCAGTCAAACGTCATGAATGTTTCGCTGCTTCAGCATATTTAAGTTGACGTAACGATTGACAGGTTTCTTGCTTTGACAAGTTGTCGGTAAAAGTTTAAACACATGTTTGTGGTTATTGTCCTTCACATAATGGTAGTAAGAGGAGGAGGTGGAGACGCCGCACCTTCCTCACTGTGCTGCAATCACTGGGCTGCAGCTTCCAATGAAAACGATGTTTTGTCAACCTGATAACATACACACATACACACGCAAACATAAAGCTGTGTTGGATGTCTATTCTATTCGGCGGAGGCGACCGCATCTTTGCCTTCTGTAACAAGCACGTTGCTGCATTAAAAATGGAGGCAAGTCAACCCGCTACATTGTAGCGGCTACAATATCCATATTCAACATAGATGTGTTGTTTGTTGTTTTATTCTTAGACGTACTCAGCAGTTTTTTCTTTTTTAAACATCTGTTGCTTCTC
Organism: Corythoichthys intestinalis; assembly: GCF_030265065.1. Taxonomy (NCBI): domain Eukaryota; kingdom Metazoa; phylum Chordata; class Actinopteri; order Syngnathiformes; family Syngnathidae; genus Corythoichthys; species Corythoichthys intestinalis. The sequence goes on along the minus strand of NC_080403.1, from coordinate 17,454,469 downwards.
CACTCCTGCATACACCTGCTTCTCCTCCGGCAGACCACGTTGCCTTCAGGGACCTCTGAATCAGCTCGCTAGGCCTAAAGGTTAATAACCTCAAGTGAAGTCCACAGCTGAATGCGAGGGGGGGGGCAAGCCGGTGAAGGAGCCTGCCAAGGGAGCGTATTGGATTTTGATTTAAGAAAAAAAAGAAACGTGCGACACCACCTAAGGCGATGGAGCTTTTAGCTTTTTTTTTTTTTTTGTATCTATTTTTTGTGTTTCACGAGGTCAAGGTGCGTGAGGGTTGTTTGTGTGTCTGCTGTTATGTTGTGGTTGGGGGAAATGGCGGGTGCTGCCAAACACCAGGAAAAATCGATACGCCGGCCACATCATCAAAAGACAAACGACGCCGTTAACCTTGTGGGCTAGAAAATTAAATATTAGTCTCGCCGTGTACGTGTGTGGTGGGAGATTAGCGTCTGTATGTTACACAGCGGTGGGAAGTAATAAAGTATAAATACTTTGTTACAGTACTTACTTTTTCACACCATTATTGTGTAATGTTTGTTCTTAGTCTCAGATCAAATAAATTAATGTGACTTACAGCCAGGTTCGAAAGTGGGCCGGAACGAGCTGGAACAGTGCTTTGATCACGAAAATATGACGGCAACTTTCAAACCCATGCTAAAAAGCCTGCCTGGCTGCCACACACGTATCTCAAAGAGTAAAACAATCTATTAATGTCAGATTTACATACACAGATGTTAACAACAAGCCTAATAAAGTGTTTGTGTAGTGTAATCTTTTTCCACCGAAATTTCTTATTTATTTATTCCACTACGTTTTATCCACTGGCTGTCTGTATCTGACGAGTCGCATCGATGTGCGCAGTAAACTACCCTGGACTCAGTTGTCCCAGAATTTTTTTCTGACAGCTAAGGGTCTACTTAAACCAAGTAAGTCATTAAACACAATAAAAGCAAAATCTTTAAAAAAAAATGATTTTCTGACAGCGGTTCTTTTTCATTTGATGTCTTCTTACCAAAAAAACAGGAACTTAAAGACATGTGTGTAGACTTGTGTGCAAACAGTAATTAAATGAGATGAATCAGCATTATTTTTTTTATTTTTTTTAACACAAGTATCTGGACTTATCCGTGAGTATGTAAGAAGGACGTTTACCAGTACTCGGACTGACTTTCAACAACCTGGAGGGAGTTGCATGTACCCGCGGGACCACAGCACCGCCGGGTCATGTTAATGAGCAATTACACCCACAATCAGCCATGCTAATTGACTTAGCGGCAGGGTGAACGCATTCTTGGGAAGCAAGAGTCATATCAAATTAATACGCCTAACGTCGTGTTTAAGTAGCAAAGTCGCACACTCGCTTGGATAGCCTTGAAATGCACACATGCCAGGTTTCTCTATACAACTTTATTTTTAGTATGCACACTCAAGGATAATCTTGATCTTCTCTCAGTCCACTTCGACTGTATCTATTTCCAAGGAATAAGTACAAGAAACCACTTTGATTTGTCTGAGGATCGCTCTCCATTTAACAGAGAAAAAACGGAAGCCAACAAAAGGCAAATTTACCGTATTAATATGCCGCCACCTCAAATCACATGATTTATTGCTCTATTATTCATTTGCTCTAGTGTTTGGTTTCTGCCTAACATAACATCTGGTCTGATTGCCCAAAAACTCAATTTTGGTCTCATCAGACAAAATAATCTTCTTCCACTTTAGCATGGAGTTTTCCACATGCTTTTTAACTAACTCTAGTTGAGATCTAATATGACTTTTCTTCAAGAGTGGCTTTTTCAACTTTTCAAACACTTCACATCACCAAAAACACACCATTCCCATTGTGGAGCATGGTGGATGCAGCATCATCCTTTGGGGATGCTTCTCAACAGCCAGACCTGGAAGGCCGGGGTACCATCTTCTTCAGTGTACAAGAGAACTGCTTGGGAGAAGATTTGTTTTCCAGCAAGACAATGATCCAAAGCATACAGCAAAAACTACACAGGAATGGTTAAAAAAGAACCACGTAAATGTTCTGGAGTGGCCAAGTCAAGACCTCAATCCTAGAGAATTTGTGGCTGGAACTGAAAAGGGCTGTCCTTGCCCGATACCAGCGCAACCTGACAGGGCTTCAGCAGTTTTGCAAAGAATGGAGCAAACAATTATTATTATTATTTTCATTTATACATTTTTATTTCATTGACATTACTCTGTAGAAATCTGTTTTCACTATGACATTAAAAAGATTTTTCCAATAAATTTTGTGTTAAAAATGCCAAATTGTTTCAACCATGACTGATTCCATGAATGCAATAAAAGGGGAAAACATCCCATCTCAGAACACTCCCAGACACATAAAGTACAGTGTGTTTAAAGTTTCGTCAAAATCCGCCCAGCCGTTTCGGAGTCCATAGGGAACAAACACACAAACAGCCACACAGACACACTCGCCTTTAAAGGCGTGACGATATCCAGCTGAAATTCCTAATTAACCTTCCGGAAAATTGTGAAATTTTTTTAAACCCACCATTTTGTTGTGGTAACTTGTGGAGTACTCAAAGCCACAACGTATCATCACAGCACATGTAAATTTGTACATGAAACTGTAAACTTTGACAACCAAGGCGACATTGCATTTGCAAGAGACGTGTCTTTTGCCCAAAAGATGGCCCTGTCGCCTCCACTATCAGGGATTTTTTAATGCTAATTTTTGGAGTTTAGAATTCATTTTCTGCACTCAATGGAGGCCTACAGAGATCAAACCCATCCAAAAACACTCCCAGACCCATAAAGTACAACTGTGTAAAATTTCGTCAAAATCTGCACAGCCATTTCGGAATCTATTGGGAACAAACAGAGACACACAGACAAAGTTCCATTTATATATAAGTATAGATATAGATGACTGGTAATCTAAATTTTAAAATCACTCAACCCTAATATATAATATTTACATCCATCCATTATCTTCCGCTTATTCCGGGGTCGGGTCGCGGGGGCAGCAGCTTCAGCAGGGAAGCCCAGACTTCCCTCTCCCCAGCCACTTCAGCCAGCTCCTCCGGCGGGATTCCAAGGCGTTCCCAGGCCAGCCGAGTGACATAGTCTCTCCAGCGTGTCCTGGGTCGACCCCGGGGCCTCCCGCCGGTGGGACATGCCCGGAACACCTCTCCAGGGAGGCGTCCAGGAGGCATCCGAACCAGATGCCCGAGCCACCTCAACTGGCTCCTCTCAACGCGGAGGAGTAGCGGCTCGACACCAAGCCCCTCCCGGATGACCGAGCTTCTCACCCGATCTCTAAGGGAGAGCCCGGACACCCTGCGGAGGAAACTCATTTCGGCCGCTTGTATCCGTGATCTTGTTCTTTCGGTCACGACCCACAGCTCGTGACCATAGGTGAGGGTAGGAACGTAGATCGACCGGTAAATCGAGAGCTTCGCCTTTTGGCTCAGCTCCTTCTTCACCACAACGGACTGGTGCAGAGTCCGCATCACTGCACTATAATATTTACAAAAAACAAAATAAAAGGTATTCCTACAATGAACACAAATGATGACATACATTTTTAATAACTGGCAAATCCTTACAATCAATTCACTTAATGTTTTTTTTTTTCCTTCCATTAACCATGCTGATGTTTAATAACTTTCTCTGAGGCGATCCAAGCCCATTTAAAGATGTAATATTTCCATTTCATGGAGCAGTTTGACACTTTGGCTCCACATACCACTGTTTAAACATTTACACATTGATATGCACATATCATGAATGTGTCTGAAGTAAAAATCTATTGCCGGCAACGTGTGGGCCAATCAATCAATCAAATTACATTTGGTTACTGCTTTGCTGGAAAAGAAGACATTTTATAGTTGAGTATACTGGAAGAGAGGATATGCTTCTATTCCACAGTGACTAAATGAAAATGAGCCTATCTTTGAGGAGACAGAACACCTACTAATATGTATTATTTTGTGGCAACACATAATTGCAACGAGCAATCAGGAATTCTTTCCCGGCGCGTCGAGGCAGCGCGCCATCCATCACGCTGCTTGGACAGCCTATCAGGAGATTACTTGATAAGTTGCCCTGCCTAATCTAGTTAACATGGTAATTTTTCAGATTCTAACAATTCATTTCCTCAAAAAATGTGTGTCTGAGGACACTCCTTCTGCAAAATGGGGGTGTGTGCTAGGAGCCTTTAATTGTGGCGAAAATGCAGCATTCTTTTATAATTTCCTCTAGTTCACTTTTAAAGACCTTGAGCAAACAATGTTTAAATTAGGGCCGGGTAGCGTTTCTTTTTTTTTATGTACACAGATAAATTCAAAAGTAGTGTGTAGCACTCTTTTATTTGTAGGTGTCATATGAGCGAAACTGGCGGCATGGTGGAAGAATGATTACCACATCCGCCCCAGAGTTCTCAGATTGTAGGTTCAATCCCAGCTTTGGCTACCCTTTGTGGAGTTTGGTCACTGGCTTCCTCCCACATGCATAGTAAGCTGATTGAACACTCCAAATTGTCCGTAGGTGTGAGTGTGTGCGTCGATGGTTGTCTCTATGTGCCCGGTGACTGGCTGGAAACCAGTTCAGGGTTTACCCTGCCTCCTTCCCATTGTTAGCTGGGATAGGCTTCAGCACCTCCGTGACCCTTGTGAGGATAAGCGGTTACCAAGATGAGAGAATGAATGAATGAAACCGCAAGCCCTTATAAGGTACTCATCAGCTGTCATTAAGGGTGCTAGACATCCAATCCATTTTGACTGGCAGCGAATGACAGCTAGTCCTCCCAATTTAAATGAACTGGATGTCTGTCACCACTAATGCGAAGCAATGAATTAAATACATTTGTCAAAAAAAAAAAAAAAAAAAAAAAATCAACTCAAGAGATTGATTGAGTTCTTATTACTTTTGTTTTCAATCAACATTAAATATTATGTCACATACAGCGACAAATCAAGTCAGAAATCTTGGGGTAATTATTGAGTCAGACCTAAAATTTGATAGCCATCTATAGTTCGTCACTAAATCTGCTTATTACCACCTAAAAAATATAGCCAAAATTAAGGGGCTTCTGACTAAACAAGACATGAAAAAACTTACAGTATGCATGCATTCATTTTCAGTAGATTGGACTATTGCAATGGTATATTTACAGGTCTTGATTAAAAATCAGTCAGGAAGATGCAGCTAGTACAGAATGCTGCTGCCACAGTCCTTACAAATACAAAGGAACTGGACAACATTAGACTGGTTTTGAAATCGTTACACGGATAGACTATATAATACTACTGCTCATCTACAAAACACTTAATAACCTTGGACCAAAATACATGCTTGATTTGTTGGCTCCCAATGAAGCATCTAGAACCCTAAGGTTGTCTGGAACCGGTCTCCTGTATCTTCCAAGAACAAGAACCAAGCAGGGTGAGGCAGTATTTAGTTATTATGCACCTCACCTATGGAACAAGTTACCTGAAGGTCTGAAGTGTGCTCAAACTATTAGCTCCTTTAATTCAGGGTTAAAAACGCTTTTGTTCATTACAGCATATTCATAACTGTCCACATACTGTATTTCAAATTTCAAAGTATTTGCTTTTTATTCATTTTCTGCTTTATTTCTATTTCTGATTTCAATTATCATTAGTTTTTTTAATTCTATTCGTGATTTAATGTGATTTTTATATATAATTTTATTTCCTTTTTCAATTTTCTTTAACTTTCTTTTGATTTAATGTTGATTTTTACGAATCATTTTATCTCTGCTCGTGGATCTTCATGTAATAGAAAGCAGTTTGAATTGCCTTGTGTTGAATTGTGCTATACAAATAAATTTGCCTTGCTTTGCCAAAAATATTAAATACATGCATGTTTTATTCATGAAAAATATACATCAAAATTAAAGTACGCAGAGACATCAATATAATAATGTACCTTTTATTATAACAGGTGGCACAGTGGAGGAGTGGTTGGTACATCTGCCTCACAATTCTGAGATCAAGGGTTCAATCCCTGGCACTGGCCTTCCTGTGTGGAGTTTGCTTGTTCTCCCCATTCCTGCACGGGTTTTCTTTGAGTACTCTGGTTTCCTCCCATGTCCCAAACACATGCATGGTTGACTGACGTCCCTAAGTGTGAGTGTGTATGTGAAGAGTTGCTCATCGCCTTGTGCCCTGCGATTAGCTGGCAACCGAATCAGGGTGTATCCTGCCAGCTGCGCAAAAGCTTGGATAAGCTCCAGCACCCCCCCAACCCTAATGAGGATAAGCGGCTCGGAAAAAGAATGAATGAATGATGACAAGTGATAATATAGAAAATGTTTATTTTTAAATACCAAAAATAGTCACTTGCCCTCTGAAAGGTAAAAGCAGTCAATTTTTGAGATAGAGGTATAATAGCACAAACATAACCAGTTGGTCTGCTAAAACAACTACAGAATAAATTTTACTTCTTTACATGCAATAAGCCAGTTACCAAGACATACAAGACATTAATATTGTTAATATTGATTAACCTGCATTAATTAGTGAGTTACCTCAGACAGACACGGCGCTCCGCATACGCATAACACGCACTGCGCGTAGGGCACCAACTCTGCCTGAAGGGGCACAAAAAAAAATCAAGTTTGTAAAAAATCCTTAAAAAATAGTAATTGTAATAATAACAACAATATATAGTATTTAAAATAAAACTTATAACTGATAAATGCAAGTAATACAAATATAAGTAACATAGGCTCATTATTTACACACAAAAAGAATCTCCTGTGTGACCCTCTTTGCCTGGTACACCAGACTATTGACCAGCTATTGAGTCTGGCCACCATTCAGTGGATACAATTTCCAGGGCGGAGCAAGCCACAGCAAACAGACAGCGGAGTGGACCAATCAGCGACGGGCAGACGTGACGTTAGTAAAACGACGAGGGCAGGACGAAGGAAACATACGAGGAGAGCGGAGTTTATTCAACATGGTTAGAGCGAGACAGACTGTTGTCAATGACTCGTGTCTCAGTGTTTGAAAAATACAGGGAGAACAGTTTGGCCGTGCCAGGCAACGGCCCTCTCTTCAGTCTATCTTTGGTGCCCCCCCCCAATTCCCTAGTGGTTTGCTCCATTATGCTTCAGTCGCAAATTTGGCGGAAGTTTATTCTTGAAAGGAAATGTCATCGAAAAGACAACAAGAGTCGGGGGCGGAAAAAAAGAAGAGGAAAAAGGAGCGAGATGATGCCCGTGCATCACTTGCAGGTAAGAATGTTGTTGTTGTTGTTTATCAGATAAAGGATAGCGGATCATGCTCTTTACATGACCACTTGAATAATCTGGTAACTCGAGAAATCGGGTTATGATCGGTTTATTAGTGCGCACAACCAAAAAAAAAAAAAACACTCCAAAACACTGTGGTGGAAATGATGTGACTTCCAAATTCATTGCACAATGAAAATTAAATGGAATGTTACGAGACATATCGGTAGTGGTTTTATGCAACGACTATGTTGATACCGAAATTTTTCCATTAGTAAGAAGCCGTAGTCATTTTCGAGAGGTTCAGAGGCCAAGAGCGACATCTACTGGTGAAACTAATTAGAAAGAAAAAAAAATCTTAAAGCTATGTCGATTTCCCCTTTCATATTCATTGTTTCCACATTACGTCCAGAATGTTTATATAGTGCCCTATCAGTCAATGTCTATAAAGGTATAATATTAAAGTTTTCATGTATCTGTGTTTTAAATATGGGCCTGCATAATACTATAATTTAGAAAATGTTTGTACCATGGTTCAAAACAATATTTCACCGTATAATCCCTGAATGTTTTGTCTTGTATTGGTGGATTGGGGGGGGGGGGGGGGGGCACCACAAAGCATTTATGCCTAGGGCACCAAAATAGCTAGCGCCGGCCCTGACCTCAGAAATAAACTAATTGGCCCAGCCTTAGTCTTAACCTAAACTCAATTTAGAAACTGTGGCAAGACCTTACAGAACTATTCACACCACATCATTGTGCATTTTTATTACTTATTATCATCAAGAGACACAGCAAACAAAATTGCCTGCAGTCCACTGAGCTCCAACATACAGTCACTGTAGCTGCCTGTGAACATTCCCTTCTGCATTGGTAGATAAATACATGCAGAAACCCTAATGCGTGTTGCCTTTTAATCCAGTGGCCGCCTCGCACATCCCGAGGTGTTCTGGGCTGCTTTGGACTTTTAGCAGAGTGCGGACATCCAATAAACTGCATCAGATGTTATCATGAGCCAGTCTGTCTTTTAATCTTGCCACGAGCAGGCGGTGGCTTTTAGTTGGACGACTCTGTATCTCACTCACGCAGGCCTCTACACCTGGGTCTGCACCGCGGACCGTTAAAAGTGCTTATGATTAACTTGATAACCTACACGGCGTTTACTCAGACTCGGGTTTGGAAATCATTGATAATGTTTTTAGTTCAGATTCATGTTTTGGGGATATTACACGTGTTGGTCCTGTGGTGCCACGTGGAAAATGTGAGTGTTAAGTCATTCACTGACATTCAAAGGTTTATATGCCATTTCATTGGAACTGGGATGGTTAGCCCCATGGTTTATCATCTACTTTTGGTCATTGCACGTGTTAGAGTCATAAACTCCCATCTCACTAGGTATAGGTAAAGATTCTTTGGATCCATGAGAAGGTGACCGGTTGCTTTACTGAAGTTTCTAGCATTCATTTCCAATTAAACTGCAATTCAGTCATGTCAATTTGCCAATTTCCATATGCACACCAAACAAAATCCTAAACTACAAGAAACAATGTAAACAGTCAGCACACTCTGTGGGGTCCAATTGTTGGCACGGTAAATTATCCATTGTTGTGTGTACTCATCCTGATCACACAAATCCATTCTTGATGTACACTTGTTTACTGTATTCCCCACTCACACACAAATAAACACATGTATTTACCAAGGCTTTCATTGCAGTCACGAGACAACACGGATCGTGTCGATGTAAACCTCTAGCGACGATTGACTTTTTAACTATGTCATTGGCAGTCAATGACTTAACCTAGTCTACAATTCACAGTATGCTTAATATATCCAAAATACAAACATTATTGTGTGTCTAATGTCCGGTTTAAATTCTACTGATTGATCATTCAGCATCTGGCCGCCCAATCCAATTGCTTAATCCTGCTGTTTGTCGATATCAAATGGATTGAAGGTCAGGGTGTAAATCTTATTTTTGAACGGAAACAATCCCTTTAGAGTGTTTCCAGGAGAGAGATGGGGGGGGGAATAATCTTTAATATCCCAAATGTGTATAATCCGCTCTTTTCTTGTTCTTTTTTTGTTTTTACTTTGACCTTTTGCATCGCGAGCAGCATGGAATCCAATTCCAAAACCCGCCTCATCGGGCTGATCTTGGCAAGCTGTGAAAAGCTGCAGCCGTCATCCAGCACCAGGTCCTGACATTTAAATAAAAGATGATGCAATCCGAAAGAAACGCCGCTCTCGCTACAAAAATCTGATAACACAGAATAGCTTTTACCCCATTTCATAAGGAGGTCCTCACTTGACGGGAGAATTATTTTTATCTCCCGTGCTACACTGTCAGGCCGTTAAATATTCATGGCAATGCTTGCGCCATATTTACATACAATGTGATCTCTGTAGGTTAGCCTCTTTCAAGGGCAGCTTTTTATTTTGTTCACTATGTTGATTAACTAACTTTACATTCTGTCGAACTGAAAATAAGACCTGACGCAAGGTGGCGGCATCACGTTTTCGGATATATTGAAGGCCGTCGCGTTCTTTCTTCGTCAAGAAACAGAAGGCAATGAATATTTCATCCCTGCCTCGCGCTGCACCTTCGCCGCCTGCATACAGATGTTCATCGCATTAAAAGGCTGTTTGGCTCGACGATGTTTCCCGTTTAGTAGGATCGAGCATTCTCGTCTTTGTGCTTTGTTGAAGAAGGGCCTCTGTTTATTGTCGTGTGGCCAGGCTAAAATGAATATGTAAGTTTGGCAGAGATATTTTAATGTCTCTTTACACAATCACAGGGAAGTCTTCTGATTCGACAGAAGTCCAGAAGATTGGTCACAGAGCGTATATAAACAGAGTGAGATAAGTAGAAGGAAAAGTGTGGTCAGAAAAGGTGTTACAGTAACACGAATAACTGCAGCCGTGAGAGGTTTGTCAAATTTCACAAGTATAAGAAAGAAGCTGGTAGATGAGTTTTAGACACTTGCAGCAAATATTGCATGGGATATCAACAAACAGCCTTTCACACACAATTAAAGAGAACGGTGTTCAAACAAGAAGCAGAAGGCCGCCATGCTAGAACACAGTGCTGCCCTCTAGTATAATACATTTACATTTTTTTAAGAGCTTGATCCAACTTAAGGACTCACTTTCAAATATTGTGTGCTGGCAGAGCAGCACAGCTGACATTTTAGGCCATTTTGAATTTCCGTTGCCTGGCAACTTGGGTATAAAATACCAAAAGACCAAATGTCTGCCTTTAAATTATTTCAAGTGCAGTGCTCAAAACAGACTATGTAACCAAGTTCTAATGAAAAGCTTTTAGATACTGGACACTCTATATTGCTCGACGACTTTTGTCATTGTATCCATGTTTCTTCACATCTCGTCACCTCACAATGTTGTTAACCGTTTTCTATTTTCAAAAACGCTTTGGAACGATTCTTATATATGAAGTGATATTTGACGACAGCATGAATACAAACCGCTCCTTCCATTCTTCTGGGGAAATTCTTCAAGTAGGCTTTTATGGACTTTACGTCCCAAGCGTGTTTGCCTCTTGGCATATCATGTTCCCAGGAGGGTCCTTGCAGAGAGGCTTCCCCTAATCCAACACACACACATACCCTAAAGGAGCTGTTTACTATTATAATTTTTTTCTGAGAAGTGAGATTTGTTATCAATGCATTTTCCCCTTTTACTCTGAATCCTCTTGATTTTCCCCCGTCCCCATGAATTTTGCATGGATTCCTTGCCAGCCCATCAATGGTCCTTAACAAAATTACTGCATAATGGCTAGGTAAATTACGCCCTAATTGTGGTGGCATCAATTAATTATTCATCCTGGGCTTCTCTGACAAAGCCTCCGATGTAGCATTAGCATTCTGGGAGGAAGGGTTGCACGTACATCTACTGCAAATTGAATTACGTAACAGGCTCTTTCTCGTCTCCACAGCTTTGTTTACTGAACTCAGGACTAAGACTGCAGCTTTATTGAGAAATGATTGTGATGGATATGTTGTGCATGCTAACACACTTAAGCTTAGAGGAACATTCGATTTACTGAGGAAGAAAACAACATCCTTGCTCTGTGCAATGTAATCCTGCAGTGTCGTGTTTATTTGAAACAAATGAACTAACCAATTACGTGGACTACATACCAAGAAAACAAGTGTACTCTCTTTTACAGTCGGCTGTAACTTCAAAACATTCCAGTGTCATTACCACATGGACAACAAATAGTCAAGGTGATTTATTCTTTCTTTTTCTCTTTTAAGTTGGTACTGGTGCAGGGAGGAGCACACCTTTGAGCAATTGTAATTAACTCATCAGCAGACAAGGACAAAGCTGGGTCATTATTTTTTTCCATATTCATTTCCTGTGTGCATTTGGCCCAGTTGGATAATTTTTCTAGGGAATTCCAGCGTTTTTCCTGTTAACGTCCCTGCTTCAGAACTGTTGCTTTTTTGTAGTACTTCATTAGTCTGTTCTTCTGATTCATTTATGGATTTTGCATTATGTCATGGTTTTTGAATGGCTTGCCTACCAGTTTGGTATCTTTTTTTGTTGTTGTTGTTGCTCTTTTTGTATTCAAGTTTTGTTTGTTACTTCTGTATTTCTTATCTCATTCGCTGCACTGACGGCAGTAAATTGCCAGTCCACTTTAATGGGAAGGCTGGTAGTGTTGATTCACTTAATTGCTATTAATGTCAGCAAATGAGTTAAAGGGATAGAAAACACCTTGATTATGTGCATTCCAGCGGAAATGATCTTGTGTAATGAACTAAAAAGACAGTAATTCATTTTTTCGATTTTGTAATAATGGAGAAAAAATTAAAAGGCAATATTTCCCAAAAGTATGCAAAATAGCCATTGTCAGACATTTTTAAATGCCAGTACTATTTTGCATTCTAGCTCATCAAGTGAAAGTATCTCAGATTGTCCCACCTACTTTTCAGATTGTTTACCTACTGTGCTATGCAAGGAGAAAAATGCTTTCATGAACCCAGGAAGAAAAGCGAGCTTCGCCTGAGTCTCAGATGGAGAAAGACAGCGGCAGATTGAACAGGTGACGAAACTGGAAAAAGTGTATGCCAATTTCTTAGCTACTTTTTACCTGTTTCGAGTGTATCAGCATTCATGTATTGTACAAGCGTGGCATGACATGGTGTCACACAAGGGCTGCATTTCTAAGCTGCATCATTTTTGGGGGATCATTTTCTCCATTATCAGAGGTCTAGGAAATGCACGATTTGCACAATTAAATACTTTGCATTGTTTATTGATTTAATATAGACTGGTTAAACCCTACTGTCACAGCTTTGAGGTCTTGTCACATACTCATACGAGATGGACTGAATGACTCAAAGCACACTATGAAAAGAAACAGACTTTGCGACAATGTGGAATTTTATCCATTCTCCTGACCTGATTTCTATTGAGCATGTATTTTACTTGATGAAGACAAACCAGAAAATGCCCACGAATAAGCAGGAACTGAAGATAATGAAATTACATGTGAAGAATTTGCAAACTAGTTCTAATAAGGGAAATTTATGGGCCGTTAGCATGGTGACGCTGCGACACCCAGACACAACGATTGTGTTGCCGAATAGTCTCGCCTTTACATGGTGAGGACGAAAAAGGAAGGTGAAGACGCAAACTTCCATTTCCGGCCTCCAAAGCCGAAAGATTCAATTGCGGGGATTGCTCCACAACCATAGAATGGAATGCTTCGCTCCGATGACATCTGCACTCGCACACGTCACTTTGGGCATGCGCAGTCACTGCTAATAAACATTCAAAACAGCAAACATGGTGGAACGTCGGCTTTTAATTTCACGTTTTTGTGCCTATTGAAGCAAATTAATAAACCCCGTGGATGCTATTGCTTTGAGTGGGCGGGTATGCTGTCTTCTGGGCTGAGGAGGTGATTGTCAAGGAGGTGCATCATTGGCTGTCGGCTTGTAAAATTGCACTGCCCCCCAGGGACTGGCATGAATACTACATTGTTTTCACATGGAATTGCAATATTGTTCAAATCAGTGGTGTTCCAAGCATACATGGTGCTCTAGGTGAGTGACACTGTTAAATGATCCAACCCCCTCCCCAACCTCCTTCTCCTTGACAATCAATCACTGGCATGTGCCCCTAACAATTTGCCGCCCCGGGCGACCCAACCTGAGCGTGCCAGGAACCGCCATTGGTTCGAATGGAGACGGAACCAAGACGGAACCATGCAAATGTTAATGTGAAATTTGTCGTATTCTTGGAGCGTCACCATGTAAATGGCCCCTTAGATCCATGATTGTTAAACTGTCCAATCAATAGACACAGATTTTTCAGTTGTAGACTACTGTAATCTTACTTTCACAAATCTGCTGTCCCCTTTTAGTAGCAACACATCTAAATACACACGAAATAGAAAACCTTAAACACCAGTATCATCCTCTCCAGCACCAACCCCAACAAATTGGTTTTCAAAGGAGACCAAGGTGGCACTTTGACTGCATAATCCATTCTCCTAGCCAAGCATGAAGAGCATTTTTTTATATGTCCCTGCTGGGGACACAAGCACCATCATAATGCGTGACTGCTGATGGCTTTTATTTGCAGGATGGACGCTCGGGCGGTCTCCCGTTATGGGATGGAGTCTTATTGAAAAGTGTGCCCTTACCTGCGCGACGCTCCTGACGCGGAAAGAACAGCTAGTTTGCATTGAGCAATTCCCAGTCAATTTTGCTGACTTTCTCAAGCGGAAAATGAGCAGAGCGCAGATAAGATGCAAAAATACACCGCTGGGGTACGTTGTATACATCGGCTTTATGGGGGCAAACATTGAACGTCCTGTAGACCAGATCGAAATATTCTCGTATGCTCTCCAGGGAAATGTACCGATCTCTGGCAATCATTTACAGGGCTTACCAGCATTTTTTTTTTTTTTTTTTTAAGTTTTGAGTTTCCACAAGCAACTGTCCAGAGCAGAGAGTATGTTAAAAAATCAATAAAACAACCCTTAAGTTAATATAGTATAGTAATGGACTTGGCTATTTTGTCACTCAACTTTTTCACCACCAGAAATGACAAAAATAAAAACTCTTCCTTAATTACAGTAGTTCTGTGAACCCATGTTGCCTTGAACAGGTCAGTCAGTTGGTATTATGATAGTAAATTTACTTACATTTGTATAGCGCCTTTTCACCTTCAAGGAACTCAAACCGCTTTGAGACTACATTGTCATTTACAGTGGGGCAAATAAGTATTTAGTCAACCACCATTATGCAAGTTCTCCTACTTGAAAAGATTAGAGAGGCCTGTAATTGTCAGCATGGGTAAACCTAAACCATGAGAGACAGAATGTGGAAAAAAAACCCAGAAAATCACATTGTTTGATTTTTAAACCCCTTAATGCCTGCAACATGAAGCAATTGTCAGAGAATCCCAAAACTTAAAAAATAAGGTCCGAATGGTACTTTTTTCAAATTTGTAGAAAAAGAAAAATCAAAATGAATACGTGTAATAAGCGCTCTAATATCTATAACCGTGGATAAATCCAGATTTTTTTTTTCTCATGGAACCTGCAAATGCATGTTTTGACTTTATTTATTTATTTATTTTTTCATAATTCTAAATTAGTCTCAAAATAATGAAATTCTGAGTGTATCAAATATGATACACTAGGCAAGAAGAGGTTAAATAATTTATTTCCAAATTAGAGTGGAAAATAAGTATTTGGTCACCTACAAACAAGCAAGATTTCTGGCTGTCAAAGAGGTCTAACTTCTTCTAACGAGGTCTAACGAGGTCTAACAAGGCTCCACTCATTACGTGTATTAATGGCACCTGTTTTAACTCATTATCGATATAAAAGACACCTGTCCACAATCTCAGTCAGTCACACTCCAAACTCCACTATGGCCAAGACCAAAGAGCTGTTGAAGGACACCAGTGACAAAATTGTAGACCTGCACCAGGCTGGGAAGACTGAATCTGCAATAGGTAAATCGCTTGGTGTAAAGAAATCAACTGTGGGAGCAATTATTAGAAAAGTGAAGACATACAAGACCACTGATAATCTCCCTCGATCTGGGGCTCCATGCAAGATCTCACCTCGTTGCGTCATCATGATAACAAGAATGGTGAGCAAAAATCCCAGAACCACACAGGGGACCTAGTGAATGACCTACAGAGAGCTGGGACCACAGTAACAAAGGCTACTATCAGTAACACAATTCGCTGCCAGGGACTCAAATCCTGCACTGCCAGACGTGTCCCCCTGCTGAAGAAAGTACACGTCCAGGCCCGTCTGCGGTTCGTTAGAGAGCATTTGGATGATCCAGAAGAGGACTGGGAGAATGTGTTATGGTCAGATGAAACCAAAATAGAACTTTTTGGTAGAACAGCAGGTTCTCGTGTTTGGAGAAGAAAGAATACTGAATTGCATCCGAAGAACACCATACCCACTGTGAAGCATGGGGGTGGAAACATCATGCTTTGGGGGTGTTTTTCTGCAAAGGGACCAGGACGACTGATCTGTGTAATGGAAAGAATGAATGGGGCCATGTATTGAGAGATTTTGAGTGAAAATCTCCTTCCATCAGCAAGGGCATTGAAGATGAGACGTGGCTGGGTCTTTCAGCATGACAATGATCCCAAACACACAGTCAGGGCAACAAAGGAGTGGCTTCGTAAGAAGCATTTCAAGGTCCTGGAGTGGCCTAGCCAGTCTCCAGATCTCAACCCCATAGAAAATCTGTGGAGGGAGTTGAAAGTCCGTGGTGCCCAACGACAGCCCCAAAACATCACTGTTCTAGACGAGATCTGCATGGAGGAATGGGCCAAAATACCAGCAACAGTGTGTGAAAAGCTTGTGAAGAGTTAAAGAAAATGTTTGGCCTCCGTTATTGCCAACAAAGGTTACATAACAAAGTATTGAGATGAACTTTTGGTATTGACCAAATACTTATTTTCCACCATGATTTGCAAATAAATTCTTTAAAAATCAAACAACAGAAGTGTACAAAATTTCCGATTCTTAGATTATTCGCGATTCGGCCGTGGAAGATTCGAGAACGATTCACAAACATCCAAATTCCGATTATTGAAATATGCCAAGTAAAGCGGAAGTACAACACACTCAGAGCGCCGCGCGGTCTTCGGGACGGACAGGAGCGAGAGTAGCTAAACATCATGCTTCTCATTACCCGGCCCCTCGGGTAATGCCAATGCTCAACTCACGGCTCTAGCTCAACTCATGCCACGAGATAAAAAAACACAACAACATACCTGACTGCTGCCGAAAAGCTGCTACAAAGTACAGCCACATAATGTTACGATAGATATCATTTATATAAGACTAGATGCATTATAGATTCGGTAGCGTTGACAGCACATCTACAAAAAGCTAGATGCGGGCGTTAGTAAACGGCCGCCATCTTAAAGCAGTACACTTCCCTGCAAGGCTGTTGTAGCGAACCTTCCAAGCAAACCTAATTAACTTTTTATCTAAAATACTCCTAAATCGGTAAAATATTGACTTGAATCTATCTTTAAAATAGTTTTAAAACTTTAGGGAAATTATGGAATAACGGGAGCAATTTTAACAACTTTAACGGTTGATTCACAACATTAAATTAATTGAATGTAGTTTAAAGCTGCTGATACAGAATGGGGACTGGAGTTTTTTATTTAATGTTATTTTTGTATATTTGTTTACTGCTATATGTTAACTTGATACTGAAATAGTAGTTTGGTTTAGCCTGTGAGTATTTCTGAACAATTTTGAACAAAAAAAAAAAAAAAAAAAAAAAAAGGAGGGGGGTGCATCAATAATCGTTTTATAATCAAATCCGAGCCTCTGAATCGTAATTGTAATCGAATCGTTGGGTGCCCAAAGATTCCCAGCTCTATCAAACAATGTGATTTTCCGGGGTTTTTTTCCACATTCTGTTCTCATGGTTGAGGTTTACCCATATTGACAATTACTGGCCTCTCTAATATTTTCAGGTGGGAGAACTTGGACAATTAGTGGTTGAAAAAAATACTTATTTGCCCCACTGTACCTACTGATGATGCTCAAGCATATTTACATGATGTCCCCGGGCCAGAGAATCTAACCCACAACCTCCGGGCAAGAACGACTATTCTACTGAGCCACGCCGCCCCACGTACTATAATATCTGGTTTAGTCTTACCTTACCTAAGAAAAAAAAACCTCTCGAGAACGAGATGCTAGGGTGTCAATCTTATTTTGGTTTAAGAGCCACATTTATGGCAATTAGATCTCGGGTGGGAGGACTAGTTTATTTTTAGTCAAATAAGTTAACTCACTGGCTGCCAGTGACGGTGCTCGACGTCCAATCCATTTTGACTGGAGGAGGCGAATGTATGTTAATTCGCATGAGCATTCACAGCCAGTCCTTCCAGTATAAATTAATTGGACGTTCATCGATGTCAATGGCATAAAATGAGTTAATTTTGTTTCACGTCCATATAATTTTAAGATACTTAGAGGTAATAATTTCCAGTAGATTTTTCGGGACCTTTTCAGGCTGCTCCCTGTTGATTTGGTGTCACTTCCTGTTGGTTTTGAGGCATTTTTGAGTCTCTCCCTTGTAAACTCATTGGCTGCCATTGGTGGGGCTATACGTTCAATCCATTTAGACTGGGAGGAGGCAAATAAACGAATGTAACTGTAAAGTGAGCCAAGTGCAGTACTGCACACACTCGATCATACAAACCTAGGGGCCGTTTACATGGTGACTTTCCGAGAACACGAAAAATTTCAAATTTGCATTTGCGTCTCCATTTGAACAATGTCGCAATTCCGCATGAAAACGATGTAGTATTCATGCCAGGCCCTAGGGGGCAGTGCAGATTTACAGGGCGACAGAGAATGATGCACTTTGACCCCACCAAGCTCCCTCAGCCCGTAAAAAAATATGCCCGCCCACTTGAAGCGATGGCATTTTTCTTTTGTTCAAAAAGCCACAGAAATTGAAACATTCAACATATTTAATTAAAAAATATTAAAACAGTAAATTGAAGCCGACATTCTGCCACATTTGCTGTTTTTAATGTTTAGTAGCACCGCTGCGCACGCCCAATGTGATGTGTACGAGTGCTGGCGTTAACGGCGCGGTCTCGCGCCGCGGGAGCCTTTGATATGCAGACCGAGGAAGCCCCCCTCAATCCCCGGCAATCGGATTCTTCCACTATGGAGGCAGGATTCAGAATTTTTCGTCTTCGCCTTCTGTCTTCACTGACACCGTATGCAAGCGA
Organism: Corythoichthys intestinalis; assembly: GCF_030265065.1. NCBI lineage: Eukaryota > Metazoa > Chordata > Actinopteri > Syngnathiformes > Syngnathidae > Corythoichthys > Corythoichthys intestinalis. The sequence continues at coordinate 17,435,946 of NC_080403.1, read as the reverse complement.
GGCGAGTCCACTACTCAGTCATTGCGTCTTTGTGTCGCAGAGCTGTCATGTAAACTGCCCCGTAGTTTTACGGCACTGATGACAAAATAAAAGTATGTACAGTACAGTATGAATGAGCTACAATCTAAGATTCGTGATAGACTGTGAGCAGTGTCGGCCTCCATCTTTGGCAGGCCAACACCACTGGAGGTCACAATGCTCTGACTAATTACACAGTTCTTGGGAAAGCGCTTGCATGTCAATCCACATGGTCATTTGGCAACAGCTGCAAAGATAAGTAGTCATCGGCTGCTAGGATAAATACTTCTTGTTATAAAAAAGTCCGCGTGCTCAATGGTTTTAACAAGTAAGGTCAAGCGTCCGTTGTGGTCCATGTCATATGCTTGGTTGTTGTACCTTGTATAACCAAAATTTCAGTAAACTTCTGAAGCCTTCTCAACCCATCTGCAGACGTGTCAGAATACTTTGAGACACTACAACATGCCTGTCAGGCAGAACAACCCCCATTCTGAATTGGACCATTTGGCAGGCGGCTTCCGGCCTGCGCCTGTACATTGGACACCCGATTTAGAGCATTTTCAACATTTTTCAAGGCCCATATAATATTGTTTAATGTCCATGTAAATTTTAGACTACCAAATGACAGATGAGACTCTTATTTTGTCAGGGGGAAAAAATTGCTTTCTCCATTACTCCGTTTTCGTGAAACATAAATTGGTTACAGCTAACCTGTTTTGGCTTAATAAGTGGAGAAAATAACTTTTTGTGAAAAGAGATTTGTTTTGCACAAAAGTACTATGACACTAACATATCTTGCTTTTGTAAACCTTTAAATATCTACACTGCTCATTCCTCAAAGAGGAAAACAATCTCGAAAAATTGTTAATTTACGACAAGTCCCCAGTGGCACTCAACGTTTCGATTCAGTTTGATAACTTTTCACATCCTTGGCCCCAAAATATTTAAAGGAAAGATATTTGCGATATTCAGTTGATATTTTAAAGATCTTTACCAATTATTAAAACCAAGGAAGGAAAGAAGGAAGGAAAAATGTAATTTCACCACCATCCCTCCCAGTTGAACTAGATCAAAATCGAGTTCAAATGAATTGTGAGTTAGAGTTCAGAGATCTTTAATATGTAAATTCAAAGGCTAAAATGAACAGAAATACAATATCAGTGATTCCAAATTAAGTTGTTTACAGTCAACCGTGCACCTGACAACATTTTAGATAAGACCTGATGCTCATCAGGTAGTTCTGATTGATCCGCATGTCAAGCCAGCACAATCGATATGTCTAACACGCAAGAGGTAATTCGACCACACTAACCAGCATTTGACATCTACTGTTATTTTAAAAGCAGACAGTTCTTTTCACATGTGACTGAGGCGCAGTGTTAACTCTGTCCACAAGATGTCCTCATTCATTGCCTCGTTTGACTGCACAGTCTTAAGGCTGCCATGACTTAATTTCTTTCAAGAACATACCCCTGACCAGCTCATTTTATACATGCCAAGCCTGTAATAGCAGTAGCCAGACCCTACTTATGACGGTGATAAAAGAATTCAAGCATTTCGCATTGTCCATGTGCTTTTTTTTTTCAGCTCTGGGCTCAGAGCCAAAGGGCCGCAGTAGCACAGTGCTACAGCACTCTTGTCTCTCAAATTGTATCACTCAACACAGCGGCCATCTGGCTTCTCTCATAGGTGCTCGGTGACAGTGACGAAAAAAAAAAAAAACGGGTCAGGTACTCGTTGGGGAATGTAAAAATGGACAGGGGGCATTAGGTATGGATGATTTGCATGTTCACAAGATAGGTCGTTTTTTTTCCTCTGCGGACTAGGTTTTGCTACCAAAATGCGTAAAAATTGACCTGCATTGGTCAGATGTCCCAATATTTGTGTCCAAACGGATGTCTTCGTCAGTCTCAGGAAACTGATCTATGGCACTGCAGCGGGAATTGACCCTCATCGGATAAACCACTCCAAATTGCTTTTCTGATATATTGCAGCCTCTTGTTACTTGTTACCATACCCCTGTACCTTACCCCCACCCTGTCCCACTGTGCCAATTTTCCCTATTCCCCTCAAGGTCAACTCTGCAAGCTGCTGTACAAAGTGGCGGATCAACTATCCCGTTTTAACACCTCCCAAGTGCCAGCACCTACTTCCCCCAGACCTTAGCGTGACCGCTTTTGCGGTAATCGTACATGTCGGGTATGCCACAATAAAGTACTTAGACTTAGGACAGCTATGATATAGACAACAAATATAAAACAAAAGGTCCACAGTGGGTTAGCTATAATATAGTGAGGAAACACCAGTTTTTCTGTGATCTTTGTTCGGCCAGATCAAAGACCAACAATGTATTTCATTTCTAATGGGGTATTTGTTCATACTGTACAATGAAAAGTGTCACACGGATGAAATGTGACGCCAGCAAAAAGAGATTGCCATTGAAAGCATCACAAAGGAGCAGGAAGCGAACTCCTAAAGTCCATTACATTAGTCTCTTCAAAAGCACACTGTGTCCTTTTGAATCATGCTTACTCTTCATTTTTTGCAAAGATTTGAGCAACTTTTATCAATTGAAGTGCTTTTTTTCAAATCCATTCTTACTTTCGGTCTTTATCTAGTGTCCATTTCTACAAACATGAAGGTTTCTGTATAACTAGAACTGACATGGAAAACAGAACAATTTGTTTATTTGGTAACTATATGAGGGTTAACAACTATGCAGCATGTACCGCTACAAGACCACGGTACATGCTGTGCTTTGGTAGCTTTTATCTTAATGTCAAGTACTTTGAATTGCCTTTGTTAAGGCAAAGTGTCTTTCATCTTTCCATTCCAGAATATAATAAAACGCTTTTTACACTTAGGACCTATCCAGTTAGTAAATACTGACAATACGTTTCTGCACCGAAAAACAACTTCAGCGTGATTACAGTACAGTTTTTGACATTATGACAGGAAGCATTGTGTAGCCGGATATCTGTCAGCACAAAGGGGGTGCTTAAAATGCTCCAAACTAGATGGAGAGTGCAATTTGTGTGTATAAACCTGAATATATGTATGCAAGCCATGAAAATAAGTCACACAAAACAAAATCTCAAGCAGCTGATGTATTTATCAGGAAGCTTTCCAAGAGCCGTCACTTCTGACGCTGTCATGGTTCTCCTTTGTAGCGCCCACTGGTGTATGCCGCCATGCTCCTTTTGTGCACCGGTCACAATACCGGAGATAACATTGAAATGCGCCTGGCTCGTTCACAAAGCAGTCCACAAATTGCTTTTGTGAATTGTAACTTCATGAAAACCTTGATGCATGTCACGCTTGCAAAGACTGGTGAGGTTTTTTTCTACGCCTTGGATAGATTTTACAATGTGTAATTGTGAATAAAAATGAGAGGAAATTAAGACCTTAAAAAAAGTCAAATGTAAAACACAATCAGTAGTTTGAGTTCCAGGGTGTGACTGAATAAAAAGTAAGCCAAAAACGCAACGACAGCCCGTCTAGCATTAAACACATACTATTGAGATATACACTATTTTCCTAAGGTACTAAAGACAAAAATAGTCAGGATCATTTATTGCCGTATTGAAAACAGTCTAAACAAAAATGTAAAGCAAATACAGTTGTCAAGGCTTAGTCAACTAATTAGAGACATTGTTTCCCCCAAAATTGTGCAAATCTTCTACTTTGAGCCTCTTGACAGTGAATATTCTCAAGGTTTCGGTAGCCCTTGATGAAAAGAAGCTGATTAACCTTTGTAGTTACCATCATTTTTGGAGGAGCCACTACTTTCCCCCCCAATTTTAAGCCCAGCTGCTTATAGTGCAGTTTATATACGAAAAAATACAATTTTGATCTAATGTTTAGTGGGTGAGGCTTTTAGTTAAGCTTCCCTTACGGTCGAAACATTATAGTAGAGGTGGGAATCTTTGGGCACCTACTATTCGATTACAATTCAGAGGTTACGATTCGATTATAAATCGATTATTGATGCACCCACCTCCCCACCCCCCAGCTATTAGCCGCTTTTAATGTATCGTACATTAGTTCCAAAATTGTACAAAAATCCTCTCAGGCTAAACCAAACTACTATTTCAGTAAGTTAACAGTTAAAAACAGTAAATATAACAGTAAATACATTCTGTATTAGTAACTTTAAACTACATTCAATTAATTTAATCTTGTGAATCAACCGTTGTTAAAATTGCCCCCGTTATTCCATAATTTCCCTTCTGTCTACTTTCGACATGTGAAAGTTTTAAAACTGTTTCATCATTGAAAGATAGATTCAAGTCAAGAGTTTGCCGATTTAGGAGTATTTTGGATAAAAATTTAATTAGGTTCTCTACAACAGAGCCTTCCAGAGAAGTCTACTGCTTTAAGATGGCGGCTGTTTACTAAGGCCGGCAAGTCTGTCATATCGCATCTAGTTCTCTATAATTGTTCTAACGCTGCCGTCGTCTGTCATTTTGCATCTAGTTCTGTATATATGCGATATCTACCATAGCATTATGAGGTCATATGTTTGTAGCAACTAGCAACTGGGCGTTGCTGTAGCAGATGTCGGCCGCAGTCAGGTATTATTGTTTTTTTTATCTAGCGGCATGAGTTGTACATGATATTTACTCTCGGTCGGTTCCTCATTGCATCCCGATGACCACGCTGACTGTGTTTTAGTTCCACTTTACCTGGTATAATTCAAAAATCGGAATTTGGATGTTTGTGAATTTTTCCCGAATTTTCCACTGCCGAATCGCGAATAATCTAAGAATCGGAAATTTCGCACGCCTCTACATTAGGGGTGCACGATATCTATTTTTTGAAACCGATATCAGTAAAGTCCTGCTCCTCAAAGCCGATACCGATATCGATAACTGATAATAAATATATAATTTTTTTAATGTATAACCTGAGTTTTTGAACACCTGGAGGTTTAAAAAAATAAAATAAAATAGTGGTGGATTCAACTTAGATTTGCCTTTGATCACACCAGATTTTTCATAATGACATGAACAAAACTGTGCGTTTCACTTCTGCCCTGCCCGACAGCCAGCTAAGAATTAATGCACTTCCACAAGGCTTGGTCTTTTTCTGCTTTTATGGAAAGACACTCGTCTTAATATTGTGAAAGTACAACAGAAAAATACACATATTCAATATTCAATATACAACAAACTGCACAATACACTTATTTACACAACTATTGTATGTATAGCATAGCACACTAGCTTGAGCTACTAAAGCATTGGCTGGCTTCTATAACACAACTTATGAAGTTCTTTAAATATGACCCTTCACCACAGAAGTAAACATATATTGCACATCCATATGTTATAGTAAACATAAAATACATATATTTCCGAGGCGGAAACGTAACAGAAAGCATTCACGCCTGTCAATGCTACCGCTAGACACTGCAATGTGTAAGGGATTGAACCAAACTACTGTAACAAAAAATAGATGCAGTGAATTATTCTGACCAGCAGGTGGGAGCAATGCCCCGCAAATGGTCAACTGATTTCCCATACTAGTGTGTAAAATGCAAAGCCACAACAGTACATATTATCGGTCTTATTATAAATTAGGGCTGTCAAACGATTAAAATTTTTAATCGAGTTAATTACAGCTTCAAAATTAATTAATCGTAATTAATCGCAATTAATCGCAATCCAAACCATCTATAAAATATGCCATATTTTTCTGTAAATTATATATATATATTCTGTAAAATAAATTGTTGGAATGGAAAGATAAGACACAAGATGGACATATACATTCAACATACGGTACATAAGGACTGTAGTGGGCATTTCACTCTACTGTCATTTAAATCTGTCTATGCTGTCCTCACTCCGAAGCGTCTACTTTTTCCAAAGCTAGACAGCTAGTGAACGACGCCTTAATAATCAGACTTCTTCCTTTTTCATCTGATTTATTAATAAAATGGCCTCAAACCACTGTCCTCTTTAGACCGTTGTGAAACAACAACAAAAAAGTACACAGCATTGCATTAGCAACAACGTTAGCTTAGCACGCTATACAGGTTCACTAAACATAAACAAAAAGTGTCTCATACAAAAAATATAACATTTCGCTTACTAACATAATATGTACATTCTTTACAACAACCATACTTACGGACAAATCTTGTCCAAGGATCATATAAGCACAACATTATCAGCCCGAGACGTCGTGCAGCCATAATGAAGAAAAGAAAAAAATAATAAACCATGTCGCAAAGCGACCACAAGAGTTCGCTGTTGGACAGCGCAAAAAGCCTTGCTGTAAAACTTACCAAAAGGCAGAATACTTTCTGAGCGGGACATGTGCGTTAATTGCGTCAAATATTTTAACGTGATTAATTTAAAAAATTAATTACCGCGCGTTAACGCGATAATTTTGACAGCCCTATTATAAATGTTATTGGATTTATCGGGATGACGTCATAATTCCTATTATCGGACCAATAATTATCGTGCACCAGTACTCTACATTATAGTATTCAAAATATGATAATTTACAAATATCTGTTTTTGCTTTGGAAAACAATGATTGAGTTACAAAGATAAACAGTATTTATAGTCCAACTTTTCTGACACATTTTTTGATCCAATGGACGTTTACATTTATAGCATAAAGTTTGGCGTCTCATTGACACTGTATAAACTGATACTGCAAAAAGTGTTTTCTAACCAGAAAAACACAAATAGGTGCATGTGTTGTGTTATTGGTTCAGTTCTCAGTAAAGGTGAAAGCTTTGCTGCCACTACAGGTTCTTTAACAGAATGGATGTTTCCTTACTTTTAGCTAATTGAGTTTGGAAACATTCAGCTCGTGACCTGGCTGCCTCTCAGTCCATCAAGACGCGATTTACTCCCCTTTCATTTGCACCATGCGCACCTTCGCGCGGGTAAAAGGTAATTGGCACCGACTTTTTGCCCCGCGAGCGCGTCTTTCCGTCGGCCGCCTCGCAATCACACTCAGTCACGTCCAAGTTGCGGAGGCGGTGAGGCGTTTATTGCTTTCCCACTCACGCGGCAGGGTGTTGTTTTGCCAACCTACTCCAGTTAAGATCATGCATTACGGCCGTAAAATGAAAAGCTGCATGCGGCACACTTTGGGGGCTGAGGCGCAGTAATGAACGGTAGCACGTTGAAGGAGAACGTGCACCACGACGCCTTACAGCTTATTATACTGTATAGGAGCAGTCTTTAGCTGAGATAATCAATTTTAATCCTACTGAAAATGCTATATGGACTTTTTTACCCTCAAACACTGAGCTGCATACAATGTACAAGGAACCTCACGTAGCAAAATAGTTTTAATGAAAGCTTCACTTAAGTACAGTTTGGGCACAATATGTGGTGACAAACTTGGAAAATCAGCAATACAGCCTTCAAAGCTGTTAAAATTGCTTTGAATTTACAGTATACCTTGGTTTGGCACCTGCATTCTAAATATTAAATTTGTATTTTCTGCCAAAGCAAAACTACAGACTTGGCTTGACGTCAGTCCACAAATACTACCAATTCCTTCATTGTATGTTGTACTGTATGTTCTGAAACTAAGGGCAGGGCAGGACTGGGAGGCGGATGTAACCCAGTTTATATTTTCCAAAAATATAAAAGTAGCCATGGACAAAAAAATAAAAAATTACTGTGAGCGAACCATGACAGGAATCGCGAACAAGACAGAAGACCAAGAATTGACAGAGAGAAAGCAGGGAATAAACCATTATAAAGATACAACGGGGAACACCTGGTGAGGTCACAAGGAAGCTGATTGGTTGAAACACAGGGAGCAGGTTCAACAAATAGGTAGTGTAATTTCCCGAATATGAGACGCACCCGTGTATAATGCACACCCCAAATATACTTGTAAAATCTAGGGAAAATTATTGTACCCGTTTATAACGCGCACCCTAATTTTAGCACCAATAAATAGAAGAATACAAGAAAACGGAGCTCGTGTACAGATACAGAAATGTCATTTTACTGACTGGTGAAACACAGCACAAGCATAGCACATTAGTAGTTCAAAACATTACCATAAACTGACAATATTTACGGTAATCATATGATTTGACAACTTCTCCCACTTACCAGAATCTAGGAGAAAACAAAACAGATGTGACTTTTCTTTTAAAGGCTGCTGTATAACTTGCTCGTTTCATCACGATGAATAAATGTTTCTTCCATGGATTGATACGGTAAAATGAAAGTGAGAACGTAAATCGGAAATCCGAGAGAGCTTATTGCTGTTGGCACAACAGTAACAATAGGAACTACTGTTATTTGGGTTTGAGTTTCCCGAGGGACAGATATAGTTGACGGACACAGGAAGTCTGTGTTGTTACGTTTGTTATGGTCCGAGTTGCGGAGCTGCAATAAACGTTGAATGAGTTCAAGAAACTAAATTCTGTGCTTTATGAAGAGTGAAAAAAGCAGAATTTAACACAGACAAAATCATTCGGCCGATCAGAGTGAAGTATTACCGAAACAAAATGGTGACGTCACGTACCGTAATGGCAACAGATCACCACATACATTTCTTCAACACAACGTGGCAGTGTCAATAAAAAAAAAAAACGGTTTATATATATATATATCTTTATATATATAATATATGTATATATTTCTGTCTCCATCCATGCACCCGTTTATAATGCGCACCATGATTTTACAAGTTGATTGTGGGGGAAAAAAGTGTGCGTTATATTCGGGAAATTACGGTAATCCCAATGACAAGATAGGAACAAGAAATACACAAAGGAACAAGCTAAATGATATAATTTTCAGACCATAAGATGCTTTTTCTTTCCCATCTTTGAACGCTGCGGCTTGTAGTGCAGTCCGTTTTATTTTTGGATTGTGATGGGCAAGTAAAGCCTTGTGAAGCATTGAGGCTTTCTGCCGCCTTGTACCGAAAATGATTCGAAGGTTTGGGGCTTTCCTACAAGAGGCAAAAGCGACATCATTTGATTGGCCAAAATGACAGCAACTGCTCCATATTTGAACCGGAACTCTAGCACAAATTGTTTCAGACTTGAACATGTGCAGGAAAAACTCCTTTCAAGATGCATGTGTGTGAATAAAATTTGGTACACACAACCTATAGCGAGCTGGTTCCTGTCTAGGGTTGGGCATCGAGCATTGAGCATCGATGGGACACAGTTCTAACACTCCGGTCCTCCTGGAACCGTTCGAATTTTTAAATTTCGATTCCATGTTTCGATACCCTGACAGCTGAGCGGAAACCACAAAGAAAAAGCCACAAGAAGTGGGAGTCTGTGCATTGAAACTTGATTACAACCATGGACATGGTGCAGCGGCGGTCAAAAGTTTGGCTTAACTTTACAAAAAAAAACTATCAGTCAGCTCAGTGCAGCATTTGCAATACATCTACTAGTATATCATGCACAGGTGGCTGCACGACCAATTATGCACGACTGGCTTCACGGAATATAGCAAGTGCCAAGTGCAAAGCTAGCCGAGTGCTACGTAGTTGACACGCTGCGCCGTCAGGACCAGGTAAGTAAAACAATACGTTACGTCTGTCTTCTGCTGTTCCCGCGATCCGACCTCGGATTAAGCAGTGGATGGATGGATGGATGGATGGATGGATGGATGGATGGATGGATGGATGGATGGATGGATGGATGGATGGATGGATGGATGGATGGATGGATGGATGGATGGATGGATGGATGGATGGATGGATGGATGGATGGATGGATGGATGGATGGATGGATGGATGGATGGATGGATGGATGGATGGATGGATAATAGTATGAGAATAAGTTGTATTATTAAGTCTATTAATTAAGTATTAATTATAAGTCAGGCTATAGTCGACTTCAAGGATATACTAGTAGAACTAGATGCAAAATGACATCTGAAATGAAATGGCAGCATTAGAACATATAAAGAGAAATAGATGCAAATTGACGGACTCGCTGGCGGTAATAAACAACCGCCATCTTAAAGCAGTAGACGCCTCCATTAAAATAAACAGTATTGAAAGGATTTTTGTTTTGGAATCAGTTGTGTTGCTTATTTAGAAAGAAGCAGCCATGTGAATCATTCGATTATTTTTTTAATGAACTTGTAACAGTGAAAACAGCATCACATCACAAAGCATCCAAGCCAGACACTCTCATCTCTTCTTCTCCGCACTATTCGTACACACTCCTACAGCGCCACTCGCTGGCCAAACTGGTATTGTCACAACATAAACATTGCATGTGTCTGTAAACACAACAGAATCGGTTTTACAAATAAAGAAAACTTATTATTTTGCCTAATCTACATCAAATTAAAATCAATAGAAGAATTTATACTAATGCTTCGTTGTAGCTCCCAGCTAAGATACATGTATGTCAAAAGAATATAAATAAATGGGTTCTCCGTGAGCTTTTGAAAAAGAAACATCTTTGTGAAAGTGCACTCCTGTGGAAAGAAACCATCACATTCGAGTTCAAAGACTGATATTTATATACAGGTTAAAAACAACCCTTTGAGAAGCTCATATAATTTATAAATGTCATATTAATTGTATTAATAATAAATAATAATAAATAATAATATTAAAATCATATAAATAATATGAAAATCATATAAATAATAATAATAAATTTTAAATTAATATGATTTTAAAAATCAAAAATACATTAATATAAACCAATACGTTTTTAAACTATAGATTTTTTTACCCTGCCTTTTTTTTTTTTTACTTTGCCTCTTAAAAGAATCGGAATCGAGAATCGTTCGGAACCGGAATCGAAACATGGAACCGGAACCGGAATCGTTCAATTTCAAACGACACCCAACTCTATGTACTATATATAGCATTAACAGGAACACATCGGTTAATTGGTGTGACACAAGCTTCACAGCTTTGGGTATTGTTTGCCCATATCTATTTACAGGTTATTGAGCTGTATGTCTATTTTCCCACAATAAATGCAGACACCATACTTTGATATTGTACTTTTTTTGTTTTGAAATTCATTTCTACCTTGTTCCACTAAAACAATGCACTGCACTACATTTTGCTGGGCTTATCCTGTTTAAGCTCACGACTTGAGCTGGAGCCAGTTTATCGCCGACAACTTAATGCGAACAGTAAAATATCCTACAGCCTATAAAACAAGCTATGTCATGTCAGAAATTCAAAGTCACTGGGGAAATAGGTTCCAACATTTAGCCTTCCTAAGATGTGATGGAACAGATGAAGCAGCCTTGGTTCCTTCCTTTACGGTAGTACTTCTCAAATAGTGTGGCGCGCCCCCCCAGCAGGGCGCAGAGCGATGCCAGGGGTGGCGTATGTGACCTAGGGGAACATACTTTTTTTTTTTGCCGTACTAGAATAAAGTGTACTTGCACATGCAATCAGTGGGTGGCAGTCGCGCTCTCATTTTTAGAGTGTGCACAGTATTTTTTAACTAAGCAAGAGCACACAACAAAGCAATATGGAGAGCTGTGCGCCTGCGCCGTTTTCCGGCCGGGCTCACACAGAGACCCACTGTTTTCTCCGGTTCTCAAAAGCCCACCCGAGAAGTGCGATTTTCGGCTTGGGATCGTCACTACGTCACCTTCGGTTCTCCCCTGGCCGCCGAGAATGCACTGTTTTCGGGCTGTTTGGCTTTTGGCTTTGAGTTTTAACACAGTGGGAGACGAAGAAAGACCACTCTGTTTACTGTGTCTAAAAATGATTATAGCAGACAGCGGGAAGCCAAATCTATTAAGACGTCACTTTAAGACATTAGACCCCAATATCTTTGATAAGCTGCTTGATTGTTTTTTTCAACGAAAACGTGTCGAATAGTCCCACTTTCTTGTTAGTGTTACATCAGTAAACAAGTGAGCACTGTTAGTATGCTAGGTGCAAAATAACCCCACACCATTGCAAACATTGCAAAGGAGGTGATACTGCAAGCAGCAAAAATAAAAACTGTCCCTCTATCCAATGGCGCTGTCGTTTTTCTTGTATTCAGTTTTGTTCTATCAGTCAAATTTTGGGGCAAATTGATGCGTTTTAAGTATTTTCTGTTACAAACAAAACAATGTTAATAAAGTTATACTTTATTATAAGTTAATCTATATTACTTTTTTTTCTTTAATAGAAAAAAAGGACACAATGTTAGGCAGAGGTGTACTTATAATAGTAATTCTATAGACAAATGATATTATTTACAGTGGCGGCAGAGAGTTTGGGGGGGGGGGGGGGCACGAAACATTTACGTCTTCCTTAGGGGAGCGTAACACAAAACAATTGAGAAGCACTGCATTACAGAGTCTTTGCATGGCTAAAGGCAATTAGGCTAATAAAATGCGCAGATTCGGGATTTGTTACAGGTACTGGACCGATCACGGCCCCACGCTATAACATGTCATTCTTGCCTCTAAGGCATTGAATCCGGATATGGAGGCCCAGCTTGTTTTATATAATCTCAGTTCCTTTGGCATTTCAATACTCAAATGGCTTGTTGCGTGAATATGTGTAATATGTCAGCCACAAACAATCACTTCAATAGTTGACTAATAACTCATTACTTTTTGCAAACAAAGGCAAGACATGCAAAATCTTCGAACACCACACACTAGAAAGTTTGAAAAGAAATGCCAAGCCAGTGCTCACCCGCAAAGTGTTAAATATGACGTTGATCAACAGTATCTGTTGTTAGATGGTCACGGTTTCTTATATTCAGGGCCGAATAAATCGGCCGATAGAGGAAGTCGGTGTGGCAGAAAGCATCTTATCTCTCAGAGTGCAGACATGATTGGATATCCTCTTAGGTCACACATGCCTCAGGCCCCGGTTGTGAATGTGCGTGGCCTCTCCACATGACAGAGGGGTGGGGAAAGCGTTGTAAGGCCATAGCATTAAGCCTCCCTGAACTAATAAGAGGTGACCCACCAAACCCCCCTCGCACCACACTGTCCGGGTTTCATCTGGGCACTGAACTCCCAACTTTGACCTTATCTAGGAAGCGAAAAAACGGATGACGATTGAGGCAGGGTTGCCACCGGCGAGTTTTCTGCTGTCAGACTGGATGGAAATCGACAGATCACTTTTGGGGCGTCTGTGAAACATATGAAGCGTCTTTCTTTCGCAACTTTTTTAAAGCGTCTTCTCCATGATCTGCTGTGACGTGTCCCGCTGAGCTTATCTGGCCCATTTGAGAGCGCCTGCCAGCCGAGGTAAAGCGTCGCACTATGAACACTGGCCAGGCTCTGCTTTTAAAATTCCTGATTGTAAACGTAGTGTATGTAGTCTACTCATGGTACCAAATGCAAGTATTAGGAAATCTAATTTCCCTGTGCAAATATTTAACACTCATCTATTTTCAATGAGACAAAACCACCCTATTAGCAGTCACTAGTCACTAGAGGCAGCTCGGCTGCGGAGAGAATGAATGAAATTTCTGGAAGCGTTGTAAACTGCATGTTCAGCTAATCATTTTTCAGCCGTTTCTACGGGAATTCTTAGCAACTTTGTGGTTGTAGGACACTGATCGTATAGGACAAACTCAGAGGGCTGAGAGCTGTTCCAGTGCTATTGACAGCGATAGATGTCTAATCCATTTAAGCAGTTCAAAGCTCAGTGTTTTTCAACCTTTTTGAGCCATGACACTTCTTTCATTAAAAAAAATCCAAAGGCACACCACTAACAAAAAACGTAAAAACGAATTTCTGTAGACTATATTAACAATATAAAGAAACACATTTTATAATCATATTTTCACTCACTCTGTGTGACACCTGGGTTTCTTCATATTTTCACTCACTCTGTGTGACACTTGGGTTTCTGTATTGAAAAAGTTATCACTGCATCCCCATTGAAAATTAATCACGCTGTTTTCAGTTTTTTACATTCTAGCGTGAATCCCAATGAAAGATAGCTTTTGCCTATTGCCTTACACCACAGACTCTCGGAGAGGAAATGGTCTTTGCTTCCTTTAGACCGCCATTCAATGAATTCTGTCCAGTTCTGAGTTAGCATATTTCTTTTTTAAAAACCTTTACCATCGCTGTAACAGTTATAGTTTTGCTAGCTAGCTGCTACCCAGGGCTCTAGATTAACATTTTTTACTTGGATCACAGTGGCCCCCAACTTAAAATTTTAGGGGCGCAGGCAGAAGATTCAGGGGCGCACACAGTAAATCAACATGCAAAGTTTTCCTCTAATTTTCACAGTTTTGACCAATAAATACTTTCAAAATAAATGCATAAAACTAAAACTTATGAATCGATATCTTATTCTCTAATAGTTTTGACATCAACCAGTATACTGCTTAGAAATTAGGTAACATGGGAATTTTGTTCTACAGTATTTCCCTTGCTGTCACCTGGCACTACAACCAGTCAGCAACGGATTTATTGATTGACAAATCAACTGCAAGGACACAGGCCAACCCGGAAATTGACATCCACACGCCACACTTTGTCAACATGAAGAAGCGTATCATTTTAGCAGTGTGCGACCCGCACATACTTTAAGATGACTCCCAGCATGATATCCAGGAAAGCAGCAGTACGGGTAGTTGTTGGCACTCAGAAAAGACCAGAAATTTTTAAATGCCCTTCAAATTCATTGCTTATCAGAGAGGAGTGCATGTCGCTGTTGCTTGCCGCTCAGTCGCATCGCGCCCCGTGTGTTGGCTTTCAGCTCAACGGCGATGAATTTCACATTTTGCCATTGCTCATCGCCTCTCGTGTGTCGAGCCCCTGAGTCGGACTTATTCCCCCCGTTAGCCTCCTTTGAAATACTGCCGGCAGGATTGTTGGAAAGAAAGTAGTCACTTATTGCCATTGTTCACAAGTGCTGTCAAGTTTTCCCGCTACCCCAATTATAACCCGCTCCACGCATCGCCACCTCCACCTTCTTTTTCTTCTGTTGTGTAGTTCTTTGAGAAACCAGCTTATTACATTACCACCAACTACTGGATTTAACCGTGAATTACTTTGTCAGCAAAAAAAAAAAAAAAAAAAAACTGGTCTGTTACTAGTCGCGCAAGTGCGAGTAGATTAAAACAATCCTAGTACTGGCTCTAATTTTAGTCGCAGTCTGGAGCCCTGATACTGCTACTAGCCCCAATGCCCCTCTTACGCATCACTAAACAAAGTAGGGTAATTAGCTACCTATTGACACCTACTGATATGTAAGAGTATTGCAGGATTCCCGACCACTGGACAGCACAGACACCAGATTCATTTTCCCAAAAACATTTTTACATCAATTAGGTGAAAGTGGGTAATTTTCCACAGCACACCAGACACTACGCCACAGCACAGTGGTGTGCCGCGGCACAGTGGTTGAAAAACACTTGATTAGACCAAAGGATTTTCATTTAAGGCCAAATGGCTAGATGTGGCCCGCCACATCACTTTATGCGAAACGCGAGTTACTTTTTAAATTTTTATTTTTAAAAATATACGTTAAAAAAAATATATATATATATAATATACGAAATATACATAAAAAAGAAATTGAGATTACTGTTTACCTTTTAATCAAAAATCCAAATATAGAAATAAATAAAATCATGAAACATACTGTTTTTCTGTTTTTCATTATAATTTTTTTTTTTTTTTTTTAAACTGATGATACTTTTTGCTATCAACTCTTTCATAGACACCCAATCATGTGGCTCTTTTTATCCTGCTGCTGTAAATTTAATTTTGTTTGTCACAAGTAAACGTCCAATCCATTTGAAGTGGGAAGGATGGCAATGAATGAACATTTAATCATTCGCTGCCAGCAATGATGTGTCTTAATGATTAATCGACTATCAAAATACTGTACTGTATGTGTGGCCCACGACAATGATGAGTTTGACATCCCTTGATTAGACGTCGTACCTCTGTCAATAACAGGGAATAGTTTAAAGTTGGTTTAATCCAACAGCTCACACAGTATCTCGTCATTAACGTTCAATTAAGTTGTTTAGTCGTTTAGGCAAGTCGTGTATACATTTGGCAGTGATGCACATTCCCACTGAGCCTCTACTGAGCCTCCCACCAGCTGCCGCGTGCTGGTTTTTGTGTTTTGAAGAGAAACAAAAGCCATTAACTATTCTTTTTAAACCTTTAAAAGTTTCAGTAAACTTATCATTCTTGCCCGTCTCAGTCCATTTATTTACTGTAATTTTCACCAATTTGATTTAGGGCTTGGCAATCAATCCTTTTATACAAAATGTGGCTTTTTCATTATCTCACTGCTAGAGTCGCTTTATTCACCTTGTCCATGTTTACAGTGTCGTCCATTTATCATCCTAAGCCGCTGAAATTTTCATACTTTAAACGCCAGCACAGAACCCCGAAAATAACTTAATGCAGGAGTAAGCTTTTGTGCTTTGTCTATGAAATCCATCCACCCAAAAATGAATGGCTCAAGGAGGAAGTGATAACTATGTGCAGCAGGTGACATCTAAGGTGTGTATGAATGTTGTAAATTGCAACACATGGCAGTTTCTCCTCCATTGCTTCACTAGTTCAATGAAGAAGGCACATTTACAGCTACATAGCAGCAGCCAAAATCCCAGCTCAATAACAAAAGTTCTTTAGCACATTAAATATTTACTCGTCACTGCTCAGAACCGGCCAATCCGGGTATTTCTCGACCAAATGAAGTGCAAAGCAGCTAAAGAAAGATGCAGCACTTCACAGAGCTGGGGGCCACGGAGCAATGTGAACTCCTTGCATCCCTGCGCTGATCAATGTGCCCTCCAAGTGGTCTCCCCATTGTAAACAACACAGTAAGTTGTTTGACTCTGCACATGGACTCTTATTCATCACGAATTAAGTGAGACTGCGGGAAATCGTCGGGTGGGAGCACACACCGAGCTGAGCCAGTGCCTAAATAACATTCTCAATCTTGCACCCTATTGTTCAGTTGGGAAAATGTTTTGGATGTGCTCGACTCCAAAGCACTTAGAAGAGTACTTTGCTCACGGTGACTTGCTTGCTTTACCTCCACAAAGTTTTTTCATTGTCATTTTGGATGGTGGTGGAATACAGGAATTCTTTTTCTTTTTGAAAAGGTAACTTGTTTTTTAAAAAGCCTTTGTTTTAACTTAATTACCATCATTGTTGAACTGGGGGAGGGTACTGTGGCAGTGAGTGATTACTGGCTGAAATCAAAGTTCAAATGGATTGGATGTCTATTGCTGCCAATGCCACTGAAACACAACATCTGAGAATTTACTCATCATATCATTATCAGGATTTCCCCTAGGATTTTTTTTAAGCTCTGGTGGTGGTGAGCTGCATCAGAGTCAGACATGTTATGCAGCGGCGAAATTGTTTCATGTCATGACGAATAAGAATTTTTTCACAACAATATTTTTTACGAGAAGAACCATAACAAAGATCTATTTCTAAAGTTTGCATCCTGTCTGCACTTGATTTTCCTGGATTTTTAAAAATGAGGGCTCTTTAATAAGGGAAATCAGCAATAGGTGGTCCGTTCATAGTCAATGTGAGGCATGCAGCCAGATGCTGCTCCAGCAGCCTGTTCCTCGGATCTGTCTTCAGCTACGCAACAATTTGAAAATAAAAAAAATTAAATCTAGGTAATGAAGACACACAAGCATCTCTAACTTACATTGTACATTTCTGTACATTGCATAATTGACCAAATGTGTTACACTGGTCATTGCAGAAAAATCTCTCACAGTTCACTGTTGAGATAGACACTATCAACGCAATGGCCAACAGTTAGCTCAAGCAAGGGTACAGCACTCCCTATTCATCAGTCTGTGATGCCATCTTTGACATCATGCTTGCGTGGTCCATATTCTGAAACACATTTAATGGATTATGCATTAGGATTTAAATCAAATAAGTCAAATTTGCATTAGTCAATTTAACTTAAGTGTCTTTGTGGAGTTACTTTTATTATTGTTTTAAAGCTTTTCCCTAGTGCAAACTGATATATAAAAAAATAATAATAATTATAATGATTTGTTTCAATGAGATGAAAAATTCTTATTTCAATGCAAATTTACCATCTGTTTTGTCATTTTTGGATGACGATTATGCCAAGTTATAAACAATGAACATTTTGGCACATCGTAACTTAAGGTAAATAGAAACAATACAATTATGATTTTTACAAATAATAGTTGCACGATTCTTAATACGCACCTTGATTTGTGTGTAAGGCCAGTCCATGTTAGGTCCCAGCCAGACTCCCTGTGTTTGCTTTTTTTTTCTCAGTTGAAACTTCTCCTTCCCTGGTCTGTGCGCCTTCCTGATCGGTGTCTCCAGCTTTCTCCCCTCCACCACTCGGCGTCTTAATTCTTGCCTCATTCAGTTTTTTAAAACGTTATCTCAACTACTGCCATCTAGACTAGGAGACGTTGTTGACATAGTCGATGGAAATACGTCGACGAGCACAACTATATATATGCACGCGTGGAAAGTTTAGAATGGCGGACACTCGGGATGCAAGCGGGGAAAGCGACACAAAGCATAGTTATTTTAATTAAACAAAGGAGGGTGTGTGTTTGTCGTGTGCAGTCTCTGCAATGCCTTACTTACATACCACGGTAATACGTAGGCCAGAATGAAAATCTGAAGCGCCATCACCCAGGTGTAATTTTGTAAGACGACAGAAGACTACAAGAAGGCAGATCATAAGTCCATATAATGACATTTTTTAGTGAAGATGCCTTTATGTGCGTCGTACGACGGAACATTAGGGGAATAAGTAGGGGAAATCCTGATACTGTAATTGACCAGAATCTGTCCAGCTTTATCCGGACACCATGAATCATACGGTCATCAAACCTGCCAAAAAGGTGCAACTTGGGTAGAGGATTTTTTTAGTTTATTTAAGCAACTTTTGAAAAAATGGCTCCAAAATCTAAAAAATATTAGCTCTATCAGAAAAACAATCATTTTTGTCATCACCTCCAGGTGTCACCATCATCATTGGATCCAATCGGTTCCTGGGCATTTGTCATGGAAAAAGTCATTAATTCAATAATATTTACTTGGTAAAAAAACGAATCAATCGATCACACTGTTTAAATTTTAATGCTGCTAAGGATCAGGGTTTTCCCCAGTGTTTCATAAGCCTGGCGGGCCAAGCTTTTCCTAATTAACTCATTTCTTTTTCGGTTTTCTGGGGGGACCTGGAATTTAGTTAATTAATTTTAATCTGCGAAAAGCGCTAAATAAATCAAGTTTAGGTACTGACTTATATTAACTATATTTTTAAAATGATAACTTCTTATATTAATATTTCTTGAATTAGAAATACTATCACATACAAAGGTAGTTTATTTGGTATGACACCAATGTTTTGACTGTACTATTCAACATGACCAAAAAAATTACTGCGCTGTCCAATAAGAAATGAAGGTTTCGAGTCAGTGAATGAGAAATACTAATAAATGGATGTTTTTTTTTTTGTTATTGTTGTTTCCAGAGACGATATTCTAATATAGAAACAGAAACCAACACTTACTAATCAAACATGGCACCGGCCGTTGGAGGTCCAGTCGGCTACACCCCACCGGAGGGCGGTTGGGGATGGATGGTGGTGATCGGGGCCTTCATCTCAATTGGTTTCTCTTATGCGTTTCCCAAGTCCATCACTGTCTTCTTCAAGGAAATTGAAGTCATCTTCAATGTTAGCAGCAGCCAGGTTTCCTGGATCTCCTCTATTATGTTGGCAGTCACATACGGCGGAGGTAACTGCATGCACAAACATAGCATTTCACCATTAGAATATTTAAAACATCATTTGACTCTACATTGTCCTTAATATTTACAAAAATATGAGTGAATTCAATGAATGTTTGGATAGATCTGTGCGTGTCCAGCTTTTGTTCCTTTAGATGTGAGGGCACTTAAAGAATAATTTTTAAAAATGAAGAAAAATGAGGGCGGGGGGAGATGTGAAGCCACTTTCATGAAATCAATGAAAACATGCAGGCAGGTGATGATAGGGCTTTTAATTATGCTGTTGTGATACAAAGTACATGCGTAGAAACTGGGGTTATGGTATGACTCCTTTTCGCAATCTCTGAAAAGTTTCAGGAACATACAGCTATTTTCTTAGCATGGATAGCTAAACATACAGTATTACACCACAAAGTATTTGAAGTTTTGATGCGAACATCACAGTAGGGAAATGAAAAAAAAACATGTATGTTGAACTGTGAACCATAACATCATAGATTATATAAGAGTGAGTTCTATTATTCAAGTCAACAATAGCTAATTTCATGTAAAACTCCCTCCCCTATTCCTCATTACATCAGCAAGCAGGATGTTCAACATGAGTGAATCAAAGCTGCTTATCGTACAGCGCCACATTCCATGAGAAGCCCGCTGACATTGCCAATTAATGCAAACGCTCCGATGTAAATATACAAAGCTGACGGCAAGTGGCACATCGGGAATTGAAACTTGAAGTCTCTTTGCTGGTACTGCGGCGGCGACTAAGCATTCACGGCACGTCGGCGGGACGAGTTCATTAAGTGACTGTTGCGCACCCCTGTACTCCCTCCATTTTTGATCCATTACCTTCATAATATTCTGCCCCGGCTCCTCTCCAACCTTTTTATCCTGGGCAGCTCTCCCTGTGGGGCGGCCAGGAAAGAACTCATTGATAGCGCGTAGACGGCCAGCATTACAATTTAAAGACCCTTTGTCTTGTGAGGCATTGGCAAATGAGTTTGGACAACCTCTAAACAAAAACTGTCAGTTTCCATTTAGATGGACTGGGCAGTGTGGGGATTTGGCAAGAAGGCCATCTTCCTCATGGGCCCTCATACATACTCAGGCTAGTTAGAATTGTACAGACAGTCCATTCTTGACCCACGGGTGAAAGGTTCCCCACCACTTGTTTACAGATCCTCACATGGTTGTACAAGGTTTCCCCCAGTGCTTTACAAGCTACATTTTTCAGATGTTCTTATTAAAATATTTCTCTCAGAAGAGAAAGGCACCTGATCAAGATGACGCTAGTACAGTATGATTAACCTTTTGGTGACTTATGGCACCACCACATGTATAATTATTGTTTTTCAACCGTCTTCCATAAATAAAATATTTTTTAATAAATTTGATATGATAAAATACATCATAGTTATACTGTATTTGATAACTTCTGTATTTATTACATAAATATATTCATTTTAAAAATTAAAAAAATTTTATATTAAAATTATCCATTTACATTTATTTCTGCCCCAACTCCTGAAAAAAAAAAAAAACTCAAACATTGCACTGATATTGCAGTGCCCACAAACTCACAAAATAAAACACCCACGCCTGAACTTCCAATCATCTTTCAAACGTGTTTACAGTCAATTTAAGGAAATTCCATAAACAAATTACATCTGTCAATTTTTCATGCATCCCCCAGCCAAATAAATGATTATTTCATTACAGTTCTCACGGTGTTTCTGACAGATGCTTTTATTAATGGAATGAAAACACATCTACTGCAGTGCACCACTGACAAAAATGATGCACAAGTTGTCTGGAGTTTGCCGAGCCTCAGATGTAGTGCTGTGGCTCTCTTGTGGGCAAATGAAGAATTACGTTCTCATCCACACAAACCCAATAAGTCATTGCGTGTGTGTGGTTGTTTATCTATTCTCAGGTCCCATCAGCAGCATTTTGGTGAATAAATATGGAAGTCGACCTGTCATGATGCTGGGAGGGTGTCTTTCCGGACTGGGCCTTGTTGCTGCCTCTTTCTGCAACTCTGTCCAAGCTCTGTATTTTTGCATTGGTGTAGTGGGAGGTACTGTACTTTTTTTTTCTTGCTCGCAAACATGCACACTTCTGCTATCTAGTGTTCTAAAACAGTTTGCTCCAGAGGATACACAGTAGCTACAGTGTCTCAAAATATAAACGTGCTTTCATTGCATGTTTGCGATTTGGCAGTCTCACACCAACATTGCATCGAATGAGTTTATAGTAATATGTGTGACTGTGTTTTAGGACTGGGATTGTCCTTCAACCTAAACCCCGCCCTCACGATGATCGGAAAATACTTCTACAAGAGGCGACCCATTGCCAATGGCATAGCCATGGCTGGCAGTCCAGTCTTTCTGTCCACGCTGGCGCCACTCAACACATGGTTTTACGACCAATTCGGCTGGAGAGGAAGCTTCCTCATCCTGGGAGGCCTGCTGCTCAACTGCTGCGTCGCCGGTTCCCTCATGCGGCCAATCGGACCGAAGCCAAAACCGGTGGAGAAGACTGTGGGGAAGAGAAACTGTTCGCAGATCATGAACAGCTTCCTCGACCTGTCTTTGTTCAAACACCGTGGCTTTTTGCTTTACATTTCAGGAAATATTATCATGTTTTTTGGCCTTTTTGCACCACTAGTGTTCCTGAGTAATTTTGCAAAGAGCAAAGACATCCCCAAAGAGAAAGCAGCTTTCCTACTATCCGTTCTGGCCTTTGTCGACATGGTCGCCCGGCCCGCTATGGGTATGGTGGCCAACACTAAATGGGTCCGGCCCAGGATTCAATACTTCTTTGCTGCTTCTGTACTCTACAACGGCGTGTGTCACGTTTTTGCACCTATGTCAGTTGACTACAAAGGATTTGTGATTTACTCCATGTTCTTTGGTTTTGCTTTCGGCTGGCTGAGCTCCGTTTTGTTTGAAACCCTGATGGACCTGGTTGGAGCCCAAAGATTCTCCAGTGCTGTTGGCTTGGTCACCATTATTGAATGTGGCCCCGTGTTGCTGGGGCCACCTTTGCTAGGTGAGTTATTAGATCGGTCAATCGTTGAAATTTGTGAATTAAATTAAACGTCAAGTCATTTACATTTATTCATGGAACATTAACAAGAATACATATTAACGTTACCATTACATTAGTACAGGTTTGTAATGTGGCTTCAACAGAGCAGAACAGAACTCAATTTTTCAGGTTATTGCATAAAAACATGAACTCATTGCACTCAGGAACTCAATTAGACATATCCAACACAAAATTAAATCGAGCCCAGAACTGAACATCAACATCTTTTCCTATACAAATTTACTGTCTGAAACACAGTGATGACAGACACAGGGTCTGCACTTTCCAAATATGCAGAGTTGGGTTTTTTTTTGTTTTGTTTGTTTATTGATTTTTAATTGTACAATTTACACAACTGGGGGCTATTGAAAAACACACCCCAACTCAAGTTTTTGAATGAAAGCTAAACTAACAGTTAGCAGGCAACTGGCTAGTTATGAGTTTAGATTTTGAAATTGACCTTTAAAAAGTAATTAATTCCTACTTCAAAGTGATGACAACATGAAGTAGTAAAATATTAGCCTGGTACACCAGACTCACCGCTGTTCCAGCTATTGAGCCTGGCCACCATTCAGCGGATAAAATGTCCAGGGCGGAGCAAGCCACAGCAAGCAGACAGCGGAGTGGACCAATCGGACGTGACGTTAGTAAAGCGACGAGGGACTTGCGCACGGAAGTAAACATACGAGAAGAGCGGAGTTTATTCAACATGGCTAGCGCGAGACAGACTGTTGTCAATGACTTTTTGGGTAATTTAAAACTGATTTTACCGTGGATTGGAACATATTCTTGGCTCTCCTGTCCACTATCTGTGTTGTTGTGGAGACGACTTCCGACGCAGAAGAGTGACGTTGCTCGTTAAGAACACGTCACGCAAATAAACAAATCTGATTGGATAGTTGATTTAGTTCTTGCTCGAGAGGCCGTTAATGGGCTGTGTCCCAGACTATTTCTCACAGTGTTTGAAAAATACAGGGAGAGCAGGTTGGCCGTGCCAGGCAAGTGCAATATCAGTTTCAATACTTTACTGTCGTTGTTAAACCCTGCCATCTGGTGGTTAAGAAGCAGTATGAAAATCAACCCATAAGACAACCAAACCAGTTCTCCTCTACTGTGCTGTTGACTGCTGAAGTAAAATTCCCACCTGTTTGTTTTTCTCTTCGCAGGGAAGTTCAAGGACATCTACCATGACTACAAGTACACGTACCAAGGCTGTGGGATCCTCTTGATCGTCTCCAGTTTCTTTCTCTTCATGGGCATGGGCCTCAACTACCGGTTGCTGAGGAAAGAGAAGAAAGAGGAGGAGCGCATTGCCAGAGTAGGAGATCATAAACCCTACAGGGACAGTGCGGCCAAGGTCGTAGAGGCCAGGAACACAGATACTGTTTAAGCGTTTTGGTCTCCTTACTAGTCAATTTGTTTAATATCGTTGACAATAAGCCTGAAAATATCCTGCCTCAATAAGGATAAATCTCAGGTTGACATCCAATGTGATGACCTCAAGAAATACACATTTATATTGTACCGTCACATGCACTTAAATAGAAAATATTTATGATATATAATCATTTTGAAATAGGGACTGTTTTGTGTTTGGTTGGAATAACCACTGTAATTCACTTTGTACATCCAATCAGTAACAACTGTTACTTCCCTGCCTTATAATACAAAGTATGTTTTTTCTTTCTCTGATAAATAAATGTAGTCATGGTGAGAGTTCAGCAGAGGGCTTTAATTCCTTAAGGACAGTATGTACTGCACATTCTCTGTAAAAGGGCATAATTATCATACATGCATCATTTTGTTCAGCTAACAAATGTTAGTATATTAACCCAACTATTTTTGTCTTTCTGGGACATGTTTTGCAATGAGGACATGGAGACCTCTTGCACCTTCTTGTACAGGAAAATGCCCTATTCGCTGAATTACTTCACACAAGTTATACATTATGTATTCACAATTACAGAGCAACTTTGGAACTTCCCAATTGTATATTCTTGCCTCACTCAAATAAACAGAAAAACACTCCAATGTTTGTTTAGTGGATGAATACAAATTATTTTGCCTCATTATTACTGACTGGTTGACGTCAAAGAAATGTTGCAATTCCCCTGCAAATGATAATGTTTATTAATACTCAAAAAGCAAGAAACTAATAAAAAATAATTTCATTCAATTGTACATACAGTAGGTTTGAATGTGGATGGTTGTTTGTTAATATGTGCTCTGCATCCTGCCAATGGATGGATGCATGGATGTATAGACCCTACTCACATGACGTCACAACTATGCCCCGGCGCCATATTGTCCGTCAACTCGTCACTGTTGATGCATTACCGCTACGTTAATTCCTCCGATTATGGCGTGTTATTCTGCTCGTTAACATTAATAATCAAAATGGTGAAGGCGTGTGTGGCGGTTGGTTGCAATAACAGAAAAGATAGACGGAGAGACTTGAAGTTCTACCGGATTCCAAGAGACCCAGAGAGGAGAGCGAGATGGACTGCTGCAATTCGACGAGAAAACTGGTCTCCAAACGATTACCACAGATTATGTAGTAGTCATTTTATATCTGGTAAGATGCATTTAATATATATTATGTTTTGGGCTGACAACCACAATTAAGATCATTGCTAGGCTAATCGCCGACAACATACACTCAGACGTTGTGAATGAACTACCTGAAAATATATAATTATAAGGGGATAATAAGACAGTTGTCATACAATTAATTTACAATTTCACTATTGAGGTCAAAAGCCAAAAAATACATTCTACTTGGGACAATCTGGAGTAGTGCTATCGCACTTCATATTTATTACATATTATATATGTATGTAGTGAGAGTGCTATCAGTAAACCATATAAACATTAAAAGCCTTAGCTCCATTGACAAATGACATGAAATATATTAGACTTGACAGTGGATGTTAGCAAGAACAAAAGATTTTGAATTGAAAATTTCGTAACTACCTTCCCAAGCACAAGATAGATTCGTGCCGAATTTTCGTGGACGAGGACCTGTTTCACCCCACCAGCAACGAAGTATTTATAAGCCTCCAAGCTCTTAAAGTTTTTCTAACTTTCGTGAGAAAAGGCTGATTTTGTATGGACAAGATAGTTGTAAATATCCGGGTAGCAGATGTCAGGCAGAGACGGCGAAGACAACGGGTCAAAAAACATCGATGTAGGCATCAAATATGGATCTGGCGAATGGATAAACTGAAGCTTTTCCACATAACGCCTTTTATGCAACGCATCCAATGAGTTTACAGCGTCAGATAGCAGATGTCAGATAACACCGGGGTTCCATGAATTGCTCTATAAATTGCACGACTAATTGAAACCATTGAGAATAGGGCTAAAAAATGACGGACAATATGGCGGCCGGTGTTGTGCCGAAAAATAGCCGCCCCGCGTGAAATGTCCGACCCTGACGGGAAAGCTTATTTACAACGCTTTATTGAGGTGAAAACATCAAATGTTTTCATGGACGCATTACAGTAATGGATTTACGACTGTAAAATCAGTTTTAAATAAATAAATTAAACAAAATACTAGTACTGTATTTTAGTAACAAATCGTGGACTGGGCCACATAAACATCTTTGAACAGAAATGTATTAGTCTACAGGTTTTCACGACCATATCCCAATGACAATCCGACTGGTATGACATTTATTAGTTCAAGCAGAGTAAAATAATAAATATTCACGGCACAAGAAAATCGTTTCCATGTCCATCGATTGGTAAGAAAAAGCTGTTTGTACAAGTGACGTATGGGCGCTCAATAATAAAATAAACAAATAAATAAAATAAAATAAACGCTCAAATAATGCGTTATAAACAAGCGTTCCCGTCAGGGGGGACATTTGACGCGGGGCGAATATTTTTCGGCACAACACCGGATACAGCGACACGTCATTTTGTGACGTAGGTGAGTAGGGTCTATTTCACTTTTCTTTTTTTCATTAAATATTTGTGAATTAAAATGTAAAAATATGAATAATACAATTTTGTAAAATTATTACTGGTGTAAGTTAAATTACTTTTAAGTTTATTAAAAGAAAATATTTTTTTCTTCAACGAGTGTACTTATGTAAAAGTGTTTCTTGGGGGGGGGGGTACATAACATGACGGACATTTTGAAAAATTAATTACAGTATGTGTGTTGTGGCTCGACAGCGGCAAACATTTACAACATTTTTGGTAAGAAACAAGTTTCAAAAACTGACATTGGTGGCATTAATTCAACGTTTTTGACAATTATTTGTAAGTCAGAAGTAAGAGATAGATGCTAAAGTGACCATTATGTTAATTACATAAAATAAAAATGTGTTCCTAACAAGTGTACTTGTGAACGTTTGGGTAATTTGGCGGACATTTTGAAAAAAATAAAAATAAACATTTTAGGTAACAAATGAGTTTTAAAATGCCTCTTAGTGGTGTTCACTCGATTTGTGAGTAGGAAACAAGTAGTGGGTAACGTTACCTGCAAGCTAAACTGTCTCTTTTTGTTTAATATTCCACGAACTATAATATCATTGCCGTTAGCCGTCCTCAACCTCGTCTTGAAGAAGGCCTCGGCGTAGCGATAACTTTCGCTTTCGTCATATCCGAAGGTGAGAACTCACATTTCCGCCAATTAAAAAAATATACGTTTCAAATTTTTCTTGTCTGTATGTATATTAGCCAACTTAATAGTTAGCGTTTAAATCAAGATGGAGAAAGAAGGACGCTTCAACTTCAAACTCCTGGTGCCTCCCAGGGTGAATAGCAGCCAAGTGTTTGCCGATAAACCTCAAGAAAATGTTGACAACGGATCTGAGCTGGTAAGTAGCAATGGTCGGAAGTTTTTACATAATTACGTACAAGGTTTTGGAGTAACTAATGCGTCGTTTACTAGGTCAGCATACAGCTACAGTAGGTTGCGTGTTATTTTTTCAAACGTCTGCTGTTAATAATCTGATGAATTATGGAACGAACAACTGGATCTGTTAACCCACGAAAACCTGACATTTGAAAATGTGTAGACGTTTTGTATGCATAATTAAACTACCGCTTTCTTTTAGGGCCCCAGTAAATATTTTTTTAAAGACCAAAATATGCCTTCTATCTTCACCAAAAGTGTTGTAAATCTTACTAAATCAACCACACAAGGTAAAGTCAACAAAGAAATGCATATTTAAGAAAAGAATGCACTGCACTAAATTTACAAATGTTAATGTTATTTTCTATCTTGAAAGATGGCCTCAAGATGACAGTATCATCAACAGAGAAAGAGGAGGTAACATAAATAGTAAACAGCCTCTCAACTTTAGTCGATGCATAGGTAATTCATATGGATTACTTCCCTTCATTGTCAACGTTCCACAGAGAGACTGTACTCCTGGTCAGCTTTGTTCTAAAATGTTTGACGAGGTGGAGAAAATCAAATGCTGGAAAGTCAAAGTGGCCTGTGATGCTGCGCAAAGCGAGAGGAAACTTCAGGAGAACAAAAAAACAATCGAAACTCAACGCAACGCCATTCAGGATTTGCAGGTGTGTGCCTTTCCGTAGCCACGTACCGTGAATTACTGCGATTTTAAAGAATGTCTGAATTATCAACAGTTTCAAAATGAAAGTCTCAGCGTCAAGCTTGAAGAGCAGTTGAGTGAAAATGAAGATTTAAGGAACAAGTATGTTTATTTTATTTTTTTGTGCACTACAGTTTCTTTAAATTTTGGGGGGGTCTAATCAATGTTTTGATTTAGACACAATGCAACCCGCAACTTGTGTAATTTGCTGAAAGAAACATTTGACCGGGCGGCAGACAAAATGCAATTATGTGAGTGTCTTCAGCTTTTACACTCATCTCGTAGTCTCAGTGTTGTACTGGAAATTGACATGTTTTACTGTTTTATAGTTGAATCTGAGCGAGAGGAGACACACCACCTTCTAATGGAAAATGGTGTCAATGTTCAGGTAAAATTTATTTCTATATTTGTATGAAAAATGGAAATAAATAGTCATTAACAAATAATTCATGCTCCCAGAAAATGATTGTAGCATTTGAAGAGCTACGTGGTCAAGCTGAGGATGATCAGAAAGCAATGGAAACTGGTTTGTTCTCAAACATTTTCTTTTAATCACAGTTTTACTTCATGTCACTTTTGTCTTTTTTTATACACAGTTAAAGAGGGTTTGCAAAAATTCGAAGAGCTCAAGGAAAAATATCAGCAAGAATACACCTTAAAAGAGAATGAGGTCAGTTTGTAAGGGACAAATGTATCTGCGTTTTTAACACAATCTTCTTCATGATTCAACAGGTAGCGACACTTCAAGCTAAAGTTGTGGATAAAGAAGGTGAACTGGAGAAAGTTCAGCGTGACCTCCATGATACCCAAAATCAATGCACACTGCTGCAGGAGGCCACAAGTAAGAACAGCAAGTTAAATGAGTGCCCTATAAAGGCTTGTGATTTTTTTAGGGAAAATTGGCTTTAATGGTTGTGTTTCTGCTGTGCCTCCCCACCATTAACATGTGAAATGACAGAATTAGGGTCTGGTTTACTGCCTTCTTTTATTTCTATATTTGATACTTTTCCAGCTAAACAACACGAGGACCTGAACTGCTTAAAAATGGAGCAAGAGTCTCTGCTGGAAAAACTCCACTCAGCAGAGCAGTGCTATAAACAAAGCGAAGTGAGTTCTATAACCAATCATTCTGTGTCTGCTTGATCTGCATATCTGCTCAACATCATAACTCTCAAGTGCCCTTCAAATGGGGCAAAGCTGTGGGTTGTCTGCTTCGGCTAAAACATGCTTCTTCCCTCAAAGACGAGCTTGGAAGCTGTGATTGCTGAGCTGAAACAAAGCAGAGAAGAGCACGTGCTGATCCTCAGCAGCAAAGATTTAAGTTTGCAGGAGGTTCACCGAGTTAAAAATGAACAAGCCGAGAAGCTCGAGCAAGTTCAGATAATCCTTGTGGAGCTTAAGAATTCATTAGCCTTTGAGGAGCAAAGGTATACAATCTTTGGAATTCTCAAAATGTCTGCATGGTGATTCGTTATCTCATTTCGGTCCTGAAATTAATGTTTAAGGTATAAGAAGTGCGAGGAAAAACTAACAGAGAAAAACCAAGAACTTGAAAGGACACACAAACTTCTAGGTGAGTCTTAATTACGGACATATAGTCCATTCAATAAGAAAAATTTAACTTTTTTTTTTTTTTTTTTTTTTTACACTCACAGGAGAAATTGAAGAGCAATGTGCAGGAAAGGAGAAGCAAATAACACTCCTTCAGAGTGATTTGGTAAAATTCACTTATTTTAATTTACTATTCAATTTTTTCAGTCTGAAAAAGGGTTGGACAACCTTTAACATTCGAAGAGCCATTTTGACACAGTTTCAACAGAAATTACAACACTGAGAGCTTCACTCATATATTGACTTATTTATTTATTATTAATTTATTCATTTTAGGCAGTTGCATTCATTAGGATACTCGAGCACACCTGAATGTATATACATATATATATATATTCTGTGGTGCTAGTTAGCCTCATTTTAGTAAGCAGTAAGTAGTAAGTGAGTAATAAGTTCTCACTTTTTATAGTTTTTAATCAGAACAATTTGAATGGTACAATGACTTGTGGGCTTTCTGCCATTCACATGCGCAAAGACTTGTGGGTACACCTTACAAGTGGAAACTGAATTGGTGAATTCATTACCTGTGTGTTTTGTTAACTAAAACACAAAACAGTGAGCCTGACTTCATCTGCCAACTAAAGGGAAATTAAATTTCTATGTAAATCTAGCAAGCGCCAGAATAAATTTTAATCATGTACCGGTATTCAATTATTTAATATAAAACTGGAGTGCATCAGAGGCTTCAAAAAGCCACATGTGGCTCCGGAGATGCGGATTGCTGTCTAAAACAATGTGTTTTTTGTGTTGTCAGAAAAAAAACACAAACTCAACAGACCTTTTAAAGGGACAAGTTGATGTACTTGAGGTCACAGTGAAAGATCTCCAAGTGAAGCTTTCAGCAAAAACCATACAAGCCCAGCAAGCCATGGTGATACACGTCAGCCATTTCAGACTGTTTATATATTTTAGTACCCTACAAACACCAAGCAACTTTTTTTAATGGACTAGGGTCAAGCAGAGACTACACGCGCAGATAACGAAAAGCTCAAGGGAGCTGCTGAAAAGGCAGAAGAGGTTTTCAGGGAGAAGCAACGCATTACTGAGGTTTTTACATCACCTGTCGAAATTTTAAAGAAGAGAGCCATTGTAACAATTGACAACTCAGCTGTCTGCATTTTATTGTTGTTTCACAGAGCAAAGTACTTGAGCTGGAAGAAAAGTTGTTCAATGAAATGAAGAAAACAGAAGAGTACAGCTCTGAAATAGTAAAACTTAATACAGAACTTGCACAGAATCAGTAAGTTGCCCCACCTTTTTCATATAAATTATTTTGATTTAGAACAAAAAATCTTCAGTTTTTTTATTTTATTTTTTTATTTATTTATTTTTTTATTTTAGACGTAGTTTCTAACTTAATGTCTGCCAACGCTAGACGTAACACCTGAGCATATTTTGTCCGAATTTGCATGCCTTTGATGTTGCCTTTATATTTCAAAGACAAAATTGTTCACAAAGACATGGTTGGGTCCCTTTTTTCAGGACACCATAACCTTTATGTCCAAACTGTTTTGGACAGTTTTCTTCACTGACCAATTATAATTAACATTTTTGGACCCAAAAAAAAAATCCCCATATCTATTGTCAAAATCTGTAATATTGATGTCCCATTGAGAACCAAACATGCTCGACGAACCATTTTGAAGCTTGATAATCTGGGGTGCACATAAGTGGTCCGCATGCGTACTGGACGTAGACAAACGCGCTGGCCCTCAATGGCTTCCATACGCTTTTGCGTACCGATGGCTGACCACTGTATTTGGGGCGGACACGAGAAAATCACTTCTCAAAATGTCAAAGAGGCAGGCCCCACTGAGTAATTATTTCCGTGTTCCCCCACCCCGTCAAAAGACAGACAGACGACAGAGACGTCACTGGAGCTACCGGAAAAAAGGACTTTTGCTGAAAAGTGGCTGCAGGAGGTACCATGGCGAGAAGCAAATGATGCGCGCACGGAAATGTGGTGCAACATTTGCCATGAGAATCCCAATGTCGTTAATAAGAGCAGCGCATTTTATGTAGAGTCAAAGAATTTTAGCCATCCAAACTTCGAAAAGCACAAAAAAAACAGAGCATGTGACAGTTAAGCAAACTGTCGATGTCAGACATGACCCCACTCGCCCTATGGACAAGTAGTGGAAAAAAGTTATTGAAGAACAGCGCCATGCACTGACAAACATGTTTTTGCTTCCATTTCACAAGCTAAACATGCACATTCAATGAGCTCTTATGAGGAGGACATCCCACTTTTGCAAAGGCTTGGAGTTAATGTGGGAGCCGCATATGAATGCCCTTTATTTTGAATTAGTGATTTTATGTTTATTTCTTTACATTTCACTTCAAAGTAATGGCAATTTTTTTTGTGCCAGTTGATGTTAATCAAGCGTTAATTGTTTATGTAAGTAATTAAAGGCAATTGGCTCTAAGTAAAGCTTGTCATAATTTTATCGCATCAGGTGGGTCGGCTCTCAAGCTCAATGAGGACCAAGTCACATCTCCAGGTCCTCCTCTGAGAACCTGGGCAACAAAAATATGTGCACCCCTGTTGATAATATTTATTCAGCTTGTTAGGATAAACATTCAAAAGAAAAAATAAGACTAAATAGTATTATATTTTACATTTTAACACAAACAGCAGTATGGTAATAGACGTTTTGGCCTTTACACATACTATGGTCAAAACGGGTGTATATACAGTAGACCAACAGTGCAAAATAGTGAAGAAGAACAAAATAAGTATATAAATACATATATCATCTAACACAAAAAGGGTTTGAAGGATATATCTTTGTGAGGTTAGGTATTGCACCCATCACCTTATCAAAAGAATATACATACAATCAAGCTTCTTATAACACACACATCTATTAACAAATTGAAAAGATTGATGGTGAGGGAAAAAATCTAATATAACATTGAAAAAAAGTATTTTCAAAAATACTGACAATGAACTAGTTAAGTTCAATTTTTCCAGGCATGCCACTCAGTTTCCCCTTGAACAATACACTGGCCTATGTCACAAACTTCTTCACACAGCCCACTCTTCCGCCATTTGCAGACTGCTGTCAGCCCTTCACTCTTCTTGCTCGTCGACTCATCCGAAGAAAACAACGACAAATCTGGCGCTTTGTCTTCTTCGAGTTGATGAAATTAATGCATTAGCTTGCACTTAATTTAGTTTTCTATTCATTCAGTCCGTTTCAAAGTCGCTCGCTTAATCCAACTGGCCGTTGCTCGCTACCTCGTCTCCCTCTCCTTAGGCGGCGCCTCGCTCGGCAATTCATTAAAAATGTTCACATTACGTCCGTCCTTCGTGACCTCACAATGGCTCCTGGGATATGTAGTCTTTCATGGGCTTTCGGTTTTGAAAAAGGACAAGAAATGATTGAAATATGGATATAAACACATGGTCCATGCAGTGTTTTAATGCTTATTTATGAGAAAACTAAAACTATAACATTCACATGGCATTATCTGAAAGTATAAACGGGCGTGCACCTCAACTTCAGCACTTTCAAATGAGACCAACCAGTGGCACGTGGGTGACGTAATTATAGCGTGACGAGGCCTAAAAGATGATATGTGTAGACGTGTCGCCGCCAATACGTCTGGTGTTAAAGGGTTAAATGAGTACTCTATAAAGTTTTATTTTATTTTATTATTTTTTTTATTTTTTATTTTTTTTTCACTAAAACGTCACTAGCCCTGTACAAAAAAAAAACTCCTATGTTATAGCACACGGGTTGTATTGCTAATAACCAGTGTTGTACATTCTGCTTCGCAGAGTCAAGTATGAAGAGTTGCTGTCTAAATGTAATGAGGTTGAATGTGAAAAACAGTCATTTGAGCAGCAGTTTGAGAGCAAGTCATCTAAAATAGAAACCATTAAAGAAAAAATGAAGGTCTGCAAGTTGCCTCATGTTGGGCTGTTAAATGTTAACTTGCAAATTGTGTCCATCGATCAGTACAGCACAATTGATTTGACTGGCAGGTGAGTGAGGAGAAGATTGTGACCCTCTCAAAGGAAATTCAGGCTTTGACGGAGGAAAACCAGTGTTTAAGGTGAGTCTGTAGTTAATAGAATAATTACATGCAAGGGGTTAAAGGTGGCCAGACCCCTCCCAGGGTATCCACGGGTTGTTAAAAAGTCTTAAATCCGTTAATTTGAATTTAAGGCCTTAAAATGTCTAAAAATGTCATAAAAGGTCTTAAATACAATTTCGAAAGGTCTTAAAACTCTATTAATGTTGTTCTTATTTAGAACAGTCTCGCTTTAAAATGTTTCGATTTTTGAAGACGCTATAACAAACCTGTGCTGCCCGGTCAGAATTTATCGAACACAAACAGGTTTTACTGTGCACGCACAGTTGCTTGTTGACAGCGTAGTCATAGCAAAGAAAACTTAACAGAACCGATTTACAGTAGTTACATACATTGGAAGTGCAAATTTAATGATTTGTGGCTTTAGAACATACAGTTCAGCGCATGGTTGAAGCCAATGGAGGGAAACCCATATGAAGCTGACTGCACTCTGCAAGAACATTTTAAAACTTGGAACATTGTGCACATGGTAGTCATAAAATTCCAGCAGCAAACTTCATTTGCGGTTCACATGTTGTTTCACAAAGGAAAAGGTTCTTGTCTTTTTGGTTAAGCTAAGCATTTCGTATCACAATGTGAAAGAGCTGGGAATAAATGCATATACCGTGTATATATTAGTGGTGCAACGGTTCAGTTAGCCCACGGTTCGGTTTGAACCTCGTTTTTGGGATCACAGTTTCGGTTTGTGTTTTGCTTTTTTTTTTTTTAAACTGCCTTTATTTTGCTTTTGAGAAAATGAAATAAACACTTAAAATGTAAACATTTTTGACTGTTGAAATGCCTCTTAGCTCTTTGGCTAGCGTAGTGACTGACTACTGAAATGCAGACACAGTAGTAAAATAGTTACTTGGCAAAGTAACTGGTTTTACCTTTCATGTTTTTTTTTTGTTTGTTTTTTTTTTTTCATTTTTTTCAACATAAACCCCCCCCCCAAAAAACATAGTAAACTTTGCTGTTTGGAGGTCATTTATTTTGTGAATCAACCGTTAAAGTTGATATAATTGCTCCCGTTTTTGCATTAGTTCCCTTCTGTCTACTTTCGACCGTTAAAGTTGATATTATTGCTCCCGTTTTTGCATTAGTTCCCTTCTGTCTACTTTCGACATGTGAAAATTTTAAAACTTTAATCCTTTAAAGACAGACTCAAGTCAAGATTTTGCCGATCTAGGAGTATTTTAGATAAAAAGTTACTTAGGTTCGCTTGGAGGGTTCACTACAGCAGAGCCTTTCTGAGAAGTTTACTGCTCTAAAATGGAGGCTGTTTACTAACGCTACCGAGTCTGTCACTTCGCATGTAGTTGTATATACATGAGATATCTAGGCGTAGATTGTAGGCTGTCGGCTACAGTCAGGAAATATTAGAGCCACCTAGCCTAGCATCGCGTTTGCTACAGCGTCACAACAAACACTCTTCCCTCTCCTCGTCTCTGACTTTTCTCGCGTCATTCAACCAAGGTATTAACGCAAATTGTCTCGTTGCCGAAACGGTGACAAAATCCGAACGGAGGGGGAAAAAAACGTAATGCACGAAAAACGTACAGATTTTGAACATAACGTACGGCGTACATGTTTAAAAATCAGTGCTCACTTGTACAAATTACGCCGAGACCGTACAACTTGACAGGTATGAATTATAGTGGACCGTCACAGTTAGTTAGTAGCAGTCTGTTGCACGGGACGTCCAACTATCAGTGGTCAGGGCAAAACTATGTGCTTTAGCGAAATCATCTTCGATGGCTTTGCTTGCCATTTCATAAATGTCGGGGATTACGTTGTTGGAGAAATATGTCCGCGAGGGAGCAATGTAATGCGGGTCAAGCGTTGCAAATAAATTAACGAAGCCTGCCGTGTGTTTTCACTGG